>NC_090661.1:19903964-22456229 GCF_013368605.1 Nyctibius grandis
GTCAATCTGACCCCAGAGTTTAAACACTCTCGGCAAACCTGCGGCCACCACAGCGCCCACAACTTGACTGGGGCGCGAGGGCGGGTTTGTCTTCAAAGAAATAAAGCCTGTCCGGGCTGCGCAGGACAACGATAAACCCAAGAACCCCCCGGGACGGGCGGCGGGCAAGCGGGGCGGGCTGCGAGCCCGGGCGCAGCCGCTGCTGCCTCCTCCCGCCCGAGGGAGCGCGACAAACAGCGGAGAAACAGCCCCGAGGGGGCCGCGGCGCCGCGCTTCTACAGTCGCGACACGGCGACGAGCGACGCCGCGAGCAGACGTTGCGGGGTCCCACCCGCCGCCGCCGTCCCCCTGTCCCGCACCCCCTCACGCCCTGCCCCGGCCGGCCGCTCCTCAGCCACGGTGGCGAGGGGCCCTGCCTGCTGCCGGGACAGGCTCTGCAGCCGCGGAGCCACCGCGGGCACCGCCACACCGGCGCCCCTGCCCGTGAGGGAAAGGGAGCGGACCGGCGGGCAGGCTCCCGCGGGGTGCCCCAGCTCCGTCCCACAGCCCTGCCCGCCAGGGTCCCCGTCACGCCCGCCGCCCCCCCCACACCGGAGCGGGCTGGCGGGCGCCAGGCTGCAGCCACCAGTTGCGCTTCCCGCCCCGGACGGCTCCGGTACCTCAGCCAGGATGGGATGAGAAGTCTCGTCGCTGCAAAAGCCCTCTCGCAATGCAACAAGTGCCCACCCACCGGGGAACGAGGAGGGGAAGGAGGAGCGGTGGCGGGCGCCGCGCTCAGTCGCTCACACCGCCGGTGCCGCCGCTCTGCGCTCCCGGCGCCCCAGCTGCCACTCAGCCGCCACACGCGAAACGCGAAAACAAGCCCGCCCCGCGCGCGCACTCTCTTGAGCCGCCCGGGACGCCGTACGCTCGGCCGATACCATCTCGCCGCCCTGCGCAGAAACAGGGGTGCGTTGCATCGCCTCCCGCCCGCCCGTCGCGCCTGCCCGCCCCGCGGCGCCGCGCCTTCCCCCGCCTCGCCGCACTGGTAGAGCCCTGGCAGCCGATGCGGGAGCGCGGAGGAGCGGTTACGGTAGGAGTTGCGTCACGGGGCTGCGCTCCCCTCGGCGGGGCCGGGACCGGGACCCTCCTCGCCGCCTTAGGGTGGGGTTCGCGGGCGAACTGGGACCGGTCTCCTGGGGGGCGGCGTGGCCCGGCGAGCGAGGCTGCCCCGGCCCTACAGCCGCCTCTTACGCCATCTCTAGGCCTGCCTGTTCCTGCCGGCTGTGGGGCACAATAACCCGGGCCCGGGCGCTCGCCGGTTTTCTCAGCCAGCGGGTGTTGGGTATCCCGCTCCCGGCAGAGCGCCGCTGCCCACCGGCCTGTTCGGAACGGCCTCGCGTGGGAGGTGGTGCGGGCCTGCCCGTGGGGGGTGAAGCGCGACCATGTTGCGCCGCTATAATTCAGCACCTCCGTAACGCGGCCTCTGGTGCTGCTTACGGTCACGTAGGCTGCTGAGCTGCCGTTTGAGACCTGTACAAGTTCTAAATTTACTGTATTATATGTGAATATGGTATTTAGTAGTTTTGCAGAGGTGTCATACTGTATTTTTTAATGTTACAGCTACAGTGCAAAAATGATCATCCCAGTGCGATGTTTCACGTGCGGCAAAATAGTTGGAAACAAGTGGGAAGCCTATCTTGGCCTCCTGCAAGCGGAATATACAGAAGGGTGGGTATTATTTCTGTATGTTCTTTGACACGAATTTTAGCTAAGATTGCACTGTGCATAAGATATATAAGTGCAGTGTCATGGCATTATGAAGTAGCTGTAAAGAGGCCAAAAACTACAGGTACGTTCTCAGGCTGACTATTTAACCAAGGGTTAGAAAGTATAATAGATAAGAAAAGTACTTGTTTCCCCACTGAATCTTTCCAGGTAGTAGTATGGAAGTTGCCACGTCATAACCTTTATATCCAAAACAGTCTCAAATATTTAACTCTGTACAGAACGGGAACAAAAGAAACAAGCAGTACAGTCAGCTTTGACACCAGTGTCGGGTTTTTTTTTAAAGGGGAGAGAAAGAAGTTACAAGTGTAAGAAGTAACTAACATTGTTAACAATGTATACCCCTTTTAGGTTTTCTTAAAAGCATTTTGTGTTCACTACCCAGAATTGCTAACCTTATTGGAAAGCACTGGTTTGCTGGGGGGAAGGGGAAGTTTAACTGTTCTAAATACTTGACTGATAGTCCTAACAATTCTATTTTAAGGAATCTATGCATGCTTTGCATAGCCAGAATAGTTTACAGATATCGAACACTTAAAATCTTACAGTGCAGTGCCAGAATCACTGTTAATGGTGGCTTAGAAATGGATGGACAAAATGGAAGAAATAAACTTGTCTAAACAATTTGTGGTTAAAAAAACGCCACACCTTTGTGTTTGTCCCTTAAAATTGCTCTTTTTCCACAAGTTTTTGGAAGCTAGAGGAAGAGGGAAATACAGCTGAAGTTGTTTTAGCTGAAATGTACCGTATGACTTCTAAAGTTGCAGTTAATGTTAGTATTTTGCGTCTCTGATAACTGCATTTGAAAGTTCAGAACTTTCCAGATAGCTCTTAAAACTTAAATATCAACAGACATCAGATGCTTTTGTTCTCAAGTGTTTTGGAAAGTTTAGATCTCGTAATATATTTATAAACATTCTTTTAAAAAAATACACTGTTCATATACTTCTCAAATGATTTTTGCAAGTGCTAGTCCTAAAATGAACCGCCTTGCTATTTAAGCCCTTGATGTCATCAGAGAAGCTGCTGGAGTTTGATTCCGTGCAGTTAGACTGTATTGCTTAAAGCCGAACAATCTTTACCATGGTCTAGCTTATGTAGAGGCTTCCTTTCAGTCATTTGTGCTTTAGAAAAGGTATCTGGCAGCTTCTTCCTACAGGAGAATTACAGGTTTCAGGAAATTACATTTGTTTTAAGCAAATGCTGGATTGTTGTACTGCATCATATAGATCTAAAGACTTGAGTTCAATCCTATTTCATGAATGTCAACTTCTGAAGGAGTATCAGACTGGCTTTATGGTTAATAGGTTGGTGCCAGAGAGCTTGGATAATGTCACTTATCTTTAAGAGGTCTGATATAGCAATATCCATTGAAGACACATGCAGTGGTTTAGGCTAGGGTGACTCGTACATTCCCTACCCAACCATAAGAAGCAGTCACACAGAAGGAAATCAGTGGAAAGACTGTAAAACACAAATTTCTCATTGAACAGTCTGCACATCCTTATTTGTATATTTGTGGGGAACAGGTTGTATAACTGAATGCCTTCTTATATGGGAAGTGGCAAGGATTTTAGCCTTCCTTAGAATTAGCATCCCATCTGTACGTGGGGTAGTTTGCATTTTGAGTTATTTTAGTTTCTATGTCTCTCTCACCCTTTTAATGTGGCTTAGATCACAAATTTACCTTGTGGAGTAGGCAAGTATCATCCTCAGTTATACAGAATGTTATAACAGTGCTTAGAGATGCTAACAATAGCATGGGTAACAATGCTTAGAGATGCTATTCCTTATTCCTGTGTGAGGAGACTGTCTAGTGCCTTTGTGCTACCTTCTACCATACAACTAGCAGGAGCTGTAGCCAGCACAGGTAATTATGGACTGTCCAGGATTTTGAGAGGAGTGGAAATGACTTCCCATGTTTCAGCACTGTGTTCCTGTTACTACATTCACACCTCTTGATTGATCAGAATTTTAACCAGATCGGCTCCTCTCTTTTCTACAGACTGGTGTTTGTAAAAGGCAGACTGAGTTACTGTAACTAAATAAGTGAGGTTGGAAATGTACCATATTTCATGTCTCTTTCCAGCTGTGAAGACTAGAATTTTATTTCCAAGTATGCCCTTACAAGTGGGGTAGTTCAGAGGAGGAAATTTGTAAGAGTTAGTCTGTTACGGTTCTGTTCCTATGGGAGTTCTGCAGCCTTAGCTCTGAAAGTGCTGTAGTTGTGTCAGCTAGACGCCATCTTCAACAGAAGATCGTGTGCTCTTGCAGGCCGGAGAACAGGCAAACAGCCTGTCAACAGCAGTAAATGGAAAAGAACATTAACAGCACGTGCTAAATTTCTGTTTCTTAGTTTGAACTGCAAACGAGTTTTCCTCTGTGACTAAGCTCAAAGTAATCAGTACGTTGCTTAGGAACACTTACAAATGGTTCTGACTCACCTCATTTTTTTTTTTCATTGTTGTTCATTAATAGAGATGCCCTGGATGCCCTTGGTCTGAAGAGATACTGCTGCCGGAGAATGCTCCTAGCCCATGTGGATCTGATTGAGAAGCTTTTGAATTATGCACCCCTGGAGAAATGAGATGAAAAAAGTACCCTGCTGCAAGCCATGTGGAACATATCTCTAATTCTAAACTTGAAACTGGACTTCAGGCAGTAAAGGATGAAAGCCACCTGTAGTGGAACCACTGAGAGATGTTTACCTTCTGGAGAAAATACTGCCCCGAGCCACTAACCTCTTTCAAGGAAACAAAGGAAACATGAAGTCCACTTAACCAAGATTTGGAGCTTAAATTAAAAGTTTGGAAGCTTCTTTTTAAATCTGCGTTTGGAGTTGTTTTGTGAACTTTTAGATGCTTCTGCCAGCAAAAATAAATGTTTGTTCATGTAGAAAAATTATTATATTTCATAAAAATGTTGAAATAAAGGAGGTCTTTCCGTGTAGCCTTCCTCCAGTTTCTGGATGGAGTTAAGTATATGCTTGGATCTTGCCATTTGCTTGTGCTGGTTACTTTGAGGTTAGGAGTACTATTAAGTAATTCAGTGTTTTGCGCTGGGGTTAGAAACATGGGACTGAAGCTCAGGGTTCCAGCGACAGAGAAGTGGGTACGTTTGTTTGGTAAGAATGAGGCATTACTCCTGAAAGCTTCTGGAGCTGGCAGAGTGCGCTTTCCACCGCAGTTAAAGTCAACTTGCAGTGTCTACCTGAACTCTTTAAAAAAACACTGTGGCTGCTGTATTATAAAAAACAGTGAATCACATGGCACAGTGCTCTTCATTTAGGTAAAACATGTATGAGTGTTCCCACGGAAAGCACTGGATGTGAGAATTTACACATGCTGGTGTGAACAGGATCAAAGTCTCGCTCTTGCCAAGCACCTGCACCGCTCTGTAGCTGGTACGCATGCAAGCTTTCCGCTTGTTAGTCATCTCATCGGCTTCACGTTGTGCTGCACGTGTGGTGTGGTACTGCCCAGCCAAACGGAGAGTGCTGTGTGCTCTCCTGGTGGGACGAAACACTGAGAGGTCAGTGCAGGGCTCGTGAAGGTTACCTGCACCAAGAGACAGGCACTGACCCTGCCAAAGGTCTCTCCTTCCTGTCACACTATCGGCTTGAAAGCTGGAGCACATTTCATGCTGTTCTCTGACATCCAGAAAAGGCATCATTCCAGGTGGTGTATGCACAGGCAAACACACCCACCTTACCTGAAAGCCAGCCCAGCTTTAAACCGTGACAATGAAGGAGGCCAATTCCTACATCTGTGCATGCTCAGGGTTCTGTTTAAATGCAGCATTAGCCTGTATGCAAATGTAGGACAAATCATCATTACAGCAGCCTTATAGAAAACAGGCTGGAACAGATGATAATCCCTTAACTCGCAGTCTGTTACTCCTTGGTGCAGTTAAACTTTTGGCACTTGCATATTGGCTGCTGGGTAAGAAGTATCTCTGTAGATTCTTTTCCATAGTTGAAGAACTACAAAGAAGTTGGTTTGAACAAAGCCTGGATTTCCAGAGACAGTAATTATTTAGTGTGCCTACTGGCTCAAACCTGTATGCACAAACCTTAAAACTAGACTGTCTAAGTTGCAGGACAGCTTGCCTTTGGCTATCACACCACCAATCTTTACACTTGCACTTGCTTTTCAATTTAGTGCAAGGCAATAGAAGATGTTTCCCATATTCAGCGGTTCTTCACTGAAGACATTTTAAAACCATATGCTTGATCCTAATGCAAAGAGAATTAAGTAATTAATTCTAGCATTTGTTTCATAGTTGGTTGGATAGCTTATGTTCTGCATGCCTGCTGTATTAGCTAGCTAAATGCACTTAAAAAAAAAAAACCCCCCACAAAACAACCTTAACTTCTCTTTCAGGCTGTTTTTTTAAAAGAGACATTATGAAATATAGGATGACCTTTCCAAACTGAACTCCTGTAGGACACTTTTGCATGTTACAGTGGAGCGTTACATGGAGATACGTGCCAGCTTGTTCACAGAAAGATCCAAATGCCTGGCCCAGCACTCATTTTGTGAGCTGTACTGAGAAAGCGCAGCAGCCCAGGCTGGTACGTCTGGCAGAGGCAGCAGTGCATTATGCCGTGCGGAAAGCTGTCCTGCATCAGTGCCAAAGAACTGGCTTAGACAAGCCGACAGGACTTTGTTCTATGTGCAAAAGCAATTTTAAAATCTAGTTTTCTGCTTCAGAGTAAGATGTTTCTTTTCAAAGCTGATGCCAAGTTGTCCGATATGAAAAGCTATGGCTCTTAAATACTTAAAATGAAGATGCAATTTGCAAAAACACAGCAGGCCTCATTCAAAAAGTCAAAGGAAAAAGAAAAACCACCTTGGTCGCTCTCGTTACTGTTTCTCAGACAGGTAACAGGGTGCAGTGGAAGCCAATGACAGTCTGGTATCACTCTGCCAGACAGATGTTACACAAGGAGCAGCAAAAACACGCAAGCAGCAAGACTAAGTCACAGCAGGCATTAATATTAGCTCATGCAGCACATGACAACCTGGCCGCATCACAGCTTTTCCTCGGGAGTTTGCAAACACAGCATTGACCAAAGACATTTCTGTAATATGGCGAAGCAAACGGTTTATCGTGTTCACATGAAAGGCTGTCTCAAGGGTTTTGTCCTTGGGAGGGAGCAGAAGCAGAGCTGCAATCCTGTTCCATAAAGAGTCAGTGAATTTTTCAATGGATTTCTATAAATCCCAGCTTTCACCCCTGCTCATTGGTAACTAGGAAAGTAATTCTCTTTTCACTGTCATTTCTCCTGTGCTTGCTTTTGCAGCTGTTAATAACGTAAGTGTATTGGATCTGCTTTCTGACTTGCCAGATCTCTTTGAGAAGAGCCATTAAATATGCTCATAACAACCATACTTTTTAAAGCCAGTGTAAAAGGCACATGTGTATACACAGAAAAAAAAAAAAACACACCTTTGTTTTCCCCGAATCTTAATAAAAAGGAACCCTTAGCAGAATCAACAGATAGGCAGAAGTGGCAAAAAACGAGAAATTGTACAGAATACGCAGCCCTTAATTACATGCAAAAATCTATCAATTGGAAAATTGCTGAAAAAACAAAAATCCCACCACTCCTCTGCAGTCGTTTATTCACTTTATATATAAAGCATTTTGGAAATTTTTCAAGTTTGTTTTGAAAGACCGTTGCAGGGATCACACTAACATGGTATTGGAAAAGCAAGCAAGCACCATCAGAAGTGTAACAGAAGAACCCCTGTCACCCAGGCTGCAGCCTCCCTGCAGCCAGGGTGGCCTCAGGCAGGACTTTCACACATCACCGCCATATAAAAATAATGAAGTAGTGCCTGAGAAGCGCATGATGGAAGATGAGGTCATGAAATTACAGAGGAATCTGCTTGTGGAGTGCAGCATCCTGCTTCTACCTGGACCATCAGCACCAAGGTATGTGCGTGCTTGGAAAGCTTTACGTTTCCTGAAATGACAGTTTTAAACAAAAAAAAAAAAAAAACTTCTTGATCACAATTCTGAGTCCATCTGCAGGAAGGAAGTGAAGTGCTTTCCTGCCTATCCATAACGAGCCTCAAACCTTAGATTTCAAAAGGAGTTTTGTTCTGAAAAACAACCTCTTGTGAGACTCTCACCCCAGGGTGATTTACTGAGAGATGTGTGCTGGGTTTTTGTTCTTCCCATGACCTTTCCCCAAATGCAGCCTAGAACTGGATACTAAAGCCTGACTTCTTGTATATGCTGCTTATCTATATGAAGAAAAACAAAAACTCTGAAAACCCTGATTACAACCAGAGCACAAACCCCGTAGCTGTATGTTTCCATAGAGATGCCTAACTAGCCCTGTGGCTACAAATCTACATTTCATATAAACTATTAAGATCCAGAACATGAACTACCTCCTTCCCTGCAAATAGCTCTACAGGAAAAAACAATTTGCCCCCAATCAAAAAAAAAAAACAAAACACCAAAACCAAATAGCCTATTTGCCTCTGAAAGCAGTTTAATTGCAAATAGTTTCTAACGTCAGTACTGATCCTAGTAAGAAAACAGCACTTCTGCTTAGTCCTCTCTCTGAGCAGACCCATGTAACATCCATTTGAGCTTAATTAGCCAGGGAGATTTTCTTACTTCTGGAATTCTCAGTTGAGACATCTCCAAATTAATATTGTTTCCACCTGGCTCTGACTGCCCAGGTGATGAACACAGCTTTGATTTCCCCTTCAGCGTGCTTGTGCCATGATTTACATAGTGGCTTTGTTTTCAGATCCAACTTTTATTCAATTCCTCCAGCCACTGAGAAAGCGTTTTTAATTGTTCAATAGGGACAGCACAACAGAGATGTTTGAAAACCAAGGACAGGAAGCACGTGGCTGAGACTTCGGCTTTGCCGTGCTGCCCGGTTTGATGCGTTGCCCACTGAAGTCTGTGGGAGTCTTTTCATTAACCTCAACGTGACTTAAAATGGCCTGGTGGCGTGCGGTGCCTTACACTGCTCGAGTGTCCAGGATTCATTTGTTTTGTTAAGTTCTGCTAAGAAAAGCTGCTTGAGGTGCCCAAGCCTTAGATACTCAAAGAGCTTTTAGATCTTGACGCAGACCTCAGCCATGTGCCCCTCCACCACATAAGGCCATAAAAAATATAAAAGGTAAGAAGTTACCATTTGGCTTCAGTGACTCCAGCCACCCAGGGGGAGCTGCAAGGCAACCAGCTTCACTTTGGGCTAGCGCTTGGAAACAGCACAATATTTACATGGGAGGAGTCTCATTTAAACCCTCATCTCTTTCTCCTTGACAGTCCCTTACAGAAATATATAGGGGAAGTAGAGCCAAGACATGCAGAGAGCATTAAGCTTCCTACCCCAATCTTATTTCTCCTTCTCCACAAATGCACATCTTCAGACTTCGTCAGTCACCTGTTTTGATGACCTACACCTTGTCTTGTGCTTGTAGGTCACATGTATCTGAGGTGAAGGCATGGAGCTCCCAAGCACCACATGAGTTTTCCCACAATTTCCTTCCTGCTCCCATATTGAATATTGTGTCTTGTAACAGCCAAGCTAGAAAATTGATGCAGGAAAGTCCTTCATTTATCCCTCCCAAATACAAAGCAAGTGTTTTTATAAAACGGTTTCATTATTTCTTGCTTTCAGGAGCTGAACAAATAGCGACCAAAGAAAGGCATGGAACAGCAGACAAAAAGCCGAAAGCCCGATACTTTGGGGAGTGCAAGAAACCAGCAGAACAGCAAACTTCAAAGCAAGCGGCAAAGGCTGTGGTCAAGACTTTCTGTAGGCACTAATGATTTTGAATTAACCCACACTCCACCCCAATGGCTGGATTTGGAGCTAGGAAGAATGAACAGTGAACACCCGCTCTTTAGGAATCAGACTTCCTTTGTTTAAAAGCTGGTCTACTTGGAGCACTCCAAGAAGTGAACTGCTTTTAAAAAAATATGAAATAAATCAGTGCCAGCAGTAGGACAGCTGTGCTCAGCATCCACGTTGACCTTTCTTGAGCTGTTGCTTTCCACATTTTCTTGTGTTACACCACAGTGGTATCTACAAGCTTCAGAAATTAACATAAATGTCACTGTCCTTACCAATATCTCTCCAGAGACCTGGTCCAAGTCCAGGAAGCTCAATGGGAATCTTTACTCCAACAGTGGTGTACTTTGGGTCCATCCCATTCCACGCTCTCTTTGCTTTCTCCAGGCTGGTCACATCAGCAAGGGAGCCTCCCTTTGCCCATCTTCATGTAACATCATTGCTCATGCCTTTCAAAGACAGAAAAATGCTTCACCTTAAGGTCTACATTTAGGGGCAGGCTTTGACAAGAACAAATAGGCTCGTTACACAAGCCTTGGGCAAGCCACTAGTGTGGTGCCTCAGTTTCCCTGCCTGTACCTCTGAGATGGCACTTACCCCACCCTTCAGAAACCATCAGCGATGAGGAATGAAGAGAAGCCTAATCTCACCCAGCCCCTGGTGCCTTCTTGCCTCCCGCTTATCAAGGACTCCCATAATATACTGCCCTCAAATCCTCATGGAATATCTTTAAATAGATAAAAGAAGTGCTTTTGACTGTGAGCAGAGCCCAGTGCAGGAACTGCTGATGGAAAACTGCTGCCCTGAGCTTGTGCAGCAATTCAGATATCAGCAGCATCTGTCAGCACTGTCCCCGGCAATCCAGAAGGTACAAGAACACAGCTAAAGCCCAATTATCTCCAGCTATTTACTCAAAGCTGCCTTGAAGTGCTTCCCCCACCCCTGCTTTTTTTTTTTTTTCCTTTTAACTAATTCTTCCCTATGGTAGCACGTGTAAAAGCATGCTCCTTCCCAGGCAGTGCTAGGAGAGGGAAGGGAGAAAACGTCCACTTAATGGAAAAAACAGGGTAAGTGGTAATCAGAGCAGTGTCAACTACTTATGGTTAAAGGCTGCACCGATGGAATAGGATGTGCTCCTACCAACATTGATCAGCCACTACCCACCAGCTCACAGGCTCTGCCCAGCTCTTCATCAATACAGTAACAGTTTGTGATACAGCCAAGCCCTCAAAGCCTCCCATTTCCAAAAAAAGGTGGATATGCAGAACTTTTATAATTGAGTTTATAAATTTATACACAGCAATGGAATAGCTAATGCTTGGGCTGGAGGTATAACAAGAGGTTTTGCTGAAAATCCCCCCAAAAAACAAAAACAAGACGGTGAGTGCTGCTCTCAGCTGTAGGCCTTTCCTTGTAATGAGCTGTGCAGCTGTAGCAATTACTAACTTTAGTTTTTTAAAGGAGCAATAGCAGTTTGACCAGGAGGTCTTCCTCCAGGAACCAGCTAGTAAATGAAATCATTAAGTTAATAAGGGCTTGAGTGCTTCAGATCATTACAGAGATGGCCTACAGCTCCACACCTCACAAACTTGATTTTTTTTTTATTATTGTTATTGTCAAAACAGCTTGAAGAAAATTGACTTTGGATCCACTCAGCATTAAATGCAGCCTAGACAAATGGCTGCTTTCCTCCACTAAACAATATTTTCAAAAAGCAAAAAAGTAATAATTAAATTCCACTGATGAATAATTACTTCTAACAAAGAGAAACAAATGCCATTGGCCTCAGCAGCTTTCATGTCAGCTACCCGAGCTGCTACTGAACCAAATGAACACATTGTGCTGCAATAGCTGGGAGCAGCAACATGGAGCAACTCCCATTTCAGCTGCAGCAGGAGACATCTCAAGACATGGCTCTTGATAGCTGAGCAGTAGCCAGAGCAGCTGGTGGTTCCTGACAGCCTGGCATCGCCCATCTACCCCACAGCCCTGTGCTGAGCACAGTTAAACCCCTTTTTATCCTGCCCTTGTCTCAAACCACAGATTGACAAACCTGCTTTGGGCCAGGTCCGGGACATAGATCTGCATTGTCTGGAGCAAAGCTGGAGCGTCCATCCAGGATCAAGGTGGTCATGCACTGCCCGAGTGAAGGTCCTTCATGGAGGCTGTGGCCGTACTGCCCCAGACCCACCAAGGCAGCGGTGTTTACCCTCACTCCCTGCCAGTGCAGCATGCCCAGGAGGCCAACAAACTCCAGCTGCTTCCATATCTCAACCCAGGGCAGATTTTACAGAAGAAGGTGATGCCTCCAGGGGATACTTGGTCAGCAGAGCTCTTCCTTCTATTGGAGCCTTCTTATAAATTATACTCATCCTTTTTCCCTCCCAGCCCACCTCCCCAAGGCATTTTCCCAACTCAAAACATCTGAAAGTTATTCTAAACTCTGCATGTGATCAGCTAAATGTGATCAGAAAGAGCTTCAGACCTTTGTTCCCTTCTGCACGTCCCCTTCCAGGGGGCTCTGCCAGCAGAAGCAGGGAAGTCATATTGCATGTGAGGTTACCGCAATATCACAAACTTAAGCTGGTTATTTTGTTCTTCTCTATTTTAAAAGCTACAATATTCAGGTAGCTCAAGGAAAAACAACCTTTGGATTTTATCTGCTCATAAATCCACCACAACAGCTTGGGGGAAAACAGTAAATAAGATATCGGAAGAAGAGCACAGGAGGCCAAAAGAAGAGTATCTGCCTCTCTTGATGTGCTATTTGCAACCAAAGCCAGGTACCAGGCTGTGATATTAGTATGTGGTATTGATTTGTTCTTAATCCAGAGAAATGCCCCTGTAATGAACTCTGCTGTGCCCTTAATGATTTCATATCGAAGGATGTTAGGTGCCTTGCTCATAACAGAGTAACAGCAATTCCAAAAATAGCAAGCCTCATAATAAAATGTTATTGAGGAGCCTGAATTTCAATATAAAAGGGACTCTGCTGTACTCAAGGGCTTACTAGATACAAATGCATACTTTAAAAAGTTGTAATAAAGTCATGTCAGTGCCTGAGTTACAGAGGCAATGTGAGATGCTACTCCAGGGAGCAGCTGAGCCCCAGGTCCCCAGGAAACTTTTAGGCAGATGTGATACATGCTGGATTTAATCCCACCAGATGACTGGTTCCAGATGCCTAGAAAGCGCTGAGATGCTTTTGAGAGCTGCCTGCAAGGGTGGGAAAGTGTGGCCGCAGCGCTCCTCAGCAACAAACAGGGACAGCACATGAACAGGCACAGGGATGCCACATGCCTGATCCTGGCTCTGCTGCTCACCCTCCAGCCTCAGGCAGGAGCCTTCTGGAGGGCCACCAGCGAGCTGCCACTGCAACTGGTGCGAGCAGGCTTGCGAGAGAGGGCAGCCACCGCTGGCTTACTGGTGGGAAGAAGCCAGCATCCCCACCAAGCTCAGGGCCACCACAAAGAGCTCAGAGTTGGGAGCACCAGGGCTAAGGTTGACCTCACTTGCAGGTGATTCTTCAGCCTTAGCTTTGTCAGTGCAGCAAACAGCAGCCCCAAATTAAACTTGCCAACCGGGCTCCCCAGACTCTATCAGCATGGACCTCAGCCTGCAGGCTGGACCAATCAGCAGGACCCCAGTGGCTGGAGAGGATGGTGGTTGCCCATCTCCCAACACATGCTGAGGCAGCAGGGAGCCATGGCTGATGTACAACCTAGTGTCGAGACGTGCAGTTGGCAGCGGGTTTGAGTTACAGGGTGTATGCATGTATAAACACACCAGCACCTGTGGTGAGGAAGAAGGCATCTTCCCAGCTTCATGAGGTCAGGTCACCTCTCCAAAGCAAGGGGTGGATGGTCTCAGGGGCTTGGTTCAAAACGCAGAGATGTCTGTCTGCACCTAACTAACCTGGCCTTGGGGAGGTCTTCTGGCTTAGAAGAGGTCAGAGATGTGGAGCATCTGAAGTTGTGCCACCCAACTTCATACCCAACTCTACTGAAGGTCACTACCATTTGCACCTTAAGCCTTGCTCACACTCCTGCTAACTGAATACCACCTATTTCTGCTGGCTTATTCCAGCCCATAAGTTTGGGCTGCTGCATCCCAGGATGCAGAGCAAGTGGTCCCTAAGGTATTCCAGCACTGACAGGAGGCAAACGCAGGGAAGGGGTACGTAGCACTGCTCCCCTTCGGGACAGGGCCCCACTCTTCCCCAGCGTGGCTGCCCCCTTTGCAACTTCCATTTGCCCTTTTCCAATCCACTTTCCCCAGACCTGTTTGAGGCAGCATCCCTCACCATGTGAGAACAGACCGAGACGAAGTCTCCTCTCTCCAGGAGACATCAGAGGTTTTACCTTCGTTGAGTGTAGTGGGAAGAATGAGTCTCTTAAGTAGGCAAATGCTCAACAGCAAGTTCAAGTGGATGTTTCAGCCCAGCTGCAGAAGAGGCCAGCTGCAAAAAGTCATCACAGAGACAGACACAGCTCTGTGAAAAGGCTGAAGCAAAAAGCGTCTCCGTATTTCCTCCCCCTTCATTTCTGTATCACTTGCCCAGCAGGAGCGATGTTTACTCTGGCCCTGGGACCATCTCTTGCTCCCTCCACTCTCGTGTCAGAGACGTGCAAATTAGCACTTACCTGCCTAAGAGTGGGGTTGAGTTTGCTCTTGGAAATAAAAACTGGAGCAAGCCACAGCTGAGAGGAGGTGACATTTGTTTTGTTCACTGCAGTGTTTATTTAACCCTTGCTCCCAGCATGCAGGATGCATCCCCCATCCCCAGTTTGTCCCGCAGCTACTGCGTAGGAAAAAGCTCATTGTGGAGCTGCTGGAGCTAAAGCCAGTGCTGTGGCCATCCCACTGCTGCTCCTTACCCTCTGCACTGCAGAGGGTAAGAGCTCAGGCCACCTGCAGTGTTGCGGCCCTCAGAAACCTAAATCCCCCCCAAAAGGGGCTGTGGCAGCTACTGCTTTCCCCTCAGACAGGGACAGGGATGCTGCAGTGGTTGGGATGTGCCAGGCAGGGCCAGACATGCATCTCGCCAGGGCAGGGCACTGGGGAGGAGGCTGCTCCTGCCCTCAGCCATGTGGGCTGGCTGATAGTGGTGGCACATCGGGGGCATGTTGCTGGCTTTCTCCTAGTGCTTCTGCAGTGCGGGATGGGCTACAATGAAAACAAAACACGCAGCTTCGTTTCTCCCATCCTGCAGCCTTTCCATCGGCATGCAGCCCTGCACCCAGCCCTCAGTCCAGACTGCTCTTGGGTCAAAGCACATCTCCTCTGCCTGCAGATCAGCCACTGTGCCTCAGGCAGCACTGCTGGGCTCAGTCCCAACACCAAATCTGTTTTGGCTGGTGCCACAGCCCCTCTCCTGGGCTAGAGATACAGAGGGGAAGACCCAGCCCTGCAAAGAGCCACCTAGGAGCCCCTTCAGGCCTTCAAATAAGCCTCATGCACCAACTGGCTCTGTTAAGAGCAACTGGGGCCATGTCCTGCCACCTCTAGTGGGACTGGGAACAGGATTAATTAGGTAGAGAAAACAACGGGTGAACATTTGCCTCCTACAAGCCCTAAAAGGGAGCTCAGAGCTTGGCTCTTAGGTTGTCTGGGAGAGGGGATGTAGACTGGAAAGAAACCCATTAGCTCAATTATCCCTAATTAAAGGCATAATTGCCTTATTATAGCCCGACTGGTACCCAGGAGGTGGTGTCAGCGGGGCTGCGCCTGCCTGTCAGGTCTGTGTGCAGGGCAGGTGGAAGTGCCCGAAGGGGCTGCAGCTCACTGCCTCCTCCCTCCAGGACCCTTTCCAGGGGAAAAGGGGCATTAAAAACAGGACCAGAAAAGTGAAGCTGTTCCCCCGAGCTGGCTCTGAGCAGGTGAAGCAGGAACTACTTCCCTCTCCCCAAGCCCTAAGCTCCCTCTCTGCTCTAACCTAGTTCCTGCTTCCAGTTAACCCACAGCCTGGCAGCACATGGTCCCCACTGGGAAACAATAAACATCCTTGGACCCTGTCTCCAGGAAGGACTCTGAATCCTAAAGCAGTGAAACAAGAGCATCTCTCCAGCGGTCCTTGGAAAGCAGAAGTTATTTACATTCACATTCCGGAAACCTTTGCCTGCAAGAGCAGAACTGAGTTTACTCAAAGCTCCAGGCTGTGCAAAACTAGAAGAAATTGCTGATGCTAAACCAGAGGCTGCAGCTTGACACCGACTTGCGTTTCCCACTGTTGGTTTCAGACGAGGAGTGCCACCAGAGTGCGGCAGTTTCGTAGGGTCATAACTCCTTTGGAGCAGTATTTTTGTTGTTACTTAGATTACAGGCAGCACTTAAGTGGTGCAGCTGCAACCGGGGCTGTGTGGGGCTTGGCACAGCTTCCACAGGAGGAAGTTTTCAATCTAAGGGGACAAGGAAAAGGAAATACAATTAGAGGGGAAGAAGAAGAAACACTGATAGGAATTCATTTGTCTGCCGTGCATAGCAGCCTCCGGCAGCGGGCTCGCAGCTGCAGAGGACCTCGGCTCAGGCAGGTGCAGGACAGGCTTCTGCCGTGCTGTGTGCTCGTCCGCTCCCATCCACCACCGACAACACACGAATATCTGGTGACTTCATGAAAGGGGTCATAGAATCATGGAATCATTTTGGTTGGAAAGGACCTTTAAGATAATCAAGTCCAACCGTTAACCTGACACTGCCAAGTCCACCCCTAAACCATGTCCCTGAGCACTACATCTATGTTTCTCACCTCTCTTTTAAATACCTCCAGGGATAGTGACTCTACCACTTCCCTGGGCAGCCTGTTCCAATGCTTGACAACCTTTTCAGAGAAGAAATTTTTCCTGATACCCAATCTAAACCCTAGCACAACTTGAGGCCATTTCATCTGGTCCTATCACTTGTTACCTGGGAGAAGAGACTGACACCCACCTCACTACAACCTCCTTTCAGGTAGTTGTAGAGAGCAATAAGGTCTCCCCTCAGCCTCCTTTTCTCCAGAAATAAACAACCCCAGTTCCCTCAGCCGCTCCTCATAGACTTGTTCTCCAGACTCTTCACCAGCTTCGTTGCCCTTCTCTGGACTCACTCCAGCACCTCAATGTCTTTCTTGTAGCGAGGGGCCCAAAACTGAACACAGTATTCGAGGTGCGGTCTCAGCAGTGCCGAGTAGAGAGGAATGATCACTTCCTTAGTCCTGCTGGTCACACTATTTCTGATACAGCCAGGATGCTGTTGGCCTTCTTGGCCACCTGGGCACACTGCTGGCTCATATTCAGCCAGCCATCAACCAACACCCCCAGGTCCTTTTCCACCAGGCAGCTTTCCAGCCACTCTTCCCCAAGCCTGCAGCGGTGCATGAGGTTGTTGTGCCCCAAGCGCAGGACCCAGCATTCAGCCTTGTTGAACCTCATACAGTTGGCCTTTGCCCATCAATCCACACTGTCCACATCCCTCTGCAGAGCCTTCCTACCCTCAAGCAGATCAACACTCCCGCTCAACTTAGTGTTGTCTGTGAACTTACTGAGGGTGCACTCGATCCCCTCATCCAGATTATTGATAAAGATATTAAAGAGAACTGGCCCCAATACTGAGCCCTGGGGAACACCACTTGTGACCGGCCGCCAACTGGATTTAACTCCATTCACCACAACTCTTTGGGCCCGGCCATCCAGACAGTTTTTTTACCCAGCAAAGCGTACACTCACGCAAGCCATGAGCAGCCAGTTTCTCCAGCTGAATGCTGTCACTGAGCTCCACCAAAATACCCGATGCAAGAGGTATCCTCAAACCTCCAGGCAAACTGGAGACACAATACCAAGCTCCTGTATTCCCCAGTTAGCACCTTAACTGCATCCCTGGCGACCCACTGCTCTGCTTGTGAAATGCTGCCTCTCTCACCCACGTTCATTTATCAGTTCACTTCCAGAAGGCAATGTGGGTTTTTTTTTGGTGAAAAGGGCACCAAGAGCCCACATTTGTAGGGACTCATATTTTAATAACCCCGTCCAGTGCTATTAACTATGGTAAGTGAACTGTAAAATATGTTTGAATAACATTTGGGGTTTGTTTTTTTTTTCCTTGGTTGAAAACTGTATTTAATGCATATGCAGCCACCTTTGCTGCCCTATGATTTAGGGCTCCGCTCCCTGCTGTGGGGTTTGGGATTGTTCAACTTGGAGGTGTGGACAAACCTCAGAAATGTTTCTTTCGAGTAATTCTGCCACAGCTGCCAGCTAAAGCCCAAACAACTGAATCATTCATGAGCCCACCCATGGAGCACGAGGCATTCGGCTAAGGGAAGCGCAGGTCAGCCTTCAACTGACTGACTACTATTAAAAACTTTCATTAAAGTCCTGGAAGAGAGCAGTGGGAGAGGGAGAAAGGAGCAAAAGGAAATAAATTCTAACATTGATCACGTTTGTGGATTGACAGAAGAGGAGGGATGGAAAACACAAGGAAGGACAAAACGGGAATTAGCCTGGGATATCTTAGAGAGCTGGGCACATTTAAATGGGACAAGATTTAATATAGATTAATATAAAATAGTACCTGACAACACTCAGCATATAACAGAGAAATAACATGCGAGAGAGGAGCTGTAAGAGCTGGGCGTGGAGGTATGCGCCTTCAGATGTCATTTTGTAGTGATATTAGTTGTTATTTGGATCCTGGGGGAACTGGCCTGACATCCTCCAGGAGCAGAGACAGCGGTTGAAGTCCCGGTCCCAAAATCTGAGCCTACTCCCTCACAGCTCGGGCCATCATTGCTTAACGCGGCATCCCAGCACCAGCAGCAAGAAATCAAAGCGTGTAAAAAAAACCTGGGAAAACAACTAGACTGCTTGTGAGGGTTAAAAGGCGATCAAACAGGCAGCTCTCCCAGGAAACAGAAGGCTTTGTCAACACTTTAAATATGTGCTACGAGTGTGGCATGCTACTGAGCGGCACAGGCACCCCCACACCATAGGTGCCCCAGCACCCATCACGTACTTGCCCATGAGCATGGATGAAACACTTGCCTCAGTTTCTCCTGTAAAACAAAGCAGGGAGCTTAAGCTTTTTTGTACTGCTCTGCATCCCCCTGAGGATGATGGCCGGGCGTCACTGCAGGCACCTGCCTCCTGCCATCAGCAAGGTGCTGTTAGGCAGATGCCTATTGATTTACAGCCAGTGGCAGGCAGGAGACGTGCAGCCAAACATTTAACGGGGCACCGCGAGGTTAACGAGAAAGCCATTTGCTGTGTGGTACAATTCACCTTGGTCCTTCGCTAATCCTGGGCTGGGGAGCCCTTTAGAAGAGGGGAGGCTGAGGCTGTGACTGCTGGCAGGTAGGGAGCATCCCTGGCTGCCGGCTGACCCACCAGGGCAGGGGACATCCCTTCACTGGTCCTTCCATGGTGCTGGAAGGACCGAGGACGTTTCTATGGCGGCAGGTTTCTGGGGTAAAGGGGTTCCAGCATTTCCGAGCAAAATACGAAATACAAACCTCACCTGTAAATGTTCCTGGGGGGAGTGGAAATCCTCCGGCATGGCAGGAGGAGACGTATAGATACAATATGGTCAAAGTTGTGAAGTGTTGCTCCACACACACTGCACCCCAGGGTCAATGCCTGGTTTGGGTTCACCTCTAACCGCAGAGGGGTGCTAGGGGCTGGGTGTGACCCCCACACTCCCCCCATAGCTGCTGGCGACACTTGCTGCAGCCATCGAAGCCACCTCTGGGACTGCAAGGGGGGAGGGCTGAGTTTTGGTGTCCCAATGCGGGGACACAGCAGCTGCGTGCAGGATCAGGCCCTGCTGGGGCACTGGGCTCTCTCTACCCTCAGTGCAGGCAGAAACTGCTCTTCTCTTGTCAGCAAGACAGTTCGCTACTCAAAAAAATGAAGCCTGGAAATGCGTGATGCTCGGCAGCTCCTTTCCTGCAGGCGGGAGCAGTAATCAGAAGAGAGAAAGCTGCTGATCCTGATGGCCTTAGTGCGTGCAGCATCCTTTCTGCTAATGCAGGCAGCCAAGAAAGCAGGAGGAGCTGGGAGTAAGAGGACTTCAAACCCTCAGTGTGCCTGGCAATCTGCTGTGCCGGAATGAGTCACTGAATGAATTTGGTGGGCACCAGCATCCCTGCTGTTCATGTGATTACAGCTCATTTGAGAGCATCATGCCCCCTCCCCGCAAGGAATTTGTATTTCTGAAGGCACCGCATCGATCTCCTCCCTGTTGCCTCCTTGGCCAGCCGGGCAGTGCCACCACTGCAACCATCACCTCTCCTCCCAACGGGACTTTGGCGCAGGGAAGCGGCAGGCAGACACGCTCCTCCTGCAGAAGCAGCTCGCCAGGGAGACAAGGCACAGCGTGGCCAGCAGCTGGAAGGGCCACTCTTTAGTAGCACGGGAGCCAGCCCTGGACCCCCACGGCAAAACCAGCCACGCTAGGAGAAGCTGTCGGTCTCTACTCACGCGCACCCGTGCCCCAGTTGAGTGACAGTGCTGCTTGAGGTATTTCTTGCTGCTCGGTGCCGTGTGGTAAGGAGCAGCACAGCGCACCCAGCATCTTCTCGCAGGGATGCGTGCACACAAGTACACATGGAGACCTGGGGAGGTTTCCCAGCAAGACAGGAGAGCGCGTTCCCCTTTGCCATTTCCCCAGCAGGGTGCGTTTGTCGTATGTCGCCAGGGAGGAGAGTATCGCTACCTGCTCCTCGTCTTTCTCTCTCCACCACTGCAGCCCTGCTCAGCCCCAGCCCAGCAGGCAAACAAGGCCCTTACAACAACTGCTGAAAAGTTAATGGCCAAATGGGCACCAAGGCCTCCCCTGGGGGGAAAATCCCTCCCAATTAAACAGCAGGGGCAGAAAGGGCATGTTTGTGAACTGGTTTGGGGTTAGAAGCAGCCCTGTGGGGAGCATCAAATACTTGTGTCTTATTTGAAACTGCATGAACAGGGTGACTGCCCCAAAGCTGGACCCTCGCAGAAACTATTTACTGCTACATCTGTTTTCCCTTTTATTCCCGAGCAAGTCGTACTGATCACCTGGGCACCCTGAGAGAGCAGACCACCTGCTGAGCTAATTGCTGCGAAGGGCAATTAGCACAGCCCTCATCTCCAGGTCTGGAGAGGGAGAAATCTGCACCCCAGCCTCCAGAGAGGCGGCAGCACCCAGAGACCTGAGGCTGCACAGCCCACAGGGATGCTGTAAGGTGGCAATTGCACCCCAAGCACAGACACTGCAGAAGGAGCCAGTTCAAAAAAGATGAGAAATTGCTTTTAAGCAATCGCTTCATGTTGAAAGGCACTGCTACAGACTTCACAGGTGCCACCCCATGGCAGTCTTGCAGAAGTGGGGCTAATTTCCCTTTGTGGGTGGGAAAGGGTGACTGGAGCCACACAGCACCCCTAAGGACACAGAGGAGAACGGGATGAGGCAGGAGGAGGGGGGTTGTGGGCATTACTCTTTCTGCCGTGGCAGAACAGCCGAGGTGGCCCGGAGGCTGTCTGGGACACGCTGTTAACATGGAGCCATCCATGCCACCTTCTGTGCCCCTGCTGCAAGCATGCGGCAGGAGCCCAGCCTGCCCCGCTCCTCCAGCCCAACCTGGGTAGAGAGACCTCCAGGACAAGTCCTCCCTTCTTCGTCCGTGACCTACCTTCAGATCACCGTTCCTGAAAAACAGGCGGCCGGAGCCACACACAAGTCCTGGGACAAGGTCTCACAAATGGACGTGACCACATCCCCATCTTACCCAATGCATCTCAGGAGTGCATCTGCCTTCCTCACAGTGGTCCCGTAGCAGTGGCATTGGCTCATCTGACCATCACTGAGCCACCCAGGTCCGTCTCTTTGACATATGCCAAGCCATTTTTGGTTTTTTTTAGCAGAAGTCCCTGCTCTGAGCCGAGTGCAGGCCAGGTTAAGCCCCCAGCCTGTCTTGCATGACCAGTGCCTTGCTGCAGCATGAAAATCAGGCACGTTCCCAGGGCTGGAAGGAGCAACCTTCTCTTCCAAGTGAGGGAACACCAGCGTGACCTGTACTGTGCTTCCCTGGGGCTTGGTGACACCATGGCCCTGCTGCCTACAGAGCCACACAGCTTGGATTAGACTCACTAGAATTCCAGGAGCTGAATTCACAGCGCACTGTGCTGAGCCCTGAGAGCCACCGAGTGGCCATGCCTGTTAGCTGCAGGCAGGTGTTTCCATCTGGCCAGATACAGGCATATTTGAAATTTGTAATGTGTAACTTTCAACATTGGATCCCAACGGGTAATACATCTGCTCCCTCTTTTTGACATGTCTGTGATGCAAGGTGGCTACGAGCTACTCCACAGCACGTAAAGCGAACACTCAGCACCCACCGGCCCATAGCAGCCACACACACCCTGTTATCCCACTGCTGCAGTAGCCCACCTATGACCCTAGAAACAAGATGCAAAGGGGAAAGATTTCCACGGTCTTTGGAGTAAGCGGAAACAGTGTGTAGGAGAGCACAGCAGAGCCCTGCGCCAATTCGTACCCTCAACTGGTCTTCAGCAGATCTGACTGGTAATCACAGGCAGCAGCTGGGCCAGCAAGGTGAATGTAAGTTACCCGATGGCAAAGGCCCTGTTCTGTCTGCCTCAGCACGTGATAAGAAAGTGCAGCCTGCATGACAATGGTAAGAGAGGTCACTAAGTACCCCAGCGAGCACCATTAGGTGTACCACAGACCCTGGAGCAGTGCTGGGTGCACACACCTCCATGCACAGACCTCCCTGAGATGCAATACCTGGTACCCTGATGTCCTGCGATTTCAGCTCTCAGGATGCCACACAGAGGAGCAGTCCACAGCACCAGATCACAACCAGGCTGGCAAGATCAGTGACACGGAGCAGATTCTTCCCCAGCTTCCTTGTCAGCCTGGTCCCTCAGACCAGCCACTTCTGCTGCCGAGGAGCCAGTTCCTCAAGGATCTGAGGAATTCATATAACCCATCCAGCTCACAGTACCCCTTCAGTTTTGCTACACAGAATAAGTACAGAACCTTAAGCTTTATTTTTCTATTGGCCAGCAACTTAAACTGAGTTAAAAAAAAAAAAGCAATGCATATTATTACACAGCGAAAAAGTATAAAACAACTCAATGGACACAAGCCAACTTACTGTTCATCTCATTCTTCCTGGCCTCTCCCAACCCTGTACAATGTATTTGAAGGGAATGGGCAAAGGCAACTATGAAGATATGCTTAAGAAACTAGAAATATTGCTTCAAGCAACATGCTCAATATTTTCCTCTTAGTTAGTAGTCAATACTTGTCAGGAACTTGATTATAAAACAAGAAATAATTTACAGATTTCTCCTTTAGATCATTACACAATAATTTAGATTTCTTTCCTCTCTTTCCTGCTGCTATGGAACCAAGGATACACCTCAGTTCCTCCACCTCTCTTTCTGCATTGGTTAAGGATTATTTCACAGGGCTGATGTTGATGGGGGAGTTTCAGATTGACCTGCTCTGAATTTTAACTTGCCACCCTTTAGCACCAGGCCAAGATTTCTGCTCTGTGAACTAAAAACCCCACGGTGCTGCAAGACTTTAGGGGTGTGGGTGATTTTGCTCATGTTAACTGTCTGCTGCCAAGGGATAGGGCTCAGCCGGCACCAATAAAAGGCCAGGAGAGGGAATAAATTTGTTTATAAAAGGGCTTGTCTTCACTGCTTAGAAACACTCAAACCCCACAGCCCTTTCTGCTTCATGGGTGTAACAGACATACCAGGAAAGTGAGAACAAGACAAGAGGCACACAAGATCCTAGGAATTCAGGCTAAGACCCTGTTGGCATCATGATGGCACGAAGCTCAAGGCAGCAGTGATGTCTATGTCCTGTATGTATCCAGGATCCCAATGCAGAGAGAATATTTAATTAAACCTATTGCTCTGCAGCAAACAGACAGTTAACCCAGCACTACCAATTTACCAAGTACACTGGGGCAACTGGTTGAAGCTGACTCTCCTGACCTTCTCGGCCGTAACCAGTAAAGTGGGCTTCCAGATCTCACTAAAGCCACAAAACTCTCAGCTGATTAATGAGCTCTTTGGAGGCTGATAAAATATTTCTATATATTCATTTTCTGCCCAAGAGAGACAAGCCTGGAGGTTTTAATTAGAAAAATCAAGCCGAGGGCATCTCTCAACATGTAAGAGATGCAAGAAGATATTTCCACTAACTGAGCAGGCCAAAGGGCAGCAAGATATGCCAGCTCCAAAACCAGTCCAGTTCTTCACCAAACCTCAGCAGGGGATAGGCAGGAGGAAACAACTTAAAGTTTTCTCACTCATACTGGAAGCCACTCAATAAAACAAGCTAGACCCAAAAGAATTAGAAAGTAGTCCATCATCTTTGCTCCGGAATCGCTAGGAGGTAAAAGGCCTCTTGTGGCTTCTAATGGCACTGTATCGAGAGAAGTTTCAAGGAAGAGGAGGAAGGATTGCCGAGAAATCCTAAGGCACCCACATCTTGGGAACATCAGAGTCATGACAAGATTTCAGCTGCACCAAGTTGTGTTCCTGGTCATCAGGGAGAGTAGCTCGTGCCCCAGGCAGCCAGGCAGGTGTTCTCTCAGGCACAGAACAGAGGTGTTAGGACATTGGTGCACACTTGGGAGGAGGGAGAGAAATCTTCCATGTATGAGAGACTCAGCTCTGGCTCCAGCTCGGTGCAGAATCATTATCTGTCCTCACAGTGAATGCCTGATGCTGCTGAGCCACTTCTCAGAGAGCAAACCATGGTTCATGTAGAGCATCCTAATACCTTCATGTTGGCTCACGAAAAGCCTCAAGAGAAATGGCCTTGGATGAATCTTGCTTCATGGTTATATCAAGGGACTGTTTCGCTAAAGCTTCTAGCAGAAGATCCACAGCTCTTTTGTTTCTTGACAATGAAGAGGACCCGCTGAACTCTCGGCTGCCTTGTACACAACAAGGAGGGTGACTTTTGCGCAAGGGGGAAGGTAAGGTGGTACACGGTTTGATAGGCATTTAATTACAGAGCCAAGTCCTCAGGTTACAGATACTTCTGTGGTGGTGGTGGAGAATGGTCAGGTTGGCAGGCGCTAAGGGAAGTGGCAGAGGGGGAGCGACAGAGTTCCTGCAGCTATTAATATGGTTCTGGCTTTAAACTCCTGTACAAGCAGCAGGTGAAAATCATCCCAAAGATCTACAGGGTGTAAAGAGGAGAGAGAAATGCATGAAAAACCAGAGTGGATGGAGTGGAGGCAGCAGCTTGCAAACTAACAGCCTGGACCCAGACTGAAGTAGCAGCCAGCTCCTGCCTGGGGATACTGCACTCCAGCTTGCAATAAGCAGCAGGAGAGAACATAATCTGTGCTAATCCTTGTAATTAATCACCAGCAGCTTCTCTGGGGTGTAATTTGGCTACTTGCCACGACAAAGGGGAAAATGAAGAACTTCCAGAGACATCTGCATCTGGAAGAAAAGAATATCTTGTGCCCTCCCCTCTAAAATGGGAGGAGGGAGGCATCCATATCCTACCCCTTTATTCATCACCTTCTCCCAAATCATTTGCAGACCCACAGTGCCATTCCTCAATATGACACAACCGAGGGAGAAATTCTGGATGACTTAAAATAATCCTAATGATGCGGGGTAGGAAGCTCTTCCAGACCGGCGCTGCAGCTGTGCGGGCCATCACAGCACAGCCCCACAAGAGGTCTCTCGCAGGCTGCCAAACCACTGGCCGTGGCCAACGATACCTTTCCCACAACCCTGGAGCAGAAGTCTCTCCCCCTTGCCCAGCTGGTTGCACTCCTTCACTAGAAGCAAATTTTACAAACTGACAGAAGAGGCTTTTGCTTTGGAGCTAGCGAATCCTCGGGTCCCTGAAGTATCTGGCAACTTCTCGTTGCCAGGCAGGGAGGAGCCTAAAACATTCTATTTTTTCCATCCCTCAGCTCTACGGTTCATTTAACTTCTGCCCAGCACCCCCAAAACTCCACTCAGCCCTTTTACCTGCACACAAGCAATGCTGATCCCCACTGCCCCAATAATTTTCAGATGCTCTTGAATGAAGTTTTCCAGCTTGGTAATGCAACCGCTCTGCAGGGCAAAAGAAGGGACATGGAACATCAGCTTCATTTTAACCTCTTGTTCACTTTAACCCAATGGTTGCAACCTTTGAAAGCAACGCTATAAAAAGCAGTGTCTGTGAGAAACCTCTTTACCCAACATCACTGGATGCAGATGTAAACTGCATCATGTTTTTTATTGCTCTGGACCTACTGGCTCAAGAACCATCAAATAAACCCAAGGCAGCTGCTAGCTGGGCAGGAGACATGCAGAAGAACCACCGGCCACATCACACAGAGGGAGCGTGTCTTTCTTCTCTGAAATATATGGAGAAAGGTTCCCTCACTCCCTGCCTAGCATGTGCCTGGAAAGGGTGTTTACTCCCAGCAGGCCAAAAGGCCAATGAAATGTTGCCAAGTGGATCCAGTACCAAGACCTTTAACATGACAGGAGCCTTTTAAGACTAAATTCCTCCCACTGCTATTTATGACAGCAGTGAGTTTCAGTGTGGACCTGGAAAGCCAAGCTCTGCCTGCCCCTGCCTTGCAACTGCATCCTTGGCTGGCAGAGTGACCTTTCCCTCCCTGTTTCAAGCCCAATTTTTGTTGTCATAAGGCAAAAATAAATCAGTAAGAGCATTTGCTGTTTTGGTGTTTTGTTTTTCTCTTTTTTTTTTTAAAGAATTCCCTTTAAATAATTAAACTGTTCAATCTATTGAGGCAGGTTTTCCATGGTAACATAGGGGGATTTATTGTGTAGGCTACAGCAGCGCACCAAGGGTGGTGGGGGCCCTCCTGCCCCAGGAGTTTACAGTGAACACAGACACCTACACCCACACAGGCAGAGGGAAGGAGTGAGCACGCAGCCCTCCAGGGAGGGATGGCAAAGGCCTCACGTTTCCCATGCCAGCATTAGGTTTTAGAGTCAGCCCCAGCTGCCCTGATATGAAGCAGTTACTCGTGTTCCCTCATCTGACCCTTTTCTAGGTTTTTCTTCTCCAAAGCCACTAAAATCCTTTCTGAACTCTGACTGATACTTCATATCACAATATGCAGCATCTGACTGTAGATCCAAACCTCCCCTTACAGCTTTTTCTCCTCTAGAGCTAGCCCAATACACATGGCAGCTTACAGGGCCTCTCTTAATAATGCAGCTGGGCAGCCTCCTCCAGCTTCACACAGCACAGAGAGAGGATGGGAACTGCCAGCCCTGCACTTCAAGTAGTTGTGGGTTTCCACTCTCAGAAACACGTCATCAGCCCTTGGACTCTCTTCTGCACTTCCTCCTTGGGTCTTGCCTGGAAGGCACAAATCTTATGGGAAAGCCTTCTTCCTGAAGAGCAAAACCCAGACAAGCAGCTGGACATAAGAGGGCCTTTGGCAGAGCAGAAAGTCCCCCTATTCATAGAGGGTTGGTTTCCTTTTAGCTGTTTGAGTTGCTTGGCTTAATTGCAGATGTTATTCACACTCCTCTTCTGAGTCCTGCTCAAAGCGCAGACTGCGAGAAGAAATACCTGCCTTGAAGGGGCCACCTCTTCACCCATAGCCCTCCTTAACTGTCAAGGGGACGGGAACAAGGAAAAAGCCCCAGTTGCTGCTCCTCAGGCTCAATACAGCCAGCCAAGGTGCTGGTTCCACTGATGAGAAAAAGGACTATGCTACCCCACAGAGCGCGCCACAGTGAGCAAGTTAAAGCCAGGTGATAGGACTGGAGGGTGCCACCACAAATGCAAGAACTTTTACCAGCCTTATGCAAACTGGATGAATAAATGGTCTGAGAGCTACCTGTTTACTCACTCAGCTAGTCTGGGATTCAATTTGCCGCTTCTAGAAAAGAGATAAGCCCCTCTATCTCAACTCCAGCCTTCTTTTCAGCCCGACCTGCAGCCCACTGGAACTGGCCTAATTTGTCTGCTACAGGGCCCTCTTTCTTCCCCGTACGCTGTTCCTTCATGCTGTGGGTCAAATCCCACTATCTCAGTCAAGGACCAGAAGCATCTCTATTTGCACCTCACCGAGTAGTTCCAATGACAGGAAGCTGTGTCAAAGGCAGGGCTCACATCCAAGCCTCTTGCCAGAATCAACAACCTCTCCCAATTCCCTGTATCACTAGCATATTCTGTAGTAACAAATATAACTTATTATTTTTCTCCACATCTACATATAAAATAATAGCCTAGATGGCTGAACGCTCAACTAGAGAAATGAATTCTGCTTTCTAAGGCATCCTACAGACTTTGAAGCCTACTGACAGTTTGCAGCATCAACCCAACACCCTCACTCCCTGCCCACCACCTTTACATTGTGACAGGCAGCTCTGAAGCCCTTTTGCTCTTTACCTCCTTGTAGATGTTGGAAGGATGGTCTCTTCGGCCACACAGGTCGGTTATTGTCTTACAGCAGCTGTCTGGGACCTTCCGTCCATTGGCCTCTGGATATTTGATCCACAGGCTGTCAGCCCAGTCTGTGTAGTTGTTGCTCCCACAGCACTTGAACTGCATGCACACAGAGCAAAGGCTGAGCCTGCAAGCACTGCAATCTCCTCCTCCCTCCAGCCTCCCACACCAAGCCCTGGGCTTCACCCTCCTTTGCAGAGAGACTCCAGCTATCTCACAGGCTTTTATTTTTTTTTTTTTAGGCTATTATAATTATTAGTGACTTCTGTGTTAAGAGTCCCCAAAATGGCCATTAAATATCAGCTTCATCCATCTTTCAGCTGCTGTAACTTCTGGTTACTGCTGGGATGAACTGTAACCAGAGCACACCTGCAGCTGCCTCGGCTCTTAACCACCGTACTGGAGAGTGTTAATGGTGATAACAGGGTAAGGTTACTTACCAGTCACTATCCCAAATGCACCTGCTATGGCAGTATGCGTATAGCAGGCCCCACGCTTTGGAAGTGCCTAGGCACAAAGGTCCTTTCTGTGGGAAAGCCTGTCAGAACTGCGGCAGCCCTAACCTGAACCACCCCTGAGCCAGGCATAGCTAGCAACATCGGCAGGAAGGTTCTTCTTTCATCATATCTTGCTCTCTAAGGTACTGAGGAGCTTAATGAAAAACGTCAGCAATTTCTCCAAAGCTTTGAAGTGGGAAGTAGAAACAGCTGTCAGAGTGACTAGGCAGCTCCAGTTCACTCTGGGAGCAATTCAGGTGGTGTTTCCCCAGTGCTACTGGGCATGAAATTCAGAGACTGTCCCACACAATTCTGCCACTTGCATGGCCCAGGCCCTGCACCTCACCCAACCTTGTCTTGAATCAGAAACAGCAGAACATACACTCAACATACAGAAGAAACATTTGTACGATGGATGTCAAGAGCCCACAATGCCTTTTGTATGTTTGATTTTAAGCCCTGCAATTGCATTAATTCTCCCTGCCTCTAGAGATACCTACCTCCTGTTGCAGTTTGTCTACTGCACTGGTAACACTCTCTTCTCCCTCCTTCCGGTACTTCTGGGTCATGGTGTTCTTCAAATTTTGCTTCAGTTCCATGCTCAGCTGAATGGAAGAGACAAGTGGGATAAGATCACAAGGCAAACTGACCCCTCAGAGCAACCCAGAGCCCTGCGTATGATTCATTGCCTTTGCTCTAAGAGGAAAGCAGAGAGCCCAGTGGAAGCTACAGCTTCCTTCAAGATCATCCTCCAAGGTTTGACTGGACGGGCTTATTTCCCATTGATTACAGATCATGCCTCCATTTTAATAACTAGAAGGAGGTGCTTCAGGACCAAATTTCAGCCTGTGCTACACATTGCTATACAGGTCCTCACCTTGAATATATAAGATTGACAAGACATGCCTGCATCAAAAAAGAATACAAAACTCTGCCTGCTTAAATACGAATATGCCTATGAGACCACATGTAGTCTTCTCCCTCTGAAGCCTGTGAGAAAGTACTAAAAAATAAATCATTCTGTCCAGAAGCAGGAAGAAATTAAGAGTCCTGGGCATGCTGGACGGAAGCCACGTAGTCTGAATAGCTCTTGTATTGGCATCAAAAAGGATGGCACAGGAGGGAATCAAGTGTGTGATTGCAAAAGTACTGCAAGGCCTTTCTTGATAACAGTGACAGAGAGATGAAGTCTGATTTTGGAAGTACAGAATTCCTGAAAGCACCATCATAAACCACTGGCATGTTCAGGTGATTGGATTCATTTATTCCTGTGGAGGCTCTTTTAATCTAGCTGAATTCTCACCTATCCAGGTGACAGCCAAGAAGTGCCAAAGAGCTGCATCTTTTTTTTCCATCCTGGTTCATATAGCAACATTGCTTTAGTCCAACATCTGTGAAATCCTAAGTTTCCTATACCAATAAACAACGTCAACTTACAGTTTAGATGGGGTCAATGAATGAAACAGGTGGGTAACCTCTCTGTACACCTTTTATTCTACACAGTAAGTGGCAAATGAGAGGTCAAGCACCCATTTATGCTGAACTGTGCAAAATACAGTCTGCAGTTTATTCTCCCTTTGAAACACTGTTTTTTTCCAACCCCATGTGTCAAATGGGGACAACACCTACCTCACAGAGATGGTAAGAGGCTTCATTCATTAATATTTGCAAAATGCTTTGAGATCCTGGGCTGGGAAGCTCTACAGAAGTGCAAAGGACTTAGTGTAATAAAAGGAAAGGAAAAGGTTCAGCAGCTGGAAGGCATCAGAGGCAAATAAAGAGGAGAGTCCATTAGCAGAATTTTTACTTGGGAGAAAAGCAGTTACCTGCGGGCTCACGGGGAAGTACTGCAGCATGGAACAGAGATAACAAAAGAAACATTTTAGACACACACATGCAAGCCTTAGATGCCAAAGCAAGGGCTGAAATAAAACCAGTGGGAAATGGAGCAAGCATCCCGCAACCAGGAAAGAAGGGGGATTAGTCAGCCAGAGGGCAAGGGTAAGTGCAGCTATTGATCAGAGATGCCCTCAAGTGATCTAAAGCACTCAAGGGTACAGCTCTGAATACATTGTCCCTTATTTCAAACTAAGGACCAGCTCCTCTTCAACCACTGTCATATATACACTTCGTGCTTTTGCATGGATGGGTGGATGGGCCTTGGCTTCTTGCCACGCCTGCCAGGACTGATCTTTCCCTGTTAAATAAGCACACTCACGCCACTGATCCCTCCTGGTAGGAGCCAGCACAGTTTGTCAGCTCCTCGCAAACCATCAGTGCCCCCCTTAGTGAGGCAAAGCACAGAAGGCCCAAGAGGAAAAGGAATGGGAAGGAATCCTGGCAGTGAAGCCAACAAGATGGGATGTCCAGCTGCTTTTCAGACAGCCACGTGACAACAATCCTAATTTGCCGTTTCCAATCAATTTCCAGACATGAGAGCAACTTCCCAGGCTATTTGTGCCTTGGTGGCTAAGCTCCCTTTGAAAACAAAGTGATGACTTAAGCCTCTGCTCTTCACAACTGCACAAAGTGCCAAGTTAGGACTGCAGCTGTTGGGAGCCTGTGCTGCTCTCCAGCCCCTCAGCTGGGTTGGTTAAGTAAAGCTCTCAAAAACTTCTTGACCTGAAAGGACCTCTCAGCTGGACCATTTATTAACTTTGCCAGTTCAAAAGCATGGTGGGTAGCTTGCTGGATGCAGCAGGACCTGTTCCTATGTCCTGAATACACTAAGTGGCACTAACGTGATTTCAGTTGCTTGCACTATGCCTTGAAGGGAGTTGGGAGAGCTCCTAGATCTACACAGCCTCAAAAATTGTCTTCTACAAGGCTCTGCAGAAAAACAGAGCACAAAGGTGAACCACAGGAAGGAGCTGAGCAGCCTCCCTAGAGTAACCACCACCACTTTGTCAAGAACAGTAAATAATCCAAGGTCTTCTGTATGGGGAAGGGAGGCAGTATAGACATGTAGAAAGGTGAACCACAACCAGACCCTAGGTCCCAAGCCTCCAAGCCCAATTCTGGCTGGAGAAATAAGATGATAACCAGCTGTTTTCTCTCCCTCGTTTGAGTCTCTAAGGACTAATGCCCACTCACCTGCTGGTAGTAGATATAGGCCAGAATTCCAGCAATGATCTCCAGGAGAAAGATGCACAGCAACAATATGAAGTACTGTAAAACAATGGAAATAGCAGGACATTAGAACACAATGTAAGGAGATGCTGGAAGCGAGCTCTTCGTTAGCCGGTAAAATGCATGACTCTTCATTGATGCTTTTTCTGCAGCAGTGTTCAAAGGCAGGGGCTGGGATTAAGACCCCAATAGGGTAGGAAAGAAACAATCCCACAGGTTCAAAAAAAAAAACCAACCAAACCACAGGATAACCGAAGATAAGCAGCAGCAAGTGTGAGTTTAACTCACAGAGTCAGAGGGATGTAGAGAATGGAAAAGTGCAGGCAACCGCAATAAGATCACTGGACAAAAGAAAGTGGTCACTGGATAACCTGATGACCATGCTCAATATCATAGAAAACATCTGATCATGACATCAATCCAAAAAATTTTGAAACTTTTGCCTTTTTTGATATTGTTTAGGGCATTTCACCAAGTTACTAAGGAGCTACATATGTTATAATGATGATTCAATAAAGCAACAAAAGGCCCATTTCACCAAGGATATAGCAGACCACCTAAGCATAAACCATAGATTTATGTTCCCAGTGACTTCTGTGGGGCTCAACCACAGGCTGAAGGGCACTATTGAAGCAAATGGACTTTAGCACTGATTCACACTCAGGACTGTGACTTTACATTCTGCTGAACTAGGATCTAGAGGGAAAAGCTCAGTATCTCAAAACCAAAGTGAGAAGGGCTCTTAGAAGACTAAGAGGAGAATATTACTATTTCTTAAAAGGGCTTAATGGCAGTGAAATAGAAAGGGATGTGCCCTGCTTACCACAAGGAGAATCAAATGGACAGTATAGAAAACTGTTTGGGAGCACTGTTCCTATACACAAACAGGAAGGGAAACCAAACCTATGAGGAGGAACATGTGTACTAGATTAAAAGGACTGGGCAGGCCTGAAGACAGTGGACGATGTGGCCACATTCTCCTTAGGGTCAAAGAGAGCTTTTCAGGGAGAACCCCTGTCCTGACACACGGCCTCTGCCTTGCTCCTGGACAGCAATGAACAGTTTCTTTACAGGTCCAGGCTGTTCTATGACTGCTACTAAATTCATCTTTCTGTAGGTAAAGCTGAAGAGACACCACTTCCAGCCATAACAAGGACCTCATGCCAAGTCCCTGTAAGAGATGGCCTCCCCAGGACAGAACAAACAAAATATCTCCTATTTTCTGTTTTATCCCTGAGCCTAAGAAACGGCTGTTCCCAAGGGACGAAGAAAACAGCTCCCTACAAATGTAATCGGACATCAAACCATCTCCCTGGCACAAAGAAGGACAGTGAAGACCTGGACACAGCAAGCTGACCCACACAGCACAGATGCCTTTTGTTGCACGAGGGTTACACTCCCACTGTACACCCTCCTTCGCTAGGTATTTCCAAGTCCCTTGCAGGAGTAAAACGACAGACACACTCAGGCTTCCTCTTTTGCCCCTGTTGGGATTCAGCAGCTGCGAAGGACAGACAGCTGGGTTTTATCTGCAGACTGGGCTTTAATCTGAGCACACAATCTCAGGCTTTCACCCCCCAGCCCCACACTCTCCCCGGCGGGCTGAACGCTGACGCCTGTACAAGGTACCCATTCATACCAGGGGAATGAGTCACTCAGCGGAGTTCGGGATAGCTAAAGGCTGGTCCCAACACTCAACAGGAGGTTGGAAGGGGGCAAGAAAGGATTGTCGTGCCTTGACACAAAGGCTGGCTTTCTTTCGTTGGGACGTAGTTACGCCCTAACTGCTCTGACATCATCTCTCTACCAAGGAGGGGGCAGGAGGGTGGCAGGATGCTGAGAACAACCAATGAACAGCAAACTTACTTTTATTTATTCTTCCCTGCTCTGTGTCGTCATGTCAGAGGCATTCAGGTAGAGCTGAGCTGTGTCACCACAGCTTGGTTTGTTGTGCTGGCTTACCACGGATAGAAACAAATATGTATCCAGCAGACGTTAAAAAATTTGAGTCACAAGGCCCTTGTAAAACCTCAGAAGGGAGGTTAGTGCATCTGCCACCCACGCATCCAACCTGTCTCTGCTAATACACTGCATCATTACCCTTATCTCAGTCTCATCATTCCCTCAGGGCCACTTCCAAGTATCATGCTGAAATAGGGGAGCAGCAGCTTTCACTCTGGACACACACAGAGCACAGGGCTGCTCTCCTTGCTCTTCATCACGACAGGTCTGCTCTGGGAGGAGCAGGCCAGCTCCGGCACAGAGCTGCGGGGACATGCCCTGCTCGCTCCCCAAGAGGCTGCCTGGTGTCTCTTCAGGATCTACAGGGCCCAGATTTCTTCCATCCAGCTTTTAAGTGCTTGAGTGGAGTGCCAAGCTTTAGTGTGTTTTCTCTGAATAACCCAAAGAATGGTTCAGCCCACCTACAATGCAAATCGCTCTCTGGAGAGATCATTCCACTACGTGAACAAGAGATATATAGCAACTGTACTCCTAAATCAGCAATCTCACTTCAGCGGGAGGGCTCCAGGCTGAAATGCAGCAGGAACAGAAATCATAACCAATGTGTTCCCCTCTCCCTATCCAAGGTAGCTAACTAGAAGTGGCAGTGTGAGGGGTCAAGCCTGAAGAAAGCCACCTTCTTTCTTTACATGCAAGGCCTTCTATTTGATGGGTCCTTTCCCAAGACTGCTGCTTGCATACTTTAGTGCATGAAAGCGTGTCTCTTGACTGAAGTATAATATAGTACTGGGTTGTGTGCTTGTAAAGAGCCGGACTGCAGCATCACAGCCAGCCAGGCTGCAGATCCACTGCCATGCCTGCTCACAGGGCCAGAGAAACTCCACAACTGCTGCCCAAGCCTCAGCACATCACCTGGCTAAGGAGGGACGAGAGGAAGGCAAATAAGCAATGACATAAAAAAAGTAGCACAGCTGTGAGTGATGAACAATGAAATACTATGAAAAGCCTTGAACTGGGCCCATAAAACTCACAGTTAGGTAGAAAAGCAGCAAAAACATTCACAGCTTCCTGAGTCTTCAACAGAAAAACAAACTAAAAATCAGATATGCATTTTACAAACAGCACCCAAAGCTGTCAATAATTGATTTTTAAAGCACCAAGGAGGCACTGGGGAGAGACGACAGTGCCGCTTACAGTGCTTCTTCCCATATTTAGGTGGGCCTCTGGTACAGAGAGAAATTGGGACAGGCTGGCACAGACCCCGGGGCACTGACTGTGAAGCTGTCAGGATTACTGTCTGAGCTCAGAGCTGGCAAAGGCCCCCAGCCAGGCTCACCCAGCCCTGGCAAGCACAGCCCTCTCTCTTGTGCAGATTACTCACCGGCAACCAAAGCAGAGCACAAGCAAGAAGAGACAATAGGCCTGTCGCGACCAGCCACTCCGAAAGGATGCGTGGTGTAAGGACACAGAGTGACCTTTTGTTCCCAAGAGACAATTATTAGTTTTCTGTGGCAGAATAACAAAGAAAACCCCACTGGATTTTTATCCATAGCTTCTGGCTGAGGCAAAAAGACAAAGGGAGATCTCTTTGGCATAGAAAGTAAGTGAAGCATGGCCAAAATGGACTGCTACAGACCAGGAGCCTAATGAACGAGCACCAGCAATGCACGCACTGTCTCCTCCTCTGTGTTTTATTCTCCCATCCTGGCCCTACTCTGCCTCTCACAGGGATTACCAGGCCTTCAGAACAGTGGTACAAGCATGAGGCTTGCTCACAACTCCTATTTCTGCTCCTCTATCCAAATGAAAGAGGGGAAATGGAACAATCAGGTGAATGAGGATTTGCAAAGGAAAGAGCTGGTGAAGAGTTGCCAAAGTATCCTTTTATGTAACGGTGAAAGGAAAGAGCCACTGTTATTTCAGACACTGCACTCACCACTGTAGCTCAGATACTAAAAGGGACTGCTGCCACACTCCAGATTGAAAGCGAGATTCGAGAGGGAGGAAGCGGCATAGAAACCTTAGGGCTGGTCAAAGACTTCAGTGTAGGTGGGTGAGCAGGGAGCTCAGGAAGTAACACAGGGAAAGGTGTAAAAGAAGCAGTAGATTATCAAGAGAGTGTGGCTTTTTCTCCTGCAAAAATAATTTTTTTGCAACTAAAGAAAACATTCACTGGAAATGTTCTGATTTTCGACAACCAAGTGAAAAAGCGTGTTAATTTGGCTTGAACCCAGTGTCATTAAAAGCCAGTTTTGTTACAGGTCTCTCATACCTTCCTCTCTCTTCCCATTTTCCAAAAGAGAATATGGGATGGGCAGGGAAGAAGAGGGACAAAGGCCATGAGATTTTGTTTTGAATAGTTTAAAATAGACATTCTTACACAAAGTATAAGTATTGCAATTATACTTTGTACTTTTGAACCATGCAGTGGTAAGCACATTCTTTGGGTGGATGAAAGGAAATGCTCTGCAGTAAAACCTGCCCCCCAGGAGAAGGACAGTACTGTTGTTAGGAGCGGGAGGCCTTAGTGGTATTTGCTCTAGGACAAACAAATAAGGCTGGTGCAGAACACAACCAAGGCGTTTCCCTCCCTTCCAGTATGGTTCAAGATAAAACGGGGTGAATCCTCCCCCAAACAAACCAAGTAAAACTTACCACTCTTAGCAAATTCCGACGCTCTTTGAAGGTGGCGCAGCAACCAAGAATGCCGGTAACCATGACAACCACCCCAGCCACCACCAGAATATAAGCAGTTGCCGAATACGTGCTGGAGGAGAGCAGGCTGATGTAGTCACTCTTCTCAGCTAGGGTCCAGGTGCCCACTGCCATTACAGCCCCGCCAGCCAGCTGGGTAGTGAGAGAAGAATGCACATGAGAGGCATCTGAGGTGTGAACTTCCTCATCTCCCAGAGCAACTGGATTGGGATACCAGGATGTGCCTCAGCTCTGTAAGCTGAGCCAAAGATGATCTACACTAAAGGAAGGACTTCCAGAGGTCTCACTGGGACCAGGAGCAGGCCCCAGTGCACTGGGAGGGGCCAGGCTTCAGGATGGCCAGTTTTGCACCCCTGGCAGCGTGAGATGCAAGCTATCTGGAGCATCTACCTCTGCACAGCAATTCATACTTGGACCAAAGCCTTCCCAAATGTAGCCACACTCTTATCGCGGCAAACAGGGAAAAATGTCAGATCTATTGGGGTGCTACCTAGCAGCAGAGGGGAAGAAACAGCTTTACATCAGCAAGCTTTCCACTGTTTGTCAGGGAGCAAGACTACCAATAAATGACAACCATGCCCAGCATCTCCTTAGAATCATAGAATCGTTTTGGTTGGAAAGGACCTTTAAGATCTCCTAGACTATACATCTGGTTAGAGTTTAACCAGCCAGGAGTTAAACAGCCTGGCTGGTTAAGCTCTAACCCTTGCAGCAAATGAACATGGAGAAGCCAACCAGACTCCCAGCAGTCCCTTCTCTCTTTGCAAGCCTTGTGTTTCTGGAGGGTTTTATGCAGCTTCTAGTAAGCTCAGACAGAGCTTTCCTTAAAGGTCTGACCTGGACACTTCAATGCTCTGTCCCAGGCAGCAAAGCTAAAAACAATCCTTTGGCATCAGTAACTTCCTGGTGGAAAGCACGGCTCTGGGAAGGCTCTACGGTGGACCCAGCTGCAAGAAGGTGTTTGTTATCCTTGCTCTAGCTGTCCTATTCCACTGCCAGGACTCCCTCTGCCATTTTGAGGGGAGAAATGGCAAGACAGTGGAGTCCTGAGGCTTGCAGAAAAAGCAAGCCAGGTGAAAAAACAAAGCAAAGACACAGCATATTTTCAGGCTCCCTGTTATTTTCTATACTTAGTAACACGACCTAGGAACAGCCAGAAATCACAGTGTCAAACCATGGGCAAGCCTGGGTGGGCAAGCCCAAGGGATGGGATTTTACCCCACAGGACAAAACCTGCCTCCTACTCATGTCAGCGCTTTTTGCCAAAGACTTCATGAAACCCAAGATTTCCATGCCCCTGACACCAAAACCGCAGTGCCATCTCAGTGCCTCTGAAACAGACTGAAGCTTCTTACCCAGAAAAAAAAGTTGAAGATGAAGAGCAGGTACTTGAGACAGATGGTCCCGCATGTTTCCTTCTTTTCCGTATACTCACGCATCTTTCTGGCTCAGCAAGTTCCTGAAAAAAAATCAGAAAAGCTTGAGCCAGTCAGGCATCACCCCCTTCTCCCAAAAAGCCAGCATTAATACTCTCCTCCTGCAAGAACTCACGCTTCCGACCTTTTGCTGAAGTAAGCCAGTGGGCAAGTCATTCAAGTGACTTCAGGGATGCTAGACAGTGCTTGCTTAGCTAATGAGCTCTTGTATCCATTTGGGTGACCTACACAGCACGAGACCTCACACAATGTGAATGAGAGGCAGTTGGTACCAACATGTGGCCTTCCTGTACTGCCTTCATCCTCCTCCTCTCTCTCCCCTTCCTGCTGTCACTTCTGGAGACTCATTTTCCTTTAGATCAATACTTGCAGTGGAGGGATCAGACCTAGCATTGTGTGAGTGGTCAATCCAAAACCATGAATTGTGATCAACATTACAGTGACAAAACTTCAGTGTAGTTCATGCTCACTTCTTCCTGTTTGAACTGAAATAAATGAAATCCCAGACCTGTTATCCAGAAAATCCCAGCATCTGGCTTCTGATTGCAGCCCATAACTGCTGCTTCTGAAGGCAGTGACAGAGACCTCTGTCTTTGACATTTACGGAATAATCTATCTCCAAAGAATATTCTTTCCTCACTGGCATTAGTTCCGACTGCCTTAAATAGATCCCTCTCTAAATTTGGGGTATTTTTAATCTTTAAAGCAGTAACTGGGAACTTGTTATCCGCTTGTTATCCACTTGTTATCCACTTGTTATCCACTCAAATGCCCTATCCTTTTGAACCCCAGCAATATGTTGGAGTAATTAATTCTCTTCTTCATTCTGCTTATTTCTCATGGCCCTTCTCACTGGCTAGCAGTCTCCTAGGGCAGCTGTCCCAGCTACTAAGAGGAAGAAACATAACCATTGGCATCAGATGATCTGACAGTGTAAAACGCCACTGCAGATACATAACAAATGGGAGTTCGTTGTGGGTCAGTCCCAGTGCAGTGTTACAGATCTGGTACACTCGAGCAGGTTTCTCAGAAGTGCAGCAAGTGCAACTCCATGTCACTTCACTGCCTCCTGTTAATGCCAGAAGGTCTGAACCTCTCGAAAACAATATTCTCACCCCTGCCTGACCGGGCAGACAGGACAAAGGCACTGCCCAAAGCATCACTGCCAGCATCACCTGTGTGAGGCAGTTTGCAGAAGTGCAACCAAATCAACACCCCCTCTCCTGAATTCAGTTTTAAAAAAATCATCCCTTTCCTCCCCTACCAGCCAGCAGGGAATGATGCAAACATCTTGCACCCATATCAGAGCAAAATGCTTTCCTAAATCAGCAATTTCCCTGGAAGCAGGCAGGCAAACAGCCTCTCCCCTTTTCTAGATGCATGGAGTTCATGCTCGCTTAGATTACAAAACTTCTCACAAGTGATGTGAGCTTCCTCCAGGGACCCACTGCAGCTGCAACCCAGCCATGCAGTACAGACACTCATCTACCTTGGCAAGCCCACTGCAAAACACCTGACAGTAAAGAAGTGCACAACGGGTACGCACAGCCAGGCTGCACATCGAGTGGCTCTCAGGTTGGGTCAGTCAGTCAGTATTATCTTTGCCGCTACATTGCTAACATCTGGCTTTAGAGCCAGATGAACCAAGGCTGGGAAGAGCAGCTGCCCCTTCTGCAGCATAACTGCATTTTATTTGCAGGGAACTGTTTCCTTTTGCTTCACGCCAGCCCACTTGAAAACCGCAGCCAGGCCTGTGCTTTAGAAACTAAGAAATGAAGCTAACAGGGAAGGCAAAGGTGAAAACATGCCAGCAGTCCCAGCCATGCCTGTCCACCATCACTATTTCACAAGAAAACATTTTTCTCTAGAATAACATCTGGCAACAACAGTTGGCAGCAGAAAGCTCTTTCACTGGCAAAGGGAGCAGCTCTGAGATGGTGGCTTATATCAAGGAGAATAACTCTTCATGGTTACCTTATCTTCAGAAGAGATCAGAACCTCCAGCAATGCTCAGATTAATTACCATGTTGCAGCACAAAAAGGCCCGGGGCAGTGGGGAGGAATGGATGCTGGTGGCATCGTATGGGCTGAACAGACTTGTAAATTCTCAATGAGAAGACGCCCCGTGAATGCAATGTTCATGGAAGGTGACAGATTTACAGCTCCCAGAGGCTTCATTTAGTCACAGAACAGGAACTGCAGCAGTGAGGCAGGCTCCCACAGCCACACACGCCTGCACAACCCAAAACAGGTACCTCAGCCCAGACCTGAGAGATGCCCTCCAGTAACAGACTCCAAGGGCTACGCTTGGCTTTTTGCCCACCCCTGCTAACATCAGGGCTGCAGGCAGAGGAAAATGCACCACAGGTTTGCTGAGACTGACCCTGGTTCCTATCACTGACAGCCAGGGGACAGTAACAAAGCTTACTGTCCTTGGGCTGGCTCTTGGCCCAGTTCCCCTCTTGCTCTAGAGGATTTCAGGAACCTTTCCCCCTTCCCCTCAAAGTATGCCCCCGTGCCAAAAAAAAATGCCACTATTTCCACATATCACCATATAGCAGGTGCTGAGCCCTAGCAAGGGATGCTAACTTGTCCCTCCTTCTGATCTAAGAGCTCATAAATCCCAGACCGAGCTGCACCTTGTTCTGGGTGAGGGCTGGGCAGACACACAGCTGAGATCATACTTGCACTCAGATGACAGACAGTCTGAAACTCCCCTCAGGACTGCAGGTCCTGCTCCACTGAGTGCCGTGTACAGGCCTTTCAGGCAGCTCGGCTTTGCCGCTGGGAGGAGAGGATCTGTCTGTTTCCAGAAAGCTGGCAGGGACGAGCTGCAGGTTTATAAAGCACAGTGATTCAGGCAGGGATGGCAGGCCATGAATCAGAAAGCAATCAGGGCTGTCTCCTGTTTGATCTATCCTTCCCAGCCAGGAGCAGAGCTGATGGCACTGGCTGCCTCTGATGCTTAATGACTCACCCAGCGAGCTATTCAGGGAAAGGCAGCTCTCTCCAGACCCTCTTTTTGGAAGTCATGTGTTTGTGCTCCTTGTCTCACACAGGGTGGCCTGCCACCTCCCATCGCCTGCAAAGACTGAGTCAGGCTTTTAGGGAGCTATGCTGGCCTTCAGGGAAAGCAAGCAAAGGCAGGAGACACTGGTGAAATGCCTTTCCCAAAGAGCCCAGGCAGAGGAGAGGTGAGCCACAATCTGCCTTGCAGGTAAGGGTGACTTTGGGCTCTGAGCCTCATGGTCCCAAAAAGCACAGAAATGTTGATCTGCGCTACAGCACCGGGATGAACATGGGGGTCTCATCCTGAATTCACTGATGTGACCAGGGTCTCTTGGCTTCAGTCATCTTTATAACAGACCCTTAGAAGTGACACGAATCACTCTTGAAACCAGACAAGAACAAGCAACATTAATTAACACACATGGTTATATTCTATTTTAAAACACTGAGGCAAAGGTCTATTCTGAATCACATCAATAATTACGAACAAGCTCTCCAGTGGACAGAAAATGGTGAGCTATGCCACAGGGGTGTATTTACAAATGCATAAAACCCATATTAATTAGACGTGAGCTTCATAATGGGAAGCGCTTTGCTAACCGAAAAAGTGGTTACAAGACCAAAAGCACTTCCATAATGAAGTTCACTTGGTCCAGTCCAACAGACAGGAGCTTCATCAGCAAGTTAAGTTTAAGCAAGCAATCATGGGATACAAGCTGTGAAGTTTAGTCATACAATGAAGAGATGTATTTTTATGTAACTTACCAGAAATCAGCAAGAGGTTCCTGCTATGCGGACACACACTGCAATGTAAGTGACAAGGAGAAATAACGCTCTAACTAAAATAAAACACACAAAGATGGGAGAAAAAAACAGGACAAATGCAGTGCAACAGAACCCGCACATGAAAGGGAGGGGTAACAGTGCGGATTAATTCAAGAAACTGGGAGTTGAACAGCTTGAATCCAATGCTCCACTCTGACACACAGACTTTCTGCATGGCCTTGGGCAAGTCCCTTAGTCTGTCCCTTGCCTCTGATCTTCCTCCACAGCACAGGACCCTCATCTTTCTCTGTTTCTTACAACAGTGATGTTGTAAGGATCTGCACTGAGAACCCCTGTTGACAGAGGAATGCCAGCTGCGAGGCATGACAGGCTCCAGGTGAGTGGTGTATTGGCAAAAACCCTACAGCAACACAATTTCACTGCGTCAAAAGTGCTTTTGCCAGTATAGGCTACTTTGGCCAGTGATCTGGAACAATCTGTTTTGGGGTTAATAACATCCATACTTCTAATGAGAGGGCTGTCTGATAAAGTGATTTTGGCAACCATTTATGATGCATGCTGACTCAAATTCATCAATGATTGAGAGATGCCAGTAATGAAGTATGAGAGAATAGAGTAATAGTGAAGCACCTACATGAAGAGCAAGAAGGAAAGGATGACCCACCTATACAAACATCTCAAAAAAAAAAAAGAGAGTGAGCTCATCCCACCCTGTCTGACTGCAAGCCACAGCCTCCCAGCTGGGTAAGAACATACTGTGCACGACTGCCAGGCAAGGCAGGATCACTTCAAAAGTGAAACCATTCCACAGCCTCATTTTCTTGGGCTCTCATCCTATTGAGACTGAACCCTTAGGACAAACTGGACAACAGGAACGCACCAGAAGTTGAGCAGTTTGGCTCCACTTCCAAGTGCTGAGCACCTGAGAACACAAGCACTGCACAAACACCTGTTTTGTTGCGCTGAGCCACCTAAAATCTCAATGGCAGGACGTGCTCTGGTACCCCACATCAGACCACTGTATTTTTATTTGTAGGCCCAAAAGCACATACAGGCACACACCCACATCCCAGCTTAGAAAGCACGTGGCGTGCACACACACACACACACACACTCCTGCTGGCTAGACATTCATTTAGTCATCACAGACATTGCTTGGTACATTTGCCTCAACTTGCACAGTAACAGTACTTAATTAAACAGCAAAGAAAGCCAGGCCTGCAGGCTTGTTCTGTACAACCTGCTCTAAAGCAGCATCTGACGGATGGAGAAGAAACAATGCCAAAGCAAATGAAATAGCTCCCAGGCCATTAAAAGCATCATTATTTTTCAGTATTGATTTTTGAATGATAGCAAGAAAATTGGTATCCAATGCATCAGTGATATCTATTTCATAGGTAACTTGTATGCCAGAAGTTAAATAACTTCTATCATCTTTGCCAACGTACACAAGAAAGGCTTGCTGCAGGAAATCCCGCTGCACCTACGCTTCTCTGAATATGCAGCTCCCAAAGGGCTGCAAGTCCAACATCATCAGCCCCCTGCCAATACAGCCACCCCACGCACCCAGTGGGCTCGCTGCTGGATCGGAGGGCAAGGTTCAGCTACCCTGGAGTCCATCTGAGCTTGGCCTGATGACCTGAGGCAGCTCTCAGCAAACAAAGCAGACATCCTCCCCTCAGTATCCGCAATGCAGTTGTGGGCCAATAACCTATTATCTTCATCAAGCTGACTGAAGACCTCATTCTCCAGCAAGACTAAACTCCAACCTTTGAAAGCACGACCTCTCTAAGTTCCTTCTCCGTAAGATGAAAATATTACCACCGCCGCTGTACCTACCCCACTGAACATCCTCAGAAAAGGCCACCAGCTGCTTATCAACTTGCCAGCACATCTCACAGCCCAGAAAGCAGCCAGAAGTCATTAAGTAAAGCCTTCCCAGGAGAGGAACTCTAAAGATTGCAGGTGAAGAGCTCTGATTTACACAACTACCAAGTGCCATTATCCACCCCAAACCAACAGCCACATAGGTCAATGTTCTTGACACTGACCTTTCACCACGAAAGCAGCTCACAGCACCAGTGCAAATGTTCAGTCCTCTTCAAGTGCTTTCTTCCACACCCTCTCTTCTCGCTGGCTTTGGTCCTCTGCTGGATTCAGGAAAGCAGAAAGCTGAAAAAGAAAAGAGATGCAGAGAATCATGAGCTATGTCAAAGATTATTCTGGGATTGATTCAAAATTTGATAATATGCTCCGCCATCAAGTCCTCCTTTTAATAGAGAGCGCATGATTTCAGAATAGACTTTATGAATGCATTTGATTAAACTGGAAAGTGTGCAGTGGGCAACGGGGAAGAGCCAAACTGCAGCAGTGGGGAGTGTGAAGACCTTCTGATGGTAGGAAGCTGTCAGAACAGGTTTATATTCACTGATACATCCTGTAAATGCTGCTATCATGTCTGTCAAGGCTGTGTATGCATCACAACAACAACTCATTCTGGTGCAAAAGTCCAAAAGTAACTCCATGAAAAGGCTCAGGAAGAAGACCCTTCTGTGCAGCGTGAAGCCCCAGCTGGTGTTAGTGCCTCAAAGTGATCATTGCTCCTAGCCCTCCCATGGGAACTAGACAGGAAGAGGAAAGAGGTGGGCAGACACTACCAGAACTCATTGCGTACATCCATCCTCTGCTTTCAGGGCTTACAAGCCTCAGGATATAGAGTATGAACCACAGCAGGGCCCCTGCAGAGAAAAAGCAAGCTAGGAAGCCACCATTTTTTCAGCCTCTATCCCTGCTGAAGCATAATCAAGACACAGGTCCTATGCACCATGGCAGGCTCTGCTGGAAAACAGCTCCCCTGAATTCATCTGCCACTGCCAGCCCTCCTAGAGCAAGGCTTCAACCTCCCAGTGTAAATGCACAGTACCTCCCTCAGACAAGTAAGAAGCCACAGAGAGGTGCTTTCAAAAACAGGAGTTATTTCTCTACAACCTTAGCCCATTTATCATAGAATCTTAGAATGGTTTGGGTTGGAAGGGACCTTTAAAGGTCATCAAGTGCAACCCTCCTGCAATAAGCAGAGACATCTACAACTAGATCACGTTGCTCAGAGCCCCGTCCAACTTGACCTTAATGTTTCCAGGGATGGGGCATCTACCGCCTCTCTGGGCAACCTGTTCCAGTGTTTCACCACCCTCATTGTAAAACATTTACTCCTTATACCTAGTCTGAATCTACCCTCTTTTAGTTTAAAACCATTACCCCTTGTCCTACAGGGGTCACTGTCACTACAGGCCCTGCTAAAAAGTCTGTCCCCATCTTTCTTATAAGCCCCCTCTAAGTATTGAAAGGCTGCAATAAGGTCTCCCCGGAGCCTTCTCTTCTCCATGCTGAACAAACCCAACTCTCTCAGCCTTTTCTGATAGGGAAAGTGTTCCAGCCCTCTGATTATTTTTGTAGCCCTCCTCTGGACCCACCCCAACAGGTCCATGTCTTTCCTGTACTGAGGACTTGAGTTGGATGCAGTACTCCAGGTGGGGTTTCACCAGAACAGAGGGGCAGAATCACCTCCCTCGACCTGCTGGCCACGCTTCTTTTGATGCAGCCCAGGAAACGGTTGGCCTTCTGGGCTGCAAGTGCACGTTGTCGGCTCATGTCGGCTTTTCATCCACCAGTACCCTCAAGTCCTTCTCCGCAGGGCTGCTCTCAATCCTTCATCCCCCAGCCTGTGTTGATACTGGGGGTTGCCCCGATGCAGGTGCAGGACCTTGCACTTGGGCTTGTTGGACCTCACGAGGTTCACATGGGCCCACTTCTTGAGCTTGTCCAGGTCCCTCTGAGTGGCATCCTGTCCCTCACGTGTATTAACTGCACCACTCAGCTTGGTGTCATCTGCAAACTTCCTGAGGGTGCATTCAATCCCACTGTCCATGTCATTGATGAAGAAATTAAACAGTACTGGACCCCTGAGGGACACCATTTGTCACTGATCTCCATCTGGACATTGAGCGGTCGACCACTACTACCCTCTTCAACCAATTCTTTATCCACCAAATAGTCCATCCATCAAATCCACACCTCTCCAACTTAGAGAGAAGGATGTTGTGGGGGACCATGTCAAAGGCCTTACAGAAGTCCATATAGGTGACATCCATAGCTCTTCTTTTGTCCACTGACGTAGTCACTCCATCATAGAAGGCCACTAGGCTGGTCAGGCAAGACTTGCCCTTGGTGTAACCGTGCTGTCTCCAATCACCTCCCTGTCCTCCATGTGCCTTAACATAGCTTCTAGGAGGATCTTTTCCATTATCTTCCCATGCACAGAAGTGAGGCTGACAGGCTGGTAGCTCCCAGGGTCCTCCTTTCTACCTTTTTTAAAAATAGGTGCAATGTTTCCCTTTTTCCAGTCACCAGGGCCTTCACCTGACTGCCATGACTCTTCAAACATCATGGAGAGTGGCTTGGCAACTACAACAGTCAATTCCCTCAGGACTCTGGGATGCATCTCATCAGGTCCCTGCCCTTACAGTGGGAGGGACTTTGCTTCCCCAGTCCCTGCCTTGAGGTCCATCCACTCGAGAGATGTGGGAAGAGAGGTTGCCATTGAAGACTGACACAAAAATGTTGTTGCATACTTCAGCCGCCTTCTTGTCTGTTGTTACCAATTTGCCAGTTGTGTTCATCACAGGGGGTACACTTTCTCTGACCTTCCTTTTCTGGCTGACATACCTGTAGAAGCCCATCTTATTATTCTTTGCATCCCTTGCCAAGTTCAGCTCCACCTGTGCCTTGGCCTTCTTGACCCCATCCCTACACAACCAGGCAACATCCCTATACTCTTCCACGGATACCTGTCCCTGCTTCCACTGCCTGTGCATTTCCTTCTTGTCCTTTAGTTTGACCAGCAGGTCTTGACTCATCCACATTGGTCTCCTGCTGTCCTTTCCTGATGTCTTACACATGGGGATTGAGAGCTCTTGTGCTCTACTGGAAAGCGTCCTTAAAGATCTGCCAGCTCTGTTCTGCTCCCTTGTCCCTGAGGGCAGTTTCCCAGGGGGTCCTATTGACCTTGAACAGCTGGAAGTTTGCTTTCCTAAAATTCAGGGTCCTGACTTTACTCTTCACTTGATCCATATCCCTCAGGACTGCGAACTCCACCAGCGCATGATCACTGCAGCCCAGACTGCCTCCAGTCTTGATGTCACCCTTGCGTGTCTGATCAGCTCCCTTGCGCTGGTGACTAACAGGTCCAGTAACGCATCCCCTCTGGTAGGACTGTCTATTACCTGGCTTAAGAAGTCACCCTCAATGTACTCCAGGAGTCTCCTGGATTGCCTACAGCTCACCATGCTACTTTTCCAGCAGATGCTGGGGAGGTTGAAGTCCCCCAGCAGGACGAGAGCCTGTGAGCGCGATGCCTCGTCTAGCTGAAGTAAGAAGGCTTCATCAATAGGCTCCTCTTGATTGGGTGGCCTATAGTAGACCCCAGCCACAAGGTTCCCTTTGTTGCCTCTGTCTCTAATGGTTACCCATAAGCTTTCAACTGGCTCATGGCTATTCTTCAGACAGCTCTTCACAATCTATCAATTTCTTGACATAGAGGGCCACCCCTCCACCCCTTCTTCCTCGCCTGTCCCTTCTGAACAGCTTGTAGTCATCGATAGCAGCACTCATCACGGGATTCATCCCACCAAGTTTCAGTAATGGTAACTAGGTTGCAGCTTTCTAGCAGCACAGTGGCTTCCAGCTCCTCCTGTTTGTTGCCCATGATGTGTGCATTGGTGCAGAGGCACTTCAGCTGGGCTGTTGGCCATGTCACCTTTTTAGAGGAACACACCTTAGTTCCTTTGAGGTATTTCACCGGTGTTTCCTGTTGGCTCCTATTTCCTCAGGAGCCCCTAGCTCCTCTCTGTAAGACTTCAAGTGTGCTCCAGTGTACCCAACATGTAGAGCAATGGGCTGAGGGCTGGTGCTAGCACCCCATCCCTCTAAACTTGGCGTGTCGTCCCATGGTTTGTCATTTCTGTGGAGGCAGCTAGGCTGCATAAGGCTGCTGTACTGGAAAATGGCCTCTAGCATCCACTCTGTCCCCTACTTTTTTAAGATGGGGGGTCCCAAACTTTTCACTATCATTTGTACAGCCACATCCTCAGCCATCTCACCCTCATGCCATAGCAGACAGGTTCAATTCTCCCTGCAATCTGTTTCCATCAGCATGGCAGGCAGCAGGATGGAGAGGGGAAAAGAAGAGCAATTCTTCCTTCCTAACCTGTCTGGATACTGAATTAATGATCCTTTGATGCACACCCTGACCCTAACTTACTTCACAGCCTAAGGCTTAAACTCTTATCTGTTGCCTGTACTGGGATATGGAAGCAGAAATACTTCCTGACTTGCCTGGATGGGATAATGGAGTGTTTGCAAACCACACAGGAAGAAAAAAGAAGTTACTTTTAATTAGTGGATTAAATTTAACACAATTCATAACCATTTAAACTTCCTATTACCTTCAAGGGGAGGTTCCCGCAGGCCTGTACCTAGCATAGTATGGGTGACGCACCCTCATTCATAATCCGTTTGGATTACCCCTGCTTCCATTCCCTATGAAAAAGAATGCTCTAGTAAGAACTAGAAACTTGTTGATTCACATTACTACGTAGCCTCCAGACCATAAAAACATCTCTTGAGAGAAACAGTGGAAATCCCAGCACTTGAGCCATTGAGAAGCAGGCCAAAGAAAGTCCTGGAATCATTAACTAAAGTAAAGATCAGACGAGGGAGCTTTCTGAGGAACTGGGGAGAGGAGGGAAGGCACAGGCAGCGTGGTCACCTGCAAACCAAGCAATAGCTCTGAAGCATCCTCAGTCCTGAGTCTGGGCCCAAACTCTCCTCAAGCAGCCCTTGTGCCCTACCATTTATCCATCTGCCTCATGCTGCTCCCACACTCCTGCACTTTCAGAAGAGAAAGCCAACCCAGGATGCAAAGCTGAACGCTTTGCTTTCCATCTCGGCATGTTGGAACGTGCTGGAAATTCAAAGTAGTTCTGCCTCTAGGGCTGGGGAGAAGGCAAAACACGAACCAGACATCCAGTGAGGCAAAGAAGCTCCTTCTCAGGAATTGTCATTTATATTTTCGTGTGGGGCAGGCACACAGAACAGATTTTGATCCAAAACCCTCCTCCCTGACCCTTCACATGGAAGCTGAACTCATTTGGCACTGCTGAATGAGATTCCCCAGACCACAGCTTGGAAACTGCCTTTATCTCCTCCAGCCCATTGTCCAAACTGATTACGTACTCCTGAGGGCATGGAGTCATCTTCCTTGACTATACAGTACCTAGCACAAAAGGATCTCGCCCTGGGCCTTTTAGGGGCTGCTAAGAAGTCAGGAATACAAAGCAATGTTTTCCAGCTACACCACCTGCTCCTACCAGGAATGTGCACAACGGCTCTGGGAGAGGTGGAGACAACTTAGAAAGGCCCCTACATTCAACAAGAAGTAAGATCTCTTGGCCATCTTCGTCAGACCCTGCTTGGCCCTACCTCTTGACTGGGAGAGCACCCTTCCGAAGAACTTAAGACAGGACAAGAGAGCTCCCATCTCTTGATGGGAGTGGTAGGATCTCACCTCAACACCCTCTGGGTCTAGGCATCACCTCCACAGGTGCATCAGATTCCTGCTGTCACCCCTTGGGATGCTTGCCAAATCCTTCCTTTCTTCTACCCTGGCTCTAGTAGTTGCTGCATTTTGAATAGACCCCTCAAGAGAGATGTAGACCGTTAGCCCCTGCTAATTTTGATGACAGACAGGTATGCAGGGAGGAATTGTGTGTCTAATACACCTGAGGATCTGCCTGCTCTTCAAGACAAGAGCTCTCTCTCAGGAGAGGAGCACTTAGCCCTTCCACTCATTTTTTCGAGACTGTTTACTCCCCAGGGGAAGGACTTACTGAAGCACAAATAACAATGAGCATAAATTTCAAACTCAACAAGGGCTTACATGTTCAGCACCACACACATACCTGCAAATTCAGTGTTTTATGAGGGGGTTAGTCAAACCTTGGCAAGGTCATGGCTGGCTCTGGGATCCTTGAGGATAAAAGGGACCTTAGCATAAAACCAATTTCACAACCATTAAGAAAAAGTGTAAGAGAGAAAGAAAGAGCAATCGAGCATGCCTGGGACTGCATGTGTCTGTGCTCTAGCACTGTTCCACTACAACGCAAACAAAAAGGCCTTCACAGGGCTTTCTGGTCCTAACAAAACGTAGCAGCCAGCCACATCCTGAGAGCAGAAAGCCCCTGTCCGCTGCTCCCAGAAGTGGATAAGCAGGGAATGAAACAGCCCCTCCAAGCACCCAGTCCCCTTCGGGAGCTGGAAGGCAGGCCAGAGACCGGCACACACTGCACGACCAACGGGAACCCCTTCTGCGTCAAACACCACCCTCTTGTATCTCACAAGGCCTCCTTTATCCTGAAGGATCCCGAAACACTTTACGCTATTTATACACAGGAACCACTTCGCTAGTCATTGAACTGAGGAGAGGAACAATAACCGTCTCTTTTCTCTCACTCGAAGTGCCAGAAATCAGTGCCTGGCATGTGTTTGCAGAGAGCTCATAGCAATGAGGGTTTGCCATGAGGAGGAATAATAGTTCAGATAGGTCAGGGTTAGCCAACAGACAAGACAAACTCTTCACTGCAGCCTGCTATTGGTATTTTAAATCTGTTTTCCCAACTCTGTTCACGGGCATTGTGGGGTTAGTGGGGTTTTTTTGTTTTGTTTTGTTTTTTCAAAGTAGGGCTTTGTCTGCACTGGAGAACTTACCAGTAGCATTAAACCACATTTCTAAACAAAACAGTTTGTGCAGAATCAGCTTTCCGCCTGATCCCTTCCTATTCATTACTTTCCTATTCATTACATTCATTTTCAGCTCAGCTCTCAGAAGCGAAGCCACTGGGTCCTCAGTGTTTTCAGGGAGTGCTCACAAAACCTCCCTGCCCTGTGGCCATGTCAGTACTAGGACTATGCCAACAAGCGCTAAAATCCTGGGAGGATAAAAATCCTCCCAGTCCCTACAAAGCCTATTCAGGCAATTCTGTACATTAATTCAAAGCGATCTCCAACTAACGCAGCCATGATAATCATTTGTTCACCCTCTACAAATTGCTGAGTTTTTACACAGTGGTTTGAGCTCAGGGCAAAGACTAACCTAAGAACACGTGCTGTGTTGTAGCTAGCACAGTGTCACTCAAAATTTGGCTGCAGTCTCATTGCAGAGGTACTTTCATTTCATTCCCTACAAAACTCTGCAGTGAAGAGGTGACTAGCTAAAAAGCCAGTAGATTTTCTACCTACCCACAGTATCAGGTGCATATCCCACAGCAGGCGATCATCTTCACCTCACCGAGCTCAAGAATGATTCATGGGACTTTAAATCCTACTGTCAAAAAATACATGCAGCAGTTTTTAAAAGAGACGACAGGCAGCTGGTGTGTCACCACAGGGTACATTTCTAGCCTCTCAATGACTCAATGTTCTATAATTTCACATCCTGAAAGATCCTTTGCATCCCCAAAGCAACACAACAAAGAAAAAAGGTAGTGTGATATAATAGGAGCACTGAGAGATGAAGGGACTCTCCCAGCAGAGAGGAGGGGTGGATTCACTCTCCTCTCATCTCAACATCCATCCTCCATCTGCCGAGCTGTTCTGTCCTCCTGAAGACCATTGCAGAACACAAAGCTGTAAAATGCAAAGTTTTCAAGCTACTTGTTAGCACTGCTCTGCCTGCGCCTGAGACGCCCGACTGCAGACAGCACAAAGCAAGAAGTGCACAAAAAGCTGGCACCAGCTTCAGCTTTTGTACAAAACTTGCTTTGCTTTGAGTAGGCTGTTCCTGTTCGCACTTTCTGTGGTGTAAACAAGCAAAGCAAAAGTCTCTGGAGTCAGCCCACAGATCTCTCCCAGGCAGCCTGCCTCAGTTTCAACTCCACAAAGACCTTATTTTAAAAGCAGCTGAGAAGGGATTTGACAGTGGAAACCAAGGTTAACAGTCTTATCGCTTCAGCCATGTTGCTGATTAGCTCAGGACTGGTGCCAGCCATGCCAGAGAAAACGTTTCAGCGTGTCAGTGACGGAGCTGGTACCTGTGGTCGTGGGAAGAGGGTAACGCACCCTGCAGCGCCCCAGCGCACCGACAGAAAAGGGAACGTCACGCAGCCACAGAACAGGGCGACAGCAGCTCTCACCTCAGCATGGCAGCTAGAGATATACCGGTGACATCTTCAGGAGCCTCCCTCCTACCCAGGATGGCTGCCTCCTGCGGCCACACTCTCACAGCTGGAATTACCCACTTCACTAACAGCAGCACCAGGAATGGCCAAGAAGTCTCTTCTGACCATTGGTCCTTATATATCCCTGACATCCATGTCTCCGAGGGTTTTGGAGTGATCATTGAATGCTTTGAGGAGTTATTTTCCTCTCCAGAGCTTAAAACACTTTACTAGAGTCAGATCAAATATCAAGCACAGTCAAGGGCAAATTAAATGACATTTCATTTCCCAGAGCTGTAAGTCCAAGTTCATCGGAGCTGTCTCTCTCCTGTTGCTATAGGAGCACTGCTGGAAACAATGCTCAATCCACGCTGCTTAAGGCTGCCTTGAAAAGGACCATTCTTCCAGTAAAAATTAAACAACCCCCAGCCAAAAATAAAACGTTCCTCCCCCTTCCTCCTTGCTCTTGTTTAGCAGGTTTTAATGACTCCACCAAAACCATTTACACAGCTGTTTTTAGACCAGCCTGCAAACTTGACAGGGAGGCACCAGCATGTGAATAAATAACTGGGAGGCAAGGGGCTGTCCTCAAGGCAATTACTTGCTGGCCCTTCGCCAAGGCTGGGGGCAGAGGAAAAGATGAAAAGAAGTCCCTGACTCCAGAGCACACGCCAACAAGCTCTAAAGAAATCCCCCAGCCCCAAGCCATTAACCACGTCCCTGAAACACCTTGCTCCACCAGGAGCTGAGCTTGCTTGGGTCCTCTCTACCGCTTCAAATAAACGCACAGGCAAAGGGCAGCTCTCCGTGAAGGGTACAGAGCTATAATCAGTACAGAAACTTTGGCAAGTCTGTCTTCGCGTATCATCCACTTCATTTAGAGCTGGCAGGAACAAGTAACTGGAAAAGGGTTTCTCTAACAGATGCCAGCACAAACCAGCTGGACTTCAAACGAAGCCGGGAAGTCCTGCAGGGTATTTCTCCACCAACCCACCCTCAGGTTACCCCAGCACTATATCAAAAAGCTTCACTAAAGAAAAGCCTAAAAAGAGTTTGAAACTTAATCCTCCCCATGCGCCCCCCCTGCCTTCGAGGTCAATTTTCAAGTTAAGAGGGACCATATCACCTCATCCGATCTCCTGTTATTTTAAAGGTTAAAATTTTAAAGGCTAAAAGTAGTCCATTCTACAACTCTAGGACACCCTGGATTAACCCTCAAATACCAGGAAGACTCAAGAAGACTTCAGGAGATGGGAGAAACTATATACTTTGCTCCCTCAGGAGCCTCTCCAAACGTTACTGGCACATACTCAGCATTTGGACTACTTCTTAGAGCTCAGCAGAAAGCAGCAGAGCATTTTCCTCTGGGTGTAAGAGACAGGAACATGGCAAATATCCCGCGTTGCGCAGACTCATTATCCGTCTCTCAATGCACCCCATGCCATCAGTGAGCAGAAGGGGAAAGGCAGTCCACAGCATTTAAGATGCTCAGTAACTCCTTAAGCATTAAAGGTGAAAAATACTCAGAGAAAATCCAGGAACAACACAGCCACAAGTTTCCAAAGAAACTGAGTAATTACCTTCACTTTGACCTGAGTTTTGGTCAGTATTAAATGCCCACTGTGAAAATGAGGTCCCCCTAGGACATCAAGGCATAGAGGAACCCACAAAACAAAAGTCTCTTCTTGCTTTTGAAGAATTTATATAAAACTCTGAAATTCATGCTGGAATTAACCAATGCAATTCTGGCACAGAAAATTATCCACCTATTACCGACCTCAGAGGAAAGGGTGTTTCAGCACTGACCGCTCTGGTGTCAGGGCCACCTTCCTGTCACTTGAAAAACTCCTCACTGCAGTGATACATGCGCATACAGCAGCAGCATCTTACTTGATAACCACTACCGTGTGCACAGCCACAGGAAAACAAAGACAACTGTTTGGTCAGGGCAATACAGGGAGAAGGGATCTGGGCTGGCCGGACATGGTTATCAATGTCAAAAATTGGGAGGACACTGCTGATCTGCAGCAGCTAGGCACTTTGTACACAGGGAAACGAGCTTCCCACTTACACACTTGTAAATACACTGTTGATAAGAATCACATTGATATAACTACAGTAATTTAACTTGGATACTCTCACTGCTCTCACCTAAGTTGGCTTCCCCCTCCTTTTTTCCCCTACAAACTTGTTAAAATTCCTGATGAAGTAGCAAACAATAAAACCCCTTTTTTCTACAAGGGGGTTTTCTTCCACATGGAGACAGATGCAGCCAAAGTAAAGCTCATGACATCAGTGAAAATAGAGTTTTTCCTCTGTAATTGTGCTTTTCCTTCCTTCTAGGCTTCTCGCAGCACACCTGTGAGTCAGGATCCACACTTCCCCAGTGCCCGACCAACTCTGAGGGTAAACAGCCCAGTGAAGTCAGCAACCAGGATTTTTTCCTGGTGTAAGCACAGTGGTTTAAATTCCCTTTTTTCCCTGTCTCAGGACACACTGCACACACCGGAGGTAAGCCCTGGACAGAGAAGGCTTTGTTAGGCTCTCCAGAGTCCATCTCCGACACTGAGTGCAGCCTCATTCTCCATGTACAGCAGGAGCTCAGTGGGACCCTTGTACTCTTTCACTGCTCAGGAGGAAAAAAAACAACAGCAAATTGGTACTCAAAGGCACAGACATCAGCCTGACAGTTCCTCCTCCTCAAATACAGAAAGAGGTCCTCCGGATAACAGGAAATCTGTCCCTCCAAAAACCATCCTAGAGGACAAGGTAAATTGGAGACCACATCAAATCTCTCATCTCACGTCTGGCAGAGCTCTCACCTAAGCCAAGTCTCCCAACAAAGATGGAAGAGGGCTACCCCATATAGCAAGGGGGGACCTGCAACTAACCACAGCTTCCAGCTCACTGGCAGCTCAACTCCTCAGCAAGCCGTACTTCCACACAGGACTAGACTCATCCCTCCTACGCTACAACAGCCAAACCCACGAGCACAAAGCCCAGCACTTTTCCATACGCAGGTTCCTTGCACACAGCACTCGACACACACATCCGAGACCCCTCACTGCTCCACAGCTGGCTGTTCTGAGGCAGCGCCTGCCACGCACACAACCATGTGCCCGGCTTCTGTGCTCACTGTACACCGCTGTGACCACACACACAGCTCCCCACCATCCCCCTGGGAGCTCTGCGTGCAGCTTACAGTGACCATGGAGAAAAATAACAAATCACCTGTTTCCAGGTGTGCTGGTTTTGGCCGGGGTAGAGTTAGTTTTCTTCACAGTAGCTAGTATGGGGCTGGGTTTTGGATTTGTGCTGAAAAGTGTTGATAACTGTTGATAATGTTTTAGTTACTGCTGAGCAGTGCTTACACAGAGCCAAGGTCTTTTCTGCCTCTTGCACCACCCCACCAGCGAGTAGGCTGGGGGTGCACAAGGAGTTGGGAGGGGACACAGCCAGGACAGCTGACCCCAACTGACCAAAGGGATACCCCATACTGTATGACGTCATGCTCAACGTATAAAGCTGAGGAAGAAGAAGGAAAGGGGGGATGTTCGGTGTGATGGCGTTTGTCTTCCCAAGTAACCGTTACGCATGATGGAGCCCAGCTTTCCTGGATATGGCTGAACACCTGCCTGCCCATGGGAAGTAGTGACTGAACTCCTTGTTTTGCTTTGCTTGCGCACAGGGCTTTTGCTTTACCTATTAAACTGTCTTTATCTCAACCCACAAGTTTTCTCACTTTTACCTTTCTCATTCTCTCCCCCACCCCACCACGGGGAGTGAGTGAGCAGCTGTGTGGTGCTCAGTTGCCGGCTGGGGTTAAACCACGACACCAGGGCAATGTGGGAGGGAGATACTGGATATGAATTCCCCCCTTCTGGATTCCACCACAGCTAGGAAGAAATATTGACATTCACAAGCCATGACTCACGCCTGTCTCATCAGGCACTCCAGAAGTTCTGCTCACTGGCTGGCATGCCAGAAATGCCAGCTCTGTTAGCATATAAATTTGACCAAAACCATCCTTCCCCCTTATTTTCTTTATTGCTGCAGCGTGGTGGTCACTGAGGATCAGAGCACTCCCTGAAAACATAACCACGCAGGCATCGCGGCTGTTGCTCTGGCAGACAACAGGTCAGCTAGGCTCAAACCATGATCCACTTCACACAAAACTGAAACCTCTCCCCCAGAAATTCCTACCTCAAACCACTCTTGGTCCCAGTTTTAACCAGATCTCATTTGTGAAGGAGCCAAAGAATCTGTTGTTCATACTCCAGCTACACTGGTAAGTTATACACTTGTATTTAAAGAGCTGCCAAGGATGCCTCCATTAACCTCCACAGAGCTAATTCCTGACTGCCCTTCCTTCTCCCACTACACCAGTATCCTGGCCCCACTCGCAGCTACTTATGCTCACATCCTTCTATAGAGGAGCTGGCAACACTTTCAGTCCCATGTTGAGCTCATTGCACTAGTGCCTGAAATGCACCAACTGAGCTGTACTGCACTTTTCCAGCTCAGACTGGAGAGCCATAACCACCCGACCAGCAAGAGGAACTTAGGTTAGAAACACAGACCAAGCTGGTCATACCCATACATGGCCCAGACCCCAAAACACACCTCTTATTCTGCCATGCAATACCAGGTGTGCAAAATAGTAATTATCTGCTTGGTCTTTCTCCTGTCTCCTTCTCCCCCACAGAGGTAGAAGTGTTCCAGGGCGAGGTATCAGACATGCTTTCACCTTACCCATTTGTACAGCACAGCCAAATCTTTCTCCCACTGCATCTCCAGAAGGTGTTTGTTCCTTTCAACTTGTCCCTCTCCTAGAGTGGCAAAGACATCTGGGAAACATGCTGCAGATTTTAGCCCAACTCCACAGCTTCTTACGAGCGTGTACCTTCCACTTTGGAGCTATGGGGAAAAACTCCACCCAAGCACACACACTTAAGAGTCTCACAACTCTTTCCACTGCCCCAGCTTCCCACTGCTCTGTTTAAAACCAGCTCCCCACTGCTCTGTTTTCTTTCCTATAAAAGGAAAGAGAACCTGGGTTGGAAAAGTGAACTTTGCTCCTTTTGCATTCAGATCTGGCATCAGGAATAGATAAGAAACAACAGTCAATGCCAAACATTTTATGTCACCTACTTCTGGCTCAGTTTTTCCTTACAAAGACTCATTACTGCTGCCAGGAAGAACCCATGGGTCTGAGCAACATCCCCTCTCACACCTCCCACACGTCTCATTTCCACCTCCCTTAAAGAGGCCGTGCCACATCCTCCACGCTCCCTCGCTTGGATGCACTCACCTCTTACACACGTGCTCAGCAGGTAGAAAGAGCGACACTGCAGCAGCCTACCTGGATGCAGGCAATACACAGCGTGCAACTCTCTGCACGATTAAAATTGCATTTGGTTGGCTGTACCACGCTGTCAGCGGCTGTGGGTCAACACCCAAATGAATGCAAACAGCTGCCAAGGACCCTCCCTTAACCTCTGCAGAATGGAATTCCTGATGTCATTCCTTATCCCACTAAATCAGTATCCTGCCTCCAACAGTGTCCAGCACTGCTGGCATCAAAACTATGCATGAAATACACACACACAAATATATACATACATACCAATACCTCCATGAAGACCCCAGCTGGCATGTCATGGCAGCTACTCATGCTTGAATCCTTCTAAGGAGCCAGCTACACTTTCAGTCCCGTGTTGAGCTCATTGCCCTAGTGCCTAAAACGCACCGACCGAGCTGTACTGCACTTTTCCAGCTCGGACTGGAGAGCCATAACCACCCGACCAGCAAGAGGAACTTAGGTTAGAAACACAGACCAAGCTGGTCATACCCAAGTGCAGCCCAGACTCCAAAATACACCTCTTATTCTGCCATGCAAAACCAGGAGTGCAAAATAGTAATTATCCTCCTGCTCATTCTGCTGAGAGTTTTATTACTGTGCAGCAGCCAGGATGCAGGACTAATAGGGCTGACTGAATTCATCCCCCTGGGTGCCAGGCTGTTGAGATCACAAGCAGAGTCTGGCAGGCGGGACAGAGCAGAGCCCATCAGCAGTGCTGCTATTACATTGCTGATCCTTGCCAAGAGGGCCTGGCAGCGAATGGGTTTTGTGCCATGGGGAGGGATGGTATGAGGTGCTCTCCGCAGAACTGACAAAACACGTCATCTCCATCCTGCAGCCCTGCCGTGCTTCATTTCTCCCTCCACACCCTGGCTTCAGGCATGGGGTAGCAGGGAAAAGCACATTTCTCACAGATTAGGAAGATGGTCACCATCCTGGGGGAAAGCTCTGACAAAACGCATGTGCAAAAAAGAGTGGGAAAATGAGGTGATTTTACAGTGACACTGTTCATTTCATTTTGGCTTTGCTGTGGCAAAAAGAAAATCATGTTCAGGGTCTGAAAGGCAAGATGAGCAAGTGAGACTGAAGGGAGACCTGGTCTTCACCTTCGGGATCTTGAAGGTTTTTAAACAACTGAGGAGACTAAGGTTTCTGTTCCTCACAGCCAGGGAAGCTGAGACGAGCTGTAATTTCCAGGAGTCATCCTCCCTCAGGCTTTCCATGACCTCAGCTGTCAGTGCACACGCTCAGGGAGAGCAGCAGATAACCCAGTGTCGAGCTCAGGAGAAGAGAGTACAGGTGGGGAGTAGGAGAGCATCCTCTCTGGAGGTTTCAAGAGCAAGACTGATGAAGCCACTCGGGACAGCAGTAGTAGACTGGGACATGAAAAAGCAAAGCTCACCCTTTTTGTTTTTCAGAGCCAGTCGATCCACCTTTTATCTTTCTAAGCTTCTGTCTTAAACAGAAGGCACAAGAAAAACAGAGGGACAGCATGATGACTTTATAAGTGACCAAATCACCTGGAAATGTCAGATAGAATAGTTTGCCACACACAGGTATACATGGTGGTAGAGATGTTACATGTACAAATACATGTAAATATGTATTTTCCTCCTATGCATAACAAGTAGCCCAACACACTCCTTAGAGCAGAAGCCAAACTTTATAGAAGCAACAAATGAATTCACCTGTGGTATGACCCAACTAGAGGAGACACAGCTCACCAGTCAACCCCTTCAGGGCTGTCTCAAGAGTAAGGGAGTTGTCTGTCTGTGTATGTGCAATGGGAACAGCTAGAGTTATGCTACAACTTTTATTAGCTAGGAATAATATAATATGCCTGCTGGAAACTTCCTAACGGGGATAGATAGCACTCCATCAGCCACTCCCACCTAGCATTTTTGCTTGACAAGGGAATACAAGCAGCTTTCTTCCACCCCCTTGCTGAAGAATCTCTCAAACCCATCCACACAAACTTTTGGAGGCTGCACTGAAAATATCCTTCGCAGAGCCAGGATTTCAGCTGTGTGTGCCTTACTGTACTTGAAGATAAGCCTCAGAGTCCTGCCCGCTTCCAAACTGACATAAGACTTCCCTTCTGCACAAGGGAGCTGGGAAGCTAAAGCCTTGTAGAAAAATCTTCTTGGGTTGGTATTCCCTGCTTCCTCAGAAGATGGCTCTTGTATTAGATCCAAGAGAAGGGGAGCCACAGCCCCAACTGAGCTGTCAAAGTTCCTCTTACTCAGTGCTCTGCTCTCTGCACTAAGAACAAATCCTCCTTTAACACACCTGCCTTAAGACAGGAGAAAGAAAACTTGACCCTTAAGCTCCCACAAAACGCACCACAGGAGGGACTAACGACCTCAGATTCCAGAGTAAAATGAGATGTCACACATGGGGCATTAGCTCAAGCGCATAGAAAAGGCATGTTCTTATTGTTACTGGAGTCAACATACAGCTGGACTGCCAGGACTTCTACCAGGCAATGGGGGAGTCATTATCCTCCACTGCAGACGGACTCCACCAAGAAGGTAAGACATTATTTTAAAAAAAGCCATGGGCCAATCAATGTATGTGACAGTTTGGAATAAAACATGTTTTTGCAGAAATACAGCATATGGACAGAAAGACATCAAGGGCAGGAACTCCAAAGACATCATCAGGAAACTACAGAGCAAGGATGTATCTCAGGATATTTACATGGAGGAGTTCAAAAGCTGCCAACTCTTCCGACTCACAACCCAAGCTTTCAGCAAGGACAAAGTACTGGCACCTAAGAGCAGCTGTAGCAAACCAGAGCCCAGACCCACCTATGCAAGCCAGCATTATGCCTTTGACAGGGACCTGTCACCAGATGCCTCAGGTAAAGCATAAGTGATGTTGCCCGGGACATTGCCCAGCTTCCAACAATGTACACATCAGGAAGTGCCTGTCATAGGCACATAAACTCCTTCAGAGCATCTAAATACACTGAAACTTTTGCATCAACTTTTCTAGCTTCCATTGAGCTCAGCAACAGCTCAGAAGACACAAATGTTCTGCTCTCTCCATCACAGGCAGGCATCTTTGGTAGCAGTGAGAGTCCCACAGGAAGACTGGGATGGACCTTTGTCTGACAGATGACATGCTAAGAGATTCTTCAGCCTCAACAATACCAGGCAGTAGATAGCCCATCACACCAAAAGCTTCCCTAAAAACATAGGCAATAGCCTTGCAGATGGCAAAGGAAACGCATTTTGGCAAAAGGGACTTGTTTCAAAACTGTTTCAACAAAATGGCCACCATTGGGCATTATCTCTGACAGGTAATGCCATTTTAATTAACTCTTGTTCTAGCAGACACCACGTGAACCCTCAGAGCAAGCCAGGAAGTGCTGTAGGGGGACAAAGGAAGTGAAGCAGCGTTATTTAAGGGATGCCATAGAGTAGCCTGAAATAAAAATATATCATTGGTAAAATTCAACAGGATACTGCAACAGGTTGATAACAAAAGCTCTCAGGAAGAGTGAGGAATTTTTAAATGTACAGCACTTTATGTTCTTCATGAGATGACACGGAGCAAAGGCTACTGGGAAAGATTCCTCATGGCAAGGAACACCACAGAGCAATAATAACCCATCAGCTTCAGCTTCCAGAAAAAAAGAAACAGAACATCTCCTGGAATTTGTGGTAAACAAGGGCTCGCTCTCCCCCGCCACCTCCAAGCATCCGACAAGCCCAACATAAAGGCCAAGTCTTATTTGTACAACAGGGAGACTTAACTGAATAAAAGAGAGAGAGAAAATATCGTTTCACAAGATTATGGCAACATTCAGAACACCCTTCCTAATGCACAGGCTGGGCAACGCTTCTGACACCCCCATCCCCGCAACAGGTTAAAACACTTTAAAAAAAAAAATGCAAAAGCCAAGCCCCTGCGAAGCTCTACAATGCCAGTGGGCGCGGACGGGGAAGCTGCAACTGAGCTGGCCTCCGGTGAACGCGGCCAGGTACAGGTGGGCCCGGCCCGGCCCGCTGTGCCGCTCGGGGGGCGGCGGGTGAGGGGAGCGCCAGACCCGGGCTGCGGCACACGGGGCCCGCGGGCAGCGCTCTGCCTGCCCCCTCCCGGGACGGGCTGTCAGGGGCTGCTGCAGGCAGCACCCGCCATCGTCCCGGCCTCCCCACGCCGCCCCCAGCCCCTTCTCCCATCCCCCTCCCCCGCCGCCGTGCCGCGCCCTCCCTCCCCGGGCGGCCGCCATTTCGGGGCGCCCCGCCTCACCCCTCCGCAGCGAGCCGCGCCGGACCCGAGCGCTCCGCGCCGCCTCACGCCCCGGCCTGCCGCGCTGTGAGGGAGGGAGGGAAGGGACTGACAGAGGGAAGGCGGGAGGGCGGCGCGGCCAGCCCGGCCCAGCCCAGCCCAGCCGGGACGCCCAGCGGGCGGTGCCGCGTCGAGGGGCGCCTCCCTCCGGCAGCCGGGCCCTCACGCACAGCCCGGCCTGGCCCGGCGGCCGGTACGGTCAGGGCTCAGCGGTTGTTCTTCTTTTCGTTTCCAGCAAAACAAAACGCCCCGAAATCCGGCGGTTCGCGAGGTCTGCGGGCCCGGCGGTGCCCGCGGCGCGGCCGCGGAGCTCTTGGCGTTGCTGGCGCTGCGCAAGGCTGCCAAGCCGTGCCTCTGCTAGCAGCGGCTCCTGCTCCTCGCCACCTGGGCCCCACGCTGGCTTTTCCATTGCCGCAGGCAACACATTGCAGCAAACTCCAGCTGGAGCTTCTTTCTCTCTTTTCTTTTTTTTAAGGCGTCAGACCTGCTTGTTAAAGAGTTTTCCATGAAACATCCTGTAAATCAAGATCAAGCCCTGACTGGCACATTGCCTCATCGTTCCATTACCTCATTCCCACTTCAGCCCAAATACCTCTGCGCTAAGCAGCAGCCCTGCACAGAGGCTGGGCTCAGAAGAAAGACCCTCGCCCACTCCCCTCGGAGGCTGAGTGGCCTCGCACAGTTTTAGGGGTGGGTGGGAAGAGAGGAGATCTGAGCAGGGAGGGAGGGAAAAGGCCAGTTCAGGACCTCCTGGGTGTTTGCCTTAACTGTTGACACTTAACCTCTCCTGCCCATGTGCCCAACTCAAAAATCACTTCATCCTTCCCAATGCGTAAATCAACTCCTCTCTCCTCAGCCCATGGGGATCCTACCTAAGCTTTAGCTTAGAGCACCTGGAGAGCCAAGTGATTAAATGCAGCCTTAGGGGAGCAGCTCACACACGAGAGGTTTCTTGCAGGGAGGGAGTGCGTGGCAGAGCCAGGAGGCAACAAGAGGTGCCGACCCCTACCCCAGGCCTGGGTAGCCAGCTGCACGGGGCTGCTGCCTTCTTGCCATGTCCAGAGATTTCACATACAAACGGGAAAGAGCATAACCTCCTGCCCTGACAGATTTGGGTCAGCAAATGGGCATGATCAGACACAACTCTGCCTGGGCGGCAGTCGTGTGCTTGGGAAAGCCTGTGGGTAAAGGTGAGATATACCACAGGACTCCTCACCTCCCAGTCCTCAGCTTAGTACTGGAGTAATATATATTTACTGGAGATACATGTTTACCTTGAAAAAAACTATTTTTACCTGGTCAGGTCTCCTGTGGACTAGTCATTTCAGAAGAAGCACACAGCTACACTTGCATTTGCAGGATCAGGGCCTAATTGAACCACATGGCTTGATATGCACATAAAGCATGCCTTGCAGGCCTGAAGAGTCTGGAGCCAGATTATTGTAGCTGCACCAACTGAAATTTCCGTGTGACTCATAAACAGCCAGATAAGTAATGAGCAGCCTGACAGTGGCTCAGAGAGCTAACGAAGCTCTGAACTGCAGGACTATTGGTGCCGAGCAGATTTCCAAATGGAGCATTTAAAGGTGTATAGCATGAGCTATGAGATACGTTTATACTTGGAGCTTAAGTACTTGGTCAATATACATATGGACTAAGCAATTAACAGGTAAAAAGAGCATACAAGAAACAGAAGAAGGTGACAGGACAGAAAATAATGTGTGAGAACCTGCATGATCCCCATAGCAGTAACTGATTAAATGTGTGTGAATGGAAACTGTCCCTTGGAGTTCAGGGTGCTGGAATAAAGAAGGTCGAAGAAAACAACATCCCAGACCTTTGCAATTCCTGCATTTGTTCTGTGGGAAAGCTTTAAACTTAACACTGTGGCTTAATGCTCTCTCTTCAGCCCTGTTTTGGCTTCTCAAAGAGATGCTGTCAGGCTAATCCTGTTATGCTTATCCTTAGCGTATTAACATAAGAGAGACAAGTGAAGCAAGGCAGTGGGGTCCCTTTGCCTGCATGCTGAGCTTTGTGGGACCATGGCTGCTTATCAGCAGAGTGGTTTTTTTGCTTTTGCCCCTAGATCTGATTGTATACACAGCTGCACTGTTGCATGTGCCAGGATAAGGCTTCCCAGGCTATAAGAGTACTTTCTTGTGATATGATTCCAAAATGCCTTACATATTATGTGCAAAATGTCACCTGTCCACTAAGTGACTGCAGCCAATATGGCGCAGGAATAAGCCCCAGGCAGAGTCTATTTTGCATCCTCCCTCGTCTCATGCCACCTCAGGATATCCCCATTATTTGCTTTTTACTTACGCTGCAGTCTCCAGCAGCTTGCAAAGGATGGCTGCTCCCAGGGCTTCCATTCAGAGGCAGGAGAGATTCTGACAAAAACAAGGGGATGTCGTAAAATTAGGAATGTTGTGGGAAGTCTGCTCTAGTTTGGGTCTGGTATCAGACAGGTTTAAAAAGTAACAACACGCCCCTCTAGACTGTAAGTGTCTGAGTCTTCCAACAGGACATTTAAGTGTTGTGCAGAGAGACAACAAAAGACCATCCAGTAACAAAACCCACCCTAGTGCTTACTGTTGTCCAAGCACAACCTGCTCAAACTCTGTGCCACTTTGTCATGATTGAAACAAAAGTCCACCCCTGTTCCTGCTAAAAAAAGACATTACAATGAGCTACCTGTGCTATCAATTTATAGCAGAGGAAATGAGTAATAATTTCTTTGGTCAAAGCTGCAGAAAGATTAGTTCTGTAACGCACGAACATCCATCTGGAGCCGTGCCAGGGCACAAGGATTAAAAGCAACCAAATTCCTAACTCTAGTGAAAAGGATACACGGGACATTATTAAAATAAATGCTTGGTTCTGCAAATATAGGTACAAGGTGAGAACGTGCCCTCTGAAAGCACTACACTGCCCCCAGACACTGGGGAAGCATCTCCTCTTTTTCTCCGCCTTGCTCTGTCTTCTCTGATCAGCTGGACTCTGGCTGCTTGAAAGAGGTAAAAAAATAAGACTGGAGATGAATTGCTCGAGTGCTGCCTCCAAGACATGGGTTCCTGATCAACTCTCTCCCTACTTCCAAACCTCTTGTTTGTACCACCATGGGGGACAGGCTTCTCAGCACTTCCTGAGCAGCGAGAAGGGGAGGTCACGCTACAATCAGTGACTGAAGAAGGGAGGCTGAATCTTCTGCGGTCCCTGAAAAAAAAAAATCTCTCAACACAACTATTTGTAAGGTGGCATTTCTTTATTGCCTGTACTCTGCTTGCACACTAAGAAAAGATGCTTAAGGTTATACATTAAAAAACGCCACGTGGTAGGTCTTGCCATTGCAATATGACAGCACTGATAAAGGTAATACATAGACTGGCCCATATTTGCGTGTCAGCTGTATTTCACGCCTTTGTCTTTCATGCGCTCTGTACACAGTGTGGGAGGTGCGCGTTCAGACCGCGTTAGCCAGCTGGCTACTGCTCTCTTCCTTCTGCAGCAACTTCCCAAATCCTGCTGCTGCAGGTAGGTAAATGTTAGCATTACTGATGTGCCCCAACTAATGATGCCAGTTCTTAGTCAGCGCCAGTCCTTATTAACCTGCAACTGGAGCATGATGCAGAGGAATCAGTGACAGCAGCTCCCCCAACTCAGGTAGTGGGTTTGACCTATTCAACAGGTGACAATGTCTGTGCTCCTTCATGCCCACATTGACTAGAAAGCCAGAAAGTCATGTCTGTGTTCAGATTACAGGTGCTTTCTGAAAAGAGAGGATTTCCCTTCCCAAACATTGTTTCTTGCAAACACAAGCAGTTCCACTGGCAGCACTGCTGGTGTGACTCTAGACTCCACACCAGCAGCCCTGGCTCCTTCTGGACCTCTTCTGATTCCCAGTCTCTGGAAGGCATTACTGCAGTTAAACACAGCACAAACCACAGCTAGCCAGCAGTAAGGACTGAGCAGGAGCTTATTACTTTTAGCTCTTCCTTTTAGTCAGGAATCCTGCTCTTCCGGAGAAAAATTTCCTCTTTCCTATCAGGAGTAAAGGGCACTGGGAGGAACCATGGAAATTCTTTGTAACACTGATGGGATGTAGGTGGGTGACTCAGAGCACTTTTCCTGCATGGGATATTCCCAGAGAAATTTGTGCAATAAACAGACATTCACAGTAATCGCCTTATCCCAAGAGAGGAAAGGCAGTGGATAAATACAGGCCTTCTCTGTGCTGCAAGACTGGGGGGACTGCGTCACAGCATGGTATCACATCTTGCGCCTAAAACGTCAAAGGCACATACAGAAACAGGCTCAAAGAAGAAAGGGAACAGGGCATTACAAAAAAAGCTCACTTAGTCCCACGAGGCTTTAAGAGCAACAGAGCTACATCCAGAAAGCATCACACCCCAGAGAACACCAGGGACTTCATGCCCAGGCACAGCGGCCACTACGCTGAGAGGTGCGTTTTTGGGGCCAGTTCCTACTTCAGCCCACGCCTCCCCTCACCCTGCTTAGTGACAAGAAGGCCCCTTCCCCACGGGAACAGATTCAGTCCTGCTCCTTCTCAGGCCCTTCACCAGGAAAGTGAGGTTATTGCACAAGGTCACACAAGAGAAGAAGCTTCACTAGGTACATTTCACACAGGCAGCTGCCTTGTGCTCCCAGCCCAGGTACATTTGAAAGCACTGTGGTCCAGGTAGCAGGGTGGGATCTTTCAGTGGGATCTTTCAGTGCTGCAGATAAGTCTGGAGTTGCTGGAGATTCTTCAGGAAAGGGTAAGAGAATGGGAAGAAACAGGCAGCATTCAGCCTTAAAACAGGCTATATATGGCTCCCCTAGTATGTACAGCACAGCTCCTGCGACGGGTTATGAATCAGCAGCACGTGCCAGCGCCTGCGAGTCCCAGGGCAACTGCTCTGTGTTCCGTAAACAGTAATAGAGGGACAGTGACAAGGTCCATTAGGGTAACAAAGTGAAGCAAGCCATCAGGATGACTCGTTTTATCAGTTCATACTATATCCACATATGGAATCAGTTAACTACAGTACTGGCAAGTTAAACCAAATTTCACAGTAAATACAGGGCCTGATCCAGATCTTACAGGAACTGATGGATGTTCTCCCGCTTACCACAGCAGGCATTCAGCTGGGCTCTGCTGTTAGAGAACCAAGAGGAGATGCTGCTCTTTGAGATGGATGGATCACTACCTAGAGCTAGCTCAAATTTAAATTAATTTCTTTATCTTTTATACTAAAATTTTACTTAACAGAGCACCCCCTGTGTCCTCCACTCTGCTGCTAGACCACCTTTTTGCCAGAAAGAAAAGGAGCAAGAATTCGTCCTTTTACAGGGACGTGACCTCTCCAGACAGAAGGCCCAGTTTGTGATATTAGCCAAGACCGGCCAAATTCTTCAAAGCAGCAGAGGCCTCCAGAGACCAGGGCTGCATGCAGAGTTGGGAAATGGAACAGTGCAGATCACATGCACATTCTGCCCTGATTTAGTGCCTTGAAACTCCCAGATGGGGAAAAGCTGCAGCTTCTCCAGGTCTCTGCAGAGCTGATACAATCAGATTCGGCCTGCTCCAAAGGAACCCCAGCTTCATGAAACCGCATTGGCACATGTCTCTTGTTGACACATTGATGTGCCTTATGTGCAGCACCCTTTCCTCCTGCTGGCATCTTCCAGCCGCAGGGCATTCTCCTTCTGCCTGTCTTCTTGTGCTGTCAGCAACCTGAAACGAGCAGCACAGATAAAGAACACAACCTGGTTACTGAGATCTTCCTGCCAAGGCATTTGTCTCTGCCCTTTGCTCCCCATCAGCCAGGGACATTTAGGATTGTAAAAAGTGACTGGCCCAAAGATCAGGCTTCTCTGGAAGTTGGGCTAGATAAACGACACATAGAAAATGGGCATGAATTTCCAGGGAACAGGGAAAGAAACTGGACACATACAAGAGAGGACAGCATGGCTTAGTAGTCAGAGCACCAGACTGCGGCCTGCGTGGTCTGTGCCTTATTCCCAAGATCCCACATTGATGGCAGAATCCCAGGGCGTTTGCTTCACCTGTCTGGGCCATCTCAGGCAGCAGCATGGTAATAAAGCACACTGAAGGCCCGTGCTATGGGAGACACGATTTACCTAGCTAGTAAGTAAATCATCCCAGGTAATGAATAGCTAAGTCCCTGCTGTGAATTTAACAGAGATGATGCAGCAAGAGGTGAAGGGATAAGAGAAAACAAAAGGATAGTTTTCTTGCAAGATTTCAAAGACTTTTTTCAAAACTACTTGCTTTTGTAAAAACTAAAAATCTTAGAGAAAACTTCTTTCAGCCTTACAAAGTGTCTTATCTCCCTTTAAAAATATTGCCATCAAAACATCACAGTCTGTGTAATGCTTAGTAAGACAAGAAAGAAAGAAAAACCCTTAGAGATGCTTGCAGACTTCAAACTGAAAATGCCAACTTAAAATCTGGGACAGTACAGAAGGTTTTTGGGAGGAAATATTCAAATTAAATTCCCAGTCTTCCAACAGCCAGCTCTGCCAGATGAAGCTTTGCATGTGGTAATGTCCTGTCTACACTTGATGCTCTCCAGGCACAGAAGACAAGGAACCTGGCATCAGGGGGAAAAACACATGGCTCCAGGTCTTCTTTGTGATGTGGCAGAAAGTCAGGCTCTGACAACCCCCTCTTCTTGCCCATTCCCTAGGAGGGCCCACACCAGTCACCTACAGCTGGGGAAACATCCCAGGGTGACTGTTCCTGTTCACTGACCTGGCCATGTGCAGCATGGGCTCCATGACGTTATAGCCAGTCATCGCACTGCACTCATAGAAGACAGCCTTGTATTCCTGCCAGAGAGCACAGCAAGCACCCATGTTGGCTGCCAGCTCTCCCCCACCATTCACCCACACCCGTGGGAGCTGGCCCACCCTCGCCACCAGGAACTCCGCCAAGAGCAGTTGAGGCCAGGAGGGTGGCTGTTACCACCCTGCTGGGATGCACACCCTGCTCACCAACCCAGCAAAAGGAGATGCTTTTTCAGCATTGGGGGCCAGCCAGAGTGTCCAAAAGAGAACACTGGGGGAGTTACTTGGGAAAATATCTGCCCAGGGTACTTGGATTCCCTTACCTTTGTGTTGTGGAGTCCAGAAGATGGGGAGCACCTCTGAAACCCTGCCTCCCCCTGCCCAGGGGCCAAGGTACCAGTGGGCATGCAGATGCGGGGAGTGAGGAAGGAGGCAAGGGCGATTTTGCAGAGCGTGCATTAGGGGAGTCCTCAAAGGGGAAAACAGCCATGCATGCTCCCCGCAGAAAGACTGAGCATCACTGTAAGGAGGCATCAAGCCTCAAGAGAAATACATGAGCATGCCTCAAAGGCCATTGTCTGCCATATGCTGGCCACCACACCTCATCCTCCCTGGTACCAGAGGGACTTTGGTTCATGTTTGCATTGGAGAAACAGGGGGTGGGGGCTGAGGGGGAAGGAAAATGGCTCCAAGAAGGGCTTCCTGCCAGCCAGGCTGCCCTGCTCACAGCAGAGCTGGTCGAACAGCAGAGCACAGAGTCAGACCTTCGCCAGCCTTTCCCCCTCCACCTTGGGCACGTTCCGTGTCTCCCTCTGCGCAGCATCCATTTTATTTCCAAGCAGAAAGACCACAGCTCCATCCTCGATACCTTCCTGCAAACGAAACAGAATAAAGCACCCTAGAGACTCAGCTAAGGGAGGAAAATATCTTGGAGCAGATCCTTTTCCAGCTCATGCAAACAAGACCTTCAGTGGCAGCAGGATCAGGCCCTTTAGCTCATTGGAGGGCCACTCCTCAAATAGCTCCAGGGACTTGTGGAAGCTTAAACTATGGGAAAGTATTTAAAATGTTTGGTATGTACAGCTGGGATGCTGAGAGATGAGACAGGACGTAAGTTCCTCTCTGGGAAATGACAAGCCTGAAGAAAAGCAGTTTGCCCCATAGACTGTTTGGTATTTAAGTTCAGGCAGAGCTTCTTACTAAGTTCAATAATTTTTCGCTACCTCAACCAGCCCATGTTGAAAATCCACTGGCCAAGCAAGCTAAGCAACTTCCAGCTCTTGTACAGCGTCTCTGTAGGAACTGTTATTCCTAGGCAATTCCTGGAGCCCATTACCTTTGGTAAAACTCCCTCTAGTTCCACTGGCTCGCTAGAACATCACCAGAGTAAGGACTGCAGAACAGGGCTCCAAGTTGTTTCCAAACCTGACTCCCCTGGATGACTTACAGTACCTGAACAGCTTCAAAGCAAGATAAATACTAAGATGGGAAAAGGAAAAGAAGAGAGATTATTATAAGTTACAGATTTCAGATGCTTTGATTTTCTGTGTGCTCAGTTTAACCTTCCTGAAAGGAGCCTGATTTTCAGAGGCTGGTTAGTTTTGAAAATCTTAACCTTTGATCTTTTAGAGTCCAAAGAAATAGCTAAGTGGTTTGATTTTTTTTTCCCCCTTCATCAGGCCTGTGGAAGTTAATAATTTTTGAAACCTCCAACCTATGCTTATTCATTTCACTTAGGTCTTGGTTTATGAGACTCGGCACAATCAAAACAAAACCACCCTTGACAATTTCCCTTCAGCTCTGAGTCATCTACACATAACCAGTTTAAATTATACGGACAGGTATTTTTGTCTCTGCTAGCAGATACAAGCCACAGATGAATGCTTTTATTGAGAGTTTAGAAATAAAAAGCAGGGAGGCAGACTACACTAGCAATACACAGTCACCAGGTAAAAAAGAAAAATCAATTGTTAATGTTGAAGCAAATGAGGAAAAAACTAAGCTATTACTAATATATCAGGGGCCGTTTCCCTTCCCTGTGCATAGGCTGTACACCAGATCTCCTTGCCTGAGCACACGTGTGATGTGACCACGTTTAGGAGACATTGCCACTGCACATGGGCTGCTTATAAACACACACTGCTGTTTTGGCAGGTCCTACCACCTTCTGCCATAGAAACAGCCCTCCCTCATTTAATGGGCTACCACTGGCTTTGATGTCTTCAACAAGAAGCCCCTGGTCCCAAACTGACTACCACAGGCCGTACCCACAGCATCTGCTTTGATAATTCATTTTCCCATGGTCAATAGGACCTCCTCGGGCACTGGAGAATGTCGCTCCCAGACAGACTGTTGGAGCTGGTCTGGAGCAAGGCAGTGGCAGCACCACCAGCATTAGAGAGCCGAGGCCCCGCTCTCACCTGGACGCTGCTCATCCAGTTCCGCACCGCTGTGAAGGAGCACTCGGCCGTAATGTCATACATCACCAGAATCCCATCTGCCTTCCGGAAATACTGCTTGGTAATGCTCCGAAACCTGAGCCCAAATGAAACCAAAGGCACTCTCAGAACCACGGCTGTGTGATGACAAGAAACAGAATGGGATTATCTGTCTTTTAGTGCAGGCTCTCTGCAAGGCCTGGCAGCCCCTGCGTATGAGATGTGTCCCTGGGGCTGGTGTGCAGAGGCTGGTGACAGACAGGTCAGATCCTTGCACCTTTAAGGCAGGCCAGGCAGCTGTGGGTAAGCAGGAGTCTTTCCAAATGCATGGTGCTGGGAAAGCAGGAAGGAAGACCTTTGCAGGTCAGGAGGAAAGAAACAGAAGAATCTGTTTGGGTGGGATAGGAAAAAGTAATTGCCTATAAAAAGGGAAATGGATGGAAAAACCATGACCTTTCTCTAGAGTCTGGAAGAATCTGCAGACTAAGCTGTAGCACAGTGTAAACTAGGTGTGCATAAGGTCTGCCCCAGTGCTGCCAAAAGAGCAATTAAGATCTCAGCATCAATACAGTCTGTTTCCAGTTTTGAATCTATAAAGCAATGCCATCATACATAAAATCAGCAGTTAGATGCAATTTCCAGGAGAAACTCTGGACATTTACTTTGTCCTGTGGGTACCAGTTAGAACCACAGAGTTGTATTTTGGGAATAAATTCCAATGAAAACAACAACAACAACAGCAACAACAACAAAACAAAACAAACAAACAAACAAAAAAAAAACCCAAACAAACCCCACCAGACCTTAAAATCTGTAAGCAGTTTGTGACAGGGCCATGATATAACCACACTGATTGCAAACTGAAGGAATTAAGTGCAACACAAGTACTGAGATCTCACTGGAGAGCTGTGTATTTCAGCCCTGCATAGGATACAAGCTCTCCTAGTCTATTAAGAGCCAAGAAAACCTACAGCAAGTAGTGACTTCTTGAACTCTTCAGATGATTGCCTGAAGCTGTTCTTTCTCACTACAGGGCATGACATTCTGGCAACTACCCAGTTGAGAAAGCACAGACTCTATATCTTTGGCAGTCAAGGTACACCTCTGGAACTACAGGACAGGCTAGATGCTCCAGAAGAAACATCAAATGTAGCATGCACCGCTCTCAGAGAAGTCACCAAGGAGTTCTCCTTGCATGCTCCAAGGAGTTCCTCTGTCTCTTCCATAGAATATTCACAGTTGGACACCTCCAGTTAGAAGTAATTAATATTTCTCTAGAAGTAAGAAAAGCTTTTGCTTCTTCCCCTAAAGGTCCTTCTGCAGAGACAATATCTTGAATTTGGCCTCTGATGCAATCTGGCTTCAGTAAAATGTCACGTTTTGTGTCATAACAACTCCCCTTACTGCTCAGCTTCAGCACTGCAATAACCACAGGGGTCCCCTCAAAAATCATTATTTCTTCAGCATGAAGCTTGATTTCGGAAGAAATAGTTTGCTGTTCAATATTTGCTCCTACTTTTACATTCCCACCACGTCTGCATGGTCTAGCTGACTGAGATAGACAGCATCATTACTCTGTTGGCACAGCTCAGGATTATAATATTCCCATGACCTCGGCTGCCTCCTGAAGGCCTGCCCCCATAACATATTTAGCCCAAAATACCCAGTACTTATTTTTGCCAGGCCCTTGAGGTTAACGGCCGCCTTGAAATAGCTTTTCATCTTCAGCTTCTAAGTGCATCCTAAATTAAGTCTAATTTACGTGAAGGTAGTGGTGTCTGCCTACATCTGTAGTAGCAGATGAGAGTCAAGTGTGTCCTCTACTACTCTGGTCCTCACCAACAAAGCTGGTAACATCTAGTGATGGCCCATGCTTTTGAAACTAGAGGCCTTCAAATGGGGAACCTGTATTCACTGTCACAAAAAGCTACACTGTCCCTCTACCAAGGATTATCACTTCCACAAGTCTGTCAGCAGAAGGGACAGTGGAAGGGGCCAATAACCTCACTGGCAGAGTCCAGCAGGGTAGTTCAAATCACCTTCCACACAGGTCAAGCTAATTCAGCTAGCTTTGAATCAGATCTGGAAAGGTTGACACCCTGCTTTCTACCATCTGAATAGCAAGTGGTGGTGAGCAGCCAGAGACATAAGTAGCACAACTGAATCTGAGAACAGGATGTCTATCCAGAGCCTTCGTTTCTATCCTAATCTGTAGCCCTGTCCTGCAGGTCTTCCCAGAAGCAGGCTGATGTAGGAGAACTTTGAGGGCTAGAGGAGCTTTGAACCCCACACCGTACAGTGATTTATGGATAGACTACTTGAAGCCACAAGCATGCAGGTCAGACATATGGAAAACTACTTTTCCCTCAGAGCAGTCTCCCCAGGCCCTGCTTCACAGCCACAGCTTCTAGAAATCTCCAGAACAGACCTTTGCTGAAGGTTCAGCACTGGAATAGCTGCTGCGACCTCTCTCGTCCTCTGAAGCTAACAGATTTTCCCAGAGACAGAAACCAGGCACATACATGCACTCTTTCTGTTTCCTCCTGTTTCCTACCCTGAGCCTGGCAGTAGGGGATCCTCACAGAAATTGCTTACCTTTCTTGTCCAGCTGTATCCCACAGCTGTAAGGCAACCTGGGTGTTATCCACCATCAGACTCTTCACCTGATAATCAATACCTGTCAGGAAGGTAACAATGATAGTAAGATAGGATGGGGAGAGAGCAGCTTGCCATTGCAAGGCCAATGGCCAAGATCAACACTATTTAGTTCAGGGAAATTGCAAGATTGATTCAAAATTGGGTGATGGGCCATCTTTACCTTTAGTTGAGCTAAAATACAGGCAAAAAGCATGTGTCCAGGCTGACTTTTCCACCCTTCTTAGCCAGATGAGTCAGGAACCCTATTACTTACCGATGGTTGCATTGAGTTCAGCCAAGAACCTATCATAGCAGAAGCGGTGGATGAAGGAACTCTTCCCAACGCCGGAGTTCCCTACAAATACCACTTTAAAGATGCGGTCTGGGGAACAGCTGGCTGGTTCCAGTGCCTGGGGCTACAATGAAAGAAAGGGATGCAGTTTTGAAAAGCCCAGCTGCAGACTGTGCTTTGATTTAGGCATTAGACCCCTACACTGTAAACCTATGGAGCTGGAGTTAGGTGGGAAGAGAGTCAGAAACCCTCAAGTCCCTGGGTAGCAGGTATTTGAGGAAGAACCCCAAGTAATTAGACTCACCCTGGTTTCGGTGCCAACAGGCTGTCCTCTAGGAGGAAACGGAGCATCATCTAATCCATCTGCACTTTTTCTACAATCAGCATCACCCTTCAAAGTCATCTTCAACCACTCAACATCTGCTGCCAATGACCACCTCTCCTTGTCTCTGCTCTTCTCTCCAAAGCTTGTGCTGCCTGCTTCTCCTGTCTTCAGCCATGTCCCATTGCCTGGGAAGTATTTACAGTTCTTTCTGTTGGGTTCTTCCACTGCCACATCCACTGGGAAGGTGAAAGGAAGGTCCGCAGAGGCCAGTTGTCTGTATTAAAGCCCACAGGCACCACAAATAGGGTGGGAGGGTGGGGGGGAGGGGAAGAGGAAGAGGTTGCAAATTCCCAAAACAACCAATGCGATCCAATTAGTGCATATGCAACGCTTGCAGGAACTCTACTTCGTACATATAGTCCCCATACTCCCTGTGACTAAGGCATCAATGACACCCCTAGGGAAAGGGAGAGAGCTCACCTGAGCAATTTTTCATTAATTTTAATAAAAATTCCCACCTTACAGATTTTTCAAGGATTCTTTGCCTCCCACTTCCCCAGTACTGAAAAATGAGGCAAAGCGTAAAAAGGTGGCAACAGGAAAAACATTTTTTTTTTTTAAAAAAAAAAAACAAAAACAACAACTCCCCCCTCTATTTTTGTTACCAAAAAGAAGTAACAAAGGTTTTGAGGTTAGTGAAAGGGGTTTTGATGGCAGGTGGTATGGTGAGGGCTGGCTGATGGTCCTTGGGAGGCCGTATGCAGTGTGCACTCACATTACAGTGCTCAGCTGAAGGCACACAGCCGTGTAGGCATCAGAAACCTGCCACAGGTGTGCAAATTGCAGTGAGCATGCTCATACCAGGGTCACTTTGGCTGGTGTTGGCTCTGCTATGGCCTACATCCACACCTGGCCCAAAGTAAAGGAGACAGGACCCAAAAGATGTTTGTTTTATAAAGCTTCCAACCAGCCACGCTGCACTCTCAATGGCAAGAAACCCCCCAGGACCCCTGCCCAAGCTGTGCTAGTGGGGTGTTGCACTGCCTGTGCCTACACAAGAGCAGGCTGATGCACTTTGTTCACTGGGGGTGACATGGTAAGTGGAGGAACAGTCTTCAGAAGAACAGCTAGAATAACTGATTTAAACTACTGGAATCATTGCTGAGGAGCAAAGCAGCATCTTAGCTCTGCCTTGGCTTTCCATGGTTAAAGAACTAGACAAAGGGAATGAGAAGGCTTAGAACTCAAAGGGCTTTATCCATCACAGGTATCTCCATTGCCTTAATTGGCCACCAGATTGCATTTGGAAGCAAATTAGAGAGACCAGAGGCTTACTACAGTCAACCTCTTCAGAGGCAACACATCACACCTCTTTGCAACATTTTTCTCTTGCTACTAGTGCAGGAATCAAGGCAACAACTCTACTGTCTCACTCCTGCAAGCACACCTCATCAGGGCTGCAAAATTCACCTGCTGCCTTGCCTCGAAAGGGAGCTTATGTTCCTGATTGCCCTCCCTGCATCTGCCCCAAATGCCAGCCCAGAGCCAGGCCAGCTGGAACCTCTACCCATGGAAAATAGACACATCCTCCCAGGATCAGGGGAACAGCTCCCATCTCCCAGGGCTGGCAGGAGTCGCAGCAATGAGGGGCTGAGACTCAAAAGCCTCTTCAAGGCGGGGAAAAAAGGGACAAGCACAAAACTTTTCTGAACAGTGACTCCGGATCTAATGGGTTTTATTCATGTTTCTCAAGCAATGTGGTGTGACACAGCACTGGGACAGAGACAGGACCAACAAATACTTCTCCCCTTCTCACATCACCCTTACTGCCAGACTTCTCCACCTGTTAAGTCTTTCTGGTGGGTTTATGCCAGCAGCAGCTAGCAGAATCTTTGCAAGTAATAGCTGGGGAGGAGGATGGGAGAACTTGGTTGTCTGATCCCGTGGATAGCATGTCTGCCAGTCACACAGGCATGAAAGAGCTCTGCCTCAGACCTATCGAAGCAACACCCTAGCCTGGGCTCAAGAATCAGCCCTGCTCTACCTGGTTTTCCATCAGCCCATGAGCCCAGGAACCCGAAGCTCAGTTCTTAAATGCCACTACCAGAATTACAAGCGTTAAGGGTGAGTTGAAGCTGGAAGAAATTCTGAGCCTAGACCTATGTCTCTGGTTGGTACCAGGAGAAACTGGGAAGTGGTAGAACCTTCTGCAGAGACCTGGTAGGAAACAGGGAAGCGTGCTGCCTTTAAGACCTGTTTGGGGCCAGCAGTTGCAGGATAGATCCAGCTCCAAGCCCGGTCAGGGCTGGGCTGGCCTCACCTGTCTCTCAGAGGAAACAGGCTTTTGGCCAATACCAGTGTGCTGGTCACGCAACTAGTTCGCAAGGGCCGATCCTTAATGCCAGCACAGTTCAGACAAGCAGGCATATGTGGGTATTGAAGCCACTGTACAGTCTCTATGTATAGTGAGGGGGGAAAAAAAAAAAAAGGCCTTGGCCACACAGACGTGTTTGTCTGCCCTGGCTGAAGGGGAGGCCTGGTGTGCCAGGTGAGCGGCTGCATAGGTGTGGAGGGAGATGGGCAAGATGAACCCATCTGGAGCTGAGCCCTCTCCTTGGGGCTTTCAGCTGCCAGAGAGAACACAAGCCTCGTGCAATTCCCACCCTCTCCCATGCCCCAGGGATATGGGCTCTGGCATGAGCCACCAGTGGACAGGATTTCTGCCCGAGGAGCAACTGGCACACTTGGGAGATGAACCAGTCATTTTAATGGACCTGCCTGACTCTGTCAGAGGCAGCCTTCGTGACTCCCATCCCATGAACACTCCCATCGCTTCTGATGGCATTTAGGTTTGCTCACTCACCGCTGCAAGTAGAGGCAGCCTAGAGGGCCCAGGGGCCACCCCTCTGTGGGAATTAGCTAACAGCATCCTCAGCTTCATGCTGAGCCAACACCACCTGATGCCAAGAGGCAGCTAGAGCCACATTCAAGCTGCAACCCCCTCCATGCTCCCAAAACCAGCCAGCACCAAGGTGGGACAACTAGACACAGGACACAGCTTGACTGACAGGGTACTCCAGCGGGCACACACTGACACCACGAACACAACACAGACAGACGCCCATCTAACCGTTTGACCGGCTTGTCATCCAGCAGGTGACTGCCTAGCACTGACCCTTTCTTCAACAGGGACTTTTTGCTCTGAGGTGCCTGGAAGTTGAAAAGAGAAGGGATGAAGTATGCGATTAGGACCAGGAACCTGACCAGCCCCAATTCAACCACTTGCCACCTCTGCAGACCACTTCGGGGAGGCAAGGCTGGAGCCCTTGCAGCCCTGCACCATGCAGTCATAGTGCCCCGCTAGCGGGCTTGAACAGAGGTGAGCACAGGGCTTGCTTTTCTCAGTTCAGCTCATTTAACTCATGCAAGAAGGCATCACTGATGCTGCTGCTTTCCCCTTTGCAACAAAATCCATCAAAAATGGTGGTGCTCCAAACTGAACTCTACCTTTAGCCAGGCAGAGCTTTCATTTCTGTGGCTTGTTCTTCACTTTGTCTCACAGCTGAATCTCTCTTTCCCCACCTGCCTTTTTATTATGCTGATGTTTTGTGGGACAGACCAGTTGCCCCTTCCTCAGAAGGCACTAGTACCCCTCCTCCACTGGTATTCACCCAGAGCTGCACATGCACCATAGGAAACAAAGGAGACTGCTCTGCAAAGGGCAATGCACATGCTCTGCTGTACACGAACGTCCCTCTCCATGCTTTCCTCCTACTTACCTCAGACTACACACTTCCTACAGCCAGTGTTTACCAGCTCCCCAGAGAAGGAGAAAGCAGGACGACAACTCTCACAACGCTTTTCCCTCCATACAGCAGCTTTGTCATCCCCAACACAGTCAAAGATGAGCAACTTGCCCAAGATCACACAGGAAAAGCTGTGGCAGAGAGAGGACTGACCTGCCAGCTCCCCCAAATGCCATGCTAAAGCCTAACCCCCCCTCACCCCCAAGCGAACTGGCTAACTGCTCTGGCTACACATACACAACATGAAGTGAGAGACAGCGTGGCAAGGTGCCCATCGCCTCGGCGCTGGGGGAAAGGGAGATGTACTCGCTCCGTAAGTCTGGAGATTTCTGACACGTCCTCACAGGTTATTTCTAGGGGTAAAGGTGGGGAAAGAAGAGCCTGCAGCCTGCCAGATCTGCCTCTGGCAGCAGTTTTGAACTGACCAAACACCTGCAGGCAGCTCTGGACAGGCCTTTCTTCATGCTGCCCACAGCCCAGGGGAGGACTATGAAGATTATTTCTTCAATAACCCCTGGCTTATTTTAAAAGGCAATAAATTAAGAAGCTGCTTTGTTGGCCAGAACTCCCAGGACACCTTTACCACAATGCAGTCCAACAAAAGGAGACACTCTGGACTGCACAGAGGACCTCACCCAACTAGGAACTTTGAGGGGAAAAAAAAACCAAAACATTTTTTACATGTAGAATTGGTGTTCAAGAGAAGCCCCAGCCTCAGAAACAATCCAGCACTGAGAGGTTCACAACTGTGGAACACATATCTTCCAAGGCAAAGGACCCCCAAGTGTGTAGTGACCCTTTGGTCAACACTGTTATCAGGCTGTGGTTCAGCCAACCAGTGGTTCTCCAGTGGGGAAGTTCTCAGGGTTTGAGCAGGTTCACTCGAGGGCACTCTCTAGACACACAGAAAGAAGGAAATCGTGTTACAGCCCACTGGAGCTGAGTCGCAAGCTTCAGGTCACCTATGGAGCAAAGGGACTCCCTGGCAATCTGCTATGGCACCACCCTACCTGGAGAGGAAGCAGCCTGCGGAGTACATACCTGGGTAGGAAAGGAGAAACAACGGGCACATTTTGCCATTGGTTCTGCCATGCTTTATTGGCCTGCCAGGTTTGTGTAACATTTGGCTCTTCACCAGGATGGTAATGGGACAGACGCGACATCACAGCTGTACAACACACGATGGCAAGGACTCCAGAGCAGCAGCAGCACAGGTACAAGCATTTTGGATGGGAAAGATGCTGGTTTATCAGTGGGATAGGAAAAATTCTGGTTTATCAGTGAAATACAAATATGCGTCCAATGTAGTCAGTCCCAAAACACTCTTCATGATGAGCAGACATGAAATTTGCTCTGTCAACATACAGCATGAAAGCATAACTCCATATTCAGGTGCGTCATGGGTGTGAAACTGAACCTGCAACCCCTGGGTCTTAAAAGCACCCAGCAGTGGTTGGCACATAGGCAGAAATAGCCATACATTGCTATCTGTGACCTAGCCACTCTGGCAGAACAGTGCTGCACAGTGCTGTGGGGCCAGGGTCTGCCCACCCTGGCAAGGGCAGAAACTCTTATGAAGAGCAAGATATTAAGCTGGGCAACGAGAAGTGCAAATGAGCAGCGGTTGGGTTGCTATCAGCCGTGCACAGCCCAACTCCTCCTTCCAACCACTTCAAAATCTTTGTTAGAAAAGAACCACTGTTCATCACACCTTCATTTCAGTGAAATAACACAACCCTTCCCAGCATAACAGAGGGTATTAAGGCCTAGGGTTTCATTTTAGCCTGTAAAAGCATTGATACACTCTCTGGCAGAGTGTGTCACATGCTAGGGATCCCCATCAGAAGGCTGGACTCTCCTTTTTGCTGCTGCAGGGAAGTATTGCTATTTTCTCTCCCCCTTACAGTGGGACAGGCTGGACAGCAGATCTTCTGCAGGTGTATGACGATAGCAGCATCTCTGCAGTCGCTTGGAGCCCTGCTTTCCTGTGGACTGAAACGAGAATGGCCAACAAGATGTCCTGGCTGACAAAGGAAAAAACCTTACTCCAGCACAGGCTTCATCTGCCCAGTGTGACACAGGCTTGCCAGATGAGCAATGACAGTAGGACAACTTCACCCTGCTGCCCCATCCCTACTGTCAGCACAGGGAGAAGGGAGAAAGCGGCTCCTCTGTACTATGATTGTCTGTGCTACGCTTTCTCTTAGGTCCACCTGCAACTGTCATGTTTTAGAGCAGCCCTGAGCACATCCTAGTGGTGGAAAAGGAGAGAATAGAGGAGAAGCAAACAAGCTTTGCACACACAGAAGCACATACCTGAACCATGGTCTCCACTGGCCACCCACCCCACCCACAGGAACCCAGGAGCTGATGAAGCACTACACTCGGAAAGAGGAGGATGAAACATTTTCTTTGCCTGCTTGCACTGGACTCTGCTACAGAGTGACTGTGTTTATTACTTCTCCAAGAGGGTGCAGAAAGCTCTGGTGCATGCACACACTTAGCAGCTTTAAAAATGGGGGGGGGAACCTTCCTTCAGATTTCAGAAACACACACACAAAGGCACATGCACACACACCTCACCTCCATCCAGAACAGATAGTGAAGTTATTTTACACAGCTGCTGCTCCACTTGGAGAAGAACTCCAGCCTCTCCCCCAACAGGGTATCTCATCCCTTGCCCCCACACAACACCTATACTTCCTCCCACGTTCCCTTATACACCAGCCAGAAAGTCTCTCGCAGCCTACCACTGCCTGTCCTCACTGCAAGATAGCTACTTCCAGATCTTCAAGTGGGGCATGGTGGCAGAGCAAGCAAAGACACATGGTGGCAGGATGGGTCCAAGAAGAGCACAGAGCAGCCTTGCCAATGACATTTGGGAATACAAAGACTTTTTCATGAAAAAATAATAATTAAAAATAGATCACATATTCGTACTTATCTTAACAGACAGGGAAAGGCCAGAGATGGAGTTGACTGTTCCAGATGTCAAAGAGGTCCCCTGCTTTCTCCTAGCCCTACGACACAAGGCTCACTGCTGCACCTCAGCCCCAGCAGAGTTCACAGGAATGGGGAGCTGCCCCAGAGGAACATCTGAAAACATCTGCTACCAAGTCAAGGGGTCAGAGAAACTCAAAAACCCTCCCACGCCCTTCCACCGCCAGTCAGCTGGCAGCACATCTGGGAATCCATCTTCTTCCTCACCACCCAGGTCTAGGGATGCATCCAGCTTCACTCCCCTCCTTGCATGTGCCCAGTGCCTGTCACAATGCACAGACCCCATGCATGCAGCAGACAGCACCCACTGCAGCCCTGCACGGGGCTGTGTGACAGTCACAAGCTAATGTGCCTTGGGTTAAACCCGGGCAGTTGGCAACAGCAGCCAGCAGAGCTCATCTCTAGCATAGGAAGAGAGATGCTGTGAAGTCTGTATTAAGCACCACATCAGGCCTCGTGAGCTCAGGTCATTGTCCCCCGTGGAAGTGACAGGCCCCCAAGTGGTGACAACAACAGCAGCAGGTAAAAGGAGGGTGGTTAGGAATCAGGGTTTTCTTTCTTAGACTAACCAGCTTCTTGGCTTCAAAAGCGTCTCGCTCATCTCGAAGTTTCTTGTTCATCTCTCTGCTCCAAAGGAAGACACAGGAGAGACAATGAAGAACTCGTCAAAAATGGAGTAAAGACCAACATTTGAAAGCTAGGACAGAAAGGGAGCTTGGGACACAGATAAAGACGTTATTTATTGCCAGACATGTTGGGATTTCTACGCATCCCAGCTCAGGTAATGGGCTCCACATGGTCCCCTTAGCCAGCAGGAAAGACTAAATTCCTCCAGTGGAGGGATTACTTGGTGAAATAACACAGCCTGTACTCTGCCAGAGCTGGCCAGATTGCACAACTCTTGTCTGGACCTAGAAAAACAAGCAGTGTCTGAGCACTGCTGGAATATACTCCCATAGCTTTCTGTAGGAGAAATGAGCACAGTGCTGAAACCTCAGCCCCTTATGTGCACAAGAGCTCAGCATCTCCCTCCAGCCCTGTTCTTACCTGAGGAGCTCCAGCTGCCGAAGGAGGCTTTGTTTCTCTTTCTGCATGTTCTTGGAGACTCTATACACATCCCTGGGCGAAGGGGATTTTAAAAGGGGAGATAAGTTAATGGGAGAGTATAAACAAAGATCCCTTTCTCAGGGGCACTCATAGTATTCTCAGGGATAAGAGCCTGCCCTATGCTAGGAGGATTCAGAGGAAGCAGCACTGCCACGGTCCTTATTCTTTAACTACTTGCCCACCCTTTCTCCTTGGCCTGGGTCCCTGCCCTGAGACTCCCTTCCCTGACCATTCTTACCTGTGCTTCTGCTCTTGCTCAAGCTGGGCCTCTTTCTGGAGCTTCTGTAATTGCCCCTTCACTGCCTCCAGCTCCCATTTGCTTTTCTCCAGCTCTTCCAGCAGGTTTTCATTCAGGTGCCGGAGCCTTTCGTTCTGCACACGGGTCTCCAGCTGCTCTGAGTTCAGAGACTGTAGCTGATGTTCCAGCTGCAATGGGAGAGGAGGAGGAGGGGTTAAACACAAAGAGGAAGGGTTTTGTGCTACAATCATGCCTATAAAAACAGGCTGAAAAAGCAGATGTAAACAATGAGGTGGAAGGGAGGTAAACACAACTTAGGTCTACAGGACCACCAGTAGCATCGAGAAGGTGAATTGGAAGCAATTGTTTCTCATCATGCCAGTACTGGGAAGCAAGCAATGCAATTAGTCAGGCATAGCTGAGGAAGCGCTTCAGGCAGCATGAGGAGCTTGCTGCTTTTGGGCATTGTAGAAATCAGAGTGCAAATGAGGGTCAAAGGAAGACTGGAAAAATTTAGGCAGAAGCAGGTGTACGTCTGTCAGGACTCATTAAGCACAGTTGTTGAAATGCATCCTCTAGTTTGGGGGCTTCCTGAGCCCATGAGCAGCTGAAAGGGGGATATATTGAGGTGCTAGGGGTATCTCACACTACACCTAGAAAGTCAAGTGATTGAGTGGCCTTTACTGTTGTTGGAGACAAGACCTCAGGCTAGAGATGTTGTTTAAATGCCACTGGGGCACAGCTGCACTCTAGATAGCACAAGACCCCAGCACAACTAACGAGCCTGATTTGGGAAGTTCAAAGACTGCTGTCACGTACTCAACCAGTGATGTGATTCCTCACAAATGGCTGGTGTAGTCTGGGAAAGAGTCAAAGCCACCCATCACAGATGACAAGTAGGGCATCTCAAGAAGGATCATACAGACCCTTCAGTATCTAGCCAGTCATACCAGCTAACCAGGGCCCTCTGCTGAAGCTGAAGCTATGCAGAAATTGTGGTAACCATCTGAGAACTTACAACCCCAAAATAAAATTATAGAATCCATGCATGCAACCACAGGGGAGCACCAGGAACCAGTTCCAATCAGTGTAGTAGGTGGCAGAGTCAGCCAGAGTTCAAGGCTAGGCGGTTGTGTTAGAGACAGCAGCACAAGCACAATACAGGACAGGAGATCACACTTCCTAAAAGTTCCCAAAAGTTTTGAGCACAGAGACAAGATTAGCCCTTTAAACACCACGTGTGACAACTTCTTGCCACATAGACAGAAAGTTAGGCAAGGACACGGAGAGATGTGATCTCACTACAGAGCAGGGACTCTTGTGGAAACCCATTTATACCTTCAGCCTGCCTTTTCTGAACCTTCAGATAGACTCTCAAAGGGAAAGCAAAGCAGCACACTGTGGCACAAGATAAAATGCTTTTTTTTTTCTTGGTACTCTGCTCTCCACCAGCACACACATACAACAGTCATAAGCAGGAGTGAACGGAGCTGACCTTTCCTAGGTTCCTTGAAACACAAGCCCCACATCTCTCCGCGCTGAGGCTACAAGCAGAAGTCACACCCAGCGCTGTCTGGAGACTTCCAGTCCTTTGGACATCAGGGAAAATTTCAGCATGACCATACTGAGCAGTGGATTTGAGAGTAAGAAACAGCGGCTGCTGCCCACAGCCTTTGGATCTTTCAATAAGCCAGGGGACAGGCTTTAAGTAAAGCACCTGCCCCTCCCTAAGAAGTCTCTGTCACACACAACTCTCCCATTTATGTTGTCTGTACTTGGAAGCGATACCGTAGAATAGCACGATCACAATACTGGTCTTACGCCACAAGAGGGACCTAATTATCCACGTAGCTTAGTACAAGCCTCAGAGTTAAGAGCATCAGAAATGACTATTCGAGTAAGAATACGTGTCCATGTAGCCCAGTACTCTGCCTTGACCCATAGCAAGAGGACATGCTACCCAGGAAGAGCATGCCTGGACACCTAAATATGGTCCATTCCCCTCATACACCCCCAGCATCTATGGTCCCTGGACTAGGGATGTTAGAGGCCACATCCCTGACTATTCCTCCTTTTAATAAACATTTACGAACCTGTTGTCTATTTTGTTGTCCAATCTGTTTTTAAACTGCTGATACTGCCTGCCTCCTGCGGCAAAAAGTCCATCACTAATCTCTATGTAAAGAAGTATGTTCTTCTAAATCAAATTCATACTGGTCACACTGAGTGACCCTCATCTCTGCTGTTGTAGGATTTAGGGAATAACAGTTCTATGTGGACCTTATCCATCACCTTCCTGAGTCCATAAAGCTCAGTTATATCTTCCCTCAGTCTCCTCCTCTCCAAAATCAAGACTAAGCTTTCCTAGTTTCTCTTCCTAAGGCAGATGCTCCATTTCCTTCATACTCTGTAGTTCTCTGTACCTTCATAGTCAAGAAGGACACAGTGGAGTTAGAGGACACCAGAACTGCACACACCAATTGAGTCACATCAAGGGTGTGGGCAGCAGGAAAATTACATCCTCTATGTTATTCTCAATATCCTTCCTGATGGCACCTAAATTTTGCTGGCTTTTCCAGTTGCTGCACAATGAGCTGATGATTTCAGAGAAGTGCTGTTTCATCCACATCACAGCTAGGTGTCCAACTTGGATACTCCCAGACGCCAGCATCTTCCAGGTACCTCCTATGACTTGTTTCTGTGAGGGTCATGTCTCAGTTCTTCAGACAAAAAGGAAAAAGACACCCAGAATGGACCACGCCAGGGACGGCAGGCTAAAGGAAAGTTTCTGCTTTGATCTTTTCTGTGACTGATTAATCAGTATGTCATTAGGTGCTGAAATGCAAATATACAGTACATACAGCTCTACGCATCACAGAACTGTTGACTCTGGGTTATTTTGGAGCAGCCCTAAAACACAAACTAGTGAAATTTGGCTCGTTATGTCCACATACAGCTTTCTTACACACCACAAAAGGCTCAAAACTCACAACTTCCGAATTTTTACCCCATCTTCCTTGCCAAATGGTTATTGTATAACTGACAGGAAGATTGTGCCAAGAGAAAACAAAGCAGATAAGAAAATACATGGACAAAACATTCACGGGAAGACATTACAATTGAAGACAAACCAATCACTTGACAAACCACTTCAACACCTTCAGAGACAGGAGAGAACTAGATTAGCTAGTACCAGATTAGCTAGTACCAACCCTTAGCAGATGAAAACCATTCTCATTCAGAAAAGGCCTTAGCAGAAGGACAGTAGAAGGGGACATGCTTCTTTAGAAAGGATTTGGGTCCTGTTACCTTCTTCTGGCGGTAGAGGATTTTCTCCAGCTCCTGCTCTTTGCTGCACAGTTCCTTCTGGAGCAGGTTACTCCTGTCATGTCTCAGTGCTTCCTGCAGAGGTAAAGATACACAGCTGTGCATACAACACCCAGCACGGTAAGAGCTGTTCCTTGGCCAGATGAGCCACCACCTCTGCTTCAGACCAGAGAAAGTTTGACTTCAGCCAAGAGAGATCAGGTACCTGGCAAATCAGCCTCTCCCTTTCTGCTTTGATCTGTTGCTCCATTTCTTCATAAAGGCACCTGACTTCTCGGTCATGGTCTGTCTCCTTCCTACAAAAGGCAGGGTGCACACAGGTCAGGACAGAGAGAGAATACAGAAAGAAAACAGAAGAGGAGGGTGGAAACAGATTCCCACTAACAGCTGTGTGGCATCGAGTGGGATTTTAACGAGACCAAATGTTATTGGTGGGTACTGCTGCAAAACAAACTCACGGGGATCAGATCAAGATAAAGAGTAATTTTATTGCAGCAAGAAAAATCTCTGTGTCCTGTAACCCAGCGTCTCCTTGCATTTGAGGCGGCATCCAAGCACCAGCTAATTCCTGACAGCAAACAACCATGATGTTCTCCTTACCGCTTCAATGCCTGTTCCATAGTCTCCTTTTCATGATTCACCTCCCTTATGTATGATGAAACACGCAACAGAAACTCTTCAAAATTGGATAAGAGCTCCGGACGCTCCTTTCGTAGCCGAGCCCAGAGCTCCCGAATCTCACGTGGACTTGGAGCAAGCATACAAGAGAGAAGGAAAGCAAATGAGTTTGTGTCATCTCATGGACCATTATTCCAACTCCAACATGCACTCGGGACAGACAAACTGCCCTTCTCCTATGATGACCTCCATTACACCATCATAGCAAAGAGGGAAGCTGGACAGTGACGGAGCATGCATGTGGAGTGAGATCTACAAGGTTAAAATAAAGGAAGTCATCTGAAAAAGGAAAAGAAAAGTCATCTAGGAAGCAAACCTGGAATGATTATTTTTCAAGTATTGAGCAATAACACATTTGATGTCTAAACCAAGACTTGAAGAAATGAACGTTCAGCAAATTTACTGTGAGCTATGGTCAAGCAGCAAACTGTTATAGCCCAGGGATTTTAGCACACATCACATAGGTGGTGTTCTCACACCAGCACTGTACTGGTGGATGCTACAGTCCTTGTTATTTTACAGGTTTGGAAACTGAGGCACAAACAAAAGAAGCAAATTTGCCCAGGTGTCACATCAAGATAATAATGGAGGAAGCCCTGGAAACCCAAAATCTTTTTTTCTGAACCTGCAATAACGATTACACTGTTTTGGCATTTAATTCATTGCAACCTCAACACAGCACTTATAAACTTACTCTTTCCCAAAGAGTCTTATAAGCCCTGCAGACGTCACTTCATGGTTCTTTTTGGAGAAGAGCTTTTTATTATTATTTTAATTTTTTTTTAAATTCATGAAGTACTTTGGAGGAACTGCCTTGAAATGTACGGAATAATTATAGCTATAGACATTATCCAAGTAGATATTTTTCTTTGTCTACGTATTTATCTCCCTTGATATTCTTTGTGAAAAAAAACACCAAAAAAACAACCAAAAAGCTCTTTATTGCCCCTGCCACCATTGCATGACAGCCTCCTTTTTCTGTCCCAAGTTAAAAAGTTACTAGCACTTCATCAAAACTTCATGTTTTAGATAACAGAACGCACTGAGTCCTGTTAATAAACAAAGCCATTTCTTTCTAGCAGAAACAGTGAAGATAGTTCAGATTCCTGCTCCGACCCCAATTAGCTTCTGTTTTATATTACTTCTTTACAACAGCTGGCTTGGCACAAAGGCATGACATGACTGAACTCATTGCATAAAACTGCAAGTAAGTGGTCAAAATAAAATACAGGATAATTCCACTTTAAGACTTGATGCTTCTCAAAGCAGACTTATAAACAGCAGAGGCTATTTTTCCAGAACAGTAATATGGCCTTTCACAGTGTCATTCTATTATTCGAGGCATAACAGCTTTCCACAATTTTACAGGACAGGAGAAGTTGTCTAGCATTAAAAGAAACATGCAGGTGCTTTGCATCACAATGCAAATGAGACAAAAAAAATCTGTTTCATGACAGATGCAGCTCTGAAAGCAGCAAACTCCTTCACTCTCAGCTTCTGTCTCCAATCTTGTTGGTCTCCTGCCCCTACCCGGGCTGCTCCTTGCAAATTAGCAGCACTGTTGGACTACAATGCCTGAAAAAAAGGGCTGCCACAGATGCTACTGGGCACCCCAGCCCCAGCAGATGTGCATCATTAAGAACCAGTTATGCATAGTGCTTCACTTGGAAAGGCCCTAAAAAAAGGCTGGATGACACTGGGGCCAGCAGACTCTACTGGGGCCATATGCAAGGGCATTAACATCAAATTTCAAGGCTCAGGTGAGCATCCCTTGCCCAGTTTAGCCTTTCACACTCTTCAAGATCAGCCCAGTCCCAAACAGCCCCTTGAGCACAGATCTTTTACAGAGACTCTTAGAACTGAGATTGTCTGAACATATGTGAACAGTGACACACTATTTTGGAACAGACAGCACACTCACCCTCCTTACCTTGTCTAGCCCTCACATGCTTTTTTTTTAATTTGTTGCATGCAGATGGGCTTCCATGCCACCAACTGATACATTTTACAGCTGTGGTATGAACTCTAGTTTGGGAAACTCTTTGGAAAAAGCACTGCACTAAAAGTAACTGTAAACTGATGGGAAAACCCAGACTTCACTGCATTTGTTACCAAGCACATGAAAACCCAAGGCAGCAGTACAGAAAGCCCAAGCAGTGCTTCAGAGAGCAAGTAGCTCAGTTTCACCTCTTTGGTCTTTGCTGGTACTTTGAAATTTTGGTATTGCAAGATCAAAACGGTAGAAGTAATGCCATGCGACTCCCCTACTTACTCTTCAAACATGTGGGCTGCTCCAAGCTGCTCCATCATGGAATAGAATCGTTTCTCTTCATCATCATCTGCTGGGTCCAAGTCATCTGACCAGCCTGACTCAAAGGTCTCCTCATGTCTGGAGTGATCCATTCTCCCAGCCCCTTGACACAATTCAATCCCTAATAACTTTCCTGGTGGAAGGAGAAGGGAAGAAGGAGAATAAAGAAAGTCAAATTGGATGTCATTTAATAAGCTGCTATTTAAATGGCAGCCCAACAGAGCTCCATGAGAAGCTGCCTGCACTCTGCTGGTGTAGAATACAGCTCCTGGTCGGTAAAGAGCCTCCGTTCTGACGTCCTGCATGATGTCAGTGTCCAGTCTGCAACACTGGGACTAAAACTGGCTCCCAGCCTAACAACAAGCTGTTAGGGCTCTGCTCACATCTGTGTGAAGATGATCTACCGCCCACGGCCTTGGATTCTCAGCATGTGAAGCATGCGGCATTAGGTCACTTCACTCCCATGGAGTGGCACTGTGGGTTCAGTTGCCACCGATCCCACAAGCTCCCTGTGGGACTGCAAGCCTAGCACTGAATAGCACCATGCCTCAGTTCCCCAGCTCAAAAAAAGTGAGGAGGAAATCATTACTCTTCTCATGTGCCACATCTGTTCTGATTCAAGTGCTATGGGACAAGGACCACCTCTTGCTAGGATTATGCAGAGTGTATGAACAAAGGAACTTACCCTCTGAACACCCCGTCCTGCCCTATTCCACCTACAGATGGCTTCCAGCTATCTGGATCCTGTTTCATGCTGAGACACTAATGCCATGAGAACTTCATGCTATGCAAGGCATGTGACAAATACTGGTGCTGGGAACAAATTCTTCTCAAAAGAAACAAATCAAGCAATCCTATCCAAAATGCAGGCCCGCATCCTGTATACAGAAGTCAGAGCTCTATCAGCAGCTACTCTTCCTTTCCAAAACACATCTGCTTGGTTCAAAAGGCAGAAATGACATCCCAGCTGCAGGGCCAGGAGCCAAGGATGTTCAGAGCACAGATGAGAACATGAAGCTGCTCTAAGGGGAAAAATATCCACTATTTGTGTACCTCAAGTCACTTAAGTTGACCACTTCTTAGCTCCATATGTCCAGAACCTAGCTGCTTCTCTCCCGCTCTTAAAATGTCCTGTAAAAAAACTTGCAGTGTGGAGATACAGGCTCTACTCAGCTTAAAACCTGAGGCTCAGACAGTTAATTAAGGAGATGGGCTTAGATTAGACACTTCAGATGTCTGCTTTAAAGAAATAGTCATTATCTCTCTTTTACAGCTGGGAAAATCGAGGTAGAGAATGATCTGACGATTGTTTTGACATCCTAGAAGGATCTCAGATTGCTTTAAATTGAACACTTTAAATGTATGCTCTTTTGCCAGTTGTGCAGATGCACCCTGTAACCTCTCAGAGGCCACGCAAGGAGCGCTCTCAAGAAGCAGAGTTGATTGCAGCTTGAACTGCTTCCCTTGATTTCCCCCCTGCACGCTCCAGAAGGAAGACAGCAATATGCCAGGCCAAGCTCTTGAGTTAGGGGCAAAGTCTGAAAAGGATTTCAATGAAGCCAAGCACAAAGAACAACCATAAAGAAAAGAAATGCAGAAATGAAGTGTTTTGCCTAGAATGGAGCAAGCCCCACGGAGCCAGGCTACCAACACAGTGTGGTACCTGACAACTGGTGGCTGACACGAAGAGAAATCTTGCCTACCTCTGCCAGCAATGGCACTGAGGCAGGTGCCCTCATGATGTTCATCTACGGCTATGGCTGGGCCAAATGTCTCAGACAATGAGATTTCGGAATAACCCAGTCATAACACAGAGGGCACTATGGATGCCAAGGTGCCCAAATGGCACCCGTTCACCTTCTACACTGCGCTGGGCAGGAAAGACCATGCTCCCGAGATGACTCTTGTTTCTGGCGAAGGCTTCACCCACCACAGGCAGGGACAAAAGGCAGAAACAGGTATAGTCAGCAGACACTCAGTGGGTTAACACATTCCCAGAACAGGCTGGCCCAAGCCACAGCTTTCCATGTTTATTCTGAGGAAATCTTTAGAATTTCTCCTTTCAGGGCTGGCTGTTTCTGGCCGTTCAAACTGAAGCACCAAAAAGACCCCCCCTCTCTCCAAGTTGTGAGAAAGCCATGAACAACCACAATCTGAGCAATCATTCAGGACAATCCTCAATCACTTGTGAAAACCCTAGACCACCACTGTTCACTTGCTTTGACCTGATCCCACTAACACATCTACATGTCCAAGGAAGGTGCTAACAGGGTGCAGATTTTCTGAGAGCTTACAACCAGCTAAGGCAAGTAAACACCCTCGCCAAAGGTTATTATTGCTATGGTTACTCCTCGTCTTTAACACCTCTTGCATTGCTTGTGCTGCTGGATGATGACTTTGGTATAGGATTAGCATTCTCCTAGTGTTTGGAAAAGGCAACAGCAAAAGGAAAACAAAAGCTCATTTGCCAGTGTGCTAGCCTACTAACAGGACTCCTACTAATGTCCTTGAACAGCACTGCATAAACCAGCTGGAGATTGTTGCCAAGAGGCATATTTCTGTCCCCTCATCCAGCGAGGATCCTTATCCAGATGAACAACTGTGGATCACATGGCCAGACACAGGCTGCAGGATGTACCATCTCCAGTAGGAGATGTTCAGAAGCTGAGTCTACCAGGTAGGCAGGTAACAGTTGTGGAAGAAGGCAACACAAAGCCTCAGGAAGGGGATTAGCAGTACTGCACACACATCTTCTCCAATGATACTCACATAAGCATGGTGCATTGCCCTGCATAGCCGGTACGGCTTCAGCAGAACCACTGCACTTTCTTTCTTATCAACATAAAATATCATGTCACAGGTGGGCTTTTCCCTTCCTCTGCCTCTGTGCAGTCCTTACCTAGTCCCATGCTGAACTCCACAGGTGTCAGGTATCCGTTATTGTTCTGTTCCAAGCTGTCAAAAACAGTCTCCAGCTGTTCAAGGGTTAGGGGGAGTTCACTCTGGAGCCGCTGCAGAGACAAAAGAATGAACAAAATTAATACATGACTCAAGTCTTCCCTGTGACTAGATCCTGTCCCTGCCGTCCTCAGCTTTGGCCCACAGCGATGTGCCCTTTCAGCACTGCATCCTCGCCGAGATGCGCAGCCTGCCAGTACAGCTGAGTGATGACACAAATGCCTGTTTAGACCCACTGATACAGCAACACTTTCCATTTCTGGATGATTCAAACAGAACTGCAGAGAAGGAGCTTTGGCTTATTTTGTTTGGAGGGAGCTCAACCCTCTTCCTCCTTCACTTCAGAACTGCTACCTCTCGTTCACTGCCTGCCTCCCTCCCACCCCTGCCCAAGCCCTGTCCAAAGGTGGCTGCTCCCGGGGGCACTGCCAGCCTCCTGTGACCACTGCTGCTCCCAAGAGAGCTCTCTATGGGCACATCAGGTACCAGCCCCATCTCTTTGGCCAGAGAGGGAGGAGAGACTTATGGGTGTCTGGATTCAGTTCCCAGCTCTTGCAGGAAATCTTGCAGATCATGAACAAAATGTTCAGTCCATAACAGAGAGTTAGCTTTCTTCTGTCATCTTCTGCCTGTTGAGACCGTATCACTATTCCCACAACACAGACAAGGAGCAGAGAGTTTTCCCTTCATAATACACGTGTAAAGCACCTAGTGTTAAGGGGCACCCAAAGAACCTTCCAAATAACAAAAGGTGTAGACTAAAACCTCATTACTGTCTGTTAAACATGCAGCTTTAAATAAAAGCTTAATAAATACTTATTAATGTAACCATACAAAATTAGGCATCACACAACCCAAACCAAAGTGAGTCAATAATTAAACCAGCATGGACCTGCCAAGTGTTAGTTACAGATGGAAGGAGAGATGAGACAGAAGAGAAACAATCTGCATGTAACCTTCCTGATAAACCATTAAAACAAAACTCACAAAGAACCATAGAGATTCTGTTAATAGTTAAAATACTGTTTTTAACAGAAAGCAACAAAACACATTATTGTAGAGCAAAGATAGTTCAGGCCTAAAGTGAGTTTTTGAGACCAGGCTTTAGCTGTGATTGAGACAAAAAAGTTATACAGCTTTTTTTGTTAAGAGATTGGTGGCTTTTTTTTTTCATTGTTGACTGTTTTTTTGGGGGGTTGTTGTTTTGTTTTTTTTTAAATTAAACCAGATATTTTTCCTCTTCAGAATTCCCATCCACTGCATGCTTAATATTTGTAGGAACTGTTGCAAATTTTTTTGATTTTATGCATTCCTTAAGAATTTGGAATTGCAGTCCCACTTGTCCCAGGAATTCCTTGGAGGTCCAAGGCCCTCCTGGGATTTTTGGCTCCTAGCAACTAGCAGAGTTTGGGTCCCAGAAATCTGCATGAGACAGAGCCCAGGTGCACATCCACAGTTGCCAAAAGTAAAGACATGCCACATTCTCCCCTCTCCTGCCACCCATGACTTTACAGCTCCTCTCAGGAAAGGAAAAGGAATTAGGAATTCTTTTCCTCACCTGCATGTCCACCTTGGTGATAAAACCCTTCTCATCCTTGTCACACAGCTGGAAGAGCTCCCTTGCCTTCTCAAGCATCTCCACCTGCACATCTTCCAATTTGCTCATTTGGCTGGAAGGAGAAGCACCAGGAGCCACCCTATCCTCCTCATCCCCTTCCTCTTCTCCTTCCCAGTGGACGTATGCCAAGAGTTCTCCCCTCTGGTTCTCCATCTTCTTAAAGTCTTTTCCTCCAGGGCAGCGGCAAACAGAAGAGCTGTGGGGCAGAAAACAGACAAACCTCAGTCAAACGTGACCCCCCACTTCCACCCCACACAACTAGTTATGTGCCTTGTCGGTTTGAAAGAACAATATTCAGCATCCCTATCTGTCACTGAGGGGAGAGGGGAAGACAGACAGTGTGCAGGGAGTTTGTGTCTGTCCTGGTTTGGCTCAAACCAGGCCAAATAGTCTTAGAGAACCCAAGGTCACTGCTTACAAGTAAAGAGCCGAAGGGGGTTGTACCTGCAGGGAGTAGTGGACGGGGCAGGTGACCCAGGATTGACCAGCAAGGTATTCCATCCCATACATGTCATTCTCACTTTCCTGTTTATCACTAACCCACTGCCTCCTGGAGGTGGGGCCCAGGAGGGAGGGGCCCTCCTGTCTCCCACTGATTGGTACCAGCTTTGCCAAATCTCCAGTTAAAAGCCTGCAGGTGTGATGGCAGTGGAGCTTTTGCATTTTGCCCTCTGCCCGTGCTGGGTGGAGCTTCTGCATTTTGCTCTCTGTCTGTGCTGGGGGGAGGTACTGCCTTTTCCCCTCTGCCTGTACTGGGGGGAGCAACTCTGCCTGAGGAGGATTTCCAAGCTCTTGATCTTGGTTTTGTACATATTTGTATATATTTGGTTATTTCTATTATTATTGTTATTATATTCTTTTTCATTACTATAGTTGATTAAAACTGTTTTAACTTTCCAACCCATAAGTCTCTCTCCCTTTTCCCTTTCCCTTTCCCTTAGGTGGGGGGGAGAGGGTTAACAGAGAGCATCTGCCACCTGGTTAATAGCTGGCCCAGCTTTAAACCCTGACAGATTTAATTGGCGCCCAACGTGGGGCTCGAGAGAAGCTCCAACAGGTTACTCTGATAAGTTGAATCCTGGCTCTGGTGTGAGGAGACCCGGAGAGCTCAGCTGAGAGAATATCAGATTTCTTCCTTTGAGATTTACAAGGGGTTGGAAAGTTAAAACAGATAGTGAAGATGGTGATGTCATTTTTGAATGCTGTGTTATCTCATCTTTTTATGGAGTTTCTTTCACAATTGAGTATTGCAATGATGCCTTACCTGCCGTGGGCACTGTGTTATTGCTTGCTTCTTATGAATGTTTACATGCAGTTTAGCAGTGGGCGCTGGTCGAAATGTATTGTTTTGGTATGGGGTTTGATACTGATTTATGCTGTGATAAACTGGGCAGTTAATATTCCGATCTCTTATCTCTATGACACAATGATGGGCAGCTTTAATCGCGAATCAGTAGCAGCGACTTCATCTGCACGCTCCAGGCGTCCTTTAGCTGATTCTGTTAATGATTACACTTCCAGTTTTACTTTGGGAAATAGTACCTTCTCCTTTTCTGCCAAGCTGATTCCACTAGATTTTGCGAAATTAGGATGGTGCTGTCTAGGTGGCATGTTTTTATTTTTGGTTGTCCTGAATGTGTTTCTGATGTGGGATAAGATTAAATATCGGTGCAGGGACAGTTGTAAGTGTTATGCAGCCACCTCAGATCCTACAGTGTGTACTGCCGCTACAGCCTCAGATCCTACAGTGTGTACTGCTGCTACAGCCACTACAGCCACTGAAACCTCGGCAGCCTGTACCACAGCTGCTACACCCCCCAAGATGGCCACTGTAGCTACTCAGACTCTCAGCACTCCCAAGACAGCCACTGCATCTACTCAGACTCCAGCATCTATCGAATCTGTACCAATTGCTCCTGTAACCAGGAAGAAATACCAAAAGAAATCAGCTCGTGAAGAGAAGGATGATGACTCAGAGCCTTCTAAGACAGAGCCATCATATGACCCAGGTGAGGGCCCTTCTCAGGCAGAGTTAGGGCCCGACACAGATGGGGGTTCCCTTGATTGTCCTTTTAAAGCACACCCATCACAGAAGAAAGGCCCTTCTAAAGCAGAACTATCACAAGAGGACTCGGACGTAGAGATAACCTACCACTCCTTATCCCTGAAGGACCTGAGAAATATAAGGAAAGACTTCAGCCGTTATGACAGTGAACCTATTATTACCTGGTTGCTCCGATGCTGGGATAATGGGGCAGACAGCATGCAATTGGATGGCAGAGAAGCCAGACAGTTGGGATCCCTGTCCAGAGATGGTGGTATTGATAAAGCGCTCGCAAGAAAGTCAAACACTGTCAGTCTCTGGAGGCGACTCTTGTCAGCTGTAAAGAGCAGGTATCCCTATAAAGATGATGTTATGAGCCACCTAAGCAAATGGACCACTATAGAAAAAGGTATTAACTACCTTAGAGAACTGGCTGTGCAAGAGATCATTTATAGACACCCACGGGACATTGTAGATCCTGTAGATCCTGATGAAGTGGAATGCAACCGATCCATGTTCCGGAAGGTTGTGAAGAATGCTCCACCGACATATACCCATACATTGTCAATATTAGTATGGGGAGAAGATGCTATGGCACGATCTAGTGTGGGCGAAATGGCTAACTGTATGCGACAGTATGAAGATAGTATTTCTTCCCCACTGCAGGCACGCATCTCGGCTGTGGAAAAACTGACTAAGGAGAACAAGGACTCATTTAAACAACTGTCAGACAAACTGTCCATGATCGAGAATAAACTTGACTCTCTACCTACACAGGCGCGCGTTGCAGCTGTTAAGAGAAAACGTTCTCCTACAGGACCAGCTCAAAGGAAAAGGAACACATCACGAGGTATCCTGTGGTTTGCCCTGCGTGGTTATGGGGAGGACATGAGCAGATGGCATGGACAACCTACCAGTACCCTACAGGCACGAGTACGTGAGTTGCAAGCTAAAAGAAATACCAGAGAGAATTTTTCTAGGAGGATGGCTGCTCCAGTTACCAGTGAGCAGGACCCCAGTCAGGGGAGATGGGCCTCAAATCACTTTTTCCCAAGTGTGAATAGGAGAAATGAAGGTCCAGTCCCTGTGAGCAGCATGAATCCATTTCTTAATTAGGGGGGCCCTGCCTCCAGCCAGGTGGAGGAGAGGGACAACCGGATTTATTGGACTGTGTGGATTCGATGGCCTGGCACATTAAAACCACAAAGGTATCGAGCCCTGGTAGACACTGGTGCACAGTGCACCCTAATGCCATCGGATCATAAAGGGGCAGAATCTATCAGCATTTCAGGAGTAACAGGAGGATCTCAAGTGTTATCTGTATTGGAGGCCGAAGTGAGCCTAACTAAAAATGAATGGAAAAAGCACCCCATTGTGACTGGCCCAGATGCTCCGTGCATCCTTGGCATAGACTACCTCAAGAGAGGGTATTTTAAGGACCCAAAAGGGTACAGATGGGCCTTTGGTATAGCAGCTGTAGAGACTGAGGACATTAAACAGCTGTCTACCTTGCCTGGCCTCTCAGAAGATCCTTCTGTTGTGGGGTTGCTGAAGGTTGAAGAACAACAGGTGCCAATTGCTACTACCACGGTGCACCGACGACAATATCGCACCAATCGAGACTCCCTGATCCCCATTCATAAACTGATTAGACAATTAGAAAATCAAGGAGTGATTACCAAGACTCGCTCACCCTTTAATAGTCCTATATGGCCAGTGCGAAAGTCTGATGGAGAATGGAGATTAACTGTGGACTATCGTGGCCTAAATGAAGTTACGCCACCGCTGAGTGCTGCTGTGCCAGACATGCTAGAACTTCAATACGAACTGGAGTCAAAGGCAGCCAAGTGGTACGCCACCATAGACATTGCTAATGCCTTTTTCTCTATTCCTTTGGCACCAAAGTGCAGGCCACAGTTTGCTTTTACCTGGAGAGGTATCCAGTACACCTGGAATCGACTGCCCCAGGGGTGGAAACACAGTCCTACTATTTGCCATGGACTGATCCAGACTGCACTAGAAAAGGGTGGAGCTCCAGAACATTTGCAATACATTGATGACATCATTGTGTGGGGTGATACAGCAGCAGAAGTTTTTGACAAAGGGGAGAAAATAATCCAAATTCTTCTGAAAGCTGGTTTTGCCATAAAAAGAAGCAAGGTCAAGGGACCTGCCCGGGAGATCCAGTTTTTAGGGATTAAATGGCAAGATGGGCGTCGCCAGATCCCGATAGAGGTGATCAACAAAATAACAGCAATGTCCGCACCAACTAACAAAAAGGAAACACAAGCCTTCTTAGGCGTTGTGGGTTTCTGGAGAATGCATATTCCAGATTACAGCCAGATTGTACGCCCTCTTTATCAAGTGACCAGAAAGAAGAATGATTTTCAGTGGGGCCCTGAACAACGACAGGCTTTTGAACAGATTAAACAAGAGATTGTGCATGCAGTAGCCCTTGGACCAGTCCGTACGGGACAAGATGTTAAAAATGTGCTCTACACCTCAGCTGGGGACAATGGTCCTACTTGGAGCCTCTGGCAGAAAGTGCCAGGGGAGACTCGAGGTCGACCCCTAGGATTTTGGAGTCGAGGATACAAGGGCTCCGAGGCCAATTACACTCCAACTGAAAAAGAGATACTGGCAGCGTATGAAGGAGTTAGAGCCGCTTCAGAGGTAATTGGTACTGAAGCACAACTTCTCCTAGCACCTCGATTACCAGTACTAGGCTGGATGTTCAAGGGTAAGGTTCCCACTACCCATCATGCAACTGATGCGACGTGGAGTAAATGGATTGCATTAATTACGCAGAGGGCTCGAATAGGAAACCCTAATCGCCCAGGAATCTTAGAAGTAATCATGGACTGGCCAGAAGGCAAAGACTTCGGAATGCCACCAGAAAAGGAGGTGACACGTGCTGAAGAAGCCCCACCATATAATGAACTACCAGAGGATGAGAAGCAGTATGCGCTGTTCACCGATGGATCCTGCCGTCTTGTAGGAAAGCATCGGAAGTGGAAAGCTGCTGTATGGAGTCCTATACGACGAGTCACAGAAGCCACAGAAGGACAAGGTGAATCAAGTCAATTTGCAGAAGTAAAAGCCATCCAGCTGGCTTTAGACATTGCTAAATGAGAAAAGTGGCCAAGGCTGTATCTTTATACTGACTCATGGATGGTGGCAAATGCCTTGTGGGGGTGGTTAAAGCAGTGGAAGCAAAGCAACTGGCAGCGCAAAGGGAAACCTATTTGGGCTGCTAAATTGTGGCAAGATATTGCTGCTCGGCTAGAGAAACTAGTCGTGAAGGCACGTCATGTAGATGCTCACGTACCTAAAAGTCGGGCAACTGAGGAACATCGAAACAACCAACAAGCGGATCAAGCTGCTAAAGTGTTCCAAATAGATTTGGACTGGGAACACAAAGGTGAACTATTTTTAGCTCGGTGGGCTCATGACACTTCAGGTCATCAAGGGAGAGATGCAACATACAGATGGGCTCGTGACCGAGGGGTGGACTTAACCATGGACTCTATTGCACAGGTTATCCATGATTGTGAAACATGCGCCGCAATTAAGCAAGCCAAACGGTTAAAACCTTTGTGGTATGGGGGGCGGTGGTTGAAATATAAATATGGGGAGGCCTGGCAAATTGACTATATCACACTCCCTCAAACCCGCCAGGGTAAACGCTATGTGCTTACCATGGTGGAGGCGACCACCGGATGGCTGGAAACATACTCTGTGCCCCATGCCACTGCCCGGAACACTATTCTGGGCCTCGAAAAGCAAATCTTGTGGCGACACGGCACGCCAGAGAGAATTGAGTCGGACAACGGGACTCATTTCAAAAACAGTCTCATAGACAACTGGGCCAAAGAGCATGGCATTGAATGGGTATATCACATCCCCTATCATGCACCAGCCTCTGGGAAAATTGAACGGTATAATGGGCTGTTAAAAACTACCCTAAAAGCAATGGGGGGTGGAACCTTTAAAAACTGGGATAAACATCTGGCACAAGCTACCTGGTTAGTTAACACCAGGGGATCTATCAATCGAGCTGGCCCTGCTCAGTCAGACCTTCTACATACAGTAGAAGGAGATAAAGTCCCTGTGGTGCATGAAAGGAATCTATTGGGAAAAACTGTCTGGATTCTTCCTGTAATGGGCAAACGTAAACCCATTCGTGGGATTGCTTTTGCTCAGGGACCTGGATGTACTTGGTGGGTGATGTTGCAAGATGGTGAAGTCCGATGTGTCCCCGAAGGTGATCTGATTATGGGTGAGACTACTTAAGTCTGAACTGCATGTTGTTGCTGCATAAGTGTCTTTTAGGTTAAGACAGTGGTGATGCGACCGGAGCTAGCTTCATCAAGTGGCGTCCAGTAACCTCCTCGAGTCTGACATCTTTAACCTGCAACCCGTGGGCACGAACCATGACAAAAGAGAGACTGCTAGCCAGAAAGACTGCTGAGAGACTGCTAACCAGATGCAAACCCACAATCCTGAACCAAATGAACTTGATGGACTTTTTGCATAAAGATGAATCATAGACTAGTGATATGTATATATATATTTGAAAATGAAAAGGTAGTGGTGATCTGAGTATGACATGAATGGTATGGAATAAGGGGTGGAATGTCCTGGTTTGGCTCAAACCAGGCCAAATAGTCTTAGAGAACCCAAGGTCACTGCTTACAAGTAAAGAGCCGAAGGGGGTTGTACCTGCAGGGAGTAGTGGACGGGGCAGGTGACCCAGGATTGACCAGCAAGGTATTCCATCCCATACATGTCATTCTCACTTTCCTGTTTATCACTAACCCACTGCCTCCTGGAGGTGGGGCCCAGGAGGGAGGGGCCCTCCTGTCTCCCACTGATTGGTACCAGCTTTGCCAAATCTCCAGTTAAAAGCCTGCAGGTGTGATGGCAGTGGAGCTTTTGCATTTTGCCCTCTGCCCGTGCTGGGTGGAGCTTCTGCATTTTGCTCTCTGTCTGTGCTGGGGGGAGGTACTGCCTTTTCCCCTCTGCCTGTACTGGGGGGAGCAACTCTGCCTGAGGAGGATTTCCAAGCTCTTGATCTTGGTTTTGTACATATTTGTATATATTTGGTTATTTCTATTATTATTGTTATTATATTCTTTTTCATTACTATAGTTGATTAAAACTGTTTTAACTTTCCAACCCATAAGTCTCTCTCCCTTTTCCCTTTCCCTTTCCCTTAGGTGGGGGGGAGAGGGTTAACAGAGAGCATCTGCCACCTGGTTAATAGCTGGCCCAGCTTTAAACCCTGACAGTGTCAGAGGTACACACCACACATAGGTACACACCGTACACAACATGCGCATAACCAAGCCTACCACACAGCCATAACCCTCCACCCTGTGATGGGCTCCAGACCCTGCACCGAGCAATGGTGTTCTTTCGCCATCTCTTCTCCTCTGGCTCAGACCTACATGGCAGTCAGAGTTCTCTGCTGGCGAAAGCCAGGTGCCAGGGGAAGGTTTCAGCAAAGCCAAGAGGATGGGAAGTGAATATTAAAGCATGCAGGTAAATCTGCATGGGAGCACGGTGATAGTCTCACATTAGCTGAGACAGGGGGCTCGAACACTGTGAGCAGGGACAGCTCCCAGCTCTTTCACAGCTCCCTGGATGCCCTGACCAGGATGCTTCTCTCTGGTCTTGGTTCCTCTGGTAATAACATGTGCTTTTCCTCCTCCTGTTACTTTTCTGCACCACTTTTGACCACCAAACCTGCATCACAACTGCAAGAACCCAGAGCGGGACAAAGGCAGAGAGGAGGAAGATCTGTGCAAGTGACGGAGGAAAGAGAAGAAGGAACGTCTCTCCCAGCCCTCTGCCACCCAGATCCCCTGGCTGGCCGTCCGCCTCTGACATTTTCTTGTGAACGCTTCCCAAGCAGTAACTCTATCTCCTTTCATGTTATTACAGCACAAAGAAAGGTCAGAAAATTCCTACACTGGGAAAAATTTACTAAGCTGGGCAGTCCTGCTCCCCTTGCCTCCCAGCCTCTGTTTTGAGAGTTTGTAAGCTGCCAAACGGAATTTTAATCTGAAATGTTCACCTTTATAGGAAGGAAACCACACGACTATGGAGACATTTCAGAGGCCAAAGAAAATAATTCGCATTACTTACAACTACCTAAAACAAACAGGCTAGGAATGAGAGCACCCCTTTAAGCACGGCACTGTGACTGTAAAGATGCGTACAACACATCCCTACCCCAACCCACCTTCCGACTTACTGATGCCATGTAACACTCTCCAGCTTTTCTTCAGCAACATCACCACATTATTTAAGCCTTGTTGCACTGATGATTGCTTTAGACTTCTCCTTCTGCAGATTTGTGTTCTGCATTGCAGGGCAGAAGTGAGCTGTGCAAGCAAGCTGAGAGCAGATTTAAATGGTACTTGACAAAGAGGGCTTGAGGGTTGTTTTTGCTTTAATCTCCAAGAAATTAAAAGCCACGTACAGATGCTGTGATAACAAACAAGTTAATTCTGTTTGGACTCTTAGTACAATGGGAGGGTAAAGAGCATGATGGCCAGGAAGAATGTCACATGCGAGAACTATATGAAGCTGACACAAAAGCAGACGGCAATTATGCACCACGCTATTTGACTCCATTTATTACTGCTGGTTCGTGAGCCAGAGGGTGGTTCTGCTTCAAAGAACAAGCAGAACACTTCACTCCCCCTTTCAAATCAATGTTTTTTCAGGGCACCTCTGATTAGCCTCACTTGAGAAGATACTTATTTGAAACTCTGCAGAAAACTACCTATAAATGAGTACTATTATATGTTTCCAGTCAAGGAGACATCCCTGGCAAGCAATGGACACAGAGCTAGCCACAAGCTTTGTAGAATACTGCAGAGGAAAGGAGGGAAGAACGCAGGAAAAGCAAGAAGGCAGGGAGTGTCTTTCTCTCTTGCTCTTTCTCAAACAAACCCTCCTACCAAGCTTTTTTTTGGTGTTACGGAGGCAACGCAGCAAAATTTGGAGACTAAAGATTGATTCTATCCATTAGCTGGACAGTCAGCTTGCTTCTCATGGCAAGTCTGTATGTGTTAGTAGCAAAGAGGTCGGAAAGAACCCCAGCTTACTTTCTACATTCAAGCAAAAATTGCAAAGCTGGCCTTGAAAGGAAAAAAAAAAAAAAGACAGACCCAGATATCTTATGCTGCATAGATTTTACAGGTGATTACAGCGAGGAATCACACAGCCACACTGATGAATGATACTGATTGGCTGCTACAGTTCACCTTGCTGATGTATTTTGCCAGACCCTTTCCTTCCACAAAGACACAGTCTCAGCACAGGCAGCATCCTGTACCAGATGGTGAGAGCAGGCAGCAGCAGTGGAGGAAATTAAATGGGAGTTCAAAGCAAGAGCCACGACAGGATTGCAGAAAACAGCCAGAATAAGAAAAAGTGCAAATAAGAAACAACCCTCTAGCTACCTAAGAGACACTGAGGTCCCTAGAAGTAAAGAAGATCTTACTTTCTTGTTGGCAGCTTCATCATTTCTATTTCAAAAGCCAGAGCAGCCCACGCAGAAGACGTCTCCCCAGCTCCGCTGCAGCAACAACAGGTTATACAAGGAGGATGTTCTGTTCTCTCTCTGAGACATATTTGCAAGCTGAAATTGGACCCGTTACATCACTACTTCTAGCATCTCCTCATTTTAGCAAAAGCCCAACTGTACTATAGCTCCCAAACACTGGCTGAGCTAAAAGCCTCTTAATTAGAAGAGCTGGAAGACTGACATGGACATGAGTCTGAAAGGATTTCACTCACATGTAAGAGACCAAGCCCATTAATTCAATGTTTGGAGAGCAGAGTCTCTTGTTCAAGCTGCTTCAAGCCAGATGTGGCTCTGTCCATGGTGAGACAGCACTTGTAGAGGAACAAAGCGGCAAATAAGAGAGCACCCCAGTAAGCAAAATACACTGCAGCTCTGATGAACTTCTCTCGCAGAGGCCTTTGACTGAGGAGCTCTTTGTCCTGTTTGTAAGGGCATCGCACGGTATAAATGAGAAGCGGCACAAAGCAGATCTCAGTCTAACAAGTGCTGTCATACCTTCCCCAGTTACAGACCATCACCACAAGCTACTGGGGAAGCAGCTTCTTCAGCAAGATGCAGAACATCACTGAAGGACAACTTTGAGAGAGGCTGAGGTCACTACAGCACTAAAACTGGGGACTGGTACCCAAAAGTGAGGCCAGCAGAGCTGGCTTGGGTGCAGAAAGATCAGCTTGGGAAGACCCATGTTTGCCTGACACAAGTGGAGAAGACAGAGAAGATAGGTATGGGCATCTAATGCTTTTGGTCAGGCAAACTTGCCAGGTTCCTCGAGCAAGATGTAGTCAAGCCACCTCCAGTGACAAAGCCAGGGATTGTTACCAAAACTTCCTGACAGGATTAGTTTTTCCAGGTCTCTTCTGCCAGGACAAGATACTCATTCAGTCAGCAGCACCAGTTAAGAATTAATTTCCACACCTAGCCTGGAGTTAGGACAATCTCTGTATCTTGGGCTGTTGATTTCCATCATAAGAACATCCGCAAGGGGTCATGGCAGAGTTCATCTAGCCCAGCATCTTGCCCTCAACAGTGGCCATGAATGGCTGTTGATGGAAGAGTAACAACAGCAGGGCAAGCACAGAGAAGGCTTCCCTGAAGAGATCTGCCAGCCTCTAGCCACTGTCAACCTGGGGCAATTCCTGAGCCACATGGTTCCTCCCTCACCTTCCAAGACACTTGTCCAGCCTCCCTTTGAATCCGTATGATGAACTTGCTGATAGAAACAGGGTGCCTGATGCAATCAGTGGGTGCTGACAAAGCTTCACGGGTCTATTCCAGTTTTCTAGGTACACGGATTGACCAGCACCTACTCTGCAAGAGACTGAGTCCCAGCTTCAGCTCAGACAGGTGCTTCCTGCCACCTTCATATCTGGGAACCATAGCAGAGACCAAAAAATAGGCCTGGGAGATCCACCAGGAAGATGGACATGCCAGGGACTTGGGGGCACCAATGGGCTCCAATCACCCTGGCCAGCCTTGATGTGTAATGTTCTTCTGCAGCCCCCTCTTCCCCCACCCCAGGAATTTGGCTGCCTGTGCTCAAGGTCAGCTCTGACAGTGCACAGTCCAGATTTGGGCAATGTCCAACATCTGAACAACCTGATCGAGCTCGAGTGAAAGGCAGTCTTCAGGACCTGTAGATTACACCAGAAATCTCCTGCCATGATGCGTGCTGCGGCCCAGCGAGCAAAAATTTACCTGCTCCTGCAAGACAACTTTCCGAGAGCCTGGAAAGCAAACATAGATCTTCTCAGACACAGCGCAGAATGGGAAATTCATTTGCCAGTGAAGGCAGCTAACAATAGATCTTGCATTTCTACAGAGTGGTAACTCAGACCAGTCTTACTTGCGCATTTTAATCACCTGAGGCATAAACTTGTTTGTCCTGTGCAAAGCTGTGCCAGAAAGTCAGCTGGATCCCCGTTCTTTGGGGAAATCACAAGACCAGAATTTTAATCCTGACTCAGCTTGCCATATGGCCCTGGGTAAGTCATGTCACCTGCCTATGCTTAGAGATTGTCAGCTCCTCCAATTTGATTCTGATGCTTGTGACAGCTGGCGCTTTATTTTAAGACTCCATTCCTGGAGACTGATAATTACATGTGAAACTCAAGCATCAAAATAGTTTCAAAGCGTCGAAGCTGAAGAATGAAGGACTTGAACACAGAACTTGAAGAAACTGCAAATTTCAACAAACAGAAGAACAGACCCAAGGTGCTTTTCCTGGAAAGGGCAGATACTATTTTCAAGGTAGCATTAGTGTCATGGTTTCCAATTTATTGTCTCAGAAAACTTCTTGTTGTAGCAGTAAGCAGTGTTAAAGAGGTAAAGGAAAGTCATAGCTAAAATGCTATCAACAGCCAAGCCCTTATCTATGTGACCATGACCACCATACGCACACAACTTCGGGGGTTTTTTTTTCCACAACCTGATGACAAGGAGGAAAGGAAAGTGGGGAGCACAGCCAAATTTTCCACAGCTGGTCCTCAGATGACCCCAGTCACCACAGAGCACTGGGTGTACATTCAGTGTACATGCACTGAATACGCAGCATTCCTAGCAGTCCTGCCCCAATGCAAGACAATGAATCAACAGTTAATGAAGGAGGAAAACTAAGCACAACTGGCTCAATGGCTTACCCAGGATGACAGAGCAAGTCCAGTGTTTTGGTCCTGCAGAGCTATAAGGGAAAGCAGGTTTTTGCTTTCCCGTATCACCGAATTTTTGGTGATATGGTCGTAGAAGGGAATATTAAAGAAGAATCGTTATAGGTACATAGTAGGTGTCCAAGGTGTACCACAAACTAAAGTGCTCAGATGCTTGCTGGCAAGTTTCCCAAAAGACATCCTCCTGTATATCTGCCTAAGACAATATTATTAGAAACAACAAAAACACCCCCCATAATAAAGCTAAATATTTAAGCCATTTATTTAAACAGATCAGAAGAACACACACCCTTTCCTTTCTACTCCAGGTGCAGAAAAACAGTGTTACAACTTCGAGGAAAGGAATTCACTGGGTGTTTAGGTGTGCACTGATCATGCTCTTGACGCATATGCTGAATGAGACAGGTTTGATCCCATGCATGAGAGGACATTACACAAAGAGAAGGAGATGAAGGGCTGGGGTAAGGGATCCCTGCAGCAGAAGCCTGTTGCTTCAGCAAATTACAAACGCACAGCAGAAGCACACCACGATGCGGTAGTACAAAGCATTTGTTGCTTGCTCATGGAATGGGAACATCACTCAGGAACAGCTGAGTAACAGGTACATTGTAAAAGAGAAGGGCAATAAAAGCTTCACAGGTCCTTACACCACTTTATATCAAACATATGCCACTTGCTCTGTTCATTCTACTTTCTTTTCTCTCCCAATGTTTTGAAAGCAAATAATTACCAGAAAAGTGCTCCTTATAGTACACAGTCACATCTACACATCCCAGATTTTATAGTACTGTGAGATTCAGTGATCAAATACACATATTTACAATTACTATCCTAGTTGCATACAAAAAGCACATATTCTAAATGCATTGACAAAATTACAGCCATACAAATCTGACCAGATGAAGGCAGAGCAGGGCTCTGGCCAGGGAACAACACTGACCCCCATGCCAAACTTGCTTCCACACAGGCTGAATTTCCAAAAGTTGCTCAGAGGAGGAGGAGGAGGAGGACTGGGCACCCATTTGGTGGAAACTGTTTTAAAAGGCTCTGCCACAGTGCGTGAAAAGGCTGGGAGGAGAGCAGAAAGAAGAGAGTTATTTCTCAGTATACTTTGTTACAAATTAATTTTGCTCTTTCCCTTCTCTACGAAACTTGTTTCCATTGTTTGGAATTTGTTTGGGTGGTTGTTGGGTTCTCCCTTCTCAAAGGGAACAGCAGGAAAAAAATACACTGAAAAATTAGAAAAACATCAATTGTTGCACAAGAGTTTTTTTCTTCAAAAAAACCGTAAGAAAACCCATACACACCCTGGGCAGAGCGCCTGAAATCAGATGTAATATCTAGAGTTGCACTTCAGTCTCTCTCTTTTAATTGGCTGCACTTGATTGTATCCCTTTAAGGAAACAGGAACGAATCCAGGAACCTTTGTGGTGTTTACTCAGCAGGAGATTAGCCCAGCTTGATAGCCCTGAGCTAACCCATGCTGCAATATTGATGGATGACTTCATCATAGGATATGCCAGTATGATAGAGAGGTATATCCCAGAAACACCGACAGCTTCAAGGCGCCCCATCATTCTGAATAGCATCTTAAAAAAGGTGCTCTGCTGCAATTCACTGTTTCCCTCACTGAAGTTCATCAAAGATGAACACTTCTTTATGACTTGTCATACCAACCTCTTAATCTTTGCCAAAAAAAACTTGCCATGGAGAAACTTGTTTGATGCAGACTCTATGCTCCTATCTGCAAGCAACTCGAGATTGCTAACAGTTCTCTTTTTTTATTTCAAGACGTGAACAAATAAACTTCTTAAAACTGCACTCACTGATCCTTCCCAACTCAAGAACATAACAGAAAGCACCAACACATGCCAAGAACCATCAGTGTAATAAGTCTTCAACCCAGACAAGTATCCACGACATACCAAAACAATATTCTTTCCCCCAGAAATTGCCACAAACCCTTCATCACACCGACACGCCATTCCCCAGCCATGCCCATCGCAACCCAGCGACACTTTGCAGCTCTCTCACACTGGCACAGTGTCACAGCATTGGCACTGCAAACACTGAGGGCGCGTGTTTGCACTGGAACCTCTCCTACTAATCGGGGTTTTGGCTTTGTTGCGTTGTTTTGCTTGGGGAGTGAAGAGAGAAAGCATCAGTTTTTCCTCTAATGATATTTGGGCCAAGAGTTAATTCTCAGCAATTAAACACAAAATCCAAACCACATTTTTTCCATAAACAGCTAATGGTCTTGGATCTGTCAATATAACTAGCACACAGCTGATTTTTCAGAAAATAAAGAGCACACCTGCAATAAGACATGACAAATTGCAACAGCTAGTTTAAAAACAACTCATTTTTACGAATTCCTTCACTTTATAAAGGCTTACAGGTTTCATGAAACAACTTTTTTTTTTTTTAAAGATACAGAACATTGCAACATCTCATACAATACAACATAAGGATTCATCTCATGTAATGGAAAAAACAGCAATATTGTACCCTTTGGCTTCAAGAAGAATAATTCATTGTATTTCCATAGGCTGTAGATCATGCTGCACATCCATAAAGGACATGGTTAGCCAGCAAGTAAGTAAATAAGTAGATATCATTCATTTAGTCAAGTAGAAAAGGCTCCGAGCAGTATCAAGTTTCCCACTGATGCCACTGCTGTTAATGTTCTACCACAAATATGCAGTTGTTAGAGGACCAAGGCAATCAGCTCAAGAAAATAATTGAGAAAGACAGGATATTATAGCTGTGAAGAGAAAATACAGCCTTTATTTGTGTTAGCTGAACACTGCTAACAGTGTTGTGATGTTGAAGGTAGACGCTGCTTTGAGTTCAGCAATCAGTAGGTAGATCATGCCTGTGTAACACCAAGCATGTTGACTGCAGAGTAAGTGTTCTGCTGGTGATACCTACTGGCAAGGCAGGTATGCAGGAGGCAAACAAACTTTTTTTCCCAGCCCAGATGTGGGAAAAGAAGGAGAAAAGACAGAGAACTTGGCACTTGACATCAGACACGCTGGATCATTTTTGATTCAAAGTGAACACTGAGCACTGGGAACCCAGGCAAAGGAGATCCCTGCACTCTTCTACTCCTCTTTTCCAAGGGCCGGTACAGCAGGCAAGAACACCCCATAAGGAAGACAAGCTCTAGATCTAAGCTGGCATTCAAAGCTTTTCAAATAGTCTTAACAGGAAATTACATAAATCCAGGGCAGCTCCGAAGCTTGTTTAATTGAACGTTGCTGGCAATTTCCTCCTGCCTTACCAGCCCCTTTAGCAAAGCAAGCACTTGCATGCAGAGCAAGTTGTACCAGAGACAACAACCAGAAGTCAGTGTGCTTCTGCTGGGCTTCTGCCACTAGTTATAGAACAGCTAAGATGTCATGAGGAACACTTGACATGTGATGAGCACCACCTTGGCTGCTGCAGCTCAGCAAGGACATGTCAGCAGAAATGCTGCTGTGGAGACTCCTTTCACACCCTGAGAGCAGCAGGGCCACCGGTACACAAGGCTCTTCCCCTGCCCTCAGGAATGCAACCACACTTGGTGTCCTGCACAGAAAATTCACGCTGAAAGGAGGCATCCCTCAGTCCTGTGCTGGTGGAGAGCTAGACACACTCCATCAGTGTCCTTGAAGGGCAAAATTATATATGCAGAAACATCCATTTGTTGAATACATGGATAAAAGCTTCTAATGGATACAAAAAGCTTCAAATATAAAAATTTGGGTTTTGTGGAGTTGCCAGTGTAACCAATTCCTGAATGGCAGAGATAGTGAAGAAATGTCCCCAGTCACTGTCTTCTTTAAGAAGAGAATCCAGGAGCCTCAGATAAAACTGGGTGGTGGCACTCGCACATCAAACAGGAGGAAGCACTCCTCTGCAAACCATTAAAGATAGGACTGGATGACACAGGATGCTGAGGATGTCACAGGCATTCATGGGCTGCAGAAATGGCTGGTTTTTTCTTCCCTGAGTTTGTCCATAAAGGACTATTGCACAAAATATCTGTTTTGGTGAAACTTTTCTGAGCCACAAACAGCCAAAAGAGTGTACTAGAAAGTATTGTTACACATTTATGCTGGGAAGACAGGGTATATGCCATTAGCTGCTGTTGGAGGCACGGTGCTGGTTCAGCCTGGCTGTTCTTCAGCATGAATAGAGGCTGCTTTCTCATTGCAGGAACCACCCTCAAAGTACACGGAGTCTTCTGCCAAAAGGATCACAGCATTTGCTGCATTTTCACCAAGGACAGTCCTATGAACTGGACTTGGTACTCCAACAGCCAAAGTCAGGCTTCTTCCCACAACTATCACTGCCATCAGACCCATAACTTGGGTGCCAAATTCAACTCAGACCTCCCTTTGAGTCCTCAGATTCTAGCTGTCTATGTAATACCAGAACAAAGATTTTCCTTTCCAACAAGCTGAATCTCTCTCTGACAGCCACGCACCTTGTCTGACCTCAGCAGGAACCCTCCTGGGCTGCTGTTACCTAAGCGCACTTGTCCAGCAGAGTCACTGTGTAAGTCAGTCACCCTCTCTAGGCATCCTTTCACTAGTTCTCACCTCTGTTGTAAGAAAGGGAGACAACTGGTGTTAGCTTTGTGGAGGATGATCTCTCTGCCACACAACCTCAGGATGCTGAACGAGAAAGGTGTTGACTGCTGCCTCTAGCTGGCTCCCAAACTTGTGTCACTTCTTCATTAAACTTCCCAAAAGCCACCCACTGTCCTGAGCTCAAGGCCTTCCTGGCCAGCTGCAAGATTTCCTCCGCTGCTTCAGTGCCCTCTTTGTGCAAAGGCTAAAAATCCTGCAGCAATCCCATCTCACCTGGAGTACCACAGGTGTAAGTTCACAGAAGTGGGGCAAGAGCTTTATCTTTGTTGATCAAGATCCTTGATCTTGAAATCAACCTCATACAAACAAAAATTCATACCCTTTTGTTGTCCTCAAATAGCTTCGCCACCACGCACACATAAAATACCAAACCAGAACATCAGACCACCCAATCCCCTTTCAAAGGAGAAACTTCTTTTTGGTAAAGCACCCACTCACACTGCATAATGAATACATGTGATAGACTGATTTCTTCTCCAGCTGAGCCAGCAAGTTCTCTGCAGCATTCGAAACCTCCTCATCCAGAGGGCTACAGCTGCAGGGGGATGCATGAAGTTCAACCATCTTTTCCTCATCCCAGGAAATTCACCTCCAGTCTCTTGAGAATAGTGGAACAGTAGACTCTTGGACACAGTGATCTCACCTCCATACCCTTTCCTGCAACCGGGGGAGAAGCTTTACCTCACTACTCTGAATCTGCGAGGTGTACTTAAAGGACAAAAAACAGTTTGCAAAGATTAACAAGTAGGAATAGGTATGGAAAGGACTTCCAGGCACCACAACTCCCTGGAGAAGTCTCTCCGTGGCTGGTGATGTATTGGTTTTGCCCAGGAGCGATGTATGGGACCCATGGACAGTTTGACCTTTCTGCAAATGCTATTAAAACAACAAACAGAGCTGAGGCAGCTGGGTGAAGCCAATTTCCAAGAAGACAGTTAACCCATTCTCTGCCTCACAGAGATAAAAATGGCCATACGCATAGCTGCGTGACACTTGGTTACCTCTCAGCTAAGGATCCACCCTAACAGTGGGTACAAAGGTAAAGATTCACCCCTTCCTGTGTGCTAAGGAGGTGCTGGCTGTGCTATGCAAAACACCATTCCTGAAAAGCCAGTGTAATCTGTGCACTGAAAAAGGATGAAATCCATGCCCTGACTAAAGACACCACTTGGCTGTCGGATCATTGAGAGGGCCACAGGTGAAGTCTTGGATCCAGGGAGTCATCACTTCCTCTCCCTAAAGAGAGAGGATCAGTCTGAATGTCCAAGAATTCCAGGATCTCATACAAGATACCAGAAATATCCTCTCCCTTTCTTTTGGGGGGACAATCACAACAAAATACTAAAAGCCTCAGATTTCTACACGACAGGAAACCAAAGAACGTTTTGAGCAGCCACAGGCCCTGAACTGCTCCTCCACAAAGTGGGATAACTCTTGCAACTGAAGGGCACACGTTCCCTGCGTACGAAGCACAGCTTAGTGCAAGGAGCAATCAACATAAGGAACAGCATTTGAAGCAAACTTGGAAGCGGATGCTGTCCGAGAGGTGCTTCTGTTCAACTTGTACGACTGTTCTGGGAAAGGTGAAATTACTGGCGGGGGGGAATATTTCCCTCTGACAAAAGGTGTCACTGAGTCAGAAGCCCACAGCAGCAACACTGATGTAGGATTACAGAAAAGGTGGGGGGGAGGGAATAGGTCTGCTTATGAGAGATAGTGGAAAATTTCTTGACAAATATTTTTAAAGAAAAATTTCTAAGTCTTCACAAAGTATGCAGCAGAAAATCCTTAGTTTTTAATCTAACCAGCTCAAGACATCCATTTCATAAGAAAACAGCACAATCCCACATATTCTAAGCATGTACTTTTTCCCCTTTACATTTGAAAATGTAACCATAGCAGCTATTACTCTAAATCAGCAGTTTCCCAAACCAGTGACTTACTAGAATTAGTTAAGCGACCTGCAGAACCACATCAGAACTGAGAGCAAGTTTCTTCAGCTCAACACTTGCAAAGACGGGTGATCCAAACTGAAGCATTAACCATCTATTAATTAAGCACCTCCAGCTCTTGAAAACCAATCAATAAATTTTCCCTCTTCCGTCAGGGGAATAACAACGGTTGTCTGCAGTGCTATACAATGCCACTGCACTCTGAGTCTCTGCCCTGTTTCTACGCTGCTGCTTTAAAGCAAAAGCAGGAAGCCGGAACAGAAAGCTCCTAGGGAGAAACTCTGCTGAGACACAGTAACTCCCAGTCTTGTTCAGGCTTCCTTCTACTCAAATAATCCCTTGCCCAGAAGACAGACACTTTCTTCCCTCCCCTCCACCCTGTTACACAACCTCGTTTTCTCTCTCTGCAGGTGTCCCCACATACCTCAAGCAGGAGGACAGTATCACTCCCCTTCCCTGGAACCAGCAGTATATTCCACAGCAAAAAGCTAGCAGAGAATGAACACCGCCACTGTAAATAGAGTATCAGAGCAGGTCCAAGCTAGGAGGTGTGGTTTGCAATGCTCCCTATGCATCTCATCCCCTTTCCAACATAGGCTAGCAGCCATCGGTTCAGAAAGCACAAGAAAAACTGCCATTAAGCTCCCAAGGTAAGTTCCTTGTAACCCTGCCTGGCAAACAGCTGTGAATGAGAAGGGCTTGTTTCTGAGCTGCCTCAGGCAAGAGGGGAAGAAGTGTTAAGAAAACAGATGATCCCTTGTCTCATGCTGAACTTATCCTCCCTGAGAAACTAGCTGTGCTTGTAGGTAGCTTGCTGCCTACCTCACATCCAATTTCAAGAAGGGCAGGGCTGGAAACTACCCCTATGAATCCTGCCTCAAGTTTAATTCCACTTTTACATAGCTGGCAACCTGTTTCACAAAGAGAAGCATGGAGAGCTTAGGAAAAAACAAAGGTAAAGCCCAAGATGACACTGCAAGAAGCATCTTCCCAAAGCACCGTAAAACACCCCCCAGGGGTGGGGTGCACACCCCAGGACTTTCTCACTAAAGCAGCCAGCGATGCCACCCTCTATCTTGCCACTGACCAAAGCATTCCTCTATCCCACAGCACCACCAAAAGGAAGCAAAGCCACACCTGTCTGCTGACTGTTGGAGATACTGATGGGGATGCATCCCTAAATGGCAGCTGCAGGGCCCCCAGGCAGCATGAAGTTGCCCTCAGCTGTGTCAGGTCCCACTGGTTGGGCCTGAGGACCTCTTGGAAGCTGACAAAGAAAAGAAAAAAAGAGCACATTGAGACCCTGGCAGGCTGGCTCTTTGTCACCTGGTATGGTATTGTCCCCTTTGCTCACCCCTGCCCCAAATGCCTCTTCGTGTCAGCCCTCAAGGATAATATTTGCCCAGCAAACAAGCTTTGCCATACAAGTCACAAGCGGGCAAGCCCAGCCCCTACAGAGAGCAAAAACCACTCTTCCACCAGTTCCCACTGAGAAGACTCCAGCTGGTATCTGAACAGTGGAGACCTCATCAACCTGCAAACAGAGGAGCTACAACAGCCTCATCCTCCCAGCAGCAAGCGATGATGGGACCTGCAGAAAGCAAAGGTAAAGACGAGTCCTTCCCTATGTATTTTAAGATGGTTATTTCAAACCCCAGACTGAAAAATGGACATGAAGAGCGCTACAAACGACCACACTTATCTTTAATACAGATTTAATGGAACCAGCGAGCTCCTCCAAGCTGTCTGGGAGGGCTCTCTGCTGCCAGAGGGCAGCTCTGCTCCTCCCAGACCAAGACGATCACCTCTCCACTCCTCACAGTCTCAGCTTTGCCTCAGCCCCAGGACCACACATCCTTTGGGGCAGGCTCTAGCTGTGTAGCTGAGGCAAACAAACCCAAGCAAACCCAGAACAAGTGAGTAACCTGCCCCTGAGCAGGAGAGTTTACTCACCGTTTTGTTTGCTGTTGCTGCAGAGGTGATGCTTAACACTGAACCATGGTCTCGGCTGTGAGGCTGCTAGAACATCACAAAAAAAGGAGCAAACTGCTCTTCTGGACCTCGCAGCCTGTCCTGTCTCTGATCTCCTCCTGGGGTCCTTTATATAGCCTCTCTTAGTACTGACCAGAACACAAAAGCTTACCAAACACAAAAAAATAAATAGCATTTTGGAGCCACATTAATGAATCATTAGGGTTACATGGATAAAGGCCAGGAAATGCAAAAAGTTACGGTTCCCATAGTAAAGCTAATCCAACCATACTGCACATCCTGTGTATTTAGTGGTACACGTTGAAAAGAAAAAGCCTTCATCCACTGATGCCAAAAAGGTTTTTCATTTAGTAAAGATACTTGAATACCACCCCCCACACACAACATTTATTGTTCAGAGAAGTGGATTTTCAGATTGAATTGGATTAAGCCAATCTAAGCATCATTACAGCTCCCCATATCTAGGGCAATAGTAAGAGCTCTCAACCATGATTACAGACTGAACGTTATTTGCCCAACCTGAACAGAGGAAAAAGAACCCAGGCGTCAGAACGGGTTGAGTCACCAAGTTGCAGTCGGCGCCGGTTCTGCACTTGGATGCAGCAGGGAGGTGATAAGGAGAGAGGGGACAGAATAACTGACCAACCCCCACACACCCATAACTAGTAACTGTCAATCCATTTCTATAAATGCTTATTTCTTTGATACTGACAGCCTGAAATATCCCCCTACCCAGCATCCCACCTCAAGTCCAGAAACAGGTTGTGAACGAACTACAGCCATGCTGATCTCTCTCCAGCACAAATCTGCATATTGCTCTGCTCTCCAGGCTCCTGAGGTCTTATCTTCCTGCTTTACATAAAGCCCACACCACTCTTCCCAGAAAGAACAGCTACAAGTGGTCCATTTGCATTTAGCAGCTTTGACTGAGCAACCAAATTTGCATGGGAAGCGAAAGACACTTTTTTTGCCATCGGAAACACATTAAATCAAAGAGGTTTGTGCATCTGTATTGGAGCAGAGGATTACTCCTCTGGCTGTGTGTCTGGAAGGGAGGAAGGATAGAGCAGAGATATGGCAAACTCCTTTAAGAGGCAAAGAGGGTAAGGAGGATGGAAGGCAGCTCTCAAGCACAGGAGCAAAGCGTGCAAGGGAAGAAATGTGTACATTTGTGGGGGCAACCTCATGTGTCCTTTTTCTTGCCAATAAATCAGAATTCTTTTCCTAGTTCTGTGATCTCAGAAGGGCACAGTTCAGAACAACAGACACCTTTGAATTTCAAAAACATGATAGGTTTTTGAACAGTGACATCTTGGCATCTGCCAGGATCTTACCAGCATCACAAACTTGGGCCAGCCCCACGCCCAGCAGCGCTGCTGCTGAAGAGGTCCTCAGCCCTGCCGGACACCAGGGCACCCGCAGAGCCCTGCTCAGAGGGCACCGAGCTCATGAAGCTGCTCACGGAGCAACATCAACCCCAGAGTCCACAGTAGGACACAGGCACAGGAACACACAGCAGAAGTCTTTCTGCCCACAGGGCTATTTGGTGGCTGGTTCTTCACTCACACCCCTCAGGCCCTTGCTGTCTCCTTGGGTTGCACCCTCCTTCCCTTTTGGGCTCCACCACCAAGCCTCCACATTTTAAAGATGCTTTGCAACCCTCCCCACAGCTGCAATGCTTGGCTATTTCTTGGAGGTGCACAAATCCCAGACAGCATCTAGCCACGCCTGCTGAGGGTAACAAGGATTTGGTCATGCTTTATCTTATCTAAGCAACAATGACAGCTTCCTTCTTGGGCAAAGCTCAGCAGCTCTGCACCTGCCAAGGAGGGGAGCTGGGCAGAGGCCGGGAGCTGGGCAGAGGCCAGGGGCTTCAGCCTGCAGCAATTCACACCAGAGCGGGATGGATTCACACCAGTGCTGGCCTGCCCCACCCCACAACCAACCAGGCATTTAGTCCACAAGCAAGAGTTATGGGGAAAAGAAGGCTCAGCAATATTTACACATCTCATCTCACCTTCACCTCAGCTGCTAGCACAGGCATACAGCTCACCTTCCCTAGAAACAATACAACCATGCTAGTCCTTGCCAACAGATAAGGCCGTCAATTTTATTTTACAGGGAGTCAGACCATTTGTCCGGAGAGAAGACTTCAACATCCATCATGCTGTCAACATACAGGTCACCCACAGCTTAAATTCCCAGCTGGAGATGAGCTCGGTTCCATCCTCTTCATTTTACAGAGGGGAAACTGAGGCAGATAAAAGCACTACTCTTACTCAGAGATATTTTGCTGAATGAGATGAAGAGGTGTTCAGCTACTATAACAGTGAGGGCCACTATGTTTTCCTGTATTACACGTCAGATGTGCCTCCCCACACCTGCATCTCTCCCAAGCTCCTGCCATGCCCAGCCAAGGGCTTACAGCTAGCCTGTGAGCCTGTGGTCTGCTTCTAACCCTCCTTTTCCAGAGGCTGGACTTGCCTAGCTATGCCCAGACATAGCTGGATTTTTCCCCAAAGGTTTGCTTTCCATAGCCTAAATGACATGGTTAGAAATTCCACAATTTTATTTTTAGCACCACACAGCTAGCAGTCCTACTCCTCCAAAGGTCTGCAGATATCCTGCTTGTTATTCTTTTGAAGAGCTTGAGATCGGAAGCAATAAACAGCTAGATACTGTTACCTTGATTGCACAGCTACAACAACCGAACTCCACATTTTTCAAGCCTTCACTGCATTGCTTTAGCCTTCATCCAGCACACGTGCTAAAGGCTAATTCTTTCTAAAAGCTGCAGAACAGGTCTTAAGAGCTCTCCCCTGGCTCATGCTCTCATCTCCTCTTCAGAAACGCAGGTTGCCTCAGCCCACAATACATCATCTGCTGTGAACAGTGACATCTTGGCATCTGCCAGGATCTTACCAGCATCACAAACTCGGGCCAGCCCTATGCCCAGACAGCACGGGACCACCACAGCGGGTTTGGGGCTCCCAATCACGTTTTTAGAGGTCTCCTGCCATCCTCAGAACAACACAAACCTTTCCTGCAGGGCTTTCAGGTGTATGTAATCCTCAAACATCCTTCTGAACCAGGCAGTCCCTTCCACATAGATGGGGCCGTTAACTGGTGCAGAAAAGTGATACAAAGTCTTGTACCGGCACAGAGATTAAAACCACAGGAGCAGGGACAACAGCTCCTCCTTCAGATGACATCTCTGCTAAATTAACTGCAATCACACACTTCACTAGATAGAAAGCAGGGATGTTACAAGCCTCTTTGCTCTCAATCTTATTACTTGACAGATTTTCCTCCAGTTATGCCAACCAGGTGAGAGCACTGTGACCTTGCAGAGCCTTGTACCATACCCCGTTTCCTCCAAAACAAACCAACGATTAAGGTCACAGTCTCTAAGAGAACATGACAGTATTTGTTCCTGCTTTAGTGCTCTGTGACACACGGTTAAGCGAAAAACACTTGGCTAAAAAGTCCATATGGCTTCCCAATCATGTTACCCCAACCTGAATGAAGCACGGGAAAGCCCACCATGGCTCCAGACTTCCACAGCACCACAACTATATACACAACCCACAACAGCTATTAACCTGAGCTTTGGTATCGTTTTCTCCCAAAGCTCACAATATTTGTTATTCCACTTTAAGCCTCTAGGTCCTGCACTCAAGTGAAATACTGAGATCCAAGCATTCATGGCAGCCTACACAGACACGCAGAAATCTCCAAGATAATCAGAAATCTGCATGAGAAAGCAAATTAAGAACATAATTTTTTTTTAAAAAAAAACCATGTCATTCCATGGCACTTTTTTTTTAAAATGTCTGGCTGATGGTTTTTAAAAGCTTAGGGCTGGCAAACCTTTTGAACACATGGCCTGAAAAGAGCACATTGTGCTCCTCACCACAACAGAAGCAGGCAGGGAATACTTAGTGGATCCACCCCAATGCCCGTTGCACAGCTGCAGAGGTCAGGTTTGCTTAGCAAAATGTGCAATTAGGTCCATGCATAGGGAAATCCTTCTCGGCATTGGCCAAGAAAATAAAGCTTTAGGATACAGGACGGGGAAAAGAGAATACTGCTAGGAAAATATCAGAGGGATAATGCGAACATCAACAGCATCTCGCTTTCAGGCTGCTGCACTATCCATACCTCAGAGGATACACAGTGGCAAAGGACAGAAAGCCTTACTAATTGTGGCAATTCTGCTCTTTTGATGCAACAATGAAATGGATCATTCAAGATTCAGTTGTTCCAAGTAAACCAAGTATTTCCACCTCAGACTTTACATGGACAGCAAGCAGAGGCGTCTCCCAGGAACAGGGAAGACACTGCTCTGCTCAGTGAAAGCCAGCACATTAGCAGAGCACTCCCCAGAGCAGCCTTATCAAAACAAAAAGATGTAGACAGTGAGTAGCATGTGGGCTATATTATGGAAACCAAACCTAGTTTATTGTACGTAAGGATCAATATCTGCAAAGCTCTCTGACCATGAAGAACATTGTGCTTGGAGCTGTGCCCATATGATTTATGTTACTGCCAGTTGTCCTCATCCCATTAGTTTATTCTCTGAGGCTGCCTGGCAAAGTCACGAGTCACAGCAGACCCCCAGCACCATCTGTGTGCTGCTAAAGACAGCCCTACATGGAGTCCTCCTTTACAATACAATCTTCAGATCAGTAGATGGTAGGGTCTTGATTCATTAGATGCATCAAATTGGGAAGGGGGGGAGAAATCTTCCTATTTGATGGGGACAAAACAGCCAAGCAGACTTTCCAATAGGACAGTTTATGCTACCCAGCTTAGCTTGCCACAGCAGAGAGACCAAGAGAAGAGTGATGCTCTGAAGAATGAGAATAAAACTCTTTATCCAGCAAGGTAGCTTTGGAGAGATTTTATACCATCTTATGAAGGATCCTAAAATTTTATGCCTCAGGCCTCACATCAGTCTCTGTGTAGGAGGATGCCCTGGCAAAGAGAGGATTCCTCCACTCCAGCCCATTGCAGTTTCTCAGAACCTCCTCTGGACCACCTGAATTGGTGAGTGAAAGGACAGACTAGACTGATTATCTGTTTGATCTAGAAAAGTAATTCACTTAGCCTTCAGGAGATGTGTGTATATATATATTCATCTGTATATACCTGCTTATATGATCCTCAGAAATAAATATAGCTCTAGAATGTGAAAAATAAGATGCAATTGCCACTGAACCTGGGTAAGGCAAGGCTAGAAGTTACGAGTTTTCTGAGCCCCTTGATGCACAACAGCCGTCATCTCCACCAGAATAAGCAAGGACTCAAGGGGTCATGCCTAAACAAGCAAGGTGTGTTTGGATTATCCTGCCTCCTCAGGATATTCCTGAGCATGGCCATGTCTCTGTGTCTGATACTGGCGATCACTGGCCTCTTTTCCCCTTGGCTGTTTTCAGGAAGTCCTACAGGAAGGACCTGAGGTTCGACACACAAGTTCACTGAAGTGCATCCCATGCGCACAGGATGTTAAAGAGAAAGACGCTGCAGTCAGAAGAGGGAAAGCTCTCGTATTTTTTCCTTCCAAAGAGGAGAAACAGCACTAATGCAGCTGCTATAGGGACCCGCAGCATCTTTACTGTGCAGTGTCATCTGCATCTGGATCGTGGCAAGAAAGAACATTCCCTGAATAGAAGATGCTGAAAAAAAAAAGAAAAAATAAAGCCCCTGGACCTCATCTCAAAGGAGCCTGCAGACTTCAGAGCAACAGAGGAGGAGAGAAGACAGAAGGGACAGCAGCTCCCCAGCCGGGACCCCACCAGGGCAGCACTCCCGGTCCCACGGCCACAACCCCATCTCAGGAGCAGCATGTGGTGGAGAAGGTGGCCTTGGATCCTCCATACCTGTCCTTCGCTGGCAAGGGACCACCGACAGCTAGGGATAAGACAGGTGTGTCGCCCTGGACAGGTGAGGACCCCTGCAGCACAAGAAGCCCCCCAGCCCTCCACTCCCCTCTCCCCACAGCCGCAGGGGAGGGACAGGGGAGGCCAATGAGGCGAGGGCGAAGGTGCTACAAGGGCCCGTCACTGGGGCAGCCGCTCCCCAACACCTCACCGGCCGGGTCCTCGCCGGCTCCCCGCCACAGGCTCGGGACCCTGAGGGGTCCTGACCGGCGGCCAGGGCGCCGACGGCCGCACACGAACGGCGGGGGACAGCCGCCGCGGTGAGGGGACCCGTCCCCAGGGGCAAGGCGCTCTCAGCCCACCCGCCCGCCCCGCTGCTGTCAGTGCCGCCGGCGGCGCTGCCCGGCCCGGGGAGCCCCTCACACCGCTTACCTGATTCGGCAACGGGGGAGCGGACCAGCGCGGCACGGAGCGGGCACCCGCGGCCGCCCTGCCCGGGGGAGCGGGCGAGCGGAGCCGCCGCTAGCGCTGGAGGCGGCCCCGACCCGGAAATGAGCGGGGCCGCGGGCGGGCGAGGGAAAACCGGCCGTGCGGGCGGGCTGCGCCGGGCCGGGCAGCGGGGTGCCCGGGGCAGCGCCCCGCGCCGGCCGCCTCCTCCCGTCCCCGGCACAGGCAGCAACACCCACCCCCCGCCCCGACACCTCCCAAAAGACACGGCACCCGCAGGCTGGGGCTTGCGCACCCAGCCCTGCTCGCAGCCGCTCGCCCGGCATCGCCCGGCGCCTGGGCTGTTCTATGGAAGAAAGATCAACTGCAGCGATTAACGGCACCCAGTTGGGATGTTTGGGGTTTTGCTGCCATTAGAGGTGAAAAAGCTCTTTGCTTTCTCAGCTGCATGCTATAATATCAATTACCGCACTCGTGCCTGCCCTGTGATAGCGTATGAAGTATCTCTCTATGCTTCACTGCTGTCAAAAGACTGGAAAAAGAAAAAAAGAGCCCAAGCCCTGCAGCACCTATCAGCCACCTGCAGTAACAACCCCAACCCGTGCGGTGTTACTTTCCCCATCCCTGGGGATCCCAGCTCCGCAGCCCAGCTGGCAGCACCAGAGGAGCAATGCTCGGCTCCCTGGGCTTACACCAAGGAAAGCCCCTGGCTTTCTGCAGAGTCCAAGGGCTGTCGGTTTCCATGCGCCCCGACTGGAGATTAACCAGGGGAGGCCTTGATACCTAAATGAAACAGGCAGATACACAACAGCCAGTATCATCACCAGCTGGTGAAAGAGACAGCGTTCACACTTTCCCCAAGACATGCCCCTGGCTTGCAGAAGTTTCAAATTTGTGAATAATTTTTTACTAATTGTTTTGATACCAGACAGTTTAGTAAAAGTAGGCCTCAGAGTAGGCCCTAAAAGCCCCACTCTGTGTAACCTTTAGACAAAATCAACTTTCCTTTCAGTAATTTTCCTTTCAGCTAAAATAACTGCACATTCTGAAACCAACTGCATGTTTTGCAGACAGTCTGCTTCTGGGACTGATAATGGTTAAAGTTGTATCTATCACTGACTCTTGCTTGCGCTTAGTCTTAGAGAATCCAAGGTCTCTGCTAAATTCCTAATTACAAAGAAGGGCCAAAGATAAACAAGACTGTGAACAACGTCTTTGTAGTGTCTTAAAAGACGTGATTCACAGCTCTGGGGCCAGGAGAAGAGATAAATCCTGTAGGAACCAGAACAGGATCTTCTCCTTGGAGCCACCTGCATGTGTCAACAAAAAGGCCTCGACCACGCTTGCGCAGAAGCGGGGTTATGCAGCGGACGGCATAACTACGGGGGGGATTACAACCACTAGAGACCACCCAAGACCCCTTCCCCAATTTAGTACACATGTGCAAAGACATTATGTAATGTATTAGCATATGCATAAGGTTTCTTGGAATAGGCAGGCTTTTCTTGGAAATTGTATAAATATTCATTTTTCTATAACGTATATGAGTGTGCTTTTGCACCTCGGTGGACATGTTAGGTGGAACGATCCCCCACGTCCCTCAGCTGAATAAAGTAATGCCTGCTCGTTAATGCTAAAAGCCAGCATTAAGGAGTTTTATTCCCGCTTTTGGTGACAGGTTCACAAGTGCCAAGAACCTGCAGTTCCCACAAGATTGTGCTTAATTCCTCTGGGAAACCAGGGTCGACCCCGAAGCTCCAAAGAAACAGAGACTAGTATGATTTGGGGCATTTTGGCTTGAGAAAATCAGAACTGGGCCCAAATGCACCATTTTTCATCCCTAGGTCAATGCCCCAATTCATCGCATGCTGATGCATGTTTACCTGAGAGGATTTTGAAGAGGATGAACTGGATAGAGCCCAGCAAAACAAACCCACATCGTACAGTGCATTCAAAAAAATATTAAATAAATCTTTAAATGGCAAGGCAAGCAATCTACCACACCCAGGTAAATATATTGAGAAAGTTTTTATTAGAAGGTATATTTCTGCCAAAATAAATAGTTACATTTTCTTCAGCAAAACATTAGAAAAAAGGAACAGGAGAAAAAGCAAGCATCAACAATTTAATACTGAACTTTTAAAGTGACTGTGAACACTACTTAGTGACATTGCCCTGTAAATACATGACTTGCGTACGCTATTGCTGGTCTAGTCATTGCCCTGACATCAGTAATTTCCACAGGACCTCCACGTGTGTTGTGTGCTTAAGGATCTTCTCAACTTGGTGACAGCAGCAGAGTCCCAGGACACACTTAGCTCAAAGAGCTGCTTTAGATGCTGTTTTCAAGAGCAAGAGAAAGCCCCAGAAGAAAAAGGTTTTTACTTCAAAGTTACATTTCTAAGTCTTCCGTTTGGAACTAGAGGTTTCCCCTCCCCGTGCAGGAAGGCTGATGTGTATCCACACAGCGCGATGGACGCACTTAGAGACTGTCCTAGTGGAGCTGCCTACAGACTGGAAACAGAGCAACGTCCCAGCGGTAGGCGAGGGGAAGGAGGGAGAGGAGCGGGGAACAAGTACCACTGCATTCAGAAAGGCAGACACCGCAGGGACGCAGAGGGCAGGCAGGCCAGAGCCCACTGTAAAGGCACAGGGCGTGTTTGGCACAAACAAACCGGCTGACGCGGCAGCCAGGTGAGGTGGTCCATTCTGTCATTGATTTAAGGGGAATAAGGAAATAAAGCTTGAAAAAAAACCTGTTGGCAAGGCCCTCTGACTTTGGCAACGTCCAGCCCTGCCACCCACCACATCATCCAGCATGTGTTTACCAGAAATGGACCCCTAAGCGAAACACACACACACGGAGTTTCAGCTATTTCTCCCACAACTGCTTTGGCAAAAGTGAGAGCTCTTCTCTCAGAGGAAGGGGTGAATTACTAGATTAATTTTTTTAAATGGACAAAAACACTGGGGAATATACAGTAAGTACTAGGGACACCCCAGTGCTGGCAGACAGCAGATCCTCTTTTATTCTCTGGTCTGAGTGTTGCAGATACACAGGCCTCCAAGAAGTCATGAGAAAACAATTCCTAGGTCCTATAGAGAGTGGTCAGAAGTGAAGTATTTTCTCCTAACCCTTGAAAATCAGCTTGCAACAGTATTAACAGTGGGCAGGCAGCAAACCAATTCCAACATACCACATATATCGTGGCTTACAGAGCATGCCACAGATACGGACTGTTGTGCATAACATAAAACAACTCTACAGTGTTGTACAGGTTAGACGCACAAGAAGTTCACCTTAGCCTTGTTAAAAGCAGCAAGTAGTATCTGTGTCACAGGAAGGAGAAAAAAAGTGGGTTCCTGAATGCACAGACCCTTTACATGAAACAGTGGAAATGGCAAGAGTTGGGACTCTTGCAGAGTTCAAGTGAATGCTATAAGGACAATTGGACATGGACCGCAATACAAACTTTTGGTCCAGGAACCTGACCTCTCAACCACCATATACTGGAGAGCAAGACAGGCCCCGGCAACTACCCACTGGGCTGCCCAGCCATACATTTTGCTGAAGAAGGGACTGACTGCTACAGACAATTACCTTGTTCCTATGAACTTGACAGGTGTAGGTTAATCAGCAGCTGCTGCCCAGAAGATTAATGCATGCCATGAGGTACATGTAGAACAAAGGCTTGAAGAACTTCAGTTAGCACTTTCACAATAAACCCCTCCAGGCCCAACCCAGAGCCTATCAAGAGGTTTCCAGAGATTTCAAAGAAGTGGAGTCTGATCTACACAAGGCAGCAGTGCATAACAAAAAGCTGTTCAGAAGCAGCCAAAGCCCTTTTTCTGCATCAGCAGGCTAGAAAGTCTTCCCTACTTTCTTCATCCTTTGCAATCCGTGATGAATGAGCAGCAAGAATTTAAAGCAAATACATGAAACTTTTCTTAAGGATGAGGAGGATAGTTTGGGGTATTTTTGACAGATCTGCAGTTCCTTTATCAGAGCTTAAATCTATAAAGCCAACGAACTATCACACAACAGCCATTGCATCACTTGGGGAATAAACACAGGCAAAGAAAGCGTTAATACAGAGTGGTGCTTTCCCAGTCTCCGTTCACACCCTGCAAATTAGCATAGGGAAAACAGGAGTTTCCTCCCTGAAGAGTTAGACCTTTATATTTAAAGCCAGGCTTTGGTTTGTGGTTAGTTTGAAGTGTACAAAAGCTTCTCTTTGAGAGGTTAATATAATGAAATAAATGATAGATGAGGTGAAACACAGAATAAAACTCAGGCCTTTTACCAGGCACAGTGGTTAGTCTGTTGAAATGCATGGACCAGAACCAGCAAGCCTTCTGGATCAGAGCACTGGAAGACAGCAGCACCACCTCAGTCGGTTCTGATGCAAGAGCAGAACAGAGGAGATCCAGGGGATAAGGGTGCCAAGCTGCAATTTCTTAGTGCACTCTGTTGCCAAGAGAATTTTGTTTCATAGTTTAGTGGTTTACATAATCGCTCAGTGGTTTTACCAGTCCAGGAAGAAGGGATTAAAAAAATAGTTGCATCATTTTCTCCACCCATATATTAACAGAAACAAGGCAGAGTCAAAAGGGCAGCAGCTTCTAAGCACAAGATTTTTCTCATTCAGCTTTGCCCCTCACAGATGTTTTGCTTCTAGATGAAATGCCCACATTTCTTGCCACTAAATATCTATAGGTTCTTGCCAATTGCTCTGTGTGCATTAAAGACAAGAGAGATGCATTTGGCAAACAAAGCAGCTGTGCATGTGCCATTCCCCTAAAGAAGGTAGCCCAAAGCAGTGGGAGAAAAGAAATCCCACAGCAAACCACAAAATAAACACCTTTTCTCAATTCTGATTTTCATCAAATTCATTCTGCTCCCACTAACTGACAGTATCTTGTTGCTGGTTCCTGTCGATTAGAGTTATATCCATCTATCAGTAAGCTTTTTGTGCAGGCTTTAGAGACTCACAAGATTGACTTGTTTTATAATCCAATATTCCGATTCTGGATTCAGAATCCTCCAGGTTTTTTTCCTCTTCCTGTAGCAACTTTCCTGTTCCCTAATTGTGTTAACTATGTGAACCTTAAGACTAAATCTGACTGTGTCAGTGCAGGCCCATTTCATAAGCTATGCAGGCCCTTGTGTTACATAGGTAGGTTACATCCAGGAAGGGCAGTGGGGTGATACTCTAAGTCACAAGCTCATATTTGCATTGGCGTCTCCGGGACAGTCGGTTAGCACCACAACTGCCCAATCTATTGCCTCACAGCTTGCAATGGCTACTGCAGAAAAGTCCTGATGCTTATCACAGTCTCCACCACAAACACTCAAACCCACACCCAGTGCACAATTGTGCTGGTAGGAAACAGCACCCACCACCTCACCCACACTGCTTGCACAGATGTGATTGATTGAGCAGATTCACTGCTTTCTCCAGATATTAGTAGAGCTTCTGAGGTTATTTTCCCTTTCTAAATCAAAGGTGCAAAGAGAGTGCTATAAATCACTATTCCACCTATAGGCTATGTAATCAGCTTCAGATACCCTGTCCCGCTCCCCAGCAAAGAGAGCATACGTTTGCTTTGGCCAGTTGCATATTGTTTGTGCTAGGAGAGGTAGAAGATGCCTCATGCAGCTAGGCACGCTGCAGAAAAAAGATAATCAGGTTTTGTGTCATCGTGCAAGGACTTAAGCTTAAGTATATGCAGTCCCCAGAGGAAGCCATGTCTCACCCTGTGAGGAACAGGGTTCGTGCTTCTGCACAGCAAGTCACAGCCAGACCACCACTGAGAAGGCAGTACCTTACAAGGCAGAGTCCTGCCCTGCTACAGATCCACTAGCTCTTATCCTTTAAGGGACAAGACAAATGCACCCAGTTCCAAGCGGGCTGCATGTGCCCCAACACTCCTAACTTCACTTCCACTTCTCATTCTCCTGCTACTGCCAGCTGCAGAGCTGCACCTGTGAGACAGGCAAGCTGTGAGGCTGGTACAGCTACAAGCCTACATCCTTCTCACTCCAAAGCCTCAATATCCAAACTCTTCAAGCAAAAGACAGAGCCAAGACCCAGTTTGGCAGAAGACCCCTTCTGCATCACCCACCCTTCAGCTGCATGGTCCCTTAAGGGGTAAAGCCCGACCCCTGGTCAGAGGCAGCCACTTCCCCAGTACTGTCTGTGACATTCCACCACAAGCTTCTCAAAAACAACATGCCCTGAACAATCTCACCTTCCTACAAGCACTTCACATTGCTTCAGCTGCTAAGCTGATCCTGAGACAGTCAGGCTGAGCTTTTCCAGGGCAATCGCACCCTAATTTCATTCACAGTGACAGGAATAGGGCCTCAAATTCAACATATTTCCCTGGAAAAAAAAATTAAATTACTTCTTTAAAATAAGCTCAATGACTTACTTAACACTCAGAGTTCAAGCTGCAGAAGTTCCATGAGGACAAAAATCAAAAAGGGAGAGACCATGACAACATGAATTAGGGTAAATACGTAATTTTTCTACATTTCTGCAGTCCCAGTGCAGTCTGCAGCAGGGCCAGCTCTGGCTTCCAGTGGGGATGTAGTTAAGGAACAGAGGAAAGAAAATGGCTTCAGCAAAGAAGAAAGTCAATAAGAGATTTGGAAGCCATGAGAAAAATTGGTTTGGCAAGAGGCTACTTCAACTTTCAGTAGCACAAAGAGCTAAGGGATGTCAGATGATTCAAGAAAAAACAAGACTCATGCTCTAAAAAACAGAGAGAGCTAAAAGCTGTATGAACTTGAGAGCATCCTCTACATCCTGATTATTTGGCGGTAAAAAGCCAACGGCAATTCAAAGTGCATTATTTGGGAGAGCCCAGCTGGGTCAGCATCAGCCTGGCCACAGGCAATGGCCAGGCCTCAACACAAGTCCAGAGCAAGGTATCTGCCCATGTGTGCCTTTGAACACAGAGGTCCCTTGCCTGGCCCAGTGGGCAACAAATGGCTACAGTCATTTCCACCAGTCCCCATCCCGGGGAAACCCCCTTTGCAGCATATTCATGAGCACAGGGCAGCCCTGCTGCTGAGGGATGAGACTGGTCCCACCCTATGGCTGCTCCCCTTCCCACCCACCCTCATCCTCTCATGGCAGCAGGCTCAGAAGAGTGGCAGGCACTCTTTTGCACAGTCTAGAGATGGAAGCTTTAGCTGAAACCCCTCCCGAGGGAAGAGGGAGGCCTGCATGTCCACGTTGATGCAAAGTAAGCCCAGCATGAGCTGACGCTGGTACTCGTCCCACTTCATCACGGCATCAGACAGGGAACGGTTGCTTCTTATCCACATAGGCAGTGCTTCAGCACAAGCTGTTGCAGAAGAAATTGGCAGGCTCTGTGGCCCTCCAAGCTCAAGGTGATAGTAAAGCCTGAAAGGCAAACACATGCAATGAATCAGTATATGGGAAGACTTGAGCAGGTCACCAGACCGGAGCTCCAGAACCATAGAGCTATTTTGTTCTACCACTGACTGCATGATCTTAGTCAGGAATCTCTGTGTGTGCCTGTTTCCCCCCTCACATCTCTTGATTATTCAGACCATGAGCTCTTGTGGATAAGAATCACCCCCTTGTACAAGGATCTGAATCACAGCTGGGACCCTCTGCCTACTACTGTAATACACAGTCTCTTATTCTCACCCAATCAACACAGTCCTGCCTCAGCCTCAAGCCATGGCCTACTGCAGGGAGTTCAGCTCAGAAACACAGGCACACAAACAGACCCAAAGCACTCTGTCTCATTTGGAAACCCTCTGATGTTTCCTGGCCACCCTAGTGCCGCTCCCACCCTGAACCAGGCCTAGATCTTGAGGCAGAAAAGGTCATTTGAATGCAAGTACCCCTGGGAAGGAACTTTTAGGGGACCTTGGGCCAGCAAATGCCACACGGACAAGCACCTCTGTCTTCTACAGGGAACATGGAATAAGCTAGCATATTGTTTTAATTAGACCTCCATCTTCTGCCCTATTGCTATAGCAACAACTTCATTCCAGGGCCTGCTGTGTAATGGGAAGAAGGAAGGAGATCATGTCTTGAGTCTATCCCAACAGTTAATGAAGCCAAGAGACCATGGACCAGATTTGCATTGCAGGTTGGGCAGTAAATCCTTCTGGTCAATTTGTGCCTTACTTGCTCTGCACCAATAGAGTAGAGTCTGCAGAAGTCAAAGGTGAAAGGGGAAATGGAGAGCTCCTCCAGAATAGTGCTGTGGAAGAAAGCAGCCATACCTGGCTGAAAGATGGCTGCCCAATTTCTTCTTGGCTTTCTTCACAAGATAGTTGCAGATTTCAGTCATTTGCTCCCTCATCCATCTAATATCCTCAGGGATATCTGGAAGCCATTCCAGCAACCTGGGAAGAGACAGGAGACAACCATTAGTTGGGCCACACAAAGGACAGGATGGAAATAACACCAGTTTTGCCTCCTATCAATAGTTAGTCATCATTTTTAGTGACAAATGCAGTAAGAGCCATTTACACTACCATTCACAAAATTAAGGGGGAGAAGCCGTGAAGGATGAGAACAGCGCAGGAACTTACTCTTTACATTGTGTGTCTGCACTTTCCATATTTTTCATCCATTTTCAGATTTGAAAATTGTTTTTCCCCCAAGCCTTTCTACCACAAACTATCTCCTTACAGAAACTTTTCATAGGGTACTGTCCTGGTTTGGCTAAAACAGACTAAATTTTTCCTTTCAGTGATTTTTCCTTTCAGCTAAGTCTCTTCTAAGTAACTGCGCTTTCTGAAACTAACGGCATGTTTTGCAGACAGTGTCTGCTTCTAGGACTGATAACGCTCAAAGTTTGTAGTTATCACTGAGGCACCGGTAGGGACGTTATGCAGAAAGGCTCTTGCTGTACTTATTCCTAGAGAAACCAAGGTCACTGCTAAATTCCTCACTAATTACGAGTGAAGAGCCGAAGGGGGGGTCGCATCTGCAGGGAGGAGCAGACAGGACAGGTGACCCAAAATTGACCAACAAGGTATTCCATCCCATACACGTCATTCTCGGTATAAAGCGGGGGGATCACGAGGGTCTCCCCCTTCTTCTCCCTTCTCGCCCCTTTTCAGCTACGGCCGGTGTCCGAAGAGGACTCTGTCCGTTTTCCTGCTGCCCCCGACCCCCATCCATGCATTCCTGAATCCAGCTCTCGACCGTCGCTCGGCCCAGCCTGGGCCTTCCCGGAGCCTGCCCTGCAGTGCCGGTGGTGACGGGGCCGACATCGGGGGAGCTCGATCTTGGTTTTGTATATATTGAATTATTTCCATTATTATTATTGTACTCTTTTTCATAATTATGGTTTATTAAAACTTTTTTAACTTTCCAACCCTTAAGTCTGTCTCCCTTTTCCCGTTCCCTTCTGGCAGGGAGGTGGTTAACAGAGAGCATCTGCCACTGGTTTAATAGCCGGCCCAGCTTTAAACCATGACAGGTACTTTGTACTAAGAACAAATGTAACAGACCTTTCTTCCTAGCCATGTAAGTGTAGAGCTGGAAATGGCTGGGATTACTCTACCCCTTGCTCCAGAGGGGAACCACCTCTTGTGTGGTTCCTACTTTCATTCCTGCACTCCCAGTTCAGAAGCCTCTCTCCAGGCTCCAAAATTTATCACCATTTTCTAGGGCACGTTCCAGCACACAGCCATCTCCCTTTCAGTTGGAATTATTGGCTGTAGCTAAATGACAAATACAAGTAGGAATATTTTTTTTTCCATATGTATGGTAAGTGGCAGGAGCTCTTTCCTCTTAGAGAGGATTCTACTCTCTGTCCATTCATGCTCCACCAGCTACATCAAACACTTGGTTGCACTGAGAAGAAAACCACTGAGGGAACCAGTCGAAGGCCTACCTGACAGTGAAGGAAATTGCAGACTCCAGAGGCAGCATATAGGGGACCATCATTGCTGTGGCCACACGTATAGGCAGCATGTTGGTAATATCAGTAAAGACACTTCTTCTTTCAGCACAAGCCTCCAGAAGAGCTGAAGACAGAAGAGAACATGGCTGAATCCCCACAATGGGACTGTCCCTTTCCTTGCCATACCCCAAAAGTTACCCAGCCTGATGTCTCCCCTCTCCACCTTCCATTTCTTAAGGAAGTCTTGCTCAGGGTAGTAATTCTCTGAATGCAGCTGAGACCAGCAGCTTTTAACTTTATCAGTCTCCCAAAGAAGTGGGCATTAAGATCCCCTCCTCTCCTTACCAAGCAGAACACTTTATCTAAGAGTCCCCAACCCCATCTAACCAGCAGTGGCTGCCAGTTCAATCCCCTGGTATGGCCAAGCCCAATCACAAGCAATACCCACATCCCAATAATCCTTTGCAGTGGACCAGGCAGCATATAAAGATTTCCTGGGCTCTCTTCCTTTGGATCATACCTTCGTTCAGTCTGGGAGGCAAGTGTTCAAAGATGTGCTCTTCAACAACAGCAAGGGCAGTATTGTCCTCTAGCTGGTCCTCAGCTTCTTTTTCTTCCTCTTTTTTCTCTCCTGGGGGTGCTTCTATGGCAAGGAGAGGACGGGCAGGACGTGGACGATTAAGGAGACCTGAGAAGAGAAGTCACACCATAAGGATGATACAAACTAGCTGCCCTGCCTTGCCTTTAGAGTGTTAGCCCTCGCTTCACCCTAACCCCCCTCAGACAGACATCATACCCAGCCCTTTTACCTTACATCTATTGTAACGCTTACCACAATCAGTTAGAAACCTTGCTGCTTTAAGATCATCCTCTCTTTCCCCACCATAAATTCCAACTTTTCCACTTTAAGTACTGCAGGGTGCTGGTTGGCAGTGTTTTGTTGCTATAATCTGCCATCCACCAATCTTGCGGGTAAGATTTCCCTCCTGCAGCTTAATCCACTAACACAGCTGTGTGACTGCTCTTACCCCAGTAAGGTACATAACCCAGAGCAAACATGCTCGATCTGCTACAGGTTGACACTAGGTGGCATCAAACACACACACAACCTGCTACAACAGTTGGAGGCAAGAAAGTCCAGCAGTTGCACATAGAAGAGAGAGAAACAGCAGCATCAGACTGCTAGGTGCTGGGCACTGCTGAGGGCACAACTGCACTCTGCACTGCTGTGCCACATTAGACATATCCTAGCTGCGCATAAAAAGGAGCAGGGTATCTGCAGGAGGTCCAAACGGCACTGGTTCCTAATAACTGTGTCGGTGTAGCACTGAGCACATGCTAAGTAGCTTCAACACTCACTTGTGCCAAAGCCACCGCTCTGATATCAGAGTGGTTAGAGTCCTTCTGCATTGCACTGAAAGGTGTCCATTCCACCTCTGCTTCCTGAAGTGCTAATATAGACCTTTTAATGGAAATTCCACATTCTGATATCTGAGGCACAGCTCAATTCCGCCCTTTCACCTTTCATATGCACCACTGGCTATCCTCAAAGCCAAGCCACCCAGCCTGGCACAGAAGAGGCAAGTCAGTGCACCCTACAAACACCCAGTGCCTTACCATTCTTCTTCAGGAAGTGCAGTGCATCCCGATAGCCCTGCTTGCACATATCCCGCAGCACCTGTGGGCAGAGGAAGGCAAGAGCAAGTTGTTTGGAGATTGTCTGGCTGAGCCTAGCAAACACCCAGCTCAATGCTGGCTTTAGAGGAATTCTCCTGACTCCTGAGCTACCCCAAGGACAAGTCTCATCTTTGTCAGCTCTTCCCAGGTTTTGAGCAGGAAGGGGAGGTATAATATGAATACACTGGATGTGGGAATCACAGGATAAATCAGATAGGTAGGGACATGTGGAATCCTACCTAAGTACAGGCTTAGAGTTGCAGCCACCTGATTTCCCCACCTAGAGCTGATGCTGCTGTTGTCAGAGTGACTCACTGAAGGCTGCCAAGCAGCGCAGAATACTCCCCAGTAGATGCCAGGAAGGGCCACTGCATTTGCAGATAAAGCCAGCTAAGACTAGAGAGGGGACAGGGAAAAACTTGTCCGAGTAATTCAGCACATGAATGCATGCTTATTATGCCCAAATGCCAGGGCTATCCGAGACTGCATTTGCTCAGAAGCAAGCAAAGCTGTTTGCAGTGCCACCTGCTCTACTGGCTCTTTTTAGGAGACAGTCACTGGCTTCAGGCTGGCAGCTCCATCCTGACCTTAAAAACCTCAAGAGCACATTGGTTCTAATGGCTGATACATCCTTGTTTACAAGTGAGCCTGACTTCCTGGCAAACACCACTCCAGAGAGAGCCACATGAGAATACTTTCCAAGAAACTGCTACCACCTAAATTCCAGATCTCCCAGTAGCAAAAGAAAATCAAGTGACCGATACAACCTTGTGCAGATGGTCAAGGTTTGCCAAGTCACTGGGTTGATAATGTCAAGGTTAAAAAACAGACAAACAAGATACAAAACTAACAGTGTCCGGAATCTTCTGCTAAAGTGCACAGTACAGCCAGTGCCTATCTACTGTCCAAGTTCTGGTGCTGCCAGGAAACTCACCTGTGGCTCTGGAGGAAACAGGGCCTTTGAGAGGCGGTAGAGGTTGCGAAGGTTGAACTGGATGCTTGTATTGGTGACTCTCAGCTCATGCATGTTTGTGGAACTGTCCCGTGGACAGATATCACTCTCTCCTGAGAACGGAGACACCGTGATTGTGTTCTTCAGCTCGTATCGTGGCAAGTTGTCAGAAATCCCTCCATCAACGTATCTCTGAAATCAAGACAAATGAAGCACTCTTCATTCTTGTAACTGATCAAGCAGCTTCTTTACTCTGTGTCCCTGTTCCTATTTGTGCCAACAACTTGGCAAGAGAATGGAGTACATCCACCAGCACTGGAGGAGTCAAAACCAGTGACAGCACAGCTGTGGTGTCTACAATATCCTTTTGCTATGTGCCTTTCTTCCTATGGTTAAGTGTGTTCATCGCAAGTGTTCAATGAGAAAGACATATTCACTCGTGTGACTGCTGTCTTACATCTCCTATGGGGTTTGACTGCTGTCCAATTAAATAATGACACACCAACAACCACCTGCAGTGCAAATTAGCACTTCTCTAAGCTGTCACACTGTGATATTGTGCCATTTTTCACTTGTGTTTAAAACAAATAAGCTGAGACACAGATCCCTGCTGGTGGACTAACAGTAAACTAACAGTTAAATTAAGAGTAAAACCAGCTGATTTGTTGCTAGCAGGCTTATCAAGCAGAACTCCCAACACATGCATACACATTTGGAATCTACTTGCTGTGGTGTGATAATATTGTACAAGGGTCTTGGGTTTGCTCCTAACAGGCACACTCTTATCAGAGAGTGTTCTGTACATATGTACCATAAGCACATTTGCGTTACCCTTGCGGGAAGGACAACCCCAGTAGCATGTACTCAATTCAAAGTATTCTTTGAAATACCATAATTGCTCAAGGAGCTGAGCAAGACAATCCCTATCACGGGCCTTTTGGCAGAGCAAGAAGATAAAAGGAAAGAGACATTGGTCAAGCCAAAAGAGCAGGAAGTTTGAGACCTTTGCAGAGTAACAGCTCAAGCTCTTGTGAACCTCAGTTACAAAGGAGTCCTGCTGATTTTATATGAGGGTTGAATCGGCCATTTGCTCCCTGGAACCCTTCCCTTTGGACAGGTTCAAATGCAAATCAGCAGCAGCAGCTACACAGCCCATAAGCAGCAGCTGTAACATCTTTCAGCTCTGCTGGGTGAGGAGCTGAGCTTCTAGAGGCTGAACCCAGGCAGAGCATGGAAATGCTGATCAGAAGAGGAGGCACTCTGTTCTATGTTGTACTTTGCCTCATCTCACAGGCAGACTGACCACTGACATTGGTCTTCTGCTGCACAATGCCTAGGAAAATGACAGCTGCTTTGCCTGGAGGGTGCTTTGCACTTTGCTCTCCCTTGCTCTGGATGGCAGACAGGCAGACACCTCTTCAAGCAACTCCTCTGAGCCTGGGGAACAGTTCACAGGCTCTTGGGCTGAAAGCAATCAAATTCAGCTATAGGAATCCAGCTCCCATCAAGGCGTCAGGGTGGACTGCACAGTGGGTTTCTTGGGGGCAAACTAAACCTCGGGGCTAACTCTGCTTAGAGCCTACAGGTTCAAGGGAGATGGCTTGTGATTACAGTTGTAGGCTACAGCAGCACTAACTCATAGCACAGGGCATTTCATCCTCATGTCAGGCATTGTTCACCAAACACAGTATCAAGACAGACATGGTTAGTGACTCCTGCACCACCTGGGTTTGGGCAGTGAAAGAAATAGAAGGATGGGATAGATTAAACTCAAGGAAAAAAACACCCTGTTGGAAACAGGAACACTCTGCTTGCTTACAGGATGCTTTCTAGACAACAGAGGTGGCAAAAATCAGTTGAACCCTTGACACCTTTTAAAGTGGGCACAGTTTTCCCTAAGCCAAAAGCAACCATAGCAAACTGTCATTGTCATCATCTCCCCAGAGCTGCTCCACTGAAAGCCCAAGGCACAGCTAGAGCTGGAGACACCTGGCTGACTCCCTCTGCAAGGATGAGGCCAAGACAGGCTGAGTGGGAAGAGGACAGAACGAAGCAGGCAGCACAGTACCAGACACCCACTTTGTTTAAAAAAGATGTAGTTGTGTTTTGGCCACTTAGACAACACTAGTTTTATGGTAAGGATGCAGAAATATACATTTCACTGAGGGTAGCAGCATGAGTGAAGGGATGCCATTACAAAGAAGGCTTAACTACAATAAGGCTGACAGGCAAAGCCTTCTCACTGCATGGAAATCTAGGAATACACATGCAGGCTCCGCTCTCTGGTCCACCATTCCCCACGCAATGCTGATTACCATTCCTTACTCAAGGTCAGCCGCCACTTCTTTGGATTTGCCTGAATCTCCAGCAAGCCAAGACTAACGACTCTCCAACCTCCTGCAAAGCCCCTAACAGCACAGGGCCCCGCGCTCAAGCCCCCAGCTGCCTGCAGGCATGAGAGGCAGCAGCTTCTGGGAATGGTTCATGAACTGGGGTCAGCTCTGGGGTGCCCAGTTCCATTCCCTTACCATGTCCTCCCCCTCACAGGGCCCCTCACTCACATGAACTGACAACTAGATGTTTGACCCTTGTTAGGGGTTCATCTCACCCATGTGCCACAGACAGTTCACAGCTAGCACATGTGTTGACAGGTCAGCTATTGACCCCTCAGTTTCTCACTATTTGAGAATTCTTTTTTTTTTTTTTTCCCCCTCCCCCCCTCAACCCATCTTCATCACACTCCATGGGGCTACCAAAGCTGAGAGAAATGAACGCTGGAAAAAGATTAGCAGGAAGGCAGAATATGGATTTTACACCTTGCACACAATCATATTGCCTTGAAAACTGGTCCTCATGCCAGGTCTGCCAGTCTGTCCTGTGGGAAATACAGTCATCACAGGCATGCTAGGAACCATGAAGTCCCGTTTCAAAGCCTTTTCCCAGGCTCATACCCAGACTAATTTAACCTATCCCCTCGCCAGTCCCCCTTCAGAGACACAGAGAGCCATGATTTTCTGGGGAAGAGGTAGGAATTCATTTCCTCATCTCATATATTCCCTTCCCCACCTTTCCCCATGAGGAATCTTGACATGAACAGTCATCCCTTGGTGTGCCAGGGCAGCTGCATATTCCAGAAACCCTGATGTTGTGTGCAGTTTTGAATTTTGAGATTTTGCCTGATCCACACTGACCTTAACTAGCCCCAAAGAAGTGTCAGGCAAGAGCTACTATTATGCTCCCACCAGCTGTGGGACAAAAACCCTGCCTGCAGTTGTTGAGCAAATGCCAAACCATTACTGATTCTGTCACTTCTCTGAAGGGCTGGACATTAGACATTTCTTCTAGGTCATTTCTCTGCCCAACATGCTTGCACAAGACAAAACCAGCCAAGTTGTATATTACGCAGGAGCAAAACTGACCTCACTTTCAGGACACAGGTAGCAGTGGCAACAGATTTGATGCTGTGCTCTGACAGACTGAGGCATCTTGGTTAGGTCACTTATGGGAAACCAGGGCACACATACATTAACAGCAGTTCCCTGTCTCCCTTTTGACTATTTAGTTTGCAAATAAACTGCCTTTCAGTTTAACCTATGCATTAACCTATGCACAGCACAAGGGGAGTCCAAGCTCAGCTGAGGCCCTTAAGTATGACTGCAGTATACAGAGATGCTCCAGCTCTGCGCAGCTTTCAAATGTTTTTCTTTCTAACACACAAATACAGCAGGGAGAAATGGCTCTAGACAGCCTTGGACGTGATGTTAAAGCAAGCTCTGGCAGGCAGTAGAACATTATTCTCAGAGGAAGGACAGTAAGAACTCCATGGAAAAAAGTTCTGGTATCAGCACCACTAGTTAAAACTCCGCAGAAAGTGTCAGGCACATGGGAGAGAGACTACACTCATGATTGCTATTCTGGACCCAAGTTCTTTCCACATGCAGAAGGTTGGAGCCTCAGTGATGGAGAGCATTGTACCAAGCAGCCAGGAGAACCATCTGCTAAGTCAGCTAGCACTTGCCCAGATTGCTATACATTACTAACACATGAAATCCTCTAGTCTTTGGGACATTTATAGCCAACTGCAGGCAGCACTGGAAAGAAGGCACATCCACTGTTGGAAGTTGTTTATTTGGGAATTTCTTGTGCCTCTTCAGGCTATTTGCTGCCAGCAGACAGGCAATAAGACTGCCAAAACTGAGTACCAGCATTTCTGCCTTCTTATTCATTAGTACGTGATTTAATGAAGGAGCACCTTAGAGTTTTACTTACCACTCCACGCAAGGTTGGAGGTATCAGCCCACAATAGACAGGGATAAAGGTACTGCAGACACAGGCCTGAGGGAGAAAGAGATTCAGAATGTAAAAAGCAGATCAAAGCCTACTGAACCTATTACTCTTCTCAGAACACCACACTGGCATGTGCTGACAATTATACACCGTTACTAAGGACATTTGGAGACCAAGGCAAACAAAACATCCTGCCTAGCCCTCTGCAATAAGTTTTCATTCACCTGGATCAGCTCCTCCTTGGAATTGAAGTCTGACAGTATCACATTTTCTCCATCAGAGACCCGTGTTAGGGAAATACCCAAACGTCCCGCTGCAACCTCATGCCCATTCTCTGGCACGGTCTTGGACAGGCAGATTCGAATGATCTTCACCAAGTTGAAAGATGGGTGAAGTGGGCCCAAGAACCTCTTCCGGGCTTCTTTTGATACTCGAATAATGCTGGCACCAGCCTCACCTGCAATGAGAGAAAGAAAAATGCATCATGAAATCCTAGCAAAACCAGCCTTCTCCTTTACAAAATAAGGCCCATAAAAGCCTAATTCACAGCTTTACTCAGAAGTTGCTCCCCACTGGCTGATGTACTACTCAAGACAATAGGCTGTTATAGGCAGTGTTATAGAAGTCCTGGAAGTTTGCTGTATTGGCCCTCACTGCAAAGAGCTAACCTCATCTTACATATGATTTATGAAGTCTAGGAAGATGACATGCATCTGGCTAAGGCCTCACACTTTTTCAGTAGATCCTGTTTCACTGGCCAATGCAGGGCTGGTGAAAACTAACAGACTAACAAAGAAAACAAGGAAGATGCTTTAACAGCTTTGAGCTTATGGCTAAATCCATTTCAAAACATCTCCCACTAAAACTTTTCTAATAAGCATCTTTTTTCTGACATGAAAACTCATCTGCCTGCAAGCAAAAGTGTCAGTAAACAGGAACGTCAGTGCTTTCCAGCTAAGCAATCCCAGTTCTGCTGTGAATGTCAGCCACATCTCAGGTGAGCAAGATGGACTCTATGCTCCATTAGGGAATCAGTGACTTAGTGCCACCTGCAGTCTTTGGTGTCCTGTCCATTCTGTGTGCAATTCCACAGCACTAAACTAGGCCCTGATGGCAAGCAGGACTCATGAAGGCATGTCTGCTTTACCCTTTCACACAGTGACCCAGCTGGGTTTGGAGGAGAGGAGACACCCCATCTGCACAAAAGGGAAGGCATCTGCTGAGCTCATTATCTCACTGTCACTACAGGCCCGTCTGGCAAGAGCATCAAGGCTCTGCAGTGGGAAAGGAGGGATGGGAGAAAACAAAACAAAAATATCAACCCAAGCCAAGCCCTCAGCACCCAGCATGCTGCCCTTTGCACACACTGACTGCTGCTTCCACATGCATCTCCTAGCCATGGTGACATAAAAGACAACAGTTCCTCTGAGTACCAGGCAATCACTGCATTCCCAGGGGCATCGGGATTATACATGTGGGAAGAATTAAAGAAACCAGGAAAAGAGAGACATGCTTTCACAAATCAAGACTTCTCTCCAATCAAACTGAAGTTCAGTTCCTGGAGAAAGATGAAAGATTATCAGTTCAAGCCAACTGGAAATCCCTCTGTTTTGCTCTCTCAACCCATCTTGCAATTGCAGAAAGGAGGCAGCAGAATGAAAGAACCCAAGTTAGACACAGGTTAATAAATATAACGGAGATAAGAGTAAAAACACCCTCAATGCTATATTGACACATCCCACCCTTTTGCAATACACACGTGGCAGCAACATGTTTTCCATCAGCACAGCCTGGGAATGCGATTCTGTGCTTAGGAAACCCATCAACACCAGTAGCTCAAGCACGCACAGAACTGGACCCTTGAACGTGACCAGAGACTCTGAGGTTAGGATTTTAGGCACAGTGAGGTAGCAACTTAGCAGAAAATCCAAGTTCCCTCCTCTGAAGCAATTTTTAGCACTATAATCCCAGCCTTCTGCTCTGTCCTAAAGCAATGTTTAGCAGTCTAATTCTGATCTTACTCAGTTAGCAATAAGCTACTGAGCCAGCCTGTTCCAGATAGTAGCCACATGGTTCAACATTCTTCCCAATGTGAAGGAAGTCAGCCTCACAGAAATTACATTTTAACAGTACTATGACATTAGCACTCATAACGCTCCCTAAGATGCCTTCACATCTGAAACAGGGAGGAAAGACATGCAGAGAATCTGCAACAGAGACAAAAACTGAATGAATCCCAGGCGAACACCTTGGCCACATGACCCCAGGAAACTCCATTGCACTGGGTGCATTGCAGGGAGTTGCTTCCTTAGCCGAAAAACCCAACGCAAGGGTGGGTGTCAAGCGTGCAGCTGTAGGGCAACACCTGGCATGTAAAGGCCAGGTCAGGGGCGGGAGGTGTCACCCAAGACATGGTGCTTAGAGAATGATGCTTTCAGAACTGGCATCTCAGTGTATGGAAAGATTTAATAGCAACACTGAAAACAACTGCAATGAAATGGAGCTTATGACTGCTTGAGCTAAAGTATGAGCTGGAAGTTGCTTAAGAAAAACAAAACAGCAAAGTCCCAACTATGCCAGGAAACTGACTGAGGGGAGACTTCAGTTGCAGCTGCCTGCTCTATCACCATTTCACAGCCAAGTAAGGCAGGGGGGACAGAGAAGAACCGAGGACAAAATAAGCATTATTGCTAATTAGCAATTTCATTCTTTGAATACTTTCTGGGTGTTCGGGTTTTTTGGGGTTGGTTGGTTGTTTATTTTATACATGTGTGCACACATACATACACACACGAACTTCTGAGGCTTTTCGATTTAAGGGCAGCTGTGGTTCTGTTGGACTTGCTGGTTCACTTTCACCAAAGCTGAGTGCAGAATGGAAAAGACGGGCACAGGGTGATCTACAGCACCACCAGCTTTCCTGGAAATCAGGCTAGCTGAGAGTTCAGCCAAAGAAGCCAGGTTTACATAGCTAGATCCATGACAGATGACAAGCTCTCTTGGAAATACATTTGGGAGGAGAGAAGAGGTGAGAGTGTTTTAATCCCGTTACTACCAGAAGCGCTATTCCAGGAAAACCAGCTCAAATTCTGCTGGCAGCCTGTCAGAGGGAGCAGCAGAATGAGAGGTGGTTGAGAGAGATGAGTCCTACAGGGGTCAGCCACAAGCTGTCAATTATTACTAGGACTAGTCCCGTGCCAACTCCAGTCCACAGAAAAGTTTCCTATGTTTTTTGATGGATCTGGTGATTCAGTACACAGGGTCATGTGAAAAAGCTAAATTAAGTTCCTCTTCCCTTACCGAGGTATTGTACCAAGGGGCAGAGACAATCCCTAATACTTTATATTGATTGCTGGGAAAACATTTAATTATTCTCCCACCAACCAATTAATTCAACACTTCTCCCTGTACAGATTTACTAAGCCAATATTGCTCTAAAAATCATATTAACATGTGGAATATTCCATTTTTATTAGAAAAGCCATATCCCCTCCTTCCCTGCCCCTACCACTGCCCCAGTGGGTGTTGTTACACATGAGCCTCAGTACTGCAGGACCATCATCCTTATCTGAATTTCCGTTGTGATGACACAAAGGAGCATCAGACAGTTGTGTCCTGAAACACCCCAACATGTCCCTTGCAAGACAAGGGAGGCCAGGTGCTGCACCTTTGCTGGTTCATCCTGTCATCTTTCTGCAGCAGCTACAAGGGGCAAGTTACTGTTACCTGTGGGAAAAGACATGAAGGCAGCTGCTAGTTCACATTCCATTTTCAAGTTACATCAAGCCAGCTTCACATTAGCTCACTGACATAGCAAGATGGTTCCCTTAGAGAACTGGCTTTAACCCCCACTAGTCATGCTTGACTCCAAAATAACCCAGTATCTAAGTCTCTGCTGCCTTGCTTTCTTGGGCATGGCTGCTCACCACAATATATAAACATATTTTTTAAAGCCTAGAACAAGATACAGGTCACCCATTTCCAAGAGAAGCAAGAAGAGAGAAGATAGCTACTGCAAGGAGAGCTCAAAGGAACTAAGGCCCATCACAAGCTTCATCCCCTTTTACTCAGAAGGCCCATTCCCCTAAACTACCCTTCTCTAACCTGAAAAGCATTCAAGCAGCATGTGCTGTTTATAACTGTATACAAACACCTCCAGCCACAGTAGCCTGATACTCCTCTGTCTCTGGAAAAAAGCTGAAGATCAATCAGCTAAAACTGTTAGCCAGGTGGCTGGGAAGACCCTTAGCCGCAGCTAAGAGCTCTGAGGTGAAACAGAAAGGCTACTTCAAGCCTGTGCAATGCATAAAGATGAGGACCATCACGAAGGTTAAACACCCCATGGCAGGAGGGGTGGCAAGTGGGGAAGAAGGGCCTCTTCAGACCCACATCTTCAGCAGCAGGGCTTTTACACCAAGGGCACCATGATGCTCACCTGTTGACATTAGACCACACTGACATCCATTTGCAAGCCAGCAAAAGGACAGTTGACCCATAAAGTATTTCAAGAGGGGAAAAAAAAAAAAAAAAAAAATGTAAGAGACAAACAAAAATAGGAGCAGAGCAGGCTGAAGAGGGAGATGGGCATTCTGGACATTCCACCCAGCAGCTCCTGTGACTGTGGCTCACCCATGATACTGCAGCTCCCTCTGGAAGAGCTCCATGTCGGCACAAAAATCACCCTCTGTGCCAGGGACATTCCTGCTCCCTGGCTAGTGCAGCAGTAAACAGGATGCAAGCTTAAAGGAAAGGCTCTTCCACAGGGATGGAGAACAGAGGATGGCACATACAGTGGATGGAGATGGGACAGCATCTTGTGTCCCTGCTGGTAGGAGGCACGCACGGAGAAGTTACACCTCAGACTGCAGATGCCGTACCTCGCCTGAACTAATGAAGCAGGCAGGGAACTGTGCAGATCCCTGCTAAACCTGCTTCTCATTCAGCACCAACAAGAATTCAAATGGACTCCCTCCTACAGATCAGCAATGCACAAGGCATCTCTCCTCAGCCCCATTACCCAGCTAACGCTCCAGACTGGCCAGACACACCGATACCAAGAGCTTCGAAAAGAAGCCAGCTAGCAGAAGGAAGTGCAAGTGCTTTTGACATTCCTCCAGTACCTGCAGAGCCCAATGCCTTGTTAGTTTGGGATGGCATGACCAAGCTATTTTGACTGCAAGGAGCCAGCTCCTGTGTACCGTAATCAAGGACCTCATTCTGTTGGAGCGATGTTTGTGTGATGCTCAGCACAGACGCTCCCCGCAAAAGTCCCCAGCTACAATCTTCACAGCGCTTTTAACTCAGAGTTGCTGAGCATGACTGGAGTTCTCATGTTTCCCATTGGTAGATCCCAGTCCAGACTCAAATCTAGGAATAGAATGAGTCAGAAGGAATTTACTAGCATGATCTCCTTCAAGGTTAATTTAGCTTGGTTGCCTGTCCCTTGCTATTTCGGCTGTTCCTCTGCCTCATCCATGGAAGAGCTAAAAGCCAGTCTCTAATGATGAGCACGGGTTTCAGGAGAGGTGTCCCGTGTTCTTCCTGGGTGCAAATCCCCAAGCTGCTCCAGCTCAGTACACACAGCTCCTGCACCTGCTTCTTCTCCGAATACTGAGAGTAAGCAATGCGCATGCTTTTCCTGCCTGGCCTCTCCCAGGAGATGATACAGTCCTAATTATAACACAGTCCTGTCATCAGCCCAAAACCAAAGCTGTAAACAAGAGGCACCGAAACAAAATTTTGCAAGCTGACATCTAGAAATAATTAACAGAGAACTTTATTGGATGTTTCCTCACAGGTAGCTCAGATTGCCAGAAAGTGCCCATTCATTCACCCCAAGCAACAGTGCATAGAAACACACTGGTGGTCCATGGACAACCCCAATTCTTGTAGGCAGTGACCTCAGTTAGTGAAAGATCCCACTGCTTGGCTGGACTTCTGCTCCTCTTCCCACACTCACGCTGAAGCAACCTAGTTTCCACTCATTGTCCCAAGACAGCAAGAACCAGACAGACCTTCAGCTGAGCTAAGCTGAACAAAGGCCGACTTGTGCTGAATGGGAACCTGACCCAATATGTTCTCTGACTGCCTATCAGCAAGGCCAGATGGATATCAAAGGGGGGCCCAAAGATAAATTCATGCCATCAGGAAATAAAGTGAGAGCAATGTCTTATGATCTGCCCTTATAAGACATTTTCAGGTGATAGGTGTACCCACCCACAGCTGGTGACAGCGCTTTAGTTTCAGTGTGAAATCCTAGACAGATGCCTAAAAGCACTGAGTGTGGAAAGGAGATCTATCCCTCCCTTGCCAGAAGTTGTGTAACTCCCACTATTTAACACAAAGAAAAAACGCCCATTTTAAAATATTTGAGGCTGGGGGATGGCACCTAGCAGTGGAGCCTCTAAAAGCACCAATTCTTTTCACATCTGTACACATCTTCCTGTAAACCAGTAATATTGAGAAACACCATGTACCAGAACAAGCTGTTCTTCTGGTTTTGTTGTTCTGAGGTATATTTATTTTATTTACATTTATTTTAAGGTTTTCACTCAATCCTTCTCTCCTATTTTGTCATCAGATAAGAAACAGCTCAGCTGACTTGTCTCCAGAGAAGAGATACAGGAAGGAAGCTTTTTTTTTTTTTGGTGATATACAGGCAGCAAACAACTCTCCCCACAACACACACCCACTCAGTCTGCAGACAGCCCTACTGCTTGACCAGCTGATCCCTGTGGCAGGTAACCCCTCACATTAGGGGCTCTGTGCAGGGATTTAACCCAAGCTCAACAAGCAAATGATTTTGCAAAGGGGATTTCTTAGAAAGCCTGGCCACCTGCTGTAAATAATGGTCTTTCTCCCCCTTTGCTCAAGGGAGGGGCACTGCTACATACCCTACCAGAGTAACTCCTAGGGATCCCTATCAGACTATGGTAAGCAACACCTATTCTGACCTTACAGGTGGGGCAGTTGAGACAGCTTTTCAAGTAGGGCCAGCTTGCACAGCCAGAGGCAGATGCTGAAGGAAGGGCTCAGCCCACAACACTTTCCGGCTCAGATTCTCAGCACTCAGCATTTCAGTCTAGACACAAACAGCCTGCGGCAGGAAGGCTAAGTAAATCCAGATCACCTGTAACTGCTTCAGAGCCAGAAGCTTCCCTCTTATTACCGTGTTTGTCCCCAAGATGTTTACTTTTCTATTTCAAGTAAAATTTGGGAAAAAAGCAAAAAGCTGTTGGTCACTTTATCTGTGCAAATAAAGCCAAACCAGAAGGAGACATTTTTCCTCTTTAAGCCAAAAGAGATGGTTATTTTGTGTGCTCTGGATACCTGTTAACAGACAAATCAGAACTATTGCCACATCCTGGATGTGGGGAGCATAAGGAGAAGATACGCTTTTAAGTTGTCCCAGTTTTTACCTCTTGCACAGAGCAGCTCACCAGGCAGCCCACAGTGACTGTTACCTGCCTGTCCTCCCACTGGTACCTACAGGGTAGGACCCTTGTGCAAGCTAAAGTGCAGATGCACAATTTATACCTCATCTCACCTTAAGGCAGGTTGCTCTGCTTCATACAGAAGCAAAAAGGCTTTGGGAGAACAAGCACAAGAGCTGCCAGGCTTGATTATGTCTCTAAGCTGAACCTTTGCACTGGACTTAATGTAGTGTTGGGTGTTAACACACCAAAGCCTCACCAGGTGACTGATGTTCTGCAAGCTGAGGCCCGCTTTGTTTCTGCAGACAGGACTGGAGCATTTACTCTTGCAACACAAATCAGAAAACAGCACAGCTGCTACTGCAAAACAATCAATAGGAAGGCTGAGAGGCAGCTCAGTTCAGGCAGGCAGCCAGGATCGTTCTCTGTCACAACCCCAACAGCTACCCTCACTAGCCTAATCTTTCTCCAGTGTAATTCCCTAATATGAAGCTTAATGCTGCATTTCTGTTCATTGCATTAGAGAGAAATTAAATGGTATAACAGCACATGAAAAAGAAATGTTCCTCAGGACCGCAGGCAAGCCGCACTGAAGGGCACGTCCTGTCCTCATCCATCTACCAAACCCTGCCAATGCTACAGTGCAACTCAAATTGCATGTGGTGACAAGAAAAGAGGATTTACAGAGAAAGAGAAGGTGCAGCTCAAATCCCCACTGCTTGTGCTGAGAGAGAGCAATGCTGGGTTTTGGATCACTTTTTAAAAGCAAGTACTCAGTAAGAGAAAGCTATTGGGGGGGGAAACGGACCAAAAAACATGCTGTAATAATGCCAAATTTCCCTTTTCCTCTGCCCTGCACAGAGGCAGAAGTGGAACCACATCAAACTCTTGCTTTATTCATACGAGTGAAAACCACTAACACAAAGCCTCCAGTGGTTGTTATTCTGAACAGGAATAGTGCAGAAGGATCAAGTCTAACCCACACACACAATGTTCCACACACTCCCACCACACTCATTTCTCAGGGTCGGTTTGCAGGATGGCACCACACACCTAGAGAAAGAGTGCACTGTTTCCGCATCACAGTGGAGGTATCACTAGAGGTCAGATGCTTTGGAAGAAGAGAGACCAGTGCTATAAAACAGGAGATACCTTTGCCAGGAACCTGCACCACAGACTGATGAAAACAAAGTGGAGTGAGCAGTCACCATTTCTGTTTCTGGAGCCTGAAGAAATAGCTGCCCTGCTAGCATCACTTCAGCTTTATCACACACTAGCCATTACCCTCAGCTGGCTCACCAACACCAAAACAAGGCCCCCACACAGCTTTTGGTGGCTTTCAGTCTAACACCTGTTAAACACTCTCCTGCATGCTTGCAGGTGGCAATTGTTTTGTGCTCACCAGCTGTGTTCAGCTGGCTCTGTGATGCTGGAAGGACAGCCCATCTTCCTTCTCTCCTGTCCTTTCTCACTGTACACTTGCGTGACTGCTAGAGCACTGTCTCACCCTAGCACAAGATGAAAAGAATAGCTCTGCAGTCCTCCACTGGCCCTCTGCCTGCATCGTGCCCAGCTCCCTCGTGCTTGCACAGCTAGCCAGCTGCTCCAATCCATGCCAAGCACTTCCCGTGCACCTGCGAGCACACTGCTTACTGTGCCCGCTTTGCCCTTCCATCTCATACAGGAATGTTAAGTATCACCTTACACCCCTGAACTTTTTCCCCACTAGCCATGGCATGGGCAGAGCCTGCTACCAGCAAGGAAGCAAGAATGAGATTTGTTCCAAAGCAGTTCTCAGAAGAGGCAAGGGCATTTTATTCTACAAGGAATCTCATTTTCATGATGAAGCATCTTCAGTCAGATCACAAGGCAGCCTGCATTCCTTGGGAGCCATGACACAAGAATATCTAGAAACTGACGTTATGTTTCTTCCATGGATGTCAGCAGTAGTCCCCCAACCACTACTCCCAGGCATCAAGATGATCTGGGTTCTGAAAACAGCCACATGAGCAGGACAGGAGCTACTCACAGAGGGCTGCACAGACCCCTGCAAGGGAAGAGCCTCTGCTCAACCCTTCCTGCAAGGCTGAGCAGTGCACAAGCAAGGAGAGCACCAAGACATTCATTAATGACTTGGATGAGGGATTAGAGTGCGCTGTCAGCAAGTTCGCTGATGACACAAAACTGGGAGGAGTGGCTGATGTGCCGGAAGGCTGTGCAGCCATTCAGAGAGACCTGGAGAGGCTGGAGAGTTGGGCGGGGAGAAATTTAATGAAATATAACAAGGGCAAGTGTAGAGTCCTGCATCTGGGCACGAACAACCCCATGTATGAGTACAAGTTGGGGACAGACCTGTTGGAGAGCAGCGTAGGGGAAAGGGACCTGGGGGTCCTAGTGGACAACAGGATGACCATGAGCCAGCAGTGTGCCCTTGTGGCCAAGAAGGCCAATGGCATCCTGGGGTGTATTAGAAGGGGTGTGGTTAGCAGGTCAAGAGAGGTTCTCCTCCCCCTCTACTCTGCCCTGGTGAGGCCGCATCTGGAGTATTGTGTCCAGTTCTGGGCCCCTCAGTTCAAGAAGGACAGGGAACTGCTAGAGAGAGTCCAGCGCAGAGCCACGAAGATGATTAAGGGAGTGGAACATCTCCCTTATGAGGAGAGGCTGAGGGAGCTGGGTCTCTTTAGCTTAGAGAAGAGGAGACTGAGGGGTGACCTCATTAATGTTTATAAATATGTAAAGGGCAAGTGTCAAGAGGATGGAGCCAGGCTCTTCTCAGTGACATCCCTTGACAGGACAAGGGGCAATGGGTGCAAGCTGGAGCACAGGAGGTTCCACTTAAATATGAGGAAAAACTTCTTTACTGTAAGGGTGACTGAACACTGGAACAGGCTGCCCAGAGAGGTTGTGGAGTCTCCTTCTCTGGAGACATTCAAAACCCGCCTGGACGCGTTCCTGTGTGATACGGTCTAGGCAATCCTGCTCCGGCAGGGGGATTGGACTAGATGATCTTTCGAGGTCCCTTCCAATCCCTAACATTCTGTGATTCTGTGATTCTGTGACAGATATAGCAATGTCCACCTGAAGCTCACACACACAGAATGAACTCTTCTGTGTGCAGAAATGTGGCTAGCAGTTAAACAGTTCGTTTGTTCCCATAAAGAAGTTTTTACTAATCCCACTATGTAAGAATATTGGGCCAGATAAATCAATGTAACTCTTCCTGTGCTGACAGCCCACTCTGAAACAGGGCTCTTTCTCCATGCATGACATAACTATGGCAGCCTGAATCCACACCCTGCCTCCGTGATACACTGGAATAACTTTCTTGCCAGGCCCAGCCCTGAATCAGCAGTGTTCAATGAAGCAGGCAAGAGCAGCTCTTGTAATTAACATATATAAAGGGCTCCCTCATTCATTTACACCCTCCAATGCCACCTCCTCTACTTCAGGATGCTAAACTAGATAATCCACAGGAGTGGCACCTCAGAGACGCTGCCATAGCCTCCAACACTAAAATGGTACACAATCCTTTAAATCCTAGCCCAAAAGGCTTCCAAAACCAGCATCCACCCGAACAAACTTTAGTGCATGAAGAGAAAGAAAGGTTCATTCTCAGCAGAATACTGACTTAATTACCATTTCTCCAGCCCTTGCACGGCCCTCTTCAAATACAGTACACAAAGCGAGCACAGCAGAGTTGAAACTAACCATTTGAGAGTTGAAAATCCCCTCCAGCCAGGCCAGTGAACATTTCATCCCTGCTTCATGGAGGGCACAGAGGGAAACGTGGAGAAGCTCAGAGCGAGCAGGGGACTAGCATCAGAGTACAGTTACTCCCAAGCCCACCACGCTGGAAGGCAGCATGGCCCTCTGACAGACAGGAAGCATCAGCTACTGGGCATGCAGGCAGAGCTGCTGTAACCACTACAGCAGCAGAAGTTTGGAAATGGAAGACAGAGCAAGGAATCTGAGGAAGGTTTTTGATTTATCAGGACTAAACAACTTTCAAACATAATCAATAACCAGACATAAAACCCTAAAGAACACATGACAGCTTCTCATATTTTATAGAGAGGACTTGCAGGTGCCTTGAAGAGTTTTGGAAGATAAGAGGCAGAAAGAAGTGGAACAGCGTGGACATGCTACAAGTTCAAGAGAGATGCTGAAATTATGGGTCAGAAGAATGACCATGCAAAGACCACTTGTGCTCTTGCCACTGGTGCTGCACAGCTGCTGCTGGGGCTGATGGAGCAAGGCTGGGCACCAAGATGCTCTGCACACCTACTGTCTATGTGGGGTGACAAAAGAATAAACACATGCATTACTATGACTATGTTTTTCACTAAAAGTGGCTGCTTGGCTTCCCTTGCACTGATCCAACAAGATGCCTGCAAGAGCACCTTTCCTCATGGGAACTTCCTTAGTAGAGCCAGGCAGACAGCACGCACAAGTTCCTTCCCCCACAGCGAAAGGTATTACAGGGTGCTCCGGCTGCTTGGCTGCCAGCTTACTCATCTGGACGCCCGAGCCTGCAGCCCTGTGACCGCTGATGGCACCGATCCAGGCACAGCAGAGTCTCCACCAAGCCAGTGAACATTTCCAACTATGTCAGCACAGAACATTCCCCCACCCACCTCTATTTTCCACCAGAGGAAGAAGCAGCAGGGAGCACCAGTAGGTGCCCCATGAATTACATCCACATCTCCATGGATGTACAAAGGAGTGCCTCTCCTTCCATCGACTGGGCTGGGGCTGCTGAGCTCAACAACTGTTTCCCCAGCTAGGGCCTTCGCAGGAGATACAAATGACCACCGCCTGTGCAAGGAGGGACTCTAGTTTTGAGAGGCCACAGATACTATGAAGCTTCATGTACCCGAGGAGATCTATACACCTCTTCACACAGCCACACAAGACCACATCACATATACTTCCCCTAGGATAAGCCTCACGATTCATGCTTTAGCCAGCAGAAACTGGCATTGCTCTGAGGACTCCATAGAGACTAAGCTGATTTATTTCCCTCAGCTGATTTATTTCCCTCTCAATCTGGAATTTGGTGTTAGACTCCACACACACAGAGAAAAACACCTCCATGACCAGTCCTTAAGCCTTTGCATGCACATGATCAAATTCCAGAAGCACAACATTTAAGATGCTGCTATCATTCATTATCTCAATTTCAAAAGGTAAAAGAGTTTGTTTGGGGTTTTTTCCTCCTGCTACTCAATGGAAAAAGACTCTACAGTTCAGCAGCATATTTCCTGGTGGTCACATGGTGACAACTGACAAGCAAACCTGACTGTCAAATAACTGTTATTTCATCTCAGGTCAAGCCTGAGACAGAGTCCTGGCTAAGATACTAGTTTAAAAAAAAAAAAAAACAAAAAATACCCCAACATATATCCTGTAAACAACCCAGGAATGGCTGTCCAAAGAACACCCCAAACAACACTGCTCAATCTAGCAGATATACAGCCTCCTTTCTGTATTCTTAGTACTAGAAGCATCCCCTCAGCTTGCTTTATCATTTTCTGCTGACATTGTCACACTTCCGGAGAACAGCTAACTCTGACGGATGGGGGTTTGATAGCCAGCTTTGCCTCTCACAGCAGAACCCATCTCTTTCCCCCAAAAGAGAAGCAATTCAGCAGTTCCAACCCACCCTCAGATGAGGGCTGTATAGGACAGTATTCACATGCTACTCAAACAATTGAGATGCTCTTGGTTAACTATGAGTCACAAGCACAGTCCAGGACCTTAGCGTCAGCTCAAAAACAGCTTTTCAGTGATTACAGGTTCACATCCCATCATTCATCCAGCCTGCTACACTTCCAAAGCTGGCACACCAAATCCCATGCAGCTCACTGGAGTGAGATGATTCAAGACCCTTAACAAAAATATATCACCTACTCTGTATTAAAGATTTAAGAATCTGACAGTGGTTACATTTTAACATTACTCGTGACTGAAAAAGGACAGTCTCATCATGTCACGTAAGCCAGTTTTACTCATCCAGGCCCAGTGACTTAAGGATTTATTCATACAGATAAGCATCCTCAGAGCTCCAGGCCTAGAGTTTGTGAAAAGCTGCAGGATTGCAGTCTCCTCCTTATGCCTACCTCAAAAGTCAGCACAAAAGGACTTCTCAGTTGCTTGGCATATGAAGGTGCATTTCCTGGTGTGCTGGACTCCCACAGCCCCAAGAGAAGACAGGCATGACAGAAGGCCTCGGGGCAATAAGAGATTTTTTCCTCATTTCCCAGAAGACCCTCAGGGCAATAAGAGATTCCTGCTACAACACTGCAGTATGTACAATCAGGTAACTTGTAAACACACGAGGACTTTGCCTGATGCACCTTCATAGCCACACAGATTATTCTAGTGGAAAAATAGCAATGCTTTTTCATGCCAGTGAACAGAAGAACCTCAAAGCTGGAGAGAGTACTTCAGATGTGGGACAATACCACTGTTGTAGCCCTGGAGAATAAATCCAAGATCCGTACAACTTAATGGCAAAGTGCTTAACAAGAGCTAGGCGAGGTCATATGAGACCAAAAGTAGCTCCTGGCCTCTTATTTAGAAATAAGGTCCTCTGCCTAGCTAATATGGATGCCCAACGTTGTTATATTTGGTATTCTCAAATACGCCTTTGAAGTCCACAGTGAGCTCTCAAGGCTGCAGATCATTTCGTTGGGGCTTTCAGTTCAGTGTTAGCCTATAGCGAAGCCTTACTGCCATATACAAATGATGATGGTGTGGTCTTAATTCAGGGAGAAGGCAGAATCAGCTCAAAGGCAAGCTGAACAGATGCAAAGGCCAGAAGGAAAAAAATGGAAAAGAAACCACTATGTGGGATCTTGCACTCTGAAGTACAGGAAAATTTCTGTTCTCTCTGATCGGGGTCTCAAAAGATCAGAACCAAAGAAAAACCCCAAAGGAAGAGGTTTTTCCACTCCTCCCCAGAAGTATTTATCTTTGCACAGTAAAGTCTCATCGAGTTCAGAGCCAAGTACAGATGCCTGAAGGCACTAACCTTATCTATGTACAGCCAAATAAGCAAGTCTTCTACAAAATTCCCCTCTGCTTGTCATCTGTCAAGAGACACTATATCGCATTCCAGTTTGATGGACAGGGCAACAGACAGTGCAAGGTAGCAGTTGCCATAAGCTTCAGAGCCCACAGGCTATTACACCTACTCTGACAGAAACCAACTGCATGGCAAATACAAATACTCGGGATCCTACAACAGCCCATACTAGGATGAACTACTCTCCTAGTACAGGCTGCCGCTGTACGTTCTGCCCTGTCCCCTTCTTCCCTACGATTTCATTCTAACCCCTGGACCTCAGCCTGGAATCTGCACTGTCAGGAAGGTTTACGACAGGGACAAAGTGCAGCGATACCATGCCCCAACCAAGCACCCCGTTTGCTTTTACTTTCAGAAGTCAGGTCTGTCGCCTTAGAACTGCTCTCTACCCAAGATATACGCCAGCCACACAGGCAGAGTCAAAAGAAAACTATCTCAGAGAAGTTAAACTTAAGACACAATTTGAACACCCAAGATCCAAGCCTTGGCTGGTGTTAAACAGCATCGTTTGTCCTCTTTCAGAAGGGAGGCGAATGCTGCCTAGAAGGTGGCCCCTAGCTCAGTCCTCTTTATCATGCCTCCCCTTGTACCTCATAGGGAGTGGGAAAACCTATTCTAATACCAGTTCACAGAAAGCTCTCTTACCAGGCCAGGTAACTCCCCGAGAGCAACGCCTAGGGCACCATGGATGCTCCAGACATATACATAGCAAGAACAAGGTAGACATGATAACAGACTTGCTCAGTACTATAATGGCATCTGAGTAAGACAAAGGATTTGGGCACTACTGCCAGCCTGTCTAATGTTCGTGCCACACCTCCAAGTAGCACAGGGACCACACAGTTAGGGAACTAATTGGGCAGCCACCTCTAACAGAAGCAACAGCAAGTAAAGCAACCAAATCCCAGGCAGCTATCAGCAAAGGATCCCCACAGGAGAAGGGATTAGAGGAGGCCTTTTCCCTTGTCCACGATAAAAGCTGGCACCATGGCACAACTACAGCCTTTGAGATCCCAGACTGGGGTTTGAACAGCTGGTAAGAGCTTCCCATCAAACTCCAGAAGCAATGGTTACACTTCACTGGGCATTTTTGTAAACAAAATGCTAAGCAGAGGGAAACTTCAAACCTAACTACAGAGAAAAAGCTAACTTTTTCTGCATGAAGGCTACATCTCAAAACTCTGCCTGTCCCCAAAGAACAGGGAGTGCCGTGGAAAGACACCTATGATCAAGGTGATCAAGGAGCTCAAGCAGTAAACAGCTCCAGTTTCACTTGGCTCTAGGAAAGGCTTGTGATTCTCTGAGACTAATAGATATACCCGATTCCCTCATACCACATTCCCCTTTCAAGTTTAAGATAATTTTCTGAATTTGTTATTCTCAAAAGAAAAGCTTCCAAGTACAGACGCTAGCACGTTTGTTGACTTTTCCCCTCATATGCGAAAAAGCTGAACCTCAAAACAGCAAAAAAACAGGAGGCACCCCACACCATTCCCTTCAGCTGTTCCCCAGGTATGCCCGAAGCAGGGACAGACTACAGTGTGTGCCTGCTTCAGAGATAACTTTTTAAGGTTTCTTCTGTAACTTGAAAACACAGATAATATCTAGCTAAACTGGAGAGCTAGCTCTTGCAGAGGGCAAGAAAATTCCCCAGTGCCCTACACCCCCAGGAACAACCCTCCTCCAGAAATAAAGATGCTAAGAAAGAATAAAGAGAGATTTCCCAGTTACTTGGAGATGCCATTCAACACTAAACTGTGCATGTGACACGCTGCTTGATGTCTCCATCTCCAGCTGCTTCACCTCCTGTTCACAGCCACTAAGAGCTGCTGCCCACACGGTGAGAGGGGGGCTCCTCTCCTCACCAACAGCCCCACCAGACCTACATTCAAGCAAGCCAAACCGAAGAACTGAGCCCTCACAAGTCCACGTTACTATGGCGGGGGTCAAAACCAGGACCCCCGTGCTGACTTCCTACCATGAGGGGCCTTCTTGACGTGTGCTGCCGGGCCCTTCTGCGGACACCTGCTCTGCAGGGTGCAGCGGCACCCACCCACCCTCCCTCCATCCCAGGGTGGCCCGGTGACACATGCTTCACCACCTGACAGGGCTGAGGTGCCTCCGGCACCCCCTTGGGCCTCAGCTTGAGGGACCAAGGGGAGGTGTCTGTGTGAATACTGAGGGAAAGGCCTTAAAAACAAGGCGCCTCACGCATTTAGGAAGAACGAGGAGGAAGGCGGAGCGCTATTTCCAACACCCCACCCCCCGATGCTGTCGTAATTAAAAAATTAACAACAACGCAGAGAAGACTCGAAGGAGCGCTCGGCCCTGGCAGCCGGCCGGCCCCGGCAGCCGGCCGGCCCCGCTGTGACAGCGCCGGCACCAGGCCGCCCGCCCGCTGGTGCCGAGGGCCCCGCGCTTACCGAGGCAGGCGCCGCTGACGAGGGCGGTGGCGGTGAGCGCCCCGGCTGAGGCGCCGTAGACCTTCCTGGCGTTGGCGACGAGGAAGGGGGCATGTTCCTGCAGGCAGCTGGCTACGCCGATGTGGTAGACCCCCAGGAAGCCGCAGCCGGCGAAGGAGATATTCCAGGTGGAGTCCTGGGGGAACATGGCCTCCGCGCCCGCTGAAAGCCGGGGGGTGGGCGGTGAAGAAGCAGCCGCGACACGGAGGAGAAACCGCGGGGCTCCTCTCACACCACACCGCCCCTGGGCGGGCGGGACGGAGGACGAGAGCCGGGAGACGCTGCTGCCGCCGGAGGGACTCGGCACGGTGGGATCTACCGCTGGGTTACCAGCGGGAGCCGCCGAGTTTATATGAGGCGGCCCGGCCCTCGGGCCCGCCCTCGGCCTGCGGAGGGGCCGAGCTGAGAGGTGGTGCCGATGCCACCGCCCCTCAGCTCGGCCCCTCCGCAGGCTCCGGCGTTGGGCGGGAGGCAGCCGGCCCCTCCCTCCAACCCTTCCCCCGGTGAACCCCCTCGCTCAGCCCGGGGCGGCCGGACCCCGTACGCACTGCGGTTATTCGCCGCCGTACCAGCGCCTCCCTTAAGCGGCAGCGGCTGGGCCAGTGCCTTCGAGGAGAAGGGGAAAGGGGGGGATTACGGCTCCTCCCAGCACCCCGAACCTTGCCGCGTACCGGGGCGGCAGTCTGTCTTCCCCGACAAAACATGGTGTTTCTTGGAGGCCTCTGCTCCCAAGTTCTCGGGGTTTCCTGCAAGTTCAGTCCTTTGTTTTTTCGGGAGATGGGCAGGAAACATGAGAGGAAGGGAAAAGCTTTCCCCTTTCACAAAAGCTCAGGAGCCAGAGAGGGACAAGGCTCAGCACAGCCACAGCGCAGTAACAGAGAGAAAGGCAACCCCTCTTAAGCTTTCTCTGCCTCTAAACTCACCAAAACAAACACAGTTGTTACCTTTGCTAACCTGCTCTTAACAGTTTTCTCTATATGCCTCTAAGCTCAGCAAAACACTTACCTTTTTCAGGGCAACTGCAATTTTTAGTAGTGCTTCTGCACAAGCTCTTAGCACAGGCAAGCCCGCAGCATATCAGCTCACCACAGAGCAGCACTGGGTGAGAGGCCAGTGCTATTAGGAGGTAAAAATAGATTTCAGAAGCTGGAAAGATCCCCTTGTCATAAACAATACCGAGTATAGTCATTCAGTTAGATAAGTGTGAAAGTTTAGGAGGACATCAAAAGGATCAGCATAGAAAGAGAAGCAGCTGCTCAACTCAAAGCAAGGAAGCAAGATCAGCAGGAGGGAGGCTTAAGCATAAGTGGTTTTTTAATAGAACCAACACAGGGCAAAAGCACTTTCTACCAAAGTTAAAAAAAAAAAAACTTACTTGGCATAAATATATTTGCATTAGTTTTCTTATAACTGGTCAGAAGTTTCTCATTTGGGACACTGTTATACCTGTCCTTAACAGCTCTCAGACTAAGCAAAGCTAGGTCTTCCTCCCCACAGGAATTTCACCACTTATGTTAGTGGAGATCATCCAAGTAGCCCCTCTCTTGTTCCTTCCACTCCAAATGTCCTTTCAGAGGATACAAGAGGAACTGGTATCCTCCTCGTAGAGGGGCCATCCAGGTTTTAAGAACAGCTGTCTACTGTCTCACAGTCTGACTGAAGCAACCAAATTCAGCAGGTAACCCTTGTATAAATCCAATATTTGAGCTCAAGTTAGGCCTTGTATGCCAGCCTCTACAGACAGAGTGCTTCTTCATTAAATGTTTGTGCTTTCCTTCCATCAGACAGGCAGGAGTCCAGACTTATCTTTCTTCCAGGTCCTACCCTGGAGCCCACCACCTCACCTAGCTGCCACAAAGTACCCTTCATACATACTAACTTCATCCTGGAGCACCTAAAGAATTAACCCCACTTATTTCAAGTCCGCTGTTTATGCCCTATAACCCACCCTTCTTCTCTTCCTCTCCTACCGCTATTTGCCTTTGTACTTTCCTTCCTCCCTTGCATTTGATGTGGTTACATAACCCTTGTCAGCCCTCATCTTCTCCACCTGAAGAGATGAGCATTGGCGCACCTGAGCCTGGAACCTCTTAAAAGCCCTTAACGCCAAGATGATCATGGTGCTTTCATCTGGTGATGTGGAAAGGTATTTCCATGTAACCAAACCCAAAGAAAACATTGTGTCTTGCAATTTCCAGAACAAGCATTATGCTGCAGAAGAACTCATCAATGGGCTGTGACTTTGGCAGAAATCTGTGGCAATACAGAACCATGTTTGCAGATACCTCCCTAACATTTGTAACCACAAGAACAGCTTCATTCTCGAGCCAATGCTGTTTCCTCTTTTTTCAGCATTTCACAAACCTTAAGGTTCCTGCTATGTCTGGAAAACAGAAACAACAAAGCTGTGACAATTCTGGGGTTAGTTTCACTTGATTTCTCAACAGCAATCTCCTCCTGAGTTGTTTACATCACTCTGCCTTGGCCTTCAAGGTTACCTATTTGAGGAGGTTAATGCTGCCCTGTTGAAACAGGTTAATGAAATAAACCACGTGAACAGTAATCTCCTGCAGAGTGCTGCCTGGGTAATGGCACTAGCAGGCTGGCAAACAGCCGTGTTTTTCTCAAAAATAAATTGTCCCCTGAAACTGCTGGTTTTCTCCTCAATAAGAAAGTATTACCATAATCCTGCAATTGCTCGTAATCCTGCAATAAGCCAGATCAGCAAGATGTACATGGCAGCTTTTCATGTGTATCGAACTCCTATCAGAACACTGCAAGGCTACTCATGCCCTTGCACATTGTGATGCCACTGAGACAGCTTCTCATGCAATCTCTCTTCATTGCATTTGTTTTCTAGTCTAATGAATGGTGAGCAATTAGTACATATGAGATAATAACATGCAAGCAAACAATCTCTGTTTGTTTTTTCAGGTAAGACCTTGGTTGTTGGCGGCCAATGGGAATTAATTTTAAAGGGAAGCTGAGAGGCAGTCTGTTATCCTGTTGTCTTCAGCATGTTACTTTAGTATGGTTGCCTGCAGTCAGCACGACTGGGGCACTGGTCACGAAGCCCAACTCCAGTGCTGTTAACATCGCTGGAAAGCCTGACTTTGATGTCTTTTTCTTACTTGTGATGTTTGCAGATAAGGAATTGGACAATTCCTTGGCAAACACTTGGGACTTGCTTCATAGGAGCATCTCCTGAGGCAATGGAGCAGTCCCCTTGTCCTGCTCTCCTGGGACTGAACTTTCCTTCTAGGAAAGATACTACAGATATCTCTGCCCTACGTAAGTCAAACCTACTGAGTTCAGCAGGGCTGCCTGCACGTAGCAGCTTGCAAAATTGGGCCTTAGTAGTAAGAGTGAAACCAGTTAATTTGACAGTGGCCCCAGGGAGCCATTGCTTATTACTTTCCAGTAGTGCCCAGGACGTTCTCTGTGCTTTCCAAGTAGTAAAGATGTCATGTCACTCTCCCTGCCCCATGGTGTTTGTAAGCAATGATTTTCAGTCAGAGCTGATTTGAGATGGTGCAGCATTTGTGTCCCAGTGAGGCAAGCTTGCATGTTTCAATGTCAAGCCTATGACAAAATCACACTCCCCTACTGCCAGTTTAGTAATGATCAGTTACCAGTGTAATCTCCAGGCACAAGGTCTCCTCTCCTTTCCCTTCAATGCCTTTGAGCCTTTCTTTATGAAGAAGTCAGGAAAAATCTGTTCTAGCTAAAATTGATTCTGCATGGGGACAGACTAGGCCACTACTTCAAGTGTTTGCAGGCACTAGCTTTCTCTGAGAGCATCATGGAATACAACGCATCCACCCCACTGCTACCCTTGCCTTTGGAAATCATTGCTAAGTCTGAAAAGGCATCAGTGACACTTGAAAATTCAGAACAGTGTCCATAGAGCAGGAGCAGGGATCCCAGTTCCTTCATAGCTGAAGCTCATTGACGTCAGCAGAACGGAGAGTGGTGAACTCCATCCAGAGCACCAAACAAGTCTGCAACGGACTTATAGGCACATCACTGCTCATGTACAAAGCCATCAGGTGACAACTGTTTTGTAAATAGGTATGGGGGAAGAAAGCTAAAACCGCTTTGATTTTGCATTCAGAGGAAATGTTCACCCTGCATTTTGCAAAATGTGTGAAATCTTGGAGTAGACCTGTCCCCTGACCTTCACAAGGAATACCTACATGGTGGTTATGTAAAATACATTGGCTCCCTGTGGCAGTGTAATAAATGCTGTATTTTCAGTGCTTTCTCCAAGAGCTGCCTCCAAAAGTTTCTTTAAGCAGTTTAACTAATGAGCTGTCCTCTCTTTCTCAAAGCAGATTGAGCGACAGGAGTTTTCATCAAAATGATGCACTTTCAGGAAGGAATTTAAAGGTGATAAAGAGGACACCCAGGGCAGGATCAGGTCCATAACTCAAGGTTTAACAGGTCACAGGGAGAAGACAGAGAAAAAGGAAGAAGTTAGTCTAGATGTAGCTGTAGTCCTGCCCTCATCACAATAGCCAGCAGCTGGCACCACAGGTTTCAGTCTCATCCCACAGGCCTGGGCACAGCAAAACTCATGGAATAGCTCAGTGCCACTTAAACAAATCCCTTCGCATGGAAAAACCCTGCTGAGTGGTGTGACAGGGCAGTTCCTTCCTGTGAAAACATTTACTTTGCTCTTGCAGCGGCCAAGGCAACATTGCAGGGTGGGGGGGCCTACCTCTCAGTAAAACCACATCCAAGAACCACTCTTGGTGATCTGAAATGGAGAAATCAGCAAGGCAACATTGCAGGGTGAGGGGGCCTACCTCTCAGTAAAACCATATCCAAGAACCACTCTTGGTGATCTGAAATGGTGAAATCAGCAAGGAAACATGGGTGTACCTGCAGCCCTTCCAGTGCCAAACCACAGCCATTGCGAGTCTGACTGACAGAGAACTAGAGTGAACACGAAGAGTTTTCATTACTACCACAAAGATCACCCTGCCAGGACTTAGAGATAAAGTAGATTAAAGGTATTGGCACTGTTACCCCCTGTAGCTCTTTCGTGCAGCAGGCACAGAAGGGCAGCAAGGGTTAGTTGCTTAAATCACAGCCATTTTGAGGCCTGAGGATCTAACTTTCAACTGCTCTCTCCCTTGGCTGCTGTGCAGTAATGGGGGTTTTCTTTCAGTACACCACAGGGAGATAAAATAGTTTTTCCTACTTGGATTTCTCTCAGAAGTACTTGCCATGGTTTGTCCAATGACTCATAACCAACATAGCTTTATCAGCTAGTGGTTTTTTTTTCCAAAATAACTATGTTAGAAAAGCTTCAAAGTACAGACTGCTCCAGGACACCTCTTTTTGACACCACCTGTGGAGACTTGGCATGGGAAGATCATCACATGTGCTACTTGTACTCTACCTACTTAGAGTGGCAGGCAAAGACTACTGTAGAAGTCAGGGTAAGTTGCCTGCCAGAACCATCTCCTAGCAGAAGACACTTTATAAAAGCAAAATTTGCTGTCCTCCCAAGCTGATGTGTTCTTCTGGGCACACCAGAGATCAGTTCTCCAAAAATACCATTCCCCTCATAGAATATTTTTTTTTGTTCAGATCAAGGTGTTTCATGTCCTGATATTTCAGCTGCCCCCAGAACAGCCATTCAGTATGAAGAGCACTTTTGCACTGATCTCAGTGTCCCATGAAAGAGCAGGATGCAGTATTTTTTTGTTACAGATTCTATGTTAAGCATACAGATGTAACATGACATCGAAGCATAGTCAAGCATTTTATTGGCATTGCCCCTAGATCTTGGAAATCTGACATAGCAATGATATCAGTGCTTTTAGATATTTACAAAAACTAATTCCTATAACTAGCTCTGAAACAATAATGTTTCTGGACTAATGCAGACATGCTGTCCATTCAGTTTCACATGTTTTGGAACTGATTAAACAGATCCTGAAAAAGAGAGTCCTTTTATTGCTGAACAGATGGGACTCTTTCCTGAGTAACTGGGATGGCAAAATAGTATCGAGAAGGTGAACTTAACATCAGGTAGATTCAGCTTCCACATACTGTTTAAGAAACAGGAGTGTCAAAAAAAGCATCCAGGTTCACACCAGCTTAGCCATTTCCTGAGTACTTTAAGAGAGCTGAGCCCCATGACTCGTCATAAAATTTACACACCTGTTTCAGACAGAGATAAAAATAAAAGTTTTGCCAGAGCTATTTTAAGAACAGCTGTCTGAATCCAATAGCACTTGTATGGTTATAGAAATAAACTCAAAAACCATTTAAAACAAAGAATTTTAATAATTTCTCTATAACAAATAATTAATCAAATAGGCCGAATCCCATGTCATCGTCAGATTCTTCAGATTCCTCCTTCTTCTCTTCTTTCTTCTCCTCGGCTGAAGGAAAAAAAAGACCCAACCAACGGTCAGTATGTACATTTTTTACACCACAGACTTTCAAGATACACATTTTGGTGTTCTCAGCTTCCATATTATTGGCATTTCAGCCTCTGTGGTTCATCTCGTTCCCTTTCAATAGCCAAACATAAACACCGAGGGGACAGAGACACTGCTATTGAAGGGATGTGCTTTACACAATGATGTCTTATTCTTGGTTCTAAGCCAAACCAATCTTAAGGTGGATAAAGAGCAAAGCTTCTGACTGCCCAAAGGAAAAGTTACTGTTCAGCTTACACTTCAGTCACATAGTGAACTGCCGAAGTGGAAAAGTCTTTGAAATTTGGACTCAATTGTTAAGATTTTAACAGAGAAAAACGGAGCTGCCAGGTAACGATGCCTCCCCGCCTCCCCACCCATACTCACCGGCAGCAGGGGCAGCAGCTGCAGCAGGAGCAGCAGAGCCCCCTCCAGCAGAGACTGCCACAGCTCCCCCAGCCGGCATGCTGGCAAGTTTTCCATTACCTGAGTGGGACAGAAGAGAAAGTATTTAAATGCTCATCCCAAGCACAGAGGTAAGGTGAAAAGGAAGAGAAATGAGAATTCATGGACTGAACCTGTCACTATTAGCTGAAAGGAACAAGAGGCTGCAGCCACGATAAGAAAGTATAAACTATTCTGTGAAAAAAAACTCAAGAGTTTTAAGATTCACAAAGACTTATCCTGAGAACACTGACAGCACATTATTAGTAACCTTTCTTCTGTACACAAAGTCCCCTATATCTTTTTTTCCAAAACTGTCATATAAAAATAGTAGCAAACACATCCAATTTTACACATGCAGAAAAACTGTATGTTTTCTGAATACAACATAATAGCCCAGGCATTGATAATTTCAATATACCTCAAAAATAACATATAGGCAGCACTGGCTTCCCCCTTCCCTCTCAGGTTTTTTTTTTAATGGTATAGAGAACTGTGAGGGCATGACTGGATCACACTTACAGGAGAGAAGAGGGTGGGGGAAAGAAGTATTTATAGCAAAGAGTACAGTATTTTAAACAAATTCGCCAGCACTCGATGAACCCTACTGCATGTCCTTTAAGGTTAGCAAACGGACTTCTAATTCATGCTTGTCTTTGGAAAGCTAGGCTAGTTCTCTGGCATCTGCCTTTCACATACCAAGGCTCCCTTGGCATCAGAGGTTGCGTACACAGTATGTTTCCCTGTATTCCAATTTCTGGGAATCAGTTTCTAAATAATTCCCTGTTACTTCAAGCTCTAATAACCTATCCAAGTAAACAAACATGTTTTATATACATGTCAGTATGTTCTAGGAAACGATTTATTTAAAGAAGTATTACAGAAAGAAATAGCGTGTGTTGTAAGCACATGCATAATGGCTCTCTTAGGTCTTCAGACCACACGGATAGAAATGTTCAGTTACTGCCTGTAACAGCCAAGCCAGGCAAAGTCCTGGCAACCTTTAAGCAAATACAGGCCTAACAGTTCCCTTGTGCCTATGCAGTTAAAAAAAAAAAAAAAAAATTAATCAGAAACCTTTACACTACCTCAGCTCTGCTCTATTTCAGCCCTATGACCCGGTCAGTTAATGTTATAAGTTTCAGTTTTGTAAGAGCCACCAGGTAAGAGCACAAGCTTCTACAGAAGCCAGCACTCAAAGTCCTATCTTAGAGAAAAGGAAATGCCAGACTTGGGGAGCTCTAGAAAGAGATGTGTACTGAAAAGGCTTGTATTAATCACAGAGAGTGTAATATGTACCCTTAATATGAACTGACACTTATTTACATTTAATAGTCTGTTCTTCTTGTTTTACATAACTGGTGCATACAAGTTGGTAAATGCAAAGAAAAAAACCTCCCAGAGAACTTGAAGGACAGCTAATTCTTTCTCCAACCTATGTGTCCAGAAAACTATGTCATGAGCAGACTACCAGTAAGCTCACACATGCTTAAGTTTTCCAGTTTAATGTGGTCCACAAGCGAAACCCAGCAGGTACTGGCACTGACCTGCAGGGAATAAGAATGGACCTGGATTTCAGTCATTTTAGCCGAGATCCAGCATGGAAGTCCTCAACTGCAAAGCTAAACTGATGAATAATCAGGGAGCTGGCAGCAATTCTACACTCCCAGGTCTAAGTTACCAAAGTAGTAGAGGCAATTATCTGTGACACTCAGAGGCTGTACTTACCCTGAGCAATGACATCCTCGATGTTTTTTCCATTCAGCTCACTAATAACCTGTGTAAATTAAGTTTAGAGTGTTACTAGTTTCAAAACAGCATGAGTATAAGCTACATTTAAAGAAGTACTGATTAATCATCATGCACAATGCCTCCATCCTGCTGCTTACACAGCCCCAACATTCCTTATTTCTCAGTGGAAGAAACAGCTGAAGTTTTCATTTCAATGTCCTAAGTCTTTCATACTTTTCTGTGAAAGCTTTTTCATGAAATCTGTTACAATAAATTCATAATGAATCCAAGGACCTTGCAGAAAGAAGGATACACAGATGTTGTGGAGCCAATTAGGAAACCCCACTAATGGTCTGTTAGTCACTGAGGGACTGTTAACATATCTTGCTTAATACCCACTGGGAGGCTCTGAAGCTCTGGGCCCTAGACCAAAACCACAGGGTCCTGTTCCTAGCGTTACCAAATGTTACAGCCAAGCTGGCTGTGGTATCCTTGCACTGGAACAGAGGGTCCCAACTTCAATTTTACTACCATTGTTGTATAACCAGGGATAAGGAAAGCAAAACACAAAAGTTGCTAATGCAAGCAAGAACTTAAAAAAAAACACCAAACCAAAAAAACAACAAAAACCAGAGAATGCCACAGACCTTCCTGGTGAGTCCCTGCTACCAGGAGCCAGTGCTGAACACTGCAGTCACCAAAGCCAAAGGACTTTAACCAAGAGCTTTCCAACAGGCACCTCCTGCTTACAGAGAGCATGCGATCTGTGAAATGCTGTGCACGTGTGCCTGCTTCATCTGGAAGGTGCTTTTAAGATTACTAGATTTACACTGGCATAAGATACAGCCAATGCAAATAGAAAAGGATTAATTAATCGTGACCAAAACAAATTCCAGAGAAGCTTTCCAGATATTGGAGGATCAGAGAAAACAACTAATTTAGGAAGGTATTAAACAAATGTAAACAAGCCAAAGCTGAAAGACCTGGCATTTAAACAGGAGCACCGTGAGTTCAAACCAACATCCCAAACCATAAGGATGCTGTCAGCTCGGTCAGCCCATCGTTTGGTTGGGCCTATGGCAAAACACTGTCTCCAGCTGGGAAAGTGACTTGTTTTTTCCTCCACTTCTGTGGAAACACTCCACATACAAGTATGGGCCAGGTAATAAGACTATTTTTTTTTTTTTAAATGGCCATTTATTTTTAAGTCCATAAGGCTGAAAATCTATTATAGCACAAGAAACATTCTAATTAAGATGGTCTCTTCTTAAAAAGCCTGTTTTTCAACACAACCATTTCAGCATTAATTTCCAAAATCTTCCTACATAATATTATTTAGTACCTTTAACATCCATGTTATAATTTGCCTGTGTTTCTTGGTGAAGGAACAAATGCTTCTTTGCAGTACCCTAAAGAATTTATTACTGAATACGAGGCCTTCAAAAGTGTCAACTTTTGAATCAATACTGACCAAAAGCCAAAATTAAACGTTAAGTGCAAACTATACATTATGTCAGAACAGAACTTATTTTCAATACATACTTATCTGCAGCCACCACCACATTGAAAATTAGACTGAACAGTCAGAAACTGACAGAGATCTTTGCACAGGACAGGTGTTAATTAAGAAAGCCATGCGTCTACAAAAACATTGTAAAAATAGTTCTGACTGGTTAAGCAGTGTTTTAAAAATCACACATGTAAGGATCAGTGAACGTCTGAACAAAACAAGACTAGATCAACAGCAAAGCAACGAAAACACTGAAGCCAAGGAAACAGCTCCAATGTCTGATGCTGACTGGGACATGACCATCGGGAATTAAGAGGCAATGACACCTTGTTCATGCGTTCATCGTCCGTCTCAATGCCAACGCTGTCGAGGATCTTTTTCAAGTCCTTTGACGTGGGAGATTCATTGCCACCGAGGACCGCTAGAAGGTAAGCTGCGACGTAACGCATCCTGGAAAACAGCACAATTGGATCTTCCGTGCTAATGATCTAGTTATGTGCTCGGAGGACATTTCTCTCCTCACTGGGGGAAGCAAACCTCGCCCTCCTGGCTACAATTGTTTTGCTCTACTTTTAAATGAAACCCCACGACACGCGAGGCCGCGTACCGGTCTCCTGCCAGCACGGGGCCCCGCACGCGGCAGCCCGTTAAACACCGCAAAGGCGCAGCGGCTGCTGCCCTGCGCCGGGCTCCTGCGAAGGCCCAAGCAGCCGGCCCGGCCTCACACTACCGGCACTGCACACCTCTCCCGCAGGAAAGCGGCACCGCGGCCTCCCGAACCGCTTTTCGGCCCCTGGGCTGCATCCCTGCCCCGGCTCCCCGCGGCGCTCACCGAAGCCTGTCCCGTCCCTCCGCAGGCCCAGGCCCAGGCCAGGAGAGCACATGGCCGCCATTTCCTCCCGCCAGAAGTGGGGGGCCACTGGCGGCCGCGGGCGGCAGCGGCTGCGCCGGGAGCGACCATGCCCGCGGGAGGGGGGGGGGAAGGGCCGCCCCGCTTACTTGGGAGGAGGCGGCGGCGCGGGAGACAGGCCTGGGACGTGCGCTCGCGATGGCAACCCGGCGGCGAAAGGGAAGGGGCGGTGCCTCGGCAACGCCTTCTTCCCGTCACCCCTCAACAACGCGCGCTGCCATTGGGCCAGGCCGGCGGGGAGAGGGCAGGCCAATGGGGAGCCGCGGGCTTTGCTGCCGCTCCCGCACTACCGGCCGCCGCGCAGCCGGTGGCGCATGCGCAGAGCGGGGCTGTCAGGCGCGTCCCGGGGCTGGCGGTGGGGCGCCGGGCGCCGCCTCAGCAGAGGCCCGCGGCAACTAATTTTCCGTCTTCAGGGTTTTTGTTTTCCCCAAACTGCGGTATCCGCGCGGGCCGGGCGATGCCACACGCCGTACCCTGCCCTGGCGGGGTCGGCGTGGCCTCCCGGGAAGCGCAGGCCCCTCCACCGAGGAAGAGCTCTCCGCAGGAGGGAGCGGGCGGCCTGTCCTGTGCGGGGAGGCCGGGAGTTAGAAACCCAGCGGCAAGGTGTTGCCATGGGAGTACAGGAGTTACCGCCCGCGCTTGGTTCGCTTGATTTTTTCCTGGATTAGGGAAATGAATAAAAGTGAAAAGTTACCATTTGCCAAAATTCACTGGACCCAAGTAAACCAAAACCGCTGCAGCAGCAGGACTGTGAGGGGGCTTTAGCCCCTGCCTTGCCGCCCTGGAGGCTCCCCAGAAACCCCCTGTGCGAGTGAGAGCACTCTCCTCTCCTCTGATGACTTTGGTGCTGCCGGAAGACAACCAGACTCCCAGCTTTATAACTGAGGAAGTGCTTCAGAGCAGTCAGCGGTTGGTGTTTACACCCTGTGGGAAGAGACATTTCCCTCAGGGTGCTGCGCAGCTTGTGTTCAGCTTTGAGCAAGGGGCGCTTCTCCCAGGGCATTAACGCAGTGGCACCACCATGTCACAGCATCGAGGCACCAGCCAGAAACTTGCTGTTACAGAAAAACCCGGCTTTGCCCCTCGTGAGCGAGATGGAGAGCAGCACAAATGCTGTGGGGCCTCGCCAGGACACGGTGTTAGACCAAACAGCATCCCTCGCTGCGAGACAGCTAGCTGAGGGCAGGCGCCCTCCCGGAGCACATGGGGCAGCAGAGGCCCAGCTGTGGCAGAGCCCCATGGCTCTGGGCAGACAGAGGGCTGGCCCTGCAGCACCCAGCCCTGTGCCCTTCCGGGCTTGCAGCCCCAGCTCCTGCTAAATTTCACTCCCTGAATTTGCAGCGAATGAGCATTACACCGGGAGCTGCCCGTGCCTCCCGTTCCCTGCAGGCTGAGCTCATGTGTGAACCCAGGGGAGCCGCACCGGGGCCGGCTGGGGTGCCAAGGCTGGGGCCGTGTTAGGAAAATCTCGTTTTGTGACATTTCCGTGACAGTGGGACGCCCGGGACTGGGTCCCCAGAGCTGCCTGCCCCTTGTCCTGCTGCATCTGGCACCTCCTCTGGCTCCTCCCGCCCCGGCAGCGCATCTCGCTGCAAACTTTGCAGGAAGTGCCCGAGCTGAGCCAAGCTGTGCCGGGCGGAACCACACCAAACACTGCCGGGCTTTTGGGACCCAGGTTTTGTGTGCCAGGGACCGGGGGCAGAGCGGGTGAGATAAGCGTGGTCGTGCTCAGCGGGGCACGGTGCATGTGTCCTGGCTGCTCGGCTGTAAGTCCTGCCAGGGGACACCTGGGGGCTGAGCTCAGGGGCCCTGTGGGGTTGTGGGGGCCTGGGGCTGCCGGAGCTGGCAGAGCGCAGGGGAGGAGAGCTCGGGGCGAGTGTGTGTGTGGGCGTGTGCCCGTGTGTGTGTATGTGCCCGTGTGCGTGTATGTGCCCGTGTGCGTGCCCGTGCGCCTGTGCACAAGGGTGCCTGCCCGGGTCCTGTACGCACGCATGAGGCTGTGTCTGTGGTCTCCGAGCCTTTCCAGCCTGGCCAGTTCAGAGCTGCCTCCTGATTCCTTCACCGTCAATAGTTTTACAAAGCTGTAGCAGACGGTCTTTTTGCTCTCTGTAAGAGAGCTGCGTATGTGTTGTATACAGCCTTTGTGTAAGAAATACTTGCCTTTTTACTAAAGCAGTAGTTTCCATTTACCCATTCTTCCTGTCCTTATGATCCACAGGGTTTCTGCTCTTTCAGGGAGCTGGGTGCAACTCCTCCCCCCAGACTGTGCCTTGGGAACATCAGTGCCGCCATGTCCCACAGGTTCACAGTAAAAAGCACTACTCCTCAGGGTGTTGCAGGGGCATCAGCTTGCTTCTGCTGGCCTTGGGTGTTAAAGCTGTTACAAGTTTTTTGTAGTTCTGCATCACTCACTCAAAAGAAACTTCTGTTTGCCTTAGATCTATGGCAGGGTTTAAAAAGAACTCCCAATATTCACACCATAAGCTAGTTTAATTGCCAAGCTCAAGAGGAGTTGCAAAAGATAAAGGAAGTGGAAAGAGCAGGAAATGGGGGACTTGGGAGTATGTGTCTACTGGTATAAAAACAAGCATGTTGCTTCTGTTCATCTTTGCACTACTGGTGTGCTATGATGATAGTGACTGATTTTGAAAGTCCTAGGTAGATGAAGGCTTCTTCATACTAAGAAGCCAGAGGAATAATTAATTTGTTCAAATTTCATACCTCTGCTCCTTTAGGTTTAAATCCTTCTTAGCATGCACTATGTGATATCTACTTTTCCCCTTTATGTTTGGAGGGTGCTGTGAGGGAAGGAGACAAGGACTAGCCAGTAACTAGCTGGCCATGGCTTCGTGCCTGGTTTGCTGCATTAGAGCATCCCTGTGGAGGCAAATCTGTAAGAGCCCCAATCCCACTGCGCAGTCCAGTGCTCCTGTGCCACAGAAGTGCCTTTTCTAACCTCCTCCCTGGCCCTGCCACGTTTGCTCTGCTGCCCTTTGCCCATTTTCATCTATGCTCACTTTTATCCCATTGGCACCCAGTTTCACAACAGGGTTCAATGAGGACCTGTCACAACCTGCGAGCAGCGTCTGGGCTCTTTTCCTGACTTGACTTTCCCTTCCCTGGTTTCCCCCTCCACTTGTAAAGCTTCTCGCTAAGGCACTTTGAAATCTGCATAAGGCATAGGCATTTACATTTCTATCTTTTAAAGTTAATATTGCTGTTTATTCTGATGGTGGGTAATTGCTCCATTCCCTGCTGAGATGTCGGCTGGGAAAACTCAGAGGTTTTCCCTAGGAGAAGAAGCCTCCATGGCATCTGTCACCCTGTGTTTCTGTGCTCTCTGCCCACAAAGATTTCAGTAACACGCGTGTAATCCCTCTGGCCATCTTGCTGTGATTATAAACTTGTTCCCAGCCACTCTGGGCTGGGGCAGGAGGCCTTCATTGTGCACTTGTGTTCTCTTTCAGAGCCATCTTTCCTCCTCCTGCTTGTCCCAGCTGCCTCGTGGTGCTGCTGGTGCCTGCCTGCCTGGCAAGTCAGAGCATGTCCGGACCCCGTGGACAAGACGCAGAAGATGGCAGAGCTGCTGGGGCTTGGGGACGAGTGCGGGGAGGGGGCTTTGGGGGCTCTCGCGCTTGCTGGCTCCTGTCTTGCAGACAACAGGCTGAACCTGGATGTTTATCTCGACGGCTGCCGCCGGTTCCTTCAGCTGTTCGAGGGGCGACGGGGAGACGTGGTCCAGGTAGAGTTCCTTCGGCTCAGCAGCAACGATCACCTCCTTGGTGCCACGCTGGGCATCCTTCCTCATCTGAAGCACCTGAAATCCCTGGTGCTCAAAGGTAAATTCCTGGGTCTGTGACCATCCAACTTTTCTAGGCTCGGCTCTGCTTTTTTTTATCCTTCTCTGCAGGACAAACTGCCCTTGGAACTGTTTTGTTCTAGTGCCCCTTACTACAGCTTTGGCTCTTAGCCTTGCGCAGAGCTGCATGCAGATTTCAACACGATACAGCTTCTAGACTCTTATTTCCTTCCCTTGTTTCTACAGATGCCTGAGGACCAGTTTTTGGAGTCTGGTTGGGTTGATGCTGCAATATTTTCTTTAGCCATCTTCTAGAAGAAGAGCATTTTTTGCACAATTATGCAAGGAGAGGGGGATTGAAAGGTGTTGGATTTTTTGGTAAATATTCAGCTCCCCTTTAATTTTCGGGAGTATAATGAGCTGTCTTTGCTGCATTTCCATCTGAATCAATCCTAGCTTAATCCTTGCTTAGTGTCAGTGAGCGTAGGTTTAGCAGAGTTCAAGACAGACAAGAAGAGGCTGCTCAGCATTTTATCAAAAGTATGACTCAGGGCATGCACATAATTTGGCAAGCTGTAATAACTGTTAGACCTATAAATATTAGATCATTCTTTGACTTTCTCATCTCTTTATTGTAGGAGGATCTCAATACAAATAGTACCATTTCTGTATCAGACTGAATCATTTGCTCTTTGGGAGGTGGAATTTTAAAAAGAAATGAGAGAAAAAAAGGGGAGTTTGTGGCCAGAATTCAGGGTTCTAGCTGAACACTGAAAAGGTTGAGGTTCATTTCTATATCTGCCACAGATTTCTCAAGTGAATAATTTCATTTGTCTTTTCTCCCTTTAGTAAGGTGAGGATAATGGCAATACCTTTTATCAGGCTTGTTTTGTGAGATGTACACACACCCTGAGCATCCTGAAGTGTAATAAAATACTTCTCTAAGATTTTCTTATGTACAAAGTGCAATGTGTCTGTTAGTTTGATTGTTCTCATTTTTTACCGTTATGCAGCATGAAAAATGTTTGGTGCCCTCTGCTGTATGTGTACACAAATAGACAACTGTGGAGGGAGAGTAGGAAACAATGAAGAAATGGAGAGTTTTGGAAGTTTCCTTTTGTTTGCTCAACTTATTTTCCATGGGTGCAGCCCTTCTCCAGTTTGAGTGTCACAAGCTGGGATGGGGGACTTGTATCCTTCCCTCTCTGTGCTGTCTGGCCTACACAACACTGAATTACCTGCTTTTTTTTCCCCACATTTTCACTGCTTTCCTCACATCTGCTCTCCAGTCTTGCAAGGGCAGATCTCAGTGCTCAAGGCTGTTCGTTCCTCAACAGCATCGGCAAAGCCTGTAGGGTGAGGAATGTCTCCTTAGTCCATAAAGTGTTGTGTGTTGGCCACTGGTGCTGGTGGGGAAGAGGTGGAGAAGGAGAGTAAGAGGCTTGGAGGGGTATGGGCCACCCTGCTGAAGGGTGGTAGATGTGTGGAGTGGCCTGGCTATTTCTGAGCTTCGACTCCAGATGTGTTTAGCAGAGCTCTACTGGTTGAATGTGGCATCTCTTGGTTTCATAACAGTTCTTCACCATTATACCCCTTCCACTGATCAGTAAACTGAAGCAAGGAGCAGAAAACCCACTTCTCTATGAGTACTTTGTAATCAGTGTTGCTCATTGTGATCAGTAACTCCCCATCTTCTGGGTCTCTGTGCTAAGGAGTTTCATTGATCTCTTCCTCCACTTCTCTCCATGCACAGGTGGCCATGCCAGGGATGAGTTTGGTTCGTATCAGCAGGGCTCCCTGACAAGCTTGCCACCAGATGTTGGGAACCTGAGGTGTCTCACCCACCTGGATCTCAGCTTCAACAGCCTCTCCACCTTGCCCAGCTGCATCTGCCACCTCCCCAGCCTCCGAGTGCTTCTGGTGAGCCACAACAGCCTGGTGGCACTCCCTGAGGACTTTGGCTCTCTGAGCAAGCTGACTTTCTTCTCTGCTATGAAAAATCAGCTGAAGGACTTACCTCAGAGCATTGGGGAGCTAGTGGCACTGCAGGACCTGGATCTCTCAGAAAATGCTTTGGAATTCCTCCCCAAAGAAGTTGGGAATCTGCACAACTGCACAGAGCTGGATCTCTCTGGGAATTGCTTATCGAGCATCCCAGACTCCTTGGGTAAGTATTTTCTAGGGGAAAAGAAGGACATGGGCTTCCCGAGCTTTTGGTACAATCTAGGACCCCTGAGGCCCTTGGTCTCTGTCCCCAGAGTTGTTAGCACAAACCATCTGTTATGTTAGAGCCAAATGGAAGGGATATCCAGAAGAAACATGCTTGGTTCGGTCAGTCCCTTTGAACATTAACGACTCTCTGGACCATGCTTTTGGCTTCTGTGGATCATCGGGACTGCCTAGATTTCAATACAATTTACAATAGCCGAGGATCTGGCCTGGCTGGTTTTACCCAGGACTGGAAACAGAAGAGCTGGGGTTTAATGGGATGCAAGTCTGGGCTTGAAATCACACTGTCTGGTATGGACCAGTCCACAGAACCGGGCTCTGACTTCTGCTGCCCAGCTTCCTGGCTCTTGGGTCCTGTATTACTTTGTGCCCGGGGTTGTCACTGATGCTGTTTACTGAAGCATCTTACATCCATACAGCAGAGGACAGAGGAGGCTGCGGTGCCTCTCAGCTAATTCCCTGGACCCCTTTATTTTGTAAGCTAAAGGGATGTTGGGCTCTTGTGCTTTTCCCTTATTGTGTGTGTGAGTACTTGTGATGAGGAGGGCAACAAGGGGGGTTAGAGCTGATGTGCAATGCAATTAACAGCATGGATGGGGTGTCACTTCTTGTTGTAACCTGCAGCCAATTTGAAGTCTCTGCGGCGGCTGCATCTCCACAGCAATCTCCTGGTGACAGTCCCTGCCTCGCTTGCCAGCCTGCCCAACTTGTCCAGACTTGATCTGCAGAACAATTGCCTCCGTGCTGTCCCTCCTGAGATCCAGACCTCGCCATTCGTGCGCCTCCGAGGCAATCCCTTAGGAGAAACTGAGCCATCCCTGCAGGCTGGTAATTGCAAGGCTTCTGCTGCTGTGGGTTCTGCCCAGCTGTTTCCCCACTCAGCCCAGCATGGTGTGGATGGGTTTGGATTAGAGAAGACAAGCAGGCGGGAATCAGATCAGTATTTATTTGTCTGGAATAATTATTAGGTTTTAAGGATACAGACAGTACTAGTTCTGTTTTTGTGAGCCCAAGCCTGGTCTGAAGGGCTCAGTGGTCCCTGGAATTGGGCTTGCTAGCAAAGGTTTTACAGTGGAAGTGAAAATGGGGTTCACAGGAAACGGATCAGGAGAGGCTCCTAAAATGGTTCCAGCCTTTTTAGCAGAGGTGAGCACCAGTTCTTGGACTTGCTGCATGGCCCTAAGGCCATGGTGGATCATGCTAGAAGCACAGAGAGTAATAAGAGGTCATTCTGCTGTGCAGTTACCTCCTGCTTACCTGTGGTTCCCAGGCTGCAGGGGAGCAGCTCTTTGTCCAAGATGAAGATGATGAATGAGCAGGAATATGAGCAGGGCTTCCCAATGGTGCTGACGTTCACAGGAGCAAGTGCTGATTCTCAGGGGTGGCCCCAAACATGGGGCAATCAAACATGGCAATCAAACATGGCCCTGAGAGCTGCAGGGGTGGTAGATTGAAATATTTTCTCATTCTCCCTGCTTCTGAGTTTTCCTGGGGGATAGTCAGCATTTCCAGTGCATCTTGGGACCCCCCGGCCTCTTCCCATCCTGCTGCTGGTGCTTGATCTGAAGCAGTGTGAGCTGTCGGATTAGGATTAAGCCAAAACTGAAATGCAATTCAGCCTTTCTTGTCTACCCTGATTTAAGTTACCTCTGTCTCCTCCTCCTACCCAAACCTTCTTATTGCCACAGATGAATCCAGTGCCAAAGGCCTGCGAAGACTCTTCCTTGCATCAGGAGAGGACAGGTAAGCCTCTGTTATTAAGAACTTCTATTACAGTGGTGTAACAAGGTCCCAGACAGGATTGATACATGTGTGTAGGAGCTTACGGCCTCAGTAGGCCAGTCAAACACAAGGTAGAAGATTCTTCTGTTGATTTTTGGAGGGCTGAAGTCATTGCACGGTGTCATACATTCATGCATTTCTTCTGGAAGCTTTACTGTCACCTCTGAAGGCTGCAAAGTGGTCCTGGCCTGTGGCATCCATTTCTACTTTCCACCGGGGGCTGCCTCTGACCCTCTGCGGATCTACTTCCGAACCCTCGCACCAGACCCTCAGTGGGTAAAGCTGAGACACCATGATGTCCTGCTAAGTAGAGTCCTGGAGCTGCAGCCTCATGGGGTCAAATTCCAGCAGGTGAGGACACATCCAGGCCACCTACTGATCAATCTGCCTCTGCAGTAGCTTTGCAGAGTCTTCTGAGAGAGTCTTTGGGGACTTCTGAGACAGCTACCCCCATCACTGCTGGTTTTAAGTAGCTGCAGGACTGCCTTTCAAAGAAGCCCCACTGCAAAGACTCAGAAAGGACACAGCCAGCTACTCTGGCACTGTGCTGGTCTGGCTACTTTGCCTTCCCCACTGCTCCTGCTTGAGCTGAGCTATAACCTTCCTCACTCACAACCCTCCTCCTGTGCCAGCAGATAAGTGCTGTTCCAGCATTTGGCCTTAGCCTGCAAGGAGAATGGTGCGCATCCTTCCCTAGAAGTCTGATTGTGTGTTTTTCATTCAAACTAGTGAGTACTTAAACCACCAGCCCCGTCATGGCTGACCGTAACTCCACTGCAAAAGTTGCGTTGCCCTTTCTGCCCACAAGCTGCAGAACTTTTCCTGCCATCACACTACGTAGTGGACCTGACATCTCCTGTCACCTCCCTGGAGGCTGCAGGACAGAGCAGGTTCTTATCTCCTCCTCCACTCCCTGCATACAGGCCGTGCTTCGCCCTCTCCCTTCTTGTCTGCCCAGGAAGCCACAGAGCAGAGCTACGCTTGGTTTTATCCTTTCTATTGGTGTCTCACGGGAATGCTTTTTTTGCCAGGAGGTGCAGATCTGGATGCCATATACCTCCCCTCAAACCCTTCACCAGCGTGAGGTGGTAGTTCGGACCTTCAGTGGGCAGAGCTGGAGTGATCTGAGAACAAAAGTGGAGCAGAAGAGAAAATCAAAGGTAAGCAGATTGGATGACCAGTGACACACATCGTTCCTGTTCCCCTCTTTGGTTTTGCCCAGACAAGAGTGAGCCCATTTGAAACATCTCGTGAGCTGTGTTTTGACCAGCTGCTATAAAATGCAGTGGATTTCAGCTCCAGGTTTCCTCTCTCATGGAGGTGTGTCTCCTGAAGGGCATGAGTTGCAGCCTGCCGTGCTTCATCCCTGTTCTAGTGCTTTCATCTGCTTGGCTGTTACCGGCACTTATTTTCTTGCCTTTATTGTATTATGTTATATGCCTATATGTTTTATCTTCTTCCCTGTCTTCTGTTACAGAAGCATGTGGCTCACTGTAGTGTCCTTCACTTCTCTTGGTTCCTCGTGGTGTCTCGACTTGTGCAAAATGAATGCAAAGTGCCAGCAGAGGGGACATTGCTCTTTTCCAGTGTGGATCCAAGCATCAAAGTGACCTTTCCTCCTGGAGTCACTGAAGAGACTCGCAGTGTCAAGCTGCAGGTATGCATGCCTTAAAAAATGAGCTTTGGTAAGCCCTAGTGCAGCTGTTGTCCCATGCCAAGTAGGGGAGCTGAAGGTGAGATGTCCACCCTAGGATAATTCGTGTCTGACATGGATGCTTCATGGGCTGACCCACCTCAGATCACCTTCTATCTTAGTTTCCCTGCCTGCAAAATGGACTGTGCTCCAAGGTGCCCTGTGTGGGAAAGGGATCTCCTCACAGCTCTGCCAGTGCTCCCTCCGGCAGATCAGCAGGTAGCTGCTGTGAAGGGAACACAGGGAGATTGTGCCTCTTGTTCCCTTGCAAAACATACTGAGCCTGGCAGACCAGCTCAGTGGGTGAGATTGGGTGGGGATTATTTATGTGGATCTAACTTTAAAGCCACCCCACTAAAATTAATTGCTCTGTAGAGTTGCTAGATAGTGCTAAATGCTATTGTAATACCTTAGTCTGTCCCACCTTGCCAGGTTGACACCAGTATCAGAGCAGATTTCAGACAAAGTTCACTGTGCTTCCATTTCTCACCGGACCCTGAGACAAGAGCAGCACTGGCCTGCTGGGTGCTGGGGGAACTGAGTGAGCAGTGCGGAAATTTGGGTGCCTGACTGCTCTGCTCACCATGCTGTCTTCCACATCCAGGTGCTGCCAGTCTCTGCAGAAGAGATAGAGGAAATCACGGCTGATGCAGGGTGCAGAGCCAGTCCCCTGCTTTGCCTCTCCCAGGACTCCTTGGTGGATTTTCTCAGACCAGTGAGAATTCAGCTGCCCCTCCCACCCGGGGTCACAGGTCAGTTTATTCCCAAAATTGGCAAAGAGAAACGCCGCATCTGGAAAGCCACGAATGGCAAGCTGGGAGTTTTGTTTGCCTCTCCTGTTAATAATAAAGGTTGCTGCTTTTCCTGCAGGAACAGCAAGGTGTGTCTGCTGAGTGAGAGGTGGTGCAAGGTGGTGGTAGCTGAAGGTAGCTCAGGTCCAGCAGACTAGTGCTGGGTTTCACAGACCAGCAGCACAAGCTGTGAGAATGGCCTTGGCAAATGGATTTCTCTGCTGAACTGCATGTGTATTTAGACTGCTGGGTTTGGTATGACGGGTTGGAGAGGCACTCCTGCCAAGTGAGGAGATGCTTTGTAAAAGGGCTTTGATTCATGATTGGGAATAGCTTGAAGCAGGTAATGAAGATGCTGCCTCCAGGGGTCTGCCTTCTCTCTTACTTGCTTGATGATGAATCAGGTGCTGAGCCATTGCATTTAAAAGTGTACAATCATACACTAAGCCATCTCCCAGTCTGAATACTGCTATAAACAGCCTCAGCCTTGCCAGGAATTCCTCTGTTTGTGTGCTGAGTACCCTGTGTCTCCTAATTCCTATTTTCTTTGAACTTTCCTGGCTTTCTTGTGAAGAAGTAAAACCTTTTTGAGTGCGGCTTGACCTTCATTGTAACATTACCTGGTATTTGTATGTCTGAAGCCCATCAGGATTGAAGAGTCTGTGGGATATACATTTAGAAAGAGATAGAACTTAACTAATAACCCTAGATATTGGTGATGGGAATTGTCTAATGAATCTGTTGGTGGAAATCAGCACACTATCAGTTTAAGTCTGCATATTGTGCTAGAATATCCTGGAAGCATTGGAGTAGCCTCATCTTTTTATTGCTGTTCTTCTTTGACCGAAATTCAGTCCTGGATACTGAAGAGAAGGCCACGAGCCTTAATTTGGTGCTTTTAAAAAGTGAATCACCCAAAACTGTGGCTAGGTTTATAAAGCCATGAATAAAGGCTTCTGCTGCATATAGCATCTCTTGAGTGTTGTTGTCTTTAGGGCTGAGTTTGGATCGGTCAAGGCTTCATCTTCTCCATGGTGACCTGGAGGGCCAAACCTGGGATGACATTACCAGTCAGGTGGTGCTGGAATTCACCCATCTTTATGCAGTGTTTGAAGTCACCCACTTCTCCTGGTAAGTACAGGATTAGTCCTGAGGAAAAGATGGGTTGTTCCTCTGCCTTGCTTTTCCCACACTCTGACCAGGGGTCATGCCATTAACCCTACCTCTTCCCTTTTCCTTTTGCAAGTCAGGCCCAGCTTAGCACTTTGTCTCTACCCATTATTTTTTACAGTCTCGTGGTTGTGATGCTGGCTTCTCTTCCTAGACAGGATCCCTCCTTTTTCTTAATTCCTTGTCTGCCAGGTACTGGCTGTGGTACACCACCAAGACCTACATTGGAGGCATTGCCAAGAAAGTCTATGAGAGGCTGCGTATGTACCAGGTGAACTTCATTGCTCTGCAGAGGAAGAAGGACCCCGAGCAAGTCCTGCTACAGTGTGTCCCCAAGCACAAGGTCTGATCTGGGTGGCATTGCCTTGCTCCTGAGCCTCCCTTTGTAGGATGTAAGGGCAGCAGTGCACCAAATGGTCCTGTTCACTGGCCCAGGGTCATGGCTGGGCTGTCACCACACTGTATTGGTAGTGTGATTCCGGCTTACTGGGAGCTGAGGGAAGAAGGAAAACTCATTCTGTGCAGCGGTGGATGCCATGCAGTGATTTCTTCCCCTGCGAACCTTGGGCACCAGACTGCTAAAATCAGCTGAGCCACAGTAACTGGCCATGTGCGTGCTGTTAGCGTCCAGCAAACATGAGGCAAAACATGTTGGCTTAAACTTCAGTCAAATGTATTAAAGTTAACACGTCACTTGTCTGACATGGGCTAGTAGTGTGAGCAGAAGCACTGCTTTGGTTTCAGCTGGAATGGTTAGAAATGGTACTCTTCCCGATGTTCCTTGCTGTGTACAGTTCAAGCAGTGGAACAGAACATATGAGCCCTCCTTAATCTGCTTCAGTGCAACATCAGGTTAGTTTATGCTATTAGTTTGAGCTAATCTGGCTGACTTTGTACGGAAGGAGATGGGAAGGAGAGGGGAAGCGCTCACGCATTCTCTTCTGCTGCCTCTGCCCTCAGGGTATCAGCCCTTAGCAGTGTTGCTTCAGGTGTTAGCAAAGTAAGTGCACATCTGTGTTTGTAGAGCCTGTACCTTGACAGACAGTGCAGCTCAGTGAGGTGAGGGTTATTTTATCAGACTGCCAGAACTGGTCTACGTATCCAACTGTCTGCATAATCCTCTGGTCTGGTTACTCCTTTTTTTCTTTATTTGTTTTCCTGTATTGAAATGAGCTGTGGGCATAAACATCTGTAAGGATTCTTTATATCTTGGGTTCTAGGCTAAAATTGTTTCCAGAGGAGGCAGCAATGGCACTCACAGTGAGACTGGGGTTCAGGCGTGTCTGTATTCCTGCCAGGGATGGTCATGGGGTGAGAGAGAAGGTTTACTGTTACAAGTAGAAGAATAGACAATTCAGCTCTAGGCTGACTCTTGCACTGCCTCTGAGACCCCAGGTCTGACAGTGTGATCACAGACTGCAAAGCCAAAATGAGCTTTCTGGTGTCCTCGCTGTGTGCTATTGTAGCATGTGGCTTTTTGCAGAGAAAATGTCTCTTAATGGCACACTGTGAGGAGGATAAAGTAGCAAGTAAATCCCTCCCTGTCTCTGAAGGTTATTGACCTGTTAAAAAGATAGAGACATTTCTGAAAATGCTTTTTTGATGGCAGCTTTGGGATGGGCTATCTTTGTTAGTCCACATGGGCTTTTCTGCTTTTTACTTGAGAAAAGGGAAGCCACAAAACTCAGAGTACCACTTCCTTGTCTGTAGTGAATGTACCTGGGATAGGAGGGGGTGGATGTTTGTTCGTTTGTTTGCACCCTTTCCATGTACAGTGGTCTTTCCCTGTTGAAGGTGAGTGAGAGGAACATCATGGGCATAGGGGCATGGGTCAGGGGACAGACGTGCTTCAGACCAAACACGGGGTCCTGTGTTGTCATTCTTGTCAGGTTGACCCAGTGCTGAAGAAGCTGCAGGACCGCTATCGAGGACCTGAGCCATCTGACATGGTGGAGATGTTTGAGGGAGAGCAATTTTTTGCAGCTTTTGAGCGAGGCATCAGCATCGATATGGGTATGGTGGTACTGGGCTCCTTTCTGCTCCTACCTCTTGAGCTTCTCTAGCCCTAGGCGTGTTTCTGCTGGAGGCTGTACTCCTCCATGGCATTCCTCTCTATCTCCAGCTTGCCAACTACTCACAGCAGCCAGTCCATGGACATTGAACTTGTCACATTCTCTGGTCATCCAAATTTTGTGTCCACTTTTCCCTAAGAAAAGTGCTGTTTGCAGGCTCTCATGCTGTTGTAGCCTGCAGAGGGCTACAATACAATAGCCAAATGGGTTTATTTTATGACTGATCTGCTTCTGCAGCCAGCTATGCCCTTTTCTTGGCATCTTAGACACCACACTGGAATGCCCATGGTGATCTAATTAATGCTGCCCGTTTCTGAGAGAACACATATAAAGATTTTTTTTTGGAGAAGGTATTTCTGAAATAATCCAGAGCAAAGAATTGCCCCTAATGGAGCCATTAGAAGAGAAGTAAAGAGGGAGCAGGACCAAAACTCAAGATGACGTTTTATGCCCCAATGTGTCTGGACCTATTACAGATGCAAACTGAGCCATTTTCTGCAAAACCTGAACGTACAGCTCAGTTTCTTTGGTGCAAATTAAGTGCAACTCTATGAAGAATAAGTGCACTGGTCTTTCACTGGAGTTCATGAGGCCAGAGTCTGTCACTCTGTCCTGATTTAGGCTGGACTCAATTTCTAGATAATTACATATATGAATGTTGTACCCAATTATATTTTTTTCCCTTTAGCTGTATTCCTGTTTCTGCACCCACTGCAGAAATGGTGAAGAGATACGTGACTTATTTTTGTGCATTACAGGATGCTATTGCAGCTTATTCTCCAAGGGGTAGAATGGACCAAGGATGGGAGGGAGGTGCCAAGGATGGACTTGTCTCCATCTGAATGTCTTGCCCTGCCTTGTCTTCTGTTCTTGAACTTGATCTCCACCTTGTGGTCATTCTCCTTTTTCACCTGTAGGACCTACTTTCTCCACAGCCAGTGTTTTCTGCTTTCCTGTGTCACTCAGTGACAAAGGCGGGGCTACAATTCCTTCAGGCATGAATAGAAGGAGTAGATAGTATACTGCACGAGGCTGCTAGTGGGTGAAGGGCTGTTGGCCAAGCTTGAAAAGCTGCGCACTTTTCTGCACAATTTGAGTGTTGCTGCTTCTCTGCACAGATCGCCCTGACTGCGTGGATGGACGTCTCTCATTTATTTTTTACTCCCACTTGAAGAACATGAAGGAAATCTATGTGACCTCCCCTGTAGACAGGAAAGGCCAAGCTGTAAAAGGCCAGGTGAGCAACCAGTTACACTGACTTTTTGTTTCTTCCTTCCTTATCATCACTGCGTTTCAATGCTCCTCATAATAATCTCCGAGTTCCGGGCATGACTCTTTTTCCTCCCCTCTTTCCCTTGGCTTTTCATTTCACTGACTAAACCCTGAATAAACAAGAAGAGTAGACTGGAAGGATCACTCATCACTTAGCTCTCTGACTTACATTCCTGCCATTAACTCTTGGGGTGTTGGCAGTGAGTCCAGCCTTTATGGCAGAACCTCAGTGCTCCTCCCAGTTGCACTTAATTGGGAGTCCATATTTATGGACCGAGGATAGGTGGGAAATGCTGAATTCATTCTTTCCCAGACAGAAAAGACATGGTGCAAACAGGCTTTGCCACTATGCTTGAATCTGAGCTTCACTGCATGCTTTCTGTTTGCAAAGGTCTCTTTCTACCGAGGGGCAGTTCCTGAGAGCATCCCTGAAGATGCCAGCAGGAGGAGGAAAGGACCAGACTCCCTCTGGCTTGCTACGCTGCCCATCAAACTGCCTGTGAGTTGTTTTGTCTCCTACAGAAAAATTAATCTAGATGGGGTAAGAGCACAGCCTTCCTGCTCAGCTAATTTTGTCTTCCTCCATGAGAACGGATGCAATGAAATGACTGCAAGAAATGGCTGCCCAACCTTGTCATGGTGGAGATTCCCCACTCCCCATGAGCTCTTCTGAAGAGAGAAACATGAATAGCTGGGAGTGGTCTCCATCTCCTGCTCATCTTGCCTGTCAAGCACAGGCTTGTTGGATGGGTAGTCAGAGAGGGTGGATCCTTTGAATGAATGAAAGATGTAGAACAGGAGGAAGCTTGCTGTACTTAAGGGAAGCGTCTGTGTTGTTTATAAATTTCTTAGTCACACAGCTCACGCAGCAGGAAAAAAGAAACGTCTAGGATGAGGTAGGTAGACTGGATTTGAACACAAGTGTTGGGTATAAGTATTCTGGTGTGAGTCACGGGCCTTTAAAGGCTAGGCTGTATGTTACAGTGATAAATGCGACTTCTGCTTATGGAATTTAATTGATTTTTGAAAAGCTTAAAACAATAAATACCTTTGTAGGCTGAATGCTTCCCATCAGATCATGTGCCATGATCTCACATCCCTTTCTGACACACGCAACTTCACTACAAATCTACACTAAGTGCTCTCTTACCGCTGAGGCAAATATGCTTTGGGGAGATGGTTCATTGAAAAATGCTCTGTAAAGACAAGAAAGGAAATTTCCAGTGTGAGCTATGACTGTGAACACGATGATTTGATATTTTTCAGAGGCAGTGAGCATTGCTGGTCATTGCCAGTGTGACTGCTCCTTGCTTCTTACAGCCTGACTCTTCAGCCCCAAGATCTTCCTTCCTCCCCAGAAGGAGGAAGGAAATTTCAGTGCGGAGACCAAACGGCCAGACACTGTCTGCTACAAAAACAATTTGTTTAGCATGTTCTTTGTCTCTCTTCTCTGTGACACAGCGATTGAAACCCCGCTGGGGTGAGAACCCCGGTCGCCTGAATGGCTTCTCCTTCCCCCCGTTGAACCTGGGCAACGCTGAGACTGGCTACCTGACACAGGCAAACCTGCTGAGCATTGCCAGGCGCGTGGGAGCCGATTGGCAGACCATCGGCCTGAACCTGGGCTTGACCTATCAGCAGATTGAGCGCATAGGATACAATAACAGGTAAGATGATAGGACAAAGTGATCAACAGTGATGCATTATATCTATCTCTCTCTATCTGCAGTGTAATAGTATAAATTAATGCTTGGCTGGTTGAAAGTTTTCCCACTGGAATTGTTTCACTGGATAAAAGATGGGTTGACTAATGGTTCTTCTCAAAACGTTACCTTTTTTTCATGGAAAACTGATTATTTTCTCTTGCTGTTATAAAACAAAGCTTTATGTTTGAAAAACAAAATCGGGAAATAACAAACCTGATGAGCTTTGTAGTTCAGATGAGTCGCATTCCTGTTTTGTTCGGTGATCTGGATTCCTGGCCAGATTCCATCTCTGACAGTGAACAGTGGTCTATGGCATTAATTGTGAATATCATCTTTATTCAAAAAGAGCTTGTGGTACATCATGGGACATGCAGTCTGACCAAAAAGCCCGAGCAGTAGGAGAGAAGAGAGATTTTAGTGCAGGAACTGCAACTTCTATATGATGGGTGGGGAAAAGGTAGGCCCACTGAGTGCTTTGTGTGTCTGGATGACTTCTTTGGGGCTCCAGTCATGTGCTAGGACTCAGGTAAGGCCTCTTTGTGTTGCCAGTCAGGAGAGTGTGTTGGTTACTTCTGTACTTCCCCCTTTCTTCAGAGAGGACCTTGATAAGCAGATCCTGGACATGCTTTTCTCATGGGCTCAGCAAAACTCAGAGGATCCTGACTGTGTGAGCAAGTTGATTACGGCCATGAAAGAGAGTGGACGCCAGGACATCGCTGATGAGGTCGAAACCATCATTGAACTGGGTCATCAGAAATACAGGGAGTCCATTCGCCGGGTGGGCTTGGAGCAGGAGAGCAGCACTGAGGACTCTGCAATAGCTATGATGTAGCACCTAGCAAAAAGAACTGGGTTTTCTGTGGGGTCCCTCTGAGTACCCAGAGTGACAGCGTCTTGGGGCTGCTCCCACCTCAAGGGCCAGTGGCTTGCCGAGGAGCTGGACATTGATTTGCTTGTAAGCAGACCACTGAGCTCTCTTGACTCTGTACTCACATGCCACTTCTGCCAATCCCAGGCAGTTTAGAGTGCATTTATGAGCCTTTTCTGTGCTTCCACTTCTTGACCTTGAGCTTTGGATTTCAGAAACATGGAGAAATTCAGAGACTGAAGTGTCTGTCAGCTGAGTAGTGGCTAAAGTAGCCTTCAATGAATTAATACTCATGTTATGTATATTTATTTATAACTTATTCCTGAAACTGTGTTCTGCTGGAAACACTGGGTTGTGAGCATTTGGGTCTGTTTGTGCTCCAGTGCTTGATGGGAAAGTGGAGGTGCAGTAATGTTACGAAGGCCTGTGGTGCGGTGGGGACTGTTCAGCTACTTCTGTTAATGATGTGTTTTGCTCACATGAAAGTGTGAACTGTATTCCCCATGAAAATGTTTTCTGTTTTCTGCCAAATCTTTTCCAGTTCCCTCAAGCCCAAACCAAAACCTAAGTATTTGTGGGGAAAAGAGAAGAAACTAATTTCTAGCAAAATTGCTCTTGTTTTTTGCTTTTGCTCCAAAAGCTATTTTGGAACAAATAAAATTTCACGTTGTCCCTAGGCTGCTACCATGCAGCCTGCCAGGCTTTTTAGATGAGACCTACATGCTGCTGGTCTTTGACAGAGTTCCATTTTTATTTTACAAATAAGTAAAAATCCATAACCCTGCTGTTCTGTGAGAGACTCTAATTTAAGTGAAACTAAAATTTCCTTTGCAGTTCCAAAGGGGTATTCCTCACATCCTCCCAGTGAAATATGCCCGTGTGGTAGTGAAGGTGTGACCCCTCTTGAAGTCTGGTGAAAAGCATGACAAATTTGCATTTTAAAAATTGGTCTGACCAGCTGTGATATAGGCACTGTTGTGGGATTGGCATGAACTGTGCTGAGCTAACCTCCCAGTTTTGCCGTATGAACATCATCTATAAGGCTGGAAGTGTTTATTGCTTTTTAACTGCTCAGTCATTGACTACTGATGTGCCCTTCTCTTCCTGTTCCTCATCTCATAATGGGCCTCAACTAATGACCCACTAATGACAGCGGGAAATTTCATGCAAGCTTTTTGAAAGATTAATGTCATCTACATAAATTCAACTCTTTCAAGACAGGTTTGGATTCAGCATATCCCACTCTCTAAGCAATATTTAAAGGGCTGTTCTCAGTCTGAAAAACAAAAGTCTGTCTAAAAATGCCAAGCTGCAACACACAAAGTCAACATGCAGCTACAGGTCTGAGAAATCCTGCTGTTTTCTTCCCCCTGTGAAGAATCGTCAGTGGTTCCCTGATGCTGTGTTTCAGATCTGCCATCAGTACTCTTGAAAGGAAGGCATAAAATGGTTCTGCCTTTTTTTTTTTTTCAGGCCATTCTAACATCTCAGGCCACAGAGTGATTAGTGTCCAGTCCAGAGCACTGGACAAGGACTTGCAGGCTTGAGTTGTTGCCTTGGCTCTAGGAACTTCCTCAGATCTGATTCCTTAGGCCATGCTGCCCCTCAAATCTCTTGTTGGACTCAAGTCAGCAGTTCTGTTTTGAATGTATGTTTGCTCTGGTAGTCTGTGTCATATGTTCTTGTCTGTGATTTTGATGTATACCAACGAGGTATTTGTTCTTTCCTCCAGTTCTGGAGAGATGCATTTGGGCATATTGCTCTCACTGGGAATAAAATAAGCACTTAACTGTTTTACAGCACCGTCTGCTAATCCATAAATGCCTCGAGGTGTTAGACAGAGCAAGGTGCCTTTAAACCTGCTGGCAGAAAGACGCAGGTGAGCTTGGCCGTGCTGCACAGAAATGGGAGAAGAGCTCTTGTTTGGGTACTGCTGGCTGCAAAGTGCAGGACAGACTACAGCTGAGTTAATAGTATCCCTGTAGCTTGGCTTTGCTGCCCTGGGCCTAAGCTGGGAAACACAACATTTGGGGCATGGGTCTGACTATCTGAGCGTATGACTTGGGCTCCGGTGGAGCAGGTCTAGGGAGCAACAAGGCTAGTCTGGAGGGGACAGTGTGTAGGCTTAGCGTGGCCTCTGGTGAAGGTGCAGGAGGCTTTTGGCTAGGCAAAGCTAGGCTGAGGAAGTCTACGGGTAGCATAAGGTAGCATCCACAGCTACAATGGGATGAAGCTAGGCTGCACTTAGCTTTCTGCTTGTGATGGCCAGGCAACAGCTGAGTTAGGCAATGCCAAAATAAGGGTTGGGTAGGCTGAGCTCATCCAGGCATCAGCAGAGCTACAGCTCTTCCAGATAACAGATAGATTGGGCTAGGAGAGAGGGAGGTGAGTGCTAGGTGTTTAGGTTACGCCAGGTATGGGCTACAACCAGGCCAGGTGACAGGAGATACCAAACCTTAGACAGTATCATCAGTAGAACAGCTCTTCAGTATTTGGGCCGATAACTTAAGGAAAGTTAAGTAACTACCCCAGACAAGTATTGTTATCTGCAGTCTTCACTGCTGAGTGGCAGCTGCTGGGCTGGACCGCCTCGCTGGCATCTGGTTTTCTCCTTGCAGTGACACTGAAGCAAGCACCCAGCTGAGAATACGGAGGTGCTGGCCAGAAATCAGAGCAACTGTCTGACTGCTCTTTCCTTCAGCTGACTTGGCAGCAAATATTTGAGCTGGATGAGAATCAATGGAAAGCATGTTATTTTCAGGTGTGTTATCTTTATCAATAATCTCTTTGAAGCACAGCAACTCCTTCATAAGCCTGTAGTTGCTATGGCCAGGAAACGCTCATTACAGTTGCAGTAGATGGTTGAAGCAGAAAAAAAAAAGTAACATGGCATTTATGGGTTCTTTCATGAATTCATCCCATACTGGAGTAGTCTCTTTCCCTTTCTAGCTATCTGACTTTTCCTGGTGCCTATTAGGCACCTTACAGTGTCCTACTGATGGTCTGGCATATTTTGTGGTTTTTGTGCATGATCCTGATGCATTCAAAATTCCCCCAAATAAATTTCAACTAGGAAAAGCCTCCTTACAAAGAAATTTAAAAATAAAAAGAGAAATTGTTTGGGAGTGGGAACATTTTTTCTCCTCTTTTGACTGTAATATCTATACCTTTTTAACTCTCATAATTAAATCCTTTTCTGCTTCATAAACTGGTAGATCTCCAGCAGAATGACCAAGTGGCCCAGGGAGGTGAACAGTGTGTTTCCCACATGCCACCCTCCACTTCCACATTCTGCTAGCCATGACAGTCCTCTAGCTGCCAGGAGACAGATTCAGGTTAAGATGCTTCCAGCTCCTGCAAAGATTAATACAAGAAATTGCTGAGACATGAAAGCCCAGGCAAAGCTCAAATCAGTTTATTAATTCTATAAAAAACACAAGGCAAAGCCTGACTATATCCTTCAGGGGGGCTGAACTGTTTCCATGGTCCCAGCAATAAAATGCTGTATAATCCCCAGTAAAAGACCTGAAGGAAATATGAAGGTGGGAGGAAGCCCAGAGGGGCTGTGTTCAGTTTGTCTATTTACTGTGGCCTGACAACAATACTGTAAAATTCAGCACATCCATAGGATTGCTCTGATAAGGGAAAGGAGATACATGTGGTGTGTTGAGGACTGGATGGTTCAGCCATGAGCCTACCAAGCTTGATACAAAACTGAGGGAGCATTAGAAGATACCCTGACAATTGATAAGATTTCCTGCTGTTTGGTACCCTACAGTGTCCATACTCGACAGCGTCATGCTGCTATTGCTTTTAAAAGAGAAAGGAGATCTGATGGTCCTTAAATTCACTGTTTTCCCCCAAAAGGAGGATCACAGCATGTTTTCAGCCTTTAAAGCCAAGAGTAGCTTTCACTGGGAAAGGTGTGGGGCTGGTTTTCAGACACTGGTGCATCATAGACCCAGCCCAGGGCTGCCTCGAACTGAGCCCACCATACTTATCAGTTGTATGTTGTTAAAATTAAGAAAACAACCTTTGCTATAATGGAGGATGTGTCCATTTTCTTAACTCCGCAGAAATAAACTGTATGATGTTCTTAAAGCACTATTTTGCTGTAAATCTGTGTGGCTTGAAAATCCACAGGGAGAGTTTGATGCTTGTTCAAGTTCTCAGATACCTTGAAGGAACTAGGTGACTGGGAAATGTAGAAACCAGGTAGGCACCATGATGATGGAAAATTTAGCCTCTACCCTCCCTGCCTCACAGTAAGTAAGTCTGTGGGTTGAACCCATGCAGAAAGTTGCTTTGGGAGGCTGGGACTAAGCTCTTTCCGCTTGGTTTGCTTATTGAACACCGGTGCAGTTCTTGTCTTTTCCAGACAGGAGATAGTGGAACTGGAAAATGTACAAGGGGCAGGAAGGATGCTCATAGATGAGTAGTACAGAGTACTTTTAATTCTTTTTACAGCAGAGTATTACATCTCCTGGGAAAGGATGAAGACTGTGAATAGATGGTTGCCATCCACTGTTTCTCAGCTAGGTGGCACCAAATGAAATAATCCAACATCACCTGCAAATAAGCAAAAGGAGGTACTTTTTTCCCCACTGTGCATAGTTCTAACGCTGACTTATTGCTGTGAGATGTTTGAGGCCAAAATATAAATGTTGTCTTCAGAAAGTAACTGGTTAAGTTGGTGGGAAAAAGATCCTCTGAAAAGCAAACGAATACGGAAAGCTGAATTCGTTCCCACATGGAAGGAGTGAGAGACTGGGGCTGCCTTTCTGTCCTGGTTTGGACTAAAACAGAACCAATTTTCCTTTCAGTGATTTTTCCTTTCAACTAAGTTTCTTCTAAGTAACTGCACTTTCTGAAACTAACTGCATGTTTTGCAGACAGCGTCTGCTTCTAGGACTGATAATGCTCAAAGTTTATAGTTATCGCTGAGGCACTGGTAGGGACGTTATGCAGAAAGGCTCTTGCTGTACTTAGTCTTAGAGAAACCAAGGTCACTGCTAAATCCCTCACTGCTTACGAGTGAAGAGCCGAAGGGGGGGGTCGCACCTCCAGGGAGGAGTGGACAGAACAGGTGACCCAAAATTGACCAACAAGATATTCCATCCCATACACGTCATTCTCGGTATAAAGCAGGGGGATCACGAGGGCCTCGCTCTCTTCTATGGCTGGTGTCCAAACAGGACTCTGTCTGTTTTTATCCTGCCCTCGATCCCAATCTGTGAGTTCCTGAATCCAGTTCCCATCTGTCGCTGAGTCCAGTCTGGGCCTTCCCGAAGCCTGCCCTGCAGTGCCAGTGGTGATGTGACTGTCATCGGGGGAACTTCATCTTGGTTTTGCATATATTTGTATATATTGAATTATTTCCATCATTATTATTAAACTCTTCTTCATTGTTATTGTCTATTAAAACTGTTTTAACTTTCCAATCCCTGGCCAGAGAAGGGGGTATTGATAAGGCACTTGGGAATATGACAAATACTCTCAGCCTCTGGAGGCGACTCTTGTCAGCCGTAAAGAGCAGGTATCCCTTTAAGGATGATATTGTATGCCACCCAAGCAAATGAACCACTATGGAAAAAGGTATTAAGTACCTGAGAGAATTAGCTGTGCAAGAGATGATTTATAGTGACCCACGGATAATTGTAGATTGTAAATTGTAAATTATAAATTTCTCAGGCAGGAGATGAATAAGACAGCAGCAACAGAGTATGTGGAGAAACAAAGCAGGCAGAGGAGGCAGATCAGACATCTCTACTTGCTTTCTCTAGAAAGGCAAGACTGCTGCAAGTCTTCTGCTGAAGCTGAAGCTGCCCTGTGGATAAAGGGAGACCATGCTTGCATGGGTCAGAGGCGGCTGTCGCCTGGACCCCTCCTTGGAGCCATGTGGCTGAGCTTCACTCCTGGACTGAGAATTTAAATGGTGACCCATAACAAACCAGGCAGCACTGCTCAAAGGGAGAGACAGGATTTCTACCCTGGACATGTTAAGCTTGAAAACATCTGTTCTGCCTTGGTTTCACTGCGTCTCAGCAGAGAGCTGCAGATGGAGGTATCTCCCAGCATCTCCTGGCTGGGCACACAGTCCTGTGCGCTGGGTCACCAGGTGGAGCCACATCTTGGGGGAGGCCCTGTGTGGCCATCAGATGCTGGGTCGCAGGAGGCCAAGAGGGAATATAGGTTGGTCACAGGGGATATGGGACAGCCTCACATCCCATCATGGAGAAGTTGGGAAGGTCTGATTTAGCTAATGGGACATGAGAGCTTGAGGGATGCTGCCTGCAGACATTTAGTGAGTGACTTGGGAAAACAGCAAGCCAATATTTCTCACCTTTTAGTTGCTCAAGCTGCCATAAGTTTCCAGGCTTTCACCACCCTGTCAGCCCTCTGCCTGAACCAGCAAGGGTAAACCTTGGTATTTCTAATAAAATAACAAATAGCTTGAGAAATGTTTGAGTTTTCTTCCTTCCTAATGCAGAAAACCTTTTTCCCTGATAAAAAAAAGGTACCAGGGTGCTGCAGGTCCACCCATGGGATGGCTCCAAGGCAGCACCAAGAGCTCAGAGCTTTGGGTATGAACAGGAGGTGGCACTACACAGTGACCTGAGTAAGCCCAGATGTGTCCCAGCCACTTCGGCTCTACCAGGTCTCTGCCAAAGGCCAGACCTGGTCTTCTGGAAGTGTTTAGCATCACCAGGTTTGGAAACAGCAAATCTGCGTGTCCAGGAGAGAGTGGGGCTCATGCAGGGGGTAGCTGCAGCCCCTATGGAGATGCCCATCTCTCCCCACCATGTGAAGAAAGGACCTGGCTGATGAACCTGGGTGGTTAGGCTTCTAATTGTGCTTTGTTGTGTTGATGAAGAGAAGCTTTAGATTAAAGTGAGAAGTAGGACACGAGTGCTGGCCGAGTGAGGTGGTAACAGGATAGTTGGGGGAGGACATGAGCTTAGGTATGAATCTTTGCCTTGCTACTTCTTCAGCCCAGTCCTCGGAGGATTTCACTCCCTCTGGAAGCAGCAATGGCTCGGGAAGAATGTTTTTGATTTTCTTCTCTCTAGGTTGGAGAAAAAGGAAATCCTTTTGATTCTTAACTTCTCCCAAGGCCAGAGCTGAGAACAAGCGAGGGGTGTGATGCTGGTTGTAGCTGCTCTGTCCCTAGACTGCAGGTTACTGGCTTCTGGGGCCTGGCACATCCTTCATGTGCTGTAGGAGCATCAGGCTGAGTGACAATCCCGGCAAGGCTTTCATCCTGGTGCATTGGGAGGAGAAAGAAAACACAGTGTCTCCCCCTCAAATATCCCTTACAATAGATGATCTGGTCGCAGCCCGGGCAGGAAAAGAAGATCCTGCTGCTTAAACAGGCTATTTTGTGACAACTGCTGTGCATCAACAATGGCTGGAGGGCAGAGGCAGTCACAAATGGATCCATCAGCGTTTTGGGGTCCCAAAATAACATGGCCCTGAAGGAGCTGGCTGCAGCTCTTGGCAAGGCAGTGAGCCCAGGAAGCCATGACTCTCCCTGTAGGTCAGGCCATTTCATTTTCACCCACGGCAGGACAGCAGTGTCCTCAGTGTCCACTTCACCCTCCAGCCTGGCATCACGAGCCATCTCACCTTTCTGCCCCCAAGAAACAGCAAAGCAGGTTAATAAGGCTGCAGATTTCCCTTAGTTGTCTGCTGGTGCTGGAAGGGCAGATGAATGAAGGAGCTGTGGAGAGTGAGGAACACCATAAAATCCTGGAGCAAACAGCACACTTTGGCATTGCTCAGCCACACACCCCAGGGAAAGAGAGTGATGCTCCCTAACCTGCAATGCCCCATAACTCCAACGCCACCTCTGCACAGGGGCAGATTCGGATGGTGGGACACTGTGGGGCAATTTCTCCCTGGGATGAGGGGGTAAGCTGTGCTGAAAGGCTCCTGCGGCAATAGGCGGCTGCAGCTGCAGGCTTCCTGCCAGCAGCTGTGCCCGGAGTGAGATCTGGAGGCCGATCTTGCAGCCAAGACAGCGCCATTCATCAACACTCAATAAACAAAAGTGCCTTGCTGTTTTATCTGGGAGGTAAGCGTGCAGGGCATGAGATTGCTTTCCCTTGTGCCCTCTGTGCTGAGCGTGGGAGCCTGCATTGGCCACCAAAGGAGCCAGGGCACTGCTGCTGTGGGACACGGTGCGCACAGGTGGGCAGGAACGGGGGGGCTGCTGGGTGTCAGGCAGCCCTGAGGCCGGACCCCCCACAGGTGCTAGGCATGGCGAGATGCTGGTGCTTACTAGAGGTTGCCAGCCCTGTGAGGTGTGTTGCAGGAGCTGGGCCATTTTGCGAGCCAGCTTATGACACATTACCCATTAGTGGTCCAAGGTCAACCCTGCGGCTCTAAAAGTCACTTACAAAGGGAAAAAAAATCTACTTTTATGCCTTCTTGGCTTCTTGATGATCAATGATGGAAGCCTGAAAGCTTTTTGCTTGTTTTTTTTCAGAGACTAACATTGCTGAGCCTTGATTTCCCTGCTTTTGTTGGAGAAAAGTGGCTGGAGAGTTTGCTGGTGGGAACTGAGGAACACTTGTGTGCCTTGAGCATCAGGGACTTTCCTCCTGCTATTTGTTAGGCAGTTGAATCAAATAGCTACTAAGAACGTCTGCAGCCTCCTTCCACGGAGCAATGGCCAGAGGGGACAGACAGTCCATGTATACTGGTTCACCTGCATGGTCTTGCAGCCTTGAGCTTTTGGGGACAACAGAGCCAGGCTTGGGGTAGAGCTGTCCCCTTCCTGCACCCCCTTCACTCTCCAGCTGCATCCATGTCCCCTCTCACTTCTGTAATGCCAAGTGTCCGCACAGAAAACGAAACCAGACCTGCTGGGTCAGTGGTTTCTGGGTGATTCCTGGCGTTCCAGCCGATGGCCAGCTGTGAATCTGTTCACATTCGTTCATTCATACCATTTGGCTGTACTCAGCAGTCAGATGCTGGTTGTCTCCCCTATTACCTCTGTGCCATTACCTTTGGCAACCCATCCTGTGGTTCCAATGGAGAACAAGATCAGGCTCAGTTAATACTGATTTTTCCAGAAAACTATGTTGACTGGTGCTAATTATATGTTACTGCCTCTTCAATCTTTATCAGTTAAATTGTCTACCAGCGCTCTGATAGTCACGTCCAGGATGGCCACGGGGCCAAGGGAGCAGTGACCAAGCCACCCGATTTGACTTTTTTTAAGCATTGGTTTAATACCCACACTAATCAGGTGGGGATTTCACTGGCACTCCATGATTTATTAAACAGAAAGCAATGCAAATGGGGAAGGAAGCTGAAAAACATGATCTTGAAAAAGCCTCTTTCTTTGCCAGCAGACCGAACTTGACCCATGTCCTTGGCAGGGCTAAACCAGCCCACAGCCTCTCTGGCAGCCGGGCTGAAAGCAGCGCAGGATTTTTGAGACTCATTCAGGAGAAGCTTTGTGACAAGCTGAGCACAAACCTGGTACAATGCTCCCATGCGTGCCCTGATGACAACAATATTGCCTCGTACAGGAGGTCCTGAGCTCTGCTCTTCACCTTGTTATCAGATGCAGACATTGCTGCTTTTGAAGCTCCACTTTGTACCAAGTGGTTTTAAATCTCTCTTGTGTCTGTCAGAAGAAAAATTTTATGTCCGAGAACAGAAAAAACCTTGACAACCTGGCACTCGCTGAACGCGAACTTTCTTCCTCTGCTTTTTTTTTATCGCCTCTCTTAAAGGCTGCCAGAAGAAATTGTTCCTTTGCACCATGCAGGTTACAAAGAGCGGTTGTTTTTATGCAGCAGAACCAAAAATAAACGGATGATTGCAGTCCTCTTAAAACTCAGTGCAAAGCCGGAGAGCGTTAACCTCTTTTTTGCCAGGGGATGGTACTGTCCTACCAGCACATCTATGGGATGGCACGTTACGATAAATGATAAAATCTATCCCCCTCAAACGCTGAGTTCAGTTCAGCTTTTGTCTGAGTTGGTACAGTGCAGTGAAACCCACCAAAGCCTTTGCAAAACAGGGCAGAGTGGGGACTCGCCACCACAAAGGAAGGGGGCGGGAAGAAGTTTTGCAGCTGGGGAGTGGGAAGGGGTGACTGCAGCTCCCCCGTGCTGGTTCTCTGTTCCCCAAACTGGAGGAGCCCCGTGTCAGTGCCCACCAGCACTTTTCCAAGGACGTGCTGGAGACAAGGCTGTGGGGTTGGACAGACTATGCCAGCGGCTCCCTGCCCACAGCACTTACATTTTGCTCCTGTGATGGATGCCCATCCAATACACACCAGAAAAATGGCCATGGTGCACAAGTCTCCTTCCTTGGTCAGACACCACCTTTCTGGAGTGAGCTTTGTCACCTCCTGTGCTGCATCTTCTCATGCTTTGCCCAGCCCAGGTTGAAAACTGCATAAGCTGCTCTCTTTTTCACCTACATCCAACTCATCAGTGTTGGCTTCTGATGCTTCACCAACCTCTGGTTTACATCTTCTCACCTTGGGTTACAGGTCCCTGACTCTGACAAAAAGCTCCTCTTGTTTTCAGGTGTGTGCACAACTCTGATGCTTCTGGGCTGTTCATCATGACTCTGTGTAATTGTCGCTTCTCCCGTGTACACAATGTCCTCGTTAGCCTGACATGCTCCCCCATCTTTGTAGCTGCTCTTCTCTGATCATCTCCGGTTCATTGTACAGGTTGCGTATTCGTGCTCTGCTGGCTCCCATGACCCTTTGGTGCAGAGCTGGTAGCCCCACGCTCACTGCGTCTGTTATAGTGTAGGGCCTGGTGCACGTGAGTGGTGAGGGACGCGCTTGTAGGTGCATCCCCCTGGAGATCTTTCCCTTTTTCCTTGGCGGTGTCACACCTGTGGGCGTCATCCCAGGAGGCAGAGATCCGCCTGGCTATTGCTGTCCTCCTCGCCTTCTTCCTTCATTTCCAAAGCCCCCTGAAACGGTCTCCGTCGATGTTTTTGTGCAAGGACTCAGGCCCCGTTACACTCCTGAAACCACGAGGGAGCCTATTAAACCCGAAAGGGATGCCTGTCTGTGGCTGGAGGCTTTCCAGCGGGGCAGCAGGCGGCACAGCACGGTGACCCAACCGACCACAACCGGCTTGGTCTTTATACTGAAGGGTCTTTATTTAGAAGGGAATGGCAGATTTATTATTTTTCCCCCCATTTTCCCTTGTCCCGTCGTTCCGCCCCTGTGCCGCCTCGCTAGGTGGCTCAAGATGGCTGACGGTGGGGTGAGGCAGAGCGCACCTCGCCCGCGGCGGGGCGGGGGGTGGATGCTGACGGCGGGGAGGGCAGGGCTCCGGGCACGGCAGGACACCCCCTGCCCCCCGTGGCTCTCGTCGCCGGGGGACGCTGCGCCCCGCGGAGGGCCCAGCCCGGGGGAGGCCGCGGCGAGGCGCGCCCGCCCCGGCCCGCATTGCCATGGCGACGCGGCGGCCGCCCCGGCGGGGAGGGCCCGGCGGCGGCGGCGGCTTTTCCTGCGCCGAGCGCGGCCAGAGGGGGCAGAGCTGAGCCGGGCCGGGCCGCGCCGAGGAGCTCTGCACCCCGTGCCGCACCGGCCTCCGGCCCCGGCGGGAGCCCGCCGCCGCCCCGGACCGGTAAGTGCAGGCGCGACCCCTCCCCGGCCCTCGGGAGGCGCCGCCGGGGGACCCGGCACCCCTCCTGCCTCCGGGCTGCGGCTCGCCTCCCCCGGCCTGGCCTCTGCTCCGCCGGCCCCTACGTCTCTCGCCCCGGCCCATCACCTCAGGGGTGTGCCGGGCCCCCTTCCTGCACTCCGGGTCTCTGGGGGGCCGGCCCCTCACCCCGGGGGCTGCGGGCTCCCCTGGCCCCCCCGTGCTTCCCTCACCCCGCCGGCTGCGGGCTCTTCTGCTCCCCCATGTACCCCCCTCGCCCCGGGGGGTGCAGGCTCCCCTGGTCCCCCACTTTCCCCTCCTCACCCCAGGGGCTGTAGGCCCTCCCGGTCCCCCACCTGCTCCCCTCACCCTGGGAAGTGCCGGTCCCCCCAACCACTCCTCTCCTCCCAGCGGGTGGGGATTCCTCTGTCCGGATTTGGGGCCGGAGGCGCAGGTGTCCATGTGTCACAGCCGAGCCGGGGGGAGATCGCCCCGTGCTCCCCGTGGTGCTGGGGTTGCCCTTGCTGGGCGTTGGGGGCTGTAGCAGCGTTGCCCTTCCTCTCCCCGCCTGTGACGGGGAAATTGCGGGTGACACGTGTGTGGTCTCAGCCGTGCCCTTTAGTGCTCCGGAGCTGCTGCGTTTTATATTGAAAGTGATTTGCACGTTTCTTTGGGGCCTCTGATTTCTGGGGTGATTTGTAGGATTGTAGCCTCTGGCCGCCCCGGTCGCAGGGCAGGGTCCTGCATCTAAGCCCCTCCGAGCTCCTTCCAGGCTCTCCTAAGCCAGATCTGCGCCTCTTCGAGACAGGTCAAGGTTATTGTGCTCTTCCTCCCGTGGATGTGGAATGTGGAAATGTGGATAGGCTGTGGGGTTTCCTCAAGGTCACCCTGGGAATTGGACCCCAAGCATCCTCTCACTGCTCCCTCTTGAGCTGCCGGACTCCTGCTGGGTGAGGGCACAGTTGTGGAAATCGGATTTTCCAGTGCCCCGGGCCTCTCTCCTGCAGAGCTTCTGAGCTTTTAGTTTCTACACCTTGCCAGGCTGTCAGAGTAAGAAACATCAGAGCAGGATCCCAGCTATATTTATTTGGCCTAGTATCTTTTCAATATTAGCTGTTTACAGTTAAAGACTTGGGTGTTTTTACCATAGCATGTTCATCTCCAGGAGTGTCACTGCCGTTAGCATCTGACCTCTCGTGGTGTGGCTGCTGCTGTTGGGATTGTCTCTGCAGTGATTTTGATCACTGCAAGTCACTGTGGCTTTGCCTCTCAAGAACTCGCTTCTTGGCAATGGCAAGCAAAAGGCAATCAGACTAGAGTGGTACTCGGCTGATAACGATGTATCGTGTGGGACTCAAATGGTGGTTGTCTTCTTGTCCTCAGCTTGTGTTTTGCTTTCCAGGCCATTATAAATAAAGGTATAGATGAGGTCTAATAGGAGGAGTTTCTCTAACCTCTTCACTAGAAAATAAACACCAGTATTTAATGAGGATTTACCCCTTTGAATGTCTTGCCTGTAGGATTTTTAACTGTGCGCTACTGCTTCTTCTTGTCATTCACACAGGTACAATTTTTCTCCTGGTGCTGTGCCCTGGGGCTCATTTGCTCACTGAGTGCCCATCATAGTAAGGAGCGCTATGTTTTGAGGGCGATGGTGATCGGTGGCAGAGATGGATGGCCGAGTTGGAACAGGGAGAGAATCTGTGTCGTAAATTGGAGCCTGGCACCGCTCTAAGGAAAGTCTGCAGTCTTGTTTGATGCCCAGCAATCTTGTTAATGCCTTGCTAAGATGCCAGAGCCCTAGAAGATCCTCCTGCTGCCCTTTTAAGAAGGGGTAGTGTGCTGTATTAAGTTACTAGGAGGTAGAAATCACTGACAACCTGTCAGGGCCATTTGCTCCCCTTTTCCTGCCAAGATTTAAATGAGTGGGCAAGACAGGGGGAAATATCTACCTGGCTGGCCAAGGTGACAGCAACATCTACACGTGGAAGCAGCCCCCCTGCTCGCTTGTGCGTCACATTTTGTGTTGTAGGTCTCTAGCAGGGCAAAGGTGCGATGGAGAGAAGGGGCCGAGACACAGTGGCTGGGGTTTGGTGTGCCTCGAAGCCTGGGAGCTGTGAGGATTTGGAGCTGTGCTCTGATGATGAGGGGGTTATAATGGGGAAAGTCTCGCTTAGGAGCTGTAAGCATTTCATGTGCCTGTACAGTTGTTCTTGTGTAACTGTTGTCATGTTGAGAATTGTGAAATAGTAGGAGGGGGAGATTTTCTGGAGTAGGGCAGCAGCGTTTTTAGGTGGGAAAATGTTCTGCTGTATTTAGCTAGAGTAAAACACATCTAGATCCAGCATCCCTGACTGGCGGCCCAGTTTTGCACATTCCCCTAAGAACAACTTTTCCATGAGGGATGAAGCCCGATCTAGGGAACACCCTTATTGCAGCATATGTGATGACCGGCTGTGAAAATAGTTCATTATCTCTGGCACTCTGAGTTTTATGTGAATAATCTGCAGCCAGGAGGCTGTAAGAGGAGTGATTGATGAGTTGCTCCTTCTCCCTTGGCAAGGAGCACCTAGGTGTGGTGTAGGGCTGCGTGGTCTCCATCTCCTGCCCTCCAAAGGGGTGGGCTTTGGGTTTGCTGCTGGGCTGGGGGGTTCTTGTTTTACAGATGTTGGCAAACCTCTGGATTCTCTTTCACCACACTGTGGCCATAAAACACTCTTGGAGAGCAATTGCCAAATTCACAGTAGTTGCTGGAAGGTAGTATGTCCTTGTGAAATTTGGGAGGTGAAAGGCTTGTGTGGCGAGAAGAAGAGTTTAGCCTTGTTGAATGTAGCCGCAGAGGGACTCGTGTCCCACGATACTGTCTCACAACACATCTGCCTTGTTCTAGCACGACGCTTTCTTTTGTCACTTAATCCTTGGGCTCACTTGGGGGCAGGAAACTGCAAATGTTTTGCACTGCCAACTTTCCAGTGCCAGCAAGATGCCCTGTGCAGGGTGTATCTCCTAATGGGCTGTTTCTGTCTGCCTAAAATCATGTTGTGCTGCGAGAATGACATAGAAGAACTTTGAACTAGGCCCTAAGGGGGAAGAAAAAGGAGTGGAAAAATGCAAAATATTTTTGTTTGGTTGTTAGGAGATCCTGTGCTGAGGAGATGATGTGTAACTAAACCAGGTTTGGAATGTCTGGGACAAATGAGTTTCCTTGTGATCCTGAATGCAGCAGTTCATGTGTATTATGGTAGGATGCTAATGTCCTATGAAGGGAGTTTCTGCAGTTTCCCCTTTTCTAGGCTGCTTCAGAACAGAAAGCCACTTCTAAGTCTGCATCATTCCTGGCTGTCCTTTTTCAGAGTGTTTTTCCCTGTTCTTTTTTTGTTTGTTTTGTTTTGTTTTTTCCCCAGAATGAAGGTGTTGGCAGGTCAGCAGTGTCTCAGAGCTGTGCGCCTTGGCATTTGACTGGAGGCAGAATTTGCTTTTCACCAGCTGAGGCTGGGCCATCATGTGGGAGCCCTCGAGCTACAGGAAGAGCCTGGGCACACAGCCTCTTTAGCCTGTCACTTACCAGTTTGTTAATGTCCCGTTAGGCTTCCTGTTGGACAAGTGCCTGCACTGCTCCTTCAACAGCAGCAGTGCAGGATGAGGAAGGATCTGGCCGGTCGCAGCATCCTGCCTTGTGCTACTGCAGGTACATAAGGACTGATTATTATTCCTTTTACAGCTGTATGTGCGTTCACCTAAATCCTTAACCATGTTTTCAGGAAATGCAAAAGCTTGCTTTGATGTCCGTGTTTGTACGTTCAGGCTTTCTTAGTAGTACCCAAACATCTGCCCTACCAGAAAGTTAGGAGAGTTGGAATTATCAATTAGTTATCATGGCAAACCAGCTCTGGATGCTGCCTGTGTGAACTAGTGCATTGTTTTTATTTTTTACTCTTGAACATACCATACACACTGAGTATGTTTCGTTGTGCATTTCTCATAAATGGCTGCATGGACTCTAGCCTTGCTGGAGCTGGTTGCCTTTTCTGTCTGCAGTGAGACAGCAGGACGTGACTGCAAGCACAGTCACATCTGCTGAAGAGGTGCCTGAGGTCTAACAGGACAGTGTGTTTCAGCTTCCCTGGTGCCGTGGTTTGATTAAGCCTTCCTTCTTCTGCAAGGCTGAATCTTCTGGCCTGTGCCTGATTGGACTGGGGACTGTCATTTGGCCGTATCCAGCTAACAGCAACATAGGGTTGCTGGACCTAATGTCGTGTTGCTCCAGCTAATCCTAACAGCAGATAAATAATTTTTTCCTGTCCTCTTCTGTTTGCTTTCCAGCACAAAGATAGCGGGAAGGAGGAGGTGGATTGAGCTGTCCAATGCAAAACTGGGTGTTGCTTTAACCTTGCAATATTGATGGCTGGGTAGTTCCAGTTGTTATGAAGATAAAGTAACAGGGGGTACAAAAGCTTTAGAAAACAAGGCAAAACCCCAGACAAACCCAATGAAAAGACTTGTCACTTTGGGTGGTTTGGATTTCTGTCTGGCAGTTTCCTCTTGAACATCTGCAAATATAATAGTTTTGAGTACTTGCTGTCTGAGGAGGGCTGCCCACATGGAGATTGTTTGCCTGGGGAAGGGAAGGGCACTAGGGCAGCAATGCTTATTCTGTGTCAGGAGAAATGTGATGGGATACCGTTTATTTAATTTGTGGGGTCTCTGTTGATCTTGATTTAGTGCAGCTTGTGGTGAGCTGCTCACAGGAATGCAGTCATGTTTATTTTGTTAAACCTTTTCATAACCGGTTCTTGTTCTCGTTTTGTGGGTGGGTGGCTACGCTTTGTCAAACCTGCCTGTGCCCTGCTCCTTTCTTTGGTGCTGATGCTGGTGTGTGGCTTATCAGGAGAGCTGTCTGGACTTTTTTTCTTTCCTGGGTCTGCAGCATTATCCAGAGGCCAGAAGGAGAGAGCTTGATTTTCATCCTGAGTTTCCCAGAATGGCATGAATTTGAGCAGCTGGAGATGACAGAAGTCCCATCAAAGACTGTGCCTGCCCCACCTGGTCTTTGGCTCCATGGCTGGGGCTCATGCTCTTGATTTAAAGACTGTCTCAGCTATGAGGAGCTTCATGGACAAAGTGGGGAGAGGGAAGGAGAAGGAAAACTTCCCCTCTTATACATGACTGTGGTGCTGCTGCACTGAGTGACTAACTGTCTTGGAGGAGGTGTTTGGGAAGAGAGAAGATGTGTGCTTTTCTTTTTTAATAAGAGCACAAAGTTATGGGACTTTCAGCAAGTCATTTTAGTAGGAAAGAGATGCTGTGCAGATGAGCTCTTAGTTTGGATCAAGCCAAAAGCCAGTCCAGTAGCCGTGATCCTTCATTTCTGAATTCAGCTGCAGCTTCCAGTGAATCCTTTTTGCTTCAACAAGGGGCTGTGCTGTGTGACGTGAAAGCTCCTAGCCAGGGCGAGCACTGGCTTTGCTCGGATAAACGCATGGAAGGAGGCGGTAGCATGTGGTGTGCTTAGGCTGGACCAGCGCATCTGTCATTTCTGATGCTGCTGAGTACTGTGTCCTTGTCACTGCGGTGTCTGACCCCTTACTGCCTTTACTGGGTGTGCTGCCTACGCGCCTCGGCAGAGGAGACAAGGGCAGTTCCCTGTTGCCTGCCGGGTAGGGTGGGATGGAAACACCTTCTCCAAGGCCACGTGCAGACTGGGAGCTTGTTTGGTGCCCTGTTCAGTGCTGTGCTCTTTGCTCTGTGGCAGGGATTTATAAAGAAAGAAAAAAGAAGGAAGCGTGTTTTAGGGACAGGATGTGTCAGGGGCTAACTGTGAATTCGGGTACTGCTTTCTCCTTTGCCACAGATTCAGAGCATGACCTTGGATAAGCAGTAAAATGTCTGTCTCTGACCCTGTCCCCTACCATCAAATAGGGACAGCAGCACTTGCAGGGTTTTGCCACTTGTACGCAATAGCTGCTGCAGAAGGTATGATCCGATGTAGTAAATGGTCTCTCCTTCTGGGTGTTTCATTTTCCTCTTTCATTTTGTGTTGGCCTTCTTGAGGATGGGGGGTAGCTTCCTTTTCCATGCCCTGGGTAAGCTGAGCTGAGCTCTTCTCTGTAGGGCAACAAGAGCACTTGTTGGTTCATCTCATCCTTTGGGAGCAGCTGTTGTTTATGGAGGCTATTTTCTAAGGGTATTAGTTCTTTTAAAGAACATGAAACACGTTGTGTTGGCTGACCCCCTGAACTGTCCTGCTCACTTTGTTAGCATGTGTGCTGACCTGAACAGCTATTGTCTTTTTGAAGCCCCCCTTTTTTTTTTTTTCCCTGAAACTTTACAATGAATACTCATTGCTGCTCTGCTCTGGTTCTTCAAAACTAATGGAGAGCTTGAAGGAAATAGCTTGGATACTGGAGCGATAAGCGCTACAGAAATGCCGGACGCTACATAAACGACTAAACTCAGCCCCCGGTCCTTCCTGAAAGAGGGATGATTTGCAGAAGTACTTCAACAGATGGTCTGAATTTGGCTTTGGAAAGGGGAGAAGAAATGCCAGGCCGGTGCTGAGCTGTGTGTGGGCGCGTGCCCGAGAGCACCGCGCCGTGTGCTGCCTGCCAGCGCGCTCCTGGGGAGGCTGAGCAGGCTGCTCCCGCGGCCTCTACGTGCTCGGCAGGCATCTGCACACGCTGACTCAGCCTCTGCGGCTTTGCCAGGTCCCTGAGGTGGAGTGAGCTCCCGCTACCCCTGCGGTGAGGTTCGGCTATGCCCCCTTGCTGTGCTGTTCTGGTGGAGGTGGGCCGTGGCCAGTGTGCAGGGGCGCAGGGTCAGCTCGTGGGAGAGGGGCCGCGGAGCTGCCGTGCAGCATTGCTTGGCACGCGGATGAGATAGTGGGAAGGCTGCAGTGTGATCTGACACCAGGTTGTCTCTTGCACTAGTGCGGTTACCTGGACCTGTGGCAGTGCAAACTGAGGTGGTCTAGAGCTGGAAGCAAACAGATCAGCCGTGGCAAAGGGCATGTGCTGTTTGGACACACCTGTGCATATATGTGAGCTGACAAATTTGCTGGTAGCCTGAAAGGACATGGGATGGGAGAGGGTTTACATGTCACGGTCAGGGACCCTGATGAACTCTGGCAGAGCTGGCTGCTGTGGCCAACCTCCCCTTTTCCTCTCCCCTGATGAGGTGTTACTGCTCTTGCAGGGAAAGAAGAACATGGTTCCCCCAGGTGGTACCAGACCTGGGGACCTGACACCAACCGTGGCAGCAGCAGAGAGCTGTGCCACCTCGTGTGGGCTCTGCCGTGGGGCAGGCAGGTTCCCTTGTCAGTAGCCACAGCTGGTTCTGATGGGGATCGTGGATAGGAGCCCAGAAGTCCTTGTCCGAGGACCTCTGGAGCAGAGCAGTGTGTCTGGTTCTTGCATTGCCAAACCGTTGTTAGTCTCCCAACTCAACGTGCCTGTCGCGCTGCTTGCTGGCGTGACAATTCGTTGTGTCTAATGCTATTTGCCATTCCTGCCATGCACTCTTTGGCAAGACAGTGTTGGCTGGTAGTTAGGGCAGGTGTGCTTCAGGGGTGGACTTTTTTTTTTGGAAACTTTCTGAAAACAGGTCTAATTCTTAAGCAATGCAAGATGAATTGCTTTACTGAGGATGCTTAATGTGTCAGGTAAATTCTTGTGGATATATCTGGCAGGTAGCAGCATTGCACTGCGCATGTGGAGTAGCCAGGTAAGACATTTAATATCCAGAGAATGACTTTATCTGTTTGACTTATTTCACTTTTTTCATCTCACTCTTTTTCCTTTCTTGTGTTACCCATCTCCTTCTGCTCTGTTTAGGTGGGCAGGACTGCTCGTGTTTTCATTTGTCTGTAGCCTCCTAAATATATTGACTTCCTGCTGGGAATGCCTTGCAGCCTGCTGATTCACAGCACTCTGGGTGAGGGAGCTGGTGGATGGATTATGCCACGGACTCCCAAGCTGTCAGGCGGTGGTTGCAGTCCCCTTGACAATTCCTCACCTTGTCACAGAGTGCGTATGAGTTTCCCTGAAGGAGCTGCTAACCTCTTTAGGAGCAACATGACCCATGTGGGGCTGCTGACGTGCTGTGATCTGAACAGCTTTGGTGTAAGCAAACAGCTGAGGTGGGAGGAGAGAATGTGACGCAGGAGCGGAGCAGGTATGTTCATGTACCCCCACAGCAAAGGGACTGGCAGCAGCAGTGTCCTGTATTCCTGTGGCTGAGAGGCAAGGAATATTGATTAACATGACATTTAACTGGCATTTCTACTAGTGTACTGGGAGCATTAGTCAAATTCTGCCTTCAGGGGTGGGAAGTAATGAGATAAGCTTCCTTCCTTGGAAAGGTCTCTACCTGCTGTTGCAAAGTGTTTGGGAGGCTGGGACATGTCCTTTTGTTATCCTGTCTACTCTCCATGTCTGGTCTCTTGTACAAAAGGCACCTGAAATACAGTCTTGGCTCTAGTGAGCAGCTGAGCATGCAGCCTGTACACCAGTGTTTGCATGCTTACATGGTGGCTCCTGCTCGATGCTTCTCTGTCACCTTGCCTTAGGTGGAGCCCAGCTCCTAACTCCAGAGAGTGACACAGGAGGGTTTACGTCCTTTCAGACCCTGGAGTCCTGTTTCGTTAACTTACGATATTTTGGTGTTGGCACCCATGTTGTTAGCTGGCTCTCTCGGGACACTGTGGCTTTGCTACAGGTGCAGGGTGTGGGGCTTGCTGGACGCATTGCTGTTCTAGCCAGGCTCATGCAGTCCCCCTTCGGGACTCTGAGTGACAGCTGTCAGTTGATGTATATCCCCATAGGGCTCTGGATTTCTAGTTCTTTTAAATCATTGTGTTCAGGGCCCAGAAGCCCTTATCTCCCAGGCTTCCCTGGAGGGATTCTTGTACTATTTTATTCTTGTTTATTGCTTTTTTTCCAATGCCCACAGCAGTCAGCCTGGCTGACTGCTGAGGGGGGCAGCTCTGCTTCTCACTCCTGCCTCTCTTTGTGCTGGCACAAGCATTTGTGTGTTCATAGCTATGCATTGACCTGTGAATAGGCCTAATCTGAAATGAGTTCCTCTGGTTGCTGGGGGAAGGAAGAGCTCCCTCCTTTTTGGCAGTAGCCTGAAGTTACGCTGGACTAGTTGTTGAGTAACCACAGCCTCTGCTGGGAAAGAGAATCACGTGGCTTGAGAGATGCATATTCCAGGGACTAAACATCCCTCATATGGTTTCCTTCATGAAAACATTTTCATCTTCTCTGCCAACCCACTCAAGTCAAGACTGCACCGAGGCTGTACTGGTGCCTCTTTGTGCAGGACAAACTGCCATTGTACTACCCTTCCGCAGCCCTGGGTCTCGCCTGGTGCCTGATGGTAGATTGTCTCTTTGAGGGGGAGAGTCAGCATCATGTCTTTAAAACACCCTGCAATTCACATGGCATAGTCCTTGCTGCCAGAGAAAGGTGGTCGCTTTTCAGGCCTCCTGGGGATGGCCCTGTGTACAGCTATATGCATGCGGTGTAGGAAGAAGTGGGAACAGAGGGGGAAAAACCCCACGCCTTTGCCTTGCTCTGCTCTGGCACAGTCCCCTAGTGTTCACAGGAACAAGCACACGCTTCAGAAAGCGCTCAGTGAGCACGTGTCCTTGGAGATGTAAAGAAATACAACCGACTTCCTCTCTTCTTCCTCTTCCTCTCCCTCCCTTGCATGCCAGGAGGTGGTGGCAGTGCCTAGCAGACACCCTTAGTGTGAGCACAGCTGACGCCAAGGAAGGCTCCTCTCCAGAGGTGGCAGAGGTGAGGGACCTGGTTACCCTTGGGCTGGAGAGATGGGAGGCTCCTCTCTGAGCGTATCTGAACCTTGCTGGGATCGTGTGTCTCTCCTTCCTGCTGTCCTTTTGCTTCTCCCTGCCACAGTCTGTCCCTTCCTCTTCCCATCTCTGAAGGCTCTGTTCCTGTTGTGACACATGGTCCCGCCCGCCTGCTCCCATTGCCAGGTAGGTTTAGGGAGCCGGCTGGGATTGCCTAACTTGGTCAAGCTCACACTGCAGCTTCCGCGTGCTGCCTGTCCAGCCGAGCTGACCCCGTCTGACTTGGGGACGTGGAGGAGACAGGGCCGCGGGAGGAGCGGCGCGTGGCAGGACGCTGCGTGACTTGCAGCCTCTGGTGCAGCTCCGTGGCTGGAGGCTGCTGGTGGCACGTGGTCCCTGTGGGAAAGGGGCTGCCTGCAGGGTCCCAGGCTCACAGTCCCAAAGCAACAGGGTGTCACCCCAAGGCTTGCGATGTGCTCTGGGCCACGGAGGTGGGAAGGGACAAGCCAGGTGGCCCTTTGGAGAGGGGATCCCGTGTCTATTGTTGCACCAAGGGCTGGGTGAAGGAGCAAGGCTTTCTGCACGTTAACCGGGCAGCTGAGCTGAGCGAGCCGTAGGGTGCAAGCTGCAAAGCTCCTGTGCTGCTCCAAAAGCCATGTCAAAGCAAGTACTTTCCGCTCTCACACAGCTATTATGAAAGAGCCTGGGTTTGCTGCGCCCTTCTCTCCCTTTGCCCTCAGGGCATGCTGGGCTTGTTTGAATTAATGTAATTAGCACATGCCTTATTAGCTCACTAAGGCACAAAGAACTCATGTATATTTGTAGCCAGGTTAAGGAGCCCCTATTAATTTAATAACCGTGTCCTCCTCAGTGCATGGCAACAGTTAATGGCTGGTGGTGACTCAAGATTAGCCAGTATGGAGGGAATTTGGGCAAGGTGTATATGCGTGCGGTTCTCTTTTATTGTGTTGTGTTTTTATTAACGAGCAGAGCTGTGAAGGGAATTAGCAGCAGGCGCAGTAGACGCAAGGAAGCTTTCAGTGCAGATTTGCTAAACAGCCAGCCCTGGATATTTCCTACGTTCTGCCCTGTCTGTAGAAAAGGATCTATAGAATGAATCAGCATGATAAGACAGAGTGGGAGGCAGAAATACACAGAAATAAACTTCAGCAACCTGCGCTTGAACTCTGCTCCAGTCAGGTTATGAACTAGGTACTGAGAGTAATTTTGTTTTGTTGTCTGCCCTACTTCCCCTCAGTGAATCCTGGGGCAGAGGAAGTGGCTGGTGTATTCTGGCGCTGCTCATAACTGAGTCTGCGAAAGGATGAGGTTCTTGTGAAAGGACAAAAAATAGTCGCAAGCCATTTCATTCTCTGCAGTGCTATGGTCCTCAGTCCCTTTCGCTGGTCTGGGTCTTGCCACACACAGAGCTTAGCTAGGTCCTGTGGGATGCTGCCGGGATGCTTGCCACCAGGTTTGGGTTTTTTTGTTTTTTTCAGAAGATGCAGGTTATGGGGGTGAATGCCAGTTTGTGCTCCACCACCCTGGAATGATGCAGCCTGTGAGTCCAGGACAGTGGTGTGTGTCTCTGTGCCTGTAGTCCTGCATGTGGGATAGTAAGGTCCTGGACTGCTTCTAAAACTAGTGAGTTAAGCATTTTTGGGGCTCTTTTCAGCTAAGATCACTACGCATGCAAAGGAGGCTTCCTGCATTTCTTCTCTTCCTCCCCTTCCTGCAATAATCACAGGTCATGCTCTTTGCGGTGAGCATGAGCTCAAAGGAGGAACAGGAAGAGTGGAGCTGGAAAGCAGCTGATGTGCTTTCACAGTTTTGGTCAGGTTTTCTGCAAGGAGCTGTTGGGGTGAGATGCAGGTATCCTGCCTGGTCCCTCTCCCTCTTTTTACTTTTCTCATTTGCTGTTTCTCCCCCGTGCCAAGTAAGTTTGGGCTGTCAAGGCCTAAACTGTTCCTGGTCATCATGAGCTTGTGCAGGAGCATCATTGAGAAGATGAGGTTGTTAGAGGCAGATGGGCAAGGAAACCCCATGAAATTGGACAGAAGTGTGTATGTCCTTGAAATAATGTGCCCTCTTACTGAAGCTGTCAGGGGACCAAGGCTCCAGCAGAGACGATGAGCTCTTCTGGCTTGCATCTGCTGAGGACCTGGCCCTCTTGGGAGGCATGGTAGGAAAATAAAAGTCTCTGTGAGATCTTTGTGGAGTGTCAGGGGATGCACACAAGTCTGTCTGCAGCAGGTTGGAGCAGATAGATTTATTTCTCCTTCCTTAGAACCTGTTCCTGGGAGATCCCAATGCTTGGATGAAAGTACTGCAAATGGTTAGTGGAGTGAGGAGCTTTGATAGTATATGTTGTACTGGTGGTATGGAGGTACCCATGTGCAGCTCCTGATCAGTGCACCACAGGGAAAAAAATAATAAAAGATGAAGAAGTCTGCAGGAAGATAAATGGTTGCTGGAGTACCTCAGATGCTGGCCGGAGGTGGTGGGGTTTTTTTTAATTTTATTTTTGCTGTTTCAGGGGCAGGAAGGGATGCTGCTTGGCTTGGTGGGTAGGAGGCTTTCTGTGCAGGATCAGAGCTGCCCGCTGGCTCAGAGCTGTGGGCTGCTTGGCACACACTGAGACAGGGGGCATTTTCCAGGCCAGCTTTTTTAGCCAGTGAGGATTATTTTTCCTCTCTCTCTCTTTTCTCTCTGTCTGTTCACTGGCTTGGATGAGTTTGGAGAAGGAAGGAGCAGCCTTGACATGGTAGAGTTTAACCCAACGGCTTCACTGATCTTCCCTCGCGCTGCGCTCTGGGAGAAGCCATGTGTCAGAGCCGGCTCAGCAGGCCCCTTGCTGGCTGCTGGGCTGGAAGGGATGGAGCTTGATTTATAGCCCTGGAGTAGCTGAAGTTGAGGCTATTTCTGCCATGCGGCTTGTTCAACATCTGCCTGAAGGAACACAATGTAGGGGAAACAAACTTGGATTTGTGGATTGTTTTTCTTTCTTCTCAAAAGGAGAAGAGTTTGGATTCCCCCCTGCCCCTTTCAAGGAGAAAAAGCCTTTTCTAGGACAGCATGCAGTGTTCTGAGGAAAACCATACTCATCTTGTGACATGAAGGTGGTGGTCATCCATAACAGTCAGTCCTTGGTACAGCTGCCACCAAGCTCTCTGACTTGTGGGCCATCATCAGGGTCCTGGAGGCCTTGAATTGCATCGCATTCATCCTGCGTGCCCCATGCTAGCTCCGAGGCAGGAGGGCCAGCTCTCATCAGGGGGTCCGCAGTGGGCACAGCACTGACCTGTGCCGTCAGTCCTTCCCCTCTGCATCCTCGGGTTTGACCGCAGCGAGTCAGCACCATCCCAGGAGGATGCACTTCAAGGCATCTAACAGGAACAGCTCTGGGGGTGTTTATGTGTTGCTCTGATGAGGTACTGATGCAATTTGGCCTGAAAAGATGCTTATTCCTCCCAGCAGGGCCACTGGTGACCCTTTCTTTCAGAGGAGATCAGTCTGCTGAGAGCCAGGAGCTCTGGTTTTGTTGCTGGTGGGGAATGAATGGTCCCTTTCACACCCCAGAACCTCAGCTCAGCACTCTGCCTCATTCCTACTGAGTGAGCTAGAATCCAGCCTTCACTTTCCCTTGGGCTTCTTGGTTGGTTGTTTTTAATTACTGCTTTGTACATGGTGATTATTTTAAACTGGGAGAGGGGAACCTTTTTTCTACTCTGCCAGTCTCTTGGCAGAGCACCCAAGTGAGGGATTTGCACCATTTCGTTTCTCAGTGGTAGGTCTTTCCAGATCAAAGGGTTGGTCTGTCTTCAGCATCAGCTGGCTCTGCATTTTCTTGACCACCACAGATTATTGAAGAGGAAATGCTGTATATAAGTTCTTATTTGTTTTCCCAGCTCTGTCACCCATCTGCCAGACTCTCACTTCGCAGCAAAGCTGTCCTCTTTCTCCAGACATGTCCTCTTTCTGCATGTCTCTGAAGCTGTAATTTCATAAAAACTGGTATGGAGAAATGATCCGGAGGAAGGTGGGTTTAAAAATAGAATCACCCCAGTCTAATGTGTGACTACGTGATTTTTCAAGTGGGACTTGGAAAGGGGCATCACTGGCAATAAGCACCCACTTACGTCATCCAAAGATGTCCAGGCTGCAAGGTTGCTTGTACACGAGCGTGATCATGTGCGGGCAATTTTACTCTCTGTCCGTTAGCTTGTACTTCCACTGTTGACTCTTCAGCTGCAAAATAACGTAGGCCATTGTAAACTTAATTTAAATAATAATTTTCTCTAGAAGTTGCCACACATATATATATAGTTCAGTGTGTTTGCATATGGATTAGTTGTTCTGTAGCTCCTTTTTACAGATCCCTTTGAATTGGGCGACATCGGGCTTAACCGGGCAGTTTTCGTACTCTGGGCCCCCCCTGAACCCCCCCCCTGAGCATCAGCCCCGAGCTGCTTCCCCCCCACCCCGGACCTGGAGGTTCCCGGCAACGAATCAGGAGAGGAGGGGGCGTAGCCGGAGGCACCGCGGGCGATTTAAACACACCACCCCCTGTTGATTGGGTGATAAAAAGCCTCCTGGAGGGCAGGGACTAGTCCCTGGCCAGAGGGGAGAGGGAGACTCAGCTGTGACTGGGTGTGTCCCAGGGCGGGAGAGGCCGCAGCAGTTTGCAGCTCGTTGGGGAGGGCGCTGACTCCCTCCCAGTGCACAAGGCGAGGAAGGTGCCAAGGAGCTGTGAACCAGGGGTGTCACCAACAGGTATTTCCCAGCTCAGTGGAAGAACAATGGTATCTACCCGGCGGAAGAAGACCAAAATGGATGTGGGAACCCAGACAGAGCTCCCACGGAAGGAGGTGATGGTGCAGGTCGCGGGCTGCAGGGAATGCTACAGCGTCTCTGTGGTGTCAGGGGGCTGTGTGTGCTGTGAGCAAGTAGATGATCTGCTCGGCCGAGCGGCACAGCTGCAAAGCCAGGTTGAAAGGCTTCAAGCCGAAGTAGAAAGGCTTAGGAGCATTGGGGAGGCTGAAATGGAGATAGACTGGTGGAGCCAGGCTCTGCCTTCCCTGCAACAAAAATGGGAGCACCTGCCGGAGAGCTCCCAGGATCGAGGGACCCCTGTACTCTGCCCCTCTCAGGTGGAAAACAATAACCTAGAGGAGAGGAGTGAGTGGAGGCAAGTCTATGGCCGTGGCAAAAGGTGAGTGCCCTCCTTGCCTACCTTGCCTCCACAGGTGCCTCTGAGCAATAGATATGAAGCCCTAGTGGAATACAGCCGGTCCAATGGGGATGTGGTGGAGAGGCAACCTATATCAGAGGTCCCACCACAGTCAGAAAAACCTGACAGGCGTATAGCTACCTCCTCCACAAGGAAGAAGAGAAGAGTTTTAGTGGTTGGAGACTCCTTCCTAAAGGGATCTGAGGGCCCAATATGCAGAGCTGACCCCCATCACAGGGAGGTCTGCAGCCTGCCTGGAGCCCGAATCAGGGATATCACCAGGAAACTCCCCAACCTGGTGAAGGCCATAGACTACTACCCCCTGCTGATCTTCCAGACAGGTGGGGAAGAAGCTGCATCCCGTAGTCTGAGGGGGATGAAGAAGGACTACAAGACCCTAGGACGGTTGGTGAAAGAGTCTGGGGCACAAGTTGTTTTCTCCTCCCTCCTTCCATTTTCAGGTGATGACGTGGGATGGAATAGTAGGATTCTCTCTATTAATGCCTGGCTACGAGACTGGTGCTACAGGCAGGGCTTTGGGTTCTTTGATAATGGCTGGTTTTATAAGACACCAGGCGTGACGGTAATACATGGGAAAGGTTTATGTCGTAGGGGCAAAAGGGTTCTGGGACAGGAATTAGCAGGGCTCATTCGGAGAGCTTTAAACTAGATACGAAGGGGGATGGGGTAGTAGCTGGGCTTGCACCACTGGGGCAATGCTCTAGTGTTGAGGTAGACCAGGAGGCCTCCCATCCCCCTGGGGTGAAATCGGTGTGCTCAGCTCGCTCCCTGAAATGCCTGTACACCAATGCACGCAGCATGGGGAATAAACAGGAGGAGTTAGAAATCCGTGTTCGGTCGGGGGGCTATGATCTAGTGGCAATTACAGAGACTTGGTGGGACACCTCGCATGACTGGAATGTGGTCATGGATGGCTATGTCTTGTTCAGGAAAGACAGGCCACTAAGGAGAGGTGGTGGAGTTGCTCTTTATGTGAGTGAGCAGCTAGAATGTATTGAGTTCTGTCCAGGGGCGGATCAGGAGCGAGTTGAGAGTTTGTGGGTGCGAATTAAGGGGCAGGCTGGCAGGGGTGATACTGTTGTGGGTGTCTATTACAGGCCACCAGATCAGGATGAGGAGGGTGATGAGGCCTTCTACAGGCAGCTGAGAGGAGTCTCACAATTAGAGAGCCTGGTTGTCATGGGGGATTTCAACTACCCTGATATTTGCTGGGAGGCCTACTCAGCCAGCCATCCTCAGTCCAGGAGGTTCCTCCAGTGCATTGATGATAACTTTCTGATGCAAATGGTGGATGAACCAACTAGGAGAGGAGCGCTGCTGGATCTTATCCTTACTAACAAGGAGGGTCTGGTTGAAGAGGTGAAGGTTGAGGGCAGCCTTGGTTGTAGTGACCATGAGATGGTAGAGTTCAGGATTTCATGTGGCAGGAACAGACTATCTAGCAAAATCACAACCGTGGACTTCAGGAGGGCCAACTTTGGTCTTTTCAAGCAATTGCTAGGGGAAATCCCATGGGACAGGGTACTAGAAGGTAAGGGGGCCCAAGATAGCTGGTTAGCATTCAAGGACTGCTTCTTCCGAGCTCAAGATCAGAGCATCCCAACAGGTAGGAAGTCAAGGAAGGGTACCAGGAGACCTGCATGGTTAAACAGGGAACTGCTGGGCAAACTCAAGTGGAAGAAGAGGGTGTACAGATCATGGAAGGAGGGGCTGGCCACTTGGGAGGAATATAAGTCTGTTGTCAGAGGATGTCGGGAGGCAACTAGGAAAGCTAAGGCCTCTTTGGAATTAAACCTTGCAAGAGAGGTCAAGGACAACAGAAAGGGCTTCTTCAAATACATTGCAGGTAAAGCCAACACTAGAGGCAATGTAGGCCCACTGATGAATGAGGTGGGGGCCCTGGAGACAGAGGATAAAAAGAAGGCGGAGTTACTGAATGCCGCCTTTGCCTCTGTCTATACTGCTGGAGGCTGTCCTGAGGAGCCCCGGACCCCTGAGGCCCCAGAAGAAGTCAGGATAGAGGAGGAATCTGTCTTGGTAGATGAGGGCTGGGTCAGGGACCAATTAAGCACTCTGGACGTCCATAAATCCATGGGCCCTGATGGGATGCACCCGCGGGTGCTGAGGAAGCTGGCAGAAGTCATTGCTAGGCCACTCTCCATCATCTTTGCTAAGTCGTGGGCAACGGGAGAGGTGCCTGAGGGCTGGAGGAAAGCGAATGTCACTCCAGTCTTCAAAAAGGGCAAGAAGGAGGACCCGGGTAACTATAGACCGGTCAGCCTCACCTCCATCCCCGGAAAGGTGATGGAACAACTTGTTCTTGGTGCTGTCTCTAGGCACATCAAGGATAGGGGGATCATTAGGGGCACTCAGCATGGCTTCACCAAGGGGAAGTCATGCTTAACCAACTTGATAGCCTTTTATGAGGACGTAACCCGGTGGATAGATCATGATAAAGCTGTGGATGTGGTCTATCTCGATTTCAGTAAAGCATTTGACACGGTCTCCCACAGCATCCTCGCAGCTAAACTGAGGAAGTGTGGTCTGGATGATCAGGTAGTGAGGTGGATTGTGAACTGGCTGAAGGAAAGAAGCCAGAGAGTGGTGGTCAATGGGACAGAGTCCAGTTGGAGGCCTGTGTCTAGTGTAGTCCCTCAAGGGTCGGTACTGGGACCAGTTCTATTCAATATATTCATTAATGACTTGGATGAGGGATTAGAGTGCACTGTCAGCAAGTTCGCTGATGACACAAAACTGGGAGGAGTGGCTGACGCGCCGGAAGGCTGCGCAGCCATTCAGAGAGACCTGGACAGGCTGGAGAGTTGGGCGGGGAGAAATTTAATGAAATATAACAAGGGCAAGTGTAGAGTCCTGCATCTGGGCAAGAACAACCCCATGTACCAGTACAAGTTGGGGACAGACCTGTTGGAGAGCAGCGTAGGGGAAAGGGACCTGGGGGTCCTAGTGGACAGCAGGATGACCATGAGCCAGCAGTGTGCCCTTGTGGCCAAGAAGGCCAATGGCATCCTGGGGTGTATTAGAAGGGGTGTGGTTAGCAGGTCGAGAGAGGTTCTCCTCCCCCTCTACTCTGCCCTGGTGAGGCCACATCTGGAATATTGTGTCCAGTTCTGGACCCCTCAGTTCAAGAAGGACAGGGAACTGCTAGAGAGAGTCCAGCGCAGAGCCATGAAGATGATTAAGGGAGTGGAACATCTCCCTTATGAGGAGAGGCTGAGGGAGCTGGGTCTCTTTAGCTTGGAGAAGAGGAGACTGAGGGGTGACCTCATTAATGTTTATAAATATGTAAAGGGCAAGTGTCATGAGGATGGAGCCAGGCTCTTCTCAGTGACATCCATTGACAGGACAAGGGGCAGTGGGTGCAAGCTGGAACACAGGAGGTTCCACATAAATATGAGGAAAAACTTCTTTACGGTGAGGGTGACCGAACACTGGACCAGGCTGCCCAGAGAGGTTGTGGAGTCTCCTTCTCTGGAGACATTCAAAACCCGCCTGGACACGTTCGTGTGTGATATGGTCTAGATAATCCTGCTCCGGCAGGGGGATTGGACTAGATGATCTTTCGAGGTCCCTTCCAATCCCTAACATTCTGTGATTCTGTGGTGCAGGGACTTGCAGGTCTCTACAGACCAGAGGCTGGAGCCCACCAGTATTTTCAAGCAAAATGCTGGGCCTGAATTTCTGTTGTGGCCATGTTCTGGCCTTGTATCACCACATTAGTGAAGATTTTATGATAAGAGACACATGGAGAGGGTTTTTGGCCCTCTGGCTCCTACGCCTCTTGATCTGTGTTTCTGTGGAAGCCATGGAGAGCCAGGTCTGAGTTTGCCTTTGAGCATAAGTAGTTGTCCATAGTTCAGAGGCTTGTTACTTGTGTTGCAAGTGTTCAGAGGAATGAGAGGGGAGAAGGGTTGTAGCATGCTTGATGTGGCATTTGTGCAGAGCAGAGTGGCCAGGTCTCTTGAGACTCATCCACTAGACCCAATTGCCTTTTAGAGAACTCAGAGAAGGAGGCAGGTTGAGATGGGAAGAGCACCAACAGCTCCCATGGGTTTCCTTGCCTCCCCTCAGTCTTGTCAGGGGTGCTGTGAGCAGTTTTAGACCTGTTGTCTCTCTCTCCTGTGAGGGAAGGCACTGCAGTTACTGCCTTATGAGAGTGTTTTAATGTGTTGCCCTCCTATGGAGCAGGACTCTGCTATATGTTCTCAGTGAGATGACTGCACGCTCATTGGTCCTGCTCAAACCTTCACTCTTGTTCCTTCAGCTTGGCAGCCCTGATGTCTTGGACAGCAAGACTTGCCGTGTGGGCCCTGGGTGAGTCAATTCTCCTTCTAACAGCTGTCCTCACTCATCCTGTCTTGCAGTTCAACTGCAAAACCTCCAGGACAGGGACTGTGCTTGACTGAAGGTCTGTGCAGCCCCTAAAACAACAGATCCCAGATCTGCGTTGGGGCCTCTTGGTGTGCTGCAGTGCTGATACCCAAACCCAGCTTCAAGATGAGTGTCAGCTTTCTGGCTCTCGATCGGGGGCAGTTTCCCAAGACATGCAAAGTCAAAGGGTGTATCTAGCATTTGTTCCAGATAGGCGCAGGCTTGTTCCTCAAGTCTTTCTGTCTGACTTGAATGCAGATGGCTTGGCATTAAGCAGTTGCCCTTAGCAAACCTTTCTGCCCGGCCAAAGTGGGATGTGCTCTGGTAACTGGAGTGTGATCTGGTGTTAGGACCTATGAACTGGACTCTGTTTCCTGAGCTGTCCTGGAGTAGAGCTGAGGGACAGGAGACTCGTCTCTCAAGCCTGGAAGAGAGATTATGTTGATGCAAGGAAAGGCCTCCATGGGACTCCCCCTGTTAAGCAATAACGCAAACAGCTTCTGCACTAATCTAAGCAAGTCACTGATTGTGTGGCCTGGAGGAGCTCTCCAAGTCAGGAAGGCACTTCTCTTGCTGCTCACAGTGCCTTTTGGAGGCCTTTCTCCAAGCCTTAGCTCTCACAGAGGTAACGGAAGATGCTTGTTGTCGTGACTTACTGCTTAAGATTTCTCATCAAAGCAGGCAAAGTTTCATGATGCTGTACTGGGAGTTGGGGGTCAGCGCGTCACTTCCAGCAGGATGGAGAGCCCAGAGGGGAGAGCATGGGAAAACTGGGTATATTCCTCCTGCTCCTACTGCCCGGAGGCAGGAGGATCCCCACCTCCTTCCTTGTTCTTTTGTCTCCTTCCTTTCCAGTAATAACTTCTGTTCCACTCACTCGGATCCTTGCTTTGGAGTCAGCAGCTAGGTTGGCTTTTCCCAATGTGACTGAAGTCACGCAGACAGAGGGACTGTTGCTAGATGCAGTAAAGTGTCTGTCTGATGTCTTTGGTAACTCTTTTGCTTTGCATCAAGGTGGCCCCAATGACTGACGCCAGCAGGCACATCTGGGGGGAGGGAGAGAGAGAGCTGCCTCCAGCACACAGTGGGACTTTTGTCCCTGAGATGGGAGGGCTGGTTGGACCATCTCAAAAGACGCTCTTGAGTGCTGAGCCCTCTCCCGCCTTGGAGAGTGGTGGAGGTGGCTGTGTTTCCAAAGCCAGTCTCTGCTGTCTCTGTTTTGTCTTCTTGACTGCTGCTGTGTGAAGGTAAATGAGGTCTCTGAATTTCCTGTAATCTCAAATAAATCCTGGGCAAGAGGATAGTTGCAACACTGTGCATGCAGTATCAGAATGTAGGACATTGCTGTAGTCCCTGGGGCTTGCAGGATTGTCCCCTGTGACACTTCCACCATGGCCCTGTTGTGGCTCCTCTCCTATCGCAATGTTATGGGTAACTACACTAGTCCGAATGGGTAAAGGATGTGGTGGGCAAGTGCCTCTGCTAAGATGTTGGACTGCTTTTGCTCATGGCTTGTTTTTTCCTAAGCTGGAATGTTGTCATGGGAGCACAGTGTTCCTCAGATGGCCAGTTGTTATTGGAAATCCTGTCTGAAGGTAAAGGGCAAGTCAGCGACTGAGCCGGAATGAGAGCTCAGGAGCCTTTGCTGCTAATCTGGAGTTTTGGTCCTCTTTTTCTTCTCTGTGGGCATCCAGGTAAATCTATACTGCTACCACCTGTGTTTGCAAAGCCAAACGCCTCTATAACATGCCCTCAGCCTGGGGACGATCCTGCACTGCAGGGAATTGCCTATTTCTTTGTGGCATGAGGAAGATGTTTTGAGGTGTTCTTCTATCATTACAAGGTCTTGCAGCATGGAGAAGTTAAAACTCCCCAGACTGAGCCCAGTTTGCAAGGAGCGTGGAGGCCAGCTATGTGGGCAAAGTGTGCCTGCTGTTTTACAGGAGTGCCAGCCTGAGTGTTTTCACTGTGAACATGCTCTGGCAGTTTTGGCTGTAGATTGGAGGGCACCGGGGGACACCCATCCTGAGCAGCCAGTGGGAGTGAAGCTGCACAAGGCAGAGGAAGGGGCTGCAGGAGCTGAGGGCTCTTGTGGGGGGCTGTTGGGAAGGCGGAGTGAGCACCCTGTGTGCTGGGGCTCAGCATCCCCACTGTCCTGCAAGCTGAGTGGGTGCTGTGCCGCTGAGCCTGTCCCCACAGGGGTGCGAGCAGCCAATGGTGCAGGCAGGTGGTGTGGCACCTCCCCGCTGGGACTTTGGCCTTTTTTCACCTGATGCAAGGGGGGCACCTGCCCTGGGCTTGGCACTTTCAAAGCCCAGCGTCGTACGGGGACAGTCGGCTGCTGACCGCGAGGCAGGTGAGTTTGCGTCTGTGGCCCCGAGGCTTCTGCCTGGTGGCAGAACAGTATGAAGGGGCTGCGCTGTCCCGCTGTGCAGCCGGAGAGGTGACAGCCTGTGATGGTGGGGGAGTGCCCACCAGCGTGTTCGAGAGCAGCTTTGTTCTATTGAGGACTAATGCCCTGCCTGGTGCTGCAAGGAAATTCATGGCAGCTCCTGCTTTTGAGAGCCTAAGGGCAAGCAAGCAGCAGAGGTGAAACTGCCACCAATTCCCTCCATCCCCTCTATCCCAAAATGTCCTGAGTGGGCGAGAGCCAAGTCGACAGCTTCTCCCCAGGTGAGATTTCCTGGTGCCGACTCCGTTGTGTGCTTTGTGCCCAGCACACACCTAGAAAGCAGCTTCTCTAAGGAAATATTGGCAGTTCAGTTTGCACTCCTTAAACCTTATCCGTTGCGATGGCAGCTTTGCTTCAGCCGTTAGCAAAACTTGGCAGGGTGTTCTCACCTTCCAATGCGTTTGTGCTGTGAAGGAAAGCAGGATGCTGATCCCAGAGGGTTTCTCCTCTCCCAGCAGGTACTAGTTGCTGATCGCTACCCCCTGGCCCCCGCTTCTCTGACTGTGAGCAGTCGCATGGCCGTGTCCTCTAGACGCTGTGGATGCTGGCATGGCTTTGCTCCCTCCTCTCACTCTCTGAGCCCTCCTTCTTATGTCAGCTTCTCTGGCTGGGGCAGAGTTTGTCTGCTCTCAAGACAAATGGAAATATGTGGAAGGGAGTCTTGTCTTCCCCTTCTGCTGTTTATTTTCAAGTCAAGGTTGTAGTTTGAATGTTTGCTTTCAGTGACAGCTCCAGCATGTGCTGGCCTCCAGCTCTGTCTCATCCCTGCCTGACCGCTCTGCACAAATGTTTGTGCTGGCACAAAGCGGGGATGGGAACACATGTTCGGGTGTAGGCAGAGGACGGGATTGCTTCCTTCGGCCGCAGTGCCAGCTGACGTTGGCTAAAGGTCTTCTGTCAAAACGGCAGCCTGCGTGCGCTCAGATAAATCGGCACGTCCGTCAGTCTGCACCCAAGGCTGTGCTCGGCTGCAGAGCGGGGCTGCTGAGGAGGGGAGAGCCTGGAAATGGGGGGGCTGGCGGAAGGCAGAAGCAAAGAGCTGGCCTCTGGGGGGGCTGCTGCTGGCAGCAGTGGGAGAGTTGGTGGGCTGGGAGCCCACGGCTGGCTTAGAGGATGCCAGCGGTGGCTCTGGCAGCCTGGCAGACAGAGATAGGGACAAGAAGGAGGATGCAGAACTGTGGAGACCCCCCAGGGTCAGACTGTGGGCAGATCAGTGGCATCTGGGGGTAGAGGCGGCAAGCCACAGCCGTAGGGCAGGGTGGTGGCAATAAATGCAATGAGTGTGGTCAAAGAGTTGTGGGTAAGCTTAAGCTGTTCCTTCTGCCGTGATGTCTCAGCTTGTGGAGATGTTGGGTGCCTGTATCTCCATCCAAGCTTGCTGGCAGCACACCTGGCTTGGGATGAGACTGTGTGCTCCCCTCCATGCCCCAGGCTGGGCTGTGATTCTCTGGTAAGCACTTCTCCTTCAGGTGATAAGGCGAGAACCAAAGGTTTAAGAGTTCAGCCCCGTACCCCAGGCTGATCAGGAGTGCAGTAGGTCTGCAGTATGCAAAGGCTGGCTGTCCTGAAGAAAACCTTACCGTCTGGGTAGTGTAGGTGGATGAGTGTGTGTGGTGTGTGGCAAGGCAGGGGAGCAAATTAGCACCATTTTGCCAATGGCTGAGGCTGTGAGGACCAGTTACATCCAAAGCTGGCTAGGTTTGAATTGTGGTACCCCCAGTCCGGCTACTCTGTTGCTCTCTGGAGGTGGATTTTGGGAGCTGGGAAAAGGGAGAGGCTGGGTTGAGGAGGCTCCTGGGCTATCTACGTGCGGCAGTGTGAGCTTCAGGCCGTTTGCACTGCTTCTCTGCCTAGCACGGAGGCAATTCCCCATGCTGCGGTGTGCGTGTGGCTTTGAAACTAATTTGCTTGATCATTTTAATAAATGTAGAAGGGACATCCCGGTGTGCGAGTAATGGGGCATTAATCCATGCCTAGCTGTGTTAACAGCACTCTAGGAAGGAATTAATGCCACATAATTCATCGCCCATGCAGCTCTTGCACTCTTTATTACGGGATGTTTGTTTTCAGAACCCCCTTCCGTGAGGGCTGCTCAGCCTCTTAGGCTTTGAGGTGGGTCTCTGGCGACTCTCATTTCCCCTGCCCACTCACTACCAGTTTCCTCCCAGTTCCTCTGCTCCTCTTGCCATGCAGGTTCTCAGTTCCAGCAATGCTGTTGTCCGCCTGGCCATGACGTTTAACCATACAAAGATTCTCTGAGGCATCAGCACCTTTTTGGTGCTGCTGGCTTGTCTGCTGCCCCAATGCAGGTGCTGATCGGAGGTTTCCTGGGAAGATGCAAGCCCTGCTCCCTGACTCTGCTCCCATAGGAAGCCTTGGAGCTACACCCTTGCTTGGCTGCAGAAGCTTTACTTGCCTGCTTTTGTTTGCATTTTTTGGCTCCTGAGAGTAACATGTTCCTGGGAAGATATACTTAGGTCTTTACTTAATATCTTTCCTTCCTAGGTTAAATGTATAATGTTGTTCTGGATTTGTTTTTTTAAGTATTCTATAAAATTACTGTCATTCTCCTCCCAGCCTGTGTTTTTCCTCCTCTCAGACTGCAGCAGCTATTTTCCTACCCTGGGAGGGACTGGATTCTGGCTCTGCCTAGGAACAACCTGGCCAGGGTGGTGGAGGCTTCGTTATTCACCGTCTTTTAAGGGACTCGGCGAGTTCTGTAGGTTACAGCAAAGTGCTCAGATAGAGTTTGCAATGACTTTGGGTTTGTTTTGCAAATGGTCATTCGCTGAAGCTCTGTTTAAACAAACAGAGCTCAAATAAGCTTTCCACTTCAGTGCATTAAAATCCCTTAATGCATTAAAATCCCCTGGCCATGGACATTCAGGCCTCCACTGTGCCAGGTGCTGTATAAACAGTTATCAAGTGCTGGTGTCTGCTGTAAAATGATCACATCGTTCGCTTCCCCTCGCTCGTCAGCGAGTTGAGTAGCTTTTGTTAGGGGAGATGATACTGGTCCTGGCATTTGCTGGCTGTACAGCCAGCATCAAGGAAACCTGTAACTTTGCCTGGTTTTAAACCCAGGAAGATTGTTTTTACCCCTTCCTGCTGTGCAGCTGCAGCAGGAGCATCTGTTCCCTGGTGGGAAGCAGCAGCAATTTTCCATCTGGGTCAGACAGCTGGGGAGGGCTCTGCAGTTACCGGGCAGGTGGAGAGCTGAAGCCAAAAGTCAAAAGAAAAAAAGGGAGGAGAGAGCTAAACCCAGCTGTCCCAAGTCCCTCTTGATGCGGTAGCATCTTCTCCCGCCCCCATCACGCTACTTGTGTCAGCAGGTAAGAAACAGCCCTGTGATACCTTTGTGTGTCCATCTCGGTCTCTCACTCTTTTGGCTACATGTCAGTGGTGGATATTAGCAGCCTTGCTGTCTTCTCTTGCATTGTCCTTTGTGATGGGTGCCTGGCCTCCTGGATGGCCCTCTGCAGGGAAGGGTGCAGCGGAGGCAACAAGGGGGGAGTTTGCCAGGGTTTGGAGTGAGGTGTCAAGACCACTCGGTGCATGTGTTTTGTCAGGGCTGCTGCCACAATAAACACAAATATGCTATTGAGGGTGTAGAGGTTATCAAGTGAGTTTTCATGGTTCAGGGCTTTTTTATACCAGGGTTACAGGCTTTCAGCAACTGGTCTCCCTATATTTTTATATTTTGGTCTTATTCTGGTTAAATTGATAGAGAATTAGATTGACTTGAAACAAACTGCTTTTGTGGACATGCATATGAAAGCACACGCAGCGAAAGGTGTAAGCGATTTTCACTTGGAAAGTGCAGACTTAGCTGTTCTGGAAATTTTTAAGGTCTGCTTCCATGGATTAGTCAAGATCAGGTAAACTGTCTGAAGAGGGGTCACGGAAGGGATGGAAGGTGTAATAGTGTAATGTAGTGTGTGAGGTTCGTGTACAGTGTTTTGGAGAGGAGCCCCTTTCCTTAGCGAGCTCCATGTGCTGATCTCTCATGGCTTTGGCTGAATGTGGGACTCCAGAAAAGGCAGTTTTAGTCTCATGTCGTCCAAGTGTGGAACCGTGGAAATGCTTTCATGCTGACCTGTCCTTGGCACTTGATGTAACAGGGAGGGGAGCAGGTCAATGCTGAACTGTGTGTAGCCTCACACCCTCTCCTTCCTGTACCTGTTTGCACCATCACCATCTCTTTACACTTTCAGGGACCTTTTATTCTCAGGAATGCCTCTGGCCCTCAGGCAGTGTCTCCAGAGCAGAAGTGTCAGCCTGAAAGCCACCTTGTTGGATGTGAGATTCTTGTTTGGCTTAGGAAATCTGCAATTAAGGGGCAAATTTCATTCCAGAGGCAAAGGGCAAAGATACCTCCTCCGCTTCTGGTTCGCCACCCAGGTGGCAGCTGGAAGAGGAGAGGGAGGAGAGTGGCTGAGTGCTGCTGAGATGCCTGATGCACCTGAGGGCACCTGATTCTCAGGTTGGAGGTGAGGAGGAGACAAGGACACCTCCAGAAAGCTGAAGGTTGTGGCTGCTTCTAAAATTCTCTCCGGTGTCCAGATTTCTTTGTGTGATAACTTCTACCAGCTCTCGTTAAACAGTAGCAATTAGCAGTCTTAGAACCGTTTCCTGCAGACTTGGAGCTTCAGTGCTGTGCCAGTAGGCACTGAGCTGAAAGGAGTGGTCCAAAGGGCAAAGTCACATCAATAGCTTGGGGAGGGAGAGGCACTACTTAAAAGATAATGTTGGCACAAGACTGAGCACGGGCTGTCCATTTGGGCTGGGAAATAGAGGAAGGACTGTAACCACTGGAGGAGCAGGTTTTTGAAGACTGTCCTTTAGAAACAGCACGTATGTGTTGGAGGGAAGTGCTGATGGAGGGTCTTGCGATGGCATGTGATTGTCTTGGGGTGGCTGGGTGGACCTGCAGAGGGTTGGAGGTCCACGTAGTGTGGTGTGAAACGTTCCCTGGAGTTTGAGAGAGCTGTGATGGATACCACTGTCCTGGATGCTGGGCAGAGCTTGTGCACTGCCTGGCTGCTGCCCATCCTCGCGTGCTGCTGGAGCCTGATGACTCTGGCAGCTCTTCCCTCCATATATGCTTGTATATTTATATACACACACATTTATAAGGCTCCCTCTGGAGCTGTCTCGTCTCTGGGGAGACCAGGTACTCCCTTAAGTCACTTGTTCCTCAGCTGGCCTCACCCTGCAGCCTGCCCAGTAGGACCTGAGCTTCAGGAAGAGCGTAAGTGTCTCAACTTTGTCTCCTTGGTGTCTTTCTCTCCTTTCCCAGGAAGAAATTGAAGTGAAAAAGGAGTGGCTGAAAAAGAAATTAAGGAACGGTTTGAAGGAACAGATTCAGTTCTTAACAAGATCAAGTTTGAATTAAATGGCTGATAAACAGATCAGGTAACTTTTTAAAAAGTTTTCGAGTTGTTGCTTGTGCTTTAGATTTTTATTTTAAAGTCTTTCAAACTTAATCCCTTTTGTGATACAGGAGGTTGGAGGAAATCACCTGATCATCTCTTCTGGCCTTAAACAGTTCCAATTCCTTCTCTGCTTCTCTCTTACCTGCTTTTTTTCAGCCTTCTTTTATTTTCTGCCTTTACCATGTTGTTACATCTCTGCTTTCTTCATTTTTTTTTTCTCACTGCCTTTTTCTTTCTGTCCTCTGCCTTTTATGCTTCATGAGTCTGTTCCTTTTTGCTTCCTCTTTCAAAGGTCAGCTTGACCTGCTGACTTCAGCTTGCTGACACTGAGGGAGGAAAGCCAGCTCCCATCCAGCCAAGGATGCAGTGCTTGTAATTACAAAGTCCACGTGGATGCAGCCTTGTGCCCTTCTTCTAAAGCCAGTCAATGCTTGAGTGATTGCAGGAACATGAAGTATGAACAATAATTAGTGACACTTAAGTGCAGAGCAGGAACTTAAGAGCATTAGTCCTGGCATGTGCAAAGGCTGGGTTTGAGTCCTTCCTGGAGATGAATTGGGATGCTTTTTCTGGAAAGACACAGTTGTACCCTTAGCTTCCTAAGAGCTGTGTCAGATGGATCTGCAGAGTCCTGCACGTGGGTTTAACTTTCTGCTGCTTGTGAAGTTGCCTCGGATAAATGACTCCTACATGCTGTGGGATTCCTGTGGGGTTTTTTGTGGTCCTCTTCTAACATCTACTTTTCCAGCTTACCGGCTCTGGACAGGAGGGGTCAGTGGATGAATGAAACCTGGTGACAAAGGGCCAGGACTTGGCAATGCCTGAATATTACAGGCAAGAGGGCTGCCCCTTCTTCGCATTTGCCATGATTAGGATATCTTCCTGCATGCCTGCCTTCTGCGAATGAAAACAGTCCTGAGCTGCGCTGATAACAAGACAGCATTGTGGAGTGTTTATGTGCCTAGATTTGCCTGTCATTAGTTACCCAATTTGGAGAGCACTTGGCAGTCTTATACCCATGAAGGGCATGCTGAGATTCACCTCCATGGAGCCTGACGGGTGTACATCCCTGATAGCCTCAGCAGAGCAAAAGGACCAGACATCCGTGGCCATTTAAAGCTCGGTGTTTTGAAGGAAGAGGAGACATGTCCTGCAAGATCTCCCCAGCCCCAGCGATGTGCTCTTGGCAGTGTGAACAGGAGCTTGCTGGCTACAGGGACTAGTTAAAAGGGCTGAGGAGGAGCACTAGGAGAACTGGGATGCCTTTCTATCCCTTCTCGTGTTAAACTGAGCAAATGGCTTTATTTGTATGCTAGCCTGTGTTGTCCTCATTTCACTAAGCCCTGTGTACCTATGTAGTGAGAGGCAGTAGCTGTGCAGAATCGAAATAGGACGCAGAGACCAAGCACAGTGGATTATCATCCCATGGGAGAGCAGAGAGCACTGAGGTGAAAAGTGGGATGACTTAGTCACAAGGGAAAAAGCTTTTGATTCAGGTGCAGTGCCCTCTGTCTCAGATTCTTCTCTGTGCCACAAATCCCTCACCTCTCCTGCTTAGGTCATCTCTCCCATCTGTGTGACACAAGTCTGCAGCGGTCACAGGCGGCCAAGCCAAAGAGAGCTGTTTAAGCTTGGAGGATCTACCGAACCCCTCTTCCCTTGCAGCGTGCATCTGTCATCCCTTAGCAAGAAGAGATTGATACCAAAAGACTGAAATCCACAGCGGCGGTTTGCTGTAAGGTGAAATCAAAGGCATTGCATTTCTGCAGCAGTGCGTGTGGAACTTGATCTCAGCATCTTGCCAGATACTGCCACATAGTCTGTCTGTACTATTCTCCCTCCGCAGTGCATATGGGGGAACCTGGATGGTTGGATTCAGGTGCAAGGGGGGTGTTGAGCAAGGATTTCTCACCCACAAATAGAGTGAGAGGCTCTCTGCAGTCCATGTTGCCGCAATTTTTGGCTTGCCCAGGCACGTCAAACTATTCCCCTTTATTGCTGGGGTCTGTGCTGAAATTGGGGAATCTTTTGCACTTACAATGCCAGCAGGCAAGATGTCTGTATCTCACTCCCACCTGATATAAACCCTGTGATGATTTCACTGTTTGAACAGGTTGAGAGGCAAGTGTCTGCCTGCCCCAGGTATTTCAGGGACACTTAGAGAAGTGATGACAGTGTTGAGGCTGGAAAGGGGCACTGGTTGTGCCTTGCAGTCTGTGACCTGCCAGCAGTGACTTTGGAGCTGAATTTGGGGAGGCTGATGTGATCCTGTCTTGAAACACCTTCCTTCCCAATGGTGCCTGCATCTTGACACGCTTTTGTCTGGTCTCTAACCTTCTCTTTCAGTGTGACTATGGGTTAAATAAAGAGAGAGCCATGATGTGAAGCTTACTGTTTGATGTTTTCCCATGTCCTGAGAACAAGTTGAGCATAGGAGTCTGCAGGCAAATCTACTCCCTTCTTAGACATTGGTGCAAAGACCCCCGAGGCAACAGAGTCTTGAGCTGGTGAGATCTTGCAGTCTGGCCCTGTGCTGAGCTCATGCACTGATTTGGGCCTGCCTTCCTAACGTGCTGTGCTTGATTTAATCTTGGTCAGCACGGTATCATTTGGGGGTGTGGGCTGAGCTCAGGTCTGTCTGCCTGTCCTTGGCACCTCTTTTTCCAGCTGTGCCAGTCCTGGGGCTGCATGTGTGTGTTGTGTCAGTGCGGGTGTTGAGGAAGGAGCTCTGGCTGCAGGAGAGTGGAGGCTGAAAGGACTCTCCTGCAGTGTCAAGGTCATGGTTAGCACTTGTGGGCAAAGACTTTTATTTTTTTTCCACCCCTGTTTTCTCTGCTTCCCCCAGGGAGACCTCAAATTGAAACCCTGAGTCTCCATATCCTGCCTTTCCCTCGAGCCTGGAGCTGAGAGGCAGCTCCTTCGGCATGGCTGCTTATTGATCCTCTCTGCAATTGCCCCACGATGCATAGAGCACTCTGCAGTGCCGCTGGAGGGGGATGTGTTTGCAGAGCTTCACCCCACCATGCCATGGCCAGCCTCACTGCTGCTGCTTCCAGTGGGTAATGCAGTCTGTGCCCCCATCCAGAGCATCATGTCGGTGTCATGAAAGGCAGCGTGCCCGTTCCCCCCGTGGGAGGACTCAACCTCGCCGGCTCACCCAGCTGCAGTCGAGGACTGCTGTCAGCCGTCAGTTTAATATCCGACACATCCTGTGTTCAGGGAGCCATATCCTGTGCTGTATTGGAGGGAGCTGACTCAAACAGGCTTCCTTTGTCTCCGTGTGTAGTGGTTTATTGAGCATATAAGTGCTGGACATTTTTCGTAATTGAGTTTGCTGTGAACCCATGTTTAGCTGATCTGGCTTTCACTCAGTGCCACTTGCAAGAATTCTCTGTGGGAACACAAAGGTGAGCGGAAAAAGCCCTGCGTTTTGGAAGCACATGCAGCCATCCAGCTTTTGATTTCCTCAAGAGGTATGAGCTCACGTCTCTGCATCTGAGGCCATGCAGGCTGCCAGTCTGGTGGTTTCGCTGGGCTATTGGTTTGTGTGTGTTCCCCTCGCCCCAGGCGGTGGGTCTGGAAATGATTTCCTGGAGCTGTAGACGTCTGCTCCTTTGCTGCCAGCTGGGTGCTTCTGCTGAGCTTGTTCCCACATGATGGTAACAGCTGACGTGTCACGAACCTCTCATTAGATGCGTATCTGATTGCGGTGCTGAAAAGCATTTGCTGGTAAACCTGCTGGCTTGGATGCCATCAGGCCCTAACTGAAGTGTGTCCACGTGGTAGACGGTCCAGTACTCTGTCTTTTCTCCTCTAGGGATAACAGAAACCTTTTGGACCTGGGGAACAGGGTTTTTCCTTGCTCTTAGCGATGTGTGGCTTAGCTGTTTGGCTCCATTCCACTCATCAGTAGTTTGTCCTGATGCTAGGTGCTGCCTTCCCCTCCTCCCCTGTATGTACAGCAAGGGCCAAGCTTTGCCTTGAGGCAGAGCTCCCTTCGTGCTGGTGGGGGACAGGCTTGTCTCACAGCAATATGTTAACTCTGGTCATGCAAAATGCTCCATTTGTTCCTCTTTCCCTCTCCTGACGTTATCCCAGTGCTAAGACATCTGTTTCTCTGCATCTCGTCCCCTTACAGTTTACCTGCCAAGCTGATCAATGGAGGGATAGCTGGGCTGATCGGGGTCACCTGTGTATTTCCCATTGACCTGGCAAAAACTCGCCTGCAGAACCAGCAGAATGGCCAGCGGATGTACACCAGCATGTGAGTACCACCCACATGGGCAGCATCCTGGGGCTTTTGGCAGGGAGTCCTTGCGCTTTATTACCTCTTTAGGTGGATTCAGCATTTCTAGGAACTCTGCTGTCCCCAGGAAAGCCAGGAGACCATCTTGAACCAAGCTGTGCTAGAGCAGATAAAGCAAACAAAGCAGCTATTCAGGCTGCTGAGCCCAGCAGGCAAGATCTCTGCAGAGGGCGCATCTGTTTGCATCCATTGCTTGGGAGCAGTGTGTTCGCTGCTGTCAGTGCTCAGGACCAAAACACAAGGAGCCCTTTTCGATTCTCTGCTGGGCCACCATCAGGTGCATGAGGGAATTTCTACCTCTCTTCTGTTTCCGTGGCTCTCATATTGCAGGTTACTATCCCTTCATTTGCTCTGTCAGTTTTAAAAAGAGGAAGCAGTCACCCATTCCCAATCTAGAGCACTGCATGCAGACCTTTTAAGGGATCACAGGTTGACACATGCTGTGGTTACCCCAGCAGTCCTCTGTCCAAAAAAATCAAGTGTTGCAAGCTGTAGGAGAAGAAGGTATGAGTATATCCAGCCCACCAAATTCACCTAGGGCTGTGTATCAGCTGTGGGAATGTGCACCACACTCATCACAAGTTGCTTTATCCTAGGAACCAGAGTCAGGCCTTAGTTTTCCAAAAGTACTGGTGTCGTTGAGGGGGGGAGATAGGAGAAAGGTGCCCCAAGATTTCTGGGGCTTGCAAATGTGTTGGGGGGCTGCTCCCAAGAATGAGATGGGTACGTGCAAGTATGTGAAAGATGGGGTCCCAAAAGATGTGGGGAGTCCCAGCAGAGAAGGGAAACTCATTGCCACAACTGGCAGCAATGCAGGATGGGCTTTTCACAAGTAACATGGGGTACCCTAGAACGGTCTTGACCCAAGAAGGACCATAAAGCCCTCAAGGGAACTCTGTATTTCCTTCTCTCCCACCTCAGCACTACTACAGAGCAGAGATGAAGTTTACTCCTTGTGTTGCCAAATCTTAGAAATGTATTCTTATTTTCATCAGCGACACTTTCCTTATTACTACTTAAAAGAGCCTTTTGTTCCTTAATTATGTATGCATGCATGCCTGTGCACCTCTCCCTTCCCCTATGGGTATGGCAAGTACCTGTCCCTTCCCAAAGACCCCAACGCAACCTTCAGCCATCACCCAGGCTTCGTGCAGTCGTGGTCCAGAGAGGGAAAAACTGCCAGGGGATCTGCGCTGCCTTCCTGAACTGCACCTCTGGATTTGTTAGGTGTGTGTCTGTGCCTTCAAAAGGCTTTGAGCATTCCGGTGCTCTGCACAGTTTTCCCATTTGCAGTAAATGTAGTTGAAACAAAGAAGGCGACAGTTTTCCCTTTGGAGTGAACCTCCACAGCACCCTGCCATGCTCTCCCCAGGGCAAGAGCCTGAGTGCTCGCTGCCTGCAGTGGGACCCGATGTGTTAAAAGTAAGCGCTTTAATCTGTGTGGGAGGTCACAGATGACTGAGCGTTCAGGTCATCTAGTGTTTGTATGCCTTGTGTTGAATTTCACGGAGTAAGTCAAGCAAGTCAGCATTAGGGATTTTGGCCCCCTTTATTTCCCTTCCAGAGCTGAATTTAAAAACATGCGCATGAGGATCTGCTTGTTAGAGCATCTCACGTGCATTTGCCACAGGGGATCCTGGATAAACAGCCCTTGCAGTGACACTTTTCCCTTTTGTGTTTCTAGAAAGCAGACAGTGCGTGCGGGCTGAGCTGAGGGTTTCAAAGCCCCTGTGAATTAGGGGCTGAACTTGGACTCAGGCCTGAACAATGGTGCATTCAGTGGCTGATGCTCTTCCCTTCTCGGCTCAGGGTTTTGCTGACAGATTGTAAATGAAAACCACTCCAAGAGATCTGTTTTGTTTTTCTCTGCTCTCACCCACCTTTGAGCTCCTGTGGTTTCTCTCTCTCCATTTTGTTCGCAGGTCTGACTGCCTCATTAAAACAATCCGGTCAGAAGGCTACTTTGGCATGTACAGAGGTAAGTAAAGCTCAGTCAGGCACGGGGCAGCTTTTGCGTTGAAAGCACTGGTGCATAAGTGGGAGGAAAAGCCCATAATCTCTGGCTTATAAAGCAAGAACCGAGCAATACCTTAAGATGTTGAAAGGTGCAGCTGTTTTCTGAAAACTCCTCCACGCCAGGTCTCTGCTCAGCTCTCCACCGTTGAGGGCTTGAGTCCTTCCCGTGGCTGTTTTGGTGTTAAACCTTACTGTTTGCTGAAGTTCATCTTTACTAGCAGTTTAAGTGAAGCTGCTGGACTTTGTTTCAGGACTGTATGTGTGTGTTTCCCAGCTTGGGCACGGCAACTTCTGTCAGAGGGGCAGCAGCAAACTGCCTGAAGTGTCTCGCTCTGTGGTTGATGATTGAATTTATGTCCAAGCCCACCACCAATATGGTTAGACCTGCTGTCCCATATACTTGGTAGCTTGTCTCCAAAACTAGCTGTCTCTCAAGCATCCCCGAGTGCTTTGTTCAAGTGTTAAGACAAGCTGGAATTAAAAAAAAATTAAAAATAACCTGCCTCCAGAAAAAACTCCCTTGGGGTGGAAAGAAAATCAGAGGCTGGCTCATGGTGGAGGTTCAGCTGTTTGGTCGTCATGTGCTAACCTGCTAGAAATCTCCTGGCTCCTTGGCTTAGGCTGTCTGTTGCAGCAGTGAGTTCCTCAGTTGACATTATACCTTTTCTAGTTTAAACATAAAATCCTTGAAAGTTCTTAAAGATTTTGAGGAGAGAGGAACAGCAGGGCAAATTCTGACTTTACTCATAGCAGAGGAAAATGTGGAATACTTTCTTGGCTTTCAGCACAGTCCAGCTGGCTTGGTTGACACTGAACTCTGGCTCATTTTATGTACTGGTATTCAGTTGCCTGAATCTGCAATTTTTGTCTCTGAGGCATTCAGATAGCATTCTTTGTGGCTCTCATTCACTGATAAAGACTGATTAAAGTACTGCTTTGATTAAGTGAGTCCTTGCTCTTTGTTTTTTCAAGCAGGAGTCCGGAGGTGCTGACACCTTGCTTTTGGCAGCAGTAGCGTCTCTTGCCACTTCTTCCGTAGCTCCTAAGGAAACACAGACGCTGTGGCCAGTTGTCCTGTGAGCAGGCACTGGCTGTTGAGGCAGCGTCTCTTGCCCAATGTGCTGGTGGGCGTTTCGGGGGAGTGGGGTGGATGCCGGGGATGGATTGGCTGCTTCATGCCAGCTTTCCTGGGAGCAGGTAACAAGACAAATAACACCGAGGAACCCTGGCAAGCTCCATCTTCAATGCTAGTAGTGACGCGTTCCCCCTTGATTTTTCCCAGAAGCTGGCTGCTTCTGTGTTCCTGGCCAGGAACGGAGCCTGCATTAACTTTGGCGGTAAATATGCAGTGGCAGGCTGCTTGCTGGGGAGCAGAAGGAAGAAGCTGTTCCTGGAAACTTACAGGGGAGACTGTAGGACCCATCAGGGCTTTTGGAAGAGACATCTCAGCCCTGTAAGGTGTAGGGTGGTGGAGGGGATGTGCATCTCCAGGCCACTTTTCACTCCCAAGCAGAAATCTCAAAGGGTGCAGAGGGTTTTGCATAGCTCTTGCTTTTCCCAGCCATAATGAGTCTAGTCAGCTTGGTCCATGTCCCACTAACTTTGTACCCCTCTGTTCAGGGAGCTGATAGTGGCTTCAATTTACTTGTCACCTCTGACTATTAAATGGGGAGCTGGGTATGGAGCTATTTTATGAATAGCTCCAGCTCCCTCCAGAAATTCATAGATATTTCGGCATGGCCAGGGTACAAAGGTGAGTCCTCCAAGTACTCATGGTCTCTGTGCCTCAGTTCTGGGAGCTGACGTTAGCAACCCTTCCCTCCCTCTCGGGGAGAGGATGGGCGGGTAAAATATATCCAAGATTCGTGAAGAATGTGAGTATTTTTCTGGGAAGAAGGTAAAGAGATGGCTCAGCCTTGCAGACAAGGGAAGGTGGAAATCAGATAGTGGGATTGGTTCCTGCTCCCTCCATCTGTCTCAGTTTCCCAGCAGAAGTTGCTATATGACTCACAAGTTCTTATTTTCAGCCTTTAAGCTGAAATTGGGAGGAATATCTGTTAATGTGCTAAAGTGGCAGCTGCTGTGCCCCATGGAGGAGTCACAAGTGCATCAGTCATCCCTGCAGGGGACTTGGCCTCTGTCAGAGGACAGCAAGGGTCTGCTTGGGCGCAGCCATTCCCACTGTGTGACTTCAGGTGTCCTTCATGTGTGAATCAAAGCTCCTCAGTGCAGACAGGAGAGAGGCTTGAGCTTGTAGGATGCTTTTCTGTAAATCATCTCTTAAGAGTGCGTGTGGGCAGACAGTCCTTGCTCTATATGAGTTGCCCATAGTGAATTGGGTGATGTATAAGGCAATCCCAACATTTCTCTCAAGTTCTTATCCAGAAGTTACAAAGATTCTTGGGTTTATTTGGGGGAGGAAGAAGAGGAGGATTTTTATTCATGTTTTTTCCATAACATCTAGGTAGCAGCAGTGCCTCAAAGCTGGATGGTACTGTCTAGCCCTGTCTGTGCTCAAGGGATGACGGTGTGCTGCCTTCAGACATGATGACAAGCAAATGAATCCATGGTGCCTGTGGGCTCCTGGGCCATTTGGGCACCAGTGGAATGGGACCTTGGAGAGGTCTTTCAGCTCCCTGCTACAGTCCATCCAGAAGCCTCCTATAGATCCCAGGATGCATCCTGGAAAGTCCCACTGCTGTTTACAGACCAGCCATTTACCCTAGCTGGTGGGAGCCAAAGACCTAGATCAGGCTGGTGAAATGCCCTTCGTTGTTGATGGTGTTTGGAGGGTAGCTGCAGTTTAGCTGCAGTGGTGTGGCAGCCTTCCCTGGCCTCTGCTAATAGCACCTGCCACATGCACCAGTGCCGCACTGGGGATGACTCAATCCCCCTGTTATGTAGGTTGCTGGTGGTATATAAGGGCTTCTATGAGAAATGGGTTTTAATAACAAAACCCAAGGCGTAGTGAGAAGAGGGCACTTACAAGTTCAGTTGGCAAACAACTGGTTTTGCCTCTCTTTGATTTCACTCTTTGCAGTGCTCCCGTACTTCTTTTCAAAATACTTTCTATTTTTAATGTTTGCAATTTATTTTTGCATTCTGTTTGTCTGTCCTTGCTTCTGGTGCATGTAGCGTTGCCTATAAGCCAAGGTTAGCTTTAATTAGAGAAATAGTCATGGGCATTGCTAGAATTGAAGAGCTATGAGATTTTGTAAAAAGGTAGAAAATGCCGTGGGAGGCATACAGGCAGCAGCTGAAGTATTTCATTTCTCCTCCTCCAGTGAATTGAAGCTGTTACAGATTATTGAGGACAGGGATTATCTATTCTCTGCTAAGCAGCTTTACTGAAAATACCAAAGATGTAGGAGAAAACCCAGGTTCATTAACTTTTCTCCATATATTTTGTGTTTTTACCCTCTACTTTATTTGCAATGGAAGGAGAAATTGCTGTGAAAGCCTCTTGGCTCTTGGAGGAGGTCAGCACGTGAAAGCATACCTCTCACCTTTCTTGCTTGATGATTTGGAGTTTTTCTTTCAATGAACGCTTTGCACTGGTGTTAGAGTAGGAGGTTTATTCTTTTTTCTTTCCTTGTTTTTCCAAGGAAATGGTTATTCATGCTGCATGTCAGTAATGTACAGGTGTTTTACTTTGTAGCCTTTAGGAGTGGGGTTGAAGTTGTCTTCAACTTGGGCATTTGAGGAAATACTTCACGGGTAGCCACTTCCACTTAAAAATCAGGCTGTGTGGATTTGCTTTGCAGATCCTGATATGATTGACATTAAAAGGTGGAGGTAGAGCATGAGGGGATGTCTGTGTGGCTCCTCATCACATGAAAGAGCCGTGGCAGGGGAACATGATGTGTAGGAAGCACATCAAACTGAAGCAGCGCAATCACTGGTACATTTAAAAGTTTGCAAAAACCCAGGAGAGTGAGAGGGCTGCCCTGCTCCCTGGCTAGTTAATTTGGCTCCCGTAGAAGATGATGGCATTTGTTGGATGTCATGGCCATTGTGGAATGAATGCATTGGCTTAGCTTGCTGCGAGGCAGTGTTATTCTGTATTTTCTGCAAATCTGAACATGGCAGTCGGAAGCGGGGAAAGTGTGTTGGGCTGCCCAGCCCTGCCCAGGAAAGGCTGTCTGTTTTCTTGCTGCAATTTCCTGCATGGTGGAGATGCATCCTTTGAGCAGAGGATGTGGAGCCAAGGATTCCCGTGTCCTGGTCCCAGTTGTACTGGCCCCAGAAGTCCGAGTTGCGACTTTGTTTCTTAATCTGAGGAAAGTCCCTGTAAACCTATGTCTTTCCATGTCCAATTTAGGAGTTCTTTAATAATCTTTGGAAGGAGGGGAGTCCATCCGGAGGAACAGAGGATTCAGCTGCCTTTCTTTAGTTGTGTTGAGCCCTTATATCTCCTGTCAATTTGTGTTCAAACCTCCTGAAAATGAACCCCGCCAGGTCTTCAGAGCCTAGTGGGAGTGCAGGCTTCTCTGTCTGCTTCTCTTTGGAGAACAGAGCTTTGGGACAAGTTGTTTAAATCTCTACAGCAAGCATAAATGCAAAAGGTATACCCTAGTATTTGTGTTTGTCCTTGCAAAGGTGTTCGTAGGCCATTAGCAAGTCTCAAAGCTCCTTCAGAGGGCTTGGAGCTCAGTATGCTTCAGTGCAGGCAGGGAGAGCTTGCGGTCATCCACTGGAGCACTTTTTGTGCCATAAGATTTAAAGGGAGGAGAATATTCTGGAGCATTAATCTAATGGTGCAAACCCCAGTATGTTCAGAAGGGACTGGCCCTCCCCACACCCCATTTTCCCCAGGGCAGCTTGAAAGCTGCCTCCCAGCCACTGTTTGCACTAATGCTGGTGTCCATGGCCATGCAGACCTTTCATTGTGGCAGACACAATACAGGGATTTGCTGTTTATTACTCCTGACAAAAGGGCACTCCAGTGGGTGGGGGAGAGCCAAAGCTTGTTTACACCCCAGGTCCCCCAGCAAGCCTTGCTGTGGTGCTTGGAGGGGAATTTCTGCACACTGCAGCTTGTGGTAGACAAAAAGCCACTTCAATGGTGGCTGTTCTGAGGGTGACACCCAGTGGTGATGTACAAGGGAAGCCACTTAACTCCAGGAGTTGGTCTAGAGCTGGCTGACTTCTGTGCAGATGAGCCAGTTGACTTCAACCAGCCTCCAGGTCTTTCAATGGCTCTGCTTTTTCTGGGCTGCCTGGTAAGCAAGCTGCTCTGCTTTTGGTGATGGTGGGGCAGGGACACTAGCAAGAAGGTGGGGTGGGGGGCTTTTGCTTCTCAGCATGACAAAATATTTGCAAAGGAGTTGGGACTAGTTATTAATCCAACTTGTACTCCTTTCTTGAAGGTCTGATCTACATGCTTCTGGATTCATAGGAATGCATCCTTGGATGAGAGAAGAGGATGCATGTATGCATGGTGGGAGGTAGTAGTGAAGCTAAAGAAATTACAAAAAAACATACTGCAAATGGAATCGAAACACAGGGGATGTTTTCAAAAACCCAAGGTGTTGGGAGGCAGAAATCCTATTAATCTCCAGTGGTGTTTTGTGTTTCTAAACCCCTTTGGTCCATTGGGAACTGTCCTTCATCAGTCCTTGGTTTTGAGCAGTAGTTACAATGCATAAAGATCCAGTTAACGGTTCCTTTATTCTCATTCTTCAATGGCCTTTTCCTCTTTTCCTTCCCCAGGGGCTGCAGTCAACCTGACTCTAGTGACACCAGAAAAGGCTATCAAACTGGCAGCCAATGACTTCTTCCGGCATCACCTCTCCAAAGATGGGTGAGCAGAGGGTGCAGACCTTTCGCGTTCAACTTAAAAGACACCAGCTCTTGGGACAAGTCCGATGAGATGTCAGGGCAAAGGTGGAATAGGGTGACGTGATGACTGGAATAAGAGTTGACCTTGAACAGCTCAGCTGGTGATTACATTTGGGCTAAGGACGTAATGTCTAAAATGGGAAGTGAAAAGCACTCCACTGGATGACTGCTTTTTATTCAAGCTTCTAAAGATAGTCCCAGATCTAAGCCAAGGTTAGCAGATCCAGAATTTGTAGGCAAAATATTTGAGAGGAACCCAATGGCGCTGATCAGTGCTCAAACAGCTGCTGGGAGGACCCTTGTCCGCAGCATCCTATTGGATGCTGTTATGCTCCTTCTGGCTTGAACAGATGGTGAGTCAAGTTCTGTAGACCCCAAACTTAGCATCTGTCCTGTCCTTTTGTAGCTTGAAAATAGCTTTAGAGGGGTGGTGAATCTGAATTGACAAAGGGAACTTGCATCATTGCCTAGCAGCTGACCTTTAAATAAATGCTGAAGGAATAGAATTATCTGTTCAGCTTACAAGTGGAGGTTGGTTCATGTGAATTAAATGTAAGTAAAAGATGCTAGCTGAGCAGTTGAGAGAGGCTGGACCCTGAATACTTAGTGCTGTTTTCACCAAGATATTTCCCTTGCATTTTGGAGAACACTTGTGTCTCCCTTCAGACCGAGACCTTTCTCCAGAGACAGGCAGTGAAGGGCACTGTCTCCAGTCCTCAGTGACAGTAGTTAGAAAGCAGCCTGCTTGGGATATGATCCTGACTCTTCCCATCAGTAGTGATGGAGTGGAGCCTCACTGAAAATGCAATGCTCTGCCACGATTACTTGGTTTAACAACTTCCCATAACGTACCACGTCAGTCTCGGCTGCTGCAGATCACTCAACAAATTCAGTGGAGATTGTGGACTGACTCAGGTTGAGGATCTAGTTTTTTCATGTACCTATTTTTTTTGTTCTGGAGGCTTTTAAAGTAGCAGCTAACATAACGTCTGCGTGACTCATCGGCTCGCAGCTGTTTGTGATTTTCTGTCTCTTCAAATAGTGTCTCTTCTGTGCTCTGCTCAGACAGTGGGAGGTAATGATGTCCTCATTGCTCCTCGCTTCTACCAAGTGCTGGGTGTGATTCCTGCAGCAGACAACACGGCAGGCCCTGGCATACTGTGGTAGACAGGAGCACGGCTAGCTCTTTGCTACTAAGCCTACGAAGTGAAGGCTTAGTAGGTTGCAGAGGGAAGAGGAAAGGGTGCCAAGCTGTCACGCCTTGTACCACCACTGAGAGTGTGGCCAACGGAAGAAATCAGACCAGCATTGCAACATATTTGGTGTTCTGTGAGAGCAATCACGGCTGTGATGTTTTAGCCATTAAAACATTACATGCCTGTCAGTAAATGTCCTGCAGCCTGAGAGGTAAAGACTTCCTCATGGGACAAATCTGTGTGTCTGCCTCTCAGTGCTGAGGCAGGCTTTGAGCAGGTGTTTGGATAAGTGGGATGCAGCTGTTCCCACAAGCAGCTGAGGTCTTCCCCAGACCTCTTCCAGTTTGACTTCTGGGTTCCTGGCTGATCCACACATGACGTGGATGATGTGCTGTGCTTGATTCACAGTAAAGGAGCTAGAGAGTTTTGCCAAGAGTAAGACACCCTGTTCTTCTAAAACATATGCACTGGTGGGGCTGGCACCACAGTGACCTGGAGCAGGAGCATGATATCACTCAGATAGTGGGGAGCCTTTGTGTCTGGACACAAAGCATTTTTAACTCCTTCAGAGAAAAGAAAGGTTGGGCCACCGTTAGGTGACAAGAGCTAGGCAGCATGTGGAGCTGGGGTCAGTCATCTCATTCAGCCACCATGGGGGGCTTGGATGAATGAAATCTGGTCAGCTCTGCTCGTGAGGATAGCCAGCATGAGCTGGACAGAGAGGCAGAGCCTTGATACTGCTGTGATAGATGGTTTCAAGTGTTTCTAACTAGAAATGTCTCTCCACAATGTGATGGGAAAGAAAATGCCTTGCAGGTTGGCTGTGACTGGTATAGGCTATGAACCTGGGATCTAGCTGGAAGGTCTGGTGCATGCTGTGACCTTGCTTAGTGCATGGGGAGCAGGGGATGATGGAAAAGTCATGACATTACCAGTGAGGATAAGGACCCTTAGAAACTGCAGGGCAGCTGCTTATCGTGGGGTCCTTTTCCTTCAGAAATCCTGGGCCTGGGGATGGAGTATGTAACCTGCTGGAGCGGTTGTGCCTGGCCATGCTGCAGTCATTGCGTGCCGCCTTGCCTTTGGCAGTTCACAGGATCTGTTCCCATGTGTAGCACGTGGCAAATAGGAGTGATGGCGAGGGGCCATTTCATTGAATCACGAAGCTGTGTGTCCCCCAAGGGTTTGCCTTAACTCTTCATCCCTCTTTCCAAGCTGTTTGCAGTCTGCAGGTTTCTCCTTTGAGATGCTTCTGTCCCCTCCTTCCCAGTTGTCTTTGTAAGACAGAGCAGGATTAGCAGTGCTGGAATCCAGACGCCTCCGCTACCCAGGGCAAAACAGGGTACATACCTGCTAGCACATTGCAAGGCTGGGCCACCTATTTCACAACTCCAGTCCAAGCCTAGGTATGAACAACAAAATAGCCCAAGGTTAGAAAGGTGAAGGTTCAAGCTGCCTGGCATGTCAATGTGTTTTCATTTCTGGATATGTAATTGCAACAGTCAAGGTGTTATATGGTGTAAAGCACAGCTGAGGGAGTGGGCTCAGTGTAAGGCTGGGGGCTGTTTTTTCATGGTGAGCCACCAAGATCTTGGTTCAGCTCCACCAAAGTCCTTTTTGCACAAGCCAGACTATCTGCTATACATTCATAGTATTGCTGTGCTCTTAGGCCAGCATCCCAAAGGATACTCTGGTGCTTTTCTGACTCAGAGCTGCAAAAGTCTTCTAGACCTGTTTGACATTGAATGCCTTTGTTGCTAAGCTTCTAGCACTTGCCTTGCTTGAAATGTGTTGCATGAATTGGAGATCCTTGTCTGATAAAATGTGCATGTTCTATCAGTATTTGCTGATTAAAATATGCTGAGTGTGTCCTCCACATGCAAGTGGAAGAAGCATGTGCGGACCAGAAGAGAGTGTGGCAAATCCAGCATGACCCAAAATAGCTTCAAGTTACACAACAGCTTTTAGTGTGCATTGATTTTTTTTTTTTTTTTTATCTTTTGAAAAACTTAGTGTTGAAATGAACTTGCTTTTAAACTGCTAGGAAAAAACGTGGCATAAAGCCTGTTTTCAGAAGGCCAGACTGAAAACAACACCTGTGACGTAGGAAGTTCCTGGCTGCAAATTGCTGGAAGAATATTTTGGGAATGTATCACTGCAGGTTTGTGCTAGACTCCTTTTCCCTGGCCATGCTTTTGGATACTGCTGGAGGTAGAGTATTGGGGCAGCAGGACCTCGTGCCCTTGTTGGTGCACCCATCTCCCTGAGTCTGGAGATGTCTGTTCCTGCAGCCCTCTCCACCCTGGAACTAGCTTGGGGGGACACTCCTGCCCATACAATGCTCTTCTCCTTTTGGTGCAGGAAGGATGGGTGCTCACAGGCTAGGGGACTTGATTTCTGCTTCTTTGCCTGTTTCTATTTTGATGTCGAGACCATTACGACAGCCTACTGCTACAGCTTCTTGTTTCATGAGGAAACAAAACTATATTAGTCCTCCCAAGCTGTCCTGGTCATTTAGGAACAAGGGAGGCCTGAGTGAGTTGTGTGAGTGCTGGAAACCCCCTTGTTATGCCATGGAGGAAAGGAGGAAAACCAAGATACTGAAAAACCTGAAAGGCACCCCATGACCCTGATAGAGAAAGTCAATAAAGGTAAACATTGTCCTGTGATAGTTTTGGCTTGAGGGCCTCTGCAGTTCCCAGGAGAAGAAGTAGAAGAGGTGACCTACAGAAGAGTCTTCAGGCAGGTCCTTGTTCCTGTGGCACTCTGTGCTGGCTAGACCACATGGCTGGGGAAGGCAGGATGCAAGAGAGAGGGGAAACTTCCAACTTTCAGGCTGCTGGAAACAGATGGGATTTTTTTTTTCCTCTGGATTTCTGAAGCTGAATATGTTGAGAGACCCATAGTCTCACAGCTGCTTTTAAAATAGCAGCAGCTTCATTGTCCAGAGCAGAGGATGTGAGAAGAGGAGTCAGTAGGGCTAAGTGAAGCACTTGAGTGTGAAGCACTTGGGTATAAAGCTAAGAAAGCGATTTAAATCGGTAGTACACCAGCATGCACTTAAAGTACATTGTTGATTTTTGGGTGCTCAGTGTGTGAGACCTCTTTGATAGATGTAAGTGTTGCCTACTTTTTGTGTCCTCTTTGAATTGGAGTGTTAAACACTTCATAAAAACAGCCCCTTTAAAGTGTTCTCCAAGGTTTCATGTTTATCTCCAAAGTGTTGAATGCCAGATAGCTGTTGTGTTTGGCATGTGTTTGCCAGGTTTTGTTGTTCGTTTTTCAGGTTCTTGGTTAAACCCTCTGCCTTGGCTGTGGTAAAAAGTGCCTCATGGCTTCTTATAAAAGTGATTCCGTGCTCATAAAAACTCTCCAGTGCGGCTGAGTTTCCTGCTGCCCTTCTCCAAGGTGTGTTATTCCCTTACATCTCCTGTCCTCTTTAATCTTGACCTTCATTTTGTTTGCTGTTCTGGAGCAAAGGTTGGCAATCTGCTGACTTAGCAGCTCGGATTCCTTGGGAAGACTAGTGATGATTGCATTAATTGTGTCTTTGCTGATGCCAGCAAATTTTCTTCCTTTCTGCTTCCTCCTGCCTTGTAGCTTTGCTCAGGGAAGAGAAGTAGCCAACAGTAATCCTGAGACTAGCAAGGCGCTTTTCCATCTCTCCCATGCAGATGGGGAGACTGAAGCTTGTTCTCCGTTGCCTTCCCAGCTGATAAGTCTCCTCAGGGCTCCTTCCTTCATCTGCTCCTCTTTCAGGCTCTCCTAAAATACTCTGACCATCTCTTCTGTGGCATCTGTTTAAGTAGCCATTGCATGGCCTGGTTGATCCTTGAGCTGCAAAATGCTCATAGACAGGGTGTAAAGTGAGGCTCTTGATTTAGGAAGCAGGGATGCTAGTCCCAGTGCTGAGCTTCTGTGTCACATTGCACATGCTGTGCTTTGGTCTTTCTCTAGGCAGGTACCCTTGTGGGCCAAGGCAGCCTCTCCTGTGGTTATCCACTGGATGTCCAGACACTTCTTTAATGCAGATAACCCTCATCCAACCCACTGGGACTTGTAGGTGGGGGAATCCACCTCTTTCCCTAGAGAAAGAGCCAGTTAAGAGGTGATAATCTCACTGTGCCTATTCAGGGATAGCTATCTGGGGGAGGGTCTTTTATTTAGCACACAGAGGCTCAGGGAATTACAGTGGGTTGAAGTTGTAGTCATCAAAGGTCAGCCAGAAAGTAAATGCACTTTCAACTGTTAATCTAGAGGGAGCTAGAGATGGGCTGTTTAATCGCAGAATACGCCCATGAGAGGAGCATTGCCCTTGTCTCCATTCCAGGTGCATGTTCTTGGGACAAAACACGGGTTGTGTCCATGTTCAGCATGCCCAGACGTGTTGCCCTGTCCATTGTTCACTCCCACAGACCTTCGTATTAGAACAAAACACTCAGAATCTCCCACCAGGACAAACCTGATGTAATGGGTGCAGGCATAGTCGCCTTCCTCTTGAGTTAGCCAAACACACAACACAGAGCTTCTGCAGCCAAAGGTAGGTTGTACCATCTCGGGAGTAACATCTGCCAGAGCAACGTTTAATCTGGTGGTGAAAATTTGAGGTGGATCTGTCCCACATCAGTGCTTTGTTTTGCTTGTCTGAGGCATTTTTGAGCTGGCGTTAGAAGTGAGAGGGAGCTTGTAATGGGAACTTTCTTGCATTTACATTTTCCAGCATCATAGCTCCAGCTTTTCTGAAGTGCGGTTGCAATAGCATGTTATTCCCTCTTGGAAGATCAGGAGTTGGTTTAAAGGGACTGACTGGCAGTTTGTGTGCACATCCCTGTGTGGCTGTGGCAGACAGGTTGCCCTCCCTTTGAAGGACAACTGCTGTGTGTTCTCCTGGAGAAGAGGAGGCTCTGAGGTGACCTTATTGCAGTCTACAACTACCTGAAGGGAGGTTGTAGTGAAGTGGGAGTTGGCCTCTTCTCCTGGGCAACTAGTGATAGGACAAGAGGACACAGCCTCAAGCTTCGCCAGGGGAGGTTCAGGTTGGACATCAGGAAGAATTTCTTTTCAGAAAGGGTCATTAGACATTGGAATGGGCTGCCCAGGGAGGTGGTGGAGTCACCATCTCTGGATGTGTTTAAGAAAAGACTGGACATGGCACTTAGTGCCATGTTCTAGTTGACAGGGTGGTGTCAGGGCAACGGTTGGACTCGATGATCCCTGAGGTCTCTTCCAACCTGATTGATTCTGTGTGTTGGTCCCTTAATTCATATCAAAGACCCACTATTTAAATTATTTGAAAGCAGCTGACTCTATCTGGTTTGAAACTCCTTGGGAGCTTTCTACAATCTGTTGAGTTGACAGACCAGAGGCAGAGGCTATTTTATGAGTGAGGAAGATGATGTCCAAGCTGGGGACAGGAACCTCTTGGGTAGTGAATAGAAACATATGGCTTTGTATGGATGTTTCCTTAGGTCAAAGATTTCTTGTGTTTGGAAATCTTGTTGTCCTTACTCCAGAATGGCTGGTTTTGGTCCCTGCCTAAGCACAGTCAACTCCTACATGGTCAAGATTTTTCAGAAATTTGAAAGAAGTCCTGCTCTGCTCCCATGTGGGATCAATATACCAATGCTTTCAGGGATCCTAACTTTGGACTGATGTGTTGCTCTTGAAAAGCCCTCAATAAACCTCTAGTTCCTGCTTTTTGACTTTATTATTTTTCAGCTCTGGTTTGAAACTCTAATTTAGATTGAGCATTAATCTTCTCCCCTTCCCATTTGACACTGTTGATTTGTCCCTAATAATTGCGTGTCAGTTAAAAAAGTAGAATGACTGATTTCTACCAGTGCAGAATTTGGGGCTATTGTGTATGTGTTATATTTAACACCCTCTTGGTGTGATAAAAGATGGTTTCTACGTTTGTAGGACCAGATCCTTGCTGCTATTGCAGCTTTTGAAGTTAGTTGAGATGTGCCAGTTTTTAAACCACGGAGGATAAGGCCTGTGGTGCCTTAAATATTTAAACCCCTTTGTCATCTAGAGATGAATCGTTTTCAAACGCCTTTTGTGTGCAGACTGATGAGGTTTTGCAAAGGGATTTTGACCCCTGTATGGCCAATTCTAAACCTCCTGACAAAAGATTTGCTTATCTTAGGCTATTTTTTTTCTTGGACTCCCCCCAGTTCCCAGGATATGCAAACCAAAAGCTGAAAGCCCTTGTTCTAGATGCTTTTGATGTACCGGTTTGACATCTCTAAAATACACCCACGCACATAAATCCTTCGCTGGGTCATGCTGGCGTAGTTCCATGGAGTTCAATCAGGCTAACTTTTGTTGGCTGGGATAATGGTCCACAGATGAACACGTAGGGCAAATCTTCCTGATCTTTTGAACTGGGTATCAAAGCAGTTGCCCTGGATGAAAACCAGGAGACATATACTCCGGGGACGCTCCAGGGCTCTTAGTAAAGTGGGAGATGCTCTGCTGTGCTGTAGAGGAGGACTGGCAGCCAGCTCCTTTGGATGGTTTGCTTCCTCCCACAGTTGGGCTAGGGGTTGTGCAGCCTTGCTGCTGACTGTATTGAGCCTTGTAGAGACTGGTGCTATGCTTCAGGCCACCCAAGAGGCACAAGTTGGCCACCTCCAGGTGTCAGTGCCAGGGGGGACCTCTGGATTTGCACACCCTGATACCTGCATACCTTCAGGAAAGCTTGCTGTGCACACTTCAGCGCCCGTGTGGGTAACTCCATGGCAGGAATTGTTCTTTGCAGCTTCTCATCTATGGAGGAATTTGGAAAGGGGAGACTGTGAAATGTTCCTCCCTTCAGCCTCACAGGAGAGCTCTATATTTAGTTGCTGGTAATCTCCATTGTGGCTCTGTGCCTCTAATCCTCTGCTCCGATATCCTCCCTGGAGAAGATGAGAGGTGGAGAAATCGGCCAGGCTGACGTAGTGGGCCAGCAGGATTACTGCGCATCTCCCCTCCCTTTCCCATAGGGTTGGCATTGAAATTCCTTTGCTGACCGGCAGTGCCACAGCTGTGCTATGTGTGTGTGCATACGGAACCCCCAGTCAGGGAGCGTGGCTTGGTTTTGCAAGCGAATGGGGCATATCATTGTGGGACTGTTTTTGCCATAGTTTGGGGACTCGCCTTGAGTAGGTTAGATGAGATATTGCTGCAGGAGCAGAGCTGGGAGAAGTAAAAATAGTACTTGCGTTTAATACAGAAAAAAAGAGGAGGCTGTTTCCCTCTGGCTGTGTGATTTATATCTGCTTTTTTTTTCCCCTTCTAGAAAAGAGCAGATAGGAGGCACTTTTTTTTTTAAATTGAGTCAGTGTTTTCTGGTGCCAAGGGGTGAGATTTTTTACAGGGCAAAAACTTATCAGTTTCTGAAAATTGAGGCTTTCTGAGCATTTGCATCCTGAGTTCCTCTTTTTAGTCTCAGCTGGGCTGTTTCCTGGCTTTGGGATGGAGGGAGCTATGAAACGCTGCATTTTGTTAGGCAAGAACATGTCGCTCATAATCCCTGCTCTCTAGTGCAGGGGATGCACAAAGCTTCAGTGCTGGGGGTCCGTCCCATCCCTTGTCCCTCAGGCAGGACCAGTCTAGTGCAAAGGCTACTTTTTCAGGTTTGGAAAGGCTAGTGAGGTGAAGAAGCTCCTGACCACAAGGGAACGGCCTCCTTGACTCTCATGTTCACTGTTTATTTATTTTGCATTTGTGGGAGAACTCCAAAGCAGCAACTCGAATGTTTCCCCCCTTTGCTTCTTGCCCTGTGGTCTCTGTCTGTGGGGATGTTGACAGTGTTTAAAGGACTAGGCTGGCAGAAGGAAAGCTCCTAATCCTCCTTAATGCTCAGGTCCTCTGCTGCCCTCTGAAACAATACTCTTTCTGAAGGCTGTGCATTGACTGGGGGCAACGCTGGGCTGGCAGAGAGCTGCAGCTCTCTGTCTGGGGATGGAGACGGTTGTGGGCTCCCATCTGGGCTGTTCTGGCCTGGCTTGTGGCTTTTTCTGAATGTTCTGTTTCTGGGGCCAAAATGGGTCTTTTCCTCTAGATCAGGTGATGCTGGCAGAGATGCCAAGCCTGAACTGTCAAGCCTAGCGGGTTCCCCTGTCCCCCGGGCTGCCTCTTCTGTAATCCTCAGGGTCAGAGGTGTGCCTCGAGGCCCTGCACCCAGCTGCCCCAGTGTTACTCCAGGCCACCTCCTCCAACTGACTCTTTCTCTTTTTTTTCGGGCAGGAAAAAGCTGACACTGCTGAGGGAGATGCTGGCGGGCTGTGGCGCGGGTACCTGCCAGGTGATTGTCACCACCCCCATGGAGATGCTCAAAATCCAGCTGCAGGATGCGGGGCGAATTGGTACGTGGGCTTCTCTTCCCTGTGCTCTGAGCAGGCAGGGGGGAAAGGGCTGGGACTGGGCTGTCAAGGCAGAGGGGGAGGGAATGAGCGGAGAAAACCCTTTTCGTTCCCCCTGCTCTCCCAAGTCAGAGGTATCTCAGGCTGTAGCAGAAGTTTCTCCTCCTCTTCCCAGCTCATTTCCCGCACCCTTTGCTCACCTGGCTTCGCAGAGGCCCTTGCAGTTACAAAAGGTGATGGGTTTTTTTGCTCAAAGCAATAGGCTTGGCAAGTGAAACAGCAAATGCTGCTGGTGGATGGAGAGAGACAGGAGAGATGACTGGGTGGTCAGCTTGTGAGTGATTAAAACTTGTTAGTTATTGTGCACCCAAAAAGGATTAGCAAAGGATTAGCAGTGCTTTTCCTGTGGTGCTTCCTCCATCTCTGTGTTTTCTGATGTCTGTTCTCTCTCTTCTACACCCCTGTAGCACCTCCCTAACAGCTTCCCAGGGGGATGTGTCCTTTCCAAATGACTTGTCTCCCATCTTACTCTCTCTTTTTCTCCTCGTGACAAAAGCAGCAGTTGTCTTGGCTGAAACAGTAAATAAAATTCTCCCGGCATACTGGATTTGGAAGAGGTTTGGGGTCAGGCTCTCAGGGCTGTGGGCAGGAGCTGGCAGGAGAGAGCACAAGCCTTTTGGTTGAAACACTGGGAGGCGTTTCTGGTGAGAACAGAGCCCAGAGTCTGGCATGGAGACTCCAGGGGAAAGAGCTATTTGCTGTCGCCTTAATTTCTTCCAGAGGTCAGCCCAGGGTACAGCCTCATTCCCCAGGAGCCCTGCATGACACTGTTAGCTGCCGCGTTTGAGGCCTTCCTGGAAAATGGGCCAGTTTGTCCTTAAATCTCTCCTTTGATGTGGCATTCCTGAATAATCATGGATTTACTTTTTCTTTCCTCTCTTCGCTGTTTTTAATGCAGACCTTGTCCTCTTTGTGCATGTTATTTTAAAACATTTGAAGGAATTAAGCCATGGTTTGAGGGTTCAGAAGAGGTTTTTGCTGCTGTGAACAACCTGTTCTCTGTGTGTCAAGAGGCCTGTTGGTGTGCCGCTGGCAGCCAGAGGATTACCTACAGGTTGATGTGCTCTCCATCTTCTGGCCAAAGAGCAGAAATGCATCAGTTTGAAAAGGCTGGGAGAAACCAGGTTGCATTTATGAATGTGGCTGAGGAACTCCCTAGGTTAATGATTGCTTTCAAGGGAAGGAAGCAAAGAACAGAACTGTCGAACATCTCTTGTTTATGAATATCTTTAGTTTGTCCTACCGGGGGCTTAGGGATGTAGCTGGAAGCAGGTACTGTCATTTGCCTACTCACAGCAGCTCCTTTTCTCTGCACCGTGGAGGTCGTGTGTGACAGGCTGCTCCTGCCTAGGTAAAACCAGTCGGTAGGAGAGTGCAGTGGGCAGCGTTGTGGTGTGGCAGCAGCCAGCTCTGAGGCTGGGACAAGCTAAGTTGTGTCAGGCTCGGGGAGATGGGCAGATTGGGAGCAAAAGTTTGCAGGGCACCTGGCTGGCCTTAGTCTGCATGTTTTGCTGTACCTGGAGATCTGCTTCTTCCTCCTTGTCCTGTGGCACCAGGCAGCAAGAGACTGCTGTTGAGCATCTTGCAGACCTGTGCTCTCTCTCTGCTCCTTCCCAGCGGCACAGAAGAAGCTGATGGCGACGCAGGCCCAGCTCTCCTCTTCTGTGGCGGGGGCGGCAGAGCCGACAGTGGAAACACGCACCACAGCAACACAGATAACAAGGGAGCTGCTGCGGAGCAAAGGCATTGCGGGACTCTACAAGGGCCTGGGAGCCACGCTGCTAAGGTAGGATGGCATGAGCTCGAGCACAGGGCACCGGTGTTCCCAGTCTTGAACCTAAAGCACCAGCCATCCAGGGGATGAGCCTGCAAAGGGGGTGTTGGCTTCAGGGGGTGTGGGTTTGGTTTGGTTTGGTTTCCATGCACAGGTTTTGCACATTAAAGAAGGGAAGGTCAGGGAAGCGAGGGAGGCTGCCTTTTTCTTCCTGGAAGATTTAATTCTGCTGTTTTCTGTGGAAGGTTTTGTCTCCCCCATGGTCCATATTTTACCACTGTAGAGAAGTCCTCGTGAGCTAGCAAAGCAAAACTGTCAGCCTGAGTCTCCAGAGTGTGAACCGGGTTCTGGCCCATGGAGCATGTTGGGTGCCAGGACCCATGCCCGCTCTGACACTCTTTACCTATGCTTTCACAGTGACTCTCCTCTAGCTTTAACAAAGGCAGAGCTAAAGCAATGCCCAGTGGGATGGGGGACAGGATGCGAACCTCTTGTAATTAACAAAAGCGAACAAAATGATTGACCTCTGAATGTGCTGGGGTCTTCAGTTTGAGTGTTGAAAAATCAGGGGGAGGCCATTGACTCTGCAGGGCCGCATGCCTCTCATGGGCCTGTTGTCCTTTGTGCAGTCAGTTTTGCCCCTGCTGAGTTCAGTCAGAATTGCCCTTGCAATGGCAGAGCTGGGATGACTCTGTTGCACTCGTGGCTGTGCTGCCAACACGTGATGCTTGCAGCCCTTCCTTGGATGCTCAGTTTATTGGTGTCCTGCTCTGACTCCGCTCATTCTTGTTCTTCTTTCTTCCCTTTCCTCCCTCCCCACCACAGGGATGTCCCGTTCTCCATTGTTTACTTCCCACTGTTTGCAAACCTGAACAAGCTGGGCCAGAAAGACCCCAATGTCAAGGCTCCATTCTATGTGTCCTTCCTCTCTGGATGCGTGGCTGGCAGTACGGCAGCGGTGGCTGTCAATCCTTGCGATGGTGAGTCCCAAGTAGCCTGTGCTGGTGGCCTGACACCAAGGGACAGGAGTCAGAGGCCCACGAGTGGGCTAGGTGAGGAGGAGGATGACCGTGCCAGCCTCTTCGCAGCATGAGTGCACAGGGAGGTACAGGAGGGGAGCCCTGCTGTCTGAGCTGCCTCCAGCTCAGATGATGTTTCCTTCAGCTGAGCCACAGCTTACGCAAAGGTTTGCGGTACTCACTAGGTAAGTCAGGAACAGGGTGTCATTCATTTCAGTCATTCTTAACAGGAATGGCTGCAAACATGCCCTGAAAAGGCACGTTTCCATGTGGAGTGGTAGTATGCAGACCATTTACATGCATACGGTCATGGACAACCAGGGGGAGCCTCAGATCTGTGGCCTTTTCTCCTGCTCCACAGCATCTGCCTTAAATAGCACCTCAGTTTCTCTGCTGTGAAAAACACCAGAAAGTAACTCCTCTCTCCCCAACATTGCACATGCTCCAAGGTGTGAAGAAATGTAAGAGCAGCATCGTATATTTTAGATACTTCTTCCAGAAGGAGCTGAGTATTTGAAAATCAGTTCCCACTTTGCAGAAATATAAGTGAATTTAGAAGTGTCAGCCTTGGAAACCTTGGTTGCAGTGAGGAGAGGGGCTTGTTTTTTGGGTGGCTGTGGGGTTTTTTTTTTTATCCATTTGTAAAGGAATGGGTTTGTTTTCCCCTGTTTTGCTGATAAATATATGAAAATGGTCTGTGTTCTTGGTGATCTCGTTGTGACTGTGTTTCAAAGACATTACTCTCAGGGTGGCTTTTGCCTGCTTGAAGAGTATGCTACGTTCCCAGTGCTCACCAGTGTTACTTCTCTCTTTCTCCTCAGTGATCAAAACACGGCTGCAGTCCTTGCAGAGAGGAGTGAACGAGGACACCTACTCAGGAATCCTGGACTGCACCAGGTAAGACTCCTTGTGAAGCAGGCCACCACATCAGATGTACGGCATCTGCTGCTGCCCGTGGGCAGGCAGTCAGTGCAGCTTCTAGACCCAACCAGCAGGTTCTGTGTTTCAGGTTCCCTCTGAACCTGTGCTTTTATCTGTCTATATGGATAGATATATAGATATATGACCAGATATATACTGTTCATGTATATAGGTATATGAAAGAGAACTTCTTCCTATTTTGAGCAAGGTAAATGTAGCATTTATATTTAAATGCTTCTGTCCAAACCCCAACAGTCATAACACAGATTTTATTTCTGCAAAGGGAGGCAATGCTGTGGTTGTCTCTCCCAAGGCCTCGTTGTCTGAAAATCCTACAGCATTAAGTCTCGTATCCCTCCTGAGACCGCTCTGACCAGCAGCTGCAGGAGCGCTGTCTGAGGGGGCTGTCCCCAGCTGCACTCTCCTCTGACCCTTTGCTAAACCGTGGTCTGGCTGCTTCAAAACATGAAGGGAACTTCAAAACAGAAGCACTGTGCTTCTTGTATTGCTGTTGTAGCCAGTGTCTCTTACGTTGTGGCTGCGTCCCATGCTGAGGGTGGAGTAAACCCCAAATTTTGAACAGGAGGACATCTTGATGCAAGCACATCCAGACCCAAGCAGACACTCCTGCAGAGGCAGGGATGGGGCATGTTCCTGCATGGCCGTTCACAGAGCGCACGTGGATGAACTGCTGTGGAGGCAGTGCCAGGCAGCAGCACTTGCCTGGGTTTAGTCTCGAGGAAGGCAGAAAGGCAGGGCATGGCCAGAGGCTCTCCTGGAGCGGTGGAGGGGTGGGATAGACATTTACCTGTCTGTGCCATTTCTCCCCAGGAAGATCTGGCAGAAGGAAGGGCCCATGGCCTTCCTGAAAGGGGCATACTGCCGAGCCCTGGTCATTGCTCCTCTCTTCGGCATCGCACAAGTCGTCTACTTCATCGGCATCGCAGAGTTCCTGCTGGACATGCTCCCCAAGCACCGAGCCTAGCCCTGGTTACCTGCGTGTGCCCTCCTGCCCTCTGCAGCGCTGAGTTCACCCCTGTGTCCTTCATCCGTGTTGACTGATGTCAGAGCAACAGCACAAAGGGTTCGCACAGGGACGCCGAGGGGATGTGGTCTCCAGACAAGCAAACGCGGGGAGGGAGAGTCCCTTTTCTGTCTCAGTCTGGAACCTGCCCCCTCCCGCTCCTTCCACGGACAATACCTAATTATGCATTTTTTTTTCCCTTTCCTTTTTTTTTTTTTGTTTTTAAATTGTTATTCTTAAGGACAGTGGTAAGCACAGACTGGGCTTGCAGACCCAGAAGTCTCCTCCCAGCCTTGGGGAGGAACAGGGATGGGAAAGAAATAACCTGAACCCTCATCCACCCCAGTCCCCCTCTTTCTTCCTGCAGTTGCCAGCTATCTGAGGAGGAGCTGGAGGGGCAGCTGTGTCCCCTCAGCCCCTCCTTGGCTCTGCTGGCCTTGGGTCGAAAGAGGGCACTGTGCAAAGGGGGCTCATCTCATCGTCGATGGAGGCACAGCGGGGGAATGCTGAATCTGGCAAGTTCCTTGCCCTGGAAACCTTCACCCCTCCCTTCTCCCTTTAGATGTACGTCTTGGAGATTGGAGGAAGGGAAAGGGGATCGTTACTGTTGATTTCGTAATTATTTTTGTTTTAAAGCAAAGGGATGTCCCTCCTTACTAGGTGTCACAGGCACATCCAGGTGAGGTGCAGAGATGAGATGTCTGCTCTGTAGGGAACATGTCTGTGGGATCACACAAATGTCTGAAGGTGCTTCACTGCTTGGCTACAGGCAGGGGAGGGAGAGGAACTTGGGATCAAGTTATTTTTGTTTGGGGTTTTTTTGTTTGTTTGTTTTTTTAATGCAGGGGTTGTGGGGAGGGAAAACCAAACAAGAAACCACTTACATTCCTTCAGCGTGCCCACCTCTGGGGTGATGAAGTGGTGGCCACAGGTAGATTTAGCTGATTTATTAGATTAGCTTTTTTTTTCCAGCCTGGCCCCAGGTGTGTGAAAGGAGGCACCTGCTCTGCTTCTGCAGTGCCCAACCTCGGGGAGCCGTGCTAGAAACGCCGTGCCTGTGTGCTCACCTTGCAAGGTGAAACCACAAGGTCTGGTTGTGCTTTGATGTTTGACTTGGACGTGTTTGGAGCCAGCCGGTGTCGAAGAGGCAGAGGGTTCCCACACCCTGAGTGAGGAGCTGTTTGCGTGTACATGGTCATGGGGTCCAGTCCTCTGGATCACAAAATCTTGTCATCCTGCTCGCTTCTGGGGTGGTGATCGTTGTTGGGTGGCAGGGAGCAAATCCACACCTACAACCCTCTCTGTCAAAGGGATGCTGCCCCAGCTAACATCACGTGTCAGAGGACTTCCTAATTTAGTACTTTCTTGGGCTGTGTAATTAATTCTAGTTTAAATGATCTTAAGCGTGAGATCTACCACCCCAGCGTGATCTTCTCCATTATTTATTCCATTTGGTGCAATCCACCCGACTTTGGTGTTTAAATTAAACTGGCCAAATTCACTTTTCATTCCTACTTCTTTTCACTTTGCTCTCCAGGTGCTTGCTTGGTGTTTGTGTTTCAAATGTATATTTAAATTAATTTTAAAAAAGAAATCTCTGTTTTTAATGTTTGAAAGAAAACCACCTCTGTTTCAATGTTCTTGGCTTAGGTTTTTGCAAAACCCATATGGTGAGGGCCTTCTTCCTTGATGCATCCTTTTTCTCTTTGAAAAAGTTGTTCTGTGGCTGATTTGTTACTTGTCACTTTGCATATGTGAATAATTTTCTTTTTTTTTCTTTTATTCTTAATGACTTCTCCATGTATCTGGGAAGGAATCTGTGCAAAGATGATGATAGATATATCTGTGCTGTGTGTAGTGCTGTGATGCTGCTCTTGCTCTGGATTTCCCTTGGGTGGATTAAAAGAGAAAGATTCTTTTTTTTTTTTTTTTTTTTTTCTTTTAAGATGCCCCGTTCCTTGCTGCTTTGTGATTTACCAGGGAGGGTCCCCAAAAGAAACCTTGCCCATAGAAACCCCGCTACTTTTGCTTGCCCTTCGGCCTCCAAGGATTGCCCCCTGAAGCTGGGTGACTTACAGCTGCGGGGGGGGGTGTGTGGGGTGCAGGTTGGGATTGTGGGGTTACGTTTGGAGGAAAATTTGGTGCAAGGAAGGGCTGAGGTTCCAGGAAAGCTCTCCTTGTCCTTTTGGAGGCTCTGAAAAACCTCTTTGTAAAACTGACTCTTCCTCCTGAAATCTCCAGCTCTTCTTCCACCACGTTGGAGCTGATGACCTGAATGGGGCTTGTTTTTAGCTGCCTGGACATGTCCCTGAGTCAGGAGAACAGGAGGAGGTGGCAGGGGGTAGTGATTGTGTCCCCACAAGAGCCCCCCAGGCAGGCAGGCTGCTGCTGGCCAAAAAAATGAGTTTGAAATGGGAAAATTCCCATAAACTTCATTAATCACCGATTAACAGAAACCTTTAAGCACTGATTGCAGTATTGAGGCATAAAAGTAAATAAATACACTTAGTGCTCCCCTCCCTGCAAGTGCCACTTGTCCCCAAGGTAGGGGATGACATCTAGGATGGGGTCAACTCCTTGTGCGTCTACCTGATCCCTCTGGCATAGGGTTCTCCACTGACCCCAGGCCCTTTTCAGTCGTACCTTGTCCCCTGTTCGCCTGTCCCTTGCTCCTGCCCTGACCATGGCACTTGTGGCTCCAGTTTGTTTGGGGTTTGTGGTGTTCACTGCCCTTAAGTGCATTTTGGTGGAGGTGTGTACACCCCTGTCATGGGTTCAGGTGGGTGGGTCGGTTTTGGCTGGTGGAATTTCCTGGAATGCAATGAGGAAATTTCCCAAAGCCCTGGGGGGAAATTCCTACAAAGCAAAAGGGAAATTTCCTGGAAACTAATAGGGGATCGTGGCAAGCAAAGGGAAGCCATCCTAGAAAGCTACAGTAAAATATCCTGGAAAACAAAGGGGAAATTTACTGCAAGACAATGTAGGAATTTCCTTGAGAGCACTAGGGGGAATTCCTCGAAAGCAAAGGGGGAAGTATTCTGGAAATTTGTAGAAAGCAATGGGGGAACTTCCTAGAAGGCCATAGGGGAGATAGCCTAGAAATCAAAGGAGGAAAATTCCTAGAAAGCAAGGAGGAAATTTCCTCAAATACCAGGGAAATTCCTGAAAAGCAAAAACTACCTTTCTTAAGAAAGTAACAGTGATATTTCCTAGAGGGGAGGTTTCCAAGAAAGCAAAGGAGGAATTAGTGGAAATCAAAATTTCCTGGACAGGAAGAATGAGATTTCTTGGGAAATAATTTCTTGCTTCCCAGGGACCAACAGGCATGGGGAAATTTCCCAGGAAGCAAGGGAGGAATGTCCTGGAAAGCAATGGGAGGGAAATATCCTGCAAAGTAACAGGGAAATTGCCTGGAAAGTGATAGGGGGATTTGTTAAGAAGGAAGGGGGAAATTTCCTGGAAAACAAAGGGCAATGTCCTGCAAAACTATGCAGGAATTCCTAGTAAGCAGTAGGGAGAAGTTCCTGGAACGAAGGGGAAATATCCTCGAAAGCAAGAAGTGTAGGGGGAAAGAGGCCAAAATCCTGTGCTTCAGCCCCGCTGACCACCGCTCTCGTCCTTGGGGGTTTTTTGGTTGGTTTTACTGCTCCCCGCAGAGCTCAGATGGGCTCAAGGAAGAGCGACAAGGATGAGCGCTTGGGCCACACCTCACCTGTCTGATACCGTGGTTATTTGCTAGTTTTCTTCTAATTTAATGCAAAAATCTACATGACATGCACTGTGATGGTCTGAGGCACAGGGTGACCATTTTCTATCACGGGTGGCTGTGCCTGGGACTGGTGTTACTGGAAACCAGCTGCAGCCCTGGCCAGGCGCCGCTTCCCCTTTCTGGGATGGGGGAACGTGTGCACTGGCCACCAGGACCCCGCTCCCACCTCTGCCTTGCTTTTGGGGCCTGGCGTGGCCGGCGGGGACCACCGCGGGGTTCATCCCTTTGCCAGGGCGGTGCCAGCCCTGAAACATGTATGGGGGGCTGATGCATGACCCTGGGGTTGATTTTCTTGCTTTTTTTCCCTTCTCTTTTTGCATAAAACTGTGGTGCTGCCTCGCCGGACAGCAGTGATGCCCGTTCACCATCCCGAGCCGTCCCCAGAGCCCACGGAGGCAGCTACGAGGCACAGAAACAGTGTGCCAGCAGCTCCAGGGCCCTCTCTGGCTGCGGCCGAGGGCAGTTGGGTGCTCCAACACCCACCTCTGCGGGTGTTCAACCTGAGAAGCCGGGAGCAGGCGGGGTGCCGGGAGCAGGCAGGGTGCCGGCAGGCCCACGGGAGCGCCCGCCCCGGCTTTACGGGAAAAGGGAGCACCAGGAAAAGCGGCTCCTGGGTGCGGGGAGCACGGGCAGCACCCGCTGCCCTCCTGGGTTTTGCTTTTGTTTTTTAATTTTCTTTATAGCATGCTCATAGCATGGAAACCAAGGCAGCCTGAAAGAAGGAGGATTGAAATAAGTATAATAACTCACTACCTAAACAAGGCCCGGGATTTTCCGGCCCCGGGGCCGAGCCCTGCGTGCCTGGGCTGCGCCGCCCGTGCGCCCCGGAAAGCCCCGCGGCGGCGGGTGCAGCTGCTCTCGGGCCCAGCCCGCGCCTTTCGGGGCGGCCCCGCCGCCCTTGGCCCTTCGCAAACCCGCGCGGTTTGGGTTCGGGGTGCAGCCCGCTCGCACCAGCGCCTTCGGGGCCGCCACCGCCCGTGGGGAGCCGTCCCGGCGCGGGGTCACGGGCGTTCGGCCCCCCAGCGCGGGGCCTGATCCTGCCCCGCACCCGCCGAGCTGCGCCCCGCGCCGGGGCCGGGCACGGTTCAAATCCGGATTTTTAGGGTTTTTTGAAAAATTATTATTAATTTGGGGAGGGGGTCGCGCAGGGCTCTGCAGCCAGCATCCCCCGGGGGGCGGCCCAGGCTGGGGCCAGAGCATCCCCCGGGGGCATCACTGGGACCCTTCAGTGCCTGTGACCCCCCTCCCCCCTCCCCGCGGCGGCGCCGGCGGCACTTTCACTTTCGGAGGGGTCACGTGGTTTCCAGGAAACCCGGCGCGGGTGGAAGGGGCGGATAAAAGGGCCGGGCGGGAGGTGGCCGCGCCCCGAGCCCAGGTCGCCCCGGGACCTGCAGCACCGGGGACCCCGCGGCACCATGGCAGCGCTGCAGAGCGAGGGGTAAGCAGCACCCCCCGGCCCTCCCCGCGCCGCCGTCCCCCGGCGGCCCCGGTGTCCCCCCCCGCGGCGGCCCCGGTGTCCCCCCCCGCGGCGGCCCCGGTGTCCCCCGGTGACGGCCCCACGCCCGCAGGGAGGCCCAGAAGCTGCGGTTCGGGCCGTGGCTGGTGAGCGCCATCAGCAGCGGGAGCTACCAGGGGCTGTGCTGGACCGACCAAGACCGCGGGGCCTTCCGCGTCCCCTGGAAGCACAATGCCAGGAAGGACATCACCAGCAGCGACCTGGAGATCTTCAAGGTGGGTGGGATAGGAGCTGACCGGGGCGAGCTCGAGGTCTTCAGGGTTGGTAGGGTGGGGTTGACCAGCAATGAACTCAAGTTCTTCAAGGTGGGTGGGTTGGAGGTGACCAGCAGCGATCTCGAGGTCTTTCAAAGTGGGTGGGATGAGGGAATCACCAGCAGCAACCTTGAGGTCTTCAAGGTGGGTAGGATGGGGTTGACTAGCAGTGACCTCAAGGTCTTCAAGGTGGGTGGGATGGGGGAACTGGGGAGGGAGACCAGGCATCCCTGAAACCTCCATGCTCATGGAGCCAGGGTCCCCATGTTCACCTCCCCACACACACCCCCCTCCAGGCCTGGGCAAAGGCGAGTGGGCGGTATCAGGGGAGTCCTGAGAACCCGGCCAAGTGGAAGACCAACTTCCGCTGTGCCCTGACGAGCACCCGCATGTTCAGGCTGCTGGAGGACCACTCCAAGTGTGGTGACGACCCGCACAAAGTCTTTGCCATCGCCCCAGGTGAGCCTGTCCCCATGGGGGGCTGTGTTGGGGATGGGGGTAGGGCAGGCGATCTCAGGGCGCCCCTCTCATGCCGCTTTCCTTCCAGCCACCCTCTGGAATGGCAAAGAGGGAGATTTCGGCAGCTCTGACCCTGCAGTAGACCAGCAGCCACTGCACCAGCAGCCGCAGGTGGGCACGGTGGGGGGGGAGGGGGGTGTGGTCCCCACTCTTGCTGCTCAGGCATTGCACACCCATGTCATTGGGGTGCTTCTGAGCTCCTGCTCAGCCTAAATGCAGGGCAGGGGGAGGCTGGTTTCCCCCCATCCACAGTGATAAGACCCCATCCCACTTCCCTTCGCAGCTGGAGCTCGACCCCCAAGACGTGGCCTCAGTAATGGCACCCCCAGGTAGGTGCTGGTCCCCCAGTTTTTTGGGGGGGCACCCCAGTAGGCTCAGCTGGGGCTGGTTTTGAGGTTGTGAGACCTTCCATGTGCTGTGCCCCCTCTCAGGCAGCACCGACCCCGCACAGCCCCCAGTGCTGGACGACCTGGAGGTGCTGCAGTGGGTGCTGCAGCAGTGCGACATCTCCCCCCGCAACCTTGGCTCCCCGACCCCATCCTGGGTGCCTGCAGGTGAGACCAGCCCCACTCGCAGGGTGGGTGACACCATGGGTGGGTGACCTCAGCCCCTTCCCACTGGTGATTCCTCTGCAGGGGATGCCCCACATCAGGACATCCTGCTCCAGCCTCACCCAGACCCCAGCCAAAACAACTGCATCCCCCCGCTGGCATTTCAGCAATGGGTGCCCGTGGCGGAGCAGCCCCCCTTGTGCACCTACAGCCCCCCGGATCCCATGCTGCTGGGGGAGCAAGGTGGGTGCTGTGGGGCAGGGTCCAGCCCTGGGTGTGGGAATGCTGTAGTGGGGTGGGAAGAGGCCGGGGTGCTGCCAAGTGCACCCCATGCCAAAGCAACCCCCCACCACACTGCACGATGCCAACGCGATGCCAATGCTGCCCGTCACCCGCCGCAGGGGCCGTGCCACTGCCGTGCCACCCACCGGAGGTCCCGGTCCCCGTGCCGTCCCCAGGGGAGGCGAAGCTCTTTGCTCCTGCTCCCAGACCTGTGCCACCGCCAGCGCCGCCGGAGGATAACACAGGTGAGGGCTATTAATTATTAATAGATATAAATAATTATTGTAATTATTAGTAAGAAATAGTATATACAATTATTAATAGTTATTAGTGCTCACGGTGCGTTTTGGGGAGGGGAGCCTTTGGGTTTGGGGACTGCAGCTGCTGACTACTGCCCGGTGCAGATGGCATCATCCCCATCCTGGACGTCAGCATCTACTACCGGGGGAAGCTCTTCCACCAGGAGGAGGTGGGGGGCAGCCAGTGCCTGCTGGCGTACCAGCCCTCGGACCCGGCGGTGGCCCTGCGCCCCGGGCGCCTGGTGCGCTTCCCCAGCCCCGCCGAGCTGCCCGACAGCAAGCAGCGGCGTTTCACGGAGGAGCTGCTGGGCGGCGCGGGCCTGCAGCTGGAGCAACGCGCCCGCAAGCTCTTCGCCACCCGCCTGAAGAAGTGCAAGGTCTTCTGGGCCCTCTCCCAGCAGCTCGAGGGCGTCAGGGACCCCCCACCCAACCTGCTCTGCCGGGACCAGGAAACTCCCATCTTTGACTTCAATGAGTTTTGCACAGGTGGGCAGGGGTGTCGTCTGGTCCCCATCCCCCCTCCCCTAAAGCCTGGTGTTGGGGCTTGTGGGAGCCAGCTCCAGGATGTCACAAGCATCTGAACCCTCCCAGCCCCTCCATGTTCCCTGGGCTCACCCCAAAATTGAGTCCTGTCTCCCCTTGCAGAGCTGAGGGACTTCCGCAATGGCCAAAGGCAGCGGTCCCCTGACTTCACCATCTACCTCTGCTTTGGGCAGTCCTTCTCCCAGGCCAAGCCCAAGGAGTCCAAGCTCATCCTGGTCAAGGTGCAGGGGCCAACACCCACCACCCCACTGCTGCCTAGGGAGGGGGAGACTTTTGGGGGTGATGGGGGTCTGTGTGCCTGAGGAGGGGGAGCCTCAGGGTCCAGGGGAGATGGGGGGGTCTGAGTACCTGGGGAAGGGGGACCTCAGGGTGGGGGAGAGATGGGCGTCTGGGTGACCAAGGAGGGGAACCACCAGGGTCCAGGGGAGATGGGGGTCTGGGTGCCTGAGAAGGGGGACCCTCAGGGGCTGGGGGTAATGTGGTCTTGAGTGCTTGAGGAGGGAGACCCTTGGGGGCTGAGGGAAATGGATGTCTGAGCTCCCAGGGAGGGGGACCCTTGGGGTCCAGGGGAGATGGGGGTTCCTCAGGGGCTGGGGTGGGGCACCCTCAGGGGCCAGGGGAGATGAGTGGGTGCCCAAGGAGGGAGACTCTGAGTGTCTGGGAACATGGGGATCTGGGTACCCAAGAAGGGGATACCTTGGGGGCTGGGAGACATGGGGGAACTGAGTGTTGGGGTGGGGACCCTTGGAGACCAGGGGAGATGGGGGATCTGGGTGCCCAAGGAGTGGGACCCTCAGAGGCTTGGGAACAGGGTGGGGCTGGGTGCCCAGGGAGGAGAACCCTTTGGGAGCCAGGGAAATATGGGGGGGGGGTGGTGGCACGGGAAGATGCATGGGGAGGAGATCCTTGGAGGCCAGGAGTCCAGGGAGGGCCACCCTAAACAGGGGGCAGCTGCCTGGGTCAGGGGACTCTCAGGGGCTGGGCAGGAATGGGTGGGAGGCAGCTGCCCAGGGATGGGGACCCACAGGGGCTGGGGAGATATGGGGTGCCCTGCACACCTCCTTCCTCCACTCCAGGAGGACAAGGCCGTGCAGGGCGTTGCAGCCACATCAGGCAGCTGCCCCTAACCCTGCTCCTAACCCTGACGGTTTTGCTGCCGCAGCTGGTGCCCAAGTTCTGCGAATACTGGTACGAGCAGGTGCTGCGGGAGGGAGCCTCCTCCCTTGACAGCCACACCGTCAGCCTGCAGCTCTCCGACTCCTTCAGCCTCTTCGAGCTCATCGAACAGTACAACATGCAGATGGACTGAACCCCCTACCCCCCCCACTCCCTGTGGCCCCCCGGGATGGGAACCAGCCGGCAGGCGACCACCAGGCATCAGGGGCCATGCAAACCGGCATCCCCCAGGAACACTGTGGTGGGATGCCTATGGTGGGGACCTTTCCTCCTCCACTCCCCCCACCCCAAGGACAGCTTCACCAGCTGGTCCCGGAGCCGACACGTTGCTTTTCCCCTCTGTCAGCTGCTAATGTGTGGTTTTGTGGAGTGTGGTCATTTACAGATTTATTTTCTTAAGTTTTCTAAGTTTAAATATACACGTATAGAAAGGTGCTTCCTGCTTGCTGATGTTGCCCGGACGTCGGCCCCCGCTACCAGTCCGAGACGGTCACCCCCTGCCCCTATTCCCCAAAACCATGGGGGTCCGTGGCCAGCCTTGTCCCAGCAAAGCCTTTGCTGGCAGCAGGCTCATACTGGAGCGCTTGTCAGCGCCTTCTCCCCCTTCCATTTGCGTAGATGAGGTGACTTCCCATGCATGAAGGGATGCATTTATTGATGCATTTATTTCCATGCATTAAGGCGGCAAACATGACTTGCAAGCAAGGAGTGCTGAGGACAGCTTGGCTTTGGCTAAACAAAAATAAGTCTTCTTTCTTTGGCGAGCACCTCCCGCTGTTCCAGAGTTACTCACTTGAGATGTTCTGGAAAAAATCAGGCAGTAAACTAACATGAAGCACCCAGAGCTCCGCCCTAAGGTGCAGAGGTGGTGGGCTCTCGGGGAGGAGCGTGGTAACCAGAGCACTGCCCAAAGATGGGGGTGTCCCCTCCCTGGGCTGGAAGCAGCTGCACCCCCTCATTTCAGGAGTGAGGGGAGAGGACAAGCCTGGCCATCAGTGTTGGACCCTGGGCAAGGGCAGGTGGCAGCCTCCTTACCTGTCGATTGACGTGGATGCTGCTGGGCCCAAAGGTGGTGGTCCCGTAGCTTGTCACATAGTAGTAAGCAGAGGGTTGTGCCAGGGGCTCCTCCAGCTGCCTGGGCACTGTAGTGGTGGAGGGACACCATCAGCACCTCAGCTCCATGAAAACCTCAGCCCTCCTACCCCCCCTGAGCCCCGTTGTGGCACAAACCCAGGACCATTGGGCTCACCTTTCGGCAGGAGCAGCTCTGCCCCAAAGCGGTGCCCGCATGTCCCACAGGTTTTAACGTCTTCATTCGTCCTGTGGAGGAAAAAGCCCCAAGAAGAAGAAGGAGCAGGAGCTGCCCTCAGCACTTCCCATGGAAGACAACATCCAGGCAATGGGAGGCTCCCTCTTACCATTCCAACCTGAGGTCCCACCATCGGTGGGACAGCTGCTGTCTTCCCAGGTGCCTGAGCACCTTCAGCTCTTCATGAAACGAGGGACATTTGGGCACGTGGCTAGAGTGGACATTATGTGCCTGAGCCCCAGAGTCTCAATTTTTTCACCTTTCTTTCCATGCTCGTCTTTCCCACACAAGTAAACGCTAACAACACGTGGGATGTGGGCTGCTATGGTCAGGAGAAGAGCTACATAGTGACTGGCGAGTTTCGCAACTAATTTCACATGGCTTTTAGAAGCTGACCAGTGCCACCAGCATTGCAGTAGCAACCACCCAGCTCCAGCCCTCAGCTTGGAGGGGTGCAGCGTGTACGTACATGGCATTTGTGCCATCCGTGTCCGGCCAGATGAGCTCCGCAGGACAGCCGGGCGTTCGGCAGGGTGTTTTCACACACACGTGCAGCCCCGGCCACTCCTCGGCGAGCTTCTGGACGATCAACACAACTGCCATGAGGAAGTCCCAGGCAAACTGGAAACCTTCCAGGCAAAAAGAGAACATCATCTTGCTTACTCACAGGCACCCAACCACAGCAGCCCAGGAGCTGCTGTGGTCATGCACGCATCGCTTCCAGCCTGCCAGACCACAGCTAGAACAGTTGGACCAGCTCTGTTCTCAAGTTAACCAAGGCCCATCAGTCTTCAAAGGAAATTTAAAGATAAGTTAAAAGAGCTCCCCAACTCGGATGGCCCTTTTGCTTATCACTTGGAGACCCATCCTGAGACTGTCCTCTGCTGGGACCTTATGGGGAAGGATGACCCATTTGCTCCATAAGACTGAAAACTTGACTTTCCACTTTCATGTGATTCCTTGAGTGGAATCCTGACCAGGTTGCATGGAGAAAGGGGAAATCTTTAATTGAACTGCTGGTGGACCCTGGCCAGACTAGGACATGTGGCGGGGGGGGCTTCTGGGACACTCTACCCAGAGGGGTGGAGGTGGCAGGGGGGAGCTATGGAGAGACATGTGGTTGGGAGTCATGAAATACAGATCAGGGATCCTTACCTGTCCTTCCTGCTGGCTTTCTGCACCGGAGCTCCAGGTAGCTGTAGGCCCTCTGGTTATTCTCTTTAATCAGCAGAGGTTTGCCATTGCATATGAGCAGGCAGGTCGCCTTGGCCACCCAGTGCGTGGAGTAGAAGGAGCAAGCTTTCACCAGGAACCTGCAAGGAGGTTGCCCATGGCTTTCACCATCCTCCTCCCTGCTTATCTCTAACATGGGGAGAAAGTGTGGCACCAGGTGGACTTGAAAAATATGAACCCAGTTTCAGTAGAAACAGAGGCAGACACCAAATGAGGACCGTGCCCTACTGAAAGCTCAAGCAGCAGGAGCAGTCTCTTAAGCCAAGAGCTGCTTCCAGAGTTGGCCATCAGATAAAACTCTGGACACAAGTCAAGAACCCCACAAGGACAGGAGACCTTGCAGAAACTGGAACAGTCTCAGCGCCCATAGAAACTGGACCATCCTCAGGTTGGACTAGGAGACCTCTGACTACCTGGATGGGCACAGACTAGCCAAAAACCAACCCAGATGGAAGGTGAACCAGAAGAAGTATGGTCCTTGCTGACATCCAGGCAACTAACATCGAAATGGTTCACCCAGGGCTCCACACGTCTGTGGCAGAGACAAGAAGCCGTCCCGGTCTCCTGAGTCCTGCCCTTATGCCTCAGCTGATACAGTCTCAACAGCCAAGGCCTTGCTGACAGTCATACTGGCGCTGCACCGAGCAAACCCCAAACTCTGCAACCTCATGGAGGGCTGGAAACCACTGCTTACCTCTGGAAGAAACCCTCAGGTATTTCGGGTGAGAAGTAGGCACGGATGTGGAGGTCCTCGGGATGATCTCCTCCCCACACCTCAGAGACCTCTTCGGTCTGGTTCAGATAGGTTGGGAACAAGTACCAGGACTCGCCTTGGCCCTGCGTTGTCTCCCACGGCTTCCCAGGCACAAACTCACTGGCCTGTGGGTTGAGAGCTTTGGCATGCCTCACCTCCAAGCAGAGCTCAAAGTGCTGCAGGAGGCTGAAGAGCTTCCCTCTCCCTCTGTGGGGCCTGTGTCCCATGATTTCCTCAAAGACGTCCCGCATCCCTTCCGAACAGAGCTGGTGCTTCACCAAGGCACGCACAGCCCGGTGGCACAGCATTGCCTTTGACTTGAAGGTCCACACCCAGTTGGACCTGTCTCTGATGGTGGCATGTTCCCCGATCAGTGTGTCCACAGAGATGCTCTCGAGCTGCTGGACTAGGCGGTACCTCACAAGGAGCTGGATGGGAAGAGAACGAGAGAAGAGGTGGCAATGAGAGGAGCCCTGCAAAGCTGCAGAGAAGACAGTCCTGATCCCCATGCTCACCTTGAACATAGTTATTAGGAAAGTAGGCTGGAGAAAAACGGTGCTTTCCATGTGCTCGATTTCCTCGTACCACACAACAAGCCCGATGCGATGGAGGTACCGCAAGATGTCCTGGAGAAGCTCTCTGCCCAGGCTGGCCAGGTGCTCGCACTGGGAGAGTTTGCTGAGCAGGTACTGGAGGTCCATCATGCCTAGAGGAAGACATGGGAGCTCAGCATGCATCTCAGGCACCAGCATTCCAATGCAGATGCTTTAGAGAGCCAACAAACACCAGCAGCACCCAACGTCACCCATGCCACCCCTGGGGAAGCTGGGACCAGCGTGATGCTCAGTGGCTGTGGCCCAAAATGCTTTGCCCATCCTCAGCTGTCCCACTGCCATGTTGCAGCTCCCACAGTCTTGCCTTGCCTCAATGGTGCCAACAGCCTGCCAGGACCTCAATGAAGCATCTAAAAATGAGGCTAATACTGGTTTTTTTCATTGTTTGAGAGAGCAGGTTTGTTTCCAGTCAGAAAACCTCAGACTGCCAGTTAAACCCCAGATTGCCATTTAGTCATGCAGCACGACAGGCAAAAAAACCTGGCTTATCTCCACAAAAGAAAAGCATTTGCTCCTCATCCTCGAATCCTACAGTGGCCAGGGGAGCCATAGATGACACCAGGCACTGGTGGTGTTCATACCTGCTTTACATACATAAGTGAGGAGCTGTGGCTGCCTGCTAGTCCTGCTAAGTCACAGGAGACATGGAGAAGGGGCTAGGGAGGGTAGGTGCCATTAAATAGTTGGTGGGGCATAGGTTTGGAAACCACACAGAAACATTAAAGCTGTGGAGCTCCTTCCTGCAATATTTTTTAATTGCTTATACAGGGCAAAGGGGAGAAAGAACATTACTGGAAAGAAACAAACCAGACAACATGGCCAGCTCAGGGTACCTCCAGCCACAGGTTGGTAGATGTTGGCAGAGCCTCCTGGTGAAGACACACTTGGCCTTTTCTTGTGCTTTTCCCTAGGCACCTGCCTTGGGGGCACATGCTCGTAATGACAGAGCTAGGTAGTAGCAATTAATGCTCCAGCAATAACACTGCAAGGTCTTCAGCAGTGACCCCACCACCATGGGAGTGGGGCCAGAAGGTGCAGCAAGCACTGGAAAGCCTGTCCCAGCTGCAGGACAGAAGGTCCTCCCAGGAAGGTGCGGTGGGCTTGATGGACCACTCACCATGGTCTGCCATCTCCTCGCTCTGTGCAATATCTACGATGGCAGCTTCCACCTGCCTGTAGACGGGCGGCAGCACCCGGATGACCTCGGGGAAGAGCTCCTCATTCTTCACGTGCTCCAGAATAGCGGCCTCAAGCTTTTTGATATCATGGTGATCCATGCAGTTGACAGCAACTAAGTTCAAGATCTGAAGAGAGAAAGCACACAGTTGCCAAAAGCACATCCAGAGGAGTCTTTTAGCCTGTGAGGTAAAGGAGGGACCTAATGCCAAGGAGGTCACCAAGGATGGGACACACCACTGGCTCAGCTTCAGAGGGCACTTCATTCACACCTTTGCTCTGTAGCAGTTCCTGGAAGATCACCTGGGGATAGTAAATGCCCCCTCACACTCCTCCCCAGCACCTGCTACAAGCCACAGGAGGAGATGCCCATCACTGAGCGGTGACAAGGACCCAGCAGGTCACAGCCAGGGGTTACGACATCCACCCCAGCCCTGGGGAGCGGCTGCAGTACCAGCCCGATACATTAGCACCAGGTCACCATCACCAGTAGCACACCGGGCTGCCAGAGACAATAGGGTGACCACAGACAGCAAGGAACCATAATAATCTCAGCCCTACGGTTAACGTGCAGCTCTCCATCTCCTTCAGCCTTTCCCACTGGTCCACATAAAACTCAGGCTCCTCGCTGCCCTCCAGGTTGCTGATGAAGTGAGCGAGGTTGCTTCTTCTCTCCACGAGCATGGCCATGATCTTGGCCATGATGTCACGCCTCTTCTCCTCCACCTCCTCCTCCCGGCAGCAGTCCACATGGGTTCCCACGGGAAGCACCACTGAGTTTGGGACTCGCATGGACAGGTTGTTGATCCAGAAACCGACGAGCTCCTTGAATGTCTTGTCATTAGTTTGGTACCTGGGAAGGGAGAGAAAGAAAATCCCAAATTCATGTCTAACCCTCTGGATGTCCAGCCAGTTTCCACCAGCACAGGCCTGACCATATATCCTGTGCTGTCCCAGGGGCTTACTGGAGAAGAGCTCAGATCTCCTAAGCTGTCATGGGCTGTATCCAAGCTCATCCTTAAGCTAAGTCAGTTAAAGCTATGGGGTGTAGCAGAGTCCCGCCCTGCTGTGGATGGGAGCATCCCTCTGTACCACAAAGTCCAAGCCTGATGCTCCATCCACATTCAGGGAGCACCACAAGATACAGGAGGGCTTGTAGAGGTATTTCCAAGGCAGAAAGCAAAGCTATTTAGACATGGATCAATTGGCACATAAGGAGTTAGTGCTCATCTAACCCCTCAAAACAGGACTTTGGTAAGGTGATGAAAGATCTAGTGGCTTAATGAAAAGAGTGATCTGCTGCAAAAAGGGGGAGAGGGAGAGCTAGCTACTCCAGTGGTGAGAAGACCAGGCATCAAGGTCCAATGGAAATGGTGTGAACCTGGGCAGGGGAAAGCTTCCCCAGCTCATTTTTTCTTCTCCCAATCCACTTTGAATCCAAATCAGCTCAGCACTTACATGTGGAGATTGATGACAAGGATGACAAGTGCCTGTGGGGTGATGAACACGTGGTGAGTCATGTAGTACTCCAGCTGGCCAGCGAAGTCCCAGAACAGAAACATGAAGTCCTCAATCTGGAACTCGCTGATCTCTATCCCAACCGTTCGCTCTTCCTTGGGCACCAGTTTGGTTTGCCCTTGCTTTAGGCTTCTGCAGATGGTGGACTTCCCTGCCAGCGAGGCCCCCAGGAACATGGTCTTGACCCTCTTGTCCTCCTGCCCTGAACAGTGTTGAAGCTGGTTGAAGTAATTCCGGATCTGCTGGATGCCACCAGCACACACTTCACTGGGTGGCTCTCGGAGGGGGTTCCCATTGGCCTTGAACATTTTCAGGGATTGCCCCTTGAAGAGCTCCTTGGGGAGCTGGCGAAGGGCATTATTCTGCACATGGAGCTCCTGTAAGTGTACCAGCTGCAGGACAGGCTGGGGGAAGGTCCGGAACAGGTTGTTGGAGATGTTGAGGTACTGGAGGCTGCCTCGACAAGCTGCCAGGTCCCTGGGGAGGGCACTGAGACGGTTGTTGTTCAGCCGTAAGTGTTTAAGCCTGGGGAGATGGCAGAAAACCCCCTCTGGTATGACCCGGATTTGGTTCTGATTCAGCTCAAGTTTTTCTAAACAGACCAGGCTCTGGATTTCATTGGGAAAGTCCACAATCTCATTCTTAGACAGTATCAGCTTCTTCAGGTTGCAAAGCTTAGAAATGCCAGTGATGCTCCTGAGCTTGTTCCTGTCGAGGTCAAGGCTCTCCAGCACGGGGTTGCTCAGGACTGCTGGAGGCAGCACGCGCAGCCTCTGGGTAGAGAGAGTCACTTCACGCAAACCATCCTCCTGCTCCCGACCTGGATGCATGGGACATGGAAGGTGGTTAAGAGAGACTTTCACCCTTTGGGCTGCAGACCATTTTTTCCCTTGAGCTCTGCATGTCTTTGGGATCATTTCAGCCAGCAAGGAAAAGCAGAGGTAAAACACAGGAGCTGGTTGAATAGTGCAACCACAGATGCTGCTTGAGCAGCTCCTGTGTCCTCTCAAGAGAGGAACGAAAGCCAAGGCACAAGGATCTTGGCTGGGCCTGAAGACACAGGAAGAAACGATGCCCACCAGACCTGTAGCCCAAGCATCACATTAACAGCTTTGCTCTCATTAAAGCACTGTGAGAGCTCCAGCAGCAGATGCAGCTACACGAAACCAGCAGGTTTCTAATCCCAGCAGTGGGCTGACAGGGCAGAGACGATGTCAGGAGGAGAACTGCTCTCCAAAGAACTTGCCCAGCCCACCCTCAGCTCTTGACCACAGCTAAGGAGATGCGTTGAGGCCAGGGCCAGCGAGCTCAGACACTTCCTCTCTCACATCCTCCCCCCGCTCCAGATGCACGCTGCATCAGAGATGTTCCCAGCCCCAGGAGACCGGGGGAATAACACAGGGACAGTGAGATCCCCCACAGGACAGGGCACACGAGAAGGGACTCGGTGATGGCCAGGAACATCCCCAAAAGGAAGGTGTTTAGAGCAGAGAGGTTTGCAGGCGAGAAGAGTGCCGGGGGGGGGGGTGTGGGATGGGGATCACACAATACTAGAACAAAACATGGTCAGATTTGTTTTCCTCTCCCTCCTTTCACTTCCTCACGAGATGACGCCGAGTGCATCATCAGTTCTCAGCATCACCACCTAAACCTAGGATGTGCAATGAGCCCAGCAGGAAAGCAAGCTTCCACCCTCTCCCAAACACCCGGTCTCTCCTCTGGTGCCATCAGACAAGCCAAAGGGCTCCCACCACCGCTCTGAACCAGAGCGGCAAAGAGCCGGGGCAGCTACTCACAGGCTCTGGGCTGGGTCATGGCCCTGCAGCGTGGCACCAGCTGGATCCTCCTCGTTGTTCGTCCTCCCCCTTTCGTTTCCTCCTCTTGTTTTGCTCCCCGCCTCCCCAAGCTCTGCCCAGGAACCCCACCCTCTCTTTCTCCATCCATCCTCAGAGCAGCTCCCAACAACCCAAGCACCTCTGGCCAGATACCAGGGCCATGGCTATGTCCCAAAATCAGCTCTGGAGGTCACCTACAGACAAAGATGAGTAGCTCCCGAGTCAACTTCTTACATCAGCATCCCTGCCTTTGCTGAAGGAGCTTTTGGCATTACCACTGTTGCAGAGGAGGGAAAAGACACTAACAAGAGATAGTGCTACCACCAAGCTACTGCACCTGTCGAATAAATAAGATCTCTTCCCTTAAGTAAGTGGCAGCATCTGATCCAAGAGGGTCAACCAGGAAAAAAAAAAAAAGACTGCAAGTAGTATACACAGTATACTAGAAAAACTGTTTTCTAGAACACGCTGTTAAAGGCATTTTTAGGTATGTTTCTCATTGCCTCTCCCAAGGGGCAGCTTACAGTTTGACGGATTTCTTTTTAACAGCAGACGGAATGAAAGAAACAGTGTTCTTGTTCACATAACTTCAGGGCAAAGCACGTGCAGGAGGTGCAGTTTTCAGCTTCATTGCTCCTCCAGGCAACGGCAGGCACCGAGGTAATTGAAATTTAACAGTCCTTACAGTACGTGCACTCCCACTATATCTTGCAAGAGGCTGTTATCTTTACTGCTAATTCAAAGCAAACACCAACCGAGAATTTAAAGCAGTGAATCAGTCTGAGGAACAAAACACATTGATGTTGTCTTCCTAGTCAACAGTGGAGTTGCTTCTCGTCTTTCTTTTTCACACCACCCACCCTTTCTCACTCATGCAGGCAGATTATTCTAGCATTGTTCCTCTGATACATCCAAAGGTGTCCAATTTCCAGCCTAAGTGTATTCACAACTAGATCACGTTCTCTCGTTCTTGTGCCAACAGGGCCATAAAAGTTTCTGAACTGTTGTCAAGAAATCTATCAGCAGTGTTTGCATTTACAACCCCACACCCATCTGCTAGGTATATATTCTAGCTACAAGTTTAGCTTTAAAACTTAAAGTTTCTCTTCCAGCTATTCTTTTGCAGTCTTAGTGAGCCTCTGTTCCAAAATCTTCAAAGCAGCCCAAAGTTATCCATCCCTTATACTGCACCCTCCAGGCTACGCTCTCATACAGGAAGCAAACAGAGCCAAGGAAGATCAACTCCAAAACGCTCAGGGCTCATCCATAAACGCTTGTGTAGGATGGTGAATGATGGCAGTGAAGTGTTTTGCCAGTCCAGAGAGTACTGATATATGGGCTTGTTTTGTTTAAATAAAATAAAGTCCCCAAACCACCAACTTGGAACCACAGCCAAAATAACAGTAAGCACACAAAAATTTTACGATCAAAACAAGAGTTCACTGAAAAGTCAGTAATGGCAGCAAGGGATCAAAGGTTTGTGAGTTTTCCTACGCTCACCAGGAAAAAAAAAATAAAAGCCGCAGCAGGTATTTGCTTTATAAAAAGCATCCCAGAGAGCCCAACTGTTTTCTCTTTGAAGACAAGCAGCAAGACTATCCTCGAAGAGGGCAGTTTCCAAGTTGCACTCTAAGAGGTTAGGAAAGCTCTCACATAAGATGTGTTGCTGCCATCTGGTCCAACAGGCCACGTACATTCAGTTCCCGTTGAAGGGAAAGCCAGTTTCTAAGTTGTAAGTTACTGGTTTTCTCTTCAGCCTCCCCGTTAAATGTCTTCTCCTAACATGGTTACATGGGGAATGCTGCTTTTTGTCAGGTTCAAGGGTGCTGAATATATTTGTAAGTGACTGTATTTCAGATGACCGCTTAAAAGATTGGTTGCTCTGCAGTACATGAGGACAAGGAGTGCTTTTAAAGAAAGCAAGATGAAGTCAGGATGTGTGCTGGACTCCTTTGCTTCTTGACAGGAAAACCCGTCCTCCTCCAGAAAAGGAGGAACGATTACTTAGCCAACTCCAATCCTCTCTGGAAACACAATATTCCTTCCTTACGCAAGAGCCAAGTGTGCAGGTTTATACAGAGTAGCCAGGACAAGAGGCAGCGATAAGACAAAGAAATGACACCTGCTATAGGACTAAAACCCTTCAAAATAACTTTATAAATTCTGTCACATTTCTGCTTTGTACATTAGTTCAACCGTATTCCTTGAGCTTGTTACTGAAAATTCACAATGCTTGCTTTCTGTTTCGTTTTTTCCCGAAAGGCAGACACAAAACCAGCCATCAGTGCATTATTTACAGAAGTGCAACAGTCTCCCACCCCGAAATTAAACTTTTTGCTAACAAGATACTTCCAACAGAACGTAGATAAACACCACTGCTTGAGCAGTGTTTCTGAAGTCAGTTTATAAAGATTAGCTCATTTCTGCAATCCCCAAATGACAGAGCGAGTAAAGCTTCGCCCACCATCGAACGGGCTAAAAATACAACATTTCAAGTATTAAATTAGGAGTTTCTAAAGACAATCCATATTCCGATAAATAAACACAAGGGAAACAGTATACAGCTCTCAATATACTGTATATGAAAAGTGGTGTCCAATTTCAAACTTTTAGCAAGACAGGTGCACAGCCCAAAAATGTGATCAAAGTTACCCTGAAAACTGCAGCAATCCGGGAGTCCCAAACATTAATCTCTTCTGTGTTTCCCCTCGAATTACTCTGCTGGTCTGAGGCGTTTGATTGTTATTTAGTTCTACATCTGTAGGTAATAAAAAAAAAACAACCCCCAAGTTCATTCCCATATGGAAACAATTCAAAAGAAGGTTCCGCAGGTAAGTCCTATTATCATCTGCACTTTATTTTCAATGAGATGCAGCTGCGGATCTGTTATTCCCTCTGGCATAGCGTTCGCAGCCAGAGAAGTTCAGTCCAAGTCATGCTGGCTGTGGCTTGCTCTCAGTTTTCCACTTCACGTGGATCTTCACCATCAGATTTCTTATGTTTCCTCATGTGTTTGTATTTTTCCACGTATGCCTTCACCAGATTAGCTACCTTCATAGGGTTGATCTCTCCACTTTTGCTGTGGCAGATCTACAAGAGATTAGAAAAGGCATTTGGTCAATTAACAGTATTACAGCAGTTCAGGCTGACAAGAGAAATGATAGAGAAGCCCTAAGCTTCCCAGGGGAACTGATTCCTGCATAGGCCCTCAAGTCTCATAGCAGGATACATAAAGCAGAAAACTCCACAAGGATAAGAGTAATATTTTACTTCAAGCATTCCAAAAATGGCTCAGGGCTTACCTACCGAGCACCAACTGAATGCAGAAGCATCTCTGAAAGTAGAATTATTCATTAGGCTTTTCCATCCAGCCAGTTTTACACAATACATGGTAACCAAGGAAGTGCTGATCTCCCATTTTTCTGATGATTTTGAGGAAGCAATGCTCAGATTAAAAGAACCTGGCAGTTTTGAGGGCCCATTTTGAGGTATGGGACAAAGAGAATGCACCCTACAAAGAACTTTATCAGTGTTCAGAGAGGAGTTCACAGTGAATTCAGTAGCGATTGGTGTTGCTCAGCTCTCCTACAAACTACACGAGATTCGTATGGGTCACGCAGAAGACGTGAAATTGCAGCCGTTATCTCAGGAATTTTGATTTATGATGGAATTTCTCCATGATAGCAAGAATGCAGAGCAGGGACAGAATACCATTCTCTGGGGTATCATTTAACTGCCCTGACCACAAGAGCATTACTTGCTCTCACAAGACAACATTTACCTGCTGATCAGGTCTTTTTTAGCCATGATCTGGTCAGTACTAAGACTTGAGACAAGTCAACATCAGCCAAATTACAAGGCCCTCTTCCAAAGTTCAGGGACACCACAGATGCTCAAGGAATTAATGCACAAAGTATTTTCTCACTTTACCAGAAACAGCTTGACGATTCTGGCCGAAGTTTTTAATGAGAGAGACTTGACCATTATCACCCAAGGCACGTACCACGTAACATTTCAGCTCAGGCAGCTTAAGCTTAGCAATGTTCTGGACCACTGAAAACACCGTTTTCTGAAAGGAAAAGTCTGACAGCTCTTGTCAATGGCACCACTCAGTCCTGCTGAAAGCAACTACTGCTTCACCACAAGACTGCAGAGTATGAGCCAGAGTCCAAAGATATGCTATTCAGTTAGGGCATGTAGTTGCTGAAGCTGGCAAGTGCAATCCAAAGTACTGCAACTTACTCAACGATCTGCACAGCTCCTCTTCACTTCATTTCACTATCACCTTACCTTTTGCACTGCTTTTCGAAGAATGTTCTTGTACTCCTCCTTTGTAATCTCCCTCTTCTGGTAAAAAGGTTTAATAGCAAGTTTCACTTCTTCCACAGCCCTTTCCTGCATGTGAAGCTTCTTCATGTACTGCACAGCAAAGAGAAGTTCATTACCTTGTGCTATCTTGGGAATGGTTTCTGAATCTATTTTTCTTAGAAATGCTCTTAACAGTGAAAATACTCATTTCACAATTTCAACGACCCACACAAGACCTAGCCTCAAAGTGACTTCCTTTACTGTAAATCGCAGTCTTGAAACAAATACCAGTTCATGTTATGAGGAACCCTTGCTTTGTGTAACATTTATTCTATGTGTTTTAAGCAAGCGACTACAACGTCCACTTATTAATTTTGGTCTCCTCCTTCCCTTCCAACAGCTCTGAAGTAAACATACATCCATCAAAAGGCATCAGATTCTAAAAGCAGCAAGTCACTGCTGTGAATATAAAGCTTCAGGCAGCTCTAAAGGCATTCTGAAAATTGCAGAGTTGCCTATAAATTATGGGTTACAGATGACATCAGAACATATTCTATCAAAACAAGTTCATAAAAACTGCTGCTCGTAAATGGAGGTTCGGTGGGAAAAGTATCTTACTGTTTCGTGGTAGAAAGTAAAATAATTGACTAAGAATTTTTTGTGTTAACATCCACTGCGCTTACAGCAGATGGTCTGTACAGCAAACCCAAAACTCAGCAGCAAGGGACTAGCACTACAAAATCTCCAAAGTATTTTACTGTCGTGCATTTTCAGTGCTGATAAGCAGCAAGATACAGTCCTACCTCTCCATAGGACTGTTATGAGAATTGACATTAACTTCATAGCTGGAGGGGAAAGGAAAAAACCAGGTGTTCAGAGAAATCTGGACATTCTGGCTTCTGGAAAATCCCTTCCAAACATTCATGCAAGAAAGTTTCAGAACTTTAAGAATGTATTTTAGACGCTTTAAACTCTGTGTCTTATTGCGATGAAGCAGTAGAACGTGGAACCATCAAATGGAGTAAATCCCAAAAGAATTCAAAGAAGGGATTGCCTGCTGCTCCTGGGTTAGCATGGTCAGTCACCAAAAACAACTTTTCCCAACTTATTTGGGAAAATAAGTTAAAAAAACCCAAACTTTAATGAGCTGTTTATTTGAACTTCTAAAGCTACGCATTTGCTATTTGATAGCATTCACTCACTTCCTCGTTTTTCATTTTATCCACTGGAGGTTTGGGCGCTTTGATCTTTTCTTCTGCGTTCCCAACAGATGCAGCTTGGATTCCTGGTTCAGATGCAGTAGCCAGGCTGCCCGGCTCCGGAGTCAGGCTCTGTCCTGCCATGCAGCCAAGCGCTGGAAGACTACCCTGCATGATAAACTGAACAGTGGGCTGGCTGACGGGGGCATAGGGGGGAAGGCTTGAGGGCAGAGGTGGCGTCAAAGGTATATTTTGACAGTACACCTGTGAAACAGATATCATTTTGTAAGTGCTTGTACTTACAAGAGAGAGCATCAGATAAGCATTTTCAGAGCACCTTTTATCCACTCAAACAGGCCAGTAATTACTAGTTTAAATCAGGAAGGCTAACATCCCAGCCCTCAACTAGGTCTCTGTGCACCAGGAGCTAGCACCAGCCCCACTCACCTTTTAACTGGTGGACAGCACAGACTGATGGCACAGACCAATGCCAGCAGGCCAGTTTTTACAGCCTGATTACAGTCAGCTCACAGCTTCTCAAACAGCACCATCTTTACACAAGTTACTGCTGAAAACAGAAGCTGCATGTAGAGAGCAGAATTAAAAGAAAGTGTGCTGCTTCAACTATAAGGACCACCTGAGAGATTAAATGATTAGAGGATTGCTGAGGTGTATGGGCTTTATGAAATGTACCACACGCAGAGGAAGGCAAACTCTGCCATGAGAGGACAGTGTTGCACAACGAGGGCACAGATGAGGTGGGATGCCTTCCATGACACTTGGGTGCTGGAATAGGAACCAACCTGAGAGGAATCTAGATCAGGAAACATAGGCTCAGGAATCATATAATTGGTTGGAGGAGGCTCATTTAACTGCACCTGATTTAACGTCTGGTTCAAGTCCTCTGCTTTCCAGGCCCCTTCTTTTACTCGCTGAAGTTTGTAAAACGGCATCCCTAGGTTCCCCAAGAGAATGAAAAGAAAATATTTAACAACAAAATAAACCTAATGGGTCAAAGATTCAAAGCCAATTATATTTTTAAAAAATTAAAATAAAAAGGATCTAACAACAAAGCTAGGTATAAAAGGATTTTGTTTCACAGTCATCAACATGTTAAAGCTTCTGATAATACCACCCCCTTGAGCAATTGCTCCTTACTAGGTTTCCATGAGAGTAACCAACAAGAACGACACAAGCAACTCTGTCACACACACAGCACAGGGTCCCAAGCCAAACTGTTTCTAGCAGCTTTGGCTTAGCAGAGCTCACAGCAGCGAGCTACAGAGGTTTGTCACGCTCCTCTGTTCCGAGAAATATTTATAAGTTCTGAAGGCAAAACAACCATTCTAGTTAACTGCAGAAAGAGTGGAACACAGGCTGCCAGTTCAGAGATCTGGTTGCAATACGCACTTCACGGCCAAACAAGCTGCCGCTGGTTAGCTGAGCTGTGCTGACAGCGTGCCCTCTCTCATTCATTAATACAACTCACCTCATGATTTCAACAAGTGCAAAATGCCAGCTCTCAGGGTTGGAAACCACAGGATCACCCCAGCTCAGATGACAGAGCTGTTACACTACAACCAGGTTTAGCCAGGCACCGAAACCCTAAGCCTTATACAGCCTGCTGCAACTGCTGTTTGTTTTCCAAATGAGAGACTTACTTGGAGCTTTTTCAGCAGACAATGTGCCACTTTCTTCCCCTTGAAGATTCCAGGTAACTCTTTTCACTGGTGCTTTTGATTTCAACGCAGGACCCTGAGGTATTACCTCCAGTTCAGGCTTACTGAAATTACTGGTTTTCTCATTCGACACAAGGCACTCATCTTTAACCTCCTTCACACAATCTGTTATTTTGCTTTTGGATGAGCTTTGAATTGGTGCAGCCTCAGTCAGAGCGTGCATGATAACTTCCTTCTTTGGGGGTGGTTCCATCAGAGATGGACATAATGCAGTATTTTCTATTTTAACTGTAATCTCAAGGTTTGTATTGCTACAGCTACCAAGCACTGCTGGATCACTACTAGTCATTAATTCTGTTTCAGCAAAAGAACCCACGTTGCCAACTGGAACACTGATGTTTGTGATCTCTGTCACAGGGAATGCAGTTTCACTGTTCACTTCCTGACAGATGGGCTCTACCTTTACAGTTTCTTGGGCCTCTCTCAGTTGAACTGGGGTCTCAGCCTGTATTTCCTCAAGTTTCACATTTGGTTGGATGGTTATGGAAAGCTCTTCCAGAACTAGCTCCTCCTTTGGCTCTTGTTTGAAGGAATGGGGTTGCTCCAGACACCTGGACACATTTTCAACTGGAGGCTTTTGATCCTTTTCTGGTGGGGGCAGAAGCGAGGTCTCTTTTGATCTGTGTTTTCTTTCTTTGGAACGTGATCTTGATCGTGGTCTTTTTTCCTTTGATTTGCTACTTTTGTGCTCCCGAGATCGAGATGCAGACCGAGACCGAGACCTCCACTTTCTCCTCTCCCGAGACCTGGATCTCGATCTCTTTCTGTCCCTTGACCTCAAGCTACTATCTTTATCATACCTCTCATAGCTTTTGTCTCTCCTGTGTTTCCGCCTTTTAGTCCTCTCAATGCTATTCGATCGGGAACGTTCCCTCCGTCTTGACCTTGATCGTGACCGTCTTTTCTTTTTCCTATTTTCATAAAACTCAGAAGCACTTCCAGGACTACCAGAACGTGACCTAGATTTCCTTCTCTCCCTAGACCAAGAAGTTTTTGCCTTTTTATCCTTAGTTTTATCCTTCATTTTCTTTTTTTTAGATCGTTCGTGACTGCTAGAACGGTCAGTAGAAGACTTCCTGCTCTTGTGTTTCAATGTGTGTGTTTTGCTATGCTCTTCTCCACCTGACCAAGAGGTAGATCTGGAGCGTCGGTCCCTTGGGTGTGCTCTATCCCTAGACCCTGATCGGGATCTCTTATGCTCTTTGACAAGTGCCTTTTTCCTTTTCATCTTCTTGCTTTGGGAGCTGGAGTTCGAACAGGATCTGGAACGCGATCGCCTCTCTGTTTGTTCTACCTTTTGGACTTTCTGCTGCCCATCATTCTTTGAGGGACTGTCTGGTTCTAGTTTCACATTAATATTAGGTCTAATCAATTCTTCAGCATTAAAGAATACATTAGGGCCCTCTCTGCTTTCCTCCTTTAAACACTCTGCATTAGAAATTTGCTTAACAGCAGATGAAGTGCAAGGACTGCTTAGAAAGTCTTCCTCATCCATATTGTCTCGTTCCTCTGTATCAGAGATCTGTTCTACAATCCTGCTTTCTACCGTCACGTCATCATGAGACTCTGCGTTACTAGATGGTACATCAGAGTCAGCCCCAGATCCAAATATATTTTTTACCATGTAAGGGGTGAAACGACGGACAGTTTGAAATGTTTGAACTTTGGGATTTTCAATGGAAATAGTCCTGGTAATATTCGTTAGCGTGATCCCTGAGCCAAGCCTTTCAGGACTGCTGCTTGCTGAACTCGAGTCCGATCCTGTTGGCTCAAAGGGATCATATATTTCACTTTTGACCTGCTTTTTCTTAACTGAGAAAAGAGGTGAAGGACTCTCTTTCTGCTGCACTTTGTCGTCCACAGGGCGGAAGGTGTTACAAAATCCTGGGTTAGACAGTCTGCTGGGATGCCCTGCGTTTCCAGGAATGTTGATTTTAAAACTCTCAAAAGAGCTTGGGCCTTTGCTCCTTGAAGTGCCCAGTAGCGATGAACTGCTATACACGCCTGTACTGGTAGAAAAAGACACCCCACTTGTACGTGTTTGTTGTTGAGACTCCTTGGCATTTGATTTCCGACTTTCCACCTTGCTACCCTTTCCTGGCTGATTAGTGCTCTCTTTGCCAGTCAGCTGGGTTATACAGGAGCTGGGGATGTCACAGCTTTGGCTTCCTGCAGGTTCTGGCTCCACCTGCTTGCTGCTGGTTTCCTTTTTAATCTTTGGTATCCTGGGAAGCTCAAAGATGTCAATTCTCTTGGGAGGTGGTTTTAATGGCTGCCTCACAGTTACAGCCTTTGAGCCAGAATTCAAGTTACAGCTCAGGGGCTTCGAAGATGAGTCAGTGGGTGCAAAGTTTTTAGAGTTTCCATTAAATCTGGGCATTTCATCTAACTTGGAGTCACGCCTGCTCAGAGTAGCTATATTCTGGCTCTGAACAGACCTGGGTGTCATTGAATATTCTGATTTCACAGTTGCCTTTTCTGACATAGTCTGTGCAGGGTTTGCTGCAGGCTCAGTCCTGCTCAGTGAGGGTGAAGGCAATGAAAACAAGCTTGAGGAGGATGGTCTGGTGTGACTACTCAGCCCCGAGGAAACTGAAGGTCCAGAAATGGAGCTGCCTGCTGTGGTCCCTGAGTGCACTGTACTCGGTTGGGTGTTATGTCCTGAACCATCATCCACTCTTGAGTCATTCGCTGATTTTCTATGAAGTGGAGCTATGGCATACAAGCAAACAATTAAGCTTTTCAGTATGTATCTGGACATTTTCCCCCAACATTAAAAGAAGTAATGAGCTAATCATTTTAGATTCCATTTTTGTTTGCAGGCATTCCACATAGTAATAAAGCAGTCGAATAGTTCTTTTGATCAGATGCTCAAGGTTTAACACCAGACAACTGAATCTTTGAGGTAAACACTAATGTTTAGGAAATAAATTATTCTGTTCTGTAGATATCACCAGATTCATGTTTATTATCCTGTAGTCGCTGATTGATAAAAATGACTATAACAGAGGATGTTACAGGTACTTATTTTAAGAATAAAGCTCTAAGTTGCAATTTGAAGAGATTCTTTCCAAATAATGCCATGCCAAGGAAAGACACAGCTGAAGATGCTAGCATGTATTCTACAGCTCTACTCAGTGAAGTGGGAGTTGGCCTCTTCTCCTGGGCAACTAGTGATAGGACAAGAGGACACAGCCTCAAGCTTCGCCAGGGAAGGTTCAGGTTGGACATTAGGAAGAATTTCTTTTCAGAAAGGGTTATTAGACATTGGAATGGGCTGCCCAGGGAGGTGGTGGAGTCACCATCTCTGGATGTGTTTAAGAAAAGACTGGACATGGCACTTAGTGCCATGGTCTAGTTGACAGGGTGGTGTCAGGGCAACGGTTGGACTCGATGATCCCTGAGGTCTCTTCCAACCTGGTTGATTCTGTGATTCTGTGATTCTACTTTTGCAAAGAAACATCTTGCCAAAGTCCTCATCACTGCTTTTCAAGCCTAAGTACAGTTCACAGGCATGGCAGCAACGCATGACAAATGCCAGAAGAATTGGGTACTAAAATATCTCTGCTCTATCTAGTCCTCCATTTTCATAACAAAGCATGAAACTACAGTGCAGTACTTTTGAAAGAAAACTAGCTATTAAAACTAAAATCCTCCAGTAACATCTCAGCTCTGCAATTAAAACAGAGACAAGTAACACTATTTCAGAGCATACGTAAGAATCTTATTAGATTAATTACTGCTGGCAACTACTGAATCTATCCTACATATTCAAACGCTCAATAAGACTATCCCTATGTGTGAAGCTACGCAGCCTGATTAGGACCAGGGCAGACATGAATGAAACAAAGAGGCTAACTGCACTATGAAGCGCCAAACCCTTACCTGCCTTCTTCGCCGTCAGCGAGCCATCTCTGTTGATGACCACATCCGAACTACTCATCATAAGAAAGCTCTGTCCAGACAGGATACTTCCCAACAGATCAGGCACAGGTGCAGCTTCTGCTTCTTGATCAGGACTCAAGGCACGTACACTGCTTCTGCATGTTTCAGAGGGGTTATATTTCCTTTACTCTTACAGCACTTGTTCTATATACACACATTACATTAAAAAGAAACCAAAATCAAGGGCATAAACAGAGGTCAGCCAGGGAAGTTCACCTGTAGTTTTGGCTTCACTAGAGTCATTCAGCCCCCACCTCCCTTTGACAAACTGAAGGTGAAGGTCTTACTTACTTCCCACAGGAACACCACAGGATAGGAAAGCATGTAATCATATCAGAGACCTGTGGTAAGCAAATGCTTTTAATCTTATTTAAGAGTGGTGCTCACTGTGTTGTGTATCAAGATTAAGTTTCCAGTGTATTTAAGATGCATTTTTGAAGCGTAAACCATTGTTCAGCACTTCAGAGACATTTCCATCCCAGCTGTCTCTCTTCCCCCCACCAAATCACGATCACAAATGTATTCCTCAGGCCTACACTGCTATCTAAAAAAACAGATGCAGCTTGAACCAGTGTTTAGCACCAGTCAGAATACACATAGGTGCCTACTGGTAGGGTAGCTAAGAGCATGGCATGGGAGGAATTACACTGAAAAACAACAGCAATGCTCCCACACACTGGACAACAAAAACACTCCCCTTTATGCATTATTCAATCTTATGAAAATGGTTTAACTATAAGTTCTCTGTTCTTCAAACATGGACTGAGAAGGTTTGAGTGTTTTTGGTGTTGGGCTGTTGCTTTTTTGTTTTTCTTTCTTTGCTTTTGTGTTGGTGGGATTTTGGGGTTTGTTTTGCTCAGGTTTAAAAAAAAAAAAAAAAACGAACAACTTCAAAAGGGATCAACAGACCCAGCTCTTTGAGGGAGCCACATTTCATTTCTGTATGACAAAAAGCAAGCTTTCCAAACGTAATGTACACCAAAAACCTGTAATACCATACAACAGAAAGACAAAATGGGAATGCTAAAAGAATTGGCCACCCAGGCCAGACCAGGGAACTCACTGTAGTTCAGGCAGATCAAGCCTTTAGAAGCTATCAATTTCAGCTGAGCAGTTTTACCTTCTAAACAATGTGCTACTCAAATAACTCAGAGGACACTGAAAGCTTCCTGAAAGGCTTCCTTCAGGACTGAGATGGGAAAGGTAGAGAAACATTCCAAGTTATCATAGAAATACACTATGTTAATCCTGAGAAACCAACCTTCGCCGTAAATCAGACGCATTACAGGATGGCCGTGTAAACCTCTCACACTTTTAATCATTTAAACTGAGCTCCCTCAGCCTTGCAGTTTTCTATGAGTCGGTTGGTACTTGCCTCAGTCATTTTCCCCATTCCATTTCTTCTCATCATGCTCCTGCTCCCTGTGTTCTAGCCCTCTGCACTGCGTCCTACACCCCAGTCCTGAAAACCCACTGTGGCTGCCAGTGGGAGAACCCAGCAACATTCCCTGGCCCTGGCAGGCACTGGGCACACAATTTGCACACACACAGACATCTGTCAGACAGCAAAGCAACTGCTAAATTGCAGGATCAAACAAAGAGTTTTCTCTTAATTTTCTGAGCTCCAACAAATGGCAGAGGAATTAGGTGAGGTGGGTCCATCCCTCCTCTCCTCCTCTGGATGTGCAATTAGCTTGCCTGACCCTCTCAAATAAGCAAGCAGTTTTTTTAAAGGTTAATGAGACTGGGATTTAAAACATACTAAAGAGGTTACTAAACAATCCCAAAACAGAAAGCAAAAAGGCAGATTAGGGTGGAAATACCAATGTGAAATTTCACCGCAATAGTTAGAGCTATTACGAAAGAGTAAGTGTGTGTTCTTCAACATAAAAAAGAATTCTTGCATACAATGCTGTGGTTGTTTATCTACGCATGTGCAGGCATGCGCGCACACACTCACACTTTCAAAATACTCAGGGTAAGAAAGAGTTAAACCAGGATGATCCCCCAGTTTGCTCTTTCATTAGGGTGATTAGACAATTAAGAAAAATAAAACAAAACAAATAACTTGATGGATTTTTACCTGGGAAGTCCCACAGAAATAGGTCTAGCTACAGGATGGTGAGACCTCAGTGCTGACTGGGAGAGAACTCTCCTTTTGGCACTCACTGGTGAATCTGGATTTGCTGGAACCTCTTCATTACTGTGGGTAAAGCACACGCACACAAACCCTGAAATTGTATGCATGTTTTTCATGCCAAATAGATGAAGTAGGTAATACTTCTAAGACCGATATGGTTAGAGAACATCATTTGTTTTATTATGATCCATCAAAAAAAGATTTGCGTAATATACTTATTTTCTGTGGCTACATAAATAGAACAGCGTAACTCAGCCAACAGAGATTCAAATGTAGATTTTAATTTTTAAAATATTAAATGGGTAATTTCCTTTTATGAAAGGATCAGAAAGACTTAATCAGTGGAAAATTAAATTTCACCAACAATAATTTCAGATGCCCCCTCTCCAAAACCCAAAGCTTAAGAGTGACACAAACTGTGGCATAGCAAGATTCCTCCTGAATTTAAAGTGTCTGAAAAAGTGAAGATTGGAAAAGGAGAAACATGGAGAATTCCACAGGTTCATTTAATTCTATGTGAAGTCACTGTTTGTCCAAAGCTGTCTCCAGATGAGAGATCTACACTCTGCAAAAAGCCACATGTACAAACAACCTGACACTTCTGAAATTATCAGGTCCCTGATCATAATCCAGAGATATCTTACCTCTCATAAGGATCCAACTCATATGGATCTCCAAACACAGACAGAGAAGCTGCACCGATATCTGCTCTCATCAGACCAAGCGAGGGCTCCGTTGGTTTGTACACGGAAGGAATTGAGGCCCCACGCACAGGTTTACTAAGACCAAGAGTTCTTGCAATACGGGAGCGACTAGTAACCTCATTTTTCACCTGCACAGACAAAGAGATTGGGTTATTTGTAGTAAAGGCAGGTACGTACCCTGGGTTTAAAGCCCCAAATTCTTCACTTAGGCTAAGTACAATCATCAGATTACTACCATCTGTAGCAGAAGTGGTGTGCATTTATTGTCTGTATTTGTTTTAAAGCATTTATTAAACTTCTAACTAGGGCCTATATGTCACTTCATACAGAGACTGCACGTATCAGATTTAAGTGACCAGATAAGTTTCGAAAATCTTTAATAATGTCATTCAAAATTGTCAATTCCTTAACAGAGGCTGGAGGGACAGTTCTGGCTGTAGCATATAAACTATTTAAGGTAGCTGAGGACAAAAGTCAAGCTGGTGCATAGTATTCAGTATAGTTCACGTGAGAACATTATCCACAACTGAAAGGGATTCTGAGAGCCCTTACGGCTGATTAACTGGGTTTGCAACAACACAGACACAAACATCCATAGCTTATTCAAAAGAACAGGTGGTGGGAATTTTAACTGAGCTTGCATCAGTACCAGGTAAACACTACAGCTGAATGGCAAGGCATAACACAAAGCCTGCAGGACATGCTTTACAGTGTGATCCCTGCAGTTCAGGTAAAAGAATCTGTCAGCAAACCCAGCAGGCCTGCCTGGAAGTTGCAATTCTTTTCCACGTACAGCACCTTTCTGAAGTACACTGGACACATCCTGCACATACTCTCAACAGAAAAAAAGTTATCTGCTACCATTATAAGACAGTATTTTTTCCATTGAATCCCATATTGCAGTGCTTTTACAGATGGCTGAAAAATGGCAGATACTGACACTGGCAGAAACTCACATGTGATCTTACTCTCTTCTTTTTCCCCCTTCTCTTCTTTATCAGACGCTTGTGTCTCTTCAGCTGTGTCCCTGAACTCTTCTTCCCAGCGGATTTTCTTTTTTTGCCTCCTACTTTCTTCCTCCTACCTGATGTGACAAAAGACAACCAAATATCCGGCTAAGTGCTGGCACTGCATTTTACCCTGTACTCCCCTTTTCATTTCCCCATGGCATGCAAAGCGGCTCAAAGAGACCTAGAGTGTGCTGCAACAGTATAAAACAGCAGCAAAGCACAAAAAGTGAAATCATTAGGATTTATTTAAAAGCAACCTTCAAGACACTTCTGGGCAGAGGTGGTATGGGGAAAGAAGAAAATGCATGTGGTATACACCCACAGATGCACAGGTGTGGCAGCATACAGCTGATCTAGAGTATTTTGTATGATTCAGGCTTATCTTCCCAAAGCTTTTATTCTTGAAGATGGGAACAGCAGAAAGTGTCCAATGCCCTTACCTGTTTTTCTTTTCTGCCTAGTAGGAGCCCGCGGTGTAAGAGGACGCTGGTAGACGGCTGTGTTTAGGCCTGCTACAACTGCCTCAATTGTTTCATCCAGAAGAGAGGACATGAGGTACCTTGGCACGTGCTGCATGGGGGATTAGAAGTTACATCTAAAGGTCAGCAACAAGTTAGTTATAAAAGCATTTGCTGAAAAATGAATTTGAGATTTGAATGAGAAGCACTTGTGTCACCACACTGACAGTTAAGCAATTACGACACCTTTCTCACCTATTGACTGTCATATTAAGGAGAACATGACCTTGCTCTTCAGCCTCCCTCAGTATCACAGATCATGGCTAGCCAAACTCTGACTCTTTAAATGAGATCAATCCCCGAGATTGACATTTCCTCAATGAAAGAGTTCACTTAAGAACTTTCCCAAATCCAACTAACTCTGGTTCATCATGCAGGGAAGCACAATGAGCAGACTGAAAAGCCAACACAGTACAGGTCCCTTGTCTTAAACCCCTCATTCTTTAGGTCAGATTTACCTAACGCTGTGAAACATGCCCAGAGGCAGCATCTCAAACACACACTTCAGGGAAGTAACTCGCTGAAGTGGCAGGTGTGAGTCCCCCTTCAGAGCATCACTTCATTGCAACAAGCAGAGGCTGCTCCTACAAGGTTCAAAATCCTCTTCCTCTCTATACCCAAGGGTCAACCACATTTAAACAACACATTTGGAGCGTATGGATTCTGAACCACCAGCCTCAGAATGTGAACTCAAAGCCTCCTTGCTGGGCAAACATAGCACAGGATTGTTCCTTCCTTTGTTTGGAAAGATGTTCAGAGCAGGTTTCTCTCAATAGCTATGTTAAGTTGGCCACGCCCACACCAACCATATTCCTAAAATGTCAGAGAGTCATAGAATCATAGAATTGTTTGGGTTGGAAGGGACCTTTAGAGATCACCTAGTCCAACCCCCCTGCCATGGGCAGGGACACCTTCCCTACCCCCTCTCCTTTCTTCAAGCAACTACAATGCATCAAGAATTGATAAAGTTTCATATGAGCATAGCAGAAGAAAAGATCCCTCTGATGTTACAGATTATTCACTGTGCTTACCTTCTACCAGAGCATATGCATCAGATCCTTGTACATTTACAAAACGTGTATGTGGCACAAACACTAGAGAAGAATGGCTTTAGAGTATTTTGCAGTGGCAAAGAAGCTTCAAACTGCAAAATGCTTGAAAACAGAATACGCCAACAGAAATATATGCTTCAATTCATCTTACTATGGAAGTAATTTCACCAGGCTTCTCTGTTAGTGTCACTAATGCATGCTCCAAACTATTTTACAGAGTTATTTTTATTAGAACACCGTTGTGTTAAGTATCGTGGGTGCCAATAAATACTACATAAGGTTCTCTGATTTGGAGGAGAACAGGATGGAGTAAGGAAAGCCCTGAACATTAGCCTGAACTTATTTATTTTGCTAGAAGGACGTACAATAGTGTGTCTAGTTAACCACCACTAGCTTAGGCACCTACAGAACAACAGATGAATTACAAGACAAACTGCCTCCCTGAATACTAAAGCTTTACAAAGATCTGAAATCAGCATCTCTCTATGCTGTGAGGACAACAGCTTACACACTCCTTAACCAGTGGAATTAAGCTTCGGTCAACACAAGGTACAAGCTAGAGTAAGATGCACTTTTATTCAGAGACAAAGGGAATAAGTAATAGTGCCTTTCTAGGTATAGTTTATAATCTCCACAGATGGAGAAGTGGAGCTGGGAATGGCTTCTTGAACGGTAAGTGTTGGGCTCCCAGGTTTATGCTACTATGCAATGGTAAAGTCCCCAGGCACCACCTCTCTCATCTGCAGGAGACAGCTACACACTATTTCTTAAAACAACAGGTAGGGAAATAAAGAAAAGCATGAGCAGTTACTTTGCACAGCCTTTCACTTCCAACAACACTCTTCTACAGTTATTTTTTTAACATATAGCCCTGACACCTCAGATGTAACTGCTTAGCAATAATGCATCAAATCATTCATCAACTTTTTCTTTTTTACTAATTCTTCTAAAGTTGAAATTAAAAGGCCTGGGTCTGGAGATAGAGGGGTCGGCAGCCAAATAAGATGACCTCCACCACGGAGGACAATTAATTTGAGGACTGCTAAAGCACTCTGGGAAGTCCTTAAATCAAGGGAAAAAAAAACACAACAAAAACTTAAGGCAAGCTAGATCTTCGTTCATGGCACCTATTTCAAACTGTACGTACTGCTGTAATCAGATCATTTGGTATTTGCCAAAATTTTCTCTCCCCCCACTTACAATGATTTTGATGAGAAATTTAAAAGGTAAACTCCGGGGAGCTAATTAACAGTAGACTGTTCTTCCCAACCAGTAGGAAGGTAAGATAATGGAAAACCTCCACTTTTTCCCCCCCCGATTCTGGCATTTTGTTTTGCTTCCCTTAAGCCTGTCTTTATTTACCTTTATTTCTTCTGCCTGAAGTTACAGAATAGAAGGTGTAGCTCATGAAGTTGAGGCACTTCACAATCTCAAGTGCATCTCCTTCTTCTTCCTCACCTGACCTTTAAAACTGGATTACAAGAGAAAGCTTAATCTGCCAGACCTCCTACCTCCAACTCAAGTCTTTTCCCAGTCTGCACTTCACACTCCAAGGAGAGCCTTTATAGCAGACCCAACCTGAAATCCACAGCCAACTGACTGACTTGAAGAAATACTTAGCTTTATCCACTCTTCCCTTCTCCCTCTTTTCTACATTTTCCTATCTTTAGAAAAAACCTGACTTAATACAATCAAAACCAAAATGGCATGTTATTGTCAGATGAAACCAAGTTTATTTTCAGAGAATCACAGAGTAATTCACGCTGGACGTGATCTCAGGGCGTCCCTCAGAAGGGTCTGACTTTTCTGTTCACTGGTCAACACTGAATTCAAATCAGGTTGGTTAGGCCTTTCTTCAGGCTTGAAAGCCACCAAAGACAGAGATTGCAAAAACCGTCCAAGCAACCTATTCCCATGATTGACCATCCCCAGAGGAAAAACAATTTTCTTTATGTCAAGTCAGATCTTCCCCTTCCTTTCAAAAGTTGTAGAATTTCACACGTTTCTACCAAATTCAACAGCAGCATTAATGAAGAACCAATTAACATATCACTAGTCCCATGGAGGTTATTTACAGGCTCTGCTTCCACACTAAGTCACCATATCCTCCTGGGCTTGTTATATTTATGCAAGTGACAGGCAGAGCCTGGCTAAAGCCAGAGGGCAAAGCAGGCAAGAGATCCTCAAGTTTGAAAGTTCTCTCTTTGCAGCATACTAATTGTTATCTAAAGGATCGTAATTATCCCAGCCAACAGAAACATTCAGGAACATCTCAGCTGCAGTCATCTTCAGTAAACAGTTCCATGAGTAAAGGATTTGAGGAACCTTCAGTTTGGGATACTTTCTTGCATAGATTCTCTGGTACCTGTTAATGTGGTTATCTGGGTTTTTTGCCTCTTCAATAAGAAGCTGATTTTCACAAACATAGAAACCTTAAAGATACTAAATTTTTCTCTTCAGTTTGGCTGAAGGTGGCCAACAGGTTCTATTGCTATGGGAAAGAGGGTAGGAGGACAAACAAGCAAACACACAAATGTCAAATAAACATGCCCCGTCTCCACAAAAAAAGCATGCAAAAAAACCCAGAAGTGGTGCACAAACTGTGCATTAACAGCCACTAGGAATAAAAATACAATTTTGCTCACAGCTGAGGTGATAAAAACGCAAATTAAGAGAGGAAGCTACCGCAGATTTCAAAATAGTGAGTCTTGGTCATGTGCTGCACTCAATCTGCACATGTTCTATGTCTCAGTTTAAAAGAACTCCACAACTACTAACCATTGTGCTACGGACAGTCAACACAGACAGCTAAGCTACTTAAGGGGGGACTTATTTCAACTATTCCACAAGGTTCTTCCAGAGACTCATTAGCAGATACTCCTAAATACCTGAATTTGTTGCGCTGTTGTTATCCTGTTTCTGTTGACTGTTGCCCTAACTCGTTCGCTCTGCCGAGTTCTGGCTATAGCTCGGGTTCGGACGTGAGGGCGTAGCCTACTGGTGGTAGGAATAACATCCGCCATGAGGGCAGCAACCTCTTCTTCACTGACATGATCTGTATCTTGAAAGAAAAGATGCCCAGGTCACTTGTCTTTCTACAGGTGAAAGCATTTCAAGAATTTTGGACAAAAAAAAAAAAATAATCAGTATTTCCTTTCTTAAACCAATCACCTCCAAAGGCAGACATTATCCTCTCAAAAGGAAATGTGCACAGACACCACTGCTTCAGACTGTTACACAGAAAGACGGCTTTCTAGGTAACAGGAATTGTTGCTACCTTGGCAATCTGAGGTCAGGATAGTAATAAATTCTTTCCAATGTAATACAATGCAGTCGCACTAAGGTGCTGGGCTTGCCTCAAGCAGCTCCACAAGTTGTAACTGCAGATGAGAATCTTAATAAACAAGATCCTCTTATCAGTCAAGAGTTCAAGTCAGCTCTTCAGGTTCAAGAGAAAATGCCTATCAAAACAATTACTTCAAACAGATAAAACCAGGGGTTAAACATCACTTCAAAACAGCACATGCTTCACGTCATCTAAGTCAGGAGAAAAATATTTACTTTGACTGGATACCACAAACCCCTTACCAGCAGCAGCACTGACACCCATGGGGGCACAGGCTGGACAGAACCATTCATCTACAGGGACTTCACTCAGAGGTGGATTAAGGCATTCCATGTGATACCTTGAGAAAAGAAAATAAGAGTAAAATAAAAATCAAACAATGTGCTCCTTACCGAGGGAAGAGAGCCTTTTACCTCTATCCACACGCTACATCAGGCAGACACATTTTCTTAAACTTGTAACCATGGTCTATGCATCTGCTTCTACCAATCTCAAAAGAAATTCTGCTACTTGATAGTTATATAAGGGTCTTCAATTCTAGACAGTATTTTGATCACTTCAGGCTCAAAAAAATCAGAAAAGTGAATGTTTTTCCCTCACTGTGTGATGTATCACTTGCCATTTGAACCCAAACTGAAAAAAATGTGCAGAGCCAAAACTGACAGTGGCAAAGGGAAAGGAAAGAAGTACCAAGGTGCTGGAGAAACAGGCAATCAGGAAACAACATCAGTTTCCTGCAAACCAACATGGTATTAACGTCACTGGTACTTATGAACATTTTATTTTGCATAACTAGACACAGGTCAACTGCAATGCCTTGTTACGTTGAATAAATGCAGCGCATCCCACATATACCTGGCATAATTAAGACAAGTGGTGATAAGGATTTCTGTGTAACTGCACAAGCTAGGTTGCAGAGCATCAGTCAGTCACTGGCTTCATACAGCTGCTCGCAGGACTAGAGACTAACGATACTGACTTCCAAACACCATCCGACTGAGAACAGTCCTTGTCCTTATCGAATCTCAAAGTGAAAGAAGAGAGCATGATGCTCCCTTAGGTTGGCCTTTTGAAAAGTTCTCTACCCAACAGGCTGAGCAGCCAGACTGAACAGTCTTGTCAACTATTCACAGAGAAGCTACTCAGGAAAGTCTTTCAACATTACCCAACCTGGGCTCTAATTTGTTCAATTCCATTTTCAGCAATTAAAACCCAGCCAAAGTGACATGTGCTAGTAGCAGAGAACTTTTGAAGCAACTCATGTTCAAGTTACACTGCTAAAAAGAATTAAAACAGATTTCCCAAGTAAATGAGATGCTTCCCATGAAAACGAACTGCTTAGACCAAGTTCCCTAGGCAAGGAACACAGGGAGACCACAGCCTTTAAGTAAAAAGTTTCAGTTTCAAATCAGCAACATTTCTATGACCAACTTTGTTCTTTTTCTAAAAGGGGAAACTCTACTGTTATTTCTGATGTAGTACAGTGTGTAACTCTGAAATAAGGAAAGGAAAAGGTGTGAAGCTCTCTGATTCACCTTCCCACGCCAGAATTCACTGCCTGATAACACATCTCAGTGCCTGGCCACAGAGTAAGGAAAGGGAAGGAACATCCATCTGATGCTCTAATCCCATTTTATAGCAATACAAGAAAACCACAGAGAGGCTACAGCTGTTAATCCACCTTACACCCATCACCGCAACTTCAGATTGGGTCTTTCAAATCTGTTCCCAACCACGTTGTGATAAACTCAATTCGCAGCTAAACTGTCAAAACCGCCAATATTATGTTTATACTAAAATATATTCATTATCAATACAAAATGGAATATCACATCCTTCTTGCACGAAAGAGTACACCTTAGCAGATAAGATTTCACACTCTTTCAGAGACTTAAGAAGACTGAGTTTAAAAATCATGTTTGCAATAAATCATTACTTTAAAATTAGAGTAACAAAGTATTTTCCTTCTCTGGGAAAGGAAAGTTTGGTCTCCAACTGCCAGCTACCAGGAATGAGATCATTTCCCCAAAGTACTATTCTGACAAGTAATATTGTTAGGTTCAGGCCAAAGTCATAACAAAAGCACTTGTAGAAAGAACTCCATTACATACTTTTCAAATTATCTCTGAGAGTTCTGAAGTCACGTTATGACCCACTTGACAAGGAAAGACTTTCAGCCCTAGAACTTTGGTCAGTGGAGAACCTACTGCAACAGCTATCTAGAGTCCCCTGGATAGGGAAAGAACCTCATCACACAAAATCATCATAACAAAACTCAATGCCAGATGTTATGCAAGGATAAGGTGATACTTGTTTTACAAAAAAACTCTAAGCAAATTTATTTTACTCACACTCCTCTCAGGTTCATTTACTTGTACTCTTGTACCCACCCACTCACAAGGACAAAGACTCTGTGTGCCCAAGTGGTCTGGCCAGGATTATTTGGGTGCAACGCAGAGGGCAAGAGACACTGGCCATCAAGTCCTCAACGTATCTCTTGGGCTCTGTGACTGGCAGTGAAGAACTGATTTTGGACTTCTTTCTTGTACCTTTAAGGAATGACTGAATGCTTTTGGGGACCTTCTGCCTCATTATTTTGTCTCAGTCCTAACGAACAATAAGAAAAGTGAGATCCATGAAGTTAAGGAATTTTGGTCATGGAGGTAGCCCTGTTCTTCATCTTCTTGACACCTATCTCTACATCTCCTCTTGCTATTTGGTAACCTGAATGAAGTCACACATTAATGTATCACTCCATTAACGCAATTAACCCTTCTCCTACTGTTTTTTCAAGTGTCTAGACATTCACGCTTTTGTATTCATACCAATCTAAATGCTACTGTTACACAGTTCAGAAAGTTAGGTCGTCACATTCCAACAAGTCTTACCTGAAAATGGTTTCAATGGAAATGATTACTTAAACCCTAACTTAAATTCGTAATAGCATTATACCACACAGTTCAAACATTGTGGAAAGCCACATCTAGCTAAAAGCAATGGAAAGACAGGATGAGTCCATTTGCTTTAGAATTTTTGGCAAAAATAACTGATGAAGTTTTCAGTCCCGTGTCAGGTCAGACAGAGAATGTAGAGGAACAAAACTAGGATTTGAAGCAAGCTATTCTACATTTTTCTAGAGTTAATCTCAGCCATGGAGAGCTCGTAAAGACTGCAAGTTCTTTCTTCAGGAAGTGCTTCCAGAAGTGCTAACTCTAGAAGTCAAGCATTTATAAAGAACTTATTTTTGGAAAAGAAGATAAAAATCAAAAACTGTATCAGACTTGGGGAAAAAGAAAATTAAGAAAACAGACGAACTACTGAGAGACCACAAAGAAAAATCTGAAGCAATGCCTTGAGTTCAGACAAAGCATGTGAAAGTTCAGAAGGAACTGAAAGACATGACTTCAGATAAGACCTATGAAACACTGGTTTTGGTTAAGTGTTTCAATCTCAGTGTTCTGATGACATGCTTAACAATATTTAGCGTTACTGATTTTGTCTCTTCTCCAGAAGGTGAATCGGTGTATATGGACACTACAGAACACAAAGACAAAACTAGACTTACCAGATGTCTAGTTAGCTTGCTACAAGTTGTTTTTGAAAGATTATTTTACATATTCATTGCAAGCATCTTTGTTCAATGAATAACTTTTGACATCATCAAACCGACAATGCTGCAAGACTGATTAAACAGTATAGGAGCTTTAAATTCTAGCAGAAGACTGTAGGCCCAAAGTTGTGTTCAAGTATCTTGATGCCTCTACTTAAACACTTATTTATCAAACAAGTAGGGGGAAAAAAATATGTTAGGCAGAGACAGAAGTAAGCAAGAGTAAAGGAATTATTTAATAGCTGTGGCTATAAAGAAAAAGACCTCAAAATTGCACGAAACCGTGAATCTTAAGCACTTCTCTCACACAGCACTGATGCCCAGTCAGTTGGGACAAGTCATGCACCCTCTTAAGTAGACATAAAGGATACATGTTTTTTACCCTCCATACACCCAGACGTTGCATGGATGAGCACAAACATTTTCATCACTTGAAGGTATGGTCACTTGTTTCAGTGGTCTGCAGCACTGATGTGTGCAGGACTCTCCACACGTATGGTGCTACATGACCAGAAAAGGATCCATCACATCATGGGGATGTCTGTGCTATAAGCACATGGATACAAGCCTGGCCACATGACGAGCCTGAAGAGCGCAGCAAGGGGCAGCCTACAGACCAGATAGCGCCTGTGGACCAAACAGTGGCCAGCCCTGCAGTGCCATCTGCAATCATGCAAGTGCTACTTTCATTTCAACATTTCTTACCCTGCATCACAGCCATCACACAGCAGCAGGCGATCCTCGCGGTCACTTCTGCCACACACCTCACAGAAGGTTGGATCATCCTCTCCATCACTACCCTGAGTTTTCGTGTTCTCAACAGGAATCTAAGTAAAAGAGGGATTCACATTTTATGCAGAACGTGGCACTTTTTAAAATCCATTGTCACATTAACAGTACCTGCAGCAAGATCTAAAAGTGAATGAATCAAAATGGCTGTTATGTACCAGAACCTTCATTTAGTTCATCCAACACATCTAGGCCATGATCAAATGCTTGAAAACATCTACTGAACTTGTCTACTGTCAGACACCAACAACTATGGAAAACCGCATTTTAAGAACAGGTGAAACCAAAATTCCCAAATAAGGTCAAAAGTAGTCAAACAAAGAAAAAAAAAACAAAAGAGAGCAAGCTTTTTTTTTCCCCCTAAACATGTGATTCAAATGTTATTTCGCACTTCTGTTAAAATGCAAACACTTAATAATAAACCATCAGTTTATGAAAACACAGCATCAAACTCCTAAAAGTCCCCTGAAAACCAACATGTTTCTGATATTAACAAAGACCAGCTCTTCAATATTCTTTTGTGAGAGACTGCTAGCGTACTCAACCTGTGTCTTTAAAAGCTCTGCTATTGCATTGTGTGTCTCTCCACTTACAAACCCAACTGCTACACAGTATAGCTGGTAGCAAGACATAAGGAAGAGACCATGTATAACCTAGGTTATTCCCATTCATATTGTAACAGCACTTGCAGTATGCAGGGCATTTTTCCCACGTGGACAGGCTTATCAATGCAGAACAGCTTAAGAGTCAAATGTCCATTATGCAAAAGAGGCAGTTATGAAAACCACCCTTTGTGCCATCAGAAACGATGCCACACTTCAATCCACACACAATACTGCAGGAAATGTGGTCAAGGAGAAAGAAAAATTGTAACAGTTCCTTAAAAGGCAATCTCAAAATAAGAAAGAAATAACTCATCCAGACACCAAATATCAGATAAACACGCTAGAAGTGTAAACCTTTGAATAGCTATTTTGTGGCAATTGGCCTTGTTGTTTGCTACCGTAGAAAACTTACCTTTTTTAAGATTTTACCACCAAAACGTGCCTGAATGCTAATATGGTTAAAGAGGATTCGATCCACTGGACAGGAGTTTGCGTTCTAGAAAGAAAAAAAAAAAATTCCCCATACAGTTAATAAGCACATCTCTTCATTCAATTTTTAAAAAGGAAATCTTCAATTATTAGTGTAATAAATATTAAATTAATGTAATCATTTTAACACCTATTGGTCTCAACGTTTTAAGTACTTAAATCTGACTTATCTGGTTTACAAACAACCTATTGCATCAGAGAAAACATGCATTTTTAGAAAAACTTTTATTATACCTAAGTCAGTTAATTACTATTCAATTGCCAAAGCAACATCAAAGTTCTTCCAAACATTGCCGTGAAATAGTGCTCATGTTTTAGAGCATTTTCCTTCTTTTGAACGAATGAGCAACTGGAAATGGCTTACAAATATATTCAGTAAGAGTGATTTAATTACCACTGGTACTGCTGCATGCACAGTAAGTTTTGTTGTAATTTTCACCCCGGATTATGATTATGGGAGCTACACAGTTAGGTGGCAAGGAACTCTGACTGAAAACTTAATTCAGAGCAAACTGCTGATTTAGTCAGTATTCTTTTATATCTTTTCTATCTTTAAATGTTCACTGTCACAACAGACAACAACAATCCAACGGCCACAACACAGAATTTAACAAGAGATAGACAGATATACAGATAAATATATACATACACATAGAGAAAACCAGTATTACTGGTGTCTTGACTTGAAAAAAAGAATTTTAGATACCTAGAAACACACTTGCTTAAGACATTACAGCTTTCAGAGAACATAACACATCAGAATAGGCACAAGAACAACAGATTCACACTTCACAAACATGAATCCTGCCCAATAGAGCAGTAACCCACGTCTGCGTAAAAAAGCTTAAGAAAGCAAATATAAATATTACAGTGTTTTGTTCTCATTACAGCAGAACAGCATGATCAGACAGGAGAGAGCAGAGCACACCAGAAGGCCACAGGACATCAGGGACAAAACAGCTCACCTTAGACCACTCCACAATGCAGTCCAAGCAGAAGTAATGGGAACAGTTCTCAGGTGTTCCAACAGCCTGATCCCTAAACGTGTTGAGGCAAATGGGGCAGTTTTCGCCATCCTCATCAGAGGAGACACTCGCTCCGTTTACGTGTGGCTCTAATTTCAGAGAATCAGTCATTCCCCCCACAGTGGCCTCAGTTTCTTCCTCCTGTTCCTCTTCTTCATCATTGTCTTCGCAATCTTAAAAAATCAGAGATGAAAAACAACTCTCATGCTGCGGGGCTTCAGCAGCGAGGGCAGAGGGGGTGGGCATGATGGGGTACCAGTTCACAGAAAATTCCAATAAGCTTATTTTATGGGGCTGCAAGGGAGAATCACAGCCTCCCCAGCCTGAGGCAGTCATTTTTGCTGTTTTCTTTTTTCCTAAATCCCTTCACTAAAAAGCAATTGATTACTCTGATGAAAAATAAAAGCCAGATAACGTGACTAGTCTTGCAAGAGATTAAAAGGACAGACAGCAGAAAAACAACAGATTATCAAAACAACAAGAGAGTAGGGTATGTCAGGCTACCACTGAACACTGAAGTTAAAAACTGAAGTTATAATAAAGTTATCATGTATCTAATTATGATTTTGAGAGTCAAGGGATCTGGGTGCCTAGCTGGAGAATGCTTAAAAAGCTTGGTTTTGAGTAAAATTAAACACTCAGCACACATTGTTGAAAGGTGTTTGTATTTTTAGTACAAAATAGAGAGATACCTGTTAGTCTTCCCCTAAAATCTGTGAACTAAGTTGACATTTTCAAGAAGCAGTGAAAAGTTACCTAAAAAACTCTCACTTATTTTGTTGTGGGTTTTTTTTGTTTTTTTTTTTTTAAGGGGGGGGCAGCTGCTGTTGGTTTTTTTTTTTGGAGTTTTTTTGTTTGGTTGTTTTTTTTTTTAATAATGAAAATGGGTCCCTTGTCTTTTGTCTTTTCTATTGAATTCTCCTGTCTGGGCAAAGCAGAGAATACTCTAAATGATGGACTAATAAAGCTTTTTAGCACCTGGCATCAACTTTTTAGTCTGTGTTCAAATCAGTCTAACTAGTAACTTGGAAAACTGTGCTTCTGCCTTCCCAAGAAGCTTTAAGATGTGATAAAAACCTGTTTTTGTCTATCCAAATAATAATTTGAATGTAGCAGTTTCAGAAACACATGCATCTACAGAGTACATTTCCAGTAAAACAGAGTACGTTTTCAGTAAAATTAACAAATCCAAGTAACATCCACACTCGTTGTTCAAAGAAAAATTAGTTGTCTTCCCTCCTCCCTAGGCTTAACAGCAACAGTAATTTATTTCCAAAACTCCCCGTCACAACATTCACTTTAGAGCCCCATGCCAAAGCAAACAAACAAACATGCTTTTCATAAGTGAAAAAACAGCATGAGCCATTGCTGCAATTTTGACTTTTTTTTCCTACTCATGCTGAGGCACAGTTCACTCCTACTGACTCTAACTACACCACTTTGGCTAGCAGACAGTTTTCAAACATACAAACGTTTTAAAAACTCCGGAATTGGGGAATATTACTTGTTTGTTACTGCAGGATTTGGGCATCGGCCTGACACAACAGCATCTGTCGATTTACATTTCATGGTTAATTTCTGGATGAAAAGCTTTCATGCCACTCTTCCTCCAACTATTAAAAAAACACCTGTTAATGCACATTAGCAGACCTACCTCCTAATTCTTCATCTTCACTTTCTTCCTTGTCCTCCTCCCCTCCCTCTTCCTCAGTGTCATCTTCTTCCTCCTCACTTCCGGGATCATCTTCTGAATCACAGCTATTTCCACCATTGCTTTCTTAAAAAGAAAAGAGAAGAAGAGAGGAAATACCTATTTGATGCAGACAGACAGGCAGAATAGTGAAGGACACACGAGAACTCCTGCTCAGGATGTTATATATGAAGTGAAAACCCAGATTTCCTCAGTGGTATCAAAGCAGCCTGTTCTGAGAAACTCAAGGGAAGGATGCCAGCAGTCCGAGGTACAGAATTTAGGAAGCAAACAAAAAAAATTCTCATGGAAAATGAAATAAATGGTCACAAATATATCTTTTACTTCTCGTTGGAGGTTAAACCAATAGGTTCTCCAGCCTAGAACTAGAAATGTGCACATGCAAAGAGGCTTCATTTACCTGTTTCACTGAGGAGTGCAAGACACTGTCTTTTACCCTTGCCTACTGCAGCATTCTTGTTTATCAGTTCATCCTGGCTGTCATCATCCATGGCAGGACATCGGGAATCTGCTCCCTGCAAGAAGGCACACTTCAGTGAGGCAGTGCACCACCTACGCAAGCAGAGCAGGCGTCGGCCCAGCAAAGAACATCCAACGCATCTGCGGAGACATTAATGGTAGAAGGGACATCGCTCTACAGCAAAGGCTCCCCACACCATCAGTTGGTTTTCCCAGTTTCAAGTCAGAAGTGGCTACAGGTAAGCAGTTATTGCTATGTGGAGTTTCACATCCCTACTGAGCTAGATGAAACCAGCTGCTTGTGAAACTCGGTTCAGGTGAAAGATTCAGCTTTACCTTGGGCTCCTGGGTGACAGAAAAAGGTATAACCAGAACTCCCCACTGAGAACAGGAATAGAAAACCTGCAAAACACCAAAACCATCCTGTGGACTAGCAATAAAATGCAAAACTGAAATGGACCAGAGGCCGTTTGAACGAGGCCTAACAGGATGACAACATGTGTTTCAAATCTAAATACTCCATCTTGCTCGACTGAAAAGAAACAAGAAGGAAGATTACTTATTTTAGGTCTTTTAAAAAAAAAGCCTTTTCACAGCTCTGTCACAAAATAGAGAAGTCTCAGACCTCACAACCATTATTCCACAGAAAGGAGGAGACTTGATTTGGTGCATATTAATGCAATCACATTAATTGCTATGCATTAGCACAGACTTGCAATAAAACTGACAGATACTGAGAGATGTCTCATGATCCAAATTCATTATGACAATCAAACCAGAGCTTTTAATATACAACGCTACAAAACATTAAGAAAGACAGATCCCTGCAAGCTTCTATAAGCAAGTCATGGAAAAATATAATTAACTGACACTTCTAAAGCTAGATGTCATATCTCAATACAAAAAAAAAAATTGGGTTCTTCTACAAGTGTGGCAGAGGAGTTTCAATCGGGTGCTCCTCTTGCAGCCTCCCTGCTCTGCATTACATATCTTGCACGTTAAGAGAATTTTTGGAACAAAACATTATGTTTTATTCAAGTGCTCTTGATGCATATCTTTACTTGCACACTCCCTTTTTGAGCCACATAGCACAGCTCTGCACTTAAAGAGCTTTAAAAATGTAGGCTTCGCTAAACCAGACTAAACTGCAAATAGAGTCTTCAATGCTCAGGGAAAAAAAAAAGCTAAAAAGAAAAAAGATCGAGCTTCAACACAACCAAGTTCTTGGTAAAGATTTCTCCTCACTTCAGTAAGAACCTTGCCTAAATAGAGGTTTAACAGCCACGAATGTAGCTAGAAGTTTAACAGGATAATTGTGTTTAAAAACAATTTATGTTGGCTGAAAACATGCAGACTCATCAAAAGCCAGTCACTCCACGATGCAACTGAAAAAAAATAGGAAGAAACACTAGGAATTTTTCAAGTTTCAGCAGTGCGTATGTATGAATTATTCAAACTGAAACTCAATTATATAATATCCTCCCAAAAGCCAAGTTAGCTACAGCAACGCAAAATTCATAGCGACGTTACAGCCAGGACGCATAAGGGCAGAGACTGAGAGCACCAGTCCCCCAGCAGGGCAGCAGCAGGCATATTTGTTATGCATGTAGCAGGAATTCACATAGGGTATGTAGATTTTATGCGGAACCTCTGCCTGCATGGCTTCCCCATCAGCAGGTTGTAGGAACAGAGCGGGTTCCTGCCACGTCCAGCCAGCTACGGCACTCCCGAGCCGCTGGGCATGACGGAGGCCAACCAAAGCCACCGCGGGGGTAAAACCGTGGATAAGCCTCCACTTCGCTACCACAATGACCTTCCCTCCCCTGCTCCCTAGTTCTCCTTAAAGCAAAGCAACAAGCACAGTGAGGAAAGGATCTTTTTATTTTTAAAAGTGATTCCACAAACCACAGTCCTGACCAACATATACTTAACTACACTTCCAAACAGCATGCATTTCTTCAGTGCTGTGGAATAAAACCACTACCCACGTTATTTTTGCCCCGCTACCCCACTGAAAGATATCCTTTAAGCACAGAGGCAAACAAATCAGCACTTGTGACTTGACAATCTAAACTGACGTATTTATGCTGCAAATGCAAGCTTGCACTTTGCTCGGACGCAAGACGCAGAGTTAAGGAAAATCTGGTATCACAGCAAACAAGTCTTCAAATTTTGTCAGTAAAAAAAAGTCTGTTTTGTGGATAGTTAGGAATAGACAATGAGAAACTAAGCGAGATGAAGTGAATTTGAGATTTTAAGCACATCACAAATCTTACTTTACAAACAACCTTTTCCAAACTGGGCAGTTGCTCTTAAGAAAAAAGAAGGAAACCAAAGTTGACTACACACCTAATATGAGAGCTTGTTCTCCTATTTTTTAAGAACAATAAGCAGCATTTTCAAGTGTTTTTTTCTTATGGGAGACATTTCAAACAAATTACCACAGTGAAACACAACCACATTCATGATACACTTCAGAGAGCTCACCCACCTGTACAAAAGCCCAGCTTTCGTTCCAGCACTTACCACATCAGAATTTTTCTAACCCCCCTGAGCTGAAGCCAGCAGATACAAAATAGATAGGAAGCATTTTTATTATTATTATGTAAACCAAAAGGTTTGGTTAAGAAGGAGATTGTAGTCATTCCTCTGAGGCAAACCTTAACCACGCACTTCTGTAACATAAAAGCCCAGACTGCTAAAAAGCAACCGGTTATCCCCGAAGGCCATTCGACTGAGGCAACTACAGCTGCTTTCAGTTCTGGGGGCGCCAAGGACCTGCTCTCACTGCTGTACCCAACTGCTCGCTGCTTGCCCGCTTGGAAAATCCCACGGTGTGCAGCAGTCTGCACGCAGCCCTTCAGCAGCGGAGGCTCTTGCATCCACCAACCCTCTCTTCTGCATCGCACTTTGAAGACTCTATTCAGAGTAATTTAGGATGCGTCCCCAGCTGGCAGCTCAAAAACACAGATGCAGAGTAACCTGGCCAGAGATCCCCTGTCTTTGGACTCAATATCTCTAACACAAGGCGTCACCGCTTACAACAAAACCCATTTCAATTCCCTGGGTAGGTGCATCATCCGCGCATTCGCAGTCTGCACACAGCACATCCAGTATTTTAATTACAGGTTGCACACTAGGACTGCTAAAGGCAGACACCGTGCTCCTCCTTAACATCCCCGTTTTCAAATTCTCATTTACAAGAAACATACAATATTTTAATAAAAGATTAAACAGCAAAAACAATGAGTGCATGGCAGGTGCTCAATCCCTCTACATGCGCCCGCGCTTTTCCCCAGCCCCATGTTCCCTTCACAAAGGCACAACCTCACGAGGGCCAAGTTGGGTTTGCACCCAGCGCTGTGCTCCTACTGCAGCACGGGCTCTGCTGCGGTATAAATCGTAAGCCTGGGCTTTGCTGTTAAGACAGATTACATTTTTTACATTGAGCTGCCTCAAGTCATTTTAATTGTACAATCAAATAGCAATTACAAATAGTTTATTCAAGCTGTATTAGCAACGGGGTTTTCTGTTGGCTTTAAGAACAGAGAATACTAAGCATTTCCTCCAGAACAAGTGTTTATCAAACGAGCACTTCAGTAAACATCTAGTTTTTTGAACTAAGATCCTTATGCATTACCACAAATCAGTATTTTAATGTACTTTGAGTATGTTCCAGCTAGAAGGCAAGTGTAGGTTTCTAACTATCAGAGGAGCCACGGTCTGCAAAACACGCTCAAGCGCCATCACATTCTGACACGAAGCTGATGGAGCCAACTACAACAGCTGGCGACTCTTCAGTCACACGCATCTTCCTTTCTGGCACCAACCGATCTCCTCCATCTCAACTTCTTACAGCAGTTTCTAGTTTTTAGAAACAGAAGAGCTGCTAGACAAGGCACTTATTTTAATCTTCTGGGGTAACATTCAGGATTATACACTGGCAAAGAAAACAAGTCAGCTGGATTTTCTCATGGGGTGGTTTTGAATGCTGATCTAATCTCATGGGAAATTATTGAGCAGTCATGTTCCAAAGAGCACTTATAACTAAATTTAAGTTTTCTAAATACTCAAACACACGAGCTTTCAGTTCTCATTGGCACATCTGCTTTATTTGTTGGTTTATTGTTTTGTTTTGTTTTTTTCCAAATCAACCAAACAATTCAGTTCCCTTTGGAAAACCAACGTCACACATCAGAAAGCATTTGGCTGTGCTTCCAGCTTCATATGCTACATTGAAAGAAATGAAGATAAGTTGTAAAAATCATGGTTGCAGCCAGTTGGAAAAGATCTGGATATGGTGTGACTGGTGTCTGCTACCACCACATTCCAAAGGTAAAACTAAGAGGAACTAGGTAGGGAAAGTATTCAGATTAACAAGAGACTCCTACAGCCTAGAGCCACGCAGTGCCAATCCAGCATGCGCCGGGAGCTTTTAAAAAGTCCTCTAAATCTAAATTTAGATCCCACTTTCCCCTGTTTAAGTTACAAAAAGATTAACTCTTAAATACCACTATCAGAACTGCCCATGCAACGATTTAAATAATGGAAGTGCCTACGGTCCTAACAGATAAGGCACAGAAAATTAATCCTGGCGTAGCTAAGGAAGCACTTATCTTTCCCCCATCCTGGCCCTGCCCTAAATTTAGCCACCCTAAATTCCAGGACCAAAACTGTCGACCAAAGCTTCCCCAGGAGTTGACACTGAACTCTTCGGGGAGTTTGTAATGCAAACAAAGCAACACACAGGCTTTGCAAAGGCACTTCTGAAGTGCAGCATCTAACCTAGAGGAGCAGCTGGGCATTTTGTACCTCTGTATTCAAAGCAGCAGCCAGGCTCTATTCAATTGCCAGCCTGCAATTCCCTGAAGCCACTGGCTCCCTTTCCAGCTGTGAATCAAACACTCTCCAACGCTGCACATCCTTCTCTTTCTTAACAGGCTTTTTTTTGTTGGGAACAGTCACCCTTACTGGTGAGCCCTCTTTCAGCATCAGTCTTTCATACCATTCCCACATTTAACTACAGCTTTCCCTGCTGTTCACAGGCATGGCTGAGAAAACAAAAAAAAAAACCAAAAAAAACCCACAACAACCAAAAAAACCCAACCAACCAAACAAACAAAACCCCCCGCACTTTTATGATTTTTTTTTTTGGTGCATAGCCATAATAAAAGGTACCAAGACCTACTGACCTTCAAGAAAGGAAATAACACCGCGAACACCTCTGCAACACACCAGCAACGCATCCATGCGACAACCAGGAGGAAAACCAGTAACTAAAACTACAAAAAGCACACCCACCCCACTGTTACTGAACACGGGGCGTCCCACGAAGGGCCCCAGTTACACAGCTTTAAAACCTATCAGCAAGCACAGGTAAAGTTTTTAAGCCTAAACATGCTTTTGCGATAAGCTAACGCGCATTTAAAAAATGCTTACACGAAACCCTCATTTCTACTTGTTAGCCGAGAAGCCACTGGCTCCCCTGCAGAAGGCTGAAACGACTTGTAACTTCTTCAAATGCGCTCGCGCGCGCACCACAAACACCGCGGGGGGGCCGAAACGTTTGGGTTTATTTAGTAAATCTTCTGAGCAGCAGCGAAGGAAGCTGCCTGCTCCCTCGCCCCGCCATCGCTCCCCAGCACGGGCCCGCCGCCGCGCAGGTCCTCCCCGCGCAGAGAGACGCCGTCGCCGCCTGCTCGGCCACTTCATACCCCGCGGGATCGCCTCCAGGAGAAACGCGGCTCCGGACAGCCCGGGGAACACCCCCGGGAGGAGGCCGGGCCGGGGGCAGCCCCCCCGCCGCGGCGCCGCTCAGCCGCGTCTTCCGACAGCCACCAGGCAGCTGCCGCCAGCGATTACTCAGACAATAAATCAATAAATAAGTACAAACAAATTAAATAAATATAAACGATCCCGAGCGCGGCGGGGCAGTTTCCCTCCGGAGCTGGCAGCTCGCCGCAGCGGGGGACGGCCGCTCCGCGCAACTCCGGCCCGCGGCCCAGCGCCACCACCATCCTCCCCCCGGCCCAAGCAGGCCCCAGCCGCCTCCCCCCGGCCCAAGCAGGCCCCAGCCGCCGCTCCCGTCCCCGGGCACTCACGCGAGGAGAAGGCCCCAGCGCTTACATAACCGAACCGGGCCGGGCCGGCCTAACGGCTTGCGCGGCCGGAAGCCCCCTCGCCCCGAAAGTGTTATGGGTACACTTCCGGGTCACGACGGTGCCGGTGCCAGCAGGCGCGGCCGCAGGACTGAACCACTGCGCGCGCGGGCGGCGGGGGAGGTGGGAAGGAGCGAGGAGGCGGGGTGAACCATTCGGGGGAGGGGGGAGAAGGGCCACGGGGCCGAACCATTGGAGGAGGGGTGCGCCGGGCTGTACTACCGCGGAGCCGCAGGCGGGCCGCACCGCCCTGAGGGGCGGGAGCTCAGGCCCCCCGGCGGCGGGGGGCGGCTCCCGGTGCCCCACAGAAGCAGGGCTGAGGGGGGCTCGCCGCCCCTTCGGCCGGTGTCCCCAAGCCGGGGGGGGCGCAAAGCCCACCGAGCCGCGCGGGTGTCGGGGCTGCGGGGCGCTGGGCCGCGCGGCTGTCCCCGCCGCGCCCCGCCCGGCCGCCACACCCCCGGCGGCGGGGCGCGCCCCGGGCGGCGGGGCTGCAGGCCGGCAGCTGCTGGCCCCACACAGCCCCCGGGGCCGGCCGGCAGTGGGGGCTTTCCCAGCCCCCGCGGCGGGGCGGCCGGGGCCCGGCGCACGCTGCTCCCCGCCTCGGCGAGTGTGCGGTCCGTGCGGGCACGGGCCCGTCCTAAACAGCGCTCCGAGGCGACGCAGGTCGCGGCTCGTCTTTTTTTTCCCCTCGAACGCCGCGTGTCTGGTCCCAGCCCAATGTTCCCGTTCCTGCGGGTGAGCGCCCGCACGTAGCGCAGGAAGGGATGGTTCCCCCCTCGCCCTGTTCCCTCAGCTGTGGGTTTCTGCCCAAGCCTGGGCTGCGCGCCGGGAAGGGGAGCACAGCCCTCGCTCCGCTCGCAGAAGGACGTGACCGAGAGTTAACGTGCGTGTCCTCATACACACTCGGGTCATTGTCAGGAATCAGACGGGGGCCAGGGGAGAGAAAACAAGGTCCTTTTCCTGAAAACACAGAGCGGAGCAAAACCTGCGCCAGCCTCGCTGCTGCCTGCCCGCTCGGGGCTTCGGGAGAGGGGCAAAGTGGGGCGGGTGCGGGTGAAAACCCTGCGCACGCCGCAGCCAGCACACACAAAGCGCCTCGTGTTTGAAAACACAAGATCTGCACTGTTAAGGGGCAACTTGTTAAATGCACATTAATTGATAACGGCGTTTGCTGTCCCTTGGGGGTAGGATGGGGGCATGTTCCCCCTTCTGGCTTCCTCCCCAAGCCTGCGGGCAGGCCGGTGGCTGACGGGCAGGCCGTGGTGCTTACCCTCCATCAGTGGACACAGTTCCCTGTCACAGCACATCATGGCTCTGGCAGTGCCGCACCGCCATGGGGACTGAAAGCCAGCTGGAAACAAAGGGAAGAGCTGCAGGGCTGGGGTAAGCGGGGGCTCTCCTCGGGGCAGCACTGGCCATGTCAGCAGGAAATCTCATCCCAGAGATTAAGGGCTGAGCCACGAGCTCGTTCGGAGCTGGAGCGGGAGCAGGGGCCGAGGGCACACAGCACCCACAGTGTTGCTGCAAAGCCCCCAGGCCCGCAGCTTTGCCAGGGCAACGACAGACCATCCTCTGAGCCCGGGGTGGGTCTCACCATTCGTTAAAGGACACCAAAGATGGCACCTCTGGAGCAAGCGCCTGTTGCGCCCTTCACTTGGGCTGCAGGCAAGCGTCTTGCCCGCCGCAGCACCGCCGCCCCCCACCCCTCTCGGCTGGCGCCCCTCCAACCCCGCTCCACGCCCGACGGTTTAATGCAGCACCCAGGGAGGTCCGAGCAATGTGCAGGGGTTGACTGTGCAGGCAGCCAGCTGTGCAAGCACCGCTTCGCAACACACTCCTTCCCTGTGTGCTCACAGTCAGGGGAAGAAGGATCTGTTTGTTTATAAATAAAACCTGATATGTAAGGCACCGCCTGGAAGAAGAGGCGAGGGGCTCGGCGGAGCACAGCAGCCAGCGACACGCGTGCCCGTGCCCTGTGGAGCTGCCCGGCAGAAGCAGCTATGCCAGCAGGGAGGTATCGGGGCAGTACCCAGGCACTTTACTCCGCACAAAATACCTATTTCTGAACAAAGCAAGTATTTTCCATGGCCATGCCTTGCTTTTTGTGTTGGCTCACCCTGGAGGGCACGGGGGCCGGCATGCTCCCCAGCCCCTTTCGCTCCGATGTGGGCGCAGGCCCTGTGCTGGGGAAGATGTAAAATACGTGACTTTTTCCCTACAGCTGCTGGGTGAAAACAAAGAAACCCCACACAGCACGCACACAAGATGACTACAGAGGCTGTCATTGTGCGGGTTGTCACGCAGGAGAGGGGCTGTCCCCCTGTCCCCCCCCTCCGCCACCGGCAACGGGAGAGCAGAGCCACGGATGACTGGTAAGCGCTCCAGCAAAACACATAGGGAAATCCTTTCAGTGGGGAATCGCCACCAGCTGACAGGGAGCCCGTGCTGGGTTTTGTTTCCAAATCTTTCACCACACCTTGCAGGAGGAGCACCAGATTGCTAAACACCCGACAGAGCCACGACAGCTGAAGTTTACACAAGGGATGCAGAGCTCGCGTCTTTTGCTAGACAGCGTGCGTTATCAGTTCAGCAGGGATGTCGTGTCTGGCTGCTGTTTGGTCAGTGACCACGTTTGCACCCAAAGTGTTTTTTCCCTCAACATCAGCAGTATGGATGAAGCGGGGTCCCACCAAACGTGCCCGCTCCCTCAGACACGCTCTGGTTTCTGGTCTGTCTGAAGAACGTGTGTGGCTTGTGGCAGACGGGAGCCAGGCTGTCGGCCCGATGCCTGACTCTCTGTGTGTCTCCAAGCGAGGCTCTTCACCTCCGCGGGACAGTGCTACACCCGTCCATAAAGCGCTGTCTTTGGTGCTTAGCGAATCCTCACTGAGGCGCCCTAAAAATTTCCAGCGTTTCAACCGTTTGCTTGGCTGACGGCTTGTAGGTTGATGGGCGACAGCGAGCTCTCCCAATGTGAAGGTGTGTGCTGTGACACTGAGAACGTCCAGGCGGCCTTCAACCGCCCCTGCTTTTTTGGGGGAAAGGAAGTTACTGGAAGAAGGCTCCCGTGGGGCGTCCGCGCCCTCACCCCTCGAGGCCATTGCCCCGGGGCGCCGTGGGGCCTTCGCGGCTGAGGGACCCCTGTAGCACTCACCGGTGTGAGGGGCCATCTGCACCCCGCAGCGCTGCGAGGGGCACACCGGGTTCCCACACCCCCAACCCGGCGGGGAACAACGGAAAAAATAGTTTAAAAATTAACGTAACAACGTAATATTTAATACGAGGGCGCGAAAGGCGGCACCGAGGGGGGGACGGCCGGCGGCACCCGGCACCCCGCCGTTCCCGCCCGCGGCGCGCGCGGCGGCGGTTGGGCGGCGCGCGCCAAGGTCCCCCCCCCCGCCCCGCCGCGCGCCGCCTACGTGCGCCCCGACACTGCCCTGATGGCACGGCCCCGGCGGACCGTACCATGGGCCGGGCTGCGGCGGGGGCGGGAAGGGGACGGAGGGGAAGGGCGTGGGGGCAACGGGGCTTCGGCGGGGAAGGGGGCTCCCCGCGGGCGGCGGCGGGGTACGGGGGTGCCGCTGGCGGCCGCCAGCGTCAGGCGAGGCGGCGAGGGCGGGGAGGGGGGTCGGCGGGGCGGGGTGAGCAGGAGGCGGGCGGCGGTTCAACAGGTACAAATGGTTCCTCCCCGCAACAGCGACGTGCAGAAGCGAACGCGCCGCGCCCGCCGCTGTCACTGGCGGGGGGAGCTGGGGGGGGGGCCGCCCCGCCCGCCTTGCCCCTCCCCGCCCCGCCCTGCCGCCGCTGCCGGCGGGCGGTGACGGAGCCGCCATTGGGGCGCTGCTGCGCGGGGGCGGGGCCGGCGGGCGGGCGGGCGGCGTCGCTATTGGCGCGGGCGGCGGGGTGGGCGGGGCGGGGGGCAGCGGCGCGCGGCGTGGGCCGGGCTGGGGCAGTGCGAGAAGTTGGCGGCGGCGGCGGCGGCGGCGGCGGGGGGAGCGCGGAGCGGCAGGAGCGCAGGTGAGCGGCGGCCGTGGCGGGAGGAGACCCCCCACCCCGGGAACGGCGGGGCGCCGCCGACCCCGCGGCGGCACGAGGGAGCCTGTCCCGGGGGGCGGGTGCGCGGCGCTGTGGCTCTCCGTGCCGGGACGCGCCGCGGAGCTCGGGCACGGCGCAACCCCCCCCCGGCCCATCCTTGGCGCTGCCCGGTGTCTCCTGTGCTGCAGGTGGGCCCCGCCGCCCCCCGTCACCCTCCAGGAGCAGGTGAGCCACTGACTAACGCACATTGTGCTCTCGGCGACTCCACTGTGCGTGTGACAGCGGCTAACCTGCTCCTCGGACATCGCTGTGCGGCCGCCTCGCCTCGCCTCCACGGACCCACGCCTCGACGCCTGCGCCCCCTCCCCGCCACCCAGGTGACGGGCTCCGGCATGCAAAGGAGTCACCCCCCGTCCAGTGCCACTGTTCTGCCTCCAGCAGCTGCCCACCCTTGGCCCGGCGGGCCCCCGACGTGCAGTCAGCAGTGCCCTGCAATTAGCTGCCTTGCAATTAGTCACGCTGCACGGTGGAGCGTGAAAAGGTTTAACGCTTCTTGCAGCGGGGCTTGGTGTGTCCGGCGGGAGCAGAGATGAGGGGAGCGGGCCGTGGCGACGCGCGGGCGCAAAGAGTTGGTAGTAAAGTTGCACAGGAGGGATGGGGTGCCCCCCTCTCTCTTCCCCTGCTCTTCTCCGAGGTAAATAAGTGCTAGTGGACTCCGTACCAAGTTAAAGAGACGCTTCATCCCAGCTGGTGACGTCTTGATACCCAGTCAGTGACTAACTGAACTGCTATTGCCAAGGGTGTGTTAACAGAATAAACTGTGCCTGCTATTGCCCTGGATGAGTCACCTTTAAAGAGAGACTCTCTAGTCTGTTAAATGAAAAGCAGGAACGAGCCTTGCTTTCCTCTTTCGTTGCCGTGTTGTTTCCCATCCCACCCCGCACCTTTGCTCGCTGCTTTCCGCTTCTTGTGCCGGGGTTCTCTCGGCCCCCCAGCCCTGGCTGGGCGCTGGCAGAGCTGCCTTACACAATCATGCTGCGATGTCGCACAGGGGACTCCGACTTCGTGGCCGCGAGGAGTAGGAAGGCGAGCCGGGCAGGGACTCCTCCAGCCGCCCAGGGTGGCTGTCACTAGGAACGGAGGAAGTGACGAAGCAGATTGCTTCTCCTACAAAGTTCTCCTTTGTGATTTTTGGGCCGGTGAAGAAGCTGAGTAGTTGAAAAGTGTCTTTTCTGAAGCGCAGCGCAGCTTTATCAGCAGCTTAAGCTCATGATAACCAGCTAGGATTCCCCACAGCCAGCTGAGGTTCCCCGAAAGGGCTCAGGTATTCTCCGTCTTGCTTGGGCTGCTCATGGGTAGCCCTGGACCCTTGTAAAGGCTTGATCTGAAGGAATTGGCAGCGGTCTGGTCAGGAAGTAGTTAATTGCACGGAAGGCAGAGCAAGGTCCACTGCACAGATAGAGTCTCTCATGGAGAAATTTTGCCTGTCCCCATCTCTCCTGCCTGCACTCATTTGTAGTTTCTCTCTCCGGGTCCCAGAGGAGCATCTGCTCTTCTGCAAGAAAAATTGGCTCCCTCTGTGCCCCGTGCAGACTGGGTGAGTCCAGGGTGCTCAGACATGCTGTAAAGAGAGCAAGAACGCCTGGATTTACCAGAGCTGCTTTCATGTTTGTTCAGAAGCCAGCAGGGCCTTTTTTGATGGGGGGGGGTGACACAAGTTTGCAGCTTTCTCAGCCCCAGAGGCTTTCCTCCTGCCTAGCTGCCCCTACAATGTCTTCCCACTGCTGGACCCGAGCAGGTGAGAGCACGGTGTAGCCATGTGGAGAGCAGGGAGACGGGGAAACCTGGTGCAAAATACACCGGTGTATGAGTGTGTCTGCGAGCTGAAACCGAAGCCCTGCAGTCCCCTACGACCCGATTTCACAGGTGACCGCACATGTAACAAACCTGTATCTGAAAATGAAAGTGGTTTGTTTCTCTTTGAAGAAATAGCCCTGCGTTTGGGACTCTGCTACCCGACGATGACTAACCCCCGGAGATGCCACTGGCAGAAGCAGCTCCGCGGGTCGCCTGGCAAGACTTATCCCATTCCCATGAGCAGCACTGTGGAATGAATGCTTCCAACTTCCCGCTACCTATGGACCCATCCTGTTCAGCTCCAATAAGCAAAGGCAAGGGGTTGAAGTGAAGTTTGTTTGTTGTTTTTTTGGTTGTTTTTTTTTTTTTTTTGTGTGTGTCTCTGTCCAGTAAGCGGGGGGTATACAGCTCAATTCCTGCTTTTAACATTCTTGTGGCATGATTCAAAACTAACCTGCTGTGCTGTCACCTGAAGTCTTCAATAAATAGCGCAAAACCAGTGTTTGGGTGCTTATTACTGTAATCCAGGGTGCTAGACCAACTGAAGAGGAAGGCTGTGCCTTCTCAGTGACGTGTCTGATGTGCATTGCATGCCCCGTGCCTCTTATCTCTTATTTTGCCTCTGCAGCCAGTGAAGGTGGCTTGAAAAGGCAAGTGGAAGGGTGCGACCTGGTTGTCCCTCAAGCAGAAACTCCAGCATCAGTGCCTTCACCCCTGCCCTAGCCCAGCAGCCCCAGAGTGCTCCTGAGCGATGAGAAAATACATCAGGGCTAAGATGCCCCTTAATTTCATGTGTTTCAGTAGCTAAGAGATTCGTAAGGTGATACTTACCCTGGTAACAAGAGTAGTCACATGCTAAAAGCTCTGTCTCAGAACTGATGCTGTAAGATTTTTGGGGAGAGGCAGGGGTGTGCCCTACAGGAGGGGAAGATGCTCAGTGTCAGGCCCATTAAGATGAAGGGACTCTGTGCTACTCAGAGATTTTGTTCTCTTGTTTCAGTGCTTCGCAGAGGGAAGCCAGCAGGCCTAATCCTTCAAGCACCAGCTAGGGAACGCTTACCGTATTGTGTCTATAATGTGTGCCAGTGGCAGGTCCTATGTGGTGAGCCTTGCCGAAGGAGCAAGCTGGCCTGTGAGGAATAGAAGGAGTATACAAATTGTTTAAGAGGAAGTCAGTTTTAGTTAAATGCAAGCAGGGACTTATATAATACGTCCTTTAAAGAAAAAAAAAAAAAAAAAGATTTCTGCTGGCAGGAGGTTCCGTTGGGAGAGAAACTTGCTCATCCATAAACAAGAAAATTTCCCGGCCTCCTCTAGTGCTTTATGATTTTTTTTTTTTTTCAGGGCAAGGTAGAATGTGCTCAGTCTTTGCCCTGAGACAGAGAAAGGAAAACCATCACAGGGAGAGCAGACAACGCTCCGTGCATGGACATGCATGCCAGTTCAAACAGTTTCCCTTCTCCATCTGCAGTGGACTCGCCTTGTAGGATCTGCACACCCAGGAGCAAGGAGCAGAGCATCTGTACACCACTCGGGGAGCAAAGCCAACAGTCATTTTCTCCTCCAGTCATTCACACCTTTCCTTATGTAACTGGTGCTGAAGCGTGTGCTTTAAAAGCTGCTTGCCAAGTCCAGGGGCTGCGAGGCAGCACAAATGCTTCTAGCAATTTTGGGGGGGCGGGGGAAAACCCAAACCCGAATCCTGATGAACTCGTACAAATACACTGTGAACTGGAGGTATGTCAAGTGTCTGCAGCTCTGCTGTCCTTGAGAGACCATCCTGGCCTGGGGCAGTGCTGGTGCCCTGACCATCATCTGCAGCAGGTGCCCAGCCTAATGAACCGACACAGCCCAGGGTAGATGGGTGAGGAGTGGGGAGCCATTTTTCTTATGCAATATTTAAAAAAAAAAAAAAAAAAAAAAAAAAAAAAAAAAATCGGGTTGTGCAGAGAGAAGAGCTCCAGGGAGGCTGGAGGTGCCTGAATTACTCTCCTGAATGGTGCCTTGTGCTGACAGAGCCTGCAAGGAGCTTGCAGATTTATTTTATTTTTTTTAAAAAAAAAGATGCTGGGACTGTTCGCCAGTGAAAAACAGGTATATCCTCTGCTTCGTGATTTTTGGGTGGCACTGGAGCTGGCGGTGAGAAGCATCCAAGGAGGGAGAAGCCTTGAAGCCCGTTCCTGCCCGCCCCAGGGAAGGAAGAAGCTGCCCCGCAGCGCACAAGGGACATGGGGACACGGACTCCCTGCTCACCCAGGCGCAGCATCCTCAAGCCACCCCATATGCTTGGATCCCTGCCTTGCCTGTGAGCCAGTTGTTCCCTCTCCAGTACGCGCCGTACGCTGGGTTTGTTTTTTAAGGGAAAAACCAGCAATTTATTTGCTTTGTTTTAATCTCATAACAATGAGTAATTCCTTCCTACCGCTCTGTAGTGGCCTAGAAAAGGACAGCACCATCTCCACTGTAGCAAGAAGGCTTCTCCCAGGGCATAAAATTTTAATTAGGACCAATCACGCAGCCTTGAAATGGGAATTGCGAGCAGCAAAAAAGTCAAACCATCAATAAAATATTCAATGGCAGAAATGTATTATTGACACAGCCTTTAGAGCAGATAAAAGCAGAAAGGCACGGGAGCCAGAGCGGGTACCAAGCCTCGCTGGGTTAAAGAACGCGCGGGGACCTGGACGCTCGCAGTGCCATTGCATGCCCCCCGTGCCAGGAGGAATATAGGTCACGGCAGGTGGGGAGTTTCCTAAGGTAATAAATGAGTTTGATCAATGCCTCTCCCTCCACTGTGGTGTGCACCACGGCATGGGAGAGGCGTTAATCAAACTCATTTATTACCTTACGAAACACTGCTACCTTTGCAGCAGCTGGGTGATGGTTTATAGGACACAAAATGAAAACAATGTGCAAAATGCCACAGCCTTGAGCTGAAGAAAAGAGAGTTAGCTCCTGGCCACAGTGCTCTCCCTCATCCCATGCCTGAGTCTCAGACCTCGGCAGGGGCCATGTCTGGGTTGTGCTGTCCCCCATCCCATGCAGCAGGTCCAAATCCTGCATCCTGGCCAAGGAACATCAGCTGCAAGGACAAAATCTGCTATGATATATATTTTTTTAAACCTGTACTTTTTTTCCCCCAGGAAAGACTGGTGCTGGTTTGGCCTGTCACATCATGGCTGAACAGAAATAACCTGCAAAAATAATAACCAAATAATACATAAGCAGAAGCGCAGGGCAAAAATCTCATGCAAAATCAGAGATTCAAATTAATTTTCTGCCTCATTTTTCCTGGCGATGACCCTTTTCTCTTTATTCCCATTTATTTTGCAGAAGGCAAAGCTACAAATGAAGCCCCAAAACCGAAAGATCCAGTTTTTAACGCGCAGAGGTCACTTTTTCAGGGCATGGAGGACTTCACCTAACATGCCAAAATCTGGCCATGTTCAAGGCAAGCGGGTTTTCTAAACCCGCTTCTCGGGTGTTTTTCCCCACAGCAGCACTGAAGTGCTCCTTACCACCTCCATCACCCTCTGCTTCTCTTCCTAGTGAGCTGGAATCTCATTTTAAAGGCAAGATAGTCCAAAAAACAAGTGCAAGAAGCCCAAAAAAGCAAGCAAGCAGGGGAGAAACTCTTCGATGCAGCTGCATGGAGCAAACGTTATTTTTAACTCATTTTTCCCAAGATACATGATTTAAGGAGAGGGGGAAAAACTCCCAAAAAAACCAAAACAAAACAAAAAAATACTGATTCAAAAAAGGCAACTCTGAAATTGCATCTCCCCACTGCAGCAGCTCTCCAGTCGTAACCAGAGGCGCAGCTGCACCAGTGCTCTCCCAGCAATGCCAACTCTAATCCTTCAGTATCACTTAACCAACCTGCTGAGCTGCGGTGGCATCTCGAAAATCGGCTTTGAGAGGGGCATGTCCCTGGGTACCAGAGCCCAGCAGAGCCTCAGGGAGATGCTGATGGAGAGCGAGAGCCGACGTGCTCACTTGGGGTTATCCAGGTGCAGATGGAGGGGCTTGAAGGCGAATGGGAGGTTACCCACTTACCGGGTAGTGGGTACAGTGGGTACAGTTCCTTACCCGCTCCTATCTGCAGCCGAGCGCCATCCCCTTTGCCTCCTGTCCTAAAACGCTCCGAGCTGCTGCTGCGCATTATTAAAATGCTGCCACGTTTCATCCCAGAGACGGCCGGCTCTCACCGGAGACAAGTTTCATCCGCTGGTTGTAAAGCACTTTGTGATTTTAAAAAAAAAAAAAAAAGAAAAGAAAAAAAAAAAAGCAGCATGTCCATAAGATGCATTTGGTCATAAAATACTTACAACTTTAATTCGGCAAATGGAAAGAGATGGCTTGGAAACAAAAAGAGGTGGTTGTGGGGCACATAAACTGCTCGGACATGCCCGTAGGACACCAGACCAGGAACCAGCAGGGACAGCTTGCCCTCAGCCACAACAGCACACTCGCTCGCTTTGCTCAAATCCTTTCCCAAAGTTTTATTGAAAATTGAAACTGTGGCACACAGGATTACATTGTACGGGGAAAGTGGGGTTTTACGGTGAACACTGTGCCCGAGTCACATTTTTTGCATATGACGCGTTGGAAACAGGCTCGGGGACCTCCTGGACAAACCCATCCCCTCCCCAAACCGCTTTGGTTTCTCAATTAAAATACAAGGCGACCTGCTAGGACAGATGAACAAAAACCAAGAGTAACTACTGGCCATCAAGTAAAAAAATCAGTGAAATGTCACCAAGAGTGTTTCAGTCCTGCTCCCCACCCATGCCACCGCCCGGGAAGGGCTCATTCTGTGATTTTTTTACTTTAAAAACAAGTTGAAGAATTAAGTGGATTTAAGAAAAACAAGCCCCTGCTGTGCGTTCCCTGCTCCCTTGAAGCCTGGTCCATGACCCCATGGAAAAGAGGGTTTCTGCTACAGGTTTCTTACAATAATAAAAAAAGAGGGGGGCAGAAATTTGTCTTAAAGCTGCTCTTGTGCCTCCCCTGCAGCCAGTGAAGAGGCTTGAAGTTTGTCAGGGCCCCACTTGCTGCAGCGAGATGCTGTAAAACCCATTAACTTGCTCCATCCAGGCGAGCTTCCAGGCAGGTCTCCACCGCAGCTTTGCTCCCCTAGTCAAAGGAGCAAGGACTTTTCCGAATGCACGATGGGTCTTTTGAGGAGGCAATGTGGAACAGGAGCACCGCTGGTTTCTGCTGAATATAGAAAGCACTTTAAAAAAATAGAAGGAGGAGGTTGCTTCCATCCGCAAGAGAAGAGAGTTGCTTTGTGTCGTTGGTCTCTGGTTTTATTTTAGAGTCTGTAAAAATACTCTGTCTGGCTGTCCACATCCATTCACAATATAAAGCAGTAAAAATATATATATATATTATGGTTTATTTATACAGTTACACTTGCAAGGCAACCGATCCTCTGCTGTCCCGGCCCTTCTACCTCCAGATGCTCTGCCTGGTTGATATGACTGCAAGACAAGACAAAAAAAACCTGAGTGACCCCATCATGGTGGGCGAGCGCTCGTGAAAAGAAAAGGGGAACGGAAAACAGGACGTATGCGAGCACAATGCCCGGACTGGGAGATGGACATGCAGACACCGCAGGATCGGGTGAGACGGGGATGGACGTTTCAAGCCGTGAAGAGATTGGCAGTAAGGTTTTGCTGAGGGGATGGTGGTGTGGGTGGGAATGGGATGCCAGGATACAGGCAGCATCGCACGGCGGGCAGGGACATCACAGCTTGCCTTCGCTGCACCCGAAAACGTGGTGCAAGGCAGAAAAAGGGTCACGGGAGGTGGAAAGGGTTTTGGGGTGAACTGGTCCCCAAGATGGAGCAAAAGTGACTCCTGTAAAAGACGGGAGCCAAATCCTCCCTGTCTTAACCGTAGCAAGGTCTTAGCCCTGGGGGATGCGGGGTGGCAGGAGAGGGGTTGAGGAGCATCCTCCGCAGCTCCCGGCAGGGCAGAGAGCCGGACCGCCAGCATGTGAGCCCCTGGCAGCAGAGCGGAGGCTGCCGGGGTGTGAGCTTTGCTCTTCCTAATGGCATCTATAAATAGCTCCGGCCTCCCGCTCCCAGCACACGCTCGCTCTCTGCAGCCCATTTTGGGCAGCAAAAGCCTCTCCCCGCTTCCCAGGCATCCTCCCCAGCCCGGCTCGCGCTCCCGGGGGCCCGCCGGGACGTACGCACCCTCGGGGTTCAGGCTGGACACCAGGGGCTCCGGCAGGGCCCTGGGATGGCTGAGGAGCTGCTTGGGGCTGGCCCGGGGAGGCGAGTCGGCACCGGCGGTGGGAGGAAAACCTATGGGATGGGGAAGAACTCTCAGGAAGGGCTCGTGCCTCCTGCGCTCACCAGGCATGGCTGCTGCAGTGCAGCCACGTCACACTCTCCGGGTGCTCCAGAGGACAAACGACCGGGTCCCTGTTTTCCCCTGTCCCCTTCCACAAGGGCCCCCCGCCACCTCCTCTCGTCCCTGCGAGGATGCGGACGTGGCCCTGGGCACCACGCTTGCCCTTCCCTTGCCCAACACAGAGATCGTTGGTGGCTGGAGCCCGTCCCCACCAGCCCACAGCCCCCGGGGCTGACGCTGCCCCTTGGCCACCTGGTTTTTGCTGCCACCACCATGGTGGCATGCAGCAATGCTGCGAAGGAAAGCTCCCTGTGGCTGCCCCAGCCCCAAATGCAGCAACACAGGATCTGACCTCTGAGCATGGCTACGAGCAGCCCCGAGGCTTCAGTGGGGAGGGAGGAAAGAGCCCCAGGGCTGGCAAACCTCAGAGTCTGCCCGGGGTGGCGAGCGACCACCGTGACAGCACCGACACCCTGTCCCTGCTTCCTAAACTCAGTGCCCAGGGCAGAACTGGCCAGCTTTGGGGCCGACCCCCTTGGAGGGGGAGGCAGGGAGCGGGCAGGGGTCCCGCGGAGCAGCACCCGCGGCCGAGCCGGCGGCAGCATGCTGACCTCCGTTTCTCCGGCAGGCTGGCAGCTCGCGCGGGCTCGGCTCCGGCTGGGCGTCCTCCTCGGACCTGGCCTGCAGGACGGTCACCGTGGCCCCCGTCTGCTGAATAAACTGCTGCAAATTACACTGCCTCAGCTCCTTATTTAACTCCTCCAGCTCTTGGGTCTGGGCCTGCAAAACACACACCGAGGCGGGGGGGACAGGGTGAGCCGCATGTCCCCCCCCATGCCCCAAAACCAGCTGGCATACCCCCTGCGGGGCTGCTCCCCCAGCTGGGGCAGAGGGGACCTCAGGGGTACCGCGGCTCGGCCGCCCCTCTCCGAGGGCCTGCGGGAAGGGAGATGCCTGGGTGGTGGGGACAAGGAAGGTGTTTTTGGGATCAGCCCTGCTTTGCTGTGTCTCCACAAGAGGGTGTGAGCAGCCGTCAAACAGCGGCCGCCGTGGTGCTGGGAGACGCCTGACGCCAAAGAGATGCTCAAGTCGAAATGCTGAAAGCATGGCTGCCCTGGGGAAGGGCAGCTACCACTGCCTGGCTGGGCAAAAGCTTCTCTCTTTTGCTCCACCGGAGGGGAATTGGTGGGCAGAGGGTGGGCATCATGCAGCACCTGGATGCCCCGATGCTGGGCAGGGCCAGGACAGGTGAGCCAGAGGGCATCACGGCTCAGCCCCATGGCTGCCATCTCCACACTGTGCAGCCCCCTGCGATGAGCCCAAGCCCCTGCACAGCTTGCATAATCAAAAGGCTTCATGCACAGGCACCATGGGGACCTACACTATCCCCCTCCATGACTCCTTTATCCGAGATGACATCGACCCTTGCACCAACACCACCGACCCCGCACATGGACCATTTGCTCCAGCACCATCGTCCATGCCGGAGCGGGGTGATGTTGTGCTCCCCGTGCACTAGCCACCAGGAACCCCAGCGCACACGCAGCTTGCAGATAGAGCGATGGGTGCGGGACTCTGTGCCAGCCAGGTAAGAATGGTGTTATCCACTCAACAGCGGTCACTGCTGCTGAGCCACCTCTGTGCACCCAGCCCCATGCTCGCCGGCCAAGTAGGGCAGGATCAACCCCACTCAACCTATCAGCCCCATGCCGCTGGAAAGCTGGTCCCATCCCATCCCCTCCCAAAGGTTCCACCACCCCATGGGGCTGCTCAACCCAGTCCTATCTACCTGCAGGTTCCTTTCAGCTTCCTCCAGGGCCTTCTCCACACTGGCCAGGTTGCTCTCCAGCTGAGTGCTTTGCTTGACCTTGGCCTCCAGGTCCCTTTTCATCTTGGCGGCCATGTCCTCCAGCTCTGTGGGGCTGGGCACAGGGGTCTCTTTCCCCCTCTTGGCCCTCTCGGCCATCTCCCACTGGATCTCCTCCTGTAGGGCTTCGGTCCGGGCACTCAGCTCGTAGATCCTCTGGGTGTACTCCTCCAGGCTGGCCCGCAGGCTTCTAACCCGCTCCTGCCGCTCCCGCTCACACTCCTTCTCCAGCCGGAGCTCGCTCTGCCAAAATTCCTCCTCATCCAGCTCTGTGTCGTTCCTCCGCACCAGGTGCTCCAGGTAGAGGATCTCATCCTCCTGGCTAGTCAGCCGGCTGCGCTCCCAGAGCCGTAGGTCTGTCTCCAGGGTGTCCCCATGGGCCTCCAAGGAATGCAGCTGCTCCTGCTGCCGCAGCACCCTCCTAAACAGCTCCTCCTTGGTGGGTTGGACAACGCCACCTCCCTCCAAGTCCATCCCTTCCCGTGCTTGGTGCCTCCAGCGGCTCACAGTGAATGGGTCGCTGGAGCCTGTAGGACCCAAGTTGAAGGTCATGGATTTCTTTGGCTCCCGGGAACGGGGTGCATCGGTGCCGGCGGGCCTGGGCTTGATAGGCAAGCTGGCCCGGATGAACGTCCTCTCAGGGGCTTGGGGAGTGCCCTCTGAAGAGGGCCGTTCGGCCACGCTGGGGCCCGTCCGCCGCAGGACGAACTGCACGTCGTTGGCATACTGCCCACACTTGGCCAGCGACTCCAAGGGGCACTCCAGTGGCAGCAGCTGCCGCTCCTTTTCCCGCAGCTTCTGCACCAGCACGTAGCGGCCCGTCTGACCTGCCAGGAGAAGGTGAGCACGTCAGATGGGGAAGGCTGTGACCAGCAGTGGTGTGCCAAGGCTGCTGCCCCATGGGCAGTGGCTGCTGACATCCCCACCACCCCAGAGCAGGACCCCCATCCACCCATGGTCTCCTCTTCCCAGGAAGCACCTGCAGATGGGGCATCCCCTTGGCAGATGCCTCCAGCTGCAAAGAGGCAACCCCCCAGCAGATGGAGATGGCTCACCAATGGCCCGCGCCAAGGCAATGACCACTTCTTGGCAGGTGGTTTGCTCAGAGACACCGCAGACAACCCTCTGGATCCCGTCCACCCAGACCTTCAGCTCCATCCCCACAGCTGCCAGGCCTCAGGTGCACCGGGTCATCTCAGGACAGGCTGTCTGTGGGGAGAAAAGAAACCAGGTGTCCATCCAAAGCCACTAAGAAGGAATATGAGCGCTTTAAGAGCAGCATCATTAAACCATCTTTAACGCCAGCATCTCATAAGGTGCATCCTAGACCAAACAGTTGCTCGCTGCCGCCCCCCATCCATCTCTGTGGTTCTCCCTTCGCATGGGTTGCATTTTTGTTGATATTATTAAAACACTAATGTTCATCTGCAAAAAAAAAAAAAAAAAAAAATCAAAAAACCCACACCACGAAAAACTACTTTTTTTTTTTTTTAACTCATGTCTGGGTAGTGGATCCAAATCTTCCTGTGGTGGGAAATGATGGGATTTGTGTGCCTGCTTGGTGCCCAGAAGAATATGCCCAGGTTATTTATGCTGTGAGTGCAGAATTTTAATGGGTTTGCTGGACTTTCACTGTGATTTCTCTGACAATTTGGCAGCACAACACCAGGGGATTTTCCAAACAATATTGGAAAAGGCAGAGAAACCGCCGGCTGCCCACCCTTGCAACAGGATATTGAGAGAAGGTGCAGTTAATGCACATTTTAATCTATTTACCTCCATCTCAATTTATCAGAGAGGGATTAAGAAATTAAAACGAAGCCTCTTTCTGCACAAAAATGTGACCAAAGGTGGGGTGGGGGGGGGGAGCCAGGCACAAACACCCGCAGCGAAGCCTGGGCTCCCAGGGGGTTCTCTGCCCAACACCAGGGCCCAGGCAGACTCCCACCTAGCAGTTACTTCTCCTGTGTTAAAATAACACCCATTAGCCGGAGCACACCCAACTCCTGCCTCTTCCAGCAGCTCAACAACTGCGACAGTCTTAAAAAAAAAAAAAAAAAAAAAAATCTACGCACAAGCTGTAAAGAACTCAAATATTTGAACTTACAGTGTTTTCAAACAGTGTGCAAATACGTATCTTTTTCCCCTAAAACACTGTTTTTTCTAGCATCAGGCTTGTCTGAAAGCCCCGAGTGGAGGAACATATGTAGGAAACTTCCAGGCTCTCCATCCAGAAGGTCCCAAACTGCTTTCCCAGTCTAACCCGGCTGGTCACAGCCTCTCCTCCCTCAGCTCCAGCTCTCCCAAGTTTGCAGCCAGGCTGCAAGAAAGCTTGACCTCAGGTTAAACACCACTTCTTGCTTATTTTTTGTTGCCTGCTTGAGTAATCAAAGGGAGGGGTCGAAGGGTCCCGCCTCTGGCGATGACGGGTTTTAGCCACGGTGGGAGAAAGGCAAGGAGAAACTGGGGAAGAGAGGTCCAGGCAAGGCTGTTCCCCGCGGGTGTGGGTCCCGTCGGTGCCACCCCCCTGCCCACCTCGGAAACGTGGGCAAGGAGCAGACGCTGCAAATACCTCTGCGCTGAGCTCATGTTTGCCTTGGCTGGGTGGCCGGGGAAAACCAGTGGGGGTGAAGGGCACCTTGGGCTCGGCCAACCTCCCTGTGAGCCCAAAACCACTAAAATTTGCAAGGTTTAGCCCAATTTCCTTTCAAAGCTGGGTTTTGGCACTGCTCCTCCCACCCTGTGCATTCAAGGCTGCAACCAGCCCCCAGCACAGAGCAAAGTCCAGGCACCACCGCGGTACCACCCAGCTCGCCCCAAAGCCACCGTCCTCCCCCGCCGCGGCACCCTAATGCCGAATTTGGGGTGGCAACGCATCCCGGGGAGCACTGCCCCCACGCTGGCCAGGCACCTGGCTAGCACTGAACCCAGCTTCCCCTGCCCCGACCCCGCTGCGGGGCCAGGAGCTTAAAAATAAATAAGAAAAAATAACCCAGCCAGTTGAGTAGCGTCGCACAGCCTCACCTTGCCCCAAGAAATCCAGCGGTCGCCGAACGCTGCCGAGTGCGGGAGCAGGATGGCCGCAGGCACACCAGTCGCGGGCACCTGCTTGGGTTCAAACCCAGCACCCACCTCCGGCCCCGCCTCGGCCGGCCGCCCCAGCAATCATTTACCAGCAGCCAGCACACGGCACACCACCACCAAGAAGCTGGGAGCGGCAGCAGCCACATTTCCCCCCGATATGGGGGAAAATCCCCCAAAAAGCAGCCAGCGCATCCCTCCCTGCCGCATGTCTCCCTGCCCCATCCCCCAGCACCCCAAAATCCAATCGTTTTTATTATTATTTCCTTAAATCCTTGCAAGCACAGGGGGTTCCTGTTAACCAATTGCTCACCGTAACCCCTGGGTTTTTGGGGGTCGCCATCCCCAACCTGCTGCCAGATACGAGATGTTATCTGCTCCCGTGCAAGGGGGTGGTAAATAAGGCTGGAGGTTGCCCCCTCCTCTGCCTGCCCTCCTTGCCCTTTTCCCAGGGCAGGATCAGCTCCCCCAGGCCACTCAAAACCAGCCTGGCTGCCCCTCTTCCCCCAAAACCCTGAGGTCATGGAGGAGCCGATGGGATGAAGGCAGCTCATCCTCATCTGTGGGGACCAGCGATGCTCCTTGCACCCCCCAGTCCCTGCTGGGGGTGGACATCACAACCCTCACGCAACACCTCGTCCCCAATATCCCACCGTGCCGGCATCACCCTGGTTCAAAAAAACCCACCCTAAAAGCCACCAGGCAACAAACCCCAAAACCTCCACCATGCCCCCACCTCTCTACCATCACTCCTAAAAAATCAGTAGCTGGGGAGTGGTCTGTTTGCCTCACTTGCAAATATGATCCCCTTCTCCCCAAGCTTTGCTGGGGGAAGAAGTGCTTCTCGGCAGGAGGCTGGTTTCCAGCTGCCTCTGCTTGTGTTCGTCCTAGGAGGCCACTTTGATCGTGAACCAGAAGTGTGGGCAGCTGCCAGGCCCTGGCCGGTGCCCCCAAAACAGCACAGGGAAGCGAGCAGGTGGCTGCAGGTGCCAGGACGGGTGACGGCCACTCCTCAAAGTCTCTCTCATTTTATTCTTATTCCACCCCTACCCCCCCTGCTATGGATTTCTAAATCATTTTTATGGGAAGCAGATTAACAAAGTGACTAATTTTCTGCTCCCTTCCCCATGCGACGGATCCTAAAATTGAGGGTAGGGATGATTCATACCATGACTTACTGAGAGTTGGAATTTCAAATGCTGATACTAAAAAAAAAATTTTTTTTTAAAAATTAACAATCTAGAACTTGCAGCTTTATTTTGCCTCCTGGCGCTGCCGTCTCCCAGCCTCCCCAAAGCTGTCGGGCTAAAAGAAGGAGATGAAGGAGAATTTCTGCATGTGCAGGAGGATGAATCCCTGATGGCTGCTGGGACTTGCAAGGGTTCACTGATCTCCCTGGACCTGAAATAATACACGGCCAGCCAAGAAAATTGGTCAGTCACCCTCCTTACAGAAGCGAGGACCGCCACTGATTTGCAGGGACCCCCTCATGTCCCCCACAGGGACTCTCAGAAGCTGAGACAGCACCTTCCAGACAAGGACTGCAAACACTTTGCAAGTGCCTTTCTCCCACATTTTGCCACACACAAGAAAAAAAAATACCCAGTTAGAAAAAACCCGCCAATTTTGCACCCAACAGCAAGGTCAGCTGCAACCCAAATCCCAAAGCATCCCAAACGCCTCTACCAGAGCTCCTAACAAGCACCGTCTGGGACGAGCATGAAGGTTTTGAGCTGAGCATCCTGCCAGTGCCAAGGTTTCACCCATTTTGGGGGTTTCCTCACCTCCCTCACTATGTCTGCCCCTGGCAGAAAGCTGGTCTGGGGCCAGGCAGGCAGGAGAGCAGCGGCACAGGGAAAACTTCCCAGCAAGCCTAATTAAAAGTGCAAAAAGCCAGAAGACTAGCCTTTCAGGTCAGGGTTTGGGCTGGGGGTAGGGTTATAAAGCCTCATAATTAATAAAGATGATTTGTACTTAAGAGCAGGCTGTGATGAGCCCACCATCCAAGAAGGACCAAGGTGTCCACAGGGACCAGCAACTCTGCATCCCTTTGGATGCACTGTGGGCGGATGCTGGGGTACTCTTGGTCATTTTATTCCGGCTTTGAACCTGACCCTCTTGCTCCTCTCCCACCCAATGCCGGGGGGATGCTCATCCCAGCTGCATGCGGACACACAAGTGAAAAAAAACCACCCAAACATGAGTAAACAGCAAGCGGTGAGGGGACAGGAGTGGCCCTGTGCCGCCATCCTGCACGCCGGAGCGCTTGCAGGCTGTCCGTGACTCACCGCTCCGGATCAGCTGCTGCACTGACGCATCCAGCAGCTATTTAATGCTTCCTGAGGTCCCTCCCTGCCCGAAGCACCTGGCCCAGCTCCTGGGCACCAAAGCGAAGAGATGGTACTTGTCCATGTGCTCTGGTAGAACAGATGCCTCCCCATTACTCAGGTGTGTAGAGGTGACCCAACACGGAGAAGATACATGGGGAACTAAAGCCTCCTGATGACGCTCACCCTGCAGCAAGTTGGAGGGGACAGGCCGTGGTCCAGGCTCCCCTCCAGCCCATTGACAGTGTCCTCCTGCCTTGGATGCCTCTTTTGGAAGGGCATCATCTGCCCTCGGCTGGGGTGTTGCAGAAATAGAGCAGCTCTGCTAGGCTTTCCATGCCATGTCCATCCCAGGCCAGAAGGTGACACCGCAGTCAAAGGTTGAGGCTGTGGCCAAGGGTTGACGCTGCTGGTAGGTCCAATGCTGGGTGGAGATCAGCCATGGCAAGGCTTGACCCCGTGGCACTTCCAGGACTGGCAGTTCCCATGCTGGGTGGAGATGATCAGACATAGCAAGGCTTGACACTGTGGGTCTTCTTGGGCTGGCAGGTCCCATCCTGGGCGGAGATGATCATCCATGGCTCTGAACAAGCTGTTTGGGCTGCAGACTCTGGCAACAACTGATGGTCACTGCCACTGCAGCAGGGAGCACGAGGCAAAGCCCTCCCTGCAGCCACATGGTGCAGGACCTTTCCACGATGCCGTGCTTGTCCCGAGGATGCTGTCCCTGGGATCCTGAAGGGACATAATCTCCTGGCTTGGTGCAAAGCAGCCAAGAGGGCACCTGCCAAAGAGGTCATCATCCTCTCCTGAAGCATGGGAGCCATCAGGGTGCAGGCAGGACACAGGCGCAGGGCTCCAGCCCGGGGCAGCAAATGGGTTACTTCATCCCAGCGCAAAGAGCTGACAGGGGTTAAACAAGCTCAAGAGGTGACAAACGAGTCCTACCAGAGCGGTCACAGCTCAGAGAGGCAGCTCTTCATCCTTCCACCATCACAGGGAGGGTGTGCAAGTGTTACTCACCCCCCAGGGCTATTGAGGCCACCGGCTCTTACGCAAGGTGGTCGCAAGCACCCAGAAGCAAGGAAGCAGCAGGCATGGGGCTATAATTTACACCTGAGCAGCTTATTTAGGGGTGGCCATAATAGTCCCCACATCCTTGGTCCACCCATCATGCCCCATCCAGCTCCCTGCTCTGCCATGGCATGCCTGACAGCAAGCCCTAAAAATCAGCAAGTTACTGAAATCAGTGATTTTGAAACCACGTGAGGGCTTTGTGGACTCCACTTTTCTAACCTCCTTCAGCTGGAGCAACCCCAGATGGGGACAGGGATAACCACTGCAAATGTATCCTGAAGGTGCAGCCTTACCAGAGATGTGCGGATGGATCCCAGCCCACATGCACCTCTGGGCTCTGTCATGCTTCGACAGCAAGCGGCTTCTGCTGGGGGCATCTTACGATGCATGACACACACTTGGCATCTGCAGAAGTTACATCCATGTTTCAAAGGCTTTTTGCACCCAAAGAAGATCGAAGGGCCAAGACCAAGAAAACTAAGTCCCACGGCACTTGCATCACTCGAGCTGAAGAATCCCTTTAGCCTGAAGCCACAGGCCACCGCCGAAGTCCCCCGGCACCCCAAGGGGGATGTCCCCCACGCATTAGGATCTTGCAGGAACTGCCCAAAGAGACAGATGCCTGGAGAGCCACAAGCACCACACCAGCAACCCCCCATTAAGAGCAAAGTAGAGGCTTGGAGATTTTCTGCTCCACTTCCTTCCCAAAATTACAGACACACACTAACATACCCAGGGTGTACTGGCAAGGCTGGTTGATGCTGAGCGGGGTGGGAAGAGCCAGAGACAAACCCTGCCCAGGGCTGTGATGCAGGATCAGCCTCAGGGTGACAGCCTTTGGCAGGGATTTAGGGGAGGAAGGCTCACGCCCTGGCCGATGCGGAAGAAGCTCACCACATCCCAGCTCCACCTGCAAGGATTTCTCTCACTGTTTCTTTCACCCAAGCTTTTGGGTCTGCTACAGCACCGGACCCACACAAAGGCTTCAGAAACAGCACTGGGAAGGAGCGGGGGAACTTTTTTTCCTCCCTCATAAACAAGCCAAGGTTTGTGGCCATGGCAGGCCAGCATCGAGAGCCGTGTTGAAACATCAGGGATCACCAGCAGCAATGACATTTCAGGGGTGTTTAGAGCCAGTCCACCCTGCACATGAGCAACCAACTGAAAGCTCATTATAATTTAAAAGCAGCAAAAAAAAAAAAAAAATCCCTCCACCTACTGCACACACTCACGTTACAGCGTTTCAGCCTGGAAGGGGAAGGATCATCTTCCTCACCTTAACGCATCGTATTTCTCCCTTGCAGCACTAATGGTTACCGTCCATGGGGGGAGAAGAGCTGTCAAGGCTGGTAGTAAAGTCTGCCGTAAAGATGAAGGTTTGCAAGGGAAACATTAGCAGCACCTGCCGTTGCTGTAACCATCACCATCAAACCCAGACGTGCAAGTGAAGAGCAACTTCATGAAAGCAGCTGAGAGTAAATTCATAGTTTCTTCTCAAGGGGGCAAAGCAAAATTAGCAACAATGTGGAGATGAGAGGTGAAAGAGGAAAGGCTCTTGCACTGCCCACACTCCCCTTCTCTTGTGCAATTGAACCCGCCCAGACGCCGAGCCCAGGAGGGGCTGGGGAAGCATCTGGGTGTCCAGCTCCCAGCACAGGGGCAAGGCTGGGTCTAGGTACCTTTGGGCTCTAGGCTGACCTAGATCAGCCTTGAGGATTTGAGGGTTGGACTTGAAAACCTCGCAAGGTTGAGTCTGCCTCCCAATTATTCTCTAAAACTATTGCTTTTATCTTCAATACAAAAAAATATGGTGCTTGCTCTTCAGCTATCAAGGCACTGCTGTACTTGTAGCCACTGCCCAGCTGCGAGCCCCAGCGCAGCAGCTCCGGGATGCCCAAATGCCCGTCGTCTTCAGGGGATGACTCACAATCCAGCTCTTAAAAGCCAGGCTCTAAGGGGTGTTTGCCAGACCACGCACATGCAAACACAACCCCAGCACGCATCTGCCACCAGGTCCAGCATCTCCACCACGTTCATCTTCCACAGCAGTCATCAGTGAAAGCACAATGCAATTTGTGAATATTCATCTGTTATTACGCACAGACCATTCCCCAAGTCAGAAAACAGTTTATATTTCTCGTCACGCAGGACACAGGAGGAATGCTGCAAATCTGGAGATGCAAGAGCCTGTTCAAGCCTTGGAAATACTCTGAAGTACCCAAAGTACCTGCTTTCTCCTCCCCAGCCAAAGAGGAGGAGAAGTGTTTTAATTTCCTCCAAATTTCCATTTTCCCCCCCCTCAAGGGCGAGACCAAAATGAGGAAAATCCAACCAATGAGCTATTTCTCCCAATGCCTCCAGAAGAGCCAGAAACGACCCTCAAAATGCAGCTTCCTCGTGATGCTCGCCCGGTCCAGCCCAGAGGATGAGATGCACCTTGGCCACCTACACAGCAAGTGGAAACAGGCACTGAGCTGCTGCTCTCTGCATCTCATCTCAAAGTGATCAAGGATTTCATTTCCATAGGATTACAGGAAAATTCAGGCTCTGCACCTCTCCTCTGAGTAGGACCAGGGACATGAAAAAGCCAAATGACCTACAAATATTCTCCCCCCAACCTGCCTTCCAGCCTCCTTCAGAAGAGCTGGCATCAGCCACCAGCAATCCTCTTTCCACTCCAAATCTCATCCTAGGGTAGAGGGTAATTAACAAATTAGCAAATGCAAAACCGAGGATAAACCTTCCAGATTTTATTTTTGATTTCCAGAATAACTCGCAGTTTCCTACCCTGCTTCGCAAAGCGGCCACACACCAAGGGCACGCTGCTGGGTCTCCGGAGGAGAGGATGCACTGATGAATATGCAGGTGCATGCTGCCACAGATATTTATTTATAACTTTGTAGGATTAAAAAGGCCTTTAATGACCATTTGCCAAGAGCTTAAATCGCTCCTTTCTCTCACACACAGACAGACGCAGAGTCAAATAAACAAGAGACCCAGAATTAATCCACGCTGAAACCTTTGATATGACACTTGGGTATTTTAGAAGGCCCTGCTCTCATGCTACCTTGCACATGATTAATTAGGTGGAGGTGCTATCAATCCCCACCTGAACCCACCCAGAGATAATAAGCTCTTTAAAGCACCGAAATGGAGACATATCTCTGGAGAGGCAACTCAATCCCCTATCTGGCACTAAAACGCAAGGGGCCATCCGTCAGGGACTGCAAGTCACCGTCCTTCAACAAGCGATGGAGCTCACGGCTTCATGACCAACTTTAATCCCTGAAACCGCGTTGCTGGGAGGCAGCGAACCTCTGGCTGAATGCCGGTTTTGATGCCGGCAAAGGGCTCCATCTCCTGCTCCACGTGTAGGTGTCCTCCTTCCAAATGCTGAGGGTCAGGGGCTCTGCCAGCACTCGGTGATACCAAAGGACAAAGATGGGATGGGAACCGGTGCTGGGGACTGCACCGGCCCTCCCGCCTGCACGGAGAGGGAGATGCAATAAAAATACCTTGTTTTTTTCAGAAACATTTAGGAGCTTAACCCTCTTGCAACTCATGCTCACCTGGGGTTGCTTTGAGGAAACTCAGCCTTTTGAACCACCTACCCCAACTTCTTTATACTCCCAGCAGGTCATTAAAAAGCCAAACGAATTCAAAGAGGACAGCACCAAGTCCAACATCACAGCCTAGGCAATCCTCAAACTCTGTTAAAACACTCCAAAAGTTACTTGAGGCGAAGTAGATTTGAGGGACAACTAGTCCTTGACGTGCAACATCTCAAAGATGCAAAGTGATGTAGTTTCTAGCGCATCCACTCCTGGCTCCCAGGGATATTTCCCTGCCACACAGAGAGCAAACGTCCTTTCACAACATAAGATGTTGAATTTCTAAGAATTTCAAAAGACTAGAAAGAGCAATAGAAAAGGACTTTTTTTTTTTTTTAAAAAAAAAGAAAACAAACCCTACAAGAATCCTTTCTGTGGTACAAATCCCTGTGCAGATACAGCTTTTTTCGCCACCGATGGTGGGGCAGGTGGGAATACCTTGGACCAGGTATGACGTGGTACAACCTGGTGCCCAGCCTGGGTTAGCCCTGGGAAAGCCTTGCAGAGCCACCCTTTTGGGATGGGACCCTGAGGACTCGACAAGCTGCCCTGAGAAAGCCCCGTCCCAGAGGAATCATGGTGGGGAGGAGAGCAAGGAGATGCATCTTTGGAGCAAGCCGGGGAAACACCTGACCTTCTACAGGCACAAACCATTAAGCAAAGACCTGGGCATACTGGTCAAGATCCCAAGGAGACCACAAGCTGTTTACTGACAATTAATTAAGTTCAAGTTGTCCCTCAGAGAAGCAGGGGGGTATCACATTGCAGGAACCAGCCAGCACTGACCACAACATGCAAAGAGATAAAAGCCCATCACCTGGTCCACCCAGCCTTCCCACCACGAGTATGTTTGGCTCTCTGCAGAAAGGAGCGCTGCCACCTCCAAACATTGCCAGAACTTGGAAAAGAAAATAAATAAAAATCAGCAAGTGAAAACAGCGACCACAAAGCCTCCAAAAAAACCCAACCCAACTCATCTTTATTCTTATCTAGAGATGTCTGTGGTGTTCATCCAACCGCCTGCACACCACCAGCCGCCTCAGGGAAGCATCCAGAGGCAGAGACCAGTTCCCTGCTGTGCACTCCTGCCTCCCAGGGAAAGCAATATTCCCAGCAGGAATCATTAAACGAGCAAGAACCCTAAAAAATGCTCTTCCTGCTGTCCCTCAGCCAGGCAGCTTCACAACACCAGCTGGGTGCTCCCACCCCTTGCCAAGGGCTTTCCTGGGCTGGCAGGAAAAGCAGGGAGCAGAGGGGAGGCTGCCGCTCACCAGGCTTCTCTGCTGACCCAGCTACTCTCCTATAGGATGCTATAGGTGCCTCCAAAGTCCCTGTGCTCATGAGCATAGTGCTAGGTCTAACATCATGGGGGACCTCTGTGAGGGATGTTGGACCCCAAAACTCTGTTGAGAGCACTGCGGCATCCTATCACCAGTCCTCCCAGTTATGCAGGAGGCACCTGGGGGGACATGGGGAGGTTTGAGCATGTGGCTCTTAAGACCAAGAGCTCCAGCAGGTCCTGTGCTGCAGCAAGGTTCCGAAGCAGCAGAGGAAGCCTTCCCAAATTCAGGTAGTGCTCAACTGCCCCAAAGTTCCCAGCTCAGGGCTGATCCACCCATGTCTTCAGGTAAGAAGTGTTGTGGAGTCATTTCCCCGCGCCCCCCCCCCTTTTTTTTTTTGAAGCAACGAGTTATTCTAGATGACTAGCCCGGGGCAGCTTGGAAGCACCTCAGCCCTCAAGAAAGTGCTGACTCCAGTCCACAAAAAGCCAAATAATCAGCTGCTTTCAGAAGCTCATGAACTTAGCATATGAAAAATAGAAGGACATAAAATTGTTGGCAATCATTTACAATAATAGGATTTTGTTAAAAACCTTCCATAGAGACACGCTTACTCCTTAATTTGACTACACAGGTTTACAAGGGCATAGACAAGTTGGGACAGATGGAGGAACATCCCTTAAAAAGATGCTCTTAAAAACAACGCATGCACACAGAGGTAATACTTAAAACGTCCCTCAGGCTTTTATTTAAACTCGGACACAGAGCAACCCATCGTCAAGCAGCACCCGGATTTCTTTCTAGCTCACCACAGCACCTGACATTACACGACTCGAGGAAATACTCTGCTCAGAAGCCTTGGCGGGCACATCATGGCCTCCCAGCCAGGGAGGATCAACCCCTTGTCTGGATTTGGTCCCAAAGCATCACTCCCCCCCAGCACATGGGGGGACAGCAGAACATGGGCTTGGGGCACTTCCAAGCCACCACTGGAGGTTTTTCCCATAGCAGAAGACACAAATGGGAGAGAGCAGAGAGATATTGAAAAATACGGATGAGATGAACCAGTGGGGACCCTAGCACACATGCTTAGGCAATATTCCTCTGCAGCATGTGGCGACACGGAAGGCAACCACGACACATCTCCACTATGTATGTGGACAACACAGAGGTTGCCAGAGCAGACCAGCTCCCACGCAACCCCATTTTACATCCAGTCCCCAAAATACTTAAGCACAGGAGCTCCTCTGTTTCCCCAGGTGCAGTAAACCCCTGTATCTTCAGCAATTACACCACGCTACTTTTTTTGGTCAAGTCATATTTCAAAGAGCAGGGAAGGAAGCACCTGGGATGATTCAGACTGGCCATCACCACACCGCTTCGGCCAGCCGCCACCCGCTGCCAAAAGGTTTGGTCAAGCCTGGCAAGCTCCCCAGCACGCTCGCTGGGGCCTGTGGGTATCCAAAGCTGCCAAGCGCCTCAGCACAGCCATAACTCGCTTTTCTTAAGTGTAAGGAAAAAAAAGAATTTAAAATAAATCAGACTTAGTTCTTAAGTCGTTTTATTATCTCAGGGTCAGACTGTTGCTCAGGTCCTCCTGCTTCAAGCCCTGGGTAGAGCTAACTCCCATGTCTCTCTTGCACTCATTTGCAAACAGTTTTATTTTTTAGGGTAACTGGCATCCCCTTGCCAGGGAATTTCAGAGCGCAGGACCCCTGCGCCTGCAGTGCTCAACGCTGCGGGGTGCTGGGCACCCGCAGGCGCTGCAAGCCGCGCTCCCCAGCCTCACAGCCTTCTATGAAAAGGTAAAGAAAGGCTTTAGGAAGATGTATGCACGTGCAGGGAGCTTCTCGATTTCCACGCTATTTCTTTCATGAGGGTGTGGGGAAGGCAGCGGAGCTATGCTGATAGGGAGGCCAGGCGCCCTGCTCAGGCTCCCCTGGCAGATAACCGGGATGTGGGAGGATTCCTGGCATTCCAGCGGCACCAGCAGAAGGTAAGAGCATCCCCCCTACCCAAGCAGACACTGCCAGCACTGCCTGGTAAGGAAGGCAAGCAGTGCTCGGACACACTTCCCGCTCGTAACCACTGCAGATACAGCATGTGCACACACGTTTGCTCTCTTCTCCCTAATTCTCAATTCTTGCTGCATGAGGAGCACCACCCCACACAGCTACCCCGCGAGGTGAGCGGACTGGTGCGTGCAGCATCGCTGCCCCATCCTGGCCAGATCCAGTGCCCCACCATTTGACAGCTGAGCTCTGGTGTTCCTGCTGCCACACGTTCCCGAGGCCCGGCGCCTGCCCGGCAAGTCTCAGCAGAGCACCGAGCCAGGGCCTGCAAGCGTGCTGCTAGCACCAGCATCCCTGGGAGCCGGCCCTGGCTCACGGTGAGGAGCAGCCAAAGCTCCTGTCTTGCCTCTCTGGATCATTTCTCACCCGTTCCCACCTGCCTCTTCCTAGTTTCTCCTGAGATCAGCCATCCCAAGGGGAGTGCCACAGGCTGTGCTGGAGACAGCCGCTCTGTTTGAGCGAGAGGTGCATAGCCATGACCTCTTCCTCCGTACAATACGACCCTCAAACCCACATCTGGGTTTTCAACCTGCAATTGGGTTTTTAACATGCAATTACACAGCGCTGTCACAGGGCAGGGAAAAAACAGGGAGAGGAGTTTGTTCTCCCACTTGCAGCGGGTCACAAGTGGAGTTACGAAACAACCTGCCGGCAGAGTTCGCAGAAGGCATCAGAAGTATGCAGTGAGAAGCCAGGCTCTTATCGAGGAATTTAACCCCTCTCCTCAGGGAGCTAGAGATACCTCTGAAGGGAGGAAGGATGGACAGCTTTGTACTGTGGATGCAGACCGTGAAGGGAGGCTCCTGGCTTCGGTAGCTGAGACCCTATGTCACATCGGCTGCTCCTCCGCCGTGGGCTCTGGCCAGCATTTTCAGTGCTAAGGGGGACCATGATGCTGGCCCTTCGAGTGGAGCTTGGGTGGGCCATGCTGGTGCCAGCGCCCAGCGCCCGAGGCAGGTCGGAGGCAAAGCCACCCAGCACTCAACCAACCTGGACACGACCAGCATCGCACTGGGCAGGTGGCAAAGGGGCTCGGGGTCTTGCCAGTGCTGAAAGCCGCTCCCAGTCATCCCAGCTTAGGCTCTCGTTCAGGGATTTGGGGTTTCTGCGGGCACTCTGCCCCCAAGTCACCTCCTTGCCGTCCCTCCCCTCTCCATGCCGGTCGTTGCACTTCACAGCCCCAAAACAATGGGGTTATCCCCCGCTGCCGGTGGGCCCTGCCAGGCGGGCCAGGCGCCGGCTGTCCCGGGGGCAGCTCGCTCCGGGAAGACCCGGGGCCAGCGGCCCCGCCACCGCAGCAGCAGCCACCCTCCCCGGGGCTACGGGCCCGGCTGCGGACAGGGCCGGGCCGCGCCGCGCCCCGGTGCTGCAACGCGGCGGCGGCCCCTCGCCGGGAGGCCGGGCCCGGTCCCACCGCACCACTGCGCACTCACCTGCCGCCGGCCCGGCTCCGGCTCCGGCTCCTCTCCCCGGCGGTCGCCGCTCAGCTCCGCAGCGCGGAGCCGCTGCGACCTGCAGCCCCGCCGCCGCGCCCCCTCGCAGCCCCGCCCCCTCTCAGCCCCGCCCCGCCAGCCCCGCCCCCGGCCCAGGTGAGCGCCGCCCCCCGCCGAGCGCCCCAAGGCCTCACAGTCTCCTTGTTTTTCTAACAAAAAAAAATCTCAAATTCTCCTTCGTTAAAAAGTCTTAAATTCTCGTTTTAAAAAAAAGTTTTAAATTCTCCTTTTTAAGAAAGTCTTAAATTCTCCTGTTTTTTTTTTTAAAAAAAACCTCTTAAATCCTCCTTTTTTTCCCCCGAAAGGTTTAAATTCTCCTTTTAAAAAAACCCCATTCTTAAAAAAAACACTTTTTAAAAAAAGTATTACATTCTCCTTGTATGTTAAGAAAAGGTCTTAAATTATCTTTTTTTTAAAAAAAATCTTAAGTCCTTATCAAGTTTTTTTAAAAGAAGTCTTAAATTCTCCTTTTTTTAAAAAAAACCAACCAAAACCACCCTGTAGTTCTCTGTTCCCGGTGCCACTTGGCCATGCAGGTGGGCTCATTCCCAGCTGGAAGCACCCAGCCATACCTAAAATCCTGTGCCCGTCTGACGGCAGGGCCCAGACCTCCACCTGTCCCCGCAGGTCCCCAAGCAGGATGGAGGAAACAACTCCTTTTCAGAGAGGAAGAGCTTGGCCTGGCCCTGGAGGCAGGCAGCCCCTGTGCCCTTCAGCCAGCCAGGGGCTTCCAACGCCCTAAAACCGCAGAGAGGCGACGGGAGGGAGACAGGTTGAGCCGGTTTGGGAAGAAGCAGGTGCCTGCTGCCACACTGGAGGCTTTGGAAACTCCTCACCTCCTCCCTCCGCCTGCTTTTCCTCTCCTAGCTCCCCAAAAACCCACCCAAAAGCTCCCCCCACCTTTCACACCAATGCCATTCCCTCCATGGCCTGCCAAGCAATGAGGCTGTGGTGGCACTAGCCTCAGTGTCCCATCCCAGTGGTCTGCACTGGCACGGGTGCTCCAGCCATCCCCGTGCTGGTGCAACCCCAGTGTCAAGCATCTTCCACAGCGGGGTGGATGCAAAGTTACCTTTGTATTTCTTTATCCAGAAGCTCTTGTGAAATGTCCTACGGCTCATGAGAAAGGATAACCCACCCATCAGACCATGGGTCCCGAGGTGGATGCTCTAAAATGGATCTCGGGGCTGCTGCTCCATCACAAAACGTGTGTTAATTTTTACTTATAGTCAGAAAAATCCCCATCTCATGTGGACCTCGTCACGTTTCCGACGTCCTTAACTACTCGCTTCTCCGCATCTGAACTGCTGGGATTAGGAGGTGATGCAACACACGAGTATGTAGCTGTCACTCGGCAGCTTTAATTGGGTTTTTAAATGAAGTTTTCTGTTGTTCTGACATATTCCTCATAATTATGATCTCCTAAAATCAGATAATACATCTGGCTCTCTGTAACATGGGCCATGCCCTGGAGACCTTACAGCACAGGAGGAACAAAGATCTGTATAAGAAAACAACAAAAGCTGTTCTCAGGAGATACATATCTTATTTATTAGCTTGGATACTCTACTGAGATCCTAATCGGACACAAACTGAACAGAGGTTTGTTTGCCACTAGTGAGGACAGTTGTCTTTCTTTTAACAAAAAGATTTTGAGTTTAAATCTTTCTACCTTTAGCAGCTTGTAAAAAGATTGGAAATCTCTTTTCACTTGTAAAGGTAAAGCTATTACTGTGAAAATTAAACAAACTTCTAACTCTTCATCCACACATCTGTGTGATCCCTTGATCCCCCACCCTATGAAGAGTTCTTCATGCTTTCCATCAACCGAGATGGATAAAAGTGTCTAGGGGATAGTTTCACACTCATGAGCTCTTTGAGACCTGCTACTCATGGACCACCTCCTCCAACCCTTGCAGTGTCTCAGCCCACCTCCAGATTTATTCCCAAAGCTCAGAAGCTCCTGTGGCTCTGAGGCCTTCTTCAGGGACTGACCCAGGAATAGTGACCGAGCTGATTTCTGGGTTTGTGCTCGCTGGTTCCTCGCTGGGTTTTCTAAAGACGTGTCTTAAAGTTTTGAAAAGTCGCATGCTCATTGTGCACTGAGGAGCCAAGCTGCTTTCGGGAGGAGAGCAGAGCTATCTCAGCATCTTGAGCAGCTGAATTATAACCAAGCAGGTCTTTTGGTCTCTCCAGCAGCCTCCCTATTGCAGATGAGATAGCAACCCTATCTGAGTTTCCCCAGAGAAGATGATGCTGTCTTGCTGATGTGCTCAGGAGCACAAGAAGAAGATTCCTCATGTACAAAAAAACCCCCCCATGAGTACAAACATACCGTGCGCTAGCAGCAGGTCATCATCTGGTGACCAGCTATAGCCTCTCTTAACGGAGCACAGCTCCACTGAGACAGCCACCCAAGCCAGCTCAAGCACAGCAGTGTTAGCCCATGCTACAATATGGTACTGCATGGTCAGCATCGGGGTTGAGGGGAAAATAGGTACTTGAGGCACCAGAATCTGCAGAGCTGTGTCAGCACAAAGCCAAAACCCTCTGAGCTATTGTTGGGAGGGGAGAAGAGAGGAAAGTTTATTTTTCAGGCCCATCTCAGATTTTCAGAGGTGCCCCACATCCACTGGTCTCCACAGGAGCTGGATGCAGCCAGCGTGATGGCTATCTTCTTGCCAGCCTGAAGGTCACCTGTTATTTCACCATCTCCCATCAGGCACTGCTGGAGGCAGGAACTACAGTCTCCTTCCTCCTGGGGGACAAGGGCTGCATGGTCCCCATGGTGCTTTTCTCTCGTTCTCCCCTTGCTGTGGACTCCTTGAGACCTTGGGAATGTGCCTCCGGACCCTGTGAGCCTCAGGAAATTTGTCAGTCACCATCCTTTCCTGACGCAGCCATGACATTTCATGTGCCACAAAGAAATTACCCAGCCCACCCCTTGCCTGGCTTAGCGCACAGAAGGACACATTTCCCCCAGAAGACGAGCTTCCCTCTCAAATAAAGACAAGCGCCCTCAAAATCCCAGCATTTCCAGAGGAGCCCTGGCACCGGGAGAGAAAAGTGTCTCGTACCATGCAGCATGTTGACTTTCTCTTCCAGCAGAGCACCCTACCTCTGAAGTCAGAAGTGAGGACCTATATATACATATAGAAAAATATATAAATAATATGTGTAATTATAAATATGTAAATATAGATAAAAATAGATTTTTTAATATATATTGTATATATACAGGAGTTCTGCCTCCTGTTGCTCAGCATATACTTGTAGCAGTGTTGGAAAGTGCATATTGACTCTTTCAGCACTCTTAGGACTTTGGGAAAGTTTGGAGGGTGTGAAGTTTTTCCAGATTTCTTTGGAAGGTTTTGAACCCACCGTTGTTTTTCTGGCAAGGGATATATTATGCAACCGTACACTGTATTGCTAAGAGACAGAAGATGCTGCCTTGAGTGTAACTAAAGGGCTTGCCTGGAAGAATTTTCTCCTCTGTTTCTAGGACAACAAGAGACATGAGAAAGAAAAGATGCTGCAGCATCACAGGAAAGCCGCGTTGGGCCTCAGCACTGCACAGCCACTGTAGCTGACTGCCAGCATACCACAGACCGCACCCCGTCATTCCGACCCGCGGCCCTGCTTGGATTAGGGCTTGCAGGAAGGAGAGACCTTGGTTTGGTAGGAAGATCTTGGTCTGGTAGGAAGACTAGCCATTCTCCTTCAAGGGCAGGCCTTCTGGCCTCTGAAACTTAATATATGTCCTGTCATCCTGCTTTATTCAATGAAGTATTCATTCTGCTTCTGCAGCAAGCCTGCAAAGTTGCTGAGCAATTGTTTCCTGTGGCTGCAATAGGAATGGGGATGCTCAACAGCAGCCTGCAGGATTGCAGCCCTAGACAGTGAACTTTTTTGGCTACATTGGTCTTTTTATGTATTTGAATTACACCTTGTAGGCATATAGCACTTTCCTGAAAACATTAACAGCAGCTGCAATGTCTGCGTGTGCCTGTCTGCTTTCCAGACCTACAGTGGTGGGAGCTGTGAAGGGAGATGACCTGCAAACGGTCTTGTGAAAAGTTGTGCCCAAAAAACTCACAGTTCAGATGAATGGAGGCCAAGTGGAAAGGCAGCATTGTAAAAACCCATGATGGGATCAGAACCAGAAATCTCAGGTTCCTATATCCTTCAGACACCTGCGTTGCCTGCTGTTTGCTAGAATGGCTCTTGTAAAAGGTCCAAACCAGCAAAATCTACCTTCAAAGTGGAAGTGAATAACTCTAAATGTGGAGCAGGGCTCTCGCTTATCCCTTTTGCAATAAAAAGCAGAAAAAAAGGGATGTAATTAGGTTGGAGGTCCTACGTTCCCATCCAGCATCCCTAGGGAAGAGTATGGCTGGGTCATTACAGCTTCATTGCCATGGCCCACTTCAACAGTGAGTTGAGCTGTGTGACACCATGAACAGGGGAGGAAGAAACAGCCAAAACAATGATGGATGGAAGTGAAGAGAGATAAAACGGACAGGAGAAAGAGAAAGAAGAAAGGGCAACAGTGTCAGGAAGAGAAAGGATGCCCAGGGCATATCCTGCAATCTTTTATTTTCTGTCCAGGTGCTGGGCAGTGTTCTCAAGATCTGGCTTTCACCTAGGAAATAGTGCCGTTAATTATGGCTGTTGAGTACGGGAATGCAACAGTTCTTTGCCGCTCTGCTGCTGGGGGAGCCTGTGACCCGAGCTGTCCAGGTTTCCCAAGCATTTAGCAGTGTGGTCATGCTAATTTACTTTGGGTTTTTCAAAGGCTTGCTGGGAAAAGTCCTCTCCTTCCCAGAGGCATTGAAAGTTTTGACCTGATGACCCTCCCTTTTACTAGGAGGTTCAAAAGCAGCATTGCAGCTGTTAAAGTTTTTCTTCATGCCTCAGTGATTCTCTGATGGGGGACCAAGCTGGTGTTAGTCTAGGCTTGACCTCTCTTCTTTGAGCCCGGAGATGTCTCTTTCTTGCAGTGCTACAGGCAGGGCAACACTGAAAACTTCCCTGCCTTGCCATTCATTCCCTCCCTGCATGCAAACGCACCGGTACCCGTTACTAATCCATCCCCCACCAGGAGCTGGGGTTCCCGGCACTGATCCCATTTGTCCATCAAGCTGCAGATTCATTTACATTTAATCCACTGTGACTTGTCTATGAAACACGACCCTCCTCCCACTCTGATGCTGGCATACATTTGGCTTCCAAAGGTCAACTGCTGGTTTCTGAAAAAAAATATACACCCTTCCCAATAGGCTACCGCTGGCTTTGAACAGACCTTTGGTGTCTCATCCTCCCCTCCACTGCCAAGGCTCATTAATTTCAGAGGACATCCTCCCCTTAATTTACATCTTTGTCACACATCGCATCCATGGTGCCAGAGTCTCTCTTCCTGAAGGACCAAGATCCATCAAAGCACTTGAGCACAGGTTTAACTTCAAGCATCTTGTTTTTGGGATGGCACCACACATGTCACATCCCCGAGCTAAGAGATACTGTTGTATCCTGCTACTCATAGCAGCCCGATTTCCAAGCCAGGACAGAGGTGGGTGCCTTCTGCTTTCTACAAGTCCCACCAGCTCATCCTGGCACTGGAGCATTAGATTAGGATGCAAAGTGAGGTGTGAGGAAGCAGGAGAGGAAAAGTTTCTGAACTGCCGGTCCCTAGAGCTGTGGGATTAACCACATTCACACCAACAGTTTAGGGTCATTAATGTAGTCATTAAAAAAGGGAGAGTCCTACTGTGAATAATGACTGGTGCTTCACACTGACAGGTGCCTGGTCCCGGTTGTGGAGGCTTAAAGGTGGTGAGATAGTGATGAGCAACGTCATTGCAGACATCTCCAAGGCAGGAGTAGCCCTCACCCTTTTTACACATTTCTTGTCACCTGAAAATGGTGGTAAACACAGAATGGCTGAGGGTCTGAATTACCCTGGATTATGTCCCCAACACCCATGCTGCAGAGCCCTCTTCAGAAAGGTGGTTGTGGTAGAAGCTAGGGTAGGGACCTGCTCTCTGGGTTCCTGCAACCCTACTCAGTTGTTATGTCCTTAGGTGAGTTCAGCTTCCCTAGGTGCAAAATGGGGATAATGTTTACTTTGCTTGAAGGGGTGTGGAGGAACAATTAATTAATGTTTATGAAGTGCTTTCAGATCCCTGAACAAGAGGGGTGAGATAAGCAGGAGGATCATGAGGTAGGTGCAAAGTATTATGATGAATTATCACGATTCAAAGGTAAATTATTGTTACTGCTGCCTAATAATCAGATACAGCCATTAGCCTTGGACAATCTGATTTCTAACTCTGTTAGCTCCTTTTTTCCTCATTCTTCCCAACAAGAGCGTAGTTTCACCTCCGCTACTCACACCCAGTTGACTATAATAACCCCATAAATCAGATGGGGCTGACCTATCTGGCCCGGCTTCTGGTGGGAAGAAGTGTGGCACAGGCAGCCCCAGTGCTAGCACAGATAAGATCTGCAGCAGGGCAGCTTCAACTTGCACCACTACCATGAGCTTCTCACCTGTGATGGCATCTGGGAGAGGCAGAAGACTCTTCCTTTGCAATGGGGAGCAACCCCAGAAGCTGACTCCTGTCCAGCTTCAACCAGCAAACTTGCTGGGTGAGCTTCTTCAAAGCCTGTTGCAGGTCAGGAGGTGCGAGCGCCCAGATGTGATCCCACCACTTGTGGTTACCACCTCTCAGACAGGATGGGGAACATGGCTGTGTGCATGCCCCTAGCCCAGCCTTTGCTTAGAAAGACTTAAACCCCCGGTAAGACCTTGCACTGGCAATGGGTCAGGAGAGCACGGGGGCGGTGACACAGCAAACAGGCACTCAGGAGGTCGGACCTGCTCTAAGCTGGGCTGAAAACAGTCTTTAGGTAGTTTGGCCATCTCTGCCTTGAAACCAAAGTAAACGTGACCTGTTTTAAACCAGTGTGAGTAATGTGAATCCCGGGCTGACGTGAGCAGGTTTTTCTGGTTCTCCCTGCAGCCTTTCCACCTCCTTCCCTGCCTGGGCTCCCAGTTTCGAACTAGGAGAGCATCCGAGCCTGGAGAGGAGCACAGCTTCCACCCTTCAGGACACCTTTTCCTGCTTTCTACCTGTGCCATTCCCCTTGGTCCCAAATTGCTTTTCCCACACCGTGCCTCAGAAGTCACCTGCCAGCCTGTGCTCTCAGAAAGCCCCATGTAACACACAGCCAGCCCCCCATCTCCAGCCTCATTGTCCTCTCATACCACCAGAATCAGAGGTCCTCTTCCAAGGCCTCACTCTGCTGCGGTTGCTGGTGCCAGGCATCAGAGCACAACACAGTCCTGCACCATCTCTGTGCTTTGGCAGTACACAAGTGGGGACCTTGGGAAGAAACAAGGAGGGTCCTGAGCCCGAATTGCTTTGGGTACTGATTTGGACATCCAAGAAAGACCACCTCTAGACACAAGCCTGCAAAGGACAGGCAAGTATTCTAGTTTCTAATTGTCCTGTATTATTTTTATACTCAAAAGCATCTTTTTTTTCCAGGTAGGAAGACCAGGGTTATGCATGAAGACCCCGGTTCAGCAAGATAGTTACACCTGGGTTGGACTAAAGACTTAAACCCCTGCAGGATAACAATAATTATCCTTAGTTATTTCAAGTCCTAAGGGAGTCCTATATGCACCTGAAATACAGAAAGAATAATGCCTAAATATAGAGGAGCAGAGATTTTCTTTTTTCCTCTTTGACAAAATTTTGCAGTTTTTTTTTTTTAATTTTAAAGATAAATTGTTATTATCCTCAAGGGACTAATTTTTTATTAGCTATTGATTTTATGTGAAGATATTTGTCAGGATACTTTATTTGCTCTCCATATCCAAAGTACTTGCGTAGGCTGGGTAATGTATCCCAGTCAATGGAAATTCACTTGGAAAGCCAGAGAGAAAATAGATTTTATTACCTACTATGCTAAGAATAAATAGTACACAATGCCTACAAAGTATTGTTGTATTCTTAACCCAAGGTTTTCCAGTAACTAGGTAAATCATGAAAAGTTGCTTTTCCATTTGTATGTTAGCAGCATGCCTGAAATAGAAATATCATCCAACAGATGCACATTCAGCATGTATCTTCCTTTCTATTGGAAAGTCAATAAATTGGCTTTCGCTTCCATAATGCTGAGCTCTTGGCAATTTTTGAGCGCAGACATACTCAGCACATGGCAGGCAGCTCTAATAACAGGTGATCTAAGCAAAAAGGAAGATTTAGGCTGCCCTTGCTCACCGAGATTTTCCACCTCTTTATAGTCAAGATTTGCCTTTGGGCAGTGAGTTAGTTAAAGAAGTTGGGGCAACCCAGCACCAACGAGGCTCTGCAAAGTGCTGGTCATCTCCTGCACCTTGCATGAACCAGCATAGCCGCAAAACACACGCAACAGCCCCAAGAAGGACATGCCATGGCAGTTACTGGCACCTCCAAACGGCTCTTCAGCACATCCTGCTTTTCCTACCAAGCATCCCCCCTTTTCCCACCAGGCATGGAAAATACAGGCATGGAAAAGGCTGGCATTCAGAGAAAGTGGAAAACAACTGAACAGCCAGCAGCTTTAGACTGGACGAAGCCTGGAGCGCATTGCCCTCAACAAGGGGGAGTTTTAGAAAACACCACCTTTGTGAAACCAGAGAGAGAAGACAATACAAAGCCTGGCACGGGCAATGAAATATGTATGTACCTAGGACCTCATCCAGCTCTCTCCTGCCACTGTACCTCTTGCGTTTGCATTCAAGGGACGCTGGATCCCACCCAAAAAAGATGCAGGGGAACAAATGTAGCCCTGGCAACCCCACTGAGAGCAGGGAGGAACAAAGAGGACCCTCCTGGGCTGAATTTGTTTCCATTTTTAATCCTTATCTATACCCATCACCCTCATGCATGGAAAGAGGCTTCTCAGCTGTATAGATTTGCATTGCTATGGGAGTTTGAAGTGATAAAACATTTGGCCTGCCTATTCAGAAGCAATTAGTGATTCAAAGCAGCCTGAGACATCTTAAAGGGGCCTGGTTTTCTGAGAGACAGGTGTTCTGAGCTGACTTAAGGGGAAAATTGAGACTTTTAGAAAAAAGAAGTCGCTGGCTTCTTGAAAATATAGTTCCTTTAGGTCTTAGTAGGGAAAAAAAATATTGCACAGAAAATTCCATTTTAGACTGATAAAATCTGGGAGAAGGTGGGGAGGAATGGCTGAATCTACAGTGCTGGTAGAAGTAATGCTTTATCTATCCATTGAACACATATAATTTACATGTTCCTTTTCTGGGTTAAGGATTTCTCCTCCACCACCATGAGTAAAGCAGGCACAGCCATCTCCCACTAATGCTGCCATCCCAGCATCCCTGTCCCAATGCAACATCAGCTCCGAGCCAGAATTTCTCACCCAGATCTCCCACCAAGGGAGGAAGCATTTTTTGAGCATTGTTGCTCTTAGGCTTTTAAACCCACCTAGGCAAAAGGGCCTACCAACCTTTGGTTTGACTGGAGGGACCAGCACATCCTTGGTGCTGCTGTTGCAGGGCAAACCCAGGGAAGGAATGAGACCTGCACCACAGCCCATGCTGTTACAGTCTCTGTCAGGATGAAAAGCCTTGGAAAGGCAGCCCAGGGATGTTTAGCTCTCAGGGTCCCTAGGGAAAGGCAGGAAAATCCATGCCAAGGGAGAGCTTGCCCATGCAGAGACATTGGGGCAGGGCAAGCTGGTATAAAAATGTCCAGTGCAGAGGAGAAAGCATCCACCCTCCTCCTGAAGCAGTTGTCCTGTGGTGTCCTCCCCATGCAGCTCCTTTTCTCCCTCTATAACCAGGAGACATAAACATGTGCTTGCAAGAGGCAACTGAGAGCAAAGTGAGGCTTTTGCTTGATGCTACAGAGGCTCCAGCTCCTCCCTATCCCCACACTGCTGAGTTATGCTGACACAACCGCTGAATTGCTGGATCCAGGAGAAAAAAGGGAGGGGGAGAAGATCTCTAACTTCCACCCGGAGGCATCTTCTCCTCCCCATTGTACTGTGTGCAGCACCTGGGCTCCCTGCAAATCATCCCAGTCAGCCAAAGTCATTTCCATTACACGTGCCACATTGCTCGGGGGCTGCTGCTGGGGCTTTGCCAGGCAGAAAACAGCAGAAGACTGTAGGAAAGGGTAGGGCTGAGTTAACAAAAAGAGGATTTCTTCAAGAGATCACTTGAAAGCTAACAGGGCAGAGGACCACAGCTGGCTGGGGATGCATTTTAAACAGCTTTTTAATCTGAGAGCAGATATATCCATCACTGTCTCTAACATCTGTCTGGCAAGCAGGATGGGCGGGGGCAATAATCTCCCAGGCTGTTACATGCAGACTAGGAGAGGAACTAGGCAGCAGATAGATTTGGCACCCCTCAGGGGTTTCCAAGGCGAAGCACCGGTTGTGAATGTGTGCTGCTTGGCCCCGGTGAGCGATGGAGGAACACCCAGGTGGTGCCGATATCCCCCTCTCCCCACAGCGCTGCAGGAATCAAATGCTCAGCAGCTAAAAAATATCCTCTACTGCATGCAGCTCTGCAAGGCTTAAAGAGCATCTTGGGCTGCTCAGCTCCAGAGCTAGTTTTGTGTGATTCAGTACAAGTCTCCAGCTGAGATCAGGGCCTGCAACATGCACTTGCACACATATGGGGACTTGTCCTACCCCAGAAGCTTTCAGGCTGGAGAAGCCTAATAAAAGGAGAGAGAAAAGATACTTCTTCCTATTTCCCAAACAGAGAACAAAACTCTCAGATCCAGCTTAAAAGCAAAATAAACAGCACGCAGACATCAACCTGTATTTGTGGGTACTTACGTGTCTTCATGCAGCTGGTCCTGGCTGATTTTTGCCCAAGCTACAAAGCATCAAAGGCAGAGGCACGAATCGCAACTGCTTTCCCTGCTCCCGGGCTGCTAAACCTACACTTCCCTGCCGTGCAGAAAACTGCTGCCATACTCGGCCAAAAGAAGGGGCCAGACCTGCAAACCTATCTATCCCAAGTGCTCTTCAGAGGGTGCTACACCTGCAAGAATAACTTAGATTTAGGGCAAGGTCATAAGCACTTGTGAAATGTAAGAAGCAGCAGTGAGGAGAGAGCCACAGGCGTTGTGGAAGAGGACAAAGACATCTGGCTGGGTCTGATCTCAGAAGATCTGTCAACCCTCACAGCATCTGCTGTGTTTCTTGTCGCCCCAACAGTAGTTGATTACGTGGATATCTCACTTTTCTTAGCACATACACAGGCATCATCAGGTTTTAACTCCCGCTGTTGCGAAGACAAGTGTGACACAGAAATGCTGCAAAGGTTCAGAAAGCAAAGCGTACCCACAATTTGCTTCTTCAATTTTACACTTTGAGGCTGTGCTGCTTTTTGAGTAGACAAACTGGTGTGGGACCAACTTAGTACTAAAATGCCAGAGGTTCCTCCCCCAAATCAGGTGTCAGAGAGGATAAATCGAGTCTAATGGCAGCTACAGGAAGGACTTTGGACTAGATCCTATGGGACCTTCAAGACCATATAGCAATCACTTGGAAAAAAACAAACAAGAAGCAAGAGGAGACACAGCAGAATCGGTGGGTCTGGAGGTGGTCCAGGAGACCATCTCCAACCCACTGCCAGCACCCACCACTCACCCCCTTCCTCCCACAGGAAATTTCCGGCCACTCCGGTTCACTCGTGTGACAAGTTTTTCCTCCCCTGCTTCTGCTCAGGTGTGACCGTGTCAGCTGTTTTTCAGCCAAGAGGATGCTTTGCACTGAAGGGATGCGGAGACAAGCCTTGTAATTAGGAGGTGGGTGCCATCCACCAGTTAACCCCTCCTCCTTCCTTATTTAGCCTGGGAAATGTATAGCCAGGTTTGTTTGTATTGCCTGTATGACTTATCATTTGTGCCTCCTGCTTTCCATCTTCAAAGCACTTCAGCAGGCAGTTTGCAAGCTTCTCCCCAACCCTCATGTGACAAAGGTTTTGGAAAGGGGATGGAAGGGGAGCAGGGCAAAGGAAAGCTGAATAATTTGTCCCGGGACAAAAAGAGTCAGCAGTAGAGCCAGGATCAACACTCAGCAGCTCCTGCCTTTGAATCTTGTGCTCTGATCTTTGCCTGTACCTCACTACCTTCAGGTTCAAAAATGATGTCGTGAAGCCTGGTGCTCATCTTGGTACGAGAGAGCAGATTTCAAGGGATTTGCTTCAGCTCAGCACTCCTGTGGTCACAACCACTGGACCGAGTGGTCCTGGACCAATTACTAAACTAAATAATTGTAAACACTTGGCAGTGGTTAGTAAAAGCATAGTCAGCACGTTTCCCTTAACAGCACCACAGGAAAAAGAAGGGAAAGGATCCATCCATGACCTCTCATCCAAGATGATATTTTGGACTGCTTAAAGCAGGCAGTGATGCCCCCTCCATCACACTGGCACTACTCTTGGTGCAGAGAACTGGATCAAGGACTGGTCCAGGTGTAGAAAAACCCCAGGGAAGAAAATGGTTATTTTTTTCTGCGAGACCGGTGCCTCTGCATCAGGCAGTCAGGGAAACACTTGTGCCAACAAAGGATAAGGTGGAGAAGCAAGTGCTTGGATTGGGCTGGGGGATGAGGATGGCTTAAACCACTTTTCCCATCGCCAACTGTGGCAGTAGAGAAGCTCCAGGCATGTCGATGGAGCTACAGCAACCTGGACCAGCACTGTCATTTGTATCGGCCTGTACCTGGAAGTATCTGGTCCAGTTGCCCAAAATTCATAATATGTTGATAACCCTGACACAGCTTTACCGTTGGCACTCCTGACTTGCTAAATCCCTTAAATCATTGCTGGGCCAAGAGCAGCCCCTCTCCTGGGTGGTCCTGGGCCCACAAACTTCTTATTTTCTCCCCATCACTGGAATGGCTGGTTTTGCTGCTATTTTTCTCTTACTACACAGGGAGAGGAAATATCATTAAAACAGAGAAGAGACACACTTTCTGTCTTTGTCTCTTAATCTCAAGGCAAAATGAAAAGGCTCTAGCAGATAATGAGCCACTCAACCAGAGCATTCCCAGTAACAGACCCACCTGATGAGCTGCTCCCTTGGGTGAGGTGAGAGCAACATTATCAGCCCCTTGGCTCTTCTGGGAGAGCCCCTACACCTATACCTGCCATTTCCTCTCCTCTCGCCAGCATGTGTCAAGGCTCTGGCCCCCCTGCTTTGCTTCCACCCTCCCAGCTGCAAAATAGACATAATGCATACGGCATCTTTCCCAAAGCCCTCCAGGACCTGCTGATGAAGGCTCCAGAAACATTAAAGGACTCTAATGTCACCATTGCTTTGGGGATTACTCCTTTCTGGCGTAGGAGAAGGTGGCAATTATAGGAATTGAGTCTGCAGCCCTCTCCTCCATGAGCAGAGGGCAAAGCAATTTTGGCTTCTCCACTGAGAGCTATGCAGGGCAAACAAACACAAAGTGCCAAGGCTGGAGACCGCAGGCGCTGGAGTGATGCAGAACTGGAGACAGCCCCAGATGCGAGGGCTAGGTGAGGACTAGCAGCTCCACATACGCTCAGACTGAGTAATATCCTGAGGAGCCCAAACGCATGCAGAGATGGCTGGGACTTGGGAAATCTTGCCCAAGGGCCAACGGGGCTCTAGCGAGTGACCGCGTGAACTCCTGCAGATCCCACATTCATTAAAAGTAAAATTAATATCTCCCTTTAATAACCTCGTTAATGATGTCTGCTCTCCTAGGAACCAGGATGGCTTGGGGCTCATGTCTGTGGAGAAGGTCTGAGCTTATGCTGAAGCCTTCTGGTGAGCGAGCTTTGCCAGGGTCCCTTTGCTACGAGGACTCCCTGGTGTCTAACAGAGGTTGGGTGTATGCCGGGCCTTTGTAGGAGCAGTGAGTGAGTCTGTCTTTCTCTTTCCTCCCCTCAACATGCATTCCTGGAACACTGTAGGTGTCCCAAAGCAGAGCATCTCTTCTCAACAGTGTCTAAAGGGTATGAAGAGAAGGAAGGGACACAGACTGGCAGGTGCACAAGTCTTACCATGATTTTCTCTTTTTTAAGAAAGCAAGAGGAAAGAAAACAAATCAAAGGTTATTTCTCTTGGCGAGCAGAAGGGATAATTTCCTGGTCGTGATTCAGTGCTGTCATCTGGAGTCAATGACTGTCCTTTATACACCTCACAGCTTTGCCTTTAAAACACCGCTCATGACAACACACCTCTCCAGGTAAGGTGCAATTACCTGGGAGTTCACTAGCTCATCTCTAGCAATTACCCAAGTGCCTTGTGTCCCATCAATCCACCCTAATCACTACATCATCACTACAGGCCTAAAATTGGTAGCTCCTACTCTCAACAGTAAATACCATCATTAAACATCTGGGAGTGAATTTACTACCAGCCACGGAGTGATTACTTGCTGGGGTCATTGCAAACATGCAAACTGAGCAGAAAGATTGTTATAAAATATGATTCCACTCAAATAAAAGCAGATGCTATTAGTGAGCAACAGGCAGTGTTTATTTCATAAAACACCAGGAAAGACAAGTTATTTAATGACTGTCTGTGAAAGTCCTGCTTCGCTGAGGCTAGCGCTCCCAGTTCATAAACTGCCTCAACAGAACTGCTCAGGAGATACAGAAAGAGCTGAATTTATTCCTGTTTACAGCCTACAAGGTGTGGGTATGTTTTCCTCTCTCTTGAGTTTCAGACTGACGTTACTGTTCATGGGTTTAATAAAGCCTGAAGAATGTACTTGGCTTAACCCTTCAGAGAAACAAGGCTCATTTGCACTAACTGGAGCAGGGAGAGCTGTTGGTCCAAGGAGGTGCAGCATCACCCAGTCCCAAGTTGCTGAACTTTAAAAATTGTCTCTAAAAACATGTCATGTTGAAAAAAATAATTAAAATACCCAATTATTTTCATTCACCTTTAAGATGCTGAATTTCCAGGTTCATCTAGGTCAAACCTCCTCTAACTACATAGGACAGATGGTTCTTTTTTTAACTTTTATTTAGATACAAAAAGCGTCATTGATTCTCACAGATCCAGTAACAGGATCTTCTAGGCAAAGCCTATACTGCTGTAAGGTTCCTCCTAAAATCGTTAACTTTGGCAACACTGCATGATGCAGGATGATTTTTTTAAAAAAAAAAAGACAAATTGTGCTACATATTTCCATTTAAACAGTGAAAAATGACCTATGTAACAGGCATGACCCTTTCCCTCTCCCTAATGCCCCCACTCCAGCCCTGGGATGGGCTGGCTGTGCTAATCATACACCGCCAGGTCATCATTGCAAATACAGGTCAGCAATAACCAGCAGTTTGCTTCCCATCACGAGACCACTTGGTGATTGCACCATTGGTTGGGGACTCCTTTGACAGAGGAGCTCTTGTCGTGTCCTACTCCCCAAATCCCTGTGTCTCTGTATGGAAAATGGCTCCTATGCTCCATCATACCACACCAGGGACAGATCCAGCTCTGATCTGGCTGGAGGGTGGAGGGAAACTGCTGGACAGCTGCAGTCCCTTTGCCAAAGCATGTGCCCTGTGTCAGATGTGCTCCCAAGGGATCTCCGGACAAAGCCTCCAAACGCCGTTTCAGGGATGGGGTAAATCAAATATGCCCCCTCAGTCCGAGGATCCCCCTGACACGCTGTCAGCAAAACCCTCTCTGCTCGTTTTGTGATGCCCCTCTGCCTTTGCCTACCACCAGAATGCCGAGGAACTGCTCTTCTGCTACAAGCATGGGTCTAGGAGGGATCTCCAAGTCTCCTCATGCCTTCGGGTCTATGGGAAAGGCTTGTTCAGGCAGCCCCCAGCCCTGTGCCCTGATAAATAACACAAGCCATGAGCCAAGGTCTTGGCGTTGCGAGCCTGCTCTGTCCCCCACTTGTGGCACCAAGGCTTTTCTGAGTACTGGCGCTGCTTTTCAACGCGTGCCGCTGAATCCGTGCAGGACGCCAGCCCTTCTGCAAGCTTGTGACCTGCCACGGAGCCAGGAGGCTCCTCCGGAATGGATGTTACCCTGTGGAGGGGGTTTCTCATCTTGGACAGCCCGGACCTGCCCCATCATTAACGGCTGGTGCATGGTTTCACATGTGTGGCTCTCCCAGTTTTGATGGGTGCAAGATGCGCTGTGCTGAGCGCTGCCTCCCATGCAGGCAAGCGTCCTCCCCTTGCCAGCCCCTCGCATCTCTGCTTCCATCTCCCAAGTGGAGGAAAAAGCCCTTTTTTTCCAGCACGTCCCCCCCAAATGCCCCTTGCTTCCCTGCACACAGCTGAGCCCTGAGGGGCCCTTCCCTCCTCACCCCTCCGGCTGCAGGGGGACAGGCATGCAGGCAGGTCATGCTGAGGCAAAAGCAGAGCAGCTCTCTATCAGCAGGAAAAGCTCTTTCATTTCAATTTAAAGCCACCTTGTTCTAGCACAGCTCCTAGCCCTGGGTGCTCTGCAGGACTTTCATGAGTTCGATTAATCAGGCAAACCCAAACCTACCTGAAACCACCTGCTCTGTCCTCCTGCGGCAAGAGAGCTGACCACACGACCGTCTGAAGGCTCCTTGACTCCCCTTTCCCCGCACAGCTTCTCCCCGAGCATCCCTCCAACAACCGCCACTGAACAGTCACTTCCAAGACCCCAAAACACCCAGTGATTCCCGCCCCACCTCCCCAAGTCAAAATAAGCTTCTCCACTGCCGTGTCTGTGCGGGAGCGCAGGCGCCGGCTGAGTGATGTGCAAAGTCAACGCCGAGGGTGGCCACCTGACACCTGCCCTGCAAAACGGGCGAAACTCATCCCAGCTCCTGAGCTGGGGCTGGGGTACAGGTCGGGACCGTGCGGGGGTACCTGGAGGAGGAGGGCCAGTGGCCCCCTGCGCTGCTCCTCACTCCGCCACGCCTGCCCTTCTCCAGCACCCGACGGTGCTCCCAGAGCGGGTGCAAGGAAGTCTGGCTCCTCTGCTCCTCGTTGCCAGGACACGTCGGTGTTCAAACCCGAGCTGGGACCAATCAGCCCCAGGGCCGGGGAGCACCAGCCCCACGTCATCTGCTGCCGGGATTTATTTGAGCGAAAAAGCGTGACAGTGGTCACACAGCCTGTGGAGAGCTGCCTTTGTGCAGTGGGCTCTGCCCCCACCCCTGCCGCTTACTGGAAGCCGCTTCTCTCGGGCTGCGGAAAACAAAAGAGCTGTGGAGAAGGGGAGGGAGAAGAGCTCTTCCCTCCACCTGCCAAAACTGAGTTCAAAATCCCAGGCTCTTCTCCCTGTCATCTCTCTCCACCTCCTGGCTCCAGCCCAGCCCCTGGTGGTCACCTCACCGGGCAGAGCCAGTGCCCGGGTCACCTCTGCACCGGAGTGATGGAGCTTCCCCAGCACTGGCAGGGTGCTCCTTGTGCCCCCAGTGCAGCCACTTCCACCTGCCTAGCTCTGCCCCAGACCACGCAGCGTGGGCACGGACCCACAGACCCACAGCTTCAGAGATGCTTTCTGGCTCAGGTGAGGTCGCAAGGGCATTTTTTCTCCCAGCCAGGCCCTGTGAGATGTTTTCTACGGAGCCTAGAACTGGAGCCCTAAGCCCCTTGTGAGCACAGGGGACTCAAGTGCACAATGCAGACAGACCATCCTTGGTCTGGCTTCCCTGCTCAAACACATGCAGCTGCTATCAAGGTGCACACTTGAGTAAAAGAAGCAGCCACCATCTTTGCTCCTTTGGTGCCAGCAGTGGGAAGCGGTGCATTTCCATTGCCCACAGCTGGGGAGGATTAGACTCACCAGGCTCTTTCCGAAGGCGGGGTAGGTCCAGGTGCCTGGGTAGATACTGAAGAGAGACCTTCACATCACCTTGGTGGTGGTGGTAGGGGGATGGATAACAGGGATGACAACAGAGACCCAAGTGTTCTGGCAGAGCTCCTCCCCTCGAGCCCCTTAGACCCTCCAACCCAGGCATCTATGTGAATCTCCTTCCTGCTCATGGGACAAAGTCACAGAATAACATCCTCCAGGCCCAGAGTAGATGCTGAACCTCTGGGATAAGTGTACCTGGTTTCTGCTAACACTGCTGCCTGTCCCTTGTTCTCTCCAGAGAAGACAACTGAGGTTTTGCCAGCTCCCAAGAGAAGACGACCTGACTGACCTCCTGGAGGGAAGGAACCGTAGGATCAGCTATGTGTGGTGCTGTGCCTGACTCACTTCTCCATTATACCACCTTTCAAACACTCATTTCACTCCATGAATTAGCTATGCTGCCGAGGTGCAATTCACTCCCTGACCCACCATCTCTTATCTCAGGTTTTAACATAGGCAGCTAATCTTGGGTCCCAGCTTCCTGAGGAGATTTTCAGTCAATGGAAAACCACACTTGAGAGTGACTTCTCTCTTAGGCAGCTGACTTAGCCCCTGGAGGTGACATCTCCCTCCTCCACATAGGAAGAAGCGAGGTATAACCAGGCATAGTCAAGTGCCTCATGTTAGATGGGAGATGAGTCCTGCTTCCAGGCAAAATCAAAGGATGTGAGATACCAAAATACTCCAGAAGACTTGGTCCTCACTCCTTTGCTAGGAGCCACCGCCGACCAGCCCCATGCATTTTGTCCAGGCATGGGCAGCACTGGTGGATTGGGTGAGTGAGCTCAGCTCCCTCCTCCAGGACTCACCAGCTCCTTCCAGAGCTGAAGATGCTGCTGCTGCCAGCATGGGGAGGGAGCACAAAATTCCCATTTGCACAACTCTCCTGCAGCCAAGCTGTCAGCAAAGCTGTTGTGTCACTGGACAGTGGACATCTGTCCAGACAGATGGGACATCTGACCACAGACCCTTTGAAAGGCTTATAATGGAAGAGGGTCCCAGCAAGAAACCCCCTCCCACCATGTTACTACGAGTGTCATCATGTGACAAGGCTAAAAGATAGCAACAAAATGTGCTAAACTAACTCAGTGGTGGGTCAGAGTGGACTCAACCAGTTAACCAACCAGGGCAGCAAGCAGGTAGTCTTTCCCAGGGTCCAGTGGCTCAGTTTGCCCCTTCATGCTTCTCCAAGGAAGATCTGCTCTGCCTGTTATTAGTGCAGATGTCCCATCCGCAGCCACACACATCACAGGCACTGATGCAGTGGCACAATGGGATAAGACTGTGTCTGGATGCAGCAGCACAATGTGATTTCCCTTCAAGCAGTTACTCCTTTGGGAGCTGCCCAACATCCCCAGCTAGCCACCACCAGAGCTGGTGGAAGGAGAGAAATAAATCATCTGTTTCTGGAGGGGCTGGAAGAGGGCCCAGCAGTTATTGATTCAATTCGTTTTTCAATGCATGTTTGGGTGAAGCAATTCAGAACTGTCCCATCAATTCAAACTTGTGTAATAACATTAGCCACAAAACTCAGGAACTTGGTCCATCTTTCCTAGCAGATCCATTATTCTGAATCAGTCTCTAAGTAATAACAATAAAATTATCGCAGCCTGACAAACCAAAGCCAAAAACCCTAAAAGTCTAAAAGCCAAAGTTTTTGCTATCACTTTTCTCCAGATAAGAATACCCTGCAGGAACACGCCAAAGACCCAATTCCTTATCTCCTCCTTACGTCAAATAAATAATATTATAAAAGAAGAATAAGAATAAAGTAAAATTAAGAGTATATATATATTTGATAGGCACATCTTAAAAAAAAAAAGCAAAAAGAAGACCTGCAAACCCCTTTAGCACTCGGAGCAACCAGGGCCCAGGAAAATGCCAGGGGTGAGGAGAAAGGCTGTGCTGGCAGTGCCAGTGAGGGAACGGTTGTGCTGGCACTGCACAGTGCAGGGAGGGAACCGTGACCCTCGCTTTTCCACATGGACACTGCACTCTTAGAATAGACTCAGCTTGAAGTTGTGTGTTTATTTCCTCAGTCCAATAATACCTCCAACAAACCTATGCCCATCTCTGCCCTCCCCACATCACCTGCTCTCATAGAATCATAGAATGGTTTGGGTTGGAAGGGACTTTAAAGATAATCTAGTTCCAACTTCCTTGCCATGGGCAGGAACACCTTCCACTAGACCAGGTTGCTAGTCACTCTCAGGCTGATCACTCTCAGGTGATCATGTCTTCTTTCCCATAATTTTGGCTTAGCCTATGTCTTCCTCAGATAAACTCCTCCAAGGTAGTGCTCTCTCTCTCTCCCCATTCCCCCTGAAGGTTGGGATCTGATGCTTCCTCATCAGATTTGTTTTTCCACGTGCCCAGTGGGAACTGGAATGAGGGTAAACATGTGTATTCAAGCACATCTCCATATCTATCCGTCTCACAGGCAAGATGCAAACCCTGCTGTGAATAACAGCTTTAACCATGGCAACATGCTCCAGCATTACAAACACAAAGGCACCGAGGTTGTAAAAAGGCTGGAAAAAAGCATGAAAGAAGGAGAGGGACCAGGTCCATGAAGGCCTGTCAAGAGCCAGTCACATGGACATGGGTTGAGCCGGCAGGTGGTAGGGACATTGGTACCCCTTCACCTTTTTCCTCCCTTTGTACTTACATCTCAGCATCTTGCTAAGAGGAGGTCTTATTCCACCACCTCTGCCACCACTGGGCTTGACTGACCTAGAGTAGAGCTTGCTTCACTGTGCCCTGAGTTGTAATAAATATACAGTACGAGCAAAGATCCTGGCTGCTTGAAAATCACAACGCTACATCACCGTGTGGAAAAAACAGACCAGTGGTGTGATGCCATCATCTCGGCTCCATCCTCCTCCTGTGAGATGAGCTGCATGGCTTAGGCTATGAAACCCAACAGCTTTTTCTTTGGATATGGGGTACCCAAGTCCCCTCCATGCCAGACCCCATCACCATCTCACCTGCACACATAGGACAGCTTTGAGTGTACCTGCCAGCTGGATAAATCAAATATTTTTCCAGGTTTGCACTGACTTACTTGTGGAGAGGACAGAGATCATTGCTGGTATGGAGGACAGAGACCATTGCAGCTGTACAGAAAGCACCTTGGATCATTCTTGGCATGCTTGAAACCTCCAGTGAAGACTCTGACCCCATTGTGTGAGGCAAGACTGTCCCACAAGGCTTACAAGCCAAAAGGACAAGACTGATGGAAAGCGGAAGAAAGCACATTTTATGATCTGCATTTTCCAAAGAGGATGTAGAGGAGCAGAAGGGTTGAGCGACCTGTCCACAGTCAGCCCAGATGCCCATGGCAGAGCCAGAAGTGGATGCAGCCCCACTGCTGTATCACCTCTTTTGGGGCTGCTAATACTCTTAAGTAGTATCTGGCTTAATACACAGCCAGAAATACGGGACTGACACCTGGTCTTGCTAGACTGGTCTCTGTCCTCTGAGGTGGGAGGTCAATCTGGACGAAGCAGAAGCCTTTTGCTAGCCACAGCTAAAACGTCATAATTTCTGGATGATTTTGGCCCTAGGGTGACCTCAGGCCTCCTTCTAAAGGGTGATGTGGGTTGTTTTGTTTTTTCTTTGTTGAAAACCAATAACGCTTTGCAGCCTGTGAAGAACAAAGGAGATGATGGTGATGAAGCATGCTATCTACAGACAGTGAGACTGGAGGTGACAGCCGTTGCTTAGGCAAGCTGTACCCACGCAAATCAGGGAGAGGAGATGATAAATCAGAGTGGTGAGGGGAGAGGAGCACCTTCAAGGCTAACCAGTTAGCGAGGCGGAGGGGTGCCGAAGGGTTAAAGGGTTTTACTGAATGCACAGAAGAGACTAAACAGATCAGAGAGTAAAAATCCAATTAGGAGATCTAACAGGAAGAAGCCAAGCCCTGAAACAATAAAGGTAATAGTTTTAGCTGCCAAAGAAAAGACGAGAGCTGAGTGGTGAGAGCAGATTTGTGGTGGGGCCAAGAGGAAGGAAAAATTGTAGCAAAAAAAATTGAAAAAAATAATAAAGAGTTATTGTTCCTCAAGACAGATTTACATTACAGCCTCACCTGCAGCAAAGTTCATCTCAGGACCCAAACTGCGTGGCTGGTTCTTGCTTTTATAATAGGCTGAATGCCTTCAAAGAAGTTTGAAGTTCCAGTTTGAGTCCATCACTGACTTATCGGCATGAAATAAGCCAGGAGAGAATTGACCACAGTGAGGTTTGTTTGCTTGTTTTGCTTTTCTATGTTGTCTTGTAAATACGTTTAACCCAGGATCAAAGCAAAGGGAAGGAGCTGGTATAGCACTAAATGTGCTCCCTTCAGCTCTCAGGCAACACCAAGCTCTTGCCTACATTCCCTTACACGCCATGGGGTCTCTGGAGGAAACCCAAGCAGATTTAACACTAGGAGGATGGCTGTACAGTCAGGAGACAGCCCAACGCTCATAAAAACACCCAGACATCACCTCTACCCTTCAGAGGAGAAAGAGACCTGGATTAAAAATAATATATATAATAACAAGCTGGTTATGCATGGTATGCGATGCCAATTACTTAAGCAAACGGGATCACAGGAGCTGGCACAGCCTGCGGCCAAGAAACAGCAGCATCTGGAGGGAGCGAGAGCTGCAGGGCAGGCATGCTCGCCAAGCCACCGTGCTGACCTGTGCCCCAAAAGGCAACTCTTTGCAGCCTCAAACCCAAAATATAATAGGGCAATACGGAGAAGGGGATGAAGGAGGATCAAAGGTCTGGAGGAGCTTCCCTGCAAGCAAGGACTTGTGCATGCTAGGACTCTCAGTCTGGAAAAGACATGACTGAAGAGATTATGGTAGAGGGCTACGAAATCATGCATGGCCCAAAGAAAGCCAATAGGGATCGACCTTGCTGCCTCTTCCCAGTGCAAAAATTTGGGCCGATTTCAAAGCACACACATCCTCGTGCAGTGGGGGATAGACTTGGGGAACCCCTTGCCCAAGGATGCTGCTGGCTGTGAGCATTTATATGTGCTCAAGACAAGACTGGACAAGTTGGTGGGGGAAAAAAAAAATCATCTGGATTAATAAATACAGACATGCTGTTTAGGAAGCATGTGGGGCTGTGCTCTTTATCTGTGTTAGTAGAGAGTGGTGAGGGGACATACGGGCCATACTCTGCCCAGGTGGACCTCACTCCTGGAGGAGATGACAAGGGGTGGGAATCAAGTGGGTGCTAACCAACATGCCCTTGGATGTTCCTACTGCTCCCTGAAGGCTCCCTAGGACACTCAGTGATTCAGACCCCTGGTCTGTCCCAGTACAGGCATTTCTCCTTACTCATGGCTAAGCAGCCACATGGATCCCAGCCTTGTCCCATTAGGTCTCCCACGATCAGAGCTGTCCTACAGCTTATCACCAGCAAAGCCTGACAGAAAGTGATTTCTTCCTGTAGTGTGTGTCTTCAACTGCTAGCCTACATGAAAGAAACCAAGCTGCAGCCTCAACTGACTTATTGCTAAAGGGTGATTTGTTACACTCAGCAGAAACAGAGGTCATAGAATCATTTTGGTTGGAAAAGACCTTTAAGAACATCAAGTCCCACCGTAAACCTAACACTGCCAAGTCCACCACTAAACCATGTCCCTAAGTGCCACGTCTACACACCTTTTAAATACCTCCAGGGATGGTGACTCCACCACTTCCCTGGGCAGCCTGGTACAATGCTTCACAACCCTTTCAGTGAAGAAATTTTTCCTGATGTCCAATCTAAACCTCCCTTGGCGCAACCTATCACTTGTTACTTGGGAGAAGAGACCAACACCCACCTCACTACAACCTCCTTTCAGGTAATTGTAGAGAGTGATAAGGTCAGCCTCCTTTTCTCCAGACTAAACAACCTCAGTTCCCTCAGCCACTCCTCATAAGACTTGTGCTCTAGACCCTTCACTAGCTTTGCTGCTCTTCTTTGGACACCCTCCAGCACCTCAATGTCTTCCTTGTAGCGAGGGGCCCAAAACTGAACACAGTATTCAAGGTGCAGCCTCACCAGTGTCGAGTGCAGAGGGACGATCACTTCCCTAGTCCTGCTGGCCACACTATTTCTGATACAAGCCAGGATGCCATTGGCCTTCTTGGCCACCTGGGCACACTGATGCCTCATATTCAGCCAGCCATCGACCAACATCCCCAAGTCCTTTTCCACCAGGCAGCTTTCCAGCCACTCTTCTCCAAGCCTGTAGCGGTGCATGGGGTTGTTGTGACCCAAGTGCAGGACCCAACACTTGGCCTTGTTGAACCTCATACAATTGGCCTCATCCCATCGATCCAACCTGCCCAGATCCCCCTGCAGAGCCTTCCTACCCTCCAGGAGATCAACACTGCCACCCAACTTGGTGTCGCCTGCAAACTTACTGAGGGTGCACTCGATCCCCTCGTCCAGATCATTGATAAAGATATTAAAGAGAACTGGCCCCAATACTGAGCCCCAGGGAACACCACTTGTGACCGGCTGCCAACTGGATTTAACTCCATTCACTGAAGAATCTGTCTCCATTTAGCCCACACCTGGGGCTAAACAATAACCAGTTGTTCTATCACCCAGTGTCCCCTCCCCGACCAAGAAAGGGGAAAAGGAGGGAGACTCGTGGGTTAAAATTTAAACAGATTTAAAATAAAATAAGGAAACAAACATAAATGATAATACAAAACATACAAAATTATACTTAGCCCACAGAGTGGTGGCAAGTCACTGCTGGAATAGCAATTGTTGAGAAGGAGGAGAAAGAGAGAATAGGGCAGGGCAGGGCAGGGCAGGGCAGGGCAGGGCAGACCAAAAAAAAAAAAAAAAAAAGAAAAAAAAAGGAAAAAAAAAAAAAAGTCCCATCCTTCTCTAGCAAGCTTTCCCTTTTATAGTGAACCTGACATTAATGTTATAGAATACACCTGTGGGCCAGCCTGGGCCAGCTGCCCTGGATTTTACTGCTACTGGCCTTGATCACCATACCACAGCTGGCCACAAACTGAAACAAAATGTAACAGAAACTTGATTCTATAAATTTCATCCACACGAAACCAGGACAGAATCCCACCATGCCTACAGAGGATCATCCATCTCATATACGGTTGAAGCTCCATCTCCAAGCTCACACAACCCTATTCAGCCCGTGGCTGTGATTCTTCACCACCAAAGGCACACTGCTCACATTAGACAGCATAAAGCCACTCATATCCTTCCTTCAACCCGCTTGTCAGACAGGAACACACTCTCACCAGCACTGGCTCCCAGCTGGGAAGGGGAAACCTTTGCCAGCCCCGTGTCAACCCCCAGGGCAGCGGGTCCCCCTGCCAACTTCATGTGTGCTGAACCACATGTAATATTTGCTAGCTCAGGCAACCACAGAGTTTTAATGTTTAACGAATTGAAATCTGCGCAGGCGTGGGGGCAGGAGACAGCAGGCTGAAGCTCAAGATGCCCATGTGCTTCCTGTTGTCCCTGCTATATGTTGTCTTCCTTGACCATCCCTCTGACCTTCCCTTCCTCTGGATACACACAATGAGGGATGTGATGGCAAGCCAGACATCACAGTCTGGCTTTTATGGCCTCGTGGGATTGCCAACCCCAACAAGACGTGCCAGGCACCAGCCAAACTGGTATTTGGTCTGTGCCTTGTGCCTTGGGAACCACCTGATCTTGGCCAAAAGAAGGATCATGTAACCTCACAGAGAGGTCTTTTCAAGTTCTCATGAAGCCAAAAAATGTCAATGCCTCTGCCTGGCTTACATTTTGCTAGCCAGTGATCACCTCAGGGACCCCAGCCCAAAGCATGGCACTGCAGAAGCTGTGATAAACCCCTGCACCACCAGGACATCCTGGGAAGGCAACGGCAGAGGAAAGTGCTATTTAAACTGGAGCTGCTGCGCTCACAGTGCAGATAAAAATCTCACTTAAGCCAAATGTTAATGAGATGGCACAGGCTCTGGGCAGGCTTTGTACTTTTTTCCTCCTGGATTAAGCAGCGGCATGTGAGGACTGGGGAGCTGAAGGGCTGACAGCTGAAGGTTAACATCAGGTCAACAAGCCCTTTTTCCCTGCCTTTCAGCCCTGAGACCCTGAGGCAGAGGGGTTACCTAGAGCAAACATTTTTAAAAAAGGCAGTTCTCCATTCTTCCTGGCCTCTTTCCCTTTCTCACAGAGGAGCTGCCTTGGATTTGAAAGCCAGCTTGGACGCTGCTTTGCCCCAAGCTGGCAGGATGTGGGAGCAATGGCAAGCCATGGCTCTTCTCCCATCTAAAGTCCAGTGGTCTCTCTTTCCCAGGATGAGCTCACTCCTACGCACCTGCAAGTGTCTGCAAGCACCTGAGCTGTGCGCAGAAAAGCAGGCTTCAGCTCCTGACTCTGCAGCTGATTTCTTGGGTGATGCCAGGCGGGTTGTTCACAGACTGACTCAGCCACCGTCAGGTTTCCTGGTATTGCAGAAACGTAACTGAGGTCCAGGCTCTGGCGTCTCTTCTCCAAAGCAGAGGTCATCACCCCTCCCCTCGTCACCCTCGTGGTGTGCCGAGATTGTGACGTCCCTGGTGGAGCAGTGGTTTCTGTCTGATCATCTGGGTGGTACCACAACTCAAACACAACAAGTGGGTTGTTCCCCCAGCTCTCACCTTGCAGAAAGATGGGGACTGCCCTGGCTTGCACCCAAAACCATCCAGCCTCATCAGTGGCATTAAGGACAGGAGAGCAAAACATGGTACCTTAAAAAAAAAACCGCACTGACCCAGCAGCTGCACTGGATGAGGGGCTCTGGGAGGGCTTCCCCTGCACAGAAAAGCGACTTGTGGGGGTTGTTTCCTAAAGGGATCCAGCTGGGCAGTGGGGGAACTTCAGAGGGGACCATGGCTGTCCAAGCTAAACCTGGTCGAGTGCGCTATGGGGACGAGAAGAAGTTCTGCATCCATTCTTCCCAACATCTCTGCCATGGGTGCATCAACCCTGAGCAGTCAGAGAATACTGAGCAGCTTGGAGAGAAGGGAGAGGGGAGGGGACGGGAAGAAAAACAAGTCATAAACCATCACAGATACTTCTGCCATCACCTTCTGACCACTGCTTCAAGCCTTGTTAGCATTCAGAAGTTGCATTGATTTACAGCTGTTGGAATAATTAAAGTGGAAGTGGATTTTTTTCACAAATATATATATCTATCTCCCTGTGAAATTAAGGTAGCATCTTTTACATTGGCATAGCTGATTCTTTCCTGGGAAAGAGGTTCCAGTACAAGATGCTTAAAAGGTATGTTTATATCAAGTGTAGCACCCCTTAAAAGAGGAAAATATTTCACTTTCAAAACACCTGCCACATGTCTGACTGGTATTTATACTGATTAAAAATGTCATGTGCGCTCTTGAAAAATGGATCCAAAATAACTGAGTGCAAATTTAGATTAGTGGAACCACATTAAATCATCTTGTATACAGACTCATTTGAAATAAACACTCTTAATTCAGGCTAATTTATAATTCATTGAAAAAATCCTTAATTAAACTGAAGGGACCATTAGTCCATTATGTTCCAAATGAGACTGCCAATACAGCTCTCGGCTGATTTTATATTGCCTGTCATAATTACAGCAGGACAGAAACACCTGGGAGTTTCCCTGGGCAGTCAAGAAACCCTCAGGGTCTGTGAGAGGGACCTGGGGACAGTGACAACACATCCCAGCCTTTCCTTCAGCCCCAGCACTGCGAAGAGAAGCACAACTGCTTGAGTGGAGAAATGTCCCTTTTGGGCTCTTGACCCTCCAGTCTCAATGCCTTCCCACCTCCCTGGCACCTGTTGTCCTCTGACGGGTCTTAGGATGGGAATCACTCACTTCCTAAGGGTGTGCAGGGAGGGAGCCCACCCTGCATCCCCACAGGGACCCAGACCCACAGGGATCAGTTATCAAAGCTCATTCAGAAATGTGTAGGTGCATATTAAAGTTTTGCATGTGCCCAGTGCTGTAGTTTACCACACAGCAGATATGGACCCCAAAATTGTACCTTGCTGAGCGCTGGCTAGTCACCCGTTGTCGCTCTTAAGGCAATAAAGCTTCTTCCCTGAAGCCAGCATCAGTTTGGGGTATTTGGGCACCCCAGACAGAAAATGTAATGGGGCAACCACAGCATCTGTGTCCCACAGTGCCAGAGAGGAGGAAGCATGGCTCTGCTCCAGTCCATTGCCCCACAGCAGGGGTGGACATGAGCGGTGAGCACCAGCCCCAGCTCCTTGCATGAGCCTTTGGGCAGGCTGAGGGCAGGCGACAGCCAGGAAAAGGGCTGAGCCCAGCCTGGGCCACACATGGGCCTGCAGGGACTTGTGAACCACCCCTCTGCCCATAAACCTGCATTAGCAGCCTCCTCTTCTCTTTTCTTCTGGTGCCAGACAGGAGTCCCAGCTGAGAGGCAGAGTCTTTCTGGCAGTCCTCCTCTGAAGGTATTTTAATGAAAGCCCGTTTAGGCTTCTCAGCCTAAATTGTTTTTCACTGGGCTTCCTTCTAAAAATGTTTTGCAAGGTGGGTCTGCTCCATATGGGAAACTCTGAGGAGGCTGACAAGTAGGGTTGAGCACCTGGGAACCATATCGAGATGAAATGTGCTGACTTTTCCCCGAAAGAGCCAGCCTCTGGGGGCGGAGGGGGAGATGAGTGGTACTGATAACCAGTGGTGACGGCTGGCATCTGGCAAGAGGCACCACATAGAGACTGCGGGACAAATCCAGAGGGACAGCCAGAGGACAGCCTTCGTCTTAACTCTTGCCCTGGGATATGCTTATTTTTGAGATCACGCACCATTTTTGCCTGGCAGGGAGGTGCTGGTGTTGCAGTGAAGTACACAGGAGACTGCAGGGAGATGCTATCCACAGCACATCTCCTTATAATCATGCACCATTAGCAAGGCCGATTAGACCAGGCATGACACGCTGGGCTTCTCTCCAACGCAACCGAGACCATACAGTGAAACACCGGATGGAGAGTAGCCCCCATTGCTCATGTCTTCTGCCAGGTTCTTGCTTTCGCTCTGGTGAGCAGAGCAAGGGTAAACTATCCCCTACCATCACCAACTGGGATTTGTCAAGGGTGAGCTGCGTCAAACTCATCCAACCACCTCCTGCGCTGGAGCCACCGGCTTTACGGAGAGGGAAAAGGCACAAGACAACATATTTTGGTGTTACTAAGACTTTAGGCATTGTTATGGATAAAACATTCTCATAGGTAAGTCTGGGGAATGATTATAGTGATGAAAAACACTATACAAGGAGTGCACAGAGAGTATTTACCGGTTGCTCAGGTCAAAACAGAGAGGGTCCAAAATTGTTAACCCATTTGGGTGTTCAGTTTGGAGATAAGAGCAAACGGGAGGAATTGCCAGCACACCTGAGAAAGGGATTATGGTTCAAAATGGTCTTGAGAAATCGGGGAAAGAATATGGACACCCCCCCAAAACATAATTCAACAGAAGTGAGGGTGAGGTGAAATGGGATAATCAGTTGGAGAAATGTACAAAGGAGAAGAATTTCTATAGAAAAGGTGCTTTTGGTCATAATATGGGTTAATCATGTCATGTTGGACAGCGTAAGACAGTTCCCTTGCATGGTTATCTCTGCTCTGTGCTGGTAACGCTTTTCAAGAGAGGTGAGAAACCCTGGAAGAGAGCTGCACAATCAGATGGGGAGAAAAGTGATCAGGAAGGGTTTGGTAAAGGAATTGAGATCGTTTTGATCATTTGAAAGGGAAGGCTGAGGAGATGTTTCAAATACAGAAAGGGCTGTGATGGAGACCTGGGCTTGTGCAGGCAGAACAGAAAGCAATGCTCTGTGGTGGGGGCAAGGGTGGTCTGGGCTAGACGGGGGAAACACCTCTATCCCAGCTGTCAGGATAGCAAAAAACAGTGCCACCACTGCACTGGTGGGATCTGGCAAGGAAAAAGTGCCAGGAGAGCCAGGGCAGGGCTGGGCAGCACAGTGTCACCTCCCCGTGCCTCTTCTGCTCCCCCTTCCTTCAAGCCCACTAAAAACTCATGTTCCCTTTGACTCGGGCAACATAACAACACTGGGGAATAGCTGCCTGGTATCGCGACATGGCAGGTGAGAGCAAGCACTGACGAGGCTGTAGGGAGTAGGGAGCTTATCATGGACTTGTCTTCGTGTCCAGAGCTCATTGACGGCAGCTGGTTTGCAGGCATTGACCATGGTGGTTGTAGCATTTACTCTGCAAAAATGAGTGAACAAGGAACAGTGGTGGTACCCGGGTCTGAGTATTTCCATTTATATCAGTGTCCCTTAGCCTTGCACGGCATTGTTAGCTCTTAAAGTGACGGAGGCTTTTCCTAGAGCTACCAGTGTGGAGATGAGACTACAAAATTATTCCATTCCTGCACGCCAAAGGCACAGACGATTACAATTTTGCTTCTGACTCCTACTCATCCCGCCTCGTAGAGATCAGATTAATTGTGGCACATGATCAAAGAGTTTGAAATGAAGAAACCAATAACCAAACGGCTGCAGTTACTCTGCTGCAAAACTTGGATGGAGATAAGGACTGTAATTTTGCTGTGAATTAGCCTGGGCTCAGAGAGGCGAGGGATACAGTGCTAACGCCATGTATTTTTATCCTAACAAATGCTCCAGCTGCCCTGTTTTGATGAGGACTCTGTTAGTACATTGTTAGTGTCAAGAGAAAAATTTCACCATCTTTTGGAAGAGTAAAAGCAAAGTGCGAGACCCGTGAAAATGGGCAGAGCCGCAAAGAGACTTTACCGTGTGTCAAACACACGTGGTGACTCGGAGCACTTGTGGGCTGAAGCTCCTGGGCACGAAGCTCAGTGTGTCCCCAGGCCACTGCGTATGGGTCAGCTGCAGCCCCTATAGCACCTTCCCCTCCATCTGAGCACCAGCAAAACACCGTAAATGGGCTGCTAAACCCACCATCCTTCTCATGGGACAGAGTGGTTGCTTTAGCGAAGGGTTAACACCGTCCAAGAGAAACTTGGCAGTGCGGGGCACGTGCATCCCACCTGCTCCTTCTCCTCCTTGCCTGCTCCTGGCACACCACCCACAGACCCCGCCAGCCGCCCTCAGCAGCTCCTCAGAGAGCTCCACCAAAGCAGAGCCAGATGGAGCTGCTCGCTCGCCTGTATGAGATGGCACAGGCTTTTCAAGCCGCCTCTCCCCCTGGCTGCCTACTCCCCCGTGGGAGGTGTAAGCGAGGCACGTGTTGCTTCCCCCAGCGAGCGGTTCTCCAGCGTGTCCCAGTGCCACCAGCGCCAGCACTGAAGCCTGTGCTTGGTCGTCCCGCAGAGCTGCCAAGCATCAAAGCCAGCTCAGATAAGCACCATGTCACTTCTTCCAAATGCCCTCTGGGTGGAGAGTAATTCAAGGCAGAGCATCGCGGCTGCAGTTTTTGTGGCCACCCTGCTGTGTGAAAAGCCTCTGCACGTTCCCAGCCTGGGAAGTGACATTCCTGGGAATACCCTCCTCCTCGCACACTCCCACTTTTTATTCGCACTTACAACTTTGGGAGGACCGTGAGAAAGAGCATCTGCCCCTGTCCCTTAGAAAGACCCACCCCAGGGATCCTGTGGGATCTGCTGCCTGGTGGCAGGAGAAGATGACACCTGCTGCAGTACACATCTCCATGCAGAGATGAGGTGTTTGTGCAGTGTGAGAAGAGCCAGAACCGCTGTGGGCTGGTGGCTCTGGCAAATCACACCCTTACATAAAATCCTGTCTTTAATCCCCAGCATTTCTCTATCTCAGTAAAGCCAAGCACACATGAGGGAGGAAGAACAGGCAGCCTGCCAGCACCCCAGCTTGCCAAAAATGAATTCAGGTGCTGACCATGCCACAGACTCTTGCCTCAGGTTGCCGTGGGGCTTCATCCTTCATCACCGTCTTGAGCCCGCTGCAACCAGCAGTGCTGGGAATGTCACCTTTGGAAGATGGGAAGCGGCTGGTACGGGACTGCACAAAAGCAGGCAGGCATCGGGTTTGCACCGCTTGGGAAGCAGAGTGCAGCCTTCCGTGGGCTGGATGAGCTGGCGTGAAGCTGAGACTCGCACATCCCTCTACCATCGCCGCGGATTGGGCTGTCTTGGCACATTTCTGGGAAGCTTCTCTGTGCTGGAGACACACTTCTGACCTCAGCAGCCTCGCTGACCCGGGAGAGACTGGGATGCTCAGAGATGCAGTGCTTCCCTTGGTGGGGAGCAGGCAGAAACACCTCATCCTGCCGTATTTTCATGCTGGGCTTTCAGCAGTCGAATAAACCGTAGGCAAAAATCTCTTGTAGAAGGAGAAAAAAACCCTTTCACACCCAAAGTGGGAGGGCTGGGTGCTACCCTGGACCCCAGGGATGCTGTGTGGGGGGCTATCCCCTCCTTGGGAGTCTGACAGGGCGGGATGCGGCATGGTGCAGCGCCGAGGGTGGCATGGCATGCCTGGGGGGACTGTGGGCCCTGTGTGTGTGTGTCAACACAGCTGGAGCCACACGTGACACAGGACAGTGAGGAGGACATCCAGACCGTGGGCAGCCTCCTTGCTTTTCCCTTATCTCTTTAGCAAAGGCCTCTCCGGGGTCAGCCCAGGCCAACACAAGACGCATCCTTTAATTACATGAGTCCGGTTTTGCAACTGCCATTGCTCGCCACCGAAGAGCTGCATTTGGCCCTCTTGGCTCTGCTCTACTCTCCATCTCTGCACCACTTTTAGCTCAGTTGGTTGCAGCATGCAGTGTTGGGCTGCTACCAAAGCAGCTGAACCCCAGAAGCTTTTTAAAATGTAATCACTTTTGCACCGCCACTGTTGCACGGGAGGAGGGTTGGCACTGCATTCATCTGAGGGATGTCCACTTGGCCCCCCAGCTGTGATGGTGGCATCTGCCACACTAGGTCTAAGGCCACCACCTCTTCTAGCGAGAGGGCTTATGAGGTACTGTCCTGGTGGTGGCTGTCACCTGCAGCAGACTCCATAAGGCACCGGACACATGATAATAAAACAAATATACAAGAAAATCCCTTTTGCCCCCTCTCTGCTGGCCTTCAACTGGGATGCTGGGCATGTCCCTTTGCTGGCTCAGCTTTCACCACAGTAACAGATGGACATCGCAGTCCCATCCCCCTTGGCGATGCTGGGGCGGGCAGGCGGGAGACAGATGGTGACAGAGGGGAAAAGGGTCCAGATCCCCTCAAGTGGCAGAAATTGCAGGAATCCCTGATTGCCGGAGCCAAGACGCTGACCCGGAGCCGTGGGAGGGAGGGAAGGTGGAGGCGTGTGGCTCTGCCGAGCCTGGAATAGCAGAGCAGCTGTTAAGTTATCGCTTGTAATTATTACAGCATATGGGAGGGAAAGAATAGCTCACAAGGGGAGAAAACAAATAAGGAAAAGGCAGGCTGCTGCAGGGCTGAGCCGTGGGGAAGAGCAGCACTTGGCACTGCAGCAGGTCCCCATCGGGAAGCAAGGTAATCGGGGGACACGGCCGGGACAGCTCTTCCCCTCCACAGCCCTGGCAGGGATTTGGGCGCAAGTATTTGCACCCACAGCACCAGCTGCTCACCCATCTCACACGGTGCCCGGTCAGGGGCATGGGTGTGCCAGGGAGAGGATGACACTGGCTGGGACATTACAGAGGGCTGGAGCCTGGTGTGCTCCCGCCTGGTCCCTTCTCCCATGCACGATTCTCTGCTCGCTCTGCAGTTTGGCAGGAGCCATCAGCTTCCACACATGAGCGAGGCAGCGGGGCCGTGGGCGGCAGGTGGTAATGCCGGAACACCAAGTGCCTGCATGCCTCGGTTTGGAGGGAGAGCACCCAAATTTCTCATCTAGGGATGCTGGCAGCCCATGTCCAGCACTGCCCGGGGAGACAGGACCAGCAGCATGAAGCATCGCTGCTCATGCCGGCCTCTGCAAGACAAGGCAGGAGCCTGCAGAGCCGGAGAAAACACCTGCCCTCGGCTTCACTATGCGCCAATGAGCCCCAGCAAACCAAAGCAGAGCTGAAAAGGAAAGACTCAGGGATGGGCCCTGCACGGGCCAGCCTGCTCTGGGGAAGCCATGGAGAAAGGGAGAGGTGACGCGCGGCAGCACGGGGGAGAGTGCGGAAATTTGGAGGTGATTAACAGTCTGTGAACGAGGAGCCTCTCTTGATTTCCACGCCGTTTGGAAAACAAACATTGTATCCCCTCATGGCTGTTATTATTCTGGGCTTTCATTATTAAAAAATAATATATATGACATCAAGTCTTTGGAAACGTGGAGCCATTGGCAGTCACGCCAGCTGCACCCCACCTTCGGGCTGCGGCGTGGTGACAAGGAGCAGTGAAGGGATGCTCCCCCCTACAAAAAAAAGCCTGGAAAACTTAATGGAGAAAAACCTAACCGTATCTGCTGTGTATTAAATACAAAGATTTAAATTCACTGATTAAATTCACAGCCACTGAGCTACAGATTGCTGGAGGCTGGGAGAGCATTTTGGGCCCATTTTGATGTTTGCGTGTACTCTGCAACAGGCACGTGGCCACAGATATGGGGCAAGATGAGCAGGAAACGTTACTTGTCCTGTTCCAGCGCTCTGACGGCTTTTCCCTGGGCATCTGCTACTGGCTACAACTGGAGATGACGCAGGACCAGGGTGAAGGGTTAAGGAGTTAGGGGGTTAGGCTTTACTCTGCAGAGATATTGTTATGCTCCCTTATATTCACCTCTTTCCTGCTTTTGAGCTGTATTTATTTTCTGTCTGCTGCTGCCTCCTCCCTGACAGCACCGTGAATATCCTCAGATCAGGTGAATCGGTACCTGCCTGCTCACCTAGGTCAACACCAGCATGTCTGTGGGTCTGTCATCCCAAGCCAACCTGATCCTGTCAGAAAAAGCTGGTGGCTTCTGTGAAAAACACCAACATCTGCCTGAGCAGGAGATGGGGAACCCTGGACACACTGGGTCAACGTGCCAGGACCAAAGCACACTGCTCCCAGACTGAAGCCAAGAGCTTTGAGCGATGCCTCCCGGACGTGGGCAGGACACAGATGCAGACGGTGCTGAGCACCTGCTGGTCCCATCGGAGCCTGGGAGATGCCCTTCAGCTCTGGTAATCCTCTTGGACCTGCAGCATGGGCAGCTGCTGAACAGCGATGATGTTGCAAACGAAGCTGCGGCAGAAGCACTGGAAATAGGAAAGATGTTTCAAGCTCCATGATCCAGAACAGGAATAAATCGCATGTGGCAGGCAGCAGCCCCAGTGCCCATTAAATAAACCAGTCAAACCCTGTCAGCATCCTGCGATCCTTACCGAGACAGGCGCGGTGCTTGGAGATTGAAGGACCAGTTCTGCAGTTAGCATGTATAAGCTGGTCTGGGTGAAAATCAGGGAGGCAACACCAGTTTGCACCAGCTGGGAGTCTGGCCCAATGCTTTGTAAACCACTGGCCCTGCCAGAAGGACTGACCGCCTGCCCCACATGCCCTGGGGTGCTGCTCAAGGGCTTGCCTGGGTAACACCCCTCCATGGGCAAGAGAAAAGGACTTCCGCTGCCTTCCTGCAAGACTGAAACATTGCCTGACTGCTGATGGTGTGGGGGTGACCTGACAATACAACTGAACCTGGAGATGCTCCCCATTGCACCGACCTCAGAAGAGAGGGAAGCAGCGAGGCTGAGATTTGCAGAGCCTCTTGGTCCTCGTCTCCTCCATCTGTGGTGACACAGGGGCAGGGAAGGGCTGCAGCAGGGCAGATGGGGGATGTGCCCTGGGGTAGGACACAGCTTGGGATGTCTCGAAAGGATGGAGATTCTCACAGCCTTTCTGCCAGAGCCTCCCTGGGGGACTGTGCTGGCTCAAGCATTCAGTGGAAGACAGAAATCCTGCCAAGAGCTGCAAAGGGAGGAGGAGTGCGTTTGCAGCTCGTTGCTGTTTCCACGCTGGCCCTGGATTGGCAGTGGCTGAGTCAGAGTGATCAGGGTCTTGTTGGCTAAGCCCTCCTGCAGCCTGAACCCCTCGTGCAGCATGAGCCCCTCTGCAGCCTGACCCCCGCCCGCAGCCCCAGTTTGACCTCCCACGTCCTCCGCTCTTGGCTCAGGCCAGGGTGGCAGTGATGCCAGAGCTGTCCCCATCAGGGCTCAGCACCTGGCAGGCAGCAGACACACAAACATGCACACGCACACACACACAAAGTCCCCCTCTTGCACTTTTGGCCACCTTCTCAAATGCCAGCAGGACGCCGCAGCCCCTTTCCATCCCTGCCCATCTGTGTCGGCAGCGCAGCCCCCTCCCGCTCGGGGCTGGCAGCATTCCCACACAGGCATCCCATGCCATGCCCCATGCTCCAGAGCCTGGACATATGGATGCATTGCCCTATGAGGGGGCACTGCCCAGCATGGCTTGAGACAGCGTGTAGTGCTCCTGGAGCATTAGCCGCCAGCGCCTGAGAGCTGAGATGGGCAGGCTGGCAGCTGAGCTGAAGATTCAACAGAGACCTGCTCCTGCTGCAACCATAGAGGCACCCAGATTTTGTGTGGATAAACCCCTTTCCCTCCCCAAACCACCTCAATGCGGTTGGGGATGGCAAGAGGCAGGATGGGGATACAGCTGATTCTGCCATACAATGAGACCTTTGGTCCACTGAAGGGGAAAGCACTGAGAGCTGCTCACTGCCAGAAACATGACCCTGCAAATACATCTTGAACGCAAGCGGGTTGCCCAGGAAGGCTGTGGAATCTTCATCCTTGGAGGTATTCAAAAGCTATCTGGACATGGTTCTAAGCAGCTGGGTCTATGTGGCCCTGCTTGAGCAGATGACCTCTAGAGGTCCCTTCCAACCTCAACCAGCCTGTAACTTCATGAAGGGGTTGTGCTCCTTGCAGGAGAGCTTTGAGGTAGGAGCAGAAGCATCAGAGACCTGAGAGAAAAGGGGCAGGACTACAAGGGGAGCAAGAAGCTGGGGGCAGAGAAGAGGGCAAGGTATGCAGGGCCCAAGATGACATATTCAGCCTCCACATCATGCTCTGTCAGGTGGGCCAGCACATCATGTTGGCAACAGACAGGGCAGGAAGACTTGACCCAAAACTTCAGACACCCACAAGACACTGGGCATTTCTGGAAGCTGGCCCCAGACTGGAGGCCAGCAGCTTGGCTCTCTGCCGGTGCAGGCAGGGTGCAGGCAGGCCTTCATCCAGCTGGGTTACACCTTCGGGGTCTTCGCCCATCCGGCTGTGTGTTCGAGGTGCAGTGCACAGCAATGGCGATGCCTTCTGAAGAGGCGGTTATAGAATCCCATGTGATCCCAAAGCTGATCCCTCCTTCTGCTCATCTTCGCCTGTAAATCATTCAAAAAGTTGCTCGATCTTAACGTAAAGTTAACACTTTTTCCGCAGCAGCAAGGGCCTCTGTTTAGTTTTTCCACGCCACTAGTCTAATCCAAAGGTTTGTGTTTGGATTCCTGCTTCCCTTGGACTGTTCATAATCCAAAAAATAGGGATTGGGCAATAGCAGTTGAAAGGGGAAGGTAACACCTCTCTTTTCTTCTTCAACACCACCAAGGCTGATACTAGATAAAATAAAAGGGAAAGGGCAAATCAGGGAAAAGGGAGGGTTTTAGCTTAGATTCTTTTTTTTTTCCCCATTTAAAAATTAATTCGTTAGTGATTGTCCAGGGCAAAAAGACATTTGTTGCTTTGACCCCACAAGATCTAGGAATGTTTTTAATTCCTGGCTATCCTTGTGAAGCTCCACCTGGGGAGGCAGCAGGAGACATCCCCTGGAGGGTCCCAGCAGCTCCTAGGACTGAGCTTCTGTATGGGGGAAGATGTGGTGACTAATCCAGGAAATCCTATTCTCCTGGAGAAGATGACCCTGTCCTGATCCTGACTGTTGTTCCTGGTGTGCAGCATTTTTCTCATAAGGCTGACAGGTCCATACCCTGACCCTGGAAAATGCTTGCCTTGGCAAGACCATGGCAGCATCACACTAAGCCAGCACGCTGGATGCTGGAGAAGGTAAAGAAGGAAATGTTGAGCCCACTGTGTGCTGAATGCCGCCCAAACGCTCTGGAGCTGCTTGGGCCCCCCAGTTCAAGAAAGATAAGGAACTACTGGAGAGAGTCCAGTGAAGGGCTACAGAGATGATCAAAGGACTGGAGCATCTCTCTTATGAGGAGAGGCTGAGAGAGCTGGGTCTGTTTAGCCTGGAGAAGAGAAGACTGAGGGGGGATCTTATCAATACTTACAAATACCTTAGGGGTGGGTGTCAAGAGGAGGGGACCAGACTCTTCTCAGTGGTGCCCAGTGACAGGACAAGGGGCAATGGGCACAAGCTGAAACATGGGAAGTTCCATCTGAATATGAGGAGGAACTTCTTTATTTTGAGGGTGGCAGAGCACTGGAACAGACTGCCCAGGGAGGTTGTGGAGTCTTCTTCTCTGGAGATATTCAAAAACCTGCCTGGATGTGATCCTGTGCAACATGCTCTAGGGGAACCTGCTTTGGCAGGGGGTTGGACTAGATGATCTTCAGAGGTCACTTCCAACCCTAACCATTCTGTGATTCTGTGTGATTCTGTGATTTGGTTTCCGAGTCTTTTTACTTTTAAAAGTTACACTTGTGAGACTCTCTTCTTCCCTCTAGCGTCCATTTCAAGATGTTCCTCCTGCTATTCAAATACAGCCGAAGCGGTGGCTTGCCTGCTTGCACGTGCAGTCGCTCTCCTACTCAGGCGCAGGTTTTACATTTATAAACTATACCGCAACTCCCCATCCGGGAATCTGACACTTTATTTTTTCTGGTTTACGCTGTGCCGTGCGGGAAGATCCTGTTGCAAGGCCGTCATCCCCCGGCCTGCTTAAAAAATTATCTCGATTACTCCCTTAATTTTAGCACAATCACACCGAGCTCCAGCTGGGGACATGCAGGCGCAATGAGGTTTTTGATGGCCATGGGGAGAGGACGTGCCGTGGCAGACACCTTATTTGAGGGACAGGGCAGAACAAGGCCCTGCTCTTGTTGCCTGTGTAAGACCACACCACACCTCCTCTCAGATCACACGATTCGTCCTTGGGCCATAGGAAACCAGCGCAGAGCTGAAAAATGACTCCACCGCCCCTAAGGCTTGATCAAGGCTGTCACCGCAAAGTTGTCTTTTTTCTAGTGACAGCAAGAGACCTCCCAGGCAGGATCTCCACTACATGGGTCACCTCCCAGCTAGCTGGACTGGTTTCAAAAAGCCCAGTCAGCATTTCCCTCTGTGGGGACAGAGACAACAGACATTCCCCTCTTCTGGGGACCTGGCAGCAGACCTGCCCTCCCTGATGCATCTGCAGCAGGACAGCTCTCCGCCTGCAGCACCAGCTCACAGTCTGTGGTGGCACCTTGAACTCAGTCCAGGACAAGCCCTCCTTGCTGTCCCGCAGCCTTCCTGCCCTGCCTGCCCCCCCTGCCCACACCTCCCTGGAAGGTCCAAAAGCTTCACAGGCTTGCTCAAGGAGCCACGTACATTGACACGAGGTGTGCTGTCCCCAGCGGACACTCCTATGCCATCTCCACTCTTCGAGGCTGGTCCTTTGCCTCAGCCAGGAGAGGAAAGACGTTTACCTTCACATTTCCAGTATCCTCCAGGGGAACTTTAGAGAAGCAAGATGCTGCCAACAATAAAAACATGGCCAGGATACTCTGGCATACTGAGAAAGCTATCACAGGGCAGGATTCATCTCACCTGGTATTGGATGGTACCAAGCAGACATCTAAACCATTTCAAACCCTATTCTATTAATGGAGAGACTGGCACTACTGGAGAATGAAACAGCTGACTAATCATACTCCAGAAGTGTCCATGTCCTACCACGGGTGCAGACACTGCCCATGGCAATGAGCAGTGGGTTCTGAACACAGTGGCAAGCCAAAAACCATGTAGGAAATGATCCTGAGCTGACCTGTTGTTTGTATGTATTTGAAGAGGAGTTGTGTACAAGACTTCCCCTCCTGAATATCTCCTGGACTTTCTCCTCCTTGGCAGCCAAAGAAAGTACCTCCTCTTCATCTAGCAATGAAGATGAATTTGTTCCAAGTGCAAAGCAACTCCAAGCCTTTAACGTGAGTAAGTAATGGCCTCAGTAACAAGGACGACAGCCATGAGCTCTGTGCAGGAGGTGGGCTGTGCACACAGCTGCAATGGGGACACTGGACAGGGCTGGCATTCCCTTTGACCTGTCCCCAAATGGGACACTAAGGTCCCTGTGACAGGCTGGGCTTTGCAAAGCTGGGAGGTGCAGAACACAACCCAAGTCTGAGCAGGAGCCGTCTTCACTTGTCAGGGCCCATTTCTTTGGGTGAGGTACCGTGCCGGACACGCTCCCTTCAAGAGGAGGAAGGATTTTTAGACACTGAAACAACTGGCTGACTGGCTGGCACACAGCTCCCCGCTTCTTTCTCCAATTAGTTTTTAAAGCTCTGGCTGAGCAGAGCCTTTCAGTATGCAGGGCAGCACCAGCCACTCCAGCAGAGCTGCTTGCAGGACACCAGTTAAGTGATGCTGAGAGGCCTCCTGGATGGACTGTGCTTCTGCTAACGCTGAAGCATCATTCCCTTTGCTCCAAGCCCTACAGGGCAGCTACCCCCAGCTAAGCACCCCGTCCTTTAGCAGTATGCGCTGATGAGACTTAGCTCCTGGCAGAAAACTCTTCCCTGTGGCACTGAGGGGAGCAGTTCTCATGCCTCTGTCCTGCTTACACACTAGATACCAATTTGGCAGCCAGCAGCAAATCCCATTAAGGCAGTGAGTTACTTAAAGGCATCAGCAGCTCCTGGCCCATTATAAGAATGAGGAGACGGACCCTGGTAATGTACATTCAAAACTGGTTGCATCCAACTGGAAGCAACGATCTTACTGAGATAAATATTAACAGAGTCTGCAAAGGCAGGGATGGGAATAAGTTCATTCATTAAATGACTTTGTCCATATTCAAGGGACCAATGCAGGATTTTAACAGAAGAAACAGCAACAAGAAAATGTACAATGAAACTCCATATATTTCCCTTTTGGGCCAAGAGAATCAAATTCACGGGTAGCCCATCATGTCTGACAATTCCTAATTAGCCTATTAAAGCCCTGGCTGGCTTTTACATTTTCTAGATGAAAAAGGTGGAAAGTGGATGAGCAGAGGCTCAAACCAGAGCAATAATTTCCTCTGTGGATCTGCTATAGCTGTGCAGACCTGATCTGCAACAGTCCTGTTTATTTTGCTTGTCCTGGAAACTGCGACAGAGAACAGTGTGGCAGCTCTGGGAAACCTTGAGGTGCACTCACTACCATCAGAGAGGAGACTACCAGCCCTTCTTCCCTGTTAGGTCGGGCTGTGATCGTGAGCTTGCTCTCTTAACAAGCCTCCCTGCTGCTCCATGCACGACAGCCTGTCACTAGGTCTCATTACGCATTTAGCTTCAGAGCACATACTCTTGCACATACCACTCAACAGGTCAGTTTGCCCAGAAAGGATGCAACAAAGGTGCCATGCAAAAAAATCATGCCTCTGACAGAGCTGTCCACCAATGCTTGGCTCTGCTACCTACTAAGCTTCCATGTGCTGAGAACTAATTAGTCTTCCCCAACTCCCTCTGCCAAAACCATATACCAAGATGTGAACATGATGGAGGGAAGTCAGATCCCTACTGGTGTCGCTGCTCTGCTGCCAAGTCGCTTCTCCTTCCTCTCTGTATGCATGAAACCAGCCTCTGTCCTGCTGGGTAACACAGCTGGAGAGCTGGAGATCCACCTCAGGAAAGCAATGCCCAAGAGCTAAGTGTTGTCCCTTCACTGAGCATGGGAGCATCCTTCTTTGGCCTCCTGCTCTGTGCTCTGGGCACGCGGTCAGCAGTGCAGCTTGAGACCAAGCACACCTCCCAGATAAGCATGGGGTGTCCTGCCCGCAAGGTCCATCTGAGAGCAGAGCTTTTGCTTTCCTGCACATAACCCAGAGGTTCAAATGAGGAGAATGGCATCAAGATACTGCCCTGCAAGTGCCCCAGGGCCCCCAGCTCCTGGCATCGCCGCTTTCTGCTGCAGGACAGTGCCACTAAAGCCATGCCAACTGCTTTGCTCCTCAGGCCTTCAAGTCAGCTCTGGTCACTAAATCCTCATGGTGGCACTGCCAGGAAACATGAGCACATGGCTTCAAGCCTGTCTTACACACCCATCCCTACTGATACACACCTGAGAAGGTGCTGGGTCACCAGCTGATGCAGTGATCAATAAGTACCTTCTCCTGTCTCTGTACACACATGCCACACCGCTACACGGCATGTGACTGCCTTGGTTAGGCCATCAGGGTGGCAGAGTTGGTTAGTAAGGGGTGGGGTGGCTCTTTTTAGGGTCACACACTGCCTGCACCCCTGAAAGTTATCACTGGGGTACCTGAAGGGAAGTTAAAACAGGAAATCCTCAGTTATATGGTTTTGATGAAGCCCTCAGTGACTCTTACTTCCCACATATGAGGGCAGAGCTTTTTATCATTTCTCCAAGCCCTCTCCACCACCACAGAGAAGGTCCTTGCCCCATGCACATACAGAGCCAAGTTGTTTGCCATGAGACCAGCTCACAGGTGCCTTTGAGAGTACTTTCCAGATCCATACCCAGAGTTTTGCATCTGCCGATGCACACATGCAGACCCGTCTAGCCGTCCCAGTTTCCACGCACAAAAACTCATTTATGTTTTTTTTTCCTTCCGCCCCTTTGAAATCAAAGATTCAAATTAAGAAGGAGGCTCTGAATATTCGGAGAAGGCAGCTCTACCCATCATCCACTGATACGACCCTGGCTATAGAGAAGGGCCTGATTGTCAACAGTGCTGACTGCCAGCGAGGGCTGCAGACTTCAAGCAGGCAGGGAGGGCACAGAGCATTTCTGAAAACTATGCTGCCACTTTCTTCTTTCTTTTATAAGGTCAGATTCTTTTTTGGTGATGGTCATGGTCAGTGACACTGGCAAAAAGTCAATTTTAGGAGCCCGTTTAAGGACACAGGCACTGTTGTTGGGTGACATCTGACAGGAAATCCTGCCTGCATCCATAGTATTGCACAGAATCACACGCTGCATAGTTTTTAATGATTTTTGATGGATGATTTCCTCCAGGACCCACCAAAACTGGGCAAATGAGCTTCAAGCTCCAAATTATTTTGTAGGAGAAAGTGGTACAAGTATCACCATGATGAGACAAAGTTTTGGGGCTTTCTCTGTTATTCCGCTCCTCTACGTTAAGCTGACCAGTAGAAAGAAGACATAAACCAATTTATTAACTCAACACGTAATCACTGTTCTATCAATTAATTTAAAAATATATATCTAACATAGTAACTTAAACTGGAAAAAAATGTGATGACGCTTGGTTTCAGACTGCAACATCAATAAAGTTGTAAGGCACAGTCACTTGGATCAACATCTCACAATCTGCAGTCACTAAAACAGATGCTTTGAAACTCACCTGAATATAAAGCAAATCACAGAATCATAGAATCACAGAATGTTAGGGATTGCAAGGGACCTCAAAATATCATCTAGTCCAATCCCCCTGCCGGGGCAGGATTACCTAGACCATATCACACAGGAACACGTCCAGGCGGGTTTTGAATGTCTCCAGAGAAGGAGACTCCACAACCTCTCTGGGCAGCCTGGTCCAGTGTTCGGTTACCCTCACCGTAAAGAAGTTTTTCCTCATATTTATGTGGAACCTCCTGTGTTCCAGCTTGCACCCATTGCCCCTTGTCCTGTCAATGGATGTCACTGAGAAGAGCCTGGCTCCATCCTCATGACACTTGCCCTTTACATATTTATAAACATTAATGAGGTCACCCCTCAGTCTCCTCTTCTCCAAGCTAAAGAGACCCAGCTCCCTCAGCCTCTCTTCATAAGGGAGATGTTCCACCCCCTTAATCATCTTTGTGGCTCTGCGCTGGACTCTCTCTAGCAGTTCCCTGTCCTTCTTGAACTGAGGGGTCCAGAACTGGACACAATATTCCAGATGCGGCCTCACCAGGGCAGAGTAGAGGGGGAGGAGAACCTCTCTTGACCTGCTAACCACACCCCTTCTAATACACCCCAGGATGCCATTGGCCTTCTTGGCCACAAGGGCACACTGCTGGCTCATGGTCATCCTGCTGTCCACTAGGACCCCCAGGTCCCTTTCCCCTATGCTGGTCTCCAACAGGTCTGTCCCCAACTTGTACTGGTACATGGGGTTGTTCTTGCCCAGATGCAGGATTCTACACTTGCCCTTGTTATATTTCATTAAATTTCTCCCCGCGCAACTCTCCAGCCTCTCCAGGTCTCTCTGAATGGCTGCGCAGCCTTCCGGCGCGTCAGCCACTCCTCCCAGTTTGGTGTCATCAGCGAACTTGCTGACAGTGCACTCTATTCCCTCATCCAAGTCATTAATGAATATATTGAATAGTACTGGTCCCAGTACCGACCCTTGAGGGACTCCGCTAGACACAGGCCTCCAACTGGACTCTGTCCCATTGACCACCACTCTCTGGCTTCTTTCCTTCAGCCAGTTCACAATCCACCTCACTACCCGATCATCCAGACCACACTTCCTCAGTTTAGCTGCGAGGATGCTGTGGGAGACCGTGTCAAACGCTTTACTGAAATCGAGATAGACCACATCCACAGCTTTACCATCATCTATCCACCGGGTTATGCCCTCATAAAAGGCTATCAAGTTGGTTAAGCATGACTTCCCCTTCGTGAAGCCGTGCCCTCGGTAAAGCAAATGTCCTATTGAAAAAACAAGAGATTATTCCCTTACTTCCCTGCCTTGCCTTTGCTGCAGCATTACTTAAAATTATTGTCATATGAAATTGGGAAGTCTATTCGATCTAAAAAACTAGAGGTGGGATGCCTGACTCTAAAGGCACACACAGGGGATGCTCTGACACCTGCTTACAGAGGTCAGCTCTGCTAATGAAACTCCGGTATGCATTCTATCCAAGAGAAATCCTTCCAGGTAGCTACAGAGTGAACAAACATGTTAATATTGGGATGAGCCACCTGGTCAGCGTTTGTTCCCATAGCAATGCAGGCAACAAGAACCTTGGCTGCCTGTGAATGGGGTAAGCTCCGGTGGGGGTATCAGCTCTGAAACCACCCAGCCTTCCTGGGCTCTTCCTCAGGCAATGCACCCCTCCCTTACAACCCGCTCCAGTTGACACTTCCTCTCAAGCCCTTGGCTTTGTTCCTGCATGTTAAACATCCAGGACTGCAAAAGACACACTGTGGGGCTGCTGCTAGGTCAGGCATGAGAGCATGAGAGGGAATGCCCTGTGTCCCTCACCTCCTCCAGCCTGCTCCACAAACTGCAGGCTCCATGCCCGGGTTGGTTCAGTGTCCCTGCCTGACTCACAGAGCAGGGCATGGTGTGGATGAGAGGAAATACGTTAGGACTTGTTCTGTTTTAGTGCATGAAGGCTGCAAAAATAACCACATTTTTCTGTAATAAGAGGTTGATTAGCTCTTCTGTTGATCAGCGGGTGCTCTTTAAAGAAAGCATTTCTGGACCAGCTGTAGCCTTAATTAAGGCAAATCATGTCATTTGTTTGAACTGCTCTACTTGCACAGCTCTGTGTTTAGCTTGCAGAAGAAGCTGAAAGTTAGCATCGATCCTTCAAGACTGTGCTGTGTACATGGCTCCAACACACGCTGCCACGTGGGTGTCTCCTAGGACTGGGGACTTTTGTTCTGAGATGTTGTTGAGGCAGTGGGTCTGTCTGGCAATGACTGCAGCATGGCCCTGGCAGTCAGGGGCCAAGCAGTGTTCATCAGCCCAAACCTCTCCGAGGCTTTTGTGGATGAGCAGGCAGCTGGCTGGAGGATCTCTCCAGGAGGGCTCTCATCCACGATGGACCTGAGGAAAAGAGAGAAACACTGTGGTGACATTGCACTCTGGGTCTGAATATCTGCATTTTCCCCACTGGGCTTGCCATCTCCCAGTCTGAAAACTGAACCTACAGTTGCCAGGCCTGGGAGCAGCACAAGGCACACCAGCTTCCCACACAAGGCATGTGCTCCCTGCCTGTGCTGCTCTATAATGACTATCTTAACTTCAAAATCAAGGTATCATGTCACAACTCCTCAGTTTTATTTCTTCAAAGAAGCAACACGATGCTAATCTTACAGTAAGAGGGTTCAGAAATAACCATGTTTTGGTGCATATGCCACTTATGCCACTTATCTAATGCCCGCTTGATTTTCCAAAGCTCTTTCTAAGAAGAATTAATGTAAGTTTCAAGGGGAAAAAACCGAAGTGGGATGTCAGGAACTTGTCCTGGAGTTTACCCAAGGAGAGTCTTGAATAAGTGCCACTACAAGAGCTCTGCAACAGACAGGGGCATTGGCTCTGCATGGGGAACATGCGAATGGAGCAGTAAGAGCACAAGAGAATTCTGGGCTATTATTCAAGAAAATACAAAATTTCAAACGCTCAGGCTATATAGAACATGAGAAAATGTTTCATTTAGTGTTACACATCAAAGGTAAATGTCAGCGCAAATAAAAGGAGTTCTTTTTACAGAACAGACAGGAGACTCCAGAGACAACACAGAAGTCTGCTTTTGCCTGCCATGAAGTCCCTTCTGTTTGTCCCAGACACGCTGCAGGTAGTGCTGCCAGCAGCGCGCATACCTGATGATTGTGGATCCAACAGCTGCTGGTCCTGAAACAGGCCTTTGCCGGCCGGTGCTCCCAGCAGGCTGGTGCTGCCCTCTGGATCCAGAGGCAGACGGCACGCTGTGCTGGCTCAGGAGAGCAAGTTCCTTGCCCAGAGGCTGGGCTGAAGTTTCTTGATGAACCGTTGACCGGCATCGCTGTGTCCGCTGCCTTTCCTCCTCTTGGCTGGGTATTTTTAGGCGTCTTACCCCATGGTTCCTCATTTTCCAGGGTCTTGCTACAACACCCATTACAGATGCAGGTGAAGGACTTTTTGGAGGGGATGGAATCAGACAATGGTTCAGGTTGGAGAACACTGCACCTTCCTGAGTCTGTGAGGAACCTGAAACAGAGGGGTAAGCACAGTGATTTACCAGTTCATCTTACTCCTAAATGACTGACCCAGTCAGTGAAAGGTTTTGGAGAACACTGTGTGATGGAGCTGTGTGGGCAGATGTGTCCTGGGGCACACAGCGATACTGGCCTTGTTGAATTGCTTCCTCTGATAGTTGAAGGTTTAGGTTACTCAGCAGCCTCCCTGCCAGTACTGCTGGTGATGTGCCAAGCATTGGAACTGCTCATGAGCTGTGCACAGCTCAAGAGGGAAAGACCAGATCATCCATCCTTGTTTTCTCAGGCAGGATCATACCTGCATCATTCCTGACCACTGTTTGCACTGACTTGTTTTAAATACCTCAGGACCCCATTCAGTGATCTGAAATTCAAGGCACAGGAATAATCACAGATGAGTGGATCCACTTTGTTTTAATCAGAGGCAGAGATGTAAGAATAAGATCTTGAGAACAGCCTTAAGATTAGAGAAAGTGCCTGACTGCTACGGAAAATACAGCACTACATGCAGGGCTACTATCTGGCTGTTCATATTTTAGCCCGTGTAATCCTCAGGTGCAACACACAGAGAAGAAAAATCTTGTTGCTGACTTATGAATATAACGTGCATGCATATATGCTTACAACCATTCTATATATAGCAGGGATCCGATTGCTCTTGTCTATCAAGAGAACCAGCTGTATCTAAGTGCCTGATGTGAAAGGTCCAGGGCAGGAACACAATCTAAAGAATGTGCCACCAAAACCCAGGCCCAGAAAGTTCAGCTTTATAGCTTCTAATTAATGAGGAGGTATTTCACTGCTTAGATAACCACATAAAGCTGATACAAAATTTTCACTGAACAGTTTCCATCATTCTATATGGTTAAAAAAGGTCTAAATTTCATAGGGTTTTTTATTTGGTTTTAAGTAAAGACACTCTGAAAGACTGGTATGCCTGACTCAAGAGCCCGAAATAACACTCAACGACTTCCAAAGAGTGCAGACTATATGGGTCTGATGCTACAAACACTTTTACACAGGAGCAGTTTTGCTCAGATAACTTGTCCTTTCCTGGTCAGAAGGATTGTTTCCAGCAACAAGTTCTTCTGGGAGAAAATCACATTGGGTAAGACACACTTCCAAAGTTAAGTGTTGAGGCATTTAAATACCTCTCCAAATCTTGACACAGTCTCAAGTCACAGAGGCCAAGTGTATTTTTAACTGCCTTGCTGAATAAAGTCTATCAGTTGTTAAAATTTTATCAGGCATTTGCTCTGCAAAACACATATATCTATTAGTGACAGTGCACACAGGCTATTGTGTTTGTGATTATATTAATCTTGGTTATTAATCACAGCTGCCTGTGATTTGGGATCTGGGTCATCCGCCCCCTCCCCTTAGGTAATACTAGATTTCAAACCACTCCATCAATCTTGTAACCAAATCCTAGGAGATTTGGTTACAAGATGGGCAGATCTATGCCCAGCCATTCACTTTTGTAGTCCTATAGGGCATGACACTGGTACGCCGTGAGATGTTTGGGGCATTGTCTACTCAATCTAAAAAGATGATGAGATCATAGTAAATCATGCTCAATCTAAAGAAATCATATTAAATCTAAAAAAGATCAGATTAATTCTAAAGACTGCTAGGTTAACAGTTGGACTTGATGATATTAAAGGTCCTTTCCAACCAAAATGATTCTATGATTCTATGAGATCATAATCTAAGACTTCTGTGACCACTCCTTTACATTTTTCCGAACAGCTTCTATTCCCGTTAAGGAGATATTGCTTATATTACTGTCAATACACAGAGGCTTTGAATAGTTTAATGATACTTCTGTTTTTTCCAAAATATATTCTACTTTTCCAAATTTTAATAGATTCATTTTTGCCCTTGAAAGAAATGTAAAATGGAAACTCATATGCCAATATTTATTGAGGCAAAAAAAAAGTTATTATTAACAATAGAAATAGATTAAAATTGTACTTTTTTAAGCTCCTCTACTTGATATGTATTTGGAATAACCATTATTAATGTTTCTAATATTCTTAAATATGATATTCAACAAGTAGTGAAGAGTGGGAATTCTGCTTTCATTCATGTAAATGCAATTCCAGAGAGGTCTTTGGCTTTGTTCCTGAGTAGAAGAGCACGTTTCATTTTTAAACCCTTTACCGAATGCATCCCTTTGGTTGCATATCTTTCCAGAATTCCCAGTTGCCCCGTTAAACCTTAATCATTAGCTCAACCATTATTTCCATCAATGCCAGCTGGGGTAAAATACAGCTCAGTTGGAACAACAGTATTTTAGACTCAGCTGGCATTGCCATAAATTAATGACACAAAGTAAAAGACAGAGGCACATCCTTCCTCTAGACTTGATGCTAAGCTGCTGTAAGATCAGCTTTGTTCCTCTTAATTCTACACATCCATGCTGAAATGTATCAACTGATGGTCAACACAGCTGGCCACCACGTCCTGCTTAAAAACTGGAATGGACTACTTAGAGTCTGGCTCTGCAATGGTATTTCCAAATTGCTGCCGCAGAGCACAGAAGCCAGATCTTGTAAAACACTGCAGTTACTAATACACCTATCTACTAAAGGGTTAGTAGCATGTGTCACTACCCGATAATAACCCTTCCCCAGAGGTCTAGGTCCAGTACCTGAGGAAGACTGGGAGAGACAGGAGTGGCAAGAAGAATCAAGAGAAATCCTTTCAATGAGGTCCTCATCGCAGGTCTCACGCCACTCATCTTCACAGCTGTCAGTCAGCCTGCAGTCTTCACCCTCTTCCTCATCACTAAGAGTTACCTTCAGTGCTTGGGGGGCTTTTTCTTGCTGATCTGTTTGTGGGCACCTGGACAACATCAAGTAGCACACCTTTAGTTAGCCTTTGAGCTGTGAATATCCAGCCAGCCCAGTGGAGCCTGGCATGGCCACACAAACACTTAGCAGATTAGGCACCCACTGTGATTTCCCACTTTCCTGGAGATATGGAAAATCATTCTGAATAATCAGCCATCTAAGCTGCCTGTGTCTGATTATCTGAAAGTGTCCTAAAGTTAATCAAGTGAAATGAGGCAGATTTAAAATACTACACAGTGAAGTAAGCTCAGAGAAATAAAGTCATTTTTACTTCCAAAACCATTATCTGTCTATGAGATGGAGGAATCTCAGCATGGTGTCATTTTCCTTTCAGCCTTTCATTTGGTTAGGCCAATGTGATGCTTGCAGAAAACCTCATCCACTTTCACTGCTTTCACTGTCTGAAGTTAGAACCTGTCAGGGCCAAGAATGTCTTACCAGTTATGAAAAGTCATTTCCTTGCTCTTGCTAAGCAAGCAAGCCCACCCTGCCTACACTGGTCTTCAGCCTGCTCTAGAGAGGGGTCAGAGCTTCCCTCAGGTTTCTTCTCCCTTGCCCATCCCACAGATCCTCCAGCGGGGAGGATGGATGAATGGCTTGCCACTGCAGGGACAGGAAGGCAGGAGGCCAAGACTATCCCCCGAAACGGCCACCAGGTGGCCAAAGAGTTTATTTTACTATTCCAGCAGAAAATGAACACCCGTTTACCGCACGGTAAGGTTTCTCCCGTGGTCTCACCGCTTGTGCTGCTTTCTCTGTACTCTCAGTTCAGAGAACACATCTTCCTGGTGCCGATCTCCTCCTCTTCCAGAGCCGTGAAGGGTTTCTGTCCTCAGACCGCAGAGTTTCAAAGGGCTCACTGCAGGTGGCTGCAAAAATGACAGAAGTCACCTTGATAACCCCAGGAGCTCTCCCCAGCTCTGTTTCTAGATGGTGCATTTTAGAACGCATCAAAGTCCGATGTTACTCCTGAGTTTTCGGATCACCCCTCACCATTTTCTTGCTCTTCAGTTTTAAGAAGCCCCATGCGCCAGTCACGTGCACTGTTACAGCTTGAGGAACCCAGGGTGGCAGTAACAAAAATGTTGATTTATATCTTTCTGGTATATAAGCCTGTACCATCTATGCCAATAAGCATATTAAGACCAGTACCACAGAGACTGCATCATTCAGCATATGACTGCAGCCTCTTCCACATCCTAGTTTATAACACACAGTAATTCACTCAAATGTTCAAATTTGTTTCAGAAAAGCTTCCAGTGCTCAGGCAGTGGCAGCAGAGAGACAAGGGAGGGACACATTTTTTCCAGCAGTTCTTTAACATCTGTTGTCAGCATTAAGTGAGGCTGTGGACAGCGCAGCGATGCAGGTGTCCTGTGCATGCGGTTTCCCTGATTTAGAACAGTCTGTCATTACCCCATGTATGAGTACAAGTTGGGGACAGACCTGTTGGAGAGCAGCATAGGGGAAAAGGACCTGGGGGTCCTAGTGGACAGCAGGATGACCATGAGCCAGCAATGTGCCCTTGTGGCCAAGAAGGCCAATGGCATCCTGGGGTGTATTAGAAGGGGTGTGGTTAGCAGGTCAAGAGAGGTTCTCCTCCCCCTCTACTCTGCCCTGGTGAGGCCGCATCTGGAATGTTGTGTCCAGTTCTGGGCCCCTCAGTTCAAGAAGGACAGGGAACTGCTAGAGAGAGTCCAGCGCAGAGCCACGAAGATGATTAAGGGGGTGGAACATCTCTCTTATGAGGAGAGGCTGAGGGAGCTGGGTCTCTTTAGCTTGGAGAAGAGGAGACTGAGGGGTGACCTCATTAATGTTTATAAATATGTAAAGGGCAAGTGTCATGAGGATGGAGCCAGGCTCTTCTCAGTGACATCCATTGACAGGACAAGGGGCAATGGGTGCAAGCTGGAACACAGGAGGTTCCACATAAATATGAGGAAAAACTTCTTTACGGTGAGGGTAACCGAACACTGGACCAGGCTGCCCAGAGAGGTTGTGGAGTCTCCTTCTCTGGAGACATTCAAAACACGCCTGGACGCATTCCTGTGTGATATGGTCTAGATAATCCTGCTCCGGCAGGGGGATTGGACTAGATGATCTTTTGAGGTCCCTTATAATCCCTAACATTCTGTGTGATTCTGTTTAAATGCATGCACATGCATCCATGTCGTGTTGAACCTCAGGGCCCACGAAAGCTAACCATGACAAGCCAGACTGCACCCCCTTCCATACATGGGTATCCTCTCACTAAGTTACTGCTGAAATGAGCAGGCTGACCCACAGGGCTGGGGTACCACGTCACTGCCAAGAGGAAAAAAACTTTGGCTTTGTGTTTGTTTGGTGAATAGGAATGACCTTGCAGTGTTAGCAATCTGATTATTTACACCAACATCGAAGAAGCGCTGTTGAAAAAAATCTTTTGCTTAATAGCTGATGTAGAAATACCATCAAATTTTGCAACCCTGCCTTGCGCTTTGCTCAGCCAGGACCATAGGAAACGTGATGCCAGCCGCTGATAGGTGATTTTCACTTGTTCCTTTACAGCTGATGGTTAATTGCTGCTAGCACATGGGCACCTTTTTAACATCAGAGCAAAAGACTCTCCGTCCTCCTCAAGGCGAATTGCATGTTGGGGGGCTTTTGGGCTACAGAAGACAGTGAGCCACCACAAGCCACAGTGGGAGTTTTGTTTAGCCCATGATTTATGGGGTTCACCAGGCAGGAATATGAAGTATACAAGAAAAACGTACACCTAGCTTTTGCCTCCTTGCACGAAGAGCCTTGGTGGGGCTCCCACATATAACTTGACTGAGTCCTAAGAAAAAAGGAAAAAAGAAAACATTTTACTCCAGCGTTTAACAAAAGGTGCTGTCTTTGAAATCAGCCAACATCATTTCCCATAGACAAGAGGATGTAATATTTCATGGTGTAGGTTCACCATGTCAGCTGGCGTGGCGTGACACTGCTGCCAAGAGGCAGTTTCTCTGTGTCTAACAGAATCTGTCTCCTTGTGCTCCTGCCCTGCCTCCTCCACTGTGCCGGTGCAAACATTTGTGTGGCCACATGGTGAGACAGATCAGGGAACAGATCCAGATTAAAACTAAATATGCTTTTTTGTTTTTTTTTTGTTTGTTTGCTTTGCTGGGTTGTTTTTCAGCTGGATCTTGATCAGAATCAGGTTCCCCAGGTGGCTGTCAGACGCTCTTTCCAAAACAAGAGACAAGACAGCAAAGGGGCAGGAAGAAGCAGTGAACATTGGGTAAAACTGCCTCTATCAGTAGTGCTAGCTACCTAAAAGTGCATGTGAAATTATGGTCTCATTCCCTGGCAAGCTGTAATGGGTTTCCATGTACTTTTCCAAATGTGCACTCAGCTGTTGACACTGCATTGCTTCATCTAGTTCATCATCCTGAGTCGTACCTACAGCAAGGAACTGAGGTGGGACTGGCATCTGAGAGAAGTAGCCCACAATACTGGGAAAACAAACACCATCTTCCTGTCTATTCTGCACCCTACGAGCCAGTGGAGTTGCACCATCAAGGTCGTTCCAGGAGCCAGGGAAGGATGTCTTGGAAAGTGCCAAATATTGTACCAGAAGTGAACTCCCTTTCTATCCAGCTGTCCTCAGGAGCTGCTAAGTTGGCAGTACTTCCAAGTGGCCAGGGCATGAAGGGCAGTGGTATGCCTGTAGAACAGGTATGTGAAGTCAAGGAACTGACTCCTCTTGCTGACAGACCCACCCCTGGAAACCCAAAAGTGCTCATCAATAGCAGCGATGTTGCTGCAGCATGAGACTGCAGTACAAGTAGTTTGAGCACGTGATCCAACGGGGAGTGAATGTGCATCACCATGCCTTTCTAGAGGACTACCTTGGACCACATTCCTATGACTGAATAAGATGTGCCCAGATGTGACTTCAGTGAGCACCAGCTAGGCTGACGTGTAATTTAAAGGACTGAGCAGGACAACTTTTGACGAGGTGTGAAAGGCAACCTCAGCAAGGGAGCACCATTGCAGTATGGGGCTGTCAAGAGGGATAGCAGCACATAAAGCATGGGAATGAGGGGCTGAGGAGGGGGAAGCCCAGATGACTTGCACCTGCTGCTGCAGGGGGAAATAAAGGAAAGCCCATGCTAGAGCAGGTGAGACCCATGGACGAAAACATATGCCGAACCTGATGTAGCAGTGGCATGGGTGGGTGGTATTCAAAGCACCCAGGCTTTCATTAGCAATAATAACATTCAGAAGGAGGTGGAGGTGTGGGAAAGAACAGGATTAAAAAACATACATTACCATGTGTTAAATCACTGGAGTAATCCGGGAACAGCTCATGAGAAACAGTGAGATCTGGAAGAAGACAGCCACCATACAACAAGCGGGCATTGCCAGATCCCCCTGCATTAGCAGAAGACTGCGCAGTTCCAGGTCTAGAAGTTGTCGGGGGTCTTGGGCCGCATCCAGACTGCCTTGCTACTGCCCCAAGATACAGATCTAAAAGAGAGGTTTTGCTAGTGTAAGCACAGTCATGCAAGGCTTCAAACCACACCATCACCATACACTGCCAATGTGGTGACTGCTGCTGCACACTTGGAGCTGTAGGGGACAGAAAAATATGTCATTGCAGCTACAAGAAACATGCTGGAACAGGTCAAGCCTGGAGACAGCAGGTTTCTTGGTGCTGCACTGAGTCTCTCGTAGCTGTTCGCTGCAGATGGCAGAGCCTGGGGACCCCCAACTAAACCAAAGTCCCTTCCTACCCTCTTCATACTCCTGGGCATCAGGGACAGGCTGCTGGCTGAGGATGGGGTCAGGAACCACTCTGTGCATGCCACCCGCCTCTGATTGCCCTACGGGTGAGCCTGCATGTGTCCAGGGCTCTGCTACTTCCCCTGCCTGCATGCCTAGGGTAAGAGTAAGCTGCCTCTCATTTGCTGCCCACCTGCCTGCGGGGGAACCACTGCAGGCTTGCCACAGGCACAGTCCAAGCCCCCAGTCTTAAAACATATTGCTTAAATGCCCAGGCACAACACAGATGGTGATGGCCACCTTACCGGAGCTATTGGTCAATCAGGGCAAACCATGTACCAGGAGTTGTGGAAATCTGGGAATGGCAGTGATAGATTTGTCCAGTACTGCCTCAGAGACAGATATTTCTCTACCACAGGAAGAAATGTGAAAACTGAGTTTTTGTAATGTTACAGGGCAGGGTGGATTATACAAAAGCTAGTGAAGGAAGACAGAGCCTTGTCCTCTTACCTGCCCAACCACCAGCTGCCCTGGGAGCTCAGCACAGCACAGCTGCAAGAGCAGCATGTGCAGCCAACAACCCACAGGAGAGCAAATTTCATTTTGGTGCCTAAATGAATAGTGTGCTTTGTAAAGTGTTGAGCGTCTACCAGCTCCACAGTGGAGCAATCAACTCTGCAATAACATGGCCATTTCCTTAAAGAGCTGAGCGTTAGGGACCTTTAAAATATCTTGGCCACAGTTGTTAATGCAAACCCATGAAATACATACTGCGTGAAAAGTACCCAAGTCGTCATTGCTATAAGAAAGAGAAAAATATGGAGATGTCTGAACCTGACCATATGAGCTCATCAGTTTAGAGACGAAGGCAAGAATATAAGTCTGGTTACAACAGGAAACAATACGAATTCACAGTTTTGTGCTCTGTCCCTACTGTTTCTGTCCCCCCCACTTTGTTAACTAGTTTTCTTAACCATATCTGATGTTGCCAAAGCAGGACCACTGAGGGATCAGATTTTAATGGATTTTTTCCCTACCATAACTACTATTACAACTAATGATTTGGACCCACAGGGATTACATAAATGACAAATGTATATACTTATTCCAAAACAAACTAAATTTTTAATGGAGTACAGTTGGCATGCAAACTACAGCTGTGGGGGCTGGGAAGCCAACTGCATTGCCCACACTAATGGGAAGCAACAGGAGCAGCTATAGGAAATAACTTTGTAATATATAATGGTATGTGGTAAAGTGCACGTAGCATGATACGTAAAAGCATGGCCATCTGAACTATAATCAAGGCTACAGGCAAGAAGACAACAGTTTTATTTTCAAACATTTACTCTCTACTCATGAATGTAATGGACTTAATCACAGAGGGAAAGAAAATGGAACAGATCTATTAGGAGATCACGCAATCTCAGTTGCTAGGATGTTGCTACCATTGAAGGGTGGTGACCAAATTGCCCTTCCTATTATGAAATCGGAGTAGGAAATCCTGCTACATCCACGCTACATGGGATTGACTGCTACCACAGAAAGGGCTGTGAACAGCTGTTGTTGAAACATTCCTTTCCAAGCTTTGTTTCTTCCCATCATGCAGAATGAACGTTAAGTACAGACTCCCAGCTACTGCTGGATTTCCTTGACGCTCTAGAGGTCATCTGCATTTTTCTGATCTTGATGTCCAGCTTAGGACAGTTTTCATTTAAATCTGCACTGTGCTGAATTCCAGCTTCCTCACTTCCCAAGTGAAGAAAACAACGTTCTTCCTCCCTTCACTATAATTAAACATTGGCTTTGAAGAGGCCAGCTTACTCTTCATCTTTCTTTTTCACACATCATAACCTGAAAAACAAACCCCGATAGGAAACCATGACGTGTATCCAGCTAAATCACCTTTCTTGATGGATTCCTTGATGATTAGACAATCCTCCTGCATCTTCTTGGAAGGAAGGGGAGCAGTCTGGCTTGCTGGTATTTTGTCCAAATACTCCAAGTGGGGAATGAGTTTTTTTACTTCAGCTCTGTAATTATAATCTGGTTCCTGGAGAAATTGAGAAAGTGACCACTTGAACAGCTTATTTAACAGACTGTGGACTTCCACCAGCAGCACAACAGTGTTCAGTTTGTATGACTGCCATATAACTTGAAACGCCTTTTACAAGGCAAACCTATTCACCTCATTCAACAGAAATAAATACAGTCAGGAGTTTCATCTCACTGTGCTTTCTCCTCACATAATTTCTACTCAAATTGATCACGAACATGTCCTGAACAGTACAAACACATGCCCCCGCCCAAAGGCTCCTTTGCTGTTTACCCACTGATGACTTTGGCATTTGTCTTTGTTATATCATGTGTAATGTACAAAAGCGTAGAAGGCCACTGATGCCCATGGAAAGCCTGGGCACCCTCAGCATTCAGCCAGCCTCTCTCCCTGATTTTGTGATTCTCTGATTGCTGCATCAATACTCAGGTGATAGGAAGACTTGAAAACATGTTATGATTGTTGCTACACATGCTGATGGAAAAAGAAAGAGCATTTCCGTGGATCATGTTTTTAGGCACACCCATAAACTAGCTACAACGAATGAACTTCACTGATTTTCTGGGACAGTCTTCAGGGGTTCAGTGTGTGATTTTATTCACTGCTAGAAGCGATGGCTTACTTCAAAGTACGTTTTCTTCTGCAAGAGGTCACATGCCCACAGCAGGTGCACAGAAGGCTAAAATGGACTGTGCTTGGATTTCTTTTCTGTGTGCTGGAAAAACAACATGATTGCTCCCAATGCACATGGACTCAGTGCGACAGCCATGGGGGGAAGCATGGGTGCAGCCCCCTTCTGCATGTGTGGGTGGAGCTGACATATTATAAAATGATTCACAAGCATATGCCAATGCTCGGGGATCTCTGAGCAGCAAGGCCAACCCAGAACAGTTACAACTGTGCTCAGAGCACACTACAAATTGGGCTGTTTTGGTGGATTCCAGCAGTAGAAAGACACCTTCACGTGGCACATTTACCTTTGGGAAAACTCAGCAATACCTCAGGGCTGACTGGGTTGTGCTGCTTTCCAGTGGGAATATGCTTGGCTAAAATAGTCTCAGATTACAAAAGGCAGCAAATGGTGACGGCAATCTCTTCTGCTTAAAGCATAGTGCAAGAGTGCACTTCTAGTGGCAGAATATGAATGGACAGCTACCTACAAATCAATTGCATCATCCAGATAAATGTTACATTTTTCAAGACATTACAAGCAATATTAGAACACCCCACAAAGCCAAGTCCTCATCCAACACAGAGTTGTCACAAACAGAAATCTTTCTGTGGGACCGCGCTGGCTGTATGCTCCCTCCCTCCGCACAATGCAGCACTGAGGCTGGCAGAGGGAACTCACCAAATAAAGCATGTGTTTGTTGTTGTTAAGAGGCAGACACTAAATTTCTCTAACTAAGCCTTTAATCTTAATTTAGAAAATGAGTCAACCAGCCATGCTACCCCATACCACATGTACTCTGAACAGTGCCTGGACTAGAGCCAATTTCCAGCCATGTTCTGTTGGAGAGAAGCATCCTGGTACACTCATGTTACATTACTGAAACAGAGGCTGCAGAATTTATCATCAGGTTGTTGCTCTTGGTTTAGATAACAGGGGAAGATGAGCTCATCTGAAAATCAAATTACAGAGAGCAAACAGGCCATCTGAAGAAAGAGCAGTAAATTTAGCTGGACCATTCTGTAGATTAAAAATAAATAAATTGGAGACCTTTTACAGAGCTGTAGCAAGGGCCAGACTACAAGAAGGATCTTGAGGAATTAGAGCTGGCCATCTAAGGCACACCAAAGTAAGCCCACATCTATTCTTTTCTACATTTCAGGTGACTTTTCTATACCCTGAAGAAATGCAAACAATATCAGTTGAAACCAAGAAAGCGACAAAGTGCATGAAGAAGCTCTCGGCAGCTGATGGCAGAGTTGGCTTTGTAACCCCCCCAGGGCTGAGCAGCTTCCCAACACAGAGACTGGGTGGGAGACTACAGTGAACTTACAGTCTGCCTCTTACAGCTCAGTGTAAAATATACCATTGTGCAGACTCCCTCACCAATTTCTGGCTGGCATTTGAATGCAACTACTTGCACAAGAGTAGAGACAGCCATTCAGTGTGGAGAAGAGCAGTAGGGCACACCACCACATACCACTCCTCATTGAACTCCCATTATATGATGACATGCAGTAGCATCCCAAGGACTGATTTCCTCAGCTAAACAAACCAAGGGCAATCTGACATTTCTCCATTACAAGTACATTTAAGGACTGAAGATGCCAAGTTTCGCATCCTCCAAAAATACCACTTTCGTTGAGCAGGAATGACAAGGGAATAGAAACAGACTTTCTATGCTATTAGTATATACTGCACCATTTTCATGGCAGGAAATTGTGATAAGGAAGTGTCAGAAGTTACATTTGTCTCTGTGGGAGTACAAGAGTAAGTAGGCATGCTTTGTCCATCAGAAGCAGGCAGTGCTTCCTTACTGTAGGAATACATTTTCTCCTCTCATGATTGCATCTTCCATAAGGGAGAAATGTTGATGGAGAAATAATTTTGGTTATAAATAGTTACAAGTGTGGTCTCTGAAGTATACTTCTACCAGTTCAAAACAGAAAGGCAAGTGTATAATATTTTCTTTTAGATTCCAGAGAGAAAAATCATGATAGCTAAAGCACTACCTTCTGTGGCTCCTTTTACTGAGTGATATGATCAAGCCAACAATTACATCTGAAAAATGCTAATAACTCACATATCTAAGAAGTGAGGAGATTTAAAATATGCGCATATCTACTACATGATTGAGTTTTAGTGATAGCACCTCAGTTTTCAAGTCTAAATCCAGAACAAATATCAAACTCAATCTTTTTTGCAAATTAATGGCATGGGCATGATCACTTTGAAACGCAGAGCAAAGCTATGGAACATGGCACAGTGGAGTCACAGCGCCAGCTCCTGCTCTGCTTTCTAACCCCCGTGTTATCAGCTCTTTACAGTGCCATTGGGGATTGCGCCATCCTTAGTGAGGGCTGTGTATTGCACACCTATGTGTGTGTGTGCATAGGCCTGTTACCTTCCAAAAGACCTGGATGACACTATATCGTGCACTGGCCATAAACTGTCATCTGTTGATTTGCATTAGACATTATGTGACCAAAATGAGGAAGTTTTGACCAAGTTTTCACTCTGATCTTCCTCCAGTACCTGTCAAGATGCTTGTTTTTATATCCCAACAATGCTTTTTTTTTGAAGCAGGGGAAAGTAAAAGAGAGTAATACAGGTCTGAGACTGTTAATGTAGAATTAGATCTCCCTTACTTTTCTTGTTGAGAGCCCTGAAACCCAAAGCAGATCATGTATTACTGTGTTTTCATCTTTGTGACACAGAGGATCTCATGCACTCAACAAAATACCTCCACAGAAACTATTTTATCATTTTAATACGTAAGAGGTGAATCACTGTATTTTGTATCTTCAGCTTTTGCTGAAGGTCTTTTTGGTCAGTTCATTTTAACCTTTCAAGGAAAAGGACAACAAGCAGTTCCTACAATATAGCTTTTCCTAGTTATCTCAAGCATTGTTTTTCTGAGGGTTCAGCTTTTGAGTGTGGTGGTCCTGGAGCACTTGCTGTTGGACTGGGAAGCCTCAAAAAGAAATGCAAAAGCCCAAAGACCGATATCTAATTGAGACATTGCAATTGACACATCTTGTAAGAAAAATATTGGCTACTTTCTAAGCTACTGCAAGATCCCTACAGGCTAGAAGGATCCATATAGCTGGGGTCCATCCTCTCTTTGGTCTTCCTTTAAGATGCCTGTTCGCACTGCAAGCTGGAAGAAGACAGAACAGCTGTATGGATCAGAACAGCTGGTTTCTAGTTTAACCCCATTCTCACAGGTAAGAAGGAACACATTGCTAGGAAACAGGCCTGAGCCTTTACTAGCACTTCTTGTATTTCATTTGTGCTCATCTTGGAGACAATAACCATGAGAGGACAAAATCAACAGAAATGAAAGATGGGAAATGCATCCCATGTCATCACTCAGAATGGTACAATAGGAAGGTGCAGGAGCATTACTCATTTCCAACTCAAACTAAAAAAGCACTGCCAAAAATTAACAAAATATGTGCAAACCAAGTCCTCACCTCTGCAGATTCTGCGTTTGGCTTCAGACAAATAAGGTTGCCCTTCACTGTCAGGCAGCTCAGCTTGCAACAAAGTCCCAGGTACTGCATCTGGTTGATGTCCTCAATATTGTTCCCTTCCAGGTCCAAAACCTCAAGGTGATCCAACCAGGTCAGCTCGCTCAGGTCAGAGATATTGTTATAAGCTATGTAGAGTTCCTCAGCAGAAGCAAACAGAATAAATATGTAAACCACAGGCTTGCAAGAGTAACATTTAAGCTTTGCAAAATGTTTTCTACTATTTGAAATATTACACGGCACAGCATGAAATTAGCATGGAAGTGAACATTTTTCAAGTCTGGCTGTTGCTGCCTTCGATAACTAGGGCTAATATGGCAATGAATGCTATGCTGCATTAGGCTCCTTCAGGATCAGACCTAAATGTTACACCTCATTTAAAAAAAAAATACTGTAGTGCCTTTTAAACTAACACATGCAATTCAAGGCATCCAACCAAAGTCCTTTAGAAAACCAAAGGGTGAGACAAGAACGAAGACTACAAGTAAAGAGAAGAGTATCAACTGAAGATAGTTTTGAGATCGTCATTTGGCAGGACACAGCTATACTTACTTTTAGAGAGCTGCAGGAAGAGAGCCCATCTAAATCTGAGAGCCCACAGCAAGCCATCCACAGGACATGGAGATGGGACAATGTGGTTCCAAGATCCCTTATAAAAGAAACAATTCAAGCTCTATTTGAATGGATGAAGGAACCCAAGACTTGCTTTCTTTTTCCTAAGACTAGGCCACTGCTACTTCCTTCAGATCTCACATTGTTTACAAGAAATGTCACTAAAAATGTTCACCTTCAAAGGTGGAGAATAAAATCTTACCCCTCTCTATGTCTCTCTTTGCTCTTGTATGACAACATGTCACCCCGGTTCAGTTTGAGTAAGATTCTTCCAAGAGCTACATCATGGTAATTCTGCCATAAATCACAGGTAATTGCTGAGAATTAAGTGCTGTTTGCTTACGCTGGCATCATTTGCTCTACACACATAACCCAAATTAACATGTCTGAGCTGATTGCACAGTCATCTCACTCTGTCCTCTTATGGAGTTACCTTTCTTCTGATTTGCAGTTGAAAGGAATAGCACTCTTGCCAAATAACATTTTTTGAATCAGCAGAAAATTCTAATCCTTTCCATCCTATTTTCCTACCCTTTAGATCTAGCAAAACATAAACAAAGGATCATTTGTATGAATTCCAAACATTCTGGTCCTAGCCCAGAAAAGCACATACTGACCTGCTTAACTCCATGCATGTGTAAAGTCCCACTGACATTGCAACAGTGTATAATACAAAGATAATGCAAAAATGGTGGCAGATCAAATCGGGACCTTAACCACCTTCCATCTTTGGTAACATTAAGTTGCATAAAGCCACTACTCAAACATAACAAAACACACCACTTTATCAAATAACAAACAAACCAAAAAGCTCAGAATTCTCTACTGTAGCCATGATATCAGACTATCTGAATAACAAAGAACTAAACAGCGGGCAACTAAATACACGGACAGTTTATCAGAGGAGGTAGAGACTAGCATGGAGTTTACAGAATCACAGCAATGCTTGAGGTTGCAAGAGATCCCTGGAGGTCATCTTGTCCAACCCACATGTTCAAGCACAGTCAGTTGCCCGGGACCACATCCAAACAGCTAAAATGGTTCTTAAATAGAGATTCTGGGACTTCAAAATTGTGCATTAGATATCTTTTATAAAATCCATTTTTATAATATACATTATAACAAATAATATATACTTTAATGCACTGTCTAGGGAAAATTGCAGAAGACAAAAGAATATGGTCATGGGGTCCCTTCTGATCTTGGAATAAAGGTAACAGTTCCCTTACTCATGTCTTTTCTTTATGGACCATGGGGGAAAAAAGCAGCTTTGCATTGCCCTCTCAGAACCTCCTGCAGCTTTGATGCAGCTTTGCAGCAAAAAACCCTACAGTCAAATTGCCTGCTTCAGTGATACTGCACAGCCAGCCAGTCCCAGAGGTCAGGAAGGAGTGCTTTTACAAGTGGAGACAGGCATATTCTTGTCTGTGTTTTTTGTTTTCTCTCCACCATCTGAACACTTGGGAAGGGTCACGTCAGGAGGAAGGAGAATACATAAGGCTGAATAAAGGATGGATGCATGGAAAAATATTCCCAATGCCTCTCTTCTGTGATTTGCCAAACAGAGGATTGATTGAATAGGAGTTTCTAGTGTGAAACTGGAGATTTTCGCTCCTCTGCCTTCTGGGGCATGGTTTGTCCACAGGCGTCATTCAGACCTATTCATTTCATCCATCCTCTACCACTGCAGGGGCCCCAGGCATTGGGTGCCTCTGATCATCTCTTCCCTGGATGCTGCAGATTGAAGTAAGCTCACGATGGATATACTATACAATGTGTTTACGTAACATTTTATAGCCTTTGAAGTACAAACAGTGCAGCTGATCTAATGGCCACAACAAAGCAAATAAGAAAAATCTCAGTCACATGACACATCTCTTTCCATCTAAGGCTACTCCTCCTTACAGGAGAAAACCCTCAATTGACATAAACCACAACTCCTCCACTGAATTTTGTACATCTAGGCAGCTTGCCCGTACTGACACAGGACGTCACTGTCTAGTACAGAGACAGAAGGATAAAGCAAGCCACGCACACACAGAAACTCCTTTCGTGTATAAACAATATGGTTCATTCTGCGAACTTGCTGCAAACTTACTTTACCTCGTTCCTCAGCTATCAGGGCAACAGGCAACACTTGCCATTGTGTCACTGTACCTGTGACCATATAGCCCCTAAAAAGATGGAAGTTTGTCACATTTCTTTCCAAATACTCATTCAGACTTGCCTGACCTGAAGGATCATAATTTCCCTGTATGTCATCACATCCCCAGCCTTGAAGAAGATCTTCCAGGGACTAGTTGTGCATATTTTATAAATAAAACAAACACCAGTTCTAAGGCTTCCTTAAGGAACAGAGATGCCTCCCAAAGTAATATTTACAGAAATTTATTATTCGATTTGCAAGCTGCATGCCTATAATAATAAAGAAATTAAATTACAAAAGCAGAACCTACCATCAACCAAGACCAACACACCCATAAACACAAATATGGCATTAGGAGTAATGTGAAGGAATTACATTGCTTGCTTCATGATCCACTTCAAGCACTGATGAGTTTTTCAAATTTCAGGCTAATTTTGGTGCAGAATTTTCTTTACTGTAAACCACTGAACATAGGTAAATGAAAGCAGTCACTCTCATTTTTGTATCATTGAAACAAGTGTTTCTGATAGACACTCAGGCCAGCAAAACCAGTTTATTAGGCCAGCAAAACTGAAGACAATCCTAATCTGATTAGTTTACATATGGTATGGTAAGGTACGATTAATGAATTTTATTTTTATTTTTCCTTTGTCTTGTACTTCCTAACTAACTGAAGGTCTTTTGCCACAAAAGGAGCTTTTGGTAATATGCTTGTTCCTAATGTTTCTCTGTCAATATAAAGGATGCCAAAACAAAGCAGTGGAATAATTCTCAAGCCGTTTTTACACAAGGCCTGAGAAGAAACAGCTATCCCCTCTACTGCTAAAACCTTGATCATTTCATGCATTTTGAAGAAGCAGTCCCCTGCTCCTACTCAGAGGTCAAAGAGTCCCAGAGTTAAATCATATTTCCCTCTGTGTGTCACGGTTTTCAGTTCCAGTGCTGGCTATGGCTAAACCCAGTGCACACGAACTGGGTCAGTCCCTGCTCACACCGTCGACTAAAAGTCATGCACAGCACGTATTCACTATGAATTATTAGCTAATGAGTCTTCAAGCATTCTCCTGCTGCAAACACCATCAGAAGTAGACACTAATTTAAATAACTTCAAAAACCTATTTACCTTACTCTTCACAATTTATGCAGCCAAGTGTACAGTCTCAAATCCACTCCAGCTTCATTCATGGGTTGCAGCTCTGACTCTCCAACAGCTAACTTTGGCGCAAGTCAGTAGTAGCATGTTTAACGTTAATACTAATCAAAGTTGATTAGTATTAGTGTTCCAGACAAAGGAATTAGGTTGTATATCCTATGTCACAGAATCACAGAATTGTCTTGGTTGGAAAGGACCTTTAAGATCATCGAGTCCAACTATTAACCTGACACTGCCTAGTCAACCACTAAACAATATCCCTAAACAATATCCCTAAGCACTACATCTACTTGTCTTTTAAATACCTCCAGGGATGGCGACTCCAGCACCTCCCTGGGCAGCCTGTTCCACTGCTTGATAACCCTTTCTGTGAATAAATTTTTCCTGATATCCAATCTAAACCTCCCCTGGCACAACTTGAGGCCGTTTCCTCTCGTACTATCGCTTGTTACCTGTGAGAAGAGACCAACACCCACCTCACTACAACCTCCTTTCAGGTACTTGTATACAGCAATAAGGTCTCCCCTAAGCCTCCTTTTCTCCAGAGTAAACAACCCCAGTTCCCTCAGCTGCTCCTCATAAGACTTGTGCTCTAGACCCTTCACCATCTTTGTTGCCCTTCTCTGGACTCTCTCCAGCACCTCAATGTCTTCCTTGTAGTGAGGGGCCCAAAACTGAACACAGTATTCAAGGTGCAGCCTCGCCAGTGCTGAGTACAGAGGGACAATCACTTCCCTTGTCCTGCTGGCCACACTATTTCTGATGATACAAATGGGTCTGATGTCTTGGGTACTTGCAAGAGGCAGAACTGCTGTGTGTTTACAATGCAATTCAGTGTTTGATAACAGGGTCTCATTATTAAAAAATGCTTATACAGACACTTCAGAAAAGAAAAAAACCATGAAAGCTAATGGGAACAGGCTAAAGTTGGCTGTCCCAAGCTCACCTTTAACCCATAAACCAAGATACTAAGAAAGCACGGACTTTGTTGCACTAAGTGTTTGGTATCACTTGGCCCCCTTTTGCTCTCTATACTCTATTTCAGGAAAGGGAGCTACTAAACCAAGGTATCTTCGCCCCCTGCCCCCCAAGAAGAGCACTCCAGCTCTTATGTAGAGCAAGTGACTGCTGTCCCTCCTTCCTTGCTCCTGTAAACAGGCAGCAGTGAGGAAAAGAGGCAAAAGGACTTTTTCCTTCGCTCAGACTCGACTGCAGAACTTTGCTGCAAGTTAAAGCCAGGAACAAAGTCCCCCTTGCTGACTCTGGGGTCATGCTAGCTGCTGGAGGAGCCTAAAATTCTGGGTCACGCAGTCACATTTTGGCCCTGCAGATCTTTACTCCTGTGTCCGTAACGAGTCATCTCCAGTCAGAAATGTTATCACAGCAAAGTACATCTGCAAGTATTTTACTTGGTAACTAACAAACTGATCTTTTGGAAGCTGTGTGAATCACGCTGCAGCATCACAGAAAACTCCCTCATTAATTACGACATAGATAATTGCCCCCAAGAGCACAGCTGCTGTAAGGTGAAAATGCAATGTAACTCAAAGCAAGCTGCTCCCATCAACCGCATGCACCTGCATTTCCAAAAATACTTCTGAAATATTCTGGCTCGTGAGAAGAGAACTTAAGAGCTTGCAAGAGGTGTGAGTGCCTCCAGCTCTACTGCATCTGGCACGTACGCCTTGGAGGGGGTCAGAGCAAAGCGAGGAGTTGTGTGAGCATGCATGACTGCCGTGTGCATGCAAGTGTGCATGTGGGTAAGTTTTCATTTATATTAAGTGCAGAGGGTCAGATCAGCCCAAACTGTGGAGACTGCATCTCATGACTTTTTAACAAGAAATGGAATTAATGGGGACCTGCACTCTGATAATAATTTACCGGGTAAATTATTTTAATATAATAATAAACACTTAATAACAATTTACCAGGGTAGTAGGAGAGAAAATCCACTATATTTATACACGTAATATAACAAAACACCCCCCCAAAATAATAATTGACTGAGACTAAAATCAATAAGACACATCAGAGACCAGAACCTTCCTGTTTTAGGTATGATATAAACATACAGAAAATGACAGCATCTATTCCAAAAACAGGGTAGAGAATATGATTGAGCAGTTTGACAGCTGAAATAGGAAAAACATGAGACATCGTACAAAGATGGTGGCAGTTCGTTGTATGACGCAGCACAGGAGAGCCCCAGTGATGTGCAAACAACAAAGAGTGTATAGAAGGAACTAGAGGACACTGCAGAGGAAACGTAACTCCTGTTAATATACACAATGGCTAATTCAATTCCAGTGGACAAGTGTCCCATCCTGAGTGATGTGGAAGCTGGGAACTTTACAGAAAGGGCAAGGAATTAATAGGCAAAGGAATCATATATCCTGCTCACTTATGCTACGGTTCATGCAGGTCAGGTTTGAAGCAGAGAGACAAAGCATGGGGTGGGAATGCATACATCATATCTTTGGTTGTGATAAACATAGGATTACAGCCTCTGAGGCTGCCAAACCAGTGTCCTCCAGAGTAATTACTCCACACACACCCCTACGCGCTTGCCTGCAGAACACGCACTGAATACCAAATCATGTATTTAGTGTCCAAAAGTGCCAAGAAACCAACAGACTCCCCTAGTTTCACCTTGAACTCACAAACTTGCATTTATAATTGATTAAAAAAATAATATTAATAAACTGAAGGGTTTGAAACTTGGGTTCCAACTATCTCCAGATACTCTTGCAGGGATGGAAACTCATCGAACAGCTCTGTGTTTCTGTGAGGGTCTTTGCAACACCCTCCCCACTTGTGCACGACCATTTAGGACTTTTTCCCATGAAATTTGATGCTCCCATTTTGTCATCGCTCCCCTAGACTGGGGGGAGAGCAAAGAGGCAAGGAACAGTTTGGTTTACAACACCTAATAACAAGTTTGAGAAATAATAGTGTGTTCTTCCATTAATCCAACATCCTTGTTCTTCAGGGATGGATTCACTCCAGCCAAAATTTTACTGGACAGAGACCAGACCTAGAGAGCCAAATACTGCTCTTGGTTTCACCACAGTAAATCTTGAATAGCTCCACTGAGCTCAAGCTACCCAATAAACACTTACAACAGCATAACCCTGAACACATTCATCAACTTGAAAACCATCATTTCTTTTGGAAGCTGGTTTCGAATCATTCACCTAGAAATAAAACACTAAATCCACTGAAGTTGCAAACAGTATCTCAAAGCACACATGCATCTGTTGAATAAATCTTCAGCAGCAATACATCTAAAATAGCCATTGATGTGGATATTATTTTTTTTGAAAGGTCGTTCTGAAAATGAATGCACTGCTAATCGGTGAGATTTAGATTTTAAGAGTGACCAAACTACAGTCTTACAAATTAAAGGAAAAAAAAATCTCGTCTCTGATCTACAGAAATCAAGTTGAATTTATCAAGCCACACTGTGACAACAATGATCCAGTCCATATGTCAGCATACAATGGTTTGGTTGTGCAGATAATTCTGTCATCAGAAGCAAAAACTTTTAAAGCCTGAATGTTATTTAAATCAGTAACAAATGTTCTAATAGGAAGCTTACATAAAAGTTTCATTGTACTCTCAAATAGCTGTAAAGTATTCAAAGTTGTAAAACTGATTGTATGCATGTGTTGCTCGTACTTGACCAAATCCATGACACAGCCTCCAGCTCTGCAAGCAGTGCTGAAGCCACATCCTTATGTCCCTGCAGTGTCCTTTTGCAGCTGAACAAATGCCTCATGAATGCGAAGACCTGACTTGCTTTGCAGTATTGCAGCCTTGGTTGGTTTTGTACTTCCTCTTCCAAATTCAAGTAGCAATATGCTGAAAACCGCTGGCTTGGGTCTCCTCTGTCTTGCACCTCACCAGTCATGGCACGCGGGTTGCTTTTAGCATCTTATGCTCCCTTGCACAAGTGTGAACCACTGTGTAAGATAACAAGGATCATGTCCCATCTTTTGCTGCCAGAAGCCCGCTTTTAGGCTGAAATGCCATGGAAACGTAGCACCTAATATTCCGGCCTCATTCTTCCTTCTGAACTGTGCAGCTTTTTCACAGTAAGGGTTCCTAACCCTGTTGAGACATGTTGTTGGAGACTTCAAAAAACTAAGCAAAAAGAGACTTTGCGAGGCAATTCTCAACTCATAAGCTTAAACACATCAGAGGAAGGCAAGCGTGTTTTAGGCTGAACATTTTTAAGCTGCACCTACCAAAGATCTTTTTAAATAACAACTGTGTCTATGAAATTCTGTTTTCGTAACTCCCTTTTACATGCAAATGAAGAATTTCTGTGTGAATGAAAAGTTATTGTTGCCAAAGGTCTTTGCAGTAGGTTGTCTCTGTTGTCCCATCTTTTTGAGGCAACCTTCATGGGAACAAGCAGCTGTTCTCCAACTCATCTGCAGTGCTGATGCCACTGGCAATATTTCTCCCAACAAAAGGATTTCACTATTTTATTCCAGTTATTTTTGTTGCTTGCTTGCTTTTGTTTTAAGTTTCAAGTTTGGAAAGGGGCAAAGGTCTGGCATATTGCTTTTTTTACCTGTGGATCTCTGCTGCATACTTTCCTAACAGCAAAACGGGAAGGAAATGCAAGTCCTCTGGTGCTGTGCAAGGGGTAAATCAGGCAGAGCGTTCAGGGTTTCACACTTTGTCCAGCCCGCGACTCTGCCTTCTCAGCTTCGTTGTGCCAAAATGAGAGCCAGCTGCTGCAGCTTTCATGGGCTTGCTAAAGCAAATTGCGATTATCAAGGAGCCACGTGCTTTTGGCCAGCACTTTCTCTAAAGTGAAAACATGAAAACAAGGACAGGAGACTACCTGGCTACAGCAGTCAAAACCACAAACTGTTCAAGGCGGTTTGGTTGTTGTCCAGGACTGGAGCCAGAGACCACTCTGGTGGTCTGCGTAGAGTACTTGAGCTCTACCATGGACACATCTGTGACCAATGCTTCAACCAGATACACTGCATAAAAATCCTTGTTCCACTAACACCAGTACCAAACCTCCCCTGCTTTCAGTGGGGCCAAGATCCCTGGCTCCCGTGCCAGCAGGCGAGGATGGCATCTGGAGACAGGACACGACAACAGAGGAAGAAGCCAACCTCAACGAGATGCATCTCTGGGCCTTTCCTGACTTACAACATTTTCACTCGTCATTGTTGCTTCTCATTGCCTCATTGAACTCACTGTAGCAACTGCAATATTGCACTAAGTGCTATGCTACTTGCAAGCACTTTATTTTCCCTGTCAAATTATACCTCGTTTAAACCAAAAGTGCTTGCTGAGACCAAGAGGAAAGAGGCATTTGTAAATGAAACTGAGTGCTGATACACACGCTTCTGTAACTAGTCATAATTGTGCTTAAGTTAACCCAGAATTTTACTTCTGTTAAAGTTAATACACATGAAATTTAGCTTTAGTTTCAAGTGCTCTCATTTTTAGTTGCTGTCAAAAAACCTAGAGCAGAATAATGGGCTTGATCAATGTTGATGTACTCGGAGTCAGGAACAGCAATTCCCTAACACACGAATATACAGCGTGTGTGGGAAGGATAACATAATTTTGTGTTAATTTCCTTTTGATCATTAAAACTGCTTGTCAGTTTAGTTACTGGTAGCATTTTAACAATGAAAGATCAGTTGCTTTAACTCAGCTCCCACAATTTGAAAGGAGTAGGGGTTGCCAAAGTGCAGTTCTGTGGGCCACGACCTGCCCTTGATCTTCTTTTTTTTCCATCCTACTCCAGCTCCCACCCACGGCATGAAGCTGCGCCCTAAAGACGCTGTAGAAACCCAATACACCATGCTGCATCTCACTTGGGTGCGTTACGTTTTCCACAAGAGCAATTGAATTTTCAAATAGGATAAAGCTGAGACACACACTAAAAACTCTCACACCCACATATCCATTGCCCCTCAATTTAGCTCGAGAGCTACTGACAGTTTCTATAGCTTTGGCAATCGTTCATTCTCCTTGTTGAAAGTTTACATACAAAAAAACCTTAAGGATAATGAAACTGTGGTTACAGAATGGGTTATTTACATTGAAGGAATGAATCCCACAGCACTTTAAAATTTCCTGCATTAATAACTTTTCAGTCTCCCACATGTTGTGTGCCTGTTTCACAGCACGTTCCAGGTCTGAGCTTTGGCAGAGTAAGACAGATATATTGCAACTTTCATTTAATATAGATCTCATCCTTCAAAATAAACATTTGAAACTTTTAATGCTGCAGGGCAAGCAGAAGGAATATTCTGTAAAAGATCCAAATCAGCTGACAGGTTCGGTGGTGTTAAGACACACACCACAAAAAAAGCCCCCAAACCCCCTTTTTTCTGAGTACCAGAAAAACTGGAGTTCTAGATTAACTGACGAGACAGAAGTGAAGAATGGGATCATCTGTGAGTTGCTATTCAACTTCTGTCATGGTAATGGTTATAGGGTTTCCACTGGAAAAAAAAAATACTTGAGATACTGCAGAAATGGGTTGATATGAAAACCTAGAGAGAAAATGTAATTTAAAGTGATTTAGTCTGTATGTACAGTGGTGGGAATGCAGGTTCTCAAGATTCTTTAGATTTGGCACATTTCTGTGACACTAATGATTTTCTCCTGTGGCTGACGGTCATTTCTTCTTTTTACCTTTTCCTTCCTTTCTTTTTGTATCTGTGCATGTATTCAATAAGAAAACAGAAAAAATACAGAAGCTTGCAAGGAACAGATACAGGTACAACTTGGGCCTGTGAATGGCTGGCAAATGCCAGCTGATTTCCTCCAAATTTCTTTTCTCTCCCAGCCTCTAATGGTCACCCCAGATTTGGCATGATAGACTTGTCTCCCTGTCTCCCAAGTCAAGATTTTTTCCTTAAATGATAGTTTCAAGGGAGACTTTCTCTGCTTATACTGGCCTCCAGATGTTCTACAACAGGAAAACAAGATGCAGAAAAGAAGCTTGAGAGAACCTCAAAGCCCATCAACCTGACTACTGAGGCAGATGAGACCTGATAGATTTCCACATTGACGGTGTTACTACAAGACAGAAGTTCAGCATTTATTTCACAGTATACAAATAGACATCCCAAATCTGGTGCAGGTGCGCTAGTTGGATTTATAGCAAATTCCACACCTCATCCTTGACTTCTTTCAATGAATTCCCACTCCAGGGGGATCTAGCAGTAGATGTTGTAATGTGTCCTCAAGTTATGGAGATGAGCCTTGTGGCAGAAGTGCAAACCCTCACACGGGCTCTCAGCTGTCAGAGATGGCACTGATCAGCTCCGCTGATCAATGGAGAGACTTCATCACTTGTGAGCAGACTAATTGCTCTAGCTCCCCAGAGCCCTCCTGCCAACACAAGTCTCAAAAGGCCTGCATAAGCAATTTCAGAGGATCCCACACAACATTCTCCCACCAATCTTGACCTAGCTTTGGAGGCAACGGTAGTTGCTACCCGCAAATAACAGTTCCTTTATAGACTAATTTGCAATGGTTCCTGTGCAGGAACAACTAATTGTAATGGTTCCTTTACAGACTACCAACAGTCTCACCAAAATGGTACACAGTCTTTGTGCAAGGGAAACTCATACCATGTAGACTTCCAACTAGTTCATGAGTTGGGATAAAATCCTTCGTTGGTTATGATCTATACTGATCTTGAGAAAAACAACTCTATTAACTTCAGCTGGCTGGCTTTTGGCTGTGAAGTAAGGAAAATATTCTCCAAAACAGCTGCAGAAGAGCTGTGTAACCCGCTACCTGCCACATCATTCAAAAGTGGACAATCACACCATGAATTTTAGTGGCTCTCTCTATCTTTCCAGTGAAAACAAAGGTTACCAAATTGACACACCTATCAATTTTTACATAAGCTAACTCAAATACATTGTACAAACAATCTGGTATCACTGTTAAGTACAGATGGTAGGAAATGAAATAACTATATTTCACAGGACACAGACATAGATAGTTTTCTTTCAAACTGTGTTGAGACTAACATTTCTTCTGCACCATTAAGTTAGCTTGGGAATGCAAAAAGGACAAAAACCTCAGTGAAGATGGCTATGAGTGGTATTTAATATTAATGACTGTATAAGGTAGAGAGAGATGACTCCCACTAATTATAATGCTTTGTGAGCTTAAAAGTAAATACCAGTTAACCTAAACTATTTAATAAAAAATAATGAGATTCTTGAAAACAAAAACCCGCAATCCACTCAGAAAATAACTGCACTTTTACCTCAAAGTAGTGGGAAGAAGCATTGCATATTGCAGATTAGAGCAAATACTCAAAATATACAGAATTTGCTTATTCACATAGATGAACTTGATAGAAGGTCCTTTCGACAACGGTGCCTGTATTTTTTAAACATGTGAGAGTGACAAAACAAGACTCATTATAAAAATAAGCACATTTTCAAATATTTTAAAAATCTGCCAGTATGATTTTGCAACCATATTTTAATATGTTTATTTTATAAAGGATAAAATTTATGGAATTGATTCTTACTATTTCTAGAGTCAAAATTTAACATGTGGCAATAAAACTTTCTTTTTCTTTAATTTAAGAAGTTCTTATTGAACAAATGTTACATTTTAAAACTTGGTTTACTTTGGGATGCTGAGAGCAAGAACTTAAAAAAAAAAAGTCTGTGGGATCTTAATGGGGATAATTATTATAATTATAAACAAGGGCAAGATAAACTAAACAACAATAAGCAGAGTAAACCGAACTTCAAGTTCTTGCCTATGGTGAGATGAAGCAGTAGAAAGTGGAGTGGTAGGACTGTAAGGCTGACGAAGTTCAAACCAGGAGATGCCACAAATGGTTTTTCCAAACACGTAATCCTTCATAATACTTCTGTTATCAAAAGTGGGTGGTAGCTTTCATTACCAGACCTTCGTGTTCAGGTTCTCACCTCCACGAGAAAAGGATACAGAGTAGCTTAAGGCAAAGGGTGAAGAATGTGAACGCATTATACCTGCTGATGGAATCACAAACTTCATCTCCTAAAACACGAAGGCATTTCTGTATTACTTTTTGCAGGTATTGATCCACCCCGGGAGACCTGATGCTCTCTGTCAAGATCTCAGGACAGAAGGATAAAACTTTGCCAAACAGCAAATCAGAAATAAATCTAGAGAAAAAGAAGTGTGCATGCATTTTAGGGGAAAAATAGCAACAGGTGCTTTGTGTGCAGTAATGTGTCCACAGAAAATAAGAAAAACTAAATCAACTCCTGCGTGGAGAATATCTTACAGAAATTAGATTACAAAAACTGATCATACACTGAAATTCTACTTATTTCTTCATTGCTTATTCATATTGATTGGCAGTTACCAACTGATGAATACAACCACATAGTTTAATTTCCCCCTCAACCTGATTCCCTCCTTTTTTAAAATCAGCACTTATGTTGCATTCCAAGAACATAATTTCCCACTGAATATAATTATTTTGAATAAAACAACCAAATAAGCTGCAGACAAGCAACTCTCTTGTAGAAGAGAATCAAAACAACCTACAAACCCATTAAAGTAATGCTAAGATTATTTTCCTAGCTATTTCCATGAAGACAACCCTTCCACAGCTGGATACTGCTGCTTCCCAACCCAGTTCTTTGGGTTTTCTCAGATTACAATTATAACCATTCTTTCTCATCACTGACTAAAATGAATATTTAGGTGTAAATTTTCATAAGTGATCCCTGACATTGACAGCTGAAACAGAGCAGCTGCAAACCCTAATAGCCAGGCATGTGAGTACTTACTCGCTGGCAGAAATCAGCTAGTTATTACCAACGTTTTTATTTATCATATGATAGTAGCCATGCAGAGCATGTAAGTGAGATCATGATCCCATTAGGCAAAGCCTTGTACATGACTCATTCAAAAGACTCTGTCTGCCCCGGGGTAATATATAAAGTAAACAACTGAGACTGAAAATAGGGCAAATTTTTACAGCTAACACAGGATCCTGTAGAAACAACAGCTAACCCAGGAACTGAGTCATACTTTTGAAGTCCTGCTCCCGTGGCTCAGCCACAAAGGATAGTCTTGCCACAGCCTAGTCTAGCCAAAGCCTAGTCAGCCACAGAGGCTCTAGTCATTGCCATTGCTATGTCTAGTTGGTTCAAAGAGTAAAGCTGCCTCTGTAATCCCAGAGACAGGAATCAGGTGAGCTTGTGGACCCCTCATTCACTAAAAGCAATTGGTGCATCTTAAGTAATTACTACCTGTAAACAAACAGTATTTGTAAGACCAAAACAATGACTAATACAAAACTTCAGAGGTTCCCTTTGGAAATGACAAAAGCTTTTATCTATGATGTGTTTTGTTGGTGAAGGAAAGGAAAGGAGAAATGGTGTACAGAGGGTGAGAGCCAGAGATGTGGCTTTTGCAGGCACAGATGCATGCACTTGTTTCTGCTCGCTGACCTTAAAAGAGTAAGGGCAAGATTCTTCCCATGGGACCAAACAGTCTACCCTCAAACACCAGAGAAGGAAGGCAGGATGCCTCTATCCTCAGATCTTCTCACAGGAAGGGAAAAGCTGAGAAGTGCCCACCATCTCCCCTTTAGTCCCCTGACCCCCTGGAACACACCATACCGTCAGCACATCCACAGCTCAGGGAGTGCTCACTTCATGATGAGCCACATCTCCTGGCCGGACAACACCACATGAAGCTGGACCCCAGAGAAAACTGTACACAGAAAAGGTTTGAGGGCTTCAGGTCAACAAGCCCAGGCTCCAGCAGAGGTATTTACTGCTCAAATATTCAACAGAGCTACATTAGCAAGGTAGTGGCTGAGGCAGCAGTAAAGAGAAGCTGAACTCTCATCTCGGATGGGTGCACAGCACGAGACAATATCCTGAAAGGAAAGGCCACTTTTTACCAAATATACTCAAAAAGTGGTGTGTCTGTTCAGATCGTGGGCAGAGAAGGGGCATAATTATTCATTAAATGATGGGCTTGCTTACCTTACCTTGCAGGTGTTTACCGGCAGACTTGCTGCACGCATTATCTATTATTTATTTACTTTGCTATTTCACTAGCCACATTCATGCTGCAAAGAGTGTTGTTGTTTTCAGGCCCTGTATTGTACCGCAGCTTGGATCACAAAATAGAAACGTGATACCGGTGCCCCTGGGGGAAGAAACCTACCTCCGTGGAACTGCTCAGGTGACAATGAGAGCAGATTCTCTCTGCTCTAAGATTAGATGAATGCACTAGACCCTCCCCACTGACCCTGTCATGACCAGAAGAGTTTTAAACTTGGAGCTGCAACGGTAGGAGCTGCCTCACAACCCTGTTCCTTACAGATACGCTCTGTATCTGACAGCCCAAAATAGGTGGCAGGGGAGCTTCAGCTAGGGAAGGCTTCTTAAAACGTAGTGCTGAAGGCAAGAACCATGGAAAGATGCTGCAAGGCCGCAAACTTGTTTTGATGTCCTCTGTGCCTGCTGCAGAATGGAGCCTGAGCTCCGGAACCGCAATGATGCATTTGTACAGAAAACAAGCTCAGCTTCCCTTGCTGGTGAATCAGTCAGTCAGACTCTCTGATATCTAAGGTCATAAAGACATTCATACTCTCTACTTTGGGCACCTGACCTGGTGAAGTTAAACCAAGAAAAGACAGAAGCATTACATTACCTTCCTAGTCAAAGGAGAGCTAGTCATCTCGCAGAGGTCTACCCAGAAGTGATAAATGGTCAAAGCAATCAGATTTCCCTAGGGCCTAATGCAGACAGACTGATTGTGCTTTACTAAAAATAATCCACTCAACGAAAAGTAGCTCTATTTCTGTCCCAAAATCATTACTTTTTATCAATAATATGAATGTCCTTAAAACTGTCAATGCTAAATAAAACCTGAGGTCACAGCAATTTTGCCAGGGTTTGTAATATTCTCAGGGATCCGCAGGCATTAATACAGAGAAGACTCATTAATATAGAGATTAAGATTCAACTCAAATGCTTTCCTAGCTTCTGGCAAGCACCCAAAGTCCTCAAAGAACTTGTTCTTAAGATAGATTTCATAGCAACCTTAACTGCTAAAGGACTTTGAGGCTGGCTACACAAAAGAAACAACAGAAACACTTCCTAAAGAAATGAGCTTGCATCTGAAATTAAATGCTTTCCCCACCAAGAAAGGCAAACGTCAAAGCAAACAGTGATGCTCTGGGCACTGAAATATGGACATGAAGAGATTCATCCAGACCAAATCAAAGCAGTGGTTCTCTGACTGCATGTGTAAGTACAACCTAGAGCAAGAGCACCCTGATCCCTCATTAAACACTATAAGCAACTACTGTAATACAAATAAAACAACTGTTGACAAACATTTGCATCTTTAATGCAAACTAAGGAACTGAGTTGATTTTATAAAATATTTTGGGATTTTATCTATCCTAAAAGCAACGCTGATCCTTGTTGCACAAAACTTGTTGCATTTACGCATTGTACCTATGTCACATGCATAAGACATAGTAATCCAGTAATTGTGAAACATTAGAAAGGACAGGCAGAAGAAAAAGCAACCTGGAGAAAAAAAAAGAGCAAGGAAAGGAATAGGTAAAAATGACAAGGAAAAAACAAATTTAGGTGAAGGATGCCCCTAAATCTCTTCTGTTTGAGATAAAACAATCCAGCAAATAGTGGGTGCCTAGACACACACTATCATCAATACATTAAATTTGGGGCTGATCAGTGTCATGGCTCAGTCTGATACAAGATGGTATAACTTGGTCCAGATCCAGCAAAGCCCTTGGACTAACGTTCAATTTTCAGCTTGCGAGCAGTTCCACTGAAGTGAAACTTCTTGTGACTTTAAGAGGTGAGCATTTGCTTAAACTCTTTGTTGGATAAGTACCAAAGAGTAATATTGCTAAGTTCAAATTCCTAAAGATCCTGATTCAGCTCTCAAAAATATTTTTAAACATTGGTTTAAAGCTCTTGCCCTCAATTAAGAAAGAATTAGTTTGGCTCTGGTTTCTTAAAGTCATGAAATTATCAGAAAAATCCTTACTCAAATCATTTGTCTCACATTTTCAGGTTTGTTTTTTTTTTGCACAGTTAAGAGGGCTTGAAACTTTTCAAAAAGTAAAGACAGAGACTCCTGTGTAGCCAGTCTTGTCCCCAGGAGCTAGTGTTAAAAAAAAGAAAAAAAAATTTAAAATAATCTATCCTAAGACTGATAAAAGCATGAGAATTGTGTAATTTGAATACACTCTGCACATTGCTCGTTTGAACCTTCAGGACAGCTGTCTCTTCCACTCTCCCATGATGACTTTACTGACCCAAATGGACCAGGATTACTGTCCTCTTGTTCTGGGGGACTCTTCTGCAATAAGGCAAGAGCAATTGGAGAACTGCATGCAATGCAGCCTGAAGCAAAGAAATGTTAACTCTGTCTGGATGAAGGAAATCTGCTTTCCTTTCACAGAATCACAGAATGGTTGAGGTCGGAAGGGACCTCTGGAGATCATCTAGTCCAACCCCCTGCCAAAGCAGGTTCCCCTAGAGCACGTTGCACAGGATCACATCCAGGCAGGTTTTGAATATCTCCTGAGAAGAAGACTCCACAACCTCCCTGGGCAGCCTGTTCCAGTGCTCTGTCACCCTCAAAGTAAAGAAGTTTTTCCTCGTACTGAGGTGGAACTTCCCATGTTTCAGTTTGTGCCCGTTGCCCCTTGTCCTGTTGCTGGGCACCACTGAGAATAGTCTGGCCCCATCCTCCTGACACCCACCTCTAAGGCATTTGTAAGCATTGATAAGATCCCCCCTCAGTCTTCTCCAGGATAAACAGACCCAGCTTGTCTTTCTTGAACTGGGGGCCCAGAACTGCACACAGTACTCCAGGTGCAGCCTCACCAGGGCAGTGTAGAGGGGGAGGATAACCTCCCTCAACCTGCTGGCCACAGTCTGCCTAATGCACCCCAGGATACCATTGGCCTTCTTGGCCACAAGGGCACACTGCTGGCTCATGGTGAACTTGCCCACCAGAACTCCCAGGTCCTTCTCCGCAGAGCTGCTTTCCAGCAGGTCAGCCCCCAACCTGTACTGGTGCATGGGGTTATTCCTCCCTAGCTGCAGGACCCCACACTTGTCTTTGTTGAACTTCAAGAGGTTCCTCTCTGCCCAACCCTCTAGCCTTGTCCACGTCTCACTGAATGGCAGTGCAGCCTTCTGGTGTATCGGACACTCCTCCCAGTTTTGTGTCATCAGCAAACTTGCTGAGGGTACACTCTGTCCCTTCATCCAGGTCATTGATGAATAAGTTGAACAAGACTGGACCCAGTACTGACCCCTATATCCCTCATACTTTTGTCACCACATTCTGCAGTCTCTGCATTTCATCTCACTTAAAATATAATAACCTCTCTCTCTTACAAGCAGTTGCTCAAGTAGCCCTGGGAGCAGACCAGTCTTCTGCTGGCTACAATATGTAGGGCTGAATGGGAGGAAATGAACTTCAGCTGGTGAAACAGCTTCTGCTGTAAACTTATGGGAACCAGTTCCTGAGATTCCCCTATCTGATTTAAAAGCCCTTTCATAAAGATATCTATCTAATCTAACATTTTTAAACAGATCTTTTCATTCATCCCTGAATTAAGAATAAAAGCAATCTGATAAAAAATACATGCCAAAGCAGAAGTAGTAATATATTGGCCTTGAAATATAGTTCTTTTACTGGAAACATTACAAAGACAAGGACTGTGTGTCATCACAAAAAAAAAGAAGGCAGTTTTTAACAGGCGCTCTTCAGAATAGGCTCCATGTTTCATGCTCAATTATCAGTTCATAAATCTAGAATTTCTTAGCTGCTAGCAGATGGGCAAAGGTCACCAAACAAGGACCTCATAAAATTAGTGCAATTTAGGAAATTAACAACAATTTGAACTTATTTCTTTCCACAGTACACTGGATTTTCCAGAGCCATTCCGCTTTAGCAAAGGGCCAGTAGAAAACTAAAACCCAGAAACAGCCAAAAAAAAAATTAACTTTCAACCACCAAGATGGATTATCTGCAAATAAACCTGGATATATTTTCCTTGTGGATTAAATTAAATAGATATAGTGATGTCCTGCACTTATATATAGCCTTTCAAAGTTTCCAGTATTCAAAAGTAATGCAAGCTTTAGGAAGGTTGGGGAGGGACCATGAATTTACAGCTAAAGTAGCTCAACCCCTTTCCCCATCAAAGGAATCAGAACTCCTTCAGGAACTACCAGGAAAAGCCAATATCCAAACTCACAGACCTAGAAAGCCTTGCTCTCCCACAGAAAATTGTAATACACGAGTACCTTGATTCCTCACTGCCAGAACATCCCTCCTTTGATTTCTATCAAATGGCAAATGGCAACGCACACTCAGCATCCTCACGACTTAAGTTCCTATGTGGGCTGACAGGAGTAAACGTTTCAAAAAAACTCAGTAACTAAAGTCAGGATCATAAATCTTTATTTTGACATCTTCCTATATGCAGTTTACTACCCAGAGAATTCGTCCTCCATTTTCAAACTGAAAAAAGATGTTTTAGTTCCATTTCATCCTAAAATAATTAGAAAATTCTACTCTGCAAGACAGAACGAAACAAAAATAAAGTGACAATAAGCAAGTTTCCCATCTTATGACCAACTCATGCATACACGCTGACAGTCTTTTGTTCATAATGATTCACCATACTTTTGTTTTCATATAATATACATGAAATGAATATCATCTTTTAACATCCCAAGTATGTATGAAACACCCCCTCTCTCTTGCCTGCTTTTCTGTCCTTACCTTCTTTTCAGTAAACAAACCAATCTTCCAGTCTGTCCTTAGGAGACATTTCCTGTTATCTCTGCCCATTTTCAAATTACAACCACAGTGATTCTGACCTTACAGCTGAGAAACTCTGTGGGAATTACTTTTAGTGAGAAGGAAGAACATTTTTTTCTATCATCCTCAAAAACCTCAGTCTCAAGGGTTTGGTTGAATACAATAAAATAATAACTTTTTGGACAGAATTCAAACATCAACAAGTTTAATTCAGTAATAAGATTTCTAAACATTTTTGAGTAAATGGCAACAGCCTGCCAGAATGGAAGCAGCTATGTTACATTAGCCACAGCAGACATCACTACTGCGTGACAACAATGTTGCTTTAATGGGCATTAAATTGACAAGATGCAGACATCCAAAAATAAAGTTCAAGTACCCAGGCTGTGCTTGCATGGGTTGTGCCCTTAAGTGATCTGTGTTTATCAATGACAGATTGTCAAAGATAGGAATTAATAAAGGAAAGCTACTGCTGTACTATACTGACCGAGTTCTGGTCTGGGAGAGCTAACAGAGTCGTCTTCTTCCTTTACCTGTTCCTTGACAACTGCGTTTAACTGGCACAAAGAAAGAACGCTTATTTAAAGGAGAAGTGAGTAGCTTCTCCTGGGTTTTCTGTACATGGGAAGCGTCACGATATTAGACTTGATATCCAAGCCAAAATATATTTACATTATAGTTGATCAAATCCAAGCTCAGCTTGAGACCAAATGTTAGCTGCGTCAAGGACCACAAAGATGTCAGGTCACAGAAAATGGTTTGCCAGAATTTTCATGACAGAAGTTAGAGTCTCAGAATACAAAGGGATGTGCAAAATGCTACTAAAGCCGTAAGTCAAATTAACTAAACAGTTTAGTTTTCCTGAACTGCATCCTGCATTCAATACCAACAGAATTGGTCAAAACATTTTCCATTTCCAAAACATTTTAAGAGAACATGGATTTTTGACCAAACGAAAAAACTTTTAAATTTTTTTTCTTTTTAATATAATAAAATGTCTTTTGATTATCAAAAATATAATTTTTTTCACCCACTACTTACTCCTCCATTGCAATAATGGAGCAATTTCATGCTTATAACAGTGGTTGGTTGCCACTAAAGTAAATTGCAGCAATGTAGAACCACCATTTTTCCATGTTATGGACTAGAGGGTGGAAAAAAAAATTTAGACTACAAATACTTCATCTCATCACCAGGACAAGGGAAAATAAGATCAAAGTGTGACAACTGAAGTTCGCTAGCTACTTCAGTGACAATGCATGGGACAGAGATGAATGTATTGTCATTTCCCGTCAGGGAACACGTTCTCTTTAACAAGAATTAGCAAAATCACTATTTTTCCCCCCCACAACTTCAGCAGATAGCCACACAAAGCCAGAGAGCAGTCCTGTTTAACATAAAGATGGCCTTTTACACAGCCTTTTACTGGTATGAACTGTACTTTTCCATTATGCATTAATTACCAAGGGTAATACAGATATCAGCACAGGAGAGAGGAGACAGCTCTGCCTCCTCATTGTGATGATTTTCACTTCTACCTTCCCAACCTGCCAAATCCCCAGTTCTCTGGGAGAAAACGTGTGACGCTTTTGCAGAGCTCAGCAAGCCAGGGATACGCAGTCTTCATAGCAGCTCTCATAAACCCAACTTCACTGACTTCAATAAAGCCAAAGCGATTTTCATCAGCTGAGGAACTGGTCTGACCCGTATAGAACAGGCTACTGTGCACAATAAAAGCCCAAAGGGTGAAACACTCTGAAACCCAAGCGCCTAGACATAGATAAGAGGTGAATTTCTAGCTCCTTTCAAATGTGCAACAAATTTTCATGGACTTCAGCATGGTAGGAACTTCCCTAGTGGCAGACTGAGGATAATTCATTGGCATCATCGCAGCTACACTGATTATTCCAGCTCAGGTCCCGTCCTTAAAATTATGTGGTTGCAGAGCATATATTCATGACCTAATCCATTATCATGGCATGGGGAAATGGAAGAAATGAAAGCAGCAGAAATGAAGATTTTATCACTTAAATAAAATTGAGGGGTGTTATTCTTTATGCTTATTTCAGTTATCATTCATTTCTTACCTCACAGACACAAGCAAGCTATTGTTCAACTTCAGTTCTCTCAGATTAGGTAGATAGGCACCTACGGGAACAGAATAAAGAATCACTTTGCAGACCTCGGAGTAGAATAAAGGAACCTTCTGACAATTATAAACTGAAGTATCTAGTTTTACATGCTTTGCTTACCTGTTTCTGCCAGATCTGTTCTGGATCTCTTCTAAGAAAATTAATGAGATTATTTCACTCAAAAAATATTTCACCCTTTGCATTTTTGCAACATATACGTATTTTCTGCATGACTACACAATTATAATTTTTGGAACTCCTCTCTGACAATTCTGATAGAGCACCTTTCCAGACAGACAATAACAGAAACTGGCTTGATGGGTGACTGTTTTCTTTGGTCTGATTCCCAACCCTTATTGACTATTAACTGAGTGATACTCTGAAGAGGTAAGGGATGCTTTAGAATACAGCATTCCATGACCTCCGATTTCTACACAATGCTCTTGCTTCTCTCCCTAAAAATCTTTTTCTACCTATTTAATGGCAAGTAGTGATGGATTTATTGGATACACAGCTAAGTTTACACTTCTTTAAAATGTAATGTTGAGTCAAACAACAAAAGCATTATTTCCCATGTCACAAGATCATCTTTTATAGTTCAGAGGTCCCCAAAATGCCACTTACATTTTGCTAAGCATTGCCTTCTCCTTTTAGTTTTCTGGATGTGACCCATTGTTTACTATTCAATTGTACAAGTTCCATATTGTAAAATGGAACTGAGGAAAACCTCAGTATTCTGTTGTTACTACTTTGATTAATGCTTTTTTCTATTCCCAAGAGACATTTGCCTTTTTGATTGCTTCTACAGGTATCTCTGAACCAAAATCATAGACCAAATCCCTCCAGGCTACAGAATAATTTGGATACAAGCTCAAGTCCCAGGAAACATTTGCTATTGACAACAGCAAACTTTTACCCATTCCCGTTAGCAGAGTTTACCCATGGGTGGTGAGCATCCTCCAGTATAACATGCAACCATGTAGAGGTAATACCAATTTTAGACAAACTGGATCATTGCTAAAACATTAAAATCTGTTCTCAGCAAATATTTTTATGAGTCCTCTGAGTAACCTCTCTCTGGCAAGGGAGATTTAGCACTGTCCAGAAGGACATCATTCCAGCTCTTTGCAAAGGATCAAAAGAAAAAACAAACAAAAAAGAAATTTAAAAAAAAAGACAAGAAAAAGGGAGCGGGATCTCATAAGCACACAAAGGAGGTCATGTTGTTCATCCCATTTCCCCAAACGGAACAAGAGCATTTATGGCAAAAACATTTTAATAAATCATGTTTTTGTAGAAGCATTATCTATATCCAATACTATTCGGGAGTGATCATAATCCATATACTGATCTTCAGGCTATACTGCAAATATGTAACTTCATGTCTTTGCAAAGCTCTTTAGAAAATATTCAAGATTCAAAACACAGTGTATAATTTTTTAGCCTTATTTTTTAATCATTTTGCATAATCCATAAAAATTGTAGTACAAATTATAACACACCATCCTCATCCTGCAGGGCATACTTCTTCATATCAAACAAGTTTTATAAAGTATGGCAACAAAATAAGTTGGAGTCCTGACAGAGGAGATACTAGGATCTCTGTGAATTATTCACAGCAGTCATACTAGCTACTGAGCAAAGACTTCCTCAGATATAATCCATGCACTAAGAAAACCCCCACAGAAAAAAATAAAAATCTAGATTAAAAAAGATTGTTATCATGTTTCTGATAAGAAACCTGAAGCACAGAGAGATGAAATTACTTCCCCCAAAGTGTTAAAGGAAAGAACAAGAAGGATGCAGTAGCCTCTCCAGTCCCATCACAGCAGCAGGTAATACCCTTGCCACGGATTCAACTAGAGGGGTTAAAGGGTCACCAAGCAAAGGCTACTGCAAAGCATTACAAAGCAAATGGGTTTTAAAAACTAGTATTAAGCAGAAGATTTGAATGAAGGAGGAGTTAAGAAGACTAGCTCAAGAGAAATGGAGAGACTGGCTCAAGAGCGAGCTTTCCACTGAATGCATTTAGGGTTGGTTCAGGCAAAAACCCAGCTATTAAAGGATTCAGAGGCAGAGTGACAGGCTGACGATACAATTTTCACATCTGGTTATTTCATTATTGTAACCCGATCCTTCACTTCAGACATTTTATTGTATTTGGGCACAATCTAGCCCTGGGAACTTGTAGAGTGTTAAGCTCTAATGTGCTGTTTACTAGACTGAAATAAAAGTATACTATGTGCAGCGGTACAAAATTCTGCCAACAAGATTTTTGCAATATATTTCTCCAATTCTACAGTTTCTTCCCTCCTTTGAGTTTTATATTCAATATGTAATTGTTCTTTGGTGCTAAGAATTCATTATCCATTTGATTTTGCTGGTTTTTATAATCCCAATTCCTTATATATAGAGATTGGAAGATTAAGTTAAGAAGAGAAAATTGTAAAATGAAGATGATAAAATAAGAGATCTATCAAAATGGAACAGTGTACTTCTAATTTTCTTAATTTTAACCCTCATGGCACCTTTCCTGAGAGCAAGAACGCAATTTATTCTTATATTAACATAACAATACTCTAAAATATCAACAATATTAACTGCTAATATTAACTTTAAAAGTACAAACAATATATTCCTCATACTGAAACTGCCTTCATACTGTGTAATTTTCATTTTTAAAAACAAGAATGGTCCAGAAAAATGCTGATGATCACAGTACAAGGCTGAGAATTCAGAATGGTGAGCAATGTTATCTCCTCTGTCTACAATTCCCTTGCACTAAATACCCTTTTTGTTATATGGGTCTGAAATTACTAACCACCAACAATGTGCTAGTGTTAAACTATTCTATTGTACTATCCCAGTGGAACAAAACTAAATGAAGAGCAGAAAGAAATCAAAGTGTAAGGTAGGCAAATAAAAGCGATACATGCATACTCAACAACATTGCCTTAAGTGCTGCACTTCACAAGCAGGGTAGCAATGCAGATGTCTTTCTGAGCTTCCTTATTACAGCAGGTGACATTTAGATAACTGACTAGGAGTAAGGAGAAAATAGGCAAGATGCTGGTTTTATTATATTCTACAAGCTACAACACTTCATTTATAACATTCGTTTACATTATGATGTATTCTTTAGGTAGCATCATATATCTTGTTTTTCTGTTGTTAACAGAAAATCATCGTGGTTTGACTTCTTATGTCTTCTGGAATATGGACTAGTGAAAAACATACACAAAAGAAATTACTGACAAATACTTGTGTTGGCGTCAGGCAACCTATGTGTTTTGTTGATCCCACAGTACAAAACAGGCATGTGAACACAGCAAGAGCAAACTGATACATAAATTTAACAGGCTGTTTAATTCACTTAAGCTGTGTTTAATCAAGTAGGATACATCATCTTGATGTTATTTCCATGCATGTTCTAAATGTGCATGTTTTGTACATTTCTGGTGTGAATTGGGCAACGCAACTGGAGATAAGACCGCAGCACTTGCAGGCAAACCCAAGCTAGCTGTGGTCTAGCTACCTGAAATGAGAATCTCATAAAAAACCACATCAGTGCAGGGTTTAACATAAGCTCACTGCCCCAGTACATACTTGTGACTCCTGGAGAGCCTGCCCAAGCCCTGCTGCAGCAGGTGCTGTGGCACCTTCTCAGCAAGGCTTGTCAGTACCAGCTAAACCAAGATCAGCGTGGGCAGGGACGCACATGTTGGACTCACGTCTCCAACCTCCACGCTGGCTTCCTGACCATGCAAGCACCTGCTGCTGTGACGGTGGCTGCCAACAAATATCTCCCGGGTTCGCATCAGAAATACCGACAAATAGAGCAAGGGGAAAGAGAGACAATGATCCTATGTGAAAAACAACGTGTGCCTACTTCTGAACCTTTAGCAGAGCTTTTCCTCGATAAAATGCGTGCAAGGGAAGCGGCAGTCTCCAGACACGTAATCAACTTAGCCTGGCCACCAGCAGGCAACAATTCAATAAGTAACAGCGAACAGCACTGTGGGTAACTTGATTTGTAGCTATTAAAATTACTTAGAAGTAAGAGAACTAGGTAGTGTCTTAAATGACTCTATCCCACCATTACTTTCAACAGGAATTTCTGCAAGCCATTCATGAATGAGGTCCCAGATCTGTCAGCAATCAAAACCGAAGGGATAAGCTAATGAAAAGGAAATAGTCCATCTGTTTGAGTATGAATTGAAGCCTACATGCAGCTGAAGAGAACAGAAGCCGAGTCCAAGATGTGCAAAACTCAATACAAGACTTGCCAGGGCAGTTCAGTGTTTTGCCTGTCACTTAGCAAGGTGCACTGAAAACAAACAGCCAGAGATTTCAATAACTACCCCGAGCCCCGCTAAGATTCAAGCTCTGGAATGAAGTCTTTCCTTAATTTTAAAATTGACCACATGAAAATATTTTCATATCGGTCTTTTCGTGTTTTAGCCCACACCCTGTCCCTAAGAAATGTAACTGTTCCTCCCCACCATGTCACGCCATTTGTAGAGGCTGACCTGACAAACTAGGAAAGGTTAGCAGGATGGCGCTTTAAAGTTTACCACATCCCAAAGCGGAATACTCATACGAAAAACTCAAGCAACGTGTTTTAAATCACTCTGGAAATCTTGCTAAAGGAGATGTAGGCCCTCAGTGCTTCTGTTACAGTCTGTGTATGGCTGTGAACACTGAATTTCAGAACACTGTTTCTCAAGTGGAAATTGCAGTGTAAATTTGGGATTCGAGTCCTGCAAGGTTCCAGGTGACCCAGAGTTATGTGCAGTCTAATAACCTGCAACTCTTTCACCTGGCCATTTAAGAGCTTGCACAGCCTGTTTTATCTTTACCCATAAAACCAGTTAAAACAATATTGTTTACTGAGTGTGAACTGATCATCCAAACAAATAATTCCTTGATGAAAAAAGGTGCTCTTACCCACCTTCTGCAATTGAGGAATACAGTGAGAGCAAGGTTAAGTGATTTAATATGGCTATAAAGAAAGTTAATTAGCCAGGTTCGGAATGCAAACAGAAACATCAAATTGCAGAGTGGTCCAGGCTGGAGTGGACAGCTGGAGGCCTCGAGCCCAGCCTTCTGCTCAGAGCCAGGTCTTCTGTGAGATCAGACCAGGGTGCTCAGGGCTTCACCCAGCCAGGTCTTGAAAACCTCCAAGGATGGAGACTCCAAATCTCTCTGGATACCCCTATTGCTCAACTGGAGCTCAAATGGAGGAAAAGCTTTTTCTTCTGTCACACTGGAACTTTTGTCATTCCAGCTGGTCTGGTTCTTACCCTACTCCTTCCCTCAGGCTATTTATCCAGACCCCTGTTACTAGAGACCAGATCAGCAGCACATAGTTTCAGGGGCAGGCAGCGAGGAGCAAGCCTGACACCTTCAACAGCAGTCTTGGTTACACCATTCACATTGAAGGTGCAAACTGTCCTGCAATACCCCTAAAAATTTAGGCCTCACTCTATGCGCCTAAAAATCAGCTGTCATGAGAAAAAAAACTGCAAGGAACTGATGATCACTGGAAACATTAAGTGGCAAACTTTCTGCCTAGCCACCTGCTGACATTTGCAAAGAGATTTTCACAGGGAGGAAATTCAGAAATGCACTTAAAAAAAAAAGACAGAAGGGAATTCAGGAGGGTCTTGATGCTCTGTTATTCTCAAAAGTAGTGGGGACCTGTAGCTGTGGTCTTTATAGCCCTCAAGGTCCAACTCTTGGTGCAAACAGTGGGACATAAACAAGATGGAAATTGTTTGCAACATGGGAATAGTGCGCTATATTCTGTAAAAGTTGCAAAAGCCTAACCACAGGGAGCCGAAAGAAATGGATTTATTCCAGTAATGGAAAGGAAAGGGAAGTATGAAGTGAAAAAGGTGAAACATTTTGCTAGCTTGTCACAGCTAATGTAAAATGTCATAGGAATGCCAGCACCATTTTTGAGCATTGTAGAAATGGCATAATGAGTTTTTCTTATCAACTGGAGGAAACATGACTAAAAAGATTATGATCTCTGAAAGAAATGGACATGGTTTACCTTAAATTATCAATTCCCTATCAGAAAGAGACCTATTTATGAAATAAACAGAATAACCAATACAAAGAGGTTATACAATTAAAGACAAAAGCCCCCTTCACTGTACTTGCTTAACCATTCTTGACAAATCAACCTCGAAAGACCCACTGAAGCTAACTGGCTGTTACATTATAGTCACTTGCACATGAAAATGAACTGCTTGGCTGAAAATACCAGCACCCCTTTTTGGGGACGTGACTCCTTTGGCACAGAAAATACTACCCTGCAGTAGTTACTCAGCTTCAACATAGCAGAAGATGGACTTGGTTGTGATGGGAATCGACACGACAGAAAATGACTGCTAGTACTAGAAAAAAGGAAGGTTTCATATTCTCAGTGTTAACTCTGCTATGGAGGGAATTCCTTTGGTATTTCTTTACTTCCTCGGTGCAGTGATGATCACACAGAAACAAATCACAAACATTAGGGCTGTTTGGGGCTCATCAAAATGACGTATCTATAAGACCTTCCTTAAGCTCATCATCCAGTACTGCTCAATGCAGCACCACAGGACACAAAGACAGGCTGCTGGCAGCATGAGCAGCCTCATACCACTAGTGATTTCTCAACAACAGGGGAATCTTATAGTGGAGAGAAACTGAACTTTGGCTACTGTTTCGCTAGAGTAGTGCCAAGTACTCTAGAGGGCAAGGTAATCAGTAAATGCTCATTTAGTGCCTAGAGGCATATTATTCAAGAGGAATTTGTTCAAACTAATTGGCTTTAGACAGAAGTGATGTCACTCATCCCACTGCCATAGTTTTCAGTCCTATTTGGAGCCTCACAGAAGAAAACAGAGATCAAGGAGTGAGAGGTACCAGGGAGATCATGTTTCAAGAGCTCTTGACCAGGACAGTTCTTTACCCTGGCTGTTGTTTTTCGAGTTCCCAGTCCTGCTTCAAGAAATGGTAAAGTAAAATTTGAGACAGTGAGCAGAAGACAAAGTGTTTTCTTACCAAAGTTTCCCAAGCTGTTCTCTCTTGTATCTACTTGCATTTCTAGAGCCTTCACTTGCTGCAGATCATCTACTCCTGTCAAAACTTTCTGTAAAGATAAGCAGAGATATATGTGTAATCTCATGCAACAGACCACAAGACACAGGAGCAAAAAGGTATAGAAGGGTTTTCATCCAGTGTCTTGTCAACGTATACTCCAGGTCAAAATGGCTAGACATGCGATCACATTAAAATAAATTTAGTATTCAAAGATCTTTCTTCTTCGTAGCTCTGAATTATTCTAGTCTCACATTACTTCTACATTGCTTAAACAGTCAAGGCTGAGGGTTACATTCAAGCTGCCAAACAACAACAGACCTACATGCCAATTAACTTCATTTAAACAGTACGTCCATGCTTTAAGATTTGCATAAGTCTTGTACTAATCCTCAGCAGATAGGAAGTGTTACCCTTAAGTGTCACCTGTAATCAAAAAGGCACTAGGTAGTAAAACTCAAGAAAACATACTGTTTAGACTTTTAACCCAAAACCACAAAAAGGAAACATGCTTTTAGCTCAAGCAGCTCACTTTTCTGAAAGAAGACAACACTAATTACAAGAATTTCTTTGAAAAGATCTAGGCAATGAAAATAGAAGCCTCCAAAATCTTCCATTATTTTTGCAAAATCTTAGTAATAATAGGATCAACCACTGCATTAACCAAGTGTGTGTGTGTGTGAATGCAGGATCTTTCCTATCTTATCACAGAATCTTTCCTAACATCATAAAGTCTGTGTTGATACGTACATGTAGATTTTGCCTTGGCAGAGGTAAGCAGGAGTACAGAAACAAGCAGAAGGTATATGCAGAGGAGAGAGGGAAGCTCTAAGACAGCCAGTGAAAACTACAGCAAGGCTGTGAAGTCCTAAGATGCTAGGCTGCAATTTCACAAGCAGCTGAAGCAATCTTACATTACCACTGCTCTCATCCCCTCCTCCTTCTTGCTATAACTCAGCTCCTCTCCCCCCATCTTCCCTCATCCAGGCTACATGTCTCACCACCTCCTTTGCATCAGCTTTGGGTGCTTAGTGGATCCTTCCATGCATGAATTCAACAAAACAGACGAGGAGGGAACTGTATCCTTTCTTCCTGATGGGTTAGTGGTTCATGGAGGGGTCTGAAACACTCCTTGAGAGATGAGAAACAAGGCTTTTGTGTCACAATAATTGCCTGAAGGAGCTGATGCTATGCACAGTGATACAACTGCTAAATTTTCACCATTCTGTGTCAAAAGAGTCAGGATGTGGGGCTAAAAAAGTCCATTTCAAAGAAATGGCTGACCCTGGCATCAGTGTCTCCTCCTCAATGATGCAATCAACAGCATGGGTTGAAAGAAGTATTGTCATCTGCCTTTTGCCCCTCTATTTAAGATGAAGGCAGGAAGTCATTGAACAACCTCCACATACAGGAGACAAGATTTCTTACGCTTAAAAAGTTACAACATTCTTTAGTTTGTTTAATAAGGGGGAAATTATTCATTAGAAAGGAATGTATAGGACCATCTCCGTTTATGAATTTTGGGAAGAAAAAATAACCACAAGAACATCCAGTTCATTTTGCAGGGAAAAACGGTGGTTGCGACATTCCTGCTCATCAAGTAAAATTTGTATTGCGCACAAGTGACTGTAACTTCATTTACTCTGATGGTTCCACATCCTCTTACAAAGGACCAAACATAGTCCGAGCGTAACTGAGATGACAGTTTAAAAGGGCATGGTTTCCTGAAAAGGCTGAGCATCCCTCCTTGAAAAACTGGCTCCCTTTGTGAGGTCTTGACTTGGAGTCCTAAGAAACAGAATTATCCAAAATCTTCAACTGCTTTTGAATTGTCTTTACAACATTGTGTTTAAAATTATTTTTCATCTTTTTTTTTTAAACTGTGATTTTAAACAGGCTGAGCCTAAGAAAGCTTCTAGACTTTCTTGCCTCCCCACTATAGTATGAGAAACAAAGGACTAAGGTGAAAAATTGGGAGTCCCCAATGGCATCCAGAAACTTACTTTCTATCCCCAGGTGCAGCCACCACAAAAATGGTTTTGCTCCTGCAAAGAATGCAAGCTTACCAACTACAGACTGCTTTCTCTCCCCAAGTAAACACAAGATCCCCCACTGCAAGACACATTTTGCAGTAATCCTTTTCGGTAGATGACAATCTGTCATATAGCACAAGAGTATGTGAGAAACAAGAGCTAGCTGATGTCCTGGCACAAAACCATGCACTCGGATTGCTGGACTTGGAGACAAGCTTATTTTCATTAAAGCAAGCTTCTTCTGAAAAAAACCTCCCCCCTCCCCATCAAAATAGTCTTAAGAGCCTGCATCAATAGAAGACAGAATATGAAGAGGTCTCAGAACAAGTTATAAGCTTAGGGTCATACACTTTGTCAGTAGAGTAGCAGAAGGTCCTGGCACCAGAAGGAGCTTTTGCCTTTCTCCTTTGCTGTCTGCAAGTTTCCCACACGCTGTCCTTCCCCTTGCTGTATTCTAGACAGCCTCCTTTCACAGTTCTGCTCCTTGTTCTCCTCTTTCAAAATCCACGCATAAAAGCAGCATATTCTCTCCTCTTCTAGGGTTCCCTATTCCTTTTCCTCATACCAGGGATTACCAGTGTGCTTCTTTGCTCTCCTTTTCCTCTTCCAGATCCACCATTTGTACTACTTCTCCTGTCTGAAATGAGAGATGAGCTCCTTAGTGCATCCATATTTTGTATTGCAACAGGCAAAGCTGTGGCTCCAGTGCTGGAAAGGGTTATTGGCTGCCACCACCAGCTCTTTGAACTATAGATAGTTGCCTTGAAGCATGTGCTAACCAGATGCGACAGACTCCATGTGTTCTTGGTTCCCACTTCCCTGTTCTGCTTTTCCAAGAGTCTCTGTGAAAATTGCTGTCCTTCCATCTGCTGATGCTGAAGAGATGCTTGGAGAGTTTGGAACTGATTGGTCATGGGATGCAAAAGCTATCATACTGCATTAAGGAAATGAGAAATGCTCTTGGGTTGAGGATATGAGCTCATTTAAAGGCACTAGAAGCACAGAGACCCCAGGTGTTGACTGCAAGCTAGTTAGCAAGCAAAAGGCCAGGGCGGCAGTTCAAGAGAAGGTTATGTGGTGAACAGTTCCTGTGGAAGATAGTCAGGACACTCCTACTCCCCAGACACCTTTCTTGGCATACTGGTGCAGCTGGAAGTGTGATACGTCTCATGTGTCACAGCTAAAATTCTGGCACCAGGAATGGGGGAGATTTAGGGAAGGACATGGAAACATTTAAAATAAAGATGACACATATTTAGCAGGATCTCCCTTTTACATTGTTTAATTTCAAAGTACAGGAACCTTCTTCAAAATTTGAAAGAAGGGATATTTAGGAAGAATTTTGCTGCTATTGGGTAGCAAAAGAAAAAAAAAAATCATGGCCAAACACACCAAAGGGATCATCAGCTTGGACAGAGAGATGTCTGGCACCACGCAGGTAGAAGTGACGCTAAGGCGCTCTGCATTTCTTTGTTCCTAGGGCCATGCCAGGTCTCGGACAGGCTCCTGCCCTAATTCAGAGGTGTCCCACTGTGGCTTCAGGTAATGACTGCCTGCCCACAGCTCAAAGGCCTGTTTTGACAGCCAAGGACAGAAGGTCTCTCTGCCTGTGCCCCAGGAATGCTCACAGACATGAAGGTGCTGTGCCATCTAGGGATTTGTTTGGCTGTTTACAGCTGCTCAGCCTCAATGTAGAGCAGACAAAAAGGGACCAAGGATCTGTTCTAGGCAAAGAGCTGGATATACTCAGAGTTATTTTACATCAAAAAGATACCTTGAAAAAACTAACTATAATTCCAGGCTGATTGTTGGTGTCCAGAGAGGATTCTGCTTGCCACCTACCTACCGCCCAGCGAGGCAGGTATTGGTTAGATAGAGAAGGAGGATGTTTTCTGAACAATCAAACGTCAAAATCTTTCTAGCACATGACGTTCAAGAAGGTGGCCTGACAGCTTGATTCTGGGCAGCAAGCGTTATACTCCACCCTAAATTTATTTATTTGAAAGGATAAATTTTCACAGTAAAGCACTGCACAACTCTTTGAAGATTAATAAATGATAAGTAAAACAAAGACGGATAAAGTTTTCTTTACATTTTTGCACCTCCTTCAAAATAGGAGTAAAACTATTTTCCATGAGATCACGCAGAAGATATTGGTAAAGAAGCAACTCCATGATGGCCCACAAACCATTCCAATCCTGCAAAATGTCTGGCCAATATTTAGCTGGAGAGTGTGTGCTAGTTTGGAAGCTTTTTCTCTGGCTGACAAGAAGAGCCAATAAGCATTCTGTAAAAAATTGCAAGTGAAAAATACTTCAGTGCTTGCAGAGCTTCCCAATTGGCAGAACAGTCACCTGGGGATGCTAGGAAATCCAGTTTAAGTCCCACTTGCAGCTCTCTGTAAATTCCTTAATTGGCAAATAATTTCTGTTCAATTAAAGCTCGTGTATACAACTGATTTCTTCTCTCTTCCCTAGATTTTTCACATACTCTAAGAAAAGTAGATATGTCGCTGAAGAGCATGTTGTGTGCAGCTGTCAGGGAAGCATTTCCAGCTGTGCATTTATTTTGCTGATCCTGGTTAATTTGGCTAAGACAGGAATTCCTGAGTGGTGAGCTTATTTTCTTTTAATACTACACCTGTATGCAAATACTAGATTCATGTCCATTCATGTATTCACTGCTTTTTGCGGGGATTTTATTTCAAATTCCCAACTCAAGTATAATCTCTCTCTGCACAAAAAAAGTAATGTTGCTACAAGTATGACAAAATATTCCTTCTAAGAAGAAAATTACTAGAACATTAGCAAGGTTTTGAGTGATCCTAAGTCAAGGGAATTTCAATGAGAGGGAACAGGACTTCCCTGTGGTCCCATATGCAATCTTCCTTTCAAAATGGCTATGTGCTGCAGACACCTGTAATTACAATATTTAGCTGTATTTCACTACTTTCTGCATATATATACAAATACATTCTTCTCTCAGCTCAGATGAAGAGATTAGCTGGGTGTTCAGTCTGTGATAATCTGTCATCTTCTCATCTTGTATGAAAAGTGTACATGAGGGCAAAAATTACGAAATTTAAGTGGTGGTGCATGCATTAGTAAAAATGTTTTTGTTCTTGTGCTGAAGCCCCCAAGTCATGCCAAAGGATCTACATGGATAGGCCCCTGCCTAGTCTTGCCATCTGCAGTTGAGCTCACCCCTGACCTGTGCTGGGGATTCACAGTACCAACATCTTCTCTTTTTAACCCAGTATTAAGGGTCTGATGCTGCAAGTTGCTGAGAGATCTCCTAACTATCACAAACATTCAAAGGGCATGTGGGGCACGAGAAACTATATGGGAAGTTTGCTGATCTCCCAGAAATAACCTGTATCATTTCTGTAGGAGGAAACAAGCTCAATTTTAACTATGCGCTGAATTAACATGCAGGTCAGGAGTGGACAGGATAGTAGATACTCTTACATCAGTTTTTGCTTTAAATTTGTTTTAATGATTTACTTTCCCTCACATAGATATAAAACAAGTCATACTCCAATATTAATTCTTTTTCATATCTAGCAATTAGGTGTATAATAAGTAGCTACAATCATTGCTCGATGTTGTGTCACTGAACATGCAAAACTCAAGATGTAATCTGCCATCTTATGTTAGCTAAGCAGCTGTGACTGTATGCAAATGAAAATAATTTTTTTCATATAAAGGCATGCGTATGTGTGTGTATGCATATAAATACAAAGATTTCTGATGTGACAACTTGAATGTAAAATATCAGATGCCTAAGTAGCAAGATGAACACTAATATAACAACTACAAGCCTTCACTGCAGTAAAAGCGTTAGTGTTAGGGTAAGAACATATAAAAGAAAAGCTCTGAAACTAAATGAGGCTCTGTAATTCTTTTCCTGTTCACACTATTGTATTTACTACTATCTGCTACCTTGAGCAATCTGATCTAACTTTGAAGCTAGCTGTGCTTTGAGCAGAAGATCGAACTGGAAGACCTCCAGTGGTCCCTTCGAACCTTTTTTTTAATTATTATTTTTTAAACAATTATACAATTCTAATGAAGGACTCGGAAGATCCAAATTCAGTCAGTTACTTCCATCTCCTTAATTCCTCTTAATTTATCAAGATTTTGCACTTGCTTCCTCGATCTCCAGTTTTTTTCTCAAATCCATTTAGCTTACAACTGAGAGGAAAACTTTCTGCCAAGGAAAAAAAGGAAATGATTAAGTCATTTCAGTAAGAATCCAATCTGTTGTTCCAGGACCCTGCAGGATTTTTTTCTCCCCATGAGGATGAGTGCATACCATATGAAATACACCCTAACCTCCTGAGCAACAAAACTAAACACCACTTCCGAACATGTGTTCCTAAGTTTAGAAAACATGATTAATTGCAGCAGGATCAATAAATAGCAAAATAAGAAGAATACTTCCCTTCTTCTCTAAAGATCATGCACAAACGTGAGTAGTTTTGATAACGTGACAATATCTGGAAGACATTTGACCTTGTAAAATGACTTTATTCTGAGAAGTGGAATGCTTTTTGTGGAAGTCAGGAAAAGACAGCAGGGAGGGGATAGGGGTTAATATAACAAAATAAAAATCTGATTCAAGACAGGTGGAGCCCTTAATTTCAGTTCCTCCACACTTAATGAGAAATATGTGCCACAGCCCTAATAAAGTTAAAAATTAATTGCAAAGTATTGCCCATTAATAGCCAGTTTTCAGAACAAAGGGAGAATGGGGAGTTTGCTCACCCTGGTATTCTACAACATCTGACAACAGCACCTAAGCACAACACAAGTACAGGCAGAGCAGGGAGATGGAAATATTAATAGGACAGGTACAAATTGAAAAGCAAGGACGCCTTTTAATATAGATGAAGATTAATCAGTACAATAGAAAATTGACATTGATACTAGCAGAAAGAATAAAAAGAACATCTAATGATACCAACCCTTGCATCAAAAGCTTTTGACCTGTAGCTTGGATGATGAGTATTCAAATATAAACAGGCATTACATGGCATTGCAGCAAGAGAGATGGCAGCAAGCAGAAACTACAGAAGATGAAATTAACATAACGGGGATATGGAATCACATAGGATTTCAAAGTGAACATTATGCTGAAACGAGGCCACAGAAGACCACAAACCCTGTAGCAAGTGAGCATAAGATTTAAGTGAGGTAAGGTGAGGATCTGCTATGGAGAGGAAGAGAATAGGCAACGGAACAATGCTTTTGTAGAAGTTGTCATGTGCTACGGAGTCCAAGAAGGCAAAAAGGAAATGAAAAAAAAAAAAAAGAAAAGAAGGATCAGTTTAAGCCAAACTTTCCTCTCTTTGGAGGAAAACAACACAGCAACTGTAAAAAAAGTGAAGGAATACAAGTATCAGACCTTTTAGAGAGTCCTTAATAATGAGGACTGCTAATGTAGACTGCTAATGTTTTCACTACTAAATAGACTGCTATCCCCCTGGAAAAAGGCCAAAAGGAGTAAAACGTGCAGGTAGACACAAGGCCGCAGGCTGCAATCCAAGGTGCCCAGTCTTCACAGATTCTGCACAGCTAGACCTTCCAGAACTAGTGCAAGACAGAACACTGCAAGGGCAAGCAGTAAAGCTGAGTATATACCTCAGGAACAAAAACCTTCCTCAGGAACCTCCATCAGGTGTCCAGAAACCTGTCCACACGACACTGCAGAACTGGGGCCTATGTCCTTATTTGAATGTAAAATAATTTTACTTTAATGAGCATGTATTTTAAAAATCTATTAGTTTCCTTCTCAGAGCACTTCAGTGAATACAATCAATAAGTCCTAAAAAATTCACAACTAAAAGACAATCACGAAGATATTGCAAGTGTATTGATTTAAGCAAAACAACCTTTCAAACCATTTAGTTATCAATGGCATGCAGTTCCTTAAAAAAATATGCATGTGAAAACTTGTTTTGGATTAAATGTTTGAACAGTATCTGTACTTTTACATTTGCAAATCCAGAGGAAGTAAATTTATGGAAGCAGCGGTTTTTATTTGATCAACATAAAGGTCAAAGAATAGATAGACTGGATATGTTATTAAAACAAGCTATAAACATTGTTAATGTTTCCTTGACAATGTCATATAATTTTTCCTCTGAGCAGGAAGTATCCCAGCTATGTCAACACAAATGTCGGGTTCCAGGGCCAGGAAATAACTGTGTCCAGAAAAATTAGTAGGACAGTATGCATCCATGTAAAAGAGTCTATGAAATAGAATTCCTTACAAATGTTAATACACACAATCTTAAAGAGGCAAGACTCAATTAAGTTCAAGAGGGTACATATGAATAATAAAGGTTTTTTTCCCATTTTTAAAAATAGCCTAGAATTGTGGGAGAATTTAACTTCTGATCTGTATTTTTAAAAATACTACAAAATAATGAACTGCAACTTAATGGGATGTGGGTAACATTGCCTTACCTCCACTCTTCTGCTTACAATTTACTGTGAACTAAAAGCAGCAGAGCTTCAGAAAGAGAAGAATTTCATGCCAACGAAAGAACTTCCTAAGGGTTTAATTCAGAGTTTATTGAAGTCAGAGGGCAGCTGTTTTGGTTACTCTGATGGGCTTTGGTTCATGCCCTAAGAAAACAGACTAATCTGAGAGCTTCTCACTGGATTTATACAGAGTATTGTAGGCCACAAACACATTAGACTGGTCAAACTCTAAGCCAGATTTTCAAAAAAGACCAAGAAGTTGTCAGAGGTTTACATGAGCCAAAGGAAAGTGAATGGCATAGATCATACATCAATTTTTCTCCAGAAAGCTTAAATATACACTCTGCAGAAAGTGATTTCTGCATATCCAAACATTTTATAAACACTAAAAGACTTAGCTACTAAGGGAAGAGTAGTTCGGAGAACAACTTGTTGTCTAATCTACAACGCACAGTCAAAATTGTAACTGGTATACAGTTCAGGAGTGGCGTAAACCTGCAGCTGGAATATGCCCCTGCAGAAAGTAGTGTCTCTCCACCGGTGCAGTGGATGCAGAGGATTACAGACATCGTGATCACCACCCCGCCTGCTGAGAGCATCTGAACCACAGCCTTGGTCCCATCTGTCTTTCACTAATTTCTATCCAGCTCTGCAACACAGAAAGCTGCAGCTTCTCCCCTTAACTTCTGCTCTCAGCTCTCTCTTCCTTTAGCAGGGATAAGTGAGGTTATTTTCTCCGTTCCTACACGTCCCAAAGGATTTCACCCTTAATTAGTCCTGAGCAAATACAGCACAATATGCAATCAAGTATTCCTTCACAAGATATTTCAGCATGTTACTCTCTTTCAACAGGCTGCACGCCAAAATCATTTCCCCCAGTCAAAAAATAACATGGGTTTCAAATGTGCTTTGAAATTTCACACACTTTGATATATATAGAAAGTACTTATAGCACTTGCAGAATATTTTAATTGGCTTCTTAGCAGGACAGAGGATTTCACTAATTCAGAAAAAAGTTGTGCTTTTAAAGTTACATTTCCAATCTCTAAAACAAGGTTAAAGTAAAAAAGCTTTTTCTAATGCTAAGATGCAAGCTACTTCAGATGGCATTAATGAGATCTGTTTAAATTATAATTACGCTACCTGTACTTTTCTTCATGCTGCTTCAAGAAAGTTGGCAATAAAGACAGCAGCATTCATGCTGGGAATATTTTTGGTATGAAACAAGGTGAAAGGAGGACAAATATTTGATAAATTTCCGTAAGACAGAATCTACTTTATGCAGAAGTCTAACTGTCAGATATGCAACAATCTGCAATCATCACAAGAGCAGCTGGAAGGTTAAGTTAATACAGCTCTGTATATGCCAGCTTGCCTCTTCTACATCATTAAAAAGTTGGATGTCTACTCACCAGTTTCCTGGGGGAAAGGTATTCATTCATAAGTAGCTCTCCGTCATCTTTAATCAGCGGACTGGGATTTAGGTTGCCTCGCCAACTCAAATCAGTCACCCGGACTGCAGCTGAGGCCGGACGAGAAACTCTGCCAGGATTCCACTTCAGGTCCATCTCAGTATGCTTTGAACAAAAGGATAACAAGTGGTCTGATTTTTTCCCTGTATGTATTATTTTGCCTTTAGCAAAATCTATTTTGCCTCCCATTGCAAGTCACCAAGTGTCTATGGAGATACAGGTTTCTCTAATCAGAAAGAACCCAAAGCAAGAAATCACGTAACATATATTCTTCCTTTGCTTCACCCTCAAGAGCTATCCTAGTCCAACATCTCATTCAGCTTTGAGTGAAAGCTTCTACAGCAAACTGTCGTTTGCAGTTATACAAAAAGCCAGGCATATCTATGGTTCTGTACAAAGAAAGTACTCAAGAACAAACAACTCAGGACACTAGTCCTTTCCAGTCTTCTCACTACGCCACTCACCCTTCTCTGGTGGCAATAAGCTTCCCATCTACATGAGCCTCCTACTTATCCATCCCCTCTTGAGAAACGTGAACAGCACTCAGCAAAACTCTGCTGGGCTCCAGGCTGCAAGTGCCAGCACAAAGACACGTCACCACTCCTCTCCAGCATTTTGAGCTCTGCCTGTAGATAGCATGGACAGCAACAGTTTGTCCTAAATTAAATGTACCTGCACTGTTACTGACTGCCCTCTGGGTCAGGCAGGCCATGGCTACTGAGTTCCAGTTCTGAAGAGAGTCTTGGAAAAAATAAAATCAAAATACAGTTTAAACAAAAATGTGTGTGCTTCAAGTGAGGAATGAAAACCAAAGTTTGAAGATGAAGCACTTCAAAAGTGTCCATTCTTCAATTCCCAAAGCTATTCCTTTTGCCGAAATATTAGCAATTAACTTTGAAATATGAGAATAAGCGTATGTACACCCGTTAGAGTCAAAAAGCAATCAGCTGTACCCGAATGGTACACGCATTACTATGATTTATACAGCTATTTACTACTACTTGGCAGCAAGGAAGTATCACAGCTGGAAACATTGCTGTAACAACAAAAGGCTAGACTAGAGAAAAGCCTTCTTGCTCTGCTGAAGGGACACCTGCAGTTTTCCTCTGTTCTCCACTGTGAAGCAATACTTATTCTTAGTGCTGGAAAAATAATTAAATAATCAAGCTAATCATAACTGGCTGACAAGGCTTCACTGGTGGCCAAGACCTGAGAATTACCATGTTCCTTCCCCCTCATACTAATAAACAGTTAAACACAGGAGTGATTTCTGTTAGGAAAAACAGAAGAAGTTCTGACTGCTCAGCTAGTCATCTCTACTTGAGAGGACTGACCGGTTAGTAGGTGAGAGAGGCTTACACCAAAGAGACTTCTTGCTCAGACTACTCATGTCCAGTCAAAATTCTTCATCTCTGCACTAGCAAAAGATATTCACAAGACTTGGTACCGTCAGAAAAAATAGCAGCCCTTATCTGAAGAAGATGACCAACAGAAAATTAATGATCCACCAAACCTCTCCCTGAAGGATCTCCTAGCATTATGAAGAGAGGAACCAAATCCTCACACTCCTAAGTGCTCCTTCCATAACTTATCACGGGAGAGTCAACCCACAGAAAGCAAAAACTATTTTTCCCAGGTTACTGCGTGTACCTGGGAAGCATTCCCAGAGAAGAAGCTGACTTCTCAAACATGCTAACGTCTGGGCCACAACAATGTTCAACCCTTAAAAAACATTAAAGAACAAATTCTTCAGAGATACATTACTCCTTTCAATCTTTCTTAATGTCTTATAAAAGAAACACCATAAAGTGAATTGAGCAGTGACATTTGTGGCTTCAGCAGGCCCATAGTAGCATAAGGACAACTTTCATACTTCTGCCCAATAAGAAGGAAAAGTGATCTCAAAAACACTATGTGTCTTAGTTTTTGGAAGAAAAACTACAACCCATAAACTTCTATTGCCTGTTGCTTTTTCCAGAGAATTCTAGAATTTCTCAGATTTTTTCCTCTACTTTCTTTAGAGCAGGTCAGTATGATTTAGTCGGTACACTGAGTTGCAACAGTCATCAGTTGTCCAAGGAAATTCAAGAATCTTATGTGATATGAAGGTCTTCCTGTATTGTCTTTATTTTCATAAGAAAGAATTATTTTGGTCAATAACTGACTTGGATTAGAGTATCTGCCATATAAATGCTGCAATGCTTTGACAGTTGCACAAAACTCGTGCTGGATCATGTGCAAGTCCTGGTGGCTCCTTCTAATTCAAGCGAGGATCATTATTACCCAGAGATAATCCCGTATGTTATTGGAGCCAAGTGGACCAATCATCAAAAATCACTGATGTAATGTGTGAGTGCAAAACATAATGAGATAATGGCAGGATTGTGTAGAATTGGGCTGTAAACAGTATTACACTTGCATAAAACAAATTATTGTTCTCCTTTCTTCAGTCCGTCACTATTACATTTCAGAACATCCTCCAGTCTTTGAAATATGTGTTGATACAGCACTTACTTAAGGTTTGACAGCGAGATCAATTTGTGGCTTAATATCTGAAGTAACACTTCCAATTCTATACTTCCAGCTGCTTGCAATTATTGTAACATTGGATTAGTGAGAAGAAAAGTATTTTCATTACAAATTATCTGGGATCAAATTGAGTTATTGTCAGCAAAAAAACCTTTTTTTTTGATGTGCTTCCATCACTTCAAAACTTTCTCTAGAGAAGGAAGAATCTTCTCCTGAACATGGATCAAAATAATATCCTCAAAATGCAGAATACGGAAAAGCCAAGAGTGGAATCCAAGTGGTGAGGTACCAACCTTACACAAAAATCCACAAACCTCTGAAATCTCCAGCACTGTGTAGGAGTGAGAAGGGGGCCTGGCACAACACTTGTCCCCCTACAGATACAGGAGTCAGATCACTCATTTTCATCAGGTCCACCTGATTTTCCGAGACAGGTAAAATCATTCCACTAAAGCCACTTCACCCACTCATTTAAAATGCTAAAATGCAAATGAGAAATCTACGGCTCTGTCAAATGCACAGGACAAGCAACCACTGACCCAAACTAGTGTTAGCTTCAGTGGGACAGTCTACAGGGACCGGAAAGACTTCATTGTCACTGAAGAGGTCTGAGAAGTCACGAACCTGAAGATCACTCCACAGAGAAGATGGTCACATTGGATATATGTTGGGATCTCTACACTGCATGGCAATGCAGATCATTCCTGCAAGACTTTGGGGGACCAACAATGATGCAAGCTAACTGCACCTAACCCAAACTTCAATGAATTCAATGGGAGAGCAAAGCAACACCAGTAAGTAGATGAGAGGGTCAGGGAAAGAGAAAATGGCTGAAAAAGGGGGTTTTGTCCTGCACATGAACATTGAGAAGAATAAAAGAATGAAAGAAACCAATGAATTAGTTTTTGCAGGATTTGCATCACAGATCTTGACCTGGCAGGCTCTTAGACATGTGGATAACTATGAGCAGATAATCAGTGAGTGCAGGAGAAATCAATGACCAGAGTAGTGAGATGGAAGATCTTGAATTCTACAAACAGTTAATCTGCCATCTTTCCCCACTACTGTCACACTCCTTCCCAAAGTGAGCGTGATGATGGTAAGCTATTCAATTCATAGACATGTTGTGGAAGTTCATTAAAAACTGCATGACATTTTCAACATATATAGAGTAATACAGCTAATAAAGATCATTATTAAAATTAAATGATCCGTGGAACAACATGTTATTCAAAATCCCTGCGGAATACTGTAATTTGCTAGAAAGAAATTGGCAGAAAATAGTTATTTCATGTTCTTAGGGTCTGACAAACTGGTAAAACTCCAAGATTTGATCTTCCTGCTACAAGATTTATCTAAGAGTCAATGACAGGATCATGTATTCTTCATTAAATATATATTAATAGGCATTTCAAATACAGCAACTGCCAGAAATGTTTGACTCCATATTAATTATGGCTTCTTAAGTCTGGGAAAGACCCTTCGAATTGTGTGACTAGGCATGATAATTTCTAATGCAGCCTTCAAGACATTACCTAAAGAGCTTGTCCAAGCAATTAGGCTACCATTTAAAAACAAAAACCCCCCAAACAACAGTAATCAATCCTGATTTACTCTAGGAAAGACATATACCTCTATATATTACATCCCATACAAAAATGAATCTCTCCTCCCTTAGGCCAGCTTCTCAACCAGCATTGTCTCCTGCTCTGTGGCTACCCATGCCTCCAAAAAGCCCCACTGGACAGTGAGGAGTGCCATTTCAGGTAGGGTACCGCAATCTGTATGCCCTTATTGTTATGTCACCAGCCTAAAAATTCTCTAGAAAAAAACATTTGAGAACCATTGTGCTATCTATCCCTTCACGACAGGAAGCTTGCACTGCAGACTTTCATTTCTGTTGCCCTGCATAATGTAATTTTTATTTGTTTAATCCAGAATCAAAAATTACAGTAGTGCCCATAGTGTTACCACTGCCACAGAATGAAAACAAAGAATTCTGTGTTTTCTAGGGATTTGACAAAAGGTTTGGTTTATAAGTCCCAAGGGAACTATGAGTGCCCTTTTAAGTGTAATTTTGTGCGAGTGCACTACAGATAACCTCTTCTGGAAAATAACTGTTTGGGCAGCTGGAATTTACTATGAAGTCCTCAGGAAACTACTGTTACAATAATCCACCCCTAATGGCAAAAACAGTTCCTGCTACATTTATGCAATATATGTATTACATATCCTGCAACATACCACTCCACTTTAGCAGGTGCAACTTCTAAAAAGTTGAAAAATAAAACATGTGACTTCATATTAATGGGAATTTTTCTTTTCCATATATGACTAAACGATCTTGTTTGAATCTTCTGTTTTTGTTAAGCAGAAGGAGGTAACAACTACTTCAGTAATGCTTCTTTAATATCAAGGGATCATGTAAACACTATAAAGAGCATTTATAAATATTCCACCTGTGTACCCCACTAAAGGAAAAAAGCTTTTATGAGAATGCTGAAATATCAAGATATCAATACCTCGTTTAACATAATTAAAAATTCACTGACTTCAACAACATTGTATGATGCAAATGCTTACAATGATGGTTTTGTTTAACCATTCAGCCAAGTTGGGGCCTTGGCTCAAGCACCCAAATTTGCACATAAAGTAAGATACCAATTTGCCTCATTGTTTACCTTCCTTATTTATGGCTTTACAAGCTGTAAGAGTGCCTGACAGTCCTTTGGCATTACATGTAAATCCTGCTCTACAGTTGCCATGACCATGGTAGGTAAGCCTCAGGATCTATGTCCCACACAGTTCTCAAGAGAAAGTTTTTGGGAGCTTCACGGACTTTGTATTAGCCCCATGCACAGAGACAAGTTCAAACTGTGCTGTCATCCAAAGCAGCAGTGATCCCAGAGAAGAAAATGCATGCTACAATCCCAGATTAGGTTTGAGCCAACACCCTTGAGATAAAAGGTGTTTCATATTCTTAAAAAACATAGCAGTAATAAATAAAAAGGCAATGCATTTAAATGTCACCCATTTCTCTTTTATATATCTAAAAATTGCATGTATTAAAAAAGCAGGACATACAATACTTTCCCAGATCCTGCTGAGGAGGTTGTAAGGTGATGTAAAATTTTTTATCGTGTGCTGGAAATGCCTCTAAATCAAATCATTCTGGAGCTAGCTTGTCAAATGTTGTCCTGATAGCAGGATAAAAAGCAGATCGCTCTCTGTTATGTGTGCTATTACCTATCAAAAAAACAATAAACCAAAGTCCAATCAATTGTTTTTGGTTTTTAGAGTCCTGTGATGGAAGAAGATCAGTGGCAACTTCTGTCTGGCTACAAACATTCATTGATACTCTCTGCAGTGCAATTCTACAGACAGTGGCTATGAATGAGCACGGATTAGCTAAATCCTTATCTGAAACTGCAAGATGCTACAGATTGATATTTTTTTTTCTTGTGTAGATGAACTTCCTGCTGCAAGAAAATGTCTCAAGAGGCTCTTCTGCTGTCTGTCCCCACTCCTTCCCACAATCAGCCTAGGAAAAGCAAAGCAGGGGGTAGGATGTGGGGGTAGCTGGTGAACAACAGGGGTTATGGAAAAACAGAGCTCCAAGGTGTCTATGCCTTCACTGCCAGAAGGTTGCCAAACGATCTTATGACCATTTCAGTTCGTGGAGGAGGTAGGAGTAAGTCCCTCACCATTTTAACTTTAGCAAGGTAGCCAGGGATCAGGAAGATGCACTTCGCTCTTCATGGCCACAAGTTTTTATCCAATAGTGTCCAGATGTTAAATAAAGGAGAAACAAGGGTGCTCTATTTAAAATCCTCCTGTCCTTATGTAGGGGTCCTGTCATGGATAGCTAGTGCCAAGGTACATAGGAACCAACATATCTGTCCTTGTCACACATGCAAATTCTGCCTTAAATGTAGATGTCACTGGAGCAGAAGATTGGGGAAAATAATCAGTTTAGGCAATTCTAACGTTACAGTTTCAGCTTTGTTAAAATAAGAAGTATTCAACTATAATGTTATTCTTTTCAACTATTCCCAAGGTACAGATATTAATTTAAACCACAGCACCAGCTTAATGAAGTCTTTTGTTAGGAAATGCTTAATATCCTTCTTTTTGGGCCTTACCTCTAATATCCTATTCTTATTTCAGAAGACAGAATGTACAGGTACGTGCATCCTGCCAGGCTGAATTAAGATTTGATCTCATGTTTAATACTCCACAGGTTATCTTAATATCTATCGGGTATTCTGTTAACCTTCAAAGGACAATAACCCAAACAATTATTCTTTCTAAAACATCGGCCAGGTCACTCATTTACCCTCCTTGCATTCAAAAGGCCTAATTCAGCAATTATTTAAATTGCAGATGCTAGGCATGTTACTGGACATACCGAGGAAGGACTCAGGACTAAGTGACAGTCCAAAGCTGCAGAGAAGAAAAACTCTATGTATGTTTTTGGTCTTCAAAGCATTTTTAGTATCCACCATTTAGAAGCATTTCCAGATTCCAGATAAGAAATGGACAATAAAACCAGACTTTTTTTCCAGCTATCGTTGCATTGCATTTATGAGCCCTTTGAAAACCAAACTTCTGTGCAGGATGAAAATGCATCATATATGGCATTTCTGAGTTTCAAAGTGCTCTGTTGTCCCCAAACAATTTTCAGTCCGTTTTATAAGATAATTAAGCTGATTGAAGCAAGAGATTCCATGGACTGCAAAGCCATTTGAAGAGTCATTTTCAACGTTGAGATGTTTCTGATTTCCAATGTGTTGCTCACATGGGACACATTGTATACAAAGAGATGAATTCTAGCTGAACTCGTAGGAAAATACTAAGCAGTGGAAGATGGCACAAGAGCTTATTTAGTAACAAACACTCCCAAAATTTTAGCAAGGACAGAAAACTAACAGTGAAAAGGACTTTGCAAAATCAATTTAGGCTACTAATGAGGTTGCATTATAGCTGTCCTGCTGGGTCAAGGCAGATGTCCAACTAGCTACTGCAGTCAGAAACAGATGCTTAAAACACAGTATCAGTTCAAGGCAATCCTTCCCCTGACATACTGTTTTAATTTCTGCCAATCCATGAGCTGCTCAGTAACTTCCCAAGCCAAAAGGTGCATTCTGTTGGACAGCCGGGCAGATATATAGGGAAGCAATTATTTGTCATGTCTCAAGGCATGACCAAACAGTCATCCAACAACTAAAGAAACCACAGGAATTTTATCAGGAAGCAGTTTTTAAAAAGAAGAAAGTGCATTTCTGCATTGTATTTATTTAAATTGTGGAAGACACTGGCATAGGTTGTTGTGGAGGCTAAAATTATAAATGAGGTCAAAAGCAGTTAGACAGAATTACGGAAGATTCATCCATCTGTCCATTCAATTCATTAATTTATAGCTTTCTTTTGCATCGTCTTCTTTTTCATCTCCTCTTCTAGCTGAAAAGTCTAATTTATTTTGTCTCTTTTCTATTTCTCATCTTTGTTGTATTTCACAGAAACAATTTCAGTTCTGCCATTTATCCTCCAGGATGATCAGAACTGCACATAAGATTCAAGATACGGCCACAGAGACAGTACATGAATTTACGCTGTTTTCTATTCCTCTTCTTAGAAGTTTTAACAGTTTGTCTTTTTGACTAGCTGCAAGATGATATTTACAGAGAACTACCACAGTAGCTTAATGGTCTTTCCTAAGTGTCAATAATTTACTTGAAGTCTTTCATTCTATATATGTTTCTTTCCCCTACGTTCATCACTTTGAACTTGGGTGTATAGTCTATTAAAATAAAACAAAAACATACCCAAGCACTACTTACGCTAGTAACATAAAAAGAAAAAAAGAGAAAGCAGAGTAGTATTAGAACTCAACTCTAAAAAATTAAATTAAAACTCAAGATGCAAAAAATGTAAGATGAACAGACAGCGTTATGCTGTACTTCCAATAATGCTTCCTGATGTGAGACATTACAATCAAAGGAATGATTGCTTTCTGAAATCTTTTTTTAAAAAAAAAAAATGCTTCTTTGAACTGGCCAGGGTCCATAATCTTTTCCTGTTAATACAGATACATTAGTCTTTATTACATTTGCCATGGCAAATCTGATCTTCTGTTTTGTATTATAGCAAGTACTTGTGCCCCTACTGATATAAACCAGGTTTTGCTCCCAATTGTTTTTCAAGCCAACATACAAATCTACAGAAGGTATAGAAACACTAACCATTTTACTAGCAATTTATAATTATGCAGACATACCTAAATTAATTTCTGTGAAAAGCTCATGAATTTTCTGATTTAAAAAATAACCTCTTCATAATTCCTCCCAAGCAAATATTAAGCCATTCCCATTAGTGACAAACATAGCAATCCCAAATTTATGGTATATTACATAATGTTACTATTTTGCAGCACTAAATTTTATACTACTTCAAACTTAAGAGAATAAATTTGGTTTCTTTAACTATGTCCCCTAAGGAGCTTCAGTTAGGTAAGCATGTGCGTCATCATCACCATAATAAATAATAACATCACTCCAGTCCAGTGCTAAACTCCCATCTGGTCTCACATTGAATTTGAATCCTGCTTTTATACAGGATCAGGACCCTTGAGTTGTGTAAGAACAGGCTGATGGCATCACAGGCCACAGGCAGAGCCTGTTCTCTCTTTCATTGATGGTAGCATATGATTAAACTAACGAACTGAATTGCCCATATGTGGATGTATCCATATATCAATCTCTTGAGAGGCCAGACCTACAGGAGCGTAGTAATTCTCAGTGTTAAAGCCAAGAGAGAGAACCCAAACACCAGAAAAAAAAACAAACCACCCCACCCCACCGCAACAAAACCTGTTAATGACAGCAACTCTGAGATCTGACATGCCTGAACGCTGCATTTTTAATCCAAGTTCTTTCAGGCAAATTCAAATCATACAAAATAACACAAAGCAGAGAAATAAAACGAAATGGGAGGGTAATTTTTTAAAAATTCTGAACCATTTTCAGTCTTCTGTACATTTGAAATTATTTTACCTTTTCCTTCAATGCCACTGCTGTCCTGTCTTTCATTTCCCATTCCTCTCCTAAAGAGATATTCATTTACTAGTCACAGCCATTCATCTCCATTTATCGTGAATCATGTAGATGCTCATAGTGCAATTTCTTGTTTGATTGCTCCATATCCCGCTAAAATAACAGTAAGAACACAATCTTCATAAGAAAAAATAACCACCCCAAAACAACAAACCCCAGAGACTCTGAGCATTCCACAATTAATAATAAAAGAGTACTTTATCCACTGTAGCAGCAGAAGTCCATGCTCAATAGGTCTTAGAAGGGTAACAGGACATGATACAGTACACCCTGGAAGAGCTTAATGAAAGTGAAACAGAAAAGAGTTTCCCAAGGAAATCATGAGAAGGTGAAGGATTTGGTATAGAAGAATCTACACATTTGCAAAAAAAGTTATTTACTGAACAACTAGTTACTCAAAGAACAGTCATTTCCTAGGCTGTAGGAGTAAGCTGAATCTGTGTTAGAGAAAACATCGCCATCAGGCTAGCACAGGGTAAAAGGCTGAAGTCAACATTTAATACATTTTCACTGTATCACTCATCAGAAAATTTTGCCTTGTAAAAGCAGTCAGAATGGAAAATAATAGGTGATCAGGAACATTTATATCAGGAAACACTGACTATAAAAGATGGGTGCAGAACCAGGATAACACAGGCCCCACAGACAGGCCAAAGGGAGAGTTTAGGATACCAATTAGCTAATTACTGCCTGCTAAAAACTGTAGACGAGTATCGTGAGTCTCTTGCTGACAGTGGGTTCATCCCCAAATCATTCTCCATACCACAAAGGGGCTGTAAGGAGGACAGGGCTATACCTGAGCCCTTTCTGGAAGAAGCTGAACAAAGCTTAAAGCCTACAAAGCTGGCATTGGCGAGTCTCTTCAGTCACGCAAGAGAAGCTGAGAAGACGCCATGGAAGAGCCATGTTCTCTCAACGTGAAATACCCAGGGATGCTTCTACAACTTGCAAGTTCCTGGGTCTATTTATTCATCCGCATTTTTCTCCTCAGAGCTCTACCAAAGTGCAAAATTTAAACACGCCGTTAAACCTACCAGATTCATTATCAACACCGACATAAACAGAGGCCTCCAGGTGCTTCCACCACCGCACAGGTCTTGCTACAGAAATGCACACTCTTGGGGTCTTCAAGCCCTAGGACGCATCAGACGTGTACCATACCAGTAACCTTGGTCACCACAAAGGCCTTTTTTAGAGGCCCTCAAACCTACGTGTGCAAATACCCGGTAACAAAGGGGCAATCACCCCTTACGCCAGTTCCCACGCCCGCCACGCACACACAAAGCCACCCCCACCACCCCCTCCCTCCCAGGGACGAGAAGCACGACCCCTCCCCACGGGCCTGACTGCTGGCGGCGGGGGGAGGCCGGCTCCTACCTGCAGGCCGGGCCGGGCCGGGCCGGGGGCGCTGGGCCGCGCGGACACCGCCCGTCGCCCGGCAACCGCCGTCGCCACCGCGCGCGACCTCGGCAGCTCACGCGGCCCCCGCGGCTCCGCCCCCACGGCCGGCGCTCCGCCCACTCCCGCGCCCGCCCGTCCAGCCTCCCCGTCCCCACCGGCCCCGCCTGCAGCCCGAGCAGCGGCGGCGGCGTGCCGCAGGGTGCTGTGCACACCGAGAAGAGACACAGCCGCCCCGCTGCCTGGGCGAGGGGAAGGGATGGAGCTCGGGGATCCTTCCGGGGCACGAAGGGATCGCGGCTGGAGAGCAGAGGAGGATGCTGGCGGGGGGAAGAGCGGGAAGGTAAAAAGCAGGAGCAAAGTGAGGAGAGCAGGGGTGGGCATTAGGGACGGGAACCGGACGGGAAATGCAGCAGGACCCCGCGTGGGGTTTGGGTGGCAGGTGACCACACAGCTGAAGGAGTCAGGGTGACAGCAGGAGGGGCGTTGAGGGCATCTCTGTTCCCAACAGCATCTGAAACCTTCTTCGCGGGCTGGCGGGTAACTGATAACGCTGTCATGCACAAAAGTGACTCCGCACCCCTGCGGGTAGCCTGCATGCAGGGAACAGCTTCCCTGAGGCAATCACTCCATTAGCTCAAGTGGTGAGGGGCTGTGTTGAGGACCAAAAAATACGACTTCTGATGCATAACAAGGCTGGTTTCACCAAATCATTTTGCATTTAAAAAAACACAAGAAACTAACAGATTAAAAGATTAAATTTCCAGACCAGAGTGGTCAAAAGATTAGGCATGGCAGAATGAAGTTTGTCCAAAGAAGGGCAATGAAGCTGGTGAAGTGTCTAGAGCACAAGTCTTATGAGGAGCGGCTGAGGAAACTGGGGTTGTTTAGTCTGGAGAAAAGGAGGCTGAGGGGAGACCTTATCGGTCTCTACAGCCACCTGAAGGGAGGTTGTAGCGAGGCGGGTGTTGGTCTCTTCTCCCAAGTAACAAGTGATAGGATGAGAGGAAACGGCCTTTAGTTGCGCCAGGGGAGGTTTAGATTGGATATCAGGAAAAATGTCTTCATGGAAAGGGTTATCAAGCACTGGAACAGGCTGCCCAGGGAAGTGGTGGAGTCACCATCCCTGGAGGTATTTAAAAGACGTGTAGTCGTGGCACTTAGGGACGTGGTTTAGTGGTGGACTTGGCAGTGTCAGGTTAACAGTTGGACTCGATGATCTCAAAGGTCCTTTCCAACCAAAACGATTCTACGATTCTATGATTCTATAATCTGGATCCAACAGATGTGTTTCAACTTTTGTTGGTGCCATGATCAAACATCTCTGTTGATGCAAGAGTGCAACTCCAGTGCAGCCCCGTGAGCAGCAATGTGCTATTCTTTCCCCATTCACCATCTCCTGGTTGGAGATTGCCATGGCATCATCATATTCCTTTTTCACTATTCAACGCCAATACAAATAAAGAATACTTACTAATTTCGAGGGGGGTTGGGGGGGATGATTTTCTGGATTTCGGGGTTTCAGAAAATCACAGTGTCATCAGTGCCAAGTGCACACCCAGGGCACAGACAGGCTAGTGTATGGGATTAACTTCCAGAGGTTTAACGAGTTACCATGCATCTGCAGAGCCATCTTAACTGACCACGTTAAAAGCCCTTCCACTCTCTAAACCAAACGTGTTTGCTTTCCCTTAATATGATTTATTTTAAAAAGCAAGGGACTAGAGCACAATGCAGTCAGTTTTCACAGCTCCACTGAGAGGCAGTAATTCATTAAACCAGGTTAATTCAATCACCCAGACTCATCTGTCCATAAATTAAATTTGCCTGTTGGAACACATGCATTACCTGATCTTTTAGACTCATCATAATATACTTATTCAGAACATTGCTCTTACCATTCTCACTCGCACTTAGGAGGAATCCACATTTCCACACTTCAGATATAGGATTCATAAATCAGGCGCCTAGGAAAATGCGATCACAGTCTCACATGAAAGGCCTGCTTTTTCAGGGGTTTACTTTCAGGATGGTACCCAGTGGTTTCTTGGGAGCAGCCCTTAGCAGTGTTTCTCTTGGGGGCAGGAAGGTAGGAGGTCTGGAGGGAAGATGCAGAGTCCTGCCTGCCATTTAGAAGAGGCTGGGGTTTTGAATACCCTACTTGCATGCACTCACCTCCTCACACCTCCAATATATATTATACCTTTGCGAGGATGTTGGGGAGCAGCAGCTGCTGGTGGATTGCATCAGCGTTTCCTCTGCAACAACATTAAATTTACTTTAGGGTTTGGAAAATACTATCTTAGACCACAGGTCAGGAAATGTGTTGCCTCCCCTCTTGCAGGGTCTGACAGTCAATTAACGTCAGAGAAAATCACCGGGGGCCTGATTTTCCAAGGTTATGAGCACACTCAGCTCCACCTGGTGTCATTGCAGTCCAGCTGCCCATCTTCACAGGAAGGAAGGCAATGGGCCTTGATGTACTCCAGGAAGGTAGCGTGATTCAGTGAAAACAACACTGGATTGAGCATCTGCCCCTTGAATTTTATTCCCAATTCTGACATTTATCTTTCAGGTAACTAGCTCAAGTCACCTTGACTCAGTTTTCCCCCACACCTCTTCTTGGGACACACTTCCCAAAGGTTATCTATGGAGTAAGTGTATTGTGAGTGCACACATCTGCATGGTAGTTTATTTCCTTTCCTTCTTTTGCTGGAAATAATCTTGTTACAGCCAACCCAGCCTGAACTGTTTGAAACCAATCAAAGAAGAAATGCATCTTCCATCATTGAGCAAGAGAAAAATCTGGCACAATTTCAGGGTAAATACAGGAGCTTTATGTCTGCTCTGTTCAGAGTTACTGTAGTTGTGCTGGCACCATTCCCAGAACTGAGCTAAGGTCAGTGAGAAACCTGTAAATTAATAACTGTGGAGCTGATGTGATCTCTATCCAGGAATCATGTTGTACATTCGTGAAGCTTCATAGGAGAGAAAAGTTATGTTTCAGTTTTGCCAAGAAATGTTTAAAATTTCTAAATCTTAATATTGACAATTAGCATACCCTGGACCTGTTTGGAGATGTTGGGCCTGATTCTGATCTCACCATCACAGAAATTCCACAAAATGGGTTAGTCTGGATTAATTATAATGCTGCTACCCAAATAAACGGGAATCAGGTGAAACTTTCTTTGAAACCCCAGCCTAGATGGACACGCTTTCCCTTTGGGGTCTTATCTTACAAAGAAAAGACTCATTTGTCCTCCTGGTTTTATCTAGTCACAAGCAACATTCAGCCATCCCATTCACTAATGAATATTATTAATAGCTAATTGCTGTTGCCACTTGCATTATTAACATTTAGGAATTCCATTGTACTACAACCTACAGGACCAAAAGGGGCTTTCTGGACAGAGGAGCCAGTTTTCTGCTATTGCAGCTAACCACATCAGAATCATTTAGATACCTATCAGTCTCTTCCTCCTTCTTCTGAAAGATTGGTCCAAAGCCTCTCTCTGACAACTACAGACCTCCTAATTTATAGGATAAAATTTCTTGCCAAGTTATACCTACTTGTTCTTTTGCCAAATTATTTTTCAGCTTAAAATAACTCATCCCCTCTGATGTTTGCATTCCTGATATATTTATAGGGCCCACTGACATCTCCTCTTGACATTTATTTTGCTAAGTCACAGAAGCCAAGCTCAAAATCTCCTGTAATTAAAGACAAGATTGCAATTCTTTTTATCATCCTGGTTTTATTTTCCAGCTTTTCTTTCTTGAAGATGGGGGACCAGAACAGTCTAATTTACTCCAGTTGTCTTGTGCAGAGGAATAAATACTCCCCTTTCTGTACTGTAAATGTCTGGTATATCTTGGGGTCACATTATCAAGGTCATATCATAATCATCGACTGTTAAGATGGGGTTCCTCTCTTTCTTTGTCCTCCCTGGTTGCAAAGGCAAGTGGAATAGAAGTCCCCACTGTAGTAAAAGGTTTTGTAAGTACTTGATCGTGCACTGTGTGCCACTACATTTTATTCTGTTCCTATTACCCTATTGCCTTCTTCCGAACTTCCTCTGATGATACCCCTTAACCACTAGCATATGTCATTAGCATGCTTCTGTCTTTTCCAAATGGCACTAACAGAAATTAAGATTAATATTGTCCATAAGAACCTCCACTACAAACTGTCTTTCAGCCCGATAGTCCCCCTTACAGCATGATCTCTTCTCCCCATTAGCCAGCCCTGTAATCACCTTTTTGTCTTGTGAGAATCCCTTTTCCATCAGAACTACCAATTTCCTTTGGGACATAGTACTGAAGGCTGTCCTAAAGTCTCAAACTAGTAGTATTTTTTTCGTCTTGAGGATTAGTCCTCTTAGCAGAGGTAGGTATAATACACTTTTGGTAAACTCTTGCCACATTTTTCCATGTCTTTACTCATGCTTGCAGTCAAAATTTGTTCTAAAATGTTACATACTCTAGGGGCCAGACTGATGGATGTGTGTTAGCCTACGTCTCCTCTCTCTTGCCTCTCAGCTTCAGAACTGGCGTGCATTTGCTGTCCTCTATTTCTGTAGCATCATCCCAAATGTGACAATTTTGTTTAAGATGTTCTTTCAGTACAGCAAGGCAGAAATTACTCAGTCCCCAAGTAAAGCATACTAAACTCCTGAAATTTTGCTTTTCCCCTGGATAATTTCCATTTCTGTGCATTTCTACGCACGGTAAAAGATGTGCCTCCAGAAGCTTATTATTCCAAGTAGATAATACAGAGCACAAACATTCATCCCCGTTTTATACAGCAAGACAAAAATCAAAACTAATTGGAGATTAAGTGAGGAATTCATACTATGGTACTGCCACCTCCATCCAGACTGCTGCTCTGATGGAAAACTCTCCCATCTTCTTGTATTGCATGATAAGCAGAACACTGACTACCTTTGGTAATTCCTCTATTAGTAAAAAACTAGCAACTACCATGGCATTTTCAAGAAAAAAACAGCTCAGGTCTGCAGAAAGAGCTTTGGTTGAAATCTTGACTATGGCATTAACCTCATGATTTCAGGTGCTTGAAGTCACTGCATTCAGAAGCTGATGTTTGTTAGAACAGTTTCAACCATGGCAGCTGTTTAGGACCTCATCCTCAGCAGCGATGAATGAGGCCAGGAGGGAGTAAGAACTGATCCAAAGATCCGGAGGATGACAGGAGTCTCTGAATTGAATTTATTTTGCTGTCAATGCACCTGGCATGAAAAGAAAGGGCAATGAGAGGATCTAGTTAAAAAAAGTCTTCTCTGACTCACTGGATCTGGGCGTTTGTTTTTGCTCCTTTTCACAGGCTTATGTGAATTCATAAACTGCAATCTGAAAGGAAATCTTTGTCAGGCAACATATGGCATTTTGTACAAAGCTGTATCTTTTCAAGCTGAACCAGACCTAGAAAAACTTTTGCTAACAGTTTTTACGGAGTTTTTTAATTCACACTGAAAGGTGGGCAATCATAGTTTTTCTTTGTCCTTGCTTCTGTGAACAAATAAACCAAACTACTGATGTCACCAAAGTCATACAGAAACCGTGTGTAGCGTCTGAAGGTGACCACGTGCTCCAGAGGTCCTGAGCCAGGTCCTGAGTGACAGAGCCTGTCTCCTCTCACTGCTGCATGGTCGCTCAAGGAAAACAAACCCCCTGCTTGGCTTGGTAGAGTTTCAGGGTGTTTTGGGGATATTAGAAGGCAATAAAAAGAGCAAATGGCACATTTTCATGGTAAAGAGTATCTTAGAGAAAAGGTAAGCTTTAAGACCGGCTTCAAATATGTTGGGATTATCATTAGCTTAAGCCCTGATCAGATTCAGCTATGCTGGGAGGGAAGAATTCCAGTGGAATCCCACTTACTTTCAAGCAATACCCAGTGTAGATGTCACACCAGAGGGCTCTTTCCTTCATTTGTACTATTGCTTTAGAAAGGCAGGTTTTGGTTCACGAGGAAGGGATTCTACCCAGAACTGGCTGCATTACAGTGCACTCGAGATGACTGATCAGGATGAAAGACATGAAGTAGCAAAGGTGAGGCAGGGCACTGTATTAATCTTTGAGCCACCAAGCCAGGATTTCCTAATTCCAGAAGGGCCTATCTCCTAATTCTGCCTTAATGTTAATGAAGAATTGTAAATAAATAAACAAATAAATAAAGGTAAGATTTCTCTCCCTTCCCATTTTCACAAGAAAAAGGAAAAAAAAGCTTTCTTATCTGAAAAAATATTGAGAGCTAGAAAAGCATGCCTGCACTCCCTTGTTTATATCATTCCTGGCGGAAGATGAATCAATGGTAACTTGAAATGCCTGTGTATAAAATAAAGATTATTGTTTAGTGTCTCTCTTCAAGGCCATCTACCTTTCTCAGTTTCTTTCAGGTCAAACTATTTCCCGGTTTTGGATAGCTCAAGGATGCTATCTGCATGCATCTGCTTTTCCAGGTATGGCACCCTGTCTCCCTGTATGGGACAAGCCTAAAGCTGCTCTACAGCTGCCAGATGGTCATTTTTACTAAAGAACTGGTAGGTACAAAACTCAACATTGTTACAACTGTAGTACTGCTATAGGGGTTTCATTCAGTTTAGGGGCATCACAGTGCTTGGTGTGGTAGAAATCCTCAGCAAGAGAAGGTCTTGCTGAGAGGGCTTAAAAGAAAAATATAAAAGGAATAGTGTTGGCTGCAGGATCAATGCCCCTGGGACACAGAAGGCCTCTTGCTGATGCTATTTGTAATTCACACCCGGTCCATATTGTTGTTGGTCCTTGCATTTCTTCTGGGATGAATTCCACAGTCAATGATTGAGTTACAACTTTGTTTTCAATATTAAACTGAGAGAAAAATGAATTGATGTTGGAAAGGAGTTAAGGTCAATGACTGTTTCGCCATAGTTTTTCAGGAGCATCACTTGTTCTTTGCAGTGTAAAGAAACCCGTGGCCTCACTGCGCTTTTAGGTCTGTTTTGCGGAGCAGGCGTTAGCTGTGAAATTCATTTAGCTGTCTTCAGGCAGGGAACCAGCACCTTTGCAATGTGTACTTGCTCTTTGTGCCGATGCAAAGCTACCACAAAATGTTACCAAATCAGAAAGGTGTTGATTTATATTCACTTCCCACCAGTGTAAGTGACAATATATGGTGTTGAAGCAGTGGAGAAGTTTGGGCTCACAAAAAAATTAATCAGGGCAAAGCACCAGTTTGCATGCCATTACACCACTAGTTAGCATGCACTTTGCACAGTTCTAAGCTTACTCTGAATGCAACTCATGTGCACCAAGGCTTTCAGCCATCACTGCAACAGCACTGCTGCGAGCCATGCTGTAGACAACAGCTCTGGCAAAAGTCCTTCACAAATCCCTGTCCTACAGGGGAAGAAATAAGGTAGCTGGGGCACAGTCTGCAGAGGCGGAGGGAGGAGGTTAGCAGGTAGAAAAGGGGTCAGGCAGTTCTGCAGACTGGAACAAACGCAATTCCAGTTCTCTGCATCCCCATGCACACCTGTGTAATTCTAGGGCCAGCATCTATAGCCTAGAAGACATGGCTCTCTGTCCTAACACACAAAGAGCCAAAGTGCTTCTTTTGCCTCAAGTGCCTTGCCCATTCCTGGTGCTCCCAGGGGTGTTTCAGCTCCATGGTCTACTAGGTGATCTGTGCTTGCTTCTGACTCAGCATCAGTGAATGAGCTGAGCAAAGGCAAAAATGGTCCTATCTATCTGCTCTGTCAAAAGAACCCTTGACCCTACACATCTGCTTCTGCTGCACGTAGCCTGGATTTGAGTCCAGCAAATACTACACAGGAATGAAAAGTGATGCAGCACACCACCATCCCATACTGGGATTTTCCCCAGAATTTAAGGGTCTCAGGTTGCCTTTTCCATGGATAACCTCTTTGGAAAGCCTTGGGATTCATCTGTATTTGGGTCATTGTCATGTGTAATTTCCTCTAGACTACTAGAAGGAATCCTGTCCTCATAGAGAGGGAAAGATGTTTCCCTGTCCTCAATATGACAGGAGAGACCTGATTTCCAAATACTCTCCTTACAGCCCTGGCTCTGATTTTGCATAATGTGTGCTTAGAAAAAGGACTATGTACTTTGTTATTCCAGCAGATAAATTAGATTAGTGATGAGAGAAGATGGATTATTGGTATGCTTCTGTACTTTTTATGCACTGCTTAGAAGTTCCAGGAAATTCAGCTCTGTTACCTAACTCAGCATGCTGGGTGAGACCAAAACAGATGCTCAGGTAGTATTTCAGACATTGAAAACCATAAACACATCCCAGTCCACACAAATCTCACACCTACCTCAAACGCCTTGCTTGACAGTTTGTTTTCAAGGCTGGATCTATCAGCAGCCCCACTGGCTGGTGACAGTGCATAGCGGGGAACACGGCATGTTGTCTGCTACAAGGGACTCCAGCCGTGCTTGTAGGCCATGAAAACCTGCACTTTATCACTTCATGCTTGCACTTCTGGCTAAGCACTCCATCCCAGTATCCTCTTTTCTTGAAACACCTTTGAAGAGACCCTGGGGTAAACCCTTATAGTGGTTTCATAGAAACTTATAGTGCCTGAGCTGAGTGGTGTGCATTTGGCTGAGCAAATCCCTTCAGCAGAAGACAGAAATACAGAATGGGAATCCTCTCGTGACCACAAACTACTGTCATCTGTAGGACTCATGATGCTGTGGTAGTACTGTGACTCATCTCCATTCACTTTCTAAAGTCTGAGCAAAGACCGTGCATTTCCAGACGTGCCCACTATTGTTAGCAATGGAGATGGACCTTTGACAATCTCTGTTCCAATTTGGATCTGAACTGGAAAACATAAAGGGGGCAAAATCAGTGCTGGATTTGCACCTGGCCTTTTCTAATATGATGGGATGCGGAGACTTGATTTATTTAAAAGTATTGCTGTAAAGAGATGAGCAGAAGTTCATGCATTGCGTTAGCATTACACTAACACAACTCTATGCAGTGTTTGGCTCTTTCTAGTTTGTAGTGGAGGCCAATGTAGACAGATATGTCTAAAATACTACTAAGCACAGTGGTGAAATGTGTGTCCCCCCAACAACTCGCAACACATCACCACTGCCAGAACCTGTCTTCCTTGGAGTGCACACAAGCCTCCCCTGTCCTGCCCTACACCGGTCACTCCCTATGCCATGCTGTGGATGCGCTAACACAGGGACATTCATTAACAGACCATTCACAGAATCACAGAATCACAGAATGTTAGGGATTGGAAGGGACCTCGAAAGATCATCTAGTCCAATCCCCCTGCCGGACCAGGATTACCTAGATCATATCACACAGGAACGCGTCCAGGCGGGTTTTGAATGTCTCCAGAGAAGGAGACTCCACAACCTCTCTGGGCAGCCTGTTCCAGTGTTCAGTTACCCTCACTGTAAAGAAGTTTTTCCTCATATTTATGTGGAACCTCCTCTGTTCCAGCTTGCACCCGTTGCCCCTTGTCCTGTCAACGGATGTTACTGAGAAGAGCCTGGCTCCATCCTCATGACACTTGCCCTTTACATATTTATAAACATTAATGAGGTCACCCCTCAGTCTCCTCTTCTCCAAGCTAAAGAGACCCATCTTCCTCAGCCTCTCCTCATAAGGGAGATGTTCCACCCCCTTAATCATCTTTGTGGCTCTGTGCTGGACTCTCTCTAGCAGTTCCCTGTCCTTCTTGAACTGAGGGGTCCAGAACTGGACACAACATTCCAGATGCGGCCTCACCAGGGCAGAGTAGAGGGGGAGGAGAACCTCTCGTGACCTGCTAACCACACCCCTTCTAATACACGCCAGGATGCCATTGGCCTTCTTGGCCACAAGGGCACATTGCTGGCTCATGGTCATCCTGCTGTCCACTAGGACCCCCAGGTCCTTTTCCCCTATGCTGCTCTCCAACAGGTCTGTCCCCAACTTATACTGGTACATGGGGTTGTTCTTGCCCAGATGCAGGACTCTACACTTGCCCTTGTTATATTTCATTAAGTTTCTCCCCGCCCAACTCTCCAGCCTGTCCAGGTCTCTCTGAATGGCTGCGCAGCCTTCCGGTGTGTCAGCCACTCCTCCCAGTTTTGTGTCATCAGCGAACTTGCTGACAGCACACTCTAATCCCTCATCCAAGTCATTAATGAATATATTGAATAGTACTGGTCCCAGTACCGACCCTTGAGGGACTCCACTAGATACAGGCCTCCAACTGGACTCTGTCCCATTGACCACCACTCTCTGGCTTCTTTCCTTCAGCCAGTTCACAATCCACCTCACTACCCGATCATCCAGACCACTCTTCCTCAGTTTAGCTGTGAGCAGTAATCTTGTGTATCAAACACTGGAAGCTGGCTAATTTCTAAGTTATCAGTTGATTACTTCCTGCAGTAGCAGATCAGGGTACAAGTTAAACTAGTGTTAAAAATACATTTCCTTCTCATTCTCCTTAAAAGGCAGCGGAAACACAAGTGTGCAGGACTCAACTACGTATTCAGTGTTTACTGGCTAGCTGCTGGTTTGTGGAAGGCAGATTTTCCAGGTGCGGTTCACAACTTTCTTTTCTAGAGAACTGAGCAGCTGGACGTATGCCTACAGCTGTTTGCACATGAGACTTCTTTCTCCTTTGAGGTATTTACTTCACCACACGTCCAGCCCTTGGCAACCTGGAGAGTGAAATATAAAGATTGTGGGGAAATAAACAAATAACAAAAAAAACACGTGTGTGATCCCAAACCTATTGAAGTTAAGTTAAAGGAAGTGATTTCAGATCACATCCACCATCTAGCCTACAATGAGGTGCCACATTAACTTTAAGCTATTGGTCATTCCAAAACTACCACCTCCACAAAGACCATATTTATAAAATGTTGTTGTGTTGACTGATAACCGCTGTGATAACTCCTGGTCAGTGATCATTAAAATACAATTCTTGTTCCAGCAGCATGCTTGGCTGCAGCAAGAGTCCAGTGAAACTGTTGCCTGCTGCATGCAATGAGTGCAGAATATTAAAACATAGGGTGAAAAACACTGTCACAGAGTCAACATCCTGGCAAGGGCAGATCCCACACCACACACCTTTTTGTTTGTGGTCACACACTTGATTTGCTTCCTCATCATTTATACAGCAGCTATCTAGGAAATATGTTCACGGAGTATCCTAGTACTTGCAAGCACAACTCTCTGACATGCCCATTTTTTAACCAAGACGTTAGGCAAACGTCTTAGCTGCTGAGAAACAGAGGTCCCTGTGACCACCCTCCGTTGCTGATAAATCTGGAAGCCTTCCTGCTGTGTGGCATGGTGCATGGCCAAGTCTCAGATACAAGGGAACCAGGGCTGCTTGTTCTGGAGGTGCACTCCCTGTTTACGCAATGGGCAGGACCAGGGAGCAGAAGGGATTTGGTGCTTGGTGCTCGGATAGCTGATCAAGATAGCCAGGGACTAGGGCTAAAGACAAAGCTCTGTCTGGATGGAGAGATAAAGGAGAGAAAATAAATAAAAAGCAGGAATTAATCTGAGGAATATTTTAACCATGGTCCCTGAAATGCCACAGGCAAGGAAAGATCTTAGAGTAGGAAACATCTCCAACTTTGACATAGCAATATCTGAGTACCTTTCATCCAGCAAATTCATAACCATCCTCTCTGCTGCAGCATAATACCTGCTTAAGCCTGACATTTTAAAAGACCTCTACCACATGGAGATGGGCAGGTGACTCAGTATAAACATGAAGACCTCAGCTTGGCCCATTGATAGGTGCTGTCATATCACAGTACAGTTGTGAAATCAACAGCTATGATATGCTTCTGGAAAAAAGCATGCCAGCCAGAGGGCAGATCTGCTTGCATAGTCACTGCATCTGGCATTACAGCTTATGTTACCATCTAGACTACCTTTGGGTATCAACCCATCTACGGAGGGAGCTGCTCAAGGGTCTGGGACAGCCCTGAAGAACCATGGGCTCAGGTGGGGTGTGCTGCTTGCTGCTGTACCAAAGCCAGCTGAATGATGTCTCAGAACAAGGTGCAATGTTTGTGTCAACAATGGGATTGTTAATATGAGCGTCAGCAGGCTTCAGATGAAATCCCTTTCCTGGAGCGACACAAATGGAATAAGGAGGTATTTTTTGTTGAGCCTAAAGCTGAGCTCCCCTGCTCCGGACCGCAGCATACAGACGGTGGGAAGTGCACGTGGACAGAAAGGCTCTCTAAGCCTGCCTGGCTCCTTGCCCGAGCTTCAAATGCAGCTTGTGAGGGTTTGACTCGAGACAATTTGATGGATACTGTGTGGGTGCTGGAGGCAAGAGAAGCCAAGAAAATGAGGGATCTGTCTGTCAGCTGATCTATTTCTTCAGATTTTTAACGCAAACCCTTAATTTCTGTAAATATACTCTGCATGCTGCTATAGATAGGGTATGGTTATAAGTGTGTAGAGTATGGTTATAAGTGTGATACTGTGAGAAAAGGGTGCAATACATGAACCAAAACTGAAGAGTTTTTCATCTACGGACCACATTCCTTATACATGGTAATAAAATCCATGTGATAAATCTATTTATTTCTGCAAAAAGGTCATAAATTACATGTCAGCATAGTAACCCCCGTTTATCCCATTCTTTGACCTCCCCTGCAATATGCCTATTGAGTCTTGTCTACTTGCACTGCTTTTAACTTTTCCAAGTGCCTTAAGCCCTCTGAATTTTGATCATCGATTGCCAACAACTGCAGTGATTAAACTGAAGCCTGAACCATCTCCATTAATAAAAACTCACCACTTGCCTTTTCTGCAAATCAGATTTCGACAGCACTCCTCTCCTCTTCCCCCTTGTCTGTCTCTGACCGAAAAAAATATGCAGGACCATTTGCCAGGGTTAATTTTTAATAGTGTCCTCATTGCCGCAGTGAATGAAGTCATTTATTATCCAGCAGGCAGCATGCTAACACGCTAGGCAATAACAAATGCTAAAGGAGGTGACTCAGGCATAAGCAATCAGGCGGAGTTTTACATTCCCACCTGCTGGATGGCTCAGCACAAAGGGCCAAGCACGGTGTTTCGGTTTACCCTGTGCTTGCATCTTCATCTGAGGGACACCTGGATTCAAGCCACATGGCCAGTGAGGTTTATTTGCTTTGTAGTCACGTGCGAAGCATGTACGTAAACAGAGTCTGTGTGGCCAGCCCTCCCCTCTGCCCGGGCACTCTTTTCCTCTAATGAAGGAGGTTAATATTTCTCCTAGGCTGTCATCCCTGCTGAGGGAACATGTCAGCCCAGGCAGTTTGGCCCTAAATAACGCTTTGTGATCTCAGGCAGACTGGAGCTCAGCCTACCCACCTGTAAAACACATTTAATGGTAGTCAGGTTTTTTCTAGAGAAGCTAGGAGGATTACTTCATGTCTGAGATCTCTAGAAGAGAACTGCTCAGTGGCAGAGACCATTTTAAAAGAGCAGCTGGAAATTAGGGCCAGAGCAGTCTGGCAGCCTTGTGAGCAGGTAGAGATGACCACAGAAGCTGCACTCTTCTCATTACCCAAGATCCTCAGAAAGGCTGGGATGCAGATGATTCACAAACCAGAAAGTGCTTTTGAATTACTTATTAAGTAGAATTCATGTTGATTTTACTGCCCTGGGATGCACAGGGTTGGGCTGCAGAATCTCTTTGGCCATCTCTTCAGAGTGAAATGTGATGGTAATGTAGAGTCCTCTCACCCATGTATCTACTGTAGTCGTATTTTTGCCTCCACAGAGTAGTCCAAAGGCCACTGAAGAAGTCCATGAATCTTCCCCATATCTGCAGTAAGCTTTGGATCAGACCTCAGTAAGCCAGTGAGAACGTGCTGCTGAACATGCTATAACAAGTTCAACAGCGTGTGCTGATCACTGCAGGAGAGCTGGTATAAGTGTGCTCCTGAAAACGAGGAAGATCTTGACTAAGGAGGCAGCAGCTTCCTGCTTAGTCTTCACTGGAGCACACCAGTGCCACTTGAATGGGGGAACAGAGCAGCTCTGAACCCATTCCCTCCCCTGTGTGCTATCCCAGAGAAGCTAGAGGGAGGGTATTGTATTACTCTTAATTCACTTTGTGATCGTGTAAGTCTCCCAAATCACACTGCCAGTCAGCTCCAGTGATTAAACAGCTTACTGAAGGGAAACTATAGCTAACACCTTCTACCCTTATCAAAGCGTATTGCTAATGAGGACTGGGAAATCACTCAGTGTTAATACAACATCTGTAGATTAACATTAGCTTACTCATGTTTTCATAGTCAATGGCTGAAATTCCATCAATTACTCGGATCCATGTAACATTTCTGATCAGTGTTTCAGTACGTTAGCCTCAGTATTTCCCCAACTGAAGTCTGTTGACTGGAAGTGGAAAAGGCAAAGGCAAGAGTCTGAGGCCAGAGAAAAAATTTGCAACATGTTGATTTGGGCATCTCAGCTTAGGCATCTTGCAGGAGACTTCATAAATGTTTAGCATTGGCCCTCTGAAAGCCATCAGACAGTATCTGACTGATTTGCCCACACACACACGCACACTTAGATCACTGCTGAGCTCATGAACACCTGCCTGAAAAGTTACCTAGAAACATGCAATGGCCCTGCATCAGTCCTGCAAGATGCAAGTGACTGCAGGTCCTCTTCTGTATTTCACCTTCCCTGATGGAGAAGCAGCAGAAAAAAGGGGATGACTGAACTGAAGACAAAAAAATGATGCTGGTGGTCCACTTTACACCTTTAGTGTGGGAAAGATCTTTAATAAGGAAGGAGACAAATGCCAGCAAAAAGAGAATCTGTGTGAAATAGGTGTAGAAGTAACCTGGAGAGATCAACTATACCACCTCTCTGACTGAAGGGATGATTTCTACCCCTGTGCTGCTATTGAAGGCATTTGCATGGGAGGACTGTGCCCTCACCATTACTAGGGGTCTCCCAGGACAGCCTAGATAGGATAGTGACACAAGATCATAGCCTAACTGTTAAGGAGATCTTCCAGTATCTAGCCTGAATCTCACTTGATGTGGGAATACCGCTACCACCATAAGCTGGATAACCCAGGGCGCTGTATAACTCAGGATCTCTAGCTCTGATGGCAAGCGGCTGCACTGCAGGAGAGTCTACCTTTGCTATAAATAACATGAAGGCTGTCACCAATGGACTTTGTTACTACAGCAGTGCAGATTTTAGGTAATCACTGAAATAGATGAAGGAGGAGCTGGAAATGCTCCACAAGAGCATCAGGAAGAGGCTGCCACAGAGGAAAACAGCTGTCCGTAATGGAAAGGGACCAGATAAGCAAGCTTTACTAAGGTTGGGTATAGGAGCGTACACTTGAGACTCAAAAGCACCAAGAAGCAGAGAGATGGTGGGAAGGCTGGATTCCATTCTCCTGTCCAGTCTACAGGGTAGCTACATTTTATGTGAGTACTGCTTTGCATCAGCTTTACTCACTCACCAAGGTGGGAACCAAGGTTCAGGGCAGCTCCTTACAGAAGAAGGAAACCCAGAATTTAGTGAAGGACTTAACAGAAGAGAAGGCTCTACAGCTTGAGTTTGATGATGAGAAGGAGGGCTGCGTGGCAGGGATAGAGACAATGTGCAGCCAGTACATTAAAAAGCAATCAAAGGAAAAGAAACCAGTAGTTTAACTGGATAAACACAAATGTCTTTAATTCTATCTAGTTGTACCATGTGTGCATGCCTGAATCATGCTGCGCAACACTGCTTTGAAATTTCTGCAAGAAACAGATGTAGTTAGCCATTGTTCCTTGAGGCTGAGGGGAAGAAAATCAGCATTAGCTGACAAAGAAGCAAAAAGAGTCCTTTAAAAAGAATAAGAATAATCTTAGTGTCTCCTCCAGGAGAATACATGGGATGGTCTGAGATTTCAGTACAAACTCATCTGGTACAGAGCGGCCTTGAACTACACAGATAAATCTGTTGCACATCAGTGAATGCAGAAATGACACAGAGCGCAAGACATCCCTTAGCAACTCATCCAGTTTCCACTCCTGGAAATCTGGCTCCTGCCAGCAAAAGTGACACAGATGACCCAGAGCATCATAAGTGATCCAAACTGTCCCATAAAGAAACTGGTAGCATGCAAGCTGCAAAGTGTTCAGGCATTTCTGTAGAGCTTGAAAATGAAAATCACACGGGGCCTAAATATCGCGAGGGCTTCTTAACAAAAAATAAGGCTTTCAGCTTCCAAAGAACCTGAGTTACTGCTGTATGAAGACAAGGCAAAAACCTCCCTCAGAGCGCAGTGATCTGAGGACCAGGCTCCAAGGGAATGATTGACATTCAATTCAAGCTGACAGCTAACAAAAGCTCCTGTACATATGCCAGCAAACCACTGCCAGGAATATCAGCATGTCTCCCAACTTGCAGATTTCTGTGTTACCAGACCTCCTACCCTACGTGACCCTTGCTGATCTACGCTGGCAGGCTCAGCAGAGTGGAAGGAGACACAGGACTTTAACAACCCTGGCCACTCTTGGTCAGGTGGGGGCATTTCATGAAGGAATCAGTGTCATTTCTAAGTAACTCAGGCTCTAGACTCACCACATGATCAGCTATAGCTCCCAGGAAAAAGCACGAAAAGTAAAAAAGAACATTCGCTGGGGACTTAAGCAAACATCCACAGGAACAAACAGGACACTTTCTGTAGAGGGCAGTGTGCTTTAGATCAGATTGAAACTAGCAGGCAGTTGTAGAAGGCGACACTGCTTGTAAATAGAGTTTCAGAGATCTAACCTATATCTCATCTCTCCCTCCCACCTGCAAAAACTGAAGTCCAAACATCCCACCATCCACTCAGGTGAGGCCTTCACGTTTCTAACTACTGCATATCATGTACAGGGAGATATAATTGTTGTTCATTCCTATGGTGTCTCCACAAGGAGGCTGACTCAGTGGAGACGACCAGTCTTTGAATTACATCTTTTTTGTGTGTGTGTTTGGGTTGAGTTTTTTTAAATAGAAAAAAGGAATCAGCAGTTGTCTGTGTTTTTACACTGTGGAACACAGACCTCCTTCTACTTCCAAGCTCTCATTACAAAGCCTTTCCTTTCTGCAATTCCAGAGTATCTCATCTCTGCAAGTTTCTATTTTCAGTTCATAATTGAATAAATCCAACTGGTAGCAGAATTCATGTCAGTAAACAGGAATCTTTCCTCTCTCTAGCTTTGGTGTAGCTCGGGCCAGGAACTTGGCAAGGTGCTGCCTGGTTTTCTTGTTTATTTCAAAAAGGAAATCTGTGATGAGAAAGATCTTGCCCTGGATCAGGTAGCATAGAATCATAAAATCATAGAATAGTTTGAGTTGGAAGGGACCTTTAAAGGTCATCTAGTTCAACACCCCTGCAATAAGCAGGGACATCTTCAACTAGATCAGGTTGCTCAGAGTCCCATCCAACCTGACCTTGAATGTTTCCAGGGATGGGGCATCTACCACCTCTCTGGGCAACCTGTGCCAGTGTTTCACCACCCTCATCGCAAAAACTTTCTTCCTTACATCTAGTCTGAATCTACCCTCTTTTAGTTTAAAACCATTACCCCTTGTCCTATTGCAATAGGCCCTACTAAAAAGTTTGTTCCCATCTTTCTTATAGGCCACCTTAAAGTACTGGAAGGCCGCAATAAGGTCTTCCTGGAGCCTTCTCTTCTCCAGGCTGAACAACCACAACTCTCTCAGCCTTTCCTCAAAGGAGAGGTGTTCCAGCCCTCTGATCATTTTTGTGGCCTTCCTCTGGACCTGCTCCAACAGGTCCATGTCTTTCCTATGCTGAGGACCCCAGAGCTCGATGCAGTACTGCAGGTGGGGTCTCACCAGAGGGGAGTAGGGGGGCAAAATTACCTCCCTTGACCTGCTGGACACGCTTCTTTTGATGCAGCCGAGGATACGGTTGGCCTTCTGGGCTGCAAGCACACATTGCCAGCTCATGTCCAGCTTTTCATCTACCAGTACCCCCAAGACCTTCTCAGCAGGGCTGCTCTCAATCCCTTCATCCCCCAGCCTGTGTTGATACTGGGCATTGCCCCGACCCAGGTGCAGGACCTTGCACTTGGCCTTGTTGAACCTCATGAGGTTCACACAGGCCCACTTCTTGAGCTTGTCAAGGTTCCTCTGAATGGCATCCCATCCCTCAGGTGTGTCAACCACACCACTCAGCTTGGTGTCGTCTGGAAACTTGCTGAGGATGCACTCGATCCCACTGTCCATGTCATTGATGAAGATATTAAGCAGTACTGGTCCCAATATGGACCCCTGAGAGACACCACTTGTCACTGTTCTCCATCTGGATATTGAGCCATTGACCACTACCCTCTGGATGTGACCATCCAACCAATTCCTCACCCACCGAACAGTATACCCATCAAATCCATATCTCTCCAATTTAGAGAGAAGGATGTTATGGGGGACCATGTCAAAGGCCTTATATAATCCTCCAGGTCTGATGATTTTGCTCTGCTCACCGAGAAGCGTCTGCAATGTTTCAAATGGTTTGGTTTGAAGAGGCCTGAGCACTCTATTTAGTAGAATTTAACCCAATCTTAATGCCATTATTCTGGGGATTAAAAACAAAGTGGTCCCACTCAGTGGTTGGGTCCAATCAGTGGCTGGGTCATCTGAAGCAATGTGATGTTTTCAGAGATGATATAGAGGAAGATTTTGTAGATTGATTGAGGGTTGATTAATTAATTCAAGGTTTTGTTAATTGATTACTGCAGGACATCTCTCCAGTTCAGTGTCTGTCTTAAAAAACCCTTTGAAACCAGGACTGACCAATCTTCTTTTTATCTCTGTGTGGTCTCTCAGTTGGACTTCTGCTTCCAAGTCTTAGGTACCTCTGAGAGTCTCAGGCCCTTGGGATGATGGTACATGCTTGCAGAATTTCAAAGCCGTGATGTCTCTTGTGGCTCTGTCTCTCTTGGTGCAGTCTGCAGTAAGGATTAGCCCACAGACTTTTCCCAGTCTCTAGGAGACTGTGTTAAATTATAGTGTTGAATAGTTTTAGCATGGTTTCTTTGAGATGACTTTCATTTATCTCATGGTTTCTTTGTGCTGCAGAAGACTCAGATTTTCCCCGCAGTCTTTTTATAGTCAGTCACTCACACTACAGCAATTCATTGTTGGGAGTAAACTCTAGTCTTGCATCTCCACGTAGATTTATCTGATACACTAAGAGCATCTCTCAAAGGCTGCTTTCCAAGTCGTGCTATTGCTGGGGCTTGTTATCTATCAGTATTTTCTCTACAGCCTCACCAGGAAGCTGGAAGAGGATTGTCTATGAGTCACAACAATTTAGCTTCAGCTAAGGCCCCACAGCCAGCTCAAAAGGCAGGCCACTGTTTCTCAAGCCTGTTACTACTACATCAACAGCCTAAACTTTAACTAGGCAAAAGTGTTTTTAAAATAGAAAGGGGGAGCATATACTTAATTCCATCACACAGTTGGAGCCGTGTTACTTGTAGCTCATATCAATAGTCTAGGGGTTAAGAAACTTTCAGTTTTTCCTTCACTTTTCAAGACTATCCTGCAGAAGGCATCCTTTCCAGCTTGGGAGTAAAGCAAACATTTTGCGCATACCCTAGACCCACTCCAGATTTACAAACGAGCCTATCTTAAACAGAGTGGTTCCACTGGCTTCTGTGACTACTTGTACATGTGAGTTCTCAAAATTGTCCTCCTCTGAGCCAACAAAGCTCAGTTTTGATTTCCTCCCACAGCAATAATTATGAGGGTTTCCCCTCTTTGCCCTTAGCCAATTCCCTTTGCCATTTCTAAATTCTCTCACTAGCACAAGTAAGCTGCGTAGCAATGGGTCTGCCCTTCCCAGAAGCATCCCTGTGAAGAGAATGGGTTTGAAGACAGACTCTGCGAGCCTATTTCATCCTCTGTCCCAGGTAACTCCGAAATACTCCCAGATCTGCAGAGATTTATTCCACTTCAAAAAAAAAAGAAAGGTGGGGGCGAGAATGGAGACTGTCAGAGAATGGAAGCCAAATTAATTTCAGAAGAAATTGGTTCATCCCTTACTGGCATCTGCAGAGTTGCGTCAGCTTGTTGCGGAAATGGATTTGGCCTTGTATTTCTGAGAATCCAGCCTTGTTTCAATTCTTCTGAACACTTCCTTCTTTCCTTCTGACTGCACTTCATTTTTGATTCAAGTATCAGATAGGCCCACAAGGCAGCTGACTTGTCCCAAATCTAACGTAAACTTCTACTGAAAGGTTCTGCTACCTAGATAATGCATGGCCCACCAGTGAACAAAAAGGATAAGGTCTCAGCTTCTTTCCTTGCTATAGCAACAAAGCACCTTGTGATGATAATTTTTTTTCTGTTTCATAAGCTGGTTTCCATGGCAAGTTACTTGTGTTGGCATTGTCAGATACTAAAAGGAAACAATTTGCGTTCTCTAGAAAACTCAAAATGTTAAAAATCCATTGTGTATTGGTTTGCTTTCTGCCATGACACTACTCATTCTCTAAGCTCAGGGAGAGATAAGCAAGAAAAACATCCAGTATGGGAAAATTACCTGCAGGTTTCTTGAGTCTGGTGTGTCTGCAGGAGGAATAAATTAAAAACTAATGAAGAATATGGTGCTGTGGGGAGGCAAAACTCACAGGGATCTCTGCTTTTCTCAGTACGCTCTCAGTGACAATGTTAAGGAGGGCACAGCGATATAGTCTTCCAAACACTTAAAGAAGTTTCAGTTACACAGAAAAAGTATGCATCCAGGAAAATGGACTAGATGGGAGAGCTCAAAAGCCATGGAAAGAACCAGGAAGCAGTCTGCATAATTAAAAGTCAGGTGAACTTGTAGATATGACGAAGTAACAGGAGACTCAGAACAACAAAAGCAACTGACATCACTAATCTACCCTCTGTGTCTGCCGAGAATTGATATACCTTTCAGTATGTCAAAAATATGTGATGCGTATCTGGATGTATTCAACTACGCATCCTTGTGAAGCTAAAGAATTACTGTTATTTACTTTACTGATGATTTTCATGATCACAAGAAGAACTTTTCATGTTCTTTTGCGTTTCTTTAGGGGGAAAGAAAGAATAGCTCAACTTGGCCATCACCTGGGTGCTTCTGCTAGAAATAACTCTAAAAAAGATTAATGTTTCAAAAATGTCAGCGATAGCCTTGATCTATAGCTGATGAGCAAGTTCAGTTGCTAACTAAGCTCTTGGCGTATGTTTGTATGTCACGCAGTAGAGAGCTAAGATCACGCCTTGTCTACGACTCCCCTCTTGTAGAGGTTAAAGAGGGAATGGCAATATCAAGGAGTTATTTTTTGGGTCACAGCACCTACAAAAATCAGCGACATACCTTCCCAGATTGAATTTAGAGTGCTGTTACAAAAAGCCATGATGGGATAAGCATGTCCATGAGTTATGGCCTCTCACCTGTAAGCTACATACAGTTTGGTGAAGACAATCAGGAAAAACTGAAGGCATGGGAATGACAGAACAGCTTTTCAACACCACTGCAGATTTTGTTTTGGCAGTATTATTGTGGCTGTAAGGATCTTCTGAGATTCTCTCAATTTCCTTTTAATTGCTTGCATGCGAGTGAGCCCAATATTTGACTAGCCTTCCTCTCCTGTCAAGCAAGGCTTGCGATACTTAGTAGTACTGCAGGATTTCTAGAGCCCTCCATTTCTCTTTGCCTGCCTTAAGGTTTGCCATAAAGCACAGGAGCTGCACTGATGCCTGGTGGGTATCTGGAGGAATTTGTTGCCAGTCCAGCTGGAGACACCATGGGATGAATTAGCAGCGTAGTTAGTTAGTAGACTGAACTCCCTTCTTGCAGCGGCATTTGTGCTGCTGTTGCTGTGGCACTGCACGTCCCATGTTTAAAAAAGAGGGTTCTGTCTTCCAGAGGCCTCAGATAGGCCAGACATTTTCCTAGAATTAAATTCAGTTTAGAGAAAGCAAGGAAGAATCTGTGCAGGCAGAATGACTTTTTACAGACAGAATGGGCTACAACCTCAGCAAGCATAAATCTGCCCAGCTGTGCCAAAAACAATGGAGCTATGCTGCTTTGCAACAATTGAGGATCTTGTCCCAATATTTTGCTTTTTTTATACAAAAATAGAAATGGGGAGAATCCATCTTTAACCTATTGCTCTCTGTGTTGTCGCAAGTTTGTGTCATTACCCCTATGCATTGTGTGGTTATGACTCACCAATAGGTGATTATGCCTCCGTCTTCCAGCAGTCTGCGAACAACAAGTACTCCTCAGGTATCTTATATCCTGATGTGATCTGGCACTGAAGAATGAGCAAGAAAGAGGCAGTTTCGGTCCCATCTTCTGGTGTTTCTTAGTTCTTGTAGGTCGCTGAGAAGCCCAAGAAGCATGAAACTGAGGTTCACCCATAGCAGTGTCTATTACACTACCTATTTGGTTCTTGCTCCCTGATAAATTCTTCTGGGCCACCTAGGTACTGAAAGATATGAGCCTGCTTTCAGGGTGCTTCAAAAAGCAAGATTTCTGCATGCTCCGGTACCCTGCCTGCTTGCCAGAAACGGCTAAAACAAGATGAGACAGGTAGCGCAGAGAGGCGGTGCGCCATGTGTACGTGTGTCTGCCTGTGAAGAAACCCATCACCTTTGTGTGTGCTGCTGCTCCTACTGTTGGCTTGCTTAGGAGAGATGCTATGTTTCTGTGAGCTGTGGTCGTTGCTTCTGTGGAGAACTGAGAGGTCATTCAGAATCAGGAGGGCTTGTCAGAAGCAAGCGAAGAGCTTCAAGGTAGGTTAAAGCTTCAGCTGTTTTGTTTGGAACTGTCTGTTTGCGTGCTGGCTTTTAGAAAGTGCTCTGGCAGGTTTGTTTGTGCTGGTGCAACACGCCTATGAGACCTGAAAAAACCTGCACAACTCTCTCAACAGGTATCCTTAGAACTCGCTTAATCTACTCTCGTTACAAGCTCTGCAGGGCACGAGCTTTCTTTTTATTACGTGTCAAGCATAGTATCTAGAACAATGGTTTCTAGATCCATTTTCAGATTACTAGATACTTTTCTAATGGAAACAATAAATTGTGGCAGCGTGCTTAAAACGTCAGAGTGAACAGTGCTTTTCCAGTACCAGGAATGCATACTTTATTCAGCATCAAGCTCGATCACTTCTGCATGCTCCTGGATAACAAGGTGACTATGCAATCCACTATCCACTTTCCAAATAGGGGAATCATGGTGCCTAATAGTAGAAAATGTCTGGTAACTTAGGTGCGCTGTGACAGGATGGGAAGTGCTGCGTTGACAGAACTCGATCCATAGAATGGAGCTTGAGTCCATCAAGGTTTACCAGCTCCGTTTTAGCAGTGCTCCTTGTGGGACCCAAATAGGATCAGACAGAGCCTCTGGCCATGCTCAGACCTTTGCCTGTAGTTGGAGTAATTCTGTTCATGCGGTACCTCTGCTGCTAAGCCTAATTGGACCCCAGCCATCTTATACAGAGCCAATTCAGGTGCCTTTTCTTTTGTGCCCTGTCTAAATCGCTCCTGAATAATTTGGAGTCACCTGTTTTTCAAGGCATTTCCAGGGGCCAGATAAAAGCACGCTATGAGCTGGGTTTAGCCCACGGGTTATCAGCTAGGGACTGTGCCTGGCAATAAACACTACGTTTCAGCAGTTTCTGGTCTTCCTTCCCCAAAACGTGCTGTTTGCTGGGCCTCCGTGGGAGCCGAGAAGGGCAGCTCAGCCCAGGGCAGTACCTGCGGCGTGCGGCGCTGGGCCTTGCCTGCAAGGCGAGGGCAGGGTCAGGGCTCTCCCTGCCGCGTTACCTGGAGGGCCGTGCCCTTTCGACGGCAGCAGCCCTGGGCCCGCGGCCGGCCAAAGGCAGGCGGGCGGCTGCTCGCAGGCCGCGGGACAACCGGAGGGTTGAGGTTATCTCCCACCTCGCTCGCCGTGCCGGGGCAGCTTCTGCTGCCAGCCCGCTGGCTACGGGTAAAGCCGCGGCGGCTCTCGGTCCCCCCGCGGGTACAGCACCCCTGCGGCCGCAGGGAAAGGCGGGCTGAGAGGAGCGGGCGGGCGGCGGCTGGCGCTTGTAGCGCAGCGGCCGCCAGGCCTTCCCTCACCCCGGGTGCGGGGAGCTCTGGAGCAGGGGCCGTCTCGGGGCGGCAAGCAGAAACACGGCCCATAGGGGGGACGACAAGATTTCCGCGGCTCCCGGGGGAAAGGGCGCGGACGCGACGGTGGTCACACGGCGGGGCGGCGGGGCGACGGGGCGACGCGGCGGCCCAGCGCCCTCCCCCCTCACAGCCGCTCGCCGCCACCGCCCCAGGGACCGCCCCGCGGCCAGGCCGCGGCGGGCGGGCAGTGGCGCCTGATTGACAGGCGCCGCGGCCCACCCGGAGGGCGGTGGCGGCGGGGGCCGCCTATCGGGGGCGGTGGGCGGCCGTTGAGCGGCGGGTGGGCGGGGCGCGGGGCCTGGGCGTGTGCCGCGGCCGCCGGCGGGGCGCGCTCCCGCTCCGCTCCCCTTCGCTCCGCTCCCCCCCCGCCGCACGCATATTGTCCGGGCGGCGGCGGCGGCAGAGCGCCCCGGCGCCCGGTGCCAATGCGGGGCGGGCGCGGCACACCGGGGGCGCCTCCACCACCGCGGTGGAAACTTCACCTCGCCGCCGGGCCGACGCGCGGCTGAAGCCCCCGGCGGGGCCGGGCCGGGCGGGGAGGAGCGGAGCGGTGCGGAGGGCGCCTCGTCTTGTTTGATTTTCCTCCGGTGGAAGAAAAAACAAATAATATTATTATCCCGCTTTAAACTTCCGCGCCCCGCTCTCCAGGAAGCGCATCCCGCCTGGGCGGGTGGGCGAGCCGGTGAGTGACCGCCGGGGACGGGGCTGGGGCTGGGGGGGGCGGGACGCGCCGTCGGGGGGGGCAGCACTCGCTGCCTTGGCGGGGACGGGCCGGCAGCGCCGCCACCACCTGTTAGCGGGGCGGCTGCACCCCCCTGGGAAGTTTTTACCCGCCCTGTGCTGGGGGTGCCCCCCGCCGTGCCCCGGGGGAGGTGGTGGGGAGGGAGGGATCCCCGGCCTGTGGGCGGCGGCGGAGCCCGGGGGTGTTTGGGGGCGGTGGCGCGGACCCACCTGCTAGCCGGGCCGCGCCATGACTCGACTCTCCTGCCTGGGCGCTACCTGCCGACCCCCGCCCTGGGCAGGCTGCCGAGGTGGGGGGGAGTGGGGTCCCACCGAGCCACAGCCTCCGCACCCCCTTTGGTCTTCATCCCCTCAGCACCCCTCTTGCCCTCCATCCCCTGCCCTCCTCCTCCTCCTGGACCCCCTTTTGCACTCCTCCTGCCCTTCTCCCCGCCTCAAGCTGCAGCCCTCTTCCCGTCCCACTGCCCCCCACGTCCCGAAGCTGCAGCCCTCTCCCTCCCCTCTCCCTCCTCTTTCTTGCACCCCCAGTTTGCACCTCCCTGCACCCACCTTCCCTCATCCCCTTGCATCCCCCATGCTGCCCGTGTGACACTCCCAAGGGGGACCACTGGACCCCCCACCCTTTGCCAAAGCAGGTGCCTGCTGGGCTCTGGCTGCACCCCATCAGAGCGGCACCCACCCAGGAGAGACCAGCTTCCCAGCAGTGCCAGGCATGAGCAGGCCAGGGGCGAGGCGCGGAGGGGTGCGCAGGTACGTGCATCTGTGAGCAAGCGAGTGAGGTCCCCCGTTCCTGTGTGCGTGTGGCTCTGCGGAGCTGGCAGCACCTCCCTTCCTTGCAGGGATGCTCGCCGCCTGGGCTCTGCGGCATGGGGAGGCTGCTTGCGCCCTGCCTGCCATGCAAGGGCGTCACGGGGTCTGGGGGTGCAACCCCTTCACCCCAAGTGGGAGCAGGTGCATCTGGTGGCTCACTTGGCCCATATGGGTCCTAGTTGGGGATGCGTTTTAATTGCCTCGAACAATGGAGCGTGCCTGGAGACAAAAGAGCCGATGAAAAATCAGAGAGGACTGGCAAACTCTGTAGCGGCTGGAGAAATGCTTAGGATGGCTGGAATAAGGAGGATGGCGCAGCAGGAATGGCTTGACCCAAGTCAAGCCATTGACTATTTCGGTGACCTAAGTCATGTCTCTTTAGCCTGTGCTGTGCAAAGTTGCTCCTGGGTAGGTCTCTGAGATGCAGAAGGGGTACAAACTCCTGGTGAGGCTTTGTCACAACGTGCCCCAGTCTGGTTGGCACGGGTAGATTTTGTGGATTGGAGCAGGAACTGGTTTTGAAGAGGCACATGAGCCTTTGGGCAGGTTCAACTAAAGAATTGCTAGGGGGTTGTATGGTGGATGTTGGTTTCTCCTGGTCAGAATTGCTAATGCAGAATTGCTGTCCTTGCAGAGCTCCAGAGTATTTTGATTTTGCAGCTGGTGATTCGCATATGATTTTCCCAAGTGTTTGTAACACAGCCATGACTTTGAATCCATGTGTGTCCCCCCTCTGTGTGTCTGGTCCTTTCCTTCTCCTCATCAAACGTTTTCCCTGTGTGATTAGTAACATGCCAACTGCTTCATTTCAGCACCAGGGAGGCCGATGCTGATTGATTTCCCTGTTCAGTCTCCTCAGTGGGTCTGGAGGCTGATGGGTGTTATCACTGCAGAAAAGTCTGCTTTGGGGTGGGAGCTGTCAGCATGTCTTTTTTTTTGTCCCAGTGAACCTCTTATTTCTTTTAATTAAAACGAGATGAAGTATGCATGGTTATACCCTCCATGTTTACATAAAAATGATCTTGTAATTAGCAATAATTATCTCAGTTTGGGATATCGCTGTAATATTTAAACAAGATTTATGACCTGAGGGACACTTTTCTGGTCCCAAGGAGTTACCCTTGGTGTGGTTCTCTCCTGTGGTGAGCTTGGTTCTTGGCTGCTGTCAGTGGTGAAGGAAGAGCAGCAGTGGGAGTAACCTCAGGTTTCTCTGATGTTGACCTAGAAAGCGATGGCCACAGCTTCCTCATCGGGTCCAGTGCCACTTCATGGGGCTCCCTGGCAGACCTGCCACCACGTGCATGGAGATGGTCTGCCTTGGTGGCTTTCACTCTGTGGTCTGAAGACTCTCCAGGGGACTCCCTTGCTATTGTGTTGGGCCAGAGAAGGGGGGAAAAAACAGGCTAAAAAATTGTCGATAGACCTTTTTTTTCCTAGCTCTCCTAGGGAGGTTTGGAAAAGGCTGCTGGTACTTGGGAAGCTTTTCCCTGTGAGAGCAGAGGTCCTGAGGCATCCTTGTCCACGTGGCCATCTTTCACTTCCCTTGCATTTAAGAGGAGCAAAGCTCAGCTCACACATGTAAACCTTTGCTTCCAGGCTGGAGACAGCACCCACCGCCACCCCTCCTGCTGTTGGTGCACCCAAATTTACCTTCCTGCTAGGCTGCCCTTGGAGGTTGCTTGGCTTTTCTTGGGGTAAAAAAGCTTTATGGAGTAAAAAGTTTGAATATGGGGGAATATTCAACAAAATAAAACCCAAGACAAAACATACTGCCTGTAGAGAGGGGTTCCTTGTGGGAGGGTGGTGAAGGGAAGAGGTAGAAGTGTCTCATCTCCTGTCTTTCAAGATGTGTTATGCCACTGTACTTTTTGTTGGTGTAGGAAAAAGCAAAATGATTGTGCTCCAAGCGCTCTTTATCTAATTGTAATTTATTATCTGCTTTCTATTTTAACATTTTTGAAGTGTAAACTTACAACCAGAGCTTATTAAGCAGCAGATAAAAATGTTGAACGTATTTAAATTTTACCTGTATTAATCTAATAATATATTTATGAAATATTTGATCAGCTGTATAGCTGATTGAAGGCCACAAAAGAGTATTAATCAAATAAATTATATGACAAATATGGATGAGATTAAACAAATGATCTATTTGCCAACTGCCGTTCAACTGCTCTGCCATGACATGTTCCTCTTTCTCTTATCTTTCCCTTCCAGTTTTCATTCCACTTTTTCATGGTTTATCTTTTCCTGAACTGTCCTCAGTATCTGTTTCATTTAATTTTTCCTTTCCCTATATTATTCTTTATTTCTTTTGTGTCATGGTTTTCCTTTCATTCTTTTCTACTGCCTCCTTCTTCAACCTCTCTTTCCATGCTTTTTGAGTCTAAATTAGCCAATTTTCCTCTTTTTCTCCACCTTCCTGATGGAGATTTTTATTGAACACTTCATAGCCAGCTCAACTAAACCTGGTATGCTTTTAAACCCATAAAAATGTAAAACTAAATCCAAACTGCAAGTAAGTCTGAAGATGTTTGCTTGGTGGTAATGCTTCTCTGCCTCTCCCCAGGTTTTCTGGCTGTTGCAGGAAGGGTGTTCCTGCAATCCTGGAGGTTTTTCCCAGCTCTCATTTTTGTGCTCTCTTTATGCCTTTTTTTTAAAGTGAATTTGATTTTGTATCCCAAGAAAACAACTAGCATCAAATGGCAGACCTTGCGTTGTTCATGGGCCGTGTATCTGTAGGAGCCTGCTTCCATCTGCTGCCCGACCAAGCCCAGCCTCCCTGCTGGGCAGTCCTGCTTTCCTCCTGGCATCATCCTTCCTCCCCTCTGGGGTTACGTCCAGGAGGTATCTTTCAGCAGGGCAAAAGGAATGAGTGCTCTGAAGGTTTTCTGGCTTACCTGTTACTTTTGGAGCCTGTATGAGTGTCAGGTTGTGAGGGCAAACAGGTTATCGTGCATGACTGAGCAGTCACAATATTCAACTTAGATCTGGTATTGAAAGGTTAAAGTCTCTTAAAAACAAAAGTGCTATTATGGAGAAGACTTATTTTTTTCCCCTGGATGAAATCTATCAGGGGGATATTCTCAAAAACGATGAAAGGAGTAGAAAACTTTGTATTTCAGGGGAGGAAATTTGCTGTGCCTTGGCAGTAAAGCTCAGGCAGTCCAGAGGAGAGGGATGTGAGTGCTCAGAGTGCGTGATTCGCCTCTGCTGATGGTTGCAGTGATGTTGCTGCAGTGAATGAGCTAAGCTGTGTATGTCATAGCTGTCTGCTTTAAGTACTGTGAGTTACGTGATGATGCCCTCTCGTACCTGTAAGGAAAGGTCTCTGCTGTACTGAAGTTAACAGTTACACCACTCCTCTGTGTCTTGTGAAACGTTTTGGGTAACACTCGGGTGCACTGACACAGCGAGCAATGCAGGCGGCACGTCGTTGTGAAGCAAAATTGATTGGGGAGACTGGGGCCAAGAGGAATATTCTTTTGCAGTTAATTATTTACTGCAGGAAGAGAGGGAAGCTGATGATGTTTGGTTTAGAATTACAGATATCCAGAGGAAAGTGCTTCAAGATGATCTGTTTTATTCTGTGTGTTGCCACCTATTTCTTGGTCTCTCTATAACAGGAGACCAGCACTGTTTAATGACCGGTGCAGTAAAAGCAAAACTTCATTATCAACTTCTCACTTCTGGAATATGATTTTACAGCTTTCTGTGTGTGATGCAGAATAGCCTGAATGCCTACAGAGGGAATAGTATTTCCGTGCTTGCTGTCTTAATGCATGACCTGCCCGTGGTGCCCACCTTGATAGCATCTCGATGGCTCTTGGAACAGCTCATCTCTGTGCTGAAAGGTGACTGTGGTTGAAGTGCAGGACCGTGAAACCGGGAGTCCTGCCCCATGTCTCTGATCTTGGCTGAGCTGGTTGCCTTACCTCACTGAGCTCTCTTCTGCAGGAGTGATATTGACCCAGCAGATACCCAGCCTGACTGCTAAAAGGGTGCGGTGTCCTGGGTGAGGGGCGCTCTGATGGTGCAGAGGCATCAGCAGCCCAGGTGCTTGCATAATATAGTGCTGTGGGCCAAACTAGAAGTGGATTTTTTTCTTTTGCGTAGCTAAACCCCTTACAGATCAGACTGCTCTATGTAAGTTAAATTCAAGAGCTGGTGGAGCTGAGTTTAGATGCACGTGTGTGGGAGCACAAACTTGATGAATACAAAAAAAGAAACATTGCTGCAGTCTCTGGGAAGATGCCTGTACGTCTTCTGCTTGTTTAACATCCTTGAGAGACCAGCAGACGTGAGGGAGAAACTGTGGCCTGTGAAATGAAGAGAATGTCACCCTCTTACTGGGAAAAGGAGAGGAGTGAGATCTAAAAAGCCAGGCAGTAGGAGCAGAATGAGAGATGCAGGTGTGCACAGTGGGGTCTGCTCCAGGCTGCCCTGTTCTCACTGGGGAAGGCTCTGCAGGAAGAGAAGCGAGGAGGAGATCAGTGGAAAAAGGCATTGTGGAGGCTGTCATTGTGCAAGGTGGAGTGTTGGCTATCCTGCCAGCCCAGGCTGAATCGGAGCATGGCCAGCCGGCAGTGGGAGCGTGTGGGATCATCTCCCTTGAGAAAAGCAGACTGGTGAAAAGTCTCCAAAGGAGAGTCTGGCTAGCAAGCGCTTGCGCCCCAGGCAAGGTGGGATCTTGTTTAGAGGCTGGCTGAGAAGTGAGCTCTGTTCATCCATGGTTTGTTGGGGTAACAGGCTGCCGTCATGTAGGTTTGCTCCAGTTATCAGTGTTCAGTCTGCTCTGACGCTCCATGCTGTCTTCAGCAGTTTTGTGGCTTGCATCCAGCTCTGTTCAGCCTGCTCCAAACCATGTGTATAGAATAAGCCTGAATGTATGAAATTGGAGTCTGCAAATGATGTATTTTGTCCCTTGTCCTACCCCAGCCAGCCGCTGCAGCAGCCAGAGCGGTTCTCCTGGTGTGGCACTAGCTCTTGTATTTCTGTAGTGACTGTAACATCCTTGCTCCTTCACTGCAGCTGGCTTTGCTGGACCCCAGCTTGTATGTGTGCTAATCCTGTAACTAGCTTTTCCATTGTCTCCCCTTGGATCTCTGTCTGTGGATGCAATGGCTCATTTTGGGTCCCGTTGTGTCAGGCTCCTGCTGTGAACAGCACGACTCTCTCCTTTGTAGCACGCAGACCCAGCGAAGGCTAGTGAAGGCAGGAGATACCTCCTGCCTGTGTGCACCCCTTACCTCCCCTGCTTGTGTGTGGAAGCTGAGTATATAACCTTATAATATAACCTTGGTCATGCAAGGTTTCTCCCAAGCTTGTTTCCCCCAGCCTTTTCCTGATTTGCATGATATCGTATGAGGCCAGACAGCTTTTTCTGGAGGGCTTGTCCTGCTTTCCATGCAGGTAGCCTTGGGCAAGTGGTCTGCTCCCTGACCTGCTCCGACAGGCGTGTGCTGGCTTCTTGCTCTGCTGATGTAGGAGGGAGTGTAAGGGTAAGTGCTGGGGGGCTAGGCAGGGGGAGGACATTGCTGTGCCAGTTGGTGGTGTGACCTCCCATCTGTCAGTCAGCGTAGCTACTGGAGTCCAGCAGAACGATGAGGCAGAAAGTGGAGCAGGAATTTGCATGTACTGTTCTGCTGGGGGATGCAGTGGCTGTGACTTGTACTTGAGTCTGTGAGGGTCAGATCTGCTCTCTCTACTCCTAAGAGTACAGATGTATGTCCTCCATCCTGCTGTACTCAGTTGCAGCTGACAGCTCTGTGGCTATTCTGGTGGACCCCATGAATTTCCAAACATCAAGGTATTCATTCTCAAAACGCATACTCGCTGGAAAGAAATGACCACCATGACCATGGTGAAGGTGGGAAACAGATGGGAGAGTCAGACTGAGATCTGGAAAAGTGCTTCTGCTCCTGCTTTTCAACAGAAGCAAGGAGGCTGGTGTGGCTTATAGTCACAGAGGCATGTGCAGGGTCTCACTGGGTCTGTGGCAGAGGAGGGAGGTGGATGGGTGAGGGTGGAAATCTCTTGGCTGATCCCTGTGCAAGATGGATCTGGTACAGTTCATGCAACTGTACCACGGTTCCTTGTGCAGAAGGGACAAAAGCTACAGTATTCATCCCAGAAAGCCACTGCAGAGGCAACATCAGGAGATATTTCTGAGAGTGGCTGGCAAAGTCGACACAGACGTGTTGTCTGGTGCTAGATCAGTTCTGTGTTTCCATCCCTGCAATACACCCAGTATCAAAGGATCAGTGGCTAAAGACGTCAGGCACCTAATTAGAGATGTTTTCAAGTGTGAAAAGCATTGTCTTCTGAAAATACTGTCCCTTTATGTGTCTCAGTTGGTCAGAGACCAAAGTCATTCCACAAACTCTGGTAACATTGACCAAGACTCAAGGAAAGCAAGAAGACAGAGCTGTAGCCTGTGCAGAGAGGTGGGGCTGTGTAGAGCGCAACTTGGGTTTGATGTGCAGATGAAGAAGATCTGTGTGGGGCTGTGGAGCAGATGCAGTGATAGAGACAATCACTTGATGTTGGACTGGGAGGTCCACCAGCTGGCTGCCTTGTAAATGTTGCTGTTTCCCTGCCAACCATGCTGACTTGTGGTAGGTGGCTGAGGATCAAGGGTGCTTTGGAGCACATAAGGTTTTTTAAACCAGTGACAGTGCAGAGCTGCAACAAAGTGCTTTTTGTAGGCATACCACTGCAGCTTAACTTTGGCCTCCAAAGGATTGGTTTGCTACCACCCCCCCCCCCCTCCCCCGCCAACCACAGGATCTTAGGGCTGATCCTAGGCAGAGTGTCGTCATAAGCCCACCTCGGTCCTCCTGCCATGGGGCAATAGACCATGTCAGCAGCCCTTTGGTGTGGGTCTAACAAGGCAATGCCTCAGTGGGGTGAGAGCAGTTCTCTCCTTGTGCCTGCTACAAAATAGGGAGGATACAAATAGGAGGAAAATGGCCTTTCTTGTCTGATTGCAGCAACTACTGCCATGGTTTTTCTTCTTGAGAACATTTCCTATCTGCCATCCCAGGCAAGAATTTGGGCAGTTGTCCTGCAAGGAGGAAAGCTAGGGCTTTCAGACGCTGAATAACATTTGCTTAATAATTAGTCATCTGATCCCCACGACTACTGCACATGACTATCAGGGGCCAGACAAGATGTCCTCTGCTGCACATTCCTTCTTCAATGAATGCGTTCGTCTGTATGGGTAAGAGAGAATACTTGCTTCGCATCAGTTTACATGTTTGCTGTTCCTCTTCGCCTGTGGGGTACGTCCCAAGCAGCCACCCTCTTCCAACCCATGAAGTGTTCAGGCCTGGCTGCTCATCATATCTGCTAGAAAGTGGAAAAACTACACTCCAAGTGCCGAGTTCTGGCTGTGGCAAGTGAGTTAATCTGTGAGTCTCTCTTTCTTCTTGCTCCTTCCCAGCGTTTTGCTGGTAGATATGATCACTCTTACTGCTTTTGGGTAACGTGTCCCTACCCCGAGTATCTACCAGTACCTATAGCCAGGGCAGATGCTGGGCAGGGAAAGGAGAGGCGTAATTACGACCTCTTGTTTTACGGCTGGGGAACTGAGGAATGGAAATCCATGTTAACAGGAGGAGCCTGGAGAAGAGCTGAGAACAAATTTTTGCCCTAGTCTGGTCCGTTGACTGCAAGATCAGCTTCCACATTCCTTTGGTAACTGATCAGCGTCAAAAGATTCAGCACCAACTATTGACATGTTGCTAACCTGATTTTCTGATGAGTGAAATGCTTTCTCATCGCAATGAGCCCTGAAAAGGTGGGATTTTGTTTCCTTTTATCACTTCAAGGAATGTTGTCTTGTCTGTTTTTTTTAAATATTTTAGGTATTCAGTCTTAAAAGTGATGTGAGTGGAGGGCTGGAATAGCCGTCCTTTCCATGTAAGCCTTCCAGGCTGTAAGAGGGGCTTGTGCCTGCAGAAATGTGTAGATAACCTGTGGTAAAACAGAGTGTCTTGGCTTGTTGTGGGTTGGAAATACAGTAAGAAAATTTGGGCAAGTGAAAAGAGATGTAGTAGCCCTCTGGATGGGGATTGATTTAAAAACCAGAGGGCTTTAGGATCTTGATTTGTGTTGGCGGCAGATGATTGCAAAATGAGCCATCTCCCTTTTGGTCACCTGCACCAAGGCACTTTTGGTGGAAAGATCTGAAAAACAAGATGCAGTTAATTGACCAAGTTTCTGAGGATAAAAAAAAAATCCTGGGGAAAAAAAAAAAGGTAGATTTCTTCAAGAAGGAAAAAAACCCTTTACTTTTTCTCAAAGCAGTTTCTGAGGCACCTAATCTAATCTTTCCAAAACAATTATCTGGCAGCCAGGGCTCACATATTTGAAAAAACAGTGTAGAAAGGAATGTATTTTGACAGTTTAATTTGCTGAAATACGGTCACCTCTGGGGTAATTCACAGCAACTGTGGAGTGGATGATAAACCCTTTCGGGATGTGAGGTGAGTAAAGGGAGGCTGCTCAGATGAAACTGCTGATGGAAGATGTCCATGCAGAAGTATAATTCCTGGAATTTAGGTTCATCATCTTCCTCCTTTGACTCTAATGGAGGTCTAGTCTGTTCACATCTTCTGAACAGGACAGTTGTTGCTGAGTCCTTGCACGTGTCCTTGCTGTGGCAGCAAGGGAGGTTTTGGTGGTGATTCTCTCGGGCAGGTGGTAGGGAAGACCCTCTGGTACTGGCCAGCTTTAGAGGGCAGATGCAGAAGAAGAGGATGCAGAAGAAAAGGTGGAAGATTACAGCACATAAGGCACAGGTCCCTGTACCTTCTAGTCCCTGGCTGGGGACTCTAAAGGCCCAGGGCAGCTGGCCGGATATTGTAGTCACTGATCATGGGTGCAAATTGAGCTGTGTAAAGCTGGCCTGCAATCTCTACCATTTTAAAGAGAAAACAAGGCAATTGCAGGATACACTTGAGAAGGCAAAGGAAAGCCTGCCCGAGTTTTAGAGGAAGATGTAAAATTTGAAAAGAAAGAGGTATGGAGTTGCTTCTGTAGCCCTGTTTAGGGACTTCAAGAAGAGCGTTGTCTGAAGTGTGCTCCTTGTGAAGAGGTGGGAAGCTGAGTGCCTAGCAGAGGGCTGGGCTTTTTTAGAGTGCGCTACTGAGTACACAGTTTTTGGCAAGCCCTGCAATTGCATTGCAACAGGGTTACGGGGTCTTGTTCAAATTCTGCTGAAGTTGGTTGAACTATACTGACTGCAGTGACCATGGGCTGACAGGCATCTCTCAGGTCAGTTCAGGTTTTCATCTCCTTTATGAGTGAGTTTATTTAATTCACTACTTAGAGCAACTTCAGAATAAATCCCAGGGGAGGAGAAAAAGGAAAAAAAATCCCACCAACAACAAACAGATTGGAATAATCAAACACCTCGTGCTGTGGAACTGGGATGTGACTGGCAGCCGATGCGTGGAGGTGGACAACCACCAGTCACACTTCCTCAGCGTGGCTTGCTCTGTGCAGGCAATGGGAACAAGAACCTGTTGGGATTAGGATGCAAAGAGGTAATGTTTAAAATCTGAGGCAGGAGCCTGAAAACTCAGTAACAATTTTACGCTGGGGTGGAAGAAGCAGCTCTGCCACCAGTAAGTCACCCTTTCAGGGAGTTAATTTGAACTTCTTTTCTTCTGAACCCTTCAGTTCAGTTCCACTGTGGGTAAATGTCATGCAGTCTCTTCCATGCTTTTTTTCCCCTATTTGATTTGAGGGCCCTTTGTAATAACTTATTCCTCATTCCCTGTTGTTAGGGAAGTTATTCTGCCTGCAATCCCTGTCTGAGCTTAATTTTCTTATTTTCTGTAGCACGAGGGTTGATGGCTTCACAAATCTTAGAACAACTCCTCAGTCTCTCCCCTGGCCAGCCTAGCAGCATGACAGCTCCATTTAATGTATGCCATCTGCTTTGGCTTGCTGCCCCTAGACTCATTGCTTTACATTTGTCTGCATCAAGCTCCAGTGTTGCCTGCCCCAAAGGATCGTGTGTCAGAAGTCATGAAAAAGAGAAGAATCCTCAAGGTTGGTCTGTGAATCCCAAGTCTCTCTGCTAGAAGAAATGTGCAGTCTGGGTGCTATATCCTTTCCTCTCCCATGTCCTTGCCCAAGCCCTGCTGCGTGCATCCCTCCTTGCCTGTCCTGGTGCATCTCTTGATGGGCATGAAGTGAGCTTTGCAGGCTCTCTGGGCAATGCTGTTCTCATGGCACAAAGCATTTGTGCCTGGGAGGTTTCCCTTTCTTCTGTGCTGACACAGAGGCAGATTGAGATGTGCAGCTCTGACTTCTCTTCAGCCAGCCCCCAAAATGACTTGGATCCACTTGGATGCTACAGGGGAAACATTGTGACATTTTCTCAGTGGTAGATACTTCAGGGCATGTGCCTCTCATCTACCACTTGAAGTGTAGCGTTACCTTTGGGCCTTGGGGAATGGAAGTGCTTTCATGTTAGGTGCAGTGTTACATAGTCCCTCTCTGAAAAGCTTAGGAGTGAAGTGCAAGATGGGGGACGTCAGGGTGAAATTCACCTGTCCAGACGTTGACATCTAACATCCCAGCTGCTTACACTCAGTCCCCCTATATAAGCAGCAGAGGAAACAAGCACTCTCATCTCATCCTAATGCAGATAGATGCCTGAAACAGGTCAGATTCTGCCTGTCTCTTCTCATTGATGATAAAGAGGCTCTGGGTGATGGTCTCTCCTTGAGACATCTGTGTTGTAGGTTGGGGTAGCACAAAAGAGAGCAAGACAGTGCTGAGTAGTCTGTCCTTGTCTTAGCTGTGTGCTGTCTCATTTGGTAAACCTATGCCTCTTCCTTTGCTCAAGAAGCTGCTCTTCATTTTGGTTCTTTGCTGGCCAAGAGCTGGAGGGATGTCATCCATACAGCAACTGGAGGACAGAGTTAAACACCTCTCAGAGGTTCTCCTAGCAAAGACACTAGGGCAGAGCTCCAAGCCCGTTGAGCTCTGGACCAAGGGGCATTTTAACCAAGTGAAGGCAGAAAGCGTAGGTAGGAATGGGACAGTTTTGTACCTGTTTCATCCTTTCATACTGAGGCCAAGGAGCTGCTAGCGTAGGTCAGGAGTTACTTGGATACTTCTCGGGAACTCCTGACCTTGTGCATGTGCCTGAACAGCAGTCTTGTATTGCAGTGGGGAAGGACATGAGACCTCTAAATTCAGAGCTGATACAAGGGCATGGGGACTTCAGATTGTGGATTAACAGATGATAGCAGCAGGAGCCCTGCAGTGCCTCTGCACAAGGGCTGCACATTTGGGTGTTCCAGCCTTGGTGGGTAAAACCCTTTCTGTTAGGGGAAAAAGAGCTTTTCCCTGACACTGAAGTGCTATTAAATGCTGTAATGGGGCTTCAGGGGTGATGGAGCCAGTTTCTGTAGTTTTGTATCCCACTTGAGCTGCACCTTTCATGGTTGCTCTGAAGACCCTGGCGTGGTCTTCAGACAGCAGGCTGGAGGAGACCCAGAGCTGTTCTTGAAACAATGGGAAGAACAAAGCTGAGCTGACTGGAAGGAATAAAGCCTGGTAGCCTGGGGAGGATTTTCTTGACTGCCTGAGTTTCCCCTTTGATTGGGAGCACTTGTTCCATCATGTCTTTTGCTGGGGAAGAATTAGCCCGGTGGCAGAAATGTGATGCAGCGGGTGTTTTGGGAGCGAAAAACCTGTCCGCAGCAAGAGCCTGCAGCGCGTGAACTCAGCTTTCAAGTCCCTTTGCTGACAGCTGGTTGCAAGCCTGCTTGGCAGAGGAGGGTGCTGTGCCAGGCTCTTTACCCTCCGTCTCATGCCTGTGTAGTCAGCATTAAATCCTAGGACCCAAAGAAAACCAGAGTCAGTTTTGTACCGCACTTTTTGTTTGTTACTGAAACTCATGCTATAATTCCTATCAGTTCAGACACCCATAAAATGGTGGCTAGCTCTGGAGAGGCTCTGGAAGTCTACTGTGTGCACTACGGTCACTTCAAACTTTGCAATAGCAGGGAATTTATTACGGGAAAAATTTCTGACTGGCCCTAGGTGGGAACCACATGTACTGTGCTACAGAAAAAGGAAAAAAAAAATACCTTGTATTTCATTATATAGTGTATTTTCGTCGCTTCACAATGCATCTGAGCTCTCCCTGCTCTCTTTCCCGGCTACATGTGTCCACCACAAGCTTTTTTACTTTCCAACTCATGCTTCTAGGGGACAGAGGGGGCAAGAGAAGAGTGTATGAAAACCTTCAGGAGGCTTTTAATTCAGGAAGGAAGGTATATCAGGACCTTGTAGTTAAGACCCACAGCATACATTTTGCTCTGATACTTTCCTTATTGTCCTTCCGCTCTGAACTTTGGTACAATAAATAGCGTCCGTGTTTGAAGAGCATCCCAGCAGAGAGGCATCTAGCTCAGCATCGAGTCCTTGCAGCTTCTCGGCATTGTGTCCAATTCTGGGTCCCTCACTTCAAGAAAGACATTGAGGTGCTGGAGCGAGTCTGGAGAAGGGCAGTGAAGCTGGTAAAGGGTCTAGAGGGCATGTCCTACGAGGAGCGTCTGAGGGAACTGGGGTTGTTTAGCCTGGAGAAAAGGAGGCTGAGGGGAGACCTTATCGCTCTCTACAACTACCTGAAGGGAGGTTGTAGTGAGGTGGGGGTCGGCCTCTTCTCCAAGGCAGCTAGCGACAGGACTAGAGGACACAGCCTCAAGCTTCACCAGGGGAGGTTCAGGTTGGACATTAGGAAAAATTTCTTCACAGAAAGGGTTATTAGGCATTGGAATGGGCTACCCAGGGAGGTGGTGGAGTCACCATCGCTGGAGGTGTTTAAGAAAAGACTGGATGTGGCACTTAGTGCCGTGGTCTAGTTGACATGGTGGTGTCATGGCAATGGTTGGACTCGATGATCCCTGAGGTCTCTTCCAACCTAGTTGATTCTGTGATTTCTGCAGCACGTAGCCTCTTGCCTGGTCAGTAAGTGCATCATCAGTGGCACTGAACAGCAAGCGTGTGCCTGCCCCTTTTGCCTGCTCACCCAAGGTAATTCCTTCTGTTAATCCTTCCACGTGGCAAAAACAAGTCAGAAAGGAAGAGATGTTAATGCAGCGTGTTGGTTTGCAAAATACCTGCAGTGCCTTGCTTGCTCTGTTATTCATGTGCAAAACCCATCGCAGGGAACCCCAGTTCCATCCTGTATTCCACCAAAGGCTGCTTTGGTTTCTGATTCAGCTCTGCAAATACTGTCTAGTGGCTTCAAACTGGATATGAAGTCAGCTGGTATTATTTCCCCTGTGAAGGCTAGAGTGAAGGAGAGAAAATTAAAGCAACTTGTCTTAGCCTGAGTCAGCATCGCGGGGTTGCGAGCATGCCCCTGTAGAGCCTAGTGAAAGGTCCCTGCCTTATCTGGCTTGATATTTTGCTAGTTGCACAACTCACACATCCCATAGATGCAAATATTTGCATGGGGTTGGCCCCGGTTGCCCAAGGAGGCTGTTTGTTCAGATTCTCATGCTTTGCAATTAATATAAGGTTGCAATTAATATAAGCTTCTCAACTCTGCGTGAGAGAAAGAAGGGGAAGTGGTGCTAGGCAGGTTTTTTTTTTTTCCACTCTCCCTGTTGTTGTTCCTCACCAGCTGGCTACTTTGAAATGAGCACGCTGTGGTTTTTTCCTTAAGCAGCAACGTGTCGCTGCAAATTCAGCTTTGGAGAGGTTGTGGGAGCTTTTGTCTGCTGGCGTTGCGGCTGCTGCGGGCAAGGTACAGACAATATGTAGTGCTGTGGGTACCCAGACTGCGAGCTGGGTCTGGTCGAAGTGGATGCCGGCCCAGCCGAGTGGCATGGTCCTTCCCTGGTACATTCCCACACTCGCTTGGCGGTGGCTGGGAGATGCTAGACCTGCGTCCCTCCTTCGTATCGTCACCCAGATCGTGCATGAGCAGCAAAGTTCACACCATGGGATGTTGTCAGAGGAATCTGAACCTGGTGCGTTGCAAATAAATATCTTTTCTCCGCCTCGTTCAGCTAAGGCAGCATTATCTCAAGTGGGCTGTATGAAGAGTGCTTGTCACAGCTGTGCCAGGAACCGACACAGCTCACAAAGATATTCATGCACATTCTCTCCTGAGCTACTGGATGAAAATTGGCTCCTTTAGAGGGTAAATTCCCTCCATTTTAGTACAAGTTCAAGAAGAGGTATCTAGTTTAGACCTGGAGAGCACACTTCATCTTTAGATATGGCAGCAAAACTTCGAGTAAACCTCATGAAGTCTGTGGTTCATTGTGTTTTCCAGACTCTCTGAACTTGTATTTTTTTTTTGGTGCTCTTCAAGAGCAGTAATTCCTTTGGTGCTGTAGAATAAAAGCAGCATGTGGTTAAAGTGGTGTGGAGGAGTTGTAACCCTATAAAACTTAACATGTGCCATGGGCTGTGTGTTTCACAGTGATCTCAGCTGATCACATCACTGTCTTCTTCAGCCTTGCAGCCATGTGGAAGTCTTTCTGGTGCAGGGGGTAAGGCCAACTACACGAACTTTCGTATCTGATCAGATTTTTGACTGTTAGCTTAAGTCAGATTTCCTGGTTTGAGTTGACATAGTATGTCCTGAGTTTGATCAAAAATATGTGGAAGTAAGGGGAAATGAAGCTGGTGGAATGGCAGCCACCACTTAGAAAAGCTTCTTTATGGTAGATCTCCAGTTGGGTAAAAAATACTACCTTCAAAGACACTTTTCTTCAATGCAGGTTGTACACCCTCTCTGTCCTATCTTAGGTGTTCAGGTGAAAGGCAAAAATCGTTATATGACATGACAAAATATTTGTGATTAGTAGGGGTTTGAGTCCAGATCCTAGACCTTAATCAGCCTCTGAGGGAGGGAATTAATTTAGAATAAAACAACCTTTACCCCAAGTTTTTAAGGATGGATTGTGAGAGTATGTTGACAAACTCCAGCTTTCAGAGCTCATTGCTTGCCTTGCTGTTGAAGTATGAATTTTCCTCTTGTGCTAATCTACTCTCTACAAAACACTGCAGCATCTCTTTTTGCTTAAGTAGTGTTTCAGGTTAAAGTTGGCTGGTTTGACATATGAGCTGGTGGTTTTCCGTGGGCTTTTTCTGTTTTTAAAAAAGCTTTTTGCAAACATTTGATTCGTTGTTTTTTTTTTTTTAATTTCAATTTATTTTTTCAGTTGAAGTTCCTGTGTGGGAACAGTGAGAGCTATGTTGGAACCGTACCCACTACACCGCGCCATGGCCTTGAAGGTTCGTTGTAGGGACACACGTGGTCCTCAGGGAGTTGCTTTCTGAAAATAGGAGGATTTAAGGGGGAAATCAAGCAGCAGTTTATTTCCAGTTAGGTGTGAATGACATCCAAGAGTGAGAAACTGCTGTGCAGGCCTTAGGAGCCCTGAGAAACAGCAGTGGTGAGCTCCGCTGCTGCCAGATGAAGCAGGGAGGCTTTATCAGCACATCACCCCTTTCCAAAATCTCACCGGTGGCTTGTCTCTCCGTGAGGCTCCTGTGAAAGCACATGATGATGTTTGAGATCTCACAGTACTGGCAAGACTGTAAAAATTCAGAGTTCAAGCTTAATCTCTGAATGTGTTCTTCTAAGGAAGGAGAATTTTGTCCTACTGAGGACTTGAGGAGAAATGGACCCATAAAGTCGAGCTTCTGACTGCAGATCCTTTGGTCGTTCTCTGCTCCCTTTAAGAAAAAAAAAAACCACCAAAACCCTGTAAGAGCTGTTTGTTCAAAAGTGAAGACTTTCTCTGGTTGCTCCTAGTGACTGTTTCCTCAGGGGGATCATTTCCATATCTTATGAGTAATTTCTGAGTCCAACTCGAAGCTCACAGGACAGATCATGTTGTGACAAGAGCTAGGAAGTTTGCATCATCTGATTAGACTGGATCATCTTTAACAGTGCCAGTTCATATCACCTGTCCATTTCCTTGCTTGCTTTTTCCTAACCACTGGGAGGAAGAAAAAAACCCCAAACAGCCTTGTGACATTTAGCATTACTCAACACTCTTGCAGTCTTGAATGGTCAGCAAAGGCATCATGGATAGATTTTGTGGGTATGGGTGAGCAAAACTGGACAGGGGCCCCAGACCATGCATAAGGCCAGGCTCCTACCACTTGAACAGTGACTTCATAGCTGTTGCAATTTGTATTTCTAGGAGCAGACCAAAAAAAGCCTGAAGGTGTGAAAAGGGATGCAGCCACTAGTCTGAGCAAGCACATAGACTGGAGTCTTTTGGTGAATATCCATCTCTGTGTCCCACCAGCCCTGCTTGGAACTCCTTTAGTGGTATTTGCTGTAGCAGGAGAGATAGTTGTATGAGGTTTTTGGTGCCCTGAGGTCCAGTTTTCAAGCCCCTTTCCAGAAAGCATGGCTTTAAGTATCAGAGCTTCAGTTCTTGTGTCTTTGCTGGTGTTTGAGAGGGCAGATGATGAACACAGTGGTAACCAATAGAGTAAAAGGTCAGGACTGGTTTGCTGGTGGCGGGGACCTGACAGCAAAGGGTGATAGCATGAAATGCTACTAGCAGTCAGTGATTTGGAGAGTGATGTGGGTCATGTAACATCTTCCGAACCCCCCAATCTAATAGCATATAGAAAATATAATAAATTTTACTTATAATAATGAAGTTGTATTATTGTACACTGGGGGATTGAAGCCAGATGCTTGGATTTTTCCCAGTGGGCTGAAGGGAGGTTCAGGTTTGGTTTTATTTATTCTATTTTAAACCAAAGCCAAAGAACCATGAGCCAGCTTGATCTTTGCTGCAGCAGTTCCTCCGCTGTGGTCCCCAGGCGTTGTCTAACAGGCACGTGCACCTCCACTAGGATGGATGAACCCAGAGACTGCTATATAACATGTGCAGGCTTATTTTTGTCACCCCCCCCCCCTTTCAGAAACTCCTTAGGGAGGCTCTGCGTGTCCTTAGGAGCCAGTGGTAGGGGAACGGAGGGGATGCTTTGTGCCTCTTAGCAGAGGGGCATGGGGAGGCACTCAGCTGCTGATCCCAGGAGCAAGTTCTCTGCATGTGCAATTCCTCATGGCAGGCAGATCTTCAGGCAGGAGGAAACAACTCAAGTCACCTTCATTCTTCAGCTTTAGCTGACTTTTATAGCTGCTCTGTAGGCACTCTCTGTGCCTCCACGAGTGAATGAAGGTGTATTTTTAACCCTTCCTTTCCCAGGAAATTTCAGTCTACCTTGCTACTGTCTTAAGATGCTGAGAGGTATAAGTGCTCCAAGTGGGCTAAGGTTGAAAATTAAAATAGACCAAGTGAGGTCCTCAACCAGTGTTGACTGTCTTGGCTTTAGTGGCTTCACTGCAGGGACGGTACTTTTTATGCTTTCCTTAAGGTGATACTTCGAGGTCAGATCTCAGTTTTGGGACTCAGGCGTTTGGGTCTGACTCCTCATCTTGGGCTGTCTTCTCCTTTCCTTTGGGAAACTAAAAAATCTTAACCTTGTCCATACTACACATGCACAGTGGCTTAGGGCTGTCAGGAGAAGTGAGCTTTGAAGTTTTAAGTTTGCCTTTTGTGGTTTTGTTTTTTTTCAGGCCAAATACAGAACGGTTTGCACGAGCTTTATAAAGTCCAAGAATAAATCCAATGAATGCTGCTGTGTTTCATTTTTAAATGTCTCTGCAAAGTGTGCTTCCCCAGCATTGCAGAGTTGTGCTTGGGCAGCAGGATCAGAAAGTCTGAGAGGCTAGTGAGACATGGCTGGACACCAGGAAAGAAAATGGGAAACCATATATGCAAGCCCGGTAAAAAGAAGTGATGTTTATAGCTCGCGGACCTCGCTGCTGCAAGGTGTTAGGGAAGTTGGTGGCTTCAGAAGATAAAGATTTGAGTGTTGTATGGACAGCAGGGACAACAAGAGTTAAAGAAAGAAATTCTCCAAAGTGGAAACTTTGGTGTAGGAGCCCCCTTTTTTGTTTGCAGATCATCTGACAGGATGAGACCCTGCTCTGGGACCGAAGATGGTTTCCACTGGAAAGAGTAAAAGAAGGTTTTGGGCTGAGTGAGAATCCCCTACAACATCTTTCGTGCCCAGATGTTGCTTACACTGCCCTAATGAAGTTACATTACAGTAATTACAGTTCAAAGTTCAAAAGTCCCTTCTTTCTTTTTTTTTTTTTTTTTTTTTTTTTTCCCCCTCCCAATGTGTGTGACCTTTTCTTGCTGCTGTGTTGGGTTTGCCTGGGGAGTTTGCTGTGCAGAGATTGATCTGTGATGGAGGTGCATTGCCATGCCTGACAAAAGGATGCTTCCTCTAGAAGGGCACTTGTGGGCTCATGTTGCCCTCTTTTACCTTCCTCAAACTGTGACTCTTCCAGCTTATGCCACAGACATTTTGGGCTGTACTTTGCATGGTCTCTTTCTTTGTGTACTCTGAGGAGAAACCAGGTGCTGAAGAACAGGGTGAAATCCTGTCTGTGGGTGTTGTAAGCACCAGCTTTGTCTGGTCACTGGGTACCTGCCAGGGTGGTACCAACTGTAGGCAGGTGCTGGTCTCTGGCTGACTTCTCCTCCTACTAAAGACATGCTCTCTCTAAAGACTTGAAGGTTTTCTTCTTTCTGTTCGCAGTTGGGAGCTCGTGTCCAAGCTCCCTTGCATCTTTTTGTCTATTCACTTCATGAGCACTCTCTGAACATTGACTCTTCCCCAGTGAGTTGTCATCCCTGAAGCTCAGGGCACAGCGTGCTTCCTATCTGTACCTCTTTCAAAAAAGCAAATCTGGTTAATGTGACTAGAGGGAGCACTTGCCAGTGCTGTCATGCTGGTCCAAGTGAGGATCAGAGCCCTGCGTTGCCCTTTTCTGCATCAGTTGTTGATCTGTATAGAGGAACACCTAAGTTGAGTCAAAGAGGTAGGGCAGGGTCTCTGGAGCTTGATGGCCTTGTCAAGAGCAGTGCTAAGGCCAGATCTGGATCTCCTTGTTGCCTCTACCAGGGACATCTTGAGGGACTGGGGATCAGTTGAGGGATTGCAAGAAGATGTAGGTACACCTAACCTTTAGGCATTATCAGAGGGACCTCAGCTGTTCTGCTGCTCTCAGAGGCTTTGCTTATTTGTTAATCAGCTTGTCAGGCTTCAGTGTTGAGGTGGAGCCATATCTCACACAGGCTTGTTGTATTGCTTTTCTGTGGTTTCTTTTCAGCCCTAGTGTGCCTGTGGATGATGGCTGTGACCCCACCCAAATCCTGCATGTCATCGTTGCTGTGGGCACCCAAGGAAGCTCTGGAAGGAAACCTCCCTTGCTTCTGCTGATTGTGCAGGTCTGCCAGCAGATGCTGGAGGCTGTGACGGAGGTGATGGAGTAGGCGTTGTGCTCCTCTCCCTGGCATAATCAACCGCAGCCATTGTTGAGAAGCACAGTCTTGCGGCAAAAGCTTGAATGTGGGGGAGCAGAAATCCCCAGCTTTACCATAAGTTTCCTGTGTGACCATCAGTGAGTCACTTAATTGCTGTGGGTTCCTTGTTGCAGGGTGGAGTTACTGTTTCTTTGAACTGCCACGCTCTGTGTTCCTGGGGGGTGGGATATATGAACCTGCGTGGGGGCTACTCGGAGTCAAAGGAGCATGTCTTCTGCTTCCATGCTGTGATGCTTGCAAGACGGGCAGCATGAGTCCCTGTGCAGTGTCCCTTTGTCTTTCCAGACCCAAAAGAGGGAGATTCCTCCCTTTTCCGTATGGAGAGCTGTAATCCGTACATCTTCAGTCTTATTTGCAGCAGATCTGCTCTGTTACAGTGATGCATTTAAATAACCCACCCACAGCAACACTGCTTGGATCTTTTTAAAATCCAGACTGCTGCAGAGGAAGGGGACATGAGCATCACATTAACAAGCCTATTTTGGCTGAGATTTACCACGAGTAGCAAAGTGAGGTTTGGGTAATCCAGAACCCAAACTTAACAAAGTCTGCTCATCCAAACGTAAATCTTGCGCCTTAGCCTTTCCACCTCTCTTGTATCCGTCAGTGTTGTGTGTTGGTTGCTCAGTACTGCACACACAATGCATTGGTTGGCTCTGCCTGGCTTCAGACCTGGTCGTGACGAATTCATTCACCTTGGCTGTTGAAGGGCTGGGTTTGGAGGTCTTCTCCAGACCTCTCTGCCAACCATGCTCAGTGTCCCCATCCCTCTAGGTTGCAGCTGGCTGGTGCTGCAGCTGCTGGGTCTGTAAATCAGCAGCATGTCCCTGAATATATGCTGCATAATGACTGATGCATATTCATGCTTTCGACAGCATTGTGTCACCCTGCTAATAACATGTCCTGGTGGGAAGGAAAGCAGGGATGGGGTCCCAGCAGCAGGTGCCTGCTTGCTTCCTTTTATCACCTCTTCCCACTGCCCCCTTGTCGTTGGCTCCCTAAGACGCCCCATCACTTGCTTTTCTAATGCGTTTTCTCCATCTCCTTCTCCCAGATATGCTAAAGTGAGCTTTTAGCTGTGGTGCCTTCTTCCCCTTCATCCCTGCTCTGCTAATAAGTAAGGATGTGTGTCTGCAAAGGTGCTGCAAGGGCTAAGTAAATGCAGAAGGATGATCATTATATTTGATCACATAAATTAAATGGCTTACTAATAAAGGAGACACGCTGGAAGTATCTGATTTTGGCTGTTTGGGGTCACTCAAGCTGTTCTTTTGAGCTCTGTCTTTGAACGAACTGTATGCTCTTTATTGGTGTCCCACTGGGAATGGAAAGGCAAGAAGGAAACTCAGTCTTCTTCTGTCATCCCAAGATGGACTGTCCCTCATCCACAACTAGCCTGCGGAGATGACACTATTGCTACCTGTGCTGCTCTACCCTCTGTCTTGAAAAAGGAGGGGGGAAAAAAGATGCTGTACCACCTTTCCCTGGAAAAGATAAAACTTTGGAGGATATGATTAGCGGCCTGTTGTATACATGTGAGAGAGGAAGGATGGGGGTTGACTCTGCTTTTCCCCTTCCAGTACAAGCTCCTAGGTGCTGTCCAGGGAAGCTGGGGAGTCAAATTGGGTACTGACCGAAGGGTACCCTCGCCTATGCGAGTCCAACCCCACTGGAGCTGGCTGTCCCTGCAGAGAGGGATCCCTCTCACTCCTCCTCTGTGTTTCTTCTCCTTCTAGGGGGACTTGAGCCATCCCCAGACAAGAGGACCCTATTTCTCTGCAGGGTTGGTTAGCCATCCAGAGGGTGAGTGCTGCATGGGCAGGAGCAGATGGGGCTCTTGCTGTCCCAAGATACTAGTTTGTCTGCTTCTCTGCTGCTGGCCAACAGCTTCCACTTCTTTCCGCCTGATCCCAATGCCGCTGTCTCACTTTCTGGACCTTTCTGCTGCAGGAGCTGTAGTTGTGACAGGACATGTGCTGCATGCACAGTTTCATTCCCAGAGACCCGAGCTCAGTAATACTCTTGTAATATTGTTTTGCTCCAAAACCTGGCGTTTTAAAAAGTCTCTTACCCATTAAATATTAAAAGAAAAAAGTTAAGAAACTAAAAGCATTATCAAAACAATCCGTGAAACTTCCCAGCTGCAAATACCCTGTTTCCTTATCCATTTATTTGCTATAAAAATACATATGTGTTAGGATTTGAAGCAAGCAGGAAGCTGAACAGCCAGACCTATTTCCATTGAAATTCTCAGTGAAAATGGCTTGGATGTGTTTCCTGAAACTAGCTTCCTAATTTTTCCCTGTCAAGGGTTGTTTGGGAGTAACAGGGGAAGGATGGGAAGGGAGAGGAGAACGGAAATCTCATAGGGGGAATGCATTTCTTGACCATGGGGTATGTTTTTTTGGCCCGATACGCATCAGTGGTGCTCAGCTTGGGACTGGGCCTTTTCTTAAGTGATATACAAGGCCAGCTTATACCAGTGGCTTCTCACTTCCTTGTAGCTGGGCTTTGAGTGGGGAAAACAGCAGTGGTGCTCAGCCTGCCCCTCTGCTCCCAGCCCTACCTATGTTTCCTGTTGCTTATCTGTGCTTTAGAGCATCCACCTCTCTGCCAGCCACCTGTGCGCATGACCCAGTTGTGATTTCATTAGGATAATTGGAGAGCAGGGTGCCTCTTAACAGCACTCTGGGCTTTCCCACTTGATGTACTCTTCCTCCCCAACCATCTCTGCCCAGGGAAGCTGGGCTGGAGGGGAGCTGCCAGCTCTGACAGCCCAACACAAAGACCCAGAAGGAGACTGACAGCTTTCCCATCCAGAACCTCTACTGAGAGCTTTTTGTCTCACACGAAGACCTCGGATGGGAAGTCACATTGCCTGAATTTAGTTCCCAGCTTTACCATCCACTGATGACTTTGGGCCAGTCCCTTAGTTCGTTTGCATCCCCTTGCCTGTCTGTACAATGAGGAGGATGGTGTTTCTGTTCATGCATGGCCACCACCCCCAGCTCTAGCACTGGGTGCTCCATCTCTTGCAGCTTGGTGTTGAGATCTGAATTTTTCCCTTCTTATGCTGTTGCAGCAGAGGGCCAGGTGGCTGTGACCTGCTGTAGCATGATGACAGGACCAGTGGGTCCTGGGAGAGGCTGTACCTTTCCCTGGCAGCTTGCCTGCGCCTGCTCCTTTCATCACCAAGAGGACGAGGCAGAAGACATCAGGTACCTTAGGAAACCAGCCTGGAGAAAGCATCTCTTGTAATCCCACCCCATTACTGGGCAGCATTTGCCCCAAAGCCTGATGTTCTCTGTCCCTGTTAATAGCTGTAATTAAAGAGATCCACTTACACTGGCGCTCCGTACTTGTCTGGTCCAAGTTTATACTTCATTGCACCTTATATCTTGTGGGAAAATCAATACAATTTGGTGCCAAGTCTAGCAAGTCAAGAGGTTGCTCAGAGCCTGGGTTCGTGGTTGCCTACCACACATTTTAGCAGTTACAGTTATCATCATCTGTAATGTGAGTCTTGTTTTAAGCTTTCCTGGGTACCTGTACATCTCTTCGTATGCTCAAGGTACATCATGCTGCCTTTCACCCATTCCATTTATATTTATAGGTGGGATTTTAATGCAATGAAAGGTTAGAAGCTGCCTCTTCTCTTGAGCTCCTCCTTGGCCTCTCTGTTGCACAAAGTATGTTCTTCATTTGTTTTTCTGAAAAAGGCTGGGAGGCCTGGGAGAAGTCTCTTTTTCCAGGGCAAGGTGGAGAGCTGCCAGCCCAGGCAGGGAAGCGTCTGCCTCTGAACCACCTGCTCGGCCCTGGGAGGCTGGGGAGGAGATGAAAGCGGAGGAGCCCTGGCAGTTTGCAGTCTTCTGCATCTCAGCAGCGAGAGCTTTTCCTCCCCCGCACCACTTTCCTACTTGCGTTGGCAGAGTCAACACTAGGTCCTAAGTCCTGACTGCAAAATAAGAGCTCAGTTTTTATTTAATTGTCCCGAGTTGTCCCAGCCTGCTTCGTGGTGTGTTCGTGTCTTCATGCATCCACCTTTACCAGGCTTTCAGACAAAACTCCCGTCTCCTCTTTTCTTACACAGGCTACTCTTGCTCATGTAAAGTCTCAAACAGCACTTAAATATTAGATCATAAATCACAGGCGTGATTTAAAAACTGTCTTTGATTACTTCAAACCGCTGGCCCTGCCAGATGGCAGACAACTGGTGTTTTCAGCTAGTGACTTGGGTGCTAGCCCAGGTGGTCTCTCCTATCTGCTTGTGATGTTTATAAGGGTCTGTGTCAGCAGTGGCATGGGAGGTATCATTTGCTTGCCTGTTTCCTTCAGACCTTTCCATGGACTGGCAGCAAGTAACCTGCAGAGCAGCATGACTTCTCTCTGTGGAAGTTAGCTTGGAAGATTGGTTCTTCTGCATTGGTGGGACAGGCTCCTTGCTTTCAGGGAGAAGGGTAGAGTGGTGATGGTGGGAGTTGAAGATCCCACTGCGATTCACAAGCACATCCCAGCACCTGCCAGAGTTTCCTGATGGCGTGCTGCTCCCCATGCCACATGCGTGATGCTGGAGACATGAGCACGAGCAGTCCTGGTTTATAGGCTTCTGAGATAAGGGGCCTGCTAATCTTTCTTTGGAGTATAGTAATTTTGGTGGCCTGTATGGGCTGGAGGGGCAATTCCTTCATCCAGAGGGAAAGCTCTTGGGTAGCTGGTTTGTTCTTTGGGTTTATTGTGTTCCTACCTTGTGTAGGTTGTTTGCTGGTTTGGGTGGTTTAGGCATAGCTGCCTACCAGTTGTTTTTCTTAGAGTAAGGTGGCAACAAAGAACTTTATTAAGAATATTTATTTTTTGAGAGGGAAAGCAAGAACAGCATAGCTGGGCCTGCTTATTGCTAACAGCCAGTGATTGCACAACTTTGTCTTTTACTCAACTATCAGACAGCTGAAGCAGGAACCAGGGAACAGAAATGGGCAGCAGCTTTGGTGAGGATGATACTACCTTGTTTTCCTTTGTCCTTCCATCTCTTCTGGAGAGGGAAGATGAGCAGGGACTTCACAAGCCCTTCATGGTTGGCTAGTCTCTGGCAGAGGGGTTGTATTGCCAGAGGTGCTTCAACTGGAAACTGTGCAAGGGCTGGGCCTGGTGCAAGGACCTGTCCATGCCTGTTTAAGACCTTGTGCAAAGCCGTGGCTTGCACCTTGCTGCTGGGACATGTTTATGGCTGCTGTGGAGAGGCAATCCCTCTCTTCCAGACCTGCCTGTGCCTCGAACCTGCCCACAGCTTTCTGCTGTTCTTCCTCACAGGTTTCTCCTTGAATATGTGCCTGTGTTTTGAGACTCCTACATGTCGTCACTCCTTACCCTTTTTCTTTTTTTCCCTCTGGAGCAATATTTTTGTGCTCAGTCTCTTGGGACAGGCTGCCTGTTCCTTCAGATCTTGAAGAGCTTGCAGAGGATGGAAGAAGCTATTCTGTTCTTCTTAGGCTTTTTTCTTTTTTTTCCCTAATAGAAGACATTTATTATCAGAGTTGTTTCTCCAAAGCAGGGCCACCACCATTTGCAACTTTTATTCAATCTTTGGCATCCCTCTCTCTTTTTTCATCTGTGGGCTGCATTGTCTGAGTTTGCGGGTATGCAGCCAGCAAGCACGTTGGGTTAGATTTGCAGTCCACTTGTTAATTTAAAGAGCAACAAGTAAATGAAAATGAAGCATTGGACAGACTGTGGTTCGTAACAGAGCACCAGCTTTGCCAGCCTTGTTTCCCTCATCTCTTTCAGGCTGAGCAGGCCACAGAGAACATCAGCATTTTGACCCTTGAGTGAAAACAAAAGGTGGCATCTCACACCGCTGGAGAAGTTCCTTCAGTCCCTCCAGAGGCTGTATTTTGTGACGTTGGTGGCAGTGTTGTGCATGAGCAAATGGAGGAGCCTGGACAGTCACCGGGCTGAGCCAGCAAGGTTTGCCTTGTCAATGTTCTAAAATCACCACATAGAATTCCTGACTTGTGAGTGTGGTGGACTGCTGGTAAAAGGCCGAGATGAGCGTTGTTCTCCTAGAGGACTGCAGACCACTTCTGCCTGCAGGGCATCTCTGCTGAAGGGAAATAAAATCAAACACTGCGGCGTTTGTGGTCTAAGGGCTCCTCTGTTCATGTGGACAGGGCTTTTGGAGGAACGGGCGCGCAGTCTGAGGCATGTCCAAAGAGATTTGCAGAGGTGAAACTGACTTCTGATGCCTTTAAATGCAGAGACTCCCAATGGACAGGTAGAGGGTAAACATACAGTAATGAACAGTTGTAAAACTTCTGTCGTGGCTGGCCTCAGTGCAGCAGTTCTGCACAAAATTCTGTCTCTTGGCTTGTTTAGATGGCTTGGTGTCCATCCTGAGGGAGAAACAAGGCGATGGGAGGAAAGGGAGAACACAGAGAAAGCTCCTTCAGTGATCCTCTGTTGGAAGAGTGTCAGAACCTCCCTCATGGTGAATGTATCGGAAGCCCACTGCAAATCCCTTTTGCTTGACGCCTGAGTTTTTCTTGAAACTGTGGTGGTGTGATGGAATGTACTGATGGGGCCAAGCCCCTTGAGTTCCTCACCTCTGCTCTGCTGAGTGAGTTTCTGGAGGTTTCACAGGTCCCCAAAACAACCTGTGCCCCTCCAGATGAAGCTCTGTGCTAGAGAAGAGGGACCGTGAATAGTGTCAGGTTGTTCTTTGCAGGACACAGCTGGGTGTCTGGGTAGCACCTGTAACCTTGATGCCTGCACCTGCTTTAGGCCTTAGCCCCGTGAAAGCTTGTGCCAAGTATCTTGGTCTTCACTTCTACGGGCAAAGCCTTCGTGTTGCCCAGCATGCACAGGCAGGGGAGAAGATAAGCAGGTGTGCCTTCTGCCCTCACCTACACCTTCATCCCCTCCCTGCAAGACAAAGGTAGGATGCTTGTGCCCACCAGGGCTGGGCGCTTGCTCTCCCAGCTTCCTGCACAAGGCTGGCAGATGTTTCTTGTTTGCTGGAGCTGTGTGGCTCTGGCTACTGGGCTGGGAGCAGCTGCCGCTGCCAGGCGGAAGCACTCGGCGAGGCTTTCCTAGACAGCTTTGAATGGGAGCCAGGAGCCCTCTCGCTACAGGAGAAAATCCACGAGGTCAGGAAATACAGCAGCAGCAGCTCCGGCTCCACGCTGGGGCTGTTGGCTTGGCACGCGGATCCCAGCCCTCTTCTTGGACGGTGCTCCTGAACGGCTTTCCTCGCTGTCTCACTCAGCTATTTGTTCAATAGGCCTGCACGGCTTTTGGGGGGTGCAACAGTTGAGTACTGAAGAGATGATAAATTTGGATATGCAGGGAAAACATCAGACGACGACCTGGGTCAGGCTTTCAGATCTTGAAGAGCTTCCAGAGGATGGAAGAAGCACTGTTCCTGCTCAGCGTGGGACTCGGAGGCTGTGCTTTTGTGTTTCCCTCTGTTATTTTGTGGTCAGCTCTGTCTGGGCTCTGTGTTAGCTGCTGAGAAATAGAAACCCTTGTTTATCCTCCTCTGGAAATCCTCACATCAGGAGAAGGTTTCACATCAACCAACAGGCTGTAAACCTCCGTCTGGTGTGTCCCCAGACTGAGCATGAAAACTTGCGGTATGTTACCATCTCTCCGGCAGGACCGCCACTCTCTCTTCCATGCCGGTGTTTTTTAGGAGAGCCAGAAACATTGTCTTTGGGATGGTTGTTCCTTGAACCAGCCCATGCAGTGGTGGTGATGGTCACGTGGCGTTGAGAAACAGCCACCCCTACGTCGAAAAGTGAGTGTGCATTGATGAGCAGCCTTGTTCTTCCCATGTTCAGGAGCAAAGAGCGTGATGGGGAGCTATGAGATGGTGTTGGTAAGGTCAACTTAGGGATAAGACCAGCTGCCCAACTCTAACAAAGCTTGGCCATATGGAAATCCCTGCTTTCCCCTCAGCCTTTGGCCAGGCTCCCGTTCCCGTGGCATTTGCACATCCTATGATGAGTGGTTGGGTCTGCACGCTCCCTGTGAAGAGCTTGCATCGTGGATCCTTTGGGAAAGGAAGCGAGCTCATCTGAACATTGATTCTAGCACATGTTAATTGGGGCAGCTCTCGCACCCAGAGCTATCCATCATTCCCCACACTCTCGCTCTACATTAGGACGTGTTTTGCAGTGATGGTATGAAACAGTTGGGTGAGCTGGACTCACCATCCTCTGCAAGCTGCGGAATCTCTTCTGCCATTGCCAAGGTGAGGATGGTGTGCAGAGCAGTGGAGTTAGCCGAGGCACCAGCACCTTCTAGGTACAGTGTGAGTAAGCAAACACCAATGTTGCAGAGTTCTCGTATGTAAATTGTCCATGTGCTGGCCGTGAGTGATGGGGAGCAATAGCTTTTTCACCCTCCTCATTTCCACTGCCTCTTGGGTGGATGCGGAGCAGGGAGATGTGGGTCTGTATCACAGAATCACAGAATCAATCAGGTTGGAAGAGACCTCAGGGATTATCGAGTCCAACCGTTGCCCTTGCACCACCCTGTCAACTAGACCATGGCACTAAGTGCCATGTCCAGTCTTTTCTTAAACACATCCAGAGATGGTGACTCCACCACCTCCCTGGGCAGCCTGTTCCAATGTCTAATAACCCTTTCTGAAAAGAAATTCTTCCTGATGTCCAACCTGAACCTCCCCTGGCGAAGCTTGAGGATGTGTCCTCTTGTCCTGTCGCTAGTTGCCCGGGAGAAGAGGCCAACTCCCACTTCACTACAACCTCCCTTCAGGTAGTTGTAGACTGCACTAAGGTCACCTCTGAGCCTCCTCTTCTCCAGGCTAAACAACCCCAGCTCCCTCAGCCGTTCCTCATAGGTCAGACCCTCCAGACCCTTCACCAGCTTGGTCGCCCTCCTCTGGACTCGCTCCAACACCTCAACATCTTTCTTGAAGTGCGGGGCCCAGAACTGAACACAGTACTCAAGGTGCGGCCTCACCAGCGCCGAGTAGAGAGGGACGATCACTTCCCTAGACCGGCTGGCTACACTATTCCTAATAGAGGCCAGGATGCCATTGGCCTTCTTGGCCACCTGGGCACACTGCTGGCTCATGTTTAGCCGGCTGTCGATCAGCACCCCCAGGTCTCTTTCCACCGGGCCGCTTTCTAACCACTCTTCCCCCAGCCTGTAGAGCTGCATGGGGTTGTTGTGGCCGAAGTGTAAGACCCGGCACTTGTTCTTGTTGAACCTCATGCCGTTGGTCTCGGCCCATCTATCTAACCTGTCCAGATCCCTCTGTAGGGCCTTCCTACCCTCCAGCAGATCGACACTCCCACCCAGCTTGGTGTCATCTGCAAATTTGCTGAGGGTGCACTCAATCCCTACGTCTAGATCATCTATAAAGATATTGAACAGCACCGGCCCCAGAACTGAGCCCTGGGGAACACCGCTAGTGACCGGCCGCCAGTTGGACTTTGCCCCATTCACCACCGCTCTCTGGGCTCGGCCATCCAGCCAGTTTTTAACCCATTTAAGAGTCCACCCATGCAAGCCCCGGGCAGCCAGTTTGTCCAGGAGGATGCTGTGGGAGACAGTGTCGAATGCCTTATTTCTCTGGAGGAGCCAGAGCTCAAAGCTCTGGGCTGCGGTGGTGATGTGTAGGCCTGCTGGTGTGTGGTTGCCCCTCTGCTGTGCAGCAGAGCTCAGCGGCTCAAGCTGGGGTCTGGAGCAGGGGAAGACCCTTAAGCTGCCATGGGTGACTGCCTCAGCTCCTGCCTCCTGCTGCAGTGTGGACCAGGAGGCTGGTGTGGGTGTGTGGGCTGGGGGTCTTCTGAAGGGATAGGCCAAGCAGTGCCTTCCACTCGGGTGGTCTCGAGGGAGGACTCCCTCCTTGAGGATTCATGTCTTCTTCCCATACTGAGTCTAGGCTTTTCTCACTGCCTTAGCCAGTCCCATAGACCTGGGCAGTTGTGCAGTTCCCCTTGAGCATCATTGTGGCAGCTGCTCCATCATCAGCATCAGATAAAGAGCAAGGTCCATTGCAGCCACTGCAGGCCTTTATTGGCAGCCACCATGTGTTTTGCTAGGGGTTGCAGATCTCCCTGCTCTGTATGAAAGATGGGAGCTGGTTGCAGAGTTTCTTCAGACCCTCAAGACCCCTCTGCGTTCAGCTGTGAAGCTGTTCTGCTGCAGGAGCGATCCCCTCCTGGCCAGCAGCATCGGTGGAGACGGTCAGTCAGTGTTTGCTCCTCAGTCACCGTTTCAGCGTGTCACTGTCCCTCGTGGTAATTGTCTCTTCCCATCCAAGAGAGATGAGAAGCCTGGGGTGGGGATCTCTCTTGTCCAAGAGAAGCAGTGTGTGTGAGGAGTTCATATACGTGAGGACATGCATTAATGGAGCAGAGCAATGTGCACGTGGCCAATTAGTGTGATCACTTAGATTGTCTCCTGTAGCCTTGCTTTCAGCCTGCATCTCTTCCTTGGCTGCCAGAACAGAGGCACGTTGGACTTTTCAGGGAAGCAGTGGCACTTTCGGGTGTGGACCTGGGGTATCACATTATTTGCACCTCATTTCCCCCACCGTCGCCACTTTTCCACCAAGTTTAACGATATTCAGCTGCTCCGGCAGTGAAGAATGGCACAGCAACCAGAGGTCCTGCTTGGCATCGTGTTTGTGCTCTGTGTCCTGGTTTGGACTAGGACAGACTTTGCGGTTAAGTTTCTTTTAAGTGACTGCACTTTCTGAAGTTGTCTACATGGGCTTGTTGCTGTGGGAACCAGGGTCCCTCTTGGGTCTCTTTGTTCCACAAGTGAAAGGACTGTAAAAGTGCCGCACCTATGGGGAGGGGTGGACAGGACAGGTGACCCAAACCTGACCAACAGGGTATTCCATCCCACCCACATGATGTACTCAGTATAAAGCTGAGGGACCACGAGGGCCGTGCTCTCTTCCCCTATGCCGACATCCCGGGAGGACCCTGCCCGCTCTCCTGCCGCTGCTTCTGAACCCGGTTCCCTCCTGCTGCCGCGTGTGCTCCGGGACTGCCCCGCGCTGGCCCTGCAGCGTCAGCGGGGACGTGGTCGTCATCGGGGGGGAGCTCAGTAGCGGTTTCGTATGTAGTTCATTGTTTATTATACTTGTTCTTTTCCATGTTATTTTTTATTAAAACTGCTTTAACTTTCCAACCTGTAAGTCTCTCTCCCTTTTCTCTTTCCTTTTCCCCTCTGGGGAAGGAAAAGGTTGACAGTGTCCACTCTGGTTGCTCTTTTGCACCCCCTCCCTTGCCTTTCTTCAGGATCCTGGATGCTGAGAAGGGCATGAGCTTTGTTTGCCTTCCTGCTACTGAGACAGCAGTTCAGAAAAGGGCTTTGGCAAGAGGCGGTTGTGTCTGACTGCTCCCAGCTCGAGTGGGTGATTGAACTGTCTGAGTGGTTTAAGGTTGCAGTCAGGTGGGGATTGAAGGCAGAAAGTTCTGGCCTCCTTTCCATTAGATCTTTGCTGCGTTAGCAAAGGCGTCAGATGCAGACTGGGTCTAGAGTGGCCTTTGCCAGCACAGTTTGTACTAGCTTCCAGGGGTTCGGGAGCAAGGCTGGTGAGCCTGAGGAGGAGGGTGGAGTGATTTAACTGTCCAGGGGAGGGGGGGGTCTGATCCCCATGCAATGGTGTTGCAGGCTGCGTCGAATGGCAACCGGCCAGGGGAACGGTGAACTCATCTTCCCGCTACCCGCTGCGTTTCGGGTGGCTTCCCCAGAGCTCACAGATGACGGCTGCGGATGAGTATCTGACCCTGGGGTGACTTTCAGTGGGCAGGGCTTGAAGTCCAGTGAGGGTGGATTTCTATTTAAACCTTTGGGGTTTTGTAATCTTCCTGAGTTAAAGTTCCTCTTTCTCAGCAGAGTTGGAGCAGAAATTTAAGGGAGGAGGTGCAGGGGATGAATTTTCTCCTGCTGAAAGGCCATGGCAAGTACACGGTGCTGCAGAAGCATGGTTTGCTTGTCCTGACCCTAGTCATCATTCCCAATTAGCACCTTTCGTGATAGCATCTCTTGCTTCCCTGTGGGGCATGCCAGCTTCATCTCGTGGGAGCAGGGGTGCCCCTTCCAAGTCCTCCTCCCTCTTGTGATGGCCAGCACAGTGGGACGGGCAGAGGGTGTGGATGTGCCACCATCTCAAACCTGCCCTGTGGTTTGGGGTTTAACACAGCCTTGAGGGTGAAGACATGGAGCTAACAGCATATTTGGTGGGAATGGGACTTCTTCCCCTCTCCTGTGGGCATTGACATCCATACCACGTTGGCCAAGGCTTTCAAATCTAATCACCAGCTTGAAATAAGGCAAATCGGAGACAGTGATGAGCCCTTCTGGAAAATCAGACATCTTAAATTGGTTACTTTAGGGTTTACTTATGATTTACACAGGCTGTACCTCTGTTAATTATCAGTGACACTCCCTTACCTCTTGAGGTTTGCTTGGGGAACGTGTGAAGTTTGCATCTAGACTGTCAGGTGAAGGATGGCAGCATATCACAGGATAAACATAGTTTTATATTCAGTTTGATGGATTATTTTGCCCATTTTAAAGTAACCTTCATTACTAGCGGAGAGTATTAGGTTAAATAGCTGGATGCTGCAGTTCTGTGCTGTACTTCTAGACCAAATTTCGTGGTTTTAGCTGAGGCTGTCTCACATTTGAGACCCCAGAGCATCAGACCGTAAAAGCTAAGGAAAGACAGTGGGTCCTGGAGGCACAGTATGGGTGTACAGTGACAGACTGAAATAAGAGTAATTTTCTCTGCCAGATTCCCAGGGTAGTCAGTATGCTGGGTGGAAAGAAGGTAAGAAAGCCCTTGACCCTTGGGGCACATGGGCCATCCCACTATCTCCCTGTTTCCAGGCCAGGCTTACCAGGGTGGTATGTCTGCGAGCTTGAGATGAGAGACCAGGGTAGTCCTGGAGCAGAATACCCTGCGGTGGCAATTTCATGGACAAGTTCATAAAGTTACATTAAAAGCACATTGTGTCCCTGATGGTTTTCACCCCAAGGAGTTGAGGGGTGGCTCTGCTATCCAGAATAGCATTGAAGTGGGTTTACTTTGTCCCATTCTCAATCCCTACTGAAGTCAAGCAACTTAAAAGACTGTTAAAACCTTAAGGAGTGCATCCCTTCACCTCTGCCTTGCAGAATTAGGGGTGTCTGTGTCACAATGTGCTGGATCCCAGACCTCGGTCTCTCTATCTCGCAGCATTTGGGTGCTCCTGGGATGTGCAGGAGACATTGAGAACACTCAATACCTGAGGAGTGAGGCTGTGCTTTGCAGATTTCTGCCTTTCCCAGCAGAAAAGGGGGGATGACTGCTCAGCACTGCTGCAGAGCAGGCGGTGATGGGGAGGGACCCCCTCTCCTAATGTGGCAGCCATGTTTCTCCTTGCAGGTGGTGGTGCTCCTGGAAGTCCTGAGCTGGGGTTGGCTGGAAGATGACTGAATATAAGCTGGTGGTGGTGGGAGCTGGTGGTGTCGGGAAGAGTGCTTTGACGATACAGCTCATTCAGAACCATTTCGTTGATGAGTATGATCCCACAATAGAGGTAAGTGGCTCTGGGCATGGGGTCTGTCTGTCTGTGTTTTCCTCTTGCTCTTCTTCACCTTGACTCCAACCCAGAGCACGCTCGGCTTGGTCTCAAGTTTGAACTTGAGCAGGGATGTTTCTCTGCTTCGCAGAGCTATTTTGAGTTGCTACACATGTGTTTGGAGGTCACAGTGATGAACTTGTGTCTCCTGCAGAAGGACAGCAGTGTCTGCTGGAGAGAAATAGTGAGGGAGGCAGCAAAAGCGGGCAGAGGGGGAGGCAGCAGAAGCCGGCAGAGCCAGGGAGGGAGCTGAGAGGCAGCACAAAAGTCCTCCTTTCTGATGAGATGACAGTGTAGGGAGGGGTTAAAGATTTGAAGAGCCATTTTGTGCCTGTGCTTCCATTTCTCCTCCTGTGAAATCAGAGTAAATATATTGACTTCTCGTGCAGGATGTTTTGAGATTTACTGATGAAATGGGTTTTATCAGAGCTTGGTTATATTGTGTATGTCCTGCAGTTTGAGTGAGACGTGCCGAGCAGCTGAACCGTTGTGGTTCCCAGAGTACTGCATCTGCTCCATCACAAGGAGATAAAGGTTGATATATGGATCTCATAGTTGGCATGGATGGTAGCACTGGCCTGTCTAGCTCAGCACCCTGCCTGGAGAAGCAGGCAGGGACCCTGTGCTCCTCCAGGCAGTGCAGAGCAGGGGGTCTGGTCTTCAATATCCATTACGCTATTATTTTTTTTTTTTACTTTTTAAAAACATATTCCATTCTCTGACTGCTTTCACCATTGGTAGTGAGATGCTAATTACCCCCTGCATGACTTACACCTTCGTTCAGGGGAGATGTGGGCACCAGCAGCTGCTCTACACCAGGAGTAAGTCCACCCTGGGAAGGCAAATTACAGCTCTGTCATGCCTCTTGGACAATAACCTCGCTGTCTGCAGTCCTAAAGGATTCTCTACCAGATGTGTATAAATGCAGCTGTGGTTGCTGCAGTTATTATCATAATGGCTAAAAGGCCCCAGCTGGGATCAGAAATCTATTCCGGTAGGTGTTGTATGTGTAGTCCCCACCCTGAAGAGCATACAACTTAAATAAACAACCAAGACAAGGCTTTGTAGAAAGGCAGAAATAGTCTTACAATCCTACAGATGGGAAGGAGAGAAAGCACTTAAAAGCACGTGCTATTACGTCACTTGGCCAAGGTCACCTAGAAAGTCTGCAGCAGAGACTGGAATTTAATTTAAGGGCTCCTGAGTCTCAGTGCTGCACCTTGCTTTTATGGATGCAGTTACCTTCTTCCCCAGCTCCTCTCCCCTCATATGTTCGTCACCAGTAGCATTGTACGCTTTTCTTAGAAACCCGTTCCAGGTTGTTTTTGGCAGAAGAGCTGCTGATGGAGAGCAGCCTCCCTGGGGAGACATCTGCATGGATGGGTCCTCTCTTGGACCTTAGGGTGGACAGGAGCAGCTCTGACCCAGTGACGTGTTGGGTTTTGGCATCCCATTTTTTTTTGTCTCCATCCGCCTACCCCCTGTATGTACCCTGCAGGGAATTTTCTCCATGTAAACAGGCAGCAGGGAATGTAAACCTTGCATGGCATTTCCCAGCACACCCTCCTTGCCCTGCCTGCTCCTGCTGTGCCCCAGGAGAAGCCTGCTCTCCTCCCCTGTTCCCCCCAGCCCCACTCTGCTCTTCTCTTCCTAAAGCAGCCATGAGCTGCTCTTCACCCCTCTCACCCCTGGTGCTTTTCCACCTGCAGGTCCCACCAGCCCTCATGCCTTTGCAGCTCCCTTGGTCGTGCCCCACATACCCCCCCACCCCAGCCATCTTCTCACTGATTCCAGGGTGACTCCTTTTAATTATGCTTAATTTTATGGGGCTTTAGGACGCACAGAGAGTTACCTGCCAGCCATCCGAATGTGACCAACAAACCACCCTCCTGTGACTAAACTGCTTTGGATCATGCCCAGGAGCTGACTCTGACTGTTCAGCTGGCTAACAAACAGCACAGCAATGCTGAAATGAGCAGGATAAAAGGGGGGAAAAAAAGAGTGTACGTGCATGGAGCAAAGGCTTTACCCGTCCCTTAAATGAACTGAGTGCAGGCTGCCCTGCAGAGGTGGGTGCGAGCGGGTTGGGGTGCACTGAGTAGATGCTCCCCAGGGCAGGAGGGGTAGAGAAGTGAGTTTGTCCGCTGTCTGGGACAGAGACCCCGACTGAGTGCCTGCTCCCCTCCTGCCCTCCCAATTCACTAGTGCAAATGTCTGGCTTTGTAACTCAACACTGGCTGACCCACTACAGCACACGCTTGCACGCCTGCTCTTGGGCTGCCGAGGAGCCTAAAGACCTTTATTTTGGGAACAGAAGGACCAAGGCACCAAGGAAATGTGTGCCGCTGGCAGCGTCCCGTGGTGAATGAGCGGGGATGGAGTAAAGAGTCAGGTTGTGTTGAGAAATTCTTCCGTTTGTCTTCCAACTTTTAGCAGGCAGCTAGTAATGGGCTTCCCAAGCCTCTGGTCCTATCCTGAGCATAGCATTTAACAAATGGACCTCTTGGCCTGGTCCCCCAGCATGCCTGAGGTGCTCCCAGCATCCATCTGGGACCCTGAGTCTGAACCCCACGCGGACGTTGTTTCTGCCACCTGGCAGTTCACAGCCAGGTCCAGCCACTTTCCCTTGTGCAAGAAGGTGGGATAGGACATGGGGGGGCTGCAGAGGAGCATTGAGGCTGCAGGATGCTGGTGGCTGCACATGTGGGCTGGTGGCAGCTAGCCCTGCAGTGGCAGCCAGGTCACCTGGCAGTGTGGCAGGGATGGCTGAGCCGCCATCCCGGGGGGGTTAAGATGAAGCTGGACACAAAGCAGGGGTGGGAGAGCTTGTCCCCTTCCTTTGGGGAGTGGGGTGCAAAGCATCCTCTGGAAGACTGTTAATGCTTTCGCTGTGTTAGCGAGCTGGCTGGTCTTACCAGCAGCCTATTGATGACCTGAGCTGAGGTGTGCGATTGCTTCTCCATAGGCGTGCTGTCTGCTGGTGACACCTCCTGTAACTGGGGACTTGGCTAGTAATTGCAAACGCATATGCTGACATGTGTTGCTGGATGCAGGCCAGGGCACAGGGGTGGGAGGATGCTCTGCCGGGCAAAGCAGGCACTGGGGTCCCCTTTGCTGGTCTCTGCCAGGCACTGGGACCCCGAAGGTGGAGCCAGTGCTCTTCTGCCTTGCACCAAGGAGGCTCCAGATACATTATTGATTAGAAATGTATTAGAAATGGGAGCGCACCCCTGCAGGGCAGGCTGCCAGTTGGGTTGAGCCTTCAGAGCGGTTGGCTGGAAGCCAGCCCCTCACTCCACTCTTATTCCCAGTGGGTCAGCAGTCTCCTTTTTGGGAAGGCATGGCTGAGAAGGTCGTGGAAGAGCAGATCTCATCTCCTGTGATTTCGTGGCCCTCTGTAAGGTGAGGAAAGACTTTAATTAGCCCCAGTAGATGATGTTGTTGTTGTAATGAACCAAAGGGTGGAGGCTGCGTTGGCCCTATTCCCTTTCCGTGCCGCTGCTGGTCCTGTCGGTGACCTTTGCTGCGTCGGCTGTTTGTCTGCAGACCTGCAAAGCTCATCTGATAACATTGTTGTGGTCGTTGGAAGAGCAGCAGACATTTGAATTAATTTTAAACTGCAGCTGTAGCCTCTGCGAGTGGCTGCAAAGCGCTGTTGTGGTCATATTGCTGACTCGCACCTTTTCCATGCCTTTGGGTTTGGCTTTCTTCTCTTGCTGAGAGTTGAGGATGCTGCACTGTACCCAGGGGATGGCTATTGGAGAGGGATAAGGCTGTTCCTCCATGCAGGGGCTGCTCCAGCAGCATCCCTGCTGATGAGACCGGGCATGGGGGAGAGGCGTGGTGGGGAGGAGCAGTGCTTTGAGGAGCCTGCCTTGAAAATGAAACCTTTTGAGGGATGCTCTGGGTGATTTCCAGGCCTTCTCACATCGGCGATAAGTTGTGATTGCCTCTGCTGCATGGAAAACCCCCAACTTCAAAGGACCTGCCTGGATAGTCCTTACGTCTTCTGGAGCCCTGTAGGCACAGACTGGTTGTGGGAAACACCCTCCTCACAGCGTGATATAATTTTTCTTCTCATGTTTGAAGAAGAGGTTTACCATCAAGCCCAGTTTGCAGCCCTACGGGTGGCAAATTGCCCCTCGTGCCTGATCTGAGATGCATTGGATGTGCTGGATTTCCGGGTGATCTTAAACACCTTCCAGCCCTACAGATTGCAGACAGTGGCTGGAAGCCTGGCTGGCTGGAGCTGCCTTTCCTGGGTCTCCCCTTCCAGCACCCGGGCAGGGTGGCAGCAGAAGGGATTAGCCGGGACTAAATAAAGCTTAGGAAAATAGTTGTTGAAGGCTATGCGGTGTGGTAGAGACAAAGCTACCCCTGGTCTGCCAGAGGCAGGGCTGGGAATGGGGAGAGCAAGCCAGGGGCTATGTTCTCTGTGGCTCCGCCAGAGAAGGGGAAACCTGCTCAGCTGCTCCCTTTTTCCTTTTTTTTCCATTCTTTTTCTTCTTTTTCCTTTCCCTCCCATTTTTGAAACTGATTGAGTTGGATATTTAATGGGACCTAAACCCGGGCAGAGCATGACCTGTCATCTTTCCAGGGATGCACTCACTTGCATCCCTTTGCTTGGCCGGACTCAAGCTCTCCCATAACACATCCTCCTCCCTTTCTTTCCCTCTCCTGACCTGCAGGATTCCTACAGAAAGCAAGTCGTCATCGATGGAGAGACCTGCTTGTTAGACATCTTGGATACCGCAGGGCAAGAGGAGTACAGTGCCATGAGAGACCAGTACATGAGAACGGGGGAAGGATTCCTCTGCGTCTTCGCCATCAACACCACCAAGTCCTTCGAAGATATTCACCAGTACAGGTCAGTATCCTGGGAAGGACCCCTTCCCTCTTGCCCTGGGCAAAGGGGAGGCCTTGCTGCTGCACCCTCCTGCCCTCCCTTTTAGATCAGGCCCCGCAGTGGAAGCGCTGGCTGCCAGCAAAGACAATTAGCTCAAGTGGCCATTCCCCAGGGAAGAGACGGAGCAGACGGCTAATGTCAGTGACTCCAATAAAACCCATCCGAAGGGATTGCTTGTGGCCTTTGGGGACTTGGTAATGTAATGTTTAAGTGTTTATGGTGACTAAAGAGAGAGCTGATCCTCTGTGACCCCCTCCCTCCCCTCACTAATTAATGGAATTGCTTTGTTAGTGCAATCGATCTCAGCGACTTCTGCTGGGCCCGGAGCTGGGAGAGGAGGCTGGGAAGGGCAGGGAGGGCTGCTTCCCCTGCGGGCAGCCATTGCAGCGAGGCTGCAGTCTGCCGGCTGCACGCACGTGGGGAGAGGCAGTCCTGGCCCGATGGAGCTTGGTTTCAACCAGGGCAAAGACAGAGCAGGAGGAGAGTCAGAGCCCCAGTGAGGTGACTTGCCCGAGAGAAAGTACTGGGGCGCAGTGGCAGAGCAGGGACCCCATCCCAGTGTGGTCCTGCTTTGGCTGCACCCAGGTTACCCATCCTGCTTCTCCCTCCTGCTGCCATCACCCCTGCAGAGCTGGAGAGCCAAGTAGATGACACAAATGCAGCAGGAGTCTTCCCTTGTTACTCTGATGCTAGCTTAGGGAGGGATCCTCTGCTTTATGCCTTTTTTTGAGGCTTGGCTGTGATGGGAGGCAGTTTCAGAGGATGCAAGAGATGGCTCTGCCTGTCCCTGCTCTGTCCAGTGCCCACCAAGGGACCGTGTCCCTCAGTCCCTCATCATAAACCTGGGTCCCAGATAATCCTGTAGCTCCGAGCACAGGCACAGCCCTACTTTGATCTGTAGTCAGAGGTGCGGCTCCGAGCTGTCGAGATGTCTCAGTCTTTGGCTAGCAGGCGTGTTCAGCGTAATAACTGTACGGTTGGACTAATGTGGCTTGTTTTAGCTGAACTGGAGGACAAAGGGTGGGATTTTCCTAAAGCACCTGAGGGATTCATCAGCATTCATCCTTGTGCTGGGGCTGGTGCCTGTGAATCACTCGCAGGATGGCTCAATTTCAAGCCCCGGTTTTAATCATGATGTAAATCACCGGCTTTCATCTCGTTTTGCCTGTGCTCTTTGTGTTTGCACTTTTAAAAAAAATACTCCCCAGAGAAACGCTGGCTCTCCCTGGTTAGTAACCATTAGGAGGTATCTCTTTTCAGCTAAGTGTAGCCCATGCACTAAATTTAGTACTTAGTTTGCTGATCAGGATGTTACATGGAACATTTAAGTGGCTTTATGGCATATCATACATATAGGCAGACTTCATTTCAATGTTCTACTACATTAAAAAAAGATGATTGATTTTTTTATATGTGGTACATGTCCAGCTGCTTTTGGATGGAAATTTGAATTCAATTAAAATGCAGAAATCAGCATTTGAAATAATGCTTTTATTAGTTAAATAAAAACCATGTTAAATGTTCTGGATGCATGAGCAAGTAAAAAAAAAAAGCTGTTTTGCATCTGAAGTTAAATGATTTATTAAGTAAAGGAAGTTGTTATATATCAGGAGGGAATTGAATGGATTGTTTGTGGTCATAATGGCCTTTAAGATTTTTTAGAAGTGGTAGATCTCGTCCTCGCCCACCTAGTTTTAAATCCGAGGTTGGAATGAAGAAGAGAGCATTACAGCTTTTTTGCTTCCCAGTTGGTTTCTCAACTTTGAGTGACCTGAACTAAACTGAAAGGAAGCAAATACTGCCTGTACATCTGCAGAAAAGGTTATAGCTGCCAAAAGCTGCTTTATCAGCTCAGCAAATTCTGGTTGCAGGTGATTTTTTTTTTATCCCCATTCAAGGGGATTACTTGATCTAAAATGTTGGAAATAACACAGGGAACTGCTTGAGTATTCATTTTTATTTAGCTTAAACTATCTTAAGCTTATGTCTTAATATAGATTGTAATAATTTCAAGTTGCGTTTTGTAAACAGTTGCATTTAAAGAGCAGAAGTATGTTTAGTTTTCGTTACCAAAAGTGCCCCAGCTATTTTGCTGTTTACTCATGTGCTGTTGTCATTTACGTTCTCCTGAAAGCCCAACACAAGGCACTTGGCAGGAACGAAGCATAACTGTTAATTCTTGACAATTCTTTGTGGGGAGTGTCCTGGAGCTGCCCCTGATGCCTCTTTTCCCTTCACTTTGGCACCTCTTACTCTTGCAGGGAGCAGATCAAGAGGGTGAAAGACTCAGATGATGTTCCCATGGTGCTAGTGGGAAATAAATGTGATCTACCAGCCCGGACAGTGGAGACCCGGCAAGCGCAGGACCTGGCACGGAATTATGGGATCCCCTACATAGAAACGTCTGCCAAAACCAGACAGGTAGGAGGAGGGTTTTAAACAAAATCTTATTTTTCTCTTTTCTCCAGTGCTGTCCTAGAGAGGCAGGAATGGGCAGACACCACCTTGCGGACAGATGGGTGCAAGTTGCTGGGCTGGGGTTAGTTGCTTCCTCAAGGCTAAATGTTCCATCAGGATGTTCCCTCCCCTGTCCAGGCTTGAGCCTCCAATCTGGAGAAGTGTGTAATTCATGCTCTGGCAGCAGTGAAGGGAAGATGCCTTCTCAGGGCTTTCTCCAAGGCTCTGGAATAACCCCCATAGTCACTGCAGGTCAGCTAAGCTCAGGCGACTTGGCTAACCTCATCCATGGTCTATTTTGGCAGACCTACAGGCAGAATATACCAGTGCTGGGAGGACCCTGTGGGGCTCCCAGAGAACAAAGGTGGAAATGGAGCAGCCGATACCTTCAGTGGTCTAGTGGTGGATTTTCTCTTGGGTGGTAGACCTCGTTCAGGCTGCTGAAAGCTGATGAATCTCAAGGACTTAAAAGCTCCTTGGCCTCGCAGTTGCTCATTCAATCTCGCTCTCTGTTCAGGGGCCACGCTAGGATCCGTTAGTCTTCCCAGCTTGGTTTCGTGCCTTTAACTCTGCAATCCGCACTGTTGGAAGACAACGCTAGGGACACCGTGCTGGGGAGCAGAGCCCTCCCTTCTCTAAACGATCCCCTCTCTAATTGGGCAGCTGCTTCAAGCGATGCTTTTCTTCCAGGGCGTCGAAGATGCCTTCTACACCTTGGTGCGGGAGATCCGTCAGCACAAGCTGCGCAAGCTGAATCCCCCAGATGAGAGCGGTGCTGGCTGCATGAACTGTAAATGTGTGATATCGTGACCATGGTGAGTTTTGGAAGCAGGAGATGGGGTGCAGTGGGGTCATCTTGGAAGCAGGGCAGGAGGCGACTGCAGATGCACTCGTCTGTGAACAAATGCAGCAGAAACAATTTCAGCAGTGGGTATTTTTTAATGGAACACTTTTTTGACTGAAGTAGCATTTTTCTGTCAAAACATAGGTAAGTCAAAATTCCTACTTTCCTGAGGAAGTGTGTAGGAGGAAAGGGTTGTTTATTTTTCCCCCTCATTTTATGTAACAAAATCTTACAGAACTGAATAAAAAAAATACGTGTTTTGTTGTGCTTTCCCCGGGAAAGCTCCTTCCCATGCTGCCCCTCTGAAAGAGGAGTTAAGCTGGTGTTGAAGGTGTTTGGTTCGCTGCACACTCACCAGACTGGCCCTAGAAGAGTTTCAGATGAAGAGCTGGGTGAGCACATTGCCTCCTTATGCACTTGTGTAAATTGCCTTGTCCTAAAGCTTCAGAGCAGACCTGTCTCACTGTGAAAGTCCTGTGTTCCTCAGAAGAGTTTTCTCCATTAGATACATCCCTTGGGGTATTTGGAACTGATGCAATGTTGAGAATTAGCCATAAGGGGGCTGTTTTGCTTTTATAAATTGTGCGTGCTGAAGCCAGAAACAGTGTTTTTCAGATTGTCCGTGTTCACTTGCCTGTTGTTTTTCTTTTTCTTTCCTTGTTTTTTTTTTAATGATGAGTTTATTTAGATCATTGCAATCCTGCTGGATAGCGGTGAGGGAGAGCTCCTATTGGTGTCCCTGCGTGAGCTGGGTGGCCTTAAGCCAAACGCCTGGGACCATCTGGCTGTGTAGCCAGCTCCTTCCGTGGCAGAAGTGGAGAGAGGGGCAATTGAGGATGAGTGCACCAGGGAGGTGTACATCTGAGGACATGTGGGACTGGGGTGTGGGAGAAAAGCCTGCACGAACATTGCCCTTAATGTCTTTGGGGAGTCTCCCAAGCACCCAGACTGGCCCTTCACCCCTTTACACAACTGCTGGAGTCCTAAAGAGAAGCACATCGTGTCCAGAGATGATGCTAAGAGGGTCTCGCTGAAGGTGGAGGTGGGCAGCTGGTTTTCCTCCATCGCTTTTTGAGCCAAAGGCTGTGAGCGCAGCAGAGCTCTTCCCTGTAAAAAAAAAAAAAAAAAAAAAAAAAAAAGAAACGCTGGCAGCGTTTGCTTCCTATGAGCAAAAAAACACCCGAGCACCCCACCCCTCCGCTCCCAGCCGAGGTGCATGAGGTCTCCTGGGGGCCGAGCTGAATGCTGTGCCCAGCACACTTATCACTGCTAAGGGAGGTTTTCCAGATGTTCAGGTCCTCCAGATGTTCGGGAGCATTTCCTCCGGATGGGGATGTGAGCTTGGGGCTGGTTTCCTGCTCTGGCTCACAGCTGACGGCATGGGCTCAGCAGACGCTGCTGCTCCCCTACACTGGCTGCCAGGAGCCCAGTCCCCACCACAGCCTGGTGGTGAGCACCAGTATGGGCAGTGCCTTCAAAAAGAGGGGCAAGAAGGGGTGGGAAGGAGTTTTTTGGAAACACTCCCCTCTGTTAAGAGAGCATGCCCTGTGAGTTGCCCACATCCTTTTCTGCTCAGGCAGAAACTGGAAACCAGACAACCCATCTTATTCTAGCTGCAGTGGGCAAGAGCAGAGAGGGAAGAACATCAGGGCACAAAAGGAGAAGCAAGGCAAGGACATACTGGGGTTTGGGCAGGAGAAGGATGGATGTGTGGCCAGGGAGCCAGGAATATTTGTCTGCATTTGTCCTGGACTCACTTTGTGGTTGCCATCATCCCTGGAGGAGGGAGAAAGATCTCGCCAAACAGTGTCCCTTCCCACAACAAGGTTTGGGCAGAGGCAGAAGGTCTGGTGAGATGCCTGAGGCTCACCTGTCACTCCACAGGCCATTTGCTTGTTCCTTTCAGCACACATGCAGATACTTTGCTGAGCCAGGTCCAGAGCTCCAAGACCTGTGTAGCCCTTTGCTTTCCCTCTGTGGGCATTAGCAGGGTCATCCCGAAATGTGAGGGCTGGGTAATGGAAACAGCCTCTGCTGGTTCTGATGGCAAATGGGTGCTAATGAGTGTCCTCTTCTGGTTTCAGCTGACAGGACCGTGTTTTGGAGAGGTTCCCACTGTGCAGAGCGCAAGGACAGAGGTGAAGCGAAGGAAGAAGCAAATGGATTCAGGGGAGGAGTATAGGGGAGGAGGAGGAAGAGGACAGGGGGAGCATGAGCCCCTCCAAGGACTATCTCACACTTCACCCAAGCCTGCGGCAAACGACTTTTTTTCTTTTTTTTCTTTCCCCATCCCCTCCTCCTTTGGCCTCCTCCTGCCCTGGCAACTGTACAAAGCCACAGATTGAATCACAGTAAATTATTATTTGATGGTCTCAACAAACCGTCTTGATGGCTGTGTCCTCCTTCCAGAGGGTGCTGCTGCTGGTTCTCCAGGAGGATCGCTGGTGGGATGGCAGGGAGGGAAGGGCACTGAGATTTGCTCTCCATGGACTGCGGTCATGCTGTAGACCATGAAGGAGATCAGGGTGGAGTATCCTTGAGGGAATGAGCTGTCTTTGTCTCCAGCAAGTCATTGTCATGTCCCTGTCTCCCCCAGCCCACCTGAAACTCTTTGCTGGCCCCAAGTTTTGGTGGGGTGGAAGAGTGCAACCAGTCCAAGCCTGTCCTCGGCGCTCCTCTGGGTGCTTTGCCTTCAACCTAGTCCTGGTGGGATTTTTTTTATGGCCTCAGATGCGATACCTGGAAGGGAAGAAGCATTGGGGAGGAGATCTGAGAGCTGGGTTCACCTCAGCTGGTGCCAGTTTGTTGCTTCCTTGATTTTTTTACAGGCAGCTCTTTCTGGCACAGCACCTCCCAAATGGTTATGTGTTCCAGAGGCAGAATTAGGCCTTTCTGCTCCCCTCCAGCACCTAGCTAGTGCTAACACTTGCATAGCACATATACCTTGGGCTGCTCCAGTCTGTCAGCGTGTATAATAGTATGCAAATCCTCATCTGCCCTGTGCACGGCTTAATTACCGGTGAGCACGTAGCAGAAGGGCTCTCCGGCACTGCAGACAGCTGTCTGGCTGCTCAATAACTAAGACTAAAGGATTCAGACTTCCAGTCCTTGGGCTTAGAGTGGGTAAGAGTGTTTTGGATAAGGGCTGATCTGTTGGGAAGCCTGTCTTCGCTCAGCCCTGCTGCTGTGGGATTTTTGCCTGGGGTCTGACCGGCTTCTCCTGCGTGCCTTTCACTTGCAGAGCCAAGACAAGGCGTTGCACTCAGTGCAGCAGGCGGCTTGGTGCTTGCTGCCTTTCCCTCTCCCAAGCTATTGCAGAAACTAATTTAGCTGGCATCCAGAATTAAGAGCATCAAAGGGGGAAGGTGATCCAGCGGAGTCCAGCAGGGAGCTGTTCTGCACGGGCTAGCCCAGGCCTGAAGAGGCGCCGGGTTCGGCCGAGGCTGGCAGGGGTTGGGAGTGGCGAGGGCAGTGCCTGATTCACATGCCTCACACAGCAAAACCGGTACAGAAACCCAGTACAGACCCCAGTCACCCCTGGCACAAAGCCACAGCCCACCTGAGGGTTCCCAGCATCTATGTGGGCAGCCTCCTGTCCCGCTCCTCATCCTCCGTCATGCCAGGCAGCAGCAGAATTAAACTCCAGTGCTGCCTGGAGTTGCTGCCGTTGCTTTTGGCCTGGGCAAGAGAGGACTTGTGCTAACAGCTTGCTTTTTGTACCTGCATGCTCTGAACTGCTGTGGGGCACAGCCCCCACCCTGCCTGCAGCTGCCTGGCACCCAGTTCCTGCAGAAGAGGGGCTGATCCCAGCTCGAGTGGGAGAACTTACCCGGGGGAAGAGCTGCCCTGCCTTTAGCTGGATGTGCTGTTTGCAGCAGTGCCTGTCCCCATGCTGGAGAAGTGCTGAAGATGCTGAGTCTGGTGTTGCATGGTGAGGCTCCCAGAAAACCTCCCAACCTAAGTTGTTTCAAGTGTGAAGCCTGGAAGTACAGGTTTTGTTCCTAAGTTGACAGCATGTGCAGGCAGGGCAGAGGGCAGGGCTACTTAGTCCTTCTAAAAGATGACTAAAAGCCTTAACAGTTAGTGATGGGGTTGATGTGGGGGCCCTTCCCAGGTGGTGTTACTGCACTAGGAACCTGGTGTTCTTTTTCCGCAATAGAGCTTATCCCAGCCTTCAGCAGGCCATTGCTGAAGGCTGGGATAGCTCTATCTGGAGGCCTTCAGATGAGAAGTACCACTGTGTTTGGGGCTCTAATATTCAGTGTTTGGGGCTCTCTCAAGGACTGGACTCTGGATGGCTCTAACCGCTAAGAGTATCCTCTCATTTTTGGTTGGGAGCCAGAAGCCACAGTCAAGGACCAGGAGCCATGGTCAAGCAAGCTGAGGAGCTCCGGGGAGCACAAGGGGTGAGGTGTCGTCACAGGGCAGGCACCAGCTGCAGTTGCAAGAGGCTGGCATGTCTTGGTGAGGATGTGCTAGAGCAACACTGGCCAGAATACAAAGTCCTTCAGCAGTTCGGTTAGGAGCAGGATGCCAAAGTACAAGTATCTCCCTTTCAGAGAGGTTTCTGCACCCCTTCAGGTGATGTTTTCTGGCTTGCTCAGTAAAGCTCATGGTCTGGTCAAGTCACATGTGTTATCGTAGCTTGTTTGCATGTCTTCTAGTTGCAAAATACTGTTGCTTCCTTGGGCCGCTCCTCATGGCTGTTGCACTGAGAGGAGCTGAAGATGAGCTGTTTCATCAGCGGTTCAGCAGTCGGTATCTGTGTTTAGCAGCACACCATCAGGCACCAGACAGGCTTTTCTTCCTCGTGGAAGAGTCTAGTTGAAACTTCACAGCTTTGATCTGTTGTACACTTCAAGTGGTTCCAGATATTGACAGTCTCCTTTCTGGGGTGGCTGGTTATAGTCCTATTTTATGTATGGCTAAAGCAGACATAGATGTGCTAGGAGTCACTAGGGTTCTGCAAATGGACCTAAAAGTTCTTCAGGAGCCAGGGTACCCTTTCATCTTGGTGCAGGTGGTCAGACAGTGCTAGGACAGGACAGCATTTCAGAAATCCAGTAGGCAGGTAGGAGCTGGAACTGGAGACTCCAAGCATCTTAGGAGGACCTGGCTGATAGGTGGTGGTCTGAGTCCGGCAGGTTGCAGACCAGTCTCATTCCTTTTGTGGATTACACCCAGCAGAAGCGAGGCAGCCAGGACCCTTTATCAAACAGTGCTGGTCAGTAACATGGCCATCTCAGGAGCTGGAAGCACCACTGGTTAGCTTTTTGCTGTAGTTAGAAGATCACAAGCAACCTTGACTCAGGTCAATGTTCAAGTCTATGCTGAAAGTTGGAGGTACGTTGAGAGCAAAAGAAGGTGCTAAAAACTTGACACCACAGCTCTTCTGCTGAAATCATGTATTAATTGTGTATTAAGGTAGTACTGCATCTTTGTTCCAGGAGGTTGGCTTCAGGAGAGTCATCACAGATCTTCAGTGTGCAGAAAGATATGTCAGCTCTGATCTGATCTTTGGGGTAGGCAAAAACCAGATCGTATCACTTCTCCCAGGTGGAGCTGTTACTTTGGACTTGGCATTTTCACTTGCTGACTTGGTGCTGGTAATTTGGGTACAGGATAGCAACTTGCTGGTCATGACAGGCAGGATGTCAGTATGTGAGTTCACCTTGTGTTCTGTGCTTGCTAGCTGATCTTGAGTCTGAAAGTAATACCAGGGTTACAGTTTCATTAGAGTGAATGTGGGTCTGGAGAAGGAATTGCTGGGTTTGGAATCAATTCAGTTGATTTTCCCCATAGTTATTTAAGGTGCATTTGTTCTAGAAGTACCTGCACTGGAAGATGTGGGTTTCGGATACTGCAATCGTTTCCCTTATGACAAGGAGTTTGTTGCCCTTCTCAGTTTTCCTTTGTGGCACGAGCTTAGATGAGCAGAACATGCAGTTATGCTGAAGAGCCGCTCCAGTTGCGTAGCTGGAAGCTGCAGAAGTCCATAGAGGTAAGCTTTTTGCTATATTTGGGCACACCAGCTCATGTTTGGCTGCCGTGATCTCTTCAGCTGGTCATGGCAAGGCTGGACTGAGCTTGGTGCTGTGCCATGGATCTCAGGCAAGTGTGAACACCACCTCTGAGAAGGCTTCAGGCAGCATTGTACTCATTATCTGTGGAGGCTGCATCTCCTGTGATGGAGGAGTGCCACCTTTGAACCTGCACTTAAATGATGGAATAGCTGAGGAGGTCTGGTCTGGTCAGGTCCAGATGTCTGAGGACTGATGTATAAGCTTTTCTCTCCCACATCATTCAAGCGCCCCACACCCTATTACAGAGGGGTTGGGGCTCCAGAGATGTCACAGCTGAATCAGCTGACAAAATTGCTTACAAGTCCTTAAAGATGCTGATTAAGTGCTGGGGCAGATCTCATGCATTTTGGTCTGTGAGCGCTTCCACCGAAGCATTTTCCTAAGCCAGCAGAGATGGTGACTCCAGAACAGCTGAGCACATGGTGCTTGCTGAAGGCTTTGGCAACCATCTGGGTTGAGTTTGCAGGAGCTGGCAGCAATGGCTTATTGCTGGACAGAGACCTGAGCGGCGAGGTGGGGGGTAGCTGTAGGGCAGAGTTTTACGGAGCTGCCCTGGCTAAATGCTGGCCTCATCCTCCTCACTTGCAGCATGGTTGGGTAAAGAGGAGCAAACCAGGTTTCCCTTCTGGACTACAGTCCAGTGCACTGCTGCAGACCTTTCCAGCCTGAGTGGTACTGCTGTACCACTTCTCCTTGGGCCAACCAGGAGCCATAAAGGTAAGCAAAGCCACCCAAGAAACAGCTTCCCCAAGCAACTGCCAGCCTGAGTGAGCTGCAGGCTTAGATAGCCCAGGAGCAGTGCTCTGGTGGGGGTGCCAGTGGCTTCCAGGGCACCAGCATGGCCCAGGCTCTTAGTGGGGTGGTTCAAACCAGGGGCTTGTGATATTGTACCTGATCTATCCACAGGTACCTCCAGGAACCTCATACCAGTTTTGGTGCAAGGATGGAAGTTTCTACCAGTTAACCTTTCTCTGTGTCTTAGGAAGAGTGTTTTATTGTGTGGAAGAATAGGGCTAAATAAGCCAGGCTTTAGTTACTCCAGTCCCTCGGACTCATGCCTTTGTGTATGCCTTCAAAGCCATCTGCATCCGTATCTTGGGCTTTTTGTAACTGCTGCCAGTGAGCAGGGACACTCGTGGGATGGGACCAGCTGCTGTGTCTCCCAGTGACATGTTGGCTGAGTTGTTTCAGCTCTGGTTTGCTTTTCTCCTGCGCTGTCGTGATGCCCATGTCCTGTTAGGTGAGCCTGATTGCCTCACTGCCAGGAGGATGCTGGTGTACGCCCTGCAGGCTTCCTCAGCTGCTGAGGTTGTAGGATTTGGGAGATGGTCTGGGAAGGAGTCAGACGTGTGTCTTTCAGCTGCCAGCCTGTTATTGTCTCCATGTGCTGGTTTATACCCCATGATGTGCTGTAGGAGGGGGGTGGCATTGCTCAGAGGATGGTGTGACAGCACAAATCCTGCCCACCAGCAACTGGTGGGAACTGGGACAGGCAGATGGGGCTGGCCCCAAGTGCAGCTTCCCTCCCCCTAGGGCAGGTGAGCCTTGCTGTCTCTATGGGTTGAGTACAGGGTCTGCGGTTTAGCAGAGCCAAGGTACCGGCCCCAGCCACGGCTGCTGGGGCTGGGGGCTGCGTGCCCCGCGCTCTGCGTGCCCTGCGCTCTGCTCCCCAAATCCCAGCCGCCGCTGCTACGGCCCCTTTGCAGCACACGAGGAGCACACGAGCAGCACAGCGGCACACAACGAGCCCAGCAGCATCTGAGCATCAGGTGAGCAGCACAGCGGGCCGAAGAGTAGGAAGACTCCCAGGCCCAGCCGAACTCCTGACACTGCCTCTGTCACACAGGCCAGGGCGCAAAGCTCCCAGACACAGCACACCCACCTCTCTCCCCACGCTGCATCCCAGGACCAGAGCCTCCAACAGCACAAAGCCTTGCTCCCTCCCTTGGCTTGGATCTGCTCCAGGCTCCACTTAGCATCAGTTTTTCAGTGCTGACTCACTGGTGTGTTGCGGAGGCACGCAGCGGCGCTGCTGAGCCCTTGGTGGTCGCGGGTGGTGGGCAGGGAGGATGAGGAGCGCAGCCGCGGCTTGGCAGAGAGACAGCGAGCAACAGGGCAAGACATGGCCACCCACCTGTCCCAGCTCCTAGCGCTGCTGGTTGGGCTATGAGCCAGGAAGGACAGGAGCCGTAGGGGCTGCCAGGGCACCCACCAGAGCTGAGCGCAGCTTGTGGGTCTGGAGTGGTTTCTGGGCAGGGACCACCCCTGGGAGCCAGAGAGCTGGTGTTATGAGTTGTCTGAAAGCCGTGACGAGAGCAGTGGCTTCACCAGGGAAAGGATGGATTTAATGGGAATACCGGCAAATGCTAAGCGTGGAGGGAGAGGCAACGGGAGGACCAGTCTCTGGCTGACAAGGCCATTAGGATTTAAGCAGCAGCTTCGATACCTTCTACAGAGTTCATTCGCCACTGGTCCCAGCGCTGTACAGCAAATAGGTATTGGTAAGCTTGGGCTTGGGACTACACAGCTGTCCTGCTTTTGGTCCCCTGGGAGCAGCACCCAGGCCCTGGGGGGCATAGGAGGGAGTAGAGGGTGCTGCTTGACTGGTGCAGGGGCTGTCTGCACTCCGTTCCCTTGGGGACACCAGCACCTCCCGTGCTGGGACCTTCCTGCAGCAGGAGCGTGTGGGTGATCTGCTGCTCCTGGCACCAGCTGGAGGCCAGGCATTTAGCCTAGGGTGGACACCAGGCATGGCTTGTGTCCACCCTGAGACCTACCCCGAGGTCTTTTACTTCTCTTGGTAAGGGATGGAGATCCTAGGCTTACCTGGTGGGCAAGTCCCAGGGGTGGCCTCCCCCTGGGGGGGGACTCTCTGCAGTGGGTGCTTGGCATGTCCTCCATGAGCCGAGGCCCAAAACCCTACCTGGGACCCCCAGTTCAACACCCATTCAAGGCTGGGTACCGCTGTGGCTCCTGCATTATAGCCGGCAGGATGCTGTCAGGGGATGCGGTGGAGCCCTGCCTGTCCCCGGTCCCCACAGGGGCAGGGTGAGAGCACCCTGCCACAGCCAGGAGGCCATTACCGGGCACATGCATGGGATGCAGGGACCAAGGATGCCAGTAACCAACATCTTACTCCATTTTTTTCAATAACCGAGTGAACTGAGGCTGTTTTAGAGAGGAATAGAACTCTGCCTGCCAAACCCTCAAACCCAGCAGGACTCACCTTTCCTGGGGGAAATCCTGCCCTTCTGGACACTTCTGCTCCCTCCCCAGCAGCACGGAGCTGAAGCTGTCCCAGCAGTCAGATAAATGCCACCGCCTAAACCCTGCAGTGCCTGTCACGTAGGTAACCACCGCAGCCATTCAAACCTGGTTCCAAGTGGCTGCTTCCTCCACGCTGCCTGAAAGTCAACAGGTTCACCAGGGCTGTTGGCTGGGAGGTGAGACAAAGCAGCTTGTGCAGCTGGGCTGCTCACGAGCACCTGAAAACTACGGCAGGGAGGAAGTTTGCTTCACTCCAGCCTGTGGATGTCCCACCTGTGCTCATGGTGGAGCATCCCTGGGCTGACATCCAGCGTGAAATGATACGGGAGATGGGCTGAGAGCTGCATCCTCACTGCACTGCTGCTCCACTGTGGTGCTTACTGGTGCTGGCTTTCTTTTTTTCTGCAGGGTTGCAGACCAGGTTTTAACCAGTTAATATGTATCAGCTAGCTTAAGGACACTGGAGAACAAGGTAGGAGCTTTTTTTGTTCCTGTTTGACTTCTTTTAGGTGAGGCAGAGCACCGCTAGAAGCAGGAACACCAGCCTACAGCACCCACCACGTGATGCATGGGGATGCCACATTTCCTGTGCTGCCTTTAAATCCTAGGGTGACATTTAGCTAATCCTGGCCCCTCCATTTTGCTGTCGGTCTTTGTGCCCTCTGTGCTGCTCCGGTAGAGAGATGACCCTGCACTTACCGTAACCATGCTGCTGAAGTACCAAACGGCAGCTTTCTCTTAGGGGTAGCCAGAATATTGCCCAAATGGAACACCCCAAAGCCAACAGTACCGTGGTGATCTAAGCACAGGAAGCACTGGCTGTGAAATCTGGGATGTGTCAGAGGTGCTGCTCACACACAGCTTTTAAAAATCCATTTTCAGCTGTGAGCGGCACCACTTTACACTCCCAGTGACTTGCGTAAGCATGACTCGGTCCTGACTCACAGAGCGGAGCAGTCGCAGCCACCCACCCACCCACCCGCCCTGCAAGGAGCTGCCTCCACCCACTCTTCGTCCCATACAGCCCTCCCAGTGCTACTCACGAGCAGGAAAACACTCAAAACTGAAATCTTGGCCAAAAAAAGCTGCAGCGGGGCTGCTGGCCACCGGCCACGTGTCAGAAGGGATGCGCAGGGGCTGCTCTTGGCTCAGGGAGCGGGGAGGGGACAGTGGTACGTAGAAGGAGCAGTTTTCTTTCCGCTGCTGCTGGGGATGCCTGGATTTAACCATGGTAGAAAAGCAGGGAGGAAGACAAAGATGGAGTGGGTTGGACCCACTGCAGCTGAAGCACACCCTGGGAACCAAGCTAAAAGCCAGCAGGAGAAGGCAACCGGTCTTGCTGCAGCATGTGTCACCATAAGAAACCTCGTGGAGCCGGATTTTATGCTAAACTTCTTTAACCGTTACCACTATCACCATGCAGATCACTATCACACAGCATCAAATACTCGGCACAGTCTGGATCAGAGTAAAAAGGAATGAGTGATTTCTTCCCTCCCACTCCCCCCAGAACTTCCTTACAAAAAACAAACAAACAAAAAGAAAAAGCACAGACATAAATTTTTTTTTTTTAAAGTAATAATTATAATACATTAGAAAGAGTCATGGAGAAAGCGTTCCACGCTGTAAACAAGAATAGCAATTAAAAAGAAAAGCAGATGGTAGCCAGGCTCTCAAAGTGCATGGCTGAGAGACCCCGACCTCAACCTCCACCCTCTGCCGGAGCCGGTCCCCAGCGCCAGTCCCCAGGGCTCCTGCTGCCCGCTGGTGCCGCAGCCACTCAAAGTGCTCAATTACAAACCAAAAAAAAAAACCAACCCAAACCTGCAACGTTGGTCTTTAGAACTACGAGGGCAGCGAGGCCAGAGCTGTCCCAGGGCTGCGAGGGCATGGTCGGGGGAAGCTGCCTTCCTGAGTTTGCCCGCAGTCACGAGTGGCCTTTGCTAAGGAGCTGAGGCCATTGCAGGAGGCTGAGGCAGGGGGCGAGTGGCATGGGCCACTTACTTGTCCTGCTGAACTGCCACCCTCGCCTTTCTCCTTCCCTTCCTCTCCCCAGCGAAAGAGCTGAGGCTGGGCCATGTGTGCCCACCCCTGCTGCTACAGACCACCCCCCCCCCCCCGGCCGCACCTTCACCCACAGCAAGAGGCAGAGAAGGGGAGAGGATCGGCCATCCCCCAGCAGGTTATGCTTTGACGTGCTGTAAGTGAGAGCATCGCTCCAAGGAAAGCAATGCACGTTGCTGGCTCCCAGCCAGCTCAGGCTACTTTGCCCCCAGGAACTCTTCCCAAACTTGCCAGCTATCAGGGGCTGCAGGCTGGAGAAGAGCTGCTTCCGTGGCACAGGGAGGAGCTCGGAGGCCTTCCCAGCAAGAAGCACACTGTTGGGAACAGAGAGCCTGTGTCTGCCTGGTCCAAAGGTCACTGAAACCAGCTGGTGGCTTCCTCCCAGGCTTGGAGACGACTGAGGACCTTGCTGCTCGTTCCCATTAGGGCTTGGAGGGGAGTTGAACACCATGCACCAAACACCATGCAATGGGTACTCTGCATTTGACAGCTCTCCAAAATTAGAGCAAACCACCTTTGTAAATGTGAATACTGCAAAACATCCCAGAAACACACCGGGTGAGGAGCCTGGGCACACGTGCAACATGATGTGCCAAGGCACTGTGCCCAAAATGAGCGGGAAAAGGCCCAAAGGAGGGGAAAGAGGTCTCAGCTCTTGCACATCTGAGGTAAATGCTCAGACATATTAGCTGGAGTCCTATGTGTGCTTCAAGGAGAGGACAGACCTCCAGCCTACAGAAACCAAGCCAAGAGGTGACACTCAACCCTCAGATGCTTCTCATTGCTTCCCAGTGAGCTCGAGAGGCCAGTGGGCTGCTAGCAAAAGGCAATTGATACCTGTCCTGAAATACTGCCCGGGTATTTTAACACACAAATAGGCTTAACAATTACTGCACGGTTACTGAAAAACGTACTCTAAATTAAGACCAATTCAAGCACCGTTGTCCTAGAAAGGACCCGTGGTGTCTCAAAACACAAATACTGAACATTCATAACAACACTTCTCCTTAAAGAGCAACTCGACGCCTCACAACATCTCTGCGAGGTAGCTAATAGGGTTATCCCTGCTCTGCAGAGGGAGAGAGGATGGGCAAGGTTTGAGATTCAGCAGAAGAGGGGGGGGTCTCTGAGAGAACAGGGGTTGCAACAGAAGCTGAGGGTGCTGTGGTCTGGCTGGCTACATCCAAAGAAAGATGGGGTGCTCCCTTCGACAGTGTCCCTGCTGCTAACGTAAACCACCACATGCACACAAGAAAAATACCCTGATAAACTCCACACAGTAACTTAGTGGAACTTTTTTCTGCCGGGCTTCCAGGTACGCTTCAGATGAGGTTATGTTACTAAAGCAGCCTGTGAGATAAAAAAGTTTTCAAAGTCTCCTTAGAACTTAAAGGAGCTTTTGGCCAGGGTTGAAGGGAATGGGAATTCCCACCTGCAGCCACCCCTTCCGGACAAGCAGAGTCAAATACAGCATGTCTAGCCTTCCTGCTGCTTCCATTGAGCTTCCTTCCTGATGAAGTCCCTTCACCTCTAAGGGTGAAGTAGATAACTGTGAACAGGAGTTTGGACCCGCTCTTTCAGTGGGGGGGGGGGGGTGAGCTGTCCCTGGGTCCCTGCGCACCTCCAGCCAACAGTTTGGGCTGTGCAGTAGCAAGACCCTGGGATGGGGAGGAGATGGACACACCACTGGAACTTGGTGCATGAAGGGCAAGTGGGCATGTGGGCACCTATAACGTTATCTCCTTAGCAGTGGGCTGTGGTGATGCTGATGCTCTACAGCATCATCTTCTAAACATCTGTGCCCACATTTCCTTCCTTGGTTGGTGATTTCTGGGTGGGCTAAACCAGAAGGGCTGAGATCAGGTTCTGGGCACTGTGCTCCCCTTCCCCAACTCCTATGCCTACCTCCATCAGCTTGCTAGTGAAGGCAGGAGGTTTCCCAAGGCATCAGCCCCTTTTCCTGTTCAGCCAACAGAAAGGCAGCGAGCCTGCTCGCCGCTCTGGACCTGCAAGGGAAAGGCCAGCAGCAAGGCCACCCAGCCCAGGAGACCAGGCTCAACCCTCATTAATGTCCTTGTCACCTTGAGAAAGAATCTTGGGAAAGCACCACCCTGCTGGCAGTCCTCCACCGGGGTTACACCAAAGACACCCCCCAGGGACTCACCAGCTGTTAAACCTGCCCTCCGGGACACCATCCACCGCCGCGGCAGGAGCCGGGCACAGCCGGGCACTGCGCTGTGGAACTGCACAGAGCGGCAGCGGGCTGCCTGCGCCCTGCCGGGACACCGCGGCCCTGCCTGAAAACGCTGCTGCCTACAGCCGCGGGCCTGGGAAAAGAAGTAAAGACCTATTGCTACAAAGGCCTTTGAAAGCAATGCTGTTGGCTGCACTGATCAGGCATTTAAAGAAAGCATTTCGGACTCCTACGCCTTGCGCCCGCTTCCACGGCCATGGGTACCCACGGCGGGCAGGAGCAGAAAACACGCAACACGTTCACCAGCCCCGCATCTCCTCCAACACGCAACAAGGCTTGGGGAGCTTCAAGGAACAAAAGATGAAAGCACTTTCCAATTTGTCCATAGGAAAGATGCAAACCAAATTTGCTGGTGCCTCCTGGCACCGGCGGCCACCACTCCATCTCCTTGCTGGGGGCTCGTACCAAAGCACAGCTTGGCAGGTGATGGCTGCTGTGCTGTCACCCCAACACAGCCCTGCTGAAAGGATGGTCCCGAAAACGGGGTGAGGGTGCTGCTCCAGCACCCGCTGCTTCTCCCTCACCTCCCCCCATCCTCACTAAAACGTCACCGATTTGGGCAGCTTTGCCAGGGGAGGAGAGCCTGGAAGGAAACTGTTCTCCGAGGGGGATTTGACAACCTGCGGCGGTAATTTTGGTTTGGGGCTCAGGGGGGGTCGTGGGGCTTTCAGTGCATTTAATGGTTGCTGGAGGCTTTTTTGGGCATCTACCTCCTCCGGGTCCAGCGCAAGAGGTGGTGGCATGGAGGTGGCAGGCAAGGGCTGTCCAGTCTCTGGCAGAGGCAATGCCACCTGCTTTCTGTTGGGGAAGTCCTGCTCTGTTGCATGGGCCAGGTGGAGGGGAGTGGTGGTTTTGATAACGCTGTAGAGGCTGTTCCCCTCTACGGTGAGGGATGGTGCCTGCTGGAAGGGGCAGCCCTCACCCAGCCCCGCTGCCTCCAGCTCTCTGCTGGGTAAGACGGGAACGCTGCCGCCCGCCGGCCCGTGTGCAGGCAGCATGCCCAGGCCCTCTGGCCAGCGCGCGGTGCCGGTGGTGCTTCCTGGCCCGTTCTGCTGCGGGCTGGCGAGCTCCCCCATGGATGCAGCTTTGGATGCTGAGCGCTTCAAGTCTGTCTTGTCCGGCAGCACCGCTCTGCAGCACTTCTCGGCTGCCTCCTCCCGGCACTCGCTCTCAGGGGAGCTGTCGTGCTGCGACACACCGGAGAGCTGCTGCCAGCTGCCCGGCAGAGGATGGGGGGGTGCACCGAATGCTTTCTCTTTGCAGAGGGAAGCTGCTTGTTCTCCCGCTGGCAGGGCAGCAGGATTTGGCTGCCACACCACATGGTCCATAGCGGAAAGCTCTGTGGTGCTCGAGTCGGGAGGACTTGACGTGTTTTGGAGAGAGGAGTCCAAGGAGCTGTGCTCGGCTGGGGTGGGGAGGGAAACTGACTCTTGGTCCACCACGGCACAGCCAGGAGTGAGAAGACGCTGCTCCAGAGGCAGGGCTGTGGGCAGGAGGTGATGATGGTCCTGTGTCTCGCTTGCCTTCAGAAGAGATGGTGGCTGCCCGTCCCTGGTGGGTTCCACCCGACCCTCCTCTCCCGCTGGCCCCCCACCAGGAGGATGCAGGTGGATGTCCGTCGCTCCAGCCACTTGACTGCCCTGGAGGGTGGGAGTCCTCGCCTCCGCTGCCATCATTCCTCCCGGCACCCCAGGACCTCTGTGGGGATGGGGCTCCCTGTCCGGGGGGTGCTCGCCCACTCGGCCATTCTGGCTGTTGGCTGCCACATTGCCTTTCATGGGTACTGGGTTGAGGGAGAGCTCCAGGCCCAGGGGTTTCCGTGGGAACTCCTCAGGCTTCGCTGCATTGGAAGCAGAGAAAATAAAATAAAACCAAAACTGTGCATCAGTTCATTTTGCATTCAGCACGCCCTAACCACAGGGAAGGCAGATGCTGTACCCAGCAGGTGCCAGCCCTTCTGGGCTGCCCCAGCTCCCAGCCACGCCAGAGGGACACTCTGGTCCCCAGGGGACACAGGTACCAGCAGCCGCTCCCGCTGAGCTGCTCGCCTTCCCCTCTACCTACCTGGCGGGGGGAGGTCAAATTTCATCTTGCGCAGTTCGGTCATCGACACCTGCAGTTGCTCAATGACAGCATCGTCCTCGTACTGCAGGGAAGCGGCAATTTTGTCCTGCAGAAATTCCCGTAAATCTTCCAGCGTCATCTTCAGCAAGCGCTCTGGGGGACGGCAGAAAGGAGTAATGGCAGCGGCACGGCCAAACTGCAGGGTAGCACGAGCGTGGGTTGCATTGCTTTGGTTTTATCTGGGATTCTGCTGCTGTTCCCACTCCAGGGTGGGACAGCCTGAATGTTTTTGCCTCTCTTCCACCTTTGTGCTGTTGCTCAGGGTTGTTGATACATTTACATATCTGTGCAACCTCTGGGCAGTAGCTCAGCAATGGCAAGACGATGGCGGGGCGGGGACCTGTGCTGACCAGGATGCACGTTTTGGGCCATTTCTGGAAATTCTCACCAATACCTCTAGGAGGAGGAAAAGCTCCATGAGATGGACCCTGAGCATCAGACTGAACAGCCACTGCTGGCAGCCACCACCGCCAGCCAGCCACGGATGCCAACCTGCACCAGCCAGCAGGCAGGGATGCAGGCAGGGATGCAGACCCACTCCAGGGATGCAGGCAGGGATGGGATGCAGGCAGGGATGCCAATCCACACCACACATTCCTCAAGGAGAGATGATTTCACAGCCAGGCTGAAACTTCTGCCAGCCTGCCAGTTTCCCAGTCTTTGCAAACAAACGGGATACTTAAAAGATGTATTTCTAGATAGCCTGTTCTTCATTCAGCTGAAGGAAGAGCAGGGTGGCTGTTTGCAGAAGCCAACACATGCAGCCCCATAAACCCCACTAGCCCAAAGGTTCCCAACATGCAGTATCAGCATCGCTCCTGTCCCAGATTGAAGACCTAACAGGGCAACAAAGCAAGGCTACTAGCTTATGGGAGTGGAGGGGTTCAAAGTCCCAAAGATCTTCATGTAGAAACATCACTGCCTTAATGTTATATAAGAAAACTGGGTTTCGGTCATTTTAGAAGTATATTAATGGATTTATTTCTCCCTCTACAGCCTTTTCAGCTAACTGCCATGCAGAGCTTAGCAGACAGATGGGTTGCTGTCTGTATTGCCCCTAAAAGCATTTGATAAAAGATGTGGGCCGCAGCACACACAAAGAGGCAGCTGGGAGCATTTCAGGTGGGGTTTGCTGTGTGCTGAGCATGGGATTTCAACCCTTGCGGCACCTCACTTCCTCCCTGAAGCATCGGCACGGGACTGTGCCTTTTGGCGCCAGCACAGCGCACCGAGCAGGCTGGCAGCGGCCAGCAAGGCTATCCGGGTCAGCAGCACAAGGGTGGCCTAGCACAGTGCCACCTCTGCCACATGAGATGTGCTCTGCTGGGACCTTACTTTTGTGCAGTTTGAGGATGGTGTAAGCCATGGCCGTCAGCACCCGCTCTCCTTCCAGGATGTAGATATCCCACAGCCGCAAGGTGAGGGTGAAGGGGGTCTGTTTCAAACACACAAACAAAAAAACAGCTCGTCAGCACCACACTCGTTAGCACTGATTGATGGGGTGATGATACAGAGGTCGGTGGCATCACTAAGTCCCCTCACACCAAAATGCACAACAGAGTGAGGCATTGGATGTCCAGGATTCATCTAGAACACTGTGGAGTGACCACCGGGGCAACTTATTGAAACCAATTATTGGAGGCACACTTATTGAGAGTAAGTAAGTAAAGTTGTATCCACATCCTATAGAACTAAGAAAGCATCCAGGATGGAACGTGGTTGGCATGTAATGAATCTGCTCTGTGATGGTTCCCCAGGCAACCTGGCCTGCATTCTCAGATGTTCGCACCACAGGAGCTTGGTGTGCTAACCCTGAGAGAACAGAGGGTGGAACGGTGTGGAGATAACCGTGACCAGGCTCTGTGCTAACGAGGCAGGTACGGGAACTTGATGGTACCTTGTAGCAGATAAATTACATAGCTACTGTCAAATAAGAGATAATACCCCATTCCACCCAGAATGTTGGTCACTGAGCCAGCAACTGTGGCAAAATCGTGTCCTGTGGATGAACTTTGCTCATTATAATCTCATTATAATACCAAAACACACCTCCATCCCAAAAGCTACCTGCCTCCCTCTCCCCCTGAGCATGCTCTCTGCATTTTTCTTAGTCTATACCTTTAAATTGAAGCGAGAGAATTTTGCACCAATCAATAATAAAGCTATGTATGACTAGAGTCACTCAAGCTCCACCTAAACATAGGAAAATAGTATAAAAAATCCTTAAGAAAGAGGCAAGGTGGGGGAAGATACCATCACTGAGAAGTCAGGGAGACATCACTACAGACTTCTGGGAGCAGTTGACGGGCTGAACCTCTCTTCCCCACCCATAGGATGCCTTTGGGTAAGATTCGTACACTTGGTTACACCAGGTGCTTCCCCGGGAATCTTAGAAAACAAGCTTGTATTTGTAATCATATTAGTAGCGCTATATAGCAATCTTGCAACATACATATGTTCATAGGTACCCAAGCGTGCTTTGCAGACAGTATATTCATCACTGGCAATCTAAAACAATATGGATCTGTTGCTCAAATAAATTACCTTAACTGGGGAACTGGTCACGAGGCTTTTATTTCGGTGGGCGCGCACAGATTTATGGCATAATCTGGAACTGTGTTAGTTCATCGACCGTGACTGGGCGCCGCACTATGAGTGCATCCGGACCTGTGTTAGTTCAACATACTAGCTACTGAACGCCAGCCAGACTGATAGTGCCGATTTTGGCCTATTTCAGACAACATTTAAGGTGTCAAATCTGGCATCACTCAGCGGCTAAGCTCAGCCGCCTCCAGCCCCTCTAATATCCGAGGACAGGCTGGAACGCGAGGGGGGTTCAGCTTCTGCCAAATTACACGCCTTAAATGCAACAAACACAAAAACCTTTTGTATCGTCTGTGGTTCTGCCTTAAAGCTAACACCCTTGAGTGGCCAGGAGAGCACTTAAAACCTGGCCGCAAATGCAGAAAAAGAAGAAACCTTCTGCACAGGCATACTAACTAGCACGTGGATTCCCCGACCCTGCAGGGAGCATCATCTTGCAGCCTTGTGAGTGCACCAAACCACCCTGTATCCATCCAAATTGCCCAAAGAGATGAAGGGCTATTTATGGGACAGGTCTGAAGGCCCAACGGTGCTTCACCAAGCATTGAAAAATCACTCCTTTGGTGTCTAGAGAAGTGGTCTTCCTTACACACAGGCTTATTTCCGCCTGCGAGAAAAACCTCGGCAAAAGGGTTTCATTTGCACCCGGACCCAATCTGACAGACAGGAGTGAACTGATACCCAAATTGATGGAGCAGCCCATCATCTCCCAGCAAAGACTTAAGGCATCTCACCAACACAGAAATTAATACTAGTCCTACTGTGACATTTAAGTTCAAATTTAGGACGCTGCGCTTGCTCTCCGGTCTGGCGTGACTGGCCGTCGCAGCTCTTTTACCACGTTACTGCAGTTAAAGGGACTTTGCATTTTACACAGCTTTTAGTGACAGATGGCAAAGCAGTGGGTTCCCTCTCAAGGGGAAGAGGTCATCTGCTGTTTTATAGGAGATGGGGCAGCAGAAAATTGAGACTGGGGACACACAGATGCCCTCAACATTAGCAAGTCTGGATCTTGCATTAAAAGTGTGCAAGTGCAACACTGCCCCTAAAAATAAAGTAGTCTTGGCTCGGGAGTGGCAAATTAGCTCTGGACAAATCAGGGTAATTTTCTCACGCTTTCATGTGTCTCCAGTGCCCAGCCCGCTCCTTTGCCTGCAGCTGCTGCAGTGCTGCTGTTTGTTCAGGTTTGTGCCTCCAGCTCTTCTTCTCCCTACGTTGTTTCCAGAGCCAAAGTGAAGTTAATTGCCTTTGCAGCAGTGCCAGTGGGCAAGAGAAAAATCTCTCCCAACTTTGAAGCTTATACTGCTGCTGCTGAGCCATCTCCCAGTGACTGCTTGTGACGAGGCAGCAGGAATTGGCTTGTCATCAGTAACACGCAGTTATTTTTAGCTCCTCCCTTATTATTTTTTTTTGCCTTATGAGAGTGTGCATAATACCCCATATCTTACAAAATATTAAAACCTTCTTCATATTATGATACTTTTTCAAAAAACAAGGCAGATTAACTGTGCATGCAAGTGGCAGAGCAGCAATAAACCCACAGAGCATCCTCACCCGGTCAATGAAACACTGCAGGAACCACTTGGTCGTGTAAATCCCTGTAGTCATCTGCTCCTTGTCCTAGGAGAAGACAGCAAAGAGCAACAGGTGTTTCACTAGGCTGGCTGCTGGAGGTTCAAGCAACTCATAGGGCTTTTGGGGAAGTTGGTTAGTTTGTTTATTAATGCAGGGGGTCTGGGTGCAGGATCTGGCTGCGGTTTGTCTCCCAACAAAGCTCCTGCTTTAAATACCAATGTGGAAGCCCTGCTTTGGCCCTTTGCCCAAGATATTCATTGAACCTGATCTGCGATGTGGCCAGACTTCAGCCACAACTTTGGAGAGGGATTTCTAGGAGAAGTTTTTCTGGCCTAGTATCTACTCCAGGGATTTACAAAAACCTTCCAGGAATCCAAACCACGCACTCCTTGCAGACTACCATTTTTGTTTCCATAGCAATTCCCATGCGAGCCTCTCAGAGCACCACAAAAATGATTAACCCCAAGTATCCCACAGGTAAATCCAGACCTGCACAGTCAAGTCAGCTTTGCTTACCCTACCTCAATTGCATGGTGTGGCTGCTGCAGGAGCAGGATGGCCTGACAGGCTAAGGAGAAATTCTAAAAACCTCACCAACATCACCCTGGTCTATCACTTTTCCACCCCTGTCTGGTGCCCAGTGCAGCATTTGCACACAGCTTTGCTTTTTCTGGCACAGCTGATGGCGTGGCACGGCTGGTGCTGGGATGCACATCGCCCTGCACATGCACAATGTTGACATGACCATCGCTGCAAAGCCAGCAAATCAGTGGGGATGGGAAGAGAAAGAAGCCCATGGGATTAACGGCTGGCTCTGGTCTTTGCTTTCGGCTGGTGCTGGGCACCTGCAAGCCTGGGAGCCTTTGGGAGCCAGAAGGCACAAGCAGCTTTCAGAGAATTATTCCCACCCTCCTCTCCCAGGTTTCCCCACCCCTGTGGCTATAATTAAGTGAAAACCTGTCCTGGCTTTATTTCGCTTATACGTCCAGGGCTGGCTCATCTGCAGCACAAAGCAAGAGCTGTTGCAGACGATGGCAATATAAACAGCTTTTCCTGGAGCTGGGCCACCAAGCCCCCTGGGAGCATAAGAAACCTTCAGGAGTCTGGCCACTGAATATCAACTGTTTACAGCAAACGCAGGGGGGGACAAAAAAAGGGAGCAGGTGTTGCAAAAAAGTCTCCTAGATGTTAGACTGCAGTCAATGTGTCCTGCAGATGCTCCTCCAGCCACCAAATGGGCTTGTACCATCTGCTAGAGACAAAAAAACTGGACGCGCCCAAGCAACAAAACACACAGCAAATCTTACGCGCCTCCTGTCTTTAAACAACAGCAAAACCGTTAAATGCAAGCACTTGGGGCTAATAATTAGTGAATTAAGACTCGAGACAGTCCAGCATCACCCCTCGGGCTTTGCAGCTGGTGTAAGAACACAGCCCAGCCTTGCTGCTGTATTGCAATAGCTCCTTTTGCTGCAGGCTCCCTGAGCCTTCCTGCCAGCTTTCCTAAGGAAGCCTTTACATTTCAGCAGTCCCTACACTAATAATGACCAGCAAGCAAATGATAACCATTCTCCTCAGCAAAATTCAGGCTTTTATAAACACTTGCCTCTTTGTGGCTGAAGCAGTCCTACACGGTTAGAACAGTTGTGCATCTATTTAGCAGAACATTACACTAATTGCTTTAGCATTAAAATGCGATATTAGTATGGGGAGACTGATAGCAAGGAGATACCATGTGCTTCTTCAGTTTGGGAAACAGTTTGCTTAAAATCTGCTCGTGGTGAGCTTGAAATCTCTGCAGCTTCGGGAACCCAGGAATAAAAAAACCTTAACGAGAAAAGAGCAGAGAAACAAAAAATAATCAGAAAAGCTCTAGAGCAGCCTGATTTTCTAGACACTCATCCCCTGCATTGCCTGTTGAAGTCAGCCAGACCACAGCGCACCCAGCTACCTCCCTTGGCATCCCTCCCAGAGCTCGCCCTTCACCCCGTCTACATGGGCGACAGCACCCTCAGCACCAACCCCAGCTGGTCCCTCTCTACCCCAGCCCCGCAGAGCAGACCTGCTCACCTCCCCACCGCCTACCTGCCTAAGACTTGCCTTGGCCAAGACCTCTCTGAACACATCTCGGTGCTTGCCAAGGCGCAGAGAAAAGCTGAAGATGTTTGAACACCACAAGCTCGTGCAGTGCCCTGTAGTCTAGCAGGACACGCGTTTAAGACTGTCAGGAGTTATCAAGCCATAAGGCTTAGCCCTCCACTCATAAAATAACGCTCTATGCATAGATTACTGCTAACCACAAGCAAGGTGAAAGGATCTTTAATGTATTAGAAGTAAAAAAATACAGCACATTTGGTGGAATTACATCTTCATAAAAACAGAAGGGCACGTAGCTCATGGCACGCTAAAAACTGAGCATTACATGATGCTCTTGGGATGTACTTCTGTGAGACTTCTTAAAAACTCGTAACCTTGAGTTAATTGATTGCCAACGGCAAGGCACTCTGGAGGGAAGATAGCACCTCTGTGAAAGCATTAATTACTGAACGCTAAAGCTTAGTGCTGATAAACCCTTTTTTCTCTGATGAACCTGTCTGCCTCCAAGAGTGAAGTTCAGCTCCTTAGTCAGATTGCATCGGCACATAATTAAGCCTTACCCGCTTTAAACAAGCATGTGAGGAGAAATGAGGCTCTACCGACCAACCTGAACAGCCTTCCCTGCTGTCGCAAGAGCCCCCATGCGCATCCCACCCCAGCCTTACCGTGCATGGCGTGCCGCTGGTTGGTCAGCAGCTGTGCCAGTGCCCAAAACGCATCCTCTTCGTTTAAGTACATGAGGAGGATGGCAGCGATCTGGCTCATCCCTTGGCAGTAGCTCACTTCCTGCAAAAGCCAAGAGGGGCACATGTTCTGCCATGCCATCAGACACCACCATGATCCTAAAGCTGCAGAAGCAGGTCAGGTTGCCTGTGCTTCCTCTCCTCTTTCAAGGTCTGTCCCATTTCAAGGTCTTTATCGTTTATGCCCAAATTCACAGCTCCCATATGTCTACAGCACCTACCATGTCACTGACCCACAGAATGGTTTGGGTTGGTAGGGACCTTTGAAGATCACCTCATCCAACCCCCGCTGCCATGGGCAGAGATATTTTTCACTACATCAGGTTGCTCAAAGCTCCATCCAACCTGGCCTTGAACACTTCTAATGATGGGGCACCCACAGCTTCTCTGGGCAACCTGTCCCAGTGTCTCACCACCCTCACTGTAAAAAATATCTTCTTTATGTCCAATCTAAACCTACCCTCTTTCAGTTTAAAACTGTTGCCCCTTATCCTGTCACTACAGGCCCTGGTAAAAAGTCTTTCTGTTTTCTTATAAGCCTCCTTTATATATTGAAAGGCCACAGTAAGGTCTCCCCAGAGCCTTCTCTTCAGGCTGAACATCCTCAACTCTCAGCCTTTCTTCATTGGAGAGGCGTTCTGGCCCTCTAACCATTTTCGTGGCCCTCCTCCGACCCGCTCTAGCAGGCCCTCCAGCAGGAGGTGAGGGGCTTGCAGGCAACGCCCCCCACCACACCACTCCCCCCACCAGCCTTTCTCAAGCCTGGAAGACAAGGGACAGAAACCCCAACATAAGAGGTGCCTGCAGCTACTTCAAGGAATAGGGGATGGGATGATAAACAGCATGTGGCTCTGATACTGTTCTGGATTCCTTCAGCCATGTGAGCACTGAAGTAATTAATAAATAAATCTGGTAAGCATTTATCTGGTATGAGGGAAGGCAGGGTCTTTGTTTCCTTGACTAGCGCCCTGAGTATCTTCTGTGCCTTCTGGGGTAACTGTCCTCTCCTGAAGATGGAGGCAGTAGGTTCAGCTGCTAATTTAGGCTTATTCTGCCCATGCCCTTCAGCTAAAAATGACTGTTTCGCTGTAATAAATCAGTGTTTTCAACAAGGATGTCATTCAGTGTATGACAAGAAGTCAGAAACATGATGGACCTTCAGCCAGGAGGTTAGTCTTGCTGGAAAGCCAAAGGGCAATCCCTTGTTTTTTGCTAACACTTGCCCAAACCACATCTGGCAGATGTCGTTTACCAGGTGACAAAATGAACAAGGGAATGAAACAACTATGCAGAGTCTTGTGCTGCCTGAGAGTCTTGCAGCTGTCTGTACAAACCAGTATTAGGACTTAAAATTGGAATTACCACTGACTAAATGTGGGTTTGTGTGTATATATACACACACAAACATACACATATAGACATATATAAATATATATAAAGTTTTTTTAATCTTTTTATATATATATATATATATATATATATATATATATATAAAAATCACAACGCTATTCACTTTAACTGGACTAACTTACTACTTACGGTGTTATAAACCGAGTATGCTGACAGGACATGGAAGAGTGCCTGTTGCCTGGGGAGAAAGAAGGATATTAAAACACCTGAGCATGAGATCTCCAGCTTCGTGTGCACACCAACGCGTACGCACAGAGAGCAAAGGCTCTGAAAACACCCAGCCAACTGGTACTTATGCCTTTTGCAAGGAGCCCGGCTCACAGAACCAGAAAGCACCTTGATGGACATGTGGGATGGGACCTCTTCCTTCAGGGGGGAGTCACTAGCGGCCCTGTGGCGTGGGGCTAAACCAGCCTGCTCCATCAGCAGGTCTCCTGGAGAGACATGCACGTACCCACAAGCACTGTGTTCACCACACCTGCTCTTCCAGTTTGGAGTGGTGGTGGGTTTTTAATAGACTTGCAACCACCCAGGCATCATTCTGGGGAAAAGCACTGCCACCATTTTATTAGTAGGTTCCTTTCTCCCTTCCCTCCTTGCTAAAGGAGTCATCACGATATAGATAGGCAGTGCAGGCTTCCTCACAGACTGCACATCTGTGTAGCGCAGCCAGGTGTGACTCGTCCATGTGACAAAGCCACTTTATTAAACCTTTCCCACTCCATCTGTTGTGGAGGCCACATATGCCCCATCCCACCCAGCTCCCGACAGACCCACCCCATCAACCCAGCCATCCCAAACCAAGCCCTCTGCAACAGCAACCCTAGCACCTCGGGGGGACAAGGCACTGCAACAGGCTGATGCTTGGCTGAAGAACTGGGGCTGAAGGTGGTCCAGTGTGGACCTGTCCAGAGAATCAACTGCCCAACATCTGTGGGTTGTACCATATGCTGATGGTTTGTGCAGCAAGCAGAGACTGCTTTGTTCTCCTGTGAGCTGCTCTGAGCCAGGGGGCTGGTGGCCACCCCAAGGCAGGGGGCTGGTGGCCACCCCATCCAGCTCATCCCATGCACACCCACCGGCACCAATGCCCGTACAGCCACGCGAAGCCTCCTGTACTCACTTCACTCCGTAGCGATCCCGAAACATGATGTGGTTTCGGAAGGTGCGGTTAACATCCAAATCTATCTGCTTGATTTCTGATGAAAAGCTCTTTGCTTGTTCTTTCATTTGCTGGAAGGGAGGGGAGCAGACAAGAGGAAGGCGTCAGACAGCATCTCAGCCCACCCCTCCCTCCGCACAGCGAGAAGATGTGCTTCCCACCGCAGGAGTGGCACTGTGAGCTGCACAGAGCTATTGCAGAGCGACTTGGGGACACAGCCGTCCTGCAGTGAGCAACGATCTGCAGCTCAGAGGTGAATCCCCGGCCCCTCGGCTGTGCTGCTGGCCCAGGGAGAAGGGGACGAGCCCACACTCACGCTACGACAGCAGCAGCTGCCAACCCAGCCTTCACCCATCTTCCAATGCAGATACTGATTTTTCAGATTCTAAAACCTTTACAATTAAATTCCACTCTGATTTATTTTCACTTCTTTGTGGTACCCAGCCTGGCTGTCATAAAGCACCGAGAACTCTGTTGCCGCCTAAGGAACAATACACTTCTATAACCAACACGCAGATGTAAAAACCGAGTCCCTGAGCTTTTCAGAGGCTCAGTCAAAATAAAATCCAAACTGTTACAACGGACTCTATGAAGCGATCTCCAACTACTACTTCCCCTGCAGAAGAGAATTATCTTAGGTTTAAGGAGTCTCCACTAGAAGAGCAGTTCTGGGGTATTCCCTTGGACTGGTGCAAACTTTAAGGAACTGGCAGAGTCCAGAATAGAAGCTAAACTCAAACCCAAGAATCACCACGTTCCCCCCATGCTGGCTAATCATTTAAGGCAGCATCACACAGATAGATAAAGGACTGAAGTCCACTGCAAAAAAAGGAAATTCAAACCAAAGCTAAGCCCACCTCAACTAATTGTGCCCTCAGAGTCCCAAGCTCGAGATGCTCCATGGACGAATTCCACTGCAGTCCTATTCATAACCCACTGTTCAGCCCTGTGCATGCAGGCAAGGACCATTATGCTACAGCCAAGCACCTCATCTCACAGCCTTTAGATACCACTGGTGATCATGCAATTGCCCTCCTTTTTTGATATCTTGAGGGTTAATTGCATTAATAAAATACATTTTGTAACTGTCTTCAGGCAGCCTGAGAACCACAGGCAAGTTAGGGGCAGCAGAGATGATTAGCAACCCCGGTGTGCCTGGAGCCCAGAGTCAGGACCCCTCCTTGCTCACACAGGAGACAGAAAACAGCACATCTGCACAGATACTTAATCATCTGCTCCAGCAGCTGCCATCCTGCGAACGCTTGTCAGCCTGATACAAGGCGCCTCCAGGCTGCTGTTGACCTCCCGAGGTGGCCACATCAGCTCTGAGGGACATCAAAAGGTCATTAGCACCCAGATGTGTCCAGCACAGCCAGCGCTCAGGGCAGTCACAGCATCTCAAGAATATTAACTCCAACCTTGAAAGCAGCTGTATGGAGAAGGAACAGTGCAGGGGCTATTTTGAATTACTGCCTGCACAAGACAAGGGAGGGTAAAAGTGACAACGGAATGAAGATCTGATGAACGACATCATTTCCCTGCTGTAAATCCTGTGCTCTCTGCATCCTACGGCTCCTTGCCCTCTATAAAGCAGGCAGACTACCTGAGACAAGACGACTATTCATATGCACTGGGTCACTTCAGTTCACATTTCCCTGCTAAAGGGCCTCTTGTTTTCCCTGCCAGAACAACACAGAAATCTCCCAAAGACTGTAAAAACCCCTACTTTGGGGGTTCTTTAAATCACTGCACCTGAACCTCCATGCACCCAGGAGCCTTTATTAATTCTACAGACGATAAACAAGAAGCCCAGGACAGGTTGTTCTCCTTTTTTCCCTTAAGTAACCTGGGGGCTCCACAGATGCTCTGCTGAGCTCATGAGCGCTGCGAGCCCTGCAAGCTGGCGGCAGAGCAGAGGCTGGGAAGCTGGAGGTCCTGTCCCAGAGATCTTTTACCAAGTAACAGGTAAAAGCCAGGTTGCCTCTCTCTGCTGTGTCCCATGGCCAGCATGTTTCTCCTGCCACCTTCTCAGCTCTCCTCAAGCCCTCTTGGTTGTGGCTATAAAGCCCCAGGGAGGCAGAGCATCACATCCACACTGAAACCAAGTGTGGCACGTCTCATGGTAGCACCCAGGCTCCTGCAGCACCAGGGACAACTGAGGTGCCATGGCCTTGAGGAAGACTTGGAGACTTGCATGGAGAGGACCTGGAGGACAGCTGGGATAAGAAAAAGCACTATGGAAGCAACTGGATGAGACTTTAATTGCATCACTCCAGAGGCAACATGGGGAGCACAGTATCCCGCTTGGCTGGAAAAGCAGCTCCTCTGCCAGCCCGAGCGCAGTGGACAACACCTCTACAGGGGGAGCAGTGGGTATAAAAAAAGATAAATCACCTGGCATGTGCCAGGTGACACGCTCAAAACTCAAGGCACATGCAAAAGCCAGGCTTTTGTGCCATGGTTCAAGCCCCAGGGAGAAACAGGGTGGCCTTGGGACCAGCCCCTCCAGGACACAGGGCTGGGGCTGAGGCTTGGTCACTTCTTGAAAGCAAAACCCCTCATCCAGGACCTGCACTGAGCCTCTTCTGGAGGAAATTAGGGGAGAGCTAACTACTGGCGGCAGGTGGCACCAAAGAAGAGGAGGATTAAGATGAGCTTGTAGGGGGTTTGCATCCAGCAAAGCCTATTAGCCCTGAAGCTCCTGTTTATCGCAGACCCCTCTGGAGCACGGATAAACTCCTTGCGACTTTCACTTGTTTGGATTGCTTCCCTGCCTGGCAGCACAGACAACAATCTGCATGCTGGGAGAGCTTCTTTATCGCTGCTTATTGCTGCGAGCCCAGCCCGCCTTCCCCCAGCCCCTGCACGTGACTCCATCCCAGCGGCATCTCGCTGGTAACATCAACGCTTGACTAACTATAACAAGCGTGAGCATCATCCTGCTTAATAGGCAGGGATTTTTAGAAACACCTGGTGGAAGCAGCACTCGACCTCCTGCCTCCGAAACATAACAGTCTCCATGAGCCACTGATCCTCGCCTGGGTACGAGATGCAAGCTAAATCATAACACAAGTTTGGAAAATACGTTAATTATCAACCAAGGGCTTGCACACGCTGCCTACGGAAAGACGAGGTGTAAAGGAGCCAAGATGCCTCAAATAAAAAATGACCAAATACAGCAAGCCCCGTCACTCGTGTTCTTGTTCAATGCACGCTACAGAAATTGCTTATTTTATACCAAGGATTCCAAGCCTGCAGCATACAGTGCTCTGGTAGGAAGCAATGAAAGGCAGGCTTTTCTCCTATCTGCAGAAAAAATAAGTGATTTTTAATAAAAAAATTATTTTTATCTGATTTTTAATAGTGATTTTTAATAGAAACTTTCAAGACAGTTATAAAAAGATTGAAGATGGAAGATAAAAGAAGCCACTTCAATCCAAGCTCTTCCAACGCTGCCAGTCAACTTCCAGCTGCACATCTAAGTTGTAAGCCAGGACCTCGTGCTCAGAAATCGGCCCCCAAGCTTGCAAGATCTGCCCTCACCCCACCCTTAATTGGGTTTCTTGGCTAACGACCCACTGTTGGCTGGTTTAAGGCTTCTGACCTTGGTGCATGTTTCAAAACGCCCCAAGTGAAATTTTCAAGCACAGAGAGAGGTTTGGGGTACCCCCAACCAGCACCTGCCTGCTTCAGGGTACTCGTGGCTACTCCGCATCACTCCAGGGAGCTCGGGGAACTGCGAGCAGTACCTTTGCTAAGCTTCCCCTCCCTCTTCCCTGCATCCTTCCCTAAGGATGTAGTAACACCGACTGCATCTTTGCTCGTGGCTTCCAGCAGAATAAAAGGAAGCAGCATATTAGGGAAAGCAGCTGGCTAACGTGCTAAAGGGCCCCAGCCGAACATACACACACAGATAAAGTTCTATCCCCTTTGCATCTTCAGTCCTCGCTAATTTTAAGCCTTTCCTTCTCAGAGGTCACAGCAGCTCACGGACAGGATCAGGCCCCACCACCAGCGCACACTGAAGGGCGCTCGGCACGCCGCTACGCTGTGAGGGAGAGTGCAAGGGCTGAGTGTCCCTGCCTGCCCCCTCAAGCACCCCCATAGGAACCCCCATTTCCCTCCTGCCCATGAGGGTGGAGATGGAGATGCCTGCATCTACCACAGGTCTGACTTGCCCCAGCCGGTGAAGCCCCACCAAACCAGCCTCCCCATCACCTTGCTCCCACTGTCTTTGCCAGGAAGAGCCTGTACCTCATATTTTCCTTCGTTCTCCTTCTTCATCTTCTCGACGTCCAGCAGAAGAGACCAGACCTGGCCTCGCACCTGAAGCGGGATCCCTTTGTATACTCGCCGACACATCTGCGGGGAGGGAAACACGTGCAAGGTTAGCTGGTCCTGCTGGTAGCAGAACAGATTTGCTCCACGGTTTGCTGCTGCGGGCCACCAGCCATCTGAGCAGACACCCCAACCGATCACTTCTTCTGTTTGTGCTGGCACAGAGAGGGCATCTCCAATCTGATGGATGAGCTGAGCACCTGCATCCACTGAAGACACCTACTCAGTCAAAATCAAGCCACATCTCAGGCTTTTAACCTCCCTGGAAGAGCTGGACACAGACCATCCCCTTTATATGTGGAGACATCTGAGGTGCTTCACAGCAGACGCATTCCATGCACACCAGCCTGCCCTTGGACTCTTCTCCAAGGACCAGATGCAGCACCCTTGGCTTTGAAGCCTTTGATCTGACCTGACATGGCTGTTCTCACCCAGATCCTCATGGCTTGGGAGAAAAATACATTTCCCCTTGGAGAGGAGAGCCCTTACCATGACAGCCACAGGGACACGTTCATAGCAACTCTCATGGCTTGACAAGCAGCAAAGAAGACTGTGGGCTACACCAAAGGCTCTCCCCTGAACGTGCAGGGTACTCCTCAAGCAAGGAGGGGGACTGGGGACAGATGTGCAGGTGTCCCTCCTCCTGCTTCCACGTATTCATCTCACAGATGCCTCTTCCCTTTTTTCTTGTCATAAAGCCCTCTCTCTCTAGAGAGACCATTAAATTTCAATGGAAAACAGAAAAAAAGAGCTTTTGTTCCATCCCTGACTTCTCCCATTAAAGGAAAAAGCTTCATAAAAAAGAAAAAAGCCTCATTTCTGAATATTTTCCACCCTTTCATTCATCCCACCCGTGAAATGCCTTGCAGCTGCACTACAAAGCCAACTGCGGTACTCCTCTACGTTCCTGAGGACCCTGGGGTACGCTGAAGGACCTGCTGCACATGCCCAAGATCCAGTCATGGAGGGGATTTATGTTGTGACATGGTGATCCCTCGGGATCAGGCAATTTCTTGGGAGGGGACAGAGGTGCTGGATTCCTGGTCATAGGAATGAGTTCGGGGGTGAGCAGGGCACTGCCCAACCAGGCAATCAACTGGAGCTACTGGCATTGCCTGGTACAAATGCATCCGTCCTCCTTCAAAATCCCTCTTTTCTTTCCATAGGGTGTTCTGCTTCAAGCGTTTCAGGCTGATGCAAGAGAAGGGCTGCAATTCACAGGGAAGCACCGAGATCCTAGCAGAAGGTTTTCTGGACGTGGTCCTGCCATGTTGCCTTTGCATCTCTTACACCAAGCTGAACATCTGCTCCTGTTACCTTTCCTTTCTGACCCATTTCGCATCATCACCTTTTTAATTTCTAGCTTGACTTTTTAACACCAGCCTATGCACAAGGTTATAAAGACCATAACCACGGCACTGAGTTGTTAACCCACCTGGGCTCACAGCCTCCGAGAGCACAGACCCATGCACAGATCCATGCTCCTCGTTCCATTACCATCTGCATGGCAGCACTGTGCCTACCGAGTGCAAAACACAGCAACAACGGCTCTCATCCCAAAGAGCTACTATGAGACGAGACAGGAGGTGGGGTTCAAGACAGGACAGCAAAGAAATAACACCACTATCCCAGTCAAAATAAGTACATAAAATAGCTATGCAATAAATGCCAAGACCACCGTGTAGTACTATGAGAGCCAGATGTGTGTTAGAACACTTTTCCACCACATTACAGTAAATATTTCAGTATTTCTGCTGACATAGAAAGCATCAGTGTAACATATCTTTATCCTGTAAGTGTAATGGACATTCAACATTTAAAACCCCCTTTTCAGCACTTGCCAAATGCTTGCTCTGCCCCAGGTGTTGCTTAGCACCAGCTTTGAAGGTCCAGTGCACAGTCAGGACCATACCCTACAGAAATCCTTTGCAAGATCCTGCCCTCCCCTCTGTATGCACCAAATAAGAGCTGCCCCTTAAAAAGCATCTCACTACCAAGATGTGCCCATGGAAGGCCACCATCTTATTCAACAGCATCCTCCATTTTAAGCAGGATATCACTAATTCACCATCTGCACACCCAGGGGAGCCACTCCCGCTCGTCCAAGCTCACATGCGGAGATGTTTCTGAAGGACAGCAAACCTTCACACCATGCCAGACAGCTTCATCCCCATGGCTGAAAGACCAAGGAGACAAACAAGAGATTCCCATTCCCCAAGAGTCATTAAATCAGGATAAAAGAAGTGCAGCCTCAGGAGACACAAAGTGACAGGGTTAGATGAACCACATCCCCACAGTGGTACTGGTCAGGCACCCACGAAAGCCTGGCTCCTGCAAGCACTCGTGACTTCATGAAGCAAAAGCTAAAACAGGATCAAGAAACTGGAGTATGCACCAATTCAGATAAAATTATTTATTTCCAACTGATGAGGAGAGACCAACTGACAGCTGCCGAGGTAGAAGATGATGCTCAGCTCCGTGGGAAGAGAAAAATTTTGTTTTGAATTCCCAGAGCTGGTATTGTTGTACTTTAATGAGTATAACCCTCACTGGCATATAGTAAATGTCTCTAATGATTTTCTCCACATGAAAGTGTGGTGGGAACAGGGGAGTTATAAAACATGCTGAGATAGAACTGAACTGAAATGCCTCCCTGTTATTTATCCAAGGGCTTTCCTCCTCCTACCACCTCCAGACATGAAAGTGATAAAACCTCAGAGCTGTGAGTCACGTGGAGGAAAAATGAGCAATTTTCCTTCGTCATGAAACTTGAAGGAAAACAGGGAAGTTATCATTAAAAGCAGCATTTATGCTGGGATGAACTGATGCAGGGAAGGCAGCAGGTGATGGCAACTCCAGCTCCACGTGAGAAGTAAGAACAACCCTCAAGGTCACCATCTACTGTCTCTTATAAACTGCTTAGCCCTTACAGATGGGAAGAGAGTGCCTAGACCATGCCCCATGCAGACTGACAGATCAACGCATGGCAGGAAGAACGGACATCGTCCTGTTTCACAAATGGAGATGCTGGTGGTTGACGCGATGGCTCAAGGTGCTGTGTAGAAGGGCCATGTCAGAACCAAGGACTGAACCCGCAGTATTTAAAATTTGCTCTGGGTTTTGTCATAGGATCATCTTCCCTCTCCAGGCTTTAACATACAAAGCTCGCAGCACAGAGGCCATCGTCACCCCATCCCCATCTCTCCCCACCCCATGTACTTTCTTTCCAGGAGATGGGATGGGGAAGACTATAGAAGTACAGACCTGAGCTCCATCTTCCTGCATCAGAGATCTCCTCTGAGAAGTACCCAACCAAGTGCTCCAGGTCTTTAATTAGAGAGGTGGAGTCACCGCCTTTAAACACAGGACACCTTTTTGCAGCAGTTAGGACACTGAAGTTAAAAAGGGTTTGGGAGGCATGGGTTGTTTTTTTAAAGGAGAATATACACATTTCAGCCCACTTTCACATTTTGGAGCCTGTCACTGTTAGCTTCTCAGCCATGTGCACAGTCCACCAGGAAGAGACTTCAAGACTAGTGCCCAAATTTTGGGTATGATGGCAATTTCACTTTCAAGCCTCTCCATATACCCACCCTATGTCTCAAACGCCCTGAAGTGGGGGGCAGCCCCCTTCCTCAGTTCCTCTAGGGCTCAAAGAATGATCCTTCTGGAGAAGAAGGACTCCTTCATTTCCTCCTACAGTGATGCTCTGGGGTAGGGGAGCTAAGCTGTGAAAATCTTCACCTGGAGTGGTGGGTGAAGCCTCCACCACCACCACCACCAACAACAACTTGGAGAAGAGGACTTCTTTTTTGCACCACGAAGCTGGCTGATTGATGACGTGGCCGTCCAAGACACTTGGCACCCTGGACTTTGCTGCGCATGGTTTTCTTTCTGTATGGATAATGGTTGCTCCCAACTCAGCTGTTGTTCCTGCAGCTGGAGCCTTGGCTATTCTGGATGGAGTGCCAGCAGGTCTGCAAGGGCTTCGGCAGCAAAGCAGGGGCAAATGTAAATCCTAAAGCTGACGTGTCGTGGGCGGGCATATACATTTATTACCAGGGCTGCCTTTGGGGGAGAGGAAAATGCTACCCGCCTTTCCAAAATGGCAAAAACCAGCAGCAGAGGTCACCCTGCAGCTCCCAGGCACAACCCCCTTTTCTTCCCACGGCATTTGCGGGCAGGGGACCTGACTTCAGCCGATGCTGCCATGACAAACGTCTGCTGGCTCTCCCCAGCAGTAGCAGATTATTTGCTCTTGGGGTTCTGTGTCAGTCCATACAGAGCCCTGATTCATCCTGAACTGCTTTGCTGGCATGCACTGGGTTAAGCACCCTGCACTCCCGTGACCTTAGCACAGACAAGACTACCCCCATGCACAAAGACAGGCTTTGCCTAAACACCAGACATCTCTGACCAAAGACATCCCTCTCTAAAGGTCCCATCCCACATGGCCAGCAGGAAGAAGCAGCTTGCAAATGATGCAGAGGTCATATCTTCTTCCTAGGACTCATACTTCTGGCTGAAATCCACTTATTTCAGAGCTATAATGAATAAATTATCCCACTATTGGAGTGCACACAGCACAGCCTCTTTTTTTCTCTGCAAAACTGTGCTGCCTTAACTGTGTGTATTCTTACGTGGCACTAACCATTTCCTAACCTTCCCAAGCAGAGTCAGGTTGGGATTTAAACCCGGGTTTAAAACAGCAGTGTAGTGGACACAGACCACCTAAGCCTCCCTTTGCTGAACCCTGAATTACACAATTTAGCGCTTCTTTGCAGGTTTGACGTACCTCAACTCTGCAAAGCAGTGTGGTCCTTGCATGGACTCCTTTATTTTTGTCCCTTCTCTTGTGGAAGTACAGCCAGGAAAAGGCACCACTGCATCAGTCTAATCCCATCCACGTGACGAATTGTGCTGGTGTCACTTTTTGTTGATGTTGCTACTGAAATAAAATCAGATTGCTACAAAATGTGTCTAGGACAGAGACGGAGACAGATCTGATGCAGTGATGAGCACAAGGAACCCCAGGGCATCACTTTAATTAAGTTAATTCTATTTGTTGCTCATCTTGAAAGAGGTTATGCCAGGAATCACTTTAGGCATAGCCAGGCCATCCTGGGCTAGGGACTGTAGGAGGCCCTCCTCTTAAGGGTTTTTATTTCAGCCTTATTTCCTATAATCTGTGACAGCCACAACACCCAGACTGCAACCAACAGCATGCAGGGACGCACATTGGCAGCAGAAGGGGGAACAGAAAGCAAAACCTGCCAGTCTCTGGCAATGGCTCACACTGGGGGTCTGAAAAAGCTGCTTTCTCACCCACTGACATGTCGTTGCTTTGGGGCCAGAGCCCTGGACAGGTACCCAACCTCCCTCCTGCTGCTGACATTTCACAACACAGAGTCTGAGATAACAACCTAAGCTCTGATCGGGTACTAAGATACTGCAAAACACAACAGCCTGCTTGATAAGCCAAGAGTCCCTCTTCAAGCACTCGATATGGAGCTGTCTGCCAGGTCCAGGCATGTGAACTGGGACTTGAAAGGTTGGCCCTGAAGCCTGGAAGGTCCCATCCTGGAAAATAAGATGGGTTTCTACATCGATCGAGCAGAGCCAAAGTCAGGGCAGCTTCCCTGTGAAACTACCTGGGGTTCCTGCAACAAGATTTTTTTTTCCCTCTAATAAAATGCAGTCTATCAAAATGAACATCAAAGGGAAGGCTCCTGTCTTCAGGAAGAGGTTTTTTTCCAAAGATGACATCCTAGTCTTTATTAAAATACCACAGAGCTGCTGTCTTGTGACACTCATGCTTCCATCACGTCAGCGAAGTGCCGAAAACAAACCTGAAGGAAACGTGCAATGCAGATGTGACAGCCTCAGTGCTCAGAGAGAGAACAAAACCAATCCACCCTGCTTTAGAAAAATCAGATCAAGGGCTTGTCACGTTTACTTTAGCAAGAAAAACCCCATAATCATCTGAAGGGCATGACTGTGATCACTGCATAAGGTCCTTGAAATGCCACGTCTGAGCTGCATCCAGCCGTGGCAGCAGGAATCTCCAAGCAGCTTCCACGCTCACAACACAAGAGCATGGGGTTGCACATCCAGGTGAAGGACACAACCTAATTTTTTTTGTTAAAGCACTTTTTTTGTGCCTCTTAGGGTCTTTGCTGCGTGGCTGCTCCGATGCACAGACCTGCCTGCCTGCACTCGCACTGGCGGAAGGCAGCGGGGTGTTAGGCTGGATGGGACTGAAACCAAAGCTCCTTTCTACTCCCCGGGGTCACCAGACTGCTCCTTCCCTGCCTGGGGCCAAGCACCGCTTCTCTGTTTGCTGCGAGGGGGGGTGGCCATTTCCAGTCCCCCAGCACGGGGACAATGCCACATCTGTGCCCAAGAGCCATCAACCATTTACGGGCTGTTATAAATAACACCATTTATTCCATTACAAGAGCTCTGTGATTTTCCGATCCAAAGACCCTCAAAACCCACTTGCCGGTCTAGCCCCTCGCCATCCAGCAGACCTGAGCGACGTTGTCTGCAGCGTGCTTAACACACCCCCTGATTATCAGGGTAAATCCAAAAGACAGACGGTGATCGCTACCGCTCCACACACCCCTCACCCCAGATCCTGTCTGTCCCCACCACTGACCCAGGGAAGCCAAGGCGTGCTAAAAGCACTCATCATTACCCATCCCGAACATCCTCCAGGACCTGAAGGAATTCCCTGCACTCTGCTGGAATTTGGTGTTTTACCCACACAGCCGCTAACCAATTAGTGCTAACTTCTAATTAGAAAGACCAAAGCCACGGGAGAGCCGGCGTTTGTGCCTGTGGAGCACCGATGAACAAAATAATTAGAACCACCCTGAAGGGAACAGAAGGATTATAAAACCCCAAGCCCACCTCCACTCCATCCCTGCCGTAACAAAGATAAGATTTTAGTTTTTTTAAAAAAAAAGGATGAGACTACAACTGGTCTTTGGCTAGGTGAACCTGACATCACTCCGGATGGCCGGGTGAGAGGGATGCTCTGCTCGATGCCCCCCCCTGCAGCTACACAGATATCCTCTGCACAACCTTTTAACGGAGCTCAAGTTTCTCCTGAGGACTCTCGGCAGCAGCTAGAAGCAATACAGCCAAACACCCTGCTCCTCTTGCCAAACAAGAAGGCTGCAGAGGCCATGGCAACAAGGTGATGCTGTGCTTCAGCCCTCTCCTGTGCAGAGTGCCGTGAGCACAGCAGGTCAGGCGTGATGCTCCTCTCCTTACCTACCAAGGGTCCTGTCATTAGGTTCAAGGGTTTTTTTGTTTCAAGAGGCTTGTAACAGGAACATATTACAAGTATTATTTATTAAAAGCAACTCAGTTTTGCAGTGGCGTTTGGTGCAGTTTATTTTGAACACCAAAGCCAAGACACAAGGTTGGTGTCTCCATCCTTAACTTCCACAGACAGGTGCACACAATCTAACACCTAAGCACCTAAGGGGCCTCTCACATGCACAGCTAGGAGCAAAATACAAAATCTTAGTGGTGTCCTAGACAAATAATTCTCACTCCAGAGAAAATTACGAGGAACATCAGCTGGACCGTATCAGTCACATCTCCCATGCCATTCCCAGGTGGTGGGGACCCAGAAGCAACCTGAGGCATGCAGCACCCGTGTCTCTCAGGGCAGGAACCCAGCTGGGCACACGAATATCTCTGCTGTGCTCCTGCTTGCACAGGGAAGCAGAAGTGCAAACACACCAGCAGCATTTGGGAAAGCATTTGTAAAACTATGGTAGTCAGAACAGGACTTTTCCCTTGACTGGTAACTCAGCAACTTCAAGGAAAGATTTTAAATATTAAAGACTAATGGGTAGAATTAGGCAATATTTTCTAGTGATGTCTGGTTTCTCTATCAGCTTTTCAAAAGCCTGACTCATTGGAAGTATGCACATTCCCATCCCTCTGGAGAAGAGCTCTTTCTTTTCCTCCTTACCTTGTCACTGTTTCTGTATTTGCTCCATTTCTTCAGCATCTTTAGCCACTTGTCCACACGTTCGATTTCCTGCTGTTTTTGCTGGTGCGAGGGGGAAGAAGACAAGACAAATTTAAGAAAAAAAGCCCCAGGAGATACGTCCTGAAAACATGAAACTTCATTCTCTTCTATGCAAAGACCTTGCATTGGGGATGGGAATAATCCACAGGTGCTTGTAGGAACTGGTAATTTCAACCCGTGGTAGTTAAAGCAGCATTGGTAAGAACAATGAGACACACAGGCTTAACAACCTCCACTGCTTTCCCCCGTGTGCGCGATCCCCTTTTCAAGCCACAGCTGCTGAGCACTGTGCCAAAGCAGAGGGAAAAGACTTGTTCTGGAGAACAAGTCTAGAGCACAAGTCTTATGAGGAGCGGCTGAGGGAACTGGGGTTGTTTAGTCCGGAGAAAGGAGGCTGAGGGGAGACCTTATTGCTCTCTACAACTACCTGAAAGGAGGTTGTAGCAAGGCGGGTGTTGGTCTCTTCTCCCAGGTAACAAGTGATAGGACAAGAGGAAACAGCCTCAAGTTGCACCAAGGGAGGTTTAGATTGGATATCAGGAAAAATTTATTCACAGAAAGGGTTATCAAGCAGTGGAACAGGCTGCCCAGGGAAGTGGTGGAGTCACCATCCCTGGAGGTATTTAAAATAGTAGATGTGGTGCTTAGGGACATGGTTTAGTGGCAGACTTGGTAGTGTTAGGTTAACGGTTGGACTCGATGATCTTAAAGGTCCTTTCTAACCAAAACGACTCTATGATTCTATGAAAAGCTCAAAATTGCTTTAAAAGGTGCGATTTCAATGTAGGAGGGGAGATGACTGACCCAGCAAAATAAAAGCTCCAACAGCCAGGCATCGTGCAGAGTTCACACCTCTGCGTAAGCAGCAGTGACCAGCGGGTGCTGGCTACCTGCTTCATTCTCACTTCCACATTCATCTCCTCAAAAACCGTCCCCTCCCCAGCCAGTGTGATAAGGACCTGATACCCATGACGTCAGAGCTGGCAGCTCTCACCTTCTCCTCCAAGGCTGTGCGGGTCGGCAGCTCCCGCTCACTGGAAAAGCAAGGGGTCACCGGTTACTCTATGCGCAAGAAAGGGTTCAGAGGAGCGTGGGATGCTGCAGGTTGGGGACCACCCCGGGCAACTGAGAAGATATGGCTTGGGGGCTTCGTGCCTTTCCTACAGCTGTCCCTGATGAAGATGCAGAGGAAGCACCAGCAAAAATCCCACCACCCTACAGCAGCTGCTGAGGGGTAATCAAGCACTGGACTTTGCTGGAAATCCTGGGTATAAAGCTCTTCTTCATTATACATACGATCAGCAATTAAAGTGTGGGGAGGGGGAGATGATTTCTGGACACCAATTGCTTCGAACCCCCCTCCTGCACACAAAACACCTATTATAACTTTTGTTCGGATTTCTTTTAAACATTCTTCCCAGGCACAGGGTGTGCATCTAATTCATCTGTGCCTTGCTTAGGATGGGGATTTCCTAAGGGAACTGAGAACAATCAGACTTCTTGTCTCATTTCTTCCTACACCTCCCTGAATCATCAGGTGCAAACGCAAGAGCCTCTCCCTCTGTGACACACCATGGGCCTCCACCGAGGCACAGGAGCACCAGCCTGCACCTCCTGACACTAGGCTTGTGATGAGAAACAATTTCTGAGCCTTGCCTTGCAGCAGATTCAAAGCATTAGAGTGTTTGAACATGTGTGACTGGGGGAGAAGGCACATCTAGTCTTTCCTCCTGCATTTGGGATAGATCAAGCCAGGCCACAGAGCGGCTTATAGGAACGATGCTGGGTCCACCACACTCGATGCACATGGATGGTCTGGACAGACACGTGGCTCAGAGAGGACAGGAAAGGGTAGGAGGACTTACTGCAGGAATCCAAACCGGTCTGTAACTTTATACAGAGTGAAATCGGCATCTTCCCACGGGTCAATCTGAGCTCCTTCCTGCCTGCCCTGAAAGCAGAAAGGACACCCATGAGCTGGCCCCAGCACTGGGAATGCCCCAGTGCCTGCACCCTGTCCCCAGCGCGTGCATCTCTCCCTCCCCGCACGCTAGAAGGCACAGAGCCATTTGTCTCTAAAGAGACAAGTATAACACAGGCAAGAGAAAAATGTGCAAGTACAGTCTATCCAGCGTCTGCTATGGGCTGGGAAGGGCTGTACATCAGAGAAACCAGTGCTGTCGGGCATAAGCCATCCTGGTGTTAAGGGAGCGCTGAAGCACTAGAAGCCCAGGGCCTTTGGGCATCCGTGCAGAGCACACATGGGATCTGCGAGAAACCCTGGGCATGTGGTTAGAGGGGATGTGCAGGCAGAAGCAGGTAGGGAGAGCCGTCACGACACCTGATGGCACGAGGGTTATTGGGGTGATGCCTGCAGGGAGGCAAAAGTTCTTATTTGAAGCATTCCTAATCAATTAAATAGCTTCAGCCTTAGCCAGCATGTCAGGGAGAAACACGAGGTTGGTACCTTCTCATACTTGGCAACGATCTCCGCTTTTTCCTGGGCTATTAAAGACTCTATATCTTTCTTCATGTCAGAAGCTGTAAGGCAAAAAAAAAAAAAAAGAAGGGGGGGGAAAGGAGATAAGTAAATGTGTACACAGCATGGGAAATGTTTTACGAAAGTGCCAACAGAAAAAATCTTTGCTGACAACCTTAGTTTCCAGCCGTATCCCACAGTGAAAAATAGGCTCAGGTTGAAAAGCCCCTGTACGAAGCGTGCACGGAGCTTGACTGCACGCAGCAGGACTGCCAGCTCCCTGCTCTCTGACAGGGACACAACTGAATCTGAGCAAGGGGGATTCTTGTCTGCTGTAAGACAAGACACCGTGTCTTTGTTCTTAGGCACGCACACAAAAGACATCCTGCTTTTAAATCGAGACATGCAAACCAGTCACAGAGCCTTCGCATCACACAGGTCGCGTGCCAGCTGGGCGCTGCACAGCACAGCGTTCGTGTGGGTGACAGCAAACCACCACGCTCTTGCCCTCAGCTATGGATGTGAAGCCACGAGATGCTCTGTAGGGGCATCCGAAGGCAGATTTAACATCAAAGGAGAAACTAAATGGAGAAGCTTTTGCCTACTGAAGTGTGCATGCAACAAGTAAACTGGCCTCTAGATGATTACCTTCTATACACACCCCCAAAAGAAAAACAACACAGCAGCAAGATGACTGCAGAGTCCCCATCTACTCCGAGACGGACCAGTCTTGGTCTAAACAAGACCCAGTCTAGCTCCCCGAGGTCTGTGCCCACTGCTCTGCTTCATCCCATACACATACATACGAGCGAGATAACTTCCCACATCAAACACAACTTGAGTGTTGTCTTGTACAACCCCAAAGGAGCACCCTCCCTGTCAAGCCATAACTAGTTTCTCACTGTTCACCAAAGGAAAAGGTTGATCTAACACACTGAGGAGACAATACGGGCAGACAAAATCCCCAGGGAACCACAGTCCCCATGGGGTGGCTGCAAGGAAGAGGGCAGAGGGAAGGTCTACCAAGTCCTCCTCTGAAGCTCTATGAAGCCACGACCAGCCCAGCTCAGACCGCACAATGGCTACAGCACCACCGCAAGCCACATTACCCAAACCTTCAGGCCCTGGAAGCGATGCTGCCGCAGTGCAGTCCTGGCCATGGCAGTCCTCAGGCATGGAGGACGGCAGTAGGGACAGGCAGCCAATGGGGATGGACTCATCTCCAGCCCACTGACCACATTCCCAAGTGCTCTGTAAACAGACAGACTCCAACCAGCCTCAGAGCTATACATCTTCCTGGTACCTTCCCCTTGCTCCTCTTCCCCAGTGCTTGGTTGCCTTTTTTTTAAAAAAAAAAGCTTTTAAAAGTAGTTTTAAGTTTTTCCCACACTTCTGCTGCAAATTATAAACCCTACTCAGTGCAGAAAGGGTAAGCACTGAGAAGTCATGCTGTGATATCACCTACATGGCTCCATCCTTCAGAGTCCTGCTAACTCGCCACACATCACAGATGGATACTACGCATTTTGAGAACAGCTAGGTAAAATAGTTTTAGTCCACAGTTGCAAGTGGCTTAGCATTTGGAAAAATTTTTGAACACTTAAGAGTATAAAGCCTCTTAGAATAGCTTGTTATAGAGGCAGACTGCATTTTCCCAGCTCTAAGGAGGTTTTGCCTATTTTGCTTGCTGTAAAAAGAGTCAGCAGGGTTGGGAAAAAACTGTTAAGAGCCACTATTTTCCCCATTGTCACATTGTGAATGATCCAGTGATTTACCCAGAACATCTGAAAGCTAAACAACTTCAATAATACAGTCCAGAGGTTTCTTGTAGGGTTTGAAAGGAGCTCCCTGGGACATCTGGGATCCCCCTAGCAGAACAGAGTTGAAAGCCTCCCACAAGAAATTAAAAAATTTTGCAAAGCCTTTTCAAAATAAAAAAGAGCAGGTTGACTCCTGTATTGCGTCTAAAGATGGAAAGTAAATCCTGGTCCTTTCCCAAAGCACTGGTGACTACCTCCTTGCAGAGAAGAGGAGCATTGCTACCCACAGGTAAAAACACTGCGCAATAGCTGCTCAAGAACAAGTTCACTCCAAGCTGCCATTGCAGCTCTTTAATGGACATCAGGAGCCATCCTGACCTCCCTTCAGGAGGAACCTGAAGGGTTCTTGTTGTAGGACACGCTACCCCAGCTTCTGGCTGGAGCTGCACCTTGGTGAGCCACCGCACAGCTGGCTGCGGCAGCGCTTGGCACCAGACAAGCCAGAGCAGCCAAAGGCGTTGCACTTGGGATGATATGAAGAACGTGATTTTAACTTGAGGCGAAAAAAAAGAGCAATTAAAAAAAGAAACTGGGGAGATACGATGAGCAAAAGCATCAGCACTCTCCAAGGCTCAGCTCACTTCTCTGCACCTTCAGATGTCCGTAAGTGATTATTTGTCTCATCTTACCAACTCCTTAATGCAGCCTGCACGCTGCCACCATGTCTTTCAGATGCAGTTGGAGATGGCCAAGACATCCACCTTTCCCTAACTCTTAATTTCGAAAGCAGCCATCGCTTCTGGTTGCCAGCAGTGTGATAGAAATATTAAACCACACGCAATAATGAGGGCTACCAGGGCAGCTCTTCCACAACACGTTATCAGCCAACAGCACAGGCATTTCACTGCTTTACACTCATCTGTGCAGACACTGGAAAAAAGCAAACTCTTCAAATTCACAGCAGGAACAGGTCTCTCTTTCCCCATTATTGACTCCACAATCAAAACAGAGCAAGGACAGAAACATTAAAGTGTATTTTTTTTCTTTATTTTTCCAAGCTGCAGCTCTTAGTTCAAATGTTCCCATGAATTTTGCTCAACACACGTTAATCGCAGCTTCATTTTTCAAAGTAGCAAGGTCTGAGTAACTGTCTCATGGTGTCATCTAATATATCTGCATCTTCTCCTTCTCACATCTTTCTTCTGCAAAGTTTAACTCAAAGGCAAATTCACTTCCCCATTTCTGACATTGTTTTTTGGCTATTATGGGGCCAAAGAATTCAAATGAGGTCCTCCATGTGCTGCTAAAAATACAAATATTCTGTAGACTGGAGGGAAAAAATAAACTGTATGTCAAATTAAATGGGCAATTTTTCAAGACCTTTACAAAATGGAAGTTATTCTGAACGTCTCTGACCACAATCTGTAATAGAATAACCAGAGGAAGAGCGACTAGGTAACACGGGAGGGTTTACACAGCAGAAGGCAACAGCAAGACCACATATATTTTGGCATCCGCCTCTGCGAAAGCCTCTCCGCAGCCAGAAAAGCCAGACTGGTGCAAAGGCGCCAGTTTTACATCTCATGCCTGGAATGTGCACATTTGTTTTCTCTTTCCACTACAATAGCGCAAAAGTCCAAATTTAGGAAAAAACTTGAAAGCAGAGAAAATGGTTGATGGCAGTGGGAGGGCTGGAGATGGCAAGCGGCTGCACCGGCCTCGGCGTCTGACCACAATGCCGCTGCTTTTTGGAGTACAAAAGCGATGCTGTGCTCAACCAGCTGGTTTCCAAAGTTCTCTGGAGAGGGAAGAGAATACAGCTTAGCTCTGTAACAGCCTATGTTGGACACAGATATTGAATATGGATATTTTTATTATTTAATTCTGCGCATACTTGAACTCCCGAGTAGTCTGACACCAAGAAGTTATAGCATTTCCTTAAGGGAAATGACACTTTCTGTATATGAAAACTACCGAGACATTTATTTTCTGGAGAGTTTGACGAAGCACATAAGTCTGCCCTGATATAAACAGGCTACCTATAAATAGGCGCAGCCTGTACCTGCCATGCTTCTCCATATACCTATATAAGACTGAAGACTGTTTTTTTCCCTAATACACCACTCAGATGACTTTCTCAAGCCTGCCATCCAATTTTCTCCTGCGAGTAATGTATTTTCCCAGCTAACAGCGTTTTTTTTTCCATGATAAACACACAAGGTGAAGCAGCTATAACAGGAATGGAAAGAAAATGTGAACAATGTGAGAATGGTATTAGATAAATTTACTAAGATATAAGCAACTGAAAGCCCCAAGCCATGCACACTTAAATTCAACTGGGAAACACAGTTACCAACTAACTAGTTCCTTTTAAAAAGAATGAGCTGAAAAACCCCACGCTCTGTCACCTCACACTAAAACTTGCAGGTTTCAGTTTACAATTTAAGGAAGTAAAAATTAATCCAAGCAACAGTAAACCTAAAGATGCTTAATGAAAATGTATATTACTGCCTACCTGCATTGAACACTATCTAGCCATTAGCAAACCCGAAATAAAATATCCAAATTTTGGATGAGAACAACTTTCCTGAAATTAATTCACCAGCTGGGATCTCAAGTATTGGCAGCGGAAAGAAGGTGTCTGCATCAAAAATCCAAGACTTGGTGCAAAAATTGCTATCCATAAATCAGATTTACTGTTACAACCCTCCCCCAAAAGTCCCGTATTTTTCCAGAAAGATCTGCTGAGCTCCTGCACAGGGTGGTACCCGCTGGGACCAGCCTGGCCGGGAGCATGGGAACGACTGGCCACCAGTCACCCAACCTGCATGTTGCAACCCAGAAGAGGAACCAAGCATTTCCCACGGCCCGGCGGCAGTGCTGCCCATGCCGCGGCCAGGGAGGGGACACACACACATTCCCCGTCACCCCCAACCACGACACATGTCTCCATTAGTAATCACCCTGCCTGGTTTGCTCCCTCTGTGCCAGTACCTGCAGAAGATACAGACACTGCCACCTCTTTCCAGAGGTCGCTTGCCAAGGCCACATCTGCAGCCCTCTGCTCACCACCTGGTCCCACTCTCCCCACTGCTCAATTTATATGAAACAAGGACACACTTCCAGTAAACTCCACCAGGACGTGAGACCTGTATGCAGAATTCAATCCACCAAAAATGCAAATTGATGTGGTCTAAGGACTGGAGCTGAGACATCAAAGGCTCAGCTGACAGGCCCTGCAGAGGGTTGCAGATGGTTGCACATCAGCATGTCTTCAGACGCCCTCCCAGAAATTCACTGCAACCATGACTCCAGACATGACTCCTCTGAGCCCTCCTTGCAAAGTAGTTTTGCTGTTGGGACCTTGGCCAGAAAGCAGTTTCCCAGCCTCTGAACGGAGTAGCTGTGGTGGTGCTACCAAGCAACCCATCTGAGTCAAAGCTGCTGAATTTTCAGTCTCTTCAAGCCCTTTCTGCCTCCTTACAAGGAAAGTACAAAAGTTTAACATGCTTTTATAGTGGTTTTACACAGGTTTTACACTGTCAGGCTGCACTGGCATCAGACTGTACTGCTCAACTTCACCATTTTGTTGCATGGTGAACTGCAGATCCAGTGTCACTTGGCAGAAGGGCTTTTGAAAATGAAAATATCAGTAAAATCTCCTCCTCTTTTTAGGAAGTTCAGCATAGCATCATGTTCTCAACCTTGGGCTGGATTTGGGGATATTCTGGAACCCAACTTCTAAATATTTTATACTGTAGAAAAGTATCTACTCAAGCCACTTGAGACTACAGACTATATGTTTTGGTTATTTCTCAGTTCCCGCTGCATCCACCAGCTACAGCAAATCAAAGGCAAGCACGAAGCAGGTGTACAGCTGAATACTGTTGAGTTACAAAATTTTAACAACAGTTACGTCCCCCAGGCAGAGTCATCTCAACCGCCTCCACCCCTCCTCAATACGCTCCATCTCCAGGGCAAAACTTGTAGAATTTGCATTTTTGCTTCAGTAACTTCTCACAGCACCGTATGTTTCTCCTGTCCAGCGGCACCCAAGTCCACGCAAACGTGTACGATTTTTTTTTCTGCATGCTATTGCAAGCAGAAGGTCATTCAAAAAGGAGAAATGAGTTTAGGTGAAGATGTGTTGGAGTCCTGAATGTGCCCAATTAGCTACTAATAGAGACTGCTGTTAGGAGGAAGAAAAAAAAAAAAAAGCAAGCTCATTTTGACACACTGTACTTAAACACCACACTGGCCTGTATCAGACTGAAACTGCTGCTGTGGAATAAAGTCAAAAAGGTACGTACCTACTGCAACCACATCCACCACTGCTGAAACTCAACCAGTTGCCGTTCCTGTTTCGTGTTCTATTTTAAAAGCACATTTTAACACAGCGTTTTGTATCTTTAGCTGTCTATAGTACGAACCTGCAATTTTTCCTTTAGGGGAACAGGCTTAAAGGAAATGCTTATGCATCTGTATAAGTGGAAATGCTTATACAACACCTGCTAAGAGGTGAGACCCTCGTACGAGGCGCACCTGCAGTCTGCACCACTTCCCAGCAAAGTATTGCTCTCACTTGTAAAGCTACTACTAGTTGTAACAGTGACTCGTGCGTTTGCACACCCTGGAATAAACCCGGCCATGCGAAGTGGTGCAACAGTGCTTACAAAGCAGCTAAAGCAAGCTGTGAAAAGTTGAATAAACCCTATCAGGGTTCTTTTAAGTGCATGAAACAGGCACCTCGGCACACTTCGAACCATGCAGGCTACTGGCTCGCAGCAAACTCCCCGTCCTGGTTGCCTGGTATAATTTGGGGGACACAGTCAGCAGTTGCGAGCAGAGCGGAGCTGTCACCAGAGGCTCCTCTCTCACGTGCTTAAAGCCTTTCAAAAGCAAAGCTGCGGGGTCACACCACTGCACATACCTACCAAGCATGAACCAAAATGAGCACGGCTTTGGGTCTGCTTTGATTGCGTGGCCACGGCCCAAGGAAACCTCAAAGCCTCCCAAGCTGTGCAGAAGGAGCCAGCGCGCAGGGCTGCATGCCTGGGACGTGACAAGCTGCAGCAGGAAGCGACGGCCATGTGCCACCAACTGCAGGCAGAGCTTCTGCTTCACAAGACCTGGCTCCCCACACGGAAGCCAAGCTGCTCTCAAGGTCTTGCTACAAGACTGGCCAGCGTCCCCACCTGCGGCGGCACAGCTGCTGCAGTATTTTTTACTAGAAACCCAAATTTCAATCCCAAAACGGACAACACACTCAATGTGCTTGCATGGAGGACTTCTGCTGATCCCCATCCGCAGCTCCTCTCTCATTAACAAACCCAGACTGCAAATGCCCTGGCCAGGCACCAGCTTCTAAACAACACGTCACCAGACTTCACATCACCAATCTTAGCCCAAATCCGGCACTCACTTACAACCCTGCTACCGACAAGGAAATCAGACTTGCACTCACAAAGTGAATTACGACTTCAGGAATGAAATTACTATCAAGCAGGATGAACCAAGATACAGGAGATCCTGTTTGCATGTTTATTTCCTTGACTACAACAAAAACTCAAGAGCACACAAGCATGCTTTTTTTTTTTTTTTAAGAGTGTAAGGAGCACTAAGCCAGCTGAATTGCAAGGAGGTTTATGTTTTAACTGTCTCAGGGTCTTGGAAAATGACTGCCCATAGATCACTTTATACGGGTGATGCTTGACATATGCAGTACAGATAGAAATCACAGGATTACAGCAAATTCAAATGAGTTCTCGTCCCAGTAAACTTGCATTGTATCCAGAACTGTGCTGGATAAAAACATTCTCACCTCCCTTAGCAGTGGCACTGGGAACACCCAAGTGAGAACCTCCACTGCAACTCGCTTTGACACCACCACCAAGATCCCAACAAGCCAGAGCACCCAGCATCATCACCAGACAAGATCCTGATGATTTATTAGCACACGTACCCACAGCACACAACGGCTCTCAGGGCTATTCTCATCTGCTCCGGAGCTGGTCTGTGAGTTTGGAGAAGGAAGTGTGGAAACGCGACCTGGCTCCAAGCAATGTGCCCTTACCTAAGCCTGGTATCAGGTGCCAAGACGCATCTGTTCAGCTGGAGTCGTCCTCTCCCCTGCGGGCATCTACCTGCCAGGAGATGGTTGTCTGTGCCGTGGGGTGGTGAGGACCCCCAGCCGCCGCAGCCCACTGCTCAAACACCCTTCGGCCTCACTTGCGCTGCCCCAGCTCCGTGCGGCAGCTCTCCCCTCCGCTCCTCCGGCATGCGAGGCCTCGCCGCGAGCGGCTGGGGGAAAAGGCAAGGCGGGAGGCAATCCGCACGCAGGCTCTCCCCCCGCACTCACTGCAAAGGAAATAAGAAGTTGGTAAGTTTTCCAGTTCTGGCATGGCAGATACACCGTCTTTTACCAGCGCAGCGGTCTGTGCCCACAGGGGAACGGCAGGTCCCGTTGGAGCGGGCAGCAAGGCAGCGCCTCAGCCCGGTGGGGAAGGAACAGGCTGTAACAGGAGGGCACCCAATGGCTGAAAGTAAACTACGCTCATCTGCGCTGCGAGAAAACCCTTGGTGTGGGTCATGCTTGGATTTTGTTGATTTGGGGGGTTTTTCAGGATGAGTTTCCTCCCCACCCAGCTCACAGCATCAGCCCAGCCCAGCATGGACTTGCTCTAACACAGAGGACACATTATAGGGATTTTGTCTCGGGCTGGGCAGGAATTTTACAACTATCCGACCATATGTGCCAGGTATTAGAAAACCAGCCTGCATGCCTCCTGCTGCACAGCATCATCTTGTCCGGGGTGTTTATCCAGGGATGCTCAGCTCAGACACAACCCAGCACGTGGTTTGCAGCAGGGGGCTGTGTTTTACCCATTTTCTGGCCTGGCTGAGTGCCGGGGGATGGAGGGGCTTCCCATGCAGATCTCAGAGTCCATCTCACCTTGTACCTGCAGACACGTGCTACCGGCAACACAGCAGGCACAATATGCCCCCTGCCCCAGCCAAAGGCACAGCATTACACCCGACTTCAGCCAATCTAAGAGCATGTTGCCGCCAAGGAGGGACGCAGTGGGGGGTCCAGGCCATTCCCCCAGGACCAAGCTGGGGGAATGGGAGAAGCAGCATGTGGGACTTTGGTCAGGTTAAGACCAGTAACACAACATCACCGACTCGTGCAGTGTAAGAGCTGGCACCGGCAGTGCCACCTGAGTCACCTTCCAGCGCTCGCAGTTCCTACCTGATACATCCAAACAGCTAACGCAGTTCAAAGGACACCAGAGTCCAACATATAGCTATCATTGTTTTTAAAACAAGTTTTTAATCCCCACCTTAAGCAACACAGAGAAGCAACGCACTGGTTTCGCAAGCGTGAAATCGAGACATCACCCCAAAGCGTGATGCTTCAGTTTGGAGCCAGCAAGCACCAGGAGAGGGGAAGTGCGCACCGATGCCCAGGAGAGGAAGCACAGCTCGCTTTCGTCATGAGCGGCCATCCCCCTCACAAGCACCTGTGAATGGATTTTTCCCCATGTTCCTAGGCTGTCCTGTGATGAATTTCCCCGCTGTCACCCCTCCAGCACCCAGACACAACAACTTGGAGACTCCAAAGTGCAGAAGACTTCACACCCTTTCAGAGGTGGCCACCTTTATCATCAAGTAACCTATAACACAGATTACATTATATATACATTATATATACATTATCACATCTTACAATGTGGCTTACACACATTATAATGCAGATTACACACATTTCCCTCTGTTTTCCCGATTTGCACCCAGCTTTTAAAGCACGATGGCAAGCCGTGGTCACAACGATGACAATAATTTGCCACTAGACTATGGCAATACTGTGAAACCCAAATGCATTGGCCAAGTCTTAGTTACAGAAATAACTAACTACGTAAGGCTGTATTTACTTGCTATCCACCCTCCTCAACACTACCAGTGTGCACGGCAGCACTGCCAGTAGATAAAACCTCAGCCCTCTCACCACCATCCTTCCTGTGCGCCCAGCACTTACATCTCACTCTCATTTTCATACACATTATTTTGTGCTGTGCCATGGTGCTCAGGTTAAGGTCTCCCAAGGATGGAGATGGAAGGAGAGAAGCAAGAGGGCTGATAAAGAGATGTGCTCTCCTTCCTGCTTTACGCTTGGTAAGCCCAGCCTTGGTGCTTCTGCAAAGCTCAGCTGCTGCAATGCCAGAAGATGGGGCTTTAGACATAAGCTAAACCGTCCGAGCAGAACAGCAAGTCTACAAGCAATTCTTCAACAGCTTCTATTTTGAGACCTCACGGGGAATAAAAGAGCATCCAAGCTTTTTTTTTTTTTAAGCTATTTTTGACAGGAACTCATCTGCTCCAGACAACAACAGCAAAAAAACAACCAAACAAAAAACGGCACAAAAAAACCCAAGATGCATGATTTTTTTTTTTAAAGGCACCATTATTTAAATGATTTCTCATTAAAAAAAAAGAGAAGTAAACTGAAGAATGCAAAAGTCCACGTGCTGCTTTGGGAATTGAAGACTAATTTTCTCTCTGCATTCTCTCCTTCCTACATTCCAGTGTCTATAAAAAGGCCAGAAAAGCCATGGGAAAAAAAAAATACCCTTTTTTCAGGTGATGCACTGACCTGGAAAGGAACTACATAAACACAGAGCATAGGAAACAGCTTCTTCTGTTTGCTTAGAACTGGAAGAGCAGTTTACATTTCTTTAACCATAAACTAAAGGAAGCTACAACCATGGTCATTCTCCACTTGGACATGCATTCCTCTCAAAATATTGTATTTTATTCTTTTTTGGTCCATGTAGCAACATCACAGGACATGCTACTCTTCCCTTTTACCATGCCCATGGTCATTCTTGCCTCCAGCTATACATGGCAATTTTGGGCAAGCTAAAAGCTCTTATTGCTTCTCCTTTTGCTATTTAGAACTTTTCCTGCTTTTTGGCTTGGCCGCCACTGCCAGCTAGAGGCCACCCACACCTAACATGTGCCCAAAGCAGTGGGGTGAGGACACGCATCCTGGCTGATACCCAAGATGCCACCCTAGCACTGTGAAGCTAGCAATGCTCACTAGACAAAACCAAAGGAACGAGAATGCAAAAATAAGCTATTTTGCTGCAAGCAGCCTGTGCTCTCCTTAGCACAGAGGAGTGGCGTCTTTTTTAAAACACAAATAAGGAAATAACAAATGTACCATTATATAAATTCATTGGGACAGCAGATGAAATAAATGGGTAGGAAGTTAAAAATTCTAACTAACAACAAGATGCAGTTTGTCTATGGAAAACTCGCCCAAAATAATCATTGAGGTGAATGATTTATAAGTTATGGATATATAAGTTGAGTTAAAGTGAGACCCGCGCTGACCATGCGGGTCTTGCACTGTTTCCCAGAGCCCCTGGCTGCACCTCATTTTTAGGAGGGGAGGCAGCTTGAGCCATCAGCCTGACCCTGACACAGACCCAGACTAATGCCCATCCCCTAAGAAAATATGTATTTTAAATTAAGTTCTCTGAGTACCACCCTCATTCCTTCAACCACTTTAACGAGTTTAATCAGCTCATACTGCCTCCATATACAGAACTCCATGCAGTAAATTATTTGTATTTGGCAGCCTCTGCAGAGGACACTCCCTGACCGTTTTGCTGGCAGTACCTTGGACTGGACTTGCATTACCTTCAAACAGCATCTCTGGACGCTAACGAGCGAGCTGTTGTTAACTTCTTTTCTTCTACCAAAGCCCCACGCAAGCATGTCCAGTAACAGAAAAATTCGTGGAAACAAGAAGTATTTCATCTGACACTGGAAAGTACAGAGAAAATGTCTCCTAAAGTTCTTTTACAGCCTTGAACCATATGCAGGACAGCATTAGGATACACAAAATTTTTAAGGAGTACGAAAGCAATCTTTTTTTAATTACAACGTAACCTTTCCCTTTTTTTTTGTTTGTTGGTAACTTCTAAAATTACCCCAACTGAACAGTCGCAGGCATTTTTTGCTATTTTTTTGTGCAAAAGCAACATTTTATATAAACAAGAAAATTTAATGGTTATGTTCCCTTTGAGGAAATTGTTCACACAAGAAGCCCTCCCCTCTTCTGTTCGTGGAAAACATGTTTATAAAATCCAGCCAGAGGCGAAGACTTAAGGCAGACATAATGCTTCAGCTTATGAAACGGCAACGGTCATGTAGGACACCCTGTTAAATGCAGCTCGCCAGCTTAGGAGCGAATATAAAAATGACTCAAGGGGTGCTGGGGTTTTGGGTTTTTTTAATAGTGTTGAAATCAACATCCAGGTCATTTAGTCAGGGCTCCAAGATAGATCTTACAATTCACAGTGTATTTGGCTGTTACCACTTTACCATGGTTGACGTAGAACTAAACCTGACACTGAAAATGGATCCATTGAGACTGCTGGGGTTGAAAGACAGACATGCCACTTTCCAGTCAGGGAAAAGGACATGGTACTGATATTGTGGAGTACACCATGTTACTGCAATAACAGTTTCTGTACTTCAGATATAAGTGCAATGAAACGATGCTCAGGGGAGTGGTGGAAAGGCAGCTGGGCAGGTTGGTGCTGGACGCTGGTGAGAGCTCAGTGTGGAAGAGGCCGCAAATCTCTCGGTCACTGGCAAGGCGCCGGTGCTGGTAGCGGGCAGATGGTGAGATGCCACGCCAGGCCGTGACCAGCGGCAAGCAGCATCAGCTCCTGGCCATCAACAGCAACCAAAGCAGTGCTCCTGAAACTGTGGTCTGAGCCCACACCGCCAACCACAACCCCGTGCAAGCGTGGAGCACATCTCCCTGTCGCTGCAGTGGGGAGTCCCCACTCCCAGAGCAAAGCCACGCCAGTCCCTGCTGCAGTGGGTGTAAACAGCTGGCGCCTTTGCACATGTGCTTGGGGGATAAAATGAGTCTTCCCCCTCCTCTACCAGCCCCATGTTCACCCCAAAGCCCCCAGTGGCACTTTTTTCCTTGCAAACACTCCTTCAGCATTTTGGGTATCTCCTAGCTAGCTCACGTCACCACGCTGCTGTCTCACGGGCTTTACCGCAACAGCAGTGCTTTCCCCTGACCCGTGGCAGCAAGGCCAGCCGCCAGCATACACCCTCCGTCAGGGAGATGGCAGAGCACTGCCACACTTCGTGGCATGTACCACCGTGTGACGACGTATGCCCCCAGCATCCCTAGGCCACTTCAAACCAGTGTGAACCAGAAATTCAGGCTTGCTGACTCAGCATCTTCCCCACCCCTGGTTTGGAAACCTCCTGTGATGATCGCAACATTAGGAGGAGGCACAAATTCAGCTTGGTTTCTGGGGGAAGAACGCTACGCCTGAGGACATCATCTGGCTACACCCTCCTTTTACCCCAGGAGGGACTCAAAGGCAGAAGGGTGGCACAATGAATGGCCTGAGCCAGCCCCATATTTGGAGTCCAGCTCCATGTGGTGCACGGAGAGCCCCGAGCAGGTCTGGTGTGGACCCGAACCTCCAGGTGCCACCATGAAGCCCAGTACCCACAGGGATGTACAACTGAGTGAGCCAGGTGACATGGGCCCACATCAAACCAGACATTGTCTTTCCACTTCTGGTTTTTTGGAGGCATTCAGGCAGCACCTTTGATCAAATATGCTTGAGAAAGCAACACAAGGAACTTCAGAAAAACCAATGCTCAAAACCACAGTGGATCTATTACCTACAATTACTGTTTTCCGTGTGCTCAGCATTTCTGATGTGAATAATGGACAGCAACGGAAGTGGGATAAAAGCAAGTCAAAGGGGACCACAGCAGGCTCAAGTCTATTAATGAAAATGTTTTAGAAGGGTTTTTCCAGTGAAAGCTGAGCTTGCATGGGAAAGGTGATAGTACGCATGGAAGAAGAAAAAAATTACAAAAACCCCCTTCTTGGATGAGATAAAAAATGGAGGGAGAAGTTTAAGTAGATGAGAGCCTGTGGCAGTGATATAAAGACAAGCATTTGGTATGATGGAGAACCATGCAAGGCTGCCCATAAAAGCAGCAGCAGATGCTATTCTCCGCAGGAAACAAATGAACACAACTCAAGTATCGCCTGTGTTACAAGATCCAGTCTTACTTAACCGAAAACACACTCAGCTAAAGGCAAAAAAAAAAAAAAGATAATTCGAACTTGAAAGATGCATTTATCTTAAAAATGCTTTAACATTCACCCAACAAAGCAACAACTAGACAGTTTACTTAAAACATGCTCACTTAAAACAGTTCACTTATAAACACAAAATTTCATTTAATTGCTACAAAAGACATTTGCAAGCAGGATGATTTCCTCAGCAGCTTGGGAAATGGGAATCTTCCTGTTCCAAGATCAAAACCTGGGAAAGCTGAATGCATCCTACTGAAGTGCAGCTGGACTCGGCCCTGTGCAAGAAGGCTTGGAAAAGGGAAGTTGTCAATAAAGAAACATCTGAGGGCAGTAGAGGGTGTTTTGACAGGAAAGGCACAAGGAAATCACTCTTTTTTCCTAAAGAGTGGGGCCAACATGAAGAATAAGATCCATGCTTGAGTTAGAACATGCCTGCAGGCCTTCAGATAAGACTTCAAAATAGAATAGCAACTGCACGAGAGTTTTTTGCATTTTATTTTTTACAAAACATCAAGTCCTTCAGCAGGAAGGATTTTTCCAGAGAACAGAGCTGGTTCGCTCCTTATCATCACTGTTAGTTGAGTAGAGAGGAGCCTCTGCGAGCCCACCCTTTAATTTAAAGCACAGTTGCTTCAGCCTTGTCCTGGCTGAGTACAAACCAAGGCGTTCATCCTCCTGGTTCCTATTTCCCATGTAAGCCCAGGCCTGGATTCCCATCTTGGCTCACTGGTCGCAGACCTTCCTTTAGCACCTGCTTCAGACAGATGCACAGCTGCAGTGAAAGAAAAGCAGCGCCTTTCGCACCTTCTCCAAGTAGCCTGTCCTCTCCTCATGGATATCTCCCCACCGGCTCCTCTTCTAGGACCCACTGCAGGAGGGCGAGCGCCAAATCTCTTTTGCAGCCGTAAAGCCTGTGCCGCGCTAAAGCTATTACGCATTTCTCCCACTTCCTTCCATTGAGAGAAAACAAAAGCTTGTACTGCTGCTCACTGTTATCAGAAAATGTTTGCTTTCCAGATTGTTTCTCCTCTCCTCGTTTCAGAAGGGTTTTCAGCAGAATAACAGGCTCGCTCCCAAAGAAAAGCAGCAGGAGGTGATTTGGGACAGAGGCCCTTCAGAGCCCACCTGGCAAATCCAGCCCAGAGCCAGGTGCAGCCCAGTCCTGCCCTTCCCATCCCTGCTGGGGACCACTCGCTCCAGCACCTCCTCCATCACCTTATGGGTCCTGCAGAGGAGACGATGCTCCAGCTGCATGGACTGGAGAGACAGGGCCAACTCTGCACCACTGACCTGGCTTGAAGTGGCTGGCACTGTCTTCCAGCTGCAGACCGTCTCCAGAAGATCCTCTGCCCGCTCTGAGTATCTGCTGTATCATACTCAGAGTATAATACTTTGAGTATCTGCTGTTTCTCTCTTCTCACCATGCACTGCTCTTCCTTCCTGCCAGATCCCTTATCACCACGTTTCACTCCAAAACCACCCAGATGAAACTTCCACTCTTGCTGATGATGCTCTTTTGTTCAGCGACTGAAGGAAACAGTCTCGCACCAGGCACAAAGCCTGCAGTGCTCCTGCCAGTGAGCGACGCAGAATTAAACACAGGTGTCACATGAAAATATAGTGCCAAGCTTACAGTTCCCCAAAAAGCACACACTCGATCACCTTTTATTTTTAATGTATTTTTTTTAAGCAACCAGACTATCAAGTGTCAGGTCCCAAAACCAAGAAGGGCACGAAAAGTCCAAGTATTATTTACCACAACCCAAGCTGACCCCTTGCAAACTCCTCACTGAAATCTGCCCACGACAGCTGATGCCAAGCCCAAACAGCTTTCACACAGACATGGTGGTTCCCTGCAACAAAAGCATTACCCAGACAGCCACTCTGTACCGCGAACCCTGAAACCAACGCAAGGGAAAATGAGGAGCTGCAGACCACGCGCTCCCGCAGGAACTCAAGCACCAGCCCTGCACTGTCTGCTGGTGAAAGCTCCCAGGAGGTCCCATCCAGAAGAGGAAAGGTCAGGTCTTAACTCTAGCAATCACTTTGGCATGAGGCTCTACCGAAGGCTGAACAGATTTTGAAAGTATGAGCTTCAAAATAAATAAGTAAATTCTCGGTCCAAGAACACAGGAGAAAAGAAAGACCACTTTGGCAAGTTTCTGGTGGTAAATGATTCATAATCTTCAAGCAAGATCCTCTTTACTGTGGAGTAAAGTAGGATCCAGTCCTGCCTAGCCCTGGAGAAGCACGGGGCTTGCAAGCATCCCCACACCCCCGCAGCCCCGCTCTCCCCCGCTGGCAACTGCAGGATGTGGCCTCGGTGTTTCGGGGAGCAGCAACCATTTTTTTTTTCCTGACTCAAGGCTGCACCAGTGACTGCATGCAGTATTGACACCTTCAGTAAGCTGGGCTGTTGTTTATGACGGTGCATGTGGTTGTTTAAAAGGCACTACAGCATGAAAGGACTTGTTGACAAGCCATACAGTCTCAGCTCAGGTAATGTTTCCTTCATTTCATTTATTGCCAATTAGGAGAAACTCCTCATCACTGATTCAGGTATTGTTTATATATATTTTTTTTTCTCAAGTAAACAACCACTTAAACACCTTCCTTGTCCCTTCCTCAGGCTCAGCCTAAGCCATACACCTCTCCAGCCCCACTGCCAGGTTCAACTTCCCCGATGCCCACCCTGATGCAACAGCATGCCGTGGGTGCAGCACAGACACCTCTTGCCTGTCCTTCCTCCTGCCTGCGTTTACGTGGCGTGCGCTTATTATTTACACTCAGCTCAATTGCTTTCCTCACCCAATGTCATCAGAGGCAAGCACGGAGAAACACATAACTGTGCAGTTCACTTGGGAAAGCCCGACCATCTCTGCTGGTAACTACCAAGAGACAGCATCAGCAACCCAACCTGAAAACATTTCTCCTCTCCTGCTTTTTATACCACCGCTCTTTGAGAAGCTTTTTTATGGCCTTTTCACACCACTTTGATGTCTGCAAAAGCCCAGGACCAGCTCATCTGACCCCCAGGATCTATGCTGGCTTTTCAGTCTGTAGATATCAGGTGAGGAGAAACCCAGCAGCCTGTGGACTGATGAAGATGACCTTCAGGTTTTACACGGAAATTTGTTGGCTCTCTTATAATCTCAGAGACAATAACATTTGTAGGTAAGTCCCAAGTGCCTCCAGAGTCAGCTACAGCCCAAACCTCTACACAAAGACCTGAAATTTAAGCTGCCATTCCTTACGCTTGCCCTCCCATGGGATTCCTGCACTACAGCATCTCCATCAGCACGTCATTCCTCTGTCCAAGCTCTCCTCTTCCAACGTTTTAAACGTCCAAATTTAGTTTTTGATCCCATTCTCAACCGCTTTTAAGAAGTAGACAGTGGCAATCTTACAGTTGCTGCAGCTGAGGGAAAGGCTGAAGCACAAGCCACCCCTCTGACCTGGGAAAGGTCCCTCACGAGATGCACCCAACTCTAACATTGCACCCTCTTAGGCACTAAAATCCACTAGAACACAGATATAAATACTTCTCCCGCCTGTGGGCTGCTCCTGTCTCTTCTCCTCCCCGCAGCAACATGCCTTTGGCTGAAAAAGCTTCTGGAACTATAAAAACTTTCAATAAAGTGTTAGAGAAATGTATTATTAAGAGAAGGTCATAAAAGAACAACAACTTGAGAATAGCTGCAGCTAAAAATACCTGATCCCTACACGCCTTCTTTAGAGAAAACATTATCAGATGTAACTTCCCAATGGAAAAAACATGTTTGTTTGTTTTTTAATTAAGGTGGTATTTTGAACACTGGATTTTCTTGCCAGGGAACACAACAAGAGACCTTGGGAAAAGACCTTGTTTGCCACCTCAAAGATCCCACTTTTCTGTGCCAACTGATGGTAAGATACTGTCTGAAACTGGCACCTGCAAATCTGTATTTTCTTCTAGCATAACCTAACTTTGCAAAATAACTTTCTGAAGAGAACAAAGTATTTTGGCCACCCATACTGAGTTGCAGAGTGTTTGTGCAACACTAATTTATTTTTATTTTTTAATACTTCAGAGTATCGAGGTGGAGAATGTGGGAAGGAGATAACATCAACAAGAGGTGCAGCAGTGCAGAGAAAGCGTCGGCACAGCGCTGGAAACCACCTCTCATCTGATCCAAATCCTAGGTAGGACTGGTAAAATCTGCATTATGGACAGACTGAATTAGTTACTCAGTCTTCTGCCCAAAGTCCTCACCATCTGTAAAGGTTGTAACTGATGTTTACTGGACAGCAAAATAGCCATGATGTACAGCAACCTGATGGCTTCCTTCAACAGTAGGATGAGCAGAATAAAGGGAGTCAATTAAATGCCTCCCAGCAGAGAGTTTTGTACCATTTCATTGCTTAAATAAGCTCTGGTTTATTGATCACATAGAAAAATACCCAGGAATTACTGCAGGCAGGTAAGGGAACGCCGGTGCTGACATTTTAACAAACTGAGCACATACAAGGGGAAGGTTAGCACACCACAGCATGCTTTTTCCTCCAAAGATGTAAATGAAATTCAGGAACAACTTCTCCATAAGGTGCAGAAACCTTGTCCAGGTCACACTCTTTACTTTCTAACCCCTAACAAATACACACCTTTCCCCCATTCAGAAATGCTCAAAACAATACTTTTTGAAGAAACCACACACACAAAATAATTTTGTCCATTTCTTTGGTGGCCAACTCTTACCCTGCTGTCCCCCCCAGTTGCCCCCTTCCCTTCACCATAAAACAAGCAGCACATCTCATATGTGCCCATTCCCCCTGCTCTCTGCCTGTCCATACAGGCATTCATACCTTTAGTCCACCTGCTCCCCTGTCAAAGTTATTTGAAACTGGCCCGATGCCACACTTAGTAGCATCAAAGACACTGAGTGTGAAAGCCTCCTGCTTCCCTAAGAAGTCAGGGTGAATACCCACCAAAAAGCACTTCAAAGGACTGACCTGAAAGCGATGAGCAGGAAGACAACCACAGTTATGTTATACTGTTAAAAAGAGGAGATGCATCAGTCTGCTGGGGGACCTCCCTGTGCTCTCCCCGGAGGAGGAGGATTGGGGTTATCTTGAAGGACAGCCATCAAGCAGGACCACAGAGATGCACTGGGAAAGAGGCAGGGCTCAGCTTCACGGCCACCGCCTCCCTCCATCCGCTCAGCCCGGAGGAACTTGGAAGACGTGCCCACATGATGTCATTACTGGGCTGGCGTCTAAATAAAGGAAGCTTTTTATAGAATTTCCCACTGACAAACTTAATCTAGTAAACCCCGATAGCCAAGACTTCATCAAGCAGAAGGGAAAGAAAAGGGAAAACAATAACCGTATCACTGCCGGTGCCAGAGCAGGTGGGCGGCATCGCAGGAGAGAAACCAAAACAAACACAAATTTACTCCCCAATACCTGCATGTTGGATAAAAAGCACAGGTAAGAGCAGCATGTAACGTTAAGGGAGATGTGTTTTTACACCATCTGTCACAAGGAAGTGCAGCCTACTTCTGCACCAGGGTAGGGGAGAGAAGGATGAAGATGAGGAGGGAGGATAGAGAGATAAAAATTTTCCTTAAAGAGAGTAAATAAAATGTACTTCCATGTCAGAGGGGTTTTCCAGCTTCATATTACTCATGTGGCAATTACTGTGCTTCCTAAAAGCAAACTGGAGGCTTCTGCATATTCAGAAGACTCTTGGCTGCAAACACAATAAGCTCAAATCATCAGCAAGCAGCATTTGCTGGAAGTTCTCAGAAAAAAAAATACTAACGAAAGCAAAACCATCCGGCAGTTCGGTCAAGTTCACGCGTGCCTGCATGTCATCCTCTTCTTCGTAACTCTTCATCACTTCCACAGTGCTACTGAGCAGTTCCCCTTCCTCCCTCCGGTTCTCCCTGCATCTCCAGCCAGGCATCCACATGGAGAGTAGTTGCAATAGCCTAGTGACTCATGCTGCAGTAATGTGGGTGGAAACTGCTCCCATGCCCAGCTTCTGAGGACACAGCCTTTTATGGTATTTTTAGAGTGGAAGCTGTTGTGGTTTGTAGCACTTTGCCTTTTGTCTTGCAGGAGCCTCAGAGAAAAGAGCTCATGCTTCATCAGGGCTTCAGGACGCAACTGTGAGGAGCCCATGCAGGTGATGAGCAAGCAAACGCCAGGCTCTGTGGACTTCCTCGCCCGGCCATGCCAGGGATGCTCACGGATGTCACCCACTTCGTGCGGCAGCACCACAGTTCATCCACAGGCTCTCCCATCTCCGCCATGGGTCGTTGGGTGGCTCCACAGCCCCACAACCTCCAAACTAGATGTAAGAGTGGGGTGTGGGTGTGAGCTATTCTGTGGACACCTTAACTACTGCAGCCCAACTTTCTAAGGAGTCATTCCCTGTGTACCCTGAGTCTTACTACCCTGTGGCACTACACTAACAACCTCATCATTATCTCCAGTGACAAGCCACCAGACATAGTGTTTCTATGTACCCTTGATGGGCTGCTGGCATATGAAAAGCTGGCAGGGCTGTCAAGTCCCATCTGTCTTCCCTCAGGGTGAGCCGTTATCTTAGGACTGCATCTCTCCAGCAAGTACAAAATTAACTCTGCAGGGTTTCTACCCCACCAAAATTTAGCTGAAACAGGGCAAGAAGTATTAGGGAAAAGGAGGCAGGGATCAAAGAATCACAGAATGGTTAGGGTTGGAAGGGACCTCTGGAGATCAGCTAGTCCAACCCCCTGCCAAAGCAGGTTCCCCTAGAGCACGTTGCACAGGGTCGCATCCAGGCGGGTTTTGAATATCTCCAGAGAAGGAGACTCTACAACCTCCCTGGGCAGCCTGTTCCAGTGCTCTGTCACCCTCAAAGTAAAGATGTTTTTCCTCATATTGAGATAGAACTTCCCATTTTTCAGTTTGCGCCCATTGCCCCTTGTCCTGTCACTGGGCACCACTGAGAATAGTCTGGCCCTATCCTCTTGACACCCACTTTTAAGGTATTTGTGAGTATTGATAAGATCCCCCCTCAGTCTTCTCTTCTCCAGGCTAAACAGACGCAGCTCTCTCAGCCCTTCCTCCTACGAGAGATGCTCCAGTCCTCTGATCATCTTTGTAGCCCTCCGCTGGACTCTCTCCAGTAGTTCCTTGTCTTTTTTGAACTGGGGGGCCCAGATGTTGCACTGAAACCAGGTTAAAAGCATCAGGGAGAAGCGCAGTAGCAGAAAGTGCTCTCAGGACTCATGGACCACAGCACGTGCAACTCAAACTTGGCAAGGTAACGAAGCAGACTCAGCTGTGCTCTTTAAAAGCAGAGGGTCACATGTGAGATTAAAAGAGCATCCCAAAACGTTACCCCACAGGCTTGAAAGAGGACTCTGGTGGCAAACGTGCAGCAGATTGCTTTACAGGTCAGCTCTTTGCTCTCCTTTATACCTGAAGCATTATCTGCTCTAGAAAGTTTCCGCACCCCCAATCACGACTCCAACCAGCCGCTGATTTTAGTCCTTTTAAAGCTGTTAAATTCAAGAGGAAATTAAATTATAATCCACACATGCCTAAAAAGCCTGGAAGTAAAGCTATCGGGATAAAGGAAAAAGTAATAATCAATCCTCTGATGCAAAGCCACTGACATTAAAGATATTTTTTTTATTCCTTCTGAAAACCCAGTGAGCTCTGGAAGGAGTCAGCCTACCAGTCAGGACAGATGAACAACAGACCACCCCTCCAGACAGATTTCACCGAGTGGGAAGATGCAGTGGCAGGCTGCTCTGGAGTGACTTCTCAGGTACAAGAGGCACAGCGAAGGGGAAGTCTGGGGGAGGTCTGTGTCAGCAAGCACTACACAGCCCACAACATACCTTGGAGGTAAGCCAGAAAGTCAACAGCAGCAGACTGCTGCAACAAAAAACCCTCCAGCCCTACTGCAAGTGATTCAATGCATTGCCCTCAGCACATCAACCCCCAGCATCTGCTAAACAAGATGCCCCACACCAGGGGGACAGCCAGAGCTCCCCAGACAGACCAAGATGGAGTCTTCTGCTCCACGAGCAGATGAAACACGTTTCCAAATTTAGGAAGTCTTCCTGCTATTAGATAACAGATCAAGATTACAGAATTTATGTTTAAAAAAAAAATATTACATGAAAGGCTCCACCCTGTTCAAAGGAATACAATGAATTTCCTGTAGTCTGGCCCTAAAGACCACAACATCACACCTGATTACTATCCCATCTTACTCCTAAGTCCTGCAGAGCCAGCTTGGTTGTAGGAAAGCAAAATGAGCTTTGCCTTGCCTCATTTCTCATTGAACTACTAACTACACATAGCAGTGGCTGTGTAAGAGGTAGGGCAAGTTACTTAATTTTCATTACCCTTTACTTGGACCAGCATTATCAAATTTGACTTAAAAAAAAAGAAATCAGGAAGAAAAACAAACTGAACACAGTAATCAGCCTAAAGCTCATATGGACAGAAAAGGGACACATCCAAGCCTGAACTGGGGCTCACATCTCCCACACCAGAGAGACCTCTCTGTATGAAGCCTTTAGTTATCAAAAACTAACATTCATACCCCTGGGGAAGCCACAGAAAGGAGGAAATGCCGGTTTGCCCAGACACACTCAACTCCACAGTTGCTGCATGCGACTTGGTGCCCCTCTGACCTCAGTGTGCTGGCAGACCACAGGGACCCTGCCCCACGAGACCATCCACCCGCCTTTGCCTCCAGCTGTGCAGTACAACTTGCATTTAACACCATTTTGATACTTTCGCCCACAAACAAGAAAGCTTCCCCAGCCAGCAGGTTCTCTGCAAACCTAAAAGCATCAGATGCCGGTTCCTACGGAGCAGCAACCTCCCTTAATGCAGAAGTCAGCTGGTGCCAGCGCAGCATGGACTTGGATGCATCCATGCTTGGATGCAACCAGGCTTTGAGGCTGATGGTGTCTCCAAAGGAGCAAATCCAGACAGTCCCTCCAAGTGCTTGCAGCCCTCTCCTCCTCCTCCGAGTGCTCCGGTGACCGCCCTGCTGAACCCCACCAGAGCTGGCATACAGCTCCCCAGAGCAGACCAGCCTGTGGCTTGCTGGGATGGCTGCGCGAAGGGATGGATGTCTTTCGCCGTCTTCTTCATGGAGAAAGGGCACCCTTTAAAAGCAGGCTATGGAGGATAAAAGGCAGAGGCAATGTCTCTCCAGAGGAAGTCATCTGAAACATGGGAAGTTCTATCTCAATATGAGGAAAAACATCTTTACTTTGAGGGTGACAGAGCACTGGAACAGGCTGCCCAGGGAGGTTGTAGAGTCTCCTTCTCTGGAGATATTCAAAACCCGCCTGGACGCGACCCTGTGCAACGTGCTCTAGGGGAACCTGCTTTGGCAGGGGGTTGGACTAGCTGATCTCCAGAGGTCCCTTCCAACCCCAACCGTTCTGTGATTCTGTGAAGAGGCACAGGCTTACAGCACTGGTTAGCTGGAGGACACAACCCTGGCTCCACTGAAATGAATGGGAACACCGCTAATGAATTTACAATGAAACTCAGATTTCCGCTAGTCTTCACACAAGGCCCATCTGAACTAGAAAGAAGTGTTTGCTGGAAAGGCTTGGCTTCTCCATGCTCCAGTTCCTCATGAGTCTTCCCTGCTTATCTTCTTCCTTCCCCCTCCCAAATTTGCAGGTGGGTTTATGCCTACAGCAGCTTCTGCTCCAGACACTTTTCAAAGCAGTTTGCATCATCAGGGTTGAGCTTGATGTAATGACTACAGGAACACTTGCAATGAAAAAAAAAAAAAAAAAAGATAATCCGAGAAATTACGTCCTTCACAGTATCTGCAGATGGTGTGTTCCTCCCAGCAGGACCAAACTGTTTAAAAGACAGGTAAGAGCCTTCTGGAAGAAGATGCGGACAGTGGCAGCAGACCCTAACATCCAACTTTCAAAGCCCTTTAAGATGAAAAGAAAGTTCTTCATTGCCATCCCAGCTAGGAGAAAAGAAGGGGACAGCAGATCATGACACAGGTGGCGCTTAAAACAGACTGCCCGTCATTTTACAGGAAGGGGGGAAAAAACGGCAGAAAGAGAAGCATCCTACTGTGTGCAGACTTAACAATCTATTACCTCCATCAGTCCTTTGCAGGGTCACAGCCTTCAGCTAAGGATCTGCTTGGCTGGAACCAGTCTGCAAATTATACAGTAACTGGAGGCTTTAAAAGCCTTGCAAGAAAATGCAATTAAATAAATAAAAATCATCTGGGCAGGTTCTATCCGACAACTCATTTTTTTCCCCAAGCAATACCACGCTGCACGGAGAGACGTGGCATAAATCAACCCACTTTGGCAGCACACATGTAGCCAGGAAGGGCAGGACACGTCACCAAGCTGGTACACAGGGAACACCCTCCAAAGGGCTCTGTTTACCCAGAGGGAGCCAGTGCAATCCCTACACAAAGCCTGTAAGTACATTTAAGGCTCAAAAGTCATCCGAAACAGGTCCATTCTCCCCTCCCACTCCATAAATACAATCCAAATTGGGTCATCTCCTAACAATAAATGAATGACACTCATTTAAGCCTCCACTGCAGTGCTGACATAATCTTGGTCCTTTCATTCTCCTTGTACCGCAAGTGCTAAAGATGCTTTTGTACATCCTCTGAAGTAGTCCATTTAAAAAACCATGGTAACTGGGGCATTGCATTCAGCTGCTGTTGAAAAAAAAAGCCATTCCCCTTCCCTCTCAGTAGGCTCTTAGGAGGCTTGGACAGAAAAACATAGCTTAATTCAAACTCGCCTCCACCAGGATGGCTGGAGTTGGGCAGCAGGGATGAGGGCAAGCATGACTACTGGGTACCACTTGGGTCCGTGGTGTGAAGAACACCAGCAATATGATGGCATATGGAGAGAGAGAGCCCTTACCTGTGTCCTGCAGCTAAGCAGCATCCAGAAGTCCTATTTTAAGTCACCGAGCATGACAGTGCAACTGCAGCATTCAATAGATAACACATCATATTTTCTTTAAAAAACATTGAGTGCTCCTAAATCTCTCCAATTCTTTTTAGGGGATGACAGGATTATTCAGTCCAGTATTTTAGCATGACAAGGACTGGACCAACCAAGAAGCAAGATTTTCTATTATCTTTGCATGGCAGTAAAAGTTAAAGGGGTTTTGGTGGTGCTTTTTTTCTCTTGCTCATTCCTAACATCTCAGAGCTGTGACACTTTCCTGAACCACAGCTTTTGAAGTTTGTCTGCTGGCACTGGCATCCTCCTCCTTTCTGAAATGGAAACATTCAGAGGTGTGGGCAGAGAGATCAGGTGGAAAGAACAGGGCAGCTCCCACTAAAAAAGCCATTAACTGGGAAAAACACACCTTTGCAAAAAAGGGACATTTGTCTAAGATGGAAGGCCCATTATTTGGTTTTTTTTTTTTTAAAGAAAAACATTTATAGGTCTGCGTTCAGACAGGAAACAAACAAACAAAAAATCACATACACCCTGCTCACAGCCAAGTTTATGAATGTTTCAGCAACTGCCTCCTCCTTCAAGCAGCTGCCCAAATGCTTACCCAAACCTGGGCCCTCTGCCGCATCATCCGGCTGCCCTAACTAATGAGCTCCTCTGCTTGTAAACCCAAGCCTTGACAGACACTCTCTGGCACATGGGTAGGTAACACGTTCGGCACAGCCACAGATGCTCACTGCTCCCAACCTGCCGCAAGGCTTCTCCACCTCCTGCACCATGCACCTTGTGGGACACCAGCCCCTTAACTTCAGATCAGCAAAGGCTGGCACTTTGCAGCTCTGCTGCAGCAGGAACACAGAAGATCAGGAAAAAGCTCTCCAACAGCACTTGACTCTGCTTTGCAAATCCAGTCTGTGCCAAATTCCATCTCACAGCGGAAAGGACACATGGGCACACCAAGCCTCACAGAAGTTTAGCTCCCAGCACCACTAATGCCAACTACACTGTGGCAAGTCACCTTGTTTAATGCATGTTTAAGGGCATGTAGTGATAGGATGAGGAGTAACAGTTTTAAACTGAAAAAGGTAGATGTATATTAGATATTAGGAAGAAATTCTTTACTGTGAGGGTGGTGAAACACTGAAACAGGTTGCCCAGAGAAGTTGTGGATGCCCCCTCCCTGGCAGTGTTGAAGGCCAGGTTGGATGGGGCTTTGAGCAACCTGGTCTAGTGGAAAGGTGTCCCTGCCCATGGCAGGGGGGTTGGAACTAGATGATCTTTAAGGTCCCTTCCAACACAAACCATTTTATGATTCTATGATAACATCTGTCATCTTTGGTCCATGCTCTCCTCCTCCCTTCAGGGGAAGGACATGTCCATGGCATACTTCAACAGCAGAATTTTGGTGTTGTGCTGCCACGAGGTTCTTCAGGAACACGAAGGACCAAAGAGAGCGACTTGCATTTGGAGCAAGAGATGGAGAAGTCTGCAGTGCTCTGTTGTGGGGATGTTGTGGGGAAAAACAGCAACTAAATGCTTTTCAGAGAGCAGATGACAGCAGCCTGGTTTTGCTGCTGCTATTCCTAGAGTAACGTCAGTCACGTTCTGGTCCCAGATGAAGAACAAATCCTGCACACACAGCGAACATAAGCCTCACAGTAAGCCATGACAGGTACCATGGGACAACCCAAAAAGCAAGAAGAGAGGAGAGGTCCCATCGAGCCATCAGCACTCAGGCCAGGCAGGAAGCTATTTCCTCTGCTCAGACCCATCATCAATTAAATTAGTCAACTTACTGTTTGGGAACCCTTGCCATGGAGAAAGGCCCTTCTCAATCTGATGTAGCATCAGCCACCAGAACATCGGGAAGGGGGAGAGTTTTATGGAAATACCATTAGAAAAAGAAACCAAGAGACACAGGAAAAGTTTCACCAAAACCAGTCACCACCCAGTTTCTACTCTGTTGCTGTTGATGGATCTCCAATCCTCTCAACCTGAACCAGCACAGAGAAAACACAAGGCTTGGCAGAGAAATAGAGATCTGTAGGCTTAACTTCTAGCCTGCTCCCTTCAGCATCCACCTTAGAGCAAGAGCCCTCACTGTTCATGGTAACTGGCACAGCTTCCCCTTTGCCTCTCAATTCCATACCAAGTAATACCTCTATACGCACAAAACAGAAATCCATAGACATGCAAAGAAAAACCTTTGCTGAGGGAAGACCAGAAACACCCACAGCCACCACAGACCTGTCCTCCCCATGCACCACAGTAAATTAAGCTGCTGGAAAGTGGAGCGTGACAGCCAATTCACTGGATGCATTATTATTTCCATCAAGCCATCTCAAGCAGTAGTGCCCTTGCATAGAAACCTGTGAGCTGGGCTTTGGATGTGTTGGATTTTTATGTGTATGGACATCAGCTCTGGCAATTTTGAGGAAACAGGGCTGGTTATTTTCTAATCACAGCATTTGGAAAACTGAAACGAGTTCGTTTGCAGCTTTCAGTACTTTTAACTGAGTGATTAAATGGAGAGAGCAGCCAACTTCTGTCTTCCTCTAGATGAACTGCTGAGATCGTGCTGTTAGCAAGCATCTCTCTCACTTCATTTTTAGCTGGAAAGACAGACAGCGCAAAGGGGTGTCCAGCTACAGAACGGAAACACTGATAAATTGCCTAATGTTTCAGCAAGAGAATAAATGCAAGATGTGCAACAAAAATACCTGCTGAGTAATAGATGTGGGGTCATGTGGGCATGTTTCCAAATTCCTTCTCTTCAGTATGCTCAACAACTCCTCCAGCAAGGAAATCAATGCAATGAAGTACAGAACACTTTTTCAACTAAGTCTGCAATTACCCTATTTTCTCTCCAAGTAGAAGGTCAGTTCTAATCCTCTTCGAAGCATCCACAAAGCATCTGCCTAAACACAGACTCCAGAGCAGCACAGTCAAGGCAGACAGTATATCGTCATGAAATATTAACCTGTGGGCATCACGAAAAAGGCATCTATGTACTGAGGCCAGAAACAAAACAACCTGCAGGAGCCACTGGTGTCATGCAAACCATGTTAGGAACAAAGAACAACTGTTCACAGTGAAAGACCATGAGACAACAGATTAAAAGTCAAACAGAAGGAGGAAATACTTCTTCCAAGTGACCCACAATTGGGCAGTGGCATGTTCTGCTACTCAGAGCAAGTTACAGAAAGTGTCTGCAAAGTAACATGCAAACTGCAGGAGAACAAGACCATCTGCAGCTGTTAAACCCAGCAACTCATTCTCCTTCCCTGAGGATCCACTCTGGTTGTCACTAAGGGTGTGATACTGGCCAAGTTGTACCTTGACTGGACCCAGTATGGCAGGTCTTCCACTCTCAAGCCACCATACATTGGCATTACAGCAAAGCTGGGAGAGGTCTGGGCTTCAGCATTTAAGCCCTGTGTCCTGGCATCTTAAGAGACCATCTCTGCCAAGGCTCTGCAATATGAGCAGACCAAGGAGGATCACGGATACTTCTAACTGTCCTTGCAGAAAACAACCACCACCTGCTCTCTCTTGGGCAGAGGATTCAGAGGGGAAACATTTTCTCTGGTGCAGAGCCCCAGGCAGTGAGACACAGTATGTCCTGTCTTCTCCACAGTGTGTCACTCTGAAAGAGAAACTGCAAGTGTTCAAATGGACAAGAACAAGTGCAGCAACCTTTCACCAACCCAAAGGCAGCTCAGACTCCAGGACTGAGATCCCCAATGAGTTCCACAAAGTTTATCCAGCATCCACAACCACCAGCCCACTACAAAATGCATGCACTCTCACAATTAATGGGCCACAAACTTTACAGAGGAAATCTGAGGGCAAGAGGCATCTCCATCTGCCTGGACATCCCTGCCCCACTGACCACTGCAATCTTAGATGCTGCAACAAGCAGATTGTGCTTACAAAACTCTTGCACCACCAGTCAGGATGAGCTTCCAGGAAGACAGGCCAGGATCACCTCTCTACACCACAGCTTTTCCACAGCACACACTTACCAAAACCATTAATTGATGGATGATGCTGGAAGGCTGTAAAAACCGGTACACACACAAGGAAGAGGAAAACGGTGCTGTGTCATGCTGCTGAATAGAGAGGGTTTTAAGCCACTTTGTTCCTGCACTTGTCCTCTGGCAGGTGAAGGACCAGGCACTGTTTCCAAGCTGTTCCTCTGTTTGACCAAGTGTCCAAGTCGAACCCCGGCACAAGCAAACCTGATAGGGCGAAAAGGTCTCTCATCAACAGCTGAAATGTTCATGGCAGGGAGAACGGTGATCAGCTCCACTTTAGGGTTGCTCTGTCAGAAGATGCATGAAAGCAGCAAGGTCTGGGAAACAGGTTAATGGCTCACACAGAGGACATCTCCGTTTCCCTTGAACCAGGAGCAGATGCAACACCAGTAATACATAGCAGATATCAACGAATCTTCTCCCTGAGACAACCAACCATCCAGAACAAATTAGCACCAAAAAAATCAGGCAGAGATCTCTTCTGAAGGTTTTTAGCCACTTCTGCCTCGAGAGGGGAAATCATAAGGACTTTATACAGATCATTCAACTTGTCCTCCAAGCCAAGGCACCTTGTCAGCCTTCTGCCTCAACGTCAGAAATTGCGTATGCGCATAAGAGGAAGCACTTGCTCGCTGCTGTAGCTACTTTCCAACCGGGCTGACCAAATCTTCCTGTTTCTCTGTGCCCCTCCTGTACTTCCCACTCTCGGCAGCTGCTTCAAGCATTTGTGCACATTATGAGCAACCAGGAACTCTCACACCAGGTTACTCCCTTCTGACTACAAGGAGCCAAGACTTTTAAGGTATTAAAATGATAGGTTACTAAAATTTTATGAGGATGCTCTCACCAGTTGCTGGTTAAATAAAAGACTTAAAGCTGTACAGACATGACAGACAGTAATAATGAGAGTAACGGTCACAAATAAGAACTCTAGGCCAGGCAGCTCTCCCTCCACAGAGAGGTGAAGATAAGCAACATGGCAGTAGCCACCTCTGGGGCTGGCAGGGACCATTGGAAAGACACACACAGAAGTGTGTTATGCTTCAGGGCAGACAAAGCTATTCACTGAGGTTAAAACCAGGACATCCCATCAACGGGGTCTGTGCATTCATGGTCCCCCAGCTGTGAGAAAATGAGAGCTGACAGCAGTGTCAATACAAGCAGTCTGTTCTCTCTCCTGTTCACTAGGTTTACGTGCCAACAACGCAGCCTGCAGGCATATCATACCTGCTCTTTACATTCGGCATCCAGCTAAAACAACCCTTGCTCTCATTTCTTCTCCCACCTCGTACCAGCCAGGCTGGCAACTTAGGAGAGTAAGCAGAACAAATAGCCCTCCTGCTCCTGTGTTTGCAGGGATGCATCCTTAACCCAGCATTACAAATTCCATAGTAATAAACACACCAACCTAAGCATCTCTGCCTTCTGCCAGACTTTCAAATAAACCAACCCACCTCAGCACGAAGCTAAATGTCCTGCAGACCAGGGCTCCTACCGTACCACCACGGGGAGATGCTTGTGCAGAGCAGCCAGGCAAGTCCCTCGGTGCTGCCACACACCGGCGCAGAGCTCTGCTTTACCACACAAGCCGAAAATGGAGGCAAATGCTGGGACTGGGTTCCCTTCCTCCCCACTGTACTTCTCATGGCATCAAAACCACGGTGGAGAACAGAACCAGACCTGCTCTGGAGAGGTGCATCTCAACCCGACTAAAAGGAGAAAGATCTGAGACATTTCCTGCATCCTAGCTCAGCATCTTCCACTACTCTTCATCAGCCAGCCTGCTTTTGCCTAGGATTGCACCATAGGACCATCTTGATCACCATCATCGGACTACGAAATGCCTGCTATCTCCAAACTGCATGTTTCTGGCCAAAGCAGCAAGCCTTTGGAGGTCTCTGATGACTTGTTTTTTCCTCCCTCACCTATATCAGTTCATCTGAAGAGCAGATGCTTCCTTGTTAGTTTTGGTTTCTGTTTTGTTCGGGGGTTTGCTCGCTTTTCTTATTTGAGTTGCTCTTAACAAAACTCCCAGCTTCGGGCTGTGGTGTAACCCGTGCATTACACGGGCTGGCAGACTGCTCTTTTTGATCTGCTAATAATGGCTGCTTTTTTTTTTCTCTTCAATTCCACAGTATGTGAATAGCTCAGCCTCCAGAGAAAAGATACAGCAATTCCATATATCTCAAACCAAGCAGAGTGTTTCAGTGCAGAGCTTGCAACACACACACCGAGTTGTTGCCCTCCAGCATCTGCTCTGTAGATGGAGCACACCTTGGGACAATGTTACCAAACTGAGAAGGTTGACAACTCCTTGCCTCTTTGCTGTGGAGGGTGTCCCAAAAATCCTCTCAAGAACTCAAGAGCATCCAATAAGCATCCGTCTCCCTGCTACTTTCATAAATTGTAATTCTAAATTTGGAAGGAAAATAATGTAAAACTGAAATGAATCCAAAGACTTGTCTTTGGATTTCCCACCAAAAAGCAGACAATTGCCCTATTTGCAGATCAATACAGCTTATAAAGTACTCACTAAGCACAACTGCTGTGACTTTTCAAGTTTAGTCCACTACCCGGGGCAATCCTTCATTAGATATATTAAGTATAATATGAATAGTTATGTCTACAAGTACGGTGTAAAAATTCACACTGTACACATTTTGCAGGGTGTTCATATCATATCAATACATAAATCATATTTTCATGTGTGCAACTGCAATTATTAAGAAAGCATTAGGCATCTAGCTTCTAAATTATTAACACCAAGTCTGTTTTCTCACGCCTCAACCTTGCAGCTTTTGCAATCTTATTAGGGACAGCAGGAGATTATTTTATCATGGATACGAATACAAACATGATGAGAGAGCAAGTACAGCAGAACAGAACTGCCTTGTACCTCCACAGCATGCCAACTTGGAAGGACAGAATCAAAGTGATCCTTGGTAGTGCAGGTATAGGAGCCATTTTAGGTATACTAGCATACCACTATCATTACCTCAACAGCATAACTAATGTGTGAGGGCAAGGCTATAATAACAGGCTCTTTAAAAGGTGTGCCAGCTGCAAACCCTATCCGTATTATTCTATGTGACAAAGTGTGCCAAGCCTGATACTGTGCTCAAGTAATGGAAAAAACAGACTTTTGGGCAGATCCCCAGGACAGCCACTCACAAGCAGACACAGCGGCTGGTTTTTCCACAGACACTGAGCTGGGTACGCTTGCAGGCTTTTCCATACCAGACATACAAAGTCCCTCGACTCAAAGAAAGTTTAATCCAAAGGGTTTCCATCAGGAAAGCAGAAGTCTCTTTCACAACACGCCTGCCAAACCTCTAAGGCTAGAAAGCTCAAGCAAGTTGTATAGTCCATGGATATTTTTTTCCGTTTTCTTTTTAATTTTTTTTTCCCAATTAACATACCAATAGCCTTGGCATCAGGCTACTTACAGAAATGTTCTCTCTCCAGGCTATAACAAAACATTTACCCAAGAAAGCTTCTTAATTGAGGTAGAGGATCAGCTAATTTAAACACAACCCAGCCTACTTGGAAGGTTTTTAACACACCAGGCAAAAAGAGTCAAAGAGAAAAACCGCTGCAGCACCGAGATGACTACTACTCGTCTAGTCTTGGATGCCTGAAGGGCATCTCCATTTTGGTGGCAGAAAGAGGAGGAAATGGTGTTTTCACTGAGAAATAATATTCAGACAACTGCCTCAGTTCCGGATTCAGGCAACTGTCAATTACAAGCCCTTTTGAAAATTACATTTTTTCAATTGACCTCTAATTCTAACCAGGTTTTTCAAGGAGAAGCATAATCAACTTCTTACCTTGTACCTTTGGCATTTTTAGGTAATCATGACTGCACCTAAGGGATGCTGCAGTGACATGGTTAGGTCTCTCATTAAATTATTCCTTCATTTAACCTACGCATAAAGCCTTCTGAAGGCTGAACACCAGTATTTTTGGCTGGTACCTGAAAACAGCCAAAGAAACAGCTGCTTACAGCAACCTGACATAACACGAGGTTAAAGAAGGAAAGAAAGTGCATCTTTTCCTACAGAAATAAAAGTCATTACCATGCTTGGAGTATTATTCCAGGTCAATATAAGGAAGCACTGCATGATTTTGAAGAAAAATAATTAGTACCCCTCCACACCTATCACCAAGCTTCGCAGAGGGGCTGACACAGCGAGGCATGACTTGAAAAGAGGTCAAGGGCTGAAACAGGAGGATGCAGCCTCCTCTGCTCCGAGACCAACCCATCACCAGGAGCAAGCACGCATACTACAGCTGCCCTGCCACAAAACCTAACCAAGGAAAAGCACCTCCCCAAAATACTCAGGAAGGCTTTAACTGTGATTAAAAGTACTTCACATGAACTCGGAAGAGATGCTCTGAGAAATGTTCCTCTCATGTGGTTTCTCTAACGGTATAGTCATTACAGCATAAAGAGGAGAAAATAATTCATTCAACATGCACTCGGCCTCTAGTTGCTTAATCCAAACATTTCTCTATGACCATTTAAGCAGTCAGATGTCATGGATGCTGTTTTGACTAGAAGACGCGCCACTGGTTTCTCACATGTGGATTTTATTGCAAAATTCTGGTGTTACACTGGGAAAAAAGCTAATTCAAAGGATAAATGAGAACAACAACTTGAGAAAAGGATATTTATCTCTACACGTGTCCCATTCTCCCCCTCCACCTTTTTCTTAATATTTTTTTCCCCTATCTTAAGGGACACAATAGCTGAGGAGCGTGTTGTTCGGTAGAGCACATCCAACTCAGTTGTCAGCTGCGGCAAGTACTAGGATTGCACCGTTCAAACAGTTAACGCTCAGGAAACTTATCTCCTGAGCATCAGATCACAAGCTGCAAACACTGCAAGGTCATGGCAATTAGCTGGCAGTTGAGAAGATCTCAGTGACTTGCTGTGGGTGGCTCGCATCCCGTCCCTGAGCAGTTTGCTCATTGCAGTCCTCCCACTGTTGGCAGACTCCCAGTACCCAATGGGCAAGGAGATCTTGTCCCCCTCGACAAGATCAATGTTCATGAGCAGAGAGGGGAAGAAGTCAAGACACATGCTAAAAGACACCACTGCTATGCCACAAATACCGTCTACCCAGGCTGATATAACCCAAAGCCTTTTACCGGTATTCAGTACTCAAAGGGGAGGGGGAAAACTCAAAAATGCAAATAAAGTCCACTTCCCACTTAAAAGATATTTAGTTTCAAAAAAATCCAAGTGGAGAAATTCATTGCTGCAGCTCATTTTAAATTAGGGAAGCAAACCTAAGTCTTTGCACAGCCAGAAGCTCACCCTGTGAACAAACCAAGGGAGGTTTGCAGATGTATGCCATGCTGACCACAGGGTCCGGCTTCCGAGTTCAATGTAGAGATAAATTACTTTGGTGCAAAGCTATGTCAAGCCTGGTAAATGCATATGCATACAGATCCTAATAATAACCTTTTATTTCTGGAGGGAATTGGCAGGGGAAAAATAGGCACTGGGCTGAAAGAATAGAACAGATTTAACACGTGGGATGCTATGTAGAAACCAGAAGTAGCAGGGTTTGTTATGTCGTTAGAAACGTTTCAACAAAAGTCAACTTCACTAAGCTTATGAAATCCTGCTTAAAGCTGAACTTGGCATAACCTTAACTGAAATCTGGCCAAAAACCAAGCAAAAAGCCCGCAAGAATCACGCTTTCAGAAACTCAAATGTGAGCGCTACAAAGTCAGTTTTCCTGCCTGGAGCTTTGAATACAAGACCTTCTGTAACAGGAAAAAGGTATTTTCTGCAAAGTGACCCAAAGGACTCCAGAAGCATTTAGAAGACTGCTTTAGTTGAAGTCAAAAGGGAAAAAAAAGCCCATAAAATTGGAAGACCATGTGAACAATGCTGAGCTATTCATTCAAAAATGAAAGCTGTTGCTGGGAGGGATGGGGAAATGCCCACCACAATAGCTTTGGAAAACACTGCCCAAAACCCTCAGGAAAGAAAGAAAAAGAAAAACATACTTTCAGAAATCAAGGATGATAAAAGTAACGTGAAGGAATTACAGCAGTTGCATGCTAGGAAATAAAGACCAAAACGAAAACTTCCATGGTCGAGCCGTTCATCCCAGCTCCCACAAGCCTGGTGTTCACGCGGTTTAATCCCGTAGGGCACTTAGCAGAAAACCAGCGTGGGGTTTTTGGCAGCTCCCAGCACTGGCTCCATGTTGGGGTGAAGCCCCCCCCTCCCCGGTCCTTCCACGACTCCCACCCAGCGTGGGACCAGCCCAGCCACCACGCCTGGGCTGCTGGCACCGCGCCTGGAGGCTGTCTCTGCTTAGCAGAAAACAAGGAATGAAGGACTGATTGTGGAGGGAAGGAGGTGCCTCCTCGGCCGTGCAAACCCCTCTCTGCCCTCACATGTCTCAGAAACAAGCCTCACCTCCTAACGTAAAGGGTGAGGGCCCTCCCAAGATGGGACAACACGCATGTGGAATAAATACGGGGCTGCGGACGGGAACAGCAGCAAACATCTCACTTGCCCTTCCATTACTTAAAGAAAATATGTGTCTGCTGCTTCGTCTTCTTCTTCCACAGATCCCTCCTTTAAAAAAATCCTCATTGCAGGAGACAGACAGCATGGGCATCTTTTAAGCCGCCATCGATCTTGCAGCAATAAATCTGGGCATATTTAAATGCAACCTGCTAAATCACTGGGAGACTGCGCTTCTCCTCGGTGTGGTCCTCACTGTGCAACACGGAGGTATGGAAACACACGGGGGCTGATGGTAACACTATCAGCATCATTGCACACCACACACGTACCAGTCCCTGTCCTCCTAAAGCAGCCTTCAGACAGTCCCATTTCCACCCAAAGCACAGCCAGCGAGGCCCCAAAAACAGCTACCCTAGAAAAAACTTTTTTTAAAAAATGGGTATTTCAGGAATGAGTTAATACACCTGGAAGTACCAGCCACCTCCTTGCAGCAGCATCTTTCCAGCCTACCAAAGCCTATCACAGGCTCTGTGACAGCAATTTTGTAGGGTTAGAGAACATAAACAAAGAAGTGGACAGCAAGCTGCAATTCTAGAAACCTACCAGAAACCTTTGCCTTCAGGTTGCCATTTCCACCTTCTTCCTCAGCCTCGTCTTCCTGCACCTTGGCAGCCTGGTGCGGGACCCTCCAGCATCCTCTTAAGGGCCCTTAGAGAGTAAAGTCCAACCACAGTTGCATGCTGGCCAGCCGTGACTTAACTCTGCTTCTCCTCTGCTGGCTAAAAAGCCAGGAGCAACGCAAGACCAAAGATCCTGTATGGCCAGAAGACTGCAGTTCACATGGACCGCACCATCTGTAGCATCTTGGATCCCAACAAGGGATCAGTTTCATAAATCACCAGCACACCAAACCCAAGTCTTCCAGCAATGCTATTGCTCTCCTTCCCTTGCCTTCAGTTACAATATCTCAAAGACCTAAAAATACCTCTTTATTATTTAACATTCCAGCAATTCTTGGCTACTTAGGACAAAAAAAAAACCCCAACCCTTATCAGAGGAGAGCAGCAGGACTCCAAAGCAGAGCACTGGCATTTGTCTGGAAAAAGTGGTACCACTCAGACAGTCTCAAGCAAGGAGCAAAACACAGCCAAAACAAATCTTAACGAAAGCTGTATCTTTTATCTGAGGAAAACAAACAAGTGAACTACACAAAACTCAGCCAAAAAGAAAAAGCAACACTATCCCTCGTGAAACTGATAAAAGATAGCCCGTTGCATTTCTAGCTTAAAGAGAAAAAACAGAATATCCTTAGTGTTTAGTTTCTTTCTAATTCTGGGATATGTTTTTTGGCAGCAAGCCTGGGTTTCACCTGAGGGTAATGCAAAAAGGAACACAAAAAACCCTCATGTGAATGACAACTGAAGAGCAGCCATCTGTGTGGGTGTTTCTCTTTCCAAACCAAACTCGGAGTGAAAAGGGTTTTCCAATGAGTCAGCCAAGGAAAGGGAAACTTCATCAACGGTCGCAGTGGGATCTGCCTGGAGAGTATGCTTCATGCAAGTATCAGGGCTAAACCCATTCCCCCTGCCCGCTACCAGTGGCCCTCCCAGATGTCCCTCTGTCTGCTGTTCCTTATCTTCCCTTTTAAAAACTGCAGCGAAAGCTGCTGGGAAGCATGCAATGCGTGGCAAGTAATTACAGAGCAAAGCAGAGCAGAACAACCTCAAGGGAGGTGACCCTCCACGAGAAGCCTGCATGTGAAAGCAAATCGAAAGACACTTAAATTGGCACTGTCAGGCTTAGAGGGCTGGGTAAGCACCAACTGTGAAATGTTCAAGGAACAGATCCACATGCCACAACTGCTCACCTGCGCTACATGACAATTTTTAAAAACGGAGATCTGAACCTTGCGAAAGTCAGCCCCGTCCTTCTCTGCAGGTAACGCAGAGACAGCTTCCCACTGCTGCAACCACACATGCAGTCCTTGGTTTCAGCGTTCAGCCACAGACGTGGCTGCTCCTCACCTGCCAGACGACCTGGGGCTGGAGGCTGCCAGCCAAGTGAAGCTCTCAGCCTGCTCAAAACCCAGCATATTTGCAAGTCACAAAGTCAGGCTAGAGCAGATGGAGTCTTGAATTAGGCTGCTCAGCTTCCATCCAGCTCCTTGCAGAGCAGCTCCTCTACTGCCCCTGGAGACAGGGTATTGCTTTGGACATAAGCAGTTTAGATGCACATTTGGTCCAACCCAGGACAGCTATTTCCATGGCGTCTTCGCCAGCAGATTTCAGTATATGCCCGCATACTTTAAGCATAGTTCAACAGTATCAGCAAACATTCACTGATAGGAGAAATATTTTCCTACCAGAGTACTCAAAGCTCGAGGTGGACATCTCCTCCTTCAAGCACTCGCCCAGTGGAGCAAAACCCTCCTTGCTTTCACCCGAGGGTCAGAAGAAAAGCTGACCCAGGGATGTCCCGAGATTCCTGCCCATTTCGTTACAAGCCGCCGGCAAAAGGAAATTGAGCTGGATACTCACATGCTTAAGGCCATTTAAAGTACAGACTGGTTTTCCTAACATATCAGGGTTCTTCTGGCCCCTGAGGGCAACAGACAGAGAGGAAGAGAAATAAGTTTCGGGGAGAAAGCACTAACAAGATAGGAGTTCCCCTGAAACAATTAGCAATATAAGGAAAAAAAAAAAAAAGAAAAAAACAAAAAACAACCACCCCCAAACTTTCCCTAAGGAAAAACTTCAAACTTTTGAAACCTCTATATCTACAGGTCATCAGGGGTATGGCAAGCACAGGGCCAACCGCTGCAGCGACACTGGGACCTAGGACATGTGCAAGATGTTCTGCATCACACATGGACAGGGGATTTGCAAATACGATCACAAAGAGCAAGTCCCCAGGGAACCAGAGAATACTAAGTAGCTAAAACAATCCTAATTTGTCAGCTGATACAGATGGTTTTTCAACAGGAAGATAATAACAGGTCTTAGGAAAACATAAACCCGATGACAGAAGAGGGTCGTTTCGGCACTTAATTTCTCCCAGTCTTCTCAGGAAGCTCAGCAGGAAACAGCAGAGACTTCCCCCACTGCATAAATTCTTTTATTCTTCAAATTAGATTAATTCACCCTGGGAAGATTACTGCTCTAGACAGTTGATGGCTGCTCTTACCTTGATTCTCATGGCGCTTCTACCCCAGTGACTGAAACAGCACTTAAAAGTTTCACTCCCAATTTTTTCACAAAGATACAGCTCCGTTATTCTTCAGGTAAAGTATACCCATTCGGACTGAATGCAGAATACATCTAAAATCCCAGTGCTACTTCCTCTCTTTCTTCTGGTTTCCAAATATTCAAAAGAAAATTGAAACTCAACAATTTCTCCTTGTTTTCTTAATGGAACCCTGACAAAGCTGCTGTGCAATTGACTGCTATGTGAGGAAAAAAACAGGATAAAGCAAACTGCAGGAGTTAACCTGCAGCAGCAAACAAATCATTTATGTGCCCACACACAGAGCCCAGCCTCATTTGTCAGAGGAGTAAGTATCAAAGGCTTTGAACACAGTCATCCACTCCCTGGTGTCATCCTCAGATGTCTGGCATTTGCAGCATTAACAGCTAACAGTAACAAAGACGCCACTGTAAAAGGAGTGATGGAAGTGTCAGAGGAGGTGCAAGAACAAGAAGAAAAGATCTCTGCACCTCTGACAGGTAGTTGCTCACATGAGAAACCAGTTCAAGACCCAGAATGGCTAGGAGCAGTTGGTGAAAGCAATGAGGTGCATGAAGACAGTTTGTCCCTGGAGCAGCAGCTGGGTAGGAGAGGAGACACAGCTGTAGTACTGCCCCAGGACATCCCACGCACCACCGTATTCGTTTCAGGGTATCTGACAAGGGTGCTCAAACATGGGGATGATAGTGCCTGTATCATCACAAAGCTCAACCCTCGATGAGCTTCCAGTGGCCGCAAGCGCAGGCGCAACAGGACAGTGCAATGCCATGCATGGACGCGCTCTTCCCATGGATGCTGCGGTTAAGGTGAGTTTGCTAACTCACTGCTCAGGGTCAGGCCAAAAGGTTGGCTACATCAACCACCAGACCCTGAACAGCAGTTCCCATCCATCCACTGTGGGTTAACCTCTGTGACAGCCGTCACAAGGAAAAACAAGGGCAACCCAGACTGAATTATCCACTGCAGCGAACGCAACGCTGTTCTCAACTTGCATTACCCATCCTTATGCTCTCACAACAGTGTCTCAAGCTACATTTTCAAGCCAACATTTAGCTTTTTTGCTAGCTAATATGACATTTCCTCTCCCTTCCCCCAGCCCGAGTATTTGGTGAAATCGCTTCTTCTGCAAATTGTGCTGCAAATGCTGAACTTTTGCCAGTTAGACAGGGAAAGCCTTGACTAAAAATAAACCACTTTTCAGAAAATAGGTCCCTTCCCAGTACTATGAAGTAGTGGATAATGCATGCAAGCAGACCTGCCAGGAGAACACAGCCTCCAGATTTGCATGAGAATCTCATCAAGCTCAATGGACAGCCAGCTACAACTACTGCGACTTGTCCCATCCTAAAAAAAACAGGGAGTAAAAAGGAGAGAGGTAGGGTTGAGGGAGAGGTAGGGTTGAGGGTGCTGGGGCAAATCAAGTTTCCATCTGTTTTGGCAGGAAGAGAAGTGCCACCACCACCACTTGCCTGCATCCCCTGTGAGCCGAGCTGCACACAACCCATACGGGAGCAAGAGGATGACACACCGCTCCCTACACGGCCACTATGGGAGGCAAAACCCTGTTACAGGAAATTCGCTGCAATTCAGGCATGTAAGAGAACTTGGGCTTTTGCCACCTGAGTCACCAGGAGTCTGGGGCACTAACTCAGTGCTGGCTCCCTCCAACTCAGACACACCTGTGACAGCTTGCTAGCAAACGGAGGCACTCCTACCTTTGCTGTTCCCTTCTCATTATGGTTCTTCCTTTAAAAAGAGGCCTTTTGCCCTAGAAAACTTGTTTAAGAAAAGGCAAGTACAACAAGAAGGCTAGCACGGGAAGCATAGGCAGTGCTCTACTAACCAGCTCTACTTTAAGCTCCTAAGTGGAGAGCACGTCTGCTTGCACGGTGCGGTAAACCCTGGGAAATACAGGGGAATTAAGTGGAAACAGCTCCGCCCCGACTCCTACTCTTCCAGCCTGTTCGCCACACCTCCCAGACAGTCCTGGATGAACCAGGTTTTCAAGAAAGATCGCTTTCCATAATGAATCCATTTCACTTTTTTAGGGATCAGGAAAGCTTCATGCAGTGAGTTACGGTTACGTCCTCCTACAATCAAATGGGCCGTTCAGGCAGGCCAAATGCAAGGCAATGCCATTTTGGGATGAGATCCATCAGGGATGGACGTTTGCAGAAGGAGCTTCTTTTGCTCTGTAAGCTCTTGTGGCAAGCTGAAGGCTCAAGCTTGGCGTGCCAGGCCGATCCCTCCTTGTCCATCGATGCTCCCGCAGCAGCATCCATCTACCTGCTTCTCAGACCTCCCCTGAGCAACCGCAAATGGCAAAATATTCCACTCCAGTTCCTGTGGTTGCACACACACCTCTGGTCAGCTGAGAACATAATTCCAGTTAATAAAAACAGTAGCCTGCAATCCAACCCTATATTTTCTCCTCCTCAAAGTAATGCAGGAATTGAAACTGAGGTGCAAACACACCTGCTGGTAGCACAGTGAGGGGCATCACTGAAGGCACGTTTGGCATCTCAGTGACTACAGCTGACTCAAGCAACCCACTTACAGTGCCAAACGGTTGCAGAGAGCGCAGCTGAGATTTTTCAGTTGAGCACTGATGCCTTAAAGCAATAAATACATCCAATAACTCAGGCAAAAGGATGCACCGGGCCGTGCAGCGGAGGCACTACTCCACTGCTTCTGATAGCAATCAGTGGCAGAGCAGAGCAGTAATTATCCAGGGAGGAATAAGCTGCTACAGGCTGTTCACAGAATCAATCAGGTTGGAAGAGACCTCAGGGATCATCGAGTCCAACCATTACCCTGACACCACCACGTCAACTAGAACATGGCACTAAGTGCCATGTCCAGTCTTTTCTTAAACACCTCCAGAGATGGTGACTCCACCACCTCCCTGGGCAGCCCATTCCAATGTCTAATGACCCCTTCTGAGAAGAAATTCTTCCTAATGTCCAACCTGAACCTTCCCTGGCGAAGCTTGAGGCTGTGTCCTCTTGTCCTATTGCTAGTTGCCTGGGAGAAGAGGCTGACTCCCACTTCACTACAACCTCCCTTCAGGTAGTTGTAGACAGCAATAAGGTCACCTCTGAGCCTCCTCTTCTCCAGACTAAACAACCCCAGCTCCATCAGCCGTTCCTTGTAGGTCATACCCTCCAGACCCTTCACCAGCTTGGTCACCCTCCTCTGGACTCGCTCCAACACCTCAACATCTTTCTTGAAGTGCGGGGCCCAGAACTGGACACAGTACTCAAGATGCGGCCTCACCAGTGCCGAGTAGAGAGGGACGATCACTTCCCTAGACCGGCTGGCTACACTATTCCTAATAGAGGCCAGGATGCCATTGGCCTTCTTGGCCACCTGGGCACACTGCTGGCTCATGTTTAGCTGGCTGGCGATCAGCACCCCCAGGTCTCTTTCCGCCGGGCCGCTTTCTAACCACTCTTCCCCCAGCCTGTAGCGCTGCATGGGGTTGTTGTGGCCGAAGTGTAAGACCCGGCACTTGTTCTTGTTGAACCTCATGCCAATGGTCTCGGCCCATCTATCTAACCTGTCCAGATCCCTCTGTAGGGCCTTCCTACCCTCCAGCAGATCGACACTCCCACCCAGCTTGGTGTCATCTGCAAATTTGCTGAGGGTGCACTCAATCCCTACGTCTAGATCATCTATAAAGATACTGAACAGCACCGGCCCCAGAACTGAGCCCTAGGGAACACCGCTAGTGACCGGCCGCCAGTTGGACTTTGCCCCATTCACCACCGCTCTCTGGGCTCGGCCATCCAGCCAGTTTTTAACCCATTTAAGAGTCCACCCATCCAAGCCCCGGACAGCCAGTTTGTCTAGGAGGATGCTATGGGAGACAGTGTCGAATGTCTTATTGAAGTCTAGACACACTACATCCACAGCCCTGCCCTCATCTACTAAGTGGGTCACTTTGTCATAGAAGGAGATCAGGTTGGTCAAGCAGGACCTGCCTTTCATGAATCCATGCTGGCTGGCCTCGATGCCCCGATTGTCCTGCATGTGCCGTGTAATGGCACTCAGGATGATCTGTTCCATCACTTTGCCTGGCACCGAGGTCAGCCTGACAGGCCTATAGTTCCCTGGATCATCCTTCTGACCCTTCTTGTAGATGGGCATTACATTTGCTAATTTCCAGTCAGCTGGAACTTCTCCAGTTAACCAGGACTGCCAGTAGATAATACAGAGAGTGGTTTGGCAAGTTCATTTGCCAGTTCCTTCATTACTCTGGGGTGAATCCCATCCGGGCCCATAGCCTTGTGGGTGTCCAATTGGCACAGCAGGTCACTAACCATCTCCTCCCGGATCACGGGGGCTTCACACAGCCCCTCGTCCCTAACTTCAGGCTCTGGGGGCCGAGTCTCCTGAGGACAACCGGTCGTGACATTAAAGACCGAGGCAAAGAAGGCATTGAGCACCTCTGCCTTTTCCTCATCCCCTGACACACACTACCCTCCTCATTCAGCAAGTGGTGGAGGCTCTCCTTGACCTTCCTTTTGCTGTTGATGTATTTGTAGAAACTTTTTTTTGTTATCTTTGACTGTAGCAGCCAAATCAAGCTCCAACTGAGTTTTGGCCCTTCTAATCTTCTCCCTACATGACCTAGCAACATCCCTATAGACCTCCCAAGTTACCCGACCCTTCTTCCAGAGCAAATAGGCTCTCTTTTTTTCCTTAAGTTCTAGCCTAAGTTCTCTGTTTAACCAGGCTGGTCTTTTTCCCCGACGGCTTGTCTTCCTACACACCGGGACAGCCTGCTCCTGAATATTTAGAAATTCCTTTTTAAAGCATGTCCAGCCTTCCTGGACTCCTTTGCCCTTCAGGACCGACTCCCAAGGGACTCTGTCCACCAACCTCTTAAACAAGCTAAAGTCTGCCCGCCAGAAATCTAAGGCAGAAGTTCTGCTCTTGCCCCTCCTTACTTCCCCCACTATCGAAAACTCTAACATTTCATGGTCACTATTCCCAAGACGGCCACCGACCCTCACACTAGTCCTTCTCTGTTCACAAACAACAGGTCAAGCAGGGCCCCTCCTCTAGTGGGCTCATTTACCACTTGCTGTACGTTAAGAAATGTACACAGCTGTTCTTGCTGTACATTAAGAAAACGACAGTAGATTTGTTCATGCTTGGATACCAACACGGAAACAGCTCCCTCCCACCCCCACTCAGGATGGCGGGCAGACGCATGCTACGGGGGAGCTACCAAGGGCCAGCAAAGCAGGAGGGCGCAGCAGCAGCACGCGCAGCTGAGAGCTCGGCCGGGACTCCCCAGCTGGTGCAACGGGAAGGAAAAGGCTGTGCCCGTGTTAGCAAGGAGCGTGGCCTCCCAGGAGCTGCTCTGCAGTGACGCTGTGTTTTCCAATGCCTTCCTCAGAGGGCTGTCAGCAAGACTAAGTGCAAACCTTACCTTCTGCTTGGGTGTTTTCACAACACATCTGGATGGAAAAACACTATTCACTGCGGACCAGCCTCTCCCACAGTATCTGTCAATCCACACCCGTAAGGCAAACCTTGCACACATTTCACTCTTGGACACGTACAGACCCTCTCCCCCTCACAAGGAGCACGGCAAAAGTACCTGTTCAGAGCATCAGCTTCTCTTAAGGCACTGACAAGGAGCCAGAACACAATCCCCATCAGCATACGGGAACTGGCAAATCCTGTAAGCGTTAGAGAGAAGAGTAATTAGTGATATTTAAGACCTGGTTGGTGAAAGGGAAGGATGCCAAGGCAACCTCACGAGAGATGGGAGGGTGTTAGATCCCTGCCACGAACACGCTCCTGCCTAGCCCTGGCACCACAGCAGAGGGACCGGGCACGAGGCTGTCAGGGGACTTTCTCCAAAATCACAGAAGGAAACCAAGGTAAAAGGCAAGACGATGAGTCCCAAACCAAGGCTGTTCGTCCAGCAAAGCATTCTCAACAGTCAATGCACTGAAGTTAATGTCTACATAGAGGGACAGAAAAGAGGCTGATAAATGAGATGGAAGCAATCACCCATGTGCGCAACTCCCCTACTCCTCTCCCTGAGATGCTGCTGAAGATCTCCTGCTCCACAGCACTTCTGCAATTTCTTCTAGTTTCCAGAGCAGACCAATCCCATCTGATGTCAGAACCAGGCTGCTTCCATTTTTTCATCAATATTATCATTACTGATTCATCATTACGGGTTCATACTATAAACAGGTTTATATTTCCCACTGATTGCTTTATAGTCACACAAAAGACATCTAGCAGCACTGAGAAAAAGCTGTGACAGAAGTCACCTCTGTGGGCTGCAGAAACACCTTGCTGCAGGCATGCAAAGTGCTCACTGCATGCCGAAGAAGAGGTATCACAAAAAAGACTTTTTTCATTCTAAGCAGCCATAAGGAGACCTTTTTCTGATGATACAACTGAAGTAAAGGTCATCGCATCTAATATGGTTTTACTTTTTCTGTTCTGTTCATGCAACAGTTTGGGGACAGCAACGAGCACGGTGGATGAACAACCATCCTCAGGCATGTTGTAACAGAGAGAGGATTTGGAAGCAGGGGGAGGTAAGGAAACAGGGTGAGACAACTTCTCCGGTCAAAGCACCAAACCGGCAAGGGGAAGGTACAGGATCAGCCTGACAACACCTCACGTATTTCCTGACAACTGGACATCATTATGAACTGCGAGAAAACTTACTCATGCAGCACATTCGTTTACCTTGGACTGAGAAAAAGAGACTTGCTTGTTTTCCCTAGCCTCTGCGGGTGACTCACAGACATCAGCCATTGCCAGCCGGTATGTAAAGAACTGAGAAAAAACTGTAATCCATTCAGCCCCCCATTTTCCCCTTTCTCCTTTCCCATTATAGAAGGGCTGAAGGCATTTCTAAGGACAAAAACAATGTTGAAGACCACAAGACCACAGCACAGACCTTGGACTCCAGCCTCAAGCACAAATTTTCCATTGCCATTTATAGTCGCTCTCCCTGTTGCTTTACGTTACCACTCTAGCCAAAACACAAGAGTTATTTACTCATGTTATGTACCTCCAAGAGGGTCTTCAATTTTTCTTGTGAAGTCAGTAACTGAACACCGTTCTGCAGTGGAACATAAAGTCTCTACAAAGAGAAATAACATGACAAATCCAACCTGGCCAATAATCTTCAGTGGCAGCTTCTTTATAATTAAGTATGGAGAGACAACTTTCCTCCCCCAGTAAGGAAACTTATATCTCAGTTTCACATGGCTTACATCTAAAGGGGCTGCATTAGCTTTGTAGGACTTCATCTGCCTTGGCATTGACCCACTCCTGCACCAGGGCGCAGTACGTGGGGGAGAGCAGGACGGCTGCCGTGCAGACAACCTTTTCTCCCTTCCTCCTCCGGCTCCTTTTTCCTCTAACCACCTTCTCAATGCAATTGTTACTATTAGACAACATTGAAGAAGCATCACTGGCAAAGTTCAAACTCCTTGCCTCCTGGTACTGCTGAGCAAGGCAAACAGAGATGCTTGTAGCTTCTTAAGTGCTGCTGGCTGCTGGATTTAATTAAACCCATATGAAGGTGGCCTGGCCTGCCTTCCCAAACCAACTGCAGCTCTCAGACAAAGCATTTTGCACTGCAGCAGCCAGATATGCTGGAAACACAGCTGAGTGTCAGCCCCCCCTGTTCCCAAACTCCCTTCTCACAGTGCCCAGGGGCATCACTCACCCCAGGGCTGCTGCTCCTCCCCGGAGACACGACCATGCTCCGGGCAACGCAGAGCACGGATGACACACTCATGCCAGCAAAGCTCCTCTGCTGCCTTCCTGCAGCTCCAACTTGTCCACCAAAATATGCATTTCTCGGTGTCACCACCACAGTGCCCTCTTTCTGTCCTTGACCTCGACGTTGCAACATGTTGCTTGTTGGCAGACTGAACTAGTGCTGCAGAGACACTACAACGTTTTATTTCATCTAATCAGCAAATAAAGATTCACCAGGGTTTTAAAAAGAAGTTATGAAGCATAGAGGGAGAGGACTGAGCGATACCGGGTGACCTACAAAGGGAGAAAGGAGCATCACCAGATCAGGAGTGAAGGGTTCAAGCAAAACAATGGGGCAGAGAAATAGGAGGGCTCTGCATAGCAGGAGTGACCAGAGAAGTCCCCCATGCCATAACCAGTAAAAGAGAAGGGTGGCACTGGCCAAGAGAGCAAGCACGTGACCTTGAGGGACCTGGCGGACCCCTAGCCTGACCGTGCAGCTTTGCTAATGCCCCCGTCACAAGCAGATATACCCACCACAAAAGAAACCCTACTTTGAAGCCTGAACAGGGGGATGGGTGTTTCCTGGTGTTTCCTGCCAGCATTGAGAAAGAATAAAGTTTTCTTTAAGAGGCTTATGCTAATTTTCTCCCCCTCTCCTGTGACGATCTTGCAACACCAGCAATTTCAAGCTCAAGCAAAGAGCTCTGGCCCCCCATAGCCAACAGCAAGGCTGAGTGTCTGCGCTGCTTTTAACAGGAAGATGCACAACCCCCTTCGGCACAGGCATGTATGATGAACTCCTCAGATAGAGCTACCACGTCGGGAGAGGTACTAAAACCACGCTGCCTCCCCAGCCAACAGGCCTTGAGAAGTCATCGTCAAGGCAATAATGTACTTGCAACAAGCACCTAATACAATGGCTTTTCAGCCTGAGATGGGTCAGATAAATGTTTGTAACAAGTCGAGCAGGAGGATAAACCTACCCCTAGCCTTATGGCTAGAGGAGAACAGGACAGCAGGATTTGTCCTGCTCCCTCACAGAGAGGCACTAACATATCAGGCCCTGGTCTGCAGTGTATTTATGCAGAGAAATCATAGAATCACAGAGTGGCTTGGGTTGGAAGGGACCTTTTAAAGATCATCTAGTCCAACCCCCTGCCGTATACAGGGACATCTTGCTCTAGATCAGGTTGCTCAAAGCCCCATCCAACCTGACCTTGAACACTTCCAATGATGGGGCATACACAACTTCTCTGGGCAACTTGTTCCAGTGCATCACGAGCCTCATCGTAGAAAACTTCTCCCTCATATTCAATCTAATATTCTCCTTGATATGTTCGGCAGAAGATTTTATTTAAAAGCTGCACTGAAAGTCCTCCCGGAGGGATACCTCCCCTGGGTTAACTGGGAAGCTGAACGTTTTCAGCATGTACATGAAGGACCAGTCAGCAATGCACCTCAAAGGACTCTATCAACATGGTAATCTCCCAGAAATGCTAACACACTTTGCACTCCTTACCTCTCCTTTACAAAGAGGTAAACTGGGGTAGAAGCAGGACATGCTTTACCAGGGGCTACACGGCTGCCCTTCAGCAAGCCGTGCCCCCTCCCACACGCTTATCAGCTTAACTGATCCAAAACTATCCTTTGCTGCCAAAACAGACAGTCCTTGCCTTTTCCCTCCTCCTTCTGCACATCCCAGTCATCTCTACACTTGTGGTAGCAACCATCATTTGCTTGATCCAACTGGAAGCCATCCCAGAAACAAGAAAATAAAGGGGAAGGATTTCTGGCAGGAGAACAGCCTGAGATCAGCTAAAGCTGATGGGAAGCACGACCTCAGAAAGACGGCACAGTGGTACATCTGGAAACCTAGATGAGGCTTTCAAGCTACGATGCTTCAACCCATCACAGCTTTGTCTTTGCACAGGAGTAAGTCACTTAAAAATCACTTTAACAGCACCATTCACTGCTGACTGTGCCCAGCCACTCGCTTTTCTAAAGACCCATCCAAAACAGCCTGGTGAAGTCCTGCCTGAGGTCTCCAAATTAGGCTGATGCACCAAAACAGCAACACACCACAGCTATGCATGCCTTGCAGCATACTAGGGAATAGTGGTAAAACAAAATTTCTCCAAGAGGTTTGGGGACTTTTTTTTTTTGCTGTGTTTTGCCATAGATGAAGGGTGTTCTCAAATGGTTTTCAGGAGACGAGGAGCAAGGACAAGCATATGTGAAGGATCTAGCAAAAGCTCTTAAGCAAAGCAGACAGCAGGATGCTGAAAATAAATACGCAAAGCCCTTTGCAGCACCAAAGTTCAAACACATGTGGACATTTCTGAGGCTGTCATGGCAGCCCATAGAAGGGACTTTCCATCTCCTTGCAGACAAACCCTGGAAACAAGGATGGAAAAACGGAAGCACAGGCTCAAACTCTAAGCCAGCCCTTCATCCTGAGATGTCACCTCCTTGAACACCACCAGAAGTGTGGAGGGAGAGCGCAGCACAGCCCTGCATGGTCCCCACAGGCTGGCTTGTCCCCAGCATGGGGTGGCCTCAGCCCCCTCCGCCTCCATCCCGCTTCTCCTCTGGTGCAGAGGTGGATGGAGGGGTCCCGATGGACCCAGGTGCAGCTCATGGTACCGGAGGGGCTGCCAGCACAACCCTTCACAGCCCGGCCAACCACCTCACCTCCAAAACCAGCAAGAGCATGATCCCCACTTAAAAAAGTACACGCCGTGAAGCTGTGCTGAGTGGAGGGAGCTGATGCACCAGAATGCCCAGAGGTACCATCCAAACATCCTGGCAGCAGTCCAACAGAGCTCCCCCACCCCTAGCTCCTCACAGGAGGAAGAGCTAATGCTCTCTTATTTTTCTAAGTTTACGCAGCATTAGTCACACGAGCTCCTGAGGAAGCTGCCCCAGGGCCCCCAGGCAAGCCTTGCCTGTGGTCGCTGCTGTGCTCACACCAAAACCACCAACTCTGCCAGCTCTCAACACAGATGAGCACAGTTGAAACCCTCACATGCAAGCCTGCTTTAAACACCCCTCACAGAAATACCCAGAGCTGCTCCTCCACTTAATGTAGGGTTTTTTTCCCCATCAGAAAAAGCACAAAGCTACTCAAATTGAGTTTCCATGTCATTAAAACCAATTAACCAGCTACGGATCTCCAGCTGCCCCGTTCTCCGTTTTCCTGATAACTGTTACCACACAGAGCACTTGCACACCCCAGAAATATCCCAAAGCATCCTTAAGAAAATCATGGACTTTATCATAAAGCTCAAGCTTTAACCTCTGCAGAAATTCACCTTATCTTAGTTTTAAAGAAAAAGAAATAAACAAACCACAATGGATTAATTCGGGCCAATTTTTACAGAGCAGAGTTTCTGAAGTCAGCTGCAACCACAGAGCTGATGCTAGGCAGGACACAAGAGCCATCACACATGCGACATTTATGCCGAGGACCTTTCCGTTACCTGCATGTCACCTCCTGGCAGCGGGGACTTGGGGCAGAGCATGGCTCCTCGGCTTGCAGGAAAAAGCAGCTCATCGCACTCACCCAGAGACGCAAGCGACCACTGACAACAGACGAAAGCAACACCCACGCCTGGCTCAGAAGAGGAGCTGCCGAAGTGATCAAACCAGCCCTTCAGCTGCACCTCCCAGAGGTCTCCTGACCCGTGCCGCAGCTCTGCTCTCCCCGCTGGCTTTGCAGCACCAGAAGGAATCACACTGCTATACAGCTTTACAAGCAGACGTCTGCAGAGGGAGCAGCCCCTGGTGCACAGCCTCTTTTGCTCATTTCTTAATATAATTTCTTGAAATAAAACAAGAGCAGCTGAATTCATGCTCTATCAGCTCAAGCAGGATACCAGCTAACCCAATCTTTTCATTTCAAAGCCTGCCACTTCCAGCAGTCTGAGAATACGGACTAGCACAGAATCACACAGAATCACAGAATCAATCAGGTTGGAAGAGACCTCAGGGATCATCGAGTCCAACCATTGCCCTGACACCACCATGTCAACTAGAACATGGCACTAAGTGCCATGTCCAGTCTTTTCTTAAACACCTCCAGAGATGGTGACTCCACCACCTCCCTGGGCAGCCCCTTCCAATGTCTAATGACCCTTTCTGAGAAGAAATTCTTCCTAATGTCCAACCTGAACCTCCCCTGGTGAAGCTTGAGGCTATGTCCTCTTGTCCTATCGCTAGTTGCCTGGGAGAAGAGGCCGAATCCCACTTCACTACAACCTCCCTTCAGGTAGTTGTAGACTGTAATAAGGTCACCTCGGAGCCTCCTCTTCTCCAGGCTAAACAACCCCAGCTCCCTCAGCCGTTCCTCATAGGTCATACCCTTCACTAGCAGCACTGTTGAAGCCACAAACGAAAGACCAGGGACGTGTTCCCCAGCTGAGGGCTGGAGGGGCAATCACCCCTCCTGCCCAGCCTCCCTGGGGATGGACCTCTCTGCCCATCCAGCTGCCCCTGTGCCAGATCCAGCACCCCACAGGAGATAGCTGCTTACGCCCCCAAGGACCGAACTGCCTTGCCATCCCGCAGGAAGAGGTCAGCGGAGATCCAGCCAGCATCCAAGCCCAAGGCAGGAAGAGATCCCTGTAAAATCCCAACAGATGACTTGGAAAACCATTTCCTTAGACACACAGGGGGCTGACAACAGTCCACCACTGCCAAAGAGGGGCAGAGACCTCCCTCATCTCCCTCCTGTTCCCTCCAGCCTGCACTGGAGGGAAAAGTTCCAGTTGCCACCGCGCCTCTGCCCGCCACCAGACCGAGCGCTGGCGCATGAGAAGGCAGGACAACGATGATTTCCATCCGGACCCTCCGATGTTAAAAGTACGGTGAGGGCAACACTGCTGCAAAGCAAGTTCCCTGCGCTCTCACTGGTCTGCAAAAGGCCAGAATAAACGAGGGGATTTACAGACCAAGCCCGAAAGCAACACACACACGCGCTTGCTGAGCCGAGTCCGCCCCTTGTCTCGACACACGCACCATGCAATTTTTTCCACAGAAACCGGATTACAGAATCCCACTTTAAGAGGTAACTAATCACATTTTAAACATGTCAGCTGGAAACAAGTTCAACACCTTCAATGGTTAAGCTCTTCTGAAGCTTAGTGGTTTTCTCAGCTATATGTTATATGCCCCCCTCTTCCCACTCCCAATTCAACTTAAAATTCCACCTGCTGTATCTCATGGCATCTTTCTCTCGCAGTATGGGAGACCCTGAGCAGCCTCCAGACATATCTCTTCACCACACAGAGGTACCAAAGCACCGCCATCAGGTCACCCCTCAAACGCCCCAAAGTTGAGCAGACGCAGCATCAGAAGGGATCCAGCCTCAAAAACTCAGAGAGGACCCAGAGGAGCTGACTCCCTGATACTACAACATGAATTAATGCCAAGTTCACTTTCTTGCGTCTTTTCAACGGACGCCTCATTAGAGCCCAGCACTGAGGCAATATCGCTCATCAAATGTCGTGCTGTTCAAGGTATCTCTAGCACTGCTCAGCATCCTCAGTTCATGACCTGCAGAGCCTGCCGTGGGATTTACACCACAAGCTCAAGACAGTCAGAAGGATAATGTTATCAGGCTCTACTTGCTCAGCCTCTAGACATCTACAGCAAACAGGCATGGAGTCTCCAGGAGGCCAAGCAATAGTTCTACCAGCCCTTTCTCCTAGGGAGCGGTGTGACGGGCATCAGTCCACAGCAGCTCAGGCTGTTCTTCCACAGCTATGCTGGTCCAATTGCCTGATCAGCTATGCAGCAAACCAGATGGGGATGCAGATGTGGCTCAAAAATACTTCAGTAAAGAACAAATTCAGTGCTGGGCCACTCAAACTCTTGTATTAAGGCAGCAAGAAGGTGGCTCTATTGTGCACCTTGCCCAGAAGAGCCATCAAGCAAATCAGTGCTCTGCAGATCAGATACAGGTTTCCCTGTGAAACTCATGCAGCAAGTCAGGGAGCAAAGAAAATAGAGATGCTTTGAAGCAATTTCAGCAACTTTATCTGGTTAGCACTGTAATCAGCAGGAATAGCACACTCAACAATTCTGACCCACTTTATTATTACCACACAGAGGAAATGAACATATTGCATCCTCCCTCGTAAGTCCCCCCCATTCAGACAACGATGCTCTCACGACCAGTTTTGACTCACGGAACTAGAGTGCACTGTCAGCAAGTTCACTGATGACACCAAACTGGGAGGAGTGGCTGACACAACGGAAGGCTGCGCAGCCATTCAGAGAGATGTGGACAGGCTGGAGAGTTGGGCGGGGAGAAATTTAATGAAATATAACAAGGGCAAGTGTAGAGTCCTGCATCTGGGCAAGAACAACCCCAGGTATGAGTACAAGTTGGGGACAGACCGGTTGGAGAGCAGCATAGGGGAAAAGGACCTGGGGGTCCTAGTGGACAGCAGGATGACCATGAGCCAGCAATGTGCCCTTGTGGCCAAGAAGGCCAATGGCATCCCGGCGTGTATTAGAAGGGGTGTGGTTAGCAGGTCAAGAGAGGTTCTCCTCCCCCTCTACTCTGCCCTGGTGAGGCCGCATCTAGAATATTGTGTCCAGTTCTGGGCCCCTCAGTTCAAGAAGGACAGGGAACTGCTAGAGAGAGTCCAGCACAGAGCCACGAAGATGATTAAGGGAGTGGAACATCTCCCTTATGAGGAGAGGCTGAGGGAGCTGGGTCTCTTTAGCTTGGAGAAGAGGAGACTGAGGGGTGACCTCATTAATGTTTATAAATATGTAAAGGGCAAGTGTCATGAGGATGGAGCCAGGCTCTTCTCAGTGACATCCCTTGACAGGACAAGGGGCAACGGGTGCAAGCTGGAACACAGGAGGTTCCACATAAATATGAGGAAAAACTTCTTTACGGTGAGGGTGGCCGAACACTGGAACAGGCTGCCCAGAGAGGTTGTGGAGTCTCCTTCTCTGGAGACATTCAAAACCCGCCTGGACGCGTTCCTGTGTGATATGGTCTAGGCAATCCTGCTCCGGCAGGGGGATTGGACTAGATGATCTTTCGAGGTCCCTTCCAATCCCTAACATTCTGTGATTCTGTGATTCTGTGAACTGAGGGGAGAGGGAAGAGAGAAACAGTAAGAACAAGACACCATGGATAGAATGTTTTTCGAGAAACTGAAATTCTATACCTGCTGGTCATTTTCTTACCTGCTCCCTGCTTGCCTACTCTGTATTGAAATGTTTGAAAACCAAGCTACTAAACTAAAACTTGAGTAGTCAGCTACAATGCAAATGCGGGAAACTTAAACCAAAAAAAAAAAAAGCAATTGCACTAGCTCAGACTGATACCTGCTTCCCCCCGACATCCTGCCACTGCAGCGGTGAGCAGCAGACTTGGCTCTCGCATGCTTGGCCTGGACGGGTCTCCACAGCACACCCTCCACGCGCCTGGCAGGCGGCAGCTTTAGCAGCCAGGGAAAGGCACGCGAAGCGTGACCCTCACTGATTAGGGAAGAGAGTTGAAGGGAAGGCAAGAGATTTAAAAACTCGAGCCAAGCGTCAAGTCTCAATGAGATCCCGCTGATTTCTGGCGAGCAAGCTGGCCCAAAGCGTGCTTGTAAAGAAGCCAGGTGCATCCGCACAGCTACTGCAAAGGAAAACAAGAGATGCACGAGCAGGTCGCGGGCTTTGGACGGCTGTCCCAGCTGCTGCCAGGTCACCGGCAAAGCGTGCACCCCACTTCACTGAACATGCAAATCTCCCCCAGACCTCTCACAGCAGAGCAGGCATCGGCAAGCTGCCGAATACACCAACAAACAAGCATTTCTGAGCAAGCTGGCTTTAATTCCGCTATCAGAGTGCCAGCAGGGCCTGAAGTCCTAAGGAGGTCAGATTTGTACTGACGGACGCTTGGACAAAGCTGGCATGATTGGGGCATGCAGGGGGCTGAGCATCCCCAGCATCCCAGCATGTGAGTGAGCAGCTAGAATGTATTGAGTTCTGTCCAGAGGCGGATCAGGAGCGAGTTGAGAGTTTGTGGGTGCGAATTAAGGGGCAGGCTGGCAGGGGTGATACTGTTGTGGGTGTCTATTACAGGCCACCGGATCAGGATGAGGAGGGTGATGAGGCCTTCTACAGGCAGCTGAGAGCAGTCTCGCAATTACAGGGCCTGGTTGTTGTGGGGGATTTCAACTACCCTGATATTTGCTGGGAGGCCTACTCAGCCAGCCATCCTCAGTCCAGGAGGTTCCTCCAGTGCATTGATGATAACTTTCTGATGCAAATGGTGGATGAGCCAACTAGGAGAGGAGCGCTGCTGGATCTTATCCTCACTAACAAGGAGGGTCTGGTTGAAGAGGTGAAGGTTGAGGGCAGCCTTGGTTGTAGCGACCATGAGATGGTAGAGTTCAGGATCTCATGTGGCAGGAACAGAATAGCTAGCAGAATCACAACCCTGAACTTCAGGAGGGCCAACTTTGGCCTTTTCAAGCAATTGCTAGGGGAAATCCCATGGGACAGGATACTAGAAGGTAAGGGGGCCCAAGATAGTTGGTTAGCGTTCAAGGACTGCTTCTTCCCAGCTCAAGATCAGAGCATCCCAGCAGGTAGGAAGTCAAGGAAGGGGACCAAGAGACCTGCATGGTTGAACAGGGAACTGCTGGGCAAACTCAAGTGGAAGAAGAAGGTGTACAGATCGTGGAAGGAGGGGCTGGCCACTTGGGAGGAATATAAGTCTGTTGTCAGAGGATGTAGGGAGGCAACTAGGAAAGCTAAGGCCTCCTTGGAATTAAACCTGGCAAGAGAGGTCAAGGACAACAGAAAGGGCTTCTTCAAATACATTGCAGCTAAAACCCACACTAGAGGCAATGTAGGCCCACTGATGAATGAGGTGGGGGTCCTGGAGACAGAGGATAAAAAGAAGGCGGAGTTACTGAATGCCTTCTTTGCCTCTGTCTATACTGTTGGAGGCTGTCCTGAGGAGCCCTGGACCCCTGCGGCCTCAGAAGAAGTCAGGATAGAGGAGGAATCTGTCTTGGTAGATGAGGGCTGGGTCAGGGACCAATTAAGCAACCTGGACATCCATAAATCCATGGGCCCTGATGGGATGCACCCGCGAGTGCTGAGGGAGCTGGCGGAAGTCATTGCTAGGCCACTCTCCATCATCTTTGCTAAGTCGTGGGCAACGGGAGAGGTGCCTGAGGACTGGAGGAAAGCGAATGTCACTCCAGTCTTCAAAAAGGGCAAGAAGGAGGACCCGGGGAACTATAGACCGGTCAGCCTCACCTCCATCCCCGGAAAGGTGATGGAGCAACTTGTTCTTGGTGCTGTCTCTAGGCACATCAAGGATAGGGGGATCATTAGGGGCACTCAGCATGGCTTCACCAAGGGGAAGTCATGCTCAACCAACTTGATAGCCTTTTATGAGGATGTTACCCGGTGGATAGATGATGGTAAAGCTGTGGATGTGGTCTATCTCGATTTCAGTAAAGCGTTTGACACGGTCTCCCACAGCATCCTCGCAGCTAAACTGAAGAAGTGTGGTCTGGATGATCGGGTAGTGAGGTGGATTGTAAACTGGCTGAAGGAAAGAAGCCAGAGAGTAGTGGTCAGCGGGACAGAGTCCAGTTGGAGGTCTGTGTCTAGCGGAGTTCCGCAAGGGTCGGTTCTGGGACCAGTTCTATTCAATATATTCATTAATGACTTGGATGAGGGATTAGAGTGTGCTGTCAGCAAGTTCGCTGATGACACAAAACTGGGAGGAGTGGCTGAGATGCCGGAAGGCTGCGCAGCCATTCAGAGAGACCTGGACAGGCTGGAGAGTTGGGCGGGGAGAAATTTAATGAAATATAACAAGGGCAAGTGTAGAGTCCTGCATCTGGGCAAGAACAACCCCATGTACCAGTACAAGTTGGGGACAGAGCTGTTGGAGACCAGCGTAGGAGAAAGGGACCTGGGGGTCCTAGTGGACAACAGGATGACCATGAGCCAGCAGTGTGCCCTTGTGGCCAAGAAGGCCAATGGCATCCTGGGGTGTATTAGAAGGGGTGTGGTCAGCAGGTCAAGAGAGGTTCTCCTCCCCCTCTACTCTGCCCTGGTGAGGCCGCATCTGGAGTATTGTGTCCAGTTCTGGGCCCCTCAGTTCAAGAAGGACAGGGAACTGCTAGAGAGAGTCCAGCACAGAGCCACGAAGATGATTAAGGGAGTGGAACATCTCCCTTATGAGGAGAGGCTGAGGGAGCTGGGTCTCTTTAGCTTAGAGAAGAGGAGACTGAGGGGTGACCTCATTAATGTTTATAAATATGTAAAGGGCAAGTGTCAAGAGGATGGAGCCAGGCTCTTCTCAGTGACATCCCTTGACAGGACAAGGGGCAATGGGTGCAAGCTGGAGCACAGGAGGTTCCACTTAAATTTGAGGAAAAACTTCTTTACTGTAAGGGTGACTGAACACTGGAACAGGCTGCCCAGAGAGGTTGTGGAGTCTCCTTCTCTGGAGACATTCAAAACCCGCCTGGACGCGTTCCTGTGTGATATGGTCTAGGCAATCCTGCTCCGGCAGGGGGATTGGACTAGATGATCTTTCGAGGTCCCTTCCAATCCCTAACATTCTGTGATTCTGTGATTCTGTGATTCTGTGATCTGCCTCCTCTTCCTGGACCTTTCCCCCCCACACCCTGGACTGACGACAAGTAGTTTCCCACAAGGAAAATCCTGCGCTGAGCTCCAAAAGGTGGGGGCAAGCACCTTGTTTCCTTGATTATTGAAGGACCACAGCACTGAAGTTCATTGGCGCTGTGAGCTCCCACCCTGCCAGACACAACTGCTCGGCAGCCGCCTGCAGCAGGGAAAGCTCCTCTGCATAAAGCTGAACGGTGCTGGCTCCCGTGTTTGACTTCCAGGATCTGAGCCACAAGAAGAGCTAAAAATACCCCAATTAACCATTCCTTTTCAACACAAGACTCGCTGATGGTGCCACGAGGGTATTATACAACTGCAAACAGGAAGATGTGGTCTGCAAAAAACAGAAATTGAACTGGGCAAACAGCTGGCCGGGATAGTAATCTCTGAATTCAAGCGTGGACCACACTGCCCAAAAACGTGGAGGAGCTTGTGCTGCTTGCAGTTGTGGTGGCTAGCTCTGATGTGCTTGCAAGCTTTCTGGTGTGATATACACAGTGATATATCATTTTTGCTCTGCATTGATTATACACAGAGAGCTCGTTCTGGCTATATCCCATGCAAGCTGTCTCCTGAATGAGCTGGCTGCTTCGCTCTGTGTCATCCTGCGTGTCAGGAGCTAAGCAGGAAACTTTCATTCCTGGTAAAACCCATTGCAAAGAGACAGCTAGGTTCTGGAGCTAGGGGTTTCTTCACATGCAGATTTAGCAGCAATTTTTTTTATCACTGCCCAGTCTTTATGCTGACATCCAGACTTTAAACATCGTCTGTGGGTAATACAGCGGTACATTACTCACAGCGGCACACCCGGGAGAACCAGCAAATCCTCTCCATTTGAGCCCAAGCGTCAGCTTTACCCTGGAATGACATTCATCTCTCCAGCACTAGGCTCCCATCAATGGAATTACCAGGCAGGCTGCTTCAGACTTAACACTTGAGAGAGGCGGGCTGGGACGGCACCGCTCCAGCCTCAACTCGCAAAGCCTGCACTGTTTCTCCAGCCTCCAACAAGCTTCTGCCCTAAGGAGACTGACCCCGTGATGAGAGCCGAGGAAACAAAAGAAACAAACTCGAACTACTGTCCAGGGCAATCAGTATCTTTCTAGGAACACCCAGGCCTCTTGCCAGCTCTCTTCCAACCCCAATTTAGCTCTCCTGCAGCACAGAGGGGGACGGCACGTGCAGAGGCAACCCAGCGGGATGCCAAGCCAGGAAGCATGGCTGGTGCTCAAGCAGACGCTTGGGGAGGTGAATCTGCACTGGTCCCTCTGCAAATACCTGATGCTGAGGGTGTCAAAGCAAACCCACAGCTAAGGAAAGCACTCATCCACCTCGAAAATCACAGAGCAAGCACTTGACTCCGAGTAGTTGTTTCAGAAATACCCACTGCTACGTAAAATGGGGAGGCGTATCATAGCAAACCAGCCACGACTGCTAACCTCAGCATGGGAGATTATCTTGCATGTGCTAGAAAACTGCCTTCCATCACACAGCAGCCATCACATCACACTGCCATGCTGAGTGATTTGCAGCATGGCATGAACCAGTCCGTTAAACCACCTCTGCACTACCCACTAAAAGGGACAACTGGGAGTGCCACAGGCTACCAAAAGCTAAAGGGGATGCAGCAAGCAACCCTACTGCAAAGCTCCACCGACATCGCTGCGACTTCAGCATCTCTGGGGGCTGCTCTTTGCACAGAGCAGCTACAGGTTTGTTGGGGTGGGTTTTTTCCAGTCATCTGCAAAGGGACTTCTCTGTCCTTGGCAGGGAGGGTGTGCAAGGAGACAACAGAGATTCACCAGCACTTGAACGATGTTTGCCCCAGGTATGGAGACCCAAGTGCACAGCACTGTCAAAGCAAGTAAAAGATACCAAGGGGAAAGCTTATTTGCAGAGCATAGATGTGCCCTTGCAACAGCTTGAGCTGTGGGAGCTGAGCTACTCTCTCCTGTAATTAAAATGCAGGACAGGAAAGCACAGGAATTACTCCAGCATGACTGTGAAGGACTAACAGGCTTTGAGTTTCAAAGTCAATCTTAACATACGCTCTTTGGCACAATTTTAATTCTAAAAAAAAAAAAAAAAAAAAGGAAAAAAAAAGAGTTTTTGCTGTGAGAAAAGATCCTGCACAACCCTGTTATTAAACCACACAAGGAGCAAATAAGGGAGACCGTGGTTGGGGCTGACAAAGCAAGGCTGAAGGCAGTCCTCTCTTCACCCCTGCCCCTGCATTTGCTCTGCCAGTTGCTTGCAGCAACATAACCATTCAGAGGGGTAGACTGCCCCGTGACAGGAAAAACACATGTAACACCCAGGCAGCGAAACCTCACATCTGAGAGCATCTACGCAAAAAGCAGCCTGAAACGTTTCTTCCAGCTCCACAGAGTCAACTTGATGTTTTGCAAAACTGAGCTGGTGAAATGCTATCGCTCGCATCGAAGGTGAGATACTCTTAAGCATCTCCCTATTTTCTGTGTATCAGAAAAAAAAAAAAAAAAAAAGCCTGTGGGTAAGATTATGGGGTCCTGCAGCTCATGGTGATGTAAAAGAGACAGAAGGACATCAGAAAATGACACATGTGCGACGCTCTTCAGCCTATCACCCAGGGGAATAGCTTAGCTAAGAAAACTACTTTCTTTCTAAAATACTGATAAAGGTAAGGAGCTGTCAGAATTTGAGTCAAGTTCCAAGATAAGAAATCATACTGCTGGATGGGTGTAGCCGCCTGCTTGTTTGGTCACTGTTGGGTTTTTTTTTAAAAGATAAACATGTCTTTCAGAACATGTTTGTTGGCCAATCTTCCCTCTGCTGGAAAAAAAAAACAAGAAGGAAGCTCACAACCGTGAAAACAATAAATGAAAGGACAGTTTCCGAAGAGCTGAGATCATGCTTCACAGGCCCTTTAAAGTAAGATGCAACATAATAGTACGTTAAAAAGGACAAAAGAGGATTAAATTTAAAATTCCAAGTAGTTTTGATAAAACATCATTCAGAGAAGCTATTACACAAACTCTGCAAGAGGCAGAGCTCATTCACAGACCGGAATTTGTAAGGAAAAGAAATAAATAATTTTTTAAATCTATTTTTCAATTGTAAAGCTGTTGATATACAGGAGTGTTTCATCAGAAATTCAGAGTCTGGAGGAGGCTAGCTCAGCAAATGCATCCAGGAAAAAAAATAACTTGTACATCAGAGGAAGAACTAAGGCAAATTCCTCAGGAAGGGTGTAAAATGGAGCAGAGGGTGGTTTTGAAGCCAACAGAACAACGGCTTGAACACAGCCGAGGTAGAAGTACAAAAGTACTGCAGGAAAGCAAACAGTGTAAAGCACCCAGGAGCTCGATGGAGCAAAAGCCTCAGCAGGTCCCGTCGCTCTCTCCAACCTCCCCACTGCCCAGCAAACTGCAATAACGTGGGGACAGGCATCCCTGCCAGCTCAGCCCGGGACTTTGCTGCTCTCCAAACAGCAAGGTGTTAAGCAGCCACCACCAAGGTTATACAACAGAAGCGATTTTGTAATCATTTCGGTTTAGAAAGCATTTTGCATCGGCCTTCACTGCTGCTCGGTTTTGCCTTTTCTTATTCAAGAACATCAGAAGGGAAGAAAAGTGACTGAGCACAAGGCAAGCCCTTTACTAGAATGACAGGTTTTTAACTAAACCCTGGATATCGCTGCTGCTGAACGCAGCTTTAAAATAAAGCACCAAGCCCACGAATAGCCTCCTCTTTCTCAGCACAGCGCTGGCACAGAAAGGTCCCGACTTGGCACAGAAAGGTCCCGACGCTCTCACCCGCTTTGTTATGCACACCCTGATCAAGCGCATTCCCTCTTCCCACCAAAACCAGGGCGCCAAATCCCGGCCAGTCAATGCAGCTCCCCAGAAGGCTCCAGCACATGTCCTCATCTGCCATGTTGACGAGCGCCCAAAGATCCCTGCTCCAGACCCAGCATGTCCTTCCTCATCCAACGAGATGTTGACCTTAACTCGACTTCAGTTGGAGCACAAGAGCAAACGGAACCATTTCTTGAGGGAAAGACCTCACGATTCACCATGGTGCCCGATTTCACTCTTTTGGGTGTTATTTTTAAAGGAGATATTGCAAAGCAAGTCAGGGAGGAACCAACTGCAAGCAACAGGTTTGCTAATTCAGGCACTTTAGCTGCCGCATTTAGCTGCCCCTGCCACCCGCAGGGACCAAACCCAGCTGCCCCACCAGCATTGCCAGCTATGCCCCAGGCAGCTGATACTTTAGGGGCTCCCCCAGCTCCCCAGTGGGCACCCGGGCCATACCTGTGCCACCCCACATGTCCCCAGAGAGCAGCAGGGCTGGGGAGGGCAGGTGAAGGCTCACCACCCGGTCCCCTCAAGGAGCATGCCTGGCTGCTGGGAAAGCAAAGCCTACCCTAACAGCAACCAAGGTGATCACAGGCAGCTCGTGCGCTGCTTCATCTGGTGGGGGGAAAGAACCCCAATATTTTGGGAGCTTTTTTTGTTTTGTTCCGTTTTGACCTCAATGCAGCCCCATCTGGACTCAAAGCCCACCTCCCCCGAGTCCCCTGGCAGAGTCTCTGCCAGGTGCATGGCCCCATGCTGTGACCCTCCACACAACCCTCGACTTGGAACACAGCCCTCTGCAGCCCCCCCAAGTACACAGCCCTCTGCAGCCCCCCCCAACCACACAGCCCTCTGCAGCCCCCCCCCAAGCACACAGCGCTCTGCAGCCCCCTCCCAAGCACACAGCCCTCTACAGCCCTCCCGAGGTGCCCACTCGCTCAGCCCTCCGGACACCCCCCCGCATCTCACCCTTTCCCACACACAGCTCTCTGCAAACCCCCAGATGCTGCCGGGCACACAGACCCCCCCGCCATGCCCCCGGAGCACACAGCTCTCAGCACACCGCCCCCTCCGATGCCCCCACGCCTACAGCCCTCTGCAACCCCTCCGCTGCCCCCCGACACAGGCCCTTTGCACGCCCCCCCCCCCCCCCCTCCGGTGCTTCCCCACGCCCGCTCCCCTCGGGCTCCGCACGCCGCCGTGCCGCCGGGCGGACCCTGCCGCGCACGCCCGTGCGCCTCAAACCTTCCCCTCTCCCGTCCCGTCCCGTCCCGTCCCGTCGCCCCGCGCCGCCCGCCACGCGCCCCCCCCGGTCCTTACCACGGGGCGCCGCGCGGGCGGGCGCGAGCTGCCGGCCCCGCCGCACATCCTCCGGCGCGCGCCCAGCGCCCAGCCCGGCCCGGTCCGCCGCGCGCCGCTGCCAAGCCCCAGGCGGCGCGCCCCCGCGCAGGCGCAGTGGGGGCCCCGGACGGGACGTGCGACTGCCGGCGCCGGACGGCGTCTCGCGAGAAGAGAATAGAAGGGCGCCGGCAAAAACCTTTTTTTACCGGGCGGGGAATTAGCTCAAATGGTAGAGCGCTCGCTTAGCATGCGAGAGGTAGCGGGATCGATGCCCGCATTCTCCACAGTGTTTTGCCCCCTGGCGTGACAAGGCCGGAGCGCTGTGACTGTACGTACGATCCACCACCGCGTTTTGCTTTTTTTCTTAAAAAGTCCTTAAGTTCATATTTGCTTCCTTATAATTCCTAAAGATACGTTTGCTTAACCTGTGGTTAAGACAAGCAGAGCGTTGCCTGCTGCATACGCAGCACTGCGAGAGGGCGTTTTGCTTACTTGATGTTGGAGAAGGCCTGCAACAAGGAGCAGCACCCGCCCCCTCCGGGGCTTCCCTCGCAGCCCCAGCCCTCACCTGCTCATCCGGTCCAGGAGCCCGAGAGCCCCAGAGATCCCTTCTCCAGGGAGCCTCCGGTAGAGCCGAAACACTCGTTTGCCTTTAGTAAATTCGAGAAGGAATCAAAATACCTCAAAGAGGCATTGATGTATGTGCCATTTAGTCAAAAATCTGGCAAGATTTTGCCCAGTGAATTTATCCAGGTGCAAAGTTCAGGCAAATATTCCAATTCTTCACATTCCGCTATTATTCCACTGTGACAAGCCACAAGGAATAATCAAATGCTTTAAAGAAAAAGAGAGCAGATTTAAAAAAATGAAGGTACATCATGAAAAAAAACAGTCCCATAGGAAAACAATCAGTTGGCATTTCCATCCCAGTCACAAGCTCAACTGTAAACCAAAGGTGGAAAACAATTCTGTGCATTTTCTCCAGTTACATGTGTGAGGAAATGACCTTTCTGACAAATTTCAATGGCAAAGAGTGGAATTCAGCTTTCAAGCTGCTCACAGCCCCCAGCCCACACCTGAGCAAACTGCAAAACATCCCATCCCCAGACCTTCACAGCGGGCCTGGGGTAGGCTCACCCCTCTGCAGAGCATACATCCGAGCCCTGGCATGGTTGATGAGGGAGGAGACCTGGCTCAGAGCTCTTAAATCCCAGGGGACTTCCCAGCATGTTCATCAGATCCCCAAGCAGGACCAGGAGCATAGTGGAAAACATCAGTGGGTGCCTTCCAGACTGACCAAATTCTTCTGCAACATCCTTCCATTAACCTGCATCTGCAGAAAGAGTAAGAAGCCTTAATGTTACTGGGTCTCCTTTTAAAAAGAATAAACCTGGGGAAACTCTTTTTGTCTGAATAAACCTCATGCAGAGATTTTTGCAGAGTAGCACTACTTAGCTATGGTATTTTTGCACATCTATAGCCATGCTGTACCCCAGGCTCGAGTCCTGTCTGTTTTACTCTTTGACTCCTGCAGATCTTTGAAAGTTCTTCTAACCCCACTGCCCTTCTTTATAGTCAGCATGGATGTTTAAATAAGATAATTCCCAATTAATTCCCAATAGCCCAAAGAAGAACTGGATTGAAAAGAAGATGCAGTGGCTTTTCAAAATGATTATTTGGCACAAATACTTGTGAATTCTCAAAGGTAGTCTCATGGAGACTAGAGAGAGATGTCTCCACCAGCAGTGGACTTCTACCAGTCCTTTCCAGAAAATGGCAATGGTAACATGCAAACTGAAGTCTGAAAAACAGATGAGTGTATGGTTGCTGAGGTTTTTTTAGCTTGAAGATTTCATTCTTGCCTTTTAAAGCTGATCTACACTCAGGCTTATGAGCCTCAGACAACTCATGAAATAACAGCTGTCGCTACAATGATCTTCAAAGCTTCAACACACGATTTGAGTCTCTCTATGCAGCAGGATTTAACAGGAAAGTCAAATCCATCGCAGTCTCCTATTTCATCAGCTGCTACGCAGCTGGCATGAAGAGACTGTATTGTGAAATACATTTGTGTCTGTGGTCCGGTCCTCTCCTTTTCCCCTCTAGCTTTGGCCTCATCTCAACCCTCAGCCCCTGCGATATCTTGGTGACCACGGGCAGCCTCCGGATGACGGAAACCCAAAAGAGGACCAGAAGTCTGGTGAGACTGATGCTGCATCGCCCTCTGCAGACTGGCAGGCAACAACTGCCACGAGTTGAAGCAGAAGATGCAGAAGAAAAGCAGGGCTGCGCGAAAAATTCCCCTGACCATACTTTTTCTGCAGGTCAATGCAGTGCAGTGGTTGATGAACACGTCTGGAAAGCCCTGTTTTCTTGGGGCCCCATTTTCTCTGGACCCACGATGAAAGACTGGGTCTTTCCCTGAAAGACACAGGGATAAAACATTACGCATACACTCACAGCACTCTTTGATTATAATGATTCCCACCCCCAGAAGAAATAAAACCAGCATGAAACAAAGAGAACAGCATTTCTTTTACAAGAACAAGATGACCACATCAGAACAGCTAAAAATTCCTCCCTAATGGCTTTCTTGTGGGAATCTATAATGAACTGCCGCAGTATGGAGCATCCATATGTGTGTGTGCACACATAAAAGTCGGGGTGAGCATTTGCCTGTATTTGCCGAGGAGCCTAAAACTTGCCCAGCCACCTTGCAGCTCCCAGCCACATGCTACCAGCATCTGTTTATCGACCTCACTTTTTTTTCGCTCCCAAGGTGTCAGCTAAGCCACAGCGTCAGGTTCTCCATTCTGGCTCCGCAGATGCTTTTGCTCCCCAGTGGTTTATCCCTGCTGGCTCTTCTGGAATGACCCAAGTTTTGCATTTCCTCCCCTACAAAGACTTAATTCAAGTTGCAAACAAGCTCAAGGAACAAACGGCTTCCAGCAATGGATCAAGTAGGAGTTAAAACAAGGCTCTCAGTGCAACAAACAGAGCTGGGCACATGCTTAGGACTCGCTGTTTTGATCGCCACGGCTGAATTTATGTAATGAATTTGCTGGTAGGCATCACATGGTCAAGTTAGCAAAAGAACTGTCACTACCCTGAACATTTTATTGTCTATAATTGCAATTAAGTATATGCACAGAGGCATCATGAGAGTAGAGAGGACAGAATGGGAAACTGCTGGGGGGAAAAGGGAAAGCTTTCAGCTTAGGCTAATGAGCTTAATTTAAGTATCCTTTTGTAAGTTTGCTCTAGAGTTATGTGCGTAAATTTAGTTTTAAAATAAAGTCATCTTAAATGCAGAGACACATCTCAACTTCCCCAGATCCCAGGACACAAGACCTCCCCTTGCTGGGTCCATGCCAGCCGTGCCCACAAGCAGCAGGGGCAGGACGGGCACCACCGTGCTCTCCCTCTCTGGTACAAAGGCCAAAGGAGGGGGAGGCCCTAAAAAAAGGGGAGATAAATTTGAGTGACCTCAAAAAAGGACATGGGGAAATGGTGGCAAAGAAGAAGGCAACACAAGGCAGATGTCACCGTCCTCAGGGAGTCAGACCTGAGTCTGTGCTAACGCCCAAATGGGGGTACCTTCCACGCCAGGAGTCTTCCACTGTTTCCGTGGGAAGACATGCACATGCATTTCTCACCGGTGTTTGCTGTTGGCTTTCTCAGCCCCATTTTGCTTTGTTTATTCTGGACTTACGTGTATCTCGGCGAGTAGGACAGCCTGGTCCTGCTTGCTGGAGAAAGGGCAATAGATTTTTCCCGAGATGCCTTTTGTTGTCCCCACAGTGAGGGCAACCAAAGGGACAAGGAGATAGAAGCTGATAACATCTTGACATGTTTACCTGGCATGTAAATCCAGTTTTTCACCAGCGCAGACCAGTGTGTAGTCAATGCTTTGTCCAGGTCAGGAGGTCTACAGAAGATCCACGTGACATAAACCACTCTGAAACCTCTAACAAACACTAGACTTTGTCCTTTAGAGACTCCTGATGTTGGCGGCAGAGCAGGAACCGAGAGCAGTGAGGTGCCAGCAGTGGCTGGATAGGAAATGACACCTTTGCTGTTGGGCTAAATGACAGCCATCTGATTTCAAATTACGTGGTGGAACAGGGGATGATGCAACCTCTTGCCAGCGTTCACTTACTTCCTAACACTAGTAGTCTTTCTGAGAGCATGACGCTAAGCAAGAAGGGCAGAGACATCCTTCACCGGCCGCAGCACCCCATTCATCTTCCTACCACAGAGCATCCTGGCAAGCACCGAAGCCAGAAGTTCACGCCATCCCCAAGCTCGTGGCTGGGGATCAGCAGGTTTCAGGTCAGACCCAGGGGCACAAAGACTGTTCTAGCAACCCCTTAGTGTGGATGACCCTGTCTTTCCTTGGAGGGAATGGGGAAAAGGTGTACCCTCTGGCATTCAGCTCTCTTCTGGGCACTAAGGAAGGTGAGTTTTAGCTCTTTGAGCTCTTCTGGTGGTTGCTTCCCATCGCTTGCCCTATTATCAACTGGGCAACTGGGCAGAAACCTTTAGTGCTCCCTCTGGGGTGCAACACAGGCTGTGCTTCCCCGCCTGCGCCGCCATCTCCTCTGCTGGCGTCAGCAGCTGCAGGAGGGAAAAATGGAGCTGGCCTTCTGCCTCCAGTTCATTTGCAGGCTATTGAAACAATAATTAATCATCACGCCATTGAGGATTCCAGGGAGAAAGCGGGTTACTTCAACCTGCAATTAGCGTGTGATTCAGCTTGAGTGATGGCAGGGTAATCCTCGGGGAGGGGAAGAGCCAGTGAGAGTTTGGGAGGAGGAAATGTAAGACATGGGGCCCTGCTTGCAGCCGAGAGGCAGTTTTAGAGAGGCACAATGAGGGCTGTTCCCGGGGGACCCTTCCAGGCTGTGTGAGCATCCAGAAGCAGAGGGTTGACCATGTCCTAGCCCGTGCCGGGGGGGTTAACCCCCAGGTGAGGTGGCAGGGAGGCAGTAATGTGCTCAGCGTCACTCCCCATCCAGGCGGGACAGGGCTTGCCTGAGGAACGGAGAAACTATTTGCAAACTCCAGCATCTCTATCCACAATTTAACACTCTGGTGGCCTCATTTTTGCATGGATCCTTCAACAGCAACCAGTCCCTTGCTATGGGCTAAGCCCTGGTGAGTGGCTACGTGATCAGGGGTAGGAAGTTAAAGCTACCTCTTTTATCATCAGTTTTCGTGGGATGTTTGCATCGTCACTAAGCCAGGTACGATCGTGTACGGAGCGTGGCTCTGTGAGGCCCTGAAGAGCTGCCCTGGAAGGAAAAAAGCCATCACAACCCAAAACTGCTTTTTTCCCTCTAGCGGGCACCATGTGTACAACAGCAGAGGTTGAGTAGTAACGGCAGCAGGAAGGCGTCAGCTCTGCCTGCCTCGTTCCCCGCAGAGCGCCGAGAAGAGCGAGGTACGTATCAGCAGCAAAACTGGGCTCTTAAACTCCCTAAACTTTCCCTTCTGCTTACCGGGGAGGAGCACGTAGCGATTTTAAAGCCATACATCGCAGAGGCTGTATTGTATGGAACAGCTGGTTGTGCTTAATTAACTGTTGTGTGAGCCAGGGGGATGGGGTGTTTGTAGGAAGAAGAAACTGGGGGAGAAGCTAAGATTTGGGGGGGAAGGAAGGGAGGTAACTCAGGATGTTGCCTAGAAAGTTCTCGGCACTTCAAAACCTTCCTTTGCTCTGTCTTGTGAAAGTCTGAACGCACTTTTACTGGGGCTAAAAGTACTGAGAAACAATAGGGAGACAGGGAGTAGCCGGCCGGCGGAGGAAGCGAGCCGAGCGATGACGAATGCCTTCCAGCCCCGGCCAGGCGCTGGCACCCTCGCTGCCGCCGCACAACAGACGTGCGGGCAAGCTGCTGGGCACGGGGAAAGCCTGGGGAGGGCGACGGTTATCGCAGCAGCAAAACTCTGACGTGCCCACCCACCATTGCTCTCATGGCTTCATTTCAAATAGCTTAGAGGAGAGGCCTTTATGCTCGCAAGGTGCAAGGTGCAACTCATCTGCTCGTCAACATCTTGCGCTAATGAGGGAGATAAAATACAAGAGAAGATGCGTCACAGATAGGGCTGGTGAAAGGGTTGGAGAGGGGGCACATCCCAGGCCCTTCAACCTGGCCCCCGTACGCAGCCATCTGGCAAGCTGGAAGTCAGGGAGACCACTGAGGAATGGGTATTTTTGTTGTCGTTCCCAGTTCAAACAGTTCCCAGTTCTGACCTCCCCGGGGCAGCACAAGGGGGCCCTGGCCAAGACCCCCCCATGTTGCCCCTCCCCTGGGTGACCTGCATGCATCCCCATCGTGCTCTGGGTCCCAGCGTGGGGCAGGGGTTGCCCTCCCAGCTCGGGCGGGACACCTTCCCATTTAACGTTTGATCCTCCCATCCTTTGCGGATGCCCCTGCTACAGGGATTTCCCCTCTCCTGTCTTGTTTCTTGTGTATCCCAATGCTCCTGCTCTGGAGGGAGATAGGGATGGATGGCAAAAAGGGGCAAGAGGGCAGGGGGGAAAGAGAAAGGGAGGAAAACGAGGAGGAAAAGGGGGAAGTGGGGGAGAAGATGAAAAAGAGGAAAGAAACAGGGAAAGAGGAGGGAAAGGAGAGAAAAGGAGGGCAGAAGGGTGGAAAAGGAACAAAAGAGAGAAGGGGGAAGAAGGGAGATGGAGGAAAGGGAGAGAAAAGGGAAGTGGAGAGAGCACAGGGGAAAAAAGGAAGGAAGGGAGAAAAAGGGGAAGAAGGGAAGAAAAAGAGGGAAGAAGGAGGGAAGGGGAGAAGGGAGAAAACAGAGGGAAAAGATGGGAAACGAAGGGAGGAAAAAGAGGGAAGTGGGGAGAGCACAGGAAAAAGAAGAAAGGGGGAGGTGAGAAGGGGAAAACAGGAAAAAGAAGTGAGGAGAACATGGAAAAAGAGGGAAGGAAGAGGGTATGGAGGAAAGAGATGAAGAAGAGGGGAGGGGGAAAAGAAGGGAGGAAAAAGAGAAGGAAAAGAGGGGGAAGGGGAAAAGAAGGGAGGAAAAGGGGGGAAGAGGGAAGCAGGGAGAAGTCAGGAAAAAAGGAAGAAAGGGAAAGGCAAGAAGGGGGAAAGAGGGGAACGGGGGGAAAGTGGCAGAGAGGGCAGGAAAAAACGGGGGGGAAGAGGGAGGGGAAAGAGGAAAAGCGGAAAGAAAGGGGAAAAAGGGGGAGGAAGAGGGAAGAAAGGGACACATCCCACCCGCCGCCCTCCGGGTTCCGCTCGGCTCCGCACCGCCACGCCCGCCCCGCGGGGAGGAACAGGGGCGGGGCGGGGCGGACGGCGGGGCGGGGGGGTGGGGCGGAGGCGGGGCGGGCGGGTGGGGCGGAGGCGGGGCGGGCGGTGACGGCGGTGACGACGACGACGGCGGCGGCAGCTGCGCGGGCGGGCGGGCGGGCGGCCCGGCGGTAGGCGCGGGTGGGCCGGGGCGCGGGGGGCTGGGGCGGGGGGAAGGGGAGGGAGGCCCGGGAGGTTCCGGTGTTGGGCGTTAGCTGCGGTGTGAGGAACGGCGGGGGGAAGGACGCCCTGCCTGCAGCAGGGAGAGCGGGCACGGAACGGCAGCGATGGCGGGTGAGCCCGCGGCGCTGGGACCGAGACGGTGCTCGGAGATCCGGTACCCCGAAACGGGATTGTCCCTCAGTTTGCAGGAAGGTGCAGAGCCTGGGGGGGGACACCCCCTTTTTTGATGTGAGAGAGGTAAATCAGGGAAAAAGTACAGTGAGCAAACTCGGGAGGCGCTTGCGAACTCCCGTCGTTGGTTCCCTTTCCGCTGTCCTCGTTCGCCCTGGCTTGGGTCGCGCTGATTTTTAAGACCACGCGATCCAAGCCCGCTCACGCGTGGGGCTGTGGTGCGCGGTGGGACGCGGTGCGTGACCTGCAGCAGCGCTGGGCTGTGGCTGTGAAGGGGCAGCGGCCGGGGTGTGCCCGAGCTCCGCTAACGCTGGGCGCCGTGTCCAGGTTCCCTTCGTGTGTCCCACGAATCCACGCCCAGCACCGCCGGCCCCTCGTGGCCCTTCCTCTCCTCACGCGGATGAGGGGTTTGTTGTGGATGGAGCCCAATGTGTGTGCGGAGACCGAGCTCACGTCTGTGAAAAGCCTGCTTTGGGATACCCTTCATTTTATGGTAGCAGGAGGTGACCGACATGGGGGAGGATGGTGATGAACCACAGTCAGTAACGCTTGGTGGGTTTTTTTTGCTGTTCACATTCCAATGTGATAGCTCAGGAGATTTTTTTTTTTTTTTTTTACAAATACCCTGTAGTCTGAGTCATGTTAGCAAAGCCAAGACACCAAGACTGCATTTTGTCACTTACTGGGGTGGTGCCTTCAATACTATTCCTTGTAGACAGCCTAGAGCTCAGCTATTGGCCTTGGCATATTTTTGTGCATGTTTATCTGGAGCTGCTCTGGAAGGTGCTGTGTTTACATCAGTTCCGAAATGCAGTTTGACTGCAGAGCAAAAAAAAAATTTCTGCTTACCAGCTTCTCTGGGCTTGACCGACCAGAGTGGCCTTTCAAAGCCTGGATATCACATCATGGAGGAACATTTCTCCTGTCCGCCTAGATTCCACCTTCCACGTACAGACGTGTGGCCAGCAGGATTTTTAATCTAAGCCCAGGTGGTTCTCATGTTCATCTTCCTCATTCACCCTCATTCTCTCAAAAATACCCTAATTTTAAGTATACCTTGAGGTCCCACAACCGGTCAGGTGTGCCACACTGGTAATGCTCAGCAGCTGTACGGCTCAATAGTGCAATAGTAGTAGCACCAGTGCCTCTAAAAAGCTCATTCTGGTTAAGCTCCCTTGGAGAGTGAAGGGGAGCATCTTACTCTAGTGCAAGCAGCCTTCAGGTAACAAGCTGTTGCCATATCTCTCCAGAATCCGTGTGCTTTTTGCCTCTTGGTGGAGGGCCTTGCCGAATCCCAGACAAAACCACCCCAACACTGCTGGCTTGTACTGGTGCTTGCAGAAGGCTGGTGTTGGAAAAAACCAGTCTGTCCTCTTTGCGTAGTGTAACTCATGGCTGAGAGCTGGGGGGGTTGAAGAGGATTGTTGCTTCTCAGTCAATTAAAAAAATAAGTTTGTTTTGTTTTTTAATTTTCAGATCTTATCTCAACTGTCAAAATGGAGCTTGACATCCAGTGTGAGGAGATGAGCCCATCTAGATGGGCTGAGCTTCTGTCCACAATGAAATCCTGCAAAGCCATCAGGTAGTAACTAGTTGCGTATCATCTCTTCTAAGTAAGAACTGTTGTGTTTCTTTTCTGTGTTTTTCAGGTCAGAACCATTGACCTGTGACTTAGAAATTGCACAGTAACAGGAATGATTCTCCCTTTTTTAATCCAGAAAGTTAATTTAAAGGGCGGGGGGAAAACCCCCACCCTCTTGCAAAGTTTTTTCAACTACAGATAAGCATCCTTTGGTATGAAGTAATGCTGCCCTTGTTCTATGGTGTGCCATAGAACTTGGCTAAGTAGTGTGGTTATCTAAACATTTGACCACTGTTTTGGTAATCCTGTCTTTCTCCCTCAAGATTGGAAAGACATCTCTCTCTGCTTATCAGGTTGAATGCTCTGTGGGCTGCAGGTCAGATGCTGTCAAGTAACTGTTACTTAATAGTCATGCACAAGCCACATGCCATCAACTTTTAATTCTTCACTTGGTCTTCAAAAATGCCTGCCGTGTGTGCTGAGCAAACCAGCGTGAGGGAACCATCTCCTGGAGTGTCACCTGTAGGACATGGTTCAGAAGAGTTGCTTCTGCACTCTTCCCCCTCTTCTGGTTGGGAATTCACACCCCATGGGCTGGCATCGTCTTGCTTGGGCTGGAGAGAATTGGCTGCATCAAGCCAGCGATGGCTTGGAGGAGGTCAAACAGGTTGAAGGTGACTTGCTTTTGTTTTGCAAAGGAGCTTTTTGCAGGCAAGCTTCATGGGCCTGACCTTGACTTCCCAAGGTCTGCCTTGGGTGGCAGAAGGCAGTGGATGGTTGTCTCCTGGGCAGAGGCTGGGCTGCTCAAGACATAGTGGATGAGAGCAGCTGCGGCGGGGTTGTTAATCAGCATTGAACATAATCCCATTGGGAACCAAGTCACCTTTCCAGAGGGAGGAAAGGAGAAGCCTACTAGAGCCTCAGTTTTCATAGTGTTGTCTAAGGAGAAATGACCAGGCAACTTTTGGGAGTCCTGGCTGTGTCTGTGCCTGGGGCTGTAGGGTTCTTCATGACACCTTTCTTTGGCTCCATGTCTTTTCTGCCTCCCCATACACTTCCCTGCCTGTCCTGGGCTCCTGATCCTTTCCTTGGCTCTCCTTCCAATTCAACTCCCCCCATCAATTTAGCAACAACTAGAAAAATGCTGATGTCCCGTGGGAGAAGCCACTGCCACACTGCAAACTTGCAGTTTGTATACTGAGAGTCACGCTGGAGAGAGACTGTGGAGACCTGCGTGACTCACCTACACAAGACCAAACTGCCGATGTGTGTCTCTGGGGCTGGCTGAAGACCCAGCCTGGCTGATCTCAGTGCAGAACCAGTCTGACAGCCTGTAAGCGGGCCTCTGGTTAGACGTGGCTTCAGACACCAGGTGTTTTGTCGCTATCAATGTTTAAATGAAGGTGCATCCTCCAGCTGAAGCCCTGCCAAGGAGGGATGACTTGAGTCATGTGCCCTCTTCTACACAGCACAGAGGAGGTCCATGGCTTGGGGAACTGCCGTCCAGCCCCTCCTGTACTGCAGCCCTGCAGAGAGAACACGTCTTGGTTTGGGCCACGCATTGCCCAACAGGCCACATACATATTTACGGAGGTGTCCCAGGGACTGCAGAGGAGTGAATTGCTTACTTTGCTTTCATGGGGGATGCTCCAGCCAGGGAGAACAGAGCAACCCTGAGGACTAAAGTGCTCCTTCTCTCCTCTTTCAGGCTGGATGACTGCAGTCTCTCCAGCAGTAGCTGTGAGGATCTCTCCTCCATCATCAGTATGAATCCGTCCCTCACAGAGCTGAAGCTGAACAACAACGAACTGGGAGATGCAGGCATTGAATACCTGTGTAAAGGGTTGCTGATGCCAAGCTGTAGCCTACAGAAGTTATGGTAAAGCCCAGTTGATTATCTTGCTCTAACACGCTTGCAGTCTGCTGCAGGTAAAGTCATGAGGCAAAAACTAGTGTGTGATGGTAGCAAGAGCTGTGCCGATGCATCTCAGCAGTTACCTAGGTCAGATAGGTGGAAAACCCCAGAAGTTTTTATCTAAGTGGTATATTTATGGGAAGACTCCAGATCATCAGTCTGTCTTCATTTGTCTTCCAGCACTGAGGGAAGGCCAGGTAGGGTTTCCCAGCCAAGTGAAGGCTTTCTGGAGACTTTCTTTAGAAGAGGTAGCAGATCTTCCCCTGGCCTAGGCAGCTGGTTTATGTTTAGGCCGGTTTAAACAAAAGGATGACCACAGAGGGCCTCACTCTGCCATTAGTGCATACCTGACATTTTCACAAATGCATTTTTCAGAGGGCTTTTCTGCCAGTTGTAAGCACAGTGTTTAGTGTCTGGTCCAGTTTGCTTGCTCCTTTCTCTAGGAGCCAAGCAAAAGGGTGTTCTAATGAGCCTTGGTGTTTCAAGAGCTGTCAGTCTTTCCACACTCTACCAGACTGGCTCTGCCTCAAGCTTTGTCTTATCAGTTGGGCAGGGGCAGCTTGGTTCAGGACAGCGTGTTTTGCAGAGGCACCAGCACCACATTATAGCATTAGTGGGCTTCCCTCAGCAACTGTGGTGCAGGAGCTTTAGTCAAAGCCAGTGGCTGCTGCTCCTCAGTGACCCTCAAAGAGATGCTACCTTCTCTGTCCAGCATCTCTTCTGCAGTCCTCCAGCTCCTGAGGTGGGTCTAGGATCTTCATGACGCTACCTTGTAAAAATCATTTGCCTTTTAGATCAGATATGCCTGCTTCACAGTCCCTGTACCCCCTGCAGAGGACTCACTGACAAATACAGGGAAAGTCAACTGTGAAGCTAATCAAACTGCAACTCTCTGATGGGCCTTCAAGAAATAACTGTGATATAAGCTGTACTGGAAGACTTACACAAGTAATTTTTCAGAGACTTTGTCCTAAGGTTCAAACTTCTCCAGGTGCTCAAGTAACAGCCTGGATTAGGCTGTTTAAGATCTGTAGAAACATAATTATCCATTTTTGGGGTTCTGGTAAGGTGCCTTAGGGAATAAGAGCAACCAAACCAAGCCAAACTTAGTACCACCATGCACAACACTTCTCTGTTGCCAGAAAGTCTTGTCTGATAACTCTAAACGCCCCATAACAACACCAGCACGGTTCCTACACTACTTCTCCCAGCCTGAGTGCTGAAGGATCAGCTTCATAGATCCTGCTTGTAGTATACCATTAAACTTCTAAATGACATCCAGGGATTTAAGCCAAATTGGACAAGACTTTTACTTTTAGCTAGTCTGGAACACATTTCCAGAGGGGGCAAGAAATCATAAGATGCCATTGCTTTATCCCTGGGATAAGTCTCATGATGATTAGAACATTTTTATAAAGCAGTTGCTTTATAGAAGCAACTGAAGGAAGCGTGGGAACTATTGTTCGTGCTACAGGTATAATATTAGCTGATAAAATATTTTGGCACACCTGTAAAATAGCAGTACTAACCTGGACATACTGCTTTCTAGAGGGTTACGCACTGTCAGTGCTACGGTGTCCTTTCCAAGCTCAAACCTAAGCACATGCACCTCTCTGAGAAGAGCCTCTGTAATTCTGGGGGTGCATTTCCCTCACCCCAGTTTTGTCTCTCCTTCAGGCTGCAAAACTGCAATCTGACGAGTGCCAGCTGTGAGACTCTCCGCTCCGTCCTCAGCGCACAGCCGTCCCTGACAGAGCTGCACGTAGGTGGTAACAAACTGGGAACTGCTGGAGTGAAGGTGCTGTGCCAAGGAATGATGAACCCCAACTGTAAGCTGCAGAAACTGCAGTAAGTTGTCACTGGGCTTTTTAGGTTATCAGACAGGTCATGCTTGTCTTTCCCTTGAGACAAGCAGGAGTTTTGCTGCCAGATGTGGATTTCTTCCTGTTTTATCTTAAATTGTGTCATGCTCATTCATGCTGGTACGTCTTGTGGGTTTCTAAGAGCTGAGTGTCTATTCCCATAGGCTTTGTTTAGCCCTTCTGACAGTGGTGGCTGTTCATGCAGGAGCTCTCAGACACCTAGGGAAAGTCTGATTCTGCTGCACATGGTCCTTGTTTTACAGCTGAGCGGGACCCAGGTCTATTCACAGCCCCCACCTCCTCTCAGGAAGGCTCGGTGGTGAGGCTGCTTGATGTGTTGCAATGCAAAACTCAGTTGTGTGTTCCAAGGCAGCCTGTGCATTGGTTTAACAGAGGACTAGTGTAAAAAATGGGGTAGGTAATTAGTCTTGCTAAGGTCCCCTGGGGTCTAGTTTAACAATTAATGCTTCCTGAAATGAGATGCTGTTAAAAACTCTTATGGTTATCTCTATTTTCCTACGTTGCCTGGTCTCAACTCATGTTGGCATGTTTTCTGCCCTAACATACACTTTGACCAGCTGATGTCTTGCAGGTAGCAGGATGTGGTGAAGATGGTTGTTTTTCCCTTGGGCTTCTTTTCTTCTTGCAGGCTGGAGTATTGCGAACTCACAGCTGATACTGTAGAAGCTCTCAATGCCGCTCTGCAGAGCAAGCCCACCCTGAAGGAGCTGACCCTCAGTAACAACACGCTGGGAGATACAGCTGTAAAGCAGCTGTGCCGTGGACTGGTGGAGGCAAGCTGCAACCTAGAGTTACTACAGTAAGGAAGAGCTGGTCATCTCTAACTGCAACTAGTCCTGCTGCTAGCTACACCATCCATAAGGCAGGAAAAATTACTGTCAGGAATGCTTGAAATTTGGGCCAAATTTTTTGCTGGCTCAGATTTCTGTAACTGGAAACTGCAAGCAAATGTCTGGGGCTTTCAGTTTTGGGGGTTTTGACGTTCTTTTTTAGCATGTGATTCTGAGCTCACTCTTATGCCTGTTGATACAGTGTGAGCACGTACCCCAGCTTAAACCTGCAGTTACAAGGGGTGACTGCTCGCCAGTATCTGAGAGCAGAGGAGCAATCACCCTTAGTGGCTCCAGTTCTTACCCCTGAATTACCAGCCAGCTGAGTATATTTATTCAGAAACCTTTTTTGCTTCAAAACAGAGATGCTGGATTTGGCCTTGTATCTGGGGTAAAGCCCCTGAAGGGGTTTAGGGGAGAAGCAAGATTCGTTTTATCTTGCCCCTGTGCTTAGCAGGGGTTGGCTGCCGGGGAGTCACTGCATGATACAGCCAAAAATTCCTCTTAGAAAGGACAGTCAATATAAAGGGGGAGTTGTTTGGCAAAAATGATCCTTGCATTAATGCATGTGAATGGCTGGGTCACTCAGCGTAAAAGTGCCCTGCAGCGGAACCAGCCCGTAGCCCCTTCTCAGTCTGAACTGGGAGTGTTGGAGTGTATCACAGTGGGTCTGAAGCAGCGACTCCAACTGTGCTTTTTTCTGCAGCCTGGAGAACTGTGGCATAACCAGCAATAGCTGTCGGGAGATTAGCGCTGTTCTCAGTAACAAGTCATCACTGGTTGATCTCTCCGTTGGGGATAACAAGATTGGGAATGCTGGTCTGGCTCTGCTGTGCCAAGGACTGATGCATCCTAACTGCAAAATCCAGAAGCTATGGTAAGGGTAGGCAGAGGTTACTTAAATCCCTCTTGCAGCCTCTGTGCTATCTACGTTGTGCTGCTGGTTTGCTCCTAAGCAGAAAGTTTCTCAGTTACACCCCCTAGTGAAACAAGAATGTCTCTACTGCAAATTGGTTACTTCGCAAAACTGAGTGGGGGACACCATGAATGAGCAGAACCACACTGGAATCACTTGGATCAAATTCTGGGGAGAGGGTGAATGGAAATTCGTAATGGGGTTGTCTTGGCCTCCTGTTGAGTTATCTGTCTGCTAGAATTGTGTGTTCCTATTTCTTTTTTGTGTTGCAAACAGAGTTTTTCATGCAACAGATGATGGAAAGTAAAGAGAAAGCTGTGTGGTATGATGCATGAATGGGTTTTGTAAAGGAGAAGAAAATGAGATGATGTAACCAGAAATTCAGAATACTAAATAGGACTCTGTTTTCTAATCTAAGTAATTCTTGGGGGAAAATAATATTTTATTCTTCCCTGCAGGTTATGGGACTGTGATCTCACAAGTGCTAGCTGTAAAGATCTCTCCAGACTCATCAGTACAAAAGAGACCCTCACGGAGATCAGTCTGATAGACAATAACCTGAGAGACTTGGGGATGGAAATGCTGTGTCAGGCACTCAGGGATCCCAAATCTAAACTCCAGGAGCTATGGTGAGCTGCTGTCAAGTTTCACATACCCACTGCCTTCTTTGGAGACCTCACTGAAGAAAGATGTAGGTGAAGTAATGCCCACCAGATAGATCCTCAGTTGCGATGGTTCCACAAACAACTCATTCCAGTTGTTACCTAAAGGATTTAGACTTATAGAGCTAAAGGGATTTGTATTTCTAAACTCGTAGACACTTTGAAGATCTGACTCATAGTCATCCTGTTATAAGCAATAGGAGACCAGGCGTCACTTTCAGAGCTTCTGTCTAATATATTTTATCATGCAACAAGTGGCAGCTAAGAGACTTTTGAAGTTTGAAAAGCCTCATATAATAGCAAAATGAGTGCTGTGATCAGATATCTCGGGTTCTCCACTGAATTCAAGCTCTCTTCTTGATGAGCCAAAAGAAGGCTCTAATGACATAAACCATTCTCAGCACCCTCTCCACTGACAGCTTTATCTTTTAGGCTGGGATGGTCTGGTATCACGTGGCTGGGAGAGGAAAATTGTTCTTTCATGTAGAACTTGAAGAAGCAGTGCTTGAACTTTCCTATATTGCAAGTTCAGCTCCTGCCCCCAGCTGGGTTTTTCCCGTGCCCTTGTGGCCTGGGAGTTGATGAGGTGCCTCAGGAGTGCACAGTGAAGCTGAGAGTGACTGAGAGCAGCACACTTCATCTCTAATAATTCCTGTGCCTTATGGGCGGGTGCCTTTCCTAGGTGCATGCTCCGAGACAGACATCCCAAATGTAAAAAGTGGGTTCTGCTTAGAAAGGATTGAGCAGACGGGGGGGTGGAGAGTACAGTGATTGTGGGAAGGCTTTGGTTCCTCTGTTCCTACTGTCTGGGCTCCTGTGAAGCAAATGTGAAGAAGTGAATGGTGCCTGATACTCTCTAGATTCCCCCCATCTAGATCTCATGTCGCTTTTGCCTTGCAGGATTAGGGAGTGCGGGCTCACGACTGCTTGCTGCAAGGCTGTCAGCTCTGCTCTCAGCGTGAACAAGCACTTGAAAGTACTGCACATGGGTGAGAACAAGTTGGGAGATGCAGGTGTTGAACTCATGTGTGAAGGGCTGCTTCACCCCAACTGCAACATCCAGTCCCTATGGTAAGGTGCACCCTCAGAAGTCATCTTCTCTCTTGCTGTGTTACCTTTCGAAGAACAGCGTGCAGAGAGAGGAAGATAGCAATAGATGGTAGCATGGTGTTTTTTTGCTCACGTGAAACAATTCACACCACAAACTGAAGTTTAACTAGTCCACTGGCAAGTAAATGGAAGCCACAAGTGCTTCCATGTATCCTGTCACTCATGGTCCCTTGGAAGTACAGTACAGGCTGTCACCCATGCGATGGTGCATTCATAGCTGTCCACAGGCGCTCTCTCAGGTGCAGAACTGAAAGTTCACAGTGCAGTGTACCTTCAGGATCTAAAGCAAGGTGTGGGGAGGCTGGAGGGATCTGGCTTTGTTCTGCGAGCAGCTCACTGTAGAGATTCCCATGCCCTTCTCTGAACTTTCCCCCAGGGCCTCTCTCAGGTAGGACACTGAGATGGAGGAACTGCTGGTCCAGGTCTAGCATGTTAATTCCCATGCTTGCCAGTCACAGTGCAAAGCCTGCCTGAATTCACCAGTTGCCTCCTGCTTTCCATAGTCCCTATGGGTGCCAGCACAAGCACTGGTCCAGCCTCACCAGTAGGAGCAGGAGGCCAGCTGGAGTATCACCTCCAGCCCTATGGTGGGACTTGTCTTCCCCATCTGCCTATTGCCTTCGCAGGTGGGCACTGAGCTCTGGACTGGTGTGGCTGTGGCCTGCGTGACGCTCAGGGCACTGTGCTTGTCTCTTCCATGCCATATGACAGAAGCCAGAGCTGTGCTCCGATGCCCCAGACTCACAGTGAGTGAGTCAAGCAGATGAGTCGTGGGAAACATCAGTAAGACTTCAAGTCTCTGCCCAGAAAGATAATGTTTGCTCACCCGTTAAAGCTACTTGGTTCTCAGCTGAAAGGCCTCAGTTGCCCTTTTTAGCAAGATGGTTTCAAGTCTCAAGTAATAAACTTTAGAGATTATTTCTGATCAGTTTAAACCAAAGAGAAAATTGTGCATGGTGTTGGAGCTGGGAATATCTACTTAGGGTTCCTTCTCCCCCTGTAGCCACACACCATTAAACTTTCGGGAGGACTTTTAGGTGTTCAGCAGTCACCACAAGGACGGCTGTCTCAGTGGGAAGACCATGGACCAGCCCCTGCTGATGTCTCGGAGATGCCAGCCTAACAGGGATCTTTGGTGCATACTAGGGATGTCTGCGCCTGCTGCTTGAGTGTGGGCTGGTGGGCTGGTCTCTGGAGCCGTCACTCACTGCACTGGCCTCTCCCTCCTCTCCCTGCAGGCTGGGTAACTGTGATCTCACCGCAGCCTCCTGTGCAGCCCTCGCCACCGTCATGGTTACCAAGCAGTGCCTTACCGAGCTGGACCTGAGTTATAACTCGCTGGAAGATGAAGGTGTCAGGAAGATCTGTGAAGCCTTGAGAAATCCCAGCTGCAACGTGCAGCAGTTAATGTGAGAGATGTTTGTGGTCCTGCTTGCGTTCTCCCTGGCAGGTGGTGACCTTCAGCGAGCTGGGGGGCTGCGGGGAGGGGGCCACAAGCACTGGGTCTCTGGGAATTGGACCTGAGGGCAACTGGTGACTCAGGGTGGGTCAAACGCCATCTGCATGTTGCAAAACACTCCTTGTCCCTTCGAAGTGATGTGACCACGGTGCCTTAATCTGCTTTGGTCCATAGGGCCCAAGAACAAGCAGAAGGTAATACTGGGGAAGGAGTAATAGGGTCCTATGTTGTAAAGCGTGTTTCTGGCTGTTGGGCCAGACTCTTTAACCTGGATGGGGCCCTTCCTGTTGTATGATCTTTCTATACTGGTCGTTTGTGCGTCTTTCTCTTTCCGTAATGGGAGGATGCTCACTAAACCAGCTTGCCTTTTTGTTTGGGTGTAGTTTGTACGACATTTTGTGGAGTTCTGAAGTGGATTATGAACTGAGAGCCCTGGAAGAGTCCAAGCCTGAAGTGAAGATCATTTCATGAGTGGTGACTGCCTGCAGAGCAACATCAAAGCAACATCCTCTTCTTAATCTGAACTTTTTAATACATAAAGCTAATTAAATTAATAGAGAATTTGCTTGTACCAAAAACATTTGTGGATTCCCTGAGTGGGTGTCCGGGGAGCTGATCAACTTTCTGTGCATCTCTGGATGTACTTGTGAAAGTACTCGTACACGAGCCGTGAAAGGCTTGTGAAAGCGTTGTACGTTTTCACTGCAGCATTACTATCCTTGAAATAAACAATTACCGGGCATCTTCTAGAAGTGGGTCTCTACCCTGTAGGAGCTCTTTAATCCTATAATCCCTCCTAACGCATTAGTCAGGCTTTAAAGAGAGCTCCTTTCCAAAGGCAGGAGAACTACCTACTGTATTAGTACTGGGTGGTGCTTTTGCCAGGTCTCTGGGGAAGGCTCTCTGAAGAAACAAATGTTTTCTAATCTAAAATGGAGCTGTCCCCTGCCTTTCCCTAGAAGAGTTCTTGGAAAAGCAGTGGAGGCCAAGGCACTACAGAAGAAAGAAATGAGCAGCTGTTCAGCTGCGTATCTTCAAAATTCATGTCCCTTGAAAAGTGATTTTCCTACAAACAAGAAGATGCTGTGTGCATTTCTGCTAGTACAGGAAATTAGTAAATGGTTTAATAAGTTTGCTCTGGCAAGAGTGGTTCTACAGGAACTTTATTAAAGTGTTTGCAAGTAATTAAATGCTTCATTTTTCTACTTATATAAAGAAAAACAAGCTACATCTGTGTATTTTTCCTTTAAGACCAATCCGTCACTTCTGAACTACAATACTACTAATACCTTGTTTTACATGTTTAGTTTTGGTAAGTTCCTAGCAGAAGCATGTCAGGAGATCTTAGTCAAAGCCTTAGGTGGACAGCGAGCCTGGAAGATATTCCCCTGGTTTCAGGGGACACTGACTGGGTTTTCTTACCCAGTCAGAGTTTTAATAAACCTCGTTCCAAGGGAAAATGCAGCTGTTGCTCACCTAAAACATGAAAGAATGAACGTAGCTTTAAAAATGTGGGAGGCAAACCTGGCATTGCCCTGGAGTGGCCTTGCAGGAGGAATGCCATTCCCCAACATCTCTCTTCCTAGAGCAGTCACTTGGTGTGTTGTTCACTTGCAAATCATGCCTGGGCACCTAAGTTAAAGGTGTCCTCCGGGCTTTGGCTTGTGATACTCACACGTTCATCCCGTAGAGGCTGTAACTGGCTTTTCTTTGACTTAAGGAAAGCATTGCCTAAGCATAGTTTCTACAGTAGCCTTCACAGATCTCAAATGGCTCCCGAGAAGTAGCTTACTTGTGTCTTCAGGCAGGTGTGAAGGATAGGATTTGTTTTTTCCTCAACACACATCTCTCTCAAGGCTGCCCAAAATGCTAAAGAACCATGTCTTTTTGCTTCAAGAGCTATTTGATCTTTTCCATCAAGGGCAGAAGCAGTTCTTGTGTTTAGAAACCTACCCATCCTGAGGGGCTCTTAAACAGGATTTTCATATTCATGGGCTTTCCTGGACTTGGCATACACGGGCTCATTTCAAGCTGGCGGAGACGACAGGGCTGAAGAGGCGCAAGAGCACGTGTAGGGAGAGCCACAAAAAGCAGGCATCTGGCTAGGTGTAAAGACAGCACTCTCAAAAAATTAAGCAAATATTAGAAGTAAACTTCTGAGAGTGCCTGGTGTGGTGGATAGATGAGGATGCCTGAGAGGGAAGCGGAGGTGCTCCTGGTCTGGTCCCAAAGCAGGTCGTGGTCAGACAGGTTGAAGGTGAGATAATTTACAGGCAAATCCTCCCTCGGCTCCATCTAGCCGGCAGGATGGGCTGAGCACTGAGTCAACCAAAGTCAAACCTGGGCCAAACGAGCCTGCAGCCAGCAACCGCGCATTGGCAGGACGTGTTCCCCGCAGCATCCCCTGTGCTGGCTACCCAGGGGGTGGCACTCTCCCCTCACACCACAGCACAGGACACCACTGCTGCTCGCCTCCGGTGCTATGACGCCTGGAGAATGCCTCTTCTTCACAGAATCACAGAATCACAGAATGTTAGGGATTGGAAGGGACCTCGAAAGATCATCTAGTCCAATCCCCCTGCCGGAGCAGGATTGCCTAGACCATATCACACAGGAACGCGTCCAGGCGGGTTTTGAATGTCTCCAGAGAAGGAGACTCCACAACCTCTCTGGGCAGCCTGTTCCAGTGTTCGGTCACCCTCACCGTAAAGAAGTTTTTCCTCATATTTATGTGGAACCTCCTGTGTTCCAGCTTGCACCCATTGCCCCTTGTCCTGTCAAGGGATGTCACTGAGAAGAGCCTGGCTCCATCCTCATGACACTTGCCCTTTACATATTTATAAACATTAATGAGGTCCCCCCTCAGTCTCCTCTTCTCCAAGCTAAAGAGACCCAGCTCCCTCAGCCTCTCCTCATAAGGGAGATGTTCCACTCCCTTAATCATCTTCGTGGCTCTGCGCTGGACTCTCTCTAGCAGTTCCCTGTCCTTCTTGAACTGAGGGGCCCAGAACTGGACACAATATTCCAGATGCGGCCTCACCAGGGCAGAGTAGAGGGGGAGGAGAACCTCTCTCAACCTGCTAACCACACCCCTTCTAATACACCCCAGGATGCCATTGGCCTTCTTGGCCACAAGGGCACATTGCTGGCTCATGGTCATCCTGTTGTCCACTAGGACCCCCAGGTCCCTTTCCCCTACGCTGGTCTCCAACAGGTCTGCCCCCAACTTGTACTCATACATGGGGTTGTTCTTGCCCAGATGCAGGACTCTACACTTGCCCTTGTTATATTTCATTAAATTTCTCCCCGCCCAACTCTCCAGCCTGTCCAGGTCTCTCTGAATGGCTGTGCAGCCTTCCGTTGTGTCAGCCACTCCTCCCAGTTTTGTGTCATCAGCGAACTTGCTGACAGTGCACTCTATTCCCTCATCCAAGTCATTAATGAATATATTGAATAGTACTGGTCCCAGTACCGACCCTTGAGGGACTCCGCTAGACACAGGCCTCCAACTGGACTCTGTCCCATTGACCACCACTCTCTGGCTTCTTTCCTTCAGCCAGTTCACAATCCACCTCACTACCCAATCATCCAGACCACACTTCTTCAGTTTAGCTGCGAGGATGCTGTGGGAGACCGTGTCAAACGCTTTACTGAAATCGAGATAGACCACATCCACAGCTTTACCATCATCTATCCACCGGGTTACGTCCTCATAAAAGGCTATCAAGTTGGTTAAGCATGACTTCCCCTTGGTGAAGCCATGCTGAGTGCCCCTAATGATCCCCCTATCCTTGATGTGCCTAGAGACAGCACCAAGAACAAGTTGTTCCATCACCTTTCCGGGGATGGAGGTGAGGCTGACCGGTCTATAGTTCCCCGGGTCCTCCTTCTTGCCCTTTTTGAAGACTGGAGTGACATTCGCTTTCCTCCAGTCCTCAGGCACCTCTCCCGTTGCCCACGACTTAGCAAAGATGATGGAGAGTGGCCTAGCAATGACTTCCGCCAGCTCCCTCAGTACCCGTGGGTGCATCCCATCAGGGCCCATGGATTTATGGACGTCCAGATTGCTTAATTGGTCCCTGACCCAGCTCTCATCTACCAAGACAGATTCCTCCTCTATCCTGACTTCTTCTGGGGCCTCAGGGGTCCGGGGCTCCTCAGGACAGCCTCCAGCAGTATAGACAGAGGCAAAGAAGGCATTCAGTAACTCCGCCTTCTTTTTATCCTCTGTCTCCAGGGCCCCCACCTCATTCATCAGTGGGCCTACATTGCCTCTAGTGTTGGCTTTACCTGCAATGTATTTGAAGAAGCCCTTTCTGTTGTCCTTGACCTCTCTTGCAAGGTTTAATTCCAAAGAGGCCTTAGCTTTCCTAATTGCCTCCCTACATCCTCTGACAACAGACTTATATTCCTCCCAAGTGGCCAGCCCCTCCTTCCATGATCTGTACACCCTCTTCTTCCACTTGAGTTTGCCCAGCAGTTCCCTGTTTAACCATGCAGGTCTCCTGGTACCCTTCCTTGACTTCCTACTTGTTGGGATGCTCTGATCTTGAGCTGGGAAGAAGCAGTCCTTGAATGCTAACCAACTATCTTGGGCCCCCTTACCTTCTAGTACCTTGTCCCATGGGATTTCCCCTAGCAATTGCTTGAAAAGGCCAAAGTTGGCCCTCCTGAAGTCCAGGGTTGTGATTCTGCTAGCTATTCTGTTCCTGCCACATGAGATCCTGAACTCTACCATCTCATGGTCACTACAACCAAGGCTGCCCTCAACCTTCACCTCTTCAACCAGACCCTCCTTGTTAGTGAGGATAAGATCCAGCAGTGCTCCTCTCCTAGTTGGCTCATCCACCATTTGCATCAGAAAGTTATCATCGATGCACTGGAGGAACCTCCTGGACTGAGGATGGCTGGCTGAGTAGGCCTCCCAGCAAATATCAGGGTAGTTGAAATCCCCCATGACAACCAGGCCCTGTAATTGCGAGACTGCTCTCAGCTGCCTGTAGAAGGCCTCATCACCCTCCTCATCCTGATCCGGTGGCCTGTAATAGACACCCACAACAGTATCACCCCTGCCAGCCTGCCCCTTAATTCGCACCCACAAACTCTCAACTCGCTCCTGATCCGCCCCTGGACAGAACTCAATACATTCTAGCTGCTCACTCACATAAAGAGCAACTCCACCACCTCTCCTTAGTGGCCTGTCTTTCCTGAACAAGACATAGCCATCCATGACCACATTCCAGTCATGCGAGGCGTCCCACCAAGTCTCTGTAATTGCCACTAGATCATAGCCCCCCGACCGAACACGGATTTCTAACTCCTCCTGTTTATTCCCCATGCTGCGTGCATTGGTGTACAGGCATTTCAGGGAGCGAGCTGAGCACACCGATTTCACCCCAGGGGGATGGGAGGCCTCCTGGTCTACCTCAACACTAGAGCGTTGCCCCAGTGGTGCAAGCCCAGCTACTACCCCATCCCCCTTCGAATCTAGTTTAAAGCTCTCCGAATGAGCCCTGCTAATTCCTGTCCCAGAACCCTTTTGCCCTTACGACATAAACCTTTCCCATGTATTACCGTCACGCCTGGTGTCTTATAAAACCAGCCATTATCAAAGAACCCAAAGCCCTGCCTGTAGCACCAATCTCGTAGCCAGGCATTAATAGAGAGAATCCTACTATTCCATCCCATGTCATCACCTGAAAATGGAAGGAGGGAGGAGAAAACAACTTGTGCCCCAGACTCTTTCACCAACCGTCCTAGGGCCTTGTAGTCTTTCTTCATCCCCCTCAGACTATGGGATGCAGCTTCTTCCCCACCTGTCTGGAAGATCAGCAGGGGGTAGTAGTCTGTGGCCTTCACCAGGTTGGGGAGTTTCCTGGTGATATCCCTGATTCGGGCTCCAGACAGGCTGCAGACCTCCCTGTGATGGGTGTCAGCTCTGCATATTGGACCCTCAGATCCCTTTAGGAAGGAGTCTCCAACCACTAAAACTCTTCTCTTCTTCCTTGTGGAGGAGGTAGCTATACGCCTGTCAGGTTTTTCTGACTGTGGTGGGACCTCTGATATAGGTTGCCTCTCCACCACATCCCCATTGGACTGGCTGTATTCCACTAGGGCTTCATATCTATTGCTCAGAGGCACCTGTGGAGGCGAGGTAGGCAAGGAGGGCACTCGCCTTTTGCCACGGCCATAGACTTGCCTCCACTCACTCCTCTCCTCTAGGTTATTGTTTTCCACCTGAGAGGGGCAGAGTACAGGGGTCCCTCGATCCTGGGAGCTCTCCGGCAGGTGCTCCCATTTTTGTTGCAGGGAAGGCAGAGCCTGGCTCCACCAGTCTATCTCCATTTCAGCCTCCCCAATGCTCCTAAGCCTTTCTACTTCGGCTTGAAGCTTTTCAACCTGGCTTTGCAGCTGTGCCGCTCGGTCGAGCAGATCATCTACCTGCTCACAGCGCACACAGCCCCCTGACACCACAGAGACACTGTAGCATTCCCTGCAGCCTGCGACCTGCACCATTGCCTCCTTCCGTGGGAGCTCTGTCTGGGTTCCCACATCCATTTTGGTCTTCTTCCGCCGGGTAGATACCATTGTTCTTTCACTGAGCTGGGAAATACCTGTTGGTGACACCCCTGGTTCACAGCTCCTTGGCACCTTCCTCGCCTTGTGCACTGGGAGGGAGTCAGCGCCCTCCCCAACGAGCGCCCTCCCTTCTTCCAAATGCCTCTTCTTCCTCCGCTGCAGGCAGAGGAGCACTGAGACAGATCTGCCACCATGGCCCCACTGCAGATGTTCAGCCTCTGACGGCACACTTCTACCTGGGGATAAACCCCATGCCTGCCTTGGTTCCCACAGTGGTTTTGCATTCCCTGCAAAAGCACGAACAGGGTTTGGAGAGGTGTCTGCAGCACATGCCACTTGTCCAGTTACCAGCTTCAGCAAGAAAAACAACAGGAGCTATATTTTGCGATCTCAATGAGCTCAGAGCATCTCAGGCTAGGCCAGCCCGGCAGAGCTCTGCAGGTCCACCCAGGATGAGGAGGATCCCGTGCACTCAGGCCATGTGCTCTGCTTTAGGACAGTGTGAAGTCTTGTGCTTGGCTTTAAAAACCAGATAAAAATCCTGGGATCCAGAAGCAAGCCACTGTAGCAAGAGACACTTGTGCTCATAAACAAGACTCAAGCAAGGATTTCTATTCCTAAAAACTCATCTGTTTTTATTCATCTCTCTCGGTCCAACTCATTTCCCTGACAAACCTTGTCACAACTGTGAACTTGGGAGAGCTGAAAGACAGAGAAATTTGCTCCTGCATTTTAGACGTGTGGGTCTTCACCACTTTAAGCTAAAAGGAGCAGGCAGGAACTGAGTCACAAATGTTCCATGTGGACTAGATATTAGGCTAGCAGTCAAAGCCTTGCTCATACCAAGTTCACAGCTTGGAGCACTCAGCAGCTCCTGGGATGTCACAGTCTCATTCTGGTTCTCAGTCGGGGCAAATGATTGGACCAGCTGGTGGTTTGCAAACAGTGACTTTCTACTAGCAAGGGTTGACTTTCATCTAGTATAATGAAGCTTAAAGATAAAATTACACAGCCAAAAATAAAAGGTTAAGAAATCCAGGTGTGACTTTCAGTTTTAAACTAGTAAAAGTTTAGTTTTAAACTAGAAGCTTAAAAAACATGCACCTTGAGTACTGAAGAAATGATCTGCCAGTTGGAAAGCCTTAGCCCAAAATAAAATGCAACATGTGAAATAAAGTCAGTTCTAGAGGCACATGGAACAGTATAAACATAGTCACTGTTCTAGAATGGTGCAACGCACTCCTGGCAATGAGACTAGCTATTTCTATAGAAAATGTTTAGCAGTTTGAAGAAAAAACAAAATACATCCTCTTCCACAGAGATACACATGTTCAGTGCTGGTTTGTTCAACCAGAGGACTTTCACACTGTCTCAGCATGTGATTGCTCTCATCAACTTAAATTGCAGAGAACTTAAATCCAGAGAGAGCAGGTTTGTATTTTAGATCTCAGTAACAGCAACAGTGGTTTAGAGTGTGTTGAAACTTCAGGTTTCACTAGTAGTTTAGGATTCTGCAATAAACTTAAATTTTTCACTGATCACAGCATATGATCTTCAGCAGGGAGGTCACAGTGTTCCAGGTAACGTTTCCAGAAGCAGTTAAGCAAACATTACTGGCCTTGCAAACAGGTTATACCCAACTAAACCTGCTACTTGCTTTGGAAGAGCATCATGTCATGGCTGCCCTGGCTTCCCTGACTGCTCTCTTGCTGCCTGGGCTTTTCAGGAGGGAGCTCCAGCCCAGCAAGGCCCCAGGCACCAGCTCCAAATAATACAGATGCTAACAGCAATGTCAGTGCTCCAGTGGAATCTGACAGGGGAAATCAAGCCAACTGTGTTTGAAGAGTTAACCACAGCGCCCCACTTTCTTTGAAAACAGTGCTTGCCATCTGAGACACTCCCAATCCTCTACTAAAATAGTCTGAAAGGGAGTTACTTCTTGCCTGAATTCCCCTTTTGCACAGAAAATTATGATTCTTCATTATAATTTCCAACATATCTCTTCCTTTCTGTGTGCTTAGTTCCTCAGTCACCTCTTCCTCCTCAGCACCTCCTTTTCATTTCGTCTCTTTTACCAATGGGGAAAACACACACAGACAAAAAAAAAAACAGAACACTAAGCTGGAAAGTCCCTCTGCCTGTAAGGCAATGAGTTTTGACCTACATTACCCATTCCCCTGCTCACAGCTGCAAAAGAACCACAGACATCTTGCATTTCTCCTCCTGGGGCACAGCATCACAGCCCCCTCCTTCCTTGCTTCTCCCACTCCTCTGGCACCCACACCATAAATGCTAGCCAGTCAAATGCATTCCCAGGTTGGCAAAGACTGACAAATTGGCAGCTTTATGAATTTGTGAGGTTAGTCTTGCCTCTCTCAGCTAAAGCCAGCTGCATTCACCAAGGGAGGAAATGTAGACCTCAGCAGGAGGAGGAAACACTCTGGGTCAGATGCTGCATGGATGATAAACCTTTCCAAGCTGGACGGCAAATTGGTGGCACATGGGATTCAGGACCGTGTAGCTGGGGGGATGGAAACTTTAACCATCCAATATTGTGTCACAGTGTATCTCACTTGCAATTAAAGGTAGCTATGTAGTGGGAGAGGTGAATTGTTGGCAGTTCCTCGAGCCCTTTAAGATGTTCCAGAGCAGACACTCAAAAAAAGTCCTAAGATGGGCTGCGCTGCCATGAGGCTGGCACACGGCAGCCCATAATATCCGCAGAGGGGAATAAAGCACCAGCATAGCTGTTGTTTGCACATGCACCCTACAAGCAACTCATGCAGATCCTCTGGTGCTGCTTGCTGTTTCCTTCCTCACTGGTAATTGTTACATCCCAAGAACCACAGCGTGTCATCAGGACAGTGCACAGACCCAAAGTATCCTGCAAAGCCAGCATTCCCCACCCTAACTTACTTCTTTACACCATAGGGATTGTTTTTGCCTTGTTTCACACTTCACTTAGATGCTTAGTTCAGACCCTAATTATGCTTTGGAGATGATTAAAGCACTTCTGCTTCTGGGTGCAGAAATACTCCCTAGTAATTGTCGAGGAAACATTGCCTGCCTGCCATGATTTCTAGGTGTAGCTCAGCTAATTGAGCTCCTTGTAGCTGCGTTAGATGCATCAGCTCATCTCTAATGTGCAGTAACCGCAAATCAAGCAGTGAGGCTGTGCTTGGAGATAATTAGAATTTAAAGCACCAAAGAGTTTTCTCCGTGGCACCTCCCACAAAGAGGGATAAAAAAGACTGTTTTGTTCATCCCTGACTGCGCTGGGGAGCTGCTGCTTTCTTCATAGCAGGCTTCCAGGGGATCCATTCTCCCTTCCGTGCCACAGCATGCAAAGCAAATCCAAACTGGACATGCTACGTGGCATGCAGCCATGTCTCCTAACTGCAGCAGGATCAAAGATACCTATAATCCCAGTGAGGTGCGTTAGAGTCAGCTCATGAATGCTCTGGGGCAGAAATCTGGCCGGATTTGGTTGGCTTGATAGAGAGCAAGCAGAGCTCCCAAGGCTGGAGAGACAGAATGGGAACATCTGTCTGGAGAGACAGACAAGGAAAATCATCGAAGCCCAGGTGGGGTAAGGAGTGAAAACCAGGTGAGGGAGGAAGGAAAGCACTGGAGGATGGTGTTCTACCTCCTTTCTCACCTCCCTTCACAGTTCTTGGCCCTGTAACCTCCATGTAACTTAGCACTATCTTGTGAAAGAGACAACCATTCCTGCTTTTCAGATGGCTCATTGCCTCTAACTGTTTAAAGCATCTTGCGGCTCTTCGATTTTACACCTGACAGCCCTGGAAGGGTATGGGATGGCATTGGCACAGCTGAGACTATGGATCTAGCTCCACTAGTGTGTGCAAAGACTTCCCATTCACTGCTGGCATGCAGCTGCAACAGCCCCAGCCCCAACATCCACAGGACATACTTGTCAAAAAAAAAAAAGAGAACCTATTGCTTTGGATAGAGAAAGAAGAGTTGGAAGAACTGCATAGCAAAAGCAGATGAAAAGTGTGTTCTCTTAGGCCACTCATTTATCCTGTGCTTTTTATGGGCTTGCAGAGCTGGGAGGACTTCACATACCAATATGGACTGGTTTCACGAAGAGCAGCAAGGGGTTATAAATGCTCTCCTACAAGCATCTAGAAGCTCAGCCTTTCTCCTTCGTGTCCTGCTGAGTGCCTGGGAGAGCCTGCCTGGCCTCTCCTGGGAGCTGCAAGAGAGCTCGGTGTGGAACAGCTCTCACCGTGACCCTGATGGCCGGACTTCCCAAGCGGGCACCCAAAACACCAGCCCTCTGCAATTTTGCTGGCGTTAATTAAGCAGCAGCCTCTCCACCACATTGTTCCCACGTACACCCTGTTCTGAGATGGGTTCATCAATATTGGCTCCTGTCTTGCTGAGCAGGGTGGTAACTTGCTTTTCTAGTACAGCAAACCAATCTCTTACCACGTCGGTGGTGGTGTGGTGCGCATATGCTCTCGGAGGGCTCCCAAGGACCTGCTTTTACACCATATCTGAAGGTATGATTTTTGTTTAAGTTGCCCAGTGTTGAGTTAGGCACCTGGGAGGAACTGGGAAGGGGATCCTCTTGGTTTTGCAGGGAAATACAATGATGTCCCCAGACTGCGGGACCCTGGCAGGGCTGTTGGTGCTCTCTAGTAGGGCAGCTGAGCTCCTTCTGGGGTTGCCTCTCATGGAGCTGCAGCACTTTTGGAGGGGAGTTTGGGAAAAAAGGAGGTGAGGTTTTCTGTTACTGGCAGAGTTGCAAACGTACGTGTGCAGGAGCGCCTGGTCTGCTGTAGGCTGCCATTCACAGGATGGGGAATGAGTGACAGCCCAGTTTAGGTGATGGGGCTGTGGGGAGGACAGGGAGATGCACGTGCAGTGTCAAGCCTGTCCTGCCCCTGTTGTGTGACAGCAGAGAAGTTGCTCACATTAGTGCGGTCCAACTTGCTTAGTGATGCTGGGGCAGCAGCTGTCTTTATACCAGACCTACTGCAAGGGGAAGCTGACTTCAATCAAGGTCCATGAGTGCTGAGCTGGGCATGTTGGTTACGGAGGCATTCAGCTGCACTGTGTGCTCTTTTAATATCTGCTATGTAATTTGATGCAAGTTCTTAAAAGTAACTTCTCTCAGGGGAATGACAGCCAGTTAACGAGCTTGTTTGAAAATGTGAGTGTCCACTGCCCACACAGAGAACTCAGTGATGGTTAACAACGTTAAGAGCCTTTTCTAGGACAAGCCAGTCAGCGCATGGGTCACCTGTCTCTCCTTTGGTCACTCTTGCCCTTACAAGGGAGCAGGCAAGACTCTTCTGCCTTCAGGTTGTCATCACACGGGGATGTCAGGGTCTAGTTGGTAGCATCAAGGTGCCCTTGGCTCACGGATTCTCCAAAATCCCCCTGTCCTGATGAGAGCCCACTCTGCACTGGCAGAAATGTGCTGTTCCCCTCACTGATGTGATGGTACCCTCACCTCGATTACTGTTTCCCTTCCCCAAGACAGACATCCAATATTTCAACCTCCCTGCTGTTATGTGAGCTGAGAGCACACCCAAGGATCACAGATGTGTGAGGCTTTGGGCAGCCATCTCTACCAGTGGCTTTGTACCTCCCGGGTGAGCAAAGAGTCATTATGGGCACTTGTATCTAAGAGAAAAAATCTGGCTATGTTCTTTGCCTGGAGATTTTGGGGCTCTGCTAAGCCTGCTAGTGGAAGGAGCCTCAGATTCATAAGCAGAGGTGTAAGGACTGGTCAGCACAGGAGGAGGTGGTGTTGTAAGGCCCCCTCTTAGGGAGATGCTTTGCTAATCTAAAGACAGTATCTCGTTGCAGGTTAGTAGTGAGTTAAATTTCTTGGGCAGTTTTAAAGGCTTCTCTTAGTTCCATTTTTTTCAGGAAGCAAATTATTGGGAAATGTTTATTTAGACTGAGATTTAGGTCTCACGCACAAAAGGCTGTTTCTGCCAGTCACCTCCTGTTCTTTGCTATTGCTTCATCCCCAGAAGTGATTGCTGGTGATATGTTTTGTATTGCCCCAGCAGTTGCATGGGTTTCTGCACCAAAGGTACAGATAATAGAGTCAGTGATGAGAAGTCATAGAAGAAAATACCTGTTATGGACAGCAACTTCTTCTGAGGTGAAGAAATCATGAATATTCAGAGCTTCTGTGCAGGAAGTTTGACTAAACCGATTTCTGCTTTAAAGCTTGTTTTGGGATGCATAAGACGGCAGCAATTTCTTGGAACAGCTCTTATCTGAAGCTGGGCACTGTTTCTTGGCTGCTCGTGTTTGCTAGATGTGGGTTAAATGTTTGCTTCCCTGGCAAGATTAGTGTTTTAGTCTCACCTTAAGCAATCAAAAAAGACAGAGAGCAAGTGCTATTGCCTACTAGAGCTTTACAGTGAATGGGTGTAAAGGCATGGATGGGAAGGACTGCTCATACATGAGCTTCCCATCCCTTCTCCTTTCCAGTTGGATTCAGTCCTCCACTGAAAAGGGTGATAAAGCTCTTAAGGGATCCTTACCCTGAGGGCACTGGGCGAATCCCTTCCTCCAGTCCTCACTTTGATTTCTCAGGCAAAGTAAGGATGAAAGGCTATGCCAAGCCATAGTCCAACAGACCACCATTCATCTTGGAACAAAGCAACACAGACAGAAGCCCAGACTAAGCTGCTGCTTCTTCCTAGGACTGTCAGGTTCCTTCCCGGGGCAGAAGACAAACTCTCCAGACCCCTTTCTCCAGATTTCCAGAGACCTTCCCTCGTCTCCCGGCACAGAGACCCATCAGGCTCTCACACCTGCCCCACAGATCAACAAGTGGGCACCCAGATCCTGCTTCTCCCTGTCTCTCCTCCTTTTCCCCATGTCTCCTTTGCCTACCTTAGACCTCCCAGAGTTGCTCTACAAACTACAGCTCCCCGAGTGTCTTGCTGCCTGAACAGGTCTGCAAATGAGTGGCTATTTGCTGCAGGCACAGCTGAAAGGAAGGCACCAAAATTTCCTTATCTGATGAAGCTGCCTGCTAAGCAAACAGTGCCATGACTGCCGGAGAGCACATTTCTCATCAGCACAGTAAGCAAGTCAAGCTAACGAACTCCCAGACACCAATGTCATCACAGCAACCCAGCCAGGTTGGTGCTGATCCCATAAGCCCGCAAAGGGTTTTCTTTGGATCAAACCCAACAAGCCAGATCCAGTGAACCAGACAGACTTGGCCCTTGGTAGTACAATCTCATGGTTGCAGGGAAGAGCAGGATAAGGAAAGAGAACAAAGTTGGGAAGAGATCTGGAGCAACTTCTGTAGGAGGAATGACTGGCTGAGCTAGGACTACCCAGCCTGGGAAAGGGTGGCTGAGGGACAGGAGAGAGGTCTGACATCAGGAGTGTCTGGAGAGGGTGAACAGAGAATGACTCTGCCGTTCTTTTTCTAGTTCAGGATCTAGGCAAGGACTCCATCACGTGAAGAGTCAGCTAACTAAAGGAGGTAGTTCTTGTGTTGGGTGGGAGAACTTCTTGGTAGAGGATACTGTGGAAGCTAGCATGTGACACATCTTAAAAAGGCAACTGGATGAATAAATGGAAATAAAAAAATCCACTGAGGCTGCAGTATTCTATTCTATTCTATTCTATTCTATTCTATTCTATTCTATTCTATTCTATTCTATTCTATAGCAGCCCTTAGCTGCCTACTGCAGGAAGCTAGAGGAACATTTGGGGGGAAAGTATCATTGGATACTTACCCCGGTCTTATACTGCCCCCAAGGATCTGCTGTCAGGCATTTTCAGAAGGTGGTAAGCAGAAGGGCAAGTGACAAGGAGGCAGCCAGCAGTTGTGAAGCAGTGATATATGGAGGGCAAGGAAGCAGGTTGGAAAAAAAATTGCAAGAAAATCACAGGTGCATCACATTTCTAGTGGCCTTTCATCTGGGAAGACTGTAAGCTGCTTTGTGAATTGCTCTGGACAAAAGCAGGGCAATCGAGCAGATGCCTGTCTGTGTGGCTATGATGAGAACAGATCTGTGATAATGTGGTACTGATCCTGCAAGCACAAGCACAGGTAAATAACATTTACCAACAAGCCCCTCTGAGGGCAACAAGACTAATTCTGTACATACAGGTCTGAGCTGCAGTTTGTCTGTGTATACAGACCTTTTCCTGCTTGGCTCGTACAATGTGGAGAGACAATACTAGCAATGCTGAGCCCTTCCTTCCCTCTCTCTCAGAGGAACAAGACATGATACAGAAAAGCTCTGTCATGCTCGACTTGCACAGCTTACAGATGCCCTTTTCCAGTACCTGGAAGTATGGGATCCTGGCACTAGCCATCCTCTTGCTCCTGGTAGCCCTGACCATCTTAACTTGCCAGATGTGTTGGCTCCAGAAAAGCAATAGGACTGGAAAAAGTAAGTATTGGGCAACAGTGCTCAGCAGCCACTGGGAGCCTGCATTTCTGCTGCTGTTTCCTCTCAACAAGCATCTTCCACCCTGGACCACCCAACATAGGAGCTGAGCAATGTCCTCAGCTTTTATGCTTCCAGCTGCCACCATTTCTGTCATAGCCACTCTGTGGCAAGCTGCATGTCCAAGATCTCCCTTACCTGACCTGAGACAGGTAAAGGAGCAAGTTCCTCTTGTTAAATTAAGTTCGCTCTGTGTGCAAGAAGACAAGGGGTGAGAAAGTGGGGCAGGTCATCTCTCCTGGTTGTTACCTGCAAGGGGAAGAAACAAGGCACACATGACAGGGTCCCACAAGCACGTCCTGCCCATACAGTCATTGTAGCCTCACTACAAGCCAGCTGCTGCTTCTCCAAGCCAGACACATGAGCACCGCTTCCTCTGTCCTCTCCAGTCCAACTATTCTCTTGTGCCCCAGGTGATGTCAGGCTCACCAACTCTTCCTTGCTGTCCGCAGTTCTTCCCAGCCTCTTGTCACCTAGCCTCAGCAACCCCACTCTGCTTGAATGTCTTTTACAAAAGAAAAAATAAATAAAATAAAATACTGTCCTGGTTTGGCCTAAACCAGGCCAATTTTCCTTTCAGTGATTTTTACTTTCAGCTAAGTCTCTTCTAAGTAACTGCACTTTCTGAAACTAACTGCATGTTTTGCAGACAGTGTCTGCTTCTAGGACTGATAATGCTCAAAGTTTATAGTTATTGCTGAGGCACCGGTAGGGACGTTATGCAGAAAGGCTCTTGCTGTACTTATTCTTAGAGAAACCAAGGTCACTGCTAAATTCCTCACTGCTTACGAGTGAAGAGCTGAAGGGGGGTCGCACCTGCAGGGAGGAGAGGACAGGGCAGGTGACCCAAAATTGACCAACGAAGGTATTCTATCCCATACACATCATTCTCGGTATAAAGCGGGGGGATCACGAGGGTCTCGCTCTCTTTCTGCTATGGCTGGTGTCCGAAGAGGACTCTGTCCATTTTCCTGCTGCCCCCGATCCTGATCCGTGCATCCCTGAATCCAGCTCTTGACCGTCGCTAGGCCCAGCCTGGGCCTTCCCGGAGCCTGCCCTGCAGTGCCGGTGGTGACAGGGCCGACATCGGGGGAGCTCGATCGTGGTTTTGTATATATTTGTATATATTTGATTATTCCAATATTATTATTATACTCTTTTTCATTATTATAGTTTATTAAAACTGTTTTAACTTTCCAACCCGGAAGTCTCTCTCCCTTTTTCCTTTCCCTTTCCCTTCACGGGGGGCGGGAGGGTTAACAGAGAGCATCTGCCACAGGTTTAATAGCCGTCCCAGCTTTAAACCGTGACAGATTTATTGGCACCCAACGTGGGGCTCGAGAGAAGCTCCAACAGGTTGCTCTGATAAGTCGAATCCCAGCTCTGGTGGGAGGAGACCCGGAGAGCTCAGTCGAGAGTATCAGATTTCTTCCTTTGAGATTTTACGAGGGGTTGGAAATTAAAACAGATAGCTAAGATGGTAATGTCACTTTTGAACACTGTGTTATCTCATCTCATTATACAGTTTCTTTCACAGCTGAGTATTGCAATGCTGCCTCACCTGCCGTATGCAGCGTATTATTGCTTGCTTCTTATGAATGTTTACATGTGGCTTAACAGTGGGCGCTGCTCAAAACGTTTCATTTTGCTATGGGGTTTGTTACATGTTTATGTTGTGTGAAACTGGGCAGTTACTATTCTGATCTCTTATCTCTATGACACAATGATGGGCAGCTTTAATTGCGAATCGGTAGCAGCAACTTCATCTGCGCACTCCGGGCGTCCTTTAGCTGATTCTGTTAATGATTACACTTTCAATTTTACTTCGGGAAATACTACCTTCCCCTTTTTTGCCAAGCTGATTCCACTAGATTCTGCAAAATTCGGATGGGGCATGTTTTTATTTTCGGGTGTCCTGAATGTGTTTCAGTTTCTGATGTGGTATAAGATTAAATGTCGGTGCAGGGACAGCTGTAGGTGTTATGCTGCCGCTACAGCCACTAAATCCACTCAAACCCCAGCATCTACCCGATCTGTACCAACCGTCCCTGTAACCAGGAAGAAACACCAAAAGAAATCAGCTCGTGAAGAGAAGGACGATGACTCAGAGCCTTCTAAGGCAGAGCCATCACATGACCCAGATGAGGGCCCTTCTCAGGCAGAGTCAGGGCCCGACACAGATGAGGGTCTCCTTGATCGTCTTTTTAAAGCAGACCCATCACACAAGAAAGGTCCTTCTAAAGCAGAACTATCACAGGAGGAGGACTCGGACGTAGAGATAACCTACCACTCCTTATCCCTGAAGGACCTGCGAAATATAAGGAAAGACTTCAGCCGTTATGATGGTGAGCCAATTATTACCTGGTTGCTCCGATGCTGGTATAATGGGGCGGATAGCATGGACTTGGATGGTAGAGAAGCCAGACAGTTGGGATCCCTGTCCAGAGATGGTGGTATTGATAAGGCGCTTGCAAGAAGGTCAAACACTATCAGTCTCTGGAGGCGACTCTTGTCAGCTGTAAAGAGCAGGTATCCCTATAAAGATGATGTTCTGAGCCACCCAAGCAAATGGACCACTATAGAAAAAGGTATTAACTACCTTAGAGAACTAGCTGTGCAAGAGATCATTTATAGACACCCACGGGACATTGCAGATCCTGTAAATCCTGATGAAGTGGAATGCAACCGATCCATGTTCCGGAAGGTTGTGAAGAGTGCTCCTCCGGCATATACCCATACATTGTCAATATTAGTATGGGGAAAAGATGCTATGGCACGACCTAGTGTGGGTAAAATGGCTAACTATATGCGACAGTATGTAGATAGTATTTCTTCCCCACTGCAGGCCCGCGTCTCGGCTGTGGAAAAACTGACTAAGGAAAACCAGGACTCATTTAAACAACTGTCAGACAAACTGTCCAGGATCGAGAATAAACTTGACTCTACCTACACAGGCCCGCGTTGCAGCCATTAGGAGAAAACACCCTTCTACAGGACCAGCTCAAAGGAAACGGAACACATCATGAGGTATCCTGTGGTTTGCCCTGCGTGATTATGGGGAGGACATGAGCAGATGGCATGGATAACCTACCAGGCACGAGTACGTGAGTTGCAAGCTAAAAGAAATACCAGAGAGAATTTTGCTAGGAGGATGGCTGCTCCAGTTACCAGTGAGCAGGACTCCGGTCATGGTAGATGGGCCTCAGATCCCTATTTCCCAAATGTGAATAGCGGAAATGAAGGTCCAATCCCCGTGAGCAGCACGAATCCATTCCTTAATTAGAGGGGCCCTGCCTCCAGCCAGGTGCAGGAGAGGAACAACTGAGTTTATTGGACTGTGTGGATTCGATGGCCTGGCACATTAAAACCACAAAGATATCCAGCCCTGGTAGACACTGGTGCACAGTGCACCCTAATGTCATCGGATCATAAAGGGACAGAATCTATCAGTATTGCGGGAGTAACAGGGGGATCTCAAGTGTTATCTGTATTGGAGGCCGAAGTGAGCCTAACTAAAAATGAATGGAAAAAGCACCCCATTGTGACTGGCCCAGATGCTCCGTGCGTCCTTGGCATAGACTACCTTAAGAGAGGGCATTTTAAGGACCCAAAAGGGTATAGATGGGCCTTTGGTATAGCAGCTGTAGAGACTGAGGACATTAAACAGCTGTCTACTTTACCTGGCCTCTCAGAGGATCCTTTTGTTGTGGGGTTGCTGAAAGTTGAAGAACAACAGGTGCCAATTGCTACTACCACGGTGCACCGACAACAATATTGCACCAATCGAGACTCCCTGATCCCCATTCATAAACCGATTAGACAATTAGAAAATCAAGGAGTGACTAGCAAGACTCGCTCACCCTTTAATAGTCCTATATGGCCAGTGTGAAAGTCTAATGGAGAATGGAGATTAACTGTGGACTGTCGTGGCCTAAATGAAGTTATGCCACTGCTGAGTGCTGCTGTGCCAGACATCTAGAACTTCAATGCGAACTGGAGTCAAAGGCAGCCGAGTGGTACGCCACCATAGACATTGCTAATGCATTTTTCTCTATTCCTTTGACACCAAAGTGCAGGCCACAGTTTGCTTTTACCTGGAGAGGTATCCAGTACACCCGGAATCCACTGCCCCAGGGGTGGAAACACAGTCCTACTATTTGCCATGGACTGATCCAGACTGCACTAGAAAAGGGTGGAGCTCCAGAACATTTGCAATATATTGATGATATCATTGTATGGGGTGATACAGCAGCAGAAGTTTTTGACAAAGGGGAGAAAATAATCCAAATTCTTCTGAAAGCTGGTTTTGCCATAAAAAGAGGCAAGGTCAAGGGACCCTCCCAGGAGATCCAGTTTTTAGGGATTAAATGGCAAGATGGGCGTCGCCAGATCCCGATAGAGGTGATCAACAAAATAACAGCTATGTCCGCACCAACTAACAAAAAGGAACACAAGCCTTCTTAGGCGTTGTGGGTTTCTGGAGAATGCATATTCCAGATTACAGCCAGATTGTACGCCCTCTTTATCAAGTGACCAGAAAGAAAAATGATTTTCAGTGGGGCCCTGAACAACGACAGGCTTTTGAACAGATTAAACAAGAGATTGTGCATGCTGTAGCCCTTGGACCAGTCCGTACAGGACAAGATGTTAAAAATGTGCTCTACACTGCAGCCAGGGACAATGGTCTTACCTGGAGCCTCTGGCAGAAAATACCAGGGGAGACTCGAGGTCGACCCCTAGGATTTTGAAGTCGAGGATACAAGGGCTCTGAGGCCAATTACACTCCAACAGAAAAAGAGATACTGGCAGCATATGAAGGAGTTAGAGCTGCTTCAGAGGTAATTGGTACTGAAGCACAGCTTCTCCTGGCACCCCGATTACCAGTACCAGGCTGGATGTTCAAGGGTAAGGTTGCTACTACCCATCATGCAACTGATGCTACATGGAGTAAATGGATTGCATTAATTACACAGAGGGATCAAATAGGAAACCCTAATCGCCAGGAATCTTAGAAGTGATCATGGACTGGCCAAAAGGCAAAGACTTCGGAATGCCACCAGAAAAGGAGGTGACACATGCTGAAGAAGCCCCATCATATAATGAACTACCAGAGGGTGAGAAGCAGTATGCCCTGTTCACCGATGGATCCTGCCGTCTTGTAGGAAAGCATCGTAAGTGGAAAGCTGTTGTATGGAGTCCTATATGACGAGTCACAGAAGCCACAGAAGGACAAGGTGAATCGAGTCAATTCGCAGAGGTAAAAGCCATCCAGCTGGCTTTAGATATTGCTGAACGAGAAAAGTGGCCAAGGCTGTATCTCTGCACTGACTCATGGATGGTAGCAAATGCCTTGTGGGGGTGGTTAAAGCAGTGGGAGCAAAGCAACTGGCAGCGCAAAGGGAAATCTATTTGGGCTGCTGAATTGTGGCAAGATATTGCTGCTCGGCTAGAGAAACTAGTTGTGAAGGTACGTCACGTAGATGCTCACGTACCTAAAAGTCGGGCAACTGAGGAACATCGAAACAACCAACAAGCGGATCAGGCTGCTAAAGTATTCCAAATAGATTTGGACTGGGAACATAAAGGTGAACTATTTCTAGCTCGGTGGGCTCACAACACTTCAGGTCATCAAGGGAGAGATGCAACATACAGATGGGCTTGTGACCAAGAGGTGGACTTAACCATGGACTCTATTGCACAGGTTATCCATGATTGTGAAACGTGCGCCGCAATTAAGCAAGCCAAACGGTTAAAACCTCTGTGGTATGGGGAGCGGTGGCTGAAATATAAATACGGGGAGGCCTGGCAAATTGACTATATCACACTCCCTCAAACCCGCCAAGGTAAATGTTATGTGCTTACCATGGTGGAGGTGACCACCGGATGGCTGGAAACATACTCTGTGCCCCATGCCACTGCCCGGAACACTATTTTGGGCCTTGAAAAGCAAATCTTGTGGCGACACGGCACGCCAGAGAGAATTGAGTCGGACAATGGGACTCATTTCAAAAACAGTCTCATAGACAACTGGGCTAAAGAGCATGGAATCGAATGGGTATATCATATCCCCTATCATGCACCAGCATCTGGGAAAATTGAACGGTATAATGGGCTGTTAAAAACTACCCTAAAAGCAATGGCGGGTGGAACCTTTAAAAACTGGGATAAGCATTTGGCACAAGCTACCTGGTTAGTTAACACCAGGGGATCTATCAATCGAGCTGGCCCTGCTCAGTCGGACCTTTTACATACAGTAGAAGGGGACAAAGTCCCTGAGGTGCATGAAAGGAATCTGTTGGGAAAAACAGTTTGGGTTCTTCCCACTTCGGGCAAAGGTAAACCCATTCGTGGGATTGCTTTTGCTCAAGGACCTGGATGTACTTGGTGGGTGATGCTGCAGGATGGTGAAGTCTGATGTGTTCCTGAAGGTGGTCTAATCCTGGGTGAGAATACTTAATTCTGAACTGCATGATGTTAATTGCTGCATAATACTAACAGTGTTCATAAGTGTCTTTCAGGTTGAGGCAGTGGTGATGAGACTGGAGCTAGCTGCAAGTGGCATCCAGTAACCTCCTCGAGACTGACATCTTTAACCTGCAACCTGTGGGTGCAAACCGTGACAAAGCTCATACCATCTCTCCTACCCTGAGAGACTGCTAGCCAGATGGAAACCCACAATCCTGAACTAAATTAACTTAATGAACTTTTTGTATAGAGATGAATCATAAACTAGTGATATCTGTATATATTTGAAAATGAATATATAGTGGTGATCTGAGTATGACATGAATGGTATGGAATAAGGGGTGGAATGTCCTGGTTTGGCCTAAACCAGGCCAATTTTCCTTTCAGTGATTTTTACTTTCAGCTAAGTCTCTTCTAAGTAACTGCACTTTCTGAAACTAACTGCATGTTTTGCAGACAGTGTCTGCTTCTAGGACTGATAATGCTCAAAGTTTATAGTTATTGCTGAGGCACCGGTAGGGACGTTATGCAGAAAGGCTCTTGCTGTACTTATTCTTAGAGAAACCAAGGTCACTGCTAAATTCCTCACTGCTTACGAGTGAAGAGCTGAAGGGGGGTCGCACCTGCAGGGAGGAGAGGACAGGGCAGGTGACCCAAAATTGACCAACGAAGGTATTCTATCCCATACACATCATTCTCGGTATAAAGCGGGGGGATCACGAGTGTCTCGCCCCTTCTGCTATGGCCGGTGTCCGAAGAGGACTCTGTCCATTTTCCTGCTGCCCCCGATCCCGATCCGTGCATCCCTGAATCCAGCTCTTGACCATTGCTGGGCCCAGCCTGGGCCTTCCCGGAGCCTGCCCTGCAGTGCCGGTGGTGACGGGGCCGACATCGGGGGAGTTCGATCGTGGTTTTGTATATATTTGTATATATTTGATTATTCCGATATTATTATTATACTCTTCTTCATTATTATAGTTTATTAAAACTGTTTTAACTTTCCAACCCAGAAGTCTCTCTCCCTTTTCACTTTCCCTTCAGGGGGGGGCGGGAGCGTTAACAGAGAGCATCTGCCACAGGTTTAGTAGCTGGCCCAGCTTTAAACTGTGACAAATATAAAATAAAATAAAATAAAATATCTCTCCCAACTGCTTCTTCCTCCTCTTTTCAGCTGTGCAAGGTCACAAGCTGTGACCATGGCTTGCCCCACTTCTCTCATCCAGAAGCATCAGGCCCAAGTGCCATCTGAGCACAGCTTGCTAGACTGCTCCAAGATGCATTTTTATTGTAAGTAGGTTGCAAGGCTGTCCTGGAAAGTCTAAACCATATGGTATTCACACCAGGTTGTCAGTGTCAGCACCCGCATGATGACAGTTTTAGCACTGGACCCTTCAGCAGGTCCCAATAACAAGGTCTTGCTGGTGTCAACACTGTCCCTGCAGGAAGAGAGGCTGAGCAAGGCTGTAGGATCCACTGTCCTCCTACCCATGCCCCAGGTGTTGGGGGAAGAAACACTTCCCACTGAACTGGGAACTTTCCCAGCTGGACTAACCCTTCCCTCCAGGACAGAGCTATGCACAAACTGAAGCAAATGTACATGTAAGACTGTGACAGCAATGTCTTCATCCACTGCACTAATTTTTGGGGTACCCTATCTAAATATTCTGCTTTCTAGAGATAGGATCCTCAGGGGTTTTTAAACCCTGGGCTCTCTAAAGGCTTTCACAAACTACCAAATAAAAATCCCACTCCAAGACTCTCATCATGATCTCCAAATGTCATCATCTCCAAATGTCATCACCTCCAAGCTGGATGGCACTTACTCAGCTTTTCTTTATTCTCACAGAGTAGAGATGCCACAGCAAAGGCTGGATTAGGATAAAGGCAGAGAACAGCATTTGGGGGAAGAAAATGCCACCTCTTCTGCATTACACAGCTAAGCAGAGCAATGCAGATATCAAGGCAAGTACACTGATGCTAGCGCAAAGTCAAGAGCTGTCCTCGTTTTCAGAAACCCCACAGGGTCAAGTGATGGACTGACTGACAGTCCGGTAGAAAACAAGACCCAAAAGCCTGTGGCCAGAAAACATAGAAAGACAGAGACTCTCCAGCTGGAAGGAATGGAGGAGAAGCAAAGTAGACTAGAATAGAATAGAATAGAATAGAATAGAATAGAATAGAATAGAATAGAATATATCCTATATAAAATAAAAAGTTGCTCTTCCACTTATATCTGTGTAATATAAAATATTGTTCTTCTACTTAAACAAAACTTCTTCATGTGTGGTAACAGGGCCACGCGTGCACCAGGGCCACACGTCCACTCACCCCTGTTTCCCTGGCAGGACTAGACAGTCACAGAGACATGCAACAGGGAAGCGGGGAGCAAAGCACTGATGCATGAGGTCAGCAGCCAGCCCCACTGCCGTGATTTTACAGGTATCACAGCCCACCCACAGCGCCCGTGCACTTGATTCCCATCCTCCATTGCCTTTCAGCCTCCCAGAGAGTACTAGAAGTGGCCTGGGTACGTTCTAGGATGGCAAATTCAGATTTTGACCTCTCATAAATAGGGCTGCTGGGATGCTTCAGCTCTTCAGGCCACAAGCAAAACACAGCAGATGGATATCACAGCATGCGGCAGGGACCTTTGCTCCTGTTTCCAGGTGCATTAAGGAGAGTTGCAAAGCTTATGAAGTCCATTGCTGAGGGAAGTGAAAACACGGGCAGGGCAATTCCTGGGGAAACCGCTGCAAAAACTCTCCTCTCACTTGATCAAAAGTTTGACTTCTACTTGCTTTTCCATTATCCGTCTCTTAAATTTTTACTGAAAAAGAATCAATTGCAAACTTTTCCCATCCCCTCTCCCTCCCCCATGACTGAACAGGCACAGTTTCCTCTCCACCTCCAGCCTGTGTCTCTGTTACTGGATGTAGTTTCCAGTAAAATGAATTCCTCAGGTTCCTGGTGACCCCCCCACAGCTGGCCAGGGCTCGCTGCGAGAGGAGGCAGCCCAGGCATGCAGCCCTGCTGCGTAGCACCGTGACAGGGGGAAACTGGCTCAGCAACGGGAGAGGAGCCAGCACCCAAATACCACCGGCAGCTGCTAATTGCCAAATGGCTATTAGAGGGTTGCAGCTGCTTCTCCCTAATTAAGAGAAGATCCAACACCAGGAAGAAAAGCACAGCGAGAGGAGGAGAAAAAGGATGAAAGAGAGCCCGTCCTGCGTGACTGGGGGCAAGGAAAGCAGCTGCTTTGGTGTGCTTGCTCTCCCTGTTGCAAGCACAGCTGTTGGGCTCTGCTGTGCATTTCACTCCCTCTCCAGCCTGAGCTTACACACGGCTCCTGAGCAAGGCCAGGCTCTTTCTTCCCCATGGTCTGAACCAGGACCAGATGCTTGCACTATGCCAGAAAGCCGACCTGCCAGGAAAGGGGAGTACGGAGGGCGCTGGCAGTGGTGCAAAAGCACCAGGTCTAAACACACCTTCTTCTCTTCCTACCGTTGTAGGAACAAGAGGGAAGTTCAACACTACCAGACTATAAAAGACCCATCTCTCTCTTTTCCTCTTGCCTCATTTTCTTTAGGTGGAGGTGTTATGTACCGAGCTGGGCAAGCTGTGCACCTGCTTCATCTCCTCCTCCAGCAGGACCGAGGACCTCAGCAGCACGAGCAGCGTTTTGGGGCTCCTGCCCCACTCCCGGGGCACACGGAAGTTCTTCCTCCTCTACCACAGAGAGCGATGTGAGCTGCTTTTGACTGGCCTGGAGGCCCAGGGGCTGCCTAGCTGTAGGTGTGCTGAGTCTGCTGTCCGGGTCCGACTGCTGAGGAGGTCCTGTCCCACATCCCCAGGCTCCAGTGCATGGTCTGGGAGTGGCAAAACCAGCTGGTGAAGAACTGCAGCAGGCCAGCCTTTGGGGACACTTTGTCTGTTCCCTGCAGGATGCCGAGGTGGAGAAGAGTAGTGATAGGATGGGGAGTAGTGATCGGACAAGGGGTAACGGTATCAAACTGAAAGAGGGTATGTTTAGATTAGATATTAGGAAGAAATTCTTTACTGTGAGGGTGGTGAGACACTGGAACAGGTTGCCCAGAGAAGCTGTGGCTGTCCCCTCCCTGCCAGTGTTCAAGGCCAGATTGGATGAGGCTTTGAGCAACCTGGTCTAGTGGAAGGTGTCCCTGCCTGTGGTAGGGGGGTTGGAACTAGATGATCTTTAAGGTCCCTTCCAACCCAAACCATTCTATGATTCTAAGAGCACCCTGAAGCTGGAGGTGAGAAGGGGTGCTAACTCAGTAGACATAAAGAAGGGTGGCTTGACCAGAGAAGAAATGTGTAATGGCTTCTGGAGATGTCTCCTTCTCTTACCCCTCTGAGGAACATAGAGGGGGTTAGTCACCAGGTCCCCTCAGAGTACAGCCAGCCAGGAGGTTGGCCCTTTGGCAGCACGAGTAAGACCAACATTGCCCATTACCATCATCAGCAGCCAGAAGGGTCAGAAAGCCTAGAACCACTAAAACACTTTAGGTTTTAAACAGGAGCCCTGCTAATTTCTTGGGCTTTTTATTTTTGGGCTCTGCAGTACTGATGTAGGGGGGGATTTGATTTCCCTGAAATCTGCATTTCCTAGTGCTCTGTGTTCTTCCATCCTTTGCTACAGGCATTCCCTGTAGAAATGTGCTTGGATGCACAGTCCTGCAGCAGGATGTGGCATAGAAACTGAGGCCTGGGGTAAATGCATGGCGCTGCAGTGGGTGAGCTGAGGGATATAATACAGCGCAGGGAGAGCACAGGTAGCTCCAGTGGAGAAATCATGGTGAGCAGAAGCAGCCTACAACTATTGTTAGCCTCTTTTCCCTAACTCTTTGTTACCCTCGCTTGGCTGCTTCTGACTTGTCTCATTTAGAGCTAGTTTGGGTCTAGCTGTAGATGTAACACTGCAAATGTACCTGTGAATGCCCAAGGATTTTAAATGTACACCATGCCTTGGCAACAGATAGCTCTGAGACATCCTCTAGACTGGGATGGATTTGAAATGTGTGCTGAGGGGACAACAGTGAAGACATTACTGGTGAAATCCACAGCAGGCATGTCATTTTCCAACCCACTATTCCCTGTAAATAATCTGCAGACACCATGAGCCAGCAGTAAGAAAGGGCATGAAGCTGAAGTCTTTGTACTTTGAACCCCTTGCCACATTATACCATGTTGCCCAGGAGCTCAGCTGGAGGCAGAAGGAAGTGGATCACCCAGAAATCTGGAGTTGCAGTAACAGCAGGATAAAGACAGACCAGTACTGCAGAGTTGGTACAAACTCACAGGTCTCGAAGTGTTAGCTAGAGGTGCAACCAGCCAGGGATAGATGGCTTTTCTGTGGGAATGTAATCCTTTAATGGTCTCTGGCAGGTTTTGTTCCCTCCCAGGAGCAGCCAACAATTGCTGTTTCAAAAGATATCAGTGGACTAGATGGCTTGTAGTTCTGAACCTGAATGGTGATTCCCACATGTTGCTACAGATCTCATGTTCCTTGACAAGTGTCCAGTTGCACGTTACTTCAAAGCCCCTTTGATTTGGGCATTAAGTTTTTCTGTGGTAGCAAGCAGCAAAGCCGGGGAGCTTAGACCAGATGTGGGAAATGACCACATGCTGGAGAGCCACATGCTGGAGAAACAGCTGTGGAGAGGGGACACAAAGAGGGGACTGAAGCCATGTGTGAGCATGTGCAGTGATGGCCCCAAGCTGCCATGAAGCAAATGTGGGCAGCTGGCAGAGGATATGCCCTTATGCAAGGGGATTCCAGCACCAACCCACTCCTCCGGCCAGCCCTGACAGGGATCAAACCTTGCATGGAGGAAGGTCAGGATTCAGCAAGATCAGAGGCTTGATGGCCTTCACACAGCCTGTCCAAGCTGGACTGAGAAAGGGGACAGGGAGAGGTAGTGCCGCTTGATGTTCCAGGAGGCAGATGTCCAAGAGCAGTATGGTGTTAGCAGAAGTGGAAGCATAGCAGAAGAGTTATTTCAGGTGATACCACTGAAAGAAAGCATCTGAATTTTACTCCTTGGCATGGACCTTCTTTGCTATCATGACAGTCCAATCCTGATTCCCACAAAAGCCCACAGGTGAGAATGGAAACACATGAAAACAGGCCCTAAAAGCAGATACCTCCCCTTGAATGTGGTTCAGCTGTGGTCTATGTGGATGCACTTGTGGCACAGCTCCATCCTGCATCTCACAACCATGGACATGCTTTTTCACTCTCTCCCATAGGTTCAACAGTTCGACAAATACTCCAGAAATGCTGCAGTGGGGGAGGTCAAGGTCACCTTGAGCGAGCTAAAGGCCTCCCAGAGCTTGGTTTTATGTGAGGAGCTGCAGAAAACTACAAAGGTGATGACTCCATTAGATGGCCTTGCCCTATGCGCCCACACAGTGGCCAGGGAGCTGCATGTCAATACAGCCACCCCTTCATTTTACTAATGAAAAATCCCCACCCTGCATCCTTGGGGACTATCTGTGTGATATTCATGGTAGCAGATCCCTTCTGCTCCTAGCACACTTCTTAGGTAGGATCTTCAGGAAGACAGGGCTTTACAGGGGTGGAGTTTGAAACTGCATCTTAACGGTGAGATCTCCAGGGAACGGTGAAGGCATACTGATGACCAGGCTTATGTTGCAGCACCATCTCCCTTCTCCACCCACGGGGACAAGAGTTCACTGTGTGTTACACTGGTGGCCATTTGGTTTGTTTAAAGAGACTAATGGCCCAAAATGAAGACATGTGATGTGTTCCAGTAAGGAATTAATAGTAATTTTAAAATGTTAGGGGTGTATTTTAAGTGGTTGCTAACGACAGCAGTGTATTTTATAACAGAGAACAAATGGCATCTCAAGTCCAGCAACCTGAACAATTAAATGTTCGTAAGAAACATCTATTCATTCCTTATACATGGGAAGTTGATATAAAATGTGAACAACATGAATTTAATTCTAGACCTAGCTCTCGTAGTACCCTAAGATGGCAAAGTCTACGGCCTTTGGGGCTTCCTGTGGCCCTCTGGAAAAAAAATACCACGGTGCCATAAGAATTAGTACTTTAGTATCATAAAATTAGCACAGATTCACATGGATGTAGTCCGTACTGTACTACCTCATGCAGTCATGTTTGATTGGACTCAGAACTCAGAAGACACTCTTACATCCAGGTTATCCCGACACAGGAGAACAGGGGCTTTCCCACTCCTCCCTAGGAGAAAGGGAAACTGCCATGCCAAAGAAATAAAGAGTCGATGCTGGCAACCATTAAAAAGCTAAAATTCAGTCTCAAGAAAAACACTGAAGAGCAGGATATGGCCAGCATGCTGTGGTGGCCCTGCAGTCTCTGTGGCTGAGGCCCCAAGAGCACACTCATGAGCTGCAGGAAGGTTGATGTGTGGCCTTGGTGGCTGCAGAGGTTGCTGCACTGGATGTCTGCCCATATGCCTTTCACAGGACAGTGTGGGAGAAGTTCTTGTGTCCCTAAAGTGCCTCTCATCTCTCAGAGGGCAGAGGTTGGGCTGCTCAGGGCAAAAACTACATCCCCTCGAAGCACTGCAGATAAGACTAAGGGTTTTACATCTGCCATTGTTGCTGCTCCTGTCTTTGTTCTGCTGCCTGCTACCTTTATCTTACCCATGCACAGGGATGGGGAGGTGTTGGAGAGAAAGGTCCCTTTCACGCCCATTGCACCCCAACAAACACTGCTGAATCAGATCACAGGTTTCTCTAGCCTAGTGACTGTCTCTGACAGAGGACAAAGTAGTATGGAAAGAAGACGCATGTAAATGATACTTCCCCTCTGTACTCACTCTGCCTCTTCCAATTCATGGCTTAGAGATTTCTTGAGCTGGGGTTGGCTTCTGTATATTTAGAAATCCCTAGTGGATTTCTCCTCCCTGCACTCCTTCTATCTCCTTGAGCCCATGCTAACATTTAGCATACACAGCACCCTGTGGCAGGGACTTCCACACCAAACTACGCTTCTGTGAAGAACCACCTTCCCTTGGTAGCATTAACCTTGCTGCCTCCATCTGCTGCTCGCTGCCGTGAGCTGGTGCACAGCCCACAGCTTGTTTCAGCAAGGTGGCCGTCTGATGTTAGATCCCGTGAGTTTTGATGTGGGAGCTGCTTTTGTTGGCTCATTGCACTAATGAAATGCCCAGCTACTTCCCTCAGGCAATGCCTTCTGCTCCTCTTCCCTCTGTCATAGGACTTGAATCCCATTTCTCTGCTCTGCAGAGACCTGAAGACCAAACAGTCCTGTTGCCCTCAGTATAGAGCCAATTTGTTCTTCCTCTTGAGGATGCCCTGGGGTGGGAGCATTGCAGAGTTGCTACAGTGCTCCTTGGGGATGTAACTAGAGCATCACTATCATCCTTCAGTCTCCACTGATGACGTGGCCCTCTGAGGCTGTGAACACTTGAGAGCAGCCTTAGAGATGCTCTACATTGCAGATAAGCTGTAGACAGCTGCCTACCCTGAGAAGGCTGAGGTAGAGACACCTTTTTTCTTCTGTAACCCAACATTTGATGCACAGCGCAACAATGCTTCAAATTTTGGGCCTTTGTCTTATGTGAGTTTCTCCCCTGCACCAGGCAGCTAGTTGGAGGAATGGAGGGAGGGGAAGATCCGGCCATTTTGCTTCTGTAGTGCTCAGCACATAAACAGGGAGAAGGTAGGCAGCCCTTTTGCTTGCCTCACTTTGTATCCTGCTCTCCCTCTTAGCTGTGTGTCCAAGGTTTCCGCTTGGGTCTGGGAGAAGCACAGCAGGCTTTGAATTCTTGAGCTGGTCTCTCCTGGGTTGGACTCTTCCGACAGCCTTAAATGCTCAAAAGATCTACTCGTCGGCACCTCTAAAGCCACTGTTTTCCATTTTGCTAATTAAATACAGGCAAAGCAATTACAAAGGCTCCTCTCTGTTGCTTCCTTCTGAGCTTTGCTGCAGGTGTTGGATTTAGCGTAAGCACTTACAGGGCTAATAGGAGTAAATCCTTCCCTCCATCACCCTGTTCCTACTAACTTTAGAGCTTGTTCCACAACTACAGCGACTACTCTGAGGTAGTCCTTTTTAAATCATGCTCTACTATTATAGGATGGTGAGGTCCTACTGGGTCCTACTAGCTACGTACCTACCAAGATATGACTGCCTTGCCCAAGTGGTCTGATTTCCACCAGTACTGCAGACAGCACAAGCTTTGTTACTACCTTTGAGAAATGTGGGATCAAGCCTGAACAGCTGGAATATTCAGCTCTGATCAACACAGAGACCTTTTCCAGCATGAATACCTTATGCAATATTATATCTATATTTGAAATGCCCAGCTCTGGGACAGGGATAGATACCCCAATGTTTCATTTCTCCCTTCTCTTACTCATCCCAGATGTATATGTGAGGATAGATGTTTCCTGCAGACACCACAGAAAAAAGGACCAGAAGTCCAGGCCATGGCCCACACATGGCTCATCATGTTCAAGGAGACTTTCCTCTTCCACATGCCTGAGCCTCCAGCGTGGGACTGCACAGTCCTGGTCTCCGTTTATGAAGTGGACTCAGACCCCAGGCATCTCATTGGAAAGGTCTCCCTGGGGAAAAGAAGAGCGAGCAAAGCAGCTGACCGCTGGGACCTCATGATAAAGTCCATCCAGCAGCCTGTAGATAAATGGCATCTTAGAGGGGAGGTCTTCTGCAACAGTTGCACGTGGTGAATCCGGCCAGGTTTTCTTCCATGAAGACAAGCCAAGGCAGCGCTCACAGTGGGCATATCTAAAAAAATGATGGGTCAGAGCCTGAAATTCTTGCTCCCTAAGACATGAACAGAGGTAACAATCTTTTGGCTTTCTCCCACTCCTTGCTGCTGCTCCTGGTAGGGAAAGGGTTTTTCATCTTTGCTGATCCCATGTCATCTTTACGATAGCAACAGGGTTTCAGCAGTGCCTTGAGCTGGAGAAGGTTTGTACCTATAGAAGGAAATAGAGCCTGCCCTGAAGTGCTCACTATGAATAGACAGAGGAAAAAGGGATGGGAATGAGGAGGAGTCAGTGGTCCTATTTATAAGGTAGAAAAGCACTAAAAGGTTAATTGATTTGTTTAAGCTCAAATGAGAAATGTAGCTGGGAGCTTGGATTTGTATTGAGGTCCTCTCCAGCACCTCAGAAAGCCATCACCATTTTTTTTCCTAATAGCCTCCCAGGCTTGGCTGATTGGGACTTCCAAGTTTGTTACAGAAAGAGTAAAAACAGAGGCCCTGGGGCTATTGGAGTGAAAGTGTGTTGGTGTGAGCACCACTGTGCTTGCACAAGATGGGTTGCTAATGGGAAAGTACCACCAATCTCTACTTCGAGGTGCCAGCCAGAGGCTTTCATTAGCAGTACAGCCACCCCAAAACTGAACACGGACACCTCTCCCCACACTGCAGGAATGAGGGTGATGTGTCATCTCTGACCTCCGTGCAGAGGCACCTTCTTGTGCTGCTTGGGAAGAGACATCTCCCTTCAGGGAAGGATGCTGCTCCCTGCACCCAGGAGGGTGGCTGCTGCACTGGAAGGGCAAGCATCGAGCAGCGCTGCCAAGGTGACCACAGCTGCAGGGCTCTGCCCTGTCTCCAAGTCCAAACACAAGGAACACCAGAGCAAGACACATCAGCCATCTGCCCACCTCACATCATCCTTCTGCTGTAGGAACCTCTGATGGAGGCTGGAGAAGGGTTGGAGCTGGAGCTGCCTCTCCACCCTCCTCCTCCCCACTCCAGCTGGATCTAATGACTCAAGTGTTTCCTGCACCCTGAAGGGGGGAGTTTAATATACCTGCTGACATTTTTACTGTCGTTAATTCTAATGAATCTGGATATTCTTGCTGTCCATATCCATTTAGTCTTTTTCTGAACCTTGATGTATTTTGGCCTTCAGGAATTCCTGGGGCATGTTCATTGCATGTCATAGGGGAAAATAAATTAAAGAAAAAAAGATTTTTCACAGCTTAATATTTCCTTTCACCTGTCTCCTTGTCCTGGTCTAATAAGAGACCCATTTGTCATTTCCTATACTCCCAGCATGTCTTCTGACTGATTTCCCAGGCTTTAAAAGTGGCAAATTCCCTCACATAAGAGCGATCTTCTGTCTCGCCTGCAGAAGGGTGTGGGTTGGAACTCCAGTTTTCCTTTGTTTTACAGTTTTTCTTAGTGGCACTGCTTAAAAATCCTGCCCCCCTGCTCCAGTCACAAGATATGTAAGGTCTCACTTCCAAGACATCTGTTAAATATGTGGATACGTTTTGCTTAGAGGACAACAACAATAGCAAAAAAAGTGATTTAGGTCACAAAGGTTGGTGTGGGAAGCAAGTGAAAGGAGGCCAGTAGAAAAGGGGAAGGAGGAGGAGGTGCTGGTGTTGAAATGGGTGCTTCTGCAGCCATCCCCACCTTTGCACAGCTCCTCTCGTGTTTGCTTGCCCTACAAAATGTCTTAGGTTGCAACATGGATCTGACTCCCTCATCCTGTGGAGGCAGGAAGGATGAAGCTTGGAGGAGGAAGGCTGGAGGAAGGCTGCAAAACACTGTAGGCTGGCAGCGATGTTTGGGTTGGGATGAGGTGTCCCAGAGAGGCCAGTATTCAACTATCCAAGGTGCAAAGCCCAGGCAGGGCGATGGGAGTGGGTGATGACTGAGGGGTGCTTGCAGGAGGTGGACAGGATGGTAGCTCCTAGGTGGTGGAAGGTCTCCAGGTAAAGAGATGCCTGTTGCCCTGAATGCTACTGTGCCTGGAGCAGAGGCTTTCTCTGGTCTCTTTGGGGATGTGCCACTCACTCATATTTTCTACAGTGGACAATTTTCCTCTCCCAAACACCATATATTGAATTTCACTTGAAGTCCATGCTCTTTGCTGTGCTGCCTTTGCATGAGAGTGCAGGGGCAACAGGTCTGACTCCAGACGGAGCCAAGCAATGCTGAGCTGAGGAAGAAAAAGGTGGCTTATAAATAAATACATAGTATTTATATATAAATATATATATAAAATAATATATATTAATAAAGTACAAACTATTTAAATAAATAAATATATACAGGAGTACAGACAGGTGGGCAAATAGCTCTGCAAATCCTACCAGAAAAATATCACTAGAGCAAAGTGCTGTCAAACCACAGAGCCATAACCTTTATTTCCTTCTCATGCAGATCTCCCCATCTCAAGGCAAACGATTCTGGGTGGAGAACAAGCCAGCCCCTGGCCTACAGGTGAACACGCTGCCCAGGAGACAGTTATTCCACCCTCAATATAATGAGTCAGTGTGTTTATACAGTTAAACTATTAAGATAATTTTACTCCTCAAACTCTCAAAACTTGTCTAATTAGCCTCCAGTAACGTTAGGTTTTAAGCTATTAACGTGAATTGGAGATTCATTTCCGTGCAATTGCTTGTCCTAGTTGTTGGCTCTGTTCGGCTGGTTTGGGTGTGCCTGGGGTAGCTCTGAATGTTAACTGCAGGCTCAGGTCCTTACACAGCTTCTCCTGCCTACCTTTAGTAACTGTAGGCGATGGTGTTCTTGGGATTGTGAAGCAGAACGCCCTACTGAAGTAGCAGAAAAAGCTCTGGTGACCCACTGGAGAGTCCCAGGAAACACGCAGTGACTGGGAACAGCCCAAAGGTGGCACAGATACAGAATAGAAATGCAAAGGCTCTTGCATTTGACCTGGGTGGCTTCAGTGAGAGGTCTTACTTACCTGGGATTATTCCTTGTTTTTTCCAGGGTTTGTGCTTCCTCTTCCAAGCTCCTCTCCTGGCTGTTTAGCACCAGGCTCTCATGCAGGTACCAGCAGGTTTGCATCGAATTGATGCGCAGCTGCTCTGTGGCAGGATTAGTGCAGCACAGGATCTGGCCCAGAGGGCCCAGGCAAGCTCAGCCTGGGACCAGCAGCAGCCCCCAGCATCACCAGGGTTTCCCCCCATGGGCATCATGCACTGCAACGAAGACAAGCTCTCCCCTATACATGGCTGGGATGGAGGGGCTGAAGAAGGGGGATTTCTCTCCTTGAGCCCAGAGGAGTTTGCACTTGAGGACAGTCCTGTCAGGCACGTAGTTGTGGGCACAGAGCTGTACCTCGCTGACGTTGCATGGTGGAGTGGGAGGGGGCAGATGGGGAATGAGGATGGGGTCCTGCCCGCTTTGCGTAGCTCCTGTAGTGCCTGCAGGACAACAGTGTCTTTGCTTTTCTGTTATAAACAGGCCTGGAGGCACCTTCTTTAATTAATGTTTGAGTAGCCCTAGCAAAACACCATGTAAACGGACTTGAAGCAACACGTCCAGTTTAAGCACACCTGGACACCAAAGTACTCGGGTCCCATTTGGCTTACACTCAGAGGCGGACATGTTCGACCTCCTCAGACTATGCCAGATCTCAGATTTAGCTCTGGAGACAAATTTCAGGTCTCAGCCAGTTCAGTATTTAGTTTCAAGTCCCCAAAGCCACAGTTTCCAGTGCCATGCTGCCATTCAGCTGGTGGGAAGGACTCTGAAGGCAGTCAGGCTGTGCCACTGAATGCTTCGAGAGCTCTGGCGTCCAAGTCTTTGTCCCAGCCAGGAAAGTCTGCAACAAAGGCTTGGCTGGTGGGAGCAAAAATTCAGATAGTCACGAATATGACCCCATTGAACAGCACCTTCTTTTAGCCACTGGCCAGGCAAAAACCATTTCAGAGGTGCTGGCAGCCAGCCCCGGGCACATGTGTGCAGGGCTGAGTGGCTTCTGGTCGGCTCAGTTTGTTAATCTGTGCACACGTGCCACGTGTCTCCTCTCCAGGAGCTCCCAGCTGCTTTGGTGCCTGGCAAACCTCCCATATCCACCCTTCCCTCCCTCCTCCTCCCTAAGCACCTGCTTTCTGCAGCAAGGGAGGGAGCGGACGCCTGCCTCTCCCCTTCCCTGCTGGCCCAATCTTCATGCGGTGCAAGTCCCGCTCCCCAGACATGTCTCCCCAGTTGAAAGCAAGAGACAAAAGGGAGCTGCCCCGAGCATGTGCCATGCATCCCACTTGCACATCTCCCCTGCCGTTCCCATGCTCCCTGCGCTGCTGGACCTTTGCCAGTCCTCTTGTGCTGTCCCACCAAGACCCCAAGGTCATTCCCGACTGTGCTCCTTGCACCCCACGTGGGCCCTTTGGGTGAGCAAAAGCCACCCAAAAGCTCACCCAAATGCAAGCCTTTCCTCCCCTGCCTGCAGCAGCCAGCCTGGCAGCAGCACTCCCTACCTGTGCCCCCCAGCTGGTACTCTTGGGGTCCCCTCCTCCTGGCCTGTCCAGCTGTGTCCTTGGGGACAGTGGCAGCTACTGGGGAGGGGAGTGGAGACCTTGCCAATTTGTGACAGGCTGTTATGGGAAGGAGCCAAAAATGCAGAGATTCACCCTACTTGCCTGCCTCCAGACCCCCAGCTGCCTCCCCTGGCAGGGGTGGGCATCTTCAGGAGCAGTTCAAACCTCCCAAGGACTGAGCCAGGTCTGGATGGTGCCTCTCCCTTGCTGTTGACTGGAAAAAATCAAACCTAGGATGATGCTAATCCTAGTGAATGAGCATCATTGCGAGGATGCTCTGGTGCAGCCATGTTTGCTGGTGAAGCAAGACAGTGCACCTGCCTGCCCCCTCCTTCTTCCCCTCCCTGCATGCTAGTGGCTGCTGCCACCAGTAGCCGTGACTTCTCTGGAAAAAGCAAGCATGTGATTGTTCCTAATCCGGCAGAGCCAAAGAAGTTGTGATAAGGACAACCCCTTGTCGGGAGTGTTCGTGACGGCCTTGGACAGAAGCTGCTGCCCCTGCCAACCCTCCCAGCAGCGCCAGCAGAGCCCCACTCCTTCAGAAATCCCAAAGATCTTCCCCAAACCTTGCCCCCAGCATGCAGGACCTGATGCTGGGCAACACCTCCCCACCGAGACTGGAGTCCCAGAGCAAGATTAACCATCACATCTATTAATTAGGAGGGAGTCTGAAAGCGCCCCTGGCCATGCCTGCCCGCACCCAGCCGCGTACCCCCATACATCACTCACATGCTCTGCACTGGGATATGATCCTTCTGGGAGCTCCTCTGTGTATTTTAGGATTTTTCTGTGCTTGCAAGGACAGAAGTAGTGTACGCTTAGGCCAGCTCCATGACTGCTGCCTCATCTGGTGTCACACCACTGCCATATAGTTCTCATCCAGCTCCATCAGGCAGTGGTGGTCCACAGCCCCTGCCCAGGCAAGCAGAGCAAGGGGTTGTACCAAGAGCCAGCAGTGAGAAATTGTGCTTCCTTCCCCCTGTATTTACCCCACATAAACAAAATGCAAATATGTGTTTAAAAAAATAAACTGCAGGGAGCTGTCAGGGGACCAGGCAGCATCTCTGTGTTGCTGCGTCAGCTCTCACAGGGCCCACGGCAGCATCACCAGGACGACAGCCATCTGAAGGAGGAGCTGCCAGTCCCCCACGAGAGCAGAACAGCAGCATCAGGCTGACCCGTGAGCCTCCAAGGTCTGCTTGGCTCTAGATAAACATCCACTTCCCACACACCACTTACCTCCTTTTCCAAGGCTCTCATCACCGAATCTGAGTGGCTTCAAGACTGATTTAACTTTTCTGACAAACTAGTGGGAGGTGAATGTTATCTCACACAAGAGATAAGGGCACATTGACCGAAATCACATAGGAAGCCTGTTACAAAAGAAGCAAGAGAATTTAAACCTGGCGAGCTCTGGTTTTGCTCATTAGTCACAGACAGAAACTTTACTCCATGTGGGAGTGCAGCTGAACCCGTACAAGCCATTTCTCACCTAGGAGCCTCCTGTTAGGAGACTGTCTTGTCTAACAGGAATGAGAAGATGAAGGTAGCGTAATGTTTGCAATTCTGGGTTAAAATGAGGGTTTTTTTTAAAAAATACAGGAGGGTGAGAGAGCAGAGGGGGGATAAAGGCAATTGCACCCTTTGGAGAAACAGAAGTCTAAGTTTCTTACGCCTCTGGGATTTGGTGCAGGGGCCAAAGGCAATGTATTCTGTCCATCTTGCTTTGTCTGTAGCCCCATCTCCCTGCATACCCACCAGTGCGAAAGATGATGAGAACTGAGGCTCAGCTTTTCCCTGCTGAGAATCTGCTGGTGCCTCACGAGGATCCCCTGCGAGCTGAGCCCGGCTTTTGGTCCCAGCAGGTGCAAGGATCTCGCACTCACTCCCAGCAGCTTCCTTTCCCGGCTGACGCAGGGGAAGCCCGGTGCCCCGTGACCGCTGGCAGCCCTCCAGCTGCCTCTGCTTGGCTCTTTCTGGCTGCAGGGAGCACGGTGGAGGTTGGACAACAAATACAACACATCCTCCAGTCAGAGGGGAGTTCCTGACCCAAATGCACGCACCATCCAACTTCTGGCTCGAGCAGTATCTCACTGCGGTCATGATGGGGATAATGACGTGGCAGGAAAAACTATGCTGGAAATAAGGTGCGTGTGTAGGGGATGAAGCGGGGAGAGGAAGAAGCAGGGTGAGCAACAGGAAGAAATATTATGGTGAGCCAAATGAGACTCTAGGGAGGGGTGTCCTTCAGGTACCAGTGATCCGAACAAGCACAGACTTCAGTTTGTTCCTTGAAGAGAAATAAAGACACTGGTTTGCTCAGCCCGTGGCCCAAAGAGCCTTGGGAATGAACCCTTCTGTTGCCCTCTCCTGGAGCCAGCCCTGGTCCTACAGGGATGGTTTTGCCATCCAAACACAGCTGGGCAAGAGCAAGAGAAAATTAAACCCACTGCATGCTTTTTGGTGCCCCAGTAGGAGAAGACCCAATCTGACATCTTAAAGGCACCTAATTTCTCCCAAAGCCTGACCACACCCTGGAAACCTCAAGCCTCACTGGAGTGCCAAGTTTGGGCGTCCAAATCCCACAAATCTCGTTTTTAATCATCTGGCACAGAAACAAAAGACATCTGTGGTCCAGGTAGCCTATTTTTGTAATGTCTTTTTAATAGTGTAGAGACTGTCTAGTCCATAAAGGGAGGCCTAGAGAGACACTATGGACCTGGTTGGGGCTCCAGCCGCAATGCACTGCGAAGATAACCCAACATCTAGAGTCGAAGCAGTGTTGGCTTGGGGACAGCGCCATGTCGCCTCCAGACAATTACAGCACTATGAGCCAAAAACAGCAGCTCTGCCTTTGCCACAGCAACCCCATGGGCAGGGCGGGTACGGAGGGAAAAAAGCGCCAAATTTAGCCAATTTTGTGCACTGTATGACAACTGAGTTTCTCACCTGTGGGACAGGTTTGGATTGCATGGGTAGAGCTCCATGGGGTAGCTTGCACCTTTTCTGCACACAGTGTATGCTGCTGGGCACAGGGCTCTCACTGGATTCACCCTTCCCCATCCCCGCTCCAGCAGCTCAGCCACCCTAATGCATGTTGAGTTTCTCTTATTCTCACTCAAAAGCAGCCTGCAAATGTTTCTCGGACCCATATCTCCAAAGGCAGCAATCTAACACCTTTTTTTTTTAGTTAAGCAAGACTGACAGCTGGAAAAATACATTTAAGTGAGCATTAAGAGTTACTGATAAGAAGAGTCCTGGAATGAATTCAGCTGGTGCAGATGGCAGCATGCCCTGCGTGTACACAGGGTTCATGCCATATGAACAGCTGTGGACGGGAAGCAAACCCTTCCAGCCCCAGAGTGTGAAATACTTTGAGAGAGCAGCTAGTCCAAAAACCCAGTCCCTGCGGCTGAAAGACCAACCAGCCAGCGGGACATATTTCAGAGCATTCGCTTAATAGTACCATGAGCTTTTAAACTAGATTACATCTTTGCTTGTAAATTAAAAAAAAACCCACAGTGGTTCTGTGTTTGTACCGCTGTTTAGCAGTATGGCAACTGTACAGAGCCTGGCCAGCAGAAAGCCTTCAAGGAGACAGAGCAATGTCATTGCTTCTGGATTTCCCCTTCCAACAAATCCTCCCTAGGAGACTCCCTCTGGGAAAGGGAGATCTTGGTCTCTAACTCCATTCTGACCTTCCCAGCATCCATTTTGACAATGTTTCTCCAAGATTAGTCCTAAATTCACTCTCTGATTTCACACGGGCTACTAAGGAAACCCATTAGGTGATGGCTTTGTCTGTCTTCTGGTCAGGGCCAGACTTCTTTCAAGAAGTGCTAAATCTTCCAGCGATTTAGCTCCCTTTACAATATTTTATAAAATCAGGTCATCTTTCCTATCACCACAATTCCCAGTTTTTAAAAACAAGGAGAAAGGCTTCACCTGTTCCCCCTAACCAGGAATGATACGGGAAAACATGCTCCCCAGAAGACATCAAAAAAGAGAAAAAGTGTTTTCCTGAAGCATTTGGATAATGGAGAAATGTTTCAAAAGTCCTTCCAAGCCTAAGGAGTTTCTAAAACACAAAACAAAATAAAATCCAGCTGACCAGATGCCTAATTCAGACTATCGAGTAGTTTGCCCAAATCACTGCTGATGATTGTAAAATACTCTTTTGTAAAATACACTTTACTCTGTAGAAACACTTGGTGCTCACCATCACGCAGCTGAAAGCCTCTGCTCAAGAACTGAGTGTTTCAGACTTGCTCCGGACCCAGCTCCGAGATTCAGCTAAGCCTAGAGCTGATCTGCCACACACTTCCCTGTTGCTCAAGAGGCTTGGTGACGGGGACACTGGTTAAACTACTTTGCAGTGGAAATGCAAGCCTCAGCAGCATCCCCTTCAGCCTCACACTCCCAGCTAAAGATCTTTACTTACGTTTTTAGAAATAACTTCACTGCTGGTGCTCCAGACTGTTTGTTATCCAATTCAGGGAATAGTTTTGCTTTGTTTACTTAAGATTAGGCTCTTTCATCCCAGTCTCCAGGTTGTTTAAAGGGGAAAGGATACCTTTTTGGGGTTGGTTTTTTTTTTTAAGGCTTTCTGCATGGGGACTCAGGGGTGCTCAGGGCTGACGTTTCGGAGATGGTCCCTCTCACCATCCCATTCTCTTCCAGAGCCTTGTGTTGTACTGACCTGTCTCTAATGCAGCCATTTTCTTAAGTGATGCAAAAGATTGTGGGATTTTGAGAAAATACCCTTAGCACGCAGTCTACAAACTTGCTATTCTCATTTATGGGAAGTGAACCAACTCCTTCCCTAAGAGAGAGAGAGACACATAGTTTTGGGTCAAAACTACACTAAACAGGTGCTTTCCGGAGAATGTCCTTGACATCTGGTTTCAAACGCGTGTTAATGAACAAGCCAATGCCTCCAAGCAAAGTCACAGCACCCAGAAGAACGTCTTAATCATTAACCATAAAATACGCGATTTCCCTGCAGTTTGGAAAGCAGGGGGTTAGATAGAGATAACATTAAAGGCCATCAGGATACGTGCACAGTCCCAGTGCCTGGGAGAGCAGTGAGCAAGGACCACTCACAGCCCATCGGTGTGTTGCTTTCATCGCCTGAAGGTGTTTTTCTCCCCCCCAGCTACTGGTCTGCAGTGAGGACAGGACTGGACTCTGTATCCACTCCATGAGGACTTTGGTTTGGTCTCTTTACTACCCAAAGAAAGGCTTCTCACCCAGATTCCTCTTACCATCCCGTTTTAACGAAAAGCATCCAGAGATTGCTGAGTAGGTCTTAAGTTCAGGTGATTTTCAGATCTGTTCTCACAATTTTACATGCAGGACGGAGGGTTCAGGTCAACCCCAAAATGAGCAAATGGGCTCAAAAAAACTCATGAAGTTTTTAAGCAAGGCATCCCCAAGCTAACTTGTTTCTATTCTATGTATGCAAATGTTCAGACGGCCTTGTGCAAGTGCCTGCTAGCTACATTTTGTTAAACAAGTGAAACCAAGACGTGACGCTGGAAGGCAGAGCTTGCTTTGATTTTCTTAAGGCTGAGGACAAGGGAGCCAGTGAGAGCTGGAAGCACAGAAGCCATGGTGGTGCTTTGCCTTGCAAAGACACTGCCCCGGGGGCTGATTGTCTCCCATTGTCAGCCCAGCATCTTTATCAGCTGCCCCACAAACAGCCTGCCCTCCGGTCAGCCGCTGCACACACAGGGTATTTGCTTTCAAACACTGAAGCCAAAATCGGTTGCTGAAAAGGACATCCAGGACCTGAATGGCTTGGAAAGAGAGAGGTTTTTTTTAACGTGTGTGTATGTATGTGTGTACACAGGACACGTCGAGCCAGCTCTGCAAACAAACTGGTGCCAGCAACTGAAAGTTCCCAGGGTTTCCAGCAGCAGGAGGGGAAAACTGGCACTGAAAAAAGGCCAAGTCTGCAGCCATTGCCAGGCACACGGGAGCTGAATGAAGACCGGATTCAGGTTACCGGGCCAAAAATGTGCTCTGTCTTTTCTCATCTGTTTGCAGACCTTGTGCGGTCCTTTCCCTACACCTTAATGTAAAATCCAAATAACTGTCTCCTAGAAAAAGGAGGCAGGGCCGAAAGGCATCTCAGTAACTAGTCAGTGCCTGCAGTCTTCACAGAAACCCTGCTGTAATAAAAATACGGATGCATTAATCAAAACAGCAGTGATCAGCACATAGTCTTCTGCTCTGTATTGGTGAGAGGCAAAGGTTAAGTCAAGAAATCTTTAATTTAGCTAAGGCTTGAGGAGAGAGCACTGTAAAAATAACCTTTCCCCTTCCAAGTTACATCCTCATCTTCTGTGGTGGGGTTAGAAATTCTACACGAAGGGCAGCTGGCCTTTACGTTAACTGCTTGCTCCTGTGGCTCGGCCCTTCATTCTTTAGGGAAGACGCAGGGAAAACCATTGAATTCACTCCCTGTGAACTGAAAGCAGCTGGGAACTGTAGGCAGAGCTTAAGCCCAAAGGTTCCCCTGGGGAAGGGGAACTCCAGCTACAACAGGAGGATAAACCAAATAGGAACAGTGAGCTGCACTAAATCCTGAGTCCTGCTCCCTCGGGTCTGGTTCTGGTGAGCACCAGTTACAGCTATGAACGTAGCTTCTTTAAGCATCATCATCCACTGCTGCTTCAGCTGGAAGCATACCAAGCTCCATAGGATCATCTCTAGGCTCTGCTGACTTACTGGCGATAGATAGGCTTTGAAAGCCCATGCTTCCTACATCTCCTGGCCAATGCCTTTGCAACTTCACACGTGTCTTGAGCCCAACACATCAACACATTATGCTTCTCAGAGGACAGCAAGCTTGTACTTGCAGAGTTTTGCCAGAGACTATATGGTGATGCAACACTAGCAGCTTTCCAAAATAAAGCTAGTTCAATGTTTGCACTTTGCCAGGTTTACGCTGTTCTACCACTGAAGGAATCCATGACGCACAAGTACACTGGAACTAAGGTTACTCCTAGAGCAAAATATTCAGTGAGAACGGAAAGTAACTTCCTTACAGATTTGGTCAAATCCATGCCAAGATTTCTGGCACATTGCACAGTTCAGAGATTACTTAGACTCGACATGAGAAGTCTAAGACTTAACATGAGAAGAGCATGCAGTCCTCAAGGCAGGGTGAACCTGGTTGTTGTGCTGAAGGCAGGGGTGCTAAAATGTGTGTGCTGTCCAATACAAACCCGTACTGGAAGTGGAGACGAGTACAACTGAAAAAGCTATATTCAGAGACTTCAACTCATAGTTGAACTCCAAAAGCTCAAGCCTCTCCCACACGTGAAGATAAAAAGGGAACATAACCAGGAAGTCTGAGATCTGAGATATAAACTCTTTGCAACTGTTAAACATTTCAGTGGGAGACTATTTTTGGTAGGTCCTCTGGATTCTGTATTACCACATCTAGCACCAAGTGAAAGCAAGAAGCCTAGTTTGGGTGTCTGAAGACAGTGAAGATGCTGGCATTTCCTTCTTCAGGGCATTCCTGCCTAGAGAATCTTTTCTCGAGATCCCCAGTCCAGTATCACAGGTTCATTTGAAACCACTCTTTTGTTGTCAGCTCTTGCACAGTGCAAAGCTCGAAGGCTGCGAGGCTGCAAGCCATGAAGCAGCCAGGCAAAGGCAGAAGCAACATCAGCTGGAGATGTGGGAGCCCCTTCCCTGGAAGGTCCACACTGCCATGTTACCACCTCGTTCTGGCGCTGAGCATCAACCCATGGTGGCCTGGAGGGGCTATGGCAGAGCAAGGCCCTGAGGATACCCAGTGAGAACAAATGACTTGTGCAACAGGGCTATTTGTACAACTGCTATTTACAGCGTCTCCAGTTTTGTCTTTCTTTTCTGTCCCTTCCTCTTTTTGGGTCTTCTTTACTTTTTTGGGAAGTGAGAATACAAATTGTGACACAAATGGTGGTTTCACATATAATGCAGTTGGAGCATGCAGCCATGGAAACAGCTGCTTAGGTGTGACTTCACATGTCTTATTTTGTCTTCTTTTGATTAAATTGAACAGTAGAAAGGACCATAACCATAAGATCTACCTGCTCCTCTAGAAACATCGTTACTTGTCAGTTACTCAGTGCACAAATACCTATTTATATAAATATTTTATAAAAGCCTGCATATTTATAAATAAACCTGGCAAAAAAAAAATATAAAAAATCAAAAATAGTTGGGAGAGCTCAGAAAGAAAAACAAATGAAGATGTTATGGAAAACTTTCATTTTACTTTAGGTTGTTCACACTTTCAAACTGGAATGAAAACACCTCAAAGTGAATTTCAAAAACCTGAAGTTTGAGTCTTGAATCTTCATCCAAAACATATTTTAATGTAAATGAATGGTTTGATTTATTTTATTCCTAAAGAGAAACCAGTATTTTTCCAAACAACTCTACCAAGGGATTTATGAAAGAGCCATTTTTCTTTACAGCTGTAGCCTTCTAATTAGACTTTCATTCTAAGGTGAATTTTTAAGCCTTTCAGACCTGAGACATTACACACAATCCTCTATAATCTCTTCCTGAGGAAATTATTGTATTATTTAATAGTCTTTGTGTTGGGTAATTACAGCAGGCTTCCTTCCTCCTTTCCATTCCTTGTTCTCTATTTACATCTGCAATAGGCTCATACAGCCACAATCTCTGCTGACTTCCAGCGCACGATGATTCAGTGAGATGCAGCAAGGAGAGAGAAGAACATGGGCTCAGTGGGATTATTCAGCACAGAAGATTTGGGGTTTTTAACACAGAAGCTGCAATGCCCTTTCCTTCAGTACACATAGCCAAGACAAATACAGCATGACAGCTTCCTCACAGGCTGTAGGAGGAAGTGCAACGGCAGGGAGGAAAACCCACGTGCAGAGGAAAATCTGAGAGTTTCCAGACGGCAGACACCAGAGCAGAGGTCAGCAAATGTTTGAGATGATGGCAGGCAGCGCTTTTTCTCTACCCAACCAGAGGTTAAGTGTCCTGCTAGGTGGGAAGGTCTCTGTTTCCAAGGCAGGACACAGGCAACTGGTAATATTTTGACCTTGTTCAAGGCTGTACCTTTTGTCTCTGCTGTTTGCCTGACTTGGTGGGAACTGGGAGCTTCTCGTGGATGCCAGAGCTCCTGAGCATTACTGTGTGCCATTTAAATTCTGCCACTGGGCCACTTTAGACAGCAGTTGCCAGCCCTGACTTTACAGCACCTCAGAGTTATGGCCTTTGAAAATTAGGAAGGATGGCTGATTCCTGAGTCATATTTTATTTCCATAAGAAGGGAACAATGAATAAAAGTAACATTCCCTAGGACTGGCAGCAGAGGCAGCGTTTGTAAGGCCTTCTGAGAAGATATTTAGTCCAGCATGCAGCACACTGGGCTGGAACTCAACTGCTGTGTGCCGTTCCTGGCTCTGCCAGAGACTGCCTGTGACCTGTAACAAAGCCCATCACCTCTGCTTACTCTCCTGCCTTTTCTAGCACCATTTCTCAGACAAGCACTTCAGTGCTACACCACCCCAAGACTCAAATCCACTCCTGGTCAGGATGCTTTCTCCTAAGGGCAGGGTTCAATGTATTCATGAAAGGCAGATTGGACTGCATTCAGACTTTATTGGCTGATCCCTGTTTAATGAGACTGGTAAATATAAATCATATATACATACACACACCCCCCCCTTTGTTTGCACATTATGATACAATTGCACTTAATGCTGAGTCAGTACAAGCTCTTCATACTTTGAACATGAAAGCCACAAAAAGTGAATTTCACGTTAGGAAAAAACAAGTAGCCTGTTTGCTAGTGATCAGCTTTGTTGCCCGGGTACCAAGTACAGTAGCTCCTTTTTGCTCCCTGCCAGGGCCCTGTAAGCACATGCTGCATTTTATTTCAGTCCAGAACCATTACGGCTATTTATTCATCTCCGGTGAAATGCTCCATTCACAGGGACCCAGGCTGGCATCAGAGACAATCCTGTCTGCATGTCAAGGGAGGTCACCCAAGGCTGCCTCAAGGATCTTTCAATGGAGGATTTGAATTCTTAAAAGCTGTATTGCCTTTGTAAGGCACAGCAAACAGCGCTTCCCCCACCTACCTGATTTTCTGTAAGCCACTAAAACAATGCAGGGCTGTGCTGTGCTGCCTGGCAGCTCCCTGCACCAGCTCTGTCTCACTGGGATAGCTGAACAGTGGTGGAGAGACAGCAGCAGGATCTGTTGCCTTCTGGCTGCTGGACTTGTGATTTTATAACCCTGAAAAGCTGCGCTGACTTGCTGAAGATGTCGTCTGCAGAAAAGACAAACTGGTATCTTGAGGCATCAGCAGATTCAGTCACTGTGATTTAACACAGCATCACTCATCAGCTGAACCTCAGGAACCCACAGCACTGCAGTTGTAGAGCAGAAAACATGAGCTCAAAGGTGTTGGCACTTGGGCTAAGGACAGGCAATTTTCTTCATTCTGTGGATTAATCTATTGCTTTCTCCTTCTCTCTTCGCAAGTCAGAGGATGCATTCTTTAGTTCCCAATTTTACAGACTCTGGGAGATTTAAGCAAGGTTCATTTCCTTCCCCTGATCATCTCTGGTAAGTGAACTGCAGGACAAGTTAGGGCCCTGGACAACATTGCTGCAAGCCCCAGTGCCCTTGAGGGGTTTCCACAGCCATAATCAGCTAGGATAAATAATTACATCCATCTGAAGGAGTGAAATCCAGCTCATTCCATTTAAGCTGTAGCACAACCTCAGCCAAGTTAATAAGGAAAAAGCAGAAATTTTTATTGATATTGGCAGATTTTGAGACACAAAGGGAGTGATCTGATCTGCAAAGTAACATTTTCAGGTAATTGCTTTCAGAACACTCAAAGCCACTTCAAAGAGGAATGATAAACAGCTACGGTGAATTTTTCCTGTTAGCATCTTCAGTGCTGGGGAACAGGGATTTTCCAAGGCAGCTTCTGACCCTTAAGTGAAGCAGCCAAGCAACCAACACAGTTCTCAAAGAGTAACTGGTCAAAATATTGGTAATCTCAGCTTCTTCCCACTATGGCAAATGACTGCGGTTGGTGGAAAGACCAAGAGTCACATTACACAGAGCAAAGGCTGCTCTTCTTTTTCACCATTGTTGCTCCTTGCAGAGTGCGTTCCCTGAGGTTAGGGCTAGAAATAAACTTTCTCCCTAATCAATTATCAACTGAACAGCAACTCCAAAAGCATAATAGTCTCATTCTATATAGTGACATCACCACTATGAAAGATGTTTAATTTATGAATAGACTGTATCCAGTTCAGACCAGAAATACCTCTTTTTTTCAGAGAAGGCAGTACATCTGAAACAGCTGCAAGACTGCACAGGCTGAATTTTGTAGGGTTAGATCTTTAATGAGCTGTAGTGGGACATTTTTCCCTAAGTCTGAGCTTTCAGATTTTCCTCATATATAAATGGCTGTAGGAGTGAGGGGCATACACTCCAGACTATGGCGATTACCCACTGAATTACCTCAAAGTGGCAGCAGAGTCTAGCTGTCTGGCTAGACAAGTGACAAGTTTCCTTTAAAAGGTTGTGTTGTGGGTTTGGTTTTTGTAACTCTTATACCAAAAGTCACATTTTTACCAGTTAATAGAAGGTCCTTTCACCAGGACTTGTGAGGCAATGTGGACACAAAGACAAGAATTCACAAAGTTGAAATAAAGTCAGCAGTTTCAAGAAAGAGCTCAAGCACAAGGTTGTATTTAACAAATCAACCGAGAAGAGGATTAATCAGTAGTTTTAAGCTGCCTTTATGAAAAACAAATCAGATTGACCATACCTATTTTGACATTAAAGAAAATATAAATGTAGTTAAACATTTCTTAGAAGTCTTATGAATATGGCTTCACAAGACAATATCCCATTACATTTAAACAGCTCCTCATCAGCTTAGAAGTCAGGTTTAACATTCAGTGACTATGAGTAACAGAAGACTGTGCTCCAGTTCCTGTTTGTCTACTGCAAGTTCTCAAAGAAAACTTGAAGAACTTGCCCTTGATAGGAAAATCTATTAAAAAGCATGCTTTGCTTTCCTTCAGGGACTTTCCTTCCCCTCATGCTCAGAAATCACAGTAGTAAGGCTGGAGTACAACAGCAGGTCTAGGACTTACTGAAGCAGTCTTGCCAGGGAACTTTATAGCTTAGTTTCCTCTCAGAATTTGTTTAACAGGAGCCATTTTGGCTTCACTGAAGAAAGGGCTAAGAAAGGGCTTCACCTCTGATGCAACCTTTTCAGCCAGCTGCAAAGCATCATTCTTAACTGTTTTGTTTCCACCCCTTTCATTACCACTGCCATTCCCACTGCATTTACTGTGTGCCATAGTACCTGTTAAATGAAGCCTTCAGTAGCCTAGAGAAATAACCTGACTATTCATACTACAAGTACTTCATCTGGTGTGCCAGTAAAACTCAATATATGCTGGTGACTTTTACCTTTGCTTTTAGGGTAGTTAACAGGAGAGATATAGTAAAGTGCTTAGATGTAAACCTTTTCCCACCTCTAAAACTACAGACTTTATAAACTGATCTTCAGTCTACTTTTCATCACTTGCTTTAACCACCTTTCTTCCCCACACTTTCTATTACTATTCAGTTATACAGTAACTGCTAAAGACATATTTAAGTAGAAGGTATATCCCACAGCATTGAGCCTATCTTAAATTAGTCTGCCTTTAAAGGTAAGCAAGAAAGTACTTCCAGCATAGATTAAGGCCAGAAACAGCATCTATTTTATCCTGCAGATATAAAGAAGTCTTAAGAATATCAACTATGATGTTTTTAAGTGCTTTATATTTATTATAAAGTTTTAATAATTGAGTGTATGGAAAATGATTCTTTATACTAGAGACTGCTTTTACAAGTTATGCTATACAGTACATTAAATGCTGCACATTTTTTCAGCTGCTTGAAACAGTATTTGCTATACAAGTGAAAAAGGTAGACTTAGAAGTTTATTATTTATAATACAGTGTGTTAGAAAGCACAAACAAATAACACTCAAAATAAACAAGCTCCCAAAAATCTAAAGAAATCTTTAGATGACATGTACACAGATTATACTCAAGTTTCAATATACACATTATTGTTCCCCACAAGACGCTCCACTTTACTGGACTGCTGGAACACGATGAGAACTGAAGGTGCAAGAAAAGCACCTCCCAAGCCATGTAAGCATTGGATGGGCAAAACAGCAATTTCCTGAAGCATTCTCCACAGTCTTTGGCTCTACTATTTCTTACAGCCATATACTGTGTCAACACAAGAGGAGAGATGGGCTCAAATTACAAGTATTGTCAAAGCCAATGCAGCTATCTGGGGAGTTGCTAGAGCAATTCAAGGCACTCTCCCCAGTGCTGCCAGCCTACAGACCCCCTGTGCAGGACACAGCATTTTAAGAGACAAGCAGGCTGGGTTAAAGCATGTTATTGAAGGACATGGAATGAACAGTTCAAGACAAACTCCTTCAGAATGTCCAGTTCAAAGTTCATTCGTACTTCACAGGCACACCAGCTTAAGAGAAACATTCATGTATATGTAGATAACACTTTAAAGCATACTGCTTCAATGTGTTTAGCTGCTTTATGGTTAAAGTGGTGTAACATATCAGCAGCTTTGAAGATAGTGTTCATGGGGCATGTTGAACCTAATCTCACAGTAGATTTTAAGCATACTGCACAGTTTAACAGTTGTCTCCTTCGCTTTTCCTTCTCATTAAGAGGCAGTGTCTACAATGGATCATGTTTTACAACTGTTCCACTTACAACATAAACCATAATGCCAACAACCTCCTAGAAAACGTAATCACAGTAACACTGTTTGCTCTGATGCATGTGGTATTGACAACTGTAAGCTTCTCCCATAATATAAAATACCTTCTAGATGAAAAAGGTTTAAAGATATTGCACTGTTGTATTTTACTTTTGCCTCCCAATCTCATTCCAAGTATTACGAAACTGTAAACAAGTCATTTTTATACAGTCTTCAGTACTGTACACCTGCGTTCCAAGGAACTGGAATTCAGTGACACCTTTGATAGATATACAGTAGCCTAAGCACAGTGTAAGTTCTGTCCAGCTGCCCTCTTCATACAGTAACCAACACGTCACTCCTCCCACATTCACACCTTCAGCTTCCTCTTCTGATCAAAGTATGCATCAAATCTGGATAAAGCATATTCCTGGAGAAACAAGGGATGTTCAGTATTCAATACAGTAAATACAGCTGAGTTTTCTTATTTGGGATGGGGAAGCGTAATGAAGGTATTAACTGTGTTACCTTCCTAATCCATCATCTCAATGCGTTAATTAGCTCTATTTGGGAAGGATGATCTCTCCAGAGGTGTTCTGGCCTCTTAATTTAAATTTCCTCCAATCTTATTTCAACTCTAACACTACTAGCTGCTGCCAGCATGTCAGAAAAAAAACAGGAACTAAAAAGGTCAGGATTCACTAAAAAGGATGACTCCTGCAACACTTCCTGCAGGACATTCAGTGTACCTGAAAGTTATATCACTTTATAGTACACTACACATGTATCAAGAGTTAGACTGATCCCCTTCTCTAGTACAAGCTGCCTGGCATTGGTATCATTGCACACTGAGTATCAATGTCACATGTGCACTTTGACTACTCAATTTCCAAATTCACACTTAACTACATGCTAGCTTCCCTCTTGCACAGGATCTCATATTGCAGAAGAATACTTCACTGCAAGGTATCATCCCACTGCAAGGCCTGACACATAAGGCTATAGTCTCTCTACGTAACAATGGGAACAATTTCTGAAGTTTTTACGATCTTAGATGTTCTTTACATTAAGAAAAGAGAACAAACTAGTAACAAATTGATTTTAAAAAGTGTTACTCCACTTAGAAGATATTAGTTGCTGTAAGAGACCATTTCATTTACTTTCTGATAATGTACCACACGTTACTTAGAGTTTACATTTTTAGTTACATGAAACAATTCAGTAACTTACCAGGTACCCAAACTCAATGGATGAGATCTTTGCTTGTATAATAGACCATAGACCCCAGAAGAAGTGTGATGCAAGGGAAAACCTGAAATTACAAGGCTATGTTTATTGAAATACCCAGCTAAGTCACACCACCTTATTTCAATATCCTGTTAGAAGAGTATTCCCTAGTTTGGGGATGTCCACACCTTTTCTTCAAGTATGACATTATAAAAATAATTCCATTAGCTTCCCCACAGAGTAGTATTTTGTTTACTCCACTAAAAGTGTATACCATGTACCTAAAGGTCACAATGGACAGATTTTTCTTTACCACATATAAACAGCTTAGAATATCTCTTGGCTGAAGCTTCTCCAGTTATACAAGTACAGGTATCACAGTGGAAGTTTCAAGACACAGTTGTGAAAGACAAGTTACCTGTTAACTTCTATCAACACTTCTTCTTCTAGTTTGGACTTTTCTTCATTGCTCAGATTTTCAAAGCCATCATGGAATGCAGACAGGTAACTGGAGATAAAATGAAGCTGGAAGGCAAGTAAACAGAGTTACAACTCTCTCTCAAGACGTATTTGCTTCTTGCAGAATTAGGCAGGCCTTTCAATAAGTTGTCATTTATTTTTTCCAAATATTGACAGTGCTGGAGTTACGTTTAAGATTAATGGTGGTTCTACTAATGGCTTAGAAGTCTGGTTTAAGAAAAGCTGTACTATTAGGACAACAGATGACATTTTGCTACTGTCAACTAATTTCACAGCTGCAATCCACAACTACTGGACTTTTTGTGGTGGAGAGCTACATGGCACATAGTAAATATACTATCCTGAATAGCTATTATGAAGTTTCTACGATTTTTAAAGCAAAGGTAGTCAGGATTAGAGAAAGTGTTATATTTAAGGAAGTCACAGAAGAAAGGTCTTTGGACAGAGTAAGTCCAAAACAGAACTAGAAGAGACACTTAAGATTTGAAGACCGTGGACACCAGCATTTTGTTAATTGTGTCTTACATGCCTACCTGTTGCTTCTTTGAAGGATATTTAAGAACACTAGCTTTGAAGAATGGGTACTTCTCATATGTGTAATCATACATCCATTCACAGAAGTGATTTCCAATGTCAAATCCTCTGAAAGAGATAAAGACTGTGTACCTCAATATTTGCATACTAGCAATCTGGTTTTGCTTATGCAAACCTAAAAATCAAGTTTAAAAGCACAAGGCTACTTGAACTTACTGCAGTCTTGTGAAAGGAGGGAGAGAATTGATGACTAGAATACAACTTTTTTGCAAGTTAAAATCAATTAGTAAAGACTGGCAGTTCAGAATAAAAGCTACCAGCTACACAAAAATACTACACTTTGCTACCAAGTTTTATACCAATGGAGACAGGTAAAATACTTGAGTACACACTACATCTCAGCATGAAATCAGATGCATCTCTAACATTAGCATTATTGCAGGCAAAGAGGTCATACTCAAAGTATTTAACATATCCCACTTTTACATTATCAGAATTCAGAATTCAGGGTGCCATTATGTTCCAGCTATGCTAATGTTTAATGATCCCAGTGACACCCCACACTTAGATCATCTTTAAACACAGGTATTAGATGACTGAGTTAAGAACAGAAAGCATTTTGCATAACCATGTAGTGACAAACCTAGGACTACTCTCATATGCACAGATGAGAAAGCCATTTGAAAGGACTGAAGAAGAAAATGCAAAAGCAAACCTGCTCTACATACATACCTGCACACACAATCTACCCTTCTCCTCATCTCCCCACTAGAAAGATATTTTGACACACAAGCAAGAAGCCATTTGTGCATAAACAAGCCCTCTAGTCTGGACAATCAAGGAGCTCCAGCAGCTTTGACTCTGCTGTATGCCTATACTCAACATCATCAGGACCAGAGCTATTTTGAGTAGTTGTATTTGCTGTCCACCACTAAGAGCGGAACACAATTCACTAGAACAGACAGATAATCAGCAGTGCAGCACTTGCTCTCACTGTAGCACATACAAAGTAATACACTTTCCTGCTGAACAGAAAATAAAGTGATTTACCGGTAATTATAGCTGCTGTATTCAAAGTCAATGAGCATCAGCTTTTGGTTTTCCAAATTCTCTCTGCCTTCCAGAAGCAAGACATTACCTGAAAATTTTAAGATAATACAGCATATTCAATAAAATCCCAGGAAGATTACAGAAAAGCAACTCTTGTCTTAAGAAACACTGTAAATATGTCTAAGCAGCTGATAATGCCAGTTATCCCTTACATCTGTGCAGAAGAATGATATGAAAGGCCAAACTGCACTGGCTGTGTACCAGCTCACTGAAAGTTGAGATATATACTATAAACCTTGTAAAGCTGAAAGCAAGAAAGTTTTCTTCTGTACAGGCAGAGGTAGATTTTTCTCCCATGGGTCCTGCTTCTCCAGTGTTTATCTTGCAGCTAACTAAGGTGACAGTGTCAGCCTTAGCAGCCCTTGCCGAACTGATTGTTTCCACAGCTCGAGATCTAAATTATGCAGCATCTCTCATACCTGCATAGCACTATCATTGATCACACAACACTTGGAACAGGAATTGCTTTTCAGCAGCCTGAAAGCCACAGACTGATCACTTTGCTATTCTAGTATGTGGCATAACCAGTGCCTATAGAAAAGCTCAGCCTTTTCCTTTATAACAGTGAGATTGCTTTATCTGTCTTTCAATTCACTTTGTCACTATAATTCATCTGAAAAACATCAAGTCTGCCTCTATCAAGTGCCAACTAGTAAATAAATTTAGCATAATTTCAGTTTCTGCAATAGTTTGTCCCCTCTCCAACAGGTACATCTGTTCTCTATGCACAACAGAACAAGCACAGTATTTTGCTCCCCCCACCCCTGCACTGGAAATCTAGGTTCCAAAGCTTGTCCCAGCCCTATCATACTCTGACTCCTCCAGTACTGCACCTCACCACACCAGCAATGAGACCTCAAACTCCACCACTATTGAGCTAGCTCTTCAGACCTCAGATCAGTGGCTTTTTCCTCCTCACACTCCCTGTCCTTATGTGCCTATCCCTCCAGGGCCATCCTCTTCCAGGCCAATTCCTCAGCCTTAGCTAAGAAGGCTGGGACTCCTGAGAACAAAACAGCCCTGCATATGGTCCTAGTATAGCATCCTTCCAGCTCACTGGAAGCTTACCCACTGTACAGGTGACAGGGACCACAACCACAGCATACCCAACGCCGTCAGCCCTGCCTCCTTTTCATCTCTTCTGAGAATTGGCTCAAAAAAATTGTTATTCGCTCCACGACTCCCAGAGAGAGAGAGCACTAAAAAAGGTGAATAAGGTTTTCCTAATGTTTCTTACCAGTACAAGCTGAGAACTGCTGAGTCAAACTACCCCAGTCTCCATTTTCACCATTCACTCTACTTTTTCAGTATCTTTCTTTTAGAAGGACTAAAGTATATCCTACCCTGAGCATGTTTATTGCACACAGCTAAGGAAGGTATGGTCTTAACAGAAAACACCCAAGACTCCCATCATCAACTCACCTATACTAACAGACCATGCATACATGCTTGGCTTATTCCAGTTATGATACTAGATGTTCTCTTAATTAGCCTGAGGGGTTGCTGAAGCCAATGCACTTTGCTTTGCAACTGCTGCACACTTGGGAGTGCACAGGCTGCTTTTTCAGGTCAGCTGCCAGGGCAGTACCTCAGTAACTTGACTACCTCTAAGAAAGCAAACAAGTGACCAGAAAAGGCTTAATACTGTATCATTGAACAAGGTCATGAAATATTAGCAGCTTACCTTCTTGACAGTCATTGTGGCAAAATACAACCGGTGATGAAGTGGCTTCAAGCAAAGCTCTAGAGAACAGCAATATAGGATCTTGTAAGTAACAAATCACTAAGTTCAGTTCCATGTCCAAATAACAAATGGATTTTGTTGTAAGAATCTGAAGCACTATTCATTTCTATCAAGACCCTATTTTCTCAGTTAGGAGCCCAAGATCAGGACAACATAATTAGACTTCACTAATCAGCAAGTCAGATCAGCAATGGATCATATCTATTTGTAGTCATGAGACTCAGGTTAGTTACAGAACCAAAAACAATCCCCAACTTGTAAAGCAAAATGAATATAGGGTATTATAGCATATAATTCATTTGAACAAGTTTACAAATTCATACTGAAACTGTGCAAATTGGATGATAGTGGTAGGAAAAAAAAAAGTCAGCCTACCTTAGATTTTTCATTTCCTGGGGGAGATTGTAACTGAGGAGTTTGTTCAGTTTTCTAGTTTTGGATTCTCTGGTAAATTTAATCCTCAGCACTTGATTTAGATATCTGTTAAAAACAGAGACAATAGTACAGCATTTGTGACAATAAGTATATTAGTCTTCCCATACCAAGATATCATTTAAACTAAAATCAATAAAGTTTAAAAAAGTTACTAAAGAAAATGTTACTATTCCTCAAGGTAATTTAAGTTCCTCAAGTAACTATGAAACAGTTTCTGGGCACAGTGAGAGCTTGTGCTCTCAGGCATCCAGGAAGAATGATTTGTTTATCAAAATTACAACAGGTCACCTTTTTTCCATATTTAAAAGTATTTCATAACTTACTTTTCCATTGTTCCAAAAAGCCACTTAGGTTCTTTATTAAATGGCATTTTCATGCCATGAAATCTAGCCATCTTCTCAGCTATTTCAGCAGATATGTCAGGTAAGCTTAGTTCTTCAGTACTTAGTTTCCTGCTCTGTAATAAAACATAGTATTCTTAAAATACAGTTAATTGATTAATTACAAAAGTGTGATTAATTACAAACACTAGCATCAGGGTCTATATAGTACAATAAAAAATACTAGCATAGTACTCAAGCAATTACTTTTTTCATCCCAAATGAACTTACAAAATTGCTGACTTTGGAACAGCCGAGTTAGCCAGCCTAGCTTACTTATGACTTAATTCTCTTCTAGATCAAGACCTGAGGAATATCACATCTCACGTTAAGAATATCTTCAAAGCAGACAGGGTATAAATATTTAAGAACATCAAAAGCATCTGCTCTTGTTGCTGTTAAAAGGAAAGTGTTACTCCATAGCTTCCAGTGCTATGTTTGGTACCTAACAGGCTTTTTATCTTCATGTATTAGTCTCTGCTACAGCTGAAGAGTTTTTAGATATCTCTCCCTGGCAAGAGCTATAATTGGGCTCTCCAACACCCACTACAACTGTATCAAATTACAGCTAGCAATTACTACAGGCTGCCAAGTACTCCATTCCCACATCCCTGCTTTTCTGGGCAGTCCAGAGACCTTCTTGTCATGATCAATTAAAACAGCTACCAGCAGCCCGCTAACTAATCATGAACAGGACTTACGGGAATGAATTCTTCCAGTCGCCCTTGTGGAAAGATTCCATACAGCTTTGGGCCAAGAGCTCTCTCTGCAAGAATGGCAAACATAACACTTTCCAGAACCATGGCTTCTGCCCCCTACAAAAAAAAAATAAAGTATTAGTTGGTGCTTGCACAGAAATGAACTTAGGTGTGCACAATAGCTGAACTGCTACAAAGTGAGAAATTTTAGGGTTAGCTTTAAAAAGAAGACTCAAGATTTTACTAATGGAAGTTTGTTGACTAATAACTTCTAGTTAGCATGGGAGCAACACAAGTATTTTGCTTTTAAGTTTAAAGCTGGGGAGGAAAACCTGTATTACTTAACAGGTACTGTTGGTGGGCCAGGTCAAAGGAAAACTATGTAAAAAACCAAAACACCCTCTCTTCCCTCCCCAACCTGTGGGAACTCTGCAAATTCATTTCCTGAAGGAGTTTATCCCACTGAAGCACAGCACAGGAACTATAAATATTATCCTTGGCTATTTTAACACACTTCGGAACACTGTCTCACAAAAAGACATTTTAACTATGCAAAGTGAATGAAGTTAATGACTGAACTAACCAATTTTTCATTTAGCAGAATGATTTAGGATTTGTTTCCGTTAAGCACATTTTAGGTTTGTTTTTTTTTTAAGAGCATAATTTAAACTCCGCTGCTATGGAGCACATGTGTATGAACAAACATCCTTGCTTTTCTACCCCCAAACATACCTCATATTTCAATAACTTTTCTTCAAGGTTTTCCTTACATCAATAAACTCAGTCCGTAACAATCACAAGCAGACAGCTTTTTTATAATGATGTTTAAAAATTAATAGAAATACAAAATATCTCAAAAATACAGTTAAAATCACTGAAGTATATAGCTTTCTTGATGGGTAAGATTAGCTGTAAGTAAACACAGAAGCCACAGTATAAATCACTACTTCTAGCAATTACCTTAACCAGAATCCAGCTGTACTCAAACCCTAGAGGTCTCCTAAGCCTCTGCCTACTTTTGAGCAACTCATCACAAAGCCTGACCCATGACACTTAAAAGCATAAGAATTAAGAGCACAAAATTAAGAAAGCTCTCGGGTATTTTGGACTACAGAGCCTTTTGTGTTACTGTAGTCACTGCAGTCTCAGACAGTGAATAACTTTCTATACGACTTCCACTCTTGAGTACGCTCCAGGCAGTTCATTGATAAATGATTTTGTATTACTGGCCCACACCTTATTATTCTGGCATCTTCTCAAGAAATTCTAGCATTTCATATTGAAGTGTAGGAAAAACTCATGTAACTATGTTCTCAAGCATTAACTTCAATAAAAAGTAGAGTAATCAAGAATATAAATTGAGAGTTTAAGACAATTTGCATATGAACATGTTGCATCCATATCTTCCACTGTTCTTCCATCTCAACTCCTCAAAGCAGAACTAATGCACTAAATATATGTACACTTTTAATCATTTCACATGCCCTCACCACCACAGATCTGAACTTTTCAGGTCTGTTCTGAAGCCTAATGCCAAGCACCAAAAAGCAAATTAGATACAGGTTACTGAATGTCTATTCCATTATTAGCTGATACTGAATTTGCCTGTGCCTGATACAACACCAGGGTGTTTTAAAATCCTGATTACAGCAATCCTGTTGGCTGGTCCCATTAAGATGTCAGTTCCTTGTTTTCACTTCTTACTGAAAAACCAACTCATGATACTTGGATAACAGAGTAAGTGCCAAAGAAATGTTCTTCATTAAGATGTCCCTTAATGCATCAGAAGTGACAACCAGAAATAGTGAAATTTCCAGTTATTCAACAGTGCGCTTCTGGGTTACTTCTGCCACATGTCTGCCTAGCCCTAGTCATGCTTAAGACATGCTTAAAAATTTAGCATCTTCAGATAATCCACAACTACACAATTGCAAGTTTGTAAAATTCTGTGCCAGCAGTGTTAACAAGGATGGCTGCATCTCTCCATGAAAGATCTGCTTCAAAATTAAAAAGTACAGGCAAATATTATCTAAAAGCAGCAGTATAAGAATATGCAATATGAATGCTCTGGTGCCTGACTCAAACAAGAAAAAAGTTGAGTATCAAAAGAACTTTCTCTACTGTAACAGAATGGCCACTTAAGAACAAGTCCAAGGAAAGCTGTGGAATAATACCATCTATGCGTCTCAGGCACAAAGGCTTCTGCTTCATAATACCTGACAGACCTTTTACCAAGTCTCTACTCCATACACTACTGTCAAGTATAGGTGTGGAAATAAACTACTCAAGGACATTAGAAAATTCTATAGCATACTTCATATGGACACTGAACAAATCTAGGTGTCTAACTCTTCAGTTAAATGTTCATCTGATGACTTTTTTTAAAGTATCAAGCATTGTAACTAAGTAAATTATGTATCTCAATGCCTTCAAATACTTTGCAATATACTTACACTGCCAAGACAACAACCTGTTGTTTTAGGCTCTGAAGCTCTCAATTTTAATCAAACAGATGTAACCATGAGCACTTGTATTTAAAACAAGCTTCTGGAGAAGATTTGACCACTCACACTTTTAAATGAATACTTAGAGCTGAATGTTCCATTTCAAACCTAAGAATTATAAACACTCTTTACAAGACTTTTCCAGCACAGAACTCCCATTCAGGTGAGGAGAGATCAAAAGCTTTTCTATACTTCAGTTGGAAGCGAAGCTTCTGCTTTATTCTTGCTTCAAGAAAAAGCTCACTATAAAATACATGAAGTAGTAATATTTTGAGGAAATTTAGCCCTAACTATAGCAAAACCAAGGTAAAGCACAGAAAATCCCTGTTAAAAGACCTTATGAGCTAATACAAGACTATCCTATCTCTAGTCACAGTTGTCAAACACCAGGCAGCTCTGAACAGTTACAATGCTTTTGCTAGTGATCCAGAACATTTTGGGATTAGAGAATCACAGAATGGATGGGGTTGGAAGGGACCTCTGGAGATCATCTAGTCCAACCCCCTGCCAAAGCAGGTTTCCCAACACCACGTTGTACAGGGTCATGTCCAGGCAGGTTTTGAATATCTCCAGAGAAGGAGACTCCACAACCTCCCTGGGCAACCTGTTCCAGTGCTCTGTCACCCTCAAAGTAACAAAGCGCTTCCTCATATTCAGATGGAACTTCCCATGTTTCAGTTTGTGCCCGTTGCCCCTTGTCCTGTCGCTGTGTACCAACAAGAAGAGTCTGGCCCCATCCTTTTGACATCCGCCCTTAAGGTATTTGTAAGTATTGGTAAGATTCCCCCTCAGTCTTTTCTCCAGGCTAAACAGACGCAGCTCCCTCAGCCTTTCCTCGTAAGAGATGCTCCAGTCCTCTGATCATCTTTGTAGTCCTCTGCTGGACTTTCTCCAGTAGTTCCTTATCTTTCTTGAACTGGGGGGGCCCAGAACTGCACACAGTACTCCAGGTGTGGCCTCTCTAGGGCAGTGTAGATAGAGGGGGAGGATAACTTCCCTTGACCTGCTGGCCACGCTCTTCCTAATGCACCCCAGGATACCATTGGCCTTCTTGGCCACAAGGGCACATTGTGGGTAACCTTGGTTCAAAGGTTACCCAGAAGTCTTTCTTGTCTCCGAAGGATGACATTAATTCCTCTGATCTAACCTACCTACAATTTTTACCTAGACTCAAGAAAATTAAAATCCATCCTGACAGGAATTCTTGAGTACACTGATCCCACAGTGAAGTTCCAGCACTACGAGATTAATAGCAGAAAACAATAACCAACCAGCACAGAATCACTATTTTCAGGCAACAAATGAAGACAGTTCTGAAGTTTAAAGCCTTGCTTCCTGTACTGTAAAACTTCTATGAGCTGCTGGCACCAGGGTGGGACTTGTTTGGATTTCTGTTTTCTTTTATAACTTTAGGAACTTTTTTTTTACTGGATTGGGGTGGAGGAGAAATAAAGCCACCTCCATTTTTCATTTCTGAAGAAAACTGACGAATGAAATCAGTTCATTTTTTAGTTCAGTCTTGGTTCAACTGACTGAAGCTCTTCCAGTAAATGTAACTGAAAGTTCAACAAAATTTCAAAAGCAGTCATTCAACAACAGAAATTTAAAAACCGGTTTCAACTCACTAGAAAAAAAACCCAAATGCTTGAATTGGTTCAGATGGCACTCCCAGAAGGCAGAAAATACCAGGGGAGAAAAGCAGCACTTAACAAGTAAAATGTACTTCTCCCTAATCGCTGCCAAAACCATTAGAGCTGAAAAACCATAGTACGAGCAAAGCATCTGGCTAACAGGCTGGAATGTTATTCCTTACTGAAAAAATACTGCCATGTTAGAAATCTAAATTACCAAATTCTGTTCAGATGACTTTATGAAAAATTACACTCAGCTAAACATTATGCTGCATGAGCAGAAATGGTTCCAAATGCAAGAACTTCAAAGTTTGCAGAACACAGATGATCCAAGCACAACGCTAATCAGAAACACTTCATGTTCAAGAGGAAGTTCTCTCCAGCTCCATATACTTTCCTCAGAAGAGTTCATCAATGTATTATAAAATAGGTATTAGGTAAAGCAGAGTACTGATCTTCCTCTACTAAAGAAAGAAGAGGCTGGTATTAGAAATAGCAGTACTGATACCAATGTTAGAAATGGTAAGAAACCATTTAGGGTAGAATTGGGGGAGTGTTTCTTGTTAATGTGGAATGCTTAAATCTTTCCAAACCATGTACAGACACTCACATGATAATGTTACTTATAAAAGGAAATAGATTTCTTTTCTTCATTACTGTTTATGGTTTCTAGAAACACAGCCTAGACACCAGGTGGAGTAACTACTGGTTTAGAATGGATCACCACATTTCCCTATCACCTATAAAATTCTGTGAAATAAGCAAATTTAATTACTCACTTGCAAGTCATTTTCCTTCTGAGACTGTACAGACTCTCCTTTATTACAGGACCTCTATGAATGAGAAAAAGCAAACACAATGAGAAGATGAAATTTGACATGATTAACCTGCAACCACCAGAACAAAGGGAGTAGAAGTGCCACCTACAATTAACTAGATGTCTCAACACTGTCTTGATCTGTGACAGCTACAGCACTAGTATCCATCTGACCTCTGACCACCATACTACTTCAACAATTCCAAAATCTTGCAAAAGGATGTGCCACTGAGACTAAGCCACCCCTATAAATAGCCTGAGAACTGATTTTCAGGTATTTTTTATTGTTTCCCAGTATTTCAAAACAAGATTTCAATGTATCATAAGCTTAGAGGTACATTTTCAATTAAAAGAAAATTAAGTCCCTCTACATGACATCTGGGATGATATTCCTCTTGCAGATAAAGCACTTAAGAGACACATTACAGAGCTTACATAAAAGTCTTAGAAGGACGATTAGAACAGGCATGTTATGAAGCTTGCAAAGCGCTTGCTTTTTTCTATTACATTATTTTCCAAATTTCTTGTGACTCGAATTTCCTCATTGACAGTATGCTGTCTAGGCTATACGTACAATGTACCTCTGGCCGCGCAAATCCAAGGCTTCTCTTCAAAGGAATTGTCCATGTAAGCTAAAGATGTCTCAGTAAGAACTGCAGTATACTAGCAAAACTTTAACAAATCCCATGCATAATGTATTGTGCTGGGATTGTTAACAGTCATTATAAAGCAGTTTCAGAGTATAAAACCATACCCTCAGCAACTGAACCCTCAATGGCACATGCTTTTAACAGAGCTGCACATTTAAAATTCAAGATGTAATAAAAACCTTGTCCTTTAAAGGGCTTGAAGGTAAGGAGAAGAGAAAGCAAATATTTGCTTAGAATTAGCAACAGTTTGTGGCTGCTATTTATGTGGCAATTCCACCGTTGACTGTTTAAACCAGACTAGCTTTAGAGGCCCATAAAGGTAGCCTGCATCTCCACCTTCTGAACAAAAACATCTGATTCAAGGAACCATGTGCGTACCTTTCTGTTCCAAAGCTCTAACATGTCCAAAACAAGGGTGGAAATATGAACTTAATGGAATACAGTTAAGGCATTGCCTTAAGTACAATACAACAAGCTAATGATTTACACAAGCTACACAGTTACAGTATTTCAGAAGCTATAGAAGAAGTATAGTTAACATCAATCAATGGTCTTTCAGAAGTACTTCCCATTCCACTAGGATAATAAGTTTAAAACAAGACAATATGAAAACTATTAGTTTATATTACTTTCAAGAAAGTTAATAAAGTCAAAACATATTCACTAAAGCTAAATGCATAACTACTCAATAGTATTAAAGTCATTTACAGAGGGCTTCTCTGAACAAGCATGTCCTACATCAATACCACTCTTGCATCTCACAGATTTTTCTTGAACAGTCAGAAAGTTACTCACCATCCAGGAGTCTTTCCTGATTAATGGTGCTCTCAGAACGGTTCAGTTCATCAGAAGGTAAGCAGATTAGGCTTTTCCCTAGAACCTGAACTGGCATCCACTTTCCAGAAGTCATACTGTATGAAGAGCTATCCAGTTCTAACAGTCCACCTCAAATTAGCACTGGAGATAACCTAATGGCATCTACTGTGCCATTAGAAAGAGACAGTTAGGGATGTGTCCTGCAGAGTCATCAGAAAAGGAGACTTCTGCAGCATCCCTTCCTCTTTTCTGTTCCCTCAGCATGGAGCATTAGTGTCCAGAGGAGAATGAATACAAAGCAATTTGTAAATAACTTGCAAATATGAATGGGAGCTTGGAGAGGATCAGTCTTCTCAAGTGGCCATGTACTCAGCTTAGAATTAGGAAAGTCTCCAGTACATGTGGTCAAGGAGAATGAAGTAAGCAGGATGCAATTTTATGTAACAGAAGTTTTAAGAGTTTAAGAGTTTAACAGGTGTTAAAGTGGTAGGATTTGATTGTTTTCTGACTGCAGTCCCTTATGAGAACAGTGGTTCAAAGTGAAATATCTCATACCATGAAGTATTTGATCTACATATTTAGCTCATGTTCTTGGCTAAACCAATCAAAACTTCAGTTTTTCTATAAACTCTAATAGCTTACTCCAACTTATGTCCAACTCTGGGAGCTATTTACTTCAGCAGCAATGAGGAGATTTTAATTACCCAAATAAGAGAATGACTAAATAACTGCTGTAGGTTTTTAATCACTCTCTCTATATGGAAATATTAACTAGAAATGGACATGTGTTCTATATCTTTAAGATTTCTTTAAATATTTTTTCAGTGCTTCCTTTACTGTGGGAAGGTTTATTCTCAAAGCAGATTAAGAAATCTCACTACAATTTTAGTAAGGGAGGACAGCTATATGCACAGAGACAACAGAAGTTGTCATAGAATCTGCTTTGTGATCATGTAAATTGATTTTAAGGCAGGAAGCTTCAGGTATAAGATAGAAGTCCTAGAATGAGAGACATTGCACATTATCTGATCTGTGATCAGAAGATGACCAGACAGTGTTTATAACATCTGGCAGTTTGACACAGAAAATTGAGTTCTTCATCAACTTCTCCCTAATGCTCCAAATTTATTTCTCTTGTAGCTAGAAGATGACCTCTGTATCAAAAATCCCAAATGACACCTGGCAGGAGAATTCTGTGTAGAGGAGGAACTTGCAACTTTTTTTCCCCAAATAACCCTTAGCTCTGCCCACAAATTTACCTCTTACATTATAATTCTATTTTTCTGAGTTTACTCAGCTTTAATAGTTTTCAGGACTTTAAAATACTGCAATACTGTGATTTAGACAAATCCCTAGGAATTCAAATCCCAAGGAACTACAACACTACAAGGAACTGCCTGAAAGGTTAGAGGCAATCTATGCAGGGGAAACTTTTCTTAACTCTAGAAGCTGTTGGAAGACATCGATTTGAACTTCAGGGTATGGGAACACAAACAGTTTTAGATTCAGCAATAACTATTTCTGCTTCTAAGAATCTGCCATTGATCACTGATCCCTGACAGACCTGAAGGAACTTATACTAATTTGCTTAAGTCCTAAAATCTAGCATGAGAAGAATAATTCCCAGCTCAAACCCGACAAAAGCCACAAAGACATCTCTCATCCTCTTCATTTCAAGTTACCATTCTCTTATGAGGGAGCAGAGGAAAGGAAGGGGCAGTACTTGCTATTTTGTTATCACTGTAAACATTCAGATGCACAGACAGTAGCTGGTGCTACTTAAGCCTTATTTTTAAACAATGAAATCCAGTACTAAAGAAAATGAAAGCTGTAGAGAATGCTCCAACTTCAGAGATCTCATACTATACCGTGAATCGTGTCTGTCACCTGGAAACCAGAGTGCTCTAGGCACGATCGCATGGGCAAGCCTGCAGCAGAGAACACATGCATATACAACTAAAGTGGTACATTACCCCCAGAATACCCTTAACTCCACCCAACACAAATATATCCCCGTAAGAGGTGCTTGGTTTCTTTCAAGCCGTCTGCCAGTGCCAGGGATTTGTAGTTACTCCATGCTACAAACAGACATGGACACCAACAACCACAGAAGACGTTGATAATTACAGTTACACAGCAGTCTCCATTTTATTTAGTTACAAAAAATAAAAGGCAGCAAGGCAGGTATGGAAAAAGATTTACCACAGAACTGTGGCAACATTTATACTTATTTTGCATCTGCTCACATAGAAATTGAGAGACCAGAAGGGAACATTAGTTATACCAGTTTGTTTTTCCTCATATATATATAAGATTTTGTTTTGGCTGTTGCAAAATAACAGACACACAGTGAATTAGAGTTCAACGTTCTTTTGACATGCATAAAAGAATGGGAATCAATCCCCAAGTTACCTTTTCATAGGTGAACTTCAAAGAAATTCACCTTAATTTGAGCTTCTTTTTTTCATTGATGCTATCTTACATTGAAATCCTATCAGCATTTCTAAGATGTGGGAAGTTTTGGTTCTTCTGAATTTAAATAGAAACACTACAGTGATCTACATATGAAATCCAATCTTAGGTCTGGACATTAAATGGCATATTGTTGGAGAACCTTTTGTTTCAGTTGTTTTAACATTGATATAGCCAACAGTTAAAGACATTTTCTCATGAGGAAGTTTTACTTTCAATGCTCCCCTTTAAATTTAGCAACTAAGCTGGAGCAAGAATAGTAAGTGAAGCAGAGTGAGACATTTCCCTTTTTTCAATGTAGAACATATCTGCATTGTGCCTCAAACATTTGAGTTTTAATGTGGTTAGTACTTCAACCTGTCACAAGCACAAATACTTGTCTTAAAAAAAAGTTCTGCTCAAGGATATACTCAAGAGAAGTCCTTGATTTTTAAACATCCATGCCAGTGCGACCATTCATAATAATGGCCGAGCCAGCTGTTATCTCCTCCCAACTCCCCCCAAAACAGTCATGCACACAAAAAATTGGCTTAAACATATCAGCTATGACAGAGGAAGGCACAAAGCCTTCCCTGTGTGGCAGCTTTAGCCAACTGGCATGGTTTATATTGGATGAGTTTCATGTACTGACATTTGTGTCTTCCAAGATTCACAATAAGCAAACTGGGGCTATTTTCAAACTGCAAAAAAGGTTCCTTTAAAAGGTGGCTCAAAGAATTACGGTGCCAGTATCATTCACTCTTAAGTTAGTATCAGGTATCTATTTTTCACTTCTATTCAAAATTTTAACTTAAACTTGTCTTCTGTATAGATAATAATTTGGTGCAGATTGCTACAGATCTATGGTATTTACAGTAAAGGAATAAGAACTGATATTATCACTGTTTTGTGCTCCAATTTCAACAAAAAGTAAAATGGACAAGAGTTAAAACATGCTACAAAGGCTCAAACAAACAAGTGGTAACTACTAATACCCAGTGGCAGTTACAATTAAGTCATTGAGAATTGTCGTGATTTTAGCATAAGGTCTCAAAACTCAATTTACTTAAGCAGTGTCCCTTAATTTCTATAGGGCTTTAAACATAAGCTAACATTACTAAAAAAACCCCATCAAATTACTCCCTCTTAACAGGCTTGTCATAAGATTCTGCTTATGCCACCCAGAAATTCGTAAGAATCCTAAGTGAGGTTTTCAAAATACCCCAATAGAACAGTTTGCTTATATTTTAACCTGCATTTAAGGTAGAGGGGCTGGAAGAGACAAATGTTTGTTGACAAAAATTGTGAACCTCAATGCAATCTGAAAGTTTTACCTTGGGACTTTCTCTGCTTACTTAACCTTTAGTGAACTGCACCAACAAGAGCAGTCCTTTCACTGCCACTACGGAAATAAAGGAAGTTAGACATCTCAAAAGATCCTTCAACACCAAGAGTAGAAAGGTTAGAAAGTTATGAACACACTTTCAATTTTCAAACTGAATTAGTTTTGATTTTAGAGCCCAAAATTTTATTTTGATTCCTTCAGTGGATAGGGGCACAGAAAAGGCAAGTTAAAAAAAAAAAGGGAAGAAGAGGGCAACCAAATTCTATAGTCTATTTTACTTTTCCTTTGAAATATAAGAGAAAGGCCACATTTCTTCACAGCTCTTGGGCAACAGATGTCCTACCGCTACAGCAGTTTTACAGCCCATGTTCCTACTCAAGCCTTCTACATATTAAGTCAGCATACTAATTCTGAAAAAAGTTCTTAGCATCAACCCTACAAGTCATTTCAAAAAGAAAGTTTCTCATCATCATTTTTTTCACTTTGCTTTTTGTTTCTCTTAACTAAAGGAAAGACTATTTAAGCTTGAATTAATGAACTTCTACACACTTTTCTTGTTTAACAGTTTAACTTTCCAAATACACATACAGTGGTGTAGCCAAGCATTTCATGCTATTTCAAACCACTGGAATCTTTTACATATTTCTGGTAAAGTTTGCTACCATAGGAAAGTTAATACCTCATATAGTATAATAAAAGAACACTTTGAAGCCAGTTAAGTGACAGTATTCAATGAGATTTTTAATAGCAGGTTTGGTCAAGGCAGCATAAGCAGGAAGAATGGGCTGAAATTTCAGGACCAATCTCCTACTGATATTGGATCAGTTATTCAAAGCAAGTGACTTGAGTACTGGAAAATATCAAACTAATGGATAATAAAGCCAGATCCTTTAAGTCAAACAAACAAGTGCCAACATCCAAATGTAATTTTATGAAGCTGCAATTTTTCATAAGGTTAAACACTTATGATTATTTCTTTACAATATAATCAAGTGTCTAGCAGAGATGAGTAGGAGAAGATCTGCTGTACAGTCCTACAGTAACAGTCTGTAAACTTTAGAAGAGATCACCTTTATAAAATATTCTTGATTTTAAACCTTACAATTTGAAACAGATTTGCCAACCACTTCTCTTAAGGTTTGACAAATTTCAATGCTATTTACATTTTACTAAACAAATAAAAGAAAAGTAACATTATAAGAGTTCGACAAACATCTGGTTAAGCTTCTATGCTAGCTACAAGGCATATCACACATTTAGGAAAGCATGTTTTGGAATGAGATGGCTGTACAGTATTGATGTTTGTGCTTCATTTTTATTCTAACACTATAGATCAAATTTTCCAGCAACACAATTACCCATGAGATCTAATAAAATGCTTAAGTGCTGTACAAGTTCGACAAAACCTTCAATTTCAATCTCTGAGATTCGTGTTACCAAGATTAAAATTAAGCAGTTTAGTCTCTTGCAATCTTACTAGTTATGCCAAAGTCCTATATACTGTACAGAAGCAAACATTAATAACTTTCCTGAAACACCACAATCCAAACTTAACACCATAAACAAAACATTACTGATCAAACACACAGCAAATGAGCCTTTAGCTGATACACACCAGTCGGGATCTGTATAGAAAGGAGTGCAAGTTCTAGACAACAACAAACTATAAAGAAAACTGCTTTAAGCTAGCAATCTACCCCACTACCACTAAAACACATTCCCAAAGGACAAAGCAGCACACACTTGCAGTGTGTCACAAATGAAGATCTCCAAAAATACCACCATTAAGCTACAGAAACCCTCCCACTCCCAAAGTACTCTATGTACTCACCATCTGCAGGATTGCACCATATAAGCGCAGGAGAACTTTCCGTGGTTCATCTGCAACTGTCTCAATGGTATCAGGTAGTGAGCACTGAAACAGCATGTTGCTGAGGCCACCTCTATCAAGAGAAAGGTAAGTTTATCAGCTAACTTGGATGAGCATACATGTTTCATTCTCTACAAACTAGAAGCACACTAATCATCCTTTTAGTATGATTAACTGATTACTCTAACATGAGAAAATTTTCCAACAGTACCAATAAATCATAACATGCAAAGCTTCAACAGAACAATTGGCATCTTCATGCTTTTTAATGTATCGTTCACCGTCAAAATCTATGGATCCAAATTACAGCTCAAGCTATGAACAAAGTGATGTAAAATGCAACAGGCAACTAAGATAAGATGTAGACTTCTGCTAACTTAATTATTTTCAGGACTTCTAGAAAGTGATGCCGGAGTATTGTCAGATGTACTCGGTTGCACAAACAAGCAGAATAACCTTAAGACCATGCAGTGAGTATAAAACCCTAAGTTTGAATTAAGAGCTAGTGTCACTGGGATGGCAGCTACAAAGATTTAACCTGAATACCTGTGCTACACCATCACTGATGAAAGTCTTAATTACGCTATCATTCTTAGAGAATCATTTTTCAATTTTAAAATTTACAATTAAAGCAGTTCTTTATTTTAAAGAAACTGCTCATGTATTTGTCAAAACTAAAGTAACCCTCAATCTTACCAGTAAGACACAAATCAGGGAGTCCTGTGCTTCAATCATTCAGAGGTTATCAAGCATGCTGGCTTTTCATATAATTACTGTTTTACAACAGTGTTCTTACAGGAAAAAAATGATAGTATAGATACATAGCCTTTCTACAGGTTTATAGATACTAGATTAGAGAAGTAAGTTTCTTGATTTCTAATAGCCCACTAAATACGAGTCTACTCAACCCACATTTTCTTTACTACATTGTCTTTCTGCATCCTCTTCATTATCAATATGTTCCTTAGTAAGTTTTCAAATTTCCCTTCTGGAATAGATTTTCTCTTATTACTTCTTCCTCTGCTGTAAGAGGAAAGAGTACTGAAACTTCTGGTTTATTTGCAAAACAGAAATGCAAATCAACTCCACTGAAAAAAACTTGTCTGTCTCACCATTAAAGAAAGAACTAGCTAAAATGCAGTTCTTAGTCCTAACCTGACACTCCTGTCAATGCTTTTTCAAATATTTTTTCTGGGTTCTTTTAAGGAGGGCTGGCCTACATATCCAAAGTCAATGACTGAGAAGGAAAAAAGAAATCTCAAGAAAACGGGGTACAACAGCAGCTTCACAATATGCTAACGACAGAAGAGAACCAGGTGGCTTGGCAGGCATCCAAAAAAGGATGTTTAGAGACAAGAGATATGAAGTAACTTTGAACCATGAAGGTGAACAGGTAGAAAAACCAGACAGATGGAAGGATATCAAACGAAGAGCAAAGCTGGACTAGTCAGATGCAATCAGAACATTCGTTAGTTATATCAACTACACTTCTGGCTTCATTTAAACTGTGCTAGACGTTTTTTTCGAAAAACATTTGCCACCTTTTCTAAGCCTCTGACGTAGACTTTAGTGAAAACAGCAATACTTAAACAGAAGAGCTAAACACACTGAAACCCACTTTACAAAAAATACCAGACTAGAACTCAAAATCCTGTACAGTTATGTTACTTTCTTAAACACATGCTCAGCCTGCACACAGTGTATGAAAGCCCAAAAACTCTCCTTTTTTATACCTACTCAGCCAAACAGAAGTGTCTTACTGAGGCTGAACTCCATTAGACAGAAATTTCACTACAGTTTTACGCACTTCAGACTTCAAAAGTTACCTCTAATCAAGTAGATCCACATGGGAGTCTAATAAAAGGTATTGTTCGCCTGAAACGTCAGTAGACTCAGCAGCTTGCTTAACGGTCAAAAGGGCATATCTCACTCTTGTACACATAAAGCTACCAGTAAGTCTACCGCTACAAATTACTTACAGGTAAGCCCTTCAAAAAGGGTCACCTATTTTCAAAGCTTCCCATAGCTTTCCCCAAATCATAGCCACAGCAATCAGATGTGCTTATATACTTGCATTTTGATTAGACGCGAATCTATTTCTTTGCTCTCAAACAATAAGGACTGGACCCCTTCATCCTATGATACCAAGTACCTCACAGCTGTTTCATGAACATGATTTGCACTAATGCAATCAAAATGGTAATACTGACAGACACATTGGAGAATGCACACCAAGTGCTTTGACTTTTGTGAAAACTAGTATCAGCAAGCCAATATTATGCTGCATTCTCTGTAGATAAAGTCGGTGAAAAGACTTTTGCCAAAATAAACGCAACTGCCAATTAGCATGGTTTTACACATTCTTAAGTTTCAGCCCGTGCTCTCCTCCCAATCCGGAAACCATCAAGCCATTTTGAAGTAGTGTCTCAGAGGGGAAGTTTCCAAGAAATGCAAGAATAACTGTGCTAAAATCCAAGAAATGCAAGAATAACTGTGCTAAAATCTAAGGCTTTAGAAAGTAAGTACCAAAGTCAGCAGTACACACTAATAAAAATGAAAACAGAATTAAGCAAGTCAGATTACAGACTTATTACCAGACTAGTCTACTGTTTAGGAACAGTATCAGTCTTCTAAAAATTCCCCTTCATAAACTTATGATCACATCAAGTGAGAAGAAATGATCTAAAAATACAAATACTATCTGCACTGGCTTTCAATGAGTTGCTCACTTTTAATAAGGCTTTTAATTTACATTTAGAAATGAGCATGATGGGTTTTGATTATACTTTTATATATCAGAGCTTTGCCAATAGTTTATGCTCTCTTAGTAACTGTGGGTAGATTTGCATGTATTTCATGTATCAACAAAAGTAGAAACACTAGGAAAGCAAACTCAGGACTCGAGGTGAGAAGCTGACAACCATATCCTTTGAAACTGCATGTGACTAAATTTGATCAGGTAGAATGATCAAGCACTAATAAGACACTAGACAAGCAGTCTGAAAAAATGAAACTCTGAACAAACACCAGTTTAACTAGCCAAAAAAGAGACTAATTAATTCTGCAGAGAAGGCAAGGATGTGAAACACATTACATGCGGCTTCTAGAACATCCCCAATTTACATATTTCTGCTGCCAACGTGCTGAGCCACAAGTACTTGTTATGTGCTGTATGTGCTAAAAGACGATTCACATCATCCATACATCACATTTACCTGCTCACTTCTGAATTTCGGAACGGTCAGGGCCACGCCCCAAAAGGCACTTTTTTCCTCAGGATGGAGCTCCGGTGCAGCGGTTTGTACCAGCTCCATCACTTTTACCGTCAAGGTCCAGGGCCCCTCTCCCGGCTCAGGGCCGAAGCGCTGCTGTCGCGCTGCAGCACCAGCCACCTCGCACCACCACCCTCTCCTGGGCGGGGCGGGGGGATTGACGCAACGAACCCAGGGCCCTCCACCTCCCCCCGAGCGAGTCTCCCGGCGGCGGGGCCAGCCGGCCTGGCCCCGCCGCAAACCCCGCCACGCCGGTGTGCGGACGGGGGCGATGTCCGCGCCCCCCCCCCAGAGCCAATGCGGGAGGCGGATGCGCAGTCGCTCTCCTCCGCCCAGAAACGCAAATTTAGGAAGGATTTTTTTTTTTTTTTGTTAAAGAAAAAAGGAAAAGAGGGAGACCCTCAGCTCCGCACCTCTTGCGTCAGGAAGCGGCTCGGACTCCCAGCGACCAACCGGCCCCGCCCCTTCCCTGCAGGGACCACCCCACCCCCCCCAGCGCTGACCTGATGGGGCTGATGCGCAGCTGCTCCTCCCGCAGCCCTCGCCAGGCCCCAGGCAAGAACTCCTTACACCATAGATACGCCTTGCGCCGCGTTCGGGGGTCGAGCTGCGGCTGCTCCTCAGGCGGCGGCAGCAGCAGCGCGGAAGGCGGGGTCGTGGCGCCTCTGCCCGTCGCGACGGGGTCCTTCCCCTCGGGGTCGGCGTGAGCCAGCGGCGACGGGGGCTGCCCGGCGGCGGGGAGAACGACGCCGCCCCCGCCGGAGCCGGGGCTGCAGCCGAGGAGGAGCCCGAGCGGGGAAGAGTCGGTCTCGCCGTTACAGAACTTGGTCTTCATAGCGTGAGGCGGGCGTGAGGCGGGCGGGCGGCGGCGGGCAACGGCGGGGAGGGGGAACAGCTGGCGGGCGCGACACCTCGCGTGCGTCCTTCCGCCGTGAGCGCCAGCGGCGAGTGAGCCGCGCGCCTGTCCCCGGCCCCCCTTTTTATAGGCAGCGCGGCACGCGGGCCCGCTGCCTCACGCTTTCTCGCTGTGTCCTGATTGGCTGTCGGCTCCAGCCCGGAGCCGGAGTGGGGATGGGGAGAGGTTGCGACCGAGCGCGAGGAGCGAGCGCGCGCGCGCGCACCTCCTCCCAGCTCCCCGAGCGCCTGGTGATTGGTGCGCGGGGGAGCACGAGGCACTCGCTCGCGCCGTCGCAGCCGCCCCTGTGCGCGAGGGGCGGGCACGGAGCACGCCTATTGGCTGTTCCCCGGTTGTCCTGGTGACCGGCGCGCGCAGCTCGGGGTGGGCGGGGGGCGCAGCTCACGGTGACCCCTACCCCCTGCTCCCTGCAACAGCGGCGGCGCGGCCGCCTGCCCCCGGCCCGGCCCGGCCCGTCAGAGCCCCTCGGGCGTCGCTTCCCCTTCCCGCCGGGCTCAGCCCTGCCCCCGCCGCCTCCGGGAGCCCCTCTGTGCCTGCCGCTGAGGGCTCGGTCCCCCACCTGGCGCTCGCCCTCGGCCCGGCGGCCGCTGCTCAAGCCTGAGGAGGATTTAACGGGGGAGGTTCGGGCCACAGCGGAGGCTCGACCGGGGTGGGGGGCTGAGCGGGATGTGAGCACCGAGGAGAGAGGGAGGGTGCTGGCCGGGGCAGGGCGTGGGTCACCCCACGGCGTGCTGTGCGGTGGAGGTGCCTTCGTTGCGTCTTTGGTTACACTGCGTTTAACTGAGCTGGTGTTCCCTCAGGGCTGGCCACGCCAAGGCTTCGCAAGGTGCCGGTGCCGTTCACCCGCGACTTGCCACGGAAACATGCGGGAAATCTCTGTGCTGTACAAAGTGGATTACAGCAATCAAGAATGTTTATTTAAACTCTGCTTGTTAAGGAAGGTTAGTGAGAAAGTGAGTTGTCATGTGTGAGAGCTGGTTCATGCCTATATGGTAAACTGGTCTCTCTTGGCCCAGGAAAAGATCATACCTGAACAGACAGGTAAGCTACAAGACGAAAAATAATTCCCACATGCAGCCTTCAAAGTTGAGTTTCTTTGTTAGTTTTGGCAGTGGAAAGACGTTCTCCTGTTACGGAAACGTCAGCGCCTGCCTTCCAGTCCCTCACAGCACGTGCGGTGATGTCACGGCCAGCTGGAAGGAGCCGCAGCTTCCCTGGGCCTCCTGCAGCCAGAGGGGATGGGAATGTTGGCCAATATATCACCTCGTCATAAATGAGCAGTAAAGGAATAAATCAACTTTAAGCTTTGAACTACCTTTGTACTTCCCTGATTTTTTTTCTGCCTTTAGCTGTTCTCCCTTGATGGTCTTTTACTGTATATAAGAGAAGCTTGTGGGCTCTTTTAATAATAGTTGCCATTATTGTGGAGATCGTTGTTAAAGCTGGGGTTTGCTGGGTTGCAAGGGACTTCCTGATATGCTCCTGCCCTCCTCCTTCCCCAAACTATTTCACTGCATGGGCTGTTCCCCCATTTTGTCTGCACACTTCACTTCAGCACTCCAGTGCTGGAAAACCTCCAAATAACCCAGTGATTTTCTGAGAAATGGCAGGAAAGCTCCAGAACTGGCTTCAGAACTGCTTTGTGCTGGCAAAGCAGCTTCAGCACAACTGGGTTTAGAGGAAGTAATTTAAAGTAAGAGCGATGTATGGGTTAGGGATGCCAAACTGGAACAGAAGAGACACGGATTCTCTTTTCTTCCCTTTGTGCCTCAGCTCTTAATTTACAAAATAAAATCCCTTAATCTGAGCACAGATTAGGGTGCTGGAGAGGGGACAAGCAGTGGCTGCTGGAGATGGCAACACAAGGGCTGCAGAGAAGCAGCCTTTTGCAGGTCCCTTCTGAAGTACCTGACAACAGCACTGATGTTGAATAGCTAAATACCAAAAAACAGTTCTAGAGGTGGAAAGCTCATTCTGCAACAAATGCTGATGGTGTCTCTACATGTGGGAAGAAGTGGTGAAAATATCAGAACAATTTGCCTTTCAGACTGGCCCTTCGGTTTCCAAGTGCTCGAGCTTCACACTACTTTGTCGTAGCATGAGTAACAGGACTTTGTTTTTTTTCCTAATGAGAGTTATTTGACAGATTTTTTTTCTAGATTGCTATTAGTGTGGAAAGAGAAGGCAGAAAAGTCAGAGAAATAAAAGATTTATTTTTCCTAGGTAGAGAGAATTCTATCCACTTTTACTAGACAAGAAAACACCAACTTGTTGATACTGGCCATTTCACTGACATTTGTTCATACCAAGTCATAAGCTTTGCTTCAAAACCTCAAATAATCTCTTTCAAAGCCTCAGAGAATTTAGAAGGAGATAGGAAAGTTATGGCTCTATTTGTTACATTTGGCTCTCTTTTGATTACAACACACCCTTTCTTGGTGTTAGCCTAGCTTGGGTTTCAGTTCTGTAGTGACTTCCGTTTTGATAAATATTCTGGATCCATATGAAGCCCGTACACATATTTTCTTTAGATATTTGTTCTGCTCATTACATCATTTAATGTTTTAACACTTCATTAGTAGTTAGTAACTCATTGTAATTTATTGTTGAGTTTGCAGAAAGGGTGTAACTCACTTGAAAATTGCTCAGAGTGTTTTACAACAAACATGGTGTATCTTCTGGGGAGCCACAAGCATGTACAGTGCAATAAAGGTCAGAACAAAGCAGTAGAGGAACTCGTGATAGAAATAAAGGTGAGTAATCATAAGAGCTTGCAGGTTTAGTTGATATGAAGGCATATCGTAGGAATGATAGGATCATAGGATAGTTTGGATTGGAAGGGACCTTCAAAGATCATCTAGTCCGACCCCCCTGCAATGAACAGGGACGTCTTCAACTACATCAGGTTGCTCAGAGTCCCGTACAACCTGACCCTGAATGTTTCCAGGGATGGAGCATCTACCACCTCTCTGGGTAACCTATGCCAGTGTTTCACCACCGTCATCGTAAAAAATTTCTTCCTTACATCTAGTCTGAATCTATCTTTTCATTTAAAACCCTTACCTCTTGTCCTGTCACTACAGGCCCTACTAAAAAGCCTGTCCTCATCTTTCTTATAGGCCCCCTTTAAGTATTGAAAGGCCGCAATAAGGTCTCCCCCGAGCCTTCTCTTCTCCAGGCTGAACAACCCCACCTCTCTCTCTCAGCCTTTCTTCATAGGAGAGGTGTTCCTCTGATCATTTTTGTGGCCCTCCTCTGGACCCGCTCCAACAGGTCCATGTCTTTCCTGTGTTGAGGACTCCAGAGCTGGACATAGTACTTCACATCAGGTCTCACCAGAGTGGAGTAGAGAGGCAGAACCACCTCCCTCAACCTGCTGGCCACCCTTCTTTTGATGCAACCCAGGACACGGTTGGCTTTCTGGACTGCGAGTGCACATTGTTGGCTCATGTCCCGTTTTTTTATCTACCAGCACCCCCAAGTTCTTCTCAATCCTTTCATCCTCCAGCCTGTATTGATACCAGGGATTGCTCCGACCCAGGTGCAGGACCTTGCACTTGGCCTTGTTGAACCTCATGAGGTTCACATGGGTCCAGTCCTCGAGCTTGTTCAGGTCCCTGTGGATGGTATCCCATCCCCTCAGTTGTGTCAATCGCACCACTCAGCTTGGTGTCATCTGCAAACTTGCTGAGGGTGCACTTGATCCCACTGTGTATGTCATTGACGAAGATATTAAACAGTACTGGTCCCAGTACGGACTCCTGAGGGACGCCACTTGTCACTGATCTCCATCTGGACATTGAGCCACTGACCACTACCCTCTGGATGTAACCATCCAACCAATTCCTCGTCCACCAAACAGTCTACCCATCAAATCCATATCTCTCCAATTTAGATCAAACTAATCTTGCTATTTTAATCTAACTAACTTCTCCCTATGGTTCTGCTAGCCACACATCAAACTTCGAGACACTACTATGTCGATATGTTACTTACCAAAATTACTTTTTTTACATTATTCCCAGAATGTAAATGTTGGTTAGGGATTTCATTATGGGTTAAGAAGACTTTCATCTTTAAATTGTGGGTAATAGTTCTTTCAGCCACATTATCCCGCCATTGTGCATTTCAGATGTGGTTGATTTGAATGGGCAGGAAGGCATGTGGCAGCAGTGGCATGAACTTGGTCTTATTGAAGGCCTAGGCAGCAATGCCAAAGGTGAATGGTCTGAAGGCATGATGCAAAACCCAGTAGAGCATGTGGAAAGGCAGGTGCTAGTGTCACTAAACATGAAAATAAATAGTTTTCTGCTCTTACCCAAGAACTTCCTTGGTTTGGCTCAAAGCATGCAGGAGGAGCAATGTATGAGAAATTTATACTGCTCTTCTTCATGCAGTATATTTTAAATGGATAAACAGAGAGAGAGGTTCTCATTCTAGAGCTGCTAAGATGGTACTTTTAATAAGTTTTAAGTCCCCATTCAAATAAATCAGAAAAAAAGAAAAACGTACTACTTCTACTTTTAGACGTGATTTTTTTTCTGCTCCTAAGGAGGAATCTATTACACTTAGATAATGCATGTAGTCAAATTCAACAAAACTAAGGCTTCTGTTAACACCAGAATATATTGAAACTAAGAGACATCAGTAAAAAACTCAAAGGGGGGAGTTAAGTACTGAATTATTGGCTCAAATGCTCCAGGACTGAATGGTTAAAATACTGGACTCAGACTTGAGAAACCTGATTGTGTTCTCAGCAGCAACTGACCCCTGTTTCCATTTCTCGTGCACTAGAAGCACCTTGTTGTTAGGTAACGATGCAATACTCTACCCAATGGATTAGTCAATCAACCAGCCGTCTTCTTAAGTAATGGAAAAAGGCAAATGTGTCTTCATGTTCCTGATGTCAGGTTTTACACCATAGCAACCAAGCTGCATTAGCACATTTTTTTTTGTAGATAGCAGACATTGGTTCTGTATCTATGTTCAATTTCTGATTCCATTTAATAGGTTAATCTACTGTAGCATCTAATAAATTACACCCATGAAGAGAATAATTCTTCAGCTACCTATATCTCCTGGATAACCTAGCTTTAAAGCCTGTGAAGGAAGTAACAGTGAAATAAGTAGGGTTAGGGCACAGACAAAACACATAGTGACTAATCTTGCTATAAGCAAGGTACAGTCTGGACTAAGATCCCCTCTTTTGGGGTGAACAGAAGCTTGAGAGTTTGTATGACCTCTGCAGTCAGTATGGAGTACATGACTACAGTATCTGACTACTCGTCACAGAAATCGCCTTCCCCTCAGACAGTAAAATACATTTTTTTTTCTCTGTAATTTACTTTTCCCTCAACCCCATATCATTACCATGTAATCCATTACTTCAATGGTGGAAGAGAATATAATGGTCAGCGAGTCCACTACTTCCTTTGAAGTAATGGAGACACTTCTTCACCAAGTCTTGATGGAAATTTCTACTTTTCACTGGTTCTGAATGCAGTGGTAATCACAGAATCACAGAATGGCTAGGGCTGAAAGGGACCTCTGGAGATCATCTAGTCCAGCCCCCTGCCAAAGCAGGTTCCCCTAGAGCATGTTTCACCTAGAGCATGTTCACCTAATCACATGTTCAATCAGGAGAGGGAATATGTCTCTTTTCTATGACAGTATAACATAAATCATTATGTGATAAATCATTTGTTAATTTATTGTGTGATTTACTAAAGCTTATTAGAATATTTTTTCCCGGTTTTCTGTAATACTTGTATATCTGCAGCAAAGGGAATTGCAGCTGGATTGGTGCATGACTTTATTCACCCCAGTTGCATTGGTGCAGTAGAAATTGCTTATTGCTCACAAAAGTGCAAAGTCTAGAATTCTGACTCATAAAGCACTTAATTTTCTTTCACAAGTCTTTCTCACTATTATACCAAGCAGCAGCAGATTTTACTGGCAAGATCAAACGCCAGCTAAGGCTGGATCTGCCACGTGGCACAGAGAGAATGACACTTTTGTAGAAGGATGCAGATACTTATTTCAACTGAAAAGCTTGCAGACTTAATAGCAGCTGTTGATAAACATTCTTTATGGATGAGTAGCAGGTTGCTGCTGAGTTTGTGAATCCTGTTCCTGAAACTAGGTTGAGGCCAGAGACTTTGACACAGGAACTGTGCAGTTGTTGCAAACGTGGGTGAGAGTTCAGGGCTGTCCTTGAGTCCCTCGGCCTCTTGGCTTACTTCCTCAGCATACTGCTCACAGGGGAGCATTTTGCGATAGCAAAATACTCTCAGCATAGTTCTGTGTTCCAAGTTGCACTTGGAGCAGGGAGCCTGCTTTCGTTTTTTGACTCCTTGGTTCTACATCTGTAAGACTCTTGATGAATTTTAAACAATATTAAGGCTGCTATTTCTTATTCCCTGCATCAACAGCCAAAATAATGCTGCTCTGAAAGCCAGGGTTTATGAAAGTTTGAAGTTGTGTAGCCACCTAGGCAAGATGCAGCTGCAAGAGAGAGGCTGCACAGCTGTCTCCCCTTCTGCTTCTTCAGTGCTAGGAAGGGTAGTGTGATCATGGCAGACAACATCCTAGATCCGTGTCTCCAGCAACAATACTGCATGGAAAAATAGACAATAAGCAGCCTAGGCAGAATAGGGGAGCAGAGTTTTTCAACCGAAGTCCCCTTTGCTCATCCCTTATCAAGAGAATTTGCATAGTCTTCTGTGCTTTGATCCTAAGAGAGAGAGAATTTCAGGACTAAATTTGAGATTATTGTAGGCTGTTTTATTTTTCTTCTGTGATTGTTTAGTTTCCAGCACAAAATACCAGCAAAAAAAACAAGGTGCAACTTTGGCCCCTGAAGTATACCTGCCAGAGCACACAGGGTTAACAAGGGCTGAAGATGAGGGATTTACCCTAGGTGCTGACTTGGTATTTATATATCTCCTGTGAATGCAAGGGAAGTGTTACACCAGAAAGCAGCCTTACTGAAAGGATAATATGCTCATTCATTTGCTCTGTTGGTCTAAGATAACCACAAAGACCTAGAGCTTGTACAGTGCCAGGTACTCCAAGCAGTATGCTAAGATAACATTACCTGGCTCAAGTCCCAGAGAATGACTTTTCTTGGAGTCAGACTGACCAAGCCTTTATTGTATTACAAGTCACTTAATTTCTTACTCTGTACCAATTTCATCTCATTGAAGAAACCCAGCTGGGGAATTTTCTCAGGACCTCAGAGAGATTTTAAAATCCAGTAGGAATTAGCTAAATATTCTCTTATTTCTTTTAAAAACTCCAGCTTTGACACTCCTGGTTGTATGGAGTACTGTGGTACAGTAACAGCTTCAGACGTGGCTGCAACCCACAGAACAATACACCGTGAGGTGAGTATCACTTTTAATACAGTCCCAGTTTAGTAATCTCTCCCACGAGTTCAGGCACTTCAACATCTGTTTTACTTTTGGACGAGCATCAAACTCTTCTACAAACCTCTCCCAGCTCCCCCGATCCCCAGCAGAGTTCAAGAGTGCAGCCACGCAGTCTTTGTCAAACAGGATTTGTGAAGCAACCTCCCCTCCCAGCCTGAGGACTGCGCAGAAATCCCCTCGCAAGGGAGTCCTCCCAAGCTATGCTCAAAGAAGAAAACAGTTGCTATAGTAACCAGTTCTCTACCTGCACCGAATCAGCTCTCTCTTCCCTCTTAAGCTCCTCTGGTTTTATTAGTTCTGGGTGGGAAGCAGCTCGTCAGGTCGGGGTGCCCTTGGTTCTGCGGGCTGGAGGAGTGCATGGAGGGGACCAGGGGGTCCTCGCTCATCAGGTGGTCCTTGCTTACTCACTTTGCCTGCTGGAGGATGTCCTGCATGAGGCTTGGCACAGCTGTAATTTTGTGATAGAGCCACTCAAACCATAGAGGAACAGGCTTTTTGCTTCCCCTTCTTGCCCCCAACTTGTGGTGGAGCCCTACTGCTATATTGTCCAAGAGCAGATCTGCCACTGGTCCGTAGGCTCACTTGCACACCCTTTGCCACCTCACTGGGATAGATTTCAGCCTGCTAGTAGAAAAAGAAACTGGATACAGTCTCTTTTCTCTGATAGCACATTTTTGCAACTCTTTCTAGGGTTAAAAGTGACCACAATAATCACTGAAAACACTCAGCAAGTTCTAAAATGTGCTAAATTGCATCTTTTCCGATATGTCTGCTGTGGGCAGGCCTTGGACTAATAGCTTTCTGCATTATGAATTCCACTGTGGAAATATATAGCTGGGAGCCAAAGAAACCTGCTCTAGGGAAGAACGTGCCAGAGCCACCTCTAGCTGTTTCAAGTGTGCAACACAGGCAAATTGCCTGCACAAGCTGGGGCATGTTCCGCTCACAGCAAGTGGACTAGCATGAGGTGGGTGTGATGTGGTGACTCGGGATGCGGGGAAAAAGCCACAGAATTAATTACCATGGTTGTAATAATGGTCACTAATAAAAGGCTGCAGAGAATCATGTAGGACAAAGCTGGCAATGCACTATAACAAGGCATCAGGCACTGTCACTGCTTGTGTTAAATGCTCAGAGCCTGTATGCTGTGAAGAACCTGAGAACATTCACTGGACGCTTGCATGGACAGAGCAGTGCAAAGCCAATTAGAAGGCTTCCTTCTTACGTTCCTGTAGCTGCCATTAACGTGATAGTAAATGCCCTATATTTAAATACAACACAATAAAAAGGTCCAAGAGCACACCCACACCACTGTGTTGCTTGAACAACAGCCAGTAGTAAAATAAAAATGTGCGTACATTTCTAAAATGTTTTAAAATCTTTTGTTGACCCAAATAATGAGGTAGATCACAGATTAATCTTAAAATGACTTGGACTTCTAAAGTATCTTTTTTTTTTTCCCCTCTCCCCTTTTGCTCATTATGCAACAATTTGCTATGCTAAGCATGCATAGCAATGGACTAATACCAAGCTGAAATAAGTGATTTTTGATGGAACTTGCAACTTCCGTACTGCTGGTTATTCAAGCATGCTGCAGGTTTTTTCCTATGTTAGGATGTAAAAGGATGGATTCCAGATATGGATTCCAGACACTGTAGTTTCAACTCAGGCACTAATTGTACTTAAGTAATTGGCATAGTTTTTATGGCGCCCTGGCAGAGTTTATAATTTAAGCCAAAGAATGGTTTGCTAGCTGGTTATTTCCTCGTGGGTCATTAAACCTCCGTGATGGGCACAATCAGAGTGAGGAGGTGCCAGAGAGAAGTTTCCGAATCTTTGGGGAGCCAAGCCTGCAGCAATGGGACTCTGCTGGCAGAGCCTGAGGCAAGATACATGTTTTAGGCAATAGCTTCCGTGATCTACCTCACTCACACACATTTGTTCCTTCCCAGTGATAACAACTAGCAGCCTGAGGTTAAGGAAAGGTCATTAAGTTAGAAAATGTTTCCAAATATGCAGCAGTATGATTATTCACGGGGAACTGCCTGCCAAAGAAGTGGTCACTGGACTTCAAGCGTACACGTGCTGAAGGAGGATCAGCAGAACAAAGAAGTTAAAGCATTTCAGGGAGCTGGCTGTGTTCTTCCTGACATGCACATACACACACACACACACACGTACGTTGATTTTCAGGTGTTCTAGCCTGAAACCTAGAAAACAATAGGCGTTGTCAGTTTTACACAGACACCGAGGATTTCTTAGCCTGTATGAAGAGTTTTAACTCAAGTTTCCACTTGTAGGAGGAAATACATCACTAAATTTCCTGTGCTGATTTATTTTATTAAAAAACAAAAATCTTCCAAAAGATCAAATAGCATTTGCAAAGTGAGTCCTTTGCCCGAGTATCTTTGACTAACAACATCTGGTTATTGTACAGGTGTTTAGACTTTCAATAATCTTTTTATTGCCATATTGTCATAAAATGAGCAAGTGAATTTTTCTGTGAAACACTCCACATCATCCAGACAAACGGCCTTTATTCAGAAACAATCACGGATAATGCCCAGGAGGTGAGGGTGGCTTTATATACAGCCAAAGTGATTTTGTGATATACCTAAACTTCAAAGTTGCGGACTGTTTTTTGAGCACAGAATTAAACTCACTGTTATTTGTTACCGGAATAGTGTTGCACACTATAAAGTTTTTTTACTGTGGCATTTTGTAATTAACTAATTTAATCCTACTTTGTTTCCATTTTGACATGGATGAACAACACAATTACTTGTGACAATTAGAAAATGGTCACCAAGCAATTAATCCAGATTAGAAACCCTCTGAAAACAGAATGAAACCCATTGCCTCTTTAACCAGAGCACGTTGTACTCCATTACAGGTATTTAATAGATTTATGAATTAAATACAATATGATATCATGAATTTTTCCTTTCCGATCTGATGATAACTTGTGCCAACTGAATTTACAAATCTGGCTTGTTATGTATTAACCAGTCATCTGGGAATCCAATTGAGTAACACAGCAGTTGTTGCAATACCAAGACTCCCATATAAATCATGCCCGAGTCCTAAGTAAATATTGGCTCAAATATTGATTCACATGAGAGATATGGCTGCAGTTTAAAAGGTTACAGTGCTGGCTGAACTACTTTAGAGAGGACTGCTCCCCTCCATGTACATTTGAGATTCACATGAAAGTGCTCACTTCACTCTGAATTCATGGGAACAGAGCATTGCCCTTCACTTTTGAAACTGACGCTCTCTCTATCAGAACCTATTTTTGATGCTCTAAAATCAAAGGTATCACATTGTATATAAGTGCTAAGTTATTCAGTTATTTACACTCCAGATAGATGTAACATCTGGGAAGAGGGGAGTGAGACACAAGAAGTTAGTTTTTATGGGGCACCGAAAGCAGGAGGAGAGGAGGACACGCAGGTTTTTTCCTGACATATAGATGCTATAAGATATGCTGCCCAAAAAAAAATCCAGAAGAAGGAATTTGAGGTGAAGGAAACATCCAATGACAAAACGAAAAGCTATCTTCCACATTTTGGAAAATAGGAGTCTCTCATCAGCTGGAGAAAGCACAAGGGAAAAGGAGTACCCCATCATGTTTGTTTTTACACTAACAAAAGGTATTTTGAGCCACATCTGCACTAGCAATCTGCTCTTCTATTGCAATATCTCGTCCGCTTAGCCTTGAATCCCAATTGTTCTTCTGAGTAGGATGAACACAGATCCTTCTGGATACCTTTCACAGTTACCAATAGAAACAAGAATGAGTTTCCTCAAAGTCTCCTGGGCACATCTCTCTTAGCAAGTCATAAGCCAGCAACTAGAGAAAAGAGCGTCCGAATAAGTGGACTGTGAATAACACAAGCCAGATGCTCTAAAACTCCAAGTCTTGTGGATATTCTCTTTTAAGAGTGGCTCTGTAATTGCTATATTCACTAAGAAAATTGTTAAGAAAAAGGTTTACATCACAGAAATTAAGTTCCTGTTTTGAGCAATTTAAGATAAGTAGGCTTACATCAAAAGAGCTCAACCTTTTAAATGTAGGAAGCCTGGCACACCTTTATATCTCAGATTACCTCATCGCTTTTCTTTTTTAAAGGCACAGAAAATAAATCTGTGCATTATCTTAGTTTTCACAGTAACACTGTTTTCTTAATATTTGTAAGAGGTGTGGTTGAAATCAAAGCTTAGAGCATCACACCACATGAGACACAACAGAAATCATAAAAGTTTGGAAGTAAATAACCAATACCTGACTAGTCACCCAATTCAGAGTAATTAGAATCATAGAATATCCTGAGCTGGAAGGGACCCACGAGGATCATCGAGTCCAACTTCTGACAGCACACAGGGAAACCTAAAAGTTAAACCATATGTCTAAGAGCATTGTCCAAATGCTTCTTGAACACCGGCAGGCTTAGTGCTATGACCACTTCCCAAGGAGCTTGTTCCAGTGCTTGACCAGCCCCTCAGGGAAGAACTCTTTCCTAATATCCCATTAGCCCAACAAAATATTCTCCAAGTGACACCTTTACTACGATATGCTTTCCACAATGCCATAGCACATGCAGAAAATCACTGTTCTTTGAACTGTTCTCTGCACAGACGCTCCTTGCCATGGACACATCCCGTGCATGCTCAAGGGAAGACTTTTGGCCTGCAATATCTGCTGTGGTTGACCCTCCCCTGTGCTCCATTGAATGAAGGACAGAGAGAATTCAGTTCTCTCTCCATTCCTTCTAATTGCCAATAGCTGCAAGACAAAATCCCCACTTGTATCATTCCTCAGCACATTGTGCAATTTTAAACCCTTTCCTTACATATGTAGTTAGCTGGCATATTGCTCTGAATTGTGCAAGAAATTCTTTTGTCCACTGGTTGACAAACTAATTAGTGTTAAGGACCTTTTTGCTATTGCAATCTACCTGTTGCTGCTGCAAGAAACTTCTCTTCGTTCCCAACTGGTCTCTACACATATTTTTTTGCCCTGCAGAAGCCACCTTATCTGCCACAGGAATTCGTTTCGCCAGTCCTTTTTGGCACGGAATTTGGCCAGATGGAGATCTGCCTCAGCTTCTCTGCAGGCTCTGACGTGGGTCTGGCAAATCTACCCACCCTGAAAGAGCACAGGACCTCCAGCAGCATATGGGACCTCTCTGATGTGACTTCCAGGGGGATGTCAGGGAGCTCAGCTATGCACCTCACCAAAGCGTGGCATGCCTCACAGCTGGTCATCAGATAACGCACACAGTGATTCATTGCTGCATCTGGGCAGGAGGATGAGAGTGGCCACAGTACTTGTTCCTCTGCATATTACTGTGGGGATCTGCACCTCAGCTGCCTGGGAAAGCTTGTGCTGCCATTTGGAGAAATGCCAGCAGCAAATTCAGTGGCAGCGAACGTCAGCTTGGCAAACCAGAGCTGTGTGGTACCCAACAGAACGGCAGCTACATCAGACATACGCTGAACTGACTAATTTAGGAACTAACTTCAAGAAGTGCTGCTCTGGGCCCAACGTGCAACTTTCCTGCTCAGAAGAAAAAGATCTCCTCAGCCACTTCGCCGTTCTCAGTGCAACACTGGAGCAGAGAAAGTGTTGTAAGCAAGGTGTGGTCAATTGTTGTGTAATTCCCTCTCAGCCCTTCTCTCATGCTGGGTTCAGGGAAAGGGGGCAATTTTGTACTGGTGTCGCAGCCATTACTCTATTTAGAGGATTTTCTCCCAGCTTGTAAACAATAACATATAAGAGTTAAGTGGTATGCTTTTCTGGGCATGCTTGAGATGGAAAAGTATCAAAATATATCTCTATCTCAGCAATTGGCTCTGCTATGAGAAATAATTCTAGCTCATAAACCATGTAAACAAAAAATTATTGTGATTATAGGACTCCACATTAACAGAAAAAAAATCCAACTTAATTCTGACTCCAAGTACAATGTCTGTAAGATTACTGTCACTCTGAGATCTTCAGGAGACTGTCTTACAGAGCATTCAAACAAGAATAAGCTCCTACAAACACAAGTAGTTAATTTGTTTTCTTACTCCTGTATCATAGATTTTGCCAGACATTATTTTGCAAGGCTTTTTGAAACCAGTGTTTCTGCCAAGCAAGGAGCTAGTGGACAAGACATCTTTTCTTTGGGGAATGGATGAAAAGGCCTACTTAAGCCTTCCTAAGAGGTTTCCGTCTTTCACTTTGCCTGCCAAGGCTATGGCTGCCGAGGCTATTGCTAAAAAAAGGTTTGGATTCAAGGATGGATAACTTGCTCAGCCCACTGACAGACAGAGTGTGCAGGATCTTGGTAAGATGCTCACCATAGAGATGTTTTGAAGCGTGCAGCTATCCCCTTGTCTTGTGACTTACCATTCGCCTCCTCCTGGAGGTCCACTGTCGAGGACCTGACAGACAAAAACACAGCCCTGTAGCATGCCAATGGCAGAGCAGAGCCAGGCCATCTCTTCCCTGTCATTAGCCTGTTTGGCTTGGGACTTGTATATTTGTCCTTAGAGGACACCAGTGTCCCAGTACCTGCCTGGCAGTTGGTGTTCCCTGGCACAGCCCCAGTGGTTCTGTTACCCTGCGGAGGTGGGAGGCAGAGGCTCAGCAGTGATGGCCCCAGCCTGGGTCAGGCCATTCTGGCACTTGTGCATGACCGGTCTGTCAGTGCAGCCCAAGGGACACTGACAACGCTGCCTCATACTGCCCTTCAAAATCCTGCCTGGTGTCTGCATGGCTAACTGCCACAGAAAGATGCTTCTCGGTTAAAGTTCAAACAAAGTTTGTAGGCAAAAAAACAACTCCTGCTCCCTTCCAGCCCTGAATTAGAATGACTTTAAAACAAATAGAGTGACCTCAAAAAACAAAAATAGAAGTGCTATTCAATCACCACCTGCCTTCCTAGAAAATCCTATTTCCATCATTTTCACCTACTGGCAAGCCCTACAGGGACTTTCTGTCAGCGTCCTAAGGCTACACAGTCCAGCAAGCTAGCCCTGAAATGGATGACTTGCTGTCTGCTGTGTTTTGTCCTCCATACCAAAGTCTGCAGTGGTCTGTTAGTTTTCCCTATTCAAACCCCATCCATCTCTGTGTAAACTTGGTAGAGTCACAACCTTAACAGGACTTTCTTGTTCTTAATGGATTGTGCGTTTACAGTCTTCCTGTGCTCCACATCTTCCTTTCACAGTGCAGAACAACTTGGGTCCCAGGATCTCTCCAAGATTTTATTACACCAAGGGTGGGATTTCACCACAGACATCTGCCTCTCAGCTCAGCCCAGACTCTTGCGTACAGTCAACAGCACCAAGGGCCAGATTCACTTACCCCTGAAAATTCTTCAAACAAGTGCCCATTTCTTTCCTTTGGCTATTAAAGGAACACAGACCGGCCAGCCTGGGTGTACACGTCTACTTTGCAGATGTCTAGAATGAAGATGAACACCATCCAAAGTGACTCTGAGTTCTGTCTGAAAAGGATTTACCTCCTGATTATTTTCCCACTGTTCACACAAATGAAGGGAAAGCTAAGCCGTGCACCGTCAGTAGGAGGGCCAGACTTCCTTTTGCTTTGTAACCTTTGCAGCAGGGTCTCTTTCCTTAAAAGTGCGCCATAAACACGAGATTAGATCCACATAAATTCAGTATAGTCCTCAACACCTTGGGTGAGACAGTCTCTGTTATTTCCTTAAAGAGCATCTGCACTCCAGAAAGATGCAAAGTGCCCGCATGAGAATCCGTCCATGCATTTTCCCAGTTCTGGCCCTTACGGGGGCTTTTTGGTCAGACACCCATCCTTTCTCTTCCTTGGTTTCGAACTTGGCAACTTGTTTGTGACAGGACCCCCCTTGAAAAGACAGAATACTGTCATGCACACACAGAGGAAGAAGAGGTAGCAACTGCTAGAGGCAGATACAGGCAACTGTAAAAAAACCTACCATGTCTTAATAGCAGAACCAAGATAGGAGAGAAGGGAGGTATTGCTGAGTTGCGCTGGGAGGGCAGGAGAGCGTCAGACTGCTGGGAAGAGGGCAGGAGGCCTGTTCTTAGATGGTGGCCAAGATTAGGTAGACCAGGTTGCTTGGGGTGGGATGAAAGTCTCTGTGTCCCCTCGTCTCCTCAGGAAAGATCTAGAGAAGTATCAGAGCATCAGCACAAAGATTCACCACATGCTGCAAAGGCAGAAGGGATGATATTTTCTGCTTTAGCCTAGCTGTTGCTTCTGGCTGATAACCAGTAAAAATAAAGCTTTACTGTTATCATTACCACATTTGAGAGATCAGTGTGAAGGACAACCCTGCCACCAGGCAGAGAGTAACACAGCGGAGAATCTAATAACTCCCTCCTATCCTTTTCTTTTAGACTGTGGTAAAACGATAACACTTGTCTTATCTGCAAACTAACAATAGCTCTGCAGCAGCATAGGAAAGTTAAACAAGCCTTAAGTCAAGGGGATGTAGCAATTACTCCATGCACTGACTAAAGCTATAGACCACATACTCTTCTAGAGAAAAAACTGCAAAAGGAACAGATTTTGAGGTGTTACTGACCTAAAACTACAGTCCTGTGGTCCATCATATTCCACCTACAAGTATCTCCCCCACGTCCTGGTCACAGACTAGCAAAATCACAGATTTGGAGTTCTTTGTCTTTAAATCAGAATGTAGCCCCCATCAATAGCAGCTAATGCTCTAACAGTGGATTTTATCCATGTGACAACAAAAATAGGAAAGAAAACCCTGACATCAAGCCAGTCGTCAATAGACAGGCACCACACAGTGACTGAGCTAATGTGCCCCCAGGAACTGCACTGCTGCAGAAGGGTTTGTTGCATATGGCGGAGAAGGGAAGAGGTAAACTGGGAAATTTCTGCTTTTTTCTCTATGCTCATAGTCAGGCAGTTCACAGATGATGGGTAAATTATCTTAAAGCACTTTTAAAGGAAAGACAGAAATGTAGTTTGGAGCGTGTAGTTTCCTTGCTAGAGCTGCATTAGCTCTGAGTAACTCTGCTGCACTGCATCACACTAAGCAGAATAGGATCCCTCTGCTTCTAGAAAGTTTTTGTGCTACTAGTTACTGAAATCTCAGACAATATACTTTGCACAGAGTGCAGGGTACTTGTATGATTCTCCTCCTAAGCTACATCAATTTAATTAAAATGTTACAGACTTCTGGGCAGGGCTTTGTTTGTTCCAAGATGTCTATTTCTTAGCTTTCCTTTCGTGAGGTGTGTTCTTCCACACCCACCCTTTGGCCTTGAGAAGGCCAGTCCCTTAATAAACCATTCCATGCTCTGTTTGTTTTAGTAATTCCTACCCAAGGTCTTGATCTTTGAATCCTGTTTGTGCAGCTTTGAACAAGATTCAGTACTTGGTAGGGAGGGTGAGTGAGGTGGGAAAGACTTCTTAGTGCCTTTAGTATTTAATGTTATCTTACCTGTGACAAGTAGATGATTTACAAGCTTGTTGACACTGAGGTGGTGTGAATCTCTGCCCCTTACAGTAGGTGTAAACACAACTTGACACAGCAGCTATGCGAGTAGTGAGGGCTATGGAGAACTACAGTGCACAAAGCACCCAGGAAACCTCAGGAGAAAACACTGTGGTGGATAGCCCACTGCAAGTCCTTCCACCCGCTTCTGGCAGGTTTTTTCACAACAGCAACACACGAAAAATCCCATCCGTCTTCTCTTTCAGTTGCAGCTGCAAATTCACAGCTTGCAGTGCTACTCCACATAGCAAATTTGCTAATCAGAGCAGTGGATCTGAGAGTCCGTGAGTAAGAGCCACTTGCCACAGCCAGGCTGCTGCAGCCTGCTGCTGGGGGAGCTTAGCAGCACAGCCCAGGAATGCCTGGAATGTTTCAGCCAGCAGGTACTTCACAGATCCCGCTCTAGGAAATGTCTGCACTTCTCAGAGAAATAGTCCCCCTGCCCATCGCCTCTCTGAGACAGTAAGAGTGGCCTCCCTCTTCTCCCCTCCAAGCCCCACACGAATCAAAATCTCTCCAGCTTCAGTCTTAACCCCAGCTCCCCTTTCTGAGGCAAAATCATCATGGGAAATGGAAATGCCACAAACCAGCAACGTACCGGTGCCTTTCCCAACATGCTGTGGGTCTGGATACAGTCTTGGAAGTCAGGTTGTTTCTAGAGGATGGTCTTCTCCACACCAGTGAGGCAAACATCTGCAGCCCATCAATTCAACAGCTTCCAACAGCCCAAAAAAGGAGTTGCTGATCTGCCTGTTTGAGACAGGTGGAACTACCATAGTTTTAAAGACGACCATCTCTGCTTTTGCAATAATTCCCTATGCTGTCCTCATCTTCCTCCACCTCTCCAACACTGAAACACCTTGTAACACATTATAAGTAAATTTTTCTGACAAGTGATTTTCTGATTTTCCGTGTTTTAAACTTCCCCCCTCTGCAAAGCAATGCTTGGTAAAAGAAGGTTGTCCCTACCACACTATCCACCAGCCCCGCACTCACCAAGAATACCAAGGACTTGCACTTCAGTGTCTAGGGCTGTTCTGGGAAAGAAGGAGATACAGTGCAGAGCCCTTTTTAATATCATATCCTAAAGACATATATTTTCCTCAGAAAACACTTCCTTGAAAGATTCACACACTGTTCAAGTGTGAAATACCTCTGTCCATCGGATTGATTCTTATAATTCCTGGACAGATAAAATGGCAAGAAACATCTTTTGCTGCTTTATAATTGGTTAAGAAACTTCACTTCTGGTAGGGAAGATTGTAGATCATTGCAGCTGGCACTAAAATTGACATGAAGTGTAGATGTGTCAGTTTGGGGGGAAATAAAAGCAAGGCTAGTTGCCAGCTGAGCAGTGTAAACCTCTGGAAACACCCCAATCAATAACATCTTCTTTCTTGTCTCCAAGTTCACTAGGGTCACTTAAGACAAGATACCATCATCCAAACCAAACACTTGCAAGTTCTGAAAGAGTTTTTGTACCCACCATCTGCCCTGTTCATGAGGTTTGTGTTAGGAACACACTGCCAGGGACAAATGAACCAGCTATTCCAAAATACTTTATGGTTACCACATACAAATAGAGGTCTCCTAAGTAAGCTGTACATAGATATTTTGTATACAGGCAGGATAAGCAGAACTTTCTCAAAGAAGAATTAAAGCAAACTCCAATGTTTCTTGCACAGTGGCAGGCACAGCTAATTGACTTGCTGAATAGAAAATATTAATTCGACACCTAAATATAAGAGGAAGGAAGAAATAAATTCACTTAACCCACATCTTCTCTATGTTGGGAATCTACTAACAGCTAGTCATCTCAGTGTTCAAAGGAGAGATTCCTCCAATATTCAACCCATGCATCTTCACCGCCAATCTATGGCACTGGCAGAGGGCAGCTCAATCCATCCCAGGTGTGTAGAGAACAGAAAGGCTGTTTGGATAGGATGCCTCCATTTCAGTATGGTGAAACCCATCCTAAGACAAACTGTACTGCTTGGGGCTCAGAAGGAAAGGGACTCTGACAAAGTAATCGGATCAAGGATCTTCAAGAGTGACAGTCTTAGTTACGGAAAGCTCCAGTGCTCAGCCTAGGAGCCTGCGTACCAAAGCTGCAGCCCCAGCAACGGCGAGAGATGGGGTGCTACTTCCAGCTGGAACATCTAGGACTGAGGCTTGCCAGGCAAGCTGCCTTGGCCAGGTTTCTCAAATGCTGTATACCCAGAGCCAGACTATACAGAGCATGCCCTGCACAGAGAAGACTACAGTTGTGCAGTAGCTATTCCTCTGGGACCCAATGTCACACACAAATCCTGAGCAAATGGGGAAATCCATCTGCTAAGGACACATCCAGAGAAACTCTGAACTACAGCAGCATCTCTAAATGAAAAGTGTGTGCTGCTGCTAAACAAATGCACAAGAACAGGGAAGCACCTGGGAGAAGTGATGTGCAGCTTTAGCACTTCGTACTGAGGAAACGTCCACTCTGTAAACAGAAGGTCCACTTCATGACTCAAGGAGCAGAGCTGGGGGAGGAGGAAATAAGTGAGATGAAAAACAAAAGGAGCCTGAAAGGCAGATGATCTGCCTGATGAGAGCTGTTTATCTGCCATTACACACTGCTACTGTATGCCCTTTCACTCTCCTGTACTGCCCTAAGTAATTTAATTGCTTCCCTATTTTCTTCTCTTCTGGTGTCCCATTCTTTACTCAACGATGTTGCTGTTTTTCTTCCATGGTTTCAGCTGAGATTAGTGAGGCAACTACTCTCACCCAAAACACACACAGTTTGTTTATTGCTATTAGCACACACTTTAGTGCTTACTGATCTCTCTGTGCCTTAGAGCAGGTCTTCCCCTTCCATATTTTGTATCCTCTTTGGAGACCATTTAATTCCAGCCTTTCCTTCTCTAGCCCTCTTTCCTGTGCTGTTTCCCTAAGTATCCCAGGGCTCTTACATCCTGTACCAGAGCACCAACTCACTATTCTGGTGCAATTCAGCGTAAGAAAGGGAGAATCCTAAGCATCCCTTGCTGACTCCTCTCTACACCTCAGTCATGCACTTACTACTTTACCTGCAGCCAATGCTGTGGAGTATTAAAGGTCCTCTCAGGTCCTGGGTGTCTCTATAATACTTGAGTGAGTTTATTATTTAGCAGATAAAGCCAATGTTATTCTTTCATGCTCACAACTTGTACAAAACCTTTGACAATTCACAGCCAAGTTCTCTCAGGGCCTGTGGTGATCAGTAACATCCAGGTTCCAGCTCTTCAGCCCTCTTGGACCAGGTGCTCCCTCCATCAGTGGTTATCTTTTGGTAGACTAGGGCATAGTGGACATCATTGAACAGCAAAAGGCCTAAGCTAGCAAACATTCACATTAACAGGAGCCTTCCTATTGACTTCTGAGGTCTGAAGTAACCCCAAAAAGCTCAGCAAAGAGGACATAAGAAGTGAGGCATAGTCCTATATGATTTGAGGGAAAGGAGCTTTCTAGTAAGGTAAAGGCAATGAGCATCAAAAGCACCTTGTCTAGAGTGCCAGGTTTTTAAGTTTTCTTTTTAGCAGTCCCTCTTATGCAAAGTAAGTGAACACGAAAGCAGGAGCATCTGCCAAAGTTCTTAAGCCAGAGGGACGGTCTGTTCTGAATGCTAAGAGGCCTTCACTGAGGTCACTCTGATCCAACCAAGCCTCACTAACTTGCTTTTGAGAAGCATCTGGCCAAAGGCAGCCCAAAAGTTGCAGATCTTGGATTTAGCTTGTGCCAGCTGTCAGGCAGAGTAGAGCAAGCTGAGAGCTGCTGCCATTACCCCTGGGGGACTCATCCTGTAGGAAAGCACAGCCTATCAGTAGCGGCTAGAATGAACCCCGGATTTCTTCTGGGTGTATCAGCCTAACCCCAAATTCTTTTACTGTAGGGACCAACTGGAAATGCCAAGGAAGATGGTGTTGGATATGGAGGGTGGGCAGCATCCAGTCCAGATGCTTCATGTTCCTTTTGTGCTCCTGCAGGCAGGAGAATCTGTCCTCAACTTTTGCCTGAAGTGAAGCTGAGTAATGGGGCCATTCCTAGATTACCAAAGGGAAAGTAGGGCCAGTCCTCTATGTGCACTGGAGTGAACTTGAGGAAAAAGGTAAGAAACAGCCACCTGAGTTCCTGCATGCCCCTTCTAGGGCCCAAGATAGAACAAAATCAGCAAAATCAGGGCCGTTTCAAGGTTTTACTAACTGAACAGTGCAGTGACATCGATCCTACAGTCTTCTGTGAACCTGCTAAGTGAGCGGTAGAGCTGGCAGGACAGATTTCACTCAGTCCCTCAGTGGGTCTGCTCTGCCACTGATTGGAACTTCAAAGCAGAAGAGAAATGTCACCTGCTCAGACTAGTTGACCTGATTGCATGGATGGTGACACAAGCTTCAGGGGAGGGGTGAATTCAGGATGCCTTGACTTGTACAGAGAGAGGAATTTCCTTTAAATCATTATTGCTCTACCAGCTGTAAAAACTCAGATTTCTGTTTTTGCGCAACACTTCTCCAAACAAGGGCATTATACTGACGTGTGTAATTAAAATCCACACTCTGGGGAACTGCAAAATTGACCATGCCTTCTGAAGGCATGGTCTTTTTCACAAAATTGGGGGAGGAAACAGAAAAATGCCTTACTCTTAGATTTCAGCTTTCTACCACATGGTGTGTGTTTATATCTCCTTCACTGCATGAGAAAATGGTTGCACAGCTGCCTGGAAATCTCAGTACAAGATCCCTCCTCCTCAGTAGAGTTTAGTCTTGTTAATCTTTCCAAAGTCTCCCCTTTCCACTGCCTATTGCACTTGCATCTCCTGGGCCATCACTGCCTGTATTCTCTCCTGTCAAGGTCACTCTTAGCTCTGTTCTTGTCCCATTCTTTCTACCTCCCCCCTTCTCTTGCTGCCATCTTTCACGCAAGTGCCACTCTGCCTCTCTGTTGTTTCACTTGCTAACTCATCCAGTCTTGATCCATTTCCAGAGCATCTGACAGAGAGGAAATTGGCAGAAGTTGGAGAAAACAAAGCCTTCAAACATGGCTACAGGACCAACATTTTTGGTGTCCTTCATAAGTGGAAGTCATTGCGATGAGACTTGCCCTTCTGCTCTGGGTGAAGACAATGTGTTCTCACATACTGTCTCAGTTCATAACAAAAAGGCTTGTGCACACTGAATGTAATAGTAGATGAGAAACAGAGCAGAAAGGGTTGGGAGGCTGTGTTCAGCTTGAACCACAGCAAATAGTATTTGCAACCAAGAATAAGGGTAGTCCATGGTGTCAGCTGCTGTGTTTGTCTCTGATTAACAAGCCGAGAAACGTCAATTTTGCACAGCTCTGTGTTCTGCAACTGGAGTGGCAGCACACACTTCTGCAAATATCAAAGTGGACAAGCGATGCTCACTCACTGGCAGTGGTCTGGCCATTGATATTTCTCAATTAGGTATTCAGCTCCATCCCTGCACACTGAGTTTAGCAGCTTGAAGTACTATTGCCACCCTTGCTGCATAGTTTGCTCTCAGAGCATGAGTGACAGGATGTCCTCTTACTGCCCCAGAAGCAGGACAACAGCACAGGATTTACAGTGCCTGAGGGAACGGTTTGCTGGAGCATACAATGTTGGCCTAGTGCCGCTACCATGGAGGTCAGGGACGAATCTGCCATTGGCTCATGTGGCAGCTGGTACTATCGAAAAATGCCACCCTTGGGCTCTGGCATCCTGGGCTGCGTTCTCTGTCCCACAGTAGAATTGAAAACTTCTTTTATCCACAGCCCTGTCGAAAGAACAGGCAGTAGAGAAGAGCATATCCAGACAAATACTCTTTTCTTCCTAACAGCACTTTGAGATCTGCCCTTTAACCAGACTCCTCCACAAAGGGACAAAATCACAACCCTTTAAACAGAAACTTTTTCTCTACATAGATTTTCATCCAAGTAAAAGTCAGAGAGCCCACTAGTTGTCAGAACCCATCAAAGGCCTCATCCAAAACTTCAGTTGAACTTAGCTTCTTGCAACAGCTTATCCTGTTTGGTAGTTTTTCTCCTTGTTTAAATAGGTGCCCAGACTCAAGCAAAAAGTGATGAAATCAAAATCCTGGGAGACCTACTATGCAGGATTATCACAGTTTAAGCATTGCTGTTGTGCTTTGAGATACAGTCATATCCAGGCAGTGTGGACCAGCAGGTAGAAAGACCATCTGAAAAGAATTTTCAAACGTCCAAACAAAGAGCTAAAAAGGCACTAAAACGAAGCCTGAAGAGACTTGCCAATGTCCACAGACAAAATCTGCTTCACACCCAGCCTAACAGGAAGCAGGAATTCCTTACCTAGAGATGTCTTCTGAACAGAAATTCCTGGAGATTATAAATGCTGTAAAAGCATTGGCCCTTGGATGGTACCAGCCAACAGGTCTATGGTGAGATGGCAAAATGGATTCCTCTGAAGTAACATATGCCATTATCTCAGAGCACACTACAAAGCTGAAGCGGACATGGCATTTATATCAAAGTTCAAGTCATCCTTGTTTCAGTGGACATGTAATTCTGTGGCCCTTTAGTGATTCTTCAACTGCGGAGGTCCAGAGTCTAAGGTCAGGCGCTCATAAATGGGAATTGACTCATGCTCAGCTGACTCTGATGTTGCCCTTTGAATGGACACATCAACAATATGAGTCAAACTGCCTCACCCACTTCCACTAACCCCCTCCCTTTTTTATACCATTTTGTCAATGCAAACTGGAAGCAGAGATGACAACTCAGACCTGCTGGAGTGAACTTTGGCTGCAGCGTGAACTGTTTACCCTGACCACTGGGTAGCATCACCCACGAGGCTCCAAAATCAACATGAACTACATGATCCTCGGATCATAGATAACGTTCACTAACAGCAGACAGAGCAACACTAGAGAAGTAAACTGTCACACTCCATCTACTGCCTTGTGAATTGCAACACCTTTCAGGTGTAATATACTCTACCCACAGAAACACAGCTTTGTAACTGAAATCCCACTTCACTTGTGCAGAAAAGGAGACTTAAGCATGGGCCTAGATACTGTTAAATTGGGTTATTGGGGGCCTCTCATAACACAAGCTGTTTGTGAGCACTTGGATCATGCCTGCTTGTACCAACTTAAAAGAAGCCAGATACCTTTCAGGCTATGTCTCTAGCACAGTAGTCTCATAGGACTGCTGCTAGCACTGATACCTTGCACTGTTCTCAATCTGTCCTTCAGAACTCTGCCTGATGCTCCCTGGAAAATTTCCCAGAGTGGTTCAGCTGACAGTAAGATTAAAAAACACAGCATGTGTCTGTGGACTTCTTGTATCAAACATTCAGAGATAGATAGCACGCAGCAGAGCAATAATTGTCGCAGCTATGCTCTTAAAAGACTGCTTCTGTCTCAGGATATGTCGTTACCAGAGATGACCATCTCCAAGCAGACAGCTGCAGATCTCACCCCAGTGAAAACAGTTTATTCCTCTAACAGCTGTATAACTTCAAGTCTTTGCTGCAAAATCCACCACTCAAGTTTTGCTCTTAATTTGAGGGTCATCTACGCACAACACCTCTGAAATCTTCCTGCTGGCACATCAAGATAAAGAGTAACAATGCTATTATTAATGCCAGTCACTGCTACAACAGCCTCCCTGACACACTGCTTTCCCAGGACTCCTGTTGAACAGATACCTTGTGCTGTCCTCCTCATCTTGTCCTTGAGAATTCTGCCCATTATTCCTTGGAAATTTTCCCAGAGCGGTTCAGCTTACAGCAGCACTAAGAATCACAGCACATGTCAGTAGATGTTTTTGTATCAGATGTACTGAGATACAATGCAGCAGAGGCTTAATTATCACAAGGTTAGCTCTGTTATATTTCCCTCTTGGTTATTAAAAAAAAAAAAAAAAGGAAAGAATGAAGAAAGAAAGAAAGAAGTTGTCAGCAAGAAACTGCAAACCCTTCCTTAAGCGGTAACCAGGCTACCATTTTTGGAACTTTTCCTGGTATAACAAAAGACACCATGAAGACAGGAACTTTGGCAGAAGCAGTTTTGAACTCCACAACCCCTAATTTTCCTCTGGTTTTCTATGAACATGTCACTGGAAATATAATTGACAGCTAGGGAAACAGTCAACCTCCAAAGAGACATCTAAGCAGCAGCAAGCCTCTGGAAGTTACTATTGCTAGAATCGAAAGGAGATTTTCACCAAAGCAGCCCCAGATTCCCGAGTTAACCCATGTCCTGTTTTGCCTGATCACTGTCGCCATAGTGACTGCAGGAGCTGCCGCCGAGCCATCGCTCTGTGGCTTGGGTCAGAGATGAACAGGATGCAGCGCTGGGAGGGAAGTGACTTGGGCTCAGGGACCAGTGATGGAGATGTGGACTGTGGGACGAGGCATTGGAAGCAGCCTTGGAGTGCACTGTGGTTGGAAAGGCAGTTTAAAAAGGGAGGAGGTGGAAGCATCCTCACTGCATACCAGCCTCAGAGGGCTAGCACAGACAAAGGTACTGTAGCGTTATGAGAGGAGTCAGAAGGTGAAGGAAGAGGAGTTGAAGATGAGGAGCACGAAGGAAGAAGGCGTTCACAGCAATGCTGCAAATGCAGTTTAGCTGGAGCTGGAACAAGCTGATTCATTCCTCTCGGTATATCATTTCTGTGGACTGCTCCCTCTCCTGGGGAAAACTTGCCAAAACAAACAAACAAACAAATCACAACCCAAACCATTTCTTCAAGCAAAACAATGCGCCCGCAGAGCTCACAGGCGGACAGTCCCCATGCTCGCAGGTTCAAGTTGGAGAAGGCAGGATGCAAGACCCCCATGCTGCCCTTCCCAGTGTGTGGCTCTGTCCTGGCTAGAGGAGCTCAGGGTGGTCAAGCAAGTTGTAACCTCCAGACTCCAGTGCAGAGCTAAGCACCGCTCCACCCAGCACAGACAACGGCACCACTGTCTTCTCCCTGCTATGGTGCTGCTGCCAAGCACCACCCAGACCATCCTCCACTCTCAAACCAGTGGAGTTACCCAGTGGCGCAATAGGCCAGGATCCAGGAAACAGTGCTTGCAAGCACTTTTCAGAGTGAATGCTGGAGTAGAAATGCCTCTTTTCTGGGAACTGGACAGAAATCATCAGTTCCAGTCATGAATGCTGGTAAGGACTGACATTTTTAGCCACAAAAATAAATTTCAGAGTCTGTGATCGAGAAGAAGAAAGAACAATCTTGAAACGTACTTTCACAGTGAGAAATACTCACCACCTACCTACCATTTACTCCTTTAGGATTCCAAAGTCTAGTTAAAATCTTTGCAATGAAGCTAGCTCAGAAGATCTTGCAATCAGATTAGAACCAGCTGGTAAAAAATGGCATGTTACAGCAGCCAGTAAATATCCACATGGAGCAGCCCTGGAGAGGTGAAAGACTCTGCTGAGCTTAACAGCTCATGAGCGTATTCCATACTGGCTGATACTGGTATATGACTACTAATGACCCTTCTGCCTCTTCCTTCTAAATTCTTTCCCAGTTGATGGTCTCTGCTGTAGAAAAGTTATGATTTAAATACGCACAATTAATAATGAGAGAATAATTATTTTATGGCATGTGCTGTGCCAGCTTTATGGAAGCTTTCATCCTGGTGATGAAAGGATGGAAAAAAGCCTTGCTTGATTCTTAATAGTCTATGAGAGTCATTACATGATACCACGTTGGTCAATCACGCAATCGGGAAAGGTTACAAGACATACAGTCATTCCTCTTGGCTTTACAGCTGCTTTCCAGAGCCAAGACTCCTCCTTCATACACCATTTTGCAGTCAAGTGCAGCAGCACTCATGCCTGCCAAGCACTGGGAAGCCCTGCCATAACAGTCAGTACCTGTAAGATGCACACTGTTTTTTTTGTCTACAGGCACTAATAAGAGAACCAGAATGGATTTGCAAAACCTAATTAGCCTAAATAGATTCTTACTGACTGCAACTGCAGCTACTTAGCGACATAAAAGGGGTGCAAGTCTCACTTTTACAGATATGCTAGGTTTGTAGGGGGGATGGGGGAGGCACAGGAAGAGTTTTTCCAAAAGATAAAAAGGAATGGAAGAAAGTTACTGTTGCCCTATGTCTTCTACATGCTTGAAGAGGAAAGAGGTCTTCTAATTATTTTACTGTTCTAACTATGTGAATTACAGCTACTAATTCAAGACTCATAATACTACATAAAAGATTGCATAACTAGGAAAGGTCCTTGTCCTGAGGAGTTTATAGCTTTATTAGATTGGTGACAGGTAGTATCATCCCTGATTTACAGACAGAACACTGATCAGGAGCCACACTTCAAATGCTTTGGTGATGTGTAAGGCAAGTCTCGTAAGGCAAGTGTGAAGGACACACAGGAACAGAAGAAGTAATAAATATAAGGTAGAAAAGTTCAAGACTATAAAAATAATATCCACTGCAGCCTTCCCTGACCAAAGCAACCAAGCAGTCTGATTCCCAGGCACACAAACCAACTACTCCTTTCCCCCCAGAGGCTGCCATCTCTGCTGCTGGGGCTGTGGTGTGGGATGGTAGCAGAGCCTCGGGCTCCACAGCGCACAACCCTGTGCTTTGTCACCGACCCACCCCTATCAGAGATCACGTATGCAAACTGGGTGGCTGAGGTGGGCATGCAGGTTCCCTTCTGCCTCCCTTGGCCCTGCTACTTCTGGCAGAGACCTTTTGCTCAGTAAGCTCTGGGAAAGCTCAGCTCTCGGGGCCCTTACCCCACTGATACATATGACTGTTTCTTCACTGATGAAAAGCATCTACATATGTTTTAGATTTGGCAGAGTCTCCTATCTCCTCACCTTCCTTTCTGTGAGTCAATTTGCCTTTCTGGAGCACCCAACCTAAGCCAGACTTTCAGAGCAGATCAGCATTTGTGTATTGTTCTGCTCTCTTTTTCTACAGAAGTAAAATTTGGATTCTGGGGCCCACCTCAAGGGCACACAAACAGCTTTTAATAGCCAACAGAAATTTCCTGCATCTCTGGCCACTGTCCTCCCACTGTCCTAGCCAGTCAGTGTCAGGGAATGCTTAAACCTGCACAGAAGGTGACGCATCAAGTCTTTTCTCTGCACTTTAAGTGGTGTTTAGATCAGTGTTATTTCAGAATCTGTCACTCCTCTGCTATGTTCCCTTAAGGAAGCCAGTTCACATTTCTGTGCCCCAGTGCCTCCATCTCTTTACCATTGTAGCTCTTATCTACTTAATAAATCATTTTGATATGTGGTAGATTACTGCTGCGTTGTTCTTGGTAATTCTTGATCCAAAAAAGGCATGGGCAAAAGTAAGAGTCTGAGATCCAACCCCATGGTTTCTGTGAGACCAGCAAGCCAGGGCTGCAGAACAACAAAAAGGGCAACATAGCCTGGATTGAAGGAAGGCCAGGTAGTGTTCGGCTACATCTCTCACTGTTTGTACTCCTCCATGGTTTTCATTAAGACTTCATAGAAATTAATCTACTAGGTCAGTTTAGATAACAAATACCTTGCAGTGTTGGGGAGAACATCAAGTAAACCAAACATGAGAGCCAGTATTCCAGAAAAAGATGTTGACTAGATGGCCTGGATCTTCCTCCTGCTGATAGCACATAGCACAGAGGTGCAACCCCTGAGCAAACAATGATTTAGAAATACTGCATAGCAACAGGACAGGCAGCAGCCAACTTGTTCTCACTTGATTTTGGCAGCTGTAAGACCAGCCGACAGCCCCTCCCCCCCAAGAACGCATACAGCATTCCTGAGGCAAGTGTTAATGCTGGATCTTGACCAAGAAAGGATTCCTATAGACTCAGCGGATGAGAGGAGGATGTTACACTGCTTGCCTCTTTCCACTCTTTTCACCACTAGCCGCATTCCTCCTGTCCTCGTACTTCCCCTTCTCTGAGGACCTTTAACACAGCGGCAAGTGCCTGCCAGCAGGATGGAAGGGGCAGCAGCACACAGAGCCTGCCTGCCCTTGGCAGGAGTTATTCTGACTAATGGAAACAGCAGAAACTCAAGAGACAGGCATGGAGAAGGCTGGAAAGTGCTGAAGGAGGAACCCTCCTCCTGGTGGAATGCAAAAGGATTAAAACTAGCAAGAGCACAGCTGCGTTCAGCATCAAGTCATTCCTCGATTCCCCTTGCAGAGCATTGATCTGTGACTTGGATCATTCCCTGCCTCCAGAACGCTGCCGGCTCGTTGTTCTCTTCCCCCAGGTGTCGTTCAGATGCACTCCTGGGATATCAGACAGTAAAAGGTAATAAATGGCCAAACAGTCTGTGACTAATGCACACACACTGGTTTCTAAAAGGGAGCGGGGCTGCAGGGCTGAGGAATCCCTCTCTTGGAATGTGAGTGCCACCTCGTGCTGGGAACGGTAAGAGTCAAGGAATAAAACTCACCTTGTCCAGAAAAGCAAACGGGAGAATGGGGGCAAGAAGCCATCTTTGGAGCAATGCTGCATTAGGCGCTTCGGCTTTTGGAGATCTTTCCTCCTGGTACCAACCAGCATCACTCTCAATATCCCACTGTAGGGTAGATTCTGCTTTGTCAAGGGACCGGTGGGCTATTGTGAGCAGCTCTGTGCAGCTGTGCTCCCACCCCAAACAGCAGCACAAAGTCTTACCCAGCCAAGTCAGACCTCAGATGTGCACCAACAGCTACAGCTGGCAGGCGTCAACTCTGTCCTCAGCACAGACAAGGCTGGGAGAAACAAGGTCTCACCTCAGACAGTAAAATTTGGCTGAATGTTACTGACATCCACACCAGAGCCTGGTTTGCAACAGATAAGCCTGTAATACAGGTGTGGAAGATGAACCAGTAAAATACAACCAGCATTTTACAGAGCAATTTCCAAATGAAAAATACTGCTGTGTAAAGAAAAGTGCAGGTGAGAGAAGCCAGCTGGCTTGCTAGGGGAAAAGAAAAGCAGGGTTTGAGCTGCTTATTTGTTTCTTTAAAATTCACTTTGAGGCTTTTACTCAAAAGATGAGTTAAGTTTCATCTGCTCAAATTATATGAGGTGCCTCAAATGAACTTCTGAAAATGCCTGCTTCTCTACACCGATTTTTAGGGGAGCTTTAGCATAGTTAGCCTCATGGAAATGTTTTTTTTGTTTGTTAAAAAATGGGAGGTTGTTATGTGTGAAAATATATTTCAAAGCCTAAAAGATTTTGCACTGCTGTTGATCAATTTGGGTTTAATCTTTTTATAATTTGGAATATTTTCACAAACTGGCTATAGACATGGAGACAGTATTGCTTTAAGTTTTGTTGCTTCAGGGTTTCTTCACAAACTTAAGAGGGAAAAAAAAGCAGCTTCTGGAAAATATTTCTGTAGTAAGGTAGGAATTCCTTTGCAAACACCTTGGAAAGGAATGGGGTGTGAGTATCCTGTTGATGAAAACTGCTCACAATCAGAATCCAGTAACCTGAATTTTGACGGTAAGACTACAGCTAGGTACTCTAAAATGCCACAAGGACAGTACTGTTTGCTTTGAGAGCAAGAGTGATAAACCCAGGAAATCCAGAATTCAAGTTATGTTCAAAAGACACCTGACTGTGCCACAGAAATGCAGTTAGAGCACACAGCTCTTATCCCAAAGGGTCTTAACACAAAGCATCATTCCAAAGCTACACATCTAAGCAGTCCCTCTGTCTCCAGCAAGGCCAGAGATGCATACAAAGGTTACCCTCTATGTACATACTCACAAGGCTGAGTCAAAGTACGAGCGCTAGATGGATCATTTTTCCCATTAGCCATTAACCATCACAACTGCATGTGGGCAGGGGGAGGACACGTCAGCTTTCAACAGACCGTAACACCACATCCCGAAGGGAGAGGGATGGCCATCAACTGACACTGCAGAGTGCTGAAGGCAGAGAGAACACCGCGAGAGCTGAATTTTGTCTTCCCCTTCCTCTCCCAGACTCCTGCCAACTTCGGCATTTGCAGCACACAAGCTCTGATGTAACAGGACAGATGAACATCATTCGTGATGTCACCCAGTTCAGCAACTAAGGTGGCAAAGAGGTGCCAGTGTTGGTTCCCAGCAGCAGGGCCACTGTTGACTGCTTCAGTGCTGTCAGTACAACCTCACCAGAGAGACGAGACTGCACTGCAACTGCACAGGGGTGAAGGTCTCTGACTGAGGTGGTGGTCCTCAAGGTGATGCTTAGCACCAACCGTCCACATCGGCATAAGGACAAACATTAGCACCTCCTGGGAGCACCGTTCAGGGTTCTTGCTGACTGCTAGCTCTGCAGTCCTAGACACAAGCTGTTAGGTGTTTTTTTTCTAATCTCCAGACACCTCTCTTCCCCCTCTGTAGATGCGCCAGTTCTAGGGCAGCAGCTGCATGGGATGGAAGTGTGATACTGGAAAAGCCCTTAAAGAAAAGAGCTGAAGATGGAGTAAAACATTAAACTCCCAGATGGAAGCAGTAAGCGGGGAGCAGGAGGACTGCATGACCCAAGTAATTTCCCAGCAGGGAAGTACACCATTTAATGGGATGCTGGATGCCATTGATGTGGTATCCACGTGCTCTGCCTGACAGCTGCGGGAAGGGGTATGTACATATGAATTACTGATTAGCCTAATAACACTATCCATAGTATTTGATTACAACACTTTTACTGCCAGCATAGTTACTGCCCAACCTAACAGAGAAGCCTTACACAAAAGCAAGCATGAGACAGTGATCAGCTCATCCCTTATCTAACCTGTGTATTCTCACTAGCCGACAGCAATCACTTTCCCTTCCTCCCTACCAAACACTCATCGTAGCTCTTCCCTCTTGGAGTTTCCCCCTCTTCAAGTCTCTGAAAGTCCTGTATGTCCTGTCCATCCTGACACACCTTGCATAAGCAAAGCTGTACTGGCTCAGACCAAGAAAGGCCCGTCTGTCCCAGCACGCAGTCTCCGACAGTGACCCATAACATAAGGTTGGCGCATAGGTAACAGGGTCACACACTCCTTTTTAAGAGCAATACTGCCACTGTTTCCCCACAACTGACTGAAGCTCAATGGTGTAAACTCACTCCCTGTTAAGTGACTACACTTACAAACACTACCATCAGTGCTTCATAGGCGTAATTACAGCTTTAGAATTTGGGTATTACAAACCTAGGGAATATTAATGTTTTATGTATTTTTTCTACAAAGATTAAGACTAAGTTTTGGCTTTTTTTTTTTTTTTCAATAAAAAGATGAGATGCTACATTTCAGTCTTTCTTGAAACTTTAAAAATGCTCAGAACACTTTAAATATCTCAATTCTTTAACCTTTCCTTAATCCTTCTCCCATTTACCGCCTGCTATTTTTCTTCCCACTTGATGCTATTTGTATCTACCAAAGTAACCGAAACACACACATATGGTTAGTTTCACCAGACATTACATTTGTCATCCTGTGCTGTAAGTTAAAAGTAGATAAACCAACAGCTTTGGGCTTTTTGCTAGAAACCTAATAACCTGAAAAGGTTTTCATTTTATTACACAGCATATTCCCCAAGCTGGAATCCTTCCCCATTAGTCACTCCAGACAGCTGAATCATCTCTGCTACTCAATACCAGCCTCAGAATTCAGAGTTACCTTCTACAGAAGAGGACTTACTCTAGGCTTAAACCTTATGCAACGCAGCATGGAACAGCATGGATTTTTAGGAAGGTGAAACTATTTTTCCACTTGATTTTACAACAATCACTTTCAATATAAAAGTTAACAAGGCAGCTGAGAGAGGACAGGAAAAGATAAAAAGCAATTCTGCCTCAAAAGATATCCCTCCCTCACCCCCCCAACAGAATAATACAAAAATATTTTTTCTTTTTAAAATGGTTTTAAATTAAAGCCAGCATGCTGAAAATGCACAGGACATCTACAGATTTTTAACTCCTCAAGATTTTAAAAAACTCATATGTTATTCAGCTATCAACAGATACAAAACTTTGAAAAATAAAGAAAATACACTGGATTTTCAGGAGTGATTAACATGACCTCAGGACCTATGTTTAGTCCCATATTTAAATTGGATATAAATAGTCTGGCTTCTGGATTTCACTGTGGATCTAGAACAGCTGGACTCTACATGACTTTTCTGCGCCATGTCCAGAAGAAAACTTTCAGAAGCATTTAAGTCACTTAAAAGCCTAAATCTGGTTCTTAAAAGTAACTGTAAGCCCCGTCTTACAGTAAATACTGAAGGCATCAGCACAGTGTTTCCCTTTTTAAGAAAGTGTACTTTGAGATCACACCCAAGGTTGGATCTCAAAGCTCACTGTTACTTCTGAAGTCGGAAAGTGTTGTTTGCCAAAGCAACAGCAGTTGGCATTATGGGAAGGTAACCCCTCCCGGACTGTAGCCTGATGTAATGGGAGGGGTTACCTTAATAAGGTAAAGGGGTTACCTTAATCCCTACTGGATGGGCCATGGCTAATCTTTGGCTCTAAAACATTTTGGGTGGGCCCTGCACTTGAGCTACAGGAGAGGACTTAAATCTCTGGATCTGGAAAGACTATCCTGTCTTGGCATCCAGTATTATCCAAGAGATTTTGGTAACTCTGACCATGAAATACCCAGCAGTCCTGTCCTAATGCTGTACGCACATGGTTTATGCAAATATGAATAAAATCATGTCCTATTCAACACATTTCTATGATTGTCATCCTCTACCTTAGATCTACCACTCTACAATCAATTCTATTGTAAAGTGTTGCAGCCAAACATAGTAATTGGAGCAGAAAAGACTATAAATCTAATTATGAAATAGAATTGACTTCTGATGAACATCATAAAGCATCAGTGGAAAAATCTATGGTTTGTTGGACCCATTGATAGCTCCACACTTGACTGAAACTCACTACCAAAACCATGAATCTTTGCCTGTTAAGCTAAAACAATTCATGAGCAACGCTGTTTAACTGGCCCCATACCTGTTTCAGTGCTAACATACCTGTACCTACAACACTGAGTCCTCTACCACCACTGCCTAAGGTACTGTTTCTGTGGCAGGAACTGTTCCAATCAAATTTCATGCAAGGATGAATCCAAGTAAAATTACAGTTAAACTAAATGTAGCTACCTGGGAAGAAGCCATGGGTTTTCTTTGCCTGTGGGGAGGAGTAGTAACACTGAAGCAACCACTTATACCTTGCAATAATAAAAATATTACATGGGATTAGTGTAAATAAAGTATGTGAACTCAAGCATGACTACCATGGAAGCTCCCTTTGTGGGCAAAAAGCAGCAGCCACAACAGGCAAAAAAAGAGCAAATACATAGCTCGTGTGGCTGCCATGAAATTATGCCGAAGAAAGACAACCTACCATAACCTTGTTAACTTCTGAAATCAAGAGTTTAGGAAGGGGAAACAGAGACTATGCAAGGCCATAGGTTTACTTATGACCCAGCCCAAACAAGAGAATACTCACTGGGGAAGGGGATTTAGGAAAACACACGATACTAGCAAATATAATGCAAACTTAAGTGACTTTGCTTTTAATTTTCAGTAAGTCTTATACTGCACAGCTCCCAAACCTTCACCCTTTCATTCTAAAAGGGTAACCAACCACACAAATATGGGGAGCAAAGGAATTCTGTTTCTGGGCTTATATTAAAGAGAGTGCACTGGCAGTGCTAGGCACAATGGACAAAAAAGAAACCAGAAAAAAAGCCAGCCAAAAGCAGACATGAATAAATACTTTGGGTAGTACTTTGGGTGCACTTAACACGTAGTGGCTGGCAGCATAACTGAATAAAGCCAATGCATTGTGAACAACAGAGTAATGCTCTGAACAACGGTAAGCTTCATGCAAGCTAATACCTGAGCATTCAAAGTACATAGAGACAACACCTAATGCTCAACAAATACACTGAAGGGGAAAACAAAGAAAAATAAAAGACATTTGAAAAACAGGAGAAAGATACAGTAACAGGACGTTCATTTAATCTTGCCAAGAATCCATAGCAATTTTATCAGACAATTTTTTCAAGTCCATAACCCCCTACTTGCACACTATAGTTGGAGTTACAGATGAGACAGAAAAGAGCATGCTTGACTAGCTCAGAGGGGGTCTCATTTCAGACAGTATTACAGTAACATCTGACAATCACAAGCTTCTGCTGTTTGCAGAAACATTGCTGCTTCTCGGCACAAGCAATTTTCCAGAATTTCTCCTACATCCAGGGAAACATCCCTGTACATGTGAAGCAGGAAAGGCTTATTTGGCTATTTCCAATGAAATCACTCCTCCTCAAATAAATGTAAAATAACTTTATCACTCCAGAAAGACATGGGAAAGGTTATACTGCCCTATGTAAGGCAGACAGAAACATACTGACTAATGATCTTTTCTTTCTGGGATCGACATTAATAGTATCCAATAGATTGAACTGCCTCTAATGTATTTTGCAGCAGCTTTACTGTACAGTAAGTCTGTGCAATCTTCTACTTGAGCAGAGCACTTAGGAATGTTCCCTCTCTCATATGCTCACTGCATAGGATGCTCACAAATCCGCAGCCAAGCACCATTTTCATGGTGGTTTTAACGTTCCCTTTTCAGCCTCACAACCCGTTACACAGAACACAAAACTAGCTGATAGACCCCATCTGTAATATGCTTCCTCCAAGTCTTCAACCCACTAGATGTGCTGTGGTCACCCTAAACCTACCCAGCCATTGCATCTTTTCTTAGAAGTATCTTGGGAAATGAGAGACAAAGGCTAGACAGGGTCCCTGACAGTCAAATCACTATAAACTTCACAGATCTTTGTGAACTGAATTGCACAGCAAGAAACATCCCCAGGTTGTCAGGTTCTCATATATGTGACACAAACATTCATCTTCCCCTACTACTAAAGTTATAGAAACATCATGATCTGCCAATTCACATATAAACAATGAAAAAAATATTTTCTGCGGCAGGGGAAGGACAGAATAGACTGGGTTGTGCAAGCCCTGCCTACCTGATCAACTTGGGGGAATGCATTTAATTATCATTGAAGTGTCTGTAACACCAAAAATTTGTGTAGCAGCACAGTGCTATGGAGCTGTCTACCCTGGAAATGACTAAAAGCTTTTGTTCTGAATTCTCCAAGATGAGAAGGTTTTTCAGTGAACAAGAGCAATCCAGAGTTCCTGATGCCCACAGAGCTACTTGTACTTATTTCCACATCAGAGAAAAAGAAAAGCAGCTCTCATTAAGGGGTTGGCTCAACTATGAGCTAGTACGAATATCTACTCTAGGAAAACAGCTTCTACCTTTAAGGGCAGGATTCTCTTGCAATTTCTCCACCACCTGTTTCGTGATCTGCTTTCATTGCTTGATGGGGATTTAGCAAGACCTAAACTTGCTCTTGAGCATACTGGTCAGTAAATACCAACAACAGCTGGCAATGTTTACTTGCTGCATCAACCCCCTTTTCTTCAAATGCCCAGGTGAATTGTTTCTGCAAACCAACCAGGTGAATTATGTTTCTGCAAACCAACCACCCCCCACTAGAACGACCAAGACTGTCAGAGGACCATGCAGCATGAGTCTGCAAGCAGGAGCAGCAGGGAGACAGAAGAGCTGCAAGAAAAACTGACTATGGAGCAAAGTAGGGGAACTGGTATCCCAGAGCACACTACACGTCATCTATGAGGTAGTGAATAGAAAGCACGCAGATGCTCTGTTCAGCTCTCCACATCTTTTGCTGATACAGCCACGTACTTGCAGGGCACATCACCCAGTGAAACTGCAAGCGAGTTCTTGAGGAGACTGTATTACTGTTATTTGTCATCAGCTGTTTGCCGGTAAACTTCCTGCTACAAAGCAAGCCATCCTCCCTGTAACCCAACCTTTGATAACCCATTTTTATATGATACAGTACAATTAAAAATCCCATAAGACAATCCACCATAGCTGAGTCAGCACTCAAGAACGTCAGTATACTTACCAAAGTTCTTGTGTTCAACCGTCTGTGAACTAAAAGGCCAGGTCTGACAGGAGAGACTGTGCATTAGATACAGGCCTACCCATTTTTTAAAATATATACGCTCTGTACATGGGACACAGCTGGCCTTTAACAGTGCCTGGACATTGTAAAAACAAAATTACAATATGTTTAAATATGTTTAATTCTACACTTAATTCTCTGTTAAGAATACAGAAGTGAGATGAAGGCAGATTCTACCATCTGATTTGTAGTCTAACAAATTACTGAAATGCATTTGGAAGGATTTCTTTGAAAAAAAATTCTTCACTTCTGTGAGGGTCAGAGATGGGCCAAACCATTATGATCAGTTCACATCAAATTCACCCACCCGTCTCCACTAACGCTTTCACAACTGGGTAATACAGCAGTCATGTAACTCCAGGAGAGGGTTGGACTTGATATGAAAATACTGTGCAGCTAACAGTGGATTCAACTAACCCAACAGTCCATGTTTTATGATGCGACTTCTGTTTCTACACCCCTAGATACAAACCTCTAAACCTTAATCCGTGATTGAGTAAAAACACAAATATCATAGACCAAAGTGCCATACAGTTATGTCAACTATGACATTTTATACCTGTTTCAAAGAAATAGCTTATAAAAATGAGCCAATTTATAAATACAAACAAGTTCATTGTGCCCAGAAATTTCCTAACATTGTTTTATTAAAAACAAAAGAGCCAAAGATTGCCCTGATGCTCTTCACTGTTATAAAGCAGACTCTGAAGTATTAAGTGAACTACATATGAGCAAAGAACTCCAACTGATGCAGAGTTTAAAACTAGGTTTACAATTTCCTATTTTATTGGCATGGATGTATTTCTAAACTTAAAAACCCTTCTGGCAAGTTATCTCAATTTCTTATGACAAAATTTCTCACAACACACAAATATTTACAACATATACATATGTTTTTCAGTCTTTTACAACTGGTTCTTAAAAGACAAACAATTCATAGGTTACCACAGAACAAAAGCTGTGACTTAGTTGTTTTTAATTTCATAAAACTATCATAAGTTAAAGTGAATAGATTTTCTTTAAATTCCTTGTAGCATTTTACAAGTGCAACAGAAAAATATGAAGAACCAATTTAGGATAGCTGCAGTTCATTGGATAAATGTTGCCCGTTGTAATCACATTATTTCACAGCAAATTCTTGAAAAAATAAGCACCAATCATTCTTGCAAAGAACAATTTTATCTAAAAGTATTGAAAAGTGTTAAATACAAGGTGTTTAATTTACATAACAAGCAATAAATACACCATATCCAAACTTTTATTCTGCATACTGCTACCCTTGTACATATAATGTACTAAAAAGTCAGCAAATTGTCAACACCTTTTCATTTTTTTTTCTCTTTTTTTAAAGAAATCAATTTGACTTCCAACCAACGGTTTGCTACTATAACAAAGGCCACAAACAGTACGTCTGGGACAGCATACAGTGTTAAAACTGACAAACTCCGAGGGGGAAAAAAACATCTAGCAAATAAATCGAAAAGCTGTAGATCATTGCTGGTGATATTAACATATACTAGAAAACCTTAATATGCTGCTACTATTTTTTAAATTGTTTAGTCAAATATCGTAAGAGCAAACTAATGCTCTTATTGATCAAAAATAATTATGTAGCCACACTGTATTCTCATTGTCCTGCATGGAAAGATTTGATGCAATTTCGTAACTTTGCTTGAGCCTTTATTTTTACAACAGAGCATTACCTCTAACTCAGAATTGCACATAAGAAGGCTATTAAAAAGTACAATAAAAATCTGCACAAATCAGACTTAAGAAGAGTCAGTATGCTGTACACTTTCTACAATATTACGTTGATAGGTGAATAAACAATAAAGAAGTGCTGCCACTAAGTTTTCGAGAAAGTTCTTCAGTTGAGGAATAATCAAATGGAATTTTTGTTGGTTTTTTTTTTTGTTGTTGTTGTGTTTTTGTTTTTTTTATTTTCGTTTTTTTAAAAAAATGACATCTAGGTCAGTTTAAGACCTATAAGCTTATGCATTGAGCCTTAAAGACTGATCTTCTCTCCTCCTGGAAGAAATATCAATATCTATTGAATCCTTGCCAACAATAAGCCTTAATCTTTTCGCTGGAGGAAGAGGAATAAAGTCATCAAATTCATCATCATAGTCATCTTCCTCTTCATCATCCTCTTCTGATGAAGACTCATCTGCTGTTTCCTCTTCATAGTGACCATAATCATCTACTTCCATTCTTGACTCCAAAAGGGAGAGAGTTTCACTACAACACATACCATTTTCATGAAGGTCCTCAGGGTACGTCCCTCTGTTTTCTTCCTCTCTTTTTAGCTGTATTTTTAATTTTGTTGAACTATTGCCTGATCCTGAGTTAAACCCATTATTTAGCTTTGCTACATATAAATTATTATCTTTTTCATGGTCTTTACTTAATTTGATGCTTATTTTCGAAGAATTCATTCCATCACTTTCTTGGTCATTTGCCTTGCTACTGCTGTCATGGCGTCTACGAAGAGTCAGTTTAGGGATCCCAGAGCTATTTTCAAGAATAAGTTGTGCATCATACCTCGTGATTCGTCTTTTCTTTTTACTTTTTGCAGTTCTAAAGCTGTCTTTTGCTTTAAAATTGTCAGATGTTACAACAGCGCAGCCACCAGATCCAGGGATACAGTCTTTATACCCAACTGGTGTGTCCACCACACTATTCCTCTCTCCGAGATCTGAATGAGAACTAATCAAATCTGGTACTTCATCTTTCACAGGTGTATTGTGCGTAGTATCAGTTTCTTCTATTTTTGCAGATGGTTTCACAAGTTTTCCTTGTCGAGATTTCTTTTTTGACACGCCTGTGTCATTTTTCTGGCACCTAGTATCCCCTTTATGTGATGGTCCATGAGCCACGTCGTTTTCGTTTATCACATGAGACTGCTGCTCTAAAACGTCCGATTGTGTTCCGGTCAAATTATTCTTATAGCTATCCAACATATTTGGTTCAAGCTTTATGTCAGAGGTCTCCTTCAAATTCATCCTTGTTCTCATTGACCTCCTTGTTATGTATGTGCAGGGTGGTATATCACCATGCTCATGAGCACCTTTCACAGAATTCAGTTTATGTTCTCTTGCTGCATGCCTTGTTAAGCATCCACTAGAGACTGCAACTTTGACTGGTCCCTCCAATTCTTTATCCTTTTTAATGGGCAAGTTTTTATACAAAACTACTTTAGGCTCTTTGAGAACTAAATTTCCCATTTCGAGCTTTCTAGAACCATTCTTTTGCTCTGGCCTTTTGCACTGATTTCTCAACTTTATCTTTGAAAGTAAAGGCTTTGCAGGCTTTTTCAGTCTCTTTGGTACCCTGGAATTATTTATATGAGTTAGTTTAGATGAGGTAGAATTTGATGATGCTGGAATTCTTGATATAGACTGTCTCGTTAATGTTCTATTTTTGCTGTTCTTTTTTACGCCGATTGAAGATTTTCTGTTAGCTGCAAAAGAAAAGGGTGGCTTTGTTATGACACTGCTTTATCCAGTGTCCCACTCCCAAATACTGTAGTTATTTCATTTATTTTAAAGACTTCATCAAAATCTGTGAAACAGGCTAGACAGTACACAGTAAGGAGTGAGACTGATTAACTTGCAACTCGGACATGAAAAGAATTGTCAAACAAGTCAAAAGTACACCTAAATTCCAGCTACACTTCCCTCACTGCCCCCAATATACCAAGTTTGCTTTTTACTGAATTTCTTCTTCTACTGTTTTGTTTTTGGTTTTTTTTTTTTTGTGTGTGGTTTTTTTGTTTGTTTGTGGTTTTTTTTTTTAAACCTTCCCACATTATCCACAGTTTTTACTGAGTATTATTCCAGAAAAATCTGAGGATCAGCATGCGCTAGTATTAACCCCAGAATTTTTTCTTACGGGGGAAGAAAAAAGCCCCAAAACCTTAACTACTCCAACAGTTTCAGTTTCAGGTATCCACCTGTCACCTGTCACTGTCATAAGCACAGGAATTTTGTCTGCAAAGCTGCAACTCTAAAGCTTAGTAATTAGACATCATAAGAGGGTTTGGAGAAGTGTGGTGTTTGGTTTTTCTTTTTTTTAAAATATCAGAGCAGCAAACAGGAGCCAGATGGAACCATAATATTTTACATGGCTCCAAACTTGTTCGCTAGTTAAGTCAAAGTGTAAGATATTTATATTTTGCCTATACTGAGGGTGGCGGCGGTGGGGAAGGGGGAAAAGTAAATAAATGATACTCCCTACTCCATGAAGAGAAGTCTCTCAAGAGCACCACAAACAAAAATCCCTTCCAAATTCTTCTGAAATTACTAACTATACACTTTCACTTCAGAAAGGTACCTGAACTATCAGTCCTGGATGTGGAGAGGGAATAGCTGCCCAATTTAAAGGATCTCTAAAGGAAACGACTATTTGTTCAACAATTGCTACTAAGATTATTTATTTAAAACCTGTTTTCCTACAGAATGTAACTCAAACTATAGAAGTCTTCTTTCCTAAACCATACTACTGCATGTGATAGCTTACCATATTTTGAGATACCTACATTATTGATAGAACTTTAACTGACATGTTTAGAAATATGACACTAACTACTTGCTTTTGATATAAATAAAACAAAACAAGAACATACCACCTGTTGTTCTTGAAACACTTAAGGAAAACCGTGAATTTGCTATTTAAATTGCCTTAAGATTCTTGAATAAATTACAATACCTGACCAGTACCTGAGATGTATCTCAACACTAAGAGGAATTCCATCACAGTGAAAGTTTTTCATGTTTTTATGAAACCTTCAATCCTGCACTCCAAGCTTTTCCCCTTACTTACTTGCATTAGCTTTTTCCTGAGTGGTATCTGCATCAGTGTTAGAGCTGACAGACTGGCTGTCTGAATTTTTGCTGCTGTCACCCAACTTTTTAAGTCTGTTCAATCGTTTATCCGTTTCTCTCAGTCCATATTTACTATTAATCACAGGAGTAGGTGCTGGCAATCCCACTCTTGATTTAAAAGCACCAGTTCCACGTCTACAAAGAAAAAGAGGACACAATGTATTAATAAATATTAATATAAACTTAGAACTTCCATATACAATACTTTGATTCCCAGGTATATTTGGATAAACAATACCAATAACCACTGAATTTATTAGCATTTTGTGGGCTGTTTTAATAAGGTATCTATATACTTATCTCATTTTAGTAATATGTGCAGAGAAACCTCCCACTTATTTCTTGCAAGAAGAAAAATTGCAAAAGTAGGTTTCCCTTGCTTTACGTCTATTTTACTATCATTTCATAGTAAAATTATACAGGTGAAAATGAAATACGGTAGTTCAAAATACTACTTCCATTAGCTTAGATAACAACTTAAATTTTTCCTAATCACATCAGGCTAGTAAAAAAATGCCAGCTTCAGTTACAATGCTTGTTACAGCATCAGCAAGAGTTGAAAAGTACAGAAAGTGGAATAAAATTATCACATAGTACTGTGTTCCGTCATAACTGAAAGACTCCAGTATGTATTTACCATGAAAATGAAATGGCTGAGCAAACCTAGAACTTTTTCTTTTTTTTTTTTTTTAAAGTAAATCACAGAAAAGGATGAAGATTAATTAAGACTCCTGTACTTGCACTTCAACCACGACTACTAGGATTCCTTTGATACTCTTACATAATCCAGTACACTTGCACTTCGCAGAATTACTGAAGATAACTTCAGTTTGGATTCCAGTGTGTTGCACTGGAAGAAAATCTACAAAACAACCAAAATTGCACCAAAATGATCAGACAGGATCTCAAGCTCTGCAAGGTCTATTATTATGCATACACAATACTTGTTCTCAAATCAACTGGTATTTCTTTGATACGGAACATTCTTTCAGTATTATTTTGTATTCTGCAAATTACAGTCATCTTAAGATACTAAACTGAACTTAGAACAAGCAACAGCCAGTTCAGGTCAGAAAGCAATGGTGCTATAAACAACCACAACTGTCTTGACATGTTATCTTTGGTGCCCAGTTGTCTCGGTCAGCCAACATGAACAGCAGGCTCACCTAAAAAGAGTACATGCACATATGTAAAGATACGCAAATTTTCTCGGTGATGACTTTTGGAGGCTTGAAAAAAAATTGTACAGCGCCAAACTTCCCACAGCTCCCAAACATACCCCACAGATTCTTAGAAGTCTAGCATTTTAACATTACAAATTAACATCCTTTACATCACAGTCAAAACTGGGTCACCTAAAGATGATTTTTGTGATGTACAAAGGGACAGTTGCCTCATCTGTGTTGGTAAGGACTCATTTTTCCTTGCTTAGCCACCCTAAATTCAAATCTCTCTATTTGATTGCTGTAACACAGCCTTGTGACTGAAAAGCAGATAGCTAAAGTTAGAACTACCCAAACGTTAGCTTTCAAATAGAACATTTTCATGTACTTAAAATACGAAGATGAGAAGTTAGTGAAAATGTTCAGACACACAAAACTGGTTTGTCCTGAAAGAGAAAGTATGTCCGTGTGATTGTTGATTTTAATGTAAAAGGAACTGGAGCAAAAAGAAACATATTACTCCAAGTAACAAGGAAAGAACAATCATGGTGCCGATTTATTCAATACTAAACAGTTCCCAGGACTGAAGAACATTTTTACTAGCAGCTCTCTAGGTCTGAGACCGTACCCTTCACTTGGAATGATCCACCAACATCATATGAGCTTGGAGGTCCACACCAGAAGGTTTTCCCCTGAATTGCAAGAATTGCTAGTGACCAAACTAGCTAGTAAAAATGAATGTAGGATTATTAAACTATTTATATGTAGGTGCACTAAGCTATTTCTCAGTATGATTAATATTTTGTCCTTTATAGTTTTTTTCCTCTCTACAGTTAGGTCAAACAGTAACCTGTTACAGGTTCTGTGTAGTTCCTCTTGGAACTAGGTAAAGCTTTCACAAATGATGTTGAGCCTCCATGCTCACAGTAGGCAGAAGTTTCAACATTGCAAAAACCAACTGTGAAATTCTTTCAACTGATTTTGGGAAGAAACTAGGTTGGGACAGCACAGGTGAAAAACAAATATAACAACAACTTTGCTGCTATTGTGCAATGACAGATATCGGCAAGTACTGTCCAAACCAGTAGATCTTTACGAACACACAACCCCCCCCAGGGTGAAATAACATAGGCTGAAAACTACTTTGCCCATTCCCAGCAGAAGAGAATTTCAGGTCAACACAGAAAACATTAGTGGAATTTGCTTTTTCTAGTGCAAAAAAGAGCAAAGGTTGGTTGTCAGTTGCTAATGGTCTTCTAGCAGCTACAACTGCTTTTCCTTCCAATTCTAATTTATTCAGTACAAATATTTTTAAGAATCTACATTTTTTTCCTGTTATTCTCATTTTATTCTATCTCCAGGAAAGAGAATCGAAAGAAAAGCAGAATGCAGGAGTTCTCAGGAAACATGACCATTCAGTAACAATATAAAAAAAAAAATCATTACAACAAATAGCTAGGAAGCAATTATGATGTGTCCAAAAGTCCAAGTACTCATAATCAAGGACTTTCACAAAATATATCATGAATATGCCCAATGCCATTTGAAAGTTATTTAGATCAATGCATACCTTTCACAGGTGTAACATTCGCAGTATTCATTATTTTCTCCAAAAAACCCATCTCCGTAGTAACAAGAGATTTCTTCTCCAGGTTCAATATCTCTTAGAGCTTTCACACATGCTGTATCTCTGCCCGTTGATACAAACTGGAGAAGGAGACAACAGGAAGGGGAGGAAAAAAAACAACCAAACAAAAAAAGGTTAATCATTAAGGTTGAGCAGTATCTGAATAAGAAAAACCAAAAGTAAAACAGTTGGGGAGGAAAAGGTACAGGGACAAAGGGGAAAAAAATGTGGGGTGCTTTATTTATTTACTCTTAATTTCTTGCTTACCTTACAGTTAGGTCTGCAATCTGAAAAAGGTCCAAAAGATAAAGTCAATTAACTGTTGATAAGACCTGAAACATGAATAGTTGTAGATATCTAAAGTAAGGATTCACTCTGACTTCAGTAACTGTAGAATCTCAACTAAATACTGGGAGTTATGTTAGTATTGCACAAAGCTATACATCAAAACACACCTATTTTGATATAGTTTGGTTTCTGAGGTCTTACCTATGCTATCACAAATGTTCAGTTTCCCTCCTCTTTAAGGTAATAGGATTTATCTTAAATCCTACCTATTTTTCCTTCAGCATACAAATGCAACAGAACCAGTTAGGCTTCTGTGCAAAAGGTTAAAGAAAGCATAAGAAGTTCACTTAAGAAATACATTACTGTTGACTAAGTTCACAAAGAATTCAAGGTAATCCACAATATGCTCCACTAATTTAGCTGCCAGTTCCAAAGTCTCTGTGAAGGAAGAAGGCTCACTTCGTAGAGCCTTCTGTGAGTTTCCCAGTTCACAGCTGATCAGCTCTGGTCTGGGAAAATCCTAACAGGATTTTGTCCTACAGTAATCCAGTATGCCGGACTCAGACATTTTCTCTAAAGTCCTGTGTTGTTCAGCTCACATATAACAACACTTCTGAGTAGAATCGCGTATGTCCTTTAACATGCTTCCTATACTTACTACTCACCATGATTGATAAATGCAGCAGGACCAAGCCACAGTTGTGCACAGTTTTTCCGTGTGGAATACATGACACTGAAGTCATTTTCCCCATGTCTCAGCAGCATGTTTTCTTCCATTTCCGATAGTTCAGCAATACAGCCCACAAGTAGTTCTATTTTATCATTTCGTTTCCTTTAGTGTAAAAAGAGTAGCAGAAATAAGAATACATATGCCAAAATTACAAAGTAATTTCAGAAAAAGAAAAGTTGTCAATAACAGGAAGTGTTTTGTAAACCATTTCTCAATCCCTATAAACTTCATGTTTTAATTCAGTTAGAGACAGAATATTAGGCTAAACAGACTTTTTATCAGACATTAAATAAATGTTTTAATGCTACTATATAGTATCAATTACATCAAGTCTGACAGACATTACCACCATTATTTCTACAATTTCCTGAGACCGCAAGCAAGAAATTGCAGGAGTTGTTTACTTCAGCTTCTACAGCTGTTAAAACCAAAAGCAAGATTTTTTCCATTTGTGCACACTCCCTCCTCATCAGCACTTAAGACATTTTAACTTCCTCCAGTTGCTTTTGTTTGCATTTTCTATACTTCTTCCTTTGGCCAGGAAAACACTGCATAGTGAAGATGCTTAGAACTCCATGGCTTCTTAAAAAAGGCCCAGTATTCACTCAAAAAAAGGCCAGAATTCAGGCAATATGTTTTCCCCTCTCACAACTACTTCTTCAGCATCAAGCTGGTCCTTGAAGTAGACCATTTGGGAGGGGGGGTGGTGTGGACACAGACAACACACAGCGACCAACACAAACCAACAAAACCACAATGCCTTGATGTGCAGACAGACAATTTGCCACCATAAATATAGCACATCAGAGATACTGAATACTCAGCCTAGGAAGAAGCACACAATTTCCATTATCTTGCAAGTGCATTGTTTTCATTGCTCTTTAGAGGGGCCGTTCAAAATTTTGGCCAGATTACTCTGACACAGATAAAATGGAGATACTAAATATACACGAAGGACACAAACTAGAAGTCAAGCTTTTTAAGCGTGAAATTCTCCTTCTATATAGTGTGCTGAGAACTCTTATCAGTTTTGAGTCTCAATAGTTTTCCAGATATTGGCAGGGTTCAGAAGCAGCCCTCCTGTCTTGCTCTCTCTCTCAGGTCACTCACGATATTAAGCATGAAAAGTTAATTCATTTTCAACACCCTTAAATACAAAGCTGACCCCGAAGAATCAGCCAAGGGGAGAATTCAAACTGAAAAAAAAACAACCCAAAATGTACTGATACCATGATTGTGGAATTTCCAGCTACAGTCATGAAGAGCTAGAAATTGGCCTCAGCCTTCTTAAAGCCTACTCTCCCACACGTTGGAAGCTGTAGCCCCACAGTAACACCATGCTCACTTGGTACGCTGCCAGCGTAATGTCTAGCCACTCAATCCTAGCCCACATATAACAGCATATCAATCTCAGATGTGCTGTTATGAGTATGTACTGCCACAAAGCAAAACAAATATAAATTATGGGGGGGAGGGGAGGGAGAAGGAAGGGGAAAATGTATTTTAAAATCTGAATGAACCCAGGGATCCGCTGGTGCTGCCATGGACATGCTTATAATGAAACTCAGATGTGCCAAAATGAGACAGGGAAGATACACTGGGGTTCCAATTTTTTGTTTCCAGAACAGATTTCTCTTGCATAATCAAAATATGCAAAACATAGTTTCACAAAGGTGAAAAACTTATTTCCCCCAGGATTATTTGTTGTATAACAAATCCAGCATAATGTGAGTTTTGACACAGCTGTGTTTCTCACAGGAGGCCAGCAACTCATGATTAGAGGAAAATAATTATCTGACTGAAAACAAGATGAAAAAACCTTGTATATACTGAAAACCGTACGGCTATGTCTAAATATACAAAGGGAAGTCTTCCAGATGCACGCGTTGTGTGTTAAGGATTTAGAAATTAAATTTGGTGCCTGTTTTTGCTAAGTAAAAATTTGTACAAAACTTTGTATTTCACTCGTTGCAGTTTTAATTCTAAATCATACTTTTTAAGTATCTTTTTTAGAACCTTTCAAAATAATTGACAGGAATAGAACGCAACAGTAAACCATATTTCTTACCATTCTTTTGTTGCAACAATTTTGGCTCCATTTTGCTCAGAAGAATACCGATTACAAGGCAGTATCTCAAACCCACTGTCAGTTGCAAACATTCGTAAATAAATAAATACCTGCAATGAAGGAAAACAGTACTTTTCTGTTACAAGCAAAACAAAAGCAGTGAGGAACTTTATATAAAAATAACGAAAGTAAATGAACTGCACAAAAAAAAACACACAAAAAATGGATATTGCAATGGGGTGTTGTTTGCTGAAAGGCATTCCTGATTATAAATTTTAGCTATACACTTTATGCTAATTTACTTCTTCAAAGTGACTTGCAGGAATCCTCACATGGATAACGTGACTATCCAGAGAGTTTAAAACAATTAAAGATGCCTCAAACAGTACAAAATTGGCCCAACCAATGAAAATCGATAATTTTTTCTTAAAGTCACTGAGAAGCTGCATTCAAGAATTCTTCTCAGATCTTTAAGAACCACTGAGACCTAACAATCTACAGGATCCAATTTAATTCTTTCCAGTTCTCAAAGATATTACTTCTATGACAAATCTAGATACTGAATTCAGGGATTGCTGGATCAATTCTTTTTAGTTGAAGTGCGGTTGCATTACTCAAAAAACACTTCGGGAAAGCAGAATTTGCTGCCTACTTTTTTCTACACTACTAGATTTGATGCACTTTAAAGTAGGCCAGATTCCTTTTGGTTGTATCTGAAAACAATGCACCCATTCCTGAAGTGTTTGTTGTTTTTGGTTTTTTTTTAAGTAAAAAAAATACTATGATTTCTTTGGAACTTTGAGAGTCAACAACCTTTATGCTACACACAAAATGGATCCGGGGTGTGCGAAGTGTAGGAAGAGGAATAGCACTCCTACATAAAGTCCCTATACCCAAAGCAACTGAGGTACTTTGAGGTACCAAGGCTTCTCCCCTTTCCTTCACCTTTCTTTGTCACGTAATTTGATGTACAAAAGCTGTAAGTAAAAAAAAAAAAAACCAACCAAAAAAACCCCCAAAACACAACACAAACCAACCATACAAAAAAAAAGTAGGGGGGTGCACCCTTCTGAAGAAGGAAAGAAGTCCTCGAAACTCTTGTCTCCTGGAAGTACGTCTTCTCTCTTCTGCTTATGACTTAAGACAACAACAAAAGAGGCAAATGTGTTTTCCTTTCTACATGTCTATTAAATAAAAGGCAACGGTATGTTAACCCAAAAGAAAAAAAAAAGGGGGGGTGGGTGGCACAAGCTAGCTGGGTTTTAAAAGACAAAGGAAGTTTCTGTTAAAAAGCAATCAAACAAATAACATAGAGCAGTGGATCATTTCCTTTACTACTGCTACATTCCTAAGAAATTTTTACATTTTCATAGCCTTTCAACCATCTGAAAAAGCACATTAATTACAAATACACCTACATGTTCCTTGAACAACCTTTCCTGCATTTTGTTCTTGTTAAGAAAATAGTGCCGGGCCCAGTCACCTGACGTCAAGGACTTGAAGGCTTTTTCTAAGTGCTCATCTTTCTTGAAACGTTCAATCACCTCTTTTAGTTCTTCTTGCCTTCCTTTAATAGGTCGAAATCTGAAATAAAGAAGAAAGCTATTCCAGTCCACCGTTACTAATTCTCAGTTCTTCCTCACAGTTACTCACAGCACAGAGTTCTTTTGCTAGCCATATAAATATTTAACTCCTAGCATAACGAAACTGACCATTATGTACTCAAATCACAGGCCCTCATTTCCTGAGGTAATGGTAGAGGTAAGGTAATGCCAAGCATACTACTTGGAACATTAAAACCCTCCATTCTGCTGAAAAGCAGAATTTATTTACAAAACAAATCTCTGGTAAGATTAACCAACACAGAACAATATTTTGCTGTTTTCAAAGCCTGTCATTTGGAACAAAGCAGCTAAAAACTAGTATAATAAAAGTGTTACTGTCCTTACTTTCCTAATAAATTTACTATCATTAAAAGTACATGTGCAAAAAACCTAGCAAATAAACTAGATGCTGTAAGTTTCCTAATTAACACTGGTATCAAGGGATCTATGCACAGTTCTGGCTTTTGTAGCTGGGTTGGGAGGGAGATGTATGTGATTTTAAATTTAAGCCCTCTACAACCTCATATACTACGCTGAATTTTTTAAATAGCGAGCAAACAACTAGTGCAGCTGAAAAGACTGAGTAAGAAATCTCAAAACAGAAAAAATGTGCAACTATCTTGAATAGTGATTTCAAATCAACTTTTGCCCAATGCAAAGTCTTATTATATTGACAGATCCACCATATGGGTTTGTGTAGACTGCAAACTTAACATTTGCATTCATATAAAACACACCTCTTAATGACTGCACAAGAAGTACCTATAAATAGTAGCACACGGCATAGATATTACATCTGTGGAAGACTGAGGTTCCAGAAGTTAGTGCAATCATTAAGAATTTTTCCCCCAAATATTGGCTACAGGAAACAGGTAGCTGAAAATCATGGGTAGATAAAATATGAAAATAAACCCCTGTACATTAGCAGAGAATTCTGCCTTCTTCCCAAAGCTTGAGATTTAAGAAAATCTATCCTTCATATCTTCAACAGGAAAAACTGGTTACAGAAAAAAACTTATATGACTACAGGAAGCAGGAGCTCTATTTCTGAGCTGCAAAACTACCAAGAGAAAGCAGAACTTAATTAAAGATTATGCCAAATCTCTATAAATTGCACATACCAATATATGCTCACTCTGCTTTGGGGCGGAGGTGGGTGCGTGTACTTTTAAGTGTATGACACACCCCAGGGGACTCTTCACAAAGATATAAATGTTCTAGGGTCATGAGAAACAGTTTTCTGCAGTTCCTTTTACAACTCACACATTTTGCTTACACAGTGCATGACAAAAGCATTAAACAAGCTAACAGCTTTTGATTAAATCCATAAGACTAAGTCCCATTGCTTGAAGAGTGTTACCATGCTGATTTTATTTCCATTCACTTACCAAGTGAAGTCCGTATTTGATGACAAAAGTGAACAAGTGGAAATAAATTCTTGAAGTTGGTCCAAGAAAGCCTCATCAACTCCCCCAATGATATCCAGTTTTTTAAATTACCATATCGCTTGGCTTATCCTTATCTTAGAACGCTGAATGTTGCGAGTAACTTATTTTCAGATGACCAAATAAGATTTGCTTTTTCTATGCAACTTGTATGAAGGAAACAAAATACCTTAAGTGTTGTACATCCCAATTTTATTTCACCTTGTAAAATACTAAAAGTTTAATCATAAATAATAATGATGAGGATTCAATTTCCTTCACTAGAAATAAAATGCTGTATTTATGCTCCTGATACGATAAAGACAGACCTCCTAACAGCAGTATCACTTCCAGCAGCAGAGCAGGTTATCAGTGTTTCATGCTACTGCTTTTACACATCTTCTCTGCATTCTGCATCTGAAAAACTTCCTTGTAATATTATGACTAAGCAATCTTTTAGATCTTTTTGAATATGACAAAAATACCAGCATAAACCTGTGATCTTTCAGATAAGAAGATACAGTAAGTAGTTCTGAGAAGACACTAGATAAGTTTTCTTCTGGCTCGGATAACACCTAACAAGATAGCAAAGGTCAGTCAAGAAATAGATGCCCACTTAGAATTGTAGTACGTATCATGCCAAGAAGTTTCAAATCAAGTTTTTATTAAAAAAATATACTTATCCCGTCTCCCCAAAAAGCTAACTGCCTAACAAGCTGCTGAGACCTCATCATGGAAGAAAACTCCCTTCAGACTACAAATGACATAAAATCACAGAATCAGCCAGGTTGGAAGAGACCTCTGGGATCATCGAGTCCAACCATTGCCCTGACACCACCCATGTCAACTAGACCATGGCACTAAGTGCCATGTCCAGTCTTTTTTTTAAACACATCCAGAGATGGTGACTCCACCACCTCCCTGGGCAGCCCGTTCCAATGTCTAATGACCCTTTCTGAGAAGAAATTCTTCCTAATGTCCAACCTGAACCTCCCCTGGCGAAGCTTGAGGCTATGTCCTCTTGTCCTATCGCTAGTTGCCTGGGAGAAGAGGCCGAATCCCACTTCACTACAACCTCCCTTCAGGTAGTTGTAGACTGCAATAAGGTCACCTCGGAGCCTCCTCTTCTCCAGGCTAAACAACCCCAGCTCCCTCAGCCATTCCTCATAGGCCAGACCCTCCAGACCCTTCACCAGCTTGGTCACCCTCCTCTGGACTCGCTCCAACACCTCAACATCTTTCTTGAAGTGATATAATAAATGATCATTATTATTTTTGTTTTGTAGTGCAGCAAAGTCTCCCTCAACTTGCCAGTCAGATACAAGAAGAGTATCTCCCAGTTCTCCCAAAAAGACTACTCCCAGATTTGATAGTCATAACTCACAGAGCTTCCTCAGACATTAAGGGAATTTAAAATCATATAGCCTGAACTGAACATGACTAGTTTCAGAATAGGACTGGCTCTCATTTTCAGTTTCAGTCAGAAACAGTTTTCCCAACAAGGACCCAATTATCCTTACATCATGAGAAGTACAAAGCACACCAACGTGCACAAACATGACTGGTCAACATTTTGTTTACATCTTTCTCTGCAAACATTACAGGATGAAAAGCCACAGGATTTACAGCTAAAATCAGTCTTCAGCTATGTCTGTTCTCGCTGGGCTAAATGGATCATTGCCCTCTCCCTTACATTTTGTTATATGTTGAAATATACCATTTTTTTAGCTAAGTGACCTGCAGGAGCAAAGATAGGTGGAAAAACCATTACATTCAAAATTGCATTAGCACCTGAGACAGGCAATGTATGTGCTGATAGACACAATCACGCCTGTTTATCAAGAAGCAGCTTGGTCCAGGCTAGTAATGAAAGCAGCATCCCAACTCAACCACCAGCGGGGGAGGGCAAACAAAAGCATGGCAGATGCTAAGCTTAAACAGTGGCTCTCGAGATCTACACAGAAAGAACCAACACCCTACATTTTCTGTCAATTAGAAGCATATCTTACAGCCCCAAAGTAATGCTCATATTTCAGGTCTTTTACAACATACCATTCTCAGAAGCTGACTACATGCCTACCCGACTAGCTACCTTAGGTAGTTCAGAACCTGGCCCCAACCCTTTAAAAATCACCTGCATACCTCCACGGATCACATTCAGCAGATGTTCCTACGGCTTTTGTCTCAGGCAGTCCACACTGCTGGTGGAATTCCTTTAAATATCTAGCAGAAACTCATGTAATATCATTCCTGAGAAGCAGAATAGTAAGTGTATGCCCAAGTCTTGAAAAGGCCAAAAAGAAGGCTGGAAAGAGGAAGGAGGTGAAGAGATTGTAAAAAAGCCCAAAACATTAAAAGGTCAGATGAATGTTACACTATATGCCAAGTATGTGAAACTTGAAACAGGAACTGTGTTTTTCAAAGAACACTACTCTCGGCACCCAAGGGTTCAAAAATTAATACCAAGGACCTCCTGCAGCACCTCTATCAAAACATTGTACTGATATTTTTTACAGGGTGACAAGACAGAAATAATGAGAAAAGATAAACAGGAAGCCAAACAAGCAAGAAGCATCCACAACTACACAGGAAGATGCTGGAAACAAACATCATGACATACAGCATTTCACTTCAAGGGTTCCTAAATCAATGAAACAATGACACTTTGCACCCTGAGACCGAGTTAGTGAGTAGTTCACATCTCAACAGCACACGTAAACTGCACTGAGGGCATATAAAGTTTATGAGCTAAACCAGAATACTACAACCCAGACTCCTCAAAAAGCTTCAGTACTTTCACAGGTGTATCTCTGTGTATACTTTAAAAGGTATCTCAGACACTGAAGAAGCCAATATGCCAAGAAAGCCTAGGAGTTGAGTATTTCTTAAGAATTTGAGGGTCTGCTGATAAACACTTCACTCCTCGCAGGAGTATCACAAAATAGCAGTTTATTCATTAGTCTTTCCCAGCACTACCTACCAAAAAGCCAACTCGTTTTAAGAAGCAACCTTAAATACTATCATTTTGCTGTTACAGGGCTTCCTCATTTACACATGATATTAAAAAAAAAAAAAAAAAATCTACACATCTGCTGGCAGAGTCTACATGACTGTTTTTGAGCATCACCATGAAGAGAGCCTGAAAAGACCCCACAGCTAAATGTATATATATAATCTGAGCCAAAGAAACTGGCTTTTAAGTGTCAGTAAAATAGGAGACTAGTTCAAAGAAGAGAAATAGAGAGATAGAAAGAGCACAAGAAAACCAACAAAATAAACCAGCCAATTCAGCCTCTAAACAGAGAGTCAATTAAAATCAGAATTGTTTATCCAGACTTCTGGTTTGCTCCTATGAGCAGTACCTTTATTAGATTCCATCATGGAAACTGAAGACACTCTGGTGTTTGATTCTGCTCACAGGCACAGACTCCTTGAGCTACCCTACAAACAGCTTCAGGTCTCACAGAACATGGAGTCTGCTGCAAAACAGTCTGTTTTTAAAAGTAAGCTAAGAATGAAAAACTCAGCTATCACAGTATCTTTAAAGAAATAATAATAGCCTTCCTCCTGAAAAACTGCAAAACAGAAACTTTTCACGTTTCCCTAGGAAATATTTATTTTTCCCTAGTCACTAAGATCCAAAAAAGCTATGGCTATTGCAATTTCAAAATCAGCTAGAAGATGATCTTATCCCAGTTAAGGACAAACTGAGGTGGTCTCAATAAAGAAGATGTAGGAAAATGGCTTGGGAAAGCATAGCTCTTTCTTTCTCTCAAGTTTCTCTTACCTTGGGAATACTTAAAGAATCTTGAAACTCCAAGGTATAAAGCCAAAGGTCATTGAGATGCTTGCCTATAAAGGAAGTTAAAGGAGAGTTTCTGGTAAGTTCAGAAGCACAGTACCTTGCTCAGTCACTGAGAGCAGAGAGTTTGAACATAAAGGATAAACTGATCCTGCAAGAGATCCAGTATGGAACTCCACATAGCGTACCAGTGCCTGATAAGAGAGTTATACTTCTAAACCTATTTCTTAACTTCCGACTTGGGAACATCAAGAAGAGTGAATTTATCAAAACACAGCATCCCATTAGCCTCTTAACAACAGGCACTTTGACCAGATGATATTTTAATTTAAGTGGCTATGGAAAGATAGGAAGTTACTGTTCATCTAATACCAGATATTCAGCACAGAAGCTAAAACTGCAAGGCTGTTAAGCATTCAAGAGAGCACAACAAGAGTTGAAAATTATTTAGAATAAGTGGAATCAATTTATTTAGTTAACATACATTTTTGGCTTCCCCTCGCCCAACCCTGTAGTATGAATATCTTAATTAAAAGCTAGTTATATAAAAATCAACTTGTTCTGTGTTTAACCTCCGGTGTTGTTATCTGGAAAAAAAACAAACCACGTTCCTTAAAGGCCAAAGTTCAAAATGGCATTTTTAATGAAGAAAGTAATCCATATTACTTAAATTTCTTGAACTGAAACTATACACACACCACTGTGGTCAAAACTTCAATACAGCTTAGAACAGAAGTAAAGAAAATTCTAACAGCCACATAATTTCATTCTCCTAATATGGTTAGCAAATAAATGTTTTGTTTTTTTTGTTTTTTTTTTTGTTTTTTTTAATATGGGGGACACACAAAAAAACAACCCCAACACTTTCCTTCATCCCTAGTCTGACACTCCACATGGTAAATTTAATTTAGCAGTTACCATGACTACTGGATGCAAGCCACTCCATCTTTTGGAGGTATAAAAATTTTTATTGAAGTTAAAGATGCAACTAGAAAAACTGTGTAAGACTAGAGTGGTGAGTGTTGGTTTGGGGGGTTGGTTTGGTTTTTTTGAAGGAGTTTTTTGAGGTTTTTTTGGTCAGCAGCAAAACATTTAGTTCCAATGTAATCACTGTGAAAGAATACAACCAGGAACAAGCTAAAGGACTTTACAGAGTTAAGTTCTCAGCAAAAATGAAGAAAGCAGATTTACACAAAAGTTAAACAAAATAATTTTGAAAAGTACACAGACACTGAGGTCTGAAGAACATAAAAGCTTCATTTTGAAACAGGGCCTCACTACAGAAGAGGTGCATAGCTCTAATCCAATTATTTCCATAGCGCCACAAAACTGAAGTTGAACTATACAGCCACGTAACCTTATTTAGCAGAAGCCACGTGACTTGTTCTACCTCTAAACCCTGTTCAAGACAAATACTGAGTCCTTTTATTACTATATTAAAATGAGCTAAGGACTGCAGAAGAGATTCAGCACAGAACCATGAATGCAAGCGATATGGAACTCCTTTGCCTTTTTTGTCTTTATTGCTCAACAGTGACTCTGAGGGACAAAGAGTGACATACCCTGTCAAGTTCAGGAATGACTGACAGCTTACACCAAGGCCAGCAATTGCTCTTGGTGCAGTGTTGAGAGAAAGCAGCTTCCCGTACATCATCCACAAACACTTCATGTTTACTACAGAAAACATGGAAATTCTTCAAGCTTGGTCCTTTAGTCTCACATTATCAGACAAAACCACCCGCACCACACACCAGTTTGTAACTTCACTGAAAGCAGCAACATAGAGTTAGGAAACACCCCTAGATTCTCCTAAGTGACTACAATGCATTTTACTTCCTAAATCACTTGCAAACTCTTAGGAAGACATTGGAACCACTCTCAGTATTCCCTAGCAAGATGCTGGTTCCCCTTTAGGGAACCAGGAAACAACAGTGACTGGTAACAGCAGCAGTATGATGAGGAGACTTGCTTAAGATTTAAATACTAACACATTTGTATGCAAGACAGTAAAAAGTGTATTAGCCACTAAGGCATGCAACTTCAAGATTCAGTGCTCAGCCTAGGGAAAAGCATCTGAAGATAAGAGATGGTAAGATAAGCAAGAATTCACTTGGCTTTTTACAAGTGTCATATCTCTACTATTAGATAACCTTCAACCCAGGAAGTAATAGCTTGCAAAATAATTTTTGCTTTTACAAAAAGGACAGCTATGCAAGACTAAGTAAATCTCACAGCCAGGATAGCCTTTGTGAGAAAAAAAAAAAAAGTCTGATATAACAGAATTTATACAAGAAGCAATAAAAACTCTTAGAACAGCTATACTTGACAATATAACACTTCCTAACATATGGGTTTTTTTAAATTAACTGCCAACCTGCCGTTTTGTCAAGATAAGAGCTACCAATTTGATGAAAGAATGACCACGGGCCCTGTAAATAGGGCCAGAAGCTCTGAAAACAACCTGCTTTCTCTTGGAAATCCAAGAGGATGAAAAAAAGTTACTTTCGGGTAAAGCCACCAAAGACATTTCCAGCGCTACACTTTATGCTGTCCATCAAATCCCTGGTGATAAGAAGATATTTCAGAGGAACACTGAACAAACTCATTGAGGGATCTGATCATAATCTTTTGAGAACGAGTCTTCAGCTCTCTCAGACATTACTACTTCACAGATTACAGAGCTAATAGCCCAATTCCTAAGATGGAGGGCATTCAGGAATTGCAGGACTTTATTTTCATGGCCACTGGCGGCGGGGGCAGGGAAATCATGTTCTTGTCACTCACCACTCTACCCTAAGATCACTAAATTCAGTATGAAGAAAGACTGAAAACAAAGACGTTCCAACAATAACCTAGATATTTTACTAGAAAGCTATGAGGTTTTTTTCCCTCTAATCAAAATACTCTGGGCCAAACAAGAGGTCTTTACAAACTCTTCAACTAAAGGAATGAATGAAGTACAGAAAGTGCTTACATAGAAGACACATACAAAAATTCAGACTTGGCTTCCAGAGGTTAAGTACAACTTCAATAAATGGTCATCAACTTACGCTGGGCTGCTAGTTGCAAAAATACAAACCTCTTATGTGCTTCCAACAGCAGAGCAGAATGCTGGCACAGTCACTTCCACAGTACATCTTCAAACAAATCAAAACAAGGGAACAGGAAATATTTGCTTGCCATCATAAATGGCTGCTTTATTTTAAGCGAACCTCAATATACAGCTATTGTATGTAACCAATACATGGATGTAACCAACCAAACTATGTAACCAATATGGCTTCATCACACTGAAGCAGAAGATGCCCAAACATAAGCTGTAAATCTCAATTTCTACTACAATCATGGATTTAGGTACTGGCATCTGGTATTTTGAAAATGGTCTAGTCTTTTCATATTCGCTTTGGCCCTGCCTTCCCTCAAAGCCATACACCAACAATAAATCTCAGGAGCTCTAGAAAGACTACAGCTTACTAGATGGAAGGAAGACGATCTAAGCAACACAGCTACAGTAACAAGCAAAAGATATACAAGAACTATGGTGATGCCTTTATTTTAGTTCATTGCAACAATAGAAACTGTCTCAATAGGACATTATGAAAGAGGCAAGAAGATGTGTTTCTAGTAGAAGTTGTAAGCCTCACCTAAGTATTTCCCATAGTGCTCCAAGATTATTAACTATTGTCCTTGAAGACTGCCTGTAACTGCTCTCCAAGTCTGAGAAAGGAAGAAATACATGATGATAGCCTTTGTGCAGTGTTTCGATTCAAATTAGTAATTAAAAAAGTATTTTAGGTGTTGAAAACATATCAGCAGAAAACAACATTTATGGAAGTACCTTCTCAAACTATTAAACAACGAATACGTCATTTCCTTAGCAAAAAGCATAAGAATTAACTACCTGTGCATAACCTGTAGACTACCATTCATGCAACAAAACAAAAAAGTCTTTTGAGCATATATATTTAGCTCGATTAACTGCTCAAAATACAAATACACTCCGAACTGAACTGTAAGAGTATCTGCCTAGATATTCTTTTGGGCACAATGTGCTATTGTAACCAACAGCATTGAGGGAATAGGAAGAACTCAAGCATTCCTCAGAGATGGATGTTGCACTCTCCAAAGAAAAATGTCTTTGGAGTAAGTCTTTACAGTTATTAGGACCACAATGCTGCAATTTCATGTGCAACTCATGTTGTCAGGTTATACTAGCAACCGTTTATGTTACATGACAACACCAATTAATCTAGCAGTCATTTTTGAAGCAATCAGCTTTGTTACATACACACAAAAATCTACTCCACTGATACTCTAGTTACGTGACCGTGCTGCACAGGTAAACTGTTCTTTGAAAATAGCCACAGCAACAGTTTGAAGGGTTGAGCAGCCCGTTTCCCATAATGTGCTGCTTGGAAATTCCAGCTCTTATTATTGTACAATAATAAGCACACGACTCCTGTCTTTAGAAACTTATCATTTATATATAGCTTCTCCATTAAGCTAGGAATGCAGATCTTGTATGCAAAAAAAGGCTTAGTAGAGATCTATAGAATATACTTACAATCAGTGGTACGCCTGTAAAACAGGAAGAAACATGCAACAACTAAACCCTAAGACAACACTGAATTTAGGCCAGAAGTATTCAGACAGGTGCATAACAGTGCAAAAGTATGTGCAATTCTGGTAAGCAAGTTCCCAGCGTACATGTTAATTTATCTTCTACAAATCGGACGTGTCTGAGTAGCATTGCTTCAGCACAGGTCTGCGAGAACTTAAGACCCAAGTGGCACCAACACTGAAGTGCTCAGAAACGATATCTTTCTTGTGATGACGTAAAAGTAAGCGTGCACCCAGGCACACGATTTAAACAGAGAAGTCCCCAAACACTTATCTTCTGTCCTTGAAAAATATTTCAAATGACTAATGGTTCAAAACTTATGATTAGTTAACTGTTTAAGCTAGGAAACAGTGTCTATTAACACCCTGTTCTACAGCATAAACACACGAGGGGTAATAGAAACACCTATGATAGCGTTACAAATGCACGCTGCCACAGAGCTCTGAGTTCCAGTCTCACAAGCAACACCATTTTAAAGGCAGAAGCTACTCACAAATTGCTATTTTTTCAGACTTTTGCAAACATGCAAGAAATTCCACAGTTTTGCTCCAATTACATCAACTAAAAAGATCAATTCTTTCCCAGAAAAATAAAGACAAGTTACCTAGTATTCATTTTGTGTGTTTGAAAACCTAAATAGGGATCAAGAACCAAACTAGTTGCTAGGTCATCATTTTCACACAGTTCCTTGGCAGACATTCCAGAGGAAGGCACATAACGACTTTGACCCTCAAATCCTGAAGCAGTGCTACCTGCAAATAAGAGAGCATAAAGTAGATATCATTTAAGGAAAGTTAAAGCCCAGCTACGCTCCGGGACAGACAGCCACAGGTCAGAGACAAAAATATAGAACAATTAAGGAAGATCACAAAATACCTAAAGAAGCAGGACCACAGTTAATTTTTCACTCTTGCTTTTGTTCATTTATGTAGCAGCCAATGGAGAAAGTATTTTAGAATATATTTTACGGGCGTCTTTCATTAATTTTGGTTTCCTTCCCTCTTCCCCTCACCAACTACAAACATCTTTCCAGACTACACAGTTCAATCATGCCTGCCTCTAAAATTTCCGACCTATAAACGTGATGAAGTCATGAAAACTTCAAACCTGATTTTCCCAAAATCTGAATAAAGGACTTAACTCTGAATTTGTTATTTAGTCCTTTATCCCAGTCCAATAGAAAAAAATAAAAAAACATGTTCCTTGAAACCGTTACATAATGACTACTGATATATGTGAATTCATTCAAGAACAGGGTTTTCTTTTAGTGAATGCCACATGTAGAAGACGGGCTAGTAAACACAAATTATATGTTATTCCACTTCCAATCACATTAGTTCTCATTCAGTGCCAATCACTTATTTTATACTTATACCAGTTCAAAATTAATTTACATCCAGTTATTCTCACTTGAACTGATCCGAAGAGATCTCTACTCCTGAAGTGAGTTAACACATCCAACAAATACAAATGTTAATTAATAGTTCTGATGATAGCTACATGCTGAATGCAGACCTCCTTCATGAACTGAGACAAAGACAGAAGCCTGAGTTGCAAACTGACAGATGAATCACACACAGCAATAAGCCACATAAACATGTACGCACATCTGCTTGATCTTCTCTCAACTCCATTTTTGCCCGTCTTCGGATTCTCCTTTCCTATATGCTGCAATTTGGTCTGATTCTGCGCGTGGTCATTAGACGACTTGCTTCCACTTCTCCTGCCATTCACTACCATGTTCTTGGATTCTCCCAGCCACTTCATTCCCACAGACAATCTGACTCAGTTGCATTTAGTCACTTTTCAAAAGGCTTGGAGAAGTGGATGAATAATTTCAGTTCCAATTCCTACTGGAAGGAAAACATAAACATGATTAGAACTTACTTGGAAATTGTTTCTAAGACACAGACTTTAACAAAAAGAAAAAAAAATGGGGTGTGGGGGGGCAAAGATAGTGATCTGCATTTGCAATAGGAAGAAAGAAAAGCATTTCATTAGCACTAGGTACAGGGAACTGTTGCAAATACAGATATCCACAGGTGAAGTCCTGTCCCACAACTTACAGCCACATCTGGAGGCAAATACAGAAGTCTAAAGCTGATACATTGCTAAGGACAACTCAATTTTAAGAGCTGGACTATACACACATATATACCTACGTATTTATATAGGCATACATAAACACGGATAAATACACACACAGCTGTGTGACCCCAAACCCAGAGTATTTTCAAATGCACACCCAATTAAGATTATATTTCCTAATATTTAAAATCTGTAACCTGTTCGGAACTCTACAGCAAAGAATGACATTACTTCCTGGCCGACATTTGTATAAAGACAAACACAGCCGAAAAAAAAAAACACAACAAAAAAACAACGAAAAAAAACAACCAGAAAACTGACAACATTTTTGGAATGAGGGTGGGGGAAAGATGTTAAGTCTTTATTTAAAAATCAGAGTTCAAAAAACCCTCAATGATGATCTAGAAGACCCAGGCTACTATTTTTACTGTTCCATGTAACAAAAGAACAGTCATAACACATCTGGCCAGTAGTAAGTGGGGTCACAAGTAGAGCTGAAATTTTACAGTACATAAATGACCAGCAAAGCAGATGCTAGTTTTTGTCTGCAGTCTCAATGCCTTTTGCATAAATCATAATAAGAAAGCTACTAATGCTTTTGTACACAGTTGCGTCTCACTCTGTATAACAACTTGCAGGAAAAAATTTGTCACTGATTTACACAATTATTTTACAATTGCATTTACGCATTAGTAATTAATTTACTTGGTTTTACTTCATCCTCCTCCCTACTGCTTCCTCATAAAGAAATAAATTGTGCCTTTTATTTTGACTATTATTAAAAAAAAAAAAAGTTAATACTCTGCTCATAGCAGATAACAGGCATCATGTAACCAGGCATTTCAAGCTGGTGGAAGAAATTCACAGCAAACTAACAGATGTTTTGAAATACTGTCTTTTGTAGAAATGCCATTTTTAATCAGTTTAGCAAAATACTGGATTTCTGTTAGACACCTATGTGATCCAGCTACTTAAAGCTACAGAAATATTTATGGTCAGACGATTAGTTACTAAGTTATTTACAAAGATTCAGCAGATTTAGGAATTAGACAAAACCAGTAGCGACAAGTGACTTAAGAGATGTATTAGCTCAACCATCTTACTAGAACTATCATTCAGAAAACTACAGATTTTAGAACCTTTTACAAATTGTCACGGAAGGACAGTGAGATTATCAACAAAGTGTAACAGAATCATACTGAGGAAAAGCTGGCTGAACTACTGACAGAATATAAAGGAAAAAAAAGGGAGAAAATTTCAGTGGACAAGGAATTTTCTTGCTGCCAGTGACAGAAGGGTTTGGCTTTGACCTCAAGATTAAAAAAGAAGTTTAAATGTCTATTTTACTTGACCAGAAAGCTTTAACATAGCTGGAATTGAACTGTTTGACTACCAGAATGCAAAAGTCGCTCTGCATACTGACAAGATTCTTTAGGAAGTTACCAGATACAGCCTTCAGAAAACAAAACAGAGACTCACAGTTTGCTAGGGAAAACCCAATTCATTGCATTTAGCGATACGTAGAACCAGACATTTTTATACAGTACCTCCAAAAAAACTCTTGGAAATCTTGCAGCAAAACCTGCACTAGACAACACTAGGCTTTTTTTTTTTTTCCCCTTCATAGAGCTTGCCTGATAACATACATGTAAAAAGGAAAAACAAAACAAAACCCTAAAACTTCTTGTTAAGCACCCCACCTGAGCTTCTTTCAGAAGACAGCCACCCTGTGAAGATCCACACTATCACATGAACACTTAATGACAAACTCACTCTTAAACTTTTTCTGTTTAAAACTAAGACTCTTTCTGCTTCTCAATCAATTCACTTTACAGCTTTATATACTCTAATTAAACCCTGTTCCCCATTTTTTGTAACAGTGGTAAAAAGAACATTAAACCAGAAACTACATTAAAGACTTCCACCTAACTCGGTCTTGGTATCTCTGTAAAACAGGGCTCAACTATACTCAGGGTGTGTATACTCAGTGGTGTGCTACAGTTCAAGAGCAGTACAGGTAAATGAAGTCTACCATGAAGTCCAACTAACAGGTACGGTAGCTACGCTTTCAGCTGGAAAAAGACGTGTTCTGCACAAAGAAGGAAACTGATCTTTTTTAAGTCTGGTTTGGGAAGGCTGAGCACTATCTGTGCTAAGACACTTCTGCCTAACAAATACAGTAATGACAAGGAAGGTATGATAGCAAAAGAAGGAATGTGGCCACAGAAGGATACTCAAACCATACTAAGTATTAGGAAAAATACTTGCTTTTGCTGCAAAATGTATTGCTACAGATGACAACAGAAGTCCTTGCCAAGCAAAATCAAAAGTCATTTAGTGAAGCCTAGCAAACATTCTTGTGAAAAATCATTATTTATTTGAGCCTAGCAGCCTAATGAGCAAGAAAACCTTTGTCTCCATCTACTGCTGCCTTTTGTTTTCCAATACCAGCCAAATGACAAACTTCAAGACTGCAATCTGCTTCTTCAGCCTCTATTCCTTCTCCCAATACACAAACACTGCTTTCAAGAGATGGTATCAAAAGCCAGAACCAACATACAGAATTCCTTTCCCAGTGAATATCACAACTCCTAATGCCAACAGATAACCTAAAAGAGAGCAAGAGATGCCCCACGCATCACCACCACGGGATCTTTAATACACCTTCAGATGTGATTTGCTCTCAATACTTTCTACATCAGACTTCTGCTGACAAGTTCCTTAGGAACGGAGGGAGAAAAGGAAGAGACAGACACCATCTTCCTATTCAAAAAAACCCCGAAATATACTTACACCTCCACATACTTAGAAATTCCTGCTAAAGGGCTCCACCATCAAATAATATAACACCATGCATGGATCACTTATGACTTTGGGTTTATCTATACCGTTAAGTTTACCAGCACAATTACAGCTTCCAAGTGACCTTTTTTATTTCAATGTAAATGTCACACAGCTGTTTTAATCCTTTATTAATTATACCACTACTCTTCATAATTATACTGCCTTTTATAATTCTGTTACGGTAGTTTTACAGGCACATTTCCTCAAATGTCAAAATACAGCTCAACTGCATTCAGCACCTCTCACTGAGGAATTCAGCATTTCACTGCAACGGTACTATCAAAAACAAGAACTCAAGTTTTATTTACCTGGTTCTAAGTTTATTAAACCTATTAACACACTTTCTGAGCATTATTTGCATTTCAGTAACATTCAGAAGCACCAATCGACAACTGAAGCACAGACGCGATTACTGCTGTCATCACGTAAGATACTCACAAAGCCAGATTTATCCAGAAGTGTTTACCAGACTGATTAAACAGCACCATTCAGATTTATATCACATATGAAAAGGCTTAGTCCTGTTATACTGGAAAGCGTAGTAAATCCCTATGAATTTGAGTAAAGAAATTCTATGGCTGTTAAAATGCATCTCAAAAGCTGTCTGAGCCTCACAGGTTTTGGACTCTCGTGTGTGAAATCTATCAATTCAGAAAAGTCTTGTTGTGAGGGGGAAAAAAAAAAAAGCTGCACAAAACCAAATCAATAAAGCCCTAAACCATACCAACACATACATCAGTAGCCATAACAAATTCAAGTATAATTTATTTCAGTCTTTCATAACACAGGTTTTGCATATAAATATTTATTACTTAAAGGACAGGGACAGCTTCTAAACAGAGGCAGTGGATTTTGTTTATCCCTCTCCAGGACACAGGCAAAGACACTAGGATCAGGAGGTTTCCTAACAGGTGGGGTCATCCTCCCCTTTCCCATGGTCTCCAGTACACAGGCAGTCAAAGGATCTCCTTCTAAAATATGGCTTCTTGGTGTGTGGGTTGTTTTATGTTTTTTTTTTTTTTGTTAAGAACTCCACACCTAAACCAGTTTTGGTTTGTTGTTGGTTCCCCCTCTCCTCGTGGTGTTGTGTGGTTTTTTTTTTGTTGTTGGTTTTTTTTTTTTTTGCATTTAACTATAGCTGCAAAGTCTTTCTCAACAAGACAGTGGCCTAAAGCAAATATAGGACACAAAACCAAAACAAGACCCAATGACCAAAGCCTCAGCTTTTCTGGACAAATCAGTGGTATCAAGAAAAAAAAAGATATATGTTTAATTACTGATAGGTCTAAAAAAACCAATATGTCTTTGAATTTGGGAAGCAGAGCAAAACCATGCAACCAGTTTTTCTACAGGATCACCAAGCTGTAGATGATTTTCACTACAGCTACACCATCTGGGTAACAAAAACCCCACACTCACTCATAGAATGCTTTGGGTTGGAAGGGACCTTAAAGATCATCTAGTTCCAACCCCCCTGCCACAGGCAGGGACACCTTCCACTAGACCAGGTTGCTCAAAGGCCCATCCAACCTGGCCTTGAACACTGCCAGGGAGGGGGCATCCACAACTTCTCTGGGCAACCTGTTCCAGTGTCTCACCACCCTCACAGTAAAGAATTTCTTCCTAATATCTAATCTAAATCTACGCTCTTTCAGTTTAAAGCCATTACCCTGTGTCCTATCACTACATGCCCTTGCAAAAAGTCCCTCTCCCGCTTTCCTGTCGGCCCCCTTCAGGTACTGGAAGGCTGCTATGAGGTCTCCCTGGAGCCTTCTCTTCTCCAGGCTGAAGAGCCCCAACTCTCTCAGCCTGTCTTCATAGGAGACTCCTAGTAAGTGTTGAAGTTTCTAAGAATAAGAAAGACCGAGCAAAATCAAAGCTGAATGAAAACCTGCACAGCTTTAAGGAGTTATTCTGAACAGCCTCAAATCTTATTTTGGTTACTGTTTTTGACAGCCCAGACAAGTACCATTAAGCCAAAGAGGGAAGGGAGGCACAGAATGCTTCTGGCTCACCAAGGGTGTGAAGCCAATGCACAGTGTCATTTTAAACAGGAACCTGATGCTGTATGTTACACTACAAATTATTATTGAAGATACCAAAACACAGCAAAACCAGGCATGGAACAGAGGTCTTTCCAACCACAGAAGGTGACAAGAAAAGAAGATATTTGGTAGTTTATTTTCCCATAATCTCTGTAGTCAAAGTTGTATCCTAAAGAAAGGTCAGGTGGTCCCACAGGACTTCAAAGATTCTGGAGTTGAGGCTGCAATTCCTCTACAGGATAAAAGCTACCTAGGAAGGGCTGCTTCAGTCCCACTCCTGCAGATGCTTATTTTAGCCACCCGATTTCACACCCACTTTTGACTTTCTTTGCCCCTGGGATGAACTGGTTCAGTAAATTAAATCACCAGGAAAAAAAAGAAAAGCATTTCTTTTCAGCTAGTCCGTTCTCAGAATTAAGTTCAGTGCAGAACTGGACATGGATGAACAGCAGCACGTGGGAGGCTGTAAGACTGTCAAAACTGGCCCGGGTCAGTTCAAACCATTGCAGAGCTGCAGCCCCAGGAGGCAGGTTTGGATCCAAAACTGACCCAAACCCAGGCTTCAGTCCCCCACCAATAGCTCAGTCTGTACATTCCCACTTTCTTTGCCAGTTCTTTTGCAGCCATGTGAGTTTTGTGTGTCGATTTGGATACTAATCCCAGTACAACGCAAGCACCGAAGCAGCAGGGTACCGGCAGGAATGAGTGGCAGAGGGGGAACGCACATACAGAAGTGCTTCGGCAGCTCCTGCCCCTTCTCCTCTTCCCACGCCCCCCCACCCACTCCCTCGACCAGGTGCCCTCTCAGGGTGAAGCTGAATGACTGAGCCAAGCACCCTAAAGGCTGCACGATCCCCCCAACTCACTGCAGCAAATCCAGCATTCAGCAGACTTTCACAAAGAGAATCCACAAGCTCGCTGCTTCCAGGGAGGGAGAACCTCCTTCCTCCCCCTCGCCAATTCACACAAACATTTCTGCTGATTCTGGAGCTCAGCGGACCTCTCTGTAACTCAATTTAACCTCATTAACCCAACACGGGGGCAGGGGGGGAGAGCAGGTCATTTTCTGCTGGTTTAATGTGCTGAGCAGATTTAGCAAAGGATCCAAGGGGCACTAGAGCAAGAGCAGATGCAGGACTGGAGGAGCAGCAGCAGGACCACTGAAAGGGGAAGGAAAAGCATCAGCTGTTGTAACAGTTCAGCTATGTGACTCACCCAGGTTCAGCTGAACCCAGCAGCTCAGGGCAGCCCCACCATGGCTGGCACAAACAGAACTACAGTTCAGAGAAGACTTCAGATCAGCATAACATCAAAAGCAGCCCTGCTGCCCCCTCGCCTGCTTGTGCCCACTGCCATGCCGTCTGTCCTCCCTCTGTGTCAACAAAACAACTACAGAGCCAAGCGGGGACCAACTCAGGGCAGTCACCAGAAAAGTCTGAACCTCGCTGGCTTGGAAGGTACAGAAGGATGCAGGGACAAGGTCAGGGAAGTGGTCAGGAGCACTTAAGCTATGACTGCTCCCCAACGCTTTGCATTCCCAAACCACACCTCTGGATTCACTGTTTAGTACCAAAGTATCATACCTCACACTTACTATGCTGATTTGGGCAACTGTCTGTTGCGTCAAAGCACAATGGTGTTTGAAGTGAAAAGAATACTAGGAATTGTAGTCCTGCAATAGTATAGTGCTCACAGAGCAAAGCAAGTATTCAAGAGCCCTGTTCAGTCCTGTTACTGAGTGTACAAGGATACATCACCCCACTTAGTCATTTAATATGCCATGCACTAAATAATTACTTTAAAAAAGTCTTATTTTCCAGTTTGCAAACTCAAATGGGTATAAAGCAGAGATGTTTGTACCTATCTCTCTGGCTCTAAAACCAAAATAGCACAATAAACAAACAAACAAGTCCCATTTTTCAATCAAGTCAGTATTGATTTCCTCACACAGTGTTACTTGCAAGGAGCAAGGCTTAAAGAATTCAAGACAAGAGTTCATTTTTAATGAAAGCAGAAGAGGATGAATCCGTAGCTATAGTGACCAGATAACGGAAACAGGACATGACTCTGTGTGAGCTTATTCTATAACACATTTTAACCTCATTGATTAAAACCTCCCACTCTGTATTTATAGTCACACTATTAAACACTCTGATCAGATTGCCATCTCGTATGCGTCGCCCAGTGCTGAATTCAACCCACCAGAAAACCTACACCAAAGCTGTGTACTTCAGATCCTCCCGCTGCCCGTGACACAGCTCAGCACAACACCGCGCTCTCTCCCTCCCACCCCCCATCTCCACTTTTTCAGGAGTAACGTGCTGAAGATAATTTGACTATTTAAAGTTTCAGACACATATGCTGGACAAAGATGTGCTTTACTCCGCCCTTAACAGCGTATATTCCCCAACGAAAAAAAAAAAAAAAAAATCACAAAAACCCCCAAGACGTCAGGAGTTTCCACCTAACTGCAGCAAGCCCTGAGCCCGAACGGCCCCTGGAAGCAGACCTTAATGGAAGCCAAGCAGCCACACACGGGCTACCCCGTCTGTCACGGCCACAGCGCACGGCCGTGCCCGCGGGACGCCGGCCATTCAACCCCAGAAGCGCCGAGTGACCCACAGCTTCCCCCGAGCCCCCGCACGCCCGCCCGGGCCGGCACTGCCCGCACAAAGCCCAGCCCGGAGCCGGGGGGCCGCGGGCGCCGGAAGCTGAGCGGGGCCGGGCCGGGCCGGGCTGCGCCTCCCCGGCCCGTGCTGCCCCCTAGGGCTCGCCTCCCGGCCCCGCCAGCGCAGCCCGGCCCCGCCGCGGCCCCCACCGCCCCCGGCCCCCAGCGCGGCGGGGAGCGGCCCCGCCTGCAGACGCCCGTCTCTCCGAGCGGCCGCGGGTCCCCGCCTTCAGCCGCCCCGGAGCGCGGGGCGCGCCTGTCAGCGCCGCCGAAAGCCGCCCGCGCCCTGCCCGCGGCGGGGAGTGCCGCCGGCGAGCTCGCACGCTGCCCCCTCGGCCGGCCGCGGCGGGGAGCGGCCCCGGGCGCCGAGGCGGGACACCGGGCACGGCTCCTCCCGCCCCCCCCCGCCCCGCCGCGCTCCCGGCCCCACAGACCGGCCCCCCCTCCCCCAGCTGAGGGGCACAGCCCCCTCACAGCCCCGGGCGCCCCCGCGTCACCGCCCGCTGACAGGCTGCCCCTGGCACCTCCCACGCGCGGCGGCACCCTGCTCACAAGGCCCACGGGAGCCGCGACCCCCCCAGAAACACACACCCCCCCCCCCCCCCCACGCACTCACCTCCCGGCCGCCCTCCGCGCTGAGTCCCTCGCTGCCGCCGGCGCTGCCCCAGCCGCCACTGGGGGAAAATGAATCATCAAAGGGAAAGGAGCAAGGGGGAAAAAGGGGAGGAAGGGCGGGGGGGGGCAAGCGAAGACTGAGCGAGGGAGGGGCGGAGAGGGGAAGGAAAACTAAGAACGGGGAAAAAAAAAAGCAGCAGCAGTGACAAAAAATAATTCCGAGTGGGGGGAGGAAAAAATGGCGGATTAAAATCCAAGATGGCGGCGCCGAGGGGCGAGCAGAGTAGGGCGCAGGCCACAGGCAGAGCCACCTAGATATCCCTCCGCCGAGCCCCACGAGAAAGAGTCCCCCAGGCTCCCTCGCAGAGACCCCGCGGGGCGGCGGCGAGGACCGGCCGCCGTCGCCGCCGCTTCCTTCTCCTTTTGCTTCTTCTCTGCGGGGAGCCCTCCGTCCGCCGGCCTGCCGAGCCAGGCGCGCCGCTGCGCCGGCCGCCGCGCTTTGAAGTTTCCTCTTCTTTCTCCCGGCGAAGCCCACAACCTCCTCGCCCCGTCCGGGTAGATGCTGCCTGCCCCTGCGCTCCCGGCGGCGGAGGAACACTGCGGCCAGGCGCAGCCTTATGCTGCCGCTGCGGAAGGATACAGCACTCGAAAGAAGAACAGCCCGCCCTCCCCCCCAGCTCCGCGCCCTGCCTTCTCTCCGCGCCTCCGCTTCACACCGGCCGGCGCAGAGGCGGGCCGCCTGCCCGCGAGCCTCCGCGCCTCGCCCGCGGAGGAGGGTCGGCGCGGGTCACAGCTCCCATGACCGCACAGCGCGTCGGAGCGCTGTGGCGGAGGGATTTCGCTGAGAGAAAACAAGGTCCGGACTAGCCCGCGGCTTGGGCCGCCCGGCCGTGTGTGCGGTGAAGAAGTTCCGGCCAGCTCACGCGGTGGAGGGATTCCTCCGCCGGAGCTGCCCTTTAAATGCGAGGTACTCCCCACTGCGGGGGTGAGTGGCCGGTGGGTGTCCGTTGCCGTTCAGTGGCTAGGAGGAGGCTTTAGATGTCACGTCTACCCTGGTGTCTGTGAGGCGATGGCTTGGCCTGCCCAGCCTGAGGGAGTGGGGGCCACAACTTCAGCGCCTCAGGGAGCTCCTGGGCTACGGCACCTGCTTCCCCCGCTGCTGCCTGACAGCGGTATTTAAAAATGGCCCCCGCGGTCTGGAGAGGCTGCAGCGGCGCGTCCTTCTGCGGGGCAGCCCCGCAGCGCGGCCGGGCCGCCCGTTCTCCGCTGCCCCCCCAGCCACGTCTCCCCACGCGTGTTCGCGGCGGGCGCGGGCGCCCCCCCGCGGAGGAGCGCTGCTGGGACCGCGGCTCCGCGCGCCGCCCGCCCCGCGCAGCCCCCGCGGAACAAAAGGCGGCTGCGCTGCTGCGGGACCCGGCGGGGTGGCGCGGCGGGGAGCCGTGCCCGTGCCGCCGCCCTGGGCAGGAACGGGCCGAGCCGAATGCGTTTGTGGGAAGGAAAACTTGCCCATGCCGTGACTGCGGGTGTCCTGTCACACGGCGCTGGTGGCAGCGCGGGCTGGGCTCAAACACAAGTTTTGTAAGTTCACGAGAAGCTTTTACACTATTCGCATTCATTTCAAGGTAACCATAAACGTTTGTGGAACAGATTTGCCACCCAACACCTTTCCTCTCAACAGCTGCTCACCAGGAATACCAAATCCTCAGTTTTATTCATAGTAGGATGCTAAAGTTTTTTAATAAAATGTAATTTTGCGTGGAACTGGGTTTAATTTTGCTTTAATTATGCAAGTGAAACAATATCTGGAAATGGCCTGTGGCCCAACAAATGAAATTGCTAGCTAAATTGATTTTATAATAATTTGTAACAAGAAATTGCCTCTGAAGCAGACATTTTGCATGCCCTGTTGCTAACCCGGATTAACACGGACTTTTACAGTTAAATTACAAATGTCTGAAATATTTCCTTCAAACCAGAATGGACTACTAATAGCATCGAAAGCAGCGATGCTGTGATAGTAACAACGTTTGTATATTGTTTTATAGATGCACCAGGTTGCTCTGTGTATTTATGGGAATGGCTACAGTCATCTCGGAAGTATAGGTATTGCTAGACTGGGAGATGCTGCCTTCAGTCCTAACGGCAACAAGAGTTTTCCATAGCTCCAACGATAGGTGATGAGTCCTTAATGTGGTTGAAGCAGTGCACGCAAAAAACCCTCTTTACATCCCCACCATAGACTCCAGCAGGTGACCTGCTGAAAAAGTCCTGGCTGTGTCTGAAAGGATGTTATTTTTTTTCAAAAAACATTAATCTAAAACTTATTTCCTCTGCTATTCTGGTAACAATTATAAAAGTTAAAGAAAAAATAAGCAGCGTTTCCAGTTTGATTACAGATGGGTTTGTTATTTCTTCTACATTGTAGCATTTTCCCATTGTAGGTCTTTCACTCTATAAAATAAAATACTGTCTTTGAAAATAAGAAAGTTGGGTGGTCAAACCATGGTGGTCAAATCATGATAGGATGCTTCAGGAATAAATTTACTATGTTAAACAATTTTGACTGCCTATGTTTTTTCTGTAAACCAGCAGATACGTGGTGACTACCTCCAACTAAATTTAATTTCAGATATTTATTAATTTTTGTATTGTGAAAGACCCATAAGTAGTTTCAACATCGGTTTCACTTCCTGAATTAATACTACCATATCAGGCTTAACCCTCACCAGAGCATGAAAGGTCTCAGATAATAAACTTTTATTGTTTTCTAATTAGTTATCAAAGGATGGTGACGATGGCATTCTTTTTTAAAGGTATAAAAATGTCATTCAGTCACATGATGATACTCTATATATCTTTGGTGATTTTGTGACTTCTGATGGAGATTTTTTTTCTGATACCGTAAGACTGAAAGATTTCAAGCATACGCCGGGCAATGGATGAGTTTATTTCAGTGTGCATTGGCAAGAATCAGTAGTCTTTAATTCACAAAGTAGTATTCCTAAATTGTTACTGTTGTAAAAATTTGCTTTTTGCTGATCTTCCCACTTTGGGAATAGCAGCTTTTACATTTTCAACATCCCATATATGCTGTGATGGCACAGTCCTAATATCGCAAACATTTTTGGTCATCTAGTTTTCACTGAAAAAATGTAGTTATTAAAATATTTATGTGATGAGTGGTTTTGTAAAAACCGTACCTTTTAAGAAGCAGAACTTGAACTTCAGACTTGAGTTAGGTGTAGAAGCTGCTGCTGCGTTGCAATCTCTGGGGCTTCGTATCGGTCCAGACTTCTGCCCACAGCTGCAGGGTCAGAATCCAGCCCTCAGCCCTAAGCCTCCCTATTCGCAACCACCCCTGCAACAAAACCTTTCCAGTGATATGAAGCCAAATCCAGCTTAAGCTGAAAAAGATACAGCTCTAGCTGAGCAAATGGTGCTTTGTCCCTGTATGCCTGTATGTCCATTCTTACTGTATTTGCAAATCTGACTTAAATACTGTGGCAATGGGTAATTTGGAGGACTACAAACACAAAACCACAATTGAGAAGTCCATCACCTGCTCGACAGTTTTACTGAGCGTTTGGGTTTTTTCGCTCACTTTTATTCTGCAGTACTTTTACATGGACCCAGCATAAGCATTTCTGAAACGGACATCGGGGGGTGTTTATGTGCCAGTAGCAAACCTGAGTTGTCATATATGTTCTGGCTCTTTAGCAGGCCTGCCAGGCTATAAGGCACCTACATGCCATGAACGTTTTAAAGCACACCACGTCTTGTGCTACAACTTATATATAACTTCTGTTGGAATTTCAAACTGGAAATACTGTGCCCAAATCCCTGCTGTCAGTTCTGCCAGTTTTAAGAGCCCACCAGTATCACCCAATGAAGTAGAAGCATGAGAAAACAGAAAGAAATACAAGGAAGGAACCAAAGTGAATCGTCAGGTGTAATGAGCTTGATCTTTCATGTATGGTAGTGTCTTATCTTCTGCTGACAGCAAGCAGATGCTCTAGAGCTGTTATTTTTACTATTGGGAAGAAATGATGTTGTGCAAAGGGGTAACAGGTTTCACATTGCAAACACCACTTTTCTATTGGCATGGGCACATAGAGAATTTGTTTCCTTTGTGTGCTGAGCAAGTAAATATCTTCCTCTGGCATCTTTGAGAGGATCAGTCCCTTCCACCTGTGCAGGAGTGTGGCCTTAAGCACTAGCCGTGGTGCCTCGCTAACCTCACTGTGAGGTGTACCATTGCAATCGATGTGTAACCACCTCTGGCTGATGTCACAAGTCAGTTTTCATAGACTATTACAAACCCAAAGTTGAACACCGCAAATGAGTGTATGTAGAAATAAAATTAAAGATATTTTCTATTAAAATCTTATTAATTTCTCAAAAATGTACATATTCTTAGTAGCAGATGGTCAATAATAGATGATAGATGGCCTCCTCTGTGTAAATTAATGACTGTAATTCACTTGAGGGGATCTGCTGATGTCATAAGCTGCCAGAGTGCAGCTTGAGTGATTTATTAACAGCTGCAGAAATCCTAGAGTGAATTACCCCCTTGTATTCACTTAGGGTCTGCAGATTGTTATTTATAAAATATGGAGGTTTGTATTTCTTCGTTATTGTAGGGATCTTCTGTGACTCTAATACAGGGGCACAGTGCAGAAATGATGAGTATAAAAGCTCAGCTCCCTGTCTGCAGTAAAGGCAGATTTTGTCCTCTAATGCATATCAACAGCAACCCTTTCCTTTATTTTTAAAATAAGCTAATCAGTATCTGCAGAGGTTTACATAAGTCCTATTTTTGTTTTTTTTTTTGCCCCCACCACCAAATACAAACAACGTCAGTATCTTCTGATCCAGGAACCTCTGTCAGTCAATGTAGTCACTGCCTCTGTGCACATTAGGCTATGTCCAAAACAAAAAGACAGAAGAGGGCTGGGTGCTAAACAGGAATAAGTGCTATCTCTAATAATAACGGGATTTTTCTATTTAGGAAGAAGGCAGCAGATCCAGAAGGCTAGAAAAGGCACCTGGAAACCAAAATTCTTTGTGTACAGGGAAAAGACTGTCCCATCTCCTAACAGTATCCCTGTTCAGGGAGAAAATCCTCCCTTTCCTCCATAAAATTCCTTCATGGTGAAAGAGAAAATTTTCTCTGTATGGATCCCCTTCTAAAATGTGAGCATACACAAGCAAATGAAATAATATTAATTTCCATTCCTTTTTTTCCCTCCTAAAAATAGGAGGTGATTAGGATGATACTAAATCCTGTTTCTCAAACAAGGGATACATTTCCAAGAAGTAATGCAAGTTGTAGAGGGAGAGGAAAAGGGAGATGAGAATAAATGATGAAGAGTTGCATGGCAGGAAGGAACAGTCGGAATTCATTTGCAAGTAACTCTGAGTATTATTTTTGCTAAAGATGCAGAATTTCTCGACAGAACTCACAGCGAGTGTTTGGACGCCAGTTAGATTCCAGTGAAAACCCTTCCAGCCTTTTCTCTTCTCCCAGATTAGTTTTGTTTGTTGATAGATTTCACCAGTCCTTGGGATAGTGCTGCAGTTATTGTCCTCAGCAAGGAATACTGCTTTGGTACCAAACAAATACTGCTTTACTCCTGCTTTCCTTCACCGACGTCTGTCTGTCCGAGTGACCTGTCTCTACATTAGAGGTACAAATAGAAGGAAAGTGATATTTGTACAGAAAACAAAGGTTAGAATTTGAAGAAAAACAGACTCCAGAAATTGTTCACTGCCTTGAGGCAAAGCCCTTTGAAGTCATTATGAGTTTACTAATTTCAGTAAGCCTCTTATTGCTCTTACAGTGTCATGGACAAAGCCCAATCACATCAGGATCCCACTATGTTAGATATTATATAAATGCAGAGCAAGGTATCAAGAGACAGGGAAAAGCCTTTTTTTTTCCACCTTTTTTTTTTTTCTGCTTTATGGAATGAAATGCTGTCCTTTGGATGCTTTTAAAGTTGCTTATGGATTCATAGTAGCATATATGCAAAAGCTCGCCTTTTCTTGCTTACCTTTAACTGTGTAGGAACTATACGTAGAGCAGATGACCAGCTGGACCACAGTCTCTCCATGATTTGCAACTTCCAGGTCAGTTCTGAAACAGGCTCCTTCATTTCCTCTCAAATTGTATCTGAATCCATCTCTTTCCTTTTCAAACTGAAGTTAGGTTGGTTGGCGTTTTTTAACTTGTTTCTATGTGTCCACTGACTTACTTCGGACCCAGTTTTTATGAAGGATGCTGTGCAAAAAAATGAGAGCTTGGTAAGTATCACCCTTAATTTGTATTGATCTCTCATTTTCATGCTCTGGAGGGAGGAGTTGTTACTGTCTTCCCAAAGCTCCATTGTCATTTAGAGATTCATTATATTGGCAGGGATTTTTCATTTTCTTTTGTCATACCGACAAGGAAGGCTACTAGTTCTGTACGAGTGATGTGCTTCAGCACCTCTCACTTGTCTCCTTTTAGAGCCAGGCTTTTCCTCCCTGTACAGACTGGCAGATCAGTGCGAGACTGTGGGGACCCAAGGAGTTAATGATGTACAGTATTTCTGCCTGTTCCTGCATTATTTCTGCAAGTTCTGAGACAATTTGCTCCATAAACAACACCAAGCTGCCTGATGCTCTCAGTCCCCCAATTCCTCTAAATGGCAAATTAGAGGTAGTTGTTACAACTGATCTACTCCTGAATGACTACCATAAGAAACAATGTACTATGTGTTATCTATAGATTGATCCATGGTAAATAGCAGTGGATGGGGTTCTGCTATGCAGTCTCTTTGGGTTGCCTAGACTGCACCTGTTACAAGAGAGTAAGGAACTTCATTCATCCGCTACAGATTTCTGAACCCAAAATGATGGTATTCGCAGTTCTGTCACTGAACAGAGTCTCCAGCCATGTGAAGAGCAATGAGATGCTTTGTTTCAAGTGGTAAAACAAAAACAAACATATTTTTCACCTTGCAAGCTTTGTTACTGTAGAAGTGTTTTTTGTTCGGTTGTTTTTTTTTTTAAAAGTACAGGATCATGGAAAATTTCTGATGGGTACTGATCTGATTCCAACAGAGCATGCTGATTGAGGTGTTATTTGTCCATATATATTACCAGTATTGATTATCTCACACCTGGAAAAAATAGTGTCTGTTTCTAAATTAATCCAAAGGGCAGAAAAAGGGCAAAAAAGGACCCAAAAATGGGCTTGTTTTATATTTTGTTTGCAGATTTTCCTGCACTGACACTGTTCTGCTCATTATCCGATTATAGAACCTAATAGTAATTTCTTCTCGTCACTGCTTTTGGTTATATTGGAGATATATATGGATATTCATCTTTCTTCCTCTCCTACCAGAGTCCGGCAAGCCTTCAGTTTTCTCCTGGTGGAGAGTAGTTCTCAGGTGCATTTTTTTTATTTCATGGGATGCTCGCTCCTTTTATGCTCCATCAGTTCTAAAGAGTTACCTCACAGTGAGCACTGGATCCACATGCAAATCATGTATCCCTTCTGACATAAACCACACAGGCACTTTGCCAAGAGTAAATCCCATGAGAAGCGCATGAAATCAAGCACGATGTTCTGTTTTCCCTGTGGACACCTCAGGCTCCAGCTATTGCTCCCAGACAGGCTGCTTTACCCAGCAATGGTGCTGTGAGGAGAATAATTTGTGTGCTTGTAATTTTAACTTCATGTCCCAGGGCTGGCATAAGAATTTTTCCTCTCCTGGAAAAAAAAAAAATAGAAAAATGGAGCATTTCTGTCAAGTGACAAAAAATAAGTTGAGTGCATCTCTGCAGCATTCCCATCAAGCAAAATGGAGTTTACTGTGTTCATGACTTGCTTGAAAAGGGAAAAGGTTGTCTTCCACCACGTGATTACACATTTCAGAAGCATGCAAGAGGTTAATTTGGGGGAGGGGGAGGGAAGGATGAGGAATTAAACAAGTTCTGTCCTTGTCTGCTTCATTCATCTGTTTTTGGGAAGAATAAAAAGTATGAGCTGAATCAAGTTTGGACTAGAGTATATATCAACACCTGCAACAAAGGAAAAGGGCTTGGGATTTAATATGTGCAACTATCGAGCATCTTTTTTTCTTGCAACTCTGTTATGATGGAGGCTAGCATCTTACACAGGTAGCTTTGAGACCAGGTTGGAAGGAAGCCAGAAAAAATGTTCTTTAAAAGCCAGCCAATTTTTGTTAGGCGTTTGGATGCAGTACCAGCTATCAGTTATGTGGGCAAAACCACTTTGGTTTTATTTGAGGTTGAAAAACATACACCGACCGTGGTGTTCCCCTGGTGATACAACTCTATGGGTGCAAAGTATCTGCTTTGCTGTACCACCCTTAGAATTCTGCAGATGGGAGTGTCACACCATTTTACAGGACATTGGCCCTAAAAGTACTTTCTCAGCTTCAGGAGATGTTCATGAAGGTCCAAGGCAAATTCACTGTGTAGAGATGGAATTTTCTGTGACTTTCCCTTTGGTTTTCCCAATCAGTAGCCATTTAAGGTGCCAAGCTTAGGCATATTGAGAGAGGTTGTTGCTCTGCTCTTGCTGTAATTAGAGATCGCTGTAAAACGTCACAAAGTGGGCACTCTGTCTCTATCTGCTTTTGAAAATTTTGGTCATAATGCCCAGTTGGCTATTTTGTTTGTGCAATGGTGGGTTCTGCTAGAGTCTCTGGGATAGATAATGAGTTACTTTGGTTACTAAGAAGAAAGAAAAATAGATCATTTGTCTATGCTTACTTTTGAGGCTTTTACTCAGTGTGCCTGTGATAAGAATGTATATCTCAGTGCAATGGAATTACAGCTCTGATAACATCCCTTCCTTAAATGTGATAGAAAGTCTCACTGGACTCCAAAGAGCAATGCAATAAATCTGCCTCAGTTATTATTACTTCAGGAGCTGTCATAATTTACCTGCTTCCTTGTGACTGTAAAACACATTGAAATATGTCACTGGAAATGGCCTTTTCACTCTCCTTTCAGCTCTGTCTAGAACTGAAGTTTGGAAAAAACCATCTGGCTACTGTCATGGATGTATATGGAGGTGGCTTGATGTCTCTGTTCTAAGCTTTGGAAAGACTGTGTTATTCATCAAGGCTGAATGGAAGGCAAGACATGGAAATTTTGGCTGTATGCATTTTTTCATACAGGCAAGTGAGAATTTACCAACACATCTGGAATGGACTTTGCCTTGGCAAGAAGGGTTTTTTGGCTTGAAAGTGGTTTTTTTCTCCTTTATGGGTGCCATCCTGATTACTTTGGCGTTTGTGTGAAACTGCAAAATGGCAGATGTAAGAGGCAGGATTGCAAGTGCTGAACTTGGTGAGCGGGGCTAATACTTTTAGTGACAGAAGGATGGGATCAGACAAACTTAAAAAATCGGGATATAATGTGTTCTAGGTGTGCCTGCTTGTTCTTCTGAGGGGCATCTGAGAGGCGGAGAGGAACAGAGAAACTTCTTCAGTGATGCACCAGGATAAACAAGGAGTTTCCATGTTCGGGGTTACTGAGAACATGGTTGGAGTGATCAGAGCAGATGCTTGCACACATGTCTACATACAGAAAGCAAATCAATCTTGCTTCTCCCTTCTATGCTTTGATGTCCTTCCTCATTCCTATTACCTGAATGCAAGAGAACATCTGACGATACGGGAAACTCCTTGAAACTTCTTAATATTGAGGGGTAGCCCCTTTTTCTTTTAAGGAGATCCTGGCTTTTCTAGTAAGTGGCTTTTCACATGAAGAGGAACTTTGTGGTTCTTCTGCTTTCAGCAGTGCATCGTACCATCCTGTCAGAAAGCTGCTTCTCTAACAGATGTCTGCCAACATGAAAGGTCATATCAGCCTGACCTGCCACAAGCAGAGAATGACTGTTCTCTCTGAGGGATTCAGAGCCAAGTTTATCAATGCGGCCTTCTTCGCATCCCAATTACCCTGGAAAAAATAACTACTTGCTGGCTGGCAGACAGCTGATAAATTCTTAGTCCCAAGAAAAGGCTACTAGGTTCAAATCTGTAGGGAACATGGCAGAGGGGTTGGCAGGGAGGAGCTGCCTAGGTGGTTGCAGGATGCACACAGCTTGTGATTTTTAGGGAAAGTTGAAGACAGTGGGAAGGCCCTGGTTTCACTGAGGACCTTGAGGGTAAGAGCAATGCCTTATTAAATGTCTAATTAGGCTGATAGACTCTGCCTTATGTACCCACAACAGAATTCCAGGCTCAAAAGCAGACATTAAGGACTGCCTTGTGTTCATGTGCATAAAGGGCACTGTGTGTAAGCCCCAGCTGCCAAAGATGTTGCTGCATGTGCAGCGTTGCGCTGAATGCAGAGGGGTTCGTATACCTTGACAGCAAACCGTGAAGGTTTTCCTCAGCTGCTTCAAGAAATACAGTGAGTTTATTCTTCACTTTGAAACAGTTTCTGTGCTGAAACTGGGAAACACAGAAGAATAATAATCCTTTTTCCAGTCCAGCTTTGCTTTTGGTAGTGTGCTCATCTCCACGAGAAAGCAGAAGAGCTGACATGTAAGAGCAACCCCTTTAAAGGACTGCACAACTGAAACCAGAACTTGTTCTTTTATTATAGCTCTCTGATAAGTTTGGGCCTTTTTTCCATTACGGTCAAATAATACAAACTTGCTTTAATATTTCATAGTAACACCTAATATCTGATATAGGTATGTTCTTGGCTTCTGCCATCCTTTTTGTCCAGAAAGTATAGATACACAGAACAGATCAATGATTTCAGTTAAAATATAGATGCTTAAAAAAAATAAAAGGTTAAAACCTGCTTAAAGTGATATTTGGGTTGCAAATAAAGCTTAATGTTAAACTCCAAAATTCTAGCTCACAAGGTCCTGTTCTGCATCAGCTCCTTTGTGAGGCTACAGTCTGTATATGGTCCCCAGTCTGCCAGGCCAGTTGCACCCCATAATAGCCACTAACCTGTTCTCTAGGCTTTTTTCCTTTTCATCCAGTATCCATTAAGTGTAGCAGGCAGGGCTAGTAGAACAGAGTTGGGCAGTCTCATGCATCCTTGCCCCAAAGAGGCCACTTCACAGTGATGCCCTCTCCCTCCTGTCATTGTCTTGTCAGAGCTGCTCTGACCATCTGGTGCTTCTCAGGTTGGGAAATACTCTTAAGGCATCTCATGTTGCATCTTTGAACCTAAGCTCTGTGTGTGAATTTCAGGTGATACCTTCTGCATTCCCATAGAAATGCAGATACTTCTTTTGCATTCTTCTTCCAGTTGCTTTGTGTTGGGGATGAAACTTTAGATGACAACCATGTTTAACAAGCAAGCAGAAGTGGTCTAGTTACAGTCCCTGTAAGCTCTTAAAAGACAAATGGCCCCTCCTGACTGAGAAGTCATCAGTCTAGAAGCAATCTATTTATTACTTAAATTAGACATAAAAAAGGAAAAAAAGGAACAAACCTCTCTTAGCTGTTGATTTTTTCCTCATATGTTTGTTTACTCAAGGCACAAAAATGTGTTTGGTTAGAGTACGAGTAAGTGGTATTCGCAGGACTAGCAGAGGTGGTTCTACTTTTGGTGAAAAAGTAGACTGCTACTTTCAGCAGCATTTTGTAGCTAGTATCTAAGTGCTGTACTACTGAGTTGTTCTGCTAGAGCATGTTCTAGCCCATATTCCTCTCCGCTATGTCAGGGAATGGAAACTCCACAGGTCATAAGCCAGTAATGTAGTGATTTCAGACAGATGATATCAGACAGATACTATATAGCAGACATTTTGCAAAATCCTGCTCCCTTTGTCTAGCTGTTCATCTGTCTGTTTCTTGATGTGGAAAGTTTTGTTCTATCTTGTGGGTAAGATGATTTGATTTTTATTTGAATGTTCAGTTTCTTTGGAAGCAAAAGGTTTTCTGAAATGAAGTTTTACAGAGGGAATCTATTAATGGACTGCGTGTGCCTCTAACATCTTGTGGTGAGACAGTAGGTACACAGGACAGACTGGCAGCGCCCTTTTTTTGGGCGGGGGGCGGCACAGAGTCAAGCTTGTTTTCAAACAAGGTATTACTGGATCCTTGTTTGCTCTCTTGCTGTTTGCAATCTTATTTATGATTCTACTCTTAATCCTCCTATTTTAGGAGAGAATTGTGAGGAAAGGTGATTCATCCCTCACAATGCCTGGCAACCTCTGACTCTTTGGAGCCTGGTTAGTTTGTGTACCCTGTACAAAGCTGGGTGACTGCATTAGTTTTGTGGCTGCCTGTTGACGACACTGATCCTTTTGGGACATCTCTCTCTGATTCTCTTGGCCACAGAGGTACTGACATGCTTGGACATCATGGCAGGGATATACATGTTCTTTAATGGCCTTATTCTTTACTTTTTGGCAAAAGATACTAATAAGCTTCACTTACCTTTTTGACTCTGTCATCTTCCTCTACCATCTCAAAGTGAATTAAGAATTGTAAGTTTTTCTGTCAGCCCCTCCTCAGTGCTGGAGCCATTTCAAGGTAACAGTGAGGCCATATAGGTCATGCTGTCTCCGACACATTAAAGGCAGCCATATTTCTTGTTTTGGTTTGTTGGGTTAGTTATGCAGTATCCTGCTGGCAGCAGGGGCCTGGATGCAGATAAGGTGGCCACAGCTGTCAGCAATGAAGTTACGTTAGGAATTTGGAGAAAACTATGGAGCAGCAGTCTGTGCTTGTCCCACCTGAAGGATGTCACATGAACTGTGTGTTCTTCATATGTCTGTGCCTTAGGACTAGCCATGAATTCAACTGATATGATTGCCCATTGGCTGCAGAGTGTTTTCCTCAGGAAACAACTATTTGTGCTGTGCAATCTCTGCTGGCTTGTGGATTGTCAGATGGAATGTGATGCATGAAGCCCTAAATGGGTTGATTCCTGGTTACCTGAAGGAGACAGACTGATACTGCTGCTTACAAGACTGTTTGAGGTATCTGGGCTAATAGACTCTTCAGTCACAAGACAGTTGCCAGAGAAGGATCTAGGACTTTTCTTGAAAATGAATTTCTGATGAAATGTGTTTCCCTCATCAGGTTATCAGGTTGGTACAACCCTAATTTATTGACTTTCAGTTCATATTTTGAGTCTGTACTTGTTTTCCTGAACCCTTAAAAATAGGAATGCCTGTGTGCATGCATTTGCCCAAAGTTTCCTAATGCTCTGAACAGTGGGGACTTGGACATGCTGCCTTCTGTGGAAAGCTGGTCCTTGTAATACGTTCAAAAATGTATTCTGTAACTGCTTAATATTCACCAACATTTAATAGGAACATCCTGATATCTACTACAAGCTCTGAACTTAGAAAACTGAGAACTAAAGAGAGACCAGGGACTGTCTCAATATTGACCTTCTGAATACCCATTTCTTCTTGCTCACTGCCCCAAATTCTCTCTTTCCTATAGCAGAGCAACATGACCATCTTACTTGCCCTCTGCATTTTTATAAATATGAAAAATTATCAGGTTATTTTTATTTAGCTGTTAATAAAACCCTCTTTCTGATTTCTTGCAGGCTTCTTTGGAAAGTTAAGCCTCTCATAAAACCCTCTAACACTGATTTGGAAATTTAATGATGTTTTTGCTTCAGAGATTATGAAAACCAAATTTCTTTGTGAGGGAGGGAGAAGGGGAAGGGAAGCTGAACTTTTGAAATCAGTCTCCTGCACTGAGGAAGGCCAGCTAGAGCTAGGTTCATGAATAAAACTTGTTTTTAAGGAGCAAATTTTCTAAGTAAAGGAAAAGACAAACTGTAATTGAGGGCTACCATCCAAAGAAGTTCTTGAGGCCAACATCAGCAAAACTTTTGGTTCACTACCACAACCCAGGCACAGTTGCACTGTTGTAAAATAACTGAGGTGGAAGAACATTATCATTTACCTCCTTTATGAATGCTAAGTATGAACATACACAGTTGCCCATTCTGGGTGACTGTGACAGTTTTTTGGGGATGACAATGTACAGACAGGACATTACCCTCACCTTTATCCAAATCCATAAAAATCTCTCACCACAGAGTATTCACATGGAGGAGCTGCTGATATTGCTTTCAGAAGGAAGGATAAGTGTTAAGGCTTTGATCTGATAGCTGTAAGACCAGATCTTTGCCCTTTTCACCCCTTCTATGCCATTCAGTTAGTTTCTTTTAAAACCTTTATGCTAGCCTTACATATTTACCTACAGCCACACATCAAAATCAATACCTTCTCTTTAAAATTCTGTGTTACAGTACTGGAGAGAATTTCCAAAGGGAACACTGGGAAATTGGAGATTAGTTCACAAGTAAATATCTGAGGTCTGGTGCCAGAAGGCTATTCTAGTTTCATAAGGACAACTTCATCATTTTTGCTCTTATGTATGTCAAAATCATAACTGAATGATTCTTCCTTATGATTATAAAGAAATCTGACTGGGATGCTTTTCTCTTCTTTCTTTCAGTGGCAGCTTCTGGACTGTTAACACAGTTGGGGAAAAACCTAGTCTAATCAGCCTACACAAGACCAAATGCATCTTCCATCTTGGTCCCCTGGGTCATACAGAGCTCTTCTCTGCATTGTTCCTCCTGATGCTTAATCTAACCTGCTGTGCAAAAGAGGCTGCTCTAATTGTGTTTGCTCGCTACACAAATCTGTGTGGCAAACAAAGATTTTGCCATACTTTTCATTATGCTAGAAATCTTAACAAAACACTTTCTCAACTAATGGATTTTTCTCCCCCAACAATTTGGGTCCAGCTGTTCATTTAACAAATAATGGTGTTGCTTTTTTTCTTTTAGCACCCTCTAATAAACCAAGAGTAAATTACTGACTGACCTACTTACTGGGATTGCTTAAATAATCCTCAATGTGGCAGTATAATTTGATGCCTTAAAATACAGGGCACACAAGTTGCAAGTTAAAAGAAGAAATATTGAATGTTAATGAAAACACAATTGGGTAACATAATAGCCTGAGGGATATTCTGTTTCATATCTAACGTCCCCCTCCTTTTTTTTCCCCCCTTTATCTGCAGTATTTTGTTCTCCCCTCTCGTAGATGAATTAATTCCTGAATCTCTGAATGAACTCATCGAAATACTAATGATCTGGAGCTAAAATAAGAAGTTTACAAAAAAGATAGATGTGTTTTCTGTCTTGAACGGGTAGTATGTTTTAAACAGAGGATGAAATGCATGCTTGCATTACACCATTTCTTGCTTTGTGCATCTCTCTGTATCTCTGCAATTCCCAGTGATGGCCCCATTTAAAGAAGAAGAAAAGTATTTCAGGAGTAGGGGGAAACAATAAGATACTAAGTATTCTTTTTTAAAGGCAATGGAAATGGTTCAAAGTAAACAGCCTGGGCAGTCATCTTCCAGATTTAGCAAAGCAGTTTAGGAAGTTCTACCTAATAAGCATTTTGTGTTACAGATTCATGTTATAGCACTGAATCTAAATTTCTCTAGATCAGGAATGACTGAAGTCTGTATTTGTATTTGTCTGTTTGGGATGATTTCTTTCAGTAGTAACTAAGATATGAGAGAGAGATGCTGTCCTGTCAAAATTCTCTGCTGTTTTTTCTTTCTACCTTCTTCCTATTATGTTGATTTGAGTCCCAATATTATAAAACATTAACATGTAGTGCACACTACTGCTTACCTACATAAATAATTATCAACTAACTCTAAGCTTCATATATGACAGAGTTGCAGTTCAAATCTTGACAAGGATGAATCTACTTTTCATTATTTCTGCGTAGGCATGCCAAGCTCCCAGTGGTCTCTGACTGAGATACCTTCAAGGTAATTGTATTCTTCATAAATATATAGAATTTTATAACAGAATTTGACCTGAAGTTCCTGAGCATGGCTGAATTTCAGAGATGCTAAATGCATGTCCTGGTCATCACTTTGAATATGTTACTTCATCACAAATCCATGAGTAATGAGATTTCTAATTTCCACTTAGTTGCGTAAGCAACGTTTTAGGATTTGGGCCTTGGTGTGTACGCCACTGAAGACTTCCAGAGAATGTGTGGTTACTGGTAAAGAAAACAACGTTGCAACTTCAGCTCTGCAGAAGCCTTTGCTGATACCTACAATCTTGTCTTACACAAGGACCATTTATTACACAGATAGGAATTCTCTCTAGCTGGGTTTGTTGGATTTCTGATCTAACAAGAACAAGTGCCAGTTGTCTTCTTAAAAAAAATTAATGTCTGATCCAACATGCTTTACTTTGCCAGAGGGAGGGCTCTATTGAATGAGAAAGACCTAGAAGGGAAACTGAGAGAAAACATGAGAGCAACTTGGAGTGGTTAGAAAAATGTCTCAAATCTGCCTTAGCAACTTTCAACAAAGAACTGGGAGCATCTGCATTAAATTGAAATGCTTGGTCACTTCAGTGGCTGTGGAACAAGGCTCAAAATTATCTAGTGATAGCACTGTGAACTCTCAGCTTTTGATTCTAACCAGGAGTTGCATTTACGTTCAAACAAGACAATGAGAAGAAAGGACTAAATAAAGAAGAACTTGGCTATACTACAGAGGTTTGATAACTATCTGGTGGTAGTTGAAAAATGCAAAGAGAGAAGTTGTGGAGCCAGGTTAATTCACAGGATATCTTTACAGAGGAATTAGAAACAGCTTCTCTTGCTTAATTTTAGGACCTATGTACTGCTGTCATGTTGTCTAGGAGACTGTTGAATTATCCCATGAAGAAAGTGATGAAAGCTTTGTTATGAGTCATGTAAGACTGGACTGAAAAAGCACTAGAAAATTTTACAGAAGCAATTGGGTATTGGCCCTAAATGGGGAAGACTCAGTCGATTCAGCAATCTTTATTTCGATAGTGGAGAGTAGAAGAGAAGAGGAAAGGAGAAACAAGCAAAATGCATATGATGCCACTCAGCTGCATTTCTTCATCCGCTCAGGATCACAAGTATTTAGTTAGCATTACTGACACAGGTTTGCTGTAACACCTAGCTCCTTGTTCAGCAATAGGCACTAGAACAGAGCTGTTAAATATTAAGTGCCAAAACTATGCAAAAATCAGATGGAAGATTAAAATCCAAACCTCCTTTGCCTAAACAAACACTTCTTGCCTGCTCTTTCCAATGAGTTTATTCTGGAATAATGATCACAGAAAGATCTTGGTTGTATGTCCTTATAGTAAATACTATGAAGTCTGTTGAATTTTTGGCATTCTTCCTGTTAGTGTTTGTCTTCAGTGAAACTCCACAGAGATACTTGAACTAACTGCAGAGTCGAAGGTGTAAATTAGCCTGTATGTATGCTGCTTATGCTTTATGGCTTTCAGGATCTGAGTTAGCTATTTTAATACTTCATGCTAGGATGACATTGGAAGCCCATGAGTCTTCAGTCTCCATTTTGCTGTGAGGTTTTTCCTATGGCATGGCCAGTTTGAACTGGGTTGTTCCCAACTTTTCTGTGTTCCATGGTGAATATGTGTTATTGGTTTTAGCACTGTGAAGTTCTGGAAAGAGACAGCAGAAATCTTTCATTGCATCACCCTTTCTTATGCAGCAGGGTGTCTGTAAATGTAATAGACATGCCAAATGAGAAGTGTTTCTTCAATTTGTGAAGAAACAAGAAAGACACTGAGGTGCTGGAGAGAGTCCAAAGAAGAGCAACGAAGCTGGTGAAGGGTCTGAAGCACAAGTCTTTTGAGGAGTGGCTGAAGGAACTGGGGTTGTTTAGTCTGGAGAAAAGAAGGTTGAGGGGAGACCTTATTGATCTCTCCAACTACCTGAAAGGAGGTTGTAGTGAGGAGATGGGTGTTGGTCTCTTCTCCCAAGTAACAAATGATAGGATGAGAGGAAATGGCCTCAAGTTGTGCCACGGGAGGTTTAGACTGGATATCAGGAAAAATTTCTTCACTGAAAGGATTATCAAATATTGGAACAGGCTGCCCAGGGAAGTGGTTGCGTCACCATCCCTGGAGGTATTTAAAAGACATGTAGATGTGGTGCTTAGGGACATGGTTTAGTGGTGGACTTGGCAGTGCTGGGTTTACAGTTTGACTTGAGGATCTTAAAGGTCTTTTCCAACCAAAATGTTCCTATGATTCTATGAAAAGAGGAGGAGGAGAGGATTTTCTCAGCAGTAGCAGGAACAGGGTTTTTCACACTTGCATGGTCTACTGAGACAGGTTCCTTCTTAATTTCCATGCCAGAGGTCAACAGGTGGAAGATCACATCTCTCAGTGGGAAAACCTGCTCTGAGAGACTCCTTCCAAGTGGTTTGAAAGGGTGTGGTTGTATGTGCAATTCCTAGCAAGTGCAAGTTGCACTTCTTTACTTCACTGGGCACCCTCTTGAAGTCTTCAGGAGTAAGGCAATGCCCTACCTGAGAGGAAGCAGGCAGAGAAGACAGTATTTAGAGCTTCTTCAGGTCTGTGGACAAGATAAATTAATGCACTGGGGACCAGAGAGGTAATGCAAGGGAAAAAGAAACACAAATTAAGTAGTCAAGAGAGTACGGTTCCATGTTTAGGCTAGAAATGTTGCTAGGATGTCCTGTGGGCTCACTATGGCTATGGACTCCAGTGGTGTTTCCCATCATATCACACTAGAGTCTATCCAAATGGATAGTGTATATAATCCCCAGGACACTTTAAGGGACTTAAACTTGTACTTTGTCCATCTTTTCTTTTTCCTTAGAGCAGCTATGTCCTAGGCTTTGTGAATAAATTGTGAGAAGAGATGTCTCCTTCTGAGACACTTGTCTTGTACTTGCAAGAGAAGGTAACCTCCTTTGCTACTCCACAGCGGACTGTTCTGCAGTGAAGTATGTGTCTTGACAAAGAAGAAAAAAAACATGCTCTGGCAAGGAATACCTCCTACGAAACGGGTGTAGTGGTGCATAAAAAATACATGTATTGTGAAGAAATTCCCATTGCTACATGGACCTAGGGGCATAATTGCAGCTCAAGTCAATGGCTACATAAGGCAGAACATTAGAATAAGCAACATTTCCCAAGTGAACATAGGAATCTGGCTCAAGAAAGCTTGAGCTGTGCAAAGTAGACCTCATTTTATCCAACAGGTGAAACCCTAAACTGTTATTGGAGCATCTGGAAATGGGTGATTGTCTCTAAAATCAGGAGAGAGAACAGATTTTTTTCCTGACCCACACCAAAGCAAAAGGTTTTTTCTGACCCACGCTTGTTTTCCTGAAGTAGCCAGTCTGAAACCTTGTGCACATAGCTTCTAAAAGCTCTTGGAAACTCGGTGTCTGCTAGTGTGAGGAGATGAAGCAGAGCACTAATTTAGTGGCCCTTAAGAGCCTGGAATGGTGTAAAAGATGATCCTCAGTGTGTTATGGGGGAAAATTTGTATTTGCTGTGATCTAATCTCTTGTGCTCAACAGTCCAGTGATTTCATTTGACAGCTGAGAGGAAATGAAGAGTGTTTGGTCTTAGATCCAAGAAGACATTTACTGTAAGAATTGGGAGGGCAAGCCACAGGGGCCAGAGATGTTGTGTATGGGTTTTGTCTATTACAGTTTTCAAAAGGACATAATTTTACATTTTGACAGTTTGAGATTTTTTAAGCCCCTCCAAAAATCCTTGCTACAGTATTGTATCTATTTGTAGCACCTGGACACCAACACTATTAAATATACAGTGTAGCAGAAGTTGGGCACTCTCCACCTATTTTGAGTGCAGCTGCTATTCATTTGAGAACGTGTACTTAGCTAAGCCTGGAAGTCTGCTGTGGGCTGCACAAGCACCAGGCTCCTGTTCTGAATGGCTAGCAGTCTTTCAGTCTGAACAAAAAGTTGGAGAGAAACAGGGAGTGAAGGGACTAGTTCCAGAGCGCTGCAGAGCTGGGCAAATCTGATCCTTACTCCGGTCCTTTGCTGACTTGGCCACGCTGCTTCCTCAGACTATCCAGGGAGCAGGGCAGTACCAGCCTCTGCCAGGGTACAATGCAGTTGCACGCAGAAGTGCAACAAGTCAGGCAGCAGGCGGGATGCAGTGTGAAAACAGGATTGCTTAATTTGAACTGACAGCATTTGATGCAACACATCAGAAGCTATAAGGGCCAGGAGGCATTTCTTTTTAGCCGGACTGTTGATGTCAACTTGGATAGCAGATGCTCCAGCTAGATTACAGAGGCAGGACAGAAAGGATCTTGCTTTCTCACAATACCTACTTGCTAATTTTACTGTTTTCCCCTAGCGTTCTTGGCTTTCTCTTATGTTACACTGAGACCTCTGCAATTTTCATATGGAAAAGTGAAAACGTGTGCAATCCTACTTCTGCATCACTTTTCTTACAGAGAGGCAGGATTGGCAGGAAAATTGAGGTTAAATATTTGCACTTTCTTGCTTTCCATTTATTTCAGGAATCAGCACGCACCTGCACATATGCACATGTTGAAATCCAAAGCTGGATGTCCAGTACTCAAGATTCATACCATACTTTGATTGTGCCTTGTGCAGTCAGATTATATTCAATGATACGATGCATGAAGTGGCAGATAGAAGCACTCTGTGGGGACTGTCACTTGGAGGTGGCAATCCTAGCAAAACATTGGCAGGAATGCATATTTTGCAGCCCTGCATAAACCCTGGCTCTCACTGGAATCTAAATCTGACCTGCAGGAGTAAGGAATTGCTACATTTTAAATAAACTGAGGTAACTGGAGAATGCTCAAGTGCTGACCTTCCTCTGTTTTGGACCCCCACTGCCCCAACTCAAGGAAGTCTATTCTGAGCTTGTCAATTAATACATAATCATACTGCTTATTGAAGGAGACAACACACTGGCTATTAAATCTCCTACTCGCTGATGGATTTCCGTGTATTTCTCTCTGTACTCAGCACTGGTGAGGCCACACCTTGATACTGTGTCCAGTTCTGGGCCCCGTACTTCAAGAAAGATGTTGAGGTGTTGGAGAGAGTCCAGAGGAGGGCGACCAAGCTGGTGAAGGGTCTGGAGGGTCTGACCTATGAGGAACAGCTGAGGGAGCTGGGATGGTTTAGCCTGGAGAAGAGGAGGCTCAGAGGTGACCTTATTGCAGTCTACAACTACCTGAAGGGAGGTTGTAGTGAAGTGGGAGTTGGCCTCTTCTCCCAGGCAGCTATTGATAGGACAAGAGGACACAGCCTCAAGCTTCGCTAGGGGAGGTTCAGGTTGGTCATTAGGAAGAATTTCTTCTCAGAAAGGGTCATTAGACATTGGAACGGGCTGCCCAGGGAGGTGGTGGAGTCACCATCTCTGGATGTGTTTAAGAAAAGACTGGACATGGCACGTAGTGCCATGGTCTAGTTGACTTGGTGGTGTTAGGGCAATGGTTGGACTCGATGATCCCAGAGGTCTCTTCCAACCTGATTGATTCTGTGATTCTGTGGATTTGTTGTTGTTGCTGTGGCTGTTAAGCAAAATACATAATTTTTACTTTCCTTTTACTTTGGTCTCTTGGAGGTTGTTTTAGCATGTTCAAGTTGCTTTTGGTATCATGGCTTGGGTAGTTTCTGTACATTACTATTATTACGGTACAGCCTGGAGAAAAACTTGGGGTTAGGGTGCCATAGTAGAAGGCAGTGTATGTACATATTAACTGCTTCTCTGCAGTGCTTTGTTCTTGCAAACTTGCTCTTGCAAGATACAACTCAAAGAATGACAGAAGAAAGTGAGACTGAGAAGTCACTTGCTCTAATGGCCAAGACAACTATCAGCAGAGCCAGACTCAAAAAGTCCAGCTCCTAGACCCGGACGTTAGCTGGATGTTAGCTCGTTGGTCTGTGAGGCCACTGGATGCCAATAAATCACATGTGGTCACCCCGCAGGTGAGTCCGGTCTTGTGGATTTGAATTAGCTGCCAGTTATCATGTAGGAGATGGACAAGGGGAATGTTTGGAGGTGGTGATGATGTGATTCAGCAGCAGAGGGAAATTCCTTATGTCCCCTCCCAGATACTTCTGGAACTGCAACAAAGAGGAGACAGACTTTTTCCTTGTCACATCCTAGCCAAAAAAAAAACCCCTTGCTGACTCACTTTCAGCCTATGGTTTGTTTGTGAATAAACAAACTGAGGTGTGGAAATTAGTTACTGATCAGCTGGGGTTTTGCTCCTGTTCTTGATGTCCTGGATAGCTGTTGTTTTTTCATCCGGGAAGACTGTAGTAAACGAGTAAGAGGCAGTTCCTTTGTTTATGCAGTTTGCATCAGTATGCGGCTATTGGTATGAAAAGCAGCCATTCCCTGAGCATCCCGACTAAACAAACCTTTAGAGCAAAGTGCTTAGAAAGAGCAAACGAGAAGTGCAGACTTGGGGTGGGGGTGGTGGGTGAACACTGGTTTTTAATTTACACTGATATGTCTTCGACCGCCTAGGAAAGAGTTAAACGCCAAAATCTCCTGATCCTTTTTTCACCTCCCAGGGTTGTGCCTTACAATAAGAAAGGCTCCTGTCCGCTTTTGAAGAAAAGAAGTTTAAAACCACGGTGGCTAGGGATGACCCCAAACTCTGTCTGGGGATGGCCCCATGCTCAGCAGAGCCCGGATTCAGCAGGACTGAGATGCAGCCAGCATCAGCAAGACAAAGGCAGAGATAATGAAAACGGGAACTAACCCAAAGAATTAAGGGAACCGAGCAGCATCTGATGAGAGCTGAAAGGAAAACCCGGCTGGTGTTTCTGAGTCCTGTGTGGTCGCTTCCACTGCAAGTGATCCGCCTCATTGCAGGATGCCAGGAGGTGAGGACAGGACAAGCAGGTCCCACCTCAGTAGATCCCATCTCAGTCACAGCATAACGTGCTCCTGGCCAGCTACAGGAGGGGAAGTGATATTAATGGAGTTTTTCCCCCTCTGGCAGAGTTTTGCAGAGAGATGTGAAATGGAGGGAAGGAGTTAATCTCTGTGCAGTCAGACCATGCCTCCTCCTCGCTACTTTTTCTCTGAATCCTATGTTGTTGCTCTACTGTACTGCTGTGTCTGAGCTGCCAATGGATCAACTCTCTCATTGCACACTGCCCAGGCACAACCACTACCTCCTCCAAAACTCAGATGATTTACCTTTATAAAAAAAAATCACAAAAGGGCTTATTTAACTTGTGCTCAGGAGCGCCTCTGCTTAGTGATCACAGTGCTTTTTGTTTAACCTTATTGAGAAGAGGGGACTCCAAAGCCAGCTCTTCCTGGAAACTTAATGGTCAGACCCCTCCTCCTTCTAGCTTTCACCCATTTTCTCACTGTCGCCCAAAGAGTGAGAAAAGTTTTAATAATGCTAGTTGGGGAGGCACCATGTAGGGAAGCCCAGCTAATGCCGTCTTGGCCAAGGAGGAACAAGGGAGTCAGTGAACATCCCTGTCCAGTTTCCCACAGAAATTATGTCAAATAGATGCAGCTCCACCATTGCAGTGAGCCCCCTCCTTCATGAAAATTTCCGTACAAATGATTTTGAAAATTAGAGCCATTCTTATACGCGCCCCAGCATCTTTTGAGATTTCATTTTGGGCAAGAGTGGGGTCTAGGAGTTACATTTAAGATGCCGAACACCTTCCCAGGGCAGCCCTCTCCTTTTCGATCACAAAAGAGTGTCTCAAGCTTTAAACTTCTTGAGATAAAGCATGCTTAGGTTCAGGCTAACTTCTTCATATACTTTCAGGCTAATTTGGAGGACTGTTTTAGCTGGGAAAATGTAGGTAGTTAGTCAATGTTAACATTTATTTGAAAAAAAGAAAAGAAAAGAAAGAAGGATCAGTACCTTAGGGGTTTGGCACAGGACTTTGAGGTTTGGCAAGGAAATATTCCTGGAGTCAAAGAGATATTTTTTGGCATCCCTGCAAAAATCCTGCCCAATTTGGTTGTGTTATAAGACTCTGAAAGTTACTATTCCTGCATGTGTAGTAGAACTTGCTAGCAGCCCTGCTCTGCTGCTGTGTGAATATTCTGCCCTCACTGGATCACATTCCCACACCCCACTGAACCCTGAAGTTCTTCTGCAGGCTGGAGACTGAAAATACAGTCACTGAGTTTTGAACAGCACTAATTTGGTTGTGAAACTCTGGTGTAAGCATTCCCAGAAGAGGACCAACATTTCCTGCCTGTGCTATGGCTAGCTCACCTTCTTTCTTCTTCAGTGCAGGAGATCCCAGGCCCAGGGTCATGTGTCAGGGAGATCTGGCACATGTCACTTGATGGTAATGTCAGTGCCAGCTGATGGGTAGGGCAGTGGGAGGCTGTATTAGCCTGCAGGAAGATCTGGAGAACTTCTCTGGCAGCACTCAGACTCTGTCAGAAGCATTTCAGCCCAGGGACTCCATGTCTGTACATGCTCTTTCTCTTATGTATGGCGAGCACCCCTTTCCATCACTTTGCCTGCCTGTGTGTCCAGAGGAGTTTGACGGACTTTCCAGTGGAGCTGTTCTGGAGGAGCTACAGCAGGTGTCAATGTCCCTGGACTCTTGCAGGTGGGGGTAGGACATTAGATTTTGTAAAAATATTGCACCTTAATGGACATGCAGAATTCGCATCCTCTTCAGTGGGTTTCTTCCATGGAAGAAACATACTTTGACTGTTGTCATCAGCAGCTGTGCGTGCCTGTAGGTGTGTGATTTCTCAGCTCTTTTACCTTTGTTGGGGACTATTGACAAAGGGAGGGGCTCTCCCAAATCAGGGAGAGAACTTCCCCAGGAGCCAGCATGGAGGCCAGCAAGGACTAAGCACCATTGCAAGACTCTCCGCAAACAGAAAAGCTTGCTTCTTTACCGTGACACAAAGAGCAGCATGTACAGGAAAAAAACAAAAACGCTTCTTCCCTTCAAAAAAACATGATAGAACCCGTCCCTACAATAGACAAGTGAAAGCAAATGTTAGCAATCAGTAATCCAGCATAGATGATAAAGAACTGAAAGCTATGGCTTCTCCTAAACTACAGAGACATACAGAAAACGTCAATAAAATCTTGTGCTTAGCTTACACTCTGTTATTGTAAGGTATTAAAGGACACTTAGCTTAGAATTAGAAAGGAAGGGGGAGCATCTTAGACCCCGTAGTCTATCTAGTAGCCAATTTCCCACTAATTTCTTTGATTTCGAATTGTATTTCCTCCTGTTGTGTAGAAGTGGACACACAGGGAAGGAGGGTGGCTGGAAATGGCCACTCAGGCTGGTCGCAGTGCCCAGAGAAACACTCTAACCAGAAGCACCCTCTGAATTCCACAGTCTCTCAGCACAAACTCTTCTTGTTGTTTCCTCCTTTTTCTCTACCAGAACTTCCCCCTTTCCTTCTCTTGTGTTTCCTTCCCATTTCCCTCCTTGTCCATTGATTTTCTGTTTGGGTACCAGTGGCCTGGAGCAGAGTGGTTCTGAAATGCATCAGAGCTTTAGTACCTTGTACCTGACCTGCTTCTAAATTATCAGCTTGCTGAGGAGATAATCACTTCTTTGACTTCATTCATCACAGTGAATTGTCTGTCCATCTTGTGACATTTATGTCAGAGTCCTTTAGTTCTGTAAGCTTTGCTTGATAATGCAATCATCTTCTGCATTGCTAGCAATTTGCTTTCCTCTTCCCTTGGGATTCAGCTTTTAAGTCTCTTGTGGCAAAACCCCAGCCATTGCTTTCTTGAAAGCACTCCCAGACACCATGTGATTCTGCTTCTATGTGCATTCCTAAGCAACAGCTACCACCACTGTCAGCTCTGCCATGAAGATCATCCTGCCTTCCCACTACTGCTTTTATAAGCTCTGCTGCTTTCAGAGATCAGTGTGATTGTTCCCATGGGACTAATGTAGAAAGTCAGTCACAAACTTAACTTAAATCAGAACGGATCACTATTATTGCCTAGCTCCGTCCTTCCCATCTAACAGAGGGAACAAAGCTGCTTTCTGTAACTCAGTCAGTCTTGAATTGGATCTTGTAACTTGTGGCTGAAGTAGAGAATTGCCTAGATACCTATTTTCACCAACCAGAGCAAATTCTGGATCATAGCAGCAGTTTGTTTACCCTGGAATCGTATTTTCTTAGGTGCTAAAATACTTAACATTTTAAAGTCAGACAAAAGCTGTAAATGATGTAACATTTTAATTGCAAAATTGTAGGTAGGGTATTGACCCTAATACTTTTGGATTCTGACATTAGCTATCTCCTGACAAGAAACAGGAATGGTACTGCATAAAGTAAGGTGTCGGTATAGAAATTTGGATATTGCAAGTGTCCATCATGCCAGTGCGCACATTATTATCTATCCTTACTTTGTGCACTCTCATCCACAACATCTGGCCTAAGTAGTAACCCCTCACTCTCTTGAAAGGTGCAAGTACCATGTTTTTGTCCCTTTTCACTTCTAGGGTATTCTGCATCTGGAACTCCATAGTTTCCAGCATGACTAAGGACGTGCACAGCAGCCTGCACTACGCTTGTCACGTAACAAAGGCCACTTGGCCCTGCGTGGTGATAAGGTCTGAGTTTTTATTTTAAGATTTGAACTGGAAAAGCATTATTCTTTCCAGATTCTCAAAGCATGCTCTGAACATTAGCAATTCTAAACTCTACTTAGGATTTCTTACGACATATAACTTGATTGCAATGTAGTCTTTTGCAGTTTAATTCAGAGGTGCATGCAAGATCAAATTCTTCCCAAGTACAAGCACCTGCAGTCTCACTTGGCATGAGAGGTATTTGCTGTGCCTGCAGGGCAAATTACTGAACTGAATTTGGCCCAGAGGCATAAGCCAGCATTCTGCTTCCCATGCGTAGTATCAGAAATATAAACACATAGCCATGTTACTAGAAGACTCCTAGACAACAAAATCTTTGCTGATAGGATCTCAATTTTAACTGAACTGTGAAGTTGAAGAGCTGTTGACTGACATAGAGGGGGTGATAGTACTAGACCCTTGTAGAAAGCTTATTGACTTTTCTCTGCAGAATTTTATTTTCAATTACAGAATCAATCTAATCTGGAAAACCCTTGTAGGAAAATAATCTCTTCATTGAAAAAATCAAAGATTTGAATAACATAATTTAATTTTTTATGGCTAGCAGTAAACTTCTCCATTTAATATGGGGTTTAAATTTGCCTTGTGAAAACCAGCCGTGCTGGCCCCTTGCTTTTCACAAGGAGCTTAACTCAACATGACCCAAAGCTTGAGCCTCCTTTATGGAAGAAAAATAAAATAAATGTTTTTCTTTAAGAGGGAAAAGAACAGTATTTCTTTGTGACTGCTCAAAGTCATATCACATCATCTCGCAAAGCACGATGGAAAGGGATGTGTGACTCACTCCCTTTTTTAGGTCCCTCAGACACAAAATATTCAGCTTATATTATAATGCCCTTTGCAAAGAGGTGTTCCTTATTAAGCAGACAGGGGAAAAGTCAATAATGTAAACTCCCCTTACACGTCAGGATTCGTGGGAATGCGAGGGTTTGTACCAAAGCTCAGTGACTTCAGTGAGCTTTGGGTTGAGCTGAGAAATATGTGCTTTCTTCAGCACTCAGTGAAATGCAGCCCATCTCTGTAGCAGCAAGAAGTTGTAGAGCAGTGGGTGGCCCCTGGAAAGTGAGCTACCCATTGCCAGGCAGTATACACATCATAACGGATGCTTATAGTTGCCCTTATTGATGGAGAGTGGAGGGGACTGTGAACCCTCACAACCTGAATAACAGCTCCTGCCAGGGCTGGAAGGGATGCTGACAAGCTGGTCTTGAGAGGTTTACATTGGACTGTGCTAACATCCAAGATGTGACTGGGGCTTCTACTCAGGTTCAGGGAAGATGGCATGAGCTCTCCTCCACACAGTAGCAGTGATCCTTCCTGAGTTGACAAGGTCTTGGGTTTGCATGGCAGTCCAAGGCACACTCGGATTTCCACTCAAGCCTTAAAAACTTAGCCTTAAAAAAGTTCTAATTTGAAGCCGTGGATTGGCTCTGTCCCTTCACATCATTAACGGAAAGAGAGATGAATCACAGACTCATTTTCCTGAGCCCAGAAGGCTGCCCAAAAAAGTCTCTCAGGCAACAGGGGACAACCTGAATCATAGCACTTGTTGGCCACAGTCTGAATTTCCAGCAAGCAAGTGGGAAGCCAAGGTGAAAAAGCAGATTGGCATAGTTTGACCCTTTTTGCTCTCAAGTGAAAGGAGTGCACTAACAAGAGCAATTAGCATGTGCTTTGGGCTCCATTTTACATCAATGATCTCCACCAGTAACACAAACCTTATCATTAGGTATGTGCATATTATTGCCCCCTCCTCCGCATTCTGTTGCTGGTGGTGGTTGAATCTTCCTTGGTTAATGAAGCCTTTACATTTTTGAAATTTTGTCTCCAAAACTAAACTCTGTCCAGAAGGCTACAGCAGATTTGGTTCTATGGTAGCCTCATCACACTTTTATGACTGTCTCGCTGGTTGGGGAAAGGAGGTAGGGGACTGAGTAATTTGCACTTGTTTCTGCAGAACTGTTAAATTTCTTAACAACATTCCTAAACAAAGTTCTAATTCAATTTGCACATGGTATCTAAGGAAAAGGCATTTGGGGCACTTCCAAATATTAAGACTGTAAATTTTACCACTGATCACAGTAACACGGGGGGAAGGGAGAGAATGAAGACAGAGTAGCTGCTCTGTTGCTTTTGTTGGTGTTTTCATTTGGACACAACCACCACAACATGGTTAATTCTTTACTCTGAGCTGTGAATGAAGAGTGGCATGTATTTGTATGCCTGGCAGCATATGCCCAGTTTAGAGGTAAGGAAACCGTGGCAGAGGGGTGCAGAGCAACTTGTCTTAAGCCACACAGCTGGTCAGAGCAAAAGTCCAGCTGTCTAGTTTCCCAGTGTGATGCTTTTCTGATACCAGAGAGGTTAGTAATCCTGCCCGGTGAAAATGAGCCCTGCCCTGAAGGATATCTCTTGGGGGTGCTAATGGATCACAGTACAATCTGGTGTCCAGAAACACTCTGCTATCAGAGTAGCTCCAGGGTCTAATCTGGGCCCATCGTGGAGGTACCACATGAGGTTCTGACTCATGTTTGCCTGCACAGGTTTAAGACAGCACTAACTCGGAATGTACAACTGCTGGATGGGACTGGCCATGGCCCAGAATGCATGCAAAAGAGCGCACGTCTGCCCCTCGTTCGTAGTCCAACATTTCAGCTTCAGTTGCTAGTAAAGGGGAGTTTGAACTAAGATATGAGTCTGTGAATTGGAGCACCCAGCAACTTCTCCCTTTATGCCAACTGTGCTGCAAGGTGTGCTACTGCCGCAGCAGGACTAGCAGAAACCTAAGGATGGTGGTATCTTAAGCTGCTCCAATAAGAATTCATGAATTTTGCACATCTGAGTCCATAAACTTGCCTCTATAAAATTGCTACAGTGGTTTTAATCATGCAGTTTCAAAATGAATACCTACAAATTAAGCTGGGGAGACTCAGTCTTGTAGATACAGCTATGTTCTGCTGCATATTAGAAAGTGCCCTTATCTCAGAAGGACATTTTTATTAATGACTTGGATGAGGGAATAGAGTGCACTGTCAGCAAGTTCACTGATGACACCAAACTGGGAGGAGTGGCTGATGCACCGGAAGGCTGCGCAGCCATTCAGAGAGACCTAGACAGGCTGGAGAGTTGGGCTGGGAGAAATTTAATGAAATATAACAAGGGCAAGTGTAGAGTCCTGCATCTGGGCAAGAACAACCCCATGTATGAGTACAAGTTGGGGACAGACCTGTTGGAGAGCAGCGTAGGGGAAAAGGACCTGGGGGTCCTAGTGGACAGCAGGATGACCATGAGCCAGCAGTGTGCCCTTGTGGCCAAGAAGGCCAATGGCATCTTGGGGTGTATTAGAAGGGTGTGGTTAGCAGGTCAAGAGAGGTTCTCCTCCCCCTCTACTCTGCCCTGGTGAGGCCACATCTGGAGTATTGTGTCCAGTTCTGGGCCCCTCAGTTCAAGAAGGACAGGGAACTGCTAGAGAGAGTCCAGCGCAGAGCCACGAAGATGATTAAGGGGGTGGAATATCTCCCTCATGAGGAGAGGCTGAGGGAGCTGGGTCTCTTTAGCTTGGAGAAGAGGAGACTGAGGGGTGACCTCATTAATGTTTATAAATATGTAAAGGGCAAGTGTCATGAGGATGGAGCCAGGCTCTTCTCAGTGACATCCCTTGACAGGACAAGGGGCAATGGGTGTAAGCTGGAACACAGGAGGTTCCACTTAAATATGAGAAAAAACTTCTTTACGGTGAGGGTGACCGAACACTGGAACAGGCTGCCCAGAGAGGTTGTGGAGTCTCCTTCTCTGGAGACATTCAAAACCCGCCTGGACGCGTTTCTGTGTGAGATGGTCTAGGTAATCCTGCTCCAGCAGGGGGATTGGACTAGATGATCTTTCGAGGTCCCTTCCAACCCCTAACATTCTGTGATTCTGTGATTCTGTGATTACTGTGAGATAGTCTGAAGATGAAAGTAGCTATATAAATGAGAGGGTATGGACCTTTGCATTTGTATATGTGCACATACATATCTGTATATATGTATGCAGGGTTACATTTACATCTTATTTTTCACAGACTGATCTAGAAGCTCTTTGCAAACTGGAAACGCTCCACCCCCACTTCCTCCTACACACATATTTACACATGCCTCAGCACTGGCGTTCTTTGGACCCTTGGTGTTATTCACGAGTTTGTAAATGGAGAACTGAAACTGTCAGAGCAGGTGAGAGCAGGAAGCAGAAGCCATCATCTAGAGTGGGATCGATCACACCCCAGAGCTAACCTTCTCCACTGGGAAGGGTGGCATGAGATCTCTAGTAGCCCCACAGCTTCCAGCTCAGCTTGGCTAAAAGACTGCCCTCAGTATTTTTTAACTTGGTGACATCTGGGTTGAAACAACATCATGGAGAGTGAAGTTCACAGGGAATAGAAACACAGAGAGAGCCCAAAAACTAACCAGTTGCCACAAAACCCCTCTGGCCTCTCAGCAGTTGAGTTTCGTGTAAGCTAGCACTGCAGCTGACCCTCCTGAGGTTACAGGATGATGTGTGATGAGGTTGCAACCAGTAGTAGCATGGTTGCAGGCCAAGAATGAGGGTAGGAAGGCTAGTTCTTCAGGTCTGAGTTTTGTTGACACTGGCTTGTATTTTTCCACGTTTGGTGTTTGGATGCTAATATGCTAAAGGAGAGGCAGAGCTGGTTTGACAGATCCATGCTTGTGTTACGATGAAGCTCCTGGAGCAGTGAAAATTTTCAGCCATGCAGAAATCTTTTGATGTTGTAAACTGTGTTCAGAACCACAGCAATTCTTCCAGGGGTCCTTAGCTATGAGCATGTGGATATTGACTTTAAGCAGAGGGCAGGATGGCACTGGATGAAGGTTTTATTCATGGGATACTCTGCCACCCACACCTATTTGATACAACAAAGGCAGAGAAAAGGCCCAAAGCTGAACTAATTTTTTTCTTCTCTCTTGTCTATAAGGGGTCCATAATCTATGAATGTGTTATGGAGTGAATGCAGATTTGTTTCATTAAGATGAACTTGCTAAGCACAATATTGCAAAGGCCAGTCCAGATAGTCAGTCTGAAAAGGCAGGATCACAGTGATTTAATAGTAACAGTTTCTTGCACTGTGAACACGTCAGCTTAGCACTTTGTTATCAAATATTGCTGAAAAATATATATGGTTATATTTAGTTATACAGCAATCTGGAGCTACATGAGGAGAGCAGAATTAAGGTGGCATATACATTGTGAACTTGCAAATGTTATTCCATTACTGGAAATCCTGACTGTCACATTAATTTGGATTACTGTGCTTTAAATAATTCATTCACAGAATCACAGAACCACAGGATGTTAGGGATTGGAAGGGACCTCGAAAGATCATCTAGTCCAATCCCCAAATTCATGAGAGAGTAAAAAAACCCACAAAAGTCTTAAATGCTTTCAGATTCAGCTTAGGATTGAGCTTTTTTGGGTTAAATTGTGGGTGAATCCAAGCAAAACTTCCAAATTTTTCATGACTTCCACCTGAAGTCACCCCACTCTGGTCAAGCCTCATCCAAAAGCTTCTGAAAGTGAGCAGGTTTCAGCGAATCTAGTGAAGCTGTGGGTTTGCACTGAAACCTGAAACTTAATGAGATGCACATGTTTGATAAAATGTTGTGCAGAGATTCCAGTTGTGGCATACGGGCAGGCCTCAAGAAGTGTTCAGTGCAGTGTGTCTCTCAGCACACCAGGCTGCTATCTGTCAAACAAAAGAGCACAGGGACAGTGTATTGTGACAGCCTACATCTAGGGAAGAGCAGATTTAAAAAGAAAAATCTTATTCCATGCATAGTTTTCATTTGTCATGAAGGATTTATCTTGAAAGCTGGCTTGCTCATCAAGAAAACAGCAGTACAAAATGTGAGAGACCTGGAAAGAGAAGTAATATTGAAAGATGCTACTGAGCCTGTGCAGCCTTGAGAATCAGGTGACACACTAAAGACATCTGGAGAAGTGTCAAATGGAAATTAAAAGTTACTGAAACAATTAAACTGGAGGAGTAGAAAAGACTGCTCAACAGCACAGACCCAGAAGTGTGAGGTAAGGCCATGGCGTGGGGTGAAGGTGGCGGCGGGTAGTAAGGCAGAGCATTTTGTGGAAAGTCTGGAAGTGTCAGAGGATCATGTATTCTTGCAAAAAAATGACATTTACCAGGGAAGGGCTCAAGGTGACAGCATGGAACAAAGAGAAAACAGTACAGAGATTTGTCCAGGGCTAAGAAGTTGTTTCTATCAATAAGGGATACTGAAAACTTTACTGACCAGATGGTCACAAAGCACAGCAATAAAAAAGTTCATAAACAGCTGCTCTGGTAAATCTGACACTGGGAAAGGCCAGTGTGAATACACTAAGTCAAAAGATCAAGTGCAAATACAGGTCCATGATAAAGGCGCTGAAAAGATCACTCAGTGCACATAGCTGTATTGGTTAGGGGAAAGTTAACAGAATGAAGTTTGGTGGAGGGCAGAAAAATTGAAAGCAGAAAACAGTACCAGTGGTGTGGCAATCAGCACAAATGATGCAAGAAATATGTAGAACTTGTAACAGACCCAGGCCACTGTTGAAACATTTACAGAATGCAGGAAAATGTGCATAGTGAGTGAGGAAAGGGATTCCTCATGTGACGAGGAAGAGATGATTTTAGGATTGCAACACAATACAGCAAACAGAAAAGGATTTTCCAGTTAAGAGTCACAAACTGCCCATCACTGGCAACAGCATGGTCAGTGTAAGGTACGTGTCAAAATGGAAGAGTTAAAAACGTATCTGCAAAGAACCGCTATTTGGAAGATAAGTGTCCGAGCTGGGAGAGCACACCCTGACATTCAAATAGAAAGGGAAATTATTAGAAGATTAAGATGTAAGTCATCTAGCATGGAGTTAAATGTGTATGTATGTCCCTCAGTCTGATCAAGAGGCTACATGCCCCTCTGTTTCAGAAGGACAATCTGGAGCCACACATATGGGTGTTAAACAGGCTCATGGGCTACACAGGAAGTTCCCTGTAGCATCCAACAGCAAATCCAGTGCTTGCAGGCCTGCTGCATAACAATTTCTGCAAGTTTTAAAAAACAGGCTAGAAGGAAAGTTGTGCAACACGACGAAGAATAAAAGAACCAATAGACTGAATTAACTCCATAGTGATCAGGAGGACTTTGTGTGAACTCAAAGAAGCTAAACAAAAACAAGTGAAAGGGAATGCTTTCACTTGTCCATAAGAAATAAAATCCATTCTGAGATGGCATGAGCCAAATTCTTAAGTAAATTGAATGCAATAGCAGGATTTTTACAGATCTCCTTGAACACAATCCACACTTTGAGAGCAGCATTTGGCAGATACTGCATTTTTAAATGGCCTTTTTGAATATATTCACCACAGTTCTGGTTGCAGGATAATCGCCCCAAGCGCTATGTCTAGCAGAGAGGAAAATCTATGTTGATGGCCTAACAGACTGGGCAGCATGGACACTTACCTCAAGAACAGTAGAGGACAGGACTGGAAAGTGTAAGAGCTTAGTAAACTTAAACCAAACAAGGCTGAATATCAGTTTTAAAGGATGAAATCACTTCATTTGGAGGGTGAGACTGTTCTCAAAGGGAAATTTGGCTGAGGATGCAAAGAAATATTGAAGATACAATCTGAAACACACAGTCTGGAAAAAAATCTGAGGCCATTACTCATGTTCAGTTATGTCAGTAAATTCATACACGGATGATCATACAATTCAAAGGGCTTCTCCTTCACAATGTCACCCAATGGGCAGGGCACAACATGAAGGAACTGAAAGATGTCAAGGGTGTCCTGACATGAACATCACTTCTGGTTTTTTTTTGACCCACAGGAAGACATAAAATTATCCGTGGAGGCTGTCCACAGATACCAAAAGGAGGACAAAGAAAAGTACAGTTGTAGTGCCATGGAACAGGTTGTCAGTCTCACATGCATAGTAGCTGTAGACAAGGTAAGCAAATATTGAAAAAGAGATGCAAAGTTTGGCATATGGATGTAGATGTCTTCACAACTTTTCTGTATGACCTTATTTTCAAAACAGACATATGAAAGAGAGAAAAACAAAACAGAGCAGTGGACTCCGGGGCACAAAAAAGGACTTGGAGAAGCATGGCCAAAGACACATCCAAATCCAATAAATACTTTGTGATCCCAGCGATGTAATGCAGGTCCTGCTTGGTAATGATAAATATGCATGACCGTATATGCTCCATCTGTCAATACATGGTCTGATGGTCTGGATCAGACATTTCACACCCATGATAAGGCTGCTGTATCTCTGTTTCTCTGAGCATATGGGTCTGGAGTGTGAATCAGGTAGGGAAAAAAAAGGCTGCAAGCTTGCTACAGGTTAAGGAAGGAGACAAAGCTTCACCACTTTATCCTCCATTTTTCTACTGTAAAAATGAGCTCTTACCTGAAGGTGCACAAACACTCATTGCCAACAAGGAAGGCAAAGGGGCACTGACCATGCTTTCCCCATTCATTTTAATAGCCTGTTCCTGTGGCTAATTGTTGGGATAGAGCACGACACTGAACTGGCAGCCAAAATATCCTGTGACAGCCCTGATTCCTTTCATCATATGATGAGAAATTACTGGACTGAACAGCCGAAGAGCAATGACTATATCCAGAAGGAAGAGACAGAGAAGCTGCATTTTGGACATAGATCAATGCACAACAGAAATGCAAGAAAAGCAAGCAAGCACAGACCAGTCCAGAAGAACAGAGATTGTCAGGAGAAAGGACTGAGAGTGCTCTGTGAACAATTGTCAATTTCATGGGAAAAGTTAGAATGCAAGTATTTTGTGAGGATGTGACCAACCTGTGGCTGTATCATGTGAGAGGCAATGAGACTGGACTGGGGTGGACAGTGCTGGGCTATCTGAATACTTAACTGATGGAGGAGATAAGCCAGTAGGAGATGCTGAGACAGATATCACCAGGTCAGCCAGGAGCAGGCTTGCAAGAACGTATCTTTCTGAGCCATCCTGAGTTTCCATATGTGCCAAGCCCATCCCCACCAGTCGCATCCAATATTGAAAATGATAGATACCATTGGCAGACTTAAATGGATATCAGCTGGCTGGTGTGGCTCCTTGCATCTTGCTCACAATCATAGAAAAAAGTGAAAAAACGAACTTTACACATCTGAGCGCATGCCCAGGACAAGAAAAATGAGAACAGACCCTCAGAAGCTGAAAATAATTCACAGAATTATTTTGTTACCAGTTCTGAAGCTGAACAATCTGTTGCTACTATAGACTTACCTAAAAAAGTTGCATAACATCGCAGATTAGTAAGATTGGCTGAAAATCGCTAAGAGACTTAACTGTGCCACACTTACCATTATTTTCAAGCAACCTGAAGGCTTATGGTATTTTATCTGTTATGGATTGCTATCTTTACAGGTTTTTAAGTAAGAAAGGAAATATGAAATTGGTTCTAAAAAGTGGTATGGTTTGATATAGAACAGCAGTTCTTAATCTGTAGTTTATGAGACATCAGGAGGAAAGCTGCAAAGCATTTTCAATTTATTTTCTTTAAAACCCATGCATATAATTCCCACGCATTCAGATTGGGAAAATTACCTAACATTCAGTAGCATCCTACAATATATTTCAAGAGTGCATTTATTTCAAAAGAAAGTACTGTGCCTATAATAGCCCATTCAACTATTTTTGTAACAATTACACCCACTGTACTTAAAATTACTTTGTTTTCATATGACCTGGCACAATGACGAAAAACAATGACACATGAGCACAATGGCAAGTGCTTGTCCCGAGTACATCAAGTATTGTGTTATACACTTAAGGGGTGGGTGGGGAATCTGATTCAAGGGGGGAAGTTTTGCATGCTGACAGGACAGTGTGGGATTTAAATCTGATAAACCCTGGTTGCTGGCAAGGGAAGACTGGAGAGGTATAGAATACATTTCAGGTTTTAAGTACAAAATTGGTGGAAGTTTTTGTTAGTTTATTTTGCACATAATTTCCATTTTTAGTTAAAGGTTTGTCTGGAGATCAGTTTTGCCTGTCAAACAAATGTCACATTTCAACATCTCAATGTTGGGGTCTGTGCACTATGAAGTACAGTGCTAATGGCTTAAAAAGAGCCTGGCAGGATGTATTTGGCTCTCTGTGGTGAAATGGTCTGCATTGCTTTGTGCTCTGCCTGGTAAGCTATCCCACTGAGCACTTGCACGATGTCAGATTTCCTGTCTAGGAATTTACCTTTGTAAAGATTTATGTCATTACAGCCATGACAGAGCAAGCTGTAGAAAAAGAATGCTTCTCATCCAAGGAGCTGAATTAAGGGTCCTCTAACTTGTGACTCTTGAGTTGCTGAATGATTTTTGGCTATATATTGATAGCTTGTGAACAGCAGAGTGGAATAACTGCAGGATGAAGTTAATATGCTTTCTGGTTCTCAGAGGAGCTAAGGTGTGAGGCTTGCTTCACTACTACTGGTAAAGCTTGGTGAGACTTTTGCATAGAAAGAATTGCAGAAGCAATAGCAATGTGGCCATTATGTAAAGAACAATATGTATTTTGCATTGCTGAAGAGTTCAGAAAAAAACAAGGGGCTTCTGTAGTAAATAAGAGAACCCAATTATGATATATCAGTAGCAAAGACTAAAAGATAAAGACTTGGTGATGTAAATGCAGGGGTTTTGCATTGCTGTGAAGATGAGATTGCTGCAGGGAACTGATTGTAGGTCCCTAAATTAGGAAACTTCTGTCTTATCTCAGCTTGTATCAGACTGCCATAAGCCTCCTCAACCATGTGTCTTCCTCTGTCTGCTCTGTATATCCCTGTACGCCTCTAAGACAAAAGGATCTGCCTCCTTTTTGGCCCAAGTTTGGAGCTCTGTTCAATTAGCAGTTCCAGTTATCTGTCTAAGGACAGGAGAAGCTACAAGAAGTGAGAAATATTTGGGGAGCGGGAATCCACAATGGACACAAGAAGCATTTTGTTTATTGCTTTGTTACAGAATAAAACTCTGGCCCGGGAGATGCATGGGTGGAGTTGCAAAGCCCTTCCTGGGCTGGAAACAGCATCCGGTTACATCTCCAACACACCCTTCTTCCTTCCCTTGGTGCCAGGCAGTGTGGGAACATGAGGGGGCTGCCACTAGAGGAGAGAGCAATCCTTTGAAGGGTGCACCTGCAGGGAGTTTCCCCCAAACGGGGACCCAGTGCTTGGCTTTAGTGGGTGTTTAGGGACTTCTTTGTGTGGACTTAGCAAACTTGAGTGTGTGGTTTGCTTCTGTCAGGACAGGCAGAGTTTCTCAGTACTGTGTCAGGAAGATGAATTGTCTGCTAACAGTGGTCAGGGTTCCCTGCACATTACCCTGGAGCAGCTGAGCCTGACCTTGGTGGCAAGGAGACTGAGGCTAGCTAGATCAGGCATAGGGGAGGTACTGCTCACTTATGCTCTTGACTTGACAGTCCTGCTGCTTCCACTTAAACAGATGTGCTCTAGAAATTGCTGTGCCATTATCTATCTATCATCTCGTGCGTCACCTAAAAGGCAAGCAGACTTGACAGCAAATGGGACTAAGCAATAAATGAACTTGCACTGTGTGACTTCATAAGTCAACAGGACAGGGAGGGGAGGAAAGGGGGAGGAGAAGGAAAACACAGCAACTTACAGCTTCATTTCAGACCCATTTCTCTCTCTGCTGCAGTCAGACAGGTTCCTGCTTAAATCAGTCAACTCAGTTTTTCATTCTGAATGAATCACTGCAATTCTGAGACAGAAATAATGAAGGAACCGTGTGTCTGTTTCTGCCACCCAAATCATTATGACAGCGCATCTGTGGCTAATGATTGCCAGTGGCATTTGCCTTTTGCAGGACTAAGGATAAAGAAACTGCCTCTGTAGGAAGTGGTGTGACTCATTTTCTTTTCAGATGGGAACATCCCAGTCCCTAGCATAAGGTGAGGAGAGGGATTCATGACCCCTGGGCAGTTATTTCTAAGGGTGCAGGAAGCAAAGCACTATACACAGCTCTGTATTTGCCAAAACTATGGCAGACAGTCAGCCATCACGCTGCTGCCCCAAAGCACTTGCTTCCAGGGGGAGGGAGGGGTAGGACACAAGTATTAAATTGTCAATAATAATTCTCAACTTCTCTTGCAAGACTGTCTGCAAAGTGGGTAACTGTCCTCACAAGCCACAGCAAATTGGCATGATGAGCATGTGTGATTGATTATGGGTTGTGAATACTCGAATACTGTATTCAGTTTTGGGCCCCTCACTACAAGAAAGATGAGGTGCTGGAGAGAGTCCAGAGAAGGGCAACGAAGCTGAGGAAGGGTCTAGAGCACAAGTCTTATGAGGAACAGCTGAGGGAACTGGGGTTGTTTAGTCTGAAGAAAAGGAGGCTCAGAGGAGACCTTATCGCTGTCTACAACTACCTGAAAGGAGGGTGTAGCGAGGAGGATGTTGGTCTCTTTTCCTAAGTAACAAGTGATAGAACAAGAGGAAACGGCCTCAAGTTGTGCCACGGGAGGTGTAGATTGGATATCAGGAAAAATTTCTTCACTGAAAGGGTTGTCAAGCAGTGGATCAGGCTGCCCAGGGAAGTGGTGGAGTCACCATCCCTGGAAGTATTTAGAAGACATGTAGATGTGGTGCTTAGGGACATGGTTTAGCGGTGGACTTGGCAGTGCTAGGTTAACAGTTGGACTTGATGATCATAAAGGCCTTTTCCAACCTGAAAGATTCTATGATTGTGAAACACCACAGTGTTATGGTTTTGGGGGAATCGTGGATGACAGGTGAAAGCAGAATTAATGCCACTATATAAACACTGCTGAATCTGCATCAGCAATACTATTTGAGGCATCCCCACCCCCACCCTTTCAAGAAGGATTAATTCAGGCTGGAATGAGTATGCACAAGAAAAGGTTACTAAGATGATCAAGAAATGAAGATCCTATCTTAAGTGAAGAAATCAGAAGGGCTGTGGCTGTTCAGCCAGGTAATCTGGAATAGAGGAGGAGAGATGATTCCTGTCTGTAAATCCTGCATCTGTGTAAACATCAGAAGAGAGGAGAGAAAGCTGAAGTAATGACTTATGTTGTCACAAAGCCTAACAAGTTTGACTGGGATATATAGGAGTATGTATAAACTTAAGCAAGGAGTTAGAAGGCTTTTAGCTGTTCCAGAGATGCCTCAGCTGCTGGGCAATGGCTTTTAGAATAAAAGCCCTTGCTGTTTCTTTCTGAAGTCTACAACAAAGGCATTATTTGTCCTTCCCTGAGGAGGGAGAGCACATGTCCCAAAACATTTCCAGCAAACACATGCACTGGAGTAGTTTGTGTTCCCTTACTCGTATTTCTGCAAGATTCCATCCTAGGTTGACACTTGCAACAATTTCTTAAATGAAGAAACGGTTTTTAGATCTAGTTTCTTTCCTTCTCTTTTGTCCCAGACTCTCCATTTAAATACAAGTGCTATAGGCCTCTCTTGAACTTGCAGAGGTGCAGAGCCATTTCTGCTCTTGCTAAATTCCTGTGGCACCAAACAAAGGGGAGGGGAGGAGATAGATTGAGCTTTCATGCAGCGTCCCTATCATATCTGCTCAGTCATATCACAGACAATGTAGTTTTATGAACTAGAGAAACACCCTTTGTGAGCGTAGCATCTCTCCCTGCTTTCTAAATGAAGCCTCATGAGCGTACAGATGGGTGTGATGGATTTGCCTGTGAAAACTGGGGATGGTGCTCGCAAGCCCAAGCAGTATCTTCTGTTCTTACGTCCCTTTTCATTCAGTGCTGAACAGATACCTGAAGAAAGCGCTGTCCTACTTTTTGGATAGGACATAGAACATGAGTAAAGACTCTTCATGGACGCTGAAGTATTACAGCTATACTGGGAGGTGAAGTGGCACCCATTTCTACTGGCTGTTATCCATAGATTGGGGGTTATTTTAATGGAGGATGAAACTACTACTGGCATTAGGCTTTGTGGAGGCAAATCTGTTCAGGAATAGGGAAAAGCTAGCAGCCACACAGAGGTAAAGGCACATCTGCCAAGGAGTAGAAGCTTCTCTGAAAGCTTTTTCACTCTGAAAGCCATGATCATGTCATAGATTTCAAAAGCACCACGAATCATTTTATCACCTGTGAAGCCCTGGCCAACCCACTGGGCAGCCCACTCGCCCTGCCAGAGCAGTGCCCACCAGAGACCTCCTGGATGCTGCCAGTGCTGCTGTCCACGGGCAGATCTCAGCAACGTGGCAGACGAGAGGGCAGACTCCTGGGCACAGAAATATCTCTGCTGTGACTCAGCACCTGGAAATACTTGGTGAGCTGGTCTGTGGTGAAGTCTTTCTCTCACAGGGACAATGCTTTTGTACTGATTTCCTTCACAGAGCTGATAACGATGTCCTATACATTTTGCTCAGGCTATCGCTCCTCATTTTTCAACAGCAGGGAGGCAGAAAAGCTCAGGCTGTTGTTTTTTAAAATGCTTTTGGTTATGAAAAGGAAGGTTGAAAAGGGAAATTATTTTTTTTAACCAGGCCTGAAAGTATTGATGATGATGACCTGCTGACCGCTCAGCTGTAAATAACAGCTATAGTATTTGTTAGCGACATCAAGTCTTATGAGGAGCAGCTGAGGGAACAGGGGTTGTTTAATCTGGAGAAAAGGAGGTTCAGGGGAGACCTTATTGCTGTCTACAACTACCTGAAAGGAGGTTGTAGTGAGGTGGGTGTCGATCTCTTGTCCCAAGTAACAAGTGATAGGACAAGAGGAAACGGTCTCAAGTTGCATCAGGGGAGGTTCAAATTGGGTATTAGGAAAAATTTCTTCACTGAAAGGGTTGTCAAGCATTGGAACAGGCTTCCCAGGGAAGTGGTTGAGTCACCATCCCTGGAGGTACTTAGAAGATGTGTAGAGGTGGCACTTAGGGACATGGTTTACTGGTGGACTTGGCAGTGTCAGGTTTATGGTTGGACTCGATGGTCTTAAAGGCCTTTTCAAACCTAAATGATTCTATGATTCTATGTTTACTGAAATTTGAAATTAACTAGGAGACTTATCTCACAAGGTTGCTAAAGCCTATGACATCTTTTGGGGAACAAAAAAGTTCCATTTCTAGTATTTCCTCTTTCTAAAACTTATTTCCTTTTCGGGGAGCATTGTTCTTTATTGCCAGAGTGGTACCGGTTTAAGTACCGTACTTTCCCCCTATTCCTGTGTCCTCCCCCCTACCGCCTCAGCATCATGGCACTCTGTTGTATGGTGATGTCCCCTTATCCACTTTTGGTGTAACATTCTGTCACACGAGTGGGCTGCTGTGCCACTGCCAAAAATAAATGCTGACCTGGCCTTTCCCAAATGTGCATGGACTCAGCTGGGTCTCCAGGACTTTTTATAGCCCTCCAGCTCAGTCCTACCTTTAGTAGCATCAGCATTTCCATAGCAACCAACTGTGATGTCAAAGCAACATGTTTTTTTTTGGTGAGAACAGCAGGAAGCAATGAACTCTTCATAAGCAAAGATCCAATTTTCATGCAAATGTCTCTCATAATGTCTGTCACCACCACTGTTTATGGTTCTAATCCTAATTATCTCACCGTTACCTTCCTGTCCCCCATCTGTCATACCCACCTGTTGCATGATCTTTAGTTAGGTAGTGCAGCGTGCGCTTCCTTACAGGAATATGCATGTACTGTTGAGGAGAAAGGTGCACTCCATTCAAAGCAAAGGGAAGCAGTAACAGGCATGGAAGTAGCAGTAGCATTTAAATACAAACGTAATTTTTTTTTCTAACCCAGAACTAGAGTAATTGGTCATCATCAGCCATATCTAACCTTTTGCAGTGGTGGATATTTTTCCAGTGAATGGGTAGGTTGTAGTGATGTGAATGAACTGAGCCTCCTGACAATACTTTCCAGAATCTCTTTCAGGCAGGATCTCCAGGGATCTGCAGCCCATAGGGGAAGAATCACGGATTCAATTATTACACTGACAGCTCATAAGGGAATGAAGCTAAAAAATGAACTTTTAAGCCACAAAGGCTGCATGCTAACTGTATCTTAAATAAACCCTCAAGACCACAGATTCTGCATTACCCTTGTCCACTTGCAGTGCTGTTACTATGCATGTCCTCTAACCCAGAAGACAGCAATGAGCAGTGGGGAATTTCAGTTGTAATAGGATCTGTCCGTCTTTATCTGCAGTACTGCATATTCCTTGGACCAAAACACTCGTGATGGAGACTGCCTTGAGGTTTTAAGGATTAAGCCTGTAATTTGTAACAATTTTGATTAGTAGGACAGATTTCCCCCCCTACCGAGGGTAGGAGAAACAACATATTGTAACTTAATGCTGCAAAGAGTAGAAATTATGTACTCAGAGCTCTCCTACATGTCATCCGCTTTGTTGAACTGATTGATTGTGTTTTTTCACTTTAAGTGAAGCTATAAGGGTGACTTCTCTATCCACAACAGTGAATGGGGTTTACCCAATTCTAATTTGGGCAATAAAGAGTCAACCTACTCCTCCCTGCCCAGCCTGAATCAACAAATAAATGAGTTTACGTCCTCTTTAATTACAGGTAAGTCACTGGCTCATTCGAAGCAGAAAATGCTCTGTGCCTTCTCCTGCTTTTAATTCTCTAACACTATAAAATAAGTACATACGTATAAAACAAAGCTGTGAGGGGAAAATGAACTACTTACTTACTCCCTGGGCCTGCAGAGAAAACAAGTTCACACAAAACCTCCATCTGCATTTACTACGTGGGAAGACATAGGCAGGACTCTTACTCATCTACAAATTGGCTTGCAGCTTCCTTCTACCCCCTCTCACAGGCACTGGCTGGTGCCCTGCACCCTCTGGTGTCATGTCGTGACCATGGGAGCGCTGGACATGGGGCTCCCCTGCCCAGATGAGGCACATTGCAGCCCTGCACAGAAAAGGGGACATGTCAGGTGCTCAGTGTCCCAAGGACAGAAGTGTCTCATACCCTCTATACCAATCACAGGGTGACAAGAATCTCTGCAGCTCCCATCTCATCACTGCCTGATGTGCAGCTGAGCTGTTTGCTGTGCTGAGATGGCTGCTGGCTCCAGCAGCGTGCAAGATGTCTTCTGCACACAGCAAGGGATCCTGCACAGTCTAAGCTAACACCCTCAGCCTCCATTCACCTCGGTGCAGCCATTAATCCTGAAGCCTAATGATAGTCACAAACCTGGCAATTATTCAATTAGTCATTTAAAAAGAAACAAATGCATTTAAACTTAGTATCACAATAGTTCCTCCCATGATATAGCCATCACTGTGTTTACAATTTGCAAAACGCTAGTGTTACAGTTGCTTATTACAGACATACTGTAGTTTATTTCAGTATTGCCACCATTTTTCAGAAATACTTTCTATATCTGTTGGAAAGTTTTTCAGCCAGTCTGATGACAATAATAATTATTTTAGGACAAATCAACTGGGTCAAAATAACAAATAAATACAGATACATGTTTTATGACAAAAAATCCTAACAGAATATAGATAGATAGATAGAATATAACAGAATACAGATAATATAGAGTAACATAAACTTTGCAAGCTAATTTTTAAATTTTATGGCAAATTGATTATTATTCCAAGAAACTTCATAAGGGTTCTACTTCCTAGCTATGACATGTGTGATCTTTCATTTTTATCAACATAACTTGTTTAAATCTGTTGAGAAAATGGGTGTTTCTGTGGTCTGAGCACTCACACACATATTCCTTCATGTTTCTGATCGGTTTTAAACACCTATACCACAGACCCAGTCTAGAGAACACATTTCAAGCTCTATACAGAAGTGAGGGACATCATAGTACTAGAACAAGACTGTTGGGGTCCGCGCGAGGAAGGAACTACAGCACACCAATATGGTGCTCTAGTAGCCTCTTTATTTTGGTTAACACACACTTTTATAACCTACATACTCTCTTATGTAACGGTTACACACTAAACTATTGGCTACAAGTATTGTCCATAATCTGGCTGCGTGCCACTTCTACTGTTCTAATTGCATACTTACTATAAATTTAAGCAAGCCACATCCCTATGCTTTTCTTGCTATCTCATGCTGTTACATAACAGTGTACTGGTATGTTCTCTCTATAACTTTCCCACGGTCCAGGCCCCTACACAAGACATACCTCTTCATCATTGTAAGGGAGGCCAAAACAATGCTACATCCTAATGAATTGTGAGTGTTACCAAATTCCTTAATTACTAATCTGGGACTGTATACCCCAAACTGATTATTTCTCCATCCAGTCTAGAGCATGTAACTCCTTGTAGCAGCAGTAGACAATTATAAATGGGGGCCCAAGAAATCAAAGGCTCAGATGGCAGAGCTTAAAGGGAGCAAATCTGGAGGTCAGTTTTGCTCCTAGTTAAAATCTATCACAACTACTAGGCCTCAGACTGCAGGCCAGAAACATTATAGCCCTGAAAACATGATATTTTCTCCAGCTGAGCCTGAATCACTCTGGGCTGTTTTACAACCACCCTGGGATGTGATAAAAGGAACAGGCATTTGTCCTCTTCCTAGCCAGGGTAGGAGGACCACAGCCCTCCGGGATTACAGGCAGGGCAAAAAACATCCTCAAACTCCTATCTCATGCTTCTGGGGTACACTGGCAGGATGCTGAAGTCAGCTGCAACGGAGCTCTTCAGCCTATTCCCAAAGATACGCAGCTGCAGGATGTTCCATGGACTCCAGAGGGGGTTATTAGCCATTGACTGGCCAGAGAGCTTTCACAGGGGCTTGTGTAAGCCCTCAGAAGCAGTTCCATGCTCTGTTATATAATCTCGATTTTTTTTCTGAATTTTTAAAGCCAATTTTTCATCATCTTTAGCTCTTCTTAACAACAAACTTAAAATATCTGTGTTTTGCTTTTTATAAGTACTAGACCTCTGCAGTACTGTTGACCTGTGAGACACAGAAAAACCCGCGGCTCTGAAAACCAGTCCAAAAGGTGGCCAAAAATCAGGCACTCAAAAATGATGGGCCACTTTGGAAGATTTGGCTTTGTTCTCTTTTTGGAGAAGGGAGATAATATCCATGGTATCAGGTATCACAATAAATTGTTTTGAGATCTTTGGGCAGAAGATGCTAGAATCATGAAAGCTTTTAGACTGGAGTAGGGGTTAGGATTTTATAAGCACCCCTTTGGATAATGAAATGATTAATTAACTGGAAGCATTCTAGGCTGAGAACCAAGCTCCTGTTAAAGCTGGGGATTGCTCTACTGACAGGACTCACTGTATTACAACATCTCTCTTTAGAGCAGAAGAAACAGTCTCACAGCAGAGTTTTATCCCAAGTCCCTTAATGAAGTTAGCCAATGCCACCCTAGAGACACCCTAGAAAAGCCCTGAGAGGAGCCAGCTCTTTGTAGTGCACACAACATACAATATTGCCTGTAACACTTCATAGAAGCTAAAACACAAAGGAGATCAGCTCAGATAACCAGTTGACTACATAGGGATGTTGTACCACTGTAGATCCATGACCTACGGTTATGCATTATAAACAGTCCCCAGTATTTCTAACCAGTGTTCATAGAAGTGTCTCCTCAGGGAAGGTAGCCAGGTAGCTCCAACCATCTTGATCTCACCCACTATGCGGATCTTCATGTGCAACACTATCAACAGGATGAGGCAAATCAGTGCCCAAGAAACCCTTGTTTCTGCCTCTCTCTAGGTTTGGCATTTCAGTGCTGGCAAGAATATTAGAAAGTTTTTTTCTTTGCATTATCACAGCATGATTTCATTTGCTGTCACCAGCACACTTAGGTTTATGAACTATGTGCAGAAACTGGTCTTTAGCAACCCCTCTACATTTTGCCCTTTCAGTTGAAAACTTTGAATGAAATATTGACAGTGTTCTGCATCTGTGTCCAGCAATGGGGAAAAGTAAAAAGCTATGGGAGTAGCCCAGACCTGTGCAAAATCACCTGTTCCTGCTTTCTGGGTTGCACTGTGATTTTTGCAACTGCTCTGCAGTGTCATTTTCGTCATAGAGTTTTCTTTGCAGCAGTGTTAACAACTGGCCCACAGCTAGACATTATCTTCAGAGCTTTAACTCATGTTTCGGTTCACCTGCAGTGCCAATAAAAGGTAAAAATAATCTGCTTGTTTGTAATCCTAGATAAAAAATGTTGAGATCTGAAATGGCTAAACTTCATAGCAGATCCTCTACAATAACTAGCTGTACTTGACCAGTGCTACCTAGTGAACAACCTCCTGTTTGTATTATGCTATGAGGTATAATATGGGATTGTAGCATGACCTGCATGTGGCTGATCAGAATTTGGTGGTTTTGTGACAGGCCATAAATAATCCTGTCCCCATATATTTGTAGAGATACTGGAATTTAATTAATTTACTCAGCAAAATGTTATTCACTTATTCAGTTAGCAAAACCGATTATAGTCATAAAATTTGTTGGTAGTACTAGGTAAAGGCTCAAAGTAAAGTTTCAGTACTGAATCTTTGGAAGTCTGGAGAGAAGAAGGGGGAAAAAACATCAATTCGGAAAATGATCCTACCACCGAGACCATCTCCTACCCTACGTAAAAAGAAAGGCCATGTTTACTCCAGCAGAAAGGCCAGCTACAAAGATAATATAGGTAAAAGAACAAAGCTGGTAGTGCCCTACTAGCAAAGAATCACAGAATCACAGAATCACAGAATGTTAGGGATTGGAAGGGACCTCGAAAGATCATCTAGTCCAATCCCCCTGCCGGAGCAGGATTACCTAGACCATATCACACAGGAACGCGTCCAGGTGGGTTTTGAATGTCTCCAGAGAAGGAGACTCCACAACCTCTCTGGGCAGCCTGTTCCAGTGTTCAGTCACCCTCACCGTAAAGAAGTTTTTCCTCATATTTATGCGGAACCTCCTGTGTTCCAGCTTGCACCCATTGCCCCTTGTCCTGTCAAGGGATGTCACTGAGAAGAGCCTGGCTCCATCCTCATGACACTTGCCCTTTACATATTTATAAACATTAATGAGGTCACCCCTCAGTCTCCTCTTCTCCAAGCTAAAGAGACCCAGCTCCCTCAGCCTCTCCTCAGAAGGGAGATGTTCCACTCCCTTAATCATCTTCGTGGCTCTGCGCTGGACTCTCTCTAGCAGTTCCCTGTCCTTCTTGAACTGAGGGGCCCAGAACTGGACACAATACTCCAGATGCGGCCTCACCAGGGCAGAGTAGAGGGGGAGGAGAACCTCTCTTGACCTGCTAACCACACCCCTTCTAATACACCCCAAGATGCCATTGGCCTTCTTGGCCACAAGGGCACACTGCTGGCTCGTGGTCATCCTGCTGTCCACTAGGACCCCCAGGTCCCTTTCCCCTACGCTGCTCTCCAACAGGTCTGTCCCCAACTTGTACTCATACATGGGGTTGTTCTTGCCCAGATGCAGGACTCTGCACTTGCCCTTGTTATATTTCATTAAATATACTTCATACTTGTAGGAAGTTGACTGGGAGAAAGAGGTAGTTAGAACAAATGTCTCTGACATCTTCAAATATGTGCCATTTGGTGTTGCTGGTATCACATTCTTTTCTCAGCTTGTGCCTAAATGCTTGTATAATGCAGAACCCAGACACCATCCTTTCCCTTGGAAATGCTGAGGACTTGGCTGACAGTTGTTTCAGAGAAGCAGCATAACAAGCACATCTCTCCCTGTCTGCCATGTGCATCAGGAGGGAAACCAAACCAGTCCGTCTGTGCGGGATGCAACTGACACTTGATTCCTGTGCGGTATCGATCCCCATTTCCCCTCTGTAAGCTCACAGCCACTAACACAAGTTGTCTTAGTATACAAGTGTAGCGGTGCATCTGTGTCTTCTTTGAGCTGGGGGAAACAATGGCAGCAAGTTGGCAGTAGCCTTGCTGAGTATTTGCCATCCAGTTAGTTCTTCCTGAGGTGGCAGGGACCTTCTCAGACCCCGCTCAGGTGATGGGCAGGGAAGAAAACACGGCAACTGGAGGAGCTGAGCTCCCACATGTAGGGTGAAGGTGGAAGATGGTGTGCCTCTCCTCTTGTTCCTAACCCATGAGGGTCCTGTTTTGATGGCACTGCTTTTTCAGGGAGGTGAGGCCCTTTATGAAGCCTCGTCTGAGAAATTTCTCTGGGCATATGTGAGGGGACAGCTTCTGCCTTGCAGTGAGGAACGAGGTGCCTCAGTCATAGACAGGCTGACGTGTGATGCCAGAGTGCTTATATGCTGCTTATGAAGCAAGGAAGGTTTAACTGCTTTTGGAGCTACTTTCTTGTGTTTAGTTTTTTAGTTACATTTCCCTAGAATAAGAGACATCAGGAGAGGACATACTGTCCCCTGCCTGCAACTCATTTCCAGATGCCAGCATGCCTCCAGGAGCTGAGACACCCAGGAGGACAGGCACTTCCAGTGGGATGGGAGAAAAGAATCTTCCCAGTGATCTGAACTGTTAGCATTCAGAAACTGGTCCCAACTTCCCCACAAGCTGTTTGTGTACGTGCTGTGGGGAAGACTTTCCCTGCTCCCTTACAGCTTTATAAATCCAGGGGCCTGTTAATCAAAAGAAGCCACAGCACAAGACAGGCAGCTGTTGTGGTAGGACACTGCAAAAAACTTCCCCAAAAGACAATATTTATCCCAGGTAATAAAGTGGCAGTTGTAATTAAGAAGAGGCGATGTCCTTCTTTTGCTGGGCCATCAGTTTTGCACCTCTCCATCTTTTATACTTGTTTCCGGACTGCACGAGCTGGTGTGACTTGTCGGTGTTTGCTTAGAGGGATCATTCTGCTTTCCACCAGAAATACCAAATGTCACTAATTCTCTTTTACTGCTAAAGGGATAGCTCTGCTTGAGGGAAGCCTGATACCGGAGTGGCCCTCAGAGACTCCTGTCTCCCTGAGGAGCTTCCTCCACACACCTGTGTGGACACACCATCCTCCTCCTTCTCTGTCTGCCTTCCCTCTGCACCCAGATTCTGTTGTTACATCCCAAAGAACAATAGGATGTCGCTCATAGATAGGACATTACCCTAAGGACGGGATGTCCTCATAGACCCCCTGCAGACCAGGCTTAGCCCAGGTTGCCCTGATAAGATGACCATGGCCTCTCTGCATGAGTAGCACTGGGGCTGACAGTTTTGAGGGTGTTTTTTTTCCACCATCCCTGAAATAATCCAGTGATTATGGAGAATGGCAGCAGAATGGCAGCTGTGGTGAGACTGATCACACCGGACTGGATACAAATGCCAGCTGTCAGTCCAGCCAGAGGATCAAGGCAGGAAAACATAATGGCTGTGGATTTCGAGCACCTTTGAGGCATGTATTTGTGTGTGAAAGGCATGAAAGAAAATGGCTATTGACAAAAAAGACCAGCTAGAAGCTCTGAGTGAGGCCTCCATCTTCATGTTATCCATCTTTATTATGGTAAAGCCTGCAGGATTCAACTCTTCTTCTGGGAGTGGGGCCAAGTAAGGAACCTCACCAGTCCCTTCTGGAGCAGTTTAGAGAGGTCTCTCCTAGGCAATAGATCCTTGTCCAATGGCTACTCTACCAAAGCTGGGACAAGCCTGGCTTTCATTCCTTGCTTGTGCCAGGGCTACCTTAGGGTAAAGACAGTTTCTGCATTTTGCCCACCCCCTAAAGGCATATCTCTGTGTGGGGGAACAAGGGAGGAATCTGCCAGTCCACATCCACATGGCTGGGCGAAGGGAGGCATGAGACCTTTTCTTGTAGGCCACTGAAAGGGAAGGAAAAACTCAGGGAAAATATCTTCCAGCTGCTTTTGCTGATTCGCTGTTTCTGAGCGAGACATTTTTCTCCTTAGGGCACAAAGGAGGTTGGGCATATTCTCCTCAGAGCCCAACCCCATGTCAAGCACAAGGAAAGTGGCTATTTCACAACACCATCTCCCTCTTCACAGCTGAATTCAAGGGCAGATGTACGGATTTTCTTCAGCCACTAAGGATGTGGCAGGCTTCCTTGGAGACCAGGCTGGTCTCTGCATGCCCAGTAAGACACATAGCCTCAGGCTGGCTGTCCCTGCTCCAAGCCCTGTGGAGCTGCTGCCATCCCTGCCTTTCAGACTTTGGACTGAGCAGCTCCAATTGGCAGATTGTGAATGACTCAACTGCTCTTCATCAGCAGATATTGAATCTTCCCCTTTCACTTTCCAGGAAGGGGGAAGAAACTGATTTATTCACTTTGCTGGGGTGGCAGAGGACAGAAACAAACTGTAAAAAGGAATAGCATCTTCTCTGACATTATTCAAATCCCGATGCTTAATGCATGCAATCTGCCCTTCCAGGATTTCAGCCCTCTCATGAGTGATATTTTAATTTGCATCCAATTACAAATACGGTGTGCACCATTTAACTTTCTAAGGGAACTCTGACAAGCTGGCATGTGAGATGCTCCTTGTACCTTAATGATAAACTGGTTGCAGGAAGCTACTGCAACTGTGTGTGTGCGCGTGTGGTTGTACCATTGCTTCTCAGAGAGGTCAGATTTCTCGACTCTGTCATATATTCTATGCTGCAAACTGCTCGGGGAGATTTTTGTTTTGCTGAAGCAGTGATAAAAGGTGAAAGGAGAGAGTGAGAAGTCCACTGTTTTAAGGGAACATCATGCAAATCCCCCCACACTGTGGTGCTGAAGTCCTGAGCAAAGGATTAGTTTTATTACTAATATTCCCTTTTATTACAATGATGATTAGAGTATCAACACTTTTACTGGGCATGGGCATGGTGCAAACATAAAAAATTGCCTCTCCCTACCCCTCAGATTACCAATAATCTAGCAACAGTCTGACGTCAGCAAATCTGAAGCCATCAAGTGGCTGGGAAATTTATCACCCCTAGACAGAAAGATGCAGATCACTGATCACCTCCCCGCCACGTGCTCAAGCCTTTGACTGAGTCCCCTCTGCAGTGACTTGTTTTTCCTTTAAAAAACAGAGCAAACCAAAGGTCTACACCATGACCCAGGGTACCATAGGACCTGGGACTCCTGAGACTCTTGGTAGGGAGCATAGCCTGGTCTCTGGAAGACTTGCAGCAAATGGCATCTTGAAGACAGGCAGCCTTTATTCCTGGGTGGGTTTATCTCTCTGTCCAGAGCTGTGTGTCCTGCCAGCCCAGCCTTTTTAAAGCTTTTACTAAACAATTTCCGAAGGGATGATGCCAGGACACCACACTAACTACTGTTAAGATTTTTTAAAAAATTACTTCACTTCTATTGTTTTAAGGTTATTTTCTATTTCTGCTATGACTTTTGCTGAGAAGTGGTGACACCCACGGAGGGATGCATCTGTAAACATTCATAATTCACTCTCAGCTAAGGTCATGACAATATCCTTTCCTTATCTCAGACAGCAGTTGAATTAATGGTGATGTCAATCAATGAACTCTTGACTTTGATTCTTGCCCAGCTCAGTCACCAGCCTCCAAGGAGGACACGGGATTCAATTTGGTAATGTGGCCAACAGCTTTTCCAGATTTTTAGTGTGTCATGTTGATATGATTCATTTCTGCAATTTCCCAGTCCTCTGATAAAAGAACACCACAAACCTCAGTTCTTTCCCTGCCTTAGATAATCCAAATTTTAGCCTCTGGGGAGCTGGTAGCCACAAATTCTGGGACAAATGCTAATTAAACAGCTGCATTTCAGCCACTTGGGGCTCGTAACAAAAGGCAACATCTGCGTGAGAATTTTTCCCATCTCAGTGCTGAAGTCGGGGAGCTGAGCAAAACTTTGTGCATCCGCCATTCCCTTCCCTATGCAGGTGGCTTGCACAGTGCACAGCATCGTATGGGCCTTGGTTTTTGACTGTGCTGGAGCACAACAAGCAAGGGGGACTGAAGCTGCCTTTCTGACAAGCCAAGAGGTGCATCATATTCAAATGACTCTATCTCCCTCCTGAGAGGTCAGCTCCCCACCAAAAAAAAAAAAAAAGAAGCCAAATCTGATGGTGCATTTCCATAGCCTTCTGGAGATCCTTTGCTCTCCCCCTTTAACAAAGGGCACGTGCTTCTTTGGATGATGGGGAAAGCTTTGATGGGTTGATAAAAGGAGGCCTGAAATCTCCTTTTGTTTTGAAAAGAGAAATGAAGTATTTTTTCGTCAGCTTGTTTTTTTTCATTACAGATAAAGCTAAAAACCACCTGGCTTTTCCTCTGAAGTGGTACAGAAATGGATGAACTAATACCATTATAACATCACAGATGCCAAGAGAATTCATTTGAAAGGGACTGATGAGGAAAAAGGACACACTTAAAACCGTGTTTGCTTTTGTCAATACTTAATCAATTCAGATTTTCAACAAAGAGCTGGGAGAAAAGACTCTGAAAAGAGTTCACAAGCCCTCTGGGACCATGGGGAATCTCCCACCACTTTTGCTGTGCCTGTGGGTCCATGCGCCTTGGTTACTTTGTCATTTTGTCTGGGTACTGCAACTGGAGCACCCAACCTTGTGTGGGGTCACACTGTAAAGCAGTGGTGGAGTCAGGACCACAGTCCAGAACCCAGCAGCCCTGGGAAGAAGAGGCAGGGAAACTGTTTTCTCCTCTTGCTAAAGGAGTTTCCCCCACCATGCTGTCCTCCCTAGTCTCTGATCAGGGACTAAAGTTCAAATCTCACAGAGATTACAAATGGGGAATCATTTTCAGTGAGAGCACAGGCAACTTCATCTCTGATGAGTTGAGGTTTCCTGAGCATTCTGTTTGCTGTACCAACTGCTAGAAAATATTGTGTAATGGCATCTATTTTTGCATATTATTATTTTATTTTTAATTTAAAGCAGCAGAGAAGCTGAGGCAGATCTGGAGCTTAGGAGGGAACCACAGGGAAAAGCATCTGTTTGCTGCAGCGCAAAAGGTGCAGCATCAATCCTGACCTGTTATGGGGCTGACTCTAGGCTTGTGCAGAATGCTACCAATCACGTCTGCTGGTCTTCTTCTGTCAACCTGTCAATATAAAGAGCAGAAAGGAAATCTAAACAGTCGTAATTACTTTTTCCTAGGCCATAAGTTCTATCCACGTACCTTTTCTATGCTAGCAGGTAATCACTGCTTATGGGGAAAGACTCTAAGTGTGACTGGCCCTGACCTCTTAACATTTTTCCCCAATGTAAGTGGTGTGGCAGAGTACTCGGAGTATCAGGCAAAGCCTCCTGCAGCACTTCAGCTCAATTACATTGCCGCAGTCTCGACGTGCAGCCGCCTCCTGCTGAGGATTGACCAGTATGTGACAAAGAATACGTGTCTAATTCTCCATTCCTTTACATGTTGTGAACTGGTGCTTTAAACTTTTTGTAACACACAGTCCTGCAGCTGCAGACTTAGTGGCCCTTTGCATGTAAACAGCAGCGTGCATTGCAAGGACACAAAGCACTGGGGCTCCCCATGGAGCCAAGGACCAGCATTCTCTTCCTGGCCCTGGGAGCATCCCCCTGTAGAGAGCCTTTGCTTCCATCTGGAGCAGCTTGCTCTTCCCTGAAAAGCACTTGCCCACTCTATGTCAATCCATGCCCCTCAGCCTGCAGAGCCCTTTCTGCTCTGATTAACCCAAGACTACCATGTGTATGCCATGCTCAGATTGTGGTGCCTTCTGAGGAGGTTCAGGAGGCCTTGGCTTTTCCAAGTGCTCTTGACTCTGTTCAGGAAGGTAAAGAAAGTGTTCAGATTTCCAAAACTCTTCAGCTGAGATGTCAAACAAGCAGGAGAATGCCTTCACCTCCATGGTGGCACACCCTGGTGCAGGGTGTATCAGGGATGGACAAGTGGGTGCACAGTCTCCCTCTGTAGCATTCACTTCATCATTAGTACAAGTAATCAGGACACAGCAGGCAAGAAGGAACAAGCCTAGGGACTCTCCTCTCAGACCTGAATAAGAAGGGTTTTAAGCTTTTTATACTGGAAAGGTGACAGGAGGGGTTAGCAGAAATCTGCCAAACTGGGACAGCCTAGTGCTACCAATTTAAAAAGAGGCAAATTTCTCCCATTTTCAGCATCCAGCACTGCCTCCAGCTGGGTGGTTCCCACGCAGCCTGGCCTGTTTCACAGAGATCACATAAACTGGTGAGCTGAAAGGGAGATTCACCTGCTGGGGCAGCAGTAGCTCTGCTCTCAGCCAGGGAGAAAGTATGGCCAAGGAATGGGAAGATGTCCATGCTGTACAGGGAACGGTACACCTGGGCATGGAGCGGCTCTTTTTTGCTACCCAGGAAAATAGGACATGGGAAAGCAGAGTTCTTGCAGAGTCCTGAAGCACTGATATGTTCCTGTAGTGCATAGAGGGAATAAAAGGAAACTGAGGAGAAACCCTGGCAGACAAATGACAAAAAGCTACAGCAATTCTGAAACTCCCTAGAAGAAGTAGAAGACACCTGGAGGAAATTCCATCACTGGTTCCCTGGGTATCTGCAAGCAACAGCAGACAGAAACAGGGGAGAGGCTTTATTCCTGAGCAGAAGATCTGAGACACTCAGTGAACCTAGCACTTTGCGTAGCTCAGGCAGAAAAGGCCAGCTCCAGGTCTGCATTACACAACAGCAATCAGTGCTGGTGCAGCATAAAAACAAAGCAGAGTGTTTCACCTGGGGGTGAGGATGTCCATGCAGCTGATCACTACCCCCCAGAAAAGTACTGGGAGAGCATGAGTGGAGGCCCCAGGACAGTATGGAAGGAGTCACAGCAGCTCGTCAATTGCTTATTAAAAACATAAATTACTTGTAACGGAAATAATGCAGTGACGAGAGAAGTGAATGGAGCAAAGCGGACAGGTAGGTAAGAAAGAGCCTGAGGCCATCACCAGATGGCCTCTCTCATGGTCTGCCAAGTCTCCTTGGAAGGGAGGGTTAAATTGTGGAGTTGTGGAACTGGAGGTTGCTCCCAGGCAGAGAGGTCTGAGGCTGCCAGTCTCAGCAAGGCCCTGGTGAAGCTAAAGGAGTCAGCTGAAACACCTCTGAAGCTGGGCTGTTCCAGCAGCCCACTTGTGTGCAGTAGATACCTCCGGCAAGATTAGAGGATTTGAGGCCCGTCTAAAACATGCTAGGGACCTTCTGATGATAAAACATCATCTGTGGATGCAACTGACACCTGCTTCTGGTAAACACTATACCTATAGAAGAAATGCAGTTTCATCCTCCTGCCCGGCTGAATGGTCTAACTAAAGCAATACAGCTTTTGTGAAGTGTCCCTAACCAATACAGAACTAGGGTGGGGCCCCAGTGCCCAGTCCTTCTCTTATAGAGTATCTCATTTCTGACTGATGGACAAAATCTTGCTGTAGATTCAGCTTTGGGGCTCTCCTCCTCCTCAGAGGCCTGTTGCCCTCATAAACCACCCTGGCTTTGCTCTTGTGTCCTGTGCTTTATGGTATGAGTCTGGCACTTGCTGGTTCCATTACAGCCTCCTGTCCATGCCAGTAACACAGCCTTGCTACAAGCCAGCAGCACCCTCCTCCCGCCAAGCTAAGACAGGATGCAGAAACTAGTCCACTGGCACCAGCTTATAATACCCCCATTACAGCCACTTTCAAGTCCCAAGTGTACACAGGGCTGTAGCACCCTCACTGACAGTGCACAGTCCCACAGCATCTGAGCTGGGTGAGGGGTGTGGGGATGGTAACGGCAAAGGGTTCCATCAATGATCTTGTGACGGTCAAGTAGAAGTAAGGATGCAAGTCAGGTCTGAGGTCAAGCCAGGAAATCCAAACACTCCAGGAAGAGGTGTGGGAGCAGGTATGACTACAACATATATCAGGCCAGGACTGAACGGCCAGGGATGAACTTAAATGTGGCTCCTGGGCTCACGGGTAGATGTTGTGGGTGGGGGTCCCAGGTGAGGCTGGTTGGGCTAATTAAGGCCCATGGATGTCCTCAGGGCCCTGACACAGAGCTGCAAATGAGCAGTTGTAAAAGTTGTGAATGACTCTTGGCTACAGTGAGAGCCTCCAAGTCACCTTGCTTCCTCTCCTGTGTCTGGCAGTCAGCAATCGTAGACATCTGAAGAAGAGCCTAAGAACAGAGCAAGCCCAGAGTCAAACTTCTGAGGGTTTTCACAGCCTCCACCAATGTATGGTTTAGGCATTACCTGAGCCAAGTATGGCTTCTGTGTCCTGGTGGATTTGTCTTCTCTGAACCTGTCTGGTCTTTCCTGTCCAGCATCCACCGCATCCTGCTGTGGGCAGTTCTGCAGCGTCACTACACAGCACGTGAAAACCTGCCTCCTCCTGAACGTTTCGAATCTGCCACCTCTTGCCTTCATTTGAGCCCTCTGAGCTTTTGTATCAGAGGAGACAGAGGTTCATTATCTCTGCTAATTTCTTCCATGCCATCTGAACCACTGATTTGACATCACTGGGCACAGAATGGCTGAAGGCTGCAAACTCTGTGTACTCTAACATGTCAGCAAACAAGCAGTGGATTGGTAGCAGACTGTGTCCACTCTCTTCCTTTGAACAAGCTGATTTAAGTAACTTGATGGCATAGAGGGAAAGAGACGGAGGTACCCAGGCAGATGCCTCTCTTTACTCTTGCAACTGCTAGACTCTTTCAGACAAAAGAAAGCTACCAATGTTGTGAAACCATGGCCTCTCTTGCTTTATCCCGGGCTGGCTGGTTGCCAGGCCAGCTAGGCAGATCAAATCCCACTGCAGCTCATTGCTTGCTGTGACCTGATGCTGAAAAATGCACTGTTTCTGTCCATGTTCTTACCTGCCACCCATCTCCTGAGCCAGCCTGTGGAAATTCAGTTTGAGACAGGGAGGGACATTCAGCTGTGCTCTTCTCTCCCTCACAAAGGTGAATATTTCTTTATATATTTGCAGTCTTTTTTAAGTCAGGGCCTCTGGGAAACAATCCCTCCTCTCCCTAAAATACTGGGAGATACAACACTGAGACCTGGGCCTTCTGTGCTAAATGTCACTGGAATAAGCTGCGCCTCTCCACTTTCTCTCTGCTTGTTTTCTCTTTCAGTTTTATCCTTCAACTCTGAATGTGTTCCTGGAAATGATTCCTTTGGACAGCTAGTCTCCAGCAGCTTAGAGGATACTACTGCCTGCACAAGGCAGCTGGAACCCCTCTGCATGCCTGCAAGGCTAAAACCCGCTGATTATTTCACGGGAGAAGAGGGGAGCGGAGAGACCCGGACAGCCAGAGCAGAACGGTTTAACCCCTGTGCCGCTGAATCTCCTATCCCACTGTGGTGCCAGTGATCTGGCAGAGCATGCATAGGCTGGGACACACCCAGGCACTGCCTGGATGCCCTCACTCCTGGAAGAATGGTTGGCAGGAGTAAAAGAGGTGAAGGTGGTACCAAGCAGCATGGAAAAAAATGCAGCATTAAAGGATGCAGCACCTGCAAGTATTGAGGAGAGACAGCAGAGAGGAGCTGGGAGATGCTGGTGCATTTCCTGCCAAGGGGAAGCAACGCCAGGGCTAGGTATCCTTTCCGAAACAGCCATGTTGTAGTCACATTGTTTTTTTCTCACCTGGAGTCATCCTCTTCTCTCAGAGGCAGCAACATCATTGTTCCTAGAGGGTCAGGCTGGTATTGAGCACAAGCCAAAGAAGCCAGCCGTTGGGGATGGCCCCTGGGTGCCCTGCGGATGGTGAGGAATCACCAGCAGCCTGTGGTGGCTGAGGAGAAATGGGCAGGTGGGGGCACGGTTCCTTAGAAGCAAGCCCCTCTGTTCTCTCCCCCAAAGCCCCCTCCAGTAGCTGGAATCTTCAGTCCTCTCCAGAGCTCTGTCTGATCCCAAGGCCTCTGCCAGGCCCTCTGCCCTGCTTCGGGAGCAGGAAGATCCACTGGGGACTCAGGAGAATTGCTCTTGTGCCATTGCAGACCTTTTCCTATTTCACTCCTCTGGCTTGCTGTCTGCTGGGCTTGGTGCCATCATCAGCCCCAGCCTCCAGGCCTAGCTGCCTGCTGGACCTCATCCCTTCTTTTCCCACACCCCCCACCCCACCCCTCGCAGTGCTACTTTCCAGCTGTGTGTTTGCAAGAGTGCAAGTGCCAGCTCTCAAAAATGGTCCGTGATGTTTTGCAAGGAGACTTGGGGATCACTTGCAGTGCACTCCCCTTCCAGATCACTCTAGTTCTTGCTCCCAAATACTCCCTTTTGCTTCTGTTCACCAACACGAGTGGAGCCAGTGTGTTGTGAGGCCAGTGAGCTCTTCAATGTACCCCAAGTAAGGAAAAGCAGTTGTACATCCTATATGCAAACAAGGGCTTTCCACCGCTCTGTGCTTCTCTCCCTCCTCAGTGCCAGCCTCCACTGCTCCTCCCGTGCCCAGAGTGAAGGCTGCTCTGCTGGGCACAGCCGTGTCCCTGCAGGACAGGAGAGGACGAACTGCAGATACCTCAGCAGTGTGCCCTCCTCCTCCCCTGCCTGTAACGCTGATGCATCAGCGTGACAGAGCTTTGAGCTGAGCTGTCACAACGCAGCGGGAAGTGGCAGCACAAAGGGACTTGCAGCGCGTATGTGTCTGCCCACCATCCTGCCTCCTCGCTCCCTTCACGCCCAGACTGTGGCTTGCTTCCTGCAGCGATTCCTCTGCCGTCAGCAGCAGGAGAAAGGCGGAGAGAGAGAGGGATGCAGAGGGGACATATTGCCCTGCAGCATGTGACCTAGCAGTGAGCAGGTAGTGACCCAACACACCAGGAGACTCACAGAGCCACAGCTGCTCCATGCTGCACGGGCCATGAGCATGTTTTGTGTGAAGGCTGTGGGATGAAGCAAGTCTGGTATTCGGGTGTGCATCAGTAGAAATGCATCCTTGGGTAACATCCCACAAGGGATGTTACCACCCCACCTGCCCGTCCTTGAAGGGAAGTTTCAGCATGTCTTGCTCAGATCTCTCTGCTCTCCACTTCATCCGGAGTCCACTGCACTTGGTGGGAACAGTTCAATCAGCTTTCGATTGGATTTATGTCAGCAGGAATCAGCAAAGCCTGCCAGATGAGGTGGGAGATGCCAGCAAACCAGTGGCGCCCTCTCCTGCCTTATCCTTCCTTTTTGGTTTGCAGCCAAGTCATCGCTGCCCTTTACAGGGTTTTATCGGACAGAAATACCCTCTATTCTCTCCCCTACCCAAGAAAAGCAAAACTTAGCGCATCCTCTTGGAGAACTCTTCTCCCACAGCAGTTTGCAAGACACCACTCTTATATAAGGCTTGGCATTTTTCCCCTTCTGCCTCTCATTTCCATCCAACAGTCTCTAAAATCTTGCAGACTCGTCACGTGACTGTGGTAGAGATTTCCCTGCTCCTAGTTTGGGTGAGGTCAGAGCAGATCCTGCGCCCACCTATCCTGCCCCAGCACTCCTCATGGTGGCAGCTGGACTCTTTTCATCTGCAGCACACCCTAGGCTTTATTGGCAGCTGCCTGGTATGGTGAGCTGTACAAACCCACACTGGCGTGCAGTGAAAGGGGAGAGGTCTGATTCATTCAGCTGCAGGGCTTTCAATTCCACCAGTGGGGTCCTGCAGCAATGAATCAGTCTCAGACTGACACAGATGGGCACCTGGCCTGCAAACTCAAGGGTAAGAAGTGGATTTGCTGGGTAATTTTTTAATCTATATAAACACTAGCTAAGGTTTTATTTATTACTTCCCAGCAAGAAATTGCATTTAAAGGGGAGAGAAGACATTTTGCCATTGACTGTAGTAGTTCTAAAATGAGAGTGTGATGCAGGTTTGGAGGTCCAGGTTGTTTTGTAGGGGGCAGGGAGCTAACTTTCCACCTAGATCTCATGTGTGAATGCAGAACTGTCTGCAGTGAAGAAAACCTGCATGTCACTCTGCATATGATTCCCTCCTGAGGTACGTCTCTGTTTAGGTAGAGATTTCCAGCAGTCAGTTGTCCTTCGCAACCCAAGCACCTAATGCTGCAACCCAAGCTGTCCAGAAAGTTGTCTATTATTGTGGCTGTTGCCATTAATGAAAACTTCCTGCTTAAGAGGGAGTGTCATTATCTGTAACATGGTACTAAGGGCAATTGTTCCAGTAGCAGATGACGAAGCCTGAGAAAACTCTGCAGGCTTGAGATCATGGGAAATACAGGAATCTCTGACCTTGTATAGCCTGCGCATTTTTTCTGCCAGCTGATGCTAAATCTATATTAGTGAACAGCAAAGAGGGAAGAGGTTGGCTGGCAAAGGCTGAAGTCAGGACACCCACTGATGTGCCCGTGCCCTTGTGCTGAAGTTTGACAGTGTTGTTGGAGCCCTTCAAGCCCTGCTGTTTTCCTTTGGCAGCCACTGCGGTCCAGCCCTGAGGCAGAGACCTTGCTAGCTGAGCTGGAATGTGGTTTTAATTGCATTGATCCTGACTCACCTGGTTTACAAGGGTGAATTCTGAACCTCATCTACCTGCTAATGTTTCCTTAGATGTCTGGGGAGTCAGAGCATGGGGGCAGACCATCTGTCACCCCCAAATCAGAAGAAATACTTGAAAACTTCACTTGGAAACAGAAATGTTCATAGGCTAGGGGTCAAATCTTGGACTCTCTTACACTTGAATAACCCCATATGGATTGGCATTGGCAGGAACCAGCAACCTCTAGGGCATACAGAAATGCCGCATTACACATTTGAAATGCATGGCCATGCATGAAGATTGCCAGAGTCAGGAAGAAACAGCTGCAAAAAGGAACACCAGGTTTTGATCAAATATGTACTGACTTCCGTTGGAACAGAAACAAAACCTGTGGGGAGGAAGGAGGGCTGTCCTCTCAGGTAAAGCTCCCTATGGTAAAACGGTCACTTCTCCTGCCAGCTTTCAGCAAAGGTTTAGTTCCCCTCAGCAAAGTGAGGCAGTGCAACCTAGACCCCAGGGGCACCTGTGGAGTGAAGCAGTCCCACGGACTAGAGGCATCAGGACACAAGCTGCAAGGACAGAATAATTCTTCCTGAGAGCACAACAAAATTTGTATATCTGTTGAATTTGGGGCTTTTCACCCTGCAATGACACTGTGAGCCCAGGAATTGCCAAGGAGCGGAGTGCCTATCAATTTTTTCTAATATAGGTTTTGGTGACCAAGAGGGGGTTAATTACAGATCAATTCACTCTCTTCTGCTCGACCTGTGAAAGTTGTTGGATGCAGAAAGAGCAATAAAAGGCTTAGCTCAGCTGTCACTCAATGGTGAAGAACGACTGGTGCCTTTAGGCAGTGGTGGTAGAACAACTAGGTTGGAAGGAGGTATTCTACTAGCCTGGTGAGAATCTGGCTGGAGATTCAAGAAGTGACTTTAAGCTTTGGATGCCTCAAGGAGGAGTGAAGCTCAGGGCTGGAGACAGTGATCATAAGCATCATATGTGCCAGTTCAGTGTTAAGCATCCTGAAATATTAAGGTTTTTTCCCCCTAAAAATATAGCGCTCTGCTCGTTACTGTAGGCTACAGGGTGCATTTGTTCTTAGACTTTTTTCTCTAATCCTAAGGATTATGAATGTGTATTATTGCTAATGGGTGAAAGCTCATGTATCTAAATCACTATTAAGAAGCTGGAAACCCACAGCCCCAAAGCCCTGTTGCATGACTGCAAAATAGCCGGACTTGACTGCTGCAGATAAGTCAGGCCAAAAGTATCTGAGTTAATTTCCAAAGGTTCTCCTGCAATTCCTCCTCCTGAAGGCTCCTGGCTGCTCTCATGAGAGTGATCTTGATTAATGAACGAGAGCCATGTGAGAAGGCAAAAATCAGCAGCAATCCCTAGAGGCAGTTCAATAAAGCAACAAATCCTGTTTTCCCCTGAGGTTTATATTTATACTGGCAGTGCTGTGATGAGGTGAAAGAAAAGCTAGGTAGGAAGGCTGGTTCTGGTGACTCCTGGAGCAACAGGCAACTTATGTGGCTTCCCTTCTGTGTCATAATGAGATAAGCTTTGTGCCTCCTCTTCTCAGGGGGGTACTGCCAAGGTCCTTCCGCCTTATTGTCTCACCTTGCTAGGAACTCAGCATCAGAGAACTCAGCCTTTCTGTCCCATGGGCCCCAAGCTGGACTGGAGGGTAGGATTATAAACTTCACTTCATGGGGACGCCAGAGCAAACAAATACGTAGCTGAGGATTTAGAAAGAAGTGTTTGGATTGGGAAACTCTTCTGTGTCAGGTCTGTGGCTGCTTTACCAGGGAGATGCAAGATGCATGGAGAGGCCTGGGATTAGCAGACATGGTCTAAATGCTCTTGCCATGGTAATTTATTTAAGATGCATGATGTCCTATGAGATGACACGATGCCTTGATTAGCTTATTCTCCCATTCTCTATTCACACTGTTCAGATGTGTTTCAGTGCTGGTGGAGGCAGAGGTGCGGTAACACAGGTGGATAAAATGACAGTGCTCCTTTCCTTTCAGAAGATCAGCCCATCTTCTCACACACAGATCTACTGTAGGAGTCTCCTCTTCCCCCATGTCCTGAACAAACCCTTGGACCACTGCTAATGCAACTGTGCTCTGTCTTCCTGCATCTCTCTGGCAGGAGCCGGGCCAACCAGCCACAGGTCCACTTAACGTCCCCCTGACACGCTTGTACAGATAGTGCTGCTGCTCCTCTCAGCTCCCCAAAACTGTGCTGGGAGCCCTTGATCACAAGGCCTTCTTGCCTCTGGGCTCTACCACCAGCTTAAAGACTGCAGCCCACCTCCTGGGCTGGGAATAAATGGTATGTGTATGTGATCATTCGTACTGGATACGTGACCTGCAGCAATGCACACAGGCAAAATGAAGATATGTGAGAAGCAACATTACCAGTATGTCCAGAGGGACAAGCTCCAATGGCATACATGCAGCTGCATATTCAGACAAGTAGCCCTCAGTGCATGCAGTGACAACCAGCTCAAATGAAACTTAACATGAACCAAAAAGAAAAAGCAACTTGACAACAGAAACCCTTGGCAAAATGAAACCAGTTTGAAAGCCCAGCTGCAAAAAATATGGCCAATAACAATTTTAATTCTCATGTGATGAGTAAAGTCTCCTTGCACCTAGCAAGCATTCGACACCAAGATACCAAAAGTTTGGAAGGATGTTGAATAATCCCATGTTTTGCAGTGACGTCAGCAGGTGATCATTCTGGAGGCTGAAAGCAGGCAGCAGTCTCCTGAGATGCCTAAGAATAACAACTGACCCCTTTGGTACTCAACGGGTGGGCAACAGTGGAGCTGGTCTTGGCAGCTCCTGAACCGGTATAGCGGGTACAAAAAATTTATAGTAGGTACAAACTATTTCCCAGATCAGTTTTCAGCAGCTGGTTGAGCTTCTGAACTGAGATAATCTCTGAAGTCCACCTGCTGCTCCTGCAAACACTAAAGGGGATGTACATCATTGCAGTAAGCACGAGAGCTGAGCAATACCTTTCTTTGTGGAAGATACCCAGTGAGGAACTGCCTTCCCTGGCTCTTTAGAGGCTCTAGCCCTTTCAAAGGGAAGGCTGCAAGCCGTGGTTGCAATCCATGAATAGGATCTTCAAAATTTAGTTATTTCTTTGAAGGTTGCTAGCCCTCTCTTGCAGGAACTCCAGCTTTCACTTCCCCTTCTGGTCTCCAGTCTATTAAACGAGAGGTTATGTGTTACTGTAGGTAAGTTAAAAACTACGAAAAATGGTTTGTGATCTACTAAAAATCTAGGGAGTTTTATCTAACATTTTGGGTAACTGTGTGAACTGTGTGCAGTATTGTCTAACTTGCTTGGTCTGCTGAAGGTTTGACATGGCTTGAGTGATGTAGTGAGAAACAGTTGATGCACTTAGTAATTAATGAATGGAGGGCCATATATCTCACTCACTCAGCTCATATGCCAGCAACGACAGATTTTTTCAGTGCGTTATGTTGTTGCTCAATGCATTGTGCAACCACTCAGGGTTTAGAAGGACTGCACCCAGTACCTTATTAATTCAAATAGCATGGTGCCAGCCTCAGATCAAGGGGAACTAGGGACCTCATGCAGTGTCAGTGGTTTGTTTGCATTGTTTTCTATGCCAATAGCTGTGAACATTTTCTCTGGACAGGAGGGATGAAACTTGCTCTAGCTGGGTTCTTTCTGATGATCAAACGAGAGAAAAGGGGCATGTGGCCGTATTGCTTCATACTGATAGACAAAAAAAGCCTGCAAGTATATTTGTTTGCTTAAGGGTTTTTCTTTCCTGATGTGATTACGCATTTTTTTCTATACTTTTGCAATATCAGGGATGTTGAGCCCTCTCTTATTTCTCACTGTTGATGGAATACTTGTAAAGTATCAAAGAGGTGCCCAACATACAGCTATGACTCTAAATCTGATTGCCAGTTGCCAGCCCTGAATAATTCCCAGGTTTCTTTTCCTGTGCTCCCCCTATATACAGCTCTTTAGGATACACACATCTTTGATAGGAGCTCCTAAGCCACCTGCTCCCTCCTCACCTGCTGCTCTTTCTCTCTTGGCAGGAAATGCCTGGCTAAGGTTACTGGCCCAAAGGACCTAACAGCTGCTGAACTGGGTTATTATCCACAAAGAAATGAGGTAGGGAAATAGAGAGTCCCGTCACTTAGTTGCATTTTTTCCCCTCCAAGCAAGGAACATGCATAAGAGTAAAAGGCAAGAAAAGAAGCTTTGTTTGAATTGTCAGCCTTGTGTCCTCTCTCTTCTTCCTCGAGAGTGATCAATCCACATGGCTTCTGCCAGCCCAAAGCTAATTCTTAGTACCTGATAAAATCAAGTTTTTCCTCTATACCAACAAAGAGCTCCTGTTAACTCATCCCAAAGCTGTATGAGCTGGTTTTGTTTAAGTCTTTTGCAAGGCTCCATATGTTTGTGTTCAGCTTGTGTTTTATTACATTCACCATGTCCCTATCCAAGACACAGCCTGTGCTTTTCTCTCCTCCATACAACCTCTTGTCAGCTTGGGACAAAACTCCTTTATTTCTTGGTGTTTGTCCTTCCACCTGGCTGTATTAAAAAGTACTTTGAATGGGCCCATGGTCAAGTAATCCAGCCCATGCCATGTGACTGATGGTGGTAGATACTCCCCTGTAGCCTGTAAGGATTTTTGCAGAAGTTGAACCACCTGGAAGTATTGTGCTGCCCTTAGGCACAGTTGTCAGACAGTACAGTGTGATTATTATTATTTGCATCCTTTTCTTCCCTCTCTATCCTCTTCCTTCCTACAAAAAAACAGATTTAGTCTGAATACCACAATGTACCCATGAGACCTGGTGGACTTTGGTGTAAGAATATTTCTTAGGGACCCATTCAACAGCTCCTGCTCAAACTCTTCTTTTCCCTCCCCTCCCATAATGGAACATTCTTACTTCTCCCTTTAGTGGTTTCCCTCTCTCGTCTAGCAAATACCCTTTGAGCAAGCCTATTGGCATTGCTGAAAAACAAGCCTGGACCAAAGGAGCTCCCACACTTCTGATTTAGGAAATAGAGATTACAAAAGGGGTCAGTCCAGAGCAACAAGCAGGAGGGTTTAGCTGTTGGCTAGATCAGTGGCCTATAAATTGGGGTGCATGCACCCCATGGGATGTGCAAGACGATCCATTGGGGTGCAGGAAGAAAATGCTATAACTTCAGTAGTACGTGTATATAATGTACAAATAAATAAATATACATTTTTTGTGGATGTGTGCTCAAAATTTTCTTACTAATAGGGGTATGCAATCAAAAAAGTTTGGAGACCACTCATCATTACCACAACATGCCTCCCCTTCCAGGGTGGTCTGCCTGGAGGGTCTTAGCTCTACATTTGCAGTCCAAGGAGGCAACAGGACCAGCCATTGCAAGTGTACTTTAAACTTGGCTATGAATGGAAAGACCTCAGAGACAGGAGGGCCACATGAAAAAGCGATGACCAGGGAGAGACCTCTGATGATCTGGTTTCCAGATATACACAAGCTAGAGGCTATTATTTGCCCTGTGGACAAGCAGAACTCCAAGGCTCTGCATCAGTCAATGTTTTCCAAGCGTTTGTTTTCTGTTTTGAAGGTGATTCTCTGAAGTCTTGAATATGGACGCTGACAGATGGTGATCTCTAGTATAGTCAATGTATATGTAGGAGTGTTTTAGCAGTATAACAACATACATTTTAGTACCACTTAGAAAGTAACACTTAGGCTTTATATAAAGGGCAACAGATATTTTGCCCCATTAATATGGACATTTGCATACTTGTAGTTTGCTGTTGTGTTAGGCAGTGCTTCTGCATTCATGTTCAGTCTGTCATCTTAATGAAAATAAAGCATGTGAAGCCAAATAAAGCAAATATCTGTCCACTGATGATTTAGGGACATGGATGTATTTTTCTGTGTATATTTTTTGGAGACACTTCTATTTTTCCTACTACTATCTAGATGTGCGGTTACAGGATGAGAGAAGAGTAGTGTCTTTGCAGGTTTGAGCAGCTGGTGCCACCTCTAAACAACTGACATTTTAAAGTGATTATCATTTGATTTCAGAGTTAAATGACCTAATTGTAAGGATGGAGGCAGCGCACAGCTTCTGCCCGTCTGAAAGAGGCAGAAGAGACACTGCTATGATTAGAGATGGTAGTGCAGTTGTAAGATTAAGTCCATTGAAAAGCTAGTTCTAAAGGCATCACCATGGAGCAAAGGGGCAGAAAGACATACCAGAGCTGAAGAAAAAATAATGGATACAGCCAGCAGCTGGTGACAGTCTGTTGTTCTGCACTGTTAGTGTGAACTGGTCTTTGGAGGGTCTAGATATCTAAAGAGGTCTATTTGCCAGGACGCCAGCAGGTTGGGGAACTTCGCAAACAGCCCAGGCTGCAATATGAAACTCTGGTTGCTTTGCGACTGTGTTGCAGAGCTGGGGCGGAACAGGTACAATACATCCCAGGTTGTCTAAGAAACGTGCAACAGTTTGTGGGGCAATGAGCCAGGCTCCCCTGCCAGCACACTCCCAAGTTACACTGTCCCTTCAGACAGCCTCATGTTTATTAGCAGCTGCTTTGCCGAGATGTGCAGGAGACGTGGTGCAGCAGGAGGAGGTGGTGGTGGTGTGGGGTCCCTCTCCATCCCTTGTGCTCCTCATTTCTACCTGCATCCAGTGCACACCTTCCTGCCTGTGTGTGTGTGCATATGTGTGTGCATGTGTTTGGGAGGATTAGCCCCAGCCTGGAGCGCACAGAGTGCTGCAGCTTTACTGCCTGGTGGTGGGACACGTTCCCCACCAGCAGATGCTGGTGTGAAGGCAAATGCTCCTTAGCCAGCCGCTGAGCGTGCTTGTGGAGTGTGGGGTGGCATGTGCATGAATGGAATGTGGTTGCTCTGCTTCTGGGATGGAGTCAAGTCCAGAAGAGAACGTCAAAGAAAGCCTTAAGGGATCTGGCCAAGTGCTGATCTTGGGGCTTTACAGGGAGAGTGACTTCAGCTCTGTCGCCAAAGTGGCATGAGGGTGGGCTTATAACAAAGACATTCATTTTGGCTGACAGGATGGCAATAGGTTAATCAAGCAGAAAAGGCAGTGAGGAGAAGAAGCTTTAACGCTTCTCTGCTTCCTCACAGGATCTGAAATCAGTCCCTAAGCCACCTTTGGACGTGTGCCTGCACCTCCTTGTCTAGCCTGCTTTCCAGTCAGTCCAACTTCCCACTGGTGTTCAGGCAATCTCCTTCCACCACCCCACTCCTTGTTTGAGGCTTTTGGCAGACCTGGCGTGTCCTGGGTGGAGGCTGGGAAACCTTCAGTGTCTTGGGCAGGCTGGAGAGGAAACTCTCATATGGCACCTGGAGTGTCCCCCCCCTGTAACTGCTGCCTCCTACTGCTCTTTCCCCTGCCAGCCCTGGGGAAGTTTCTGAAACCCTTGGCTGGGATATACCCCCCATATAGAAGGAATCCATAATCAACTCAGTTAGTTAATGTTAAATGGATTGCTATTTAGGAAACTAAGCACCAGAAAGTATGTTACTGGTTAACTGCCCTCTCTTGCCCTGGCTTTACCTGATCTCGGGAGGAGAATGGCACCGTGCATTGCTGTCCTCCAGCTTCTGCAAACACTGCATGAACCCCTGTTTAAAAAGATGTAGATGTTCATGCACGTGCAGTATCATTAGAGCAGCTACCCTGTTCTTCCATCAGTGCTTCCACTGTTTAGACTGCTGTGTGATTTGTTTGGGTTGATTTTTCTTTTTTTAAAAAAATCTACAAGCACAGACTGTGATGGCTTGTTAATAACAGTGCCTCTTTCTATGAAGGGATGCCTCAGAACTTGCCTGAATCCAATCAAAAGGCTTTATTTTAAAATAACTAGCTTTTTTTTTTTTTTGTAGCACAACAAACCAAAACCACATCTGCTCCACGCTGAGTCCATTTGTGCAGGTTTCTGTTCACCTCACACTTTATTATCGACGCTATAAACCCTGGAGTGGAAAGGTAGTGGGCAGAATGGTGTCTTGCAGAAATGCCACCAGACAGGAGGCTGACAACAACACTGCCCGGCATTGCTGTAACCATCTTTGTTTCTTTGAGTTATGCAAGTAACTACAGCCTCTTCTTTCTGTGCCTGTCTAAGGCCAGAAGGCTGATGGTTCAATGGATGCTACTGTTAAGGCAGCAAGTAGAGAGAAAACAATGCAAAATTCATTAGCAAATCCATTGCTTGCACACACACAGGCTGGAAAAAGCAACAAATCAACAGCAACATTTGCAGAGCATTCAGTCAGCTCCAGCTTCACCTGCAAATAATCTTCAGGTGTTCTTGGCATAGGATCAAAGTCCTGGTTTGTGGTGTGAGGAGGGAGGGAGGAGGAGGACTGAAGCAGGAAGCCCTGTATTTGACTTGAGTACGTAGCTCTCAAAATCAGGCGTGCTGCAAAGTCTGTCGCCCTCGATTGGGCAAGGAGCATTTGAGCTTGCTTCCTTATTGTGGCTGATCTCTTCAAGCAGGACAAACCCTGCTTTCAGCATAAAGGATACAGACTCAAGTTCCAGGTTATTATTTTTAAGCACTTTTTAATCCCTCAAGTTAAAAATCCTCCTGTCATAGCTCTAGGCAAAGATGGGATTTGGCGACTACTCTCATTACTTGTTTTTCTTTTCTGAATGGTAGTTCCCTGTTCTCTGTCACCCCGCTCAGCAACCCACTTTTTCCACTGTTTGGATTCTTGCTTATGTTGCTTTTCCAGCTTTACTTTCTGAAGGGATTGCCTCTTGTTCCCAAATACATACTTTGCATCAGCTTGGGCTGCCCTTCAAAAAGGGAAGCAGCCAGTGCAAACCATTCTGGCATGAGTCAGAAATCCTTCTGGATGAGCTAAGCACAGCAGAGCAGAAACCAGGTCAACAGTAGCTCTCATAAGAATTTAGCTATATCCCTGGCATGGCACTTCTGATCTGTATCTCTCCCAACCCTTCTACTTCCCTGTATGGCCACACCTATGCCAGGAGGAGAGGCATGCTTAAAATCTTTGTGTGGACAAGGCAGGTTGTATTGATGAGTCAAAGCAAGTTTCACTTTCCCTTAGGAAAAATTTATCAATTAACACACTGGAAACATGTCCCTTCTCCTTTTCCACCCCCATTAGTGAAGACAAAGCCTGTCTGCTCTTCTTCAGGATGGTGTTTTAGGAGTGAGGACCAGCTCTTGTGTGTGTCTGTACATTACCCATCAGACACATTCATGTCTGTTCAGCAAGAACATTACAAACCAGAAGTAGAAAACACCATATGCTCCCCGTTTGTGGTGATGTTGGAGTCACTTCATTACGAGAGATCCAAATGCTAGAACAGCCAAGCAGCTTGAATTTGAACCCTTCGGAATTTGAATTAATTTATATTGTAAGCTCCAGTTCTGGTTTTATTATATATCCCTATGGTACATGACAGCATCATTGCCTACTGGAGTGTATATCAGGCCACATCAGTGGAGCATAGCTGCCAACTGCAGCCCAGAGATGAGCTACGACAGTACTCCCACCCAGTCTTCACATGGCACAACATCTGCCATGGATGAACCATGCATTTGTACTTGGCTAAGAGATTTTCCAGGTTGCAGTGTGGTAGCAGGGCAACACGGTGTGACTGTGATTAGAAACTTCTCAAGAGCTGCTTTCTGCCTTGTGCTATGGCCCAAGGGCAATTTTAACAGTTTGCTGGCACCTCCTTTTTGCCTTACCTCTTCCACAGTCTGTGTCTCTCTTTGGTCCAAGGTTCCCTCCACTCTCAGCCTGTACTTTCTCTTCCACTCCATCAAGGATGATGGGCCTAGCAAGGAGCTGCACCAGGAGGCAATGCAGTAAGAAGAAAGATAGTGAAGTGCAGGACGTTTCAACACATTGTGCCATGATGTCAGGTACAATACATATCTGGTAATGCACTGCTAGAAATATCTTTAATGCTGCTTCTTATTTGTGAGGACTTTATGTGAAGCACAAGTATTTCAACTTGTGCTTCAGAGATTCCCATGGCTTCAGAGAGGCAGGATTTCTGGCAGAGCATGATATCCATTTTTCATGATGAAGCTGCAATAACTTGATGCCAGTGGGACAGTTCTAGGAGTCTGAACATAGCTTGAGCATCCTGATGGGTCTTGAGTAATGTTATATCTGTGGTTGTAATGTTCTGTGGATGCACAAAGACAATTTTTAGCTGTTTGTATATATTTAATTCTTTATAATAATTCAAAATGCAGTCAATTTGATGATCTGTCCCTGTGACCAATTCTTTAATTTGGTGCACATTACTACAATTATGATATTACATGAGTATCTTGGCTTTAAAATAGGTTTATAAAGAGCATTTGGAATTTTAATTATTAAATATGACTTTTAAGTGACTGCTGTCAGTGGATGGGAAACCCTGTGCTCAAATATGAGGAGTTCAGCTCACTGACACTGAGATATGCTTATCCACATTTCCACTTTTAGGAGCACTTGTTTCACATTTCCAGACGTTTCCTCACATACACCAAAGCCATTTTAAAATGATAGTCAAGATTCTCATGCAGTATCTTGATTGAGGAGGCTAGAATGCTCAGAAAAGACTCAAAATTACAAGAGCTGGCCAGACTCATGATTTGGTGGGAGGAATTCAGGGCTGGGAAAGATGCAAGACAGAAAGGATCGTGGCCAAACCCCTTCAAGACTGTCATGCCAAAGCGAGCCCTTGTACAGTTGGCTGCAGGTACTACTCCTGCTGGAGGAAGGACCCTCCTTCCCCAACTAAAATGTCTTTTCTGTCAGCCTGGGGTTCGTCGCTAGGAAAACCTACACTTCTGCAGTGTGTGCTGCATCAGTGTGTGCTGCATTCTTTTGGAAAGAATGTAATTCCCAAGGAATGTATTTCCTTATCACACCATTGTACTTAAGAAAATAGCTCCAAAGAATCAGCACGGACTATTTTTTTCACAATGTGATTTTTATTAGTAGTTTATTCAGCCTAGCAGATGCCAGCGTGCATGCAAAGAGCAAATATCTTCCTCCAAATGTAAACATTTACAGATCATATACAAGTATTTAGTACCCTGCAAACATATTGTCAACAGTTCTATCCAGACTCTTCCCTAATTGCAGCCTGAGAGTTGGCAGAGGGATGTCCTCTATGAAAAGATGGTTATGGAAAAAAATGATAGCAGGCTAAATAGGTTCTTGGCTTAATTAGACTGGAGTAATACCAGAGGTGAATCTGGCCCACACCAAGTTAAAACTGTGTTGTAGGATCTTGTACCTACAATACGCAGAGCTGGAGGGATGATGCTTCTAGGGGGACAGCTCTCCCAAGCAGGCTGGGAATCTCTCTTGGCACTGGATGAAAAGGGCGGTTCAACCTTCCACCTGTGTTAAGGGATGTAGTGCCACCTTTTCTTTTAGACATAATAGGAGATGTGTGACTATTCTTTGCATTGCATCAACTGGCTAAGTTTATTTGAATAGTCCAGAAGAGCAAATATTCCCTATCCCAATCACCATCTGTTCTTAAAACAAAAATGTGCTATTTCTTAAACATGGACCTGCCTTTTGGTCTCCAGTCAGTGCAAAATCCCTGAATGGGTTAATGTCTGGGACATAGCTTGACTATGTTAGAGCCATTTCTGTTTTAAACTAATATCCTAAAATCTCCTTTCCTGTACCTCCAGCCCAATCCCCTTTGATAGCATTTCATTACATCCCATAATCTTCGCTCTCCTGACAATCTGGAATAAATACAAAGCTCAACATTGAAAGCTCAACGGTGGCTTAGCCTCATTTATATTCTATGAAAACCCGCTATTTCAAGTATGTCTTAGCACCCTAGCTTTTCACACGAGGCATGTAAAGTTACAAAGATCTCTAAACACTTCAAAATTATGTTCTCTGGGATTCTCAAAGGAAACAGCCTGACTGACTGACTGACTGACATTCCCCGTGCATCACAGGGAGAGAGGTGAGCGAGGACACATTCATGACATCCCGTTCTCTTTGATTGCATGATCACAGCTTTTTATCAGTGCCTGTATTTTCCCATTCCACATCTGGGCTTCTCCATGTGCATTTTTTTTTCTCCTGAGACTGTTTTCCCCAGAAATGTGCTTGTTCCCCACTACACCAACCCTAAGGGCCATGTGCCCTCCTGCTTTGCTCAACAGCTTCACATTATTTCCTCCATCGTTGTGCTTGGTCCTGCTAGATAATCTGTTCTACAGCAGACAGTCCTCCTCCCCCCCTTCAACTGTCTCTTCCAATTCTCTTAAACTGCAAATCTTCCTTCTCCCTTCCTCCTTCCCTGGGAAGAAGGGGAGGGGATATTTCAGTAGATGTCAGTATCCTACATGAATGATGGAATGATACATCTGTACAACGTATACAGACATGCTTTAAATTGAGTCCTTAATGTGGAAGTGCTGGCCAGCTCTGCATTTTGTCTACTTTTAATTAACTGATGGACCAGGGTATCAACTCCTCCTTCTCATTGTTCATTTTGAAAAGCAAATTTGTGTGTTCTAAAATTACACTGGGATGTGCGAATGATTTCAGCATCACTTTCATCTATGGCCAGATTAGCAGTAGCAGCTGAAATCCTTACATGATTTGAGGTAGCAAGGGTTCCTTCTTCACCTGTTCAATGCCACAATCACTATGTAAAGCATCTCACAATATGGACTGCACCTGTGTGTGTGCAATGCTCTTTTCTGCACCTTTTTTTGATGACTCTTCTTTCAGAGATCTGGAAATAACCCAAAGGAGCTGTATTCAGGAAATAGCTTGCTCTAAAATGGACACCGATGGCTTAAAGTCCTGCACCTTCTGCCGTTTCATGGAGCTGGCTCCACGCTTCAGAATGTGACTCACATATATGTGTCTGTATATACATGTACATAACATGCTATATAAAAGCTTCAAAGTTCCACTGCTGCTGGGGTTTGCCCCAAGCAGCTACGTGCTGCTGATGCGCAAACTTTCAGCATAGGCAGCAGCACTAAAAATAGCAAAACAATCAACAAGGAGCTGATTTCTGCTACTTGATTCAATATTTAATTCAGCAGCATTCTCTACTTAAACAATGCTGTTGCCAGTGGACTATCATGTCTAGTAACCAGACTTGCATAGTTTAGGGATTACATGAGAAAAGTTACACCTAGATTATGGTGGAATATCTGTGTTTTTCGTAGTGCAGGGTAGCAAGAAGCTGTTAGCCTGTACATTTTTCTAACTTTGCCTCCTTGGTGGCAATTATGAAAGTTAAGTGTGGACCCAACTAATCCAGCCATTGTTCCTCTACTCATCACAAAAAATCCTGTGACATTTGCTTGCAGAAAACATGGGCAAAAGGCGTTAGTATTAAACTGAGCTTTGCCAAAAACCCACTCCTGCTGCTACGCCACAACTTGCAGAAGATGGTGGGTGCTGGAGCTCGTGTTATGAAAATGCGGGAGAATGAAAGACCTCATCTGACTACAGCTTCTCACCGGGGCATCCTAGGCCGAACTCTAAAACACACGGATCTGGACCTGCAGTGCACATTTAGGGTAATTTATAGGTAGTAACAGCAACTGGGGCCATTTGCGGCTTGGTGTAACTGTAGAGAAAGGACAGTATGGAGAGCGCTGCCGCTCGGAGCCACGCGAGGGGCCGGCGGGTCCGCAGCGAAGACGGCAAAGCTCTCCCTGAGGACACAGGGGCGGTACGGGCCGCTCAGGCCGGGGATCGGGAGGCGGCGGCCCGCAGGCCGTCAGCCGCGGGGACGGCTGGTGCCGAGCTCGCGCTCCCACCAGGCGGGGTCAGCGGGCCGGCTCCAGCCACCGCAGAAGCCCGGCTTCCCCACCACGGCGGCGGGTTGCAGTAGCCCCCCGGCTCCGCCCGCCCCCACCGCCCCAGCGGCACACGTCACTTCCGCGGACAGGCAGCCACCCCGGCGCGCCCCCTGCCCCCAGCGCCCCGGTGTTTCCGGCGTGAAAGGCGCTGCCTGCGCACGCGGACGCTCCGCCCCCGGCGCGGGCGGAGGGAAGGAGGTGCTGCCGGGGCGGCAGGGGGCGGGGCGGCAGGCGGGCGGGCCAATGAGAGGAGGAGGGGCGTGTCCGGGGCGGGGCGCGGCCGTGGCATGTGGCGGGGCGCTGGGTGGCCGCGCTCCCGGTCTCCCTTCTCTCGTTCCCGGGGGGGCTGCGCTGGGCGTGTGGCCGCCTCCGCCGGGGTAAGCGCCTCTTCCGCCCCGCTGCCCTGGGGCCGTGCTCTCCGCAGGGCTCCGCCACGTCGTGAGTGCGGGCGCACGGCGGCTCGTCATGGGCCTGGGGGAGCGGGGACGCGGGGGACGCCGTGCCAGGGGTCTCCAGGACGGGAGCGGCCGCGGAGCGGGTGTGGGTTTGAACCGCTGCGGAGCGCGGGCGGGACGGGGAACGGGTGGCCGCGGCCTGGGGCGCCGAACAGGGGCTCGGCAGCAGCTCCCATAAATTTGCCACAGAAGTTGCACGTAGATTTGCAAAGAAGTTGCCACCCGCTGTAGCGGCTGTGGGAGTGATGGCTTCGCACTCACCCGCTGCTCCTTGCAGCGCGATGTGTGTGTGCTCGTAGGTGATTTTGTTCTTGGAGAGGTGGGAGCGGAGGAAAGTCAGTTTCGTTGCGGGGAGGAGAGCTGATTGACTCAGCAAGTAATTCACTGCCTGACATGTAACATTTTTAGGCCCTCTGGACCACCTCGAAAATATGGTGTCTGTAGCAGATCACGCTTATGCACGGTATAAAAATATTTTGTGTCTGAATAAATAATGCCAAGTGTGTATGATTGAGATTACCTTTGTAAATGGAATCCTGCTTTGTGTGGTATTGTACTGAAATCTCTTTCGTCTTATCGTACCTTAAGAAAAGGTTTTCAGTAGGTTTAACTGTACCCTGGGCAATGTTAGCAAGGTCTCAGCTGGAATCCAGTAAACAGTAGGAAGAATAAGTACCGTTCTTTGACCAAACTCTCAAATATAGCATCCTGTGGGGATATCCTGTTGGAGTGGATCTTGTTCTGGTGGATTTAGTGAATCCCTTACCTTTCCCCTCTGCTGTCTCACAAACTTTATCTTCTAGAATTGGCAAAGAAAAATCCTGTCTCAGGATCCTGTCAAGTAAGGTGCCTTGATGTCCTACACATTAGCTGACTGAATCCCTGCCAGGCTTCGTCATGCAACAGCACTCCCCATTTCCTGATAAAGTGAGTTAACTGACTGCTTACTGGAGGAACAAACCCATAGAAATACTAATCCTCCCCACCTTGAGCTAAGTTGCAGCCTTGCTGAGTGAGGTCAACTTGCTGATAGTGAGCATTTGGTGCCCTTTAGACCTCAGAGGGTTTGTGGCTGATCAGTAGCTTTGAAAACTAGGCTACAAGATGCATGTTGATGCAGTGTCTCTCTCAAAAGTGCATGTATTTCTGTATTAATCTTACATATCTACTATAATCACCCACTACGATATATGTTAATACAGTCCATTACGTGGTAATGGATAGTTTAGAAGGAATCTATCCATTTTCGTTAGCTTTCATGTCTGTAGTAGACTAATTCACTTGCTGTGCATGTTTGCTGCTTGCTTCTAGTTTTTTTATATATATATATATATATATAATGTATGTATACACACATGTATTGTTTTAGTACTTTCCTGGGTGAAATTCCAGACTACATACCTCTTAACACATTGGTGCAGACATCTTTATTTTTTGTTTTAATTGCAAATTCCCTACTGGATTTATAAAGCCATCTGCCAGAAAACAGACTTTGCATCTGGTTATCTGCTATTGAAATTCTAATTGGCCCATCCGTGCGACCCTCAGCCTCTGTCTTCTAAGGGAAGTTTCCTGGCACGGGCTTTTCAAAGGTGATGGGAGTAACTTGCAAGCGAAATTTCAAGCTTCAGTGATGAAAAGCATCCATGCTGAAGGCCTGATAATGTATTTAAAATGTCTGGCTGCATATTCTGGATTACAGGGTTAGGTAATGTAGCTACTTTTAAATGTAGTAGCTGACATTTTCGCTTGTATGTGACTGACTAAATTTTCAAGGGAAAATGTTGCAGGGACAATAAGGAACGGAGATGCTTGAGGAACGGAGATGCTTGTTTAAAGCAGTGCATGCTGGAAATGTCCAAAACTTTACTTGAAGAAACTGAGAAGAATTGATTTGTTTGGATAGAGTTTCTTGCCTCTTTTTTTTTTTTTTTTTTTTTGAAGGCATGGATAAAACTTTTCTCCATGAAGCTTTTAGTATACAGTCCTGCTGATGTCTTCCCATGCTCTGACACAGTGTTAGCTGAGCATGTGTTCTATGTATCGTCATTCACACTTAAACACAGTTTTATAAATTGAAAGTGCAGTAAAGCAGGTCCAGCAAGAGTTTATGCCAGCGTATTTGCAGTGAAAAGTTATGGTGGACCTGGATGTAGGAGGAATGAACTTGTTGCTCCGCTGCGTACCCACAAGCCAAGGTGTATTGTAGCAGCTGCTTCATCCTGGCTGACGTGCACGTTCTGAGCAATGCTGGGCTTCTGGCTCAGAGCAGTTGCGTGGATGGCTGGGTGTCATGCACATGCGTTTCCTTGCAGCCCTTGTCTCCATATGGAGATCTGCGCTGCCTGCATATGTGTGCTGAACAGCCATGCTCAGATCCATCTGCTCTGACCTTTTTCTGCTCTCATCGCTGGACCCCACATACAAGCATGTTCAGGCACTGTTAATGTCTGTTTTAGATTTATACTTGCCCTTTAATTGTTGCTTTGTGTTTAATACAAACTTCTAATAGCAAGAGAATTACACACTGGGAAAGTCAGAGGAAAAAGCAGTCAATTCACTGGGTGCTTGTGTGTAGATCCTCAGCTGCTGTGCATTGCTATGGCTCCCTTGCAGAGCAATGCCAATCCACACCAGCTGGCCATTTGCACTTTGAAGTGTTTAAATTGGGATCAGATGCCTTTCTGAAGGAGGTGTTCATCCCCATGAACACAGAGCTGGAACAAAGTTCATTTGTGCAGTAGGTGAGATACCCTTCCTGCTGCCTCCCCTCAGCATAGTAGTTGCTGGATGAAACTTCATGGCTTATGGTGCACTGGGAGCCAAACTAGGTGATCTTTCTGGCTTTTTTCCTCCTACCCTTAAAAGGACTGGGAGGGCAATATCCCTACTGCGTGTGCTGTTGCTGGATGCCATCAGACACTGTGAGCTCTGGTTCAGCAAGATTGCTTCCCTTCCTGGCCTCCACAGCCTGTCCTGCAGGTGTAACCCTTCATCATACCCTACCTGTCAATGATACCCAGCCTGTTCGGGTCTGGGAAGGACTCCCAAAGGGCTGTTGACTTTGCTGACTGGGAAGCCAAGAAGTCCTGTGAAGTAAACTGCGATTGAACCCTGTCTCTCTGGACTGTAGCAAGCACTTAACATGTTCGTTCCTCCTGTCAGTTCTGCTCCCTTGGACTGAAGTTGTGGTTCTCTTTCTACAGCTTAGGCTTGGAGGAGTCAGTGGAGCTTGTGAGTTGACTGACAGCTGGGGTGTAAGGATGCTGCTGGTGCTGCAGGGACAGTAGCAATGCTGAAAATGAGTGCAGACAGGAGCTGGTTGTGCACTTTGGAAATTTTGTTCACAGCTCCTCCAGCTTTTGTCTGCTGGCAATCCAAGAAGGTCACCATGGAGGTAAGGCACCCAGGGTGCCTGCGGTACAGCAATTCGTCCAGGAAGGAACAATGTATCTCCAGCGTGGTACAGGGACCCCCTTCTTGAAGGAATGTCTGCATGGACATTGCTGCCTGTTCCTATGAATAACTTATCCAACAAAAGCAAGTGGCAAGAGCTGCAGAAGTAGGTTTTAGTGCTCAGTGGAACACCACGCTTGCCTCACTGGTGTATAGAGCAGCACTTAGCGGCTTGCTGTTGTGCTGTCTGGCTGCCTCGTTGCTTTGGTTCTTTAGGTGTATTCATGGAAAACCCTGCATTTAGCTGATGGCTCTGTTGTGATTATCGCTGAAATGAGGTTTCCTCTGGGCAATTTGAATGTCTATCAGCGTAGGTGCCAAAAACTTCTGGCAGTCTTCCATTGCCTTTGCTGGCTTGTTTTATTTGCCGTTGTGGGCTTGGCCTCAAGGATCGGATCTGAGTTTCAGTTGCTGAGAAGTAGGGGTGCTACTGCACTGACACCAAGTTGGTGCTGTGCAGTGTTGCCAGACAGGATGGGACTGAACGCGGGTCCCTGATGGCTGCATCGCTATGGTGGGAAAGCTAGTATTCAAATGCACTTTGCAGAACATGAGATCTCTGGAATGACAGTGTGTAAGCCTGGATTTCCCATCATGTCCTTTCCTCCCAGTTGACATGATAACTTGCCAACCATTTGGAAAGCACGTTGGACACTTGTTTGTTTGTTTTTTCTTGTAGGACAGTGTGGCATGAAGAAAGGAACAATGCAGAGAGTTAGGGGTATGGGTACTTGTTTATTTGCAGCCAGCTGGACTGCATGTAGCAGGACCCACAGTCCGTCTGTACATCTTGCACCTGCTTGAGGAAGTTAGGTTTGCGCAACTGCAAACCACACCAATTGCATGCCCGGATTATCTCTATACACTGCCACAGCTCCTGTCACTTTTGCTTGGGGAGTCTCAGTTGAGCTGTGCCCCCTAAAGTACAACTAAACTGTGCTCTGCAGACATGGCTGTGGAGTGTCCAAGTCCTCATATCTCTGTTATTCCCTAAATACACAGAGAGGGAAGGGGAGGTTGTGTACAAGGGCAATTTTTTTTTATTTATTGAGACATTCAACAAGTCCTCTTCACAACCATCACTGCTTCTGCTAACGATGACCCTTTTGCCTCTGACTGTCCAGGAGAGCACTGGGGTTGCCTTCCCTGAGCTCCAGCTGACTTGATGCCAGGGATGAAAAACTGCTTATGCAATAGTTCAGCAAAACGCTTGAGTGCATACTTCAGATAGAAAAGGTGCACTGGTTTTACATTTGTTCTATGAAAAAAAGCAGGAAAGAAGAAAGTGATTTGATGAAATTTGCATTGAATTTTGCATGGATATTCGTGTTGGATTTATATTTGTTTGGCTTGGGGAGACTTCGCAGCACTTTAACTAAATCTGTGTTTAAATCCACTTAAGTTAAACTCCCAGTACAACTTGTGTGTGGAGACCAGGATGAAATCTCATTAATTTTAATAGGATTAAGCATGTTCTTTTGGTGAGTTGTCTTCTCTATCTTTCTTTGTTTGGCTTCTCTGTATTAAAAAGCAGGATAAATCTTTCCACTCTTCCATGCCTTTGTGAAAATGCTTTGACGGTCTCAGAGAAGCAGTTCTCTGGTTGCATTTTCTGTGCTTTCAGCTGTACTTCTATTGTATCCAGGCTTTTATTGGCTTTTACTTCCCCTAAAGGTGCAATAATTCCTGACAGCAAGGAAACAGTTACAAGTGTTTGCCTGGTAAGTTTCTATGCTCAAAATTATTTTTTTTTTTTTTTTGCTCCCTCTGGACAGATTGAAACTGCTGTGAAACAAGTCCATTAGCAGAGGGAAATTTTGTAGAAGTCGGCAGGAACTGAGCATGTGCAGATGGGTGAGGGCAAAATTCATCTCTATTCATAAACTTGGAATAAATTGAAGAACAGGGAATAAAGGTAGAAGTGTTATGAATGCAGACTGGTTGAAGGGGAATATTGGGGCTCCACTTAAGATCAAGCAAGCCATTAATTGGAGAGGAGGCTACTTTGTGTGTTTGTGCTACCTCTTCGCTTCCTCATTTCTCAATGTACATCATCCCCTGCATCTTACTATTGGACTATTTTTGGATTGTATGTGATTATGTTGTAGGAACACTCCTCTTCCCCCTCTCCTACAACAAAGACAAACCCCACAGCAGGTATTTCTGGATGTTCCTGAGATGCTCTTAATGACATTCTTACTAAATATGTGCTTTCACAGGAAAAGTAGACTGTCATGTAGCTCATGCTCTAAGCTGGATTTGAAGAGACTGGTTTTTCATTTCCAGCTCTGACCAGTTCCTCCTATAGCTATACATAACATGGCTTAGTTCTTCTCATACCTCTTTTTCCACCCTGGTCAGGTAAGGGAGGGTTGGTCTATCTCACCTGTACTCTGCTCTCTCAAACTGATGCCCTGTTGTGCTATGGACTGACCTGTGTTAAAAAAGATTGGGCTGGTGTGTTTGTGTCAGCAAAGCTCCTTTACATCATCATCCTATTGATGAAACTCTACATCAGCAGCATGTCTTTTTGCTGCCAGTAGCATCTAGACTTAAGTTCCCATATCTAATTAAAAAAGGAGAGCATGGTGGAAAAACAGCTCTCTAATTTTTTTGTCATAAGATAAAAAGAGATTGGCTTATTAGCGGGGTTTAGGATGTGAATTTCTGATGGGTAAGAAATGCCCATTGATAAGCTCAAATTCTCCATGTCCAAGCAAAGATAATTTACTCCCTAGATCTCTACCCGCAGTAAATGGGTGCTGGTCTAATTGTTAACTTAATAAACAGTAAGTATTGCTATAAACATTTTTTTCTGCCTTTCTCTGCTGTGCTAATCAAAGGTGTTTTTTTTTCCTACTGAGACCAGTTTTCTTTTAAGTTATCATTTCTTCCTGTTTCTAAAGCTCTTTCTATCCTAGCTGATCTGGAAAGATGATGTCACTAGGATTTCACAGCAACTTCTGTGAATCTTCATGTGGGTTTCTGACACACTTTGACCTGATGAGGCTTAAAAAAGGAGCAATGTGCTTCCCTCCTTTAAAAGAAAACATTCTATACCCAGGTTTCATTTTTTAAAAAACATTTTGTTTGGAAAATGTCTCATTCATAAGCATGACAGAAAGTGCTGGAACTGTAGGCATGACCAGGTGGTCTGAGTATGAAAACTTGAGACCATCTTTGAAAAGAGCTTACATGCTCCTTCCTCAAGTGTTTTTTTTGTCATTAATCCTTTTTGTTAATGAATCCTGATTATCTAGAGCTTTACAAAATCTGCAAAACCTATTTAATCTTTCCAGTTCCTTTTTATAGCGAGGCTTTTGTGGGATAGTCACTGTATCTTCCTTAATTTGTGATACAAATGATGCGGCATCTTCACAATATTTGCTTAGGCTGATGTAGAACTGTGAAGCCTGATGTATCTCAGGTGTTTTCCAGGCCTGGAAATGGCCTCCTTTGCAAGAGCAGCAGCTCCTGCATTGTCTCAACGTGGTACTGCTATGCAGAGCTCCTTTAGGAACAAGAAATGTAAATGTTATGGCTGAAGACCACCTCTCACTGATAGTGAGGTGGAGCATACACCCTTGCAGGTGACAGTTCTTCCTGACAGTGCATTAAGCCGTATTCCATGGCCAGTAGCGCAGCCCGTATGAACTGTCCTTCATTTCTACATTTGTAGAGGCTCCTGTTCTTGAATTGGTGTTGCAACTTCTGTTCTGGGAGTCTCGCCTGTGAGGAAAGGCTGAGAGAGCTGGGACTGCTCAGCCTGCAGAAGAGAAGGTTCAGGGGGATCTTGTCAATGTATATAAATACCTGAAGGCAGTGTGCTCTTTTCAGTGGTGCCCAGTGACAGGACCAGAGGCAATGGGCACAAACTGAAACACTGGAGATTCCCTCTGAACACCAGGAAACACTTTCTCACTGTGAGGACGACTGAACCCTGGCACAGGTTGCCCAGGAAGGTTGTGGAGTCTCCATCCTTGGAGATACTTAAAAGTTATCTGGACATGGTCCTGGGCAACTGGCCATAGGTGGCCTTGCTTGAGCAGAGGGATTGGGCCAGATGACCTCCAGAGGTCCCTTCCAACCTCAGCGATTCTGTGAAAATTGTGCAGAGAGCTGCTTTAATGTCTAACTGGAAGTCATAACTCTGGCCAAGCTACCTGGTGCAAAATAAACTTAGTTTGCATGGTGTGTAGGTTCCCATGTCTCTAAAAGAACTTCTAGCCTTTGTCATCTGAACTGTATGTCCACACCACTGTTTCTGGGCCGTTATCAAAAATGGTGCCATGAACATGCATTCAAAAAGAGCTGTAGGACTTGTTCACCAGTCAGCTTATTGCACCATGTTAGCGGACGTTAAGTGCGTGAGAGTATCTGCATGAAGTAGAAGCAGAGGTCTGTCTAGTACAGTATTGTCTTCAACAGTGATCAGCAGCATTGGATAGAGACATTATCCCCGAACACTTGCTATTATGAGGCCTTCTGTCAGTCCAGTTAAAAGCCAGTATCCTCCCACTATTTCCTTTCTCTTCAAATCTTTTGTGTGCGTTGAAAAACAGAGGCCCCAGCACAGATCTCTGGAAATTCACTGGTGGCCACTTGTCCTCATGGTACGGCTTCTTTCTGCTCTTTGTTTCCTATTCTAATAAGTTATTAGTCCATGCAAAAGCCTTTCTTTGTAGGCAACAGCATCTTAGTTTGATTTAGAACTTTGAAATGATCCCTCACCAAAAACCTTTATACAAATCCATGTGTAATGAATAGCCTCAAAGACTTTTAGATATGAAAGATAATTTCCTGCTGCAAAAGCTGTGTTGACTCTTCCTGAAGCCATGAAGCAAGGCAACAGTTGACACCAAGAACAATTATATCTTCATCTATGACGGTGTTTTTCGAGGGATGGCCAACAGTTTATATTTGCCTTGTGGGTATGGCAGGATCCATGTGTTCTGTCTGCAGTGATCATCTCCAAGATGGCTGGAGTAGGCATGTGCTGTGGCTGAAATTCATCACTGATGACATCTGGGATACACTTGGCTCTAGTGGGCACATTTTGGGCAGTGAAGCCAGCAGCGGAATGCAATATCATGAGCCTGCCAGTGGTTACATGGCTTAATTTTATGCAGGTCACAGGTTCCACTAGTTCTGCTAGACTTACTCTCACATATAAAGTTAAACACGTGCTTTGTGTGTTTGAAGAATTGCTGCCTAAGGCAGATATGCTGACATGGAAACAGCTGATAACCTTCTTCAGGGACACTTGCTGCTTGAGTCTGAGAAGCACGTGGCCTAGCTGGAGCTGTAATGCAGATGGCTTTTGTTCCCAGCTGACTTGAAAAGCAAAACCACGGAAGCTGGGTTTGTTTTCTATTTGGCAAACAGCTTTTGACTGGATCTGATGTATTCATAGATTCTGTTTGTTGCTTTCTGTCCGTTGCAGAAGCGAGCAAGGATTTCTAGGCTTTGAACACCTTGTAATGTCTAGAAGCTGGATATGTGTTGATGCAATGAAATCCATTCAGTGAATAAAGAGCTGTAACAAACAGAAGTGGATTTCCGGTGCTGATGACCCATCCTCATAAGGAATATCTGAATGAAAGAGAGTTTTAGAATAAAATATATACAGAAGATGCTGGTGAGGTGGGTTTTTTTTCAGGTTTTGGTTGATTCCCCCCCCCCTCTCCCGCAGGTTTTGGCAATATTAGCAAAGAGTGCTTTCTAGGTGATATGTTCTCCACTTGGTCATTGACCCCTATGAAAGTGGAAACAGATGTAATACAAACTGTGGAGTGGGCAAGCTGTCCCCTGGGAGTTGACCAAAAACTGCAAATTTTTCAGCTGAATGAGCTCTTAGGTTATTGCATGTCTTGGGACAAATCTGTTTGCAGAACCATATTTAAATCAGTAAGATTACACCTGTGGAGGTTCCTTAAATCTCTTAAACCAGTTAAAATACCTGCTCCAAAATTGTGATTCATTAGGTCTGTCCCATAGCGTGCGCAAGTATTCACATTTACAGTTGCTTCTGAGCAAGATACAGTGAATGCCATCCAATGAACATACAGCCCTAACACTGGATTTCATATGGTGATTCATCTGCATAAAGGATGTCTGGATGAAAGAGAATTTGTAAATAAAACAAATATACAAATTTATTTCAGTATTTTACTCTCGTCTCCAGGAAAGTTATTGCCAGAGGGAAGTGAAGGAAATGTGCAGCGCCTTTAAAAAGCAAAGACTGAAATGGTGGGCATGCAGTTTAGGTGGTTAGAGATAGTTCAATGTTGTAGATATTAATATGCAGGAAGAGAGTTTTCTGCCTTGGCCTATCAGTGCTAGAGGATTTGCTAAGCAAGATTTGATGCATAATTCCTCTTCAGATGGCTGTCATAAAAAAAAACCCAAAAAAACCCCCAAAAAACCAAACAACAAAACCCCAAACCAAAAACAACCCCAAAAAACCCCAACCCATGCTGTGAACATCTAATCCGCACTGCAGGGCACTTCTGCTCATTATCTGCTTGGGCAGATTTACCTCATGATACAGTTTCAGGCAACTGAAGTGAAAGTGCCCTCCTGTAAAGTGGCTCAGAAGCCCAAGAAGCTGAGCACTGAGACAGAAGCTGGATTTTGTTGGGAAGCTGGTGGAGGCAGAAGCACTGCTTTTTAGGCCAGAGGAAGCCTTTAATTTCTCCACACTTGCAAATGAAACTCATGAAGATCCTTTCACTGAATGCTAAAAGTCCTTGACTTCAGTTACAACCAGGCTCCCAGGAAAATTAGTGAGTTGAAAGTGTGACAATAGCTTTGTTAAACCCTCTCGTGGGTGCTTGCATTGTTTGAGATGCAGCTGGTAGGGGAGATGGTGTCTCCTTGCCCTTCTGAAGCTCATGCTACCTGTGTGTCTCTGGCATCGTCGCTCTGAACTGGGACCCTGGACGTGGAGCAGAGCCTCTTCTGATGTAGAACCCTTCTTCTCCATGGTGGTTCATCTGAATATTAGCTGCGCTCTGCCTTCTAAAGTCCTCATGGTTACTGACATTAGAATAACAATTTATGTACTTCCTGCTAATAAAAAGGTGTCTGATACAATGTTGTCAGGCTTAGAGCTATGTTTTCAGGTTATCTCATGCTTTTGCTAAATACATAAATGTTCTGTAGCCAAGAACAGGTTCTGCAAATGTTTCATTGCTGATAACTAAAGCTTATTGCTGTCTTTAGGTGCAGGCTAACCATGCTAGATAACAAGACATGCAACTCAGTCACAGCTTCTGGTCTCAGAGAGGTACTGTCACAGTGTCCTGGCTGGACCTGATTCATCCGTAAAGTGGAGCACACCAAGTCTTTTCTCCGTTAAAAACAAATGCACCTCTTTTTAGTACCGTGACAGGTTTTGTAAGACTTAATCCTTGTTAGATGGAGATTTTCTGTGTTGGCTCTTGCCTTATAAGCCTAAAGACAGATTTTTCTTAAAAAAGTAAACTTTGGAATTACAGAGGAGACCTGGAAGAGCTGAGGGTTATTGCCTGACATCCAGTGGAAATATTCTTTCTTTTTCTTGTTTGTTTATGTTTGAAAGTTGGTGGCTTCATACCTCTGAAGCCTGATGCCCACAGGTTGTTAATGAAGAAGGTGAAAACCTGGCATCAGTTGCAATCTTCCTTCATATTGCCTTGCCAGAGAGCACCTTGTACCCAACCATGCTTTAAGGCTAGGGGAACTAATTTTCTCTTTAATTTTTGGCCTTTTGGAAGTGAGCATTTGCATTATATTTATCAGAAACAACCGGGGAAGTTGCTGTTCCAGCTTCTTACTGAGACGGCCACAGCCTTCCACAAAGGACCCTTCTCCTTCAAGTCCCAAGAAGGTGCTGGTTCTCCACTAAACTGACCCAGAATAGGGAGGAAACCTGAAGAGAAGAGGAGGCTGCTGGTCCTCTGACTTGTGCAGTCACTTAAAAGATAGCTCTGGAGTTTTCTCTGATCTTTGAAAACTTTCAGATTTCTGGATGATTTTAAGAAGCAAATAGACTTCCTAATAGTTGACAGTTATCATGCCAGAGCATGCATTATGTCAGTCTGAGGTTCCTGTCCTTCTGTACGGATGACTCCACTGCTTATGGGGCAGTTCTTGGTTTACTACAAATTGCAGCTTTTAAGGAAAGCAGAATTGGTGCCAATTCACCTTGTGTACCTGGCTCTAAACTGATGCAGTTTACTGGTGTGATTTACTGCTGCTTCGTGAGTAGTTGAACAGTCTCTTAACAGGAGCAAGAGCAGCCAAGAGGGCAGGGGTGTGTTTCTGTGTGGGAGGCCCCTACAACCAGCTGATCGGACTCGCCAGCCTGCAAGTTGGACTTGTTTGTCTGATGTCTAGTTCTGAGGATCCTAAACTTGCTTTAAAGGATGAGGCTGAAGAAGTGGTGCACCTCGGTGTTGGCCACCTGGGTCCTCACTCTTCTGTATTTATAGCCTTTTCTCATTCCAGGCTTGCAGAGACTCTAGCAGCAAACTGGATTTGAGCAAAAGGTGAGGTTTGGTAGCCAGGATATTAATTCAAGTGTGAATTATTTAATTCTTGGCATGTCTTTTCTTTTGTGTCTGATTTCATTCAGTCACAGCCTGTTCCACCTGTTGATTCCTGACCTGTAATGGTGTTCTGCTGCAACCTGATGATATCAGACAGGTTTGTATTGGATTACGTTGGAGCCGAAGTCTTCAAAACACCATTCAGTGTATTGAAGCCAGCAGTAAGAGTTACTACTTGTAGTGTGACTTTCACGTGTTTGTCCTTATCCTTGTTTTTGTTGTCCATGCTTGGACAACCTCCCCCAGGCAGTCTCTTGGCCTGGATAATTAGTGTATGCTGATCTCATCTTTGGACTAGGGTGGGCTGATCTTGTTGGTATTTTGGCTTTTCTAGTTCACCGTTCCCCTCATTACAGGATCAGAGCATCTCTGGCATAAAATCAGTAGCCAGAAGTTTCCAATGGATTCAGACTGTGCTGCTGCTTTTAGGTCACAGCTTCTGGAGGAGTAAGAATAACCTCTTACTTTTGTTTGAAGTCCAGGTGTTACAAGTTGAGTGAGATGTTTCAGCTTTGTTTTTTCCATATTGTGTTGCTGTACTGCTGAGCAAAAATTGAAGACTAAGCACAGAGGCATCCAAGAGTGCTTCAGAAAATATCTGTATTCAGACGCCGTCTGTCCAGTAAAATACAGAACATGGGAGAGATTATGGGAAAACACGCAGTTTTTCACTTCCACGTCTTTGGTACAAGTTAAACTAATGTTTGTGGTAGTTGTAATCTCTGTTGGTGTGCTGCTCTGCTGACTGTCTGTAGATGCCCATGGTATTCAGGTATCCCTATGGAACAGTTTTGGAGTCCTCATTAGGGGTGTCAGCAGCAGACAGACAGATAGACGGACCTTACATATCGAGCTCAGAAAGGTTCAGAAGAACTTGCTACTGCCTGTGCAGTCCCTCTTCCATGAATAAGGGGCGCTTTGTACAAAGACATTTGTACTGGAAAAGCTTTGAGGAGCTCCAACCAAGCTTATTTTACTTTGACCTGTTAATCAGTTAACATCAGGACTCAAAACTTAACGCAGTTCCTCTGAAAAGAGGGAATGTAGAACGAAGTAGGAGAGCACAGCTGCTGCCCTGTTGCCACATAGGAGAGAAGACCCAAGAGAGAGGCTGAAGCACTTCTACAGGTTCTGCCTTGGCAGCCATGGACATCCATGAGAGTAAGGAGAGGGAAGGATGTTTTTCCTCTAGGTTCTGATGACCCATAGGTTTAAATTCAGGTTGGTGCATGACTTGAAGACTTCTTGGCTGTGAAGAACCTAGCACAGGTAATGCCAGCAAGGATGGGGAGAGCTGCTACTGCATTTGATTCTCTTTATCTGGAAAAAATAGACTTGGCTAAGCTTCCCCACCCACCCTGCCCTGTGATTTCCACATCTTTCAAGCTGTCAAAATCACAAAGCAGGGAGACGTGTGCCAGCAGCCTTCCTTTGGTATTGCTATAAATGTCTTCCTGGCTTGGAGAGTTTGGAAAGAATCTTTTGATTTGTGTTAACATATACATGGTGAAAAGCTCCCCAGTATCATACTGCATTGTGGTAAGCTGGAATGTCTTTTTGCTGCGTCTCACTTGGCAGACTGTCCATATAAAGCTACCTTTGTTTTTTAACTGGAGTTGTTGTTATCTTAAAAGAAGAAACTTCCTATAATCTAGGAGCCTTCTAGGACCCTAGTTGTTTTGCTTGTGAGGATAACTGGAGGTGGAGGCATGTGTCTTGATTTATTTTTTTTTTTTAATTTTTTTTATTCTCCATATTTCAGGATATGCACAAAGATCCTACTTCCTTGCAGAAAGGAGAAATAGTCAAAAATGCTTTCCTTCCTTCCGGTTCTTCTAGCACTGAGCAGAAGTTCCCCTTCAGTCGTTGCACTGGGACCACATTTTGGCTGTTTCTAGGCTGTCTGAACTTTCTTCTCTGTTTCTGAGCTCTCCACAGTATTGCCTGATGCTTTTGTAACATAGAGTGCCATCACTGCTGTGTGTAACCCTGCTCAAAACCATGCCCAGGCTTAAATTCCTGAGCAAACGTGCAGAACCTTGTGTTCTGGATGGAGATGCGTCCTCTGTTTCTACACGTCTAGAATTAGTATTACAGCTACGTGAACCTGTAGAGGAGCATAGTGATTTCTTAAAAATATCTGTAGTGAAAGATAGCATTGAAATTATCAACTTCAGTGAAATTTAACTTGACCTGTATTGCCAGGAAATTGCTGACTGAGGTAAAATTCTGCAGGGCAGGAGGTGGGTGTGTGACCAGACTTTAACACATTGGCAGTTTTATTTGCTCCAAAAGTAACACTTGGTTAGTTGTACCTTCAGGCTGAAGTTGCTGCTTGTTTAAGTCCCTTTTAGCTTGGCAGTTTTGAATTTAATAGCACTTCAGACACAATTTATTTCTGCGCACGTACACTGTGCTGGTTCTAGCTTCTAGTGCCATCCCTCAGCAAGCATGAAGCACACATGGTGCAGAGTACCTGCTTCTGCAGGCACTTAGAGAAACCAAAATCATGAGCTTGCCTTTTACCCTTCTTGATCTCCTTTGCTCTGTATTAGCTTGATGGCTGCAGAGTTCATGTGGGAGCCCACTGGGATGGTTCCTTTGAGGGTCTTGTTGAAAGCTGTTTAATTTGAAACACATGGTATGAAATGCCCTGCACATGATCTCCTGTTCCCATGAGACAACAGCATGTCTGAAAATTTGCTAGCTTCTCTGGGTGCAGATCAGACCAGGGAAGGTTGCAGTTGAGCCATAGTGCACATTTTTGTTGCTTGGAGGTATTTTCGTTGACAGATTCATTGTCCAGTCACAGCTTTACGCAGTTAGCCTTTGGCGGTTCATTTTGCTTTATATTAAAACAAGGTTGTTTCAGATATTCCAAAACAAGCCACGGTTTTGTAAACGAAATAGCTGTCTGGTCATTTTTCACAGGAAAAGTGTCCTGCTGAGTAGTACTTCTCACCATCTGAACTGCAGAACATGGCACTAATATGGGTGAGAAAGGATGATGGATGGGTAATGCTGGTTTTGGAGTTTTAGGCGTTAGCATTTATTTTCTCAGAGGCAAAGTGTGATGGCCATGAAGCCTCAATGGTGCCAGCATGGACGGTCCTCATTAATGGGGTAACAAATGCATAAAGCTGTCTGCCTTGTGCCCTGAGAGACGAATATGGGTGGGGAACCGAGGTGCAGAAAGATGGAGATGGGTAAAGCTGGTAATATTCAAAACAAAACTATCTGAAAAAAAAAACCCACACACAAAACCCACTGCGGCTATATGTGCCAAAGATTGTGAATCTGTAGCCCTGCATCGCTTCCACAGGAAGCTGGAAGGGGGAGAAGGAGCCTGAGCTCAGGTTGTGTCACTGTTGGACATGGGCTCTAACCACTAAAACCTCCTTCCTCTCTGGGTTGCTGTTAGGGAAAGGAAGATAGATTGAGCAAGTTGCTGAAAATCTTGAACCTGAAGGATACAGCACTTTAATATCTGCATGAATGAGGTCTGCTGTTCAAAGCCTGCAATTAATTCACCTCTTGCATGGAAGTGGCTTTCCATTCCTTTTGTTGGGAGCGTGGTGGTGGTGACCTTACAGAGATACTGTTCCTTGTGAGCTTTGCACAGCCTTGGCCCTGTGTAGCATAATGTGCCTCTGTCAGCATGAAGCCGGTAGTGCTTTATACTTGTCAAAGTTTCATGCGTCGGCCAAATCCAAGTGTAATCGCAGAGTTTCTCAGAAAAACTTGGCATTCCACCTCTTTGAAAGAGACTTAAAGGTGTTTGTTCTATTCATGCAGAGCATCTTGAAAGTCCTGATCTATTACGTTTGGCCATTTACAAGCAGAAGAATGGATTTTCTTGCAGAGGGTAATATGTGGCAGCTGGAGAAATACTTCAGCACCTGCAAACATCTTTTAAAAAGTACCATTTCCATACCAGTCTTCCAGAGGATGCAGCAGCCTTCTCAGAGGCTGTCTGCTCAGTGATATTGGATTATTCCTTGCTCTCTGGTTTAATAATCTAAGTTGATCAAATGTGAATCTAGAGGGTGTGTTGGGTGTGCTGAGCAAGGATGCTGTCTCTGTTCTTTTGACTTCGTTTGTAGCTTTTGGCATCTTTTGGCTCATTTCCTGAAGCTTGGAGATGCTGCTGGAGGCATCACAGTCACCTTTCCCGTGGGGCATGTGTTGTGCAGATTGATGGAGATTCAGCCATAGATGGGGACTACACTACAAACTGAAAGAGGTGGTTCATATTTAGGGGAGGAAAAGATGTATAACTTTATGGCTGCCTAATTAAAATGTTTTTGCTTATTGGGTTGTTGTTCGTAACAGATTCCAGTGTGATGCAGTTTGTGTGGACTTTTTGGCTTTGTAGGATTTCTAAAATCTTTTTTTGTGGTCGTGTATCAGGAGAAACATCAGAAAAGGCAGCAGCAGACCAAACTGATGTCTATCCAATACTCTGTTCTGCCTGCTGCAGTGAGGAGTGTGCGTGCTAATGTGGAGGGATGTGCCGGCTCTTCTGTAATACGTGGCCAGCTGTATGGTGTTTCTCTCTGAAGAAGTTGTGTAGTAGGAGAAGGAATATAAGTGATGTTCTTCCGGACTTGAGCTAGCAATGTTTCTTCTCTGAATCACATTCCAGAGCATGTGTAACTTGCATCCTACTGTTGCAGCAGATCAGCCTCAAATGCTCTGCTGGCCTCATGTCGGCCCCAGGTGTTTATCAGATCCAGCTTGTTGGTCACCATCCTAGCCTGGCTGATGTATCCATGAGATAAGACTCAGTGATTTCTAGGTATATTTTCCTTCAAAACTCTCTCTTAAAGTATGGCACTATGCATGTCCCACCTCAGTCATCCTCAAAGAGGAGCATTTTGTTAATACTGGAAATGGTGGGGGCCTGTATTGGGGCAGCGAATGAACCTTTGATCATTGCATCCTGGATTTTCTAAGGAAGTGGGAATGCTTCATGCTGTGTGGGTGTCTTGGGAAGTCAAAGGAACTGTGTGCGGACCAGGGATGTAGTAGTGCATTTCCTCCCCTGTAATCTCTAATGCTTCTCTGCTTCACAGCCTCTGTTCAGTTCGTTCTTCATTGTTGATGGCACGTGACGTTTTGTAGAAACAGCTATGTAACTTATCATTAACTTTCTTTGGCAGCCAAAGGAACATAATGGCTCTAAAGCTGCTGTTCAGAGAATGATATAACTTCAACTGGTCACGCTCAGCTGACGGTGGGTCAGCCTTATATGCCTTGGTGCTGCCCCTTCTGTCTCCAGACCTATCCATGTGTGCAACTTCAGCCTTGGAGAAAAGCTTGGGAAGCCAAATGCTTTTCAAGATTGCAGCACAGATTCCCTGCCTCCTGCATTCTAGCCTCGATTTTCAAAATGCTTGTCTTCGCTAGCAAAATATGGTTTAATTCTGTTCTTCTAAAGAGTGAAATATAGCACTTGTTTTGAGAGCTGACAACACGTGAAGTGGTTGGCAGCAATTGCAAGTTGAAACCAGGCCTTGCGTCCTTGCAATTTTATGGGAGAGTAGCATCGTTGTCTGCAAGAGGTATTCCACCCTTGTTTTCCCTGCTTTGTGGTTATACTGAGGATAGAAGATTTCTTTGCAGCTCTTTGACCTTATTTCATGCCTAGTCCGTGCATGCTTGTAAGTATGAATTTTGGGGCAGTGTCTGCTGGCTCTGAGAGCTCAAAGGAGCATGTGTTTAGGGTACTAAATGATTTGCACGCACATTCTCTCTTCCCATGTGTTTTTGTCTAGTTCTACATCTCTCCTTTCGCCTTGGTGCAGTCATTGCATGCACGTTGCAGCTGCTTAACCAGGAGCAATTGAAGCTGGCTGGGAGGGCATTGAGGCAAGGGGTTTATATTCCAAAGGCTTCACTCTGCTTTTGCAACATCACCCCAGTCAATGTTGTTTGAAATAATACTTTGATTTTTTTTTTTTTTTTTTTTTGGTGCAAATTCCTTGGCTCGAGCACAGGGAGATCAGCAAGAAGGGAAGAACGCTTCTGAAACCCAGCAGGCAGTGCCCTCTGGATGTATGTGTACATTGCAAAGTCATCAGTCATTCAGTTGTTGACTCAAAGTTATTCTGGTTTTCCAGTGTGCTTGTTCCCTGCTGAGTTATAGCCACAGATGGTAAAAGTAAACTTTGCACTTTTAAGAGTGTAGTCCTTTCCCAGATTTTATTTGTTGCTGTCTTTTGTGGTTTGGTTTGACTTTTAAGTTCCTTGGGGATGCTCTACAGATGGAGAAGGTAGTGCTCAAAGAGTGAATTTTGCCCTGATTTCTCAAAATTACTTCTGATGGGCACAGTAGCATTCATCTCTTCCTTCGTGTTGTCTCTGACAGCTGGAGGATGGCTTCTTCTGGGGCACAACACAATCTGGAGAAGAAGCTTTACCTGGTGTTCTTCTGGGATGTAGGTGTGTGGGGTGGGTGCTCACTGTCTCTGAGTACAAATGGAGCCATGTGCAACTGGCTAGAATTGTGATGGGAAAGCAGAAATAAAGCTTTTTACTTGTAATTATAAAAGGCAGTTGTTAAGTCAGGAAAAGTGATCTGCAAGTAATTGCGGCTCTTGTTTTGAATGTATGGGATTGTGCTAAGGTGGAAGAGGACAAAAAAAAATAAACCCTAGCTGGAGGTTCTGATATTTAATACAGCATACCAAGTATCATTTGGATTTCATTAAGGTAAGACTCCATCTGGTTATCCCCTTGCTGGACTTGGAAATGAGCTGTTTGCTTGTCTGTTGTACTTACAATCTGTGTATTGTGTTTGTCTGCTTCACATGCTCACTCTGCAATTTGTGAAGGGGTTTTTTGTAATTGGCTAAAGAACATTTAAAATTATTTTAAGCTGGGAAGTTTGTATTGAGTGCCTTGGGGGAAGGATTATCAGTTGGCCCCTGAGGAGACCGTGTTTAGTGAGAGGGAAAGGGGAGACAAGCCTCTTGTGTCTGCGGCATGTCCCCTCTAACCGGTGCTGACCTAATCCAGAAAGGCTGCCAGGTGCTTTGGAAGAGGTGAGAGGCGTTTATTGGGATTTTGCTTTCTTCTGGAGCTGTTGCAGTCAAGTGGGACCAAAGTCAGCTGTGATGGGAGGGACTTCTGGTGGGTTAATGTGGTTGAGGATACAAAGCATCTCTGTGCATAGGGGACAGACAGCTGTGGTAATGCAACAGCTTCTAGACACTGAGTGTGATCAACGTTTGATCTTACAAATATATGTAGTTCTTGGGTCAGTTGAGATTAATTAAGATTATTTTATTTTTCCTAAAAGACCGAGATTTTAACTATAATAATAATTATAGTATTTATGCATAGATACAATGCTGCTATATCTGCATTTCCAAAATGCAGTGGAAGATGTTTGTCTTTGAGGGTTGGTTAGTACAACTACAAAGATATTGGTAAAGGTAGGAAAAAAAACCCTATAGTAAGAGAGTGCTCTGTGTTTGTATTCATTCCTGTTATTCTTTACTATTTTCTTTAAAACAGTAAATGCATACATTATTGCACAGCCAATTCATTCTCAGGGTCACTTCTTAGGCTATAAAATAGTGCTTCTTGTAAGCCTTTTACCTTGAAAAGGGGCAGCAAACGTAACCTGGACTCTCTTTAAAATGTAACATTTACCCATAATGATGTATTTTTTTCTTTTTTTCTGTGGGTCAGATACTACTTTCTGAATCTCTGCCTGTGACCTGTGAACTTTACAAAAAGTGCACGTTTTTCTGCATAACATGGTGGGAGTGCAAGTTGACAAACGGTGCTCTGAGTGTCTTGATGAAGTACCTATAGTGTCCGTGAGGGACTCAAATTGCTTGCTTTAAGTTGAAGGATTTGGAGTTTAAAGCAAACTTTTGCTATCTGTCAGCAATAAGGATCTGTCTGCTCTAGGAGAATCTGTTGTGGGCAGAGTATTTCACATCTTCCCTTGCTTTCCCCCTTGCTCCCAGTCTTGTCAACTGCAGTTTTCCATGGTTAAACTACAGCATATGCTAAGAGAGATGGCGAGAGCGTGCTAAAGGCTAAGGCAAATTAGTGGAAGTGCCTTGTAATTCAGAACAGTGGGAAAAGTATTGAAGTTATCTTGGCTGAATAACACGAATTCGTATCACCAATTCCCTGCCGAAAATGTGGGGCAGCTTTCCTGAGCAGCTGATGCCCGTGTACCATGTTGTGGGGACTGCAGTTGTATATTGCACAGGTCGTTTCCTCTCTTGCACTGATTCTTTCAACTCCCACTAAGGTGCACTTGGAAGAGCAAGTGATGAGAAGGAATGAGCAAAGTCAGTCTGCACATGTGCAGTGCGAAATGGGAGAGAGGCCCCCAGCGAAGCTGGCGTTGGCTTGGACACCAGGCACAGTCTCTGGTATGCAGGACTAGATGGGGCTGGTGAGCTTTCTTTCTCTGCCAAGACTTCTCTTGTCAGGTCAGACTTAGAAATATTTCCAGCTGCCAGGTGGGATCACCCAGGTATGAACTTTTGGCTGCAGTGAGAAACTTGCTCACACAAAACAAGTGTGATGATGTGCACACTTACTCCATGGAGAAAGCTGCAGAGGAGTGCATGAGCTGAGCTCAGCGCTGCAAGTACCCTACAGTCCAGTCCTTTTGGGCTCCCCTGCTCTCTGGGAGAGCAGAAGATGTAGAAATGCTCCATCTATTTTCAACAGGCAAAATAACTCTTTTTACTGGAGTAAATAAAGGGGCAGGAAGGAGGCTTTGAGTTCCGTAGGGAACTTGTAGGGTGACCAGGGATGCTGAATTTGAAGCACTGCATTTTCGTATCAAGTTGTGTCCCCATCTTTGATGCTTTGATAGTCCAATGTGGATCTGTATGTTATGTGTCCTCTGTGAAGCTTGGGATAGCTGTTTATATTTCACCCTTTTTCAGGCAGGCTAAAACTCTGTTACCCTGTTTGGTGCTTTAGGACATAGAGTAAGGAGGAAAATTTGGAAACAAAAGTTTCATGGTATGAAGCATCAAAATTTTGCAATCTGGGAGTCAAAGCTAATAAACGTTATTTTGAGCTTTCATGAAGGAATAAAAGGCTCTTACTCAGATTCCTAAATTCACAAGCATGGTTGGGACTTGAGGTGAGAGCTCAGGGTGAAACTTCTTGCATGGGTGGCTAAATCAGGGTCTTACATGTGTTACTGATGACTATTGGATGTTTTTCACTGTGCTATTCATACCATTCACACATGCTGCTCATTCCGTGTTGTGAACTGTCTTTGCGTCTTCAGCTGCAGTCATCACATACACCTCTGAGATGTCATGCAAAGTTGAATCTCAACACTCTTTGAAGGCCATGACATTTGTTTTCATAACTGCAGGACGAGGACTAAAGCTTGCTTCAGTGATGAGGAAGAGGGTTGCCCTTAAAAACTGCTTAGGGAAGAGACTTACAATTGGTCTGGTTCAGGCTCAACTGTTTGGAAGATCACATAAAGCTTTAAAAGGTCTTGGAAACAAGAGGATAAATCCAGGTATAAGCTGATGATCTGCTCTGAAGCCAATGGGAGTTGCTCCAGTGATTTCAAGGATGAGAGCCCATCCGTTGGGACAGAGTCTTGTGTGTGCATTGGTAATGAAGAAAAGACATTGCTTGTTTTTTATTTTATGTGGGGAAATGAATGCTTACTCTGGGTGTGAATCTTCTTCAGTAATAGCTGATGTGTCTGTGTAATGTCTTGGAAGACCTGAAATATTGGCTTTTGCTTGTTATCAATCAAAGTTTCCTGTAGCTTTTTGCAATGAGCAGGAAAATCAAAGCAGGAATCAGCTAAGGTTGATCCTTGGTTTTGACTGATTTGGTGTAAAGGCAGGACCAGGACTGTAGTTCACCATGTTATCATTGTGCTCAAGCTGGTGCAAACCCTTCTGCTGAGCCTGGGATCAACATTAAGGGTCCCAGAGTGAGTCAAAAGGCATCATGTCTATGCTGCCATATGCCTGTGAGCTTTGAACTTGCCTTTGTACACATGGCTTTTGACTTGAGCTCTTCTCTGTAGAGGCCTGAGGGAAGAAGAGCAAAGTACCTTTTCCAAAGAAAGAGCCTCTCCAAGAATTTGGGAACGGTCTTTTCTCTTCCTGCCTCTGCATCACGGCCTGTATGTTGTGTGTAATGATACTTACCTGCCTTTTGTACGTTTTTTTTTCCATTCTTGCTGATAGGAGTGTGTTTAGTAGAACACTTTTGATATTTTTGATATTAATTGGTCTTTTTCTTTTTTTTTAATAGGTTTATTGCAGTGGATCTGAAACTGATATATGAAAGAACTCTTCCTGGAAAGAGAAGCCTCCCTGCAAGGCCAGCCCTGAAGATGTGGACTGCCATTGTATTCTTCCTGCTGATTTCCTTCTGTATATGTGAACACAGGTTTTCTGTCCTGAAAGGGAGAAGAGTCCATGTAGTTCGAATAAACAGGCTTACAACTGAAAAGCAGTGCAGGCAGGCTTGTCAAAGCCCAGGTGCTTCAGGTGAGGCTCTTGTCCCTTAGCTGGAATTCCAGCTGGGTTTTCTATTCCTTAAAGGTCTCCTCTGCTCCCCTGACAACTATCTTTCGTAATTCCACTTGTTACACACATTTACAGTTATGGCTTCTCTGTACAGTCCTGTGGTGCTAAATAACTTCAGACAGCTTTGATTAAATTGAATTCAGAACAACCATTTCCCAGGGCCCTTCTAGCTTCCTTAGGAAACAGCATGCGTGTGCACTGGTAGCGTGCAAGCAGTGTTAGGTCACTTGACTTGAAGAATGATTATTCCATGCTGCCAGATGTTTGCAAGTGAACAGTGCTGTTGTAGACAGCTGCAGTGGAATGAGTAGTCTTTACTCGCTGGTATTTATGTGTGTTTTTTCTGCCTTAGAAGAAACCATTTGTATCCTGCAACCAAGCACAGGGTTAACAAGTCTGGGGAAGATGAAAGCCTTTCAGAGTTGTCCTTATGAAGGACCCTATCTTTCCTAGCCACGTGTGAAAGCTTGTAGCACCTATCAACAACTGGTGATGCTGTGGTGTAGATGAGACCTTGGCTCAGGTGGGCGGATGTCCGACAATCAGATTGATAGGAACGTCATAAACAATGCCTTATTGAATGCCCAGTGGTTTCAAGCCTTTGTGTTAAACATGAGACATTCCATCATAGTGGAAAGAAAGCACCTTTATAAACTAAGCGTTTTATTTAGGAGGTAAAATATGAGTGGGTTTCTCTCCCAGGCACCAGAGCCATGAAAACTTCAGCTTCTGCTTTTTAAGGTGCTAAACCCTAGAGAGATGATACATTCACACTGACTGTGTTGACACTTAGGGTCTGTAGCACTGCATGTTTGTCTGTTCCACCTGAGAATCTCTATAAACACTGTTCACATGTCATCTTAGCCTCCTGGTATCATGATAAGGATAGAAAAGGTGCTATCAGCTGCCTTTTCCAGAGGAGGGACATAAGGAATTTAGTTAGTCTGTGATCAGGGCTGGGAGATGATCTGAGTGCGTGCTTCACTCTGTTGCTGTCTTCAACCACTTTTTTTATACCCCTCACCTTGTTCTTTCCTGACGTGTTTTGTACAGAGCAAGACCAGTTGAGTGTTAGCTTTGTTTGGCAGAGGGGCTTAAGCCTCTAGAATTCGGTGACCTGTTCCATCTTCAGGAACTCTTCACATAAATGTATAGCCATGTGCAGAGAGATCATCTGGAGAGAAGGGCCTGAAATGTCTTTTTCTTTTTATGATTAGTTTTAGGTTTTAAGAGCAGCTTTACTGCTCTCGTTCTCCATTCCCACCTTCCTCAAGTATATTTATTTTTGTGCTTGCTTTCATTACAGACATGAGGCCTGAGACTTAGATATCAGAATAGTTACACCTATGTAACTGTCAGTAAAGGAGCAGTGGTTGTTATTTTTTAAAGTATTATAGTGTTGAGTTGCCAAGGTTGCATGGGGAGATGCCTTCACAGCTACATTGCTTGGAGAAGTGGAAAATAACATTCCTAGCTGGTTAGGCTCCCTTCTGTAGATGTAATTTATACCCTTGCTGACATAACATCACTAACTTGAAATAGTGCAGCTGTCACAAAAAGAACCGCTTTTGCCAGGACATTCACATCTCAGATGTGCCCTGCAGAAAAGAGAATGGTTGCTGGTCTAGCTATTCCAGCACCGCCTTCAAGTATCCACACCAGAGGCCAGGATGCGTAGTTAGCAAGCTAACATATCAAAAAATGATTGTACCAATATCATGAGACAGTTTGACACTTCAGTTGCATGCTAATAAAAGCAGCAAAACTCTCTAGGGCTGACAGCATGGGTAGTAACTCTAACCTCTGTACGTTGTCTACTGCAATGGATTCAAGTCTCTAGATGCTGCTAGGGTAAGTGATATACATGATGGAGAAAGTCCACATCTTAGCAAAGATCTGGCAATCCAGGATTCCCAGATGCCTGGTGAGCACGGTGAGCCCATGTTCGGAGGGTTCACATAAGCTCGTGCTCTTCCCTTTGCATCCCCAGCCATATTCAGAGCTCTCCCAAGTTTCTTCTATGGTGGCCAGTCCAGTGTTGGAGGGGAACATCTTGGCCATCTGAGCAGTCTGGCTCTGAGAATGGAGCTGCTTGCCCATACTTCTGTGCTACCTTGCATGCTCTGGGGGAGATAAAGGGAAAACATGTCATGGCTGCAAGAGCAAATATTCCTAGTCTCTGCTTCCACAATACATCTGCTTACCTGGCTTCTGCTTGCCTTTGGGTATCTGCAATTTCTTTTCAGTAACAGCAGGCTTAAAAATGAAGTAAACCAGTTTGGTAGGGTCAGACCTTGGTGTTTGCCTACATGGTTTCCTTTCAAAATAGCTCTGAAGAGCTTTTGTTGTCCTTCCACTTTCTATTTTTTCTTTTTTTTTTTTTTTCCTGTCTCCTAATTGGAGGTGAGCAAAAAGGAGCCACTGCGTGGCACGAATCTTGCAGTGGATACATCAGCTGGAGCCTCAGTCTGGAGTTGCATCAAAGGGAGTACTAACCAGTCCAGCTCAATAAAGGTATCTGGTTGTCCTAGGGAGCAACAGGGGAGTCATGAGCAGCTGGATACCATCCTGATGGCAGCAGAAACCAGGGTGCTTTAACCATGCTGACCCCATTAGGCTCTTGACCTTTCTGAACTGACTGACTTAGATACGTAGCCAATGAAAGATAGGCTGCTGGCTTTTTGTCTTCCCCTTCCCAAGAAGTGAGAAATGGCACGATTTACAGTAGTAGATGGTCTGCGTTTCTCCGCTAGTATGGTTTATTGAGCGAGGGATAGGAGGTGGGACTGGGAATCAGGGCACATCCAAACAAGCTTTCTTTTCTGAGGAGTGGATTTTAATGTCTTGAAGGGCTGCTGCTGTATCTCCTGCTCTGTGTGACTGTTGAAGCTTTTCATTTTATCACTTTTTAAGTACCATTTTCTAAAGGCTTTGAATGGTTTCAGTCACTTTCTTAACATTTTATCAAAGTCAGTAAAGTTCCGCCTTTGCTAGTTTCTTTAGGGCTGTCAAAACAGACTGCAGTTGTTGGTACAGAGATTTCTCCAAGTTCATAAATTTTCCACAAGCCCTTTTAATAACTGTGATAATGTAAATGGTTTTTTATGAAAAGTTCAAGCTTCCCATAGCCTTAATCCTCAGTGAGGGTAACTCTCTTTGTAGATATGAACTTTAAATATAGCCATATGTACCACATAGGCATGTTCTTTGCCCTTTCTCACACTTCTAACAAAACACAGAAATTAATATCTCCTACCATACACTTAAGTTCCCTTTAATCCACTGATGGATGGTTAGTTGGGCACACATCTGCTTCATCTCAGACTGAGCACTGTATTGTCATCTTCTGTGGGTTTTTTTTTCGTTACAGCACATGTCCCAGAAATTAATTGCATGCTACTGTGATATTACATAAAATCATAGCGTAATTTAGGCAGGAAGGGACCTTTTGGAGGTCTCTGGTCTGAACCTGGTTGAGAGTGTACCACCTCTCTGGTCCCCAGCCCAGTGTTTGAGTGCCCTTGTGGTGGAAACTAATTTTTTCCCTTGATGTTGACTTGGGATTTCCTGCAAATAATCTGCTTCAGCCCCTCAGATATTAAGTAGACTCCCTGGGACTTACTCCAGTATGTCAATATTGCTCTTGTATGCTGGGGAGCCCAAAACTAGGTGCAGTGTTTGAGATGTCTCCTCAGCACTGGTTAGAGGAGGTTCATTCCATCCCTCAAAGCTTGGTTATATGTATGTAGACACTCCCAGAAAGAAGTTAGTGAGTTTGAAGGGATGCCAGGAGAGAGAGTTCCTGCTGTGATGAGTTTATTTAATTTGTGTTGGGATTTGACTTACTGAAAGACAATTTCTGTGATGGTTCCTATGGCTAATGGTATCATTGTTCAGTGAATGAAGAGTAAATTTCTGTCTAACTCCAAGCACTGAGATGAGAGCTGTCTCCCATGGGTGTTGAGATGGGTGTGTTCTCAGTTTTGGCTCACTTCCCCCCGCCCCCCCACTTAAGACATCTAGATGAATGCTAGCATTTAGATGGGTCCAAACTGTAGTGCACTCTTTGTCCCTGTCTGAGTGAATTGCTGTTGTTGGGAGATATTGGTACCAGAAGACAAGCAGATTGGTAGGCTGCAGCTGCTAGGTTGATTTCATTGACTTTCCAGCTATTTTCACTAAGGCTGAGTCAGGATCCTTTAAGGCCACACCTTCCAGCTATTTTTTTTTAAGTCTTTAATTACAGCCATGAAGTAGTGTGTTCAATATACTGTGTGTAGCAACCCATTTTCTCTGCTGTTTTCAGGTAGCCGTCACTGTAATTGGTCTGTGCCCTACCAGAATCGCTGCATCCTCTTGCAGTGTCACCAGCTGAACACGTGCCAGAATGCCAGAGAACAAGACATCAAAGATCTGCTTGAAGGTAACACCATGCTTCAGGCTCCTGCTAAATCCAGGATCCTGGTCCTTTTGCTTTAAATGTCTACATTTAGACCTTGACTGGCTTTCAGCTGAGGGAGATGATTCTGTAGGTAAAGTCAGTTCACTGGAAAAACTGTTTCACTAGCCTGGTAAGGGCTCTGGCACATACATGTGCATGATGTGTCTTTGAGTAACTTTTGTACTGTTACTGAGTAATAGTTTGTCCCCATGTTGAAGACATCATTCGTTCAAGCCATTTGCACTCCACGTGCTCTCCTTTGGAAAATAGAGGCATAACAGATGTATTTATATTTTTTAAGAGAAAGGAAAATGTCTTGGCATTGTTTTTTTTCTGAGATTGCCAGTATTTTGTGCCAGAGGCAGCAGGCTGCTTCTATAATTAGAGCAGCCTTAGCAGCAAATGCTCATGGTGACTTTCCAGTGCCAGGGTCTTCAATTTTAATTAAGTGATACAATAACAAAACGGAGCTTGTTGGTAATTGGGGAATCAATCTTCTAAAGTATGTTTCAAGAGTTCCCTGTACCCAAGTTTGAAAAAAGAAAGTTTTTTCATGGTTCTTTTGGGTTGGCAAAGGTTTCTCTGCAACGTAGCAACCAGACCTTTCATAAGCAGATGGAATTTATATCACTATAAATCTAAATCACTAGTTGTGAAGGAAATTCTCCCAAAGTATGAAGGTGTAAGTGGAAATTTCTACGCAGTTTTGAGAGGTGAAAATTAAGAATCTAAGCATGAAGGTTTTGTCGATGCTGTGTAACTTTGAAAGCATGAGTTGTTTTCTCAGGAGCTGGCATTCGTAACACTGCTTCTGTTGATAATATGCTTTTGCCTTGTAGCTCTGTACTTCATTAACTCCTTTTTGTGGAATTAATTCCCTGGTTGGGCAAATGCCAGAGGTCTGTGGTAAAAAACAAACAAAAAAAACTCCCCCAAAACCCCAAAGGGATTATGTGCAATAAAGGCAGGGGTCTGAGTTTTCATGTTCTTGCTGACTTCAGGACTAATTTATTCCAGTTGTACTACATGTACTGCAGAATACGTGTTCTTGTTTGCATGTTGGGGTTATGAGGACAGATTTGAGCTTGAGAGTTTTATGAAACTCATTGGTTTTGTCTTTTTCAAGAAATTGTCAGTGGAAAAAGGGAAGCAGTCCTGTTTGACCGCCAAAGCTATCCACAGAAAGAGGAGAGGATGGTGAATACACGGGTTGACCGACACAACGTGGAAAACCTGTTTTCCTCAACTGCTGGGTCTCGCAAGATTCACTTGAGGCATTTGCTTGGGGTTGAGAGTGAAGATGTAACAACAAATGCAGGAAAAACAGTTGCAAGCAATGCTACCACCACCACAGCGACCACCACCATTGCCACAGCCATAACAACAAATGTTACAAATGCAACTGTCCTCACTACAGCTTATGAAACAACTGCCAAAGCCTCAAACGCCCCTGGAGGTTCTGATCTCCTTGCTGAAGCCATGTCGTCTGCTGCCTCTTCTCCCACTTCTGGTAACATCCGTGCTTCCACTTCCAGCTATGTCACCAAGCTTGTGACCACCACCAAAAAATCAGGAAATAGTAGCTCTATCTCAGTATTGTCTCCCACTTCTACTTCTGCTCCCCTCACTGTCATTTCTGAAGCAAGTACTCAAATGCCTCAAACAGAGATGTTTAACCCAGCCACCACCACCACCAGCACTCCCTACTCTAGTAGCCTTGCGACTGTTGGAGCTGACCCGAAGACGCTGAGCACAACATTGACCACTCTCATCCCACAGGATGCAGGAACATCTTCCGCTGCTTCCACGCGTGCCACAGCACTCACCCTCTTGGAGAGTTCACGCTCTGCAAATCCACTGCCTGGCGTTACATTGCTATATCTAGAGCCAGAAGCAAGTACAGCCACAACATCCTCGAGTAAATCAACTTCTATTCTGGGCTCTACAAGAGGTGCCATGGTTCTAACTACTGCCTCTACAGCAGAAACTACAACTGGGCATGCGATAAAGTCAACATCTCACATTTTTTCAACAACCACGACTCCAGCAGATGCACCCAAAACAACAGCTTCGGGCCTTGCAGAAACTCAGGACACAGACAATGAGTATCTTCTCATTGCTGCCGAGCCCCTGACTCAGTACTTAGTGGATAAAAGTTCGCTTCTTGCAGTGCTTTTAGTTGGTACGTTTTTTTTCATAACCATTATAGTTCTTTTCCTTACGCAAGCCTATGAGAGCTACAAGAAGAAGGATTACACACAAGTGGATTACCTGATCAATGGAATGTATGTGGACTCGGAGATGTGACAGAGTGGGGATAAAACAGTGGGCAGAGATATGGAAATCAGATTGAAAGCCTGCCTGACTTTTTTTTTTCTTTTCTATTTGCCTATAACACAAACTGAAAGTGCTTCCAAATTTACTTCTGGTGCAATTGAGGAGAAATGCCATGTACTGTATTAAGAAAAAAAAAATATTTTTTATTCAACCATGCAACAGGTTGCTGTAAAAAAAAAAAAAGGAATTTTTAAAACTTCCATAATGCACAATAGCTTTGGCCATTATTTTTCACTGCAAAACAAACCTAGCAAGTGGTAAGCCATCATCCTCGGAAAATGCTGTGGCACTTTTTCAAACGTTTACAGCGCAAGTTCCTTGTGTTTCATTCGTTTCACATGCGCTCCTCTGAAAACAGAGCAAAGGATGCTCTCACCTTTTGCGAAGTGCTCTGAAATCACCAGATAGGAAGTGTGGAGTATGGCTGCAACAGGGAACTTTTAATCCAATGTGTGTCATGTTTCAGTATGCTTCTTGCTTGTAAAGAGGTCTGTTTACAAGGCATTGTAAACTCTGTTTACTGCTAACCCAAGATATCTTTTCACCATGGAGCGTATTACTGTGCCTCTGCACTTAAATGATCTTATTTTTGTATTCACTTAATAAATGAGGCCCTGGAAGGGCATATCATGTTGTATTTCTGTTTTCATTCCTGTCCCTGCCAGTTCAGAAGCAGGCAAGAGGGCTTTTGGGCCTTAAACAAATTGGCTCTACTTAAATATTCCAAGTGTGGGGACTTTGAAGACCTCATTGGAAGTATGGACATGTCACAGAAGATGCTGATCATCTTACAGGGTACTGCTGTCACTTCAGAGCAGTATGCTGCCAGTCTCCCAGGTATGCAGACCCATGCACTGCTTATTGTCTTTCATGCATAGAGCATCAGGCCCTCTTTTGGTTTTTGTTTTGCATTTAGGACCAGGTCAGAGCTGCTAGTAATTTGGAAGTCTTATTGCGTGTGCAGTTGCAGCTCACCTCCTAAAATCTGCAGCTAAGAGACTGAGTAGAAAACACTTGATTTTCAGCAACTATTCTTCAGTGATTAATGCATCTTATTTGAATGACATATACATACCAATAGCAAAATGCTGGATCAAGGTGCATTGTATTTTTTTTTAAAGGGATTGACAGCTTGTCTCTCACTTTGAATTAAATCTTCTGTAATCCTGCTTGCATGTAATCTTGAGGCTGATAATAGGCAAACCTCAGAACTGAGCTGTTGGGTTTTGGTTTGGTTATTTATCCAAATGCTTTGGCTGTTTAGAATTTGGAGGGAGTCTACCCTGGAAAAGGTTACTTTGTAGACTTCTTGTTCATCATCAAGCTGAAAGTGCTATGAAAACAACTGCAAATAGCACAAGCAGCAGCAGAGGCAAGGGGTTGTTTGAAACAAACGGGTGGCAGGTAATTTCCTGAGTCTTGCTCAATACAAATTTTGAGGACAAAATTTCAGCGAGTATGTTGAGGAAAGGAAAGAGATTGATTTGGAAGTGAGGTGACTTGGCTGTCAGCGTCAGGTTGCATTTTGCAGTGCTTTTGTGTGGACTGCATCTGCATGCCAGTGGGCTAGAGCATCTCTCAGGGTAGAAGGATAGTGTGGTTGTGGGAGTCTCCCTCCTTGGAAGGCTTGAAGTATAAGCCACAAAATTCAGGCAGTGTTTTCTGGAGGGGGAAAAAAAGTTTGAGGGACTGAATTTTAATGTATTTTAAGGTTATTTTTAATTGGTTTCTCCTCCGCAGAAGGGAACTGAACCCTGATTTCTGCCATCTTCCAGGAGCTGCATGTGTGCAATATCTAAGCAACAAAGCAAGTTCGCTGATGACACCGAACTGGGAGGAGTGGCTGACACACCGGAAGGCTGCGCAGCCATTCAGAGAGACCTAGACAGGCTGGAGAGTTGGGCGAGGAGAAATTTGATGAAATATAACAAGGGCAAGTGTAGAGTCCTGCATCTGGGCAAGAACAACCCCAGGTATGAGTACAAGTTGGGGACAGACCTGTTGGAGAGCAGCATAGGGGAAAGGGACCTGGGGGTCCTAGTGGACAGCAGGATGACCATGAGCCAGCAGTGTGCCCTTGTGGCCAAGAAGGCCAATGGCATCCTGGGGTGTATTAGAAGGGGTGTGGTTAGCAGGTCAAGAGAGGTTCTCCTCCCCCTCTACTCTGCCCTGGTGAGGCCGCATCTGGAATATTGTGTCCAGTTCTGGGCCCCTCAGTTCAAGAAGGACAGGGAACTGCTAGAGAGAGTCCAGCGCAGAGCCACGAAGATGATTAAGGGGGTGGAACATCTCCCTTCTGAGGAGAGGCTGAGGGAGCTGGGTCTCTTTAGCTTGGAGAAGAGGAGACTGAGGGGTGACCTCATTAATGTTTATAAATATGTAAAAGGCAAGTGTCATGAGGATGGAGCCAGGCTCTTCTCAGTGACATCCCTTGACAGGACAAGGGGCAATGGGTGCAAGCTGGAACACAGGAGGTTCCACTTAAATATGAGGAAAAACTTCTTTACGGTGAGGGTGACCGAACACTGGAACAGGCTGCCCAGAGAGGTTGTGGAGTCTCCTTCTCTGGAGACATTCAAAACCCTCCTGGACGCGTTCCTGTGTGATATGGTCTAGGTAGTTCTGCTCCGGCGGGGGGATTGGACTAGATGATCTTTCGAGGTCCCTTCCAATCCCTAACATTTTGTGATTCTGTGTGATTCTGTAACAAAGTGCTGGGAACGTGCCCCAGCATAGCTGGGGAGTTGCACCCTGTCAAGATGCTTGGGACTGTTTGCCTCTCAGTGCAACTGTTCTGAGCTGTTAGCAGATGTCAGGCAGATGCTGCTCTGCAACCACAAAGTCCAGAGACTTATCTTTATGTAGGGATCTCAGGTTCCACCTTAATTGCATGACTTAAGCAGGTGAGTCACTAACCACAGACCTAAGCATGTGGTCTTCGAGCTCTACTCCAGATACTGAGATAAGAGCTGTCTCCTCAACTCCCTGCCCTGTCCCAAGTTAAGGGGGTGGGTGTTACCTCAGATTCAGCTCACTTTTTTTCTCCTCATTTAAGCATCTCAGGTAAATGCTTGCATTTCAATAGGGTGAATCCAGGTAATAGTGCTCTTCCTTGTAATTTATTCCTGCCTATGTACATGAATTCCTGTCTGTAGGAAGTGCCTTCCTGCATAAAGGGTCAGTGTTGCAGCTGTTCTGCTAGTGCTCTGCAGTCTTCAGTGTTTTGGTGGTTTTTTTTGTTTGCCTTTTTTTTTAAGTTGCCTCAGCCATTTCCACAAGCGCAAACTATGATCACTAGACTTGCAATTGCTTATCCTGGAAATTGGGAAATTTTTGGATGAACTTTGCACTAACGGTGGCCTTGTTGCTTTTGGTCTTGTGGATCCATAAACCCGAAGTTGGACACCAGATTCTGTGGCGTGGAGTGGAAGCTTGTGAAGTTGCATTGATTTTTATTCTCTTCTTTGAAGAGATACTAGACTCCTGTACTGATTTCTTGGAGGGAGTAGGAAGGGAAGGGAGAGGAAGGGGGCATTACTTAAACAAAACTCTGAAAGTGTTTTCTGAAAACATACTTTCTAAGGTTTGTTTATTAAAAACAAATAAAACCCTTCAGGGATAATTTAAGTGGGTATAATTGCAACAGTTGGAATTGGGTTACAACTCTATTTACAAGAGTCTTAGGGAGTTTCTCATGGACACAGTGAGAATATTATAACTACATCATGGCTAAAAGAAACCACCACTATAAAAAAAAAAATCTTTGTGGCTCCTTAACAGGTTCTTACAGGAATGTGAGTACTCATCAGAAGCTTGTTGCAGTTCCCACAGCCCTGGTATGTTTACACCCAGGTCTCCTCTTCAGATACTGGCACAGCCTGTCTTTTTTGTTCTTATTTGTGTTACTGCACTTCCAGCTGTGAATTACTTTCTCAGCAGAAGCTGAGCTTTTTAGTGTAAGGCTGAGCACCAGATCGAGTCTTGCCTCAGTGCATTTCTGCACACAAGGTAGAGATCTTCATGCTTACCATAGAATAATAGAATGGTTTGGGTCAGAAAAGACCTTTGAAGGTCATCTAGTTCATCCCCCCTGCAATGAGCAGGGACATCTTGAACTAGATCAGGTTTCTCAGAGCCCTGTCCAACCTGACCTTGAATGTTTCCAGGGATGGGGCATCTACCATCTCTCTGGGCAATCATCTCTTCCAGTGTTGCACCACCTTCATTATAAAAACTTTTTTCCTTATATCTAGTCTGGATCTACCCTCTTTTAGTTTAAAACCATTACCCCTTGTCTTATCACAATGGTGCTCCAAGTGCAGTGCCAGCTGGAGAAATGTCAAGTAGGTTTTTCTTTGCATCCCAATGGTTTTGTCTCATATTAGCTCAGTTTAGGCATTAAAAAATAAAAATACTGGGCTGGGGCCTGGCCTTTGAAAGTTAAGGTGTGTTTTCTGGCTTGTACATTGAAAACCAATTGTAAAGATTTGGCCGCTTTATGGTTCTATTTTGCATCTAGCTACTTGTGAGCATTGAAACAAGGGCAAGTGTAGAGTCCTGCATCTGGGCAAGAACAACCCCATGTACCAGTACAAGTTGGGGACAGAGCTGTTGGAGAGCAGTGTAGGGGAAAGGGACCTGGGGGTCCTAGTGGACAACAGGATGACCATGAGCCAGCAGTGTGCCCTTGTGGCCAAGAAGGCCAATGGCATCCTGGGGTGTATTAGAAGGGGTGTGGTTAGCAGGTCGAGAGAGGTTCTCCTCCCCCTCTACTCTGCCCTGGTGAGGCCGCATCTGGAGTATTGTGTCCAGTTCTGGGCCCCTCAGTTCAAGAAGGACAGGGAACTGCTAGAGAGAGTCCAGCGCAGAGCCACAAAGATGATTAAGGGGGTGGAACATCTCCCTTCTGAGGAGAGGCTGAGGGAGCTGAGTCTCTTTAGCTTAGAGAAGAGGAGACTGAGGGGTGACCTCATTAATGTTTATAAATATGTAAAGGGCAAGTGTCAAGAGGATGGAGCCAGGCTCTTCTCAGTGACATCCCTTGACAGGACAAGGGGCAATGGGTGCAAGCTGGAGCACAGGAGGTTCCACTTAAATTTGAGGAAAAACTTCTTTACTGTAAGGGTGACTGAACACTGGAACAGGCTGCCCAGAGAGGTTGTGGAGTCTCCTTCTCTGGAGACATTCAAAACCCGCCTGGACGCGTTCCTGTGTGATATGGTCTAGGCAATCCTGCCCCGGCAGGGGGATTGGACTAGATGATCTTTCGAGGTCCCTTCCAATCCCTAACATTCTGTGATTCTGTGATTCTGTGAAGAAGGAGAGCAGTGGGACTGTGGAAGGTGGATTGTACATGCAGTCCTCTAAAGGGCTCTTCTGTAGTGGTGGCTTGATATGCAAGTCTGAAGCAATTAGGATTTCTTTCCTTCTGGCTCTTTTTGTGTTGGAGATCACCAGCAGCAAACATTGAGTTCGTTGTTTCTACCTCCAAGGCATTGTTTCTGTTTGGGCTAAAGCCAGCCTCCTAGAATGGCTTCACTTGTTTTACTTTTGAGGCTGCAGATGATGGCAAATCTATTGTGTTTCAATAGATTTGTGGTGTAGTGTTGCAATAGTTAATAGCAAGTATGTTAGACGAGGAAATGCAACACCTTTGAAAGTTTGCTTGCAGAATTCACGATATAACAATAGATGGGGTCCTACCAAGTTATCTTGAAGACATCTGCCAAGGGACTGCCAAAAACAATATTCCGCTGCTGTGAAGCATAGCATATCTGACGCACATTGGGTTTCAACCTGTTGCATGGCCTCTTTCTCAATAAAACACAGGAACATCCTGGAATTAAATTTAGATTCGATTAATTCTAAATGCCATCTCTCTCTTATTTAGTAGCCTGTATTAGAAGTATGTTGTTCTAGACAGCAGAGAAGAAAGGAAATAATGGAATATTAAAACATTTAAAGGAATAATAGGAATGAAGAACTTTTTGACTGCAAATGTGAGTTTGCAATATGCCATGTGGTGTCCAGAGAGTTGGGAAGCATATGCAGAACTCTTAAGCGTGACCTTTAAAACAGCTAATGCATGTAGTCGGAAAACACCCAGGGAGATCTGGAAACAGAAGTATCATGGAGCTGATTTCTCTGGATTTGTCTGATGGCTGCTCGTTTCTGACATCAAAAAAAGGAAACCTGAGCCCTGCCCTACTGAAGCATTTCTAAGGGCTTTTTCCACTGTGGGTTCTCTGGTATGCAGTAAAGGCAAGTTCATATTGCAGCATCTCCCCTGACCAGGGCAACTCTAGTTGTCTCCTTTCCGTGGCCTCTAAGTATCATGAAACTTAATTACCTTTGTTGCGCTTGGCTGAAGTTGGCCTGTGGGTTCAAAAGCAAATGCTTTCATCGTACACAAAGTATGAGCTTGTAAGTTTCTGCTTTTCTGGAAGAAACCAGGCTGAACAACAGCATTAGAGCTGTAATGATTCTTGTCTGCTGTAAGGCTGAAGTAGTTCAGGGTTAGGAGTCTGCTTTGACTTTTTGGTCTTGCTGGATAGCTGGTTGTTGTGAGCAAAGCTGGTGTTTGCTCTATAGCATTTTGGGTCGACTTCCTTGTATTTTCATGTCCTTGGACCTTGACCTAGGGCCTTCTCTTTCTGTGCTGCTGCTAGACTGGATAATGTATTTAGAGCAGTCCTGTCTTGGCTGAGAGATGCCAGCAGGTTGTGCTGCTGGGCAGCCCTTCTGGAGCTTGCCTGTTCAGCCTCCCTCTGGCAGGGAAACCCCAAAAGGTCTGGGAAAAATTGACCTGGGGCTTCCTGGTTAGCCCTGGGTGATGTTCAACTTGTGCCTTGGCTGGAGTTATGTTTGAATTACAAAGTATGTTTGAAGGAGAGGTCCTTTGCTAGCACACAGAACTTGCCCAACATCCTGCTGGTCCCAATTAAAAAGACTAAAGCTATTTGGACAGGGTTGTACAATCTGTTTGAAAAAGCAAACAAATAACTTGTCTTCATGAAAAGTGGCTAAATATTTTAACCCCTTCAAGATGGGACAGGTGAAACCAATTACACTGGTTTGAGGGTTATGGACTTACGTAAGTTGTTGCTGTTCTTTACTGCATGCAGATGAAATTGTAGAGCCCAAGCTTGTGCGTGTAAACACTGTTAAATCTTCCCGCATAACTCTTACAACACTAAGGAATGGAGAAGAAAGGAGGAGGGATTTATTCAGGTTTTAAAAAAAAGGGGAGGAAAAAAGACAAGATTTAGCCAAATTCTAGAGTAAGATTAATCATAAACTCTGATCTAACATCTTGAGATTTCAGCCACTGCTGCAGATTAGAAGGTGAGAATTTTAAAAAGCATCTAAACAGGGACATAAAATCCCAAAGTTATGTTGTAATTTCTCACATGTGCCCCCCCACCCTGTAACCATGTTTCTGAGCAGCTTTGCTCATTCTTAGTCAATGCAGCTAAGCTGAAGTCAGCAGCTGAATAATTATTAACGTAAGCTGTACCATGGGGCAGAACTTCCCCATGCTCTTGGGAAACTGACACCTTTTATTGCAGTAGGGGAATGGGGAGGTGCACAGTGGCTGCCAGCTGGTCCTCCACCCTCATGGCATCAGGCAATAACGAGAATATCCTTGGTATGGTGTGGTACCTTGTGTGATCCAGGTATTGCCAGCAAGGACATGAGCCTGTGAAGTGCCAGAAAAGAGAGTTTGCTCAGGGAAGAAGTTTTGCTGATATCAGTGCACAGGGCAGTACTGTTGGGGAGCAGCTGAAATCCTTGCTGATTACTTTAATCAGAACTAGGTAAAGCCTGTTACGTAAGTATGTGCTAATATGGCTATTCAAGGTGTACAGGGTAAATGGAAGAGACGTGTGCTCTGGGGGAGCTGTGTACTTCCGAACACTTCAGTTACAGGGACCTTTTGCTGGTAGAAGATGGCTCTGAACTGACTCCTCCTGCGTGCATCCTGGTGAACATACCCAACAGTGAGAGCTCAGCAGCAGCACTGCATGCTACAAGCCAATGTCTACAGGTTCCAGGCAGAAAGGCTGTCTGAGCTCTAGGATAAAAGCCAGCTCTTCTATCTCACTCTCCTGTTTGCTGGGTCAAAGTGTATGGCAAGGATGTTGTAAGAGCTGAAGGCATTTTTTTTTCTGATTTATTGATTTTTACATATTCCTACATATCTTCAGTATTTAGTATATGCTTAGTATCAGACTAAAGATCTTCAGAAAAAATGAGCTTCCCTGGAAATGGCACCCTGGAGTGGGTCAATTTTCACTGGAGCTTTCCCTAAGGCCTGGCCTTCAGCTGGGGTTGAAGTCCCCAGCATCTCACAGAGGGTCAGGCAGGTTCCTGTGGTTCAGAAGTGCCTTGGGAATTTCTGTAGAAAGTTTTGCACTTTCCTTTCTACTTCAGTCTGCAAGGAGAAGTAGAGAGACTCTTCTGCAGGAGAGAGCAATCTGGTGCCCCAGCAGTTTGTGACATGCAACAAGCATCCCATTTTGAAGGAAATGGTGAGCCTCATTAACATGGTCTCTGTGCCTCTCCTGGATTACACGCAGCCCTGGGGTCTGTTTGTAGCCAAACATAAAACTTTTCCAAAAGATGATCTCATCAGTTGAAAAGCACATGCATGTGAACCAAAGCAGGAAGGGGAGCCGTGACTGAAAGGGATGGAGGGCTCCACATGGGCAGCAGATGCACATGGCTTGCACTGGGACAACCCGTGTGTTTTTTTTCCAGCTGTGAGCCTTAGTTCTGCCATCAGCGTGCGTGGGGCTTGGTAAAGTGTCCTTTTCTTTGAATGTTTGCAGTTTCGTTAGCCAGCGGGGAATTCTGGAAAATGGTAGTGAGAGCTGTCTGTGTAATGATCTCCCAAGGGAAGGAGTAGCAGCCCTACAGGAGTTCAAAACCTTGCAGGCTAATGTAGCACAGGAAAAATCCTGGGGATGGATGAGATGACCTGAGAACTCTTCTGTGAAGAGGTAATGAATGATGGAAGAAATCAGATAAGTTGGAGAGAACTGTGTGCATGCTAAAGGAAAAGCAAGACTAGGCATTCCCATGAAGAATAGTTCTTTCTTAACTGGACTGGGCTATTAGTTTTCATGCTTCCAGGTGTACATGATTGCTGGCCAGATGAAAGAGAAATACACCTCTGCATGCATTTGTACAGAACCATTTGCCAGAACAGAAGCATTCTTTGAGGTACCGGATGTTAGTGCTGAAGAGATGTTGTTACCCCATTGACTTGAGTTGGTAGCTGAAAATACTGGGCTATGATGATCCATGTAGCAGGGTCACGGAGCCAGTTTCTGGCCACAGGACTGCGTAAAGGTTTGCTTCATTACCTTGTCCTTTTCCTAGCTCAGCTTTAAAGCTCTTTCTGATTGCCTCTCGCTAGGGAGAGAGCACTGCAGTGGCAAGGTGAGACTGCCTCATCTCCCTAGTAGGGTACATGGATACCCGCTGTGGCTGCTCCTTCCCACCCCGCAACATGTGTGCATTTGTGTGTGCGTGTGTTGGTCTAGGAACTGTTGTCCCACAACAGCTTTGAAGTGTATATATACTTCACCGATTGCCAACACAGATGTCACTGCTCTTTTCAAAGGAAAATGCAAGACCTCTCCTGTAAAAAAAAAAAAAAAAAAAAAAGAGGCATGTGTGAGATGTCTCTTCCACATCTCTGAATCTGTTTGGCTCCAGCCCTAAAGCGTGAGGTTTAATATTCCTTCATGTCTTGCCATTTCCTGCCAAAAATGACCAGCAAGGTGCCACAGGGAGGCTAATCCTTGTTCTGAGATTTATTACACCACAAATCCCCCTTTACCACTGCAAATTAAAACTGAACTCCACTTATCAAATGACCACGTACCTTTTGCAGGGCTGCCATGTGCTATCTGTTCTCTCTCTGTGGGTTTCCTGGTCATTCCAGTGAGTTGAGGAGGTTGTAATGTAGATGAGACTAATAATAAAGCTGCACTAAAAGCAGCTGCATTGCGAAGGAACTTTAAACCCAAAAGAAAAGCAGGTAGAGACAGTTTTAACCGCAATGTGCTCTTTAATTGAAACTTGGGCTGGAGCTGACCTGCCTGCCTTGCAGTACCGTGTGGGTTGGGTGGGGATGCAGTCTGCATTGTTAACCTACTGCTATGATATTTACACAGATGATTTTAGCCTCTGACAATGGGAAAATTAGTTTCTGTGCAGCCTTTTGGCTTGGACCACCCATGTGCCATGAGAGAGAAAGGAGGTCGCAGGAGCGCTGGTATTGGTCCTTCTGCAAGGTTCTCGCGCTCCAGACAGGTAAACAGTCACTGGGCAGGAGACAGGAGTACCTCTGGGAAAGGTGGATTTTAAATCACCTCACCTTGTCTTTTGTTCATCCCCTAGCTATAGCAGCCTTGCTGAAGGCTTTTTCCAGTGCAGATCCCTCCCATTGTGTGCTTATGTAGGCTTCACAAGAGACCCTTGTCTCTAACAGCCAGTTTTGAATTGCACTGATGCAAGGGTGTGGGACAGATGGAGTAAACTGTGCTGCAAGTTGAGTTGGGGCTGAGGTGCCAAAGCAGGTCACTGGAAGGCTGAAACTGCCTTTTTTTCTTTTCTCTCTTTTCTTTTTTCTCCAAGGTTTCCAAAATGCCTGGCCAATACATTTTAGCTACAGCTGGCTTGTGCTGGGGATGTGCTGCAGTATCACCTATTTGAGCCAGCAGAACATAGAGAAAAAGGGGTGTCTTAAGAGAAAGGTCATGCTAGTGAGGTCTCTGGGCTGATTTGCTGAAAGAGCTTGGGCAAATGAAGAGTTCAGGTGCTGATTTCATGGGGACCTCCTGGGGTGCCTCCTCATTCACCAGGATTCTGGACCACAAGCTAAAGCAGAAGGTTTCCCGAGCACAGCTGCTGCTCAGCCCCAAGCAGGGGTGAGCCGTGGCTGCCCTAGCCAAGCAGCAGCTGTTTTGTGTTACTGGGGCCTGATAACAACTTCCTTTTTCCTGTGTGTATGCTGGTGGCTTGGTGCTTGTGGGGCCATAGCTGTTGCCTGCCCGTGGTGCTGCTCTCTGGGTGATTTGTGTGTGCAGGCAGCAGAAGGGAGGGTGAAATGCTGATTTTCTAGCTTTGGTGTCAGGGCAGGGTTTCTCCTGTTGGCTCAGAAGAGAAAGGGCTAGGAGAACTGAACATGAGCTGAGGGGTCTGCTGCTGCTTGCTTTTGGGCCAGCTATTCTTACTCTGTGGCTCTCAACAGCTGCATTCACCAGAGACAGGGAAGGGCAGAAAATGGGAGAGTTCAGCAAGCTACAGTAAAAGTAGAGAGCAGGAGGAAGAGGAGACAGGTCCTTGAACTGTCTTATCAAGCACTCTGTCTGTTGAACTTTGGCTACCTGCTCAGGAAGAGCAGTCCTTGTGTGGGCAGGCTGATGAAGAGCATCAGGTTCTCCGCTTGCTTCTAAGACAGACTGGAGGCATGAACCTGGACAGCTGGCAAAGCAGCAGCCGTGGGATGGGTGAGAGCAAGGAGGGGAGAGTGGCTGCACCTTGTTCATCCTAGGTACAGCGCAGTGTGATCAAATGCACAGGTGAACCTTGCTTCCTGATGGCACATTTGCCAGAATGTGGTGCTTGATGTTGTCGCCAGCCTAGGAGATATAGGTGTGCCTGAAGGTCTCACTACTAAGCTGTGACGTGTGTCATGACACAGCTGCTGTAGAGAATGCAGGCCACTTGAAGCCAGAGGAGATGACCCCATTGGCTTGGTGGGGTTGGAACCAGGGCCAGAGGATCACTTAGGCTCTGTAGTCTTCTAATGTGTTATGTTAGTGGCACTGGCAGTTTCCTATAGTGCAGGTACCAGGAAATGGGTGACAAGTGAATTCACAGAATCACAGAATCAACCAGGTTGGAAGAGACCTCAGGGATCATGGAGTCCAACCGTTGCCCTGACACCACCCTGTCAACTAGACCATGGCACTAAGTGCCATGTCCAGTCTTTTCTTAAACACATCCAGAGATGGTGACTCCACCACCTCCCTGGGCAGCCCATTCCAATGTCTAATAACCCTTTCTGTAAAGAAATTCTTCCTAATGTCCAACCTGAACCTCCCCTGGCGAAGCTTGAGGCTGTGTCCTCTTGTCCTATCGCTCAATTCAAGTGACAAGAGCCAGCCTTGCTGCTCATGCTCTGGAATATCTTACTGGTGGGGTCCATTCTCCATCATTCTGTGGCTGTCACCCAAAAGGCCAGACATACTGTCCTGGTTTGGACTAAAAAGGACCAATTTTCCTTTCAGTGATTTTTACTTTCAGCTAAGTCTCTTCTAAGTAACTGCACTTTCTGAAACTAACTGCATGTTTTGAAGACAGTGTCTGCTTCCAGGACTGATAACGCTCGAAGTTTGTAGTTATCACTGAGGCACCAGTAGGGACGTTATGCAGAAAGGCTCTTGCTGTACTTATTCCTAGAGAAACCAAGGTCACTGCTAAATTCCTCACTGCTTACGAGTGAAGAGCTGAAGGGGGATCTCACACCTCCAGAGAGGAGCGGACAGGGCAGGTGACCCAAAATTGACCAACGAAGGTATTCCATCCCATACATGTCATTCTCAGTATAAAGCGGGGGGATCACGAGGGTCTTGCCCTTCTTCTTGGGCCTTCTTTTCCCCTTCTCGCTCTTCTGCTATGGCCGGTGTCCAAAGAGGAGTCTGTCCATTTTCCTGCTGCCCCCGATCCCAATCTGTGCATCCCTGAATCCAGTCCCTGTCCGTCACTGGGCCCAGCCTGGGCCTTCCCGGAGCCTGCCCTGCAGTGCCGGTGGTGACGGGGTGGACATCGGGGGGAGCTCGATCTTGGTTTTGTATATATTTGTATATATTTTTAATTATTTCCGTTATTATTGTTACACTCTTTTTCATTATTACAGTTCATTAAAACCATTTTAACTTTCCAACCCATAAGTCTCTCTCCCTTTTCTCTTTCCCTTTCCCTTCTGGGGGTGAGGGGAGGAGGGTTAATAGAGAGCGTCTGCCACCAGTTTAATAGCCAGCCCAGCTTTAAACTGTGACAGATACTTCTGCATCTTGGGACAGAAGAGCAAGAGATGCTTTCTTAATGTTGCACTCTCCAGAGTAGCTGACACAGGAATGTGCTACAAAGCATTTAGCCTTCAAGTGCATAAAAAGAAGAGAAGCTGACCAGCCCCTCCTACGCAATATGGCTTTTATTAGTTGATATTTAATTATTTAAAATATTTTATTCATGCTCCCCATTGCATTAGGCTGGAAGCATACATATATTGAGATGCTGCCCATGGCTTGAAGAGCTTGTGACCTGTACGGACTAGACATCTTAGGGGTAGAAAAGAGAGTGAATGTAGAGAAGTGGCAACTAACTTAGGGAGGTGGAGGAGAAGAGTGGTGAAGTCAAGAGAAGTGGCTGGGCCTCTGGTTTCCAGTTTACTGCTTCCCACCCCATCCCTGACAATACAGCTTCTGCTATTTTTATACAAGAAGAAGGACCCGTGGTAAGGGGGGAAGGAAACAGAAGCTGTCCTGCTCTACAGGTAGTGTCAGTTCTGCTATGAAACTTTCCATGAGGCATCAGCTCACCATCAGAGATGTCAGCTCCAAATAAAACTGTTCCAGGACATTTCCTCAGCGTGCTGTGCTGCAGCAGTCTGTGTTGGCTGTAACGCTGAGCAGACTGCTCGTGGTGGTTTGGAAAAGAAACAAACTGCCTGCCAGGAAACACGCCTTCATTTTGTGGCAGGCCAGGAGAAAATGTGTTCAGGGCTGCAGTTGTTTTGCATGTATTTGCAAGAAACACTGGGTATTTCAAATCACAGGAGAGGGAACGTGGTACCAAGGCTCGGCATGCCTTGAAAGGTCCAGAGATAGTCTGCAGAGTACAAGGTCCTAAAATGCAAGGTTTTAATAAAAATCTGTTTCTAGCCTTGTCTGGAATCTGGGTAGCCATGGCAAAAAGAAAAGGGACTTTTCTAGTATCTACTCTCCTTTTGCTAGCTGGATAAGAGTCTTGTGTTGAACCTGTGGCTTCATGCTGCTGTTCCGTCAGCTGTAGACCCCATTTGAGGTGTCAGTTTGTCAGGTATTTGTTCCCCAGGGGTTGTTGCATCTTCTGTGGTACTGATTCAGCTGTTCCTGCTGCTCTGCTCTGTACTGAATTAACACCATGACTTGTTGGGGGTGGAAGGGTGTTGCTTGCTTTTTTACTCTTTCAACAAAAAAATCAGGAACAGGCTGTTCTCCAGCACCATGTTCCCTTCAGATATTGGATGCAACCTCTGCTTTAAGCCACCTTCCTTTGACCTGAAGAACAGGCTCTGCAAAATGTCTTTTCTAACATTCAAGGGCCATGACCTCTATCACTGTTACTGCTATTGAGTGGTTATTGCCTAAGAGACTCATCTCTGGATTTGTTCCTGGATTTTAAGTACTGGTTTCTGGGTAGGTTAGCTTAGTAGGCACTGATGTTATTCAGCTAATTTGGGAAGTGTTTTCACTGGAAAACTAACAAGTGCATGTCTGAGCCTACTTTAAAAGTTCTCTTTTCTTGGTGAAGTGCAGGATTGCTTAAGACAAGGTGACAGACTATTTACTTTAACTTTTAAATCATGGCAACAGTTGCATTTTTCTCTGCCTACTCACTGCCTTAAAACTAAAAAACAGCCGAACCAAACTCTCCAAAAATATTAGGTAGAAGCCAGAAGGGCAAAATTCCACCCGAAAAGGTTAAATTTTAATGAAGTTGCTTACAATTGAAAAAAGCCATTTGAAAATAGAAATGAGAGCTGTCTATACGTGCGTCTCTTCTAATAGTAATAAAAGTGCTAGACAGCCAAGGAGAGTTTTATGGGTACTTCAGGTACCTAAGAAGATGCCAAGAGTCTGTCATGTCAACGGGTCTTAACAGTATATGGCATCATTGCACAACAGCTCTTCAGAAGTAGAGAAAAGTGGTACCTGGTGAAAGCTGAAGTAAAGGGAGCTATAATTATTCCAGCTGGAGTATGGCCTGGCCAGTAAGACTTATAAAACTTTGCCTGCTGTGAGCTGTGTCAAAAGTGGTCAGTTCTCCAGTTTGCATCTCACGCAGAAAAGGAACTTCTGAAAGCAAAGCTTTAGCTGGCACTGTGCAAGGGTACAAAGCTCAATGTAGGAAAGGAATCATCTAGTAAAATTCAAATGCCACCTCTGGCAGCACAAGGTATTTTATTGGCAGCTATTTATTCAAGTGTTGACTCAGCCTAGCTTTTGGGATCTGACAAGATTGAGAGCCCTAAAGGGCTATGGCCATGGGCATTAATAAAGCAATCTTGTTAAGAGATAATTAAGTCACATTTATTAAATTCATAATTAAGCAGCCAACTGTAAGTTTGTTAGGTAAGGAATGCTCAGTTGGGATTATTCACTTCCCACACCCTAGCAAAAGGTTAAAATGTGGGGGGGGGGGCGGGGGGAACCCCAAAATCCCCCACCTTCTGGAATATAATTTGTATTCTAGGTGTGATGCCTGTGGAGGAAGCAAAGACTAAAGCCTCTGCCCTGCTGAGATGGAGGGAGAGCATTTCCAGAAAGTTAGCCGCCTCCTCCTGGGAGTGATTGCACAGTGGGAATGGATGGTACAGCAGCAGGAGCTCTGCATAGGTGCTGCTCCTTGGGAACAAGAGATATGCAAGTCTGAACATGGGAAGGGATCTGTGTTTGCCTCTCTTGGTGTCTTAAGCAGCTTGGGTTAAAAACTCAGCTCTACTGTGAACCTATGGCCTCTTCAAGTCTTAACTAAGACCACAACCAGACCTGAACTGCAGGCAATACAGTCTGGCCAGACAAAAGGGATGTGTAGAAATTAGATATTTTGCTACCCCTGTTTAACAGAGGGGGGAAAATAGGACCTAAGAGGAACTGATGACATACCTAAGATGACCTAGGGAGACTGTAACTGACAACTCAATTGAAGGCTTCTGAGCAACCTCCCTTAAACAGCGTATACTCCCTCTGTACTGTGAAGGCTGGCTTGTCCTCTATGTGGGGTGCTTTGGGCTCCTCAAAACAGTTTTCTGCTCTTACTTTCTGCTCCATTAGCTTCAGCTCTTCTTTGAAGAATTCCAAACAGGTCAGTTTTCCTCTGCTTAAAGTGAACACACAAAAAAAAATCTGCTGAATTGATATTTACTGGCTTGGGAACATGGGGTTCCAGAAGAAAAATGTGCCAGTATTATCTTGGGTTTTTTTGTTTGACAACGCACAGAGGAGGATGATGGGAGCGGGCTCCAACAGTGCCCATGAACCTTGCACAGAGCTGGCAAGGGTGCGTCGATACCGGCGGGTTTGGCCGCACCTAGGGGAGTGGATGGTAGGCAGCAGCGTTTGGCCTGGGGCTCTGGGGCAGACTTCTAGGTGGAGCCTAATAACCTTCCATTCCTGCTCCTCCTAGCTACTGATTGCAGTCCTGGAAGCTGCGCTGGGTTGCCAATTTGCCTCCCAAACTGTGCTCCTTTCCTGAAAACTCTTTTAGAGCCTATTGCTAAGATAAATGTCTTGCCACAGGGTTTACCTTCCCTCTCTCCTTTGTATGGGAAAGGATGGACACACGTAGAGCTGTAGACAGCTTGTGTATTTGGACTGATCATAGGCATCTCTGATATTTAGTTTCTGTTGTTTATCTGTCTGGTTCAAGCTCCTCTGTTTTCCAGAAGATGATAAAAATGTTGATGGAGTTATTGGAAGAGTTAATAGTCTGGGACACTGGCTGATGTCCAGGTTTAGCAAATGCTAAACTGTGGCTCAGGGCAGTGAACACCAGTCCAAGCTATTTAAACACCTGGCCTGTCTGGGAGGAGTTGTTTCTTTCAGCAGTTCCAGAGCAGCAGTTGGAGTCAGGAATATGAGATTTCTAGACCAAATGAGGATTATTTTCCTTTCACGCACACACCGCAGCTGGAGATCACATCCAGGGGTAGCATGGATCAGAGTAGTGACTGAGGGGTAAAAATGGTAGGCATGTATGTACATAGCAATAAGCAGTTTATTAATAGTTTGCACTCCTGTTTTGTCCCCTCAGCCTTTCCTGGTGCCTCTGTCTTTGCCTCCCATTCTGCTATGCGTTCCTCAGTCTATAACAGGACTTATATCATTAATGACATTTTCAGCCAGAGCCAAGTCTGCTCCTTGCTGTCCTGAGTCCAATAAACTACTATCATCAAGTTTCAGACTTTCTTTGGCTTACATAATTTTGAGAGGCCACTTGCTCCTCACAGGCTGGGGTTTAAGGATGGCAGTAAGCTCAAGGTGCTCCAAGGCTTTTAAACTCTTAACACTGCTCACAAAAGAGAGCTAGTGGTGTGGATGGGCTTCTTTATATAGCAGGCTGAAGCTCAGAAACATACAGCTGTAGACCAAGTTTCCAGCTAGTTTTATCATTTTCAGTATCTTTTACCCTTCACCATTGTAGAGCCTACAGGTCAATGCGGGCTGGCCATGCTGCTCTGTTTTACCTCGCCCAGCTCAGGCAGTCTCAATGAAGATCTAGGTTACGAGGTAAGTTATGAAGATTAAATTCCGATGATGGAGCAGAGGCACTGTGGTGTGGAGCAGTTTATGCTGCTTCATCACTTGCATTTAGTCTAGCTCTGGATTCACCTTCAGACCTTCTTTAAGCAAAGGAAGTGTGATCAGATGAGCTGGGTGAGGGACAGGACGTGGAATTAGGGACTGAGACCATGCATAACAGTTTCTGAAAGACTTTTGTTGGGGGGGTGGCTGCAGCTGGAGCCACATGGTGCTGGGTATCACACATTTCGGGTGACAGAGCTTGCATGTAACCTGCAGAGCTGGACTGTGCTTTGAAGACATTCACTTCAAATCACTTCAGATGGTCAGCATCATTACATGTGGATGAATGTAGACAAGGAGGATGTTTCCTTTTGCCTCCTCCCTTTTTCCCATTCAAGCAGCAAGGACCATCATTCAGAGCAGTATTTTCTTGGGTATACTGTATCTGGGTCTGATTAGTACCCCTAGGATCTATTTTCTTTTCAGCCAGGCAGGAAAACAACACAAAGGTGAGATCTCAGGACTAGTCCCTTGTCTGACAGCTGTTCAGAGTCAGAAATTGTTAAGAGGATATAAAGTGCCTGTGAAATGATCTATTAGTCTTGCTTCCCCTGTTGGTCTAGGTCCATGGTTTGATAGAAAAGTATGGTCTTGGGTAGCAGGCAGGGCTGTCTTTGGCACACCAGGAACACTAGCCAAAACAGAAGCCTCCCTTCATATGGACTTGAATTTGCTGATCTGAATTCGCACTGGCAGAAGCTGAGGCATGCTCATCACTGATGTAGATTTATATTCACAAACACACATTCACTTCTACATACTAATAATAATTTTTTTTTGCTTTCTTTTCTTTCTGTTGGGTTTGCTTTCTCCATGTGAATTCTGATTTACAGTGATGCTTTTTCTGGTTATTAAGACTCCTTTTCTCTACACCCTTCCTCTTGCCTCTTTCATAGCCTAAGCCAAAAATATTTGTCTACCACAAGTGATCAATGCCAGATTTGTTGTGTGGGCAGGACTAACTGTGAGTACGGGATAACAAAACAGAGAAAATTGATGCTTCACTAAAAATAGACCTGCTGCAGAAGGTAGAAACTGGTTCCTCATGTTGAAGCTAAAGGGTAATTAATTGAGCAATTGGGATGAATTTGGAAAATGATTCTTGGTGAACCACATCCTTCCCGTACTCAGTGAGGAGGCAGAGGATGATACAGTTTTGAAGCAAGAACAGCAGTGGTGAGAGGGGCCATGTTTGCAGCCGTTGGTGACTAAAGCTGCCTATCATTTGGCTTTGTCATAAGAGGTTAGAGCATTATTGCCCAGGGTGCATGCTGGCAATTTTTGAAATCTTCCTTTCTGAATGAATAGGAATCCATGAGCTCAGTCTCAAGTGGAGCAGACAAACTTTGCAGACAGAAGGGACACGACAAGGTTGCTTGCTTGTCTGTTTTCCCCCTGTATTTTGCCTGTCATGCCCACAGTTTTGGGGGACTGTCACTTGCCATGGCCTCAGGCAGTGCCAAACACTAATTTTAGTGAGAGCATCCATACTCTAAAAATAGCAAATGCTACTGGTCTGGTCCAGTGCTGCTGAAGGTAATTCAGACTTAATTCAGTGTTTTGCACTCTGAATCAAGCCCTGAAACTTAACCCAGCTATGTTATTGCACCTACTGAAGATCATTCCATAATTTAATCTGTTGTCCTGTTACCCATGGTCTCTGCACCACCTGACTCAAATGATGTTGGCATCATTTTACTACAACAGATTATAGCAGCTGATTCCTAAGGCAGCACCTGCTGTTTAATTATAGCTAAGAGATTGTTAGCTACAAGCACTGTGGTTGCCAACCTGGGGAAGAAACCTGTGCCAGAAACAAGACATTCGTGATGCTGGGGAACTGGAGGCTGCTGGGGGACAGGGAGAATGCCTGTCTGAGTCTGGTGCACTCTTCTTTGAAGGCGATTCACAGTGAGAGCAAGGGGAGAAATGACCTAAAATGTCTCAGGATAGGGTTAAAAATGTATACTCCATTGCTAGTCAGGATTTCAGTATGTGACCACTTGAGCTTATTGTATCTTTGTTGGTGGTAATGGAAGGTCCTCTATTTTGAAATGCAGGTGCATCTAAACTCTTGTCAAATCATCCCTTAATCTTCCATTCAACAGAATAGAGGAAAGATGTGTCCCACTGAAACCAGTAGGTGAACCAGTCATTACTTGAATCATTTATTTCCTGTGATGATTCCTATGATGCCTATGATGTCTGCTGATGACAAATTAGGAAGAGGGCTTGCCATCACGATAGTAGTTAAGTGCCTATAAATTCAATGAAACCCCTGGGTAGGCAGAAGAAGGGAGCACAGATTGTTGCCCTAACTGGGTAATACACCAGCAGAACTCAGCTGTGACACTCTCCCAGTGTCTGTGTTGCCAAACCAGCATGATGGGGGCTGGCCAGCTAGTACATGTGCTAGGCAGCTGGTCAGCCTACACATAACTCTTGACTAGCAGCAAAGCATTATTTTTTGCCTGGTGGGCATGAAACAGGGGAGCTGCAATGTTTTTAACTGTGGAGGTCTCACAGTGAACACAGGACATACATCACTGGAAAGAGAGTTGTATCAATTCTGCTTTCTCCAGAACAACTTATTATCATCAAATGCAGCTTTCCTTCCTCAGTTTCTGATGAGTCTTTTTAAAACAGGCTATAACAATTGTTTTGATATTCTCACAAGGCTTTAGAAATACCAACTTGGTCAAATTTATAATTCTCTAGGGGCAACTCTGACTTCCCTTGTCTATTGCCTGATCTGCACTTTGTGGTCTTTAGTCTTCACTAATTTTGTTCTTGGCATCTTGAATCCATGGGAATCCTAGACATGCAGGCTGGAAAAGCCTTGGTAAAATTGTGCAATTCTTCCTATGAACAGAGGTAGCATCAAGCATACCTAGACCATCCTGTAGACCATACCTATACGCTTAACTAAGTTCATATTTATGAAGATTTATTGCAATGATTAACTGAAATCTCGCTTATTATAAATTTAGCCTTTTATATTCTTTTCCAGGTGGAGAATAATTCTAACAATGTTCTTTAGTTTGACAAGTTTATGTATTTAAGGTGTTCTCTATATATTCCTCATTTTCTCCTGTGAGGCAAAACAAGTGTGTCCTTTCTAACTTTTTTCTTGATCATAATTCCTAAACTATCAATATTATTCATTTTCCTTTAGCGAGATCACATTTTGGGTGAGAGAGAATTGGAAGAGGTTAAAACTCTGCTAAGGTAGAGATCTGTAATTGTAGAAAACCACAGAATCACAGAATCAATCAGGTTGGAAGAGACCTCTGGGATCATCGAGTCCAACCGTTGCCCTGACACCACCATGTCAACTAGACCATGGCACTAAGTGCCATGTCCAGTCTTTTCTTAAACCCCTCCAGAGATGGTGACTCCACCACTTCCCTGGGCAGCCCATTCCAATGTCTAATAACCCTTTCTGTAAAGAAATTCTTCCTAATGTCCAACCTGAACCTCCCCTGGCGAAGCTTGAGGCTGTGTCCTCTTGTCCTATCGCTAGTTGCCCGGGAGAAGAGGCCGACGCCCACTCCGCTACAACCTCCCTTCAGGTAGTTGTAGACTGCAATAAGGTCACCTCTGAGCCTCCTCTTCTCCAGGCTAAACAACCCCAGCTCCCTCAGCCGTTCCTCGTAGGTCAGACCCTTCACCAGCTTGGTCGCCCTCCTCTGGACTCGCTCCAACACCTCAACACTTTGATACCAACTCATACAAAACAGTTCAGCCCAGTGTCAGGTGTCTCATATGGCCAGTAATGAACAGGGAAAATATAAAAATCAGGGTATGCTTACTCCATAAGGCTCTCGCAGCTTTCAGCAATCAGTGGTTTAAAAATTTCCTGAACCGGAGGTTACATCTATATCATCATATTTAATAGACGCTGATGTACTAATTTAATTGGCTGAAAAAGAGGTTAGACAAAATTTATGGTTACTCTTCAAAGCATCTGGTGACACTGAGTTCCTTAAGCTATGTGCTATCTGCACCAAAAACATATTTCCCACAGCTTGTCTCAAATGTGTTTGCCTGGCAATTTAACCACTGCTCCCACCGCCCTTATCCCCCATTAGCTCTTGCATTGTGAGAAATAGCAAGTGTTCTCCATATCATTCCTGTTTGCATAGACCAGTGGCAGCACGTTTGGGTTCTTTTCCTAGGACCAAATGTATATCACTCCTAAAGTCCTAGAATATGATTGACCTTCTCTAGACAAACTATGGCAATTGGTCTGCACTCCTGGCTCTTGTTTAGTTTGTGGTTTAGTCCAAGTCCTGACCCTTTTCTTCAGTGCCTTGCCTAGTCAGTTACTCTCCTTTTTGAATAGATGTGTTTGATTTATTATTTTCCCTCTCCTTCTTTAGGGTAGATCCTCACACTTTTCTTCACTGAACTTTGTGTTTCACGATGCAGACGTTTGTCCTGCAGGTGGAGACCACTGGAAGCAGCACTGTGCGTCTTCATGAAGGGCAGAGCCCTGTGGCCCAGCACCAAAACTCTATGTCTTACAAGATATGTGTAACCAACAGTTTGCTTTGGAGTTGTCTACTTCTAAAACATCTTTGCAGGACAGAAGGAGAAGCCTGTCTTCACGAAGAATCTGAACTGAATAATTTTGTCTGTGCCAGGGAATAAGAGCATGCTTATGGACAGTTACTGCAGGTTAGGTGGCATATGGGTCACGAACTTTGAGAATTCAGGATTATTGGCTCTACTAGACTAGACCAAGAACCTCTCTCATCCACTTTGGTTGCTGGTTCCACAAGAGAAAGTAAATACTAAATGCTTGTCCCTGGCCAAATTAGTCTGCCAATTCTCGCATTGTATGTGGTATTTCACCGTAACAGTTCCCTCCAGCTAAACAAATAAGATGATCAAAGCTTTCATCTGAAAGTTTAAGGATGAGTAGATGTGCTGGGAAATGTGACTCTTAATGGCAATTTAAAAAAAATCAATGGAAATTCATGATTTCTTGAAAGCTTAGGGAGGAGGTAATGTGGAAATTTGATTTGAGTAAATTGCATGTAAATTGCTTAAATCCTTGTTGGCAAGGACTTGCTACCAGGAGCCAGTGTCTGCCACCTTGTCACCTGAGCTGTTGGGTTCCAGTAGTTGGCTGTGAGGTTGGGACAGTTTGATGATAATCTGCCTTCTGGTACCAACCTCAGCCTTGGTATCCCCATGCTACACTGTACCACCAGAGGAAGATGGAGGGTGAACTTCTTGGCAGACTTGGTTTGGGTTCTCCAGCTTCTCTTCAGGCTTCCAGGGTGCTGCTGTACACTGAGGACTGCCGCTATGTGCTGCCCTGAGGATGGACAGGTTCTGCTGCAGGTATTGCATGTGTATGTGTGCCTGTGCATGTTAAGTTACAAAAACAGATGACCTAAAACTATTACAGCTGCAAAAGATCCCCAACACAGATTATCATGATCTCTTATCTCTCTTCCAAATGTGACCTGATTTAATGGTATTCATTGTGATCAAATAACCCCTAGCACGTTGTAGAAGTGAGTTCTTGTGACTGAACAAAGTGGCATAGCAGTCATACAGAGAAACATAACGGCCTCTTCTCTTTTCCCCTTTCCTTCCTGGAAATGGTGGGTCTTTCCTATACCTTCTGTGTGTTTTATCATTCACCCTTACTTGCATGTATTTAATATATATATTTTTTCAAAAACAGCAGAACTGTAGGATCTGGCCCACGTGTTAGCAGAGATGGCTCTGCAGAGTTGTGGCTGGACTGAAGTGACCTGCAGGTTTAACGCTGCTCTGGAGGACTGAAGTGCTAGCATTCTGTGCCAGGACAAGCCCTGCTTCATAGACTGTTGTTGGAAGAACATGATAAATATATTTTACGGGGTTTTATGAGGTTTTAGGGAAGAGGTTGCACATTGGTTAATTTATGAGGGTAGTAAAAGATCAAGAAGCCTACTATGATTACAGTTTGAAGTCACCAAACCTTTGTCATTTATTTTATTTTGTCTTGACTATTCCTTGACCCATTCTAAAACTTCTTTCCTGCAGAGAAATGTCCTGCACGCTTTCCTCCCAAAATAGAGCAGCAGCCATTCCTGCCTTTCTGCAACCCCACAAATCTCCTGCTGAAATAGGAGGTGAGATGCAGCAGTTTCCTGCACAAATTAATTGCAGACTTTTCAGCCGCTGAAGTAATTGCCTGTGGGAAGGGACAGCATGTAATCTGAGAAAGGATTTTGCCTCCCCTACTGTGTATAGTACAAACCTGCTTGGCAGATATGCCCAGTGCTGGGAATTCATGAGGGCTGGGGAGTATGGCTGCACCTGCACTCTGTAACCTCCACGTGTTCACAATATCCTTACACAGGCCTACTCACTCATCACTTCTTTCACCTCAGTCATGTTACTGAGGATGCTGCTGTACTAAACTTTTATTCTGAGCTGTTTGCAGTCCCTGGTTATTTGTTTCAGTAATGTTACGGGTCTGGTTCAGTAGAAAAGAATTACTGTACAGATGTCTCTATAAATATCATGAAAAGGTTTTGCTCCTCTTCCTCTTACTACTTATTCTACATATCTGATCTCAGGAAAGTTACCGGGAATCTTCCAGAGAGCACAGCTGGCTGCTGGATATGATATGTGCAGGGAGATGTAAAAACCATACAGTGGCCCCTCTATTAAAGGGTAATATAGTTGTGTGTAACACAAGAAATCATAGGCCAAATATTGACCACTGCATCCTATGTAGATTTTGCTGAGATTGGCTTCTTTTCCAACTGGTGGCCAGAAACTCTCTCTGACTCAGTCATTCCCTAAGGCCACCCACCTGGTGGGTCAGAGGCACTGGAACAGGTAGATTGCTTGTGGCCACAGCAATGCTTTAGGCAGGGTCAAGTGAGCATCTCCTACCAATGCAGAATGGGCTGTCCTGATCCCACCTTATTGGTAGATTTGTATTAGGTAAGAAATTAGATAATCTCCATGTGCTGTGGTACTAAAATGTCATATATATTTATACAGCCACTTCTACTGAAAGAGTGCAAGTATGAGGGTTTGACAGCAGTTTGTGAAAACCTGTTGGGAGGGTGGGTAGGAGGAAGTATTTCCAAACCGTCCTTCTGGGGACTTCTGCTAACAGACTCATCAACTCACTGCAGTAAATTGGCTAAGAACCCCAGTAGGAGGTGAACTTTGAGATGCTTGTGGATGGGGTTGGGATTGCCTTACTTGAGAAAAATACAGATGCATGTACAAGGTCTAGCAAGTCCCATGAAGGCTGGTGTTTGCTACTTACGGCCTCTAGGTACTCTGGTGAGACCGACCTTCCAGGGCTATCTGAGTGACTTGCTGATCATCTGAAGCAGGGAGGATGTGGCAGGGGAATGATGCTCCGTGGCGCATGATCTAGCATGCTGCCTATGTAGCAAAGCTGCTGGGCTGAGAAGGAGAACCAGGTAGGAGTTAAAAGGCAGGAACTTGTTCTTTGGCTGTCAGAAGACTTGCCTTTCTAAGCCTCAAGAATTCCAGTGTTATGGAAATTAGTGCCTGAAGATAGCCTGCAGGAGAGCAAGCCTTGAGGTAGTCTTAATACATCTTGGCTGTTCAAGAAGTAGTGTCCTCAATAAAGGTCTTGTGGGAGAAGAGGCTGCTTTTTGACCTTCCTTTCCCTTGCTTTGCTTTCAGACTCTCCCTCACCTGTTCGTATAATGTAGGAACAAATTTTGGTAACTTACATTGCTGGCCTGGAGCTCAGACAACTGGCAAGAAATGGTCAGGAAAGAAAGTACAGTGCTACTGCTTTCCCCTGGCTGATGACTGCTCCTTCTCACCCGTCACTCAGGCTGTTGGTAGCTCAGGCTGCCCTTGTCCTTGTAACAAAGATTGCTGGACAGGAAGAGAATTGAGCAGCAAAAAGGCAGACAACCTCAGCTTTGCAGGAGCACGTTTTAAGGCTCGGTGTAGACTAAGGGGTGAGCACAGCATGCATAGGAAGCCCTCTCTGCAGAAAGCTGCACAAATCCTGCCAAATATACAGCCCTGTGCCCCCCTCACCATTTCCAGGCTGCAGTCTGTGGCTGGTCCATCACCTACCTCGTCCTTGACAGTGACTGAGAAGAGTCTTACATGTCTGCTGGTACCAGTTGCTGCTGGAGTTGAGGAAGAGGAGCAGCATGGTAGTGGTGGGTGACAGTTATCACCTATGAGAAGAGAAGAGGTGCAAAGTGCCCAGCTGGGTACCCTAAAACCTATTTGAAGCCCCTGTATGGCAGCTGGAGTCTGCGTGGGACTCAAGCTAGTTCATTCAGATATTACTCTAGTACTTAAAAGTCACCACATTACAACAGGATACATTGGCACGTACTGCTTGTGCCTGAACTCATCCTGTACATCTTGGCTATGTCAACGGCTTGCATGTGGTTATTTTTTCTTCTTGTGAGTAGCAAAAACTACAGATGATAACTCACTGGGGTTCATGGAGTGGTTCAGATCGAGGCGTGTTGTCCCCAGGTTTCTCAGAGTGCAATCTACAAAAATCAGTTTAATTGCTTTTATGCCAGCACAGCTCAATTCAAGACTTGGCTTTCACAGCCAAACTGAAGGGGTAAAATGCTCATCGGTCTTCTGTTCACGGAAGGCACCTATCACTTTTCTTTATACTGAAACCTAAACGGAATCACTCAGACTTCTTCAGTGTGCAGAACTGGACCTGAAATACCCCAAGCCCAGGCTTTCCCTCTGAATTTTGCCATAGTAGTTTCTGGGCAACACTGCTAGAAAATAGGATGCAAAGTAAAACACAAGTGAGAAAGGAGAGGTGTTCACCACCTGCCTGTCTGTAAATGGGGGTCCACCTGGTGAGAAGATCTAGTACAGTTCAGACAGATTCTTGTTGTGCCACAGTGATTTTCCTGTCTCTACTTCAAACCACCCTCTGCAGTCTTTTTCAGAGAAGGAAGAATGTTCTACTCGGCTCCACAGGAGCTACTTATAGCAATGTTCATGGTGCTGGAGGGCTGTCAGCTTTGCTAAGTGGTGGGGCAGGGGGGAAGCAGGGACTTGAGATAAGAATAGTACATGAAATCTTAAATTTGATGGCCTGTCAGGGAGGAAATTACAGCTTGGGGGAGGAAAAGTGGTTGTATTTTGAATTTTCTGTAGTAAACATAAAGTCTGGGGGTTTTGGCAGTGAGGAGGCAGTTCCACCAGGAATGTGTAAGGCTTTGTTTGGGACATGCCTACCACAGCTGTTTTTCATTATAAGAGAGCAAGAGGAGAACTTGGTGACAAGGAACCCTTGTATACTATGGTAGAGCTGGTGTAAAAGATGCAGGAAGGCAGGAGGGGATGAGTGTGGAGGGAGAAGAGAGCCTGGAGGACACTGGAAATCACTTAAACAGCCCAGGTGGTACCTGAATGAATTTGGCATAGGGTTGCCCTTTCCTCCTCATCTCTACTGAAACAACAAATTGCTGACCTCACCTGGCAGTAACTGTAGTGCAGTTCCCAGCTGTGCCAGGGGCTGGGCGCTTGTCTCTTTATGGTCTGTGTTTAAGAATATGTTGCTTGCTTTTTAAATTATATTTTAAATTCTGCTCTCAGGCCAGCTTGAACTTGTACTGTAGAGAAGTGCTAGTATTTAGGGCTGCTCTGCTGAGTTTCTGCAAAGATTTCTCCAGAGGGAGTGGAGGGTAGAAGGGGAGGTGAGGGACATGCAGAAGAGCTCTGCAGGTCCAATCTAGAAATGTGCCAGCACGCAGGCATGCACCATCACCTGCTGTTCACAGGAGGCAGAAAGGTGAAATATCGTGTCCAGGGCCACACAACAGGCTGCTGTCAAAGCACAAGAAGTGCAGCCATGTCTCAGCCCTTCCTGTTGGACTCTGCACTTCTCTGGCTAAGCTGTCCTAACCATCCCCTGGTCCTCCATGTGAAGCATCAGCTTCTTTTTCTGCCAGATGTGTCCATGTAAACTGAATGCAATTTGGAATGAGATGGAGAGAGATACACCTTCATCCTTTTCTTCCTAACCAGGCTACTGAGAAGGTTTGATGCCGTACTGGTAATGCCACCAGTGATATGTTTGGCAAAGGGAGGATCTGGGGCACCAGAAATTACAGTACTGCAGTCAAAGAATGTTCTAGTCTCACCTTTGAGGCAAACTCCCAGTGCATCGTCCTAGTGTTGGAACGAAGTTGTCCAGCAGGGCTGACACTGAGATGCTCTGTTACAGTGTGCTGTGCTGTACAGTGTCCCCTGGATGGGACCCCTGTTTGTCTGCTCCTGTGCAGCTGCTTCGCTGGAGTTCAATGTGTGACCTCTCTGTGAGCCATCCTCACCTCAGCAGGCTTGGGCTGGCTTAGGCTGTTGGAAGGACCTTCCCCAAGGCAAAAGGGGACATTTCCAGATAGTGCATATGTTAGTGAAGTGGGGCCAGCTATCCTAATGCTATGAATACCCAGCAGCTGGGCTTGTGTTTCCAAGCGTGACCCCCAGGACCAGTCTGTCCATACTTAGTGCACTGAGATGTTTTAAGAAATCCAGCCCTTTACTTCAATGCTTATCTGACTGTCTGATTTAAATACCTGGTCTCAAGAAGTGAACGCTGAAGCACTTCTGAAAGTTGCTCTTTCAACAAGTCGGTCTTGGATCACTGTTCTAGTCTGACTGTCAGACTGTGGTTTATAAGAGATCTAGCTTGTAGTTGCCTGGGCAGAGGTGAGATCGCAGCTGTTCTCCTATGGATCTGTCTTTTACAAGTGGAATGTTCAGTGATTAATAAGAAAGAAGCTCTGTTTTGAAAAATTACCTAGACGTGGGACTCCCATAATGGGTCCTGTCCTGTACAGGTTCTCTGGTGTCTAAGAAGAGTTCAGGTCTTGCCTCGCCCTTGCTTTTTAGGGGAATACTAGTAAGGTTTCTCTCCTCAACTAGCTATCTATTTCTATGAGACTTGTGCAAATTACGTATCTTTGAGCCCTCTTCTGTCAAGACTGACAAACAGATTTAAAAGATTTCAGGAAGAAAGAGAAAATGATAACTAGCAGACAGGCACAGGTAGAGCATTGTGACATAAACTGAAAATGCAGTTCTGTTTCTGACCACTTATGGCTGTTTAAGAGGGCCATGATGCTCCTCAGATTTTGTGTATAAGATATAAGGATGTTTCATTTTACTCTTCCTAATTGCCCTCCTATTTTAAGGGAGGGGGTGAATGATTTTTACTTCTCTAAGTAAGACTCTTAGTTAGCACTGATAATATCCCACCATACAGGAATACCAAGTTACTGATGAGCTTTGTCATTGAATTCAAAGCTGTTTGTTCCCACCTCTTCCGGAGTGGATTATGCCAACAATTTGTAAACTCTTTCAAAGTCCTTTTGGATTATTTCTTACAGTTACAGAGCAAATAAAGGAGAGATCCTAGTGCAGACAGCAGGGAAATAAGAAGGTTAGAGCCAAAAGCTGGCCTGCTCCCTCTGGACACGCTGGTGTGATAATGGGGAGCAGGGTAGCTGATGACTAACCCGGGGCAGTGCCAGAATGCCAGCCTGATGACCACTGCTCCTACCAGGGGTCTGGTGTTGGCTTCTTATGGTGACATCATGGCGCCAAGAGCCTGGGCCAGGGGCCAGGGGCAGTAATGGAACCAAAGTAAATATTTAAGCACAGGCTGATGAGCACAGACTGCCTCTCTAACATCACAGGTTTCTTGGAAATCTGAGTGCTAAGAACTTGAGCTTTTTTCATTTCTGCCATAAGAACAAAATCAACTGCTCAGATGACCTCCTTCTTAACTCCCTCTTTTCCCTCATTTCTCCTCTTCCAACTTTTTTTCCTTAGGTCCCAAATCACCATTATTAATCACTTACAAGAGCTAAAAATAAAGGGGAGAGATGGGAACAGGTACTCTACTTCTCACATCCAGATAGTTTGGGCTGGAGTACAAAGAAAGCAGTGGGCTTCGTGTCCTCGCTCCTGGCAAAGACAGTGCAGAGAGGATGTGCCAATCATGTTGCCAAAGGAGAGGGTGGTGATAAGGCATTGCTGAATTTCAGGAGAATAGCTTGAGAGCCTGGCTGTTGTTTCTCTAGGTGTCTCTTCCTTTTGGTCCCCCCAAACAGGTTGCAATACTAGAGAACAAGAGCAGGTCTGGCTCCTGCTTCCTGATCAGCTGAAATGCCACAGGATGTGGCTTCTCTGTTTTTCCTCTCCAGTTCTCTGGGAACAAGACTTTCATATTCCAAATACAGCCACTTCAGAGAGGAGGCATGGGCAGATTTCTCCATACCACCTCTCTGAGCTGAGTGACTTACCTGGTCGCCCTTTGACCAAGCAGCAGTACACTGAGTCCTTTCCACAACTTCTTGCTAAAGTTAATTGCTATAGATTTAGGTTTCACTTGCCTTCTTTTAATTTCAAATTATTCACAGACTAAGACATACCTTTTCATTCAAAAATGAGGATATTTCATACTAAGTAGACTCATGATCATATTTCAGCCTGCAGTTTTTAGAGGCTTGGAAATAAACATTTGGGTTTTCTCAAAACCAAGCTGCTTAATAACCTGCTACAGCCGATGACTACTAATGCTCTCAGACACAGAGCTACTGCCCCTTTATAGATTTTTTTTCCATGGCATGCCTTCTTGAGGTTGACTTTTTCAGTCTTGGCCGATAAAGTGCAAGTTCTTTGCGAGTAGCCACTTTAAACTTTCCACTTTGCCTCGTTATTGCCCAGTTGCTAAGAATCCTTCATTCCTGTTGTGTTTTCCCTTTATATTCCATTTGGTTTTGGGTAGTTCCTGAGTTATGGTGTCTTCACACAATAATAACAGATGTCAGCTCAGCTTCTTTCATGTCATAGATGTATAGAGCAAAACAGTATTGTCCACTGTGCCCATTCATATGAGTTGGCAGTGCATCCTAAAAGTCCTTTAGCACATAAAAGAACGTAAAGATAGACTGTGATTTTAATGTGAGGAAGCTTTTGCCTGCCTTGCTGATGAACTGGTGGAACTAGTGTGTAGCTGTTATCTAGTGCGCTTTACTGGTGGACTTGAAAGCATTACGGAGGAAAGCAAGATTAATTCTGACCCTTTTATAGGTGGGAAAACCAAAGCACATGGAAAAGTTATTCAGCAGATCAGCTGCTGAACTGAGAATACGACCAGAATACAAGTCTCCAGCCTCTCAGATCAATCTCTACTCATTAGGCGATGCTGCCTCTATTTTCATTCCTTTCCTATCCAAATCTGCCTGCTGGTGTCAGGTCTCCTGTTACACAAATGTTATGTGGGCTAGTGGGACCTCCCTGGAATTTCCCAGAACAGCCTTCCCACAAGGCACACTGGGAGGTCTCACTGGTTTAGGCATTGGTCCAAACTTGCCTCCTGTCCAAGCTGGGTACAAATCCACAATTAGACATGTGTGTGATTCCAGGGCAGCATTGCACACTGTCCTGCTGAGGCCATGCTGCTGGTTGGATAGGGTTTGAAGAGCAGCTGTGGAGGAAGGGGAGAAGACTCAGTATACAGACAATGAACAGCTTTGGGAGGTGGGAAGATGGAAATCACAGGGGAAGATTGTGTGCCATGCCTGGATGGACATCCTCTCACCTCATGAACACATAGAGCAACGCCAGCCCTTTGGAGCATGACAGAGCCTTTCCTAACCCTGTGGCTTCTCCCTCCCCTGTGTGGAGAGGGTTTATGCACAAGAATGATTAAAAATGCCGAAAAGCTATGCCTTGTCTAGGTTATTGCCTTCATGGCAGCCAATGTTGACATCTGCTGTTTTTTTTCCGAGGTTTACATAGCAAATGGGAAGAAAAATCCAAAACTATAGAAAGGATTGGAATAAATTTGCAAAGTTATAGCAGTGACAATGGATCAGGGCAACATGGTAATATAAGTAGAAATCTTTTTGAAGGGGAAAGAAGGCTTAAGAACTGCTCAGATGGGGGAGCATGATGAATCATTCAAGAGGTTGCATGAAAAGGCAGGGGACTACTTGCAGGGGGTGCACGATCCATCATAGAAAAAGAAGAAATGCTGGGGAGATCTGCAGGGCATGGGGAATCTCAGGTCAGGCACTGCAAATCTCACTCTCCCATAGAGTCTTGGACCCATCAGGTGAGAGGAGTCTCAAGAGCTGGAGTGGGAAAAAGCAGCACCAGGTCACTTCTGGCAAGTCCTGGGTCACTGAGGAGAGGAGAAGGGAGGCTCTCTGGTCATGGGTTGGGTACCTGTGTGGCCATTCTGAGGCACTTACTTACAAGAAAGAAAGATGTGTTGGGACTTCCAGATCATTCAGAGAAATGGAGGAAAGAAATTATGGGAAGGTCAGGTTGGGGAGTCTGTTTTTTTCCCACCCCTCCCCTTCCTCCCTTGAATCTCTGCTGTCCTCTAAATGAAAGAGAGAGTTTCTGAAATCACTGAAAACACCTCTTTTTCTTACAGGAGTTTTAAAGAGATTGTATTAGTTGTTCATATTGCCCTCTTTAAAAATGTTTGGTTTTTATTTTTTAGTGATGTCTGATATTACAAAAGTCAGGCAGTTCAATAGTCTTATCTCTTATCTTAATTTTTTTTTCTTGGTGAATATTTGAATATTTTCAGCCTGGGCAAGAGAGAGAAGCTGTACTTCTGTTCATTAGCACTGATTTACCTCTCTATGCTACTGGACACCCTAGAAAACTAATGTAATTCTTTTGTACAGAAGTGTTAAGATTAAGGTAAACAAGTGAGAAAAGGAACCTCAAGAGATCAAGCTGCGCCATCTCAGGACTGCGCCCCAGCCTCAGGACAGAACTGACTGCACACAATAAATCTGAGAGGTATTTGACCTCTTAAAACCTCTGGCAGGGCTGATTCCTCAATCTCTTTTAGTATCTATTCCAGCTATCTGTATCATTGTAATATTTTTCCTCATATCTAACCTGTACACCCCTCTTGCTGTGATTTGATCCCTGTACTACTTGTGCTGTTTACCAAGGGCGTGGAAAGTAGGTTATTCCTTTTCTCTTTGCAGAAGCTAATACTGTTCTCACCTCTCCTCTCAGTCATCCTTCCTTTAGACTGCCAATCCTGATTAATATTGCAGCTGCTGATGCAGTTTTACAATGAATATCACAGTTACTCTGTAATATTTTCATCCAGACCATATTTTTCCTAGTTTGTTTTTGCCAAGGTCATGTGAAACAGTGTTAAAGCCCTCAGCAGAGTCAGCGTACGTGGTTCCTTGTGCTTGCCTTGTCTCTCTACAAGGTCTTTGTCATAAAAAGAAATTTAAACGTGCTTCATTGGATCTGTTTGTGACAGATGTGTGTTGTATGTTACCTACCTCTCGATTACCTGGTAGGTGCTCCCAAATGGTTTGTTAGTTCTGTTTTTTCTTGGAATTGAAGTTAAATGAAGGCAGTCATAATTCTGACTCCTCCCTTTCCCCTTTTCAAAGATAGACGCTGTCTTTACAACTCTTCTGGAAACGTGCTAGTCCTGCACAAGCTGTCAGATACCACTGCTGATGGTTCTGAGGGTTCTTCTAAATTTTCCCTGCATTAATTTCATCCAACTGATATTGCTGATGTTAATTCTGTTGACTGCATGATCCTCAGTGACTTTTTAACAGGCACTGAAGCAAAAAATTCATTAAACACTGCCTGCTTGGTGATGTCTAATAAGAGCTTTCACTGTGTCTTAATAGATCTGTTCCTCACTTGTTTTTCTTTTACTAATATTGTACCAATGCAAGCTTTATAATCTTTTTTCTCTGCGTGAATTGTATTTTACTTTCTGTCATGGCCTCTGTGATCTCTATATGTCTGTGCTATCATTGCTTGTAATTTTTATCTCTTTTCCCACAATCTACATGCTTCCTCTCTATGGGGAAGGTTGCTAAAGAACCTCATGATCTAGTCTCTTTCTCCTTGCCACTTCTACATTAGGACAGTTTGTGTCTTAGGTATGCTCTGTTTAAGGACTGGAGACTCCTACAAACTTCTTTCCCATGGGATCTGAATGCTGTTCATTTAATTCCATGTTCTTTACAACAGCTTATTTTGCTGTTCTCACTCTTTCCTCTCCTAAGATTCTGAAACGTTATCGTTTGCTCTTTCTCAACCAGCTTCCTTTCCTGCTTTGCTGTTTCAGTGAGTTTCAGTGCTGTCACCATCAAATAGGGAGGACTTCACTCCTCCGTATGATTTCTCAGAATTTTGCATCTGCAGCATTTCTCCTTGCAAATGGCTGAACAACCTGCAGAGCAGCCTGTGCTCTGTGGCGTTCCTGTCTCTGTAGTCCCTTACTTCTCCTGGCAATTACAGGTAATCGTTGTCAAGTTTCAGTTTGGCTAAAGTTTCATAGTTTGGTTTCTAAACTGTTTTCTTATGGCTTGAATTTACCCCAGCCCATCTCTGCACTCTCTGTCAGATCTTATTCTAACTTACCAGCCACATTGAGGAGTTTAAATGCTTGTTTTACAAAATCCCTCAGGGAGGATAGCAGCATGGAAAACTCAGAAGTGCTGGATGTGTGTGTGGCGGAGGGTGATGGAAATCGGTATACCAAAGCTAACTTGAAGGCTGGCCTGTTTCTGAAGTGAAGTCAGTAAACTGAAGATAGAGGTAATGATAGAAGTTTCTTGTAAAGACCCCATTTTCTTCTGGAGTGAAGAGGCATGTCCCTTTACCTTAACTCAGGCACGTCCTCCTCTTCAGCAGAGTGCTTTACTGCATTGGCTGAAACAATTGTTCTGATCTCATAGAAGTCCAAGAAGTAATGAAACCTTAACCCTTCTCTTTCCTAAGCAGAACATCATGTGTTCTCTATTTTAATTGGATTGATGCCATGCTGATGCTTCATTAGTACAACTCCTAGCCTTACATAAATTCTTGTGCATAAGTTCTGAACTCCTGAATGGTGCTTCAGCATCATATTCCTGTGCCTGTGTGTGCCTGCTGTATGATTCTCTCAAAATTCATATCTATTATGTATTTGTGTTGTGCAAATATTGTATGTTTGATTCATACACTTAGTATTGAAGAAAGATGGGTGAAGGGAAACTGTAGAGTCCAGAATATGCCAAGTATCTGATCATAGAACCATAGAACAGTTTGGGTTGGAAGGGACCTTTAAAGGTTGTCTAGTCCAAACCCCCTGCAATGAACAAGGACATCTACAACTACATCAGGTTGCTCAGAGCCCCATCCAACCTCACGTTGAATGTTCTCAGGCATGAGGCATCTACCACCTCTCTGGGCAACCTCTTCCAGTGTTTCACTGCCCTCATTCTAAAAAATGTCTTCTTTATATCTAGTCTGAATCTACCCTTTTTCAGTTTAAAACCATTAACCCTTGTCCTATCACTACAGGCCCTACTAAAAAGTCTGTCCCCATCTCTCTTATAAGCACCCTTCAGGTATTGAAAGGCCGCATTAAGGTCTCCTCGGAGCCTTCTCTTCTCTGGGCTGAACAGCCCCACCTCTCTCAGCCTTTCCTCATAGGAGAGGTGTTCCAGCCCTCTGATCGTTTTTGTGGCCCTCCTCTGGACCCGCTCCAACAGGTCCGTGTCTTGCCTGTGCTGAGGACTGCAGAGCTGGATGCAGTACTCCAGGTGGGGTTTCACCAAAGTAGAGGGGCAGAACCACCTCCCTCTACCTGCTGGCCACGCTTCTTTTGATGCAGCCCAGGATACGGTTGGCTTTCAGGGCTGCGAGTGCATGTTGTTGGCTCATGCCCAGTTTTTCATCCACCAGTATCGCCAGGTCCTGCTCCTCAGAGCTGCTCTCAATCCCTTCATCCCCCAGCCTGTGTTGATACTGGGGGTTGCCCTGACCCAGGTGCAGGACCTTGCACTTGGTCTTGTTGAACCTCATGAATTTCACATGGGCCCACTTCTTGAGCTTGTCCAGGTCCCTCTGAATGGCATCCCATCCCTCAGGTGTGTCAACCACACCACTCAGCTTGCTGTCATCTGCAGACTTGCTGAGGATGTGCTTGATCCCACTGTCTGTGATGTCATTGATGAAAATATTAAACAGTACTGGTCCCAATACGGATACCTGAGGGACACCACTCATCACTGATCTCCATGCAGACATTGAGCTATTGACACCACCCTCTGGATGCGACCATCCAATCAATTAGTCATCCACTGCACAGTCCATCCATCAAATCCATATCTCTCCAACTTAGAGAGAAGGATGTTGTGGGGGACCGTGTCAAAGGCCTTACAGAAGTCCATATAGGTGACATCAGTAGCTCTTCCCTTGTCCACTGATGTAGTCACTCCATCATAGAAGGCCACTGAGTTGGTCAGGCAAGACTTGCCCTTGGTGTAGCCATGCTGGCTGTTTCAAATCATTTTGCTGTCCTCCATGTGCCTTAGCATAGCTTCTAGGAGGATCTGTTCCATGATCTTCCTATGCACAGAGGTGAGACCAACAGATTGGTAGTTCCCAGGGTCCTCCTTTCTACCCTTTTTAAAAATGGGTGCAATGTTTCCCTTCTTCCGTTCACCAGGGCCTTCATCTGACTGCCATGACTTTTCAAACATCATGGAGAGTGGCTTGGCAACTACACCAGCCAGTTCCCTCAGGACTCTGGGATGTATCTTGTCAGATCCTATAGGCTTATGTACGTTCAGGTTCCTCAGGTGGTCTCAAACCTGATCTTCTCTTACTACGGGGAAGGACTTTTCTCCCCCAGTCCCTGCCTTGAGGTCCATGCACTTGAGAGGTGTAGGAAGAGAGGTTGCCAGTGAAGACTGAGGCAAAAATGTTGTTGAGTACCTCAGCCTTCTCTTCATCTCTTGTTACCAGTTTGCCAGTTGTGTTCATCATGGGTGGTACACTTTCTTTGACCTTCCTTTTCTGGCTGACATACCTGTAGAAGCCCTTCTTATTATTCTTCGCGTCCCTTGCTAAGGTCAGCTCCAGCCATGCCTTGGCCTTCCTGACACCATTCCTACACAACCAAGCAACGTCCCTATACTCTTCCACGGATACCTGTCCCTGCTTCCACTGCCTGTGCATTTCCTTCTTGTCCTTTTGTTTGACCAGCAGGTCTTGACTCACCCATGCTGGTCTCCTGCTGTCCTTTCCTGGATGTGTAAGAACACATGGGGATTGAGAGCTCTTGTGCTCTACGGAAAGCATCCTTAAAGATCTGCCAGCTCTGTTCTGCCCCCTTGTCCCTGAGGACAGTTTCCCAGGGGGTCCTAGTGACTAACTCCTTGAACAGCTGGGAGATTTCTTTCCTAAAATTCAGGGTCCTGACTTTACTCTTTGCCTGGCCCATACCCTCAGGACTGCGAACTCCACCAGTGTGTGATCACTGCAGCTCATGCTGCCTCCAGTCTTGACATTGCTGATTAGCGCACTTGTGTTGATGACTAACAGGTCCAGTATCGAATCTCCTCTGGTATGGCTGTCTCTTACCTGGTTTAAGAAGTTACCCTGAATGTGCTCCAGGAGTCTCCTGGATTGCCTACAGCTCGCCGTGCTACTTTTCCAGCAGATGTTGCGGTGGTTGAAGTCCCCCAGCAGGATGAGAGCCCTGATCAAGACCTTCAGCTTCTTTTCTGGACACTAAAGGTTTGTAAGGTGCAAGCTGTGCAAAGAACTGAACAGATGCTAGGAGCAGAAAATCCAGCCCAAAAAACAGTTTGTAAGAATTAGTGGTTAGAGAGTAGAGAAGCTCACGGAAATAGTGTTGTCGTCTTTGCTTATCACTGTGGATACAGTCCAACCTGATCAGTTCCCCCATGCTGTTTGCAACACAAATTCAACAACCATCTGCTGGCACATGGGAGTTTGAAACTGAAATTGACTCCAAAGTGAGAAAAGGTTTTGTAGTTCTGTATGATCAAAAGTTTGTTCATTTTATAATTAATCTTGGACTCCCTGAAAAAGAAAATGTATGCTCTTTAAATAGTGTTGACAGACCAACAGGACCTCAGGTTTAGCCTTCACTAGACTCCTAGTTTATTGTCAATTATGACTCTTCCAGGAATAGCAGCGATCCTTATTATAGCTAGATAGTGCCCATTGCAGTGAGTACCTTAGTACTGACCAGAGTTCCCACTAGCTGCTGAAATTGTTCTGATTTTGTTCAGACAGGTATTGCTGCCAGGCCAATGTGCTTTGTCCAACAGGGATGAGAGAGAAAATACTAATTATTTAAAGAGCACAAATCGTGAAAAGGAAATTAATGATGATGAAACCTGTTTTCCACAACGAAAGGTGCTACAAAAACTTCCTATAAAACCGTAGGTGTCAGCTCGGCTAGGTGGAGCTGCGGTTTCAGTAGTGATGCTCACCAATGCTGCCATCTGCAGGTTGTCACTCTCTGGTCCGGACCTTCAGGCACACGTCACGCTCTTGCACCGCCATAGAAATAACTTAATTTGTCTGTACAGGCAGAGTTTCAGTCATCTGATTTGCCACATAGCAAACTCGATGTAGGCATTTTTACATATTCTTATATGTTCTTATCTATTGCAAAGTGCTGACCAGATACTGTTCAAGAGAATGTTAAATGCAATATTTGTGTGTGTATTGATTTCTAGTAATATATAAATCTTGTAGGAAACTTTATCAGGACTCTTTTTTTTCCCGCAGTTTACACCTGTCTGCAACTTTCCCCCACAGGTCACCTTCCTTTTTTTCCTCCCTTAACTTCCTTGTACTTTATTCGGCAGCCAACAGGAGCAGGCAGTGCAATCCCAGCAAGAACCACTCCCAGTGCTGTCAGCAAGGAGATGGCAGGTAGAGTTCACGTAACAGATTGCATTCAGGATCGATTTTGACATCCACCGTTTTAATATCTAAATAGTCACGGCACTGAGCCGTATCACAGGGCTTTTCCCATTGCATACAAGAAAGATTCCCATCTTGCTGGGACAGAGCGGTTCTTGCCTGGCATCTTCACCACCACAAAAATTAGTCAGATGGTAACTAGTCGAGCATGGCTTCACCTCTGCTTGCAACATTCTTTATCTTGAACAGCTTTCAAAAGTAAAAGAAACTTCTTTTTTTAATGCTGAAAATGTCAAAGAAATTACCTCAGTCTGTGACCTTGTTTGTAATCAAGTTAAGGGAGCACCTTACCACCAGATTGTTCTGAGGTTATTTCTATGTCTTCCAATCCTACAGTACTTGACTTGATGACGTTTTAATGGTTGAAGTGAGCTTTGTCATTTAAGGTATGAATGAATATGACAGGCATGTACTAGTGCTAACAAATCATGGTGTTTTGCAATGTTTCTTCCGTACACCCAAGTGCTCACTGAAAGGGTAATCATACTGCAAAGGTTGCACACTCCATGGCCTGCCACTCAGATTGTAACAGGTTACTACTATTTTACGTGTGTGTATCAACTGCAGTTGGTTGGGTTGTAAAGTCAGGCAGGACTCGGCAGTCATATGAATAAACATTGTGTTTATTCTTCCTTCAAAAGGACCTTTTCTTGCTCTACTCGGTACCCAGACACCTGTGCAGGGCAGAGATGCTTGGAGCAGTGTAGGGCATGTAAAGATGCTGCCCTGAATCACATCACTTCTCCATGACCCATTCAGCATCTGTTCTTGCATCCTCACTATCTCAAGCGCAGCTCTGTCTGATTAATACTGCATTTGGAGAAGGCTTCTCCTGTTACCCTTTTGCCTGAGTCCCTGCAAACTATGGAGAAAGGGGAGTGCCTTGCTTTACAAACAGGCCTGCTTTGTGGTTACCCTGATGCAGCTTAGGCTAGACAATGACCTCTCGATTGGGGGAAAGGAGAAAGAGGAGGGAGAACATATTTTCTTGTTGTGTTCAACTTTTTATTTTAATTTCTCTATAAGAAAAGTATTTTGTAACATCCTTCTCTCTAAATTAGAGAGATATGGATTTAATGGATGGACTGTGCAGTGGATGACTAATTGATTGGATGGTCGCATCCAGAGGGTGGTGTCAATAGCTCAATGTCTGCATGGAGATCAGTGATGAGTGGTGTCCCTCAGGTATCCGTATTGGGACCAGTACTGTTTAATATTTTCATCAATGACATCACAGACAGTGGGATCAAGCACATCCTCAGCAAGTCTGCAGATGACAGCAAGCTGAGTGGTGTGGTTGACACACCTGAGGGATGGGATGCCATTCAGAGGGACCTGGACAAGCTCAAGAAGTGGGCCCATGTGAAATTCATGAGGTTCAACAAGACCAAGTGCAAGGTCCTGCACCTGGGTCGGGGCAACCCCCAGTATCAACACAGGCTGGGGGATGAAGGGATTGAGAGCAGCTCTGAGGAGCAGGACCTGGCGATACTGGTGGATGAAAAACTGGGCATGAGCCAACAACATGCACTCGCAGCCCTGAAAGCCAACCGTATCCTGGGCTGCATCAAAAGAAGCGTGGCCAGGAGGTAGAGGGAGGTGGTTCTGCCCCTCTACTTTGGTGAAACCCCACCTGGAGTACTGCATCCAGCTCTGCAGTCCTCAGCACAGGCAAGACACGGACCTGTTGGAGCAGGTCCAGAGGAGGGCCACAAAAACGATCAGAGGGCTGGAACACCTCTCCTATGAGGAAAGGCTGAGAGAGGTGGGGCTGTTCAGCCCAGAGAAGAGAAGGCTCCGAGGAGACCTTAATGCGGCCTTTCAATACCTGAAGGGTGCTTATAAGAGAGATGGGGACAGACTTTTTAGTAGGGCCTGTAGCGATAGGACAAGGGTTAATGGTTTTAAACTGAAAAAGGGTAGATTCAGACTAGATATAAGGAAGACATTTTTTAGAATGAGGGCAGTGAAACACTGGAAGAGGTTGCCCAGAGAGGTGGTAGATGCCTCATGCCTGAGAACATTCAACGTGAGGTTGGATGGGGCTCTGAGCAACCTGATGTAGTTGTAGATGTCCTTGTTCATTGCAGGGGGTTTGGACTAGACAACCTTTAAAGGTCCCTTCCAACCCAAACTGTTCTATGGTTCTATGATTCACTATGGGATTTTTTTAGTTTTACTTCAATACTTATCTCTGTATTGACTTTTAAAATTTTTGCTATTGCTTTAGATTACCATGGAAATACTGGCGTTGCTTGAAATAAAAGATGGTCCTCACAAGGAACATAGGGCAAAGGAGCTCTGAGGAGAGGACTCCTACTTTGGGACACTGGAGATGGTAATCTTCTCCCTCCTCTGCAACTGAATTTCCATTCCCCTTCAGAATATTTCCTCTCTTTGGTACAGAACATTATTGACTAGTAAGTAGACATGAGGTGCAGCTCCAGTGCCAAGAATAGTTAATTTTACAAGTAGCTTTGCAAAGGTAGCTGTCATGGAGGTTTTAGAGAGAAACTCTTGCTCATACAGTACAGGGAAATGTGATGACTGCTGTTCTGGTAGCTGTTGCAGGGAGTTTAGTTGTAACCAGAAAAGCATTCAGAGTCCAAGAATCACCACCAAAAAAAATCCCCACTGAACTATTTTTGTGTTTTCAGAACTTTTTATGGTGACATGTTGCTCTAGCAGTGTCAGCCCCTCTGTTCCCAAGGTTGCTAGCCAGCAGGAGGCTTTAGGAACAGGCTTTTTACTCTCACCATCTCACTAACACAGAAAACCCTTAAATGTTGTTTTAAATGGTAGCAGTGAGACATTTTTCATACTTTTTTTAATATTAGTTTTCCTCTTGCAAACCTATGTGAGCCATCTCTCTCCTTAAACTCACTTCTGTGAGGAATTCTCTGTCCTGTAGCACTCTGATCCCTTGACTTGCAATGTCTCAAGATTTCCCTGTATTTGAGTCAATGGCATGTGTGTCCTATTTGTCCCTGTTGGAGCAGAAGCTCTTGGCAGAGGGGCCCTGGGTATTGTGGAAAATCTCTGCCAAATCAGCACTGGCAAATGCTTAAAGATTGCTGTTCTATGTCTTTTTCCTTCTGTTGTCCCATCTAGATTACTTGCAGCACTTCCATCCCTTAAAATATACCATAAATATTTGATAGAACCGCTTTTTTTTTTTTTTGTGAGCTCACAGCCCTGTTTGGACTGCCAAAACCAGCCTCGCTGGGATTGTGACACTGGAGACGGCTGCACTGGAAACGCTGGGTCTGCAATTCCAGGTGTGGCACTGGAGCCCCGTCTGTGCAGGAAAGTTCTCCAGCATATAATATAATATCTAATGCATAATGTTATCCAGTTATACCTATAATGCACCTGTGCTTTTTCGCATGGCTGCCTAGGCTCTGGAAAAGTAGCTTTCTTTGATATTTAACCTTAACCTTTCCCTGAGCATCCTAAGCCTTTCAAACTTTTTCAACCCAAAGCTTTCCCAATAAGCATAAAGAGTCCTGTATAGAAAATTTAAATGTACCAACGTTTGGCTTGCTTTTCATTGTTACTTTTTGGAGTGTCTTAAAAGTAGCATACAAACCGCAGGCTGAAAGGTCACTGATTTTAATCTAAGCTGAAAAAGTTGCTCCTTTTTGTGTCTGCATGGCAGATCGTGCTGGTTTAACTGTTCAGTTGTTAGAGTTTATCTGTGGAAGGAGGAGAAAGAAGAGGAAGAAAACTGCCATGTAGACAAAGTTGGGTTGCTGAGATATTTTAGGGAATAATTACTCTGAACAAAATCTGCTGTCATCTTTGTGCAATGCCAGGGAAACTATATGCTATGAACAAAGGTATTATTTGTCTTGCCGTCACCTTCTCTAGGGATAAGGAGGTGGTGATGGTAACGCTTTCCCACTGTGTCAGGCATCTTAATGAGTGGCAGTGCAGTGATTTAGTTTTAAACATTAAGAAGCCACCTATTTCAAAGCAGGGCCTAAAAGCCCCATGCAGCCTCAGCCCACTATTGTGCTAGCTTGTGCTGAGAAGGATGTTATGAATGGACAAGGCAGATAAAGGAAGAGTGAAAATACCACCTGAATGGGACAAATATGAGCACCGGATGTTGAAGGAGAAACCAAGTGGTATCTATAGAGTCTGTGATGGATGGACCGGGAGACTAAACCCAGGTTTTCTGAAGATTGTCCTGGTGAGTCCTTGATCAAACCCATCCCTTTCTAAGATTACTTCAGATTTCACCTCAGGAGGTGTAATCTTAATTACGGCTGTTGTATGTATATGTTTTCCTTAGTGTGTCTATTTTTTGGAGGAGATGAGGGAACCTGTGTCCAGATGATGCTTTCTTCTAGAATTTCTGACTCATTCTAGATTACCTGTAAACATTTTCTCTTGTGATACAGGGTGAGAAAGAATAGGGGTCCCTACAGTTTGAGACTGCCTCCTAGCTGAAAGCTGGGAGAGGAAGTGTGAAGAAGTGTATTTGAGATACCGGGAAAGAAAAATGATTTTGTCCTATGGCCTTAGAAGTAGAGAAGGAAAATGTTTTGATGCTGTCTTTGTTCACTTTTGGTCACTGTTCACTTTGCCTTCCCTTTGCAAAACACCAAAGAACATCCTCAGCGTATCTGGATCTAGTGACTTCATCTTGACTAAACAGTGCTGCACCAGAGGAATAAAGACGCATGTCTTGGTACTGATATTCATCATAAAATAAACCTGGGTGTCATTTATAAGGCAGTAAATTCACTTTAGGGGCTTCTGCAGTTGTCATTAAATGTTAGGTCTACAGGAGCTCAGACAGCTCTGGCAGCTGGGAGAGAAGGATGCTGTAAATGAGGAGGTAGGAGGGAGAAATCCAGGAGGAGTACACATGCAGAAAACATTTGGAGCGTTTCAGTCAAGCCAAGTTTCCCAGCTGTGGTGGGATGGCTACGTTATCCTGGAGGACATCTCTAGGTGTTCACATATAGCTGGGCTCTTTGTTTTCCCTCCTGCGTCACTGTATGTCCCTCCTTTCTCCATCAGTGATGGCAATGGCAGAATGCAAGAACTGGCCTGCTTACAGCTTGGCAGGGGACTGCTGGACTCCCAGTCTGGATTTCTCCCTTTCCTGCTTCCTACAGCCAGGCCCCAACCTTGCTGCAGCTTCCTTCACACTACACACCAAAAGGATGAAAGTCAGGAAAACTATTCCCCCTGCTCCTTTTATTGTAGGAGAGACTGAGGAAACGCTAGGCTGTGACTTGCCCAGCATTACATAAGAAATCTTAGGTGAAATGGGGTATTGGCTCTGTTTTTGCAGTCCTACTTGGGCACTGTGAGCATACAATAGAATGGAAAGGGATCCCTCTTTCTGCCTTAAGAGGAAGGATAGGACCATGCTTTTGTTATCCTGATAAGATTTTGTTTTTTTTTTTTTTTAAACTGTTTTTTACTTTCTTGCAGAAATGTATATATCAGACATTTCAGGAATGTCACAGCTTTGCCTCCCCTGGTTTTGCTAGAGGAATTCTTGCAGGGCTGGAAAACAGGTGGAAGGCAGCTTTCTCAGCACATGGATGAGACTTATTCTCAGAGTTGCTCAACTTTAATTTCCTTCAAATTCCCCTACAACATATTAACTGAGTTTAAGATGTCATCTTCTGGGTTGCTGGAATACTGCATTCCTGGCTGCTGCTTGATTTGCCATCGCTTTAGATCATGATTAATGTCTTTTTAGCAGAGGTGTTACGGTCAAAGCCCCAAAGATGCATTCTGGTAAGACTCTCTTCCCTAGTTGCCTGCCTCCATGGCCTGGTCTCTCTCCTCATTCTGTTTTACCTTTGAGTCTATCAATCACCCAATCTGCTAATTGCAGTAGAACTAGTCAGGAAAGAAAGGGGATACCAGGCAAGAATACTCCACTCTGAAAATGAACTTTTATGCCAGATCTGTGCTATGGCAAGGAACAAACTTCAATGTGGTATGAAACTCTGTGGTTTACGCCTGTGAATAGTCATCCATTGCAGCAAGGTTGGTGTGTGGCTCTGATCAGTCACTGGTGGATCTACCTGGTCTCAATATATCTTCTTATGGTGGGTACTTTCCTTTGAAAAATGTTCTGTTTTGAAATCTCTCAGTCCAAATCCCTTTGTCTGTCAGTATCATCTTTATCTCTTTTAGCCTCTTGTATAAAATACAGCTTCTTTCTCTGGTGTTCTTCTGGTGCTTCTCTGGTGCTGGTTCTCACCTCCCTGCTGGTATAAAACGCTACCCATCCTAAATTGCCCATGCAGTTTGACAGGGTCAGATAGGGAGATAAACAAGCAACACTTGGATGGAGCAGGGATAGCAGCAGCCATATTACATACCAGAATGGGACCTTGGGCCCCAACATACCAAGTGCTGGGAGCAGCTGCCAGCCAAAAGAGAAGTTGCTGCTCCTCCCCAGCAGCCTTATGGGCAGGCTCACCCACGCCATGTGGCTTGACTCTAGCTTTGGTGTTATGGGTAAGTCACCTCAGTAACCAGTCCCTGCTCCTACTATGGCGAGGGGGGAGGACAGGGCAGGGAACCCAGTTGCCCTGGTGGCAAGAGGGACTCAGGTGGTGCCATTGATACCATCACAGGACAGCTTGGCTCTCTGTGGAGGCACACAAACCAGTTTTGCTTATGGGTGCTGCTCTTCTCCCAAGCTGATGGGGGTTTGGGATATTGGTCTCCATGCACTGCTGTTCCCCACTGCCTGCCTCAAGTGCAACTGTTCCATGTGCCCTTTCTCTGTCTCTGACCTTAATTTTCCCCACTTAATGTGATGCCAGGACTACTGGGTAATTTCCACGATGCAGGAGGTCGGACCCATCAAAAATAAAGTCCAATCACTGTCTTCAACAAAGAAATCTTTCTTCCAGTTATTTGTCTGGTGTTGGGCAGTTTTTTTTTAAACAGATCCAAAACAAAACCCTTATTCAGTTGGTGTTCACACAAAGTTATGCCATTAATGATTTACAGCAGCCCAGATTTGTGCTCCAGTTTATTACAGACCATCTATCAGGAAAGACCAACTTCTGTTTTTCCTGTCTTCAAGAAAGTTGAGATTTTTCTAGGTTTTAAATGCCACCTAAAATAAGCCATCTTTAAAATACATGTTCTCTATACATTAAAGCAGTGGCAAGATAGAGAAGAAAACTTTATTTTCCTTTGCAGGTCAACTTTAAGGTCAGCACTATAAGCCTTTGGTAACTCCTTGAAATTTTAAACTGCTTTCTTAGCTAAGTTGGATACCACTGACTTCTTTAAAAACAAAGAAAAACACACCAATACACCTTTTCCCCTTCTGAGGAAAGGAAATCTGAGGATAAGTCTGCAATGGAGTAACCAACAGGACCTAAAACAATTCCTGAATATTTGATCCTGGTATTTGAGATGAGCAGGGATCCACGGGGCACCAAGAAGAAATCTCAGCTGCTGATGTAGCACCTACAGCAAGGCAGATAAATTAGTACATGGCAACAGGGAAACCTGGAACTCACTCACCTCTGAAATGGAACGGAACTATTAAACTTACTTAACATCCATTTGTTAAGTACTTGCTTGTGATTTACAGCTCCTGCTCTGAGACTTGCAAAAATGGTCCAAGGGGATGCCAGGCAGACCCTTGTTGTTTCCATCTCTATACAAGGCCACCTAGTAACTTTTTTTCCTGTTGTAGAACTGGTTCCAGCACAAGGGAAAATGGAGACTCAAATGGAAATTCTTGACTTAACGCTGTTTCTTTTTGTGCCTGCTGGGGAGGTGGGGGCAGTGTCTGACACGCGCGAGGTGCAGGATGTTTCAGTGTGAGCTGGGTGCTGCTCAGCTCTCTGCAGCCTGTCCCCAGCACTGCCAAGGCCTCATATCACGGGGCAGAGTTTCTGCCCCTTTCCTAGTGGTAATGTGTTTATATGAGCAGGTGGCACGTTCAACAGGGGGGAAAAGGCAACAAAAGATTGTTGTCGAATGCGCCTTTCTTTGAAAAGTAATGTTTTGTACAAGAGTGGCTTTATAAAACGTTTGTTTTGGTGGGAAGAGGAAGGCAAAAGCAAACCTCCATCTGGGAAGAAAACAACCACCCCCTTTCCCGGAGACAGAGTCCCCACGCTTAACTTGTAAATCCGCCAAAGAAAGGTTGCTTTTTGAACACCCAGCGAGCCATCTTCTCCGACCTTCCTGGCTGCTTTTGGAGTAATTGCTTCAGAAGGAACGAGAAAAAAAATAAAGAAGAAAACGCTGAAATCCCACCTCCTCCTCCTTCTCCTCCCCCCCTCCCCGGCCAGGTGTACCCACGCGTGGGGTACGCCGCGGCGGGACGCTGCGCCCTCGGCTCCTCCCCGGGCTGCGGGTGCGAGCGGAGGATCTCAGCCCCCTCCCTGGCGGCGTGAGGAGGAGGAGGGTCGGCTCCAGCGCCTCCCCCCTTCCCCGCCTCCCTCCCCGCCGAACGCAGCGCCCCGAGCATGGAGCCTGCCTGAGACGCTCCGTGGGCTCCGGCAGCTGCTGCGGCGGCACAACATGGAGGCGGCGGCCCCGCCGCTGCTGCTGCTGCTGCGGCTCCTGGCCGCCTCGGTGCTGCGGTGCGAGCCGGGCTCGGCCGGGGGTAAGCTCGCCGGGGCGTCGCGGGGCCCGGGTCGGCGGGGAGGCGAGCGCCGCTGTCCCTTTTGTTGTCGGACTTGGGCAAACTTTCCCCCGCGCTCCGCCAAGAGGGCTGCAGGGGCCGCGGCGGCGGTGAGAGGGGCGGGAGCGGGACCCTGCTGGGCGGGGGGCGCGGGCCAGGCTCCCGCGGGGGGGAAGGACGCGCACATGGACGGGACGGGGCGGGAGGAGGACGGGAGGCTGCATGCGTCGTCTGCCCCCCCTCCTGACCCCCAAACTATTTTTCCTCGGCCCTCTTTTCTGCGACAGGGGGGTGCAGGAAGAGGAGGCCGCTCCTCCCCCTTCCCTTGGGACATGTCCCATCGTGGGGGGGGGGGGGGGGGGGGGGGCGTGGTGGTGAAGCCCCGGGGGTGGCTTGGATAAATGCGTACAGTTGCAAAAAGAGAGACAAAAGTCGCCCCCTCTCCCGCCCCCCCGTCCCCACTCCCGTCCTTCCGCGGTCCCGGGCAGGGATTTCTCTGGGGTTTGGAGAGGCGGGTATCGCTCATCAAACTCTTGGCAGGGCTGGGGAGGGGGTGGGGGAAAGGCCAGTGTCCCCCCCACAGCTCCGCTGGAAGGCTTTAGGCGGGCGGCGGGGGCTGGGGTGGCGCTGCGGCGGGACGAACCGGCCGGCCCGGCTGGCGGCAGCGGCGGGCGGGGGTCGGGCCGGGCCGGGCCGGGGTGCGGTGCTTGGCCGGGGTGCGGGTGCTTGGCCCGGGTCCAGCCCCGCGGGCGCTGCCGGAGCTGGAGCCCGGCTGCCCCGTGCCGGCGGAGCACTGGGCCCCTCGCTAACCCGCGCTCTGTCCCGGGCACGGAGCCTGCCCGTTGCTTTCCCTTTGCAATACCGTTTTTGGGTGAATGTGCTAATTCTTTAAAAGTACAAATAAACGGAGGCTGTGCTCTGCCCGCAGGGTCCGCGGGGAGAGGGCCGGGGTCCGTTCCCCATCCTTTCTCCCTGCGCGATGCTTCGTTTCCCGACTTTGTATCACTGAAGATGGGATGTTAGGGCTACATGTGTGAGACTTCTAGGTTTGTTGCTGCTGCATCTGGTCTGCCTGAATCCATCACCCCGGTGCTTCAGCAAGCTGAAGCCTGGTTGTTGCAATTTCCTAGGTAGTTTAGAAAACTCGGCAGTGTGACCAAGGCTGTCAGAACATCACCTCAGGGCCTCTTTTATTAGGCCACCCACCTTTTCAAACCGTCTGTAATTATTAGAACTGTCATTTAGAGCAAGAAAACTGACCATTTTCTGCTGGCATCATCATTCTATATTTTTAGTTGGAGCTCTGTATAGGTGTGTATTACGTATTGCTTATTCCATCAGGATTATATGAAAAAGATGCCCTTCGCATCTTAGGATGCACCTTCTGCATACACATTGCCTCAGTCTTTTAAAAATGTTTCAGAAAACCTGAAGTGTGTCTTGTTCCTTTCTGAACATTTGTGCTTGTGTAAAGATGTTCACGTTCCTACTTGACTGAATGAAGCTATGTAGCTTTAGGGGGAAAAAAATCAACTTATAGGAGTCTTCGAGAGAGAGCAGGCTGATAGCATTCCTTGAGGGTTTACTTACTTTTACTTAACAGACTCTAATAAAAAGGAAGATTTTAAAAAAGGGATAATTTTGTGTTTGGAGCTCTTGGGAAAATAAGCGTTTACAATAAAAGTAAGAAATAAGTTGTAACTTGGAGTTTGGTTTTCTTTAACCTCATTTTAGAGACAGTGATTCTTTTAATGCAGTGTATGTTCTGTATCAATAGTTACCTTCCTTAACGCATGGAAAAACTCTTCTACAAACGTACTGGTTTTTTTGTAATTAACTAAAGAGTCTTGGTTATAAATCTTAATGACATTGCTTTTGTTCTGACTGCTTAGTAGGAAGGTATGTGATTCTTTTGTTAGGTTGATCTGAACAGTACTTTTAAGGACAGCTTATCTGTCCTTTTAGAAGGAGCATGGATATACTATGAGAGGCTCTCCATGTTTTTTAGTTCTATTCCTGAGAACCTCCACTCTGTAAGCAGATGCCTAACTTTAAGGGACTTTCACATCTTGAAAGTATTTTGATGTGCTTATCTTAAAAATATGTAAATACATCTCTGCAAGATTGGGGATGTGCTGGAACTTCTGCAGTGTTGAAGCTTCTGCGAAGTCTGGCGTGTTATAATAAATCCTAAATACTTTGGCTGTGAAATACTTTTGCTCTGTATGTGGTGGTGTCAGAAGTGGTTTTATTTATATGGCTTGAAATAATGATAAACCTGTTTCAGATATGGGCTATACTTGACCCTCCTTTCACTGAGATAAGACAAAATGATCGTTGCATTTGGTGCTTCCTTGAAGGGAGGAACCTCTTACCCGTGCAAAGTATTCAGGAACAAGATGGTTACAGCAACGGCATGTTTTTGTCTGAAAATACTGTAAGTTCTGAATGTTTAATACTCCACAGCGAGTGTTTATGTGGGGCTCTTAAAACCTGGAAGCAGTTGAGGTAATTCTTGTTTAAGAATTATCTCAAGCAAGGATTATTTTTACTTAAAATTACAAAAGCTTGGTTAGCTGTTGCTTGTCATGTACTAGAACATTTCCCAAAATTGTGAGACTGTATCTTAGCTTTCTTTAATGGAATGACTATTTGCCTGATATTAAGAAACACGAGATAAAGAAAGGTGAACAGAGAAGTATGACAGGATGGTTACAAAAGTTTGAAACCAGGGATGCAGCGTGAAATAAAAAATGCATTTGAGCACAACCCTAAAATGGCTTTTAGTTCATACTCTTTTTCCTTAGATAACCTAAAGCTAATGAAACATATCACTATGTTTAAGCGTAGAACGTAGCAGGAAAGAACACTTGCTAATTTTATGATGGGGAAATGTGCGGTGTAGGAGTCCTCAACTGCATTTCAGTGCCAGTCTGTCTGTCATTGATTTAGGGGGCTATTTTCCCAGTAACTACTACTAGCATGATGTGAGGGTCTGTCACAAATGATCGTCGTAAATCCTCTTGAAATAGTGAGAAAATACTGAAACTCCAGACTGACTCTGAAGTTTAAGTTGATACTTTCAAAGCACTGAATCTTCTCTCTCCAAAGGATAATGGCTGTAACAGTCTTTTAGGTATGGTGTATGAATTAATTTGTTTAATTTTAAATTAAATTAATTTAATTTTAAATTCATCTTAAAGCATTCAGAGATGCTTTAAAATTACTCATACTATAGATGTGTCTGTAATACATAAATCAGCATGACATACAAAGTCAGTACTTTAGAAGAATGTGAATGTATTTCATCAGTAGCCCAGTATAAATTCCACCATTGCCTCTTGCTACTTTTGAACCTTTTTTTTAATCTCAGCTGCTTTAACTTTTATCTTAAGAATCGTTTTTTGCTTGTTTATAATGTAGTCATTAGTAAAATAGGCCATGGGTTTTGTTCCAGCTGTAAATTTTCTCGGTCCTGCATGTTTCTTGAATAACACAAGCCAAGGTAACTTTTTAGCAAACACAGATATTGTTTCTGGGAACTTGTTATGCTTTATTGTTATGGTAAGGTCTGGCAGCATAACAACAAATAAAAGTTAGAAAACCTTTCCTAGAATGTAGACACACATGACTTATAAAGAGTGTCTAATGTGACTTTGCTTCTAGTTAAAATTTAGCCAGCAATGTACATTTAAAAGTAGTTGTCTCTGTTTTTGTCAAAGCAGAAATAAAAGAAATTTCACTATTTGTGATGCTCAGAAATAGCTTTAATGACAAGGTTTAGTTTCGTGTTAGATTAGTATTTCTTGTGAACATACTGTATTGTATGAAAGCAACCTGCCATCTTGAGGTTGAGAACAATAACTAGGTTTAAATTCCTTGTTAGAAAGAAGCTATTGTAGGTAACTTTATTGCTTTTCATTCTAAGAAATCCTCTTAATTTTTCCTTACGTCTTTAACCCAAGAGCTATTAAACATTCAGAATGTTCAGAATTTCTCATGGGAGTTGATATGTCTGAAAAGCCACAGCACTGAGAACACTTGAAGGAAATAGTTGTTATTTTCTGCTCAAGACCTTTGTGAAGAACTCAAATAGGTATCAGCCTGAGCCTTGAGGGAAGAACGGCAGTACACTAAGTATCCTCCCAGTTTACGGCACAGGCCAGCAACGATGCAATTCTACTGTGCACAATGGAGTCAGCATTTTTTTTTTTAGAGATTTTGAGACGTGTGGATTATTTTCCTTTTTCGCTATATTGCTTTCCAACAGGACATGTCTAACAACACTGCAAGTTCACTTAGGGCAGGAGCAGATAATTAGGATATTGGCTGGGGATGCTGGCTGGCCAAAGCCCTGTGCTGTTTGGATGCTTGGGACTTTCTGAAGAGGTCAAAGATGTGCCATCTCCTGACAGCCCACAGCTGGGACTTCAGAACTGAAAAAAATACTTCTGAAGTCTCCTACTCCCATTAAATTAGGCCACAGAAGGTCTCATGATAGAGTCAAAGGATATTTTGAGCAGTTCTTGAGATTTTGGGTGATTAAACAGTTGTGGTGAGAGGAGGAGAGAAAATGGGAAGTGCATCCCACAAAGTATTGTTCAGTACAGGTGTTTGTTAGTAGTTTATGGGCCAACAATTCTTTCAGTTCCTTCTCTTGGAAAAATCAGAATGTGGAGCTCATCAGCGTTTCACCTTTGTGGTTTCTGTTTACTGAAGTTTGAAAATATCTGTTAAGCCACAGAATTCTACTGAGAAGCTCCAAGGAGTGTAAAGAATGAGTGATGGGTTGGTAAGGGTGTTGAGGGTTCATGTAATAAACAGGATTTTTAATGTAGCTGTTATTTCCTTTCCTCTTGCTTGACTCACACTTTGCTTGGCAGCACAGTCAGATGTAAGGTGTCATTTTGTATTGATGTTAAATCCATGGGCGACTTCTACAAGGACACCAGTGAATTGACACATGCTTGATTTAAATTGGTTCGTTTACTTTGGATAATAAAAGGGTTAAAGCAACTGAAACCACTTTTAAACCAATAAATACTTTATATGAGTGTGTTGTGTTAGATTAGCTTAATGGGGACAGTCTGCTGGGAGAAGGAATTTCTTGACTGTCAGTCACCTACAGAGTTGTCTTCATTTCACAGTGCGAAGGTTTATTGCTCTTGCAATGAACAGCACTGAGAGCAGATGCAATAGTAAGTTCCTGGTGCGATTGTCAATGGTCTGAGAACCTCAAATGTTGGCATATATATTTAAAAATGTCCCTACTTAATAATACAATAGTTGTTGAATACTGTTTGGCTCTTTGGCTTTCTGAAGTGCTGTATGAGTATTAGCTAATTCTGAATATTCTGCTAACATAGCATATATTATTTATCTTTTGTACATAAGGAAATTGAGCTTCCCCAGTTTAAGTTGACTTCCTTTAAACAGTAATAAAAGATGTCTTTGTGGCAGACAGAATGAAGGTTTTTGAACTCTGGTCTTCCTGTTGAGACTATAGAGGTAAAACAGGTAATTGTTCAATGAAACTATGAAGTGTGCTGTTCCTGAGCTATGGTGAAAAATGATGCAACTGGAGAAATGAAGTTGCAAGTGTGTTAGGTTATAACTCTCCCTTCTATTATGAAAAGCGGAAAGATGGAAATTATATTTCTGTCTTTGGTGTGGTTACACAAAGGGCTTGATTTTCAGTTTTTCCTCATGGATTCTTGTTAAAGGGCATGTGGTGGTTCTGCAAAAGTGCAGTGCACTTAATTTGGTGGTTCTGTCTTTCTTACAGGATCCCTGTTGGCTTGAGTTTTGTCTGAGAGGGAGATGAATGATCGAGTTACTTACCTTGACATCTGTTCATTTGGCTCAGGATTTGACAACATTTTGTGATGGTGATTCCAGAGATTCTCCTTTGCCCTTTCTTTAGGTTGCCTTGAGTGTATATTGACTTTAATTTCACTGTGTTGTTGCGCTAAATGTGATTCATTAAGCATTTATTAATACTTCTTGGAAATGTCTTGTTACACATGAAAGTGAAGGTGATAAATTAGCCCTAGGGGACTCTTGAACCTCAGCCTGCAAGAATTAGATAGGAGGTGGCAGTAAGTGAAGACAGAAGCTTGACCTCTTCTTTCTGTGGTGTTTAAGAGTCAAAAAAAGCCAGAGAGTGAGCAAGCGTTGTCTGCTTCGTGTTTCTAAAGCTCTTGGCGGATGAGAAGGAGCTGTGGATTTAGTGGACCTGCTTAGTGAATTCTTGGCTTTGGTTTGGGAATCAAATAGTATTACTATAATGTGATTTTGTGGATGTTCTTTTTCTTTTCTGCTGTTCAGTGCTGGTTTTAACTAAATCAAAAGGAAAAGGAGGGGATGATCTGAGAAAATGTGATTAAAGTGTACAATGCTGCTATAATCTATGGGTTATTGATATGTCATTTGAGAACTTTTATGGAATACTGTATGTGCTTATGGCTTAAGCCATATACCCCAGGTCTTGAATTAGGCACAGATTACGCCTAACAGCAGTAATGCACTGAAATCCTTGTCAATAACTTCAGCATGCCTTATGTGGAAATTTCAGTTTTACTGGATTCCAGATTCATGGATTCTTTGTCCAGTCCTTGTACCTTTTTTTTTGTTAATTTTGCATGAACACATTCTTTTCTGTTCTTCCAAATTAAAACTGTCCTAGCTGGACTTCAGGAGGGAAGAAAAAAAAAAGTGTTTAGAAGACCAGAAATATAATGAATTTTTTTTTTAATACAAAACTTCACACTATAGAGTATGGCTGTCAAGAAGGTGAAGTTGCTTCCTATTATACCTTTATAAATTGAGAGGGAGACATATGCCTAAGCCTGCCCAGTGTAGTTGTCTTTATATGAATTAAATAAACAACAGCACAGAATGCCTAAGTGACAATATATCTTGTGGATCAACCAAAACAAAATGCTTTCCTAAGAATTATTGCTTCGAATTAGCCAGTGTGTAGGATGTCCTGATCTACAGCTGCACCTTGTTATGCCACACTTCTGCCATTCTCTTTTCTCTAGATAATTCTTAAATAAAGATTTGAGTTTGGCCTTGCTGTAAGGCATGAAGTGCTTTTTCAGTGGACTCGCTATGACACTCGTGGTTAGAAGTACCCTGTTTTTATTTTGTACGTGCTCCTGAAGTAAAGACTTGGGTTGTGCATGGTGTAGGTAAGTGTTTTGCAGGTTTCCACCATGACACAATCTCTGGGAGCTTTCTGGAGTAGCTGGCTTATGCCACCTGAAGCTTTATTTCTTTGTAGTGTGGATTTTTTTTAATTGTTTCTCAGACTTCCTAAATAACATACTTTTTATGTTTGGCTCTTCAGGTAAGACTGAAGGCTGTTTTTTGTGACATTGAGTGAGAGGTCTGCCAGCTACTTCATTGTTACAAGGTTTTGCTCTTTCTTGCACCCTGTGGGGTGCTTGGGCACTTTGTCATGTCCTTTTCCATCAGCCCATCATTTCTGGGATGCTACATAAGCTGGGCGTATTCCTATGTAATCAGACTTTATCTGAAGAGGCTGTTGAGGTTTGAAATCTCAGTGTGTCAAATTTTAGAAAGTCTTCTGAAGTTGATTTCTCTAGCTTTAGTTTTAGAGGAGGTGCATACTTGATATTTGAGGTGATGTGGAAGGCCTTATGTCTTTATTATTATTGTTGTTCAAGGGTTATTTCCAAATAATTGGTAAGGGGCAGTTTCTACAAGTTTTTGTGCAGATATAAAAACAAGTTTTTTGGGGAAAAAAATGATTGCTTTAAAAGGACAATCACAAAGCCATGGCATTTGGAGTAACCTAAGGAATGTTGCTTCTGTGTGTCTGTCTTCAAATACTGTTTGTAGTTCAATGCTTAGACCAGTGTCTTGGTGATGCCACAAAAATATATTCTGAAAATAGAAGTATATTTGTATCTGTTTTACATTTCATTATGGAGAAAGAGAAAAAAGCAAGAGTTTGGCTCTTGGATAACAAGCTGTCTCTGATGACAGTGAGCAATTCAAGGAGGAGAAGGAATGAAAGGTTATGAGATTTATTGTCTGAATGTGTAACTATAGGGGATGTCTATATAACATACTTACTGTTCTTTCTTAGTACTTGTAGCTTAATACAAAAGCCAGAATGCTGTTTCTTGAACTTCTCAAAGCAGCATAATTTAAAAAACAAAAGCCTAATCATCTGTTTATGGAAGGTGTCACATTGGCCACTGAATCATAAATTAACCAGTGTTAGATGTATGTTGATCACTACTTATATTGTGCATATAGTTTAAAGGCGCTTTGGAGGCTTAATTTGCATAACTAGTTATTCAAATGAAGTGTGGCTTACTTATGAATCCTGTCCCATTTAAGCAAGGTCACTCATGGCCACCAGGTTATCTGTTTTCTCAGTCACATTTTGTTTTAATTTGTTATTGAAAATTTTCTGGTTCTAGAAAAATTGAGAAGCTCAGAATAGTGTTGCCTTCCCTATAGAAATGAATTTTGAGATAAAATATAATATAAATGATATAAATAGTTTTTCTCTTTCTTTGGATTTTTCTGATTGCTTCCCCTGCTTGAGAGCTGACAGCTTGAAATATAATGTGTTTCAACATTTTTTTTTTTTCCAGGGGAAAATATTTTAGCCTCAGAAATCTGTATTGGTGACTTACCTGGATGTGTCTTTCATAAAAGATATGAAAGCAAATTAAAATACTGTGTTAGAGTTTGTGTTCTCAAGTCAGAGCCAAGAGGATGAAAATGCTCATGGGTAGCGTTTTCCACTTAGAAGGTCTGCCCAGCTGTGGATGATTTTAAAAAAGTGTATACATTATCTGCGTCTGCAATAGCTGAGTAAAAGAAATCTGTAGTTATGGAGAATTTTTGTCTGTCTGGGTTTTAACAGCATTTTTTTTACTGTCTGGATAAAGTTGACTATTACTTACCCATGTTCTAAACCTCAAGTTTGCAGGTGTTCAAGTGCTAGAAAGTGTATACTCAGAGTTACACATCTGGACTTATTTAGGCAAGCTGCACAGTGAGAGTTAGGGTGTGGCTAATACAGGCAAAACTATAGAGCAGCCTCCATAAATTGAACTTGAATAGTTTGCAAGTCTTTCCCTTTTACCTGCCCCTCAAACCTGTATGAACCTGGATTTTCGTCTCATCTAATCTGTCTTCAACACCCACCCCACCATGAGCCACAAAACCCCACTACACTCAATGTCAGCTGTGACTTTGGAATCTGTGCGCAGGAGGAGAAGGTTTTCTATGATGCTATTAAAAAGGTGTATTTTTCAATTGCAAGAGTCAGATGTGGCAACTACTAGAAGGAACCATGTACCCTGTAAAGAGTTGGGGAATATTCCTGGAGACTTTTTTTTGAACAGAGTAAATCAGCTCTTAAGGGAGCTCAGAACTTAGTTTCTGTGAACGTTGTCGCTAATGGTAAAATTGGGAGAAATGCACACACCCCAGCAAAAATTTAAGTGAGTGTTGGATGAGATTTGCAGTAAATAAACCATTATGTGCAGGTGTTCTGTAAGAGTTGAAGATAAATAACTGAAATGAGCTATGTAGCTTGCGTGCACAACCAGTCCATACCATTTGAACTTTGAATGGCATGCTTGACACTTAATAAAGTATATTAACAGTCTGCTGCTAGATCTTATTTGTCTAATAAACTTTGACAAACAAGTTCTACAGATGGTTAGTATTTTCAGAGGAATTGCTGTCTGTTCACAGCCCGTTGTGGCCAAAAATATGATACAGGTTGTGATTGATTTTCTCTCTGAAATGTTTTCATGGCTGGGGTCATTCAGTTCATTGTTACCACCACATCTGACTGCAACTGAAAAATGAAATGCTCAGCCAGGAAGGTTTTTAATTTAAATTTAAAGGGCAGAGAGTTGGCCATAGAGTTATCCTGGCTACTTTTGAACTTCTCTTCCTCTATCAAAGCAACAGAAAACAACATGTTTGTCAGGATTGGGGTGTGGTGATCCTTCTGCTTAAAGGAATCCTGGATAGTTGTGACAAAATCCCTGTGTTAGATGCTTGTTAATGCCAAGGTCATTCTGCTGTTTGCAAATTTTAGTGTTTTAAAGAGCCTTCAAGAGATTTGTGGCAGATGTGCTTGTAGTTCACAGAAGTGCTGACCTAGGCAGAAGTAATCTCTGACAAGGTCCTGGCTAGTTTATGCTGAAGCACGTACATGTGGAAGGGTGTGAGATATTGGGGGTTTCCACATATATATATATATGTGTGTGTATATAATATGTATGTATCTTATTATGTGCTTAAACACTTGGTTAACCAGTTTCTCCAGCTGTTTTTTTCCTTTCATTCTAATGGCTGTGTTATTGAATATCCTTCTGTTTCTGAAAAAAACCCCTGCTTTTTATGTAGTCTTTAACTCCTGATGTTAGATCTCGATACATAATTTTAAGGAGGAAAGTTTCAGCGTCACTAGGTATGGGACTGGAATTCGGCATACCTGGATTTGGCTTTGGTGGTGTTACTGAAGCACACCCTTAAGTCTGTGAACTCCAGCTTTTAATCTGAGAAAAGGTGGCAGTGGTACATAAGTGGTCTCTCTGAACGCATCTTGGAGTGTTTTACACAAGAAGCACCTCAGAGTAATCTTTTCCTATACACATGCTTTTTAAATAACCTGCTAATAAACCTGCTTTGTTTGACTCCATTGTATTACTCTCTCAATGACTGGTGTTTAATTAGAGGGAAATGAAGCTGCAAACTAACAGTATGGTAGGTAAAGTATCCCTGCAAAGGTAGGGTGGTGTGTATTTTATTAATCAAAATTGTATGCCTGATCAATTTTTGTGCACCTGAATCTTTGATCTTGCGTAACCACTTTCCATACCTTTTGCAGTCTTTATTTTACAATTTCTGCATGTTGTATCCTTCTCCTGTGTTGGTAGTATTTCTTCTCAGCTTGAAAGCTCATCTAGGCAGGGATCTTGTGTATTGTTTTTCCTTTTACCTGCTTGCTTTGTGTTGTGTTGTTTTTTTTTTTCCCCCCCCACTGTCTGAAGAACCAAGATTGCTAAAGGCTGGAATGTCTGTAGGTGGGTAATTAAAAACAGTGGTCAAGAGAGCTCTTGGAAACTTGTTGGGTTACTTCTTTAAGTAGGATGATGAGGCAGCAGCATTGAACGGAAGGAAAAAAAACACAAACCAAAAAAACAACTCCAAACCACGCTCCTATTTCTGTCAGTTTGAAGAGGCTGCCTGCTGTCCCCTTAGCATGTGGCTCCACTAACGTTGTCTGCTCATGACAGAATTGGTAAAACTGGAGAAGCTGCAATTTAGCCTGTGTTTGAGGATTGCTGCTTGATGTTCAGCATAGTGCACAATGGAGAGAAGATGAGCAGGTAGAAGTACTTCATGCTTGTGACCTCTGTTCCATATTATCTCTCAGCTTGCATGGTCCAAATTAAGGTCTTCATTGTTATCTGCATAAGATTTAAGTGATGTAGGATTCATTTAGTTTGGGGATTACCACCTTGACGCATCCAGCCCTTCTCCATCTTACTACAGTAATTACAGCTCATGGAAAATAACTCTGGTGTGGAACTCCTGGCATCTGGAGATAGAGCACATCTGGTGCTGGTCCTCAGGCAGAATTCAGCCAGCCCAAAGCTTATTGCATGTGGGGAATGATGCAAGGGACTTGTTTTCTCTGAACAATGGCTATGGGATCTTTGTAAGCATTGGCCTCTCGCCTGGTTATTCTGAGATGGTTTTTTTTTGGTTTGTTTTTTTTTTTTTTTCTTTTGTTCCTGAGGAAGTCTGTGTGCAATGAGGGAGGATGTGCAGTACTGTAAGTTCTCGATATAGCTGACTCAGTCCTCTAAGCCATACTTGCTCCTTGACACTGGTGCTCTTACATATGCAAAATGCATGTGTAAAAGCCACTGTGCCGATCTAGAAGGCAGTTAGTAGACACAGGTAAAGACTCTGGTGTGCTTTTCTGATTCCTAGGATTCTGTGGAGTCAATGTTGCAGGGACACAGAAGAAGGCTTTCTTTTTAAAGGAGATGTACTGCAGTGCCCAACTTTAAGGAATGTTCTTGGGACCTGGTAGTATCACCTTCCTTGTACAGATTATAAGGCTTTTGTAGGGTAACAAAACTTGCTTTATTTGAGATAGAATATGAATTCAAAGCCTAACAGCTATTCCACAATTATTTCCCCAAGGGTGCTTGTATTTTGGAGGGGTTTCCCCACAAAGACCTGTTCTGGAATACTTTATTATAGTCCTTTCTCACTCTTAGCCTTGGAGCTCATTCATACTGTAGGGATTGGGACTGTTTAACAGGCTTGTGTTACTGAATCTGAGCATCTGCTGGTCACATCTTGATATAAACTGATTCATTATCATGGTTGTTTATAACATGACACCTGTCCATATGCTTGTTGACAGCCTGCTAGGACCTTCTTGTCCACAAATGCTGGTTTCTGAGGTAGGATGCCTTCTTTTAGGCATTCTTTCTCTAACGTATTGCTGAGAGCCTATGACAACATTTCAGGTCGTGTGGCAAGAGTGTCTTCCAGACACATTTTTGGCCCTTGATTAGAAAAGAGCCAGAGGCAGGTGGGAGGACTTGTTTGAATGGACAACAGCAAAAGTAATGATTTACTTGGGAGCCCATGCTGCAGGACAGGTGCACTCAAACCACTGTACTAGTATCGGGTAGGGATTTGTTCTTTTAATTGTAAATTCTACTGTTCTTTTTTAATTACTACTAAATTCTCCAGCTGTTTAGTTCCCTAACCATTAATTGGGAGGAAGCTGCTTTACACATTCTTTCGTATGCTCATTTTGAGACTTCAGCAGCAGTTTTTTAATTTTATTTTTATAAATAAAATCTTGGTCTGTGTTGGAAACTAAAATGACTTCAGGTCTCTTTTCCCTGCTGTGTGACTGTCGTTGCTGTTGCAAACCACTGTGTTGACAGGAACTCATCATTGGTTCAGTAAAGCTTCATAGCAATTGAGAGACTATGTACCACGGCTAATGAAAAGCTTTTGCATGGTTTCTGGAGGCTTGGGCATCAACAGGCACGTGGAGAGATTGCAGGGATAAAAATATATCTTGTCAGCTGCTGTGCTCTGAATTACAGCTGCATGAAATGCTTTCTGCTTTATAAGTTGTCTGCCACTTTATTGTGAGGCAGAAGCAATATACTGAATTCTACAAAAACCTCCACATTTTCTTCAGGAACTAGAGGTTTTGGTAACTTTTATTTTTAAACTGAAGTGTTTGTATGCAAGAATAGAGCAGTCAAGCACAGTGGGAGATGGGTAAGCATTATGTGCACACACTTAGGATTGCAAAAAGAAACTTTAGCACCAGTTTGTTATTATAAAGTCTGAACTAACGTTGACTGTTTATAAAAAGGAATGGACTTTGCAGGGTTATTTTCCTATTTAAACATCAGCAGAACACTGGAAACGGATTACTGTGAGTATTTGAGTAAGTTGTGTTTGCTTAGTGTGGTTGGCAACATTTGTTTCAACGCAAGTTTAACTTTATAAGCTATCCAAGTTCAGTTTCAAAACTTCGTCCTTCATCAGGAAGGTAAGATGGCTGGAAAAAGAAAATCAGTGCTTTTTTGCAGTTATTGATATGTGGTCAGATCACTGTGGCCTGAAGTGAGTGTGTTTTATTATCTTTATTTAGGAAGACTTTGAAACATGGAATGGTAATTTATTCAAAGTCCGCTGATAAATATTGCTTATTCCTAAGAGGATAATTTTTGCTGGGATGTTCCCAAAACATTAACAACTAGATCAGTCTACAGCAGATAGCATTCTGTGCCTGTCTTTCTCCCACGTTGAGCTGAGCATGTGCCAAATGTACAACCAGACTGTTTTTGCTGGATATTATAGATCTTCCCACTTCAAGTCCACCTGTTGCACTGGCTTCAGCGATGCATCAGCAAAGCAGTAATGATTTCAAAATGCTTCCCAGTGTCTGAAATGGCATGAAACTTTCTAGGTCTTACAGCTGTAAATTCACATTAAAAAACAAGAATTCCTGAAACTTATCTGTTAGCAACCTCAAAGCACATCTTTCTATACAGTTGTAAAATTGGCACTAACAAAAAAGGCTTTATTTGAATAGTACATGAAAGTTTACATGCCAACCCCAAGTAGCCCCAAATTTGGTTTATCTGCAACTTACTGTTTAGATTTTAATTATTATTTTTTTTATTCCCCAGTGGCTGATTTGATACTTAAATTCAACTCAACAAGTGGTCTCTTGTTGCTTCTTAAAACCTGGAGAATTTGTTTTGTTTTGTTTTTTTTTTGTTTTTCTGATTGTTTTTGTTTTGGTTTGGGTTAGGTTTTTTTAAACAATATTTAGGCACAGGTCACTGCAAATGAGGATGCAACAGTGTCATGCCGTTCAGTGGATTTACTAATTTTAAATGTTCTCGAGTCTACTGGGAACCTTTTCGTAATCAAGGGTGTTGCTTCAAGCCGGAATGAAAAGGAATTTGTTTGCAACACCTGGTGTAGATTAGGAAGAGACTGTGTTTCAAAGGGAGTGTTTGTCCAGTGGTTTTAGTTTAAGCAGCATCCAGCTTCCATACCATGCCCCATCCAGTGACAGCACAAAAATGTGTGGACTGGGCTGAAAGTAACCTCCTTAGTTACCTTTTGTTTGTGAGATGTATTTTCCTTGCTCATTTGTTTTCTTAAATTTTATTTTTTCTCTTCTCTCCCCTCCTCTCTTTTCTTCTTTACTCCCCTCTCCCCACCATCGAACATGTTCTTAATAAATACCTACATCAGTGAGGAGAAAGAGAGAAAAGAGGCTGCTTTATGATACAGAGTAAAATATGATTTAAATCAATTTTTCTCTAGTCTAATAAAACTGTAATACTGCAAGATCAAGTATTTGATGGGTCTAACATATTCAGCTTTGAAGGAAGGATAATACCACATGTTTCCATGCAATTCAGATGTTACACAGCCTATGTTGTTCTCTGTGTTCTTTTTTGTTTTTTTAAAATAAATAAAATCTAAACTCAATGTATTATTTTTGCAAGTCTTTAATTGTGCTGCACCTCATTAGTGACAAGAATAGCATCTTGGAGAATCTTCTGAGCAACACAGAAATGGAGCATGTGCTCACATTTATAGTTTGATGTGATAGAGGGTTAATTGTATGCATTAACTGTTCTGCAGGAGTAGATAGATGTTTTCTCCCTTGATGTTGTGCTGTTCTGTGGTGTCCTTGGACAATTACTGCATGAGATGAAGTTCAGAAATGTTTGGTGTCATTTGATGTCAAGTCTAGTTACCTTATTAAGTGTATATATGTAAGTGTGTATGTATATGTATATATAAACATACTCTGCATTCTAGGGTTTTATAAAAGAAACAACATAATGCTGTAATCAGTGGAGCACATTCTTGAGAGGTTTTAGATGTCCTAACTTCCTCCAAGTAAAATATAAGAAAGTTGATGTTTTTTCACATGTTGATAACATAGAGGAAATAAAGTGCATCTCCTCGCTTCAGAGCTCCGTGGTGCAATTATCAAGAAGTAGTAGTGGATGAATGACAATGACTTCTACTTATTGGCTCCTCGGTGACTTTTATAAATGAGTTGGTGGTTTGAATCTCATTCCTGCTGAGTCGATAATGCGTATCGCACAGTGCTGCTGTACATTGCAAGTATTAGTCACAGCAAAGGAGACCAAAAAACCTGAACTGTCCTCAAAGTGAGTTACTTCCTGTCACCAAGTGAGGTCTGTTGATGGCAAGGTGACACGTATTGCCACTGGTAATTAATAGAAGACTGGCACAAGCAGGACGTTCTGCATTTTAGGTCCCCTTTTCAAAGGAGAAAGAAATCTTCATTTTTATTTGCATCTTCTTTAGTTAATTTCTGCACTAGATGAGCTTGATAAAGGAGTTATCTGTTTCCACTTTCTGCTACTTTTACTGTAACATTAAAATGCTTTCTGTAAGCAGAAAGTGAAAGTTGCCCTAATTCTGAGCAAGTATTTAGTTACAAAATGAGGTGCCTAAGTTTAGTATGGAAGTGAAGGGCTTCTGTCAACTATGCTTCAAGTTAGTGCTTGTTTGGTATGGGTTGTTTTTTTTTTTTGGTTGGTTGGCTTTTTTTTTGTTGTTTTTGAGGAGAAAGCTGTTTTTCATAAAAAGCAAGTACTTTTGTGGTCTAGTTTACATCTAGCTTTTAGAGAAGGTAGGTTTTTTTCTCTAACAATACTCTGATTGTTCGGCCTTCTCTTTCAGACAGTGCTTCAAACGCTACATGGATGCAGGCACCATGTTCAATTTTCTTGCAATTCACTAATGAAATTTAAGGTGTCTTCTGTTTGTTTGGTTGCTTTTTTTTAAATTATTCACATAAGGCTTACATTTGGGGCATTATATATTTTTTTAAGCAAGACTTACATCTGTAGTGTGTAGGAAAACCAGCCCTTCTCCTTTGCATGTAAATATGTGGGTTAAATTGGGATCATAAGCCCCTGTTGTAATTTAAGAGGGTAGATGTCTGCTTCTGTATTAGTCGTTATCATTCATACCTGGAGGGAGTTACTTAAATGCGCGTTGTAATTTCTTGCATGTATTTCATGTTTATTCTGCTGCAGAGTCTTGTTTGTAAGAAGTTAAAATGCAGATCTTTTCATCTGAAATGCCCCAGATGTTTTTCACACACAAAGGGAGAAGACTTCCTGCTCTGAAAGTCCTGGATCGTGTCTTCATTGCTGAAACAGGTGTAATTATTACATTGATATTGCAATCTTGACGTAAAAATCCTGATAGAGTCAGTGCAACTCCATGCAGCTGATTAAATCTCGGGTGAGGAGTGAAATAATGACACTGGCTTTTTATTTGATGTAAAAGTTCCCTTTTCTCTGCTGGCATTTTTACATTGAAATAGCTATCTCAGTGTAGCAATTACATATTTCTCTTTAGCAATGGAGACACCGCCAAATAGTACAAATGAAGGGTGGAGGAAAGGGATACAGTGCACAGGACAGGATAATCAGATCAATGACAGCCACGCATTGCTTGAGTTAGTGTTGTTTTAGTATAAACAAATGGACTTTGCTCTGCCGTCCATGATACTGCTTCCTTGTGTAATGCTAATCGGCTTGTACCCTTCCTTCTGCAGAAATAAGAGGTGGGTTTTGGACAAAATTAAAGAAATAAAAAAACCCATGGATGCGTTTTGTTGCCTGTGTTCTATAAGCAGTTTTAGCATTTTTATATTTTAATTTATATGTAGGGGAAAATGTCTGCATTCCTGTTTTTCTGTCTCCCCTTCCAGCAGTGTGCTGCTTATGTTTGTGGCCCTCTGATTTTGGAGATGAGCTCTGTGTATTTTGACTCCCAAAAAATGGCAGCTAGGATTTTCTTTGAACTGGCAGTGTGACATTTGTGTCTTTTTTTTTAATTTTTTCTTCTGTATTTGAACCGTTTGCACTGTAGCGTAGGCCCTGGAGTTATTTTGTTTGGCACTTAAATTCACTGAAATTGGAGCATAGAGAAGATGGAAAACATTCAGTCACACTTCTCTAGCTGTGTCCATCAGGAGTCCAGTTTCTTATTTGCAGTACATGTTGTTTAGGCTGCCAAAGGGATGGGAGAGTTGGAGTGGCTAAGATCGTTCCTAAACTGTTTGCTGTAGTAAAATGTATGCCTTTTTTTACTGCATTAAAATTTGTTTATAAGGTAGCTTGATGGTATAAAAAGGTTGTAAGTTTACTCTGGAAAGAAATACAGGTTATGGTTCTACTTAACACACTGAGTTCTTGTCTTGGCACTGCCATGGACCACATGTCTTGCCCATGGGCAAGACCCTTAATCCTGGTCTTCTGTGGGCTTCCTTTCATTCTTTGCCTTGTGTATCTAGACAGCAATTTCTTCAGGTATGACAGTCCTTCACAATGTGTCCACATTGTGTCTTTTAGGGTGCGAATCTCAATTCCGGCTTCTAGTTGTTACCATAATATGAATGACGACAGTTCGTATTGTGTAAAGCTTGTGTTGGGTTTTTTTTTCCCCCACGTAGTTCCTTTGTAGGGAATAGATTGACTTCCTTCTGATTTTGGACCCCTTTTATGATGAACTGAAACCTTTTTAGATGTTCATTTCCTTTCTTGTTTGGGATAGGCAGATATGCGTTGGGTTAAAACAATAATGAGGCTTGGCTGTTTGTACAGGTGGGGAAACCATGGGTAGAAGAAAACTGAATAATTAAATCTCAGAGTGAACTGGGAAGAAAAGAATAATACTTTTTTTTTGCTTCAACCTGCTGCTGAAGTTGAGGTGCACCATATTTTTCTAGTACCTCTTCCACTTTTGTGTTTTCTGTAAGGTGAGAGTATTTGACAACGTTGTGGCAGCTTCTCTTCCATATGCATTTCAGACAGTTAAGTTCGTATGCCAGTAGGATGTTATTGAGACTCACATGAAAATTTCAAGAGGTAAATAAGCCTAACTGGAAAAATAAAAGATGGCTGATAATTTGTTGTAGCTCTGCATGAACATATTTTGAAATCTGAAGTTTGTGAGTTTGTGGATGGCTAGGTCTACGCTTAGAGCATATGGTTAAGCAAACCTGTGCGTGCCACCGTATTTTTTTTTTTTTTAAGCACAGAACCACCTACAAAGTTCCTTCCCCTGAGCATCGCATGTACAAGACACAGCAGCACAGAGACAGTGCTCTGCAAGTCTGCAACCAGGCAATATTCTGGCTACAGCTGAGCAGGGCAAAGAAGTTGCCTTAGTACTTTTTTTTTTTTTTATCTACTTGCTTTTTAAATCCGAGATTCTTTTGACAGGATCAGCTTGAGGAAAGCAACTACGTGTGCAGTCACGCTGGCAGATTTCAGGGCACCAAAACATCAGTAAAATAGTAGGAGACTTGGGGATGGGGAGCAACATGCAACTGGGGGTGGGCAGGAACAGGGGTGGGGGGGATTCAACAGACTCAGCTTTAGGCAGAACAGAACACATCTGACCCAGCCCAATACAAATGGCATATTTAAATCAAGATCCCTCCTAACACAACGTAGCTGGAGCTCGATTTGCACAGAGTTTATGATTTGGCCTGGGGAGTATGTACTACACGCCGCCCTACCCTGGGAGTTTGAGGAACCCCTCCAGCTGCCCTGCCTTTTACAGTTTTACAACCTTCCCTCACTGCAGAGCATCACAGCTTCTTTAATACTGTTTTTAGTCTCCTTTTTGGGACCTTTATCCTCGATTACATATCACACTGTCTCATACATACATACGACACAATTCTGCAAACACTAGAATTCAACAGACACCAAGGAGAGTGACCAATTAATAAACATGAGATTGTACAGAGCAGTAATTAGTCATCTGCAAAACAACAGAACCAAAAATGTTAAACAGCTTCTATGTGACTCATCTTTTAAGGCCCCAAATTTCCATTCTCTCTCAGATTTTCCTCAGTTTTAAGTAATTACCGAGACTCAAAACCTTTTCCAGGAAAGCAAAGGAGGCATTCTGGGGCTGAATTCCAAAACACGTTTCCCTTCTTACACACACAAACTACCAGCCTATAAAAATAGGTACAAGGAGACTGATACAATCTGCTTTCTTTTGAATATTACCAAGAGCCTCTTTTATTGGGGAGGTTTGGAAGTGACAACTGTTTTTTCTGGAAATGTCCTTTAATTCCACATTTTGGAAGGACAAATAGCACAGATGATTTTTTAATGGTCCTTCTGCTAGGCTAGCATTTGTATTTTATTGCTTTCTGTTAGGGACCCTTTTGCACACTTAGATAAAGGAAGGAACAATTTTTGTCTCTGTTTATGATCTTCACTAATTTGTGATACAGCAGAATTATGAGTGAGCCACATGCACCTCCAATTTAAAAGGAAAATTATTTTATGGGGAAAACATAACTCAAGCTCTTCTGTCCAACAGTTACATACTACCAAATCTTAGATTGGTACTAAGAGTCCTTGGGACTATGTTGAAGTAAATATAGTCACCAGTGGAGACCTTACCAAAAATTTTTGGACCCAGGGATAAAAATGTATCACAGCTGCAGTTGATGGCTGCCAGGTAAATGATAATAGAATGTGGTCTACCCTCTAAAGCAAGAATATCATGAGTTAATGAGCAATATTTACTTACCTGCCTTACTCAGATCAATTCAAGCTAACCACATGTTTTGCAAGTATGTGAACTGCAAAGCCATTGAAGATAATGCTTGTGTTAATTTGCATTAACAGCAGAGTGCAGGCCTGCCCCAAAGAGTGTAGGATCCTATTCCATTATGTCCATAAAAATAATACACTGGTCACTGAAGACACATGAAGTCAATTTATCAAAACAGCTGTATTCAAAGGCATCGTGACACCTCTTTTAATTAACACTTCCCTTCAGACCTTGGAAGAGTTGAATTTTCAACTGAGTTTGTAATACACTATGGTCATTTTAACCCAAAAATAAAGCAAGTTAGATTATTTATTTTTTCTGACCCTTGGCAGACTTCTCATAAAACATGGAAGAAAAGTTAGTGAAATCCTGAACATGCTCTCGCTTCCAGCAAATCCACTATTTTTGAACAGATGTTTGAGAAAGCTTAATTATCAGAAGCGCTGTGTCTTTGTCTCCACAGTATTGAAAAACAGTTAGATTTATAAAATAATAATAATAAAGAAGAGAGCAGAAAATCTTCCTTTGTGTAGTTCCGTCAGGACAGACGTTCCAGATAACTTGCAGGACAAACACTGACTTTAGAGAGACAAAAGGAGCCATAGGGAATGAATTTAGTTTAATCAATGTTCTTGGCTAAAGCAGAATCATCTCCAGTAAGGGCTGATTTACAAAGCTTGGAGCAGATTACTGTATTTATGTGCTACATTAGAGGAGACAAATTAAGTATTATCAGTGATATAAATACAAGCACAATATTACAGATCTCATTTTCTTAAATAATCCTTTTCACTTCACCTTCTTTTTGCTCTCCTTCCTAACAAGCTCTCACAAAACCAAAATCTTGAATAATTGACTGGAAGACAGTCGCAAGGCTTGCACAAAAATCAGAAGTTCTGTCCGCAACTTGGCACTAAAAACTATCTCAACTTCACACCCTCTAAAGCCCAGTATCATGTGGCGGGTTCCCTTTAACAAGATGGTTTTATTTGGGAAAATTCTTAACTGTTAGAAGAAAACCACATTATATTGTGGAACCTACGTTTGAGTATTCCAGGTCTGACTTGACTACACTTTTGTTCCAACAAATAACACTTGCCAGCAGCTGAATCCAGCACATGCTATTTTTGAGTCATTTTCTGCATTTTACAAATGTGTTACATTTTCAAGGGTACATATCGTACGTTTGGTGGAGATAGAAGTAAAGTGTCTTTTTCCAGTTTTCTTAAGATTTGTGTCTTTTGGAGTTAATGTAACATCTGGAACTGAAACTAGAAACTGGAAACAATTCGGATCAGAAACAAGCATACCTTTGTCAAGCCTATATTTGTTCAAGTCCTGGAGAAAATTTGCAAGCCAATTTTTCCAAATGATGTAGAACCACTATTTTGCCCATTAAAAGTTTGGAACCACCATCACTGCATAATCTACCAGACAGCTGTCTGCCAAACCAAGGAGAAATAAAATAAACTGCAAAAAAACCCCAGTAAAGAGCCTTGCTCCCATTGGCATCCAGAATCTAAAAAGGAGACACTGCAGGGTTTTTTTCCATTCATGGATTGACCTGAACTGTTATTCGCAACAAAAGTCATGTTTAGATGTTCAAGGAAGTCAACCCTTTGTCTGTGTTCTTCTAAACCACTTTATGCAGAAGTTGGACAAATCTTGAGTTTCCTCTGCAGTTTTAAAACTACTGAGCATAACATGGGAGTGGGGGGAAATCCATGCCTACTGCGTTTAAAATAACAACAGCAAAATTATTACCACGTACTTTGCATCACAGAATGTGAAACATCCAAGTATGTTTTTTTCCTAGCACGTCCCCCATCCCTATTTTTAAGCACTGCCTTTGCACTTAGCCGTTTTGGCAAAGCCCAGTGGCAATACCACGTAAGAGACTACTTCAATGCCACTTCTGCTTATTCTAGAATCAGAAAATACCAGAACTCTCAATGGACAGGCCGTTTCCAATTTTTGTGGGTACAAGCAGAGTGCCGTATTAATTCTCACAAAGAAAACAGTCATGAGTCGGGTGACACATAGCTCCAGTGTGGTTTGAATACGGTAAACACTGTTATGGAATTGAAACTAGTGTCCTATGGTATTAGACAAAATACAAGTTTGTACTTTAAAGAATCCTTAATCAAAATATCAAACCTTCTCACTGGCAAGACAATGAAAGCATTTGGCATTACAGAATCAATGCAAAGAGGAGCGATGTTTGAACAGGGTGATCTGGTGGAATGGGAGTCAAATCCTCATCTGCCAAATTCCTTCCCAGTATTGCCACCCACGAACATCCATTCCTAACTCAGCTCTCTGGGTCCAACATAGAAACACAGTCCAATAAGGAATTCATGCACAATCCACCACCTTGCAAAGAGAGAGTAATGGGGTGGACTTTGCTAGCACCATGCACGTGAGTACCACTTCTCATATCAAGTTGAAGCCGTTCATTTCTTAAGTTCTGCATCAGAACAGGTTGATGCAAACGTGCTGTGTGAGCAGGCAATAAACAAATTTGTGTTTCACTTAACCAGCCAAGATATATAACAGGCTGAGGAGGGAGGGAAAGTATTTGTTCTTTAGTATCTGAACAACTATGGGTAACACAAGTCTGAGTTTTTAATTAGCAAATGCTTCGACTAGTGCCGCAGTAGTGATGCCGGTGTATTCTCGTAAAAGGGCCACAGACCTTCCCTTGACATGGATGTGCCTGCCATCAGCACATTTTTTGATTATATCTTCTCAGTGACTTCCTGAGTGACTTGCTCAGAACGTGGTCCTCAGAGACTTCTGAACTGAAGCTTCTAGCTGAGGTAGGGTCACTGCAGGCTTTTGCATGAGAGACACTATAAAGCAATACTCCTCTTCCCTCAGTGCAACAAATTTGTCATTAAAGATTGCCTGTACAGTTAGTTTTTTGGACCCAGGGTTACAAATTGTAAGTGCTTACAGCATCTCTCACTCTTACGGAGGGCAGCATAATGACCACAGCTTTGTATAGTTGGAGGAGGTGAGTTTCCGGTGCGGTAGTCTGTGATGGATCTGGAGAAGTTTGCTCATTATGCCTTGAGACAGCAGCTGGTGTGTGAGGCCTGTGACAGCCTTCCTTGTATCACACTGTTCTTAATTTATTGCAGAGGGGGTTTGGAGGCTGGCAGTGGTGCAGGTCAGTAGATCGCCCATGCATATATGATGGGTCTCCCTCTGCTATCCAGTTCCTCTGTTTGGACACAGTATTGGACTCAAACATCCCGGTGCAGACCTGTGAGGTGCTGCTGCCTAGTTGTTCTCGAAGAATGAGAAAGTTTTAACCTCCCTTGTTAAAACAGGGTTTACTGTCTGCCTTTAGACTGGGATTTTCAGTGGACCTTGGGAGCTTTGGCCATCATCACTGGAGTTTGATGGAAGTTGTCAGTTTAACCTCCCTTGGAGTTCAGTGCAGATTCTAATCTCCAGCCAGCACCGAACGCAAAAGTTGACTTTTAAGAGTGGAGGATGCTGAGCTTAACAGCCATTTTCGAAGTGCTAGTTTTCAAGGCTTGTGTTTGGTGTCTGTCTGGAGCCAAAATGCTCTAATCCTCAATAGACGGTATATTTGCATTTAAGCTGTTGCATGCATTGTGGTTCTTGAGTAGCAAATTGCAGCAGAATCCTCAGAAAAATAAGCAAATTGTTGCGAACAGTGTACTTCTGCTTTTGGGAAAATCCTAGTATATTTTAACCTCTGTAAAATGCTCCAGTGAGAACCTGAGGTCAGGAAGAGGTGGGGGTTCAGACTGCAGAGATATTATCTGTTTTGCATTAGCTGGTCAGGATTGCATGAGGCTGCAGTACTCACAACTGTTTGTCTGAACACCGGTTGTGCATTGCACAGGGAGAGATTGCCAAAAGCCAGTTTTGCAATAATGTCTAGAAATTTTCTCTAGCAAAACAGAGCACATGAAAATTGCCTTATGCTCTAGTGAATCTGTGTTCTCCTCTAAATACAATGGTTAAAGTGCTTGCGAGTCTTATCTAATGAGAATCTCAGCAACATGATGTAAGCGTCCCAAAATCACGGCTGGTATTCTGGCTTTTGTTTAGTTTTTCAGTGGATCTCTAAATATGTTCTGTTTGCTGCTTGGTGGTCTGTGTAGTGTTGGCGGCTCGCATGGACTTGGCTGGCTGTCCTCTTTTCCAGCTGCTAAACTGTGTTAAAAGAAAATGAAATATGCTGTTCCATGTAACCAATTTCAGTATTTGCTACAGGGGTATTAAGGACAGTCTGAGCCGCCTTGTGCACCAGGAGGGGAGTTAATGTGGTGTGCTTAATGGGTGGTCTGTGGGAAAAGACAGAAAAGTTTGAGGAACCCTCCTTTAAAATAATGTGTCCATAGAAAAGTGGTGTTGAACACATACAGCTTGCTTCCAGCCTCTGCAGAGATGGAAGTGCACTAAATTATGCACACTGGATCAAATCGTTTGGCTTTTCTGGTATGTGAAGATTTTTACTTGGAAGTAGGTAATATTACTAGAAACAGGACAAAACAATAATGAATAAGTTCAGAGTGTGCTTTTGGAGAGTTTTAAAACATTTTATTGCCATCCCAGACAATCTGAGCAAAACCTAAGTTTCATAATTTGTATAAAGCACCTTTGCTGGACGTCTTCAGTGGATGCTCTTCAGAGAAATCCTTTGGCATCTCTTGACTGAGGGAAATGAACTAATTCAGACCAATGGAGATGAAATGGTATATAATCAGTGCTATATTTTGCTGTTACTGCTAACATTGTTATTTAAAAACTGTAAGTTCCAAACAAAACCAACAGCCTGAAGTAAATCTCTTGTGTTCCTAAAACCCTGTCATTATTGGGGGGGAACCCTACACAAGCCAGAAAATATACAAGATCTTCAAAAAACTTACTGCTTGTTTATTTAAAAAAAATAAAAGGTAGCTAGCAGTTTATTAACAATATTTATTGTTAGTATCTGATAAAACTACTGCAGTCATCTGCTTCAGGAGAGCAACAGAAACAGGGAGAGTTTTTAAAACTGTTTTCTGTAAAACCAGGCAGAAACACAAGCAACCCCACACCCTTGTAATTAAGATTTTCAGTGAAATAGTATGGGGAGTTCAGTCCACTGAGCTCTTTTTTTTTTTTTGTCTTGGATTTCAAGGCAGGTGAAACTCTTCGCTGAGGCAGGAATTAATTGTACAAAAGCCGTACCTGGAGAGTGGCTATCCGACTGCTATTAAAAATCACCTGCTGCAAGCTGTTCTGCAGCTTCTGTAGGGTGCTCCAGTATCTTTAGAGCATGTTTCTCTCTTCATCATCTCTGCATTCCCTTCCCCAGCAATGAAAAACCCAAAGCCTCACCTGATCTAATTTCTTTAGTATGTCCTTTCTCCAGTGGCTAAGAATAAATGATCTTTAGCCTCTCATAAAAGTGTTTAATGGTTGGACTGTTGTTTACTCTTCTTTATCTTGCTGCCTTCCCAGCTCCTCTCCTAGATGAGAAGAATAAACTTCTTATGTTTTCTAAACCCACTTAAAACTTTTTTTTTAATACTTTTCTGTGGAGCCTTTGCAGCTTGCTGCTGCTAAACCAGATGTCCTTTAAATTGACATAATTTATTTACGTATCCACCCCAACACATTTGTGGCTAAAGCCACGTCACTTCTTGTGGGTACGTTGACGGTTGAACAACCTCACTTTTTACTATAGCCTGATGGCAAATAGATCACTGAGATCCTGGCTGTCTTACAGTATTCAGCAGTGATACTCAAGATAATACTTAGCACATATAAATAAAACTGACACCAAATTCGTTTCATAATATGGGATAGGATCATAGAACCATAGAATGGTTTGGGTTGGAAGGGATCTTAAAGATCATCTAGTTCCAACCCCCCTGCCATGGGCAGGGACACCTTTCCTCTAGACCAGGTTGCTCAAAGCCCCATCCAACCTGGCCTTGAACATTGCCAGAGAGGGGGCAGCCACAGCTTCTCTGGGCAACCTGTTCCAGTGTCTCACCACCCTCACAGGAAATAATTTCTTCCTGATATCTAATCTAAATCTACCCTCTTTCAGTTTAAAACTGTTACCCCTTGTCCTATCACTACAAGCCCTTGTAAAAAGTCCCTCTCCCGCTTTCCTGTCGGCCCCCTTCAGGTATTGGAAGGCTGCTATGAGGTCTTCTTGGAGCCTTCTCTTCTCCAGGCTGAAGAGCCCCAACTCTCTCAGCCGGTCTTCATAGGAGAGGTGCTTCAGCCCTCTGATCATCTCCATGGCCCTCTTCTGGACTCGCTCCAACAGCTCCATGTCCTTCTTATGTTGGACACCCCAGAGCTGGACGCAGTACTCCAGGTGGGGTCTCACGAGAGTGGAGAAGAGAGGGAGAATCACCTCTCTTGACCTGCTGGTCACGCTGCTTTTGATGCAGCCCAGGATACGGTTGGCTTTCTGGGCTGCGAGCGCACATTGTCCACTCATGTAGTTTTTCATCCACCATCACCCCCAAGTCCTTCTCCTCAGGGCTGCTCTCAATCCATTCTTCGCCCAGCCTGTGTTTGTGCTTGGGATTGCCCTGACCCACATGCAGGACCTTGCATTTGGCCTTGTTAAACTTCATGCAGTTCACATGGGCCCACTTCTTAAGCCTGTCAAGGTCTCTCTGGATGGCATCCCTTCCCTCCAGTGTGTCGACCGCACCACACAGCTTGGTGTCGTCGGCAAACTTGCTGAGGGCACACTCAGTTCCGCTGTCCATGTTGCCGAGAAAGCTGTTAAACGGCGCTGGTCCCAATACCGACCCCTGAGGAATGCACTCGTTGCTCGTCTCCACTTGGACACGGAGCTGTTGACTGCAATGTTTTGAGTGCGATCATCCAGCCAATTCCTTATTCACCGAGTGGTCCATCCGTCAAGTCCATGTCTCTCCAATTTAGAGACAAGGATGTCATGCGGGACAGTGTCAAATGCTTTGCACAAGTCCAGGTAGATGATATCAGTTGCTCTCCCCTAATCCACCAACGCTGTAACCCAAGGCCACCAAATTTATCAGGCATGATTTGCCCTTGGTGAAGCCATGTTGGCTGTCACCAATCACTCCTTGATTTCCGTGTGCCTCAGTATAATTTCCGGGAGGATCTGCTCCATGATCTTGCCAGGCACAGAGGTGAGACTGACTGACCTGTAGTTCCCCGGGTCTTTTTTTCCCTTTTTAAAAATGGGGGTTATGTTTCCCCTTTTCCAGTCAGTGGGAACTTCACCAGACTGCCACTACTTCTCAAAAATGATGGATAGTGGGTTAGCAACTTCATCAGCCAGTTCCCTCAGGACCCGTGGATGCACCTCATCAGCTCCAATGGACTTGTGCACCTTCAGGTTCCTTGGAAGGTCTTGAACCTGATCTTTTCCTACAGTGGGTGGTTCTTCATTCTCCCAGTCTATGCCTTTTCCTTCTGCAACTTGGGTGGTGTGGCTAGAGCACTTGCTGGTGAAGACTGAGGCAAAAAAAGTCACTGAGTACCTCAGCCTTCTCCATATCCCGGGTAACCAGGTCTCCCGTTTCCTTCCAGAGAGGGCCCACTTTTCCCCTAGTCTTCCTTTTATCACTGACATACCTATAGAAGCTTTTCTTGTTGCCTGTGACGTCCCTGGCCAGATTTAATTCTATCAGGGCTTTCAGGGCTTTAGCTTTCCTAAAATGGAAATGAATCCTCCTTACTTGATAACCACAACACTTTCTTTCCTGGTTGGGAAAGGGAAATTACTATCAGATGGATTGAGCCTGGAGGGTTAGAGAAATGGTATGGAATTTGGGGAAGGAGTATATTTTCCTCTTAAAGTAGTACTATAAACCAGCCATCACTGCATAGCTGTTCCTTCACAGCTCACTGACCCACACTCACTCCCTGATTCATAGAGAGGAGAAGTCTTAGCCATGTCAGGAATAAAAACTGAGTGCATCATGGCGCCTTCTGCTGGAAGATCTTCAAGTGCCTTGCTCAAGCATGAGTAGGCTTCATGGCTGTCCTTTGAGATAATTAACAGTAGAAGGAAGGGTTTGTTTGTAGCGGGTCGAATGATTTTTACAAATCACTGGGCTGAAGCACCTGCTCAAGTTCACTAAGGGGTTATGTGTGGGAGTGAAACCGAGGAGCCTTTCTTTTTAGTCCTGCGCTCTACAAACTGCTACCACCTACCTCTGTGTTCCAGCAAGAATATTTTGTAATTTAGTAATTACACTGGGAATTCACCTTATCGACCATAATGTGTTTTGAGGATGAAAGCAATAGCCCTCTATTCTTTGGAGGACTGAACCTGGCAAGTTTAAACTTGGGTTGAGTATGTGCAGTTAGTACAGGAAGATCAACATTTAATCTATCTTTTGAAGTTGTTGATTTCAGATTCTCTGCAGCGGCAGCAGCTGCCAGTAAAAAGGACCAGGGTCCAGAATGCAAAGCTTAGAGTATTTAAGAAATAAACTTTTTTTTCCTGGTAAATATGTAACAGTTGCATTAAAAGAATAAAATAAACTTATATGTGATTTGTACATGCCATATTCCCTTCTTGCCTAGCAAGGTGTCAGACTGTTTTTTAGTTGTGCCTCCTTTTAGGAGACAGATTTGGCCAAACTCTATCTTTCTCTTCCATGCCTGAATCTCTCTCCTTTTTACCTTCTTTCATGCATCTTTATGGCTCCAGTAGTGTCTGTGTGTCCTGACATGTGGGCTTCCTGCTGCCACCAGCTGCTGTCTCTCTCTCCTTGAGCTAAGCCATGAAAAATGGGGCTAACGCCCAAAAGGGTGACAGCATGTTGAATAACTTCCTTCCCTAAATGTTTGGAAGGAGCCTTATGCTACACATCAAAGGTCTAAGCCTCCTTATGCTCCAAAAGAGTTAGAGCTGGACAAAAGGGATCACTTTGTGCTGTAGAACCAGTTTCTCTGATTAATTTGTGGCTGCTAGGACCCTACCTGCATGGTCTTGTTTCTGCGTAGCAGCTATTTTTACGTATAGAAGGCTGATGCATGCTTACTCCATGTCCTGTCTTAGAGTTTCCATAAGACTGTACACCCTTGGGTGCAAAACTTTTGACACAATTGTTTTTTTCCATCTTGTGTGCCTGTGGCAGGGGTGGGGGGGGGTTGTTTTTGTTCCTGGGTAATGAACGTTTTTGCGGTTTGGGACATTGACCGCTGCAAGAATTATATGCTATTCTCTCTGTCCAGCAGTACAGATGGCTTAACCACAGAGGTCCCCTATGCATTTGTCCTGTTAAGAATTGGAATAATATTTAAAATATAAGTTGTTGCACATACTGTAATTTTGGATGGCTATTTTAGCTTGTATGCTTATTAAAATGAGATCTTCATTTTATGTTGTGTACCAGGCTCCCAAGATCCTTGGTCAGTTTTCTTAAAAGCGCAGTTAAACCTTTCCATGACCTTTAGCCTAGTTAACTTGTTTAAGAATTGTTAAGTAAGGCTTTTCTGTGCTATACATAGGATTTGTGTGTGTTCTGCACTTCTGGTGCTTTCAAGAGTAGGAATCATGCACATACCCCAGTATTCTCATGTCTTTCTATTTCGGCTTTAAGGGGAAGAAGACAAAATGTAGGCATGTCAACAAATATGAAGCGCTAGTATAAATATAACTTTTTAAAACTCTTGCTCAGATTGTCTTAGAACTGTTGCAGCTTTGCAGCTAACCAGCAACTGATGACAAGTGCTCTGTTGATGATAATTCATTATCATCTCAGTCTTAATATGTAAATGAGTTGAGGCCCATCAAACTGGTTTTCAGAACTATTACTGAAACTAATTACAAAGATCATATAGTGCAATTTTTGGTTGTTTGTCCCACGTCACTTTGCTGGGGCTAACAGTTGCCCCTGAAGCACTTCATAAAATTTAAGTGCTGTAGAGGGGATTAGTAAAATTAAAACAAAAAATGAAAGTTAATGGATGAATTCAGAAGCAACACACTGGCCTGTTGTGTTGGAAGGTAGTTACAGCTGGGCAGATGACAGTAGACTTGCCATACTTCTTGGAGCGTATATTTTTAACAGAGATGAATGGAAGGCAGAGAAAAAGAAAGGTTATTACTGCCTTTTTTATGTATGGTGAAGTGCAGAAGAGTCTGAGCCTCACTGCATTTAAAAAAATTATTTTTTGTATTGCTTATGAATGTGATAGAGATGGTAGTAAGGGAACTATGGTAGACGTGCTAAAACTGATAATGTTTATAGTGGTCAACCGAATGAATTATACATAAAGCGTACAAATCCTCCAGTCTTATGTCTGCACAAGACAGCTTGCCCGATGCAGCTAAAACAATTAAAATGCAGTAATTAAACACAGACAAGGAACAGGAGATTTGCCCAAGAGCATTCAGGAGATCAAGAGCAAAACTGGAAATTGAACCCATGCTTGATTCCTAACCAGCTTTATCAGGAGTGTTTCCTTTTCTCCAGTTAATGGACTGATGGGAAGCTCTGTTTTCACACTGTTGTGCAATAAGCCTCTGTGTAGATAGCTCCATTATCAAGTCAAGGGTGTGTTTTCCAATTAGCAAAAAAACACTGGAAAATTGATGGTTTTTTAAACAGAAATAATATGTCTTTCTAGAATGAAGTATTGTTGATCAAGTACTGCATGATCCAAATGAGATTGTAGAATTGCTGCAAGAAGTCTGTAACTTTCTACAGTTTGTGCTGTTAGCTCTTGAGAGTTCATTTGATAATTTGTGGGATTTCAGGTTCTTTTGTTGCTTTGTCAAAGGATTGTGAACTCCAGCTATGTACAGAGGTTTTAAATATTTCTTATTATGGAAAAATATGAACTGTTCTAAATTTACTGAAAAAGAATACAGCGCCTTTTTTTTTTTTGTGTAACTACATTAAAATGTTATCCTTTCAGTTGGGTGGTAATAGACTGGATATAAACAGTTTGTCCTCCACGCTCATCATTCATCCTGTGACTGTTATGTTACTGTTTCCCTTTTCAAGCAATTTGCAGTTGTCAGGATCATTGCTGATCAAAACAGAGCATAACACTAAGTGTTCCTTTGAGAGTCTTCTAACTTTCTAACCATGGAATAACTTCTTAAGCAAGGGATATTGCCTCTCTTGTTGTGTAACAGATAAGCTCATTTTAAGGTCAGTGGTAATCAAAGTTGTTGCTATTTTTTTTGTCTTCCCCCTCCCTCCATCCCTCTCCTCGAAATCTGCTGTTAGCTGCCCTTCCAGTTTGCCTTGTCAAGACTTCTGCAGTAAATACTTAAATGCACCAAGGATAAGAGTGTTCTCTGGACCTTCAAGCCCAGTTCAGGATTGAGAAGACAGCGTGGTTTGAAAGGAGAGTGGTCTACATGTTCTTGTGATTCTACATACATGTGGGATTCAAAATAAAACAACTTGCACTGTGTATCAGTGGGATGATCTTGAATCTCTAGGATGGTTTGTTGATGGCACAGCAAATCAGTTTTTTTGGTCAATGCCATTTGCTTTGTTGTTTTTTGAGCTTGCTTTGTTTCTCATTCTAATGCCTTAAAAACCTGTTGTTTATAATCACGCAGAGTATGAATGTGTCTTTTGAATTGCCGAACTGTTGAATTTAGTAATTCTATGAAACTAAATGCTATACATCTGTCCTTCTAGAAAGACATCTGCTTTCCTGGTTGCTTCTTTCGGATTTAGTTGCTTCTTTCGGGCTCAGTTCTGGGGCCGCTGCTGTTCAATATCTTTATAGATGATCTAGACGTAGGGATTGAGTGCACCCTCAGTAAATTTGCAGATGACACCAAGCTGGGTGGCAGTGTCGATCTGCTGGAGGGTAGGAAGGCCTTTCAGAGGGATTTGGACAGGTTAGATAGATGGGCCGAGACCAACGGCATGAGGTTCAACAAGAACAAGTGCCGGGTCTTACACTTCGGCCTCAACAACCCCATGCAGCTCTACAGGCTGGGGGAAGAGTGGTTAGAAAGCGGCCCGGTGGAAAGAGACCTGGGGGTGCTGATCGCCAGCCAGCTAAACATGAGCCAGCAGTGTGCCCAGGTGGCCAAGAAAGCCAATGGCATCCTGGCCTCTATTAGGAATAGTGTAGCCAGCTAGTCTAGGGAAGTGATCGTCCCTCTGTACTCGGCACTGGTGAGGCCGCACCTTGAGTACTGTGTTCAGTTCTGGGCCCCGCACTTCAAGAAAGATGTTGAGGTGTTGGAGCGAGTCCAGAGGAGGGCGACCAAGCTGGTGAAGGGTCTGGAGGGTCTGTCCTACAAGGAACGGCTGATGGAGCTGGGGTTGTTTAGCCTGGAGAAGAGGAGGCTCCGAGGTGACCTTATTGCAGTCTACAACTACCTGAAGGGAGGTTGTAGTGAAGTGGGAGTTGGCCTCTTCTCCCAGGCAACTAGCGATAGGACAAGAGGACACAGCCTCAAGCTTCGCCAGGGGAGGTTCAGGTTGGACATCAGGAAGAATTTCTTTACAGAAAGGGTTATTAGACATTGGAATGGGCTGCCCAGGGAGGTGGTGGAGTCACCATCTCTGAATGTGTTTAAGAAAAGACTGGACATGGCACTTAATGCCATGGTCTAGTTGACAGGGTGGTGTAGGGGCAGCGGTTGGACTCGATGATCCCAGAGGTCTCTTCCAACCTGATTGATTCTGTGATTCTGTGATTCTGTGATTTGCTGCTTATTAACTGGGAAAGTCGGAAATTTGAAAAGTTCTGTGAACTTTTCTCGGGACATCTTGGAGGTCCTATTTAGTCGAAGCTGCAGAGTTACCAGAGCTAGCTTTGCCTGCTAGTGAGCCATCACAGTCTGACCTGATGTGATAAATGCAAGGCCATGGAAACAGAGCATTTGATCGCTCTTCTGACTTTTGCATTATTTTTAAAGTTGGAGAGCCTGTGTGGCTTCAGCAGCATTCCAGACAAGAATCAGTCTTGAGAACCATTTACTTGTTTAGATCACTGTGGGTTTTTTTTTTTCCACACCGGTAATGCTGTAAAAGGGCTCTGCAACCATTTTTCATAAAATTTGGACTGAATTAATTAGACTGGTGGGGAAGAACAGAGAAGTGAATATGGTTTTCAAAATCGGAGTTCTGCCTTCTCACTTTTATTTTTTCCAAATGAAATTGAATACTCATTTGTTCTTAAAAGGGATAAACTCTGGCTGTTTTCAATAATCAGTTTACATCAGTGTATAAATGCAGTAAAATTTTAACACAATTGCAAGCAGGGCAGTTTGATTTCCCCAGTGGGTGTTCATAGCCAACACAATGTGGCTGCACTTCAGTCAGGATAACTCTGAAGCACAGAAGTGACAAAGAACACAGTGGCTAATGTGTTATCTGTATGCTGTTGCCCCACTGTGTGCATCAGCGGGGAAGAAATCTCTTGAAAGGGATGGGGAGCTGGGATAATATTGATACTGATTGGATTAGGCATTTTTCATGTCTGATCTTTAGGTAAGAAGATGTTGAGTTCCTCTGCTGTTGATTGGACTTGATATTTCAGGTTCCTTTTTTCCATTGTAGTAGCATTAATGATGGCTTCAGCATGGAAATGTCTAGATGAAAATCTGTCTATTCATATTCCTCAAAACACATTTTTGGGACTATATTTTTTAAAAATTTGTACATAGACTTTTTACGGCTTTGATCTTTGCCTGGGTATGGGGCTAGTTTTGTGAGGCAATGTGCATAGCTTGAGAAGTTCTCTGCCCCAGAGAACTTGTGACTTAAACGGAGCCCGCTAACATCAAACTTTCCAAGTGTTCAAATGCTTTGGTACAGTGCCATTTAAAATAGACATGGTTGTGGGGAACCAATGAGTTACAGAGAAAAGAACAAGTACTTTGCATTCTAGACATTTTTTCTTCTGTTTTCAATAACTAACCTGTCGGGCTTTCATGATACTATTCCTAGTGTTTTTAAAGATGACAGAGAGGAGGACTTGGCAAGTTAGGAAATGAGATAGGAGTGATACTGAGACTTCATTTCTTAACAAATAATTCTCCTCAAGCTGTATAAACTTTCTTGAGTTAAATATTGTAGAAAACAAAGATATTACATTTTCACTGAAACATTCATGATAACAATTGTCTGTGTCTTTGCTGTCCAAGATCCTCACTAAAACACCAGCTGATTTAAATTTTCCGTATTACTTTCATCAGCATAGACTTCCTCCAAAAAGAAAAATAAAGCCATCTCTTTCCTGACTTGGGGAAAAAAAGACCATGCAGAATAATAATAAAAAGGCTGAATTTTTATGCATGTTTTTAAGTTCATCTGAAGCTGAGTTGTAAGTTGTAACTGAGGTCCTTGGCCTGCACATAAATACATAAGCTGTTGTCAGAGATGTACTTCACTTTGGCCTGTGCAGTGGCACACACTCTCCAGTGAGCATGTAGCTGGAGCCAGAGTTCAGGAGAAAGGCAATAGCCTGTGGCAGGGCTGCCAGCATAGCAGACCTGCAACTCAGACCTCATATAAACTGTCGTCTTTAAAAGTGCAGGAGGAATTGAATCTGAAAGACAATATCAAGAGCTAACTCTCACATATTATATACAGTAACATGAATTTGAAACGAAAGGTATTTATATCACAGGCTTGAAGCCATAGAAGATGAAATAACATATCTGTTGTTGCTGCTCTGTTGTATGTGTTGTTCCTTGAGTTGAGTGGCAAGTGTTTGGACCTCTGCTGGATGCGCACTGGAAGCAGCGCATCAAGTGAAATGATTGTATATGAAGCTAGGAGTCAGCAGTTGACTGATGTAGAACTCCAGCAGCTGCCACTTGAGTTAGAAGAATTGGGGGGAGGAGTGGGAAGGGTCCTGGGGTTCACGGTGACAAACAGTAGGCGCAAATGAAAATAGCTCTTCATTTGATGACATAAGATCCCTAGCAGACTTTTGCAGCCAGAGGAGAAGCTGAGGGAGCTCCATTGCTTCCAGCATCTAGTGGCTTTTTCTGAAATACTGGCATTCTCCTTAGCTGCCAGTGGTGTTCACAGCTGTGTCTGGTATGGTGGCATCATTGTACTTGGCTGCTGGTTTCCCAGCCATATCTGCAGATAACTATTTTTCTTGCTTACTGCTGGATGAAGAAGAAAAACTGTACTTTTAGGAGAGAAATGAAGTGGTTTACTTGGCTATCAGTCTGGCTGGTATGGTTGGGAAGGAATGTTCTGCAGTCTGTCTACTTAACGTCCTCTTATGGAAGAAGCAGTTGGGCCAAATCATGCCTTTGTCTCTGTTTGAATCATGCCTCCTCCTCCCATGGTGGGTCCTTCAGAAGATCTTTACAATCTCCCTCTGCTAGAGTTTTGTAATATTCTGCGTGGGAAGTGGAGGGAGGAGTTGTAGGGCTCAGACCTTCACACCTTTCTCTCCCTCTCAGAGTGTGGAGGGACAGCCTCAATTGCAAGAACAGGTTTATCTCTCTCTTTGAGTATAATGGCAGATGAGATCTGGTATGACAGAAAAGTCATCTTGTCTATGCTAAAATCTCTGCCCGTGTTACTACTACTTCTGTATGTGTTACTGTCAGATCCAATGCAACGAGATTAATTTCCTTGCCTCTCATGAGTCTCTCTCCGAGCCACCTCCCTTCTTTCTGTCTGTAAATGCCAGTGTCATCTGCCAAGGTCACAGAATCGACTAAGTTGGAAGAGACCTCTGGGATCATCAAGTCCAATCTTTGACCTAACACCGCGGTGTCAACTAGACCGTGGCACTAAGTGCCACATCCAGTCTTTTCTTAAATACCTCCAGGGATGGTGACTCCACCACCTCCCCTGGGTAGCCCATTCCAATGCCTAATAACCCTTTCTGTGAAGAAATTTTTCCTAATGTCTAACCTGAATCTCCCCTGGTGAAGCTTGAGGCTATGTCCTCTAGTCCTGTCGCTAGTTGCCTGGGAGAAGAGGCTGACCCCCACCACGCTACAACCTCCTTTCAGGTAGTTGTAGAGAGCGATAAGGTCTCCCGTTAGCCTCCTTTTCTCCAGACTAAGCAATCCCAGTTCCCTCAGCTGCTCCTCATAGGACATACCCTCCAGACCCTTCACCAGCTTTGTTGCCCTTCTCTGGACTCGCTCGAGCACCTCAACGTCTTTCTTGAAGTGCGGGGCCCAGAACTGGACACAGTACTCAAGGTGTCGCCTCACCAGTGCCGAGTACAGAGGGACGATCACTTCCCTAGTCCTGCTGGCCATGCTATTCCTGATAGAAGCCAGGATACCATTGGCCTCCTTGGCCACCTGGGCACACTGCTGGCTCATTTTTAGCCATCTGTCCACCAATACCCCCAGGTCCTTTTCCACCAGGCCACTTTCCAACCACTCTTCCCCCAGCCTGTAGCGCTGTATGGGGTTGTTGTGGCTGAAGTGTAGGACCTGCCACTTGGCCTTGTTGAACTTCATACCATTGGTCTCGGCCCATCTATCTAACCTGTCCAGATCCCTCTGCAGAACCTTCCTACCCTCCAGCAGATCAACACTCCTGCCCAACTTGGTGTCATCTGCAAATTTACTGAGGGTGCACTCGATACCCTCATCCAGATCATCAATAAAGATAGTAAAGATATTAAGTCATGTCCTTGTCCAACTGAACCTTGCACACAAGAGATCTAGAACTTCCGCAGGTACTGCTGGAATATCTCTACGGCTGTCATTTTGATGTGTCTTTATGCTTCCCATCCCTTTTGCATCAATCATAGGTTAGCTCCCCTTTCAAAGCCTGTTCCCTGTCATTCAGTACTAGGACTCTGGCCTCCACCACCCGCTTAAAGCTTCAAACAGCAAGAACCTTTGTCCTTTTGCTCTGGCTGCCTCTTCCAGCTAACAGCAGTTCCCACAAACTTCCACAACGCACATCATTATCTTTCTTCAAACTCTTCCTTGAATTTCTCTCTCGTGGTGCAGGGGAGAAGACAGTAGTTCTGAACCTCCGTCACAGTCTTTGCCATCTAGGAGGGCAGTTGGTAGGAACATTTCAGGGTATTGTGTCTAGTAGTGTTAGCTTCCAGCCTGCTACTAAAAGGCATCAGAACTTGCCTTCTGTATGTTGTTACTACTTCAACTTGGTGAACCAAGCTTTTAAACCATCTAGACTTAATTTGTTTTAAACCTGGGTTTACGGATTCACAGAAGGTATTGTTGAAGGGCCTCAGTTTGAACTATTAACTATGTAGATGCTATCCATATCGTGTCGATACAGAACTGGGCCTGCTCTTCCCTCTGTCTGTTACTCCTTTGTTTGATGTTTGGAAGGAAGAAGTGTTTAGGTAGCGTGCATTTTTCTCTCACGTGAAACTTCCACGTTCCTTCTGCTGAACTGCCTGCCCTGCTGATCTGGGAAAAGAAATCCTTCTCTGCCATATTCGTACTCAGTGCTTTAACATCTGTAGATGCCACTAATACTAACATGTTTTTGTTTTTTTCTTCTGTAGCATCTCCGTTTCTGCTTTTTGCCAACCGGCGGGATGTTCGACTTGTGGATGCTGGAGGCATGAAGCTGGAGTCCACTGTGGTGGTCAGTGGTTTAGAGGATGCTGCTGCGGTTGACTTCCAGTATTCGCAAGGCATCGTTTTCTGGACAGATGTGAGTGAAGAAGCCATCAAGCAAACTTACATTAACCAAACTGGGAATGTGGTGCAGAATGTCATCATTTCTGGTCTGGTTTCCCCGGATGGCCTGGCATGTGATTGGATTGGGAAAAAACTTTACTGGACGGATTCAGAAACCAATAGGATAGAAGTAGCTAATCTCAATGGAACATCTAGAAAAGTCCTCTTCTGGCAAGACCTTGATCAGCCCAGGGCAATAGCTTTGGATCCTGCTCATGGGTAAATATTAATTTGACTTAAATGCTTAAGTGGATACAGTGGTGATTTATGTTGAGTTTTTAGTTCTGAAAAAGAAGCATAGCCTTTTGTTTCAGTTCACATTTTCCCAAGGTATTTTTCTCAAGATCTGTAGCTGAACATATGTTTGAGCTTAAATATTTTGTGGCAAGAAATGACAGCCCAGACATAGAGCCAAAAATAAAAATACAGCTGTTCTTAACATGCCAAGACAAATATGCAACCAGTATGATTGCCTAACTTATTCCATTGCACTTCTGTAATTAATTTTCCAAGCCTTTTTTATTGTTATTTTCTCAGTTATCTTGTTGGGTAAGTTAACTTTCATTTGCTATGTGATGTCTATGTAATGTATCTAGTCAGCAAGGTGCGTTAAATCTGCATGAGTTGAAACAAGAATTCTCACTTGCTAAGCTCTGGTAAACAGAATCAGGATATTTTTAAGTGGTGATGTTGAATAATCATGTTTGTGCCAGCAAGTAAAAGAATCCAGGTGAAACTGTGGACTCGCAATGCTGTAAGGTGACCAGTTTAGGAAGTAATAAGGGAGCAGGCTGGATGTGCTTGTAGTGTTCTTGAAAGTACTTGTATCTCTGTATGGTTCCTCCCTCCCTCTTCAATACTCCCCACCATTTCACATGTGCTATTTGCTATCACTGTGCTCAGATATTACTGATGTTGTGCAGTTTAGGCCCTGTATTCATTGCAGAGATGACAGAAGATCTGCTGTGCTAGATGAACCCTAGGGATAAGGGGAAAAGAGAAGTGAGGTGCACTTCTCTTGTGTGCACAAATCCACGCAAGTGAGGGGGTTTGCCACTAATCTGCTGCCATTTTCAAAGAGTTAATACAAAGGCTTAGGATAAACAACAAATATAAAGTAGTTTGTGGTTTATCCTGCACTGGGAGACGGTTTCTCTTGAGAAACCACCTTCTTCACGTGTGTGAGAAGTGACAATTGAAACTAAGCAACAGAGGGCAACATAGGATTGCCATGTCAGCAACTGCCATGCTACAGACTGGAGCTTTGTCAGATTGTTCTTGCAGTGGTTCCTGCATAAGGCTTCCCAGATGCATGTGAGGAGTTACGAGTACCTTTGTGATTAATACGTAAAGGATGTACAAGTACTAAATGAAACTGCGTGTACCCAAAGAAACTAAATCCTTAGTTTTGTTGACATGTCGAATGCTGGAGCTGCCTGTATTTTTCAGATAACTGATGGAAAGGTACAGCCATAATCAGTAAAAGGGAAAGTGGAGTGACTTTGTTCGACCAAAGGACTTTTCCAGAGGGGATCTTGTCCTTTTAATCCTGACTTCACTATGGCTGCCTTTAGGTGAAAGGAATTCTGTATGGCAAATCACTGTATGGAAGTATTTTAAATGAATTAACAGGAATCCTGTGTGAATCCTGATAGCAAGTAACCTATGCAGAATTAATTAATGCTGAAGACTAACTTTAGATCTAGAGTTCAGTAGTATAATTTAAACAGGGAATATGATGTTAACTTGAGTATTTTATAATGAGGTAGATCAGAGAGAGTGGAATGGCGCTTTCCATTAAATACCAGTGCCAGGTTGACACCTTGTAAGTGGATGCAGCTCCTTGCCTTTTGGCTATTTTCTTTAAAGTAGCTTAAATATTGATTGTGTCAATACATTTCATGCCATATTATGTACTTTTTGACTCCTCTATTTTCAAAAACTGAAGGGATTAACTGCGGAGTTCTGGGGTTCAGACTGGGTTTTCTGGGTTTAACTGGATTTCACTGGGGTTGTTGAATTGACCATACCTGAGCTGGCATCCTAACTCTGGTGGGGTTTGTAGAAATTATGTTCATGGAGGAGGAGAGCAAGGACCTTTGAATTGGTTTGCCTGGCTGAAGGAAAGCTGCAAGTTTCTTTCTACATTTCCTCCCTCAGTTCTTAAAATGTCTTACATGACGTGGTGTGGGCCTGTTGGGCCGTGGCAGTGCCAGCGGAGTGATGCAGAATCTGACTTCATTTATGGAGCAGTCTTCCCCTTTTGGAATAGCAGAGGCTTTGGGGAAGGAAATAAGATGCAAATTAGAAAACAGCAATAAATTGAGTACAAAGGATAAAGCTATTAATCATCAGTTTTGGCATTCTGCAGAATGGCCATTAGTTTAGAGGTTAAAACAAGTCTAATCAAGATCTGAACAGTGTTAGGGAAGCATGTGCCATAGCCCAGCCTAACCATCGCTTCAGGACAGCGGCGGCAGCAGCGAAAAGCGGCGGCAGCAGCGAAAGCGGCGTCAGCGACTTAAGGTTAGTGCGGGGGCGAGGGCGACATCGGGCTTAACCGGGCGGTTTTTCGTGCTCTGGGCCCCCCCTGAGCCCCCCGCGAGCATCAGCCCCGAGCTGCTTCCCTCTGACCCCGGACCCGGACCCGGAGGTTCCCGGCAACGAATCAGGAGAGGAGGGGGCGTAGCCGGAGGCACCGCGGGCGATTTAAACGTTCCACCCCCTGTTATCGTTGATAAAGAGCCCCCTGGAGGGCAGGGACTAGTCCCTGGCCAGAAGGGAGAGACTCAGCAGTGCCTGTGTGAGTCAGCAGTGACTGGGTGTGTCCCAGGGCAGGAGAGGCTGCAGTCGTTTGCAGCTCGTTGGGGAGGGCGCTGACTCCCTCCCAGTGCACAAGGCGAGGAAGGTGCCAAGGAGCTGTGAACCAGGGGTGGCACCAACAGGTATTTCCCAGCTCAGTGGAAGAACAATGGTATCTACCCGGTGGAAGAAGACCAAAATGGATGTGGGAACCCTGACAGAGCTCCCACGGAAGGAGGCGATGGTGCAGGTCGCAGGCTGCAGGGAATGCTACAGCGTCTCTGTGGTGTCAGGGGGCTGTGTGCGCTGTGAGCAGGTAGATGATCTGCTTGGCCGAGCGGCACAGCTGCAAAGCCAGGTTGAAAGGCTTCAAGCCGAAGTAGAAAGGCTTAGGAGCATTGGGGAGGCTGAAATGGAGATAGACCGGTGGAGCCAGGCTCTGCCCTCCCTGCAACAAAAATGGGAGCACCTGCCGGAGAGCTCCCAGGATCGAGGGACCCCTGTACTCTGCCCCTCTCAGGTGGAAAATGATAACCTAGAGGAGAGGAGTGAGTGGAGGCAAGTCTATGGCTGTGGCAAAAGGCGAGTGCCCTCCTTGCCTACCTTGCCTCCACAGGTGCCTCTGAGCAATAGATATGAAGCCCTAGTGGAATACAGCCCGTCCATTGGGGATGTGGTGGAGAGGCAACCTATATCAGAGGTCCCACCACAGTCAGAAAAACCTGACAGGCGTATAGCTACCTCCTCCACAAGGAAGAAGAGAAGAGTTTTAGTGGTTGGAGACTCCTTTCTAAAGGGATCTGAGGGCCCAATATGCAGAGCTGACCCCCATCACAGGGAGGTCTGCAGCCTGCCTAGAGCCCGAATCAGGGATATCACCAGGCAACTCCCCAACCTGGTGAAGGCCACAGACTACTACCCCCTGCTGATCTTCCAGACAGGTGGGGAAGAAGCTGCATCCCGTAGTCTGAGGGGGATGAAGAAAGACTACAAGGCCCTAGGACGGTTGGTGAAAGAGTCTGGGGCGCAAGTTGTTTTCTCCTCCCTCCTTCCATTTTCAGGTGATGATGTGGGATGGAACAGTAGGATTCTCGCTATTAACGCCTGGCTACGAGACTGGTGCTACAGGCAGGGCTTTGGGTTCTTTGATAATGGCTGGTTTTATAAGGCAACAGGCGTGACAGTGATACATGGGAAAGGTTTATGTCGTAGGGGCAAAAGGGTTCTGGGACAGGAATTAGCAGGGCTCATTCGGAGAGCTTTAAACTAGATTCGAAGGGGGATGGGGTGGTAGCTGGGCTTGCACCACTGGGGCAATGCTCTAGTGTTGAGGTAGACCAGGAGGCCCCCCATCCCCCTGGGGTGAAGTCAGGGGGTGAATCTGGGATGAAACCGCTGTGCCCAGCTCGCTCCCTGAAATGCCTGTACACCAATGCACGCAGCATGGGGAATAAGCAGGAGGAGTTAGAAATCCGTGTTCGGTCGGGGGGCTATGATCTAGTGGCAATTACAGAGACATGGTGGGACGCCTCGCATGACTGGAATGTGGTCATGGATGGCTATGTCCTGTTCAGGAAAGACAGGCCGCTAAGGAGAGGTGGTGGAGTTGCTCTTTATGTGAGTGAGCAGCTAGAATGTATTGAGTTCTGTCCAGAGGCGGATCAGGAGCGAGTTGAGAGTTTGTGGGTGCGAATTAAGGGGCAGGCTGGCAGGGGTGATACTGTTGTGGGTGTCTATTACAGGCCACCGGATCAGGATGAGGAGGGTGATGAGGCCTTCTACAGGCAGCTGAGAGCAGTCTCGCAATTACAGGGCCTGGTTGTTGTGGGGGATTTCAACTACCCTGATATTTGCTGGGAGGCCTACTCAGCCAGCCATCCTCAGTCCAGGAGGTTCCTCCAGTGCATTGATGATAACTTTCTGATGCAAATGGTGGATGAGCCAACTAGGAGAGGAGCGCTGCTGGATCTTATCCTCACTAACAAGGAGGGTCTGGTTGAAGAGGTGAAGGTTGAGGGCAGCCTTGGTTGTAGCGACCATGAGATGGTAGAGTTCAGGATCTCATGTGGCAGGAACAGAATAGCTAGCAGAATCACAACCCTGAACTTCAGGAGGGCCAACTTTGGCCTTTTCAAGCAATTGCTAGGGGAAATCCCATGGGACAGGGTACTAGAAGGTAAGGGGGCCCAAGATAGTTGGTTAGCGTTCAAGGACTGCTTCTTCCGAGCTCAAGATCAGAGCATCCCAGCAGGTAGGAAGTCAAGGAAGGGGACCAAGAGACCTGCATGGTTGAACAGGGAACTGCTGGGCAAACTCAAGTGGAAGAAGAAGGTGTACAGATCGTGGAAGGAGGGGCTGGCCACTTGGGAGGAATATAAGTCTGTTGTCAGAGGATGTAGGGAGGCAACTAGGAAAGCTAAGGCCTCCTTGGAATTAAACCTGGCAAGAGAGGTCAAGGACAACAGAAAGGGCTTCTTCAAATACATTGCTGCTAAAACCCACACTAGAGGCAATGTAGGCCCACTGATGAATGAGGTGGGGGTCCTGGAGACAGAGGATAAAAAGAAGGCGGAGTTACTGAATGCCTTCTTTGCCTCTGTCTATACTGTTGGAGGCTGTCCTGAGGAGCCCTGGACCTCTGCGGCCTCAGAAGAAGTCAGGATAGAGGAGGAATCTGTCTTGGTAGATGAGGGCTGGGTCAGGGACCAATTAAGCACTCTGGACGTCCATAAATCCATGGGCCCTGATGGGATGCACCCGCGGGTGCTGAGGGAGCTGGCGGAAGTCATTGCTAGGCCACTCTCCATCATCTTTGCTAAGTCGTGGGCAACGGGAGAGGTGCCTGAGGACTGGAGGAAAGCGAATGTCACTCCAGTCTTCAAAAAGGGCAGGAAGGAGGACCCGGGTAACTATAGACCGGTCAGCCTCACCTCCATCCCCGGAAAGGTGATGGAGCAACTTGTCCTTGGTGCTGTCTCTAGGCACATCAAGGATAGGGGGATCATTAGGGGCACTCAGCATGGCTTCACCAAGGGGAAGTCTTGCTCAACCAACTTGATAGCCTTTTATGAGGATGTTACCCGGTGGATAGATGATGGTAAAGCTGTGGATGTGGTCTATCTCGATTTCAGTAAAGCGTTTGACACGGTCTCCCACAGCATCCTCGCAGCTAAACTGGGGAAGTGTGGTCTGGATGATCGGGTAGTGAGGTGGATTGTAAACTGGCTGAAGGAAAGAAGCCAGAGAGTAGTGGTCAGCGGGACAGAGTCCAGTTGGAGGTCTGTGTCTAGCGGAGTTCCGCAAGGGTCGGTTCTGGGACCAGTTCTATTCAATATATTCATTAATGACTTGGATGAGGGATTAGAGTGTGCTGTCAGCAAGTTCGCTGATGACACAAAACTGGGAGGAGTGGCTGAGATGCCGGAAGGCTGCGCAGCCATTCAGAGAGATCTGGACAGGCTGGAGAGTTGGGCGGGGAGAAATTTAATGAAATATAACAAGGGCAAGTGTAGAGTCCTGCATCTGGGCAAGAACAACCCCATGTACCAGTACAAGTTGGGGACAGAGCTGTTGGAGACCAGCGTAGGAGAAAGGGACCTGGGGGTCCTAGTGGACAACAGGATGACCATGAGCCAGCAGTGTGCCCTTGTGGCCAAGAAGGCCAATGGCATCCTGGGGTGTATTAGAAGGGGTGTGGTCAGCAGATCGAGAGAGGTTCTCCTCCCTCTCTACTCTGCCCTGGTGAGGCCGCATCTGGAGTATTGTGTCCAGTTCTGGGCCCCTCAGTTCAAGAAGGACAGGGAACTGCTAGAGAGAGTCCAGCGCAGAGCCACGAAGATGATTAAGGGAGTGGAACATCTCCCTTATGAGGAGAGGCTGAGGGAGCTGGGTCTCTTTAGCTTAGAGAAGAGGAGACTGAGGGGTGACCTCATTAATGTTTATAAATATGTAAAGGGCAAGTGTCAAGAGGATGGAGCCAGGCTCTTCTCAGTGACATCCCTCGACAGGACAAGGGGCAATGGGTGCAAGCTGGAGCACAGGAGGTTCCACTTAAATTTGAGGAAAAACTTCTTTACTGTAAGGGTGACTGAACACTGGAACAGGCTGCCCAGAGAGGTTGTGGAGTCTCCTTCTCTGGAGACATTCAAAACCCGCCTGGACGCGTTCCTGTGTGATATGGTCTAGGCAATCCTGCCCCAGCAGGGGGATTGGACTAGATGATCTTTCGAGGTCCCTTCCAATCCCTAACATTCTGTGATTCTGTGATTCTGTGATTCAGTTTGCTTATGGCAAAGTAGCCAAAATCTGCAAGCAATGACAGTCATTGACCCAAGGTATATTTGACACTGAAGGAAAGAAAAGATTGGATGACTAAATATGACAAGTGGGATATTAGAAAATGGATTTAGAAGGGATGGCTATCAAGATTAGAAAGCTCTCAGTTCAGAGTCTAAAATTAAAAGCCTCGGATGTGCCTAGTTGTTAATCCAGTGTTTCCTCAGTATCACAGCAAAACCGTGAACCAAACCTAAAGCTGTTCTTATATAACTAACAACCGTGTTTATAGCAGCACTTGAATAAAACTGCAGTGGTGTTTACTGCTGATTCACCAGGACCTTGGTCCCATACAATGGTATGTCGTGTGCTTAAGGTTAAGCATGTTGGCTTTCTGTGTTGAAATCCTTGGGATCTGTATGCTGAAGCCTGATCTGTATGACCTGCAGTAGATTGAGGCTTTGAATATTTTGATTTAAATGACTGTGAATGGTGAAATGTTTTTAACAGTGTATCATCTGATCTTATCTCCTTTGGAATAGTTGAGAGGAGGGGGAATACTGAATAAAAACTTGGGACTGTTGCTAATACTGAAGAAGAAAAACATCAAACATGGTGTGGGTAAAGTTTATGCTTTTTTAGCAGCTCTTACTTTCACTCATGGCTACTCAGTTAAAATGCAGAAGATGCCCCAGTTTTGAGTGAAGCATGATTATTGCTGCCTTGAAAGCTAGATACTATTTTATATCCTGTGTGTCTCTATTTAGTAATTAATTTCAAGTATAAAATTATTTTGAAGCTTTTGGTTAATTTTTTGAAACACTGTAATGAGGATGAATGTATGAGTAGCACAGTTGTTTTCTTAGAATGTAAGAAAAGTACTCAACCATAAAATTGGTTACGAGTCATATCCAGTATCTTGGTATGGCTGTAATTTCTGGGAGTTGAAAAGCTTTTGATATGTTTTGTGGCCAAATAGCTGCAAATAGCCTCATGCATGAGAAACTTGAAGTTCTTGCGGGAAGTGTTATTTACTCTGATTTTCAGATGGATGCCCTTGATGGTGACAGCCTTTCCATAAATGTTTCATGAGTGTCTTTTGCTTATTTCTCCCTTTTCCTGCTCATAGATTCAACTAAAGGGCATAAGTTGTTCAAAGACCTTTTGCTTCATTTCAGAGCAGAGCTGCCTTTTCAGAGATGGCAGAAAAAAGTGATTTACTCCCCCCTCCCCGCCCCGCAACTGGAATTGTATGGGGAAGAGGTAGACATGTGTAGACTTCCTTAATAACCCCATTGAACTCACTCCTGTTAGCACTCTTTTTTTTTGCTACAAGTTCTGTGATTCCTCATATCCTGCATCCTGGAGACTGAGGCTTCTTTGCCCTGTACACATTTAGTCGTCTTAAGTAGTTTGGAAATCATGGTATTCTTATCTTTTTAGTTTCTACACCATTTCCTAAGGGAACAGAAGGAACAACAGGATGGCTTTGGTTGTCTCAGTGCCAGTGTGTGTTGCATTGGTTTCTCAGGTAAAGTCAGGAATGTAGCTTTGGCCTTGTAGCTTTGGCTCTGGGACCAAAGAGATCGTGGAAGCCAGGATTCTCTTTGATTAGAGTACTCGATCAGTGCAGTTTGGAGAGACAGTGTGGAAATCATGGCATATATGACGTGTTGGTCTGGCTTGGACTGGCACCATTCTGGTTGTCATGAATGGGTGGCTTTGGTTTAAGTCAAATCATGTTTCTAATTTTTTCATGTAAAATTGAGCAATATAATTGCTTATAAAGGATAAGCTGAAGTAAGAATTTTTCCACATAACCTGTTGAATGTGTACTTAAACAGGGTTTTGTTTGTTAAATTGAGTTTAAAATGATAAGCATGCAAATGAACATGCTTAGATTGAGTGCCTTGACAACATTATTGTCTGTCATTTGAGTGTAGTTTTTCCCAAACATTGAGTTAAACTGCATCAGCACACTGAAATAGATAAAATGCATTGGCTTGAGCTAAATGTTTAAGGTCAGTTCTGAGATCTGTGGGTAAGACAGCAACCAACACCTTACTTGCACAATTGAATTACTGTTGTTCAATATGTTTACTGGACCTCTGTCCTCCGTTAAGACAGTACAACGTGTAGACATAATTTCTTGGACTGTTCTGACATGCTTTAATCCAGTGTTCCTTATGGAGAAAGGAGGAAATCTAGGCTTAACTTTAGGTAGAGGTAGTTAAGTCAGAGGTTAAGTCGTGACTGGGTCTATTTGTAAACAGCAGAGGGTAGGAGGTATCTCACAAGCTGATGGAGAGAGAGTTCAACAGTTCATTCTGCACCTTTTTTATAGGAGGTTCTCCTGACTTTTGAGTTGCTGCAGTGTGTCTTAAAATGTGTCTAATGTAGTGAGATTTGGACTGTTTTTCCCTTTCCTAAAATAAGTCATATTTTTTGAAAGAAGAAGAGGACCTGGGGTCAGTGAACTGAATATGAGCCAGCAATATGCCCTTGCTGCAAAGAAAGCCAACAGCACCCTGGACTTCATTAGGAGTGTTGCCATGAGATCGAGGGAGGTGAGCCTTCCCCTCTACTCAGTGCTGGTGAGGCCACTCCTGGACTACTGTGTCCAGTTCTGTGTTCCTCAGGACAAGAGAGATGTGAACATGCTAGTGTGAGCCTAACAAAGGGCCACAAAGATGATTAAGGGATAGGAGCATCCACCATAGAAGGTGGGGTTGATTGAGCTGGGATTGTTTACCCTGGAAAAGGGAAGGCTCAGGGAATCTTATCAATGTGTATAAATATGTGATGTGAGGGAGTAGGGACAATGGAGCCACACTTCTCAGTGGTATCCAGTGAAAGGACTAGAGGCAGTAGGCACAAACTGAAACAGAGGAAGTTCTACTTAAGTGAAAGAAAATGCTTGCTGCCTGAGAGGATGATTAATCACTGGAACAGGTTGCCCAGAGAGGTTGTGGAGTCTCCAACCTTAGAGGAGCTCAGAACCTGAATGGACGCGTTCCTGGGTAACCTGCTCTGGTTGACCCTGCTTTGAGTGGTGGAGTTGTAGTAGACAATCTCCAAAGGTCCCTTCCAGCTTCCCTAGAGTGGTGATATAATGCTGAGTTTCTTGTGAAGTGCTTTCAATATGAAATTATTTCTTTATGTCTAATATTTCTTCATCTCTCCTCAGAAATGTCCGGGAAGAAAAAGTTATACTGTGTTATCTCTCGTACGTTATCTAGTGACCATGAGGAGCAGTTATGAGGGCTCATTTTATCTTCTTATAGTTGTTTTTCAGTTGACTTTTTGCATATGAATGTGCTGGACATTCTTTTAGAGGGGAAAGTACATAACACACAAAGCATGTGCAACTCCTTTTTTTTCCCAGGTAATCCTACCAGTGCAGTTTCTTTTCCTCAATGTGTCAGAGGTATTTGCAGTAATACCTGCATTCCAAGTTGAAAATTCTTTTCCAAACGCCCCTGAGTATTGTTGCAAGTTCTCCTTACTGCTACCCTCCTTCTCTATCTTAATGTGTTTGGAAATCTTCTTGACTCCCTCTGAGGATTCTTCAGCTTCATGGTGTCATGTAACCTGAGTTTTTAACAGGCTGTTGAAGCTGTATTGAACGTGTGCTTGTTTACTTTTGAGAAATCACTAGGGTGTCTTACTCCTTTCTATATGGGTGAGCAGGGAAAGATGTGCTCTTTCCTTGCAAGCACTTTGTTGCAATAATACTTGGGCATCCATCAGTTGACAGACAATTATGTTTTTCCTCTTTGTTCTCAGTTGCCAAATAGTATACTGTATATATATTTAATGTATATATTTTAGAAGAATAAACCTGTCAGAGTAAAAGACATTGTAGGAGGACAAGTGGAGAAGGATGGTTCTCGGGGATTTTGTTTGCTTTGCTTTAAATACATGTATTTGAATACAGTATGATTACTTGTGATGGTTACCTGCCGTGGCATATTTTTGGCTTTGATGTAATGTTTTTTGTCAAGAACATCCACGTCTCAAAGTTCAGTGCTTGCAAAAAAAGAGAGGTAATCTGAGTAAGTAATTTGCAGCTTAATGCTATGCAAGACAGCCATTCTTTTCCCTTCTGTAAACAATTGGTGCTATTTCATTTCACAGTTGAGTTTTTATAACTTTAAAGGTAGGATGGGGGAAGTGAGTTTTAAATGTGCAGGAATCTAAACTTCATAGCAATTTCCTGTAAACTCCTGTTTTGTGCCCTGGGCTTGTATAAGTTCAAGAACATTGTTGAAATTGGAGAAGTTTGTGCTGATTTACATCATCTGTACAACTGGCCCCTTTTGTGTAAGCAGGTTATGTAAGTTTTGGCAACCGTACTGCATTTCAGGAGGTGGAAAAAGCATTTGGGCAGTGTTGGCCGCTTTTTATTATGTCTGTGATACCTTCCAGCTCAGATGGCTGATCAGCTGCTGTTTGAGGGCATGGCTGTGATTTTTAATCTTTGCAAAAATTATGACAAGGGAGATGAAGTGCCAGGAAATAAGAAATGACCTGCAGCTTTAAAACTGAGGGGGAGTATGGTCTTCATCCTGTTTTTGCTTCTGCACCTGGAATTCTAAAATGAGTGAAGCAAGCAAAAAAAAAAAAAAAAAGAGACTGCTGGGGTGCAGTTTACCAACTTTAAAATCTGTTTGTTTTTGCAAGGTGGCTTTCAGTCCCATTCTTCTGATAGTAGTGAAGCACCATTTAATCCTGGATTCAATATGGCAATTAAATATGTGCCAAAACCCAGTGACTTGCTGACTGCAGTTGAACTGCATTTGTTTAATTGCCTTCTGACTAGAAAGCTTGGTAGCAAAGCTTGCAGCTACTGTGCTTACTGATAGAGCAGTAACTGAATTTTATGAACTCTGTTGAGTCCAGTACTTCTGGCTACTGGATGATGGACTGGATGGACTGTTACTGGTTGTGAGTTCAGAAAGAAGTATACACTTACATCTTCTCCCTGATGAAGCTTTGGCTTTTGCTCTGCATTGTTCCTGCTGATTCCTTTGGTGTAGCAAAGCACAATTCAGTTTAGGGACAGAATTGGTGCAATTGTTGCAAAATTATTATTAGCTGTTAATCTCTTCTCCCCCCTCCCCCTTCCTTTTTGCCTTGAATGTCTGGAGTTAAAGGTTAAAACCCAATAAGGGAAAAGACGAAGCATCTCTGAGGAACTGAATAAAGTAACCCAAGAGTTAGTCCCGGGGCTGCTTTTCGTGCAGTGCTTCTCTAGTGCAGTGTGGTTGGGTATTTTTAAGAGTATTGATTTGTGATAGCTGCTTAGTGAAATTTGCTCACAATGGCTTTTTTTTTTTTTTAATCAGCTCGTTAGGAATTGATGTTTTCATTTTCTTTCGTAGCCTCAGTGCTGTTGCACTTTTATTGACCTATTGCAATCCAGGTGGGATACAAAACTCCTTGGATGCCAAATCTCAGTCCTGAAAACGTGATTGATCTAATGTGTACTAAGATACCAAATACTAGTTTTGATATTTTTAGCTCCTTACAGTTGTTATGGTATGCCCTGTCACAGGGATATTTAAAACTGTGTTGTTTAGACTTGAAGACACCACCACTAACAACAAAATCAACCAAACAAAAAACTACCCAAATACGTGCATTAGGCTCTTCATTGTTATTCAGTGTATATCTTTTCAACAGGCTTCCAAAACAGGGAACAGTTAATAGCACAGGTAGTACTAGACTGAGGTTCTTTGCATATTCTACTGAATTTTCCTGAAACTTTATCTGGGCTAAATATCCAATTTTTCATAGTGAGATGAAAACAATAGAGATTGTTAATGTACTGGACATCAGCAAAAGAGGTTATATTTGAAAAACAAAAAAAAATCAGTCCTGAACTGTCAGCTGTCCCAGAAACATTGATGATATCTAGACTGTTTCAAAGTGCTTGGTTTTTGTTGAGTTCAGTAAGAAATGTGGACTATTGAGCACGTTTTTTAAAAAAAGCCTTTTTTTTTTTTTCTTCTGCAGAAGTAATATGTAGGTTACTACTCCAGGCTCCCTAATTAGGTAATCTTAACCGGTTTAAACTCCATTAATTAAGGTTAATTTAAATCAGGTTCCTCACATACAAACTATTATGGTGCATAGACTGATTTTTTTTCTCTGAGAAGCCACTTCGAGCTTTTTGCCTTGTTCTCCTCCTGCCCGTAAAGCCCCAACCAAAAGTATCTGCTGTTTGTGTAAGAATTGATCCTGTGTCCTGGGGGCATTTGGAGGATGCAAAGTGTAAGACATAATGGCTTACACGTACTACTGGACATTACTAAAATACTTTCTCCACTGTTTTTCCTGTATGGCTCTTTCTCTGATGAACCCAGCTAATGCAAGCAGATTTCAATTGTTTTGACAGCAGACTTATTTTCTTAAACAGATCCATGGATTATTTCAAGGATAGGTATAAAGCCTTTGGCTTTCTCTTGATAACTAGTCACATCAAGGAAGCTTCCCCCGCCCCGCTCCCAAAATTTTTATCTTGTGTTGTTACTGTTCTAGTTGAGTTTGCAGTGCTGCTTTAACTAAGCTTGTGTCATTCTTTCCATAATAACCGTGGATTTTTTTTTTTCTCTAGGATTTATAACTTGCCCCAAAAATTTCTGTCTTCAGCTGGATCTCAGTGTAGGGTGTCTCAGCCAGGACGCTATTTGTACTTAATTTGCTTTGAACTACCTGTGTCATTCAAAATAGAGGAGAGTGAAAACAAGGAAAGCTTGACACTTAGTGCATTCTTGAAAATCCCACATGGGCATGACATTTTATGGCCTATTAGAGTCTAACATCCAGTGCTGTGGTGTGCCTTGTGTTGACCAAAAAAATGTCAAAACAGCCTAGATGTTACGGTGGGAGAAGAGGAATGAAGAGGACTGCCCTAGCTAATTGTGGAGCCCAAAGCCCTAATTTGTGAGTAACTTATCTAGGGGGAGTTGGAGATGAATACCTCTTTCTCTGGGGAAGGTGGCTTCAGCTGTGTGGCTGCTGCCTTTATTGTTCCTTCTGTTTAAGGAATTACAGGGCCTGGTTGTCATGGGGGATTTCAACTACCCTGATATTTGCTGGGAGGCCTACTCAGCCAGCCATCCTCAGTCCAGGAGGTTCCTCCAGTGCATTGATGATAACTTTCTGATGCAAATGGTGGATGAGCCAACTAGGAGAGGAGCGCTGCTGGATCTTATCCTCACTAACAAGGAGGGTCTGGTTGAAGAGGTGATGGTTGAGGGCAGCCTTGGTTGTAGTGACCATGAGACGGTAGAGTTCAGGATCTCATGTGGCAGGAACAGAATAGCTAGCAGAATCGCAACCCTGGACTTCAGGAGGGCCAACTTTGGCCTTTTCAAGCAATTGCTAGGGGAAATCCCATGGGACAAGGTACTAGAAGGTAGGGGGGCCCAAGATAGTTGGTTAGCATTCAAGGACTGCTTCTTCCGAGCTCAAGATCAGAGCATCCCAGCAGGTAGGAAGTCAAGGAAGGGTACCAGGAGACCTGCATGGTTAAACAGGGAACTGCTGGGCAAACTCAAGTGGAAGAAGAGGGTGTACAGATCATGGAAGGAGGGGCTGGCCACTTGGGAGGAATATAAGTCTGTTGTCAGAGGATGTAGGGAGGCAACTAGGAAAGCTAAGGCCTCCTTGGAATTAAACCTTGCAAGAGAGGTCAAGGACAACAGAAAGGGCTTCTTCAAATACATTGCAGGTAAAACCAACACTAGAGGCAGTGTAGGCCCACTGATGAATGAGGTGGGGGCCCTGGAGACAGAGGATAAAAAGAAGGCGGAGTTACTGAATGCCTTCTTTGCCTCTGTCTATACTGTTGGAGGCTGTCCTGAGGAGCCCCGGACCCCTGAGGCCCCAGAAGAAGTCAGGATAGAGGAGGAATCTGTCTTGGTAGATGAGGGCTGAGTCAGGGACCAGTTAAGCACTCTGGACGTCCATAAATCCATGGGCCCTGATGGGATGCACCCGCGGGTGCTGAGGGAGCTGGCGGAAGTCATTGCTAGGCCACTCTCCATCATCTTTGCTAAGTCGTGGGCAATGGGCGAGGTGCCTGAGGACTGGAGGAAAGCGAATGTCACTCCAGTCTTCAAAAAGGGCAAGAAGGAGGACCCGGGTAACTATAGACCGGTCAGCCTCACCTCCATCCCTGGAAAGGTGATGGAACAACTTGTTCTTGATGCTGTCTCTAGGCACATCAAGGATAGGGGGATCATTAGGGGCACTCAGCATGGCTTCACCAAGGGGAAGTCATGCTTAACCAACTTGATAGCCTTTTATGAGGATGTTACCCGGTGGATAGATGATGGTAAAGCTGTGGATGTGGTCTATCTCGATTTCAGTAAAGCGTTTGACACGGTCTCCCACAGCATCCTCGCAGCTAAACTGAGGAAGTGCGGTCTGGATGATCGGGTAGTGAGGTGGATTGTGAACTGGCTGAAGGAAAGAAGCCAGAGAGTGGTGGTCAATGGGACAGAGTCCAGTTGGAGGTCTGTGTCTAGCGGAGTCCCTCAAGGGTCGGTACTGGGACCAGTACTATTCAATATATTCATTAATGACTTGGGTGAGGGAATAGAGTGCACTGTCAGCAAGTTCGCTGATGACACAAAACTGGGAGGAGTGGCTGACGCGCCAGAAGGCTGTGCAGCCATTCAGAGAGACCTGGACAGGCTGGAGAGTTGGGCAGGGAGAAATTTAATGAAATATACCAAGGGCAAGTATAGAGTCCTGCATCTGGGCAAGAACAACCCCATGTACCAGTACAAGTTGGGGACAGACCTGTTGGAGAGCAGCATAGGGGAAAGGGACCTGGGGGTCCTAGTGGACAGCAGGATGACCATGAGCCAGCAGTGTGCCCTTGTGGCCAAGAAGGCCAATGGCATCCTGGGGTGTATTAGAACGGGTGTGGTTAGCAGGTCGAGAGAAGTTCTCCTCCCCCTCTACTCTGCCCTGGTGAGGCCGCATCTGGAATATTGTGTCCAGTTCTGGGCCCCTCAGTTCAAGAAGGACAGGGAACTGCTAGAGAGAGTCCAGCGCAGAGCCACGAAGATGATTAAGGGAGCGGAACATCTCCCTTCTGAGGAGAGGCTGAGGGAGCTGGGTCTCTTTAGCTTAGAGAAGAGGAGACTGAGGGGTGACCTCATTAATGTTTCTAAATATGTAAAGGGCAAGTGTCATGAGGATGGAGCCAGGCTCTTCTCAGTGGCATCCCTTGACAGGACAAGGGGCAATGGGTGCAAGCTGGAACACAGGAGGTTCCACTTAAATATGAGGAAAAACTTCTTTACGGTGAGGGTGACCGAACACTGGAACAGGCTGCCCAGAGAGGTTGTGGAGTCTCCTTCTCTGGAGACATTCAAAACCCGCCTGGACGCGTTCCTGTGTGATATGGTCTAGGTAATCCTGGTCCGGCAGGGGGATTGGACTAGATGATCTTTCGAGGTCCCTTCCAATCCCTAACATTCTGTGATTCTGTGATTAAGCACCACTGCTGTGGGACCTTTGGTCAGACTGATCATTTGCTAAGGTAACTGAAAGTTGTTTGTGTTTTTGTCTTGTAGGGTGCTAATGTCAGCACCAAGGGTAGGAACCAGGGAAGGAACCGCTCCATTTGGCAGTGGCATGGTTTTAAATAGGCTTATGTGGACCAGAGACTCACACTCCTGCTGCAGGAACAGCTGATCTCTTCTTACAGTGATATCCAAACTCCCAGCTCAAGGTCTTGATGCGTTAAGAGATCCCTAAACCAGAGCTGGTTTCCTGTAATTCATGGCAATTCAGCACCTGCTGGCTGCTGAAAGGGTGGAAATGTGTTGGAAAAGGGGAGGAGCTTAAATGGAGACAAGAAATGCTTTTGCCATTCCGTTGCTTGGCAGCACGTGAGGGTAACAAAACCATTACTTCAGTAGGTGCTTGATTACTGCAGAGATTCGATGTGTTCTGAAAAGTTCACCAGGAAGATCAGCTTTATGATATTTATGGGATTGCAGAGACACCTTGCAATCAGGACGAAGTGGTGACAGGGTAATAATAATCTTTTATATGTTGCATTTAAAAAGTCCAACTGGGAGAGAAGTGCTTTGGAAGAACGCTGCTTGCATTCAGATTGCTCTACATGTTGTCTAAATGCATCTTCATCCTGCTGGCCTTCCTTTGCGGTACAGTTACTTTGCTAATACCATGTAGTTTTAGACCTTTGAATGACACAGGTATTGATGAGGATTGAGCTTGGTACCTGTTAATGAGCTAAAACATAACGGATGTCATTTTCCTGTGGCAAATTAATGTGGGAAGTTGGAAGTACTACTTTTTTCCAGCAGTCTGTGTGGCCAAGGATAAGACACATCACCTATGAAAGTAGGCAACAGGTTTTCTGGGGGGGAGAGGCTCTTGACCTGGAGCTCCTGTAATATCATAGAAAAGCCATGAAGGCCCTTTGGCTTACAGACTTTTTTTTTTTTTTCCTTCATCTGAATGCGTTGAGCTTCAGGGCAGGCTGCAATTTTAATGGGAGGCTTGAGGAGGGGAATTTTACTCAAGAGTAATTTTGGGGAATTTTTTTTTACACTTTAACCTGCTTTTAAGATTTAATTGGATTTAGCTAGTTTTGTCTCCTTTGTTTTTTCTTTTAAATATGGGATTTCTGATTTTGGTCTAAGCTCCTCTTTAGCTGCATTTATACATTTCAATATATGAATAAGTGTGGGACTGTCATAGCCATATGATATAGCCCAAAGTCATCTTTAATAGCCAGGTTTTTCTTAATTCAACAGTCCGTCTTTTGGCCATCTTCATTCCTGTAGAGGTGGCTCAAGGTGTCCTTTGAACATTTTAAGGTAGTGCAGGTGAGCCAGATCAGAGAACTGATGTGACCTGACCAAAAATTAGTATTTGGCCGGATCAGTTTCACAGTCTGATTCACCAGCTGGTTGTGTACGACAGGTCCTTTTATGTCTGCTTTTCTCTGGCTTCCGTTGTTTGTCAGTAGCTGCTTACCCACACAGTTCGAGCTGCCACAAATTACAGCCTGACTTGTTAAGGAAAACCAAAAGAAGTGGCAATTTACATTCGTAGGTTGTCCTGTGAACTGGAGCAGCTCAGCTACTGCTGCTGCTTCTTCAGGAGCAGTCAGTCTATCCTGGCTACTGGAGCTGAGATGTTTTGGGGAGGGCATCTGGGGATATGAGTCTGCTGCAGCCACTGTGAGGTGTGAGCTGTTGCAGAAGCCTGAGGACTCATCTTCATGGAAGCTTTACCATTTCAACTAGAAAACTCCTTGTTTTACCGTCTGACACTCAAGTGTATGTGTATTGCGATACAAGTGAGTAATTTCTGTCTGTCTGTCTATCTATATTCTTACCTATATTCCCCTCTTCAGTGTGATAAATATGCTAATGATGATATATGTTGCTATGATCATAATGGTCTAAATAGGTCCTGTGACTGTGCTGGAACTGGAGGTATGGCTGAATTGGGATGCAGTATGTATATGGAGATCAGAGCATTTTAAGCCTAAGTGAGTTGTGAGGGATGAGTGCTGAGGATAACTGTACAGATGCCTGTTCCTCCTTGGCTGAAACGGCCCCAGCTGCACGTGAAGCAGCTACAGAGCTACTGCAGTTTACAGGAGCATCTTTTGTTGTGAAGGGGAGAACATCCCACTGAGGAACATGACAGCAGTTACAAACGTAGTCCCCCCTTCATTCCCAAAGTGGACAGCATTCTTTTTCGTAAAAGAAATCATGAAGCTTCTTTCCTCCATGTGTGTTCACAGTGCACGTTTGTTTACTTCCTATGTGGTTCCCAGCGTGGTTTCACAGCCAGTGCTGTCTTCTTCAGGGGATCTGAGGGTCTGGGATAATCCAGGTTATGAAAAGTCTGGCTAAACATGGGCTCTGCAAGACTGAATAGATGCTTCTTTATGATGCTCTTCTGGAGCTCCAGTGGTAGCAGGACTTAGCTGAGATGTAGCTCAGTGCCCTTACCCAGCTGGTGTCCATTTGGCACTACTGTTGGTCTAATATAGCACGATGAACCTGGGGTGCTGGAGAGTCCAGTGCACAGACACCTACTTTTGTTTGAGGGCTCACTCGGATCAAAGGCTTCCTGACACAGGCCATGCCAGAAATGGCTGCATTGGCATTGGGAAAGCAATATCGTTTCTCTGACTGGCCTGAGGTAGCTGTGCAAGAGGATGGCTGTGTTGTGTGTGCCCCCCTGGCATGCTGAATTTGCAAATATATTACGCTGGGTAATGTTTACCAGCTGGGAACTGACTGTCCTTTTCCGATCAGACAATTTCTCTTCTGACTGTACAGTCTCAACTTTTCGTGCAGCCATTGTGTGATTTGCCACATTTTGATCTGGTCCTCTCCAATTGATAAGTGCTGTTAATGTCTCTATTCAGGCTACTTCAGTTGCCCATAGGTAGAGTGACAGGGAAACCGGGACATGGACGGGAGGAGAAAAAAAGCACCCAAAAATTTAATCTAATGTCATTCTTAGTCTGCACGGATTCATGATTTATTTATTGATAGAAACAAACTTCAGGGCACTTGATTTTATTCTTTTCTGTGTACAGACTTGCAAAAGGAAGTTCAGCTATGGTCACTGCCTGCTTGGATAGGTAATTAATTGCTTCAGAATATGATTTAGGATATTAACTTGTAATAACTGGACATGCAAGGATGATAGTTGTAAATGCTTGTGACAATCGGGTGCTGCCCAACATTGAAAGAGAACAGTTACATTATGCAGAGGCAATGCTTGTGAGAGATGCTCTCACGAAGGACTTTTTTTGCACCCTCTGGAACTGTGGTTTGATTTATGTTAATAAGTATGTTAATAAGTTAGTAAGTATGTTAAAGTTTTGGGGATATATATCTGTGTATATACACCACTCCATGTATATACACTTACGGGCTTTGCAAAGACCTGCTGTCCCTTCTGTTCCTAAAGCTAAGCAGCATGTATTGTGATGTAATTTGTGTGCATCTCTGCTTTCTTTTTCAGATACATGTATTGGACTGACTGGGGTGAAACACCCAGAATAGAACGGGCAGGAATGGACAGCAGCACGCGAAAAATAATTGTCGATTCAGATATTTATTGGCCAAATGGACTCACGATAGATCTTGATGAGCAGAAACTTTACTGGGCTGATGCAAAACTGAGTTTCATTCATAGAGCAAATCTGGATGGTTCCTTTAGGTAAGTTTCCTTTAGTCAATAATATGGTGTAAGTTATTTCTCACCTCCTGCATTCATTTTGAACTGAGGCTTTTTTTTTCAGTAATCTAGAATAATGCCAATACCATATTGTTATTTTTAAATGCAATTGTTAATAAATAGCCTTGCAAAAAGTAAAATAACCTCATGTCCTATAAAACTGGTTTTAAAAGTAAGACTATTTGTATCAGTATTTCACTATACACTGTTTATAGCCTTCTTGTACAGCAGGATTTTTCATTTTTAGGCTCATATTTGTCTTGAAAATAATTGCAGATGCTTATCCTTGGCCCTAGGCAATCTAACATTTAACTAGTGACTGGGATTTTACAGTATTGTTACTGTATTTTTTTCACCAGGAAATATATGTTGAGACACACTTGTCCTTGGCCCAATCCAAAGCTGTCCTTTGTGGCATTCCTATAAATCAAGCAAATTCAGCTTATTTCAGACTGAGAGTGAGTGGGAAGTAGATTTTCCTAATGCTTGATAGAAAGCACAGTATGGAAGTTTCGGTTGGTGGCTCCTGTCCAAATGTGCTGTTGGGTTTTAGCTTTTGTAGACACACAGAGGTGACCCCTCAGACAGGGCAGACCTAGACATTTGAGATTGTACCTTCAGTTCTATGCAGTGTTCAATGGGCATGTTGTGTTGGTCCTGAAGGGTGAGTGTCATCTGCCGGTGAAATGTCATGCCAAGGAGGCAAGTCGCTGCATTCTGGTCTGGCTTTGGTCTTCAGATAGTTTAAAATGACATTTTCACGATTTCCTAACATTTTAAATGTCTGTATTATGAAATAATTTTACTTTGGTAAAAAGTTGGAGGAGTTTATTTTACATGTGTCTGTGTAATAGAATAATATGCGTCCCTCAAAGAAACCACTGCATTTTCCACGGTGTTTTTCAATTTTTTTACTGAGGTGCATTCTGTGCCTGGTTTTCACACTCATAAAAAAGAAATAAGAATATTGTCATCCTTTATAAAATGCTCTTAAGTTCCTTTGAGAGCACTGTGTAAGAGCTAGATAATGGTGACACTGTAGTAAGTGACAAGTAGTGACCAGTCATAAGTATAGACAGGGGAAAAGGCCTTTACGGAAGGGAGTGGTAGTTCAAAGGCTGGGTGCAGGTTCATAGACAGAAAGAAAATGCTCTCTCAAAAGTCAAAATCTAAGAGAGATTTTCATACAATACAAAGTGAATATGTTTGTCTGATTTGGGGGTGAGTAGCAGAGGGTAAGGTTTCTAGGCTGATTCTGCAGTTATCATGCACATAGAAATTGTATAAACTTTACTTGCATGTATGTGTAAAAACTGAAAGTTGTGATTGGTAAGTAAAATTTATTTTGCTCATAAGTGCACATAGATTTTTAGGCATTGTCCAATATAATAGCTTGATGCCGTTTAGCTGTGTATATTTTATATTGTTACCGTATGATAAAACTTCCTTCTTAAAATGTTATGCATATTAATAAAATGCCATGAATATTGATCTTAATTTTAACTCTTTTAAATAAAATTTTGATTTATTCTTTTTTCCCTTCCACTGATCAATTTTGAAATAGAAGTCTGTGAAGTTGGGACTCTTAGGTTCTGGTATCAAGGTAGACTTCAGTAATGGTTCGAACTAGATAATAACTTTGGAAGTTGCTTCTGTTCCTTAAGCACAGAGCAAAGTAAGTTTCACCCAGACTTGTCAATAAAGAAATCTTATGGTGTTTCAAATGCTTCTACCCCTCCTGTCCCAGCATCACTTCAGAAGTCAAATAAAAAGGAAATTTGCATTCTGCATGGTGGATTAATGTTACTGGAGCAATCTGCCAGTTACATCTTAGCAAGCTTCAGTTTGCAAGCACATAGACTGGAACTGTTTCAAGGGATGTAATTACAGGAGAAGGGGAGACTTGATATCTAAGAATGATGGAAATAGGGGCAATATATAATGGAACACAGCTGCTACGATACTAGAATACAGTCACTGCTGTTACTAGTAAAGAAGTAACAGCAAAGGTGAGAGTGGAAAGTGAAATCAGTATTTCCATTTATTCTGTCGTGTTTTATGGTGAGAGAAGTAGTGATAATTTGAAGGACAGAAATTTCAATGCAGTTTCAATTTTATCTCTAGAACAGAAAGAATAAGAATAATTTTGTTTTCTTTTTTCCACATTACCTTCTTTGTACATGTATATGCAAATACTTGTTTGCATGTGTCAGTCTGTTTTAAACTTGTCCATGTCTGAATACGTATGAAGAATTTTGGGGGTACTTTTTATATTCTTCCCCACCCTGGAAAATGCAAATGGTACCTCTGCTGCTCAAAATGAAACCGAATCCTTTCCCTGACAAATGTTAGCTGTTTTTTGTTTTTTTCTTTAATCTGTTCAATGGAAACAATTTACATGCAGGTCTGAATATAGGTATAAGAAAAATATGTTCCTCACTGTCCTTCAGGACAATGCTGAGACTTCAGCTTTCTCAAAGTTGTATGATGAAAAATTTTGAATACTGGTTTGCTGTGTCAGAACACTGGTTTGCAAGGTGTGTGTATGCCTTTGTGTTTGTGCATACATAAAATGCATGAATTTTGTGAAAACTGAGTTCATATTGTTTTGACTGAGAAATTGTCAAGTACGTTTCCACTGACTTAGTAAATGTCTCCAAAACTACTGCATCTAAATTATAGAAATTTGTTGCTATATGTATAAATTTGGGGATCCTGTGAGTTTAGAAAACATGTTGGAAATGCCATGTGTTTTGTGGCTTTCGGTTCGGCTGATAACCAATGTGAAAACGTATGCATCCCCAGAAGAGAAGTGTGGCTGAATGAGGTCATTGAAAAACAACTGAAATGTTTCTGATTTGTATTAATTATAAATATTTAATTTTAGAAAAAATATAACTGACCCTTGCTCTACCTTTAAAAAGAGAATCTGAAAAATATTTGTTTCTGCTGCTGACCAAGTTAAGAGGGGTAACTTAAAGAGACTCCTGGGTCATTTCTTCCTTTTCCTGCTACAAGAAAGGACTGAGCGCAACTGAAATCCTGGGCAAAGATATGGTATATTGCATAGGGAGACAAAAAGGTAGTGCTTTTATTGGAGGAGCACTCTTTGGACCTATGTTTCCTCCAAAATGCAATTGTGTTTGGGTATTTGCCCAGCCACATTAAGGGACTTTGGCGTGGCCTTTCAGAGGTCAGTGTGGAGCTGAATCAGATACCATATCGCTATGAAACCCAGTATATTTGTGTCCTTATTGCTATGAAGGGGCAAATTCTTCTTTTACATTTTTCAGTCTGATTATCACTTGTATCACCAGGTGAATCTCTTGGTCCAGTGAATTTGTTAAAAGAAGGTGATTCCTATATGAGTTTTTACAAAGCCAGATTTTTTTTCTGTGTGGTTACAAGTGGAAGCAATGCATTTTTAATCCTTGCTCTTTCTTTCATCTAGGCAAAAAGTTGTTGAAGGTAGTCTTACTCATCCCTTTGCACTGACATTGTCTGGGGACACTTTGTATTGGACGGACTGGCAAACGCGCTCCATTCATGCCTGTAACAAAAGGACGGGAGAGAAAAGGAGAGAAATATTGTCTGCCCTGTATTCGCCGATGGACATCCAGGTCTTAAGTCCAGACCGGCAGCCATATTGTATGTGTTACTTTTCCCTGAAAGTTTTTGCGTGACTGTTGCTTATATATCAGGAAAAACGTTAATCATAAAAATGGTTAGTGTGAAGTTGTAAGGTTTTGAACGCTTGTTAGGAGATTGGTTGCTAAAGGTACAAGTACCCGAATCCTGTACCTTTCTTTGAAAATTCCAGCCTGAATTGATATGAGCTTACTCATCATCCCAGTTGGTAACAAAATCCAAAATCCAGTGCTGTACTTCAGTGACATCTTTTGATTTGAAATATCTGAATGAGAATGATACTCACCTGGCATCTTTTTATCACCATTATTTTAAAGACAACTGAAAAAACATGCTTATCATTACTTTTTTTTAAATAAGTAGAATTACCACAAAAATATGTAATGTTCATGTTGTACTTATACGTGTGGTTTTTGCAGTCCAGACTTGATCATATTTATCTTTAATATGTAACAAATAGTTTATGAATGTTTCAGTATGGATAAGGGATTTAGTTCTGAGCTTTTATATGAAACATATATGTGTCTGTCTTTTCTTTATATATGATGCTACTTCAAAGGAAGGCAGGTGTAGAGAATTGACAATTCAGTAAGGTGTATTTGTTTTGTATATGTGGTGGTTGGTCTAGGTTTTTTTTAGGATTGTGAGAATGGGACTTAAAAGCAGTGGTGTGGAAATGTATATAACTGAGTAGCTAAGGGAAGAATCATCTCTTACCTAGACGAGATACTCTTGCCATTTGGATTGGCTACTTTATTTATGCCAACTGTAAAGTCTGCTTCCCTAAAGATAGCATTTGTTATTCCAGTAAAGTTTATCGGATGTCAGCAAACAGGCTTGAAAGTAAGCAAAAGGAGTTTGGAGATCATCTTGGTGATGGAATATGTGCAGGTTTTCATTGAGGTTGTCGAGTGTGCACAGCTCCCTGGTTTACCTCACATCTCCAGATAAGAGTTTGTCTATGCTGAATTCTTGTCATTGCTTTTAGCTCAGGGAATGTCCCAGCCTTGGCTCATAGTATTTCTGGGTCACTCACAAAGAAAATGTGGCGCATAGGGAAATAGCATATGCTGAAAATAGCTCACATGCCATTGACTTCATTAAGATCAAGGCTTGGATTCCTTCCTCTGCCCTTTTTTCCCTCTTTGTGACTGTCAGTGGAAGTAACACAAGCCAAATTAGCCAGAAATTTTGTGGTTTTATATTAAAGCAGTTCAGATGCTTATTCAAACTATGATTGATTATGGAGAGATCTTGCACAACTTGGAATAGTTTTTTTAATAGCTGGCAATATTCTCCAGAGTTATTTATGGTTACAGTTTCATATTTTGCTGCCATTTTTTTTCCCATGTAAGTGAGATAGGTGTGTGCAGTTGTCGTGTGTCTGTCCCCATCCTGTCCTGTCCCCCTGCCCCGTGTTTTTTTACATTTTCAAAATTGCTGACTTTACATGTTGGTCCTCTGGATTTCCTGGTGATTCAGGGCTATGTCTTGCTATGAAAGCTTTGCAGTAGGAAAAAGATATTTCCAACATGTAACACTACTGTAATGTGGAAATTGTACAAATTGTTATGTTTTCCCTTCTTTTATAGAACTGGTCACGCCCCCACCATCACCACTCTCCAAGCCCTGTTTTCTGTTTTCATGATGCTTAGCAGACCTGGCATCCACGAAGTAACTGATGTCCAAAGCTCTTAGCTGTGTTCAGCTTTAGAAACATTGATAGAACTGCATAGTGAGAATGTGCTGAGCTGTCAGATCTTTAAAATCAGCTTTTGCGTGCATCTCAATTTAGGTGGCCCTAGAAGTAAGATGCTGGAGGGGAGGGAATCAAACACTTTATTTTGTGGCTGCTCTGTCTTTTAGCGCTAAAGCTTGTGCCAGTCCTTTGGGATCTGTAATTTCTTCCTCATGGAGAAAAGAGGGCTTTAGGGGTTCTAGAAAAATGAAAATAAATCTGTTTGGTTTCTTGAAGTTCACACTCCATGTGAAGAAAACAACGGTGGTTGCTCCCATCTGTGCCTGCTGTCTCCAAGAGAACCCTTCTACAGCTGTGCGTGTCCCACTGGTGTGCAGCTAGAAGATAATGGCAGGACATGCAAATCAGGTAGGAGATTGGCTTTGTACACTGACAATGTTGTCTTGGTTTGAGTTTGCGGCTTAAAAGTTGAGCCTTGAAGAAGTGAGTTGAGGGGAACTGCCTGACACACTGAAATGTTACTCTTGTCCTGATGAAGATGGCAGAAATTTAGTACCCAAATCTCCTGCCAAGCTACCAAAGATGGTGATTTTTATGAAGTAAAGTAATCCCTTGCATCAGAAATCAGAGAATTTTGACTGTATTCTGTGTTGCCAGTTCTCTGTAGGAATGAAGTAGTATGTGGAGCCCATTGCAGAAGAATTTTATTAGAAGTAAGCTATTGTAGGACATCTTTCCATTTGGACAGTGGACCATGGACAGACTTCTGCTCCCTCCCATTCATTGTCCAGTAGTGGTCAATGACGCAGTAGTGATGGCCAAGTTGTTGCCTTCCAGGTGCATGTCAAAGTTAGCAATATGCTTGAGACATGTTCTGTGCGCAGAAGTGCCAAAAATTTGTTGGCAGCCATGTCCACATGCCCATGTACTATTTTAGACATAACCCAGTGAGTTGCCCCTGCTTTAGTTAGTTTTATACTGAAATAATCTGTACAGAAAAATTCAAAATTAAGATTTAAACTAAAAATACAGTTTTTCTGGTTCTGAAGATTAATCATGCCTCTGTTACCCTTGGCTGCTCTGTGGGAAGGATTTATGAGAAAATTCCACTGGATACTTTTTCTTCCTGGGTCTAGTTTCTGTTTTTCGGTCATTATATTTAATCTTAAAAAGTGAGGCAAGGCTTTGTGTGAAGAGGCTTATAAAGTTTGCTACTTGAGATAATTGAGCTAGAGAAAATAGTGTTCTAGGTGGCTGTTCCATGTCACTGAGAAGTAGGAGCGGCTTGTGCATTACCAGTAGAAAGCTGTTGAGGGAATAATAGTTGGAGTATATGCTTTAATTAAAAAGTATAACTAGATGCATATTTTGTATCCATAAGTTGAATGAGTCTAGTGGTATACTTTGAAAGCTTAGTTTTATCATTGATCAGGAAGCCTCTTTTAAAAATGCATCTTACAAAAGCAAACAGTTAACACTGATAAGGCGGTAGGACACTAGGAGGCAAGGTTTTGGAGAATGTTCTGCCAACAGACTGAAAGACACTCTGCTGCCTGTTTTCGATGCGTTTTCGAGTCTAGTCAAAGAGTATAGTCATTTTCTGATGTGGCTTGATTCCTTTGAGTACTAAAGCAAGCATAATAGATCTCTTTCATTTGTGAACTTGAAGCAGAATTTGAACACTGAACCTCCAAAGTTTAAGGGCCAGCTTTATTAGTTCATCCTGCTGCAATTGAAAGGCTTATAAGGTAGTTCTTGCAGTTGCTGAAAGACCTTTCTCTTTCCTCATTCCAGCTTTGGAAAGTTTCCCTTTCACAGCTTTTAAGAAAACATCGCTGAATGCTCAGGACAACCTTTTTAGACGTTCATATTGACCTCATGTTTCTGGCAGTGGGAATGAGGGTCAGCCTGCTTTTGGCATTTTGGCAGATAGCACAAGCAGGAGTGACTGCTTATACTGTGCTTTCACCTTTCCATTGTCAGGCTAGACAATCTGTCAAGGGTGTTCTGTCAAAGGAGGGCAAAAAAGTGGGATGGGAACAGGAAATCGGGTTTTGCATAAGAATGTGGCCTTTTGGTTTAGTTTTATGGATTATTTCTTTCCCAAGCTCCGCATCTTTTGTTGTCCTGTCTGCCTTATGCCAACATCCATGTGCTTCTCTTTCCCCTCTTATTAATTAACTCCTTGGTTGCAAGGAACTGACTTTTGTTTTCTGCACGAGTCCTTTGTAGTAAAGTTGTATCAGGAACTACAGAGGCAACAGTGCTGACCACCTCTCTATTTTATTCCCTATTGGCTTGGGCGAAAGTATGAAGTCACTTGGGCATATCAACTTCTTTGACTTTAGGCTTTTGAGTGAATTACACAAATGCTACTGGGGATTTGTCTGCAAGAGGAAAAAGCATTCTGTTCTCAAAATCTGTGTCCACATGGGGAGTTCACTGGTGCAAATATAACTATATAATATTACTGTATATCTCTGTCAGAAAGTATTCTTGTGCAGAAAAGCCCCGAGGCTCTTAGGTGATTTCAACTCTCTTGGATATTGAAGAATATATATATTGGTAATGTTCAGGTATGAGAGCTCTGTATCTCTTTACAAAGAGTGTTGAATGCTAATGGACCTGGGCAATTAAAAAAACATGAATTCAAGGACAGGCTGTGCCACTATTTGCTTTGCTATGGGTTATGTCTGTATGCACTGAAACTCCAAAACTCTGGATTTTTACTGTTTTTCAAACATATAACTGTTGATAAGCTGAAGCTGTAAGTATTGTGTCTGTGTTAAAAGGATAGTTCATTATTCTGTAGTTTTGGCTTTTGGTGTTGATTCATTCTTGCTTTCTCTCTGGTTCTAACCAGTTGCTCTGAATAAATAAAAAAAAGATTACGTCTACAGTAGATATCCATCACTAATAACAGATATTAAATATATGGATAGATTACAACTGGCATCAAGGATAAGTTCCTCTCTGGGAATGTATACTTGTTTTGTGTAGGTGGATGTTTTGTGTGGCTTCCTTCCAGAAGTGTGATAGTAAGTTTGTTTTCCTCTGTTGGCTGTGAAAATGCTCTGGACTTGCTTGAAGTTTCCATATCAACAAGCAGAGGGGTTGTAAGTTTGGAAACTAAATCAGCTGCACACGACCGTGTACTCTTAGCAAAGTGAGCATTCAAGCTATGATCTTTGGAATTACTTAAGAAGTTGAGTTGGACCACTACTGTCTTGGTGGATGTGTCCCAATACACGATTTTAGATAGGTGTCTGAACACAATCTTGCCTGTGTAGAAGATAATGAAGTCACATTTTGTAATGCTCATCAGAGCCTGATGACTCTAGTCTGAAGTGCCTGTGGAGGAGGGTGGCCTAGTCAGTAGTAACTCTTAGTACCTCGTAACTTCCGGGAATGACTGACCTCTGAAATTTCATGTTTCAAAACGGAGCTTCAGTTCTTACACCAGGTGGCTTTCTTGATTTGTGTGGGGGTTTTTTTGTTTTTAATTTGCCTTTTTTTTTTGTTTGAAAGTCTTCTCTAAGCCTGCTTGAGCAATGGCATGAATGTTTGAGAAAGGAACAAAGGTTTGGTTGCAGTCATTTAAAAGGGATGTGTAATTCTACCTAATTAGCCCTTTATTGATGCAGTCATAAAATTGTAAGCCTGCTTTAGATAATCTTCAGTTTCTTGCTTTAGATGCTTTCTGATGCAAATAATCAAAGTCTTAAGACCAAAGTAAACATTATGTGTGTTCTGTGCATATTTTCAGGGAAGCAAAGTTTGGCTTGATCAGCAGTGGACAAGCAAAGAGGCCAGTTTAGAAAGCAGAGCATAAGTGTGCAAATTTTAAAAGCTTGGGGACCTTCTTTCAGTCATTTTGCTGCCTTAGGGCTATATTGAGTTTTTTCTTTCTTTCTTTGTTTTAAGGATCACATTTATCTTCTTTATGAACAGAATTATTTTGATTCATGAGTCTTTTGTTTGTCTGTGAGAACTCCTTTCAGGAAGCTGTTCCTTCTCCTTCTGTCCTGAGGATCCCTTCCTAGGATAGGAAGGTTGTGGAGTCTTCTTCTCTGGAGATAGTCAAAACCCGTCTGGACGCGACCCTGTTGCAACATGCAATATGCTAGGTGAACCTAGCAGGGGGTTGGACTAGATGATCTCCAGAGGTCCCTTCGAACCCCAAACATTCAAGATCATAGCATCCCAACAGGTAGGAAGTCAAGGAAGGGTACCAGGAGACCTGCATGGTTGAACAGGGAACTGCTGGGCAAACTCAAGTGGAAGAAGAGGGTGTACAGATGGTGGAAGGAGGGGCTGGCCACTTGGGAGGAATATAAGTCTGTTGTCAGAGGATGTAGGGAGGCAACTAGGAAAGCTAAGGCCTCCTTGGAATTAAACCTTGCAAGAGAGGTCATGGACAACAGAAAGGGCTTCTTCAAATACATTGCAGGTAAAGCCAACACTAGAGGCAATGTAGGCCCACTGATGAATGAGGTGGGGGCCCTGGAGACAGAGGATAAAAAGAAGGCGGAGTTACTGAATGCCTTCTTTGCCTCTGTCTATACTGTTGGAGGCTGTCCTGAGGAGCCCGCGGGTGCTGAGGGAGCTGGCGGAAGTCATTGCTAGGCCACTCTCCCTCATCTTTGCTAAGTCGTGGGCAATGGGCGAGGTGCCTGAGGACTGGAGGAAAGCGAATGTCACTCCAGTCTTCAAAAAGGGCAAGAAGGAGGACCCGGGTAACTATAGACCGGTCAGCCTCACCTCCATCCCCGGAAAGGTGATGGAGCAACTTGTTCTTGGTGCTGTCTCTAGGCACATCAAGGATAGGGGGATCATTAGGGGCACTCAGCATGGCTTCACCAAGGGGAAGTCATGCTCAACCAACTTGATAGCCTTTTATGAGGATGTTACCCGGTGGATAGATGATGGTAAAGCTGTGGATGTGGTCTATCTCGATTTCAGTAAAGCGTTTGACACGGTCTCCCACAGCATCCTCGCAGCTAAACTGGGGAAGTGTGGTCTGGATGATCGGGTAGTGAGGTGGATTGTGAACTGGCTGAAGGAAAGAAGCCAGAGAGTAGTGGTCAGTGGGACAGAGTCCAGTTGGAGGTCTGTGTCTAGCGGAGTCCCGCAAGGGTCGGTTCTGGGACCAGTTCTATTCAATATATTCATTAATGACTTGGATGAGGGATTAGAGTGCACTGTCAGCAAGTTCGCTGATGACACAAAACTGGGAGGAGTGGCTGACACAACAGAAGGCTGCGCAGCCATTCAGAGAGATCTGGACAGGCTGGAGAGTTGGGCAGGGAGAAATTTAATGAAATATACCAAGCGCAAGTGTAGAGTCCTGCATCTGGGCAAGAACAACCCCAGGTATGAGTACAAGTTGGGGACAGACCTGTTGGAGACCAGCGTAGGGGAAAGGGACCTGGGGGTCCTAGTGGACAGCAGGATGACCATGAGCCAGCAGTGTGCCCTTGTGGCCAAGAAGGCCAATGGCATCCTGGGGTGTATTAGAAGGGGTGTGGTTAGTAGGTCGAGAGAGGTTCTCCTCCCCCTCTACTCTGCCCTGGTGAGGCCGCATCTGGAGTATTGTGTCCAGTTCTGGGCCCCTCAGTTCAAGAAGGACAGGGAACTGCTAGAGAGAGTCCAGCGCAGAGCCACGAAGATGATTAAGGGAGTGGAACATCTCCCTTCTGAGGAGAGGCTGAGGGAGCTGGGTCTCTTTAGCTTGGAGAAGAGGAGACTGAGGGGTGACCTCATCAATGTTTATAAATATGTAAAGGGCAAGTGTCAAGAGGATGGAGCCAGGCTCTTCTCAGTGACATCCCTTGACAGGACAAGGGGCAATGGGTGCAAGCTGGAACACAGGAGGTTCCACTTAAATTTGAGGAAAAACTTTACGGTGAGGGTGACCGAACACTGGAACAGGCTGCCCAGAGAGGTTGTGGAGTCTCCTTCTCTGGAGACATTCAAAACCCGCCTGGACGTGTTCCTGTGTGATATGGTCTAGGTAATCCTGCTCCGGCAGGGGGATTGGACTAGATAATCTTTCGAGGTCCCTTCCAATCCCTAACATTCTGTGATTCTGTGATTCTGTGATTTAGTGAGTTCTGTTGTTGGGCTAGTAGTAGTTTGAAGTGTTGTGAGAAAGACAAATGTATTAATAGCTAGTGTCATGTCTCCAACAGTAAACCATTTGAGCCTTCCTTACCTTACAGGGCAGAGTCTTCAGGTGATAGCTGCAATGTCATCTCCTTTGAGCAGCTTCATCTTCCTCATGCTTCTCATTCTTGCTTTCCTTGGTGCACAGTGAACGACATGAATTGGTCTGTTTCTGACTACAGCTTGGGTGCACCTTCAGCATAATTTGCACCACTTAATGTGAATATTTCCAGGCAAAATGGAGCCAGGATCTTTCCATCCTGTTCTGCTTTCATGGAGCAGGTTTGCTTTGCTCTACTAGACAGAGGCACAGTCTCAAAATTACATGACTCCGCCTGCTTTTTACTTCCCTCTTTGACTTGACCACGTGGTTCAGTTCAATCACATTCAAGCAAGTCTAGAGGTTTGTTGTATATTTTGTCAGCTAATTGTGATTAAGCCCTAATCCCAGTCTCTTGTACAACAGCTATCTGTATGCATCCTTCCAAGACTGAGCTGGTTTCTGTAAAAAGCGTTCAGCAACCTGTTTCTCTTACATTTCTGGAAAATACATGATTTCTTTCTGCAGTATTCAGTGTTGCTGGCATACAGCTATTGCTGCAGACCTTCTAAAAGAATGTCAAAAGCCTCATCTTTTTTCTTAGAAGGGGGTATATTTCCCTGTAAGTGGTCACTCTGACTTCCTGCATTCCCTCTGTCTTCCTACATTCCCTCTGTCTTCCTACATTCCCTCTGTCTGTTAGTGTTGCATCCCCAAAGGATCTTACTCTCATTGCACATCATTTTCTGATATCATCGTACCAAGTAAGTCCATTGTATGTGAACTAAAATTAATTTGACAGAATTTTAAAGCCTATCATCCAAAAGATGAAATACTCCCCACCTCATCTTCCCAGGTTTTTACTAGCTTGGCTTTATGGCTATGGAGCTGTGATAAGCAGGATAAACTAGGATTTCAGCTAATACTCTTTTTTATTGTGTATTTTTTAACTTCAGCAAGGGCACTCGGAGCGACACAATGTCAGAATTAGTTCAGATCCGTGCAGTTTCTGGAAGCTGCGTACCCCAAGGTTTAAAAAACTATTTTCTAGTTTTAGTTTTGTTTCTCATTAAATATGTAATGCTTTGCTGCAGTATATGGATAAAATATTTCAGTAAAAAACTACAGAATTTTACTGTACTGGTTATGCAACTTCATTGCAGCAATTTCACTTGGCCTGGGCATCGTTAGTTTTTGATCCATTTTACTAAAATTGCTGCACTGGTTTTGGCTGGGATGGAGTTAATTTTCTTCATAGCAGCTCATATGGTGCTATGTTTGGTATATGGTTTATGTATGGTGCTAGGTAATCCTGCTCCGGCAGGGGGACTGGACTAGATGATCTTTCAAGGTCCCTTCCAATCCCTAACATTCTGTGATTCTGTGATTCTGTTTTGGATTTGTGAACAAAACAGTGTTGATAGCATAGGGATTTTTTAGCAGTGCTTGCACAGTGTCAAGGCTTCCCTGTTTCACACCCTGCTCTGCCAGCGAGTAGGCTGGGACTGCACAAGGAGTTGGGAGAGGACACAGCCAGGACAGCTGACCCCAACTGACCAAAGGGATGTTCTGTACCGTACAGCGTCACGCTCAGCAATAAAAGCTGGGGTACAGAAAGAGGAAGGGGGGATATTTGGAGTTACGGCATTTGGCTTCCTAAGTCACTGTTACGCATGATGGAGCCCTGCTTTCCTGGCATCAGCTGAACACCTGCCTGCCGATGGGAAATAGTGAATGAATTCCTGATGTTGCTTAGCTTGTGCATACAGCTTTTGCTTTACCTATGAAACTGTCTTTATCTTTTATCTCAACCCATGAGTTTTCTCACTTTTACCCTTCCCCTTCTCTCCCCCATCTCACTGCAGGGAGCGAGTGGGCTGAGTGGGGCTGAGCTGCCCACTGGGGTTAACCCACAGCAATTGTGCAAACAGTAGCTCTGTTTTCTTTATCTTCTCTGGAGTTTGGAGGGGAAGCTATTAATTTCTGTAAAGTCTTCCTTTTAATTTTTCATAATGTATTTTACTCTCTAATAGGAGGGGAGTTCCCTGATGATATTTTATCTGCTCATTCTGTGCTGGGTGATTTCCCTGTTTCCTGTGCAAGCTGTGGCAGATGTACTTTTAATAAATCAAACATTCCTGAGTGTGATACACATTTGTTATATCTAAATTCCTCTCCAACCAAAATTAAGTTTCTATTAAGAGGAATCTTTTTGTGTTTGCTTCCACAAAAAAACCCCAAACCTTTCTGTACATTTCCATAGGCATTGTTTACACTGAAATATCGTGAAGATTTAATTTTACACTGATTTATTTTCTTTCCATTTGTGTTGGGAAAGATGATGAGTCTGTTCCCTTTCTTGTACTTGAAAGCAAGATGAGAGACCTCTTGGTAAGAAGGCATGTGGGTGGTTGAGGTTTAGGTGTATTTGCATGCCACGCAAACAACAGATGACAAATTTGACATCAAGTGCAACTTACGCAAGTATTTGGCAGGGGCAAGCATTTGATGGCAAACTGCATCAGCAGTCTTTCATCGTAGCTAGACTACTTCTGTCTTCTAGTGCTAAATCCGGGCTGTGATCTTTAATACCACGTCCTGGTTTGGACTAGGACGGAACCAGTTCTCCTTTCAGTAATTTTTCCTTCCAGTTAAGTTTCTTCTAAGTAACTGCACTTTCTGAAGTTGATTACGTGTTTTTGAGACAGTGTCCACTTCTAGGGTTGATAACGCTTGGAAGTTTACAGTCGATACTAAGGTAATGGTAAGAATAGCATGCAGAAAGGCTCTAGCTTATATTTATTCCTATAGAAACCAAGGTCACTGCTAAATCTCTTACATTCCAGAAGTGAAAGGGCATAAAAGGGTTGCACCTGCGGGAAGGAGCGGACAGGACAGGTGACCCAAAATTGACCAATGAAGTATTCCATCCTGTACACGTCATTCTCAGTTTAAAGCTGAGGAATCATGGGGGTCACGCTCTCTGTTCCTCTATGGTCAGCATCCAAGAAGGACTCTGCCTGCTCTCCTGCCTCTGATCCCAGTTGGTGCGTTCCTGAATCTGCTTCCCGTCTGCTGCTGAGTCCAGCTTGGGGCTTCCCAGTGCCTGCCCTGCAGAATCAGTGGTTCAGTGAACTGCTCCGTGATTGTCATTGAGGCGAGCTCAATGTTGGTTTTGTATATATTTCATTATTTCTATTAGTATTATTATACGCTTTTTCATTATCATTATTTTATTATAGGTGTTTTAATTTTCCAACCCATAAGTCTCTCTCCCCTTTCTCTTTTCCTTTTCCCTTCTGTGGAAGGAAGGGGTTAATAGAGAGCATCTGTTATCCATTTAATAGCCAGCCCAGCCTTAAATGGTGACACACCAGTATGAGCTTGATGTCTGTTTATATGAGACATCCCTCCTCTGTCCATGACCTCCAAGTTTGCCATACTCTCAGAGAAATGCTCTTTGTATTTTGAAGCTTGCACAAAGGAGTGATGCCTGGAACTAAGGGCAATGCCAACCTAAAGTATGTTCCTTTAATATGCTGAGCATTACCCAGTATAGATATAAGTCAAGGAGAGTCTGGACGATGCTCTTAGTCATATGGTTTAGTTTTAAGTAGTTCTGCAAGGAACAGCAAGTTGGACTCGATGATCCTTATGGGTCCCTTCCAACTTGAGAATATTCTGTGGTTCTAAGTAGACTGAGCACAACCATCTCCAGCAACAGTTATAAAAACGTAAATTATTTTCTGCAGTAACTGAAGGCAAGGAATTTGGCTGCAAAAGCAACAATATAGCAACAGTACCTTAGCTTCTGCTTAGCTTGGTATTATTACTGAACCAGAAAAAAGTAAATGTCTGTATACCGTGGACAGCTTTGTGAGCTTGCAATGCTTGGTAATAGGTTACTTCTATCAGGGGTCTCTTCCTAAAGGCTGTGTAAAAAAAATTCAGCTGGTTAATATGTTAAGGATAAATGTTTGATATTACATTTACTCCTACTAGTGACTTGCTTTAAGACTTGACAGAGGGGAAAGCATAGAACAGAAATAAAGGAAATTTGGGTATTTGCATCCCTCTAAAGAGCAGGACCTGTTGGATACTGCAGCTGAATACAGATATAGAAAATCCTCTGGTACAATGGCAACTGCCTGCTTGGTCCCCTACGTGGATAAATGATATTATTTTGGTTGTTAACACATCTTTTTTCTTCTGTGACTTTTGGTTCTTTCTGGTTTCCTCTTCTCGGGTGCTTTTATATATATTTGTACATAAACGTGAGATTTTTAAAAGACCCTTTCAAGTTTAGATTTCTCATTCTTAAGAGACAGATAATCTCAGGGTGGGTTGATAAATTGAGTAAAGTATGTAGAAACATGATTTGTCCATTTCATGATGGTAGTGAAAACCTGGCCTTACTGAGATTACTGGAAATCTCCTGTAACTCCCCTGGGACCAGGGATTGCATCCAAGATCTCTCTGTATATTTTTTGATGCCTTTTAATAATCCTAAAGTGTTTGTTGTTGTTATTTTATATTTTAAATTCCTTACATCGTCTGGAACGGAGGATCAGCTTTATTGTCTTGGGGTAAATTGGCTTACAAGTATGAATGTTTTAGAAAATGTATATATACATTTAGTGTGTGCAATAAATGTTCAAGTGCAGGAACTTTCAGTGTTTGTATGTCACAGGTTACCTGTGAATGGCCTACTGATGTAGGTGGCAGGTTTAACATTGAAACAGGTATCTGAATTCTCAATTACATTGGTGGTTTCTTTACTCCAGCAAATCTACCCTTACAGAAGAGAGGGTTTACTTGAGATGTGGAAATTAAACTCTTATTGTATGTCAGTCTGAGCCTTCCTTAAAGCCAACAAAAGAGCCACTGTCATATCTTCAGCTTTAGACATAAGATGAGTCCAACAAAAAAGTTACTCATTTTCAGAAGCTTCTTTTAGTTAATCAGTGACAGGAGGTTGGTTGTTTTAAAGCAGTAACAAGGAGAATTTCTTCCCTGTTCAGCTCCCTCCCCTCAAATGGGTGATGGGTACTTTCTAGAAATCTGCTTCCTTTAAGATATCTCAGTCTAGATGTTTAACTAGTTAGCTGCTTTTGCAGTAATCTTGTCCCTGGTATGTCAGAATGTAAGTGGTCATTTGAGACATATGGAATGTTGACGTCAACTCACCAGAGGTGCATTTAACCAGTTGAAGGCAACTGTTATTGGCTTGAAAGTGGGAGAACTTTGGCTGTTGAGTCAATCTCATATGGTGGTAAGAGCTGTAGGGCTCCTGCTGGGACAGTATGACAACTGCAGTTTCTCAAATGAGCTAGGAAATCCTGTTTTCTCAAGTGGAAACCAGAAAAAAAAACCATAATTGGAGAAGAAGGCACTAGCTTTCAGGCATTTGAAGACTCAGCTTCCCTTATTTATCCTTGATCCTGTTGTTGAGGGAATTGATCAAGGTTGGGTAATATTGCCAGAGTCTTATTTCTTCTTGCATTCTTGACAAGGTAAAACAGAAAACAGTGTTTTTGGAACCTGCTGGCTAATGCTGCAGGGCTCATACTGTTTTTTTTGCAGGAGATAGAAGAGTACTGAAGGAAGAAATGTTAAGGCACTTCTTTCTCATCTCCTGTGTGTTTCTTGGTGCACGTCATACGTTTTAAAATGTATGTGTATGCAGTTTCTTGGCTGAGCATTCATCAGCTTATTTGAGCAGCTAAGCCTCCAAGCAAGACAAGCAGGCAGACGAATGCCTCCATTGTAAAGTATTTCTTCTCATGGAGTTTAACCACCAGAGAAGGAGGTCCCTTTGCCAATATGTCTTCCTGATTAATAAAGAGAAACAGTATGGGCTAATCCAGACTTTATGGTTGAGTAGATCAACTGCTAACTAGAGATGAACAGCCTCTTTGTGAAAGCAAAGGGTTAGGGAGACATTTGTTATTTGGGATAATTGCTGTAAATCAGCTCTTTCAAGTACCTGAGAAAGCTTCTGCTGATATTGTGTGAATAACCTAAAATAACTGTAAGGTGTCTTCTAGCACTTGGAAGATGCTGGAAGAGAAATCTTGCATATCAGTAGATAAACTCTGATTATATTCTAGCATTGATTTGGGGCTGTATTGAGAAGGAGTGCTCATGTCCTAATCTGTTTGTCATGAGGAAAATAAACAAAAGGAAAACTCTATTTTCCCATATATCCTAGAACCCTGACAGCTACCTGCATGTCTGTCTCTCCCCCTTGCCCACTCTATGATTGAAATGCAACTGTGGAAAACCACAATCTTTTGCTTGCAAGATGCTTTGACTTTATAGGTGTCTTCTGTCCTGTGCCTGGAGTCTGACTACAATAGGGAGATGTTATCCAGAAGTTCTGGAGGGCTTTTTTCCTCATTCCTTCTCTCCCTACTGCACTCTCAAAGGTGTATCATGCTTCCTTTGCTTATCAAGGAATTGTCGATCTCATGTTTTTCCTTTGTTAGGGGCTTCTTAAAGGTTACTGTGATCCTTCTCTGAAGGAGGGATTTGTAATTGGTATCTCCCCTCAATGCAGTGTCTTCCCTCCAGCCAGCAGATGATCTACTGAAAGGACCTGTGGGTGTTTTACACCAGATGAGAGGGAAAGTTTGGATAATAGATCAAATGTACAAGTAGTCTATGGTGGTTCCTGCAAGGTGGAGAATTATCCAGATTCCAGGCTATGAAAATGAGATGCAATAGGTTGAATGAGGAAATAGCATTTCACTTGCTGCGTCTGGACCTGTGTTGTACTACTTACTCTGAACACATCCTATTGATTCTTTAGCACTAAAACAATGGGCTAGGGTGATACTTACTCAGAAAGAAATAGTATTATGTGGAACTATGTTTCACTGAGATACCTTTGCAATACACCAGAAAGGGTTGTAAAAACGGTCCAGCGATGGGTACCTGACAATCTAGGAAACCTAGAGGCTACCTCTTCTATTTCTACTCCATTTCATAAAAAATTCATGAGTGTTTTTTTCTCTTTCATTCATGTGTAGATCTTGTTTGGTTTGAGTCTGTTTTCCCCTTGGTTTTGTTAATATGTGATGTTTATGATTTTATTTGATCTGTATAAAAAGATTACATTACTTTCTATTCATAGCGACTTTTATCCTCCTAAATGGGGAGTACTTTGTGTAGCGACAAAATGAAATAGCCTCATATGGAAATGGGCTCGTTTATAATTTCATTGATAAAGGCCATTAGAAACATGCTGTAAGGAAGCATGGAACATGCTGGAAGGAACCTGGAGGGAGCGAGGAGCATTCTGGAAGGTCTGCCATATCATCTTCTAGCTCTGTTGTCAGTGGTTTTGCCAGGCTAGTGAATGAAACTCTCTTTTCAGGCTTTGGTGCGTGTTTCAGACTGATGACTACTTTCCAGGACTCTGAAACACTGTCTAGTTAGAGATGGTAACTAGCTCATTTTGTGTGTGGTTAAGGGTGGGTTTTTTTGTGTGTGTGTGTAAAGGAAAAAGTGACACTCTCCTTTTTCAGCACTGTTGAGTCTTTGGATTGATTCAGGTTTTATCCTGCAGGAGAACCACACCCTGGGTCTGCACTTTAAAGGTTTATGTGTAAACTTTGTTATCTTGCATTCACCGTGGGCTAGGTACAAACACATGGAAAATTACCAAGACCCTGTGATAACTTGTTAAGCTGCTGTAGCTTGGCTGCCTCTTCAAACATTGGGTGGCCAAGCTCTATTTTACTGAATCAATGTAGCAACAGTGAGGTTGAGACGCTCCCTAGATTTGCAAACCCTAATTTATGGTTGTTTATAACTTTTTTCCATGATGTTTACCCTTTGACAGATGATTGTGTTAGCTCAGAATTGAATTTTCTGTGGCTCGATCATACTTGGAACATAATAAAGAATGCTTAAACTTCAAAGCATTGTACAGCTATCAGCCTCAGAGAGGGCCCATGGGATGTAAAGTGTTTATTTCTGTTTGTGTAAAGGAGGACAGCAGTGCAGAGAAATGAGTATGTTCAAGGTCTCTTGGTGAGTGAGAAACATCTGCAATTAGAAGTCAAGAGAAGTGGGATTGTAGAAAAACTGTTTTAAGTGTATTTCTGTTCATTTAAAAAAATAATTATGTGTCTTGTTGGGTTGTAATGAATTTTTGATCATCGTCTGTGTATATTTGAAGGTGTCACCACCAAAACTGTTTAACAGAATCTAGGTGGTAAAATGGCTGTCACTTTTAAACTCAAGTGTTTCTTTACTCTGAGCCAGTGGGGTTGTATACCTCCAGCAGAGAGTAGGTGCATTTAAACTTTAAAACCATGTTTTGCAAGGAAATACCAGAATCCAAAGACTCTACCCTTTTTCTAGCAGTGAGGATTTCTGACAGACTTTTTCTTGGCCCACCCTTTTTCCTATGGCTTGTGATGAACTGTTATTAAGAATACTGTACAAAGGGATATTCATATTTTTGGTTAAAAAAAGTAGAAGCTGGGACTATGATATCTGTAAGCTAACATTCAGATTTACCACTTAACATTTCCAACTTTCTCTTCTCTTTCTTTAAAGCACTTATAGTTTAGATAGACCTCAGGGTGTGTGGGCGGTAAGACTTAGTTGTTCAAGTGCTTTGAGGTCTGGATGAAACCTCTGTATAAGGGCAGATTCTTTGCTTGGTAGGTAGACAATTATGTTGATCTTTGATTCTGGTTACTACCAATGCAGTTATGACTGTTACACTAATGCTATTTTGAGTAAGTCTTCGTAAGAGTTATCTACTCCTCTGTCAGTAGTAACTTTACAAAGCTTTGTGCTCACAAGTGTGGTACTGGTTTTGTAGAAACTTAAGGTGTCTCACAGAAGCTCAGTACTAAATTAGAGTAGGCTAAGTATGACTTCTTTGTTGCAACGGCTTTCTCTGAAAGAAACATTACTTTTGTCTTAGTCAGCTGTTTTGTGCTAATGATCTTACCAGCTGTACAGTTTAATTAATATTCTGTTTGTGGGATTTTTTTTTTTAGTGGCTGTGTGAACGTGTCAAAACTCTGAATTGTAGAGTTTTTTTTTCTCGTCGGGCAAAGTAACTGTCAGAAGTCTTCTACTGAGGTAATGGAAGAAACATTAGACAATAGCTTTTCACTGTAACGTGCAGACAGATATGATGTAATTTATGAGTTACGTGAGTGCTCTGGTATTTCCTTTCTTTGTCACAAGTGTTAGTTTTCCTTATTGCCTACTTACCTTTCAATTAAATCAAGTCCTATTTGAATGTGGGTACCCAAAACATTCTTTCAAAGAAACCTTTCCTGTTTCTATTTTGTTGGTTGCATACTCCCACTGCACGCAACTCTTGGTTTTAAATTGGTAAACCTGATGTGCGTTGCATGCTCTCCCCAGTCCGCAGTGTCAAGTAGGAAAGTACATCACCAGCTTTTCCCAGCCCATCGCCATCACACAGTATGAAGCAGTGCTCTCTTCCTCTCAGACTGGAAGATAAATAAAGACCTGAACTGGGATGCGTAGTGCTGTTCATGTTGCAGCTGGCTCTGTTAAGGTACCCAAGGAGAATATCTAAAAAGAATTTCCATTTATTTCTAGGTATTACCAAAGTTGAAACAAACTTCTTAAATATTTTTATTTTCTGTGGAAACTGAATAGCAGGAATGGGATTTTACAGAGTGTTGTTGATTTAAACCTCTCATAGTGAGTTTCATTACATCATTTGTCCTGTGGTGTGAAGAGTGGCTAATGCTAAACCCTTGTGCAAGATGTTGTAATAGTTTTGAATATTGACAAGCTTATTAAACAGCATGTCAACGTTATGTATTTTCTTACACCGTACAGAATAATGACGTTTTCTCCCACCTCCATACTCTGGCCGCCCCTCCGCCCCCTGCTGTACACTGAAACCTTGCCAGGTAATTCACTGTATTACAGCAACTAGCAAAACCCTGTGCTTTTCTGATAAATCTTTTTAGTTTATCAAGAGTGCTGAGATAGCTGTACTCAAACAGCTTGTGAAAGAGTTACCTGCAGTCAAAGTACTTCTAATGCACTCTTTTCAAAAAGTGCTTACTATTTTGTTCTTCGGAGAAGAGCTAAAAGCTTTGCCATTTTTTACAGTTTATTTTTTTCCCCACAAATATAGAGATTTCCAAAGTTGCCTGTAAATAGACTGAGTCTATACGTGCGGATGCATGCACATACATAAAATTGAGGGAAGAGTCCCACAATGGAGCATTGTTCTAGCCTAATTAGCAGACAGACAAATGGGAATGGAATTGCGTGGCGTTTTCTGGCATAGATTAGCAGAGGCAGCCACTGCACCCTACATTTGTTTACGTTGGGTGAATAAATTGGAGCATTTGTTACTGTATTATAGATGTCTTGTCACTTGTCAAATGTGAAGTGGTCCAAGGAAAGAACAAAAAAGGCTCTTGTCAAGCTGGTAGGATGGTCTGCTTTGCTGCTGTCAGCTCTGATTGCAGTTAATTTTGCAAATAGAATACAGCTGCCATTTCCAGCACTGAAGCATGAATTTTTAATAATGAGAGCACAAGCCAACCAAATCAAAGCAAACACTACACCTAGCATGGATTTTGTAGTTGATTATTGGGTATGGGAAGAAGGCATCACATATAAGAGCAAAAAAAAAAGTCTCTTAACCTGTTCCTATAGGATTTCTTGATTGCAGAGAGAGGAATATAGTCTTCAGGGAGTGACACTACCTACCTTGAATGGTATTATTTTGTTCTCTGTTCTGTTCAGTTTTTGAATTCAGATATTGTTCTGCATGTTAACCAGAACAGGTCATTGGCTTTTATGGATATTAGGTCTACTGAAAAGTTCTGTGGAAGGTCTGCAGAAAGCTTTTGCTGAATAAAAAAAGACTAGAGAAAAATAAACAGTTCAGAATTTAAACCAGTTGGAAAAATAAAACAATTTGAACTTGGGTCTTTTAAAATGGTTTCTAAATAGAACTTTAGAAGGACCTAATTCCTTCTGTTTTTCTGATCTATGGTTTGCATAGAGGGCTTTACATAAACTTATGCTGAAGTGTTTGGTTGCTTCAGTTGTGATGTTGGAATAGTTTGCATTCCCTGCTTCCCCCAAAAAAGGCTTTTGTTCATTGTATGGTGTTATATATGACCATGTTATAACAGTTAGCAATTCTGCTGGGAATCTCTTAATCATGTGTTTACAAAAGTGACTGCGGTGAGAGAGGTTTTTGAAGAGGAATTTAATTAAATAAATGCCATAGCACTTTAGCACTAGGTAAATAGCTAGCTGTAATGTATTAGACGGGTTCTATGGTATCTAGGATAGCACTAGGCAAGTCACAGCATAACACTTCTCTAGCCTTGAAAACATTCCTACCAACATTAATAATGAAAATACCTCCATGATACAGATAAAACTAATGACCCAGATAAGCGTGTTTGTCCAGGTTTGTCAAGTTCTCATCTCTTCGTGATGTGTTCAGAGCCTGCTGCCGACTCTTTTTTCTCTAGCAGAAACTTGTTAATAGTGTCAAATATGGTCATAACCAATACTGTGATTAGACTGTGTTGTAACAAAAGCCAGGATTTTTGCACCTATCAAAAATTACCCACAATAATGGTCTTTACCAACTTTCAAGCAGGGCATGGAACATAGTGAGATATGCTGTGATAACATTTTCTCTGTTCACGTGTTTTTTAATGTCCAAGGATGTAGATGCATGTCTCTCAAGAGTCTTGTTGTGTAATAAGCATCTCTACAGTAGAAATTGCCAAGCAGCCAGAACTTTAAATTAGCCAAGTAGCTCATTCCCCTTATTATTTCTTTTTCCCATAAGTCTCAGTTAGAGGTATGTTAGAAATTAGAAGAATTTCCCAAGAAGCATCCGGTTCAACTACCAGTAAACTGTCCCAGTTGTTAGCTGAAGTGAAGATTTTTTTTTCTGATCTGCTAGGTCATCAGAGAAAAGTTTTCTTCTCCCTGTTCATTTTTAGCTGTGTATGTCCATGGGACAGAACTGAGGTTGGAATATTTCCACAGTAGTGTTTGCCTGCAGAAAAAAGCCAGAGCAGCTGAATATGTCAGAAACAGGGTTGTTTTCTTCCCTTTGCAAGAAGGTTGTAGTCGTTATGTAATTGCTGATTCAAGGGGTCGTGGCTGTCTGATTCCTGGTCAAAATACCGTTTTGTATACAAGTGAATGTGTGATCATACGCACAGGTGAACATATGACAGAGCTGGATGAGATAAAATCGAGTCAGATTATTGCTGCTGTGAGGAACTGAGACTGTTTTGGTATTACTTGTGAATTTTAGGGGGATATTAACAGTGTCTTTCAGCCTATTGTCTAACCAGCATCTCTAGGCATAATTTGGGCTTTACACTGCCAGTTCCTTCCTCTGGTATGTTCAACTCTGACCTTGTTCACAGTGAACCAAGGTGAAGCTGCAATCAGTTATGTGAAGAGGCAAAACATATGCATTTGTTCTTATCTGTCTGTTCTCATGCAATGATGCTTGTAATGTTGGTCGTCTTAGAAACACATGTAATATTGGTAATTGCTGTGTTATCAGTTGCTAGGCACGTATTTGATGCTCCTCTGCTTCACACTACTCGTACATTAATATTAAGATTATGACTGCAGACACATTAATATAGTAGAAATTCAGAAGCTAAGAGAGATATGAAACTCAGAGTGCTGTGGGTGTCTGAACAGCTGCAGTGCTGCTCACTTTTTGAGACATTTGAGCTAAAATAATCTAAAATTAATTTATAATTTAAAACTCTCCTATATTTGTAGAGCACTTGGTTGACCAGATACATCCTCCTTCCTATCTTGAGTTTTGAGGCCTGAATTTTTACTTAACTTGCACTAAACAGGAGTTTTTATTTTGATTCCCATAAGTGAAATATTTCAGAAACATAGAAGCAAGCCATAAAACTTTGTTACATGAGGTATAGTTTCTGCTGTAGTTGCTATGTTGTTGTAGCTTGCTCTCTGACCTCTGCAGTGGCAGATCAGTGTCCTGGTTTGCACGTGCTCTCTCTAACAATGATTTTTTCCCCCGCTTTGGCTATTAAGGTGTAACTTTAATTTCCATTAGAAAATCAAATGTTTTCTGTGTGTTTAAATGTATTAAGAAATAGGACCTTTGGAAATTTTTCCTATAAAGAGACTATTTGGTGGTGGCCAATCTGTACTGTTGTAGGTAATATGGAGGTAATATTAATCCATACATAATATGACCTGGGTTCCTTTTCATTTCTGCTGTTGTCAAGCTAACACGCTCTGGACAAACCAGTGTCTGGTGACACTGTAAGTTCTTTGGAGATGGCAATGTCAGAAAAAAAAAGTATGTTTAATACTTAGCACCATGGGACTTGATACCAGTTAAGTACTTCTACACAAATAAGTTAATGAAACAAGAAATCTAAAAGCCTTTCTATTTGAACAGAGTCCATAAAAATACCATTTTTAACACTGCATAGATCAGTTTTGAATACAACCCTTTCACTGTTTTGAAGATCCTGCCTTTCTGCTTAAAGGTGCTCTTCTCCGTATTTTCTTGGTTTTGACCTGTTTTCTAAGCTATGTATTGGACTTCTATCCACCATGGTCTTTTTTAAGAAAACAGTTGATTGATTGATTTTTCACTGTTCAGGAAGTAAAGCAGCATTTTTAAGCATAATGTAAAGTATCAAATACTGTTTTAGGTATCCCGTTATTTTTATTTAGTAAAGATGCTAAATCCAGGAGATTCATAAAGCTCTTGAGAAAGAATACTTTTGCTAGCAGTGCCTTCTAAGGATTGCTGATGCATGTTGTTCCCTTAACAGAAAGGAAACTTGAAAAAATGAAAAACTGTTGCTGTGCTTACCTAAGGGGTTAATGGAGGAAGGAAGCCTTATAAGTTGTCTGGTCACCTGGGGCTGTTCCCTTCTCAACTTGGGTAACAAGTACTAGTTTTGCTATGTCCAGAGAAGCGAGCAGAAGTTTCAAGCATAAGAAGCACTCTTCCTGAAAACCTGTTTTTATTTTGCAACCTTTGAAGTTGGAAGACCTGTATTAAGGAAATATGATGGTAGATATTTCTCTTGCTTTGCTGTCAGGAATGTAAGGGCTTTCCCTCCTCCCTTTTCTCCACATGGTTTTTGAGCTCTGAGTTGTTGTTGCTTTCCTTCTATCTAAACCTTCCCTCAAAGTTGTTGGTGCAACTGATGCTGTAGTTACCAAACCTTGTCAGCTGGCGCTGACTGGAAGAACCGTTCTTGCTGGAGTCCCTCCCTGTGCCAGCACAAGTGTTCCTGGAGCTCTGCAGTGAACTGGTCTGGTTGTTACTTAGGCTGATGGCTTTATTTCTGTTGAGTTAGTTTTTGTTTGGATCAGCTCTTTAGTGTGGTTTGCAACACACAGCTATGCTGCGCTTGCATGTGAGAAGGAGTGATGCAGAAGTGAGAAGCATCAGCTTGTGGCAAGGAGAAGGGCAGCACCACGTCATTACAGGGGCTGCAGTAACTTGAGATTGTTCAAAGTGCACATCAAACTATGTCCTCCATGCTGTGTAGGAAACTTGTTTGAGTGATGCTACAACACTGCTTTTCTAGATCCTTTCCTTTTATTATACACTTGCAGCCTGATCACTGTTTCTTTTCAGAGCTTATGAGATACTGTTTGGAGACTAAGCTCTGATTTCCAAACCCGAAAGCAAATAGCAGCACAGTCCAGCTCCCAAAGTGAGTGTGAATTTGGTTTTGATACGGAATAGATACAACTTCTGAGTCTTCAGAACTCCATATGCATCCCTAGGTGAGAATTATTTCTAGAAGAATATTCTCATGAGGATTTGAATTTCTGTTATTCTTAGTGGGCTCAAAAGATATGTCCCATGGTGGCCATTTTCATTCAGTCTGGGCTGTTGGTGGGAACTGGAAGTTGCCACCTCCTGATGGTGTTTGCTAATCTGGATGAAATGTGACAAGTGACTTTTGTTCTGGTTTCCAGTTTTGTAGTGTTGCTAAACAATAAAAACCCCTTGTCAGATTTCAAACTACACAGCATCAATTTAGTAACAGAGTAGGAAAAAAACACATACTCATATTGCTCTTTTTGTGCTGAAGCATGCATGGGTGAACATGGGGAAAATGTGTTAAGCAACTGGATGTTTTACTGTGTGTCCTGCTTTTGTACTGATAAAAGAAGTTGCCAGAAGGATGACACTGAAGATGCCATTTGTCTTTGAAATGTGCTCCAGGTTGTTGTTTGGCACCCTTTCTGCAAGCAGTGAAACTTTGCAGTGGAGAGGAAGAATAGAGGAGAGAAAAGAACAACAGTCCTATTGCCTTTGAATTAGTTTTGCATCAACTTTGGCCAGATGAGAAATACTTGCTGTAGTTGCAGCTTGCTTTCTTGTTGGGCTGACTGGAGCGAATCATTAATTTGTTTACAAAATAGTCAAGTCTTCTGTTAGCCCTTGTAATTTATTATGTAGGGCCTGTGTGTGAAAACCATGTCTAATGCAGTGATACAGCTAGTGGGAAGTTTGGCTGAGCTGAGGAATTAGGAATAGTGACCATGAAATGTTAGAGTTTTCGATAGTGGGGGAAGTAAGGAGGGGCAAGAGCAGAACTTCTGCCTGAGATGTCCGCTGGGCAGACTTTAGCCTGTTTAAGAGGCTGGTGGACAGAGTCCCTTGGGAGTCGATCCTGAAGGGCAAAGGAGTCCAGGAAGGCTGGACATGCTTTAAAAAGGAATTGCTAAATATTCAGGAACAGGCTGTCCCAGTGTGTAGGAAGACAAGCCGTCGGGGAAAAAGACCAGCCTGGTTAAACAGAGAACTTAGGCTAGAACTTAAGGAAAAAAAGAGAGCCTATTTGCTCTGGAAGAAGGGTTGGGTAACTTGGGAGGTCTATAGGGACGTTGCCAGGTCGTGTAGGGAGAAGATTAGAATAGCCAAAACTCAGCTGGAGCTTGATTTGGCTGCTACAGTCAAAGATAACAAAAAAAGCTTCTACAAATATATCAACAGCAAAAGGAGGTTCAAGGAGAGCCTCCACCACTTGCTGAATGAGGAGGGTAGTGTAGTGTCAGGGGATGAGGAAAAGGCAGAGGTGCTCAATGCCTTCTTTGCCTCGGTCTTTAATGTCAGGACCGGTTGTCCTCAGGAGACTCGGCCCCCAGAGCCTGAAGTTAGGGGCGGGGGGCTGTGTGAACCTCCCGTAATCCAGGAGGAGACAGTTAGTGACCTGCTGTGCCAGTTGGACACCCACAAGGCTATGGGCCCGGATGGGATTCACCCCAGAGTAATGAAGGAACTGGCAAATGAACTTGCCAAACCACTCTCTGTATTATCTACTGGCAGTCCTGGTTAACTGGAGAAGTTCCAGCTGACTGGAAATTAGCAAATGTAACGCCCATCTACAAGAAGGGTCGAAAGGATGATCCAGGGAACTATAGGCCTGTCAGCCTGACCTTGGTGCCAGGCAAGGTGATGGAACAGATCATCCTGAGTGCCATTACACGGCACATGCAGGACAATGGGGGCATCGGGGCCAGCCAACATGGATGAAAGGCAGGTCCTGCTTGACCAACCTGGTCTCCTTCTATGACCAAGTGACCCGCTTAGTAGATGAGGGCAGGGCTGTGGATGTAGTCTTTCTAGACTTCAGTAAGGCATTCGACACTGTCTCCCACAGCATCCTCCTAGACAAACTGTCTGCCTGGGGCTTGGATGGGTGGACTCTTCAATGGGTTAAAACTGGCTGGATGGCCGAGCCCAGAGAGTGGTGGTGAATGGGGCAAAGTCCCAACTGGCGGCCGGTCACTAGCGGTGTTCCCCAGGCTCAGTTCTGGGGCCGGTGCTGTTTAATTTCTTTATAGATGATCTAGATGTAGGGATTGAGTGCACCCTCAGCAAATTTGCAGATGACACCAAGCTGGGTGGGAGTGTCGATCTGCTGGAGGGTAGGAAGGCCCCTACAGAGGGATTTGGACAGGTTAGATAGATGGGCCGACACAATGGCATGAGGTTCAACAAGAACAAGTGCCGGGTCTTACACTTCGGCCACAACAACCCCATGCAGCGCTACAGGCTGGGGGGAAGAGTGGTTAGAAAGCGGCCTGGCGGAAAGAGACCTGGGGGTGCTGATCGCCAGCCAGCTAAACATGAGCCAGCAGTGTGCCCAGGTGGCCAAGAAGGCCAATGGCATCCTGGCCTCTATTAGGAATAGTGTAGCCAGCCAGTCTAGGGAAGTGATCGTCCCTCTCTACTCGGCACTGGTGAGGCCGCACCTTGAGTACTGTGTCCAGTTCTGGGCCTCGCACTTCAAGAAAGATGTTGAGGTGTTGGAGCGAGTCCAGAGGCGAGCGACCAAGCTGGTGAAGGGTCTGGAGGGTCTGACCTATGAGGAACGGCTGATGGAGCTGGGGTTGTTTAGCCTGGAGAAGAGGAGGCTCAGAGGTGACCTTATTGCAGTCTACAACTACCTGAAGGGAGGTTGTAGTGGAGTGGGAGTCGGCCTCTTCTCCCAGGCAACTAGCGATAGGACAAGAGGACACAGCCTCAAGCTTCGCCAGGGGAGGTTCAGGTTAGACATTAAGAAGAATTCTTCTCAGCAATGGTCATTAGCCATTGGAAGGGGCTGCCCAGGGAGGTGGTGGAGTCACCATCTCTGAATGTGTTTAAGAAAAGACTGGACATGGCACTTAGTGCCATGGTCTAGTTGACATGGGTGGTGTCAGGGCAATGGTTGGACTCGATGATCCCAGAGGTCTCTTCCAACCTGATTGATTCTGTGTGATTATGTAAAACATGGTGAAATATTTGGACCTACCCCCACCAAATTTTTTTTTTTTTTTTTTTTTGATTCTAGATAGAGATTGCTATGTTCCATATTAGTTTAGGGGGCTGGGAGAAGGGTGCTGTCATTGTGAAATAAGAGTGCCAGCACAAGTAGCTAGTTGAGAAGAACTGATTAGGAATAATTCCCTGCTCAGACAAGTCTGTATTTCAATGAAAGTTCAATGTGCTTATTTTAAGGAAATCTCTTATTATAGTGATAGTGGCAGTTCACAGTCTGCTGTGCTATGTTGAAGTGTTCATATAAATAGCGAAGGAAGTGATACCATGAATGGTTTTCTCCCCAGGTGCTGAAGAAGTCTTGCTGCTTGCTAGAAGGACTGACTTGAGGAGGATTTCCCTGGACATGCCAGATTTCACTGACATTATTCTGCAGATAGACAATATCAGACATGCAATTGCCATAGACTACGATCCTGTGGAAGGCTACATCTACTGGACTGATGATGATGTCCGGGCGATTCGTCGGGCCTACCTTGATGGCTCTGGAGCACAGACTCTGGTAACCACAGAAATCAACCATCCAGATGGTATTGCTGTGGATTGGGTGGCGAGGAACCTATACTGGACTGATACTGGAACAGACCGCATTGAAGTGACACGGTTGAATGGGACATCAAGAAAGATCCTTATCTCAGAAAACCTAGACGAACCTCGAGCAATAGTGCTCAACCCTATAATGGGGTAAGTTTTGTGTTTATTGATAGCCCTGTGATAGGTCTTGGGATCCAGTTTATGGTCTCCTGAAACTGAAAATCTGCAAATTGCATGTTGATGTGTGTATTATTTGTCATATGTTCTGGAAATAACTGGCTTTCCCTTGCTTCATCCCTTTAATACTGTGTATATAAAAGGTGTTTTCTAAATATATTGTTCTTCAGTGAACCTATATGTTGCGTGTTTGGTTGAATTTTCTTTGTGTCTTCAGTGTTACCATACCTATGAAAGAATTGGGTCACTGCACATTTTCAATAGTTCAATTTATTTTATGCTCAAACTTTATATTGTCATTGCTGATTACAGTTCGAGTTGGCTTGTTTGCTGCAGTTGGGGAAGCAGAAGTTAGTAAGTTCTTTCAAAGCGGGACAGATCTTGACACTTTTTGTCTTGCATGTTACATGCATTGACTATTTCCCCCCTCTTTTTTTTTTACAGCTACATATATTGGACGGACTGGGGTGAAAGTCCAAAGATAGAATGTGCTTATTTGGATGGTTCAGAAAGGCGAGTTCTGGTGAATACGTCCCTAGGTTGGCCTAATGGCTTGGCACTGGATCTTGAAAAAGACAAGCTTTACTGGGGAGATGCAAAAACAGATAAAATAGAGGTGAGTAACAGAGCCATACTTGGGTGCATTCTTAGAAAACAAGTGCTGTTCTCATGTGCCTCTTTATGTCTTGGATACATTTATCCATTTTTAGGAGTCTGTTTTTTCATTAATAGTAACATGATATTTAGCATAACAAGACATATTTGAGAAGAAAGGAGACACATTGATGTGGTTCAGAAAAATTTTGCAAGAAATGTTATGTCTATTGCTACAAGTATAATTTTATTGCTTGAAATCTCAGGTTTTACCTGAGGCTTTTGAAACAAATTGGGACACTCAGGTACAACCTCTTTAAAAGATGTTTTGGCTTGTCTGTGGTGCTTGGAACTAGCATGTAAAATTGGTGCATGCAAAAGACTTGATGCGAAGTTCGTGTACAGGAGAAGATGGATGTGGGGGCCCTAGAGAGCCATATTTCAGGACCTCAATGATTATGTGGTGTCCAGATGCCTGGACAAGAAGTAGTTTTTAATGTACTGCCTGCTTTGAAAACAATATAGGCATTCTACCTCTGGATTTGAGGAGGGGAAATCTCTTCACAATGTTGTATAAACATTTATGACAATATTTGGTATTTCTTATTTGTTGAAAGAATGTCTGATAGAGCATGGTGTGATACCCTTATGTTCCCCTTTCTTTGGGAAGAATTTTCTTAAAAATGCAAAAAAGTCATCTGTCTACCTATTGCTCAAACAGTAGACAAAGTTGGATGAATTATCCGCTCATTTGTTACGATGTGCTCCCAGGAGTAAGGTAGTGAAGTGTCTCTGGAGATTCACTGCTTTAGATTTAAAATATGGTCAAAGCAGGCATCTGTATTGGTCTAGTCATGGACATTGACAATTGCACTGGGGAGGCCCGAGATGTTTCAAGAGACATTCTCCTGAAGGAGAAGTGAAACAAGTCGTAGATACTGCTGCAGACAACTGAGTAGTTTAGCTCAGAGCAGAAGGTGATAAATTAAATAACTGAAAGAGTTAGAATGAAGGTTTTGAGCAAGGTTTTTTTGGGCTTCTGAGCATGTGTTCAGGAGATTCTGAGGTTTCAGTGAATTATTAACAACAGTATTCAACTGAGAGGAAATTTAGCAAATTGTTAGAGCTTGATAATGGTGTGATGTAGAAGGGCACATGGCTTTTGTGTAATCTAGGAATACTGATGAACAGCCACTGTATACATTTGTTGTGGATGTGTTCATGGAGTTGCTGAAGAACTGTATGTAGTAGCGGCCTTGCTTGCATGAGTGTGTCCATTTAATTTGAGACAGCTGAGAATATGGATAGAGAATATGGATACAGCCAGATGTTGTGAAGAAGTGTCAAAAAGTTTCTTAAGATCCTGTTGTGTTCCTCACCACTCTCAATGCTTAGTTTCTAAATAAAATAGTTGTTTAAGAAGTGCATCATCTGGTTACTGGCCACTTGTGCTCACATTTCTAAGAAGGAAAAATTGGATTTTGAACCTCAATCTAAAGTTGTTGTAGTAGGTTATGATTAACCCGAGGGCTCGGATGACAGCATGAGACGTGACCTGAGATGAGGCAAATTCAAAAATTCCTACTCTGTTATCATTAGAATATTAGATTTTTCAGCCAGACAGATGTTCCTTTTTAATGTTTTGTTAAGCTCCAGGTGATGCACATAGGTCCCTTGACCTGGTTGTGGTATGTTCTTAGTGTGAAGTAGTTGGTTATCTTCCACAAAAATGTCGAAAGAACAGTTTGAAAATGAAAGGTGCTAAATAGTTAGCTCCGAGTATTTTAATTTGAAAGGGAATTCTCCAGGGAATTTGAATTAGATTCAAAGTAAGACGAGGGGTATAACTAGCTAATTGAAATCAATTCATAAAAGCAATTATCAAACCAAAATGTGAGAGTAAAGACCCAAAAAAGAGTTTTTTCTCTTTAAAGCAATAATTTCAAATTTTCTTCCTATGGTGTAATGTAGTTTGCTGAAGTCGTCTTTTGACTATACTGTTACAACAGTCTATTTCTGTACCAATACCTAAGAAAAGCAATATAGAAATTTTTCGCATGGTCATGGCCTGTGAAGTCGATTGAGTTTTCATGTTGTTTGGGGGAGTAGCATATGCAGCACTTTTAGATAAATAAATTTTGAGGAATGACTGTGCTCTCTTAAAGGTTTTGCCTTCAGGAAGAGAGGAAGCAAGACTGCTAGCTCCAGAAACGTAACTTCGGTGTTTGCAGTTGCCAAGGACTGGGCTTAATGACTTGTCAGAAAGGTCCTGTCCCCCCTTCCCTTTCAGCCTGCACGACAGGGAACTTTCCAGATGCCACCTTTTATAGCTGGGACCGTAGTTGTGCAATGCATTTCGTGGGTTTAAGCAGTCTGTTTAGCCTGTCTCACTTCGTTGTAAGGCAGCAAAGCCAGTGATACTGTTTGGTTTGGCATCAAAGTTCAGGAAAATCAGAGAAGCCAAAGTAAGGGCTTTATATTCTCTCAGTTTTCTTTTGCTTATTATACTTACTTTTTGTGGTTCTCTTCTATTTGCAAAAATAGAGAGAAAAGGGTGGTACACTTGCTTTTGCAAACAGGATATTCTTTATGTGAAGTGGTAAATATCTGTAGATACATTGGTTCCTATATACTGTGCAACCCTGTTTTAATTGTTTAGCGCAAAGAGTGAAATCTCCGTGCTCCTAGCAATGGATTCCACATTTCCTTATATTAAAACAGGTGTAAATATTCTCATTTTAAGTCTTCCTCTCCATCCCCTTTTTTTTCTTTTTGCTCTTTTTCTCTTTATGCTTGGAGTTTACTTTCGTTAACTGTCACAAACAGACCCCTTCTGAGGCTGTATTTGCAAATACCTGAATAGGCCCATTTAGGATATGATGGGGAAAAAAAAATCATGTGTGTTTGTCCACAGTTCTGAACTGTGCTGTGAAGGGGTCTGTTGTGGTCCGTTCTGGACTGGCACAAGTTAAAACAGCACTAGCATGTTATCAGTAGAAGTGGATGTTAGATGTCTGTTGCAGAGCTTCCAGTAGAAAACAAATTTTCAGTTCCCGTTTTGGAAGACATGCCAGACATGTTTGTATATTCTGCTCACTTGGGAAAGAGTTGTGTGACTTAACCAGTCACTTAGCTCACATACTGGCCACTTTGAGATTGGTCTAATAGAGCTTCTTTTCATTAATACTTCTCTACAAGATGAAAAAAGTGTGCTAACGAAATATTTTAGAATAGAAGCAAATTGATCCAATGGATTGTATTTCACATTTATTGCTCATCTTGTTGTCTTTGTAACCTAACAGTCCTTTCGTGCAAGATTTCTGTGTTAGAGAAGTTCTGCCAATACCCTAGATTTTCCCAGTAAGCCATAGCTTGTGCTACTCTGCTGGCCCCAGTACATGTGAAACTTCACTGTATGGTGGTGAGGTGGGGCATTTCCGCTTTTACTTGCTGTTGAAGTTATTCAACATAAACTCATTCTCTCATGCATGTGTTCTGTTGCCAAGAGCATGCCATTTAAGTGGCTTGCCAATGCAGCTGGTGTCGCGGTGATTTGTTCTGCATGTGTATGTATGTCTGTTGCATCCACAGCTTGTCAGAAACAAAAACCAGCTGACTGCAAGTTCAGGATACGCATTTATATTTTATTCTATAGTTGACCTAGCTGAGTATTAGAATTTTTCTTTTTCCTGGTAAGCACCTAAAACTACCTTGAAGCATGTTACTGGATAAATTTAGTTTATGTTAACACCTAAAACCATCATAGGTGGGACAGTAGATAGTAAACTATAACTCTATTTTGTAACTCATTAGGTAGCAAAAAAAAAAGTTGATGAAGTTTTAAGTGGTTTACTCTGTTGCTACAGTGCAAGGAAAGAGTTCTTGCTAAAATGACATTCAGATTTATGTTGAGCGCTCCTGAAGGAGGAAGACTTTAACCAACTGGAGGGCCCCTAACTGTTTCAGAAAGTGGCACTCTGCAGCTGCAGCACTCTGCTGCAGAAGGCAAAGAAGGTGGCATGAGGATCACTGCGTGCTGCCTTGTATGTGCTGAAGATGGGAGACCAAAGAGCTGTGAGGTGGTAATGGAGAGGGACAGTGGCTGGGCCAGTATATTGCTTTGCATTGGAATAGTTGGCTCTTAAGGTGCATCCTCTGCTCCCATGGTCTTCTTTTCAGAGCAATTAGTTTGTCTTGTGCTGTCACTTGGCAGTTTTCTCATCTGAAAACTGCAGTCCCAGATTTCTTGAAGGAACTGGAAATTTTCCAGAGACCAAAGATGTGCGAAAGGCATAAGGTAAAGGAGAAAATTCCCATCTCCACCTTTTTCTTCTATCCATCGACTTTGACCTGCCTCAAAATGTCCCAGGTCACTGTGTAGAAATTGCAAAACAGAATAAACTGCTTGGTATTCTGCCCTGGTTTCTGGTATTTTAGATCTGCAGGGAGTCATCTTACTCTCCCTTGGAAGGCCTGTTCATATACGAAGTTCTTAAACAGTGACTGAACTTTGTACAGCTTGGAAATTTGATAAGCTGAAGACATCTGTCCTATTTTTGCTGGACCTTGCATTTGAAATGTACTGTAAATGTCTCTGGTTTGGTTTTTTTGTTTGTTTATTTTGCGGGTAGTTTTGTTTGGTTTTGGTAACTCAGTTTGACATTACTTTTGGGTGTGCTCTTCCACAATTAGAAAAGAAACGCTGCAGAGCTGTTGAGAGTACCAAGCAGTGTCCTATACCAGGAGAATATGTACTTATTTGTGCGTGTAAAACTTCACGGGGTGAAAACAGCGGTTATCCTTTCCTGGCAAAAACCCTTTCCTAACCTTCCCATCTGCAGCATTCAGCTGCAACACAAAGGGCCCAGTCACTTCACAAGCAGTTTACATCCTGAAGAAACCATTTGGCAAGGCTTGTCAAAATTTTGTGTGACAGGAGCCTATGGGGCTTTCGCTGCAAATTTGGCACCCTGTGGTAACATTGTTCCCATTTTTTATTTTTTTTTTTTAATTAGTTTGGCAAAGTGTATGGCAAGGAAAAATATATAGCAAATTTTGAGTTGCATCTCTCAGAATCGTGTGTTTGTACGTGTGGCTTCAGCTACGAGTAAGGGGCATGGATTAATCCAACTGAACTCTAGGTTTTACTGACAGAGAAGAGATACTTTCAAGGAACAAACAACAGATTAATGAGGATTACAGGGTTCCAGCAGAGAGAGAAGCAAAGACCCAGTGGCATCCACGTGTAGAGTTTCCTAATTCTCCTTAAAAACAATTTTGTGGTTAGCCAAGTTTTTCCATGTATTATTTCTTCAGCATTTGCTTAAAGTGCCTAAGGTATAATTGCAGAACGAGCAATTACTGAATTCTCAGGTGCCTGTTGTTATATATACATTTTACTTAAGTGTGTGCAATATTCTTGGAATAAATGTTATGCAGACTATCCCTTCTGGCCAGCTTCTCTTCGTCCCCGCCCCTTCCCCTCTATTGACAAATGTCCTTCATTCGTCTTTGCAATAGACTCATAGTTATGTACGGTAATTCTTTGCAAGTTTGTAGGGTGTTTAAAGTGTAAGTCAGCAGCAGTGGAGTTCACTGAAAAAATTTTCGAAGGTAGCATTTATGTGTGCTGTCCTTGAAATTTAAGGAAACAATCTTTATAATTAGTTTGTTGTTGATTACATTCTGCATAAATAGTGTAAAATGGCATTTGGAACAATTTGCTACTTAAATGGGAATAGACTTTGCAGAAGTCAATTGTACTGGGGAGGTAAGTTAACAACTAAACTAATTTAAGGCTGCGTTTTCTAAACAAGTCTGAGTATACTTCACATATTATACTTTGTTTTCTAGTTGTTTGTCCTAAAAAAATGCAATATTTGATTTATACATGAGACATTTTCTCATAACTGATACATTTTTTTGTGTGTGTTTCTTTGCATTAACATTTTTCACCCAAGGATTAAAAAGGCTGTGTAGTGTAATAAACTACTTGGGAGATATTCTCAACTGATTTATTGAAAGAGGCAAATCTCATAGAGAGAGCAACTAATTTAAACTTATTGCCACATGCTAATTAGATATAAAAACCTCAAAGCATCAATATGAGTGTATTTCAGAAGACCTAGTTTATATTTATATTAATGTAAATAATCCCAACACTGCATATTTGTATTAATACATGAGGACAGAAAAGTGAAATGGATATAGAAATAAGAAATACAGGATCTCTTTGGTTTAAAGAAGAGATATCAGTCTAAGTAGACAGCTGCAGTAATAAAATCACTTAAATTGGTGATAGTGAGAGAGCCTTAATTTCAGGGTTTTTTTGGAACTTCTCACTGACATTTGATTTGATTTAGAACTGTGGCAGAGAAATGTCAGCTAATGTAATTGTTAGAAATAAGTTATTAGTTGAAGCTTATACTGTGGTCCCTAGATGAAGCCTAAGCCTGTATAGCGTATAGCACTATAGCCTGTACTTTTTGCTTCTGATACATTGGTAAATTATATCCTTTCTAGATGCAAGTGCTACATACTTAAAGAGATACGTATCCTATTATGTTGACATATAATATGTTAATATTGAATAGCACATGTCAGAACTGGGCTAGCGAACTTTATATACAGCCCTGCTGTTAGTATAGCTGTATTCAGCAGCATATTCCTGCAACCTGGGCTGCTCCTTTGAGTGCTGCCATTAGTGCCACTTCTAGTTTTCCTGTTTGCAGTTGCTCTTCTGCCTGGGGTTAAGCTATGTTGTTGGGGGAGTGACATGTGCACATGTTTGTGGCCATTGGGTGTGTTTTTTTGTTGGAGGTTGTGTATGTGGTTTCTAAGCGTTTTATACCACTATGTTTTTATTAGTTTTAAATAGCTGTTAGGCCTCTGGATTGCTGTGTGTTTTGCTTGAAGAACCAGCAAGCACGAATGCTGTTGTAGTGGGAGGAGGTTTTTTGTTTTACTTGAAGGGAGCTGCTCAGCAAAGATTATCGCGTGAGAGCTATATTTGTAGCATTGTCCAAAGATCTGGCATATAACTGTTAAGGTTCTGAAGGGGAATAATCTATACCAGTGAGCTTGGGACCAAATTTGTACCAGCAGCCAGATAGTAATTGTAGAATGGATAGGAGGAGTCATTTGGAGGAGGGACTATCTTAAAATGTTGCAGGGTTCTGGCAGTTCTTGGACATTTTTTTTCTGGGAGGGAAGAGAGCTGTATCTTTGCCTTCAGTGCTTTAATGATGACAATTATAAATATCTGTGAAGAGTTGCATAAAGAATAAAACAGATTATTGCCAATTCTACAAAATGATATAAAGCCTGACAGGGCTCCTTCAGTGAAAAGGGGGTGTGCACCTTTAGGAAGAAGAAGAAAACCTGGCAGCTAGGGGAAGAGGGTCTTTTATTCCCTCCTCTTCCGGAATCACCACTGTCTCATCTGCCTGTTGGCTTTGTTCTGCTTGTATCATCAGACTCATCTGGAGTCAAGAATCAGCACTCAGTTCAGACTGACAGGGATGTTAGTGGAGTCTCAACTTCCTCTGCTGAAAGAATTGAGAGTTTTCTGCTCAAGCATATTTGCAATGATCTTTCTTAACTAGTTTGCTACTGTAGAAATGATGTTGCAATTGGTCCAGCCTGTACACACCAGCCCATAGTGGGGAACAGAGACTGCTGAGATGAGATACAGTGATCTGTAATGTTCAGCAGGTCAGACCGCTGAGTGATTTCAGATCCTAACGGATTCTTATGAATTTAAATTCTTCTGGCTCTGTTCCATGTTTCTAAACTCTGAACTCTGGTTTGGGATTGCCTATATGAGACTACCTCTTTCTGGAACACAGAAATATAGCCAGCCTCTACCTGCTAACACACAATGTCCGTATCCTGTTTAGGAGCACAGAGCCTTCTAGCTCCACTCTTCTAATTACAAGATCAAGTTGTCTATATTTTGCTTACTGCTTAATTAGGAATTTCAATATGTTACTTTATACCTTGCACCAGATAAGCTTTATTTACTTTTAAGAGGAATGTTACCAAGTGTGGGAGCTGCTCTAGAAAGTCAGATCCAGGTTCACAAGGTGAGATGCTTTAGCTGTTCAGAACGTGTGTCGCACCTTTCTGCTCTAAGCTATGTAGTAAGGAAGTGTTCACAGAGCAGAGAGAGTCATTGACTGAATGGAAGAAGATAAACTTATCAAGGGGAATTCCTTCCTGTCACTTTTCAGCATTCTGAGTTAGCTCCCAGGTGAACTTGTACCTGAGCCCTGAGCAAGAGGAAGGTATGACAGTGTTGAAGAGTGTTTGGTATAAGGGACACATCCAAACTTTGGCCAATTCCATCCTGTATTCAGTAGCGCTCCTGGAGATACATATGATTTTCCATTCTTCAGCAGTCTTGAGTAAAACTTTTTCTGCTGTTCTGGATGGGATGGGATGGGGAGTGCCTCTGCAGGTGGATGATGACCTAGCCTCATTTAGTCTTGTCTTTATCACCTTTTGGCTGAAATGCAGCAGCCCAGTAGACAGGGGTGTGGAGGCTGCAGTCCTCAAGGCAAACGTCCTGGACCAAAACCATTGTACCATGTCTCCTCAGCAGCATGTGGTGCCATGAGCACATTCTTAGTTCTTTAAGCTGAGATTTGCCAGATAACTTCAAATCAAATTCAAGGCTCCAGTTCTTTTCGTCATGGTCTAGACCATGCATATGGAAAAGGCAGCTACGCATCTGAAGTGAAGAGTGCTGTCTGGGGTACTGTTGAGCATAAAATGGTTTTCCACAATACAGGCGAATCTTTTCTGTAGTAAAGAGGATTTTTTCTTAAGGCTTGTGCTGAGGTACTGGATTAACCTCCCCTCCTCCCCCTTTTTCCCAATTTCCAGTAACTAAAAAACATCAAAAAGTTCAGTACCCTCTGTTCCAAGTGCAAGGTTCATATTAGTTGACCTTGCCTTCAGCATCGTAAATAACCAGAAATGTTCATCTGTAAAGAAGTAGAGCAAAACCAGCCTTGCAGCAAAACCCCATTGCGTGGAAGCAGTTGCAGCACGGGCTTCTTGTCCCAAGTAGCGGATACAGGAGATGATGCGACCTGTGTTAGTCATACCACTTAATGCACTAGTAGAAAACTCTCAAATAATGTTTTGATTGAATGACCTTCTATAGGGTGCTCTTGATCAGGGATTCTCCCAAACTTTTAAATGCACAGCTTGATACTGTGTCCATTAGCTTCAAAGTGAAAAATCCACAAATATTGGCAGCTGCCAGTTTAAATACTCCTTTTAGTCTTTCCACAGTGGAATCTGTACCAGTATTAACTTATTTTCATCTACAACTATTTATGATTTATTAGGGTTGCTGTATAGTCATAAAGACCTCTAAATGTTGTCAATTTTCCAGGGACTCTGTTGGTTTGTACTACTTTTTTTAAAGGGATGACTTATAAAACAACCAACTGACAGACAGCTTCTAAATTTGATCTTTGTGGAGTGCTCAGGAATTACTTCTGTATGTGCAGCTTTTGCTATATTTATCAAGAGGAAATCCTGAGGATGTATTAAACTACAAAGTTGAAGAATTATTTGAGTTTTACGTGCTTGAGGCTCTCCTTTCTCCCTGAAGAATTATTTTAGGCTGTCTGATATCAAATCACCCTTTTCCGCTTGCTAGGGAGAGAACTCTGCTTTACTTCCCTTGCTGGGATCAACTTCCTGTATTTAAAAGAGGGGTTTTGTATTTAGCAGTATGGTGGCTTCTGTACTCATGAAGTGTGGAAATGAGCCCCCCTTTATGAGAACCTGATGTCTTTTCTGGCATAGAATAAGTACGTGTTATTCCAGTTGCTGAGAAAAAGGTGACTTCTATGGAAGTTGGAGTAACTTGGAGCTTCTTTGTCAGACAAGCAGGTAGGATAGTTAAGAGAGTTTTTAACGTAGTAACCTTCTCAAAGTTTCTTGCTGTATTGTTTGCCAATAGCTATGAGGAATTTTCTTTAAATACTATTCCCCTTTTTGCTTTTGTTTTCCTATTTGATCCTGTTCTCTTCCAAGAATAATACTGAGCTGTGCCATACAGCTTAACTCTGACCTAGAGCGAAGGTGATTTGTGCTGCCCAGGAGCTGTGACCCCATGAATATTGTCTTGTAGCAGTGTTGAGAGAGACGTGTTTCTCCAATACTTTGGGGATAGTTGTGTCAATATGCACAGCGTACCCTATCAGGTAGGTTAGTTTGTTACTGTAGTTTGGGAACTAACTTTTCACTGGGAAAAAGTCCTTCCCCTGCTTTTGTTTTCCTATTGCTGTTTTGGAAGGAAAGTATTGGAGATATTTGACCTTTCAGTGTCTGGAACTCTCCTCGTATGTAATCCTTTGAATCCACTGGGGAGGACACCGCACTCTTCTTGGTGTTTAGTGACGTTAGGTGTGAGGTTTTCCAATAACGAATACAGAATTTTGTGCCACAGACACAAATTCTAGCTGCCTTCTATTTCAGCTTTGTTGGATTTTTTTAAGGGTTCTGCATTAGTGATGGTATTTCACAGCACCACAGAAGATAATGTTGGAAAGCACCAGCTGGATTGTCCTGAGCAGCGCTGGGAGGGCAGCTGGTGGTACCACGCGTGCCTATCGGCAGAAATTTCTGCAACCTTGGTTGTGAAACATGTGAACCTGGATGCTGTCAGAAACAGGAGACCTGACATGATGAGCTGGCCTGGTGGGGTTCCCATGTTTCTGAAGAACACACACTGAAAATAGAGCTGTAAAACTTGCTTTTCATGCCATGTCTTATTAGTGAAATTTTGAAAGCTGTCAGTACCGTTTATATACTTGTATCATCTGGCCCTAACGAGAAAGAAATCTAACAGACATACATGACAGCCACCACCAGTCTACCCTACTTCTCCCAAGATTGCCTGCAACAGTGGGAAATCTTTCTGATAAATGTTGGTAGTGTAGATGAGACCAAAGGTTTTTGTGTCTGTTTAGCCTTTCTAAAAATTCTTCAGTGCACTGATGGGATAGCAGTCACTCAAAGGAAGACTTCCTTTGCTTGGCTTGATTGACCAGAGTCATTCTGTGGGAAAGGATGCTAACTTATTCTAAACTGAAGGTGACCCTTGCCTTTTTATGAGCAATAAAGACATAATAGAGGCCCAGTTAGGGTTCAGTGGAACCCCCACAGCCATCTGCACACTTCATTGGCAGAAGTGGCTTTCACTTGAACTTGCATTTGACAAGTGTTTTCTGTCTCCTGCTCATTCAGAAGGGTCCTTCAAAGCCAAGTAATTGAAATGCTCTCACCCCTCACTCCTTTTCCTCATTTCCCTAGACTTGCTTAAATTGCAGGGCAACTGGTATTCAGTGTTAATGAGTAAAAATGAATGCGCTTCCAAAGCTCACACTTTTTTCCTTCCCATAGGGAAGTTTCTAAAAAACCCACCTCTTTTCCACACTCTCCAGCGGCAGCAGCTTTATAAAGGAAAAGTTAGGAAAAAAAGTGTTTCTGTTACATTGCTGTTTTTCGCTCTCTTTCTCCCCTTCCTTTTTTTTTTTTTTTTTTTTTTTCTGTCGGGCTGGACTTTTTGAAATGAAACACAAATCAGGTCTCTGGAATAAAAGGTTGTGAGTATGCCTTGTGGCATTTGGAATGAGACTATTCACTGCCTGAATGACTATAAATAGAAAGCAAGGAGCTGCGTATTTCTCAGTTCAGACTCCCTGCAAAGAAGCGCCCTTCCCAGTTAAAGGGTGACTTTTTGAAAGAAACCTTGTTCCTTGTGCTGAGTTGAATTGCTCCAGGAATTCTTCTCCTTGCAGCTTGCATAAAAAGGCGTTAATCTCTAATTTATTTCTCCTTTTAAAAGGCGGTATCGTCCCTCATAAATATATATTCTTAGCCATGTCGCCAGATATGCCCGTGTTGTCTGTACAGAGTTGCATGTAAAAAATTTCTGAGCGCAGAACAAACATTGTTCTCAGCAATTTTTGTGCCTGAAAGCTTTCTTTTTGGCTTTAGGCCAGCTGTCGGCTCCCTTTTTATCTGGTATTCATTCTTCAGTGAGAAGGCTAAATTAGCAGCACTCAGGTTTTCGGGGGCGGGAGTTTTTTAGGGATTGAGGAACAGAATAGGAATTGTGATTGATTTTTATACTAAAAGATTTGATTCTCCCAACATGCTTGTGATGTTGCCGACAGTAAGAACCCCAATAGCTTACTGTTGCAGTTCTGCAGACAATTTGTTTGGCTGATTTGGCTGTTAAAAATGCTCATAAATCTCCTGTGTTGTGCAGTTATGCAAATCTAGTGCAATCATTTTTCTTCTGCCTCCCCTTTTCAGAAGGACTGTAGTATTAAAGAAAGCAGCATAGTAGATGGGAGAAAAATGTTTGACGGGTTTGTGAGTTGGCAATGTTAAAGATCCTAGCACTTGAGCTGTTGGTTTGGCTTTTTTCTCTTTTTTTTTTTCCCATTTTTTTTTCTTTTATTTTCCCTTTTTTTTTTTCTTTTTTCCCTCTCCCCTTTTCTTCCCCCTGCTTCCCCTGTTTCCCTCCTCCACAGTGGTGTTTTGTGCGGTGTTATTTTGAAAGCTGCTTCTAATTTTCTCCTCAGACTTTTTGTTTTACATTTTTTTTCTGCCTTCAAAAAACTAGCAAGGGCAACCTTCTTCACAGAGTCTTCTTTTCCCTGTTCATAGTTTTTAAAGAGTGGGTCTATAGATTCCTTGCATTGCTGTTTCTGTTACTCATGGATTCCTAGTTGTGTGGGTTGTTGGTTTTTTGTTTGTTTTTTTTTAACAGAGGAATTAAAAGGTTGACAAATACCCACCTTATTTTTTAAAACTTAGCCTGTGCATGGTTTGCAGTGTTTTTTTGCATTAGTGCTAATGTAAAAATGAAAGCAACAGCAAATGGACAGGAAATGAAGGGAGTAATATGAGGTTGCTGTTCATATTTCTAATAAAAGGGGGAAAAAGCAGAAAAAGAAACGTGCTCTTCAGTAAGCCCAGGAAAGCCGATTTTAACAGGTTGCCAAGCAGGCTAAGGAGAGAAGAGATTCTATAATATTTAATTTCTTTGTAGTTTTCTAAATTGTAATTTTCTTAGCTTAAAGCTGACAGTCAGTGTCGCTCTTAATAGGATTTTTCATAGCTGGACACATAAATAAGAAACTTTTATAGAGAAATACATTCAAGTTGGTAATTTCCTTCTCTTGGTGCCAACTATCGGGACACCTTGATTATCCTTGTCATTTACTCTTTGTCTTTGTGCTGATTTCTCTCTGGGGTGCTGTATGTTTTCCTTGTCACCTTTTATTGTGTGACTGACTTCACCTGCGATGGGCCCCTGCTGTCCTTTCGCATTTGCAGGTAGCGTAGGTATTTCTGTCACCTTTTCCCTTTCCCTCAGGAGCCTCTTGTGAGCCATTATATGAACACATTGGGCTCTTTTTCATCTTGCCTTGCCTACAGTGACTTGTCCAATATTTAAAGCCGCTTTGTAGGTGTCACCTACCATCCACTCACAGCTGTAAAATATGGCTGCTACTATTCCCATCTTAGCTTATGTTTTTACAGTAATTTTTTTCCTGCCTCTTAATTTGAAGTGACTTTGCTTCGTGGGATGCTTTACCTTTATAAATATCCTTGAGCAGAGCTCTTAGTTTAGAAAGACAAGTGATTGCTCAGATTGTATTTTGCCAGTTATTCATCTGAGTTGCCTTTGAGTTCTTCACTTGATTTCAAGTTACTTTCTGGCTAAAAAAAACACATGCAGTTTTTCTTAGATCAAATATTGCATTGGCTTATTTTTAATTATGTTGCCCACTAGTTCATGATTATATGAAATTTTGGATCATGTGCTTTTTTAAGTTATCAGTAAGATCTTTTTATATAGAGTGTTTCTCTATATATAATATGTATATTTAATAATTATATATGTATATCCTGTTGAAAAGTAAATATTACTATTTGTAGAATGGATGGCAAGCACAGAGTGCACCTTCTTCTAGCTATGGCTCTGGTTTTATTCCTTGTTAAAATATCAAACATTTTTGGCAAATTTAGGCAAGAAGAAGCCTTTCCAGTAAGGACATCATTAGAATCTAGGTAGTTGCATCTAACATAAAACTCACCTCCTTTCTGTCATATGTATTATTAACATTTTAGTCTTATTTTCAGTGACTGAAAACCACATTGTTCTCACCCAGCAGGTAAAGCACAGGAGAGCCCCCTCTGCTTTAGAAACCACTAGTCGTGAAAGCTGTGTCCTTGGCGAGCAGGCAGGTGAGATCTGTCTCTAGGAGAGCAGAACTGTTTTTTGTTTCCCTCTCCTGGGTTTTCTCCTTATCAATCTGGTTAAAACAGCAAGGTTGTAGACCCAGTTACCCATTTCTATCATGAGTCCTTCTGGTTAGCCTCAGGCAGTTAGCATAGATCTACGTGAGGAAAGTCCCCATTCAAACCCCTTGTCTCTTGAAAACTTCTCAGAATGGATCTTCGATTTATCAGATAATCCGTAAGAATTAACAAACTCAGTGCACCAATTTCACCAATGCCTATGGTGAAGGATCTGGTTCTGGTTTGAGGCCTCCTTGCCCTTACTCGGATAGCAATACGGAGGGTTTTACAAATTGTGCTCAAGAGTGTGGATAGTCATTCTTTTAGTTTACCTCCTCCCGTTGCTCTCTGATCTTATCGTGTGGGGTTTTCCTAACCCAGAAGCAGTGGATGTTTAAGTCTCATCCAAATTCTGTGCTATCTGTGAACAATAATAGCTTTGTAATTGCCTTTTCCCGTGATGTAGCATATAAATAAAAACATTGCTTTTACTGAATTCTTCTGTATGTTCCCTTTGTTTTTAATTACTTTACTTTTCTTCAGTCTAACATCACGACGTAGCATTATCGTTAACTCTCACGGCTCAGGGCTCCAGCTTGCATGCCTGCAGGAGTCAGAAGATTTCTGTGTCTCATGTGTAACTGAGAAGACCTGTTCACCGTGGCCACATCTGGAGGCATGGCCCTGGATCGGTGGTCTGAGGTGATGCAGAAAATCCTTTCCTAATCGGTACTTGGTGTGCCTACTTATGGTCATAAGGATCTGGGGTTAAGAAGGAATATTCTCTAGAATATTCTCTAGAACTTGCTGTCCAGCCTGATTTATGATCCTCTTACTCTTACCATTGTATAGAAGTGGGAGCCATGCGTCTTTGTGACAATATTGGTGTCATCCACTTTGCCTGTGGCATGCTGATTAGTCATGTTCAGTGCAACTAGAGGGAGCTCAGTGTGGAGAAACGTGTATGAATTTAAGTGGACCCTGTTTTCTTAAGTGGTTTTGAGACTGAAGTCTATGAACCATTTAACGAGTTGGTGATTTTAGGGGAGGAGATGTTGTTTCTTTCTTGGAAGGCAAAGCAGTTATGTTTCTTTTGGCGAAAACAGTTCTCTGCTTTCCACTGATAGATGGTGTCATCATATAGCAGCACAGGATAATCTACAGATTTCATAGAATTCATAGAATGGTTTGGGTTGGAAGGGACCTTAAAGATCATCTAGTTCCAACCCCCCTGCCACAGACAGGGACAACCTTTCCAATCGACCAGGTTGCTCAAAGCCCCATCCAATCTGGCCTTAAACACTGCCAGGTAGGGGGCATCCACAACTTCTCTGGGCAGCCTGTTCCAGTGTCTCACCACCCTCTTAGACAGGCATAAAAACCCTGTCTTAAGTAGCCCAACCCCTGAAATACTCCCTGTTCTTTTATTTCTGAACACTGGATTTGCCGGTGCAGATTCATACTCACTGGAAATAATACAACTACCCAAGTCCGTTGTCAGAACAGAATATTCATGGGTGGCATATTATTAAATCAAATTAATAAAAATGCTTAAAGAGAAGCTGCAACCAGCAGCTGAATGTAGAGTCGGTACTACGTGCGTGTAGCAACATGAAGCAGGACCTGGACTGAAAGCAGAGAAATGCGTGTCTTTGTTAAAGTGTAAGTGAAATATTTGTCATGAGCATTAAAAAGGAATTGCTTGGGTTTGGTTGCACAGCTCCCACAAAAATAATGTCAACTTAAGCAAATTTTTGACACCCAACTTGTCGCTACCTGTGACAGCTTGTGTAGAAATCACTGCAGCTGGGAAATCTCGTGCCTGTGAATTTATGCTTAGATTGGAAGTTACTCCTGAAGACTGTGCTGTGCTTCAGAGATAGCATTTGTGCTAGTCCATAGTGATACAAGAAATGTACTTCGCCCTGCTGAACTCCAACTCTAAAATAGCAAGGCCCAGCCTAAGGTGTGATATTACCTTAGTGATTCAGAAATGTTGGGCGCAAGAAGAATGAGCGATTAATGCCAGGTTCCACAGGGAATCTGGGAGGTGACAGAGGTCAGAACCAGGGTGTTCTGAAGATTATTCCCAAGTAGTAATTACAAAACTCCTGGGTTTGTTGGTTTGGTTTTGTTTTTTTTTTAAAGGCTGGTTGCATTGTGATGGCCCTGCAGAAGTTTAATAAGGCCCAGCCTTGGGTTTGCTCCCCTAGGGAGATACTGTATTTTACAGTGACTTTTCAAGAGCATCCTGTGAGGCAGTGAAACTAAGTATTTTCCATTTAGAGAAGGATTAAACTTTGTCCCACCCACTTCTAGAAAGTTGAAGAGCTCTTATAGGTAGGGAACATCATTGCCCTTCACGTTACAGATGATTAAATGGAGACATGTTCCAGTTAAGTGGAGGCGGTTAGATCTGGGACTCAGGCCAGGTCTAAGAGTTGGGAGGGTTAGGAGTGTGGAAGAAGTCATGCCCCTCAGCCTAATCTAGAGCTGGGAAGGTTCATTTGCTCAGCATGCTTATGTCATCCAGAGAGCACCAGCACTCCTTCCTTCAGTATGGAGATGTTCCTCTGCTAGCGTGTGTTTCTAGCAGAGTTGTACTGGGGAAATATTCCAGCATAAAGTAGATCCCCAGGGACAAAAGTAGGGTCGTACTTGTACTGACTAGCTGCAAGGCCTTGAGTTGGGTGTTTCAGTATCATATGTCCCTGCAGTGGAGGAAGGTTAGTGCTTTCCAGCTTGTTGAAGCCTTACTAATTTAAGGTTTGTGAAATGCTACATAAATGTAAACTTACTGATGCCAGGAAATGGGGAGATTGTTGCAGAGTGCCACTGCCTCTCCTTTGGCCTCTGCTCTTTCTTCCCTATGGTTTGTCTTACGGTTTTAATGTTCTGATCTCGTGAATTGACTTTGAGGATTCAGTAGGAGACCAAATGTCAAAATTCTTCTTGGTACAAGTATTTGCCTTTCATCTTGTTTTATCAACAGGCTTCTGGCATGGCCCTACAGGCAGCAAAAGGAACGTCGTTCTCCTTGTTTTTGACACTTTGCATTCATGGCATTATGGAATGTGGGTCTGGAGACTTTGTATGGTGCTAATGCATTAATAGAATCTCCTTTTGGTGTGAGCTTAACACCCTCACGACAGTTTTACCTTGTCTGTCGCCTGGTTGTTCCTGCTATAGAGACAGTTCACAGGGAGAAAGTTCCATTTGTTCCACAGATGCAGTGCACTTGATGCCACCCTTGTGTAGTCAAGAGCTTCTCATCCATGGTTTTTGGTTGTCTTCTACTTCTGAGATGGGAAGGATCTACAAGATAACTGGCCTTTTTTTCCTTCATTTTCATAGTTATCGGTAACCTGTTGATTGTGCTACAATCTATGGAAATCAATGTTAGCTGTTACTTACCATTTTAAGAACAAAATAAAGGTTGCATCAGTTTGTGTCTTCGTTATCTATTTCCTGGCTTTTGAAAGTTTGAACTTGTGATTGTAAGAGGGCACCCGGTAGTACAGAACAGTTTTGTCAATGCAAAGTTAAATTTGTTTTTGTTGGTGAATATCCCAGCTTGCAAGAAGAACTTGTGAAAGAAAGTTGAAAACACATAGCAAATGGTTCTCAAAAGAGAAAAGATGGACGATGAGGATTGGGAGGGGGAAGACTGGCTGAGATCAAAGATAATTTGCTGCTACAGACTGATAATAAAACACAAATCATTTGGTTTTGGAGCAACAGACAAGGTTCTTAAACATGTCAGATCAGTCCAGTCTCCAAGTGGAGTGGGATACCTTATGCTATGAATGAATGCTGGAACAGTTGAGATAATTTTTTCTCCAAATTAAAATTGGTACAAATGCACTTGGTTTTCAGGTTTTCCATGCTGAAACAAGCATTTGGAGGAGAGGCATAGATAGAGTGAAGAGGTCTTATGCATCTATATACTGTATTAACATCTGACAAGTTTATGTCAGCAGATGGGCTCAAAGAGTTTATTCTGTTAACATCCAGGTCTTTGCCCTTCTTTGAGTTCTTGAGCAACTAACCCATTGGTGAATCAACTCCAGAACTGCTGTCTTTTTCAGCCCTGGTGCTTTAAAGTAAATGGACTTGAGCTTCACTGTTAGAGGCCCCAGCAAAGAGTGAAAGGAAATTCATTTCAGTAAGTTCTCAGGTTTCTTCTGCTTTGGAGAGGTGAGTACTAGACAAGCCACAGGCATGTCGCTTGTCAACTTTTCACCCTGGTATCTTCCAAATAAGTGGGTGAAGGTTCTCACCCTAGCTTTTTGCAAGTATTTTCTCCATGTTGCAGCTGCTTTTGAGAGTTCGTTAGAGAACTAAGTCGGCAGTGCCAGCTGTTCATCGTCAAGGGGTAGGTAAAAGTCTCTTGTGTTGAATATACAGTTGGAACTCACACATTGGCATTAAGATACAGGCAGTGGAAGGTCATGGGAAGTCTCCTATTTCTGATCAAACAGCTTCAGCTTCCCTTTTTAGAGGAGCTTCCTTTGAGTATCTAATAGTTTACTATGTAACAGCTGCATAGTCCAGGCATTCCAAAATTTGAAATATTTTTTACGTGGACATGACGAGTTCTTTTAAAAAAGGAATTGGGATTGGATGTACTGAAAAATTCACCACAGGCAGTGTTTGAGTAAATTAGTTGATTTTTTTTTACTCATGATCCTCATAAAACTGACAAATATAAACACTGTGGGTCCCAATCAGGAAACTGCCTTATCCCTAATACAGACAAACAAACAAACCTTCCCTCTGTCCAGAGAAACCTCTCAGATGATAAGCCATTAAGTCTAAATATGGTCCCAAATTTAAACAGGAAACTGATATTTTTGTAGTCACAGTGGCTGCCCCCTCCCATGTCCTCAGGCTCAAAAAAAGCATACATTTCCAAGAGACGCGCAGAATGGTTGTTATAAATGCTGTTCTTTTATGTCAACACAGTAACTTGGAGTAGAAAATTAATTATTTTGGTCTGTTTAGAGTGCTCTCTCTGTTTTTCAGACTTGTTTAATAAAATCAGGGGGAGAGTTCCTCCATGAGTCTGTACCTCTGCTGACACACAGGGATCTCTGCAGCATCCTGGTGACCTGGCTTGTCATCGCTGCTGACAGTGAGCTGGGAACTGAGGCTCAGACATGGCCTTAAGCCATTTTCTGCAGCAGGTGAGATCCTATGTGCTCAGTTGGGGTTATCGCAGTGCCCAGGCACGCCACGCTGGGTGGGTGGCCATCTGTCCTTACCCTCTGCTCCAGTGAGGCACAGCGCCACCCTCATCTTGGTCTGTTGGGTGATGGGAGAATGATACAGTTCAATCCTGTCCAGCAGCAATACTGGGAGATGTTATTCAGGTGGAGTTTGCATTCCTTAAATAAATGACTGACTGCAAGCACTTCTCTGAGTGTCTCAAGAGTGCTTAGAATATGTGCCACTCACTGAGTCACAGAAAAATTCCAGTTTTTCTCAACACACCTGTGAGTGAAGAGTGCAGTTCTGGCAGCCAGGAGCTTCCAGGTTCTCCATGTATTAACTATGAGCCTTCTTCCTTCTGTAGTTCTGCAGTGAATCTGACTGTTTTCAGAAGATGCTGAAAGGTCTGGAAAAGTGCCTTTTCTGTGACATCTGGAGTGTTTGTAACAGTGTCACTCTCCTTCCCCTTCACTTTTACCTCATAATTTGTTTCCACCAGAATACTATAATGATCATAAACAACTAAGTCAAAACAAAAAATTGAATAAATATGAAGAGATAAAGATATACCCCAAGCAGAAGTTTTCATTCTGCAAAGGAAACTCCGTAGAGTCCACAAAGTACTCTGTAAAGTTCTTCTCCCATTGCAAGTGGTCAGATATTGTAATTTTAGAAGATTCTCATGTTAAAATTAAATGTTTACATGAGGCTAAGAGGAATTTGTGAAACTGAAATGATAAAAGCCCCTGCAGCACTCTCAAAATTACAGCTGAGAGGCAAAACTCACTTTGGCAAGACAGATTTATTTTCCAGGCTTTCATACAGTAAGACCTGGTACTCAGGCTTTAATTTACGTGGAAGTGAGCTGCACCAGAAGCTTCATTTAATGACGGGGGTTTTTTCCCATCTCCATCTTGGGTATTAAGTACTTGACCTTGGAGGTTAGCAATGAGATACCATTTTTCTGTATTGTAGAGGTGCAGTTTCATTCTTGCCTCTGGCATAAATGCCTAATTTCAAGAGTCTGTAATAATTTGTACATGGATTTTGAGCTTCTGAGGGAGAAAAAAGTAGTGCTGTAGTTCGTGGTCTCAGCATTTGGAAGTAGGAGGAGTAACAGGAGCCATACATATTCCCCTGGTTAAATTTTTTATATTCCTTTTAAAAACATCTTCAACCAAACCTTCCCCTCAACTTTGTTCTTTCTGCCCTCTTATGCACTGCCTGTCGTCAGGGATGTGAAAGTTGTGGATCTTTATTTCTGGTAGTTCCTGTGTGTTTCTTTTAAAATGTATGGGTGGCAGTGTCAATCTGGAGGCACCAGTGTGTCCTGTGATTCTACTAACGCTGTGTTAGCCATCCATGTGACTTACAGCAGTGTGTGGTAGTGTCCTGACTCGGTTTCCTTGCATGCAAGGTGGGGATAATTGATAGCTTTCTGCACAAAGTGTTTGGATCTGTGGATGGAAAGAACTGTGAAAGAGGCTAAGCACTGTAGTTTGTGAGTGGAAAATTGACCTCTAGTTAGCCTTCCCCTTCTTCTAAGTATACGCTACATTTGTTTGGGAGTGGAAATCTAATCCTTTGGGAAGCACAAATTCCTATAACAGCTCTGATATGTATAAATAAAAACATATTCCTCATTACAAACAACATCAAAGCAATCGCAACATGGATTAAAATACACAACCCTCCCTCCTCCATACTAATATGCAGCAATGCGGAGTTCAAATGAAGCCATTAGCAGTATCTCCAAGTATTTGGCAAAAGCAACCACACTTGTGTAGCTACAGGCAATGAAAGTTCCTACTAAAAGGGAGGGACAGGGAGAGTAGCCTGCATTGATCTAATTAGTCAATGAGGCACAAAGTATGTAAACTCTCATTATATATCAGCAGGAATATTTGGCTTGAGAAGTAAAGAATATGTAAGTGATTTGTCCATGGGTGCGTTATTTGTGTCTTTGAATCTTCCAACAGGAAACAGGATTTCTGAAAACATGTTAGAAACACACACACATGCACTTACTTGCACACACGTACAAATATATATGTGTATGTATGTGTGTATCTGTGTTTATACATATGCGCACGCATACATGTAGCCAGATCCTGAAACTCCTTCTCAGCCCTTACTCAAGGCGTACTTTCATGACAAAGTTCCTGATAGGGACAAAGTGAAGATTGGTTGTTTGATTCCTAATGAAGACTGTGAATCTTGCTAATGCCAGTCACAGCCTGAAAACACAGTGTGTGGCTGTTCCAGTATTACTAAACCCAGACGGTGGGTTTGTCCCATTGCCCCAGGCCGTGCAGCTCAGGCATGATACAGCTCTTCTCCCTAAGAAGATCTGCTTGAAAATGGGGACTTAAAATGGCTTTTTATAAGTGGCCATTTGCCCTTTGCTGTTAAGCCTTTCAGGGATTCATGTTACATTTGTTAAATTTCTCTGAAACCCAGAACACTTGAAACATTTATATTAGAATTTAAGCCAAGATTCCCATCCAGTCAGTGTCTCTCAAGAGAAGAAGATTTAAGTAAAATGCCAATCTAAGTTACAAAAAAACCCAACAGAAAAAACCCAAACACCACACAACACCCAAGCAGCCACCCACCAAGCCCCAAAGCTAAATAGACAAAACAAAATGGGAGAGGGAGAGACAGAGGCACTGAAATGAAGAGAATAGTTCAATCTTGCAGATGGCCAGTAGCAGGAAAAAAGGAAGAAGTCTTCCCACTCTTATCATCCCATTTCTTCCACACATGGAGTAAAACAGAAGGTTTTGTGAGTCTCCAGAAGTTGTAGAATCAGAAGGAAGAATGGGATTTGGAGAAAGTGATGAGTGTTATCACTGCAGGTGCAATTAGTGATTTGGTTCTTGTTTGCAGGGTTCTTTATTAAGTATTTAATGTTGGCTCTTTTCCAGCCACTTCCTCCACTTGTCCGTGCTGACAAGACAATTTGTTTAATACCATTCTGAAGTGTTCCCATTCTTTAATTTAGATGTTAAAACCCTGTATTGACCTAGTTGAGTTCTTCTTTATGAAAACAAAGCAGGGTCATTCTTTTTCCTTGCTGTCTCAGCTTTCAGTGCACCTACTTAAATATGGGGAATTTGGATGTATCTTACATGCTTCCCCTTTTGTCCTTTATGTCTACCTGCCCTGCTTCAATAAACAAACCATCATTCTGGAACTGATGTACCAGTGCACTGGGAAATCGTGATTTTTGTTCCCTCTCTGAAAAGTGAAGATCAAGGCCAGAAACTTTCCCCAGTTACCACTTAATAGGTAGCACAGTGATGATAGTTTCTGTAACCTGCCACAAGATCTGAGGGTACGTTAATGGTCTTAGCAGTGTGTGTATGCAGAATCCTGTGAAGCACAAGAGGGAGTTATGCATGTTTAAAAAGTGTTTCTTCGCAATTTATGGAAATTCTTAGAGAATTATGAATATTATCATTTCACTGCTCTAGCTACATGAAGCTTACCTTGCTACCTACTCTTGAGTGTCTCTGACCACTGAGGGAACAAGAGCCTTTGAACATTACGGAGTATGTACAGCCTCCGTGTTATATTGATTCTCATCCTTGTCAGTTAAAGATGGCCTTACCTTTCCCATCAGGTCAATAAACTATTTTCACAGAAGCAGCCTTTCTTTGTCCTGTTATGCCACCCCCCCCGTTCTTCAGGAGATGGCATCTTCTGAAAGGCAGGTCCAGTAGGTCTGCTGGTCCCCAAACTAGACAGAACTGCAGCTGCTTAGCATGTGGCAGTCTGTCTTTGTGTCTTTATCTTCTCTGCCCCAGCCAGACTGATAGGCTCATTTTTGTTGGCCACCTTTGCATCTGTCACTCTAGTTTCTCCTTTGCTTCCCTCCCTTGAGCTCTGATGGGACACAAGAACTCCTCGTTTTACTCTGTTGAGGAGGTAATGTGGATCCTGGTCATGTCAGAAGTTATTTGGTGAAAAGGAGAAAGAACTTGAGGCTCTCAGAAGTCAAGGTGAGCACAGTCAGATCCCACAGTTCCTGAGTGGGGTGGTTACTTGCAGTAAACTTGGCAAAAAACCTCCTCTTCCCTTCTCCCCAAACACAGCAGCACCTATCTCCTGTCAGACTAACGCGATCCCATCTTGAGCTCTTCCTGAGCAGTGACCACAACTTGCCATGTTAGAATAGAATCTAGAAAACAACAAAACTGTGTTGCTGGTGTTTAAATTTGAGCCTGGATCTGCAGAAATTAAAAACCACATATGCCATCTGTGCCACTGACAATGGCACCAAGCTACCCAGGGGTTATTGATGCTTCACAGCTACTTTGAGATTTCTCTGCTCTATGGGGAAGGACACAGCAGAACGCAGAGGAGTTGTAGTGCAAGATATTTCCTATTTTCTGAGACTACATCTCTGGTCGTCAGTTGCCCTGTCTGATGCCTGTGGCTATCTACAGGTTGTTTTCCATGTGACATGGGGCAGCTTGTATTTCAAATGCATTTATCAGCAGAAAGCATCCAAGTATCTGCTTACACACACAGTGTGTCTTTAATTATTCTTTGTTTCTGAACATACAGTCAGCTTCCTCTTTCCACAACTCAGATGATTGAAGTTAAATATATAGTGGAAATTACTTACACTTTCTTTTCAGTCTGTGTCAGAGTAGAAGTCTGTTTAGGTCATCTTTGGCTTGCAAGCCCCCATTGATGTTATTCTATCAGCGATGGTGAAGGCACTAGGAGTGCCTCAATGGAAAATACTACATCAGGTAAACTTAATCGCTGGAAGGCTACAGATATGATGACTTTCTCCTTTTTTAAGAAGGAATTCTGTTGTTGATGTGTATCACTGTTGAAGCTCACATCATGAATTAATTACTGGTACTTGTTTCTCTCTATAAACGGTGCTAAGCAGAGCTATATCAAGATGCAGCTGGCTGTAGGTTTTTCCTTCACACAGGGTAATAGAGGCCTTAAAAATTGTATTTTATCCTTAAGAGAAGTCGTCTTTTTTTTTTGGTCCCCAGAGAGCCTTCTGAATTAGTTTTGTCTGATTGGAGAAATGCCTTCATGGCCACTTTATGGCAATTAAGAGTGTGTGCTTTTTGGTTTTGCAGCTCTTTGTGTTTGTAGCTATTTCAGAGTGTTTTACAATGGAGTTGTAAACCACTACTAGTGAAATGGTGTATAGAAAATTAATCCCTTTCAGTTAATTATAAATAAATAATAATAAATAAATAAACCCAACTACACTGTGGGTGGACACCTGAGGACCTAGCTTTTTGATGAGGCCAGTCTCATCCCTGAAATTCTTACATCCTTTCATTCTGTGCTTTCCACTGAATGGTACCACGACCTTTAAGCCAGAAGTGCTGTGCAAGGTATGAGATCCAAAAGGATAGCTGGAGCTAAAGCAGGAATGCTGAGCCCTTTTTGGAACAGGGGTAGAATGCTGCACAAGTGTTGAGGCCCTGCTCTTTTGAGCCAAAGTTTAAATCTAACTTAGAAAAGAAGTTGAATATTGTGTCCATGAAAACTGAAACCAGGTCTTTTTTGCAGGCCTACAAACTTGGTGGAGTTTATCGTGAAAAAAAAAACCAGTCGCAATTACTGAGATTGCTAAATGAGCGATTACTACCATGTGGGGAGGCAGAGATCTCTGGTAAAGGGTAGAGCAGGTGTCTCCAGAGCCTGTTAATGTATTTCAGCTGCTATGGGGAGCCTTACACCTAGAGTCTCACAGAGTGGCCTGTTTTCCTGAGAGGTGACCTCGGCCAATATTCTCTGGAGCTGGACTTGACCTTGGGTGGAGAGGCTGGAGGGAATGATTTATATGCCTGAAGTGTGATGTGGCACAGTGTCTTATTCTGAATAGCTGACGTGCTTTTGCAGCAGACTTTTTAAATGAAAAGGCAGAAGGTAGCTAAACAGACTGTCTAGCCTTTTATGAGCGGCTTTATTTTAAAGTCTGCTGAAGGAATGAGTGGAATATATGGCTGTGGTATGTTGAGGAAGACTGCATTTTGACTAAACCAACCAAAAAAAATGAGCTCGGATGTTCACTCACTACAGTTCACGAAGAGAACATGGCAAGCACAACACCAAATCAGCTGTTACACTTTTTTTTTTTTTAAAGTATATTTGTATCCCTTATAAAAATAGACCTCTTCTTAGAGGAGAAATACTGTTTACATTGTCCACAAGTGTATGCATAAAGGAGGTGCATAAGCCTGCAGACTGGGGGAAATAAGTCTTGTAGTGCAGTGAACAGGGCACTTGGGAGCCAGTGAACCATGGTCTGTGTTAGGAAGTTACCCCAGTCATGTGCTTTTTCTATAATTCAGATCACAGGGCACCTAGTCACTTGCTTTCATTAACCACAAGCTCTAGGTAAGGGCAAACTTAGAGTATGCAAGTGCTTTCCTAAAATTAATGTAAAATAAATGCTAAGAGGGAGGGTAGCAATATAGCTGAGAAATGTTTGTTAACTAGTAGACTATTCTCTGATCTTTCAAAAGCTGGATCTGATACCCATGTCTCAAGCTAAGATCACAAGAGTCTCCTGAGACCCATGCAGTAGTGAGTGAGAGAAATCTGTTTGGTTTTTTTTCTTTGGTATCAGTCTGTTGTTGTCAAGAGGTTTTTCCATTACAATGGCAAAATGACTTAGATCCAGGATGTTCTCAGTATGAAGTATCCTGCTAGTTTGACACATGGCATGCAAGTTTGCCCAACTGCATCAGCAATTCCTCAAATTTTTCTAATGTGGTAAGATGAATTTTTTAATTGAATGGAACCACATGGATCTGACAAAAGGAAGTCTTGATTAAACTGTGATAATACTGCAGAGGTTTTTCCTCTTCTACTACTAATGGTTCATCGAGTGTATGAAAAGGCGGGGGACCATGAAGGGAAATAAGATGTCAAGAGTGGTCATGTCATCTACTATTACTGATTATTACTTCAAAATATGCTTACAAACACTATCTAGAAAGATGCAGCTTCTGGCTATGTATGGGGACTTTACACCTATAGCATGGTAATAACCTACAGATAGCAGAACCAAACAGAAATGATACATTGTTAACAATACATATGTTTTAAACAACGCCTGGAAATGTATCTGAATGCAAGTTTACCTTTTAAAAACTAGGGTTTTAAAAGATTTTTTTTAATCTAGATGAAAAATTAAAAGTTCTGCAACTTAACTTGCCAAGGTGCATTTTTTTTTTTTAGTGTAATCACAGAATCACAGAATCAATCAGGTTGGAAGAGACCTCTGGGATCATCGAGTCCAACCATTGCCCTGACACCACCATGTCAGCTAGACCATGGCACTAAGCGCCATGTCCAGTCTTTTCTAAAACACATTCAGAGATGGTGACTCCACCACCTCCCTGGGCAGCCTGTTCCAATGTCTAATAACCCTTTCTGAGAAAAAATTCTTCCTAATGTCCAACCTGAACCTCCCCTGGCAAAGCTTGAGGCTATGTCCTCTTGTCCTATTGCTAGTTGCCTGGGATTAAATCAGTCTAAAGAAAAAGAAAATGCAGAGAATTTTGTTGCTGTTGTTATGGTTCTGTTTGCAGCTTATTAACATAATTGCACCAAAACTGGGATTGAAGTTTCTTGTTTTATGACAGCGTTGCGGTTCTCAGTCGCCACCACAACTGGCGGATTGGTCTGTTCGCAATGCATTCCATAATGTGCTGGAGACCACAACGTGGAGGGATTTACAGGGTACGAGATGGAGTGCAAATAATGGAGATGGGAAGCACTCATCTCTGCTTATTGTTTAGAATAAAAAGGCTTCACAAAACATCAATCACACAGAATCACAGAATGGTTGAGGTGGGAAGGGACCTCTGGAGGTTGTCATGCCCAGCCTTTGTGTTCAAGCAGGGCCACCTAGAGCTGGTTGCCCAGGGCCATGACTTTTTGGTTGCCCGTAACTAGATAACTTCTGAATATCTCCAAGGAAGGAGAGACTGCAGCCTCCCTGGGCAACCTGTGCCAGTGCTTGGTCACCCTCACAGTGAAAAAGTATTTCCTGATGTTCAGAGGGAACCTCCTATGTTTGCAATCTGTGCCTATTGCCTCTGGTCCTGTCACTGGGTACCACTGAAAAGAGCCTGGCTCCATCTTTTACAACCCTTCCTGCAGGTATTTACATATATTCATGAGATTTCCTCCCCCTGAGCCTTCTCTTCTCCAGGCTAAACACACTCAGTTCTCTCAGCCTTTTCTCAGAAGAGAGATGCTTCAGCCCCTTAATCATCTTCGTAGCCCTTTGCTAGACTCACACCAACATGTCCACATCTCTTTTGTGCTGAGGAGCCAAGAACTGGACACAATACTCCAGGGACAGCCTCACCAGTGCCTGAGTAGAGGAGAAGGATCACCTCCCTCGGCCTGCTGGCAACACTTCTAATGCAGCCCAGAATACCATTAGCTTTCTTTGCAACAAAGTCCCATTGCTGGCTCACGGTCAACTTGTGTCCACCAGGACCCCCAGGTCCTTTTCTGCCAAGCTGCTTTTCAGCTGGGTCCCCCCTGTGTTATTAGGTGCCATGAGGTTGTTCCTCCCCAGGTGCAGAACTTTGCAGTTCTCCTTGTTGACGAGATTCCTGTCGCCTGATTCTCCAGCCTTCATGTAGAACCTTTGAATGAACAGCCAAACACAATTTAATTTCAGCTAAGGGATCGCAGGACTGGTAGAAGGGGTTGAAGAAACTAGACATATGTTGTACATACTATGTAGAACTGTGTTTATGTAACACGGGGTGATCGTGTCATTAACCTTATGGCAGAAAAATGCTAAATGAAAAAGTAGTATTATGTGTGCTTCAGTTCTACATGACTGTTTTGTCCAAGGGTAATCAGAAAAATATATTTATGTGATGTAGACTGCATTACACCCATAAAAATAAACTAGTGTCAATTATACAGTTCCTTTACCCTGTTTCTATCATTTTAAGTGGTTGAAAACATCCAGTTGTTTGAAAGGCTGAAAGTGGAATGGAGAAGAATGTGCTGTTCTTGTGTCTCAGAGTGGCTTACATCTTAGGTTCCTTGCTACCTACCAGCTTTAAAATGTTTCTTCAGTTGAGTTTAATCACACAGGCCACAGGTCACCTGATAGCATACAGTCCTGGGTCAGCAGGATTGCCGATGTTTTCTGATGCGTTACCCAGAGTACACGACACTGGTGTAAATTCCATATTATGGCAGCTGTGGGAAGACAGCACGTGATGCGGTATAAAAACTCATTTGTACAAATCTAGCCCTTCAGTGCTTTATGAGTAAAACTGGTGGCAAAAAAAATTTGTAAGAGCGCTTTGCTTCAGGTGGACTATGGCATTTCTGATTTGGAGACGAAAGCCTTCAAACCAGATTTACCCCAAAGTGTTGAGATTGGTTTAAGTCAGCACTACTATAGTGCTCAGAGAGGACAGGAAAAGAAGTTAGTTTTACCCTAAATCAAATCCTTGGTCTAGGTGACGGTACAGCCACAGAAATGCATATGCTGGCGTAGAAGAACTGAGAATGAGCTGCAAGGCTGATGTGTAGAAAAAGGTTCTTGGACTATCTCTTCCATGGCTTAAAGCAATCATGAAGTTGCGGGGGCTGCTGTGTAATAAAAGTTATAGCCCCAGCTTATGTTCAGCGGTAAATGGGCATCTTAAAATCTTTACCTCTGGCTTCAGTTTTCTCAGAGTATGTGGAGCCAAGCATTCACCTGGGGAAAAAAAAGACAACCCTTCTCATGGTTACCTGTCAAACGACCTGAACTTTTGTAGCCTTAATTCACCAGAGGGAGAATCAGATTGAAGAACTTTTTCTAGGGAACATGTCAATAGTTTTGCACTGGTAACAACGAGAGCCAACGAGAACCAGTTTCTGCCTTCATGTACCACTGAAAGAACGAAGCAAAGGGAATTGAAATGTTAATACACATTTCTAGGGGTACTAACTTGAGAAGAAAATAATACTGTTTGAATTACCTACTTCAAGTTTTTCTTTGGCTGGAAATCGGTAAGATTTTTTTCTTTTAACACAAAAATATTTTCAGAAAACATTCTTTGATTATGTAACTGTTTTCACAGAAGCAGCTTTTAGATTCATTTTCCAGTAGAATGTGATTTCTTTTCTAATATTAGATACCTGATATCCTAAATGGACTTCTGTGAATATGCCTGTGATATCTTTCAGTTGTGCCATTGACCTCTTCTGAGCTGAGAATGGCTTCTCTCTAATTCTTGTTTAAAAAAATGAAAAAAAGCTTCTATTGCCTTCATTCTGTGTACAGAGACATGAACAGCTGCTTTCTTTTTGAAGCCTTTAGTTTGGGCAAGGGCTGACATAGCTAGGTTGGAACCAACACAGGAGAGTGAAATACTTCTGTGTTATTCAAGCAAGATCAGGAGTGATCCAGCCCGCCTTGTAGAATGACTGAAATTATAGGTCCACTCCCTCAGGACCAGATTAATGGTTTAGAATTCAAAGGAACCAGCCTGGCAGTTTAATTAGCTGGGGATTTCTATGAAATGTTAGTAAAGGCTGTCCATTTCCATTAAAGGTAAAATCCCTAATAGCATTTGTGTTAAGGGATGAAGCCAGCGAAAGAGACTGAGTTTAAAAATGACCTCATGCTTTTTTGCCTTGTTACAGTTTATAATTTTGAGTATGTGGAATTTGACTATTTTAACAAGGTTAAAAAAATTATCTGTAATTACGTTGAATAAATTGCCTTTAGGATTAAATTAAATGAGTATATTTGTTTGCAATTCTAAGTATTTGTGGCTCAAATCCTTGTTCAGTAGTAACCTTTTTTGATGATTGTTCAATGCTTCTTTCAGGAATTTCATGCAGAATTTTGGATTTTTTGTCTGTTTTCATAGGCAGCTTACCAATGATTCCTTTAAGGCTTTTTTAATTGTTGTCAGAAGTTCCAGCACGTTTAAATAAAGCTTAAGCATATGTTTCTGATTAATTTGTAAGCTTTGTGTAGTAATATTGGATAAGTAGACTGATAAGATGACTGCAAATATTTTGCTTAATTTAGAATATATGCTTGTTATGCTGCTTTTAAAAAAAAGTGTAATGCTTGTGTATTCTTACAGATACTCACACAAACAAGTGCTGTAGTAGGGTTATGCCCTTATGTTACAGTAGCAGATAAAAGTTGCATCCAAGTTGAATGCTGTTGTGCTCAATGTTGTACATGCATATCGTATTTGGCAGAGTACCTCCAAAGCCTTTAATATTGTACAGTACTTGCATTTGTCTCCAATTCTCCCTTCCTTTCCACGTCTTATTCTCTACCAGAAATGTCACATCCAGTCTAGATGCAAACTCTCCTACTGCTAACGAGACACACAGCTTTTGGGTTTACATTGATCAGTTCCAACTATCTACCTGTCTTCTTGTACTTGAGAGTTGCATTGTTTGAAGAGGCATTAATAAGATCTCAGCAAGGAGAAGTGGGTGCAGCTGATTATCTCTTGTGATACCTCTCTTTTATTTGAGAGTGTGAGTACTGCTAAAATCATACTGGAGCTCAGGAGCAGGGAGGATTCTCATCTGGGGATTCTTTTCCTCCTAATTAGGATCAGAAGGTAGGAAACACGTTGCTCAGATGATCATTTCCAGTCTTTATTTCTAAGTCAACTTTTACTTCTTGTTCCTCTCAGGACTTCCTATTACATTATTGAGTTAGAACTTAAAAAAGAGCATCTGGGGTCAGGCCAAAGTCCAGCTACTCCTAGTATCTGACTCTGACAGTGAGCCAAAACAGATATCTACAGAAGAGGAAAAGCTGGGTATGCATACGCTATTTACCTGAACTGCTCTCTCATCTTTCAAATATTTTTAAACTCAGGAGCTTTGACATGGCAGGGCAACAACTGATCATATAGTTTGGGTGCCTGGGAGCTGAGAGTTCAGTGATCAGCGTTTCTGTCTTTGCCCTTTACCTATGTTAAAATATACTGTTAAGGAGTGTATTTGTGGTTCACATGAAATGCTTTATTTTTTAATCTACTACTCTATCACTGTTCTTCTAACCTGGGCTGCCATGGTTGCAGTTGCTTGTATGCTACAGAAACAACTATTTTAGAAATAACCATTCTTCTAAAAACAAGCCCTCCAATCCAAAACCATAAAAATGTAGTTACTGATGTTTCATTGTCCTTTTCTTGTAAACCCAATCTCCTGTAATACCAGGTTTTCAGTTGTGCCAGCCTTCAGGGAGGGGAATACCGACATTAATGAATTCTTTTAAAAAATTTATAGTTCAAAGTCACATAGATTCCCTCCCCACCCTTTAAAATTGAATCCTGTTTTTCTGCTGAACCTTTCTAGGCTTAGAAGCATCATGTTTGCAATCCTCTGTTTGGAAAGATGAGGTTCTGCCCCCAATCCAGTGTTTGCAAGGTCAAGGGAATACACGGCAGAAAGATAAATCTTGGAGTGCAAGCAGGTGGAATCCTTGCCTTCTCTGCAAGTTCAGGGTGAAAAAAACTGTGCTCTTTTCCCCTGTCATCAGGGCTCCTCACCTTTTCACACATAATAATTTGAAAGTGAGCCTGGAGTTTTGGATTTTAGTTATTGCAGGAGAGAATAATTAGAGGGCAAATTACAGGTGAGAGGTGTGTTGGGTCAGTTTTTATACTTGGCTTTGCAGACATTGGCCCTGTGGGGTGACTCAGTCGCATGCGCAGATTGCATTTTGCCCCTTTTACCTGGATTGAGTGTCTTCAAACAGTGCTGGTTTCACATTAAATATGAGCTTTTGGGGCATTTGCATAGGAATAGAGAGAGCAACAAACTTTATTACTTGTTTCTATGACTTGTCAGCCCTCTAAGGTACAATTATCAACTGTATAACATATAATCTTCAGTTATTTAATGTATTTATTATTTTAGAAATTGTCCCCCAAATGATTTTAAGTATAAAATCACTCCTACTGTTTCGAAAGGAAAGACTCCTCGTTACCCAATGAGGCACACTATAAAGACATACTTTTCTTGTGGGTCTTCTGTACATTGTCTGAGAAATGGTTTTACGCAAGTTCTTTGCTCAAGGCCTGCAGGCAGTCCCTGCCCTCCCTCTCCCATAGTGTGTTCCTGCTGTGTTCTGGCTGGCATAGCAGTCTGTACAGCCACGTGGAAAACCAGAGCAGGGAACTGATCCAGCTGAAAAATAACCAGCCAAAAAGGTTTCTATTTTTCAGTTTGATACGTTTTCTGCCACACAAGTAGTTGTGCTGACATAGCAAGACGGTGTCAGTGTAAATAGGAGAATGAGGGGCCAGAGGCAAAGTGTCATCTGCTCAAACTAGCCTGAGCAGCACTGCCTGCCAAATTTTAACCTGTGCTCTGGAAGATACATTAGCTTGGTTCATTTCTTTGGTATTGAGATGCAGTTTGAACAGACAAGGCAGGGTTTGGAAAAGAGGAAGAAATTTTATCCATGTTATGCATATGAAGAAATAATATTTGGAGAGATTTAGTGACTTACTTGAAGTTACGCTCAAAATTGTCTAATATTTGAGCTGTAAAACCAAACCATTCTCCCAATACCTCAGTTAACTGCTCAGCTTCAAGTAGAAGGAACTCTTAGGTATTTTTCTTTTGGAGTGGTGTTCTTCATTATGATCTTAGACCAACCTGATAAAGGCAGAGAAGAAGCTTGCAAGTTGCAGTTGACTGTAGCTAACTTCCTGGAGACACTGTGTATGTCTGCTCTTCTCCTATCAGTAGATGCTGAATATACCTGTTTTATTTATTTATGTTTATAATCATGCCCTAGAAAATCTGTCCTGTAAGCTAAAATGACATCCTAAATTTCAGCTAAACTCTTGACTCTACTCTTTCATATTGGTTTGACCTACAACCTTACTTAGATCTGCTCTCAGGACCTCTCTCTCTCTCTGCTGATTAGGCCTAGGGCCTTGGATTGAAAATGAGCTGTGTGGTATGGACTGAAGAATTTATATTCTCTTGAGTGAAACCAGCCCTCTATATGAACCATGGGGAGGCTATTTATTTATTTATTTTTCTTCTTCCAGTAAGTGGAAAATATTGCACATTAACCTCACTTGAAAGGTTATTCCACCTGGCAAATGCTCTCACTTACCTGAGCATGGGAAGGGAGGCATTATGGTGTGGTGAATGGCATGTTAGGTTGGCCCTTGAGTTCTCAGTGTTGCTTGATGATTCAAGGCACCTTCTTTCCTATGCCTCTGTTGATCTGTCAGGAGAACAGGGTGATGTTGTTTTCCTTTTTGTTGAAGTACACTGAGCTCATCTGTTGAAAAAGTTTTTTAAGAACTGTGTGGGATGGTTAGCTCATACAATCATGAGATCCACATGAAAAATGTAACATTCTGGGCAATTCAACTGGTGGTTTGACCTCCATAGAGGGCTGCTGAAGAGAGCGCAATGTAATGGAGCATCTTCCTGTGTTAGGTTTACCCCACAAGAGAGTTTGAGTTTTGGCTGCAGAAGTAGTGGCACCCTCACTGTGCAACACCACAAAAGACATTCTGTACCACAATCATCGGAGTCAAGGCCTTCAGCTGCACAGGACTTGGCTTCCTGTGGTGAACCTAATGGGCTGAGCTTCAGAACATCCTCTAAGGGTCTGTCCTGCTAGGCTTTGGCCTGAGATGGAAGGTAGCTTTATTTGAAAACAGATCAAGATTGTGCTGACCAGAAGTTGTGTGTTTTGCCTTTTTAACCATTTGCAGGGACTGGAGACCATCTGGTAACTACATTTTGTCAGTCAGCTCTCTGAATGCTACCTTGCATAACTTACTAATATTAGCAGTGTCTCAAATAAATACGACAGTATTGCTTATCCCAAGTGACAGTGGAGTGCAGGCATCTTATCAAGGCAGGAGGAGTCTTGCTGTGTTCTGTTCTTTCAGCAGATACATTTCAGCTGTGAGAGGGCTTGCATGTGTCAGAGCTTGCTGTGCTGAGGTACCTGGCTTAGTTCTGCAGGAGCTAGCAATGTAGTTTTGTTAGCACGGTATCCTAGCCTGGGCTCTGTACAGCTATTGGTACTCCAGCTAACTGTAGACAACTTAGTTTAGGTTTCTGTGCATGGCTTTTACTTGTGCTTCGTTGACATACACCTTCCATGGTGGTATGTAAGACTGGATTTATTGGATTAGTCTAATGCAGTGTTTCTATAAATGGTATAAATAGGAGGGAATCATGATCAGAATTCGCTGTTTACTTGGACAGGAGGCTTCATGAGATGAGGAACTGAATGAATATTTGTAGATGCATACAGGAGTCCTTAGACTTTCATTGCCTCCCTTCAAGGATGCATTGTATGCCTGCTGACTCTGGTTGTATTTGTATTGGATTAGTATTTCATCTGTGTCCCTCTGATAGAAATATTTGTTTAATGAGAGAACTTTGATTCAGTTTCTGAAGAATAACTAAGGGAGGTACATGAAACTTGGCTAATCCATTATTAAATTAAGATAAAAGCATCCATTCTTCAAGGTGTAGTGCCATAAATAGATGGACATGTCAGCTAATCTAGAGTCTATTCTTTTAACCTTTGACTTCCAGTGGAATTTCTGTATGTGCCACTTCTGGTGACTTAGAGCATAAAGGATTCATCATTTGGCTCTGTGAAACACTGTATGTGCCTATCACAGTGTGAAGAGGATGTGAAGAGCTACAAGTGGCTTCTGATAATTGCACTGTGGTGAGGTTAAGAAAATTAAAATATTATGGTTCTCCAAGGCAAGACTAAGAAGCTGAGTTCTGAGCAAGAGGTCCCACTATGCTGAACAAAACATTTCTAGCTTAATCTTAGTTTGCTGTGGACAAAGATTGACTGCATGAGACCTAGCATTGTATGTAAAACAGAGATGGAAAGACCACAAGAGGTGGTCGTGATTAGACCAGTGTTTCTCAATCAGTTGTTCACAGACCTCTCGTTGTCTGTAAGAGAAAAGATGATTTTTTTAAAAAATTAAAAGTCCACGTATATTTGAGTAAGCAAACAAAAAGGAGCAAAATAGGACTAGTAAATACTACATTTAGCTTAATTTTTATTTTATTGCAAGTTATTGTTAGCATGGTAACATTGGACAGGAAGCAGGTCTTTTCTTTGGAAAGGTTGACCAGCACTGGTGCCACTTTCTACTTCAAGTTCAAGTGTAGCTCTTACTGTTGACATCTGTTTGACTTTTTAAGGAATTCTAGTTGGCTACTGAAATTGCTGATTTGTTTTTTGGACTTAAAAGTTTACCGCAAATTTTTTTCTCATATCAAGCTCATTATTTTTTTTTTTTATCTTTCCTTCATAAATTATAAATGGTTATAAATGTACTTGCAGTCCCAATTTCATCAGCAGGAGTAAAACACAGTACATATTTATAGATTGTGCTATTTCCACAGACTTTTAGCCGTCTATAGAGTTGGGAAGATGTTTGGATTTGGAAAGGAGAGGGTAAAGATCTTACAGGAGTATTCAATTCCCTTTGAAGAAAAGGGAAATCAGGAGAGAAGTGAGAAAAATAAAGATATGTGCATGTAAAAAAAATTATTGTGAAATGTTAAATTCTTCTTTGCTTTTCCCAGACTAGTTAATTAGAAGTTGGAAAGGCATATTGTTTTCATAATGGATGTTAGCTAAATTTCAGAGTTGTTGCATGCCCCTTTAAACTTAACTCATGGTGGTCAACATTTCAGAATGAAATTTACAGAAAGTAGAATTTTCCTGAAGTGTATTAAATAAGCAACTTCTGCCTAAAAATAAAACTGAAATACTAATTCATTAGATCTTATATGCTTTAGGGTCTAGCCACCAGTTGCCATAAAGTATTTTGAGAATGTTTGTGTTTAACTTTTTCCCCTTTTAAGGAGTTACGAAGCATGCCGTCATGTTCCTGCTTATGAGAGATAAGTTGCAGAATTGGCCAGCTGCACCCTTAACCCTTTGATATCCTGTAAGCAGAACAAAGTTCTGGAAATGTCAGGCTGATGTAACTCTCATGGAGAACATTAGCTGCTCCTAGATGAGGTTCATAAAATACGAGCAGGTTCAAAATCACAATCATGTTAACACAACCTTTCCAACAAGAAGAAATTTATCCATCGATCAGTGTCTGTTAGAGCTTATTACATGTGCTTGTGTTTTGAAAAGTCTGTCTGAAAATGTAATACTCTCTCTGGAACGAATAAGATTTTGTGAATTCCTAGGAGAAAATGAGGTGTGATGGTGATTTGATATGGAAAAATACAAACAAATCAACACTGCAAATAAATAACTGCTTCACATGGTGATCATATGAGCACAAGGATAAGAATATATTTTGTTTATATTATTCCCAGAGAAAGCAGTAGATCACTATAAACTACTATTTTTCATAATGTAAATTCATACTCTGTTGCATTTGGCATATTTGTAGGTGGTTGGGTTGGTTTTTTTTTTAACAAGTTACTACTTAACTGTCTTACATTCATTTGTAAGTGTAGGTTTTAATTTGTATGAAACAACAAATTGATAAAGAAAATATGCTAGAGTCATTGCATTTGAAACAAACAGTTTTAGAGTATTTTATCAAGAAGCCAACATTGCTAGATTGTTGAGAATATTTGTGTGTGTGTGTAAGACTATCAGAAAAAGTTTGAGTGCAGGCTCTTCTACCAACAGCTTTAATTGGGTATTACACACCAGCTACTTTGCTTTGCCTGTCTGTACGACAGGCATGTCTGCCTTATCAGCCATAGCATACCACCAAGGCTGCAAGATAGAGCCTAGTAGCAGAGATGGTTTGCCATTACTGCTGTGCTTTAGCTTTAGGAGGTTGTAAAGGAACTTGTGAGGGAAGGCTGCCAAAAAAATAATCCTCCTTGGAATTCTCTTTACTGAACATCTCAAAGTGGCTTTTGTATTACGAGTGAAAATATGACCCATATGTGTAGCCATAGAGAAGTATCTTGTCATGCTGTATCCTCAACAAGCTAAAGTGACATGTTCTGCAGTGAGAAATGAGGAAATGTCTCTTGGAGAAAGGAAAAGAATACGTAAGAAAAGGGTGATGGTGTGTCACTATGTGTATTTGGAAATGGCAAATTGTTATCCACAGTTCAGTAGTGGTGTTTCACTCACTGTGTTGTACAGATTAATTATCCGTGCTCTCTTGATTTGTAGTTTATTCTAAATGTAAGTGGGAGCTGATAGTTTGCAATTGGCGACCAACACTAACACCTAAGCAATGTGAGAGTTCAGAAAATAATAATAAAAATGTACGTCAACATCAAAACTTACCTGAAATGAGAATGATTTGAAAGAAGAGACACAATAGTACATGTAGGATTAATCCATGAAATGTAATAACAATAGAAACCTGATTAACTTTATTTATGAGGCGGCTTTTACCAAGTACCCTAAATATTGTCCAGGTGGACAGAAGTTATTGACAGCAATGAGGAACTGCTTTCTAAATTCTCGAGTCTTACTCAAGTATTTGAGGCAACAGATTGCTAAGAGACTCAAGTTGTCTTCTTTTGGGGAAAATGGACAGATACGTCTGTTTTCTGTCCATCCCACCCTTTTTTGATATAGGGGTTCTGGTACTGTTTGTTTTAAAGTTATTCTCTTTTCTGCTTGCCAGTGTCTTCCAGTACATGCCTGGCATTAAGCCCCTTCAGACCAGAAAAAAAAAGTTCACTTTTATCCCGAAGCATTGATGAAAGGTGATTGTGTTTCAGCTGTTGGAAATGTTAACGAATAGCTTATACTCAGCTGAATATAGACTGTGGTACAGACTGCTCACAGCTGCTTCACTCTTCTCTTTTTGGGGCAGGCTTCTTTACCCTCCGGAGTTTTCCACTTCTCTCCATTTTTCTTCGTCTTTTTCTTTCCCTGTCTTTCCCTTTGCCACCCACATGATTTGTCTCACAAGTTCTTTCTCCAGCCAAAGACGACTGGGCATTTTTTACTTGAGGTGCCTTTTTAGAGTCTTCTGGTGAGAATCGTTAGAAGCCGTTCACAGAATTGCAGAATGGTTGAGGTTGGAAGGGACCTCTGTAGGTCATCTGGTCCAATCCCCCTGCTCAAGCAGGGCCACCTAGAGACAGTTGCCTGGGACTGTGACCAGATGGCTGTTCCAGTTCTCAGTCACCCTCACAGCGAAAGAAAGTGTAGCCCGCCTCTTTCGCAGGGGAAGAGGAATAGATCCGCAAGGTGAGAGTCACAGACTCACAAGCCCACCACATGGGTCTCTTAATAATACGGCAGCCATGTCGTTTTACCATTGCCAGCCTGCTGTATCTGCTTACTGCTCGCATAGTGATTTAGCTCAGCCCAAGAATTTATTTCCATTTGACTACAGCTTTGTCTGTAGGAATTGGATAAATTTTGTTTTATCTTAACAAATTAAATATAGGAGCAAGGTGTCTGAGTTCTCTTTGTTGTTGTGTCAAACAACATCCTATATGTGTGCTGAATAGTGGATTTTTTCACAGATGCACCTGAAATATAACTTGACTACATGAATCACACTGATGTTAGAATTTAATTGCGTTGTTTTACTTTAATCTTCTTCAAAGAGCCAGGAGCTTTTGAGTGTTATATTTGGAAATATTTGTTAAATCATTTTGCATACACTGCAGCAGCATCTAAAAAAAACCATCACACTGTATCACCTTATCATGTTTTTTGTGTAATTCAGTTCATTAAGGTGTTTGATGTTGATTTCATTTTGCCCACAACAGACTTCAGCTGAGCTTGGTGATGCCTCATTAAGAGATTTGTCATTGAAGTCTTAAGACTAAACAGGGGCTTTTAGTGTGTGCCTCTGTTCAAGGAGGGCGTTCAGTGTTTCGTATGGAAAGCACAGCAGATTTAGTGTTGCATTTATCCTTTGACCCAAGTTGAGATCCATTTATCAGTTATAGAAGGAGGATGAAAACCCTTAGTAGAAAAAAGCCTATTCTAGTCTCTTTGTGCTGAATTATAAGGAATTCACCTTAACAGCTTCCCTTTAGCTGCAGTTGGCAGGCTACACACCATTTCAGATATTAAATGATGAGTTAATGCGGTATTTTTATTAATGAAAGGAGTTGTGCTTTTGGACATATTGTGAGGCCTGTTTGTAGATTTTTTTTATTTTGCATCCTCATGGTTTCAGTTAATATGCTAGAGTAGAGGTGAATCTCTGGGAAGATGGATGGGAGGAAAATTTGAAGTAAAGACTATGTATGTGTACCTATATTGAACTGCATGTGATAGCTCACTGTTCAAGCTTTGCCCTGGCTGCTACTAGAAGACAGTCTAACAGTTAGTTAGTGTTTCCTGCCTGTTGCCATGAATTAGCTACCACTAAGAGGTAGCTTGATTGCCCACGGCACAGAAAAATCTTCCAAGTCAGGGCTGCCCTTCTGCATCCAAGGGAAGCCTGCTTGGATTCATAGGTTTTCTGCCCACGGGATTGCGGGGAGGGATGTTTGGGAGAGAGAGAGCAAGCACTTATTCCATTACCTTCTTAGGCAAAATATAAGCCATTAAGCATTTTATTGCTGTCTGATTCCACATTTTGGATCTCCATTCTCACTATGCTTGAACAGCCATATAATGTAGGAATGATGCAATAAGGTCTCACTGGAGACTTCTCTTCTCCAGGCTGAACAACCGCAACTCTGAGCCTTTCTTCACAGCAGAAGTCTTCCAGCCCTCTGATCATTTTCGTGGCCCTCCTCTGGACCCTCTCCAACAGGTCCATATCTGTCTTGTATTGGGGACCCCAGAGCTGGATGCAGTACTCCAGGTGTGGGGTCTCACCAGAGCAGAGGAGAGGGGAAGAATCACTTCCTTCGACTGCTGGCCACGCTGCTTCTTATGCAGCCCAGGCCATGATTTGCTTTCTGGGCTGCAAGCATACGTTGCCAGCTCATGTCCAGTTTTTCATCCACCATTATCTCGAAGTCCTTCTCCTGAGGGCTTCTCAATCCATTCATCCCCCCAGCCTGTATTGATATTGAGGATTGCCCTGACCCAGGTGCAGAACCTTGCATTTAGCCTTGTTGAACTTCGTGAGGTTCATGAAGTTCATGTGGTTCATGGAGTTCAACAGCTTAGTGTCATCTGCAGCATCCACAGATGTACATGGATTTAAATAATGTGTGTTTCTGCATCCTTGGATCAAATCTTCTGGTGTATTTTAGTCAGCAGCTCTGGTATTTGAATTATACTTTTACTGTCCGTATCTGTAAAAGTAGTTGGAAATGTGGTAGTTTGATTATCATCCTGATGATGTGTCATTATAAAGGAAATGGTGTCTTGTTTACTTACTGTATGGCATCAGTTTGGCTCCAGCACCTGAGTATGCATGATGAACTTTTGAACCTGAAGTACTGCCTGTGGGATTGATACTGTTTTAAATAAGTGAGCATTTGGGGTTTGCCTGGACATGATGTAATGAGATAATTGCAGAACCATTTGGCTTTTAATCGCAGATACAGCCTTTTTTTTTAAGTGTACTCTATTTAGCCAAAATAAAAAGACATTAATCTTCAGTCTCTGCTACTTCATCAAGTAGTAGAAGAATCACAGGTTGATAGGCTGACACAAAACTCGCCTGAAACTTAGTTTTCAGGAAAGCCAGTGTTATTTTTAACTGTCTTCAGCAGGAGGCTTTTTGTCTGGAAGGAATCCAGAGGTTTACATTGTAGCATGTGTTCAAATGCACATACGCTGCTAGATAGTCTTAAAGTTCTCAGGAAGTTGTTTTCTTCTGCGGTTGAAGACATCTGCACTCTAGCATTGCAAGACAGACTGTGTTATGGTGATGATTTTTGTGTATAGCATAGATAAATATAGGATGCAGTAGTTGACTGCTAACCTCTGCTGTTTGACTGGTGGTGTCTGGAAGATCTAGTGTGTGTCTCGTGTGTATGTGATGGGTTGACCCTGACTGGATGCCAGGTGCCCCAAGCCACTCTATAACTCCCCCTCTTCAGCTAGACAGAGGAGAGAAAATATAATGAAAGGCTTATGGGTCAAGACAAGGACAGGGAGAGATCAGTCACTGATTACCATCACGGGCAAAACAGACTCGACTTGGAGAAATTAATTTAATTTATTGCCAATCAAATCAGAGTAGGGTAATGAGAAATAAAACCAAATCTTAACACACCTTCCTCCCACCCCTTCATTCTTCCCAGGCTCAACTTCACTCATGATTTTCTCTACCTCCTCCCCTCCCAGTGGTGCAGGGAGATAGAGAAATGAGGGTTGTGGTCAGTTCATCACACGTCTCTGCCACTCCTTCCTCCTTAGGGGGAGGACTCCTCACACTCTTCCTCTGCTCCAGCATGGGGTCCCTCACATGGGAGACAGTCCTCCATGAACTTCTCCAACGTGAGTCCTTCCCATGGGCTGCAGTTCTTCACAAACTGCTCCAGCATGGATCTTTTCAATGGGGTGCAGTCCTTCAGGAACAGACTGCTCCAGTGTGGTCCCCCACGGGGTCACAAGTCCTGCCAGAAAACCTGCTCCAGCATGGGCTCCTCTCTTCACAGGATCACAGGTCCTGCCAGGAGCCTGCTCCAGTCACAGCTTCTTGGGTGCATCTACCTGTTCTGGCATGGGGTCCTCCATGGGCTGCAGGTGGATATCTGCTCCACTGTTAACCTCCATGGGCTGCAGGGGAACCTCTGGTCCGGCACCTGGAGCACCTCCTGCCCCTTCTTCTTCACTGACCTTGGTGTCTGCAGAGTTGTTTCTTTCACATGTTCTCACTCCTCTCTCTGAGGGCTGCTGCTGCCCAGCACTTTTTCCCCCCCTTCTTAAATATGTATCACAGAGGCACTACCACCATTGCTGATTGGCTCAGCTTTGGCCAATGACAGGTCCGTCTTGGAGCCGGCTGGCATTGACTCTGTTGGACATGGGGGAAGCTTCTAGCAGCTTCTCACAGAAGCCACCCCTGTTGCCCCCCCCACTACCAAGGCCTTGCCATACAAACCCAGTACAGTGTGCTAGCATTTAACATTTTTTTTCAGATAAAATTCATATAGTAAAATTGGTGACCTGATCTTATTTGTATTTCTCTGAAGCGAAAATGTGCCCGTATTAACTGTGTCACAGAAGAACTGCGTGTTGTTTTCACAAATTTGTAAAGTATTATACGGTTTCGAAGTGGAGATTCTGTTTTTTGAATTTATTTGGATATCTACCATGGGTGTGAGTGAACATCCTGAAATTCACATGCTAATTTAGTAAGATGTGGTGATTGTCATTGTTCATGTTAAAAAAAGAAATTGTAGATGCTTCTGCTGCTTACCGTGTATGGACAGAGCCTTACAACTTACTGTTTTATAATACCTGTATTAAATTGTGGTAAAACTGATGGTTGATTCTGACTGCCCGCAATATTGTTAGGCATTTAATGGTTTAATATTACATTGCATTTAAGTTATAGACATTTTTGAATAAGAGATAAATATTGCTTAAGCACTTAGCAATTTAAAAGTTGGGGGAATACAGTATTGAAACAACCATAGCTGTCTTTAAATCACAAGAAAATAGAAGTGTTGCACGGTGAAAGCAGCTTAACCACCTGCAAGGTACAGGTTTAGTATTTTGAATCTGAATAAAGAAATAATTTCCAAATAATAGTAAAGAGGAGACTATTTAAAACCTCGATTACAAGCCACGGTAGCCTAAATTAAAGCACAGCAGTTGTCGACCTGTGAAGCATTTCTAGCAACAAATAGAGGTTTGATTAAATCACATTGGAAAATAAATTGTCTTAAGTTGTGGTCTTTTGTTTTGGTTTTAATATGGTACTGAACTTGATGCTGCCCACAGTATAAATTTTCAAGTAGCACCTTAAAAATATTGTAGTTACGTTGCAGCTACCAATTGCAAGAAGTAGGATGGGGAGGAATCTGGGGATTTGTTAGGTAAATATTTTGCCTGAGTCTTATAAATATACACTCTTTGCCATGGGTAAGAGATGTCTGGATGATTGAAAAGGTTATTGCAGTTTGTGTAGTAGATGGAGGTGACTTCAGGCATGTGGCATGGGGAATTGTATGTGGACCTTTTAATTTTCTATCTTGCCCAATGATTATTGATCAGGGTCAGAGTATATGAATCTCTTTCCTTATGCCAAGCAAAGTGAGGTAGCACAAGGTCATTGTAGTAACTGGTTATGAAATAATCAACCAGTAGCATATATATATCTGTGGGGCTTATCCCATGTCCAGTACTATTTTGCTTTCTCTGCAGTTTTTGGAATACAAATTTATATAAGTCAATACTTACTCCACATCTTTAAGATCTTGCTTATCACAAGAGTGAGAAAAACTTAATTCTTTTATGATAAAAGAAATGAAATTTCAGAAAGTGCAGATTCTACATGGTCTTGTGCCCTGAAAGAATTCTGATGGCCTCTGTTCCCTGTGATTGAGTGCCGAAGGTCACTCCAGCATTCCCTTGTTTCTGGGGAGAGAGTACTCTTCAGTAGTGAGACCAAGACATGAATGGAGATTAAAAATCTCCTGAACCTCACTCCCATCCCAAAAAACACTCCCTTTGTGGTGGTCTTTGTAGGTTTGAACTGGTGCAAGTTAAAGTCATGTTGCTTAGGTTTTTCAATGGAGAAGGGGTGAGATAAGCCACTTTCAGTTTTGTCATTCCAGTGTATTTCTCTTTCAACAAACCTAGAGGTACGTTCTTTTTAAAGAAGCATGCTATGACTTTCAGGAGGTTCTTGTGTAAAGATAGAGGAGTTGTCAAAATATGATTGATATTGCTATTTTAATTGTACACGCATTAGAGAAGATTCTTTTTTCCTTTTTTCTCATGCATCTCACAGGTCATAAATGTTGATGGAACAATGAGGAAAACCCTCCTAGAAGATAAGCTTCCACATATATTTGGGTTCACGCTGCTCGGAGATTACATCTACTGGACTGACTGGCAGAGACGAAGCATTGAAAGAGTTCACAAGATAAAGGCTAGCAGAGACATCATTATTGATCAGCTGCCAGATTTAATGGGCCTTAAAGCAACAAGTGTTACCAAAGTGTTTGGTAAGCATGAGCAATCATAGGATGGATCTATAGTAGTTTCTAGATGGGCCTGCTGTCATTAAGCAACTGTTGATCACCTGTAATGAGAATAACTGTGGTCTCATATGTTTGAATCATTTTGAAGCGAAACTACACCTATTGTTTGTAAAGCTGGGAAAATATAGTGTTGCAAAAAAGTATGGGCTTCCAGTTTTTAGTGACATTTGACATGTCTACCACCGCTTCCACTATGCTCTTTGAATTTTTATGAGGAGAATTTTATTCCTGCCTCCAGTCTATAGGAATCATTACTTCTGGTGCTCACAGAACTGCTCCATTTTCTGTTGCTCTTTTCTTCCAGTACAAAATCCCGGTGATGTTCAGTTAGCAGAATGCTTTTTACTATGTTGGGTGGTATAGGCAGAGTTAGTGGCCATTAAAACGTTGCCTCAAAGCACGTGGCACTTAACTTCAACTCCTAAATCATACTTAAATCTTAACAATTAAATCTTGCCCTTAGCATGGGATCACCAACTGAAGCTCTGTGTTCTTCCACTGCATCTGCTGAAAGGTGCAGCCAGTGTTTTGGGTCCTTTGCTAGCATTTTGCAGAGGAGTATGTCACAGGACCTCCTGGTTTCAGTAGTAACTCATGAGAGATGCGTGTTCACCACAGATCTGTCTACTACCTGGAACACCGGAGTCTGGGCATAGCAGGAAACGGACTTGTTGGTCAGCTATTAAAATTACTGAGAATAGTTGCAACAGAATCACATAAATTAGGTTGTCAAATTACACCCTGCCAGTACATGGATTTCCTGCCTTTCAGGATGCTTTACTTGAAGGGTGATCAAGTGCTCAAGCTGCAAGTTACAGCATGAGGCTGAAATATGTATGTCCTAAAAGGGGAAAATTAAAAGAAACCTGGTTGAGACTGATCTTGGAGATTTTTTTTGTGGTAACAGTCTTTAAATACCTAAATCCTTGGTTCCAGCAGATGGAGAAAGGCACTCATTTATCTTTTGGTCCTTACTTTCCCCTCCACATTCCCTCCCTATCTAGTCATGATTGTTCACACAAAAAAAATAAGTGTGAGCTTGTGGTGATCTTGTTGGAACTGCTTCTGCTAATGAATCTTCTCAGCTTTAAATTAAACAGCTGGGAAAGAACTGCAGTTACCCAGCTTTTTGCTCACCATTTTGTATCACTGATCATTTGTAAAACTGGTGGTTTTAAAGACATACAAAGATGGGATACTTGGCCAAAAATAACCAAGCTGGACATGTATGTAATTACCTGCTTTCAGTGAAGGAATTTAATCTTTGGGGAAACCAGAAGGATATGTTTGTAGCTGTTATTTGTACTATAGGAGGGATAGGACCAGTTTCCTAATCCTTGGGTAGAAGGAAAGAAAGAGTTTTTAATGGGTTTTTTTGGAATTCCCTGTTGACAACCCATAGTGTTAACTTATCTTGAAAAATTATAATTACATTGTGTTTCCACTCAGCCTCCGCCCCTCCCCTTGCTCCCCTACCTCCACAATGCACCAATATCTGTTTTGTTTTGTTTTGTTTTTTTTAAGGAACTAACTCATGTGCAGAGAACAACGGAGGCTGCAGCCATCTATGTTTCTTTACACCGCAGGAGGCCAGGTGTGCCTGTCCCATTGGCCTTGAGCTGTTGAGTGACATGAAGACTTGCATCATTCCTGAAGCCTTCTTAGTTTTCACAAGCAGAGCAGCAATTCATAGGATTTCGCTTGAAACCAATAATAATGATGTTGCTATTCCTCTTACTGGAGTCAAGGAAGCATCGGCTCTGGATTTTGATGTCTCTGATAACAGAATCTATTGGACTGATGTTAGTTTGAAGGTATTACTGACATGTGAATTCTCTGAATATAAAGCCACAGAGCAGTTACTTTGATCTAACAAAGGTCTCTGTTACATGATCTGTCCTGCAGTTGCTAATGTTGTCATGGAATTGCATTCAAGGAGGCTCTTGGAGATGAAGACAGTTGCATTGTAGAGTGCGAATGCACAGTTGGGTGACAGGCATCTTCCTGCTTCAAATAAAAATCCAAAGTGGTGTCTGCTCATACCGAATGCCTAAGTCTTGGGCGCTGCATGTGTTGCATCCATATATGTATCTATTGTAGAAAAGCTGTATTCATGTCACAGAGTAGAGTAATTTAAACATTGAGCTTGGCAACACCCTGAGCTTTCTATCCTCTTCCAGTTTTGACTTGGAAGGCAATCTTACTCAATATTAAAACTTGGCAAGTGAACTTTGGATTGGTTGCTGTTAGTCTGTGGCTCCAGCTTGGCACAGAAAAGGCCAGGGAACTTGTCCAGTCCCCTCAACACTGTGTTAAGCCCCCGCCTGCCCACGGTTCTATATCAGTCTGTTCCCCAGGAGTCTGGCATTTCCTGTGACATGTTTGGTTCACATCCACGTGCATGCTGAAGTGAGTGTTATGCTGTTCATCAGTGCTACTTTGCTTTTTGAAGTGAATGAAGTAATGGTAGAAAACGAAGATTCACTTCACTGGAACTGGATTCCTCTGTTTAGCCTCTTAATATGTTTTCCAAGAGCAATCAAAGTTTTCTTGCCAATGTGCCTAAGCCATAAGAGGGAAAAGCTCACTTTCAGTGACTGCAGGGCACGTGCAGTTTCCATAGCCTCTCTGTGAAGACTAATGAGGGTTGTGCTTCAGCGTTAACAGTGCTGCTTGTGGTGTGGATACCTTTCCTTCAGGAACAGTGCCAATGTAATAAATTAGTGTACTGCAGATACAGTAACTAAATAAATCTCACTCAAGCACGTGGAGAGCTGGAGCTACGGTCGTCTTAACCATTTGTAGTGGAAAATACATTACTTTGACTGCGTCAGTAGATCCCAGTCTCATTCTGTGCAGAACTGGAAAACATTTTACCTGTTTATGGCCTCCTGAATTATGCAGCATACTGTATTTTCACATACATATCAGCGTGTTTCAGCACGACTGGGTTTTCATTCCCCCTGTTCCCCACCTCCTGCAGCTTAGCAGCAAGTAGTGTAACTTCAGAGCCCATAGTCATCTCCCTTTCCTTTGGTGACCTTCCTTGATCTCCTCCTGCCTCTGGTTATATGAGGACTCATTTTCAAAAAGCGATTATACTTTTTCTGAGATGTGGGTTGAACCTGTAAAAATATACTACATGATTTCTGGTTTTGACATTTACCTTTAAAAATATAAAATGTCTCTTACCCTGATACATTAATTTATCAAATTATTAAGAAATTAATAGCTGAAGTATTAGCAGGCAGTAGAATGATTGCTTAGCGTTGATAACAAGGGTGGGTAATTGTACATTGGTGCTGGAAGTTACCAGTGATTTACCTGGGGGTTGTTTCAGTGCTCCTTGTTAGGAGAGGCTTATTTATATGTACACAGTCCTTGCCCTATGACTTGTTTTGTTGAGTGTGCGTAACTAAAATGTAGATGGGATCAGCAAACTTGCTTCAGGTCACTGATAATGAGAGACAATTCAGCTTTCTCTGAATTGAGATGTGTTTCTGAGACTTAAAACATTACAGTGAATTAAGTAATTTTAAAAAAAAAACTTTTTGTGTGCAAATAGAAGAGAAGGAGAAGGGGCAAGGAATAATATGCAGATATATAGTGCTTTCTGAAAATCATGTCCTTTTCAGATGTCTTGGACTGGTCATCAGAAACTACTAGCTTTCTGAAAATTCAAGTCTTTTTATCCTGTGAATGTCTGTATCTTTTTTGACAACAGAAATTTATTTTTAAAAATGTAGCACTGGCTGATTTTTTTTCTAATTTCTTTTTTTTACACTAAACTTCATAATAATTATTCATTTTTATTTCAGTGGGGTATCCGTAAATGCTGTAATATTTTTACACAATTATTTTCCAGACCATAAGCCGAGCTTTCATGAATGGGAGCTCTGTTGAACATGTGATTGAGTTTGGGCTAGATTATCCTGAGGGAATGGCTGTAGACTGGATGGGGAAGAACCTCTACTGGGCAGATACTGGAACCAATCGCATTGAAGTAGCCCGCCTGGATGGACAGTATAGGCAGGTCCTTGTGTGGAAGGACTTGGACAATCCAAGGTCTCTGGCTCTTGATCCTACCAAAGGGTAAGGGACAGTATTGTTTTTCAAAGCTTTGTGTGCATATTCTTCTATGTGACAAGTTAATTGGCAGTTTATATAGCTCCATTTCTTCAGGGTCTTTGAAAAGACGATAAACACTCCACAATCCTGTGGGTTACAATGAAGAATTAAGAATTGTCAATCATATTTTTCTGCCTTTGTCTAAAAAAGGAGTACTGTAATACTGCATATAACTACATGGGCTATTCCTTTTTTTTTTTTAAAGAACTGAAAATAAATTTAGAAAAATCAAAGCATGCAGCTAAACACAACTTACCTAGCTGATGTACTATTTTTGTTCCACTTCTCATTGCAGTTACATGTACTGGACTGAATGGGGAGGTAAACCTAGGATTGTTCGAGCATATATGGATGGAACAAACAGCATCACTTTGGTGGATAAAGTGGGTCGTGCCAATGACCTCACTATTGATTATGTGGACCAAAGGCTGTATTGGACTGACTTAGACACAAGCATGATTGAGTCATCAAATATGCTAGGTAATCTAGTGTTATATTACACCAGCTAGTATAGAAATATGCACTTACCATAGTAAAGCAATTGAATAATATGAAATTGGAATAATATAATTGATATTAAATCTGTAAGTATAATTTTCTTATGAGAGGAAACAGAGAGTTAAATGTTTAAGGAGATAAAAAAAAAGCTTCCTAAATTAATAACTATATGATGATTTATAATGATGGTGAGATATGATGTAATTTCTCTCTATTGGTATGAAGCTGCCTGTGGTTTACCAAAGCAGAGATGACCTCTGAGTTTCTCAATGTGAGGACAACGTACAGGTTCACTGTAAACCACCCCTGACTTTTCAGTCTGGACACTAATTTTTCTGTTGAAGTATTATTTCAGTTGTATTAGTCCAAAACCAAAATACTGCTTGCATTTCCTGCAGTCTGAAAGGTTATGCCGCTACTTCTGCAGTGTATCATTGCATGTTTTGTACACAACTTTACGCATTTTCGTATCTTCCATTGGAATTTCATTTCATTTATACATACAAGGGGTGTACTAAGATTTACTAAACTTTCACATTGATACTGACATGATAACTAACTGGATAAAAGAAGGGAGTTTTGTTTTCTGCAGCTGACATAGAGCTTTTGTATCCTCCAGATGTTTCATAAATATTAAATGGTGTTCAAGGTTTTAGCTGAGGCAGATACGAATTCCTTTTTGAGAAAACAGAGTTTATATACTTTTCCAAATGCCACACAGTGAATCAATGATAGGATCAGAAATGGAATCCAGAAGTTCCTGACCTGACATCCTATCCCTGTTCTGTTTCCAAGGAGAGGCCTTTGTGAGATGGGAGTTAATGCCTCTAGGATTCCAATGTAAAAATCAAAGTTTACGTGGCAGAACATAAGAGTATTTAAGCAAATTCATAAAGGATTGTTGCAGCAGTGCTCTGATTGATGACATATATAATTTCCCTGCAGCTCTTTTTTTTTTTTTTTAAATTGTGAAAAGCTACTGTTACAGTGAGATTTTTTTTTTTTAGGTGTTATTGTGTGTGCATATCTTCAGAGTATAGAGAATCTACTAAGCACAGGAAAACAGAGAGCGCAATGCAGTTTTGGATTCTGAGGCTATCACTGCTTTTGTATTTCTTATACTTGTTGCTTTGGGATGACAACTACTGAATGGATGTTACTGTTTAGAAATTGCAGGAAGATTGTTTCTTTATCTAGAGTTGTTTTTTTTCCATCCAGAGTGCATGATCTATCAAAGCTCTTACTAAGTTTCTGCATTACACTTAGAGAATTAATAGCCAGAGGCAAGCTTGAACTAGAAACTGATTGTGGTATTGAGAAGAAACACAATATTGAAATAATCTGTGGTAAATTAAACTGGTTCTAAAGCTGAACCTACTGTTAACGTTTATTTGTAGTGAGAAAGTAGAAGGATGAGTACTGAAACTAACAATGTTGTATGATGTCTTTTTAGTTAGCAGATTATAAAGACTCAGATAGTCTTCTAGCAAGTGGGCTCATCGGTTAAAGAGATGTTTTTAGACTTGGCCTACGTTATGCAGTGCCGGTCTCCTTGCTAGGAGAGATCTGAATGAGTGTTGCTGATAGAAACATCTACCTCACCAGCAATGAATAAAGCACTCTTCAGTGGATGAATGGATGCTGTCCCACCTTTATCTTGGGTATTATAAACATCACCCACCAGAAAAAAAATCACTCTTTTGGGAGATTTTCATCCATCTACCAGCTATCAAAATTCAATTAGACAGCTTATCTGCTTCCTTCAAAAGAGCCTGTCCCCTGAATTCATCGCTGTGGACCAGAATTGCTCTAAGTAGTACTTGAGAGTGTGCAGGATATCTGTGCCCCTAACTTGGACACTTTAGATGCCTAAAAGTAGTTGGGAAGGTTGCATCTATATTTAATTCAGGTGGTTTATAGGGAAGTGGCTTCATGTTCTAGTTTTCGGGGTTTTCATTCCTTCTTCAGTCTTGGCCCAAAGGGAGACAGCATGATGGAAAGTAGGGCAGGGGAAGAGAAATGAGGTGTTCCATAGAATCTAGCATTGGATGTTTGTTTGAAGCAGGAGGAGATTATGCTGATGAAGGCTACATCTTCATTTGCTATAAAGTGGCAGTGATTCATAGAGGTTTATGCTTAAAAATGTTTAGGAAGGTGATTTACAGTAAGACTTTATCTACTTTAGTAGTGCTTCTCTGGCAGAGGCCATCAAATGCTCTGGAAGGTGTTAAATGTGTTGTGAATGTTGCTAACTGAGCCACTGAGTGTGGGAGTGTTGGGATTTCTGCCAAACAAATGGTTTCCTAATCTCTTGGAGAGCTGTATGTTAAATTGCACTGCAAAAGATTGGTGTTTCTTGAGTGAAACACCGTAATTTCTCATAGCTATTTCTCTGTGAATCTCAAGTTCGTTGTATGTTGTTGCTTTTGTGCATATTAATTGTTTTTTTTTAATTGGCCTAAGTGCTTCCTGGAGCTGATAGTATTCTTGAGTATATTTTCCAATATCTATTTGGGATGATAAGCATAAGACGTACAGAGTAGTATTTATTTAAATGACAATACACTGGCACAGTTTCAAATTGCTCTGTAGGCAAGACAGTATCAGGATAAGGTTTTTGAATGCAAGTGTTTAGATTACCTCTTGAGCAGATACTGCTTAATAATGAATCCCATTGTGCTAACTTGGGAAATGAGGTTTTATTTTTAAAAGGGAGTAAAAAACTTTTTCTTGATGCCAGTCACAATCTTCATTTTATGACTTGGGAATTGTCCTTTAGTTGATTGTCCTTATTTTTGCAGGACAAGAACGAGAAATCATAGCAGATGATCTACCTCATCCATTCGGATTAACCCAATACAGTGACTACATCTACTGGACAGACTGGAATCTTCACAGCATAGAAAGAGCAGACAAGACCAGTGGGAAAAACAGGACACTTATTCAGGGCCATCTGGATTTTGTGATGGATATATTGGTCTTCCATTCTTCACGTCAGGATGGCTTGAACGATTGTGTGCAAAATAATGGCCATTGTGGTCACTTGTGCCTTGCCATACCAAATGGATTTAGGTGTGGCTGTGCTGCTCATTATACCTTGGATCCCAACAGCAGGAACTGTAGTTGTAAGCCTTTTTGTTTGCTACTATATTCTTCGGTGCTTGTGGCTCCCAGGTGCTTGTGGTCCCTTTCAGTACAGAAAGGGAAGGGATATCACAAGTCCATTTCAAAGGTTTTAGCTTTAAAGGTGATCTTTAAATCATAGAATGGTTTGGGTTGGAAGGGACCTTAAAGATCATCTAGTTCCAACCCCCCCGGCACAGGCAGGGACACCTTTCCCACTAGACCAGGTTGCTCAAAAGCCTCATCCAACCTGACCTTAAACACTGCCAGGGAGGGGCATCCACAACTTCTCTGGGCAACCTGTTCCAGTGTCTCACCACCCTCACAGTAAAGAATCTCTTCCTAATATCTAATCTAAATCTACCCTCTTCCAGTTTAAAACTGTTCCCCCTTGTCCTGACACTACTTGCCCTTGTAAAAGCCCCTCTCCCCCGCTTTCCTGTAGGCCCCCTTCAGGTAATGGAAGGCTGCTATAAGGTCTCCCTGGAGCCTTCTCTTCTTCAGGCTGAACAACCCCACCTCTCTCAGCCTCTCTTCATAGGAGAGGTGCTCCGCCCTCTGATCATCTTCGTGGCCCCCTCTGGACTTGCTCCAACAGCTCCACGTGCTTCTTATGTTGGGGGCCTCAGAGCTGGACGCAAGTACTCCAGGTGGGGTCTCACGAGAGCAGAGTAAAGGGGCAGAACCACCTCCCTCGACCTGCTGGCCAGACTGCTTTGATGCAGCCCAGGATAACGGTTGGCCTTCTGGGCTGCAAGCGCACATTGCCAGCTCATGTTGAGCTTCTCATCAGCCGTCACCCCCCAGCTCCTTCTCCTCAGGGCTGCTCTCAATTAATTCTCCACCCAGCCTGGATTTGTGCTTGGGATTGCCCTGACCCACATGCAGGACCTTGCACTTGGCCTTCAGAGTATGAAGTTTTGTATCCATTTTTGTGACATGAATTAGGGCTGAAGATTTGTATTTCAAATCTTAGAAATAACAGCACTGTCAGTCTGGTCTTTCTTGTTCTACTAGAAGTTGCTTTCTAGGTGATTCAGCTGTGTGACTGAAGCTTTCCCAGTCCTTACCTAAGTGTGTAGGTGGGTCGAATAAAAATTCGGAAAAAAAAAAGGTTTTTTCTCTTAAGTGTTTAATAAAGTCAGCAAAAATAACATCCAACAAAACAGCCTCCTAAGTAGTCTGAGCAATGTGCACATGCACTTGAAATTCATTTTGTTGTTTGTCAGTTTGTTTTTCCCCTGTGTGTGATATTATGAGCCTGCCAGTTCACTGGTTGTGAATTTAAGTTTCTAGTAAAAATAGCAGATGAATAGAAAATGAACTGTTGACTTAAAAAAAAAATAAACCAACAAAGCTTCGGGCATCCTGGCACAGTAGCCTATAAGGAAATTTTAACTGGATGAAAGGATGCGTTTATGAAAGGCAGGTCTTGCTTGACTAACCTGATCTCCTTCTATGACAAGATGACCCGCTTAGTGGATGAGGGAAAGGCTGTGGATGTTGTTTACCTGGACTTTAGTAAAGACTTTGACACCGTTTCCCACAGCATTCTGGAGAAACTGACCGCTCATGGCTTGGATGGGCATACGCTTCGCTGGGTAAAAAAACTGGCTGGATGGCTGGGCCCAAAGAGTTGTGGTGAATGGAGTTAAATTCAGTCGGTGGCTGGTCACAAGTAGTGTTCTCCAGGGCTCAGTATTGGGGCCAGTTCTGATCAATACCTTTATTAATGATCTGGATGAGGTGATCAAGTGCACCCTCATTAAGTTCGCAGACACCACCAAGTTGGGCGGGAGTGTTGATCTCTTGGAGAGTAGGAAGGCTTTGCAGAGGGATCTGGACAGGCTGGATTGATGGGCTGATGCAGATTGTGTGAGGTTTAACAAGGCTGAGTGTTGGGTCCTGCACTTGGGGCACAACAACCCCTGCAATGCTACAGGCTTGGGGAAGAGTGGCTGGAAAGCTTCCCAGCGGAAAAGGACCTGGGGGTGTTGATTGGTGGCTGGCTGAATATGAGGCAGCAGTGTGCCCAGGTGGCCAAGAAGGCCGATGGCATCCTGGGTATCAGAAATTGTGTGGCTAGCAGGACAAGGGAAGTGATCGTCCCCCTATACTCGGCACTGGTGAGGCTGCACCTTGAATACTGTGTTCAGTTTTGGACCTCTCACTACAAGAAAGACATTGAGGTGCTGGAGCGAGTCCAGAGAGGGGCAGTGAAGCTGGTGGAGGGTCTAGAGGACAAGTCTTCTGAGCAGCAGATGAGAGAACTTGGGTTGTTTAGTCTGGAGAAAAGGAGGCTGAGGGGAGACCTTATCGCTCTCTACAACTACCTGAAAGAAGATTGTAGTGAGGTGGGTGTCAGTCTCTTCTCCCAAGTAACAAGTACTAGGACAAGAGGAAGTTGTCAAGTTGTGCCAGGGGAGGCTTAGGTTGGATATTAGGAAAAATTTGTTTACCGAAAGGGTTGTCAAGCATTGGAACAGGCTGCCCAGGGAAGTGGTTGAGTCACCATCCCTGGAGGTATTTAAAAGATGTGTAGATGTGGCACTTAAGGACATGGTTTAGTGGTGGACTTGACAGTGCTAGGTTAATGGTTGGACTTGATGATCTTAAAGGCCTTTTCAAACCTAAATGATTCTATGATTCTATGATAATATAGGAAAACCTGTGACTGTGTATTGCCCATTGTCACTGGTGTTACTTAAATTCCACATGGGTAACATAGTTATTTCGTAATATGAAAAGGAAATACTTTCTGGTGAGGGTATGCACATTTACCTTCCAGAAGTAACACAAAGAAACATTTTCAACTTAATAGCAAAAATCTCCAATTATGATGTACCTTAGTTTTTCATTGTGAATACAATTGTGGTTTCTGGGATTTTGTCCTAAATATTCCTTGTCTTCTGTGTGGGCATATTTTTGACCATGTGAGTTGCGTTTTTCTTATGCATTCTATTTTGGCTTTTTTTCAGCCCCTGCCAGCTTCCTGTTTATTTAGCCAGAATCTGCAATCAGCCGGATGATACCAGATGATCAGCAAAGTCCAGATATCATCCTGCCTATGCATGGTCTAAGGAATGTCAAGGCTATTGATTATGATCCCTTAGATAAATTGATCTACTGGGTGGATGGACGTCAGAATATTATAAAAAGAGCCAAAGATGATGGCACTGAGGCAAGTTTACATGGTGTATATAGTTTTGTGTCCGTCTTTTTGTGTGCTTTGTACTTTATGCTTGACTTACCCCTTCCATCCCCTGCCCTTCCGTCCCCTGCACCAAGGAATCATCAGTTTAATCTTTACTCCTGCCAGCATTTATTCATGTATATTCTATTCATATCTGAAAATTACTGAAGACTTTTAGGATCGTGATTTTAATTCATACGCAAAGAAGTGTAATAGAATATAGTACGTCATATGTGTCTGAAACTGTAAGTCTTGAATTGCATTCTTTAGTTAAGGATGGGCACTGAAGTAAGTCAGACTCACTATTTGTACTCAGAACAGATAAATTGTATTCTAAAATCAATATTGTGCATTCCAGTTGTGTGATAATATTGTCATCGTTGTAAAGCACTCTCAAAATTGTTTTACTGAGTTGGGGACATTATTCTTTTGCACTAGTTATTCACACAACAGTGGAAAGAAGTTCTTCCAGGCAGTGTTATGTGTTAACATAGCTTAACTCCCAGGTCAAGATAACAGATTGTTTAAAAACTATGGTTTGAATAAGAGTATCAAAAGAAATGGAGAATGGGCAAGTTATATTTTCCTAGTTCTTGGACAGTCATATCTAAACAATATGACAAGATATCAATGGGAATGGACTGGTCTCTTCATGCATCTGGGGACTTAGAGGTTTTACGGTTTCCTTTAAAGGAAGAGATGACAATTTTATTTTTTGGCCATTTCTTTTAAGATTGGGAAGAGATATGTTGGGATGAGCAGCTAGATGATTGTGGATGAATTTTGAAGAAGTTTTGCACTTGCTTTTTGGGATTTATGCTAGGTGCTAATTGTTGTAGCCTAGCTTCTCTTTGTTACTTGCTAGGTGCAAATTGCAATAGAGAGTCATTTGCTCTGTGTTTTTCTCTGCCTTGGTCACACAGCTTTGAAGATGCAGATCCCCTGCAAATTTTGACTTTCCAATTTTCACTAACCATATTTACTTAATTTTGCTAAATCGTGCTGTTTGCAGATGTTGCATATGAATTTCATACCTGAATGTTACCTTTGATTTCAGGAAAAGAATGATTTTTTTTTATTTCTAGGCACACTGTCAAGACGAAATAGAAATAAAGCTTTATATAAAAAGAAAAAAAGCCTGTATATCACTATGCAGAACTTGGAGGCTTAAAACCAAATTGTAGAAATATAACTTTCACAAGTAATGCAGTGTTGGGTAATTCTTTTGACTTAAGCTGAGCACGGAATGGTGTCTTCAGCTTTCTTGACCCATATGAACTACTTCTGGTGCTGTTTTTGTGTTTGGATTGGGAGTGCTGCATTAGGACACTTAAGGAAGCCACCGCTTTCCCCTCACCATTATCATGTCACCTGAAGCAGTCACCTTTGAAGGCTACTTTGATGTTGGGAGCCTTGCCAGCAGTATTACTATCCCAATGGCACTGAGTTTGGCTGTACACTAGTGGAACCTGTGTAATGTTAAACAACAGAAAGATTATTTTCCTTTAGGGATTTTTTTATATGCTCTAGTGCTCTTCATAGAAATAAAGTATTGAAGTCTATGTTAGTATTCAACATAGAGTTAAAAAGTGTAGTAAATAGTATGTTAGTTAGATTGGGAGGGCTTGAGGGTAATGATTCCAGGAACTTGGCAGTAATGTCAAGTTTTGTAAGGTCTATCATAAAGACATGAGGGTGAAAGCAAGGTGATGTTGTTAGTAGCCATTTGACATGAAAGCAAACAGAACCAAGTTTCATTAAAAGATTTTAGTTTTTAAGAGAAGCCAGGACTTAAAGAAAATCAGTATCTACTACACTACTAAAATAATAAATAAGGAGACTTTGGAAAGAGAGATTTGATCAGCTGACTGTATAACAGTGCAGGTCTGGCCAGAAGACTGCCTTGTTTCTTGCGTTGTTTCATTCAAGATTGTTTCATGCATAAACATTCACTATTGTTTTCTTCCATCTCCCGCTAATTAATTCTACTTGTAGGAGGCCGCACAACTGCTTTCTGGGGAGTTTTGCGTAATCTTACGGATTTTGTCCGTATGTTTTTCCTCTAATCCACGGTTTGAATCAAATCTTTTTTTTGTTAAGCTTTATCACATTTCTTGTATTTGTTGTTTCCTTGTGGGTGGTTTTAGGTGTTTCTGGACCATCAGGTAGGTAAACCATGCTTTCTGTGCAGTCAGTGTTCTTCAATCAATAATCAGAATAATTACTGGAAATTGTTCCCCATATGTTGTCTTGCAGCCTTTCACTGTGATGAGCACTCCAAACCAAAGCCAGAACCCAGAGAAGCAGCCACATGACCTCAGCATTGATATATACAGCCATACCTTGTACTGGACCTGTGAGGCCACAAATTCAGTCAATGTCCATAGGTTGAACGGCGAGTCAATTGGGATGGTGCTGCGAGGGGATCATGACAAGCCCAGAGCCATTGTAGTGAATGCAGAGCGAGGGTGAGATTCCTTCCTGTACTTTGTACAGAGCACTCTTGGGATGTATGTCAGCTGTGTGTGTGAATCTCATGTTGCATCTGTATATTTTAAAAAGAAGAATTTTTGCATATTTAATTCTTCAGGGGCTAGGTGACTGCTTGTTCTATTCTGGCTTATAAATGTATCCAACTTTCTCTTCCTGTTCTCTCCTTTTCTGCCTCCTCTGGTGTGCCAACTTAGACGTTCACACAGCCGTGTGGTTGGTTATAGTGAGGAACTAACCCAGGTGGGGAGAGCAAAGCAAAACCACCTTATCCTGTTTGCTGCATGAGTGCAACAGCCCTGCCACCTAATAGGAAAAACAGGAGAGTTTACACTGTGTTTATATCAGCTAGGCATCTGGCTCATAATGTTAGTCATCATAAAACAAATGTTTTCAGGAAAACAAAAGGGATGTCTCATATGATACAACTGTTCCTGCTAATGTAATAGTATAAAGTTAAACAAAACAAACAAGCCAAACCCCGTATGTTCTATACATTTTTAGGTTAGTTGTACCTTGATGTGTATCTCAAAAACTTCGGAGATGAGTTAAAACAGTAGGGACGCACTAGAGTGATTTCCCACAGGAATAAAATACATTGTTTTGCTGCAAAGCAGTTTTGGTTAGATTCAGCAGACCTTATCTCCACTTAAGGTGGTTAGTAGCTTCATTCTTAGAGGTCAAAGATGGTCCTTTACTGTTCTTTTTAATAAGTTAGATGATTAAATCCCAATTTACTACTAAATGGCTTACCATGTGCTTGACAGATATTGAATGACAGTATTCATAACTGTGTGGATACAGTAGTACCCCGAGACTCTATCTGGAGCATTTATAGGATTGGTATTTTATACAATACTCAGTGTACTCTGTACAGTTCAAAAGCTGGTGTGGGAAGAGGGGGATTAGAGGAAGATTGTAATCTTATTGGGACTAAGTCACTTGGTCCTAGTTTGTATTTATAAAAAGCTTATCTGCTTTCTCCATTTTAAAATAGGGAGTTTGGGTTTGTTGATCTCTAAAACTCTCAGCTTTTCTAGTCAGGGTTTTCAAATGATTTATAAATTAAAGGAGGAGAAGGATGGGGTAGAGGCTATGCTGAACACTGACTACCTGGGAGAGCTGAATGGAGGATCTGTGTACTGAAATTCTTCTGACTTCATTCCAGAAATCCTTCCCTCCACCTCTCCCTTGGCTGCATGTTCTGACATGCTGCCTCTCCTCCTTGTGTCGTCATGAAAGGCTATGCAGCAACATAGTCCACTGTATTAGGGGGTTTGCCCACGATATCCACCACTGAAAAAATGGTGGACTTTTCCCTAAGGGAGTTCTCAGTTCATCATGTGGGTGCACAAGTCTTTTTTTCCCCATGCAGGAGGAGCGCAGAGACTGCTTCTGTTTGCAGCTGAACTGGCTTAGGCAGACACAAAAAATTCATGGAACTAAGACATCAGGAACATGCCATCCTTAGTTGTTCTTCCTTCTGTGATCTTTGCTCCTCTCAAGTTTGGTAGGAACTTCTGCTTGCTGAGAAGAAAGGCAGCCTAGAAGAAGAGGACGTGACAGTTAATGTTTTTTGTCAGAAAGAGCTGCTAGGCTTTGATTCACTGATGGGGACAGCTTTACCCAAGGATGGTTACAGAAAGTCTGTGCTAGTCTCTTACAACCCCCACCTCCGCTGCAGGAACAGTGCTGCCAGCACAGCAGTGCTGAGTGCTGAGGCATTTTATGTCCTGGTGTATTAAGGACAAATGCTATTAATTTCAGGCTATCTCAATATGCCAGTTAGCAAATGTTTGGGGTTCTGCAGCTGGATCTTTGCAGCTGGGAGCAACAGTCACTGCAGTCATCCCTGTGTGAACCATTCCCACTTACAACGTAGAACCTGTGTGCAAAGGTGAGTTGCCTCCCTTCTGAAGCTCTCAGTTAAGCGGCTGGTGTCTTTGTTCTCAGGTACATGTACTTCACCAACATGCAAGAGCGAGCTCCCAAGATTGAGCGTGCAGCCCTTGATGGCACAGAGAGAGAAGTGCTTTTTACAACTGGGTTGATCCGACCAGTAGCACTGGTGATTGACAACAAACTTGGAAAGCTTTTCTGGGTGGATGCAGATCTGAAGCGCATCGAAAGCTGTGACTTGTCAGGTATGTGGTATGCAGTTAAATACTTGGAGTGGAGTGTGTGTATGTATAGGACATCATTCCCTCTTTGATGCTGACTCCAGTAACTTCTGTCTTCACTGTTGCCAGTTCTGTGTAGGCAGTCACAGATAATAATTGCTGGTGGGCTTCCATCTTTGGTGTGATTGGAATAAACATGTCTGGAATGATTGCTGCCCTCCAAGAGAGCCATTTGACTTTTGATATGTTCTGAAAGCAGCTCTTGCAAGATCAGATTTAAATAGGTGTTGCCAGTCATGGAACCCCTAAATCACCTCCCCCGTACCCTTTTTTTTTTCCTTATGGTTTGAAAAGTTTGCATAACTCTTCGATTTTTCTTTTCCTGGAGTTTACAGCTTAGTAAATCAAGGTGGCTTGAAAAACAGAAGAAGCTGGGCTGTTCTAGAGATTGGCATCTGCCATAAAAGGCTGATTCTCCAATTTTTGGTGGCTCTTCTTACCATGTCGTCACATCCTTCCCTTGTGTTGTAGTGAGGCAATGAACTAAAACAGGAGAAGATTGTTCACTTTTTTACAAGGACTTCTGAGCACCTAAAACCAACTCAAGATCAGACTCGGGTCTCTTCTGCCAGAGAGGGGATAAAAACATGAAGCTGGAGCTGGGAACATAAAGCAGCCCATGTCTTTCATCAATTATCAAGCTGGATAGGGAGTTATTTTCAAACTGCCTGTGTACCCACAAAATGTCTAATCCAGGATAGGCATCCAAGAACCTACAAAAATTTGTAGGAGAAAAGAAGACAGGAGGGAGGCAAGACTTGACCTATGAAACAACCCATGTTTGAGAAGAAAAGGTTGACAAAGTGGGACTCATAACACAAAATGCATCAGAGATACTGAGAGGGTTTTGTGTAGTGATGAAAGGAGAAGTGCTGTAGGAGGAAATCCAGAAGTAAAAGGACAAGACAGAAAAGTAGTATATCATGCAGGTATTGTGGCTGAAGTGGTATCCACAAACACAAGAGAGAGAGAAGGTGCACCAGAGAAGACTATGTGGAAATCATGTGGTTTGGGAGAGAGGGAATATACCAGGGAGAAGCTAATGAGATCAATAACTAGTGCTGCTACTGATAAAAAGGTGATCCCCATGTAACAGGAAGCCGTATTACTTAATGAAGCTGTAGCATACAGTGGACCTAGCTATGCCTAGGTCTTCTACTTCCCTTTCTTCTAAAAACATCCTTTTTTCCCCTTTGATTTAGCACGCATGCAAGGTTGAGTCACAGCTAGTAGATGTGGGCAGGGGGCAGGTGCTTCTTGTTTGTTGTATTACAGGTTGGAAGATGGACTGTGTCCTTGCATAGTACAGCGTAAAATGCAGAGGAGTTGTTTATTATTGTTTAGATCTAAGTCTTGAATGAATGAGACCTGACAATAGGACTTAGGTAGACTGGTACAGGAATAAATCAGCAGCTAGGTCATCACATGCTGATAGTTGTATCCTGTGATTGCAGCTTCCTTTTGTATGCATTCTTCCTTTCTCATGACATGAAAGCTCCATGTAAGCATACGTTTGCATACTGGATATATATTTTAATCCAATTCTTTGTATCTTTTTTACAGGGAAAACTAAACTTTACTCATGGTTAATATTGAACCAAAGCTTTTAGTGCACCTTTATTTGATGGGGTCGCGGCTAAAGATCAAACCCTATAGGTGAGATAAAAGCAGGGGAAAGCTACAGGATTAAACAACCACAATGTTTATTAACTAGAGGATATGTATCATGTAGCCAGAAACTATGGATGTATTTGATCCAGCTGAGTTCACTGTAATTGGGTTCACTGAGCTTTTGATTTTTTAAATGAGTTAAACAGCATATTTTTATTTAAAATATTTTGCAGTCTTGCATGACAACTTCAGAAGAAATTTGACAGCCAAATTTATGTTTGACTTGAATTAGTTCCTCTAAAAAGTATTTTCTGAGCAAAGCATTTTAAAATGGGCATATATCACAGAATCACAGAATGTTAGGGATTGGAAGGGACCTCGAAAGATCATCTAGTCCAATCCCCCCTGCCGGACCAGGATTACCTAGACCATATCACCACAGGAACGCGCTCCAGGAGGGTTTTGAATGTCTCCAGAGAAGGAGACTCCACAACCTCTCTGGGCAGCCTGTTCCAGTGTTCGGTCACCCTCACCGTAAAGAAGTTTTTCCTCATATTTATGTGGAACCTCCTGTGTTCACAGCTTGCACCCATTGCCCCTTGTCCTGTCAAGGGATGCCACTGAGAAGAGCCTGGCTCCATCCTCATGACACTTGCCCTTTTACATATTTATAAACAATTAATGAGGTCATATATTAGCAAAAGATTTTAGCGTAAACTGAGGTTGCTGAATAAATTGGACCAAAATTGTGTATAGCGTCCTTCACGCCAGTTGGGCTGGTCTAGACAACCTTATTCCCTTGTAGGCTTAGGGAGATGATGTGGTTATGGAGGTTTCTGAAGCTTGCGCTACACCCTGATTAACAGCATCTTGCTAAATCATGGAGTAACCTCAGATGTCCAATGCTTAACTTTCAGAGAGGGATGAAAGAACTATAAACCTGTCTAACAGTTACTTTCTTTACGAGGTTCTTGAATTTTTTCAGTTGAGTTGTTGATGCTTTTTAGACATTCATAAACCATTTGCAAATAACTTGTCTGCCACACCAGTCAATTAAAAAGTAGTGTTTTATGTTATTGTTGAAGTGACTGGAAAAGCTATAAAATTGCTGCGGTGAGAAGCATGCTTTGTTTTCAATGAGACTTTAAATAGAGGAATTGTGTGCCTTTCCAGCTTAATGTTCTTTCCATTTAAGTATTGATTTCCATCTTGAAAAGGCTACGCATCTGTTTCGTTCTGAGAATTATAAGGATTTCATTACTATGGAAATTCAACATTTCTTTACTTGTAACATGTTTTCTCTTCTTTTTTTGTAACTGTGTCTGTTGAAAATATCCTTTCTTTATTCAGATTGAGTTTTCATTTTGATCATTCTTCTAAACAACAATTTAATGGTGTCATCTAGTGCTATAGGCACTCTTCACCTCTCCTTTTAAAATTATTAATCAATAATTTGGACTGTCATTTACTCAAGATCAAATCCAATGTAATTATAGTATAGATTAATCACCTTATCCAGTGCTATCTCCAGTGAGCTTCCCAAATCACCAATGTCCAGCTTTGGCAGAATGAGAGAGAAAAAAGATGATGCTTGATGTACACCCCCAAAACCTATTAAATGTAGCCTGATTTAGGCCTGGATTTGGGGGGCTGTTCAAAACAGGCTAGGATTCTAGCAGGAGCTGCTAGCTTGCAAGTGTCACCTGACACTTCATGTGTTCATGATTTCAGGATACCTTCAGGATAGCCTTCAGGAAACCAGCTATGCCTTTCATTTCTAAATGGATGAGCAATTTAGCACTTAAAAAATCATGAAGGCAGAAGGAGTTTTCTTTATATTGAGTTGAAATGAGGCTTTCCTAATTCTTGTCGTATCTTGGATGCAGCTGAAAATTGTGCTTTTGGTCAAAATGTGAGGCTTAGTCTGAGGACAGTTGTCTTTGAAAATCCAATGACACTGAAGTTCATAGGAGCTAAGGGTGCTTAGCAGGTTGCAGGGCAAATAAACAATAGCACCCTCTGCTTTTGATCACTGAGAACCTTCTTCTGTCAAAATGTTTCCTAGTATTTCTAAATTTCAGAATTTAGAAAATACTAAGAGACCTGTTTAGGAGAAGACAAAGAACATCTCAGGAACTGCCTGCTAGCGAGTAGTACTAAGGGTCACATTTAGTGCCCATTTAGTGAAATTAGTGCAGGTGCACTATTCTGTTCTTTTACTCTTTACGGGTAGTAAAATCCGGTGGTACCTTGGAAGTGTGTACAATAATAGACACATCAGGTTACAACCAGGACTGTACTGTCACATGTTCATGAATGTTTCTTCTGAAAATGGAATGAAACAAAGATGTCTTCCTCATTGGTTTGGAAACAAAAGAAATTCAGGGCTAAAGAACTAAAGCCCCAATTGCAAGTCCAAGAATTTCTGATCTCTCTCAAAGTAAATTTGATTTTAATGCACACTGTCTGTCAGGACAGTCAAGCAAGAGTCATTGCAGGCAGTAATTTTATGTGCAAAACTAATAGAATCTGTAATTGAAATAAATGTTACATTCTTATGCTTGGCTGGGCTCTACATAATTTATGCAGCAAATGAGTTCAGTCCAGTGCTCATAGCATTTTTATTATGTATCCAGATTCTATAATCTTATTTTGTGTAGTTATTCAAAACTTTTATTTTTTAAATGCAAGCAGACATAAGGTCTTTATTCCAAAATGAAATGTGAGAGCAGAAGAAGCACCAAGTTGTGATTTTGTTTTGATTCCTCATTTTTTAAATCAAATATATCCAGTATATGAAGGCATACACAGCCTCAGAATGGTTTCTGTGAATTAATAGAATAATTTGGAATCTTTTGTTCACCCTAGACAAGCATAACAAAAGCAACAATTAAATGCCACTAAGTGTAAGGCAGCAGTAGAAGACTGCAAGCAATTAAGTTAAAAGCAGTCATAAACGCATTTTTATTTAACCTGATTTTTACACATTGGCTGAGAGCAGATTTTCACACATTTCTGTAGAGCAGAAAACCTGAGCATTTGATAGTGTTCCTGTTTAAGAGCATACTGAGTTATTTGGAGTCTGGGTTTTCTGGTTGGTCACCGAAGAGAAAAGAGAAGGTGAAGAAAGAAGTGTGACTGTTAGAATATCAGCTTTTCTTTTGTGATCATATATCTGTGGTTGTGGTATAGCATATGACAGGGTTGTGTACTTGCCTCTTGCTTTGCATGATGAATGTGTTTTATTTGAGTAATGGCAGTGAAGCTAATTGGTTGTGTTTCACTCTTGCTTGTAGATTCCAACAAAGTGTACTGTTCCGTGTGTGAATGTATTGTAAAAAATTTTGGCCCAAGAGCTGAGTCTGTATCGGTGACACAGGCTTTTAGCGACTGCACAGAGTTACACGTAACAGAGCGTGGCAACATGAGGCTGATTGTGGCTGGCTGACCAGCCCGGGTATGCAAGGATGAGCTGTGTTTTGTATTGTATCTTCTTGCTTTCATGATGTGACAACTGGTTGCATTTACCCGAGATGAGGCTGAACAAGCAGAGCCTTGGTCTGCATAGACACATGGAGGCAGTGACCTTATAGCTAACTATTTTCAGAGTTTGGTTTGGTTTTGGATGTTTGTTTTTTTTTTAAGAAATGAGTTAAAAGTCACCTGGTCTTGTTTTTGTTGATCTCAGGTGCTAACCGTGTGACCCTGGAGGACTCCAACATCCTTCAGCCTATGGGACTCACTGTGCTGGGGAATCACTTGTATTGGATTGATCGTCAGCAGCAGATGATTGAGAGAGTGAGAAAATGAACGGGTACAAAAGGACTAGAATTCAAGGCCGAATTGCTCACCTAACAGGCATTCATGCTGTGGAAGAGCTTGATATGGAGGAATTCTGTGAGTTTATTTAAATATCTGATGTCTCTCACCCTTGGTCACTGTCTCTCAAAGTCCTCATCCAGCTGAATATTGTAATAACGTTGCCCAGTGGGCTTCAAGTAAGCTATGGAGTGCTTTCAACTTGGCCAGCTGGGATCCTAGAAGAGGAGGAGAAAGAAGTTCCTTGTTACTGTCCAGAGGAGTATTTCTGCACAGCTAGAATATGTGATTTCCCTGTTTTGTACAAGCTCACATGATAGTGAATTAACTCTTAAGAGCTACTTATAATTTTGGTTGTTAATTTTTTAAGTAAGTACAACCAAGTAATAAGACTTGGAAAACCTTTAAAAGGAAAGAAGAGGTTTGTACTTGCCTTTTCTCCAGGGGTTTCAGACCCCTGTGTATAGCATGACTGGTTTTGACTCAGCACAACTGATGATGTAAAGGCCTCTAATGAAAGGAGGGAGAATGGGCAGGAAGCTCCTACAATGAATTATTGTGGATGTGGAATTTTTCTCCTGACAGAGGTGGAGCCATTTTAGGTGCTGCAGTCTGAAAGGGGTCACGCATGCAGGACCTTCTTTTTCTGGACTGGTGGTCCAAGTTCCTGTGGTCTGAGGGAGAGTGCAGAAACCTCTTAAAGTATACGCTCCTCAAAGTGACAACGTACAGCTCCTCCTGCTTAACAGGAGTATAAAAGAGAATATAAAAGCACAAACAAGATGTGGGAAACAGAGGGCTTGTGACAGTGGCCTCTTTAAACTTTGTTGCCTGTGATGAGTTGTCTTGTATAGGGAAGGTACGTCTGTGTATAATGCTTTAATTTTCTGAAGAAACTATTCCACTTGGCAACCCTCTCTGTGCCATGTACATTAGTTTCTGTGGTAGCTGAAAGTATTTTCAAACTTGTCTATGTGGGTAAGCTGTTACAAATAAGGTAGCGTAAGTATTTAAACTGTAGTAGATTCATGTGCTAATCCTCATGCAGATGTTCTTTTTTCTTTCACAATGCCCATTTTTTCTTTTTCTGTACCATTTCTCATATTTTTAGTGCATTTCAAAGGTAATACTGAATGATGCAAAAAGAATTTTTTCTTTAATTCTCAGCACTGTTAAAAAACTACTTTATATCCTATATGTTTTTAAAAAATGTTTTTTATGGCAATCGTACTGTTTCTTCTAAGTCACACTGAAAGGAATCAGCTTTTGCAGCTGAAAACTGTTCTACATAGGTGACTTTGTTACAACAGGGGAGTAGAAATACATATGCACATGTGTGCATGCACCCACAAGTATACATGCATGCACTCTTTCTGCTAGCAACCCATGCCTCAAACAGTAGTGTCTCCAACACTGTATTAAATTAATGAATTTGTTAAAGGTGAAAAGCAGGTTGCTGAGAAGCCTGAACAGATGGAAAACAACTTTGGCACAGGAATTATGATATCTGTACTGTTTCTTCCTCGTGAGAATTCTTGGTCCTTAGTAGTGGTAAAGAATGTGTTGTTCAGCAGCATCACAGACAACACAGACTATAGCCCCACAGATCACTCTGGCAGATGCTCAGCTGTCAGCTTGAATAAGCAGGCAGGAGATGGGGTCTCTTCCAACTCTGTTGGGCTGGGGTCCTCAGACAGTGACCTCACTTCTCTGTGCCTGTTTCTTATCCACCTAACGTCCATTTAGAGTGATTCTATTAGGAGCTCTCAGGTGCTCAGTGCTTCTGGGTAACTGATTTGGTAACACAACCATGTAGCTTCCTATCTTTAAAAAAAGGCAAAAAAACAACTGTGTGTGCTTATATTGCAGTTTTGTGAGTAACAGGAAAGTGGAGGGGCTAGATACTGAGAGCTCTTTAAGACTGAAGAATTCCGGAGGGTTTTGGGGGTTGGCATTCTGCGGTGACATATGTTAATTCTTGATGCCTGGCTACACTAGAAATGCAGGTGGTTTGTCTAGCTACACTGTAAATGCGACCTTCTCAAATCTGCCTTCTCATTCCTCTTCAGCTGAGCTCCCACATTCTTTTAGAAGTCCTTTAAAGTCTCCATATCACTATGACTGGGAGAAATTTAGTCCTCATGAAGTAGCCAAATCAGCTTTTGAGCACTGAACTGAAAAATCCTGCATTTATCTTCTTATTAATTTGTAGTGAAATCGTGATTACTCAAACAGAAGTGGTTCCCGAGTAGTTTTGTGAGTTTGCCCTAGCTAGGAGTAGTTACGATTCCTTTTATGTTTAATATTCTTTTCTGTGTGTTTCTCCAGCTGTGCATCCATGCTCCCATGACAATGGTGGGTGTTCGCACATCTGCATTGCCAAAGGGGATGGGACTCCAAGATGTTCATGCCCCGAGCACCTTGTGCTTCTACAGAATCTCTTAACATGTGGAGGTGAGTTATGTTTAACAGTACTGCTAAGCAGTTTGCATCAAAAAAGATGGGGGTTGAGGTTGCATTCCAGTCCAAAATGTGGATTTACACACATGTTTTCCTACACATGGTGTGTTGCACCATGTGTTAAATTGACCTTTGATTCTTCTACCAGCTGTTTTCTGCTTCAGTTTTTGGACATATGTGACTTTTCATTGTGAGCAGAATATTCTTGTTTGACCTTAAAATACTTGCACCTTCTACTGAGATTTTTGTAATTGTATGATGTGACAGGTTTATGCTTTAAACAAATGCTTATAAGATGATGTCACATCAGCCCGTGATGACCTTGCAGTAGAAATTGTGCATATGATTCCCACAGTATGATACTACAGTCTTTCAAATGAATTTGGCCTCATAACATGAAATACACTACTGTCTAGTTGTGAAATGTAGGCCAAAAGCTCCATTGAAATCCTTTTTTAATTAAGGTAGCTCTCCTCTTTCCACATGGTAGACTTTTTCTTTAGACTTCCCTTTTACAATGCCAGGATTTTGAAAATTGTTAAGTTACAGTTGCAGAGGGGATTAAAAACAAAACAAAAAAACCCACATTGTTTCTTTTTGGGAGGCGTCATATCTTAAATAGTTTGGCTCAGTTGGTCCTCTTGACTTCTTTTTATGTATTCGTTTTGCTGTGGATTTCATTTTCTGGCTGAACTCTGACCTCCCATGGGACAGTCATTGCCATTATAAACTGTTTTCTTTCCCATGACCACAACACGCTATGTGGTTTTAGAATAGTGGTGGTTACGTCTGCGGGGGGGTAATCAATCTACTTACATTTCCTGCTGTACTGTTGTTGCATAACATGGCCAACGAGAGATTCTTATGTCCCACTCTTTTGTTATCTTCAGCTATAAGTCTAAAAATTAAGGGGCCTCCATTTCAGTGTCTGGCTTTTTTTATTCTAAATCCCTCACTAAGCCTGCAACAACTTTTTAACCTGTCTTGTCTGCTGTAGTAGCAGCCAATAGCCAGTATTTAAAAATAGATTAATAGCTGTTTTGGCTGGAGAACATTTGTCTGTGTACGCTTACGAATGCTCTTGACACGTTTTTACATGGAAGCTTGTGCCTGCCAAGTGCAACCATAATGCAACATTAAATGTGGCTCTAAATGCAGAAGCAGTAATCTGTCTAAGATTTACTTAGATCTGTCAGAGTTATCTAAACAGCGCACTCATATCAAAATTTAATTCAAGAATTATCTTAATGTGTGTATCTGGCATCTTTACCTTACCTACAGCTGTCAGGTCACTGGCTACATTTGTAATTCTCATATTGCTACACCAAATAATCATAAATCAGAAACTTAAAAATAATGAAATTTTCAAACATCCAAATGCATTTGGATTTTTATTTGCATTTTTTTTTCAAGCTCTTGATTATAATTGAGTCTCATTCTTGAACATTTCTCCCTGATGAAGGAAGGACAGCAGCACTTTAAAAATGGTTTGCATGTAATTGCATAGCTCTAGGATCTGTAACGTCATCCTCAAGAGAAAAATACTCATACAAAAGTCTTGTCATTGGTTACAACTGAGAAGCTTTCGTTATGCTGGGTTCTTTGTAAAGTCCATTCCTGAGCCTGAATGTTAATAAAAGCTCATTGGGTTTCCAGAGGACTGTTGCCATCCAGTGTCAGAGCACACCTCTAGCTTGCTCAATTTTGTTGTCATAGACAGGGTATGATGTGGTACTCTGTTAATCCAAGTGGTAAAGCATCTATCTAGAGCATTAGCTGGCAACAGCAGCTGTGGAGACTGGTGACTGCCTCTGTTAACTGATTTAATTACGTCACAGGGATTTGACCCAGTAACTTCTGAAATCAGTGAAAATGTATGTTTGCTGCAGCAGTGTTTTGAGATGGCCCCCTCATTTTAATATAACTAACTGCTACTGCTATCAGCTGAAGGGACTTACACGTTGACTGTTTCTTTCATTGATACTAATGGTGAAAAAGTGTGTGCTAATTTAAGAATTAGGAGCATTTTTTGCAATAGATTCTTGATCTGGATTGTCTTTGTCTTTTGACATTCTGAAGAAAGCAACTATGAATGCCTTATTACAGCATAATGGTTGCATCTCTACATGAGGTTGTAGCTGCTGCAATGCTATCAGTGTGTGATTGCAACTTGAGCAACAGTATGGATATGGAATGGATTGATGCCAGGGTCTTGAGGTTCATGAAAAGTCAAATTTGAGGAAGTCCCAGCTTTCTTAGGTACAAACAAACATAAAAATGGCTGTGCACAAGGCCCAGTGTTCTGTCTCTGACTGTAGTGAAAGAACGTAAAACCAGGGCACGCCTACAATGCTCCTCAGACTAGGATCCGAACCTCCACTGACCTGCAGCCCAGAGACTTTCCAGCAAGAGGACTTAACTTAATGTTTAACAGACCTTTACAGATATTTTTTCTCCGTTCATATTTTTCAATTCATATCTGACTCAGAAATTTGTTTGTGGAGAAACCACTGGAAAAACAGAGAAACAGATATTGTAGAAGCAGGTGTTGTTAAGTTTTAGGTGTATTCATTGCCAATTAACCTAATGGGCCACTTTTTTTAAGTGGGAATTGTTCCAGGCTAATATAATTGCAGGGATTAGAATTGTGTAGAATGTGGTTTGCAATCAGAAATTGAGTATCCATTTGAATTTATGTGTATGACAGTGTCTTCCAAAAGGTGACTGTTAGAGCCAAAGTAAATATTTGTAGTTCCTGTCCTTAGTTCAGTGCTCGCCTGCTAAAGCAAGCTTCTTCAATCAGCATGCCTCGAGTTCTTGTTAAGAAGTTGGCAAAATTTCATTCCCTATGCAAAATCATGTTTTCCTCTTTGCTGGAATCTTGTCACAGAAGAACTTCAGTCAGGCATAAGTGTGCTTTTCTTGGAAAAATCCATCACATTTTTATTGTGTTGTAAGGACTAAAATTGAACAAACAAATGTTATTTGTTTTCTCTTTCTCCAGAACCTCCAACTTGTTCCCCAGACCAGTTTACCTGTGCAACTGGAGAGATTGACTGTATCCCAATGGCATGGCGGTGTGATGGATTTCCAGAGTGTGATGACCAGAGCGATGAAGATAGTTGCCCCATATGCTCTGCATCCCAGTTCCAGTGTGAGAAAGGACAGTGCATCGATGCACACTTGCGATGTAATGGAGAAATTGACTGCCAAGATAAATCTGATGAAGCAGATTGTGATAGTAAGATTAATTTTCCTGAACTCATGGTTCTAACATAAGCATCCATTTGGGATTCTAACTGTTCTTGATATATATATATATATATATAGAGAGAGAGAGATGCTTTTTAGTTTCAAATGGGGAAAAACAGCCTCAACCATAAGCCTAACTAAGCTATCCACTGATTCTGTTTTTCTTTCCCTCTTTCTTATTCTGTTGCTCAAATTAACTTCTCTGTAGCTACATAAATTGCTGACCATGTAACTCTAGATATGGAGGAGGTTGGGGAGAGTATCTTTAATCCACATTCAGAATGAAAACAGGAAAGAAACTGGCAGAACTTACCACATGAGGTTTTTTTCTGCGTAATTACCATTTTGGCTTGCACTGTTTCCACGGTGTCCACTTCACCTTCAGACAGTGGTCACTGCAAGGTGCCGTAGGGAGGAATAGATGGACTTAATCCTGTGGCTGAATTGGCTGTTCAGAGAGTTCACTCTTAGCACGATGATGCTTATAATCCTGGAAGTGCTTTTCTATGAGAAATCTGTGTGATTACGTCCAAAGAACTCTTGCTGCTAGAGCTGCTTTGTATGCATTCAGCTGTAGGATCTGGGTCCAAGAGAGAAGCATGGACGGGTGCATTTGCATCATCCTTTGGTTGATGGGAAGACTTGCATATTCTGTGTCTAGTATCAAGGCATAGCTGAAACAGACACTTGACTATGAACTGGCACCGTGACTTCTTATTGCTGTACAAAATTTCAGGAGCCTATTCAGTAGCGTGGCTCTTGCCCTGTGAAGCCTCAGGACCCTTGGCTCTACCCATTCAGTGGCCAACAATTGCCACTGCGCCAACAGGGTGGATTTTTGTGGACATTTCAATGAGCAGTTTTGTGGATTTGCAATGTCTTCTTGTCCTGGTTTTGTGGGGATAAAATTTATAGAATCAAGTTTCTGTTACATTTTGGTTCAGTTTGTGGCCAGCTGTGGTATGGTGATCAAGGCCATTAGCAGTTAAATCCAGACCAGCTGACCCAGGCTGGCCCGCAGGTGTATTCTATAACATTAAAGTCAGGTTCAGTATAAAAGGGAGAACTTGCTGGGGAGGGATGGGGTTCTTTGCTCTGCTCTCTCCCCTCGCTCTCTTTCCTTTCTCCTCCTTCTCAACAATTGCTATCCCTGGAGTGATTTGCCACCACTCTGTGGCCAAAGTATAATTTTGTGTATTTTGTATTAGCACTGATATTGATTTCCTTATTTTATTAAATTTTAAAATTTTGACACATGAGTCTCCCTCCTTTTCCCAATTCCCTTTCTCGGTCGGGGAAGGGACATTGGGGGATAGAACAACTGCTTATTGTTTAGCCCCGGGTGCGGGCTAAAGGAAGACACTTCTGTAACTCTGAGCCTGGACACCAGAACACCAGTACCTTCTTTGCAAATAGCAGAAGGATCAACCATGTCCAAGTTCCTGTCTGTCTTGTGGGAGGTGGTACTTACTACCTGTACTGCTTCATCAAGAGGCTCTGCTTTGACCACCATGGAGCCCATATGCAGTGTAACGGTGCCATTACCCACACACAGAGTCAAAGTGGAATGTACAAATGGTCATCTCCTTGTGAAATGGTGGGCACTGCTAAGCAAGCTTATTGCCAATGTTCCTGGCATCGTATGAACGGTAGGCGCCTGCCTTGCCCTGCACAGCCCCTTTGAGGGCACAGATGAGTCTTACCATCGGATCTAGAATAGTTGAAGACACGTTTCTTCAGTGGTTGAATGCTCAGTGGTTGTATGCCTAGCCCTCTGCAGGCACTTGGGCCACCCAAGACTAGACTTTTGTCCGGGTTACTGTCTAACACTTCACTAGAAGGGCTATGAACATACTCAGTGTCCAGGGTTAGACTGAGGAAGATGTGGCAAATGTGGCCTCTGTAGTCCTCAGGAATCTTTACAGGCCAAGGCCTGAGAGGGTTCCTAAGAAAAATAAAACTGATAGGCCTTTCTCATTCCTTAGTGTGTGTCAGCCTATAATCCACTGTGTTTGAGGAAGGGAAGGTGGCATATAGTATGTTCTTGTTCTTTATTTGAGGTTTATTAAGGTGGTGAGGCTAACTGGGCTTAACAGAAGTTTTCTACTATACCTCATGCACCAGAGGAATTGCCTTCTGATCAGAGCAGTGATAATCACTGCCTTTCCTTAGGTCTGAGTTCAGTGCCTTGATTCTATCAGAAGCCACTTCTGTCCGCTGGTTTCCCAAGGCATGCTTCTGGGGAGTTGAATCTGAAGCATTGGCACAGGGGTTGCAGACTACGGCTGGAAGTGGCCAAAGAAATGTCCCTGGATATGTTCATGGTTCTTGTCCCACATCTTCAAGACTGTGGCTTTCATCTTCTTGAATTTATTGTGACACTGCTAGCTGGTCCTTTCATACCCAGTGGAAGTCACAAGGTTAACAGTCTATTGATATTGCAGCTGGATTACCATGCCACTGAAGAAACTTCATCTCCTGTACAACACAGGTTCAGTGCTCCAAGTTGTTCATTGCTGGATCAAGAAAAAACAAGGAGTCCAACAAGGCAGGAGAGCAACAGAAGAAGGGAACGTAGGAAGGGAAAGGATATTAAGACAGAAGTCTAGCTGGAAGACAAAGGAGCAGCAGACAGTTGCAAGAATAAGTAGAGGGCTGGCAGTCTTTGGCAAATAGGAAGATGCACACAGAACTTGTCCCTCCTCGTAGTGCAAGAACCTAAGTGTTGTGGTGGGAGTTCTACATGCTTTTAGAACCTTCTATCAACATGTGTGTGTTTTGTATGCACTGTAGGACCTTGTGGAGCTGCATCCAACTTACTGGGGGCATAACAATTGAAATCAGGAGCTGATGCATTTGGAGCTTCTAGCTAAGTTTTTTTTTTCCATAGATAATTTAATTCTCTTACACAAGAACTGTTCTGCAAACTGGACCATGGCAAAGTAAGTATGGCTCTTCAGGAGGTCCACTTCACAAAACCACCAGTGGCGTGATCCAAAATATGAATGTGGATCTTCTCCTCCAGAAGAAAAGAACCTTTCTTCTTTTTGCACTGAATAACCTATACTGTGAATCTTCCAGGATTGCTAGTTACTAGACTTCGTAAGACAGTTTCTTTACCAGTCATTTATTATGCTTTGACTTCACGAAGATTCCAATTAACAAGTCCTTTTTGCTGAAACAGAAGCTTCTGAATATAGATAAGAAACTTAGCAGTTATTTAGCAAGGCTGTATTATACAGGACTACATAAGATGGTATAGACTAGATAAGGCTTTATAATATGCCGAGTTACTACATTTCGTTAACGTGTCAGATGATCAGCTACACTTTGTTAGTTATTATAAGAGATTTTTGCTGATTTGATCCCAGTTTTGCCACAACAGGACTGATTTGACAAAGGATGGGGAGTTACTGGGATCAGAATTTTATTTAGCCCCACTGAGTAGGATGTATAACAACAAGAAGGAAGAATCGGAGAAATGCAGACTTGCATTTTACCCACAGCAGCAATGCAGGTGTTCTGGTGCCTCCTTGGTCATAATATAAAACGTACTGTGGCTTTGTGTCTCACTTCTTTTGGTATTCTTAACATGCTCAAATGCTCCCATGCAAGTAGTACTTAATCTTTTCTTTCTTTCTGTGCAGCAATTTGTCTACCCAATCAGTTCCGATGTGCAAGCGGCCAGTGCATCATCCTGAAGCAACAGTGTGACTCCTTTCCAGATTGCATTGATGGTTCTGATGAGCTCATGTGTGGTGAGATGTCTTTCCTTGAGATTCAAGTGCTGTCTGAGGCATGATGTCCTACATCCCTATGCAGAGCCCCAGTTTTTGCATAGTAATATTCTTTCAGGGAAGCCTAGTGAATCTTGGCCAGATACTCTCACAGTTGTATTTGACTGCTAAATATAGTCATGCCCTTCCATTGGTCTGTGTGGCAAAAGGGTGTGAGCTTGCAGCATGGTGTAGCAAGTCTGTAATGCTATTATTCTAGGTAATGCAGGAACAGCAGTAGTGAAGACGAACTGAAATCCCAGTGTTACTTCAAGCTAGTTCTAAAACTCTATGGGATACAACGCTGCCTTCACAGAATGGTTAGGGTTGGAAGGAACCTCTGGAGATCATCTAGTCCAACCCCCTGCCAAAGCAGGTTCACCTAGAGCACGTTGCACAGGGGCGTGTCCAGGCAGGTTTTGAATATCTCCAGAGAAGGAGACTCCACAACCTCCCTGGGCAGCCTGTTCCAGTGCTCTGTCACCCTCAAAGTAAAGTTTTTCCTCATATTCAGATGGAACTTCCCATGTTTCAGTTTGTGCCCGTTGCCCCTTGTCCTGTCACTGGGCACCACTGAGAAGAGTCTGGCCCCATCCTCTTGACACCCGCCCCTAAGGTATTTGTAAGTATTGATAAGATCCTCCCTCAGTCTTCTCTTCTCCAGTATAAACAGACCCAGCTTGTCTTTCTTGAACTAGGGAGCCCAGAACTGGACACCGTACTCCAGGTGTGGCCTCACCAGGGCAGTGTAGAGGGGGAAGATAACCTCCCTCAACCTGCTGCCACACTTTTCCTAATGCACCCCAGGATACCATTGGCCTTCTTGGCCATAAGGGCACATTACTGGCTCATGGTGAACTTGTCCATCAGGACTCCCAGGTCTTTCTCCGCAGAGCTGCTTTCCAGCAGGTCAGCCCCAACCTATACTGGTGCATGGGGTTATTCCTCCCTAGGTGCAGGACCCTACACTTGCCTTTGTTGAACTTCATTAGGTTCCTCTCTGCAAAGCTGCCTTGTTTAGATGAGCCTTCAGATCTATACCCAGGGGGACCTGATTCTACTATGCCCAGTGCCTTGGAACTTGCAAAGCTGCTGCTAAGCTTGAGGTGGCTTTTGAGAATGTGCAGCCCTATCCACTGCAATTACAGGGTCAAGCTGGAGGCCAATTATGTGGAGGAACTGACATGCAATGAGCAAGTGTCCACAAGAGACCACAAGCTGGTCTCTTAAAGTGCAGGTAGGAAAAGAATATAAGGAGAGACCTTGATTTTTCTAGGCAAAACGTTACTTTGAATTCTCATGGCAGTAGGTGTATGCAAGTTACAGGCATGCTGATGGCAATTGCTGTATTAGTCCTTAGCGGGGTCTGTTATTTTGCAGTCTGAAGTGGGCAGTAAAATTCACTTGCTTGTGCTCTGCTTGCGGTCTCCCTCTTTTTGCACCATCAGTGTGACTAACGCATGAAGTTTTTAGGCAATAGGGCAGGTAAAGGGAGCATTTAGTAGCTCACGAGTGGTTTAGCAAAATAGTTGGAAGATAGCATTTTAGATCAAAAGCAAATAGATGTGCTGGTCTGTCGGTAATTCATTCTGAACAAATACCTTGTGTTGGGTTTGTGTAGAGAAGTGCTGCACTTTGCTTAATAATGTTGCCTATAGGACCTTGGCTAATTGTGAGGTTTTTAATCTCTTAGAGTCTTGTCAGGTTTTGAAGCACCAGTTGTCTCCTGCTGGGATGAGAGGAGGGGTCACCAGGTCTGGTCAGGGTAACCTTCTTTCTTCCTTCCATCCTCATGGTGGGTACAGCAAGGAAAAGTGCATTTCATGAGCAAGAGTGGTGAAACGAGCCCAGGTGGTGAATAGAAGAAAAGAATGGCAACAAAAACTGTTTAGCTCTCGTGTTGGAAATTTCAGACCGAACATGCTTCTCATGCTTCTCCCATATCTTCCATTTATCTCTCAGCTCTCGCCCAGTTCCCCCAATTCCCTGGATAATGTAAAGCTATTTCTTCCTTTTTTTTTAGTTTATTTTCTTTATGCACTTGGCAAACTTTTGTTCTGCCAAGTTAATGCAGCTGTTCCCTGTTTGCACTTTGGGTCCAGTCCTGCAATTAGGTCTCAGCTGATGTAAATGTGTTTATGTAGACATAAGACTGTCTTCTCTGGAGTCTCTTTGTGGAACGGCTTCTTGCTTGACTGAGGGAAAGAGCTCACGTAGGGAATAAAAATGATGGCTGTTTTCTAGGTAAGGATCTTGCATTCAAAAGAAGCTAGGTTTAACCAAAGTGAGAATTGTGTGTTTTAAATTAGCTAATTTGGGAACATGTTTTAATTTTGGCTTTGCTTTTTTCTGGTATCATACCTGAAGTAATCTGACTATTTGAAAGTTGGGGTCTTAGCTGACATAAAAGCTGTCATGCATTAATAAGTGTGAGAAGTACATAAAGACCTTAAGACAGAAATGAATTCTTGATGCTGAGCTGTTAAGAGTTTATTGGTAGATCTTTGTATTTCCTTTATCTTCCTTCTCAAATTTCAGTTGTTTTTCATTCCCTTCCACTTAAGGGAATGAAACCAGAACCACTGGAGAAAAATTTTATGAAGTAAAGGCTTGTATCTTACATGAACCATTTCACTTCTTAGAGCTTCATTAAGGGGGGAAGGGGTCTCTAGTGTGATCTGAATATGTAAAATTGATGGGCTATGGCCAAGTTAACTTTGATTTTTTCACTTTATGAATATATATATATTTGTGTATGTAAAAAAAAATAAAATATAAATGTTGTGTGAATTGTGGAAAAATTGGTTTTCACTGAAGAATGTCATATATGCAAAAAACAGAGAGCTGTCACATTTATTTCACAAGAATTTTGAATGTGTTGCCCATAATTGGGAGGAGGTAGAATATGTAGCTCATCTCAAATACTGCAGCACTTTTTATTATTTAACATTGGGCTATATAGGGGAAAAATAAATAAGAAGTAGAAAGTATTTGAGATATTCTGAGTTGTGTTTTCCTTCCAATTTGTAAGGGTTTTTTTAAGAAAGCAAGTCATATTTTAGGAAGAGGTATTCTATTTTAAGGCCTGTATTAGGCAGGAAGACATCCACTGCTTAATACATATGGTAGCTTCCCTACTGGTAAAATCTTTTAATTTTTTAATGTTATTGCTAGCCCAAATGGCTTTTGAGAGAGCACATTCCTCTCTGATTAAGGACTTCATGTTTATAAGTGTCCTATATCCTTAACGTGTAGACTTTGTTGGGGGAAGAAAAGGAAACTTTCTGGGCTGTTGTTTTATCAAGTTGATAAGTAATCCTGTTACGAGATTAACTGCTAGACAGAAAGGAGAGTACCTTGCTAATACTGCTTTATGTACATAGAGGGGAAGAGGAAGCATGAAGTCTTGTGCATTGAGTCAGAATGTATGGAGTTACAGATGCCTGAGTTTGATGCAGATACTTTCAAAGACACTGTGTGAATGACTGAGCTGACTGATTTGCTGCATGAGTGCCAAGACAGCAAAATATATAATGCCCCATGTTTAATGACCTCCTTTTTTATTCTTTCCTCTCTTTCCAGAAAAAACAAAGCCATCCTCGGATGAGTCACAGCCACACAGTAGTGCCATCGGTCCTGTCATTGGTATAATACTGTCACTTTTTGTCATGGGAGGAATGTACTTTGTTTGCCAGCGAGTGGTGTGTCAGCGCTATGCTGGGCCCAATAGTCCTTTTCCACATGAGTATGTCAGTGGTACCCCTCACGTCCCTCTTAATTTTATTGCTCCAGGAAGTTCTCAACATGGCACTTTTACTGGTAAGGATGGTAAGGACCTTGCATCTAATCAGTACCATTACATTGTCTGGATTTGGAGTTTTACAGGTTATTAAGTGCTAGATGCAGAGTTTTCAAAGAGCAGAAATTAGATGTTGTTGATCTGCTCAGCAGTTTTGGTACAAATCTGTCATTTGGATCACATATGCAAAAACTATTAGACACATTTCATTAGGCATCTTGACAGATTTTCAAATGCAATTTTCGTGCTAGGCTGCATCTGCACAGGTATCTACATTTTTTATAGAAAATCTACAGTATTTTGCTGGTGAAAACATCCTCTTCAAATAGTTCATTCTGGTGTATGTAATAAAGCCTGGGTTTTGCACAGTACTTCTTACCTAAGGCCTGTAAAACACTATGAAGAGTAGTGAACCACATGCAGTATTGGAAACTAAGAATGCACATGCCATTCAGTGTTCTACTGAGAGCTGTGTTGAGTTGTTCTTTGTGTGTTGTACTCAGATGTCCTTGTTTCTGTCCTGTCCATCAAAGGTCTTTACACAGTTTTGTCCTGTTTGCTCAGGATGGATAAGTGGAAAGAAGAAGAGGATAGAAGTGAAGCAGCTTAGTTTACTATAGTGGAGAAAAGCAGGGGTTAAACCTCCCTCCCCAAAGTTAAAACAGCAAATGTGGAAGAACACAAGCAGTCTGGGTGTGGTTTTGTAGTCTGGCTGCTCATTGCCTGAAGTGTAGTGAAAACATCCCCTTTGGTTTAGCCTATCTCTGAGACAGCTTTCCTGTTTGCTTTTGGACAAAGTATTTATTCTGTGTCTCAGTCCTTAATCTGTAAAACAGCAAAGCTTCTCTACCTTGCAAAGGACTCAAAGCATCCATTCAGAGAAGTGCATGCAGCTACAATGCTGAGATCGAAGGAGGACTTGAAGTATACATAAAAGCTCAGGATATTCCGCTACTAGATAAGAACCCAGAAACCTCATATAGGCATCTAAGTAAACACATAAAATGATGTACCTCAAATTATTTTACAAATGTAAAATATACTTTTCATAGAGGAAACAGCAAATTCTTAACTACAAAGCCCTGAGAAGAAAGAATATCTATTCATATTGTTCAGGAAGCTGGAAAGTAAATGTTCGCCTGTAAACCTGCCAGACAGGGTCAGAATACAAGAAATCCATACTTTGGAGTGCTTGGAGTCTGCTTTTCCTGTCAGCTGAAAATCAGATAGATGATAAAGACAAATGAAAAGATGTGGCATTTCTTCATATTAAACAAGTTTTTGAGATGTGCTAATTGTTGTCTTCTTCTAGCCATGGCTTTCAAGATAGCCAGATACAACTTAGGTTTAGCCTTTCTTGCACTTTAATGACTGTGGTCAGCTGTTCCTGCTTAAATTATGTTTTTATGATTATCGAGAGGTTGTTGTGGTAGAAATAAAATCTGAGGATAGAAATCATTGCAGGTGAAATCTTTGCAGTGGTGTTTTAAATTGGACTTCACACTAAAGCTTTTTAATTAAAGCAAGTATCAGTGGTTTCTGTCTGTATCTGCGTAGGTGCTAAACTAAGCTGTCATTCTGATTCTCATTTGTATTTGTTATTTTTTTCTAAAACATATTGCTGTGACAAGTTAAAACAGCTGAAAATATTACCATTGATGTTAATTTTAGAGAAAAGACATAGGTTCCTAATACCATGGCATTTCCAAAAAAAGATAAATAGTCATGAATGATGATCACAAATACTCACTCTGCTTGTAGTAAATATTTCCTACATCTGAAAAATTTCTGAAAACTTCCCAACCTAAACTCTTCCATTAGCACTGAATAGTCTGACAGGAAGAAGCTGAAAATGTATCATCTGATTTGAGTGTGTATTGGAGTAAAGCACATTGGAGAATGTTGTCTTCTCTTTTCCGGTCACCCAGGTTTCCTTCCTTCTGCCTCTGATGATATTCAGTTTAAGCAGTGATTTTTTTTCAATAAAAATAATTATTTTTTGCTGTTGTTCATGTACTTGCATTTGAATTTCTTTGGATGGAAATTAAAACTTTGGATGTCTCTAGCTTGTTTTTCTCAGGCAATATATGATGCTTTTTTTTCAAATGCCTGAGTTTGTTTAATTGGAAAATTTCTTAGTTAACGATTTGGGTGAAAAGTTTGGGTCAGCTGTTCTGGAGATTCCTTTCTCAGCAGAGTGTGAGAGCAGGTTGAGAGGAGTTTAGTGCTGCAGTGAGACAATAGGTGGTCTGGGGGTGAGGTGTTTTCTTTACAAAATATGTTGTTCCTTGTAATCCTGAAGTTTTTACATAAAACACTGTTCCCAAAGTGACAACCAGTAGCGTTGCACAGATTTGCCAAGCTGTGGATTTGTTTTCTGGTTTGCATTGGTAGATAAAATTGTGGTTTACTTAACCTTGTTTCTCCTTTGTCTCACTGCAGGCATCTCTTGTGGAAAGTCCATGATTAGCTCCATGAGTCTCATGGGAGGAAGCAGTGGTGCCCCCTTATATGACAGAAACCATGTTACTGGAGCCTCTTCAAGTAGCTCTTCCAGCACTAAAGCCACTTTCTACCCACAGGTACGTCTTGAAAATATACCTGTGAGTTAGATATCTCCCACTTCTGAAGAAAAGGGTGAAAATTTGTGCTACTAAATAGAATGTTATAACGGTTGTTCTTGGTGTTACTGTTTATGATATACAGGCCCGTCTGACACCCACTGAACTTTACAAAAGGGCTTCGTTGTAGTCTGTCAGGATTACACAGTGCTATATGGTGTCTAAAATAAGGGTTGTTTTCCTGGGCACTGCTGTTCTTCTGTCTGGACTCCCTTGGAGATGCCACCTCCTTTGTTCTTTGTAAACTCTGATGTCATGACATTTTCGCACTGCATAATGCTGCAGGCACACATGGAATAAAAAAGACAAATGAGACAACGACAGGACTGGAATGCAAACGCATAAGAAATAAGCTTGGCTTGCTGTTTAGATAAGTGTCGATTGTTGATTCCAAGAAAAACCAAGTGGGTGCACTGGGAGAAAACACTGGTACAAGCAGTGGTTACTTTGCTAGGGTTTTTTTCAGCTGTTATTTAGCTCCATTTCTGACGTTTAAGTGTTGGAAGTGACAGAATTTTAGTCCCCATATCAGAGTTTCATGAATTCCAAAGATGTTGGAGTATGAATGGAAATGATTCTCTAAGAATACTTAGGAGAGACATATAAAGGGTTACTGTTTGCCAGATATGACAGTTTTTTTCCTTAGTGCTTCTGAGCATACATACATTCACTCTTCTGTTCACACAAGCTTGCAGAGTCAATCTGCTAGCTATTGAGGTGATTTTTCAGGTAGCAGTTAACCAGGAGCCCACATACTGTGTGAGTATATATGCATTTGTGTTTACAATGTAAAACTGTTACGCTGTGTATGGGCGTTTTGATTGGTAGTGTTTTGACCACTGGCAAATGTGCTCTCTCTCACCTTTAAGATGGACAAAGATGGAAAAGAGAGGCTTGTGAGCTTATCTATTGATAAGGTAAAATTGGTTACTTATTTCTCGCGTTACCTTCTCAATGAAGCCATCAAGAAGCTAGTCACAGCTAGCAGATGTTTGGAACTCAGCAGCCCTCCTAATTTAGCTTGTCTCATGCTTCACCAGTGTCTCTGTAACATGCTGAACAATTTCATGCTAGTACCTGATTGATGTGTCAGTGCCACACTAGAAAGGATGAACAGAAAAAACTTAGCTGAATTTATATAAAAAACCCCTTACTTAAATAAATTTTTGAAAGAGGAAAGAAGCCACAAGAGCTGATCTGCCTGTGCATTCTATGGGATCTGTGTTGGCCAAAAGATCAACTCTTCTGTTGGACTTCTGGCCTAAGCTAATCTGACTGTTACTAGGAATTCTTCTTCCACACTTTCCACTCCAGGCTATGTCAGCCGGGGCCTGCAGGGATGGTATCAGCCTTTCCTTCAGGAAAGGCATGCTGGATTCTTGGAAGGAAGCTGTTGCAAGGGCTTTGTTACATTAAAGTTACTGCTTAATCCAAATATTTTGGTCAGTTCTACCTGATAGCTAATTACTCAGCTTTAGGTTAATAATAAAAAGGAGAGTTCTGAGCATCTAGTTGTCTTGGCTTTTTTGGTTTGTTTTGTTTAACACATCTTAGTGGTACTGAGAGATGGTCCAGTGAATAGAGACTAGGAAGGAATTGATGTCAGTGGAGTTATGCCAGTTTATATGCCTGAGAACCTGGCCACAGGCGTCCTGGCTGACGCTCTGTTTGCTGTATTTATTCTCAATATGAAGTGGTGTTGATGCAACTCAGGGTGCAAGTAGGAGAGAATCCAGAAGTAGCATGCAGTGCTTCTCCAAGGAAGAACATTTCTTTGAAGATACTCTTAGGGCAATTACTCATCATTCCCCGCAGCTGGCAGTGGGTGGTGGTTAAGCTTATCTCCCCTCACATGAACCTGGATGCAGGGCTTGTCAGTATTAGTAACGACGAGCTCAAACTCAATGGCCAGGATCATTTGGCTAGATGCTGCACAGTGAAGACTAAAGCAATGATCTCCTCTCCAGTTGATTATACAGTATTATGATGAGAGAAGAGCGGAGGGCAGAGGAAGGACGCTATCGTGGTCACTGTGGCAGGGCCTTGGCTTGGCAGAAAGCCAGGACAGGCTGTGTACAAAATAAATCAGTAGCAAGGCCTTACCATCAACAGCAATGCTGTAATTTTCCACACTGGAAGGGATGAAGCACTCTCCTTGTTTTTAGGCCAGTGTGCTGCTGGCCGTGTCAAGGGTTCTGCTTCCTGCTAGGGGAAGAATCCTAAAGGATTCTGAAGCATAATAAATTGTTCTCCTAGTGTGAGGGTTACCAGCAACTGTGTATATGCATGCACAGGCCAGGGCAGGCTATAACTGTTTTTTAGCTGTTAGGCTGTTCGCATTGTGAACTGTGCCAAAATGATGTCCGCAGAATAGCGGTAAAAAGGAAGTATTCAGGGAAGGATGGAGTTGTGCTAGTTAGAGTAAAGAGACTTGGCCTCCTGACCCTGATGTTTACTGGGGGTATGTTTGGGGGCTGGGAGTGGAACAGACTTTATTTCCCATTAGCATGTGCTGAGGATGATATCAGTCCTTATGTTCAAGGAAGTGCACTGAGATTCAGCAAAACTGGTTCTAGTTTCCCAGCTTTACCCCAGCCTTCCAGCGTCACAACAGATGTGGCAAGGAACAAAATTCGCTGTACTGTGAGAACTTTGAAGGCCTGCAGTGTATCTAAGCCCAGAGTAAAGTCTCATAACGAACTTCCGTGATCTTTAAAAATGCATTAACCCACCCAAGCAGCAATGAGAGGAAACTAAATAAGGATGAGTGACAGGATGAAGGTATAAATAATATTTTCAAAATAAGTGTAGAGTTGTGTAATTAACCCAAACTTTTGCACTGCTTTTTCCTATTCTTCCTAGATCTTGAACCCACCTCCTTCCCCAGCTACCGATCGCTCCCTGTATAATGCAGAGATGTTTTATTCCTCAAACATTCCTTCAACCACACGATCTTACAGGTACAGCTCAGATAAAAAGGTTTGATAAATCTTCTATTGATCTGTCCTTTTAGTTTTGGATCTTAAGCAAAATGTTTTTGTTCAAACTTCACCTTGTTTAAAAAAACCTTTCCCTCTCTTAATAAATGACCGTTCAAATGGAGGTTATGCCAGTTTTGATGTTAAACATTGGCTTTGTATCAATTATTTTGACACAACAGGGCTTAGCGCCTTTCAATACAGTGTTGCTGAGTAGTAATGATATATATATAGGTTATATTGCTATGTATCAGTCACTTAGCATCCTGTATAGAGAAGGTTGGTGTTTTCTGTTCAGTTCCTCAAGCTTATCTTAAAACTCTTTGATGAGTCAACCTGTTTGTTAGTGACTGGGCTAAATGGTCATGGTGGTCTCCTCTGGCTGGTCAGGGACTGGAAGTATGCACTGCTGGCTGGGGGTAGTTGTGCCATTCAAATTTAAGACAGTTAAGTACTTCTTGTTGGATTCCTATCAAAACCTGAATTAAGGCTCACATAGTATTAATGAGCAGGCATCTTGACTAAGGACAAAGAGCTGTTCATTTTCAGTCTCTTTCTTTTTCTTTCTTTTTTTCCCCAGGTTGCAACTAATGCATGTGCTTTTTTTTTTATTTTTTATTTTTTTTGCAGGCCATACCTTATACGAGGGATAGCTCCACCCACAACCCCATGCAGCACAGATGTTTGTGACAGTGACTATACTACTAGCCGATGGAAGGCCAACAAATACTATATAGATTTAAATTCAGACTCAGACCCTTATCCCCCTCCACCCACACCTCGCAGTCAGTACATGTCAGCAGAAGAAAGCTGCCCTCCATCTCCTGCCACGGAACGAAGCTATTTTCACCTCTATCCCCCTCCACCTTCTCCTTGTACAGACTCCTCATGACCTCAACAGAAGGAACTTTTCCTGTAAATATTTTAAAATATGAACAGATTTAAAATATATATTTTATGATTTAAAAATAAATCGGGGTGGGAATTAAAAAAAAAGAAATGTGAATAAAAATGTGTGGGAGGGATGGGGCTGTGAAAAATTGTACAGAGGAAGAATATTTATAAAATTGATTTTTTTAATTTAATTTCCATTCTTTTGTGCCATATTTGCCTTTTTGAAGTCATGAAAATGACTCAGTCTCCAAAGGATTTGGGGAGGGAATGTTGAGCCTTTTTGCATTTTTAAGTCACCTTTTTACATGCGAAGTGTATGTAATTCTTTTTATTAATGTGAGACAACTAACAAAGGAGTCTAAAGAAAGATGTAAGTTTATTTGCAGAGAAGAAAAAGTCGTTTAAATAAAATTGTCGGTATCTCATCCCTTCACTACCACTGGAAGAAAACATGCAAAGATCACAACCCTCAGATGCTCCTGTTTGCAAGTGAGCTGAATGCTTCCCAGCAGAACTTGAATGCTGAGACCTGGATTTCAACCTCCCTCTCCATTTGCTTAGCATTGAAACTGGAAGAACACTTCTTTTGGCCAAACTTTTTCAACTTAACTAGGCCCACAGGCATCATGCCCTACCTCATATCAGTGCCACTCTGCGCATGGCCAAATCTGGAACTGATTCAAGCTAAAAAAGATAACCAGCTCTAAAAAACTTGGTTTAGCTCAAATGAGTTCCCCGCTTGACTGTGTGAATGGTAACAGAAGCAGTTGTATTGACCTGTGGGTGAGAGCAAGGGACAAGTTTAAAGTGGTATTTAAGCTAAGAGAAATGCCTGACAAACTGCAAATTTGGTCAGACTCACCACTTTAATTGTGGTGAAACTAAGCTCCTTCATCCTTCCTTGTGAGGCTTTGATGACTGTCTGGGAAGAGGCTGTAATACCTGCTTCTCAAAATACAATGCTGGTTCTCTTTTTCCCAAAAGTCCAGTGATTCACTGTGCCAGGTCTCTGAGGTGTTCGCCTGTCTTGACTTGATCAGAGAATTGCTTCATTTCTAATGTTAGTTTTCCAAAGTGGAATGATATGGTCACTTGTATTAATTTAAATGAGGAAAGTTGTTTTTTAATTGCTGTTTGTAGAAAATGGCATCTGCCTAGCTCGAAACAAAACCATCTGACATTCAAACAGTTTAGTCATATCTCTTAAAAATTTGCTGCAAAATTAGTTTAGGTTTAGAAATAGACAGAAAAAGCATGAGGGAGGACAGAGAGGAGACAAGAACTTTCTAATTGTGTTGAAATAAAAAAGATAAACTGTCATACAAACTGCTGTAACCTAAGGACATCATGATCAGCCAAGTGCTCATGTTCCTAACTCCTACCAAAAAAAAACCTTTGGGAATGGGGGGCTAGGATCAGTCCCTTTCGAAATACAGAAGATAAATTTTTGCTTTGATTGATCTCTTGCTGTAACAAAAGGGATTGGGTATTGTATGGCACTTTATAAATTCAGCTCTGATGATTATAATGTGAGCGCCTACTTGGGACATCTGAGGGAAGTTCTGAATATGCAGACTTGCACCTGTTTCTGCAGCTGCTGAATAACAGATGTGTTGGGCCTTTAACAGCCTTAATATTGTTGGCAACAGTGAAAACTTTTTTCTTGTTTGAACTTAAATTGTACTTGGTTTTGGGTCTTTTTAACAAGTTATTTGAGAGCACATCAGAGGAACCCTACAACTCCAGGACAAAGGTCTTTGTCATGGTGGTGGAGGGGCTGGGACCGCAGTGTTCTGATCCAGTTTGTGTTTTCAGATTTATTAGTCCAGATCTGTTCTTCCTGTCTATATTGATCAAGGATAGGATTTGTGCTGTCACTGATGAGTTACTAAAACTCTTGAAGTAGCTTTTACTACCTTCATGTCTAAATTTTCACTTGAGAGACTGAGCACAAACAAGATGCCCACCATTGTTGTGGAGAAAAATACAGAATTGGAGAATACAGCACTGGAGTTTAAGAATGGGTTCTTTCCCCATCCCATATCAACGTTAGTAATTCTGTAGTATGCCAAGAGGGACAAGGTCATAGTTTGTTGGCAGGTCTCTGAACAAGTGTTAATGATTTGGTGAAACAAAGCAATACTCATGTGATCATGTTTCAGTGAACTAAATTAGGAATTCACAGGATATTTTATGTACCACATTGATCATTTAAGGGGGTACTTGTTCTGCATTACAGCAGTTCGTAGTCTGATTTCATATAATGTGTAATTTTGTGCATGATAAATACCATTTATAATGAATTCATTAGTTTAGTTGTTTCATGTTACGGCTCTAGCTTAGAGACATACTACATTAATTTTCATGTATTCCTGTGATGACACTGGATGCAAAATTACATTGATTTCTTTTTTCATTAAACCACTGATCTTTTTAAAGAGCCACAACTGTAGCAATCCTAACCACTTCATCTGAAGACTTGTATCCTATTACAAAGTTTGGAGTTGAGTCCCAGAAAATTAGCATTCTTGCTGAGAGCTAAAGTGTCTAAGAGTCAAATTCTTTTGGAGCCTAGGTATTCAGAAGGAAGGAAGCACTTGCTGAATGGGGTGAATTAAGCATGTACATTTTTATTTCAGCTGGACATTCATAGCCTCTTGCTGCTGATGTTTGCTGAGAAATTGCCTCCTCTGAGGCGCTTGAAGTTTGGTCATCAGGATCTAAGCCCCACACTGCTCCATAATACTGACTTTAAAAGCCTCTTCTAAAAAGAATTTGTATACAAATTTAGCATCTTAACGTTTAAATACTAAATATTATTTTTGATTGCTGTAGACTATATACTTTAAAAGGATTACTGCACTCCTGGTGCTAGAAAAAAACAGAAAGAAAATTTGAGTGACAGGAGCTACTTCTCTTCAGAAATATCCTCAGTGAGCTTTTAGTGGTTTCCATCCTGTGAACTTGCAGGCTAAAACGTAGAAAATAGGTACTATTTTCTTCTGGATCAGGATGAGAGAAAGAGTTGGAAGGAATTAGTGAACGCATATGACAAGTTGTGGCAGTTCAGGGCTGAACAGGAAATAAGTGGGGGAAAGTTGTATTTTGGTGAGGTTTAGGCATAGTTTTAATAGTGCAAAAGTTTTCTATGAGAAAGCTGACTGAAATATTACAAGGGTTCTCCCCTAAGAACCTGCAGGGGGATGCATGTGATTGGACTACCTGTGTGAGCTTGTGAGTACTTGAATCAGTGTTTTCAACCACTATTTTCCAAGCCCATTATGACTGCATATTAGGACTTCAAAGAGCTCAGGTTGTAATATAGAACTGTGTCTGGAAAGCAGCTAGTAATAGGCAAATTATATGGTTGATTCTGTGTTACCTTTAAAGGACAGATGTCCTAGCAGAGAGCAGCTTACCTGCCTTCTAGTACAGTCAGGAAAGCAGCTACTTGGGTCGTCTTCTCTTTTGTAGAATTTGTCCTATCTGCAGGACAGATGTAGCAGCAGTGTGAAGCTAAATGAAGGTAAATGGACAAGTCATGGTCTTCGACAGTGAAGTATTCTTTAATTTCAAGCAAAAGTTCTGTGTAAATTATAGCTTGACTTTACTTCAGCTAGACTGGTCAACAGCCACTGCACTCTGAAATTTGCAATGGAGGTAATTAATTTGTTCATTATTGCTGTATGATTTTGAGGAAACTTGTTAGCACTATCCCAGCGGTCGAACTGGTTCAGTTTTCGTCTGTCTGGACAGATCACTAAAGAGCACTTAGGCTAACATTAAGCTAAATCTGTATGTATGACAAATAATGTTTTGTTTAGGATAGTGTCATAGTACAAAATGCCCCATGTCTAAAAATGAGACTGTGCTATTATCAGCATGTTCTAAAGAGGAAGGTGGAAATGAGTGGAAGCAAGTTTCATCTTTTGGAATAATGGGTTTGATTTTCGGTAATAAACCTTGATCTCTCTGGTTTGCAAAGGGTGCAAGCACTTCCTTAAAAGTTCTGATTCTTTTCAAAGTAACAGCAAAATGGTCTCTTCCCTCAACACGTTCTACACACTCAGGGTGGGCCTTCTGGAAATCTCCAGGCCCATTTATCCTAGATCTGTTTTCCATCTGATATCTAGAAGGTCATATATGCTAGATCTAGGATTCATCATGTTCTTTATGCCAACTGATGCCTTTTGGATTTTCAGGCTTTTGAAATTCTGGAGCTCTGGGCATAGCAGTGAAAAAGGATTTGGAAGCAGGAGCACTCAGCAAGGTCTGGTCACACTGGGCTGATGTGCCAGTCACAAGGATGTTCCTCCATTGCCTGCAGGGTCAGATCCCTTTGCTAGGTAGAGCTCCTGTGCTACCCTTCATCAGAGCCTCTGGAGCACGTTGTACCACTTCATGAGTGTGGTCAGTCAGACTTCATAGAAGTTGTGTGTCCTGCTTGCTTCAAGCATTTTTGGAAGCGGATCTTTTCTGATGTCAGTCATTTTGTTGGGATATATGTTGAGTCAGTCCAAATGAGTAGCTGTGCTTACAATTGTACTACAAGTGATACCCATTAATGTCAAGAAATGAAAACAGAAAGCAAGCATGTTCCTAATAATTAATAACATGCAAAAGTGCCTGGCATGGAGCCCTGAATTAGAAGTAACATTTGCTGTTACAGTGCTGAAGGACATTTTATAAACATCCATGTTTGGATAGAGTCTTAGACAAGCCACAGTCAAAGGTGATAGTAGTTTACAGATCAGTTATTCAGTTGTTTCTATGTTTTTATTATGACTCCATTATGAATTATGAGTGCAATCCTCATCATAAATTTGGCTTGTCTCTAGAGATTCAGGGAAGGCTGAATCGTAGATTCTGAGAGGTATCTGCTGGTTCTGCTGCTGTTTCCTTAGGTATTGCAACACTTTCTGTTCATCATTAAATGTAAAAACCCCTTTCTTCAGCTATTGTAAGTTTAGCTAAACAGCTTAAGGTATTTACCACATGTTAAAAGAAATATTAATATACATAGATATTTTAAATCCTGTCATGTCTTTTAGCTCTCCTTACTGAGAACACTTATTGTAGTTTTTGTAAAGGATATTTTTCTTTAATTTGTTTATTTTGAGGTTGGCCAACTATGCTGTGGGCCTTTTCACATAAGATCATACTCCCTGGAGGGAAAAAAGGAAAAATTTGGTTTAAATCAATGTTAAGCCTGCTGATAGGAATGGTGGAAACCAGTCTGATATGAATGGCTTCTGCATTCCACAACAAAATCCTTCAAAATGCCATGTCCTGACATACTGACAGTGCTCCCAGCCACCTGTGACAGCAAGCTGCCACATCCTGGCTGTTCCCAGGATGAATCATGGCCCTTGTTGCAGCCCACCTCTGGAGTCAGGGGCTGGGTTCTCTCCAGCCAACACAGAATCCTGGTGGATGAAGGACCACAAGGGCAATTCCTAAATGGGTCATTTTATATTGACAAAATATGTGCAGAGAATGTGCTTAGAAGGACTTACCAGAGGAGAAAAGCAAGTTTGACAGCTACAGTAAGTGACTGGCATTCATGTCTTTGTAAAGCAAGTACTCCCACTGATGCACCTTTCTCTAAATAAGAATGACGCTACTCCTGTGACAGCATTCACAAGGTAGCTGTGTTTGACAAAGGGAGCGATACTCCAGTTTGATTTGTACAGAGATCCTGCACTGTGTAAATAAGTACGAAAGTATTTTGGTTGCAACTACAAACACTAGTTTTAAATGGAATTCATCAGCCTACGGAGATAAAACAAAAGCTGTTTAAAACAGGAGGACTGCTTCGCTGTTGTATGTGAAGTTTGGAGGGCATCATAAACAAAACTCTAACCCAGACTGCTTTCTTACTTACCTAATTGTATCACAATTGCTGCTATTGTAAAAGTACATGACTATACAAAGAGTAACAAGAATTTTTATTATAAAACCCCCACACAATATTTTTTATATTTATATTAAAATGTGTATTCTGCAAACAGCCTAATAATTGCAGCTTTATATATGTATCATTTTGTAGCATTTGTTACTACAAAAGACAACAAAGCCCAATACTTCAGTGCCTTGCATATTTTAAACAGTTCAGCATATTAACTGGGGAAAAAAGTAAAGCCTTAAATCACAAGTGCCCCCAGAATCATATGTAGATGGTACTCCACTGGTTTTAACAAAGCTTTGTATCATTGTTAGGGTTCTCTTCAGTTAAAATACATACATCCACAAGTTGTGGAACTGAAAGCTGACAACTTCTGAATTTTTTAGAGCATGCATGTCTTGAATTTGTAATATATTGGAATTTCTCTCAAATGCATTGTTTCAAGTGAACTTTGATTTATATATTCTTATCTATTTCAACAGAAATCTTGATACCTGTCAAAAATACATAACATTCAAAAAAAAGCCAGTAAGTGATGCTTATGTATTTGGGGATTAAATTGATGCTGTTTTCAGATTGTCACTACATTACTTTTCATTAGAGCCATAAAATCTATGTTGTGTTACAGAAAGCCTTTACCAATTATTTTTCCAAGCATGGCCTTCTAGCATACAAAGGAACTTGGTAATACTGTCTTAAGAAAAACTTCTTTGAAGTTTTCATCACTTCAGACCATGATTTGTTAACAGTTTTCTGGTCATGAAACTGCAGTGTTTCTTTATGTTAACAAAACCAAAGTCTTGTTTGAAGTAACTGGTATTTTATATAAATATCTGTACAGATAACAGACTCTGCATTTGTACTATAGATTATGTGGATTTTGTTTTATAATAAATACTTTTTAAAGATTTGATTAGCAGCCCTTTTTATGAGCGAAGCCGTTTCATCACCTACAGTAGAGACAACCAGCCAGTATCACAATTGTTTTAGATACTATTTAAGATAAGGGTAGTGTTGCTGTCTCCTTGTTTTTAATTTTAAAATGTACAGTAACAGCAAGCGCAAGGAGGTGGAGAGGTTGATTGGAAAACTGATTGCCTTTAGAATTACAACTGTTAGCGAGCTGTAGAACTTACCACAAGTTTGTCAGCATCATGACCTTATCAAAAATGTTGCACTTCATAGGAATAATCTCTGTGTTTTGACTAGACCAGATCAGATCTGTATTTCGTCTTTTAATTGTATGGTATCTTTTAAATTGACACTGTAGGATATCAAAGTAAATCTTTTAACTAATGACTTCTTTTTTTATGGTGAACATACTTGAAAACCAGTTCCATTGAGTCTAATTTGGTCTTGATTTCTGCGGTCAATATTGGTGGTCTTAGATTTGTGAAATTTACCATCTTAACCTAAAAGTCAAAATAATCTTTAATCGAGATATCCTTTTTCCTGCATGCTGATTAGATGAGACTCAGAATGAAGGAAGTAATTTCCAAGCAGTCATCAGCAGTCCTGGTGATGTCCCAATTCCATTTTTTTGGATTTTTCCAGGGTAGAAAAAGATATAGCATACAAACTCAGAGACATGCTTCTGTTTCCTACAAAGTTCTTTCAGGTTTTGTATTGTACTGCACCAGAAAGTGTTGAAAACTTTTTCCTCTTAGCCACGTTACCCTTGCTAATAATGCTTAATAGAAACAAACCATGGACCAGCCATGTGATGACTGCCTAATCCTAGTGATATATTCCATTGCTATGATTAAGATACATTTGTAGTTTGAGGGAAAAAATTGAAGGATCTGGACTTCCAGTGCTGTGCACAGCCTGGAACAGTCCGTCCATCATTCTGTTCTGTTAGAAAAGTTGGACCAAATTACCCAGAAGAACAGAAAGCTTTTTAGGATTTTGTATGGCATGAAGCAGAGCGGCCCCACTCTTCTTCCCAGAACTCCTGGCTATAGCTGGGCTTTCTCATCTGAGAAGATGCACAAGGTCTTAATCTCTTGGAGTGGACCCTGACTGATACAGTGGCTGGTTGCAGGGAGGTGTTTGATACATGTATCCCACACAAGGAATAGAGATTTCTGCATGGCATACCTATCATTCCTGCTCCTCCAATGCCTTAATCCCAAATGTTTCAGAGTCTGTCTTGAAACTGAAGAAGACTTTTCTTTTTGCTCCTGAAAAGCTTGCTCAGCTGTCTGACTGGATCTTTGTAGTCTTATACTCCCACAGCTTACAGATTCCTTAATGCATTAATTGGGAAATACAGCTCTGTTATATCATTTGTTCCAATGGAATCTGAATGTGTTCCCAGGACCAAATCTGTGCTCACAGGGAAGGATGCCTAATTCTAAATCCATTGGTCCTGGTCTTTTATGAAATTGCCCCAGCTGTTATTGTCCATGGCAGGGTGGATCAAGGTATTCGGCTGATTCATTGCAGCATCACTGTGGATTCAAGCAGATAACAAATTGCATCTGGATACGCTAGGAAGTGGCTAAAGTGGTCAAAATGCATTCTGCCAGAGCATGGGTGACCCAGAGCTGTGCTGAGGAAAAGCCTGATCCAAACTATGCACTTATCTGGATCTCCTTCCATGCTTCATGCTGGCCCCAAAGCAACTAGGAGTGAAATGCTGCTAAACAGAGCAGTGTTGAAGCTATCTATGTTATAAAGCCTAAAAAAAGGTAATCAAGTGTGAGGTAACTGTGGCCACATGCTGCCAAAAAGCTGACGTAGAGTTATGGGGAGAAGAAAGTTCTTCATGCAAAACTAATGCTTTTTAGCACAGGTATTGCCCAGGTATGTTTGCCTTTCACCCACCTATACTCTGAGGGGTTTTACACAGGTTGTCCTGTAACTGAGAGGCCAGGGAATAGGGGTGCAGCCTTTTAGGCAGTGCACACTGCTGTGGAGAGCAGGGTGGTGAGAAGGCAATCAAGCATGCACGCTCTATGGCTTCCACAAGAGCGACTGACCACAGCAGGCTGCCCTCACCCCTGCTAACAGCACAAAGCACTACGTACCACAACCTTTCTCCACAGAGTCCACATGGTTGCTGGAATCTGCTCAGAAAGCACAGATAGGTAGATGGTTGGTGTGCACAGGAGCCAATGCTGTTGTGGTTTTAGGCAGTACGCAAGGGCCCCTGCCTATAATTAAGATTGGAGTCAAAGCGTTTGGGAAGTGAAGGCTTGATGAGCCAGGCTAATTGCTGGACTCTGAAATGAGATGAGGATAGTAATGCAAGGAGTATTGCCAGATCAGCTGGCTAAGATCATAGCTACAGTGAAGATTAGGACAAGTGATTTACTTAGGTCTGCCCAGTTTTTTGAGGGATTTTGATGGATTCTACATGGAACACAAGAATTGGAAGAGGGATGGCAGGGGCAGGATAAGGTCCTGAATTTCCTCTTACAATTAGTGATTGGTCTCCTGTCTGTAATTAACATGAATAGTAGGCTTGAGGCTAGAGTTGGCTTTTGGGATAGGAAGATAGCAACAGCTTACATATATTCTGGACAGCCTGCAAAGACAGGATCTGGGCTTGCTCTAATTGAGGCTAATGCCTTCTGTTACAACTTGCTGAAGGGAGAGCTACTTTGGTAATAAATCTGATTTAAGAGATAGCAACAGCTTTAACAATCTATTACTTAGGGAGTGATGTTTGTTACTGAACTTTGCATGGCCTAGAAGGGTATGAGAGGGACTCAGGAAAACAGAGCCAACACAGTCTCTTGTAATTTAATTTACGTCATTAGGCTATGGTTACAGGTTTGATTAGGGCTTAATTCTTAGACGGTATCTCTCTCTCCCATAGAGATCTGAATTTCTCCTAGGTTGTAGGGAAATAGATTTAGTGCTTATGTTCATTTTACTGTAGGCATTGTACTACACATAGGCAGCCACTAAAACTGAGAAGCATTCAAAATAGAATTTTGAAATCTCAGGCTCTGACAGTTACAGTCAGTTCCCACATTATACATAGCCTGCAGCATTAGGAACGGTTGGTATCCTTAGCTTCTCTTTTCTATTGTAGGTTATAGTACAAAAAGCCCATGTACTGGGAACTATAGAGTGGCAAGGGTTCAGTTGCTAGATTCCCTGGAGCTAGAGTTGGGAGAAGTGCTCATGTAGGTGAGACTGTGCCCTCAGCTTCTCTTGCACATCAGGTGTCTATCCTTTGCCTATAATTACAGGGAAGTGGGCAGGTTTAGGGATTAATAAACTATTGTTTGATTCAGCAGGATCCTGGAGCCAGGAAGGGTGCTGACTGATAGCGGCAAGCAACTGGTCTCTCAAAGCGTTAGTTTCCCTAGCCCTACACTAACCTAAATGTTGAGAACTGATCATAACCAAAAAAAAACAGAAGAAAATAGCTCCCATTCAGTTAAGTCCTTATTTTTAACTCCTGATATGCTACAGGAGCCAGCAATAAACTGAAGCCCAGATGTTTTACGTTTCTCAACCTGAACACTTATCATATCCCTTAAAGGAAGGCTGACAAGGGATCCCGGCAGAGAGGTGATAATCTAGCCCTCATCCTTACCCCTTTTCCTCTGCAGGTCTGGCAGGTGTATCCAGGACATACTGAAGTATAAAGTTAGGGAAGAAGTATGCAACATTCAGAGGACCTGTTTGTCACACAGTTCTACACAGTTCCTGGAGAACAACGGTTCCCGTGCTTGTTCACATACAGCATTCATCCCCCAGGTAGAATTAAACAGGGTTAGGGAAAGTTCAAATCCAAAATGTAGAGAGTGTACTGCTGTGTCTGTACAGGATCAGGCAGTACACTTAAAATGAAAGCTAGAGTGAATGGGAGCCCACTTCTCTTTACTAGTAGACCTGCTTGAAGGATCAGCCCTGAAAAATCAGGAACTGGTGATGAAAGAGATTGAGGAATACGTGCATTCTGGAGCCCACTGTCCTAACTTGGGCCTTGTGAGAGATAATGTTCACTGGGACAAGTATTTTGTCCCTTTTTATAAATTGGTATCTTTTTTCCACCTACAACTAAGGCTAGGTTTTGTGAATTGAGCACTTGAAGAGTCCAGTTTATTTCCAGATCCTGACAGATTTCTAGGCATGCAGCCAACAAGGAAATGCTTAGAATCCCTGGGACCACTGTCTTCAGTCTTGCTCCAGAAATGCTTCTCAGAGGCCAGGCATTGTAAAGACAGGAACAGATGTAGGGACAAAAGCCTCTCAGTCATACAACAGAAGATTGGATTTCATTGCCATAATTTCAGTAACACTTATGATTGCAGTTCAGGTTGGGGAAGGAAGACTTGAAGAGGCGTAGGATGGCTTTCCATCTTGCTCACAAAACAAAGGAGAGGGCAGGCGTCAAAAGGACAGCATCTTTTCTTTCTATTTTGCTAAAAGTTTTTTTTTCCTGTGGCTAAAGAAAAATAAGTGACAGTCATTTTAAAGGGAATTTTCACTGCCTTCATATATTCTGTGTCATTCAAAGTTGTTTCAAACACTTTGAATTACTTCTTTTGAAGATGGTTTAGTGATTTTTTTTTATTGGAGTGGCGTGTTCTCTCTGACATTCTTATGTTAACCACTTTTGGTTTTAGGAATCTGTCAAATTCTGGTTTGTAAGATTTACAACCAGATGGGATTATTCTGTACTATTTTCTCTGCAGAGGTGATATGCTGTAGCTTGTAATGTTAAGAGATCAGACAATTCATACTTCCCTACCACATGCATGAACAGAAACACAGAAATACCCATCTTCCAAAAATCAATCTTCGGTGTCTAGAAAGACTGAAATCCTCAATTTGTCTCATTTAAGTGAAGCAGTTTAGTTACAATGAGATTAAATTGTACATAACAACTGGCCTCTTGCTTTATTTGTCCGCTTTCTGTCTTTTTTACAAAGCCAGTGTCTATCTATCTGTGATGTTTACATAAATGTAAGTGAAGTGGCATTGAAACTCAGTGCATCTGGTAAGCTTTGACAGGGTAACACTGAGTTCTTAGTATTAAACATAACCTGTTTTCCAAAGGTCTCTGTGCATCTCTGATTTAACAGAAAATAGATTAAGGATTTATGAGAACAATTAGTTCTGTTAGTTTGTAACTGTGGAGTAAGGGAGAACTGACTGTAGCATAAAGCCTAGGGAGAAGACATAACTCAAAAAGGATAAGGAAAGACCCTGGGTGTTCACAAGATAAGTTCCTCAAGGACCAGTCAGGTAAGTCAATAGGCTGGAGGGAGCAGACAATCCCCCAAGATATGCAAATAACATCCATTTGAGATCAAAGCCTGCACTTATGGCAGAATTGTTCTGCTAAACAGACATGACTTCTCCCATTTCAAAGACTGAGATCACACAGCCAAAATACTTACTTAAATCTGCTTACAAGCATTTAACATTTTAGATAATGTCAGCAAGTTGCACGTATTTAGAGAGCTTGTAGAGTGATTTCTTCTTCATCTTTGAAAGAACACTCACAAAGTAGCATTGTTCTGTAGTAAAAATAGCTCTTATCCTCTCACAAGTTCTAACAACAAATCACATATTTGTAAAGTCTCTGGGTGTCAGCAATATTTGGAGTTACAGAGATAAGAATCTGGATTTGGATTTCAAAAATCTCTAGCATCATAATATATGAAACCCATGCTTGGAGACAGAAAAATTACCTAAAAGGCTGGGAAGGGGGATGAAATGTGAGCAGGAAAGAACAGATTTTTTAACAAAAAATCAAGTTACAGGTATCAGAAAGGCAAAACCTATCTAGACCAGAAATCTACAACCAAACGCCCATGGACCAAATGTGGTAGTTAAGCAGGAATAGGGCTGGCCTGTGCCACTGACAGGTATACAGAGGTTCAACGATTTGCTGAAGATGGGGTAAAAGAAGACGACTAGGAACAGAATCCAGTCTCCGTGGCCCTGATGCAGAACCAAGATCATTTCTCCTTTTGCTTAAAGGCTGCATCAGCCTTGCTAGAAGGACCCTTTCATATTGGCACACGCAGCAGGGGGAAACTTGTCATCACCATAGAGGGTGTCCACTGGTGGAATTTAATCCCCACAAGTGGTTCCAAGTGATCTTTGACAAAACTTCCAGTGTGGCTTTCAGTCTGGAGAAGGAGAGTGGGAGGAAACTAGTTGTGTGAAGCCCCTAGGAGCTGACACAACATGTGTCAGTGGGAGACTTACTTGAAAGTGGAAATTTTATCAGTAAATTCTGTAGATCTTTAAACATCACAAGACATGGGAGGTTTGAAATACATCTCCCTTTAAAGTTTCAGCTGCAGGGGGATAGATACATTCAAAGGTCAGTTCACAGCTTCTATCCTGACTGGCTGTGACACCTGGTAGCATCTGTTGATGATGTGTGTTTTTTTTCTTCCTAAAGTTAGCTAATTAGAATGAAGAATTTCCTCCTCCTCTTAGGGAAGTGTAGGAGTAATTTTGTTTTGTTTGTTTTTATTTCAGCTTTTCCTTTTTTGCTGCTCTCAGTATTTATAATCAAAGTTGCCAAGGGCAGCCAAGCCCTCTGCTCACTATCATCTGGCTGCTTAGTTACCTAAACAACAACAAAAGGAGTTAATGGCAGTTTAATTCCTCCTGCCAGTCTTATGTGTGTCAGCACTACTTAGGACAAGCCAGTGGCATGTTTCAGAGAGAAGAGACTGGTCTTTGAGCATTCAGTATCATCTGATAGCACTGCAAGACAAGAGACCTTGTGGTTTTTCTTCATTTTGTGATTTATCTGGATCTCTGATCTTACTTCACAGGTTGCATCACTTCCGTGTTTCTGGTGGCCTTTCCTCTCTCCATCTGATGTGGAGACAGGGCAGACTGCCTCTATTCATATACAGAGTCTGATCCTAGGGACCCTCCACTTTAAGCTCAAGGCCACTGAAACAGATGGGGGCCTTTTCCTTATAGATCTCTCCATCTGTGCCCTCCTCAGATGCAGCAGGTTCCAGCTGGTGCAGGCATGTTGGGCATCAAGGATGCACCTGCTTGAGCAAAAGCCTCTGCCATCAAGGTGCCAGAGTTTCAGGTGACTTCTATTAAAAAACAAGTGTAGCAACCAAAGATTATCTGACCTTGAAGATTTCAGGTTGTGCTGGTTTTGGCTGGGATTGAGTTAATATTCTTCATAGTAGCTAGTACAGGGCTATGTTTTGGATTTGTGTTGGAAACAGTGTTGATAACACAGGGATGTTTTAGTTACTGCTAAGCAGTGCTTACACAGGGTCAAAGTCTCTTCTGCCTCTCACACCACCCCACCAGCGAGTAGGCTGGGAGTGCACAAGAAGCTGGGAGGGGACACAGCCAGGACAGCTGACCCCAACTGACCAAAGGGATATCCCATACCATATGACGTCATGCTCAGCATATAAAGCTGGGGGGAAGAAGAAAGAAAGGAGAGGTGTTTGGAGTGATGGCATTTGTCTTCCCAGGTAACTGCTACATGTGATGGAGCCCTGCTTTCCTGGAGACGGCTGAACACCTGCCTGCTGATAGGAAGAAGTGACTGAACTCCTTGTTTTGCTTTGCTTGCGCACAGGGCTTTTGCTTTACCTATTAAACTGTCTTTATCTCAACCCACAAGTTTTCTCACTTTTAGCCTTCTGATTCTCTCCTCCATCCCACCGCGGGGAGTGAGCGAGCAGCTGTGGGGTGCTTAGTTGCCATGGGGTAAACCATGACACAGGTTAAGAAGTACCAAGAATAAACTGCCCTGCCTCCAGTGTAGCAGACAACTACTCATTTCAAGTGTTTGCCCCGCCCTTTAGGCAGGTAGGTTAAGTCGGGCATAAGGGCAGAGTAATATGGGACAGTAGGAACAACAAATGTAAAGTTATTAGGGCTGACTCTTGACTCCTACTGCCTTTCTCACAGTAGTACTGGGCATTTTTTCTTGCTGTTTCACTAGATCTGGCATTTACAGGGAGACATCCATATCAAAAAATATAAATACTTTAGAGCTTAGCACTAACCAAAGCCACAAGGTGGCATAATCATCTGCTGTGAAGGGTTGCTCACCAAACTTCATTTCCCAAAGGAAACATAGCTCCAGAGCTGCCGTTTTTGACAGGGAATTACCCTCTCTTCTCCCCTTGCACTAGGTTTCATAGAGTAAACACTGATGGTGGGTGTAGCTTTCCTCAGAGTGAGATTTTTATTATAGAATAAAGCCCTACCATGGACATAATTACATGGCAACAAACATTTTGCTGCTATTGCTAATTTTCCTCACCCCTTGAAAATCTGTAACAGTAAAAATCCCCTTTTTTTGCTGGTGGAAGCAGCATCTCTGCTAGGCAGCTTTAACTGTTTAGCTATAGCAGCAATTTATTTAGTGCCTGACTTTGGCTTTAATATCATGAGACCGATGCAGGCTTTTAGAACTAAGCTAATCAATCTGTCTCCTGTATTTTCTTCTTTAGAGGGAAACATGGAAGTTATGGAAATCCAGAGATGAGGATCAGGAAAAGGCAAATGCCCAGAAGGATCAAAGGAACTTTTGGAAAAAAAGAGGCTGTCCTTATATCCCTTGTTTGCAGAGACACCTGCATGGGGCAGGGGCATGGCGGGGATTTAGCATTGCCAGGAAGAAGCAACACAGTAAAGGGAATCATCAGCATGTCTGTCTTTCCCTCTGTTCTTCGCTCCAACCATAGGGTAAGTGCAGACACTTGGAGCTACTTTTGTTTGCAGATAGTGTGCTGTTTGACAGTAGGTGGAAATAACTTCTCTCTTGTAGACCATTTGTTTTGCTTGTCTCTAATAGGAAATATACCAGTGACTGACCTTCCCACGGACAGCCTGATCCTTGGGCCTGGAGCAGCCCATGTTTTGCTGTTCACTTCTAAGAGAAAGACACCCAGCAATGATGTCTCTTGACTAGTGCTTGGTGTTTAAACAGTTCTGACAATTGATCCTTTGGTGTTGTTGAAAATAGATATCTGTCTCTCTCTCTATATATATGTACACATTTGCTGCCCCGTCCCTCACTTCTGTACTGTCCCTTTTTTGAGGTTATCTCTCTCTCTCTCTACATATAATATATCTCTCTAGGTATATATTTATAATTTCTACATATGCTTAGATGTGAGTGCTTGGGAATCCTGGGGAATTAACTAACTCTCCTTGACTCTGTCCAGTTGAAATCAACTCTTGCATATACCCCAAGCCAAGCCAGAAACAAAATATACACTTATTCCCATGTACATCACTTCCGTGCTGTGCCTTTTTTGAGCTTTGCTCCATGCCACAGCCTCAAATGGCTGTGCTGAGCCTCCTGTCCTTTGTGAAGGCTTCATGCATGGGACAGATCAGGCCTGAGGGACACGAGTATGATTCTGTGAGGACCCAAAGCTGCTGCAGGAGCTGGCAGAGCTGAAGAGAGCCAGACTCAGAGCTGGATGCTTGCAAATACTCTGTCCAAGCAAAGCCTGCTCTGGACTGTGCTGTTTATCATGCAGTTGCATAAGCCCAGAGTTTATTTCAACAAGAATGAGATCAAATTTCTGGAGCTGCTTTGCTTCTCCTGTCCAGAGGGCAGGGATTTGCTTTGGGTCACCTTTCTTTTTCTAGTTAATGAAATAACTGGAGACTTCCTCCTTGCAAGGGAAATCAGAAGCTTGAAATGTCTGTGAACTCACACACTGTATACAAGGCATATGGGGATGCAGCATCTAACTCATTACTTAAGTGAGAACGCATAAGTAACTAGAGCCCAGTGTCTACTCCTGGCCCATATTGTTATTTCCTTCTGCATGTTGTGTGGGCTTTCACCGTCAAACCTCACCAAAGGTCTAGAAAGCAATAGCAGTGTGTCACCATGGGCAAATTCCAATAGCAAAATGGGTATATTCTCACTCCATCGCACAGGCCTGAGCACCTTCATCTGGGCTGCTGCAAGGGGAAATGCTACCCTTTCCTTTCTGTTGGAACATCGCTAGCAAGAAGAGGCAGAACTGCCCAGCCAGAATTGACGATTTCTGTGGCAGCTTTAAGTTATGATGTAGTGAAAGGGCATCCCTACTGCATTCTTTGCTTCCCAATCCCTGTGCCATCTTCCCCTGCCCCCAGAGTCTGACAGAGCACTTACTTACATTTTTGATCCAAACATGCCACCTGCTGTTTGTCAGAAGGGAGACATGGTATAGCCAATAAAGCCAGTGCATAAATTAACCAAACTAGAAGCATATTTGCATTGCAAAACCAGCCAAAGGACCTGGGTACCACAGGTTAGAGTCTGCCCTCCACCACTGTGCAAGAATCACCGTGCAACACTATGGTCTTGACCTGCAAACCTGTAAATGCTGTGGAGTAGCAAGGCCAGAGCCTGGACAACCTTACAGACTACCACCACACCATCCAGAGCCAAGGCACGTAATTGGCACTGCCTGAAAAAGCTGCAATGCAAGCAAACACCACTGCTGCCTCCTGCTGGGGATCTCTAACACAGGGCAGAGAAGGGGCTAGGAGGGATGGGACAAACTGGGGTTGAAGTGGATTGCAAGGCAACACTCAAGGGCTGCTTCGTAAGAGCAGTGATAGCAGAGGAGGCCTCTGGGAGAAAGCAGGGCCTCTGTAAAAGGGAAAATTCTGAATGGAAAGACTTCATAACATGCTTTAACTTTTGGTCAGCCCTGAAGTGGTCAGGCAGTTGGACTGGGTGATCATTGTAGGTCCCATCCAACTGAACTATCCTATTCTATTCTATTCATGAGAAGTATGATGAATATTTGTTTTTTACCCCACGGGTGCTGCTGACCAGACTGCTGCTGAGCAAACACAGCATCACTGTTCAGCATGGGGAAAGGGTGCCCAAGAAGTTTGTGGGAGTAGTAAAAGTCTCTCTCAATGCTGGGCCCGGGAGCCTCCGCTCAGGCAGAGACTGTCTCAGCATCTGGGGGCTTATCTGAACCAGGCAAGGAGAGCCCTTCCCCTGCTTCCAGGCTGCAGCCAACCCTGCAGCCCTCTCCTGTTCCCCTGTCACCTTTCCTAAGAGGCTGCAGTCTTGGTGTGGGGGGGACCCCGGTGGTGAGGGAGGGAGGGCGCAGTGAGGAGCTCCCTGAGGTGCCCTCCCAGTGTGGTGGGAAGCCAGGCATGCCTCAGGACTCCCACCTCATCACCCCAGCCCCACCACTGCTCCCTGCTGAGCCGGGCCCAGGAGGGACCAATGGCTGCTGATGGTCTGGATCCAGATCCCCCAGGAAACTTGTCCAGCAACGCTGCAGGGCCGGCAGCAGGAGGCCTGGCTCCATCACCGGCATGTGATGGGGAGGTGAGGCACCCCAGGACTTTCCAGATGGTACCTGGGCCCGGACAGCTTTGACAATGCTACTGGGCTCACCTTCTGTGGCACTGAGGCAGAACTGCAACCTCTTTGATGTTGTGTGTGCATCCCTGCTTCAGCACTGCCTCCTGAATTATCTGCCTGTCACTGCGGTGGGGTCCCCCCCGTCCTAAAGCAGCCTGCAGGACAGCCACAGCTCTCTGGAAGGGCTGGAAGATGGCAGATGCTCTGCAGAGAGAGAGGGAGGGATGGAAGAGGTTAAAGGACAGAGGGACGGACAGGCTACAGTTAGCAGATGTCCAGAGCTGAAAAGTAGGTCACCTATTTCTGCCTGGGGGAGGGGGATTTGAAAATTGACACTACATCAATGCACAAACAAAGCCAAGTAATACAGCAAGAAATAAAGTGAGCCTTGGAAGTTTGACAGAAATCCTCCAAGTATACACGGCTCCTCTAACACACCATACACAGCTACTAATTAAGAGTATCTAATTAAAAAAATATATTTTTACCTGTGTATACATATATAGTCACATAAAAGGAGATTTTTTAAAAGCAGTCGGGGCAATAACTTCTGAAACACTTTAAATGCTGCAGAAGACATGTGAGTGCGTTCTTTTATTTGTTTGGGGGTATCACAGAACAGTTATCAGGCACTCTTTAGACCTCTTTGATGTTCCGAGCCCAATTTCAAAACTCTTAACCATTTATGTCCTCCTATTTCTTTCACACCAACAGCCAAACTACTCTTGGGAAAGAAGCTGTCAGATGAAATCCTCAAGCACAAGAGATTAAATTAGCTACCTAAAGCCCAGACTAGGGGGGCAGGGGGAGTGTTTCACATTTGCTACCAGTCAAGTCCTTAGCAAGATCAGTTGAGTTTGGAGATATTTGCTCATGAAAATTTCAAGCAGGGGCTGGAAAACTACCCCTCACATTCTGGCATCTGTCTTAATCCATCCCAAGGTTAGCTCAAGCTCTGCTCAGCCTGGATATGGCATGCTTTGTGTGCCTATGCCTCTTTCCTGACTCAAAAAGGGTTAAATAGCATTGCCTATCTCAGAGGTGGGAACTACCTATACAGTTAATTGCAATCACTTTTACATTTTTTAGGAGCCTAGTCCCTTTGGCTGGCACTCCTCATGTTTGCATACATGTACCATGCTATGAGGGCAGCAGGATAGGAGAGATAGGAAGAGAAGGGGGCTAAGGAAAGCATCTTAATTTTCCTAGAAATACCATGAAGGTAATTTCTCTACCTTGTTTTTCCTGTGCTCATTTAATCATCTTAGCTACCAAAAGATGGGCTAGATGATCATAGTGGTCCTTTGTGGCCTTCAAACGGGGTATCATCTTCTCTTTCTTCTGTTCCTTCCTACCCCATTGAACAAGGGGGTAAAAACAGAGTTTGGCTGTGTATTTCAAGGTTGCAGTACTTAAATTCTGCATGGGTTTCCATCTTGACCAATTTGAGGGATGACACACCCTTTTCTGTCATGGAATTGAAGGGGACAAAAGAGAAGGGAGAGGAAGACTTAAAGCAAAAATAAGTTGCAACTGCTGCTTATCACATGCATCTGATTAGATGACTATTCCCTGTGTTCACAAGTTTACCTGGGTGATCCAACCTGTTTCTATCATCTCTTTCAGTCCTGTGCTATAGTTTCACAGAAATGCGAACTCAGTAGTTACTAGGCAGCTGTATCTTGGCTGGCTGGGAAATGACACATGATATATGCACTTTGCACGCTTGGAAAGCACCTTAATTTTCCTAGGAGAAGTACCATGAAGGTAATTCTCTAACTTGTTTTTCCTCTGTGCTAGTTTAATCAGCTTAGCTATTAAAAGATAACATGGGTTTAGGACTATCATTAGCCCAGAGTGGTCATGTGGTTATGCTGGTAATTAGCACTGCTGCTGAACTCAGTGTTGCATTTTTTTAAATAGGTAACATAACAAAAACAGTACCCACCGCACCTCTAAAACAAAAGAAAAATGAGCACTCTCTCTCCCTGAATCTGTATTCAATTATTTAACAGCTTTCTTCCTTTTTTTCTCCTCTGTGATATTAGTATCTATAGCCAAAGCATTTAACTGCTTGAAATGGGATTAAGACACTCCAGTCTAAAGTTGCAATCCTCCTGCTCAGCTGCTCTGTAAGCTTTAAGGTATCAAAAATCCCTGGGAGGACTCTGAGAGGGCCAAGCAGCTCACATCCAAATCATGATGCATGTATTGCATGGCCTGGGTCCCCAGGAGTTCAGTTTGGTCAGCATCCCAAGTCCTAGGCGTGCTTCCAGGATACTGGACCCTTCACAGCTCACAGTCCTTGGCTATGTTTTCTTTTGAAGCACTGGCAGAGGGAAAAGAAATGGAAATGGGTGCTCCTTATATACAACAGTCCTCGGCTTAGCCCACTTTATGAGGCTGCAGGATACCAAGCTCCCATTCCCTTCTTTGCCTACGGGCATTTCAACCTGCACCTCTCAAGTGTATCTATAACCACCAGATTACAAGCTCTCCTGGGGTGGGAATGTGCTCCTACCTCCTGTCAGGCCAGTGGGACCAGCGAAAGATGAGCACTGCTGTAGTCCAGTCATCAAAGGCAACTTCTCTGTGTCTGCTCTGGGTGCTGCAAGTGTATTTTGTCTGGTGAGTGTTTAATGGATGTTTAATTAAGTACTGCCCACCTTTACCCCTAGACTTGGGTTTTAGCCTCAAGTGTTTGTTGGAAACTATACTTCATTATTTCTTCTGCTTACAGTACAACCTGTTTTATTATTAGAGCATAATTTTGTTCTGATGTTAATAATTGATGTAACCAAGTCTTCCCCTGTTCCCCATGATTTCTAATTAACAGTGTTATGTTTGGATGGGAGATAAACTGTAAACATCCAGTCCTTTTATCTGGACAAAAAAACACAGGTCACTGCTCAAGGGAAACCACCCTGACATATACATGGGGTCAGGATCATCAGGCTTCCATTTCTTTACCAATTTTACCACGTAATAAGGTACAAGGAGTCTCCAACAAACTATGTCAAGTTGCCTTATGCTGCATAAACAGCTTCTGACCATGCTCTGCCCAGTACATCACTGTTTCCTCTGCTCTCTTAGAAAGTGGATGGGAAGAAACCATAAGAAGTACTCAGCCAAATAACCATGTTTCCTAGTTCTGCAATACATGCAAGAAAGACCACACATACTTATACATATATGCATATAACACAGTATGGAAGTGCAAAGATGCCTCAAAGAGCTCAAACCATTTGAAAGGACTGAATATTACCCATGTGGCAACAAGACAGATTCAAACCTGACAGAAGATTCCTCACAGCTCTTTACTACAGTCAAATTCACTGTTCCTAGCACATTGTGCAGCCCTTAAACTTACCCCATAAAGGACATAGTGGTCTCCGGTCCTCTGAAGATTTTCTACAGGTGGATAAGACATATTGATACTTGCAGGCCTTTATCAATGGCAATGTAATTGCTGTCCCTCTGAGCACAGTTGGAGAAGTGGTTGAAGCAAGGACAGGTAGCCTGGGAGGAATACAGGGAAATTGTCCGAACAGCCAGGGATCAGGTTAGGAAAGCTAAAGACCTGATAGAATTAAATCTGGCCAGGGACGTCAAGGACAACAAGAAATGCTTCTATAGGTATGTCAGTGATAAATGGAAGACTAGGGAAAATGTAGGCCCTCTTCGGAAGGAAACAGGAGACCTGGTTACCTGGGATATGGAGAAGGCTGAGGTACTCAGTGACTTTTTTGCCTCAGTCTTCACCAGCAAGTGCTCTAGCCACACCACCCAAGTTGCAGAAGGCAAAGGCAGGGACTGGGAGAATGAAGAACCACCCAATGTAGAAGAAGATCAGGTTCGAGACCATCTAAGGAACCTGAAGGTGCACAAGTCCATTGGAGCTGATGAGGTGCATCCACGGGTCCTGAGGGAACTGGCTGATGAAGTTGCTAAGCCACTATCCACCATTTTTGAGAAGTCGTGGCAGTCTGGTGAAGTTCCCACTGACTGGAAAAGGGGAAACATAACCCCCATTTTTAAAAAGGGAAAAAACAAAGACCCAGGGAACTACAGGCCAGTCAGTCTCACCTCTGTGCCTGGCAAGATCATGGAGCAGATCCTCCTGGAAACTGTGCTAAGGCACATGGAAATCAAAGAGGTGATTGGTGACAGCCAACATGGCTTCACGAAGGGCAAATCATGCCTGACAAATTTGGTGGCCTTCTATGATGGGGTTACAGCATTGGTGGATAAGGGAAGAGCAACTGATGTCATCTACCTGGACTTGTGCAAAGCATTTGACACTGTCCCGTACGATATCCTTGTCTCTAAATTGGAGAGACATGGACTTGACGGAGGGACCACTTGGTGGATAAGGAATTGGCTGGATGGTTGCACTCAAAATGTGGCAGTCAACGGTTCCATGTCCAAGTGGAGATCAGTGATGAGTGCGAACCTCAGGGGTTGGTATTGGGACCGGTCCTGTTTAAGATCTTTGATGGTGACATGGACAGTGGAACTGAGTGTGCCCTCAGTAAGTTTGCCAACAACACCAAACTGTGTGGTGCAGTCAACACGCTGGAGGGAAGGGATGCCATCCAGAGGGACCTTGACAGGCTTGAGAGGTGGGCCTGTGCAAACTGCATGAAGTTCAACAAGGCCAAGTGCAAGGTCCTGCACATGGGTTGGGGCAATCCCAACACAAATACAGGCTGGGCAGAGAATGGATTGACAGTAGCCCTGATGAGAAGGACTTGGGGGTACTGGTGTATGAAAAACTGGACATGAGTGGACAATGTGTCCTCGCAGCCCAGAAGGCCAACCGTATCCTGTGCTGCATCAAAAGCAGCGTGGCCAGCAAGTTGAGGCAGGTGATTCCCCCCTCTACTCTGCTCTTGTGAGACCCCACCTGGAGTACTGTGTCCAGCTCTGGTGCCCCCAACATAAGAAGGTCATGGAGCTGTTGGAGCGAGTCCAGAGGAGGGCCACGGAGATGATCAGAGGGCTGGAGCACCTCTCCTATGAAGATAGGCTGAGAGAGTTGGGGTTGTTCAGCCTGGAGAAGAGAAGGCTCCAGGGAGACCTTATAGCAGCCTTCCAGTACCTGAAGGGGGCCTACAGGAAAGCTGCAGAGGGACTTTTTACAAGGGCAAGTAGTGACAGGACAAGAGGTAATGGTTTAAAACTGGAAGAGGGTAGATTTATATTAGATATTAGGAAGAGATTCTATACTGTGAGGGTGGTGAGACACTGGAACAGGTTGCCCAGAGAAGCTGTGGATGCCCCCTCCCAGGCAGTGTTTAAGGCCAGGTTGGATGAGGGTTTGAGCAACCTGGTCTAGAGGAAAGGTGTCCCTGCCTGTGGCAGGGGGGTTGGAACTAGATGATTGTCACAGTTTAAAGCTGGGCCAGCTATTAACCAGGTGGCAGATGCTCTCTGTTAACCCTCTCCCCCCCACAAGGGAAAGGGAAAAGGGAGAGAGACTTATGGGTTGGAAAGTTAAAACAGTTTTAATAAACAATAATAATGAAAAAGAATATAATAACAATAATAATAGAAATAACCAAATATATACAAATATGTACAAAACCAAGATCAAGAGCTTGGAAATCCTCCTCAGGCAGAGTTGCTCCCCGCAGCACGGGGAGAGGGGAAAATGCAGTACCTCCCCCCCAGCACAGGCAGAGGGGAAAATGCAGTAGCTCCCCCTGCCATCACACCTGCAGGCTTTTAACTGGAGAATTGGCAAAGCTGGTACCAATCAGTGGGAGACAGGAGGGCCCCTCCCTCCTGGGCCCCACCTCCAGGAGGCAGTGGGTTAGTGATAAATAGGAAAGTGAGAATGACGTGTATGGGATGGAATACCTCGTTGGTCAATTCTGGGCCACCTGCCCCATCTGCTCCTCCCTGCAGGTGCGACCCCCTTTCAGCTCTTCACTCATAAGCAGTGAGGAATTTAGCAGTGACCTTGGTTTCTCTAAGAGTAATTGGCCTGGTTTGGGCCAAACCAGGACAATGATCTTTAAGGTCCCTTCCAACCCAAACCATTCTATGATTCTATGATCATTCTACGATAAGTGGGGGAAACATAATTTTGAACCGTCTTTTAGCTCCCAGTACAGGGGTTTCTTGCCTCTGTGGAGATGACAGTCCTGTTGTAGAGTTCAGTATTTTTTTCTGTATTCTTCGCAGTTAACAAAATTTTTATTTGCTTCCTCTCGAGACTTTCCTCTCCTACAGGGCTAACTGCAAGACTTTGATGCGAAAACAGGGATATGTTTCTCCTGACACACTTGTGAATGTCTACACTTTCGTGCCAAAGCACCCCCCTCGATTACTGAAATGTTTTTTTTTGTTGGAGAGAAGGCCAGCACCTTCTACTTCCCTATGTGCTGCTCATCTATGAGAAAGTTCAAATTTTTTCCCCCCTCATATGCAATAAATTCCTCAGCACTTCACAGCACTTAGAGCCTCAACCGGAATCTGCCTCAAACTCACTTATCCTCTCAATAAATCTCAGCTCCCAACTTCATTGGTCCTTCAGCAATTTCCAAGTTTTCCATTTGCAAAACCTCCCAGAGAGAGGGCATACATTCCTACTAACCTCATTCAAGCAACAACCTTGTCCAGTCACCCCCCAGACCCAAGGAACTTATAATTCCTGTAGGTTATTTCCTTTTTAGCTTCCCTCCACACTCCTTACCAATCTCTTTATAATTAAGCCTCACTGCTCAGGAATCTCCTCTCTGCTGCTCCCTTACTTGCCTCCCAAAACTGCCCTTTCCCACCCTCAGACCAACACCTCCTCCACCAGCAGCAGCGCAGAGCTCATGTTAGTGAGCCCAGTTGAGCTTATTAGGGATTTGCTCAGTGCTTTGCCCATACCGCTGGCACACCTTGCCAGCCTCCAACATCCTCTGAGAAAATTCAAGAATCATCCTGCCAAGAGGGATGGGGTTGGTCAGCCAGGACAGCTGTCCTGTGGGGCCACCCCACTCCTCTGGCCACCCAGCAGGCTCACACAGCCCATCAGCCTGCATGCTGTGCCTGCACTGTACACGTCGCTAGCAGATCACCAAAGCTAACAAGTTCTGTTTGCTTTTTGCTCCCAGGTGACATGCCATGATTGCTAGTGCTGGGCAGGTGGGAGAAAATACGTGAGGAGAGAGGAGGACGACCAGTACTGATATAAGCCCTCCCACAGTGATGGAAGGGGAATGGCTAAGGCACTCAAGGCTCAGGTGAAAATCAAATGGGTTGGTGCCAAAGCTTCCCCCCATGCCTATGCTCTTTCCAGCAGGGCCACAGGGATGGTGTGGAGGTCCCACCCTACTCCCCAGCAGCTTTGCCTTAGAAATACTAATAGGATCAGTGCTGGGAATGAGATTAGAAAACTGAATTTGAACATTTTGTTTCAACTAAATGGATTAACTTGTGGGTTTGGTACAGCCAAACATCCACATTCACCCTCAGGAGCATAACCATGAAGTCATTGTTCAGAAATGCTCCTTCCCACTTCTTAAAGCTACTTAGTTTTCACAGTTTTAATAAGATGTTGAGCTAAACATTGTCATTAAAATTCTTTAAAGGGCTTTATTCTCTCCTGAACTATGAGGGGGATAAAGGATTTTGTAAGGTCTATAGTTAAATCAGAGGTGTTTGTGTCTTGGCTGACCTTACTCTTAACAAATATTCATTTAGCGTTAACACAGCTGGCAACTCTTTTGGTGCAAGGCACCCAATTGTCCCACTTTTTCTAGGTCTGTTTCCTTTGTGTAACTTGTCAGTGCTCAGAAGAGTTAACTACAACTAGACTAAAACTGGTTTAGACTATGGCTTCATTTTATGCCTGAGGTGATCAAATGGCCAGATGTTGCCAGTGGGGAGGTTCAGCTCCAGACCTGGATGCAGGTGCTCCTACTGCCTTGCAGGCACTGGTGCTTCCCTGCTCCTGCAAGGAAATGCAGGTCTGCAAGCTGGGCAAACTGGAAACAAATAGCTCTTCATAGGGTCCCTCAGCTAGGTTGCCCCTGCCCTGGAGGTGCAAACAGAAGACAACACCTAGGTAGGGACAGGACCATGGTTGTTGTGGCAGAGCTGAAGCAGAAGCACACCCCACATGCTCATGGTTTGACATTATGGCTGTGCAGCAGCAGCTAGTGGTGAAATGCTGCTGAAAGGGTACAGTCCTGCCTCCCATTCTCTGGTGTCACATCTAGCAATTGCAGAGCCACAGGATGAGCTGGCTTGGCAGGCTATGCCAGTGCTTGGGAAGACAAGCTTGTTCTCCGAGGTGTGGCAGAGCTGCTGAGTCACAGCAGCCCCTAGCAAATGCTCCCCCTGACACCTGTGCAGTGGGGTCCACCAGTCCCCACCAGCTTCAGAAGGTGGTACCAGCTACAGCTGAGGGGTTAATGGTGTACAGTGAGGAAACATGCTCAGCATTGGTTGATGGCTGACGGTAACTCAGCAGGCTGATTATTTTTTTTATTTCCATACCACTTTATGTTGAGGAAGTGTTTGACTTGAACGATTAGAGGAATCCATCAAAAGTGGAAGTGCCCCAGGCAGCAGCCATCACAAAGTTAAGATACGGACATTTGCAATGCTAGCAACAACCCATTTAGTAAAACACTATCAAGCTTCAGGTCACAGACCATGCCTGTAAGTTCTCAGAGTTTCCCTTACAGCATTTAAATACTACGCCACCCAAAGCAGGCTAGGTCTTTTTTCTGATTTGCCTGTAATCACAGGTATAGGAATGGTGTGGAGGTCTTCAGATTTGCACACAAGTCCCAGGGATAAAGGACTTTCAGTATTTTGCCTCTGGTTCAGCTTACTGTGTGACATGAGGCAAGACATAACCTCCTCATTTCCCCTAACTGTTCAGTAGCACTTTGAGATCCTCCTTGTAGACACGAAGTGTTTCTACCTTGAGGTAGTAGCACCCTAGCATTACCAACTTATATCGTAATGGTAGTATCACCTGGACAGTTGTAATTGTAAAAAATAATTACACAAAATCAAGACTTAGAAATATATTGGCAGGAACCCTATAAGACAAAACCAGGGTCTGTGATATCCCAAACCTTTCCAGAACTGAGATGGCAGTGAAAAAGCCCCTAAAAAATCAGATGTGTGCCAGTGCAAACACCATCCTGCCCCTTCTGAGTTGAGATCCATCCCTTACATCCAAGGCACATCTGCTCAGGATATAGAATGTGTCAACAGCAGCACATTTTAACACTACTTTGTTGTGAAGACAAGCTTTATGCTTACAGAAACTATACGAGGTAGTTAACTGTTTTACTGCAGTAGCTGTTCTACACTCAAACTATTAATCCCCGCTGCAGACACCGCCTCTGGTGCTTGCTAAAGGTTATAATCTTATCATCTTTTTAACAACCTAGTTGCTTGTCCTGAGAATGCCATTTAACATTGTACTCTCATTTACCCATTATTTAAACCCATAGACCATTCCTTCCTATTATCTCCCTGCTCACAATTTCCAGTGCAATGTCTTTCCTACAGACTGCCATTGACAACTGACAATACAACTGGAACTTCCTCTACACACTTTATATTGCGAAATCTCCATTTGCTGTAGTCAGTGCAGGTACTCACTGCTAGAACATGCAAGTGGCATGACATAAACAAAAAAAACAAAAAACAGACATAGTGAAAGAAAAGAAAAAGGAGACAGCTAAAATAAATGTGCAACAAATACATTCTAGAGAGCTTTCTGGACTGAGCACCAGCTGAAATAATGAAAAAAAGAAACAATGTCCCATTTCATGTTGATTGTTTTGAGGATAAACATTTTTTGTACATTTTACTAAATAAATCTGCTTGCATGAAAAAGAAAACAAAACCAGGCTCTACACTCAGGGATCTAACTGCGCAACTCTGTAGATCAGCAAATGCATTTCATGCTGCTGTGTTTTTACCATGTGTTTGCAACACATTGAGTTCACATGCATCCAAAGTTGCTGCAGCTCTACTAACTAACTTATTCAGGCAGAATAAGATGATCATGTGTTTGAGCTGGCAGTCAACAATCTCCTTCTAATGGAAGCAACCCACTGGGTCCATGGCTTGGGGAGGGCTTCTGTTCACAGAGGTTTTGTGAAATAAGGATGTGCCATCTTCTGCTGAAGGGTAACGTAAGCAAGGATGGTAGGGTAAAGCATGCTGTGACTCAGTCTTTGGGAGTACAGTAATGCCTACAGAAAGCTCAGGGGCCAAAGCCTGATCAACTGGTAGGAAAGACGTAGGAACAAAAAGAAAGCTGACACTGTGTCCAGCCTTTTATGCAATGGACATTATGAAACCAGCACCTGAGCAGCTGGCAGGAGTTTCTGCTGTGTGAGTGCCTGGACAAAGCACAAAGGCCAGGACATGTTAGCCTGTTTGCAACTATTATAAATCTGATGGCTACCTTTTCTTCAGAAGCAAGCACCTTAACCTATCCTTCTGTATTTAAAGTGATACAAAACAGAGGAACTATATCCTATATCCTACTTTAAAGTTCCTGAACACAACACCAGTATGAAGTGGAAGATGCGGACTCCCTCTGATCAGCAGGCAAAATTCAGTCCTTACTCTGAAAAGGAGGGTGTGCACAGAAGGATAAACACACATCTTTACCTATTACATCTTCCCTTTGTCCACAAAACAAATTGAAGATGTTTTATGCAGAGACAGGCTCCCATTAAGACCCTACTCTTGTAGCCCAAGATTTGAGCCCATTTCTAGCTTGACTCACTGTTTCTCTCCTGAAAGAGACACTGCTTTCTGCAGCAGCACTCTCAATGTTTATGTCTCTTTGTAATACCAATAATTTTGTTTTAATGGCAGCGGATCTGCTGAGTTGGTCATTGATTTGCAGTAAGATGTAAATACAGCTTCACTGAGTTTAACTGTGTATGTCAGATGAGCATGTAAAAGATGTGAAGATACATTATTCAGAGTGGAGTTGCTTTATCCTGGACTGCTGGTTCATAATGAAGTCAAAGCAATATATTGTTTTCATGTACCTTCCTTTGGTACATGAAATAAACACAGCAATCTGTGCTACACTTCAGTTTTCATGTGCTCTACATGAGGTGCCTGCAAGAACTACTCTGTCACTAAACTATCTTTTCAGCTCTGTTGTTTCTTCCCCCATTGTAAATAAATACATAAGTCCTTGCCTTAACCATAACATATCTGTTTCTCTTCTTAAACATATTATGACCAGTAACTATCAGAACGAATATATGTAAATATAAAAAAAAATCACCTCATGCATGATTCACACTTAGTCATTGTAAAGCAGAGCTCTCTGCTGCCATTCACAGAAAGGACATACTACCCTTATAATGGTCAAGGCAAATGCTAACATGATGGAAAATTAGCTCTGGTGAGCCTGGACTGCACCATACACTCTTCAGCTACTTGCTTACACACATTGATGAAGAGCCACTAATGCCATGCTGTCGTGGTGCCATACTGCCCTGATGGAGCAAGCCTCGGAGAAAGTGAGTGTTTTACAAGTCTATTATGTCAATTGATAAGGAGAACAACAGACTTCCCTGGCTCTGTTACTATATTGGGAAGAGACGTCAAGAAGACATGAGGTGCGAGAGCTGGGGCTTGCAGACAGGCTGTCTCCCTTTGCTCTAGGAGGTGACTCCCCCCTGTGCATGGCGGCTCCTCCCTGCACCTTTATTCACAGATAAGCAGACATTTTATTGCCAACCCTAAACTTCAAAAAAACCCAAAACAAACACACAAAATGTAAAGGGCAGAAGTGCCATGTTGGGTCAGGGATGGTGGCTCGGGCTCAGCAGAGCCTCCTTCAGCTGTACCTTCCCTTCCAGGAAAATCCAGGTCAGTCCAGGGAGGGGGGACCAAAGTTGCAGGTGGTGACCAGGCCAGTACTGCTGCCCCAGGATGCAACCAGACATTTTTGACACCCCCTACCTTGCTGGTGCCACCTCCAATCAGCAGTCCCTCCCAGCTCTTCAAGAGCCACATGCAGCGGAAACCAGTCAAAACCAGTCAAAAACACACTGAAAGCAGACATAAACCCATCAAACCCAGGCAAAAGCCCAGCAAAATCAGACAAAACCTGTTGAAACCAGAAAAGGCGGTTATCTAATGGCGGCTCTGCTGCCCACAGGCAAAGTGCTGTTGACCACAGCCAGGTGGTCTCCTCCAGGGACATCATCCTGCCAGTGGCATTTTGAAACCTGGAGGGCTGCCCTGAGGGGTGACAGGGCAGCAGCCAGAGGCAACACCGCCATTTTGGACAACGGCTTTGTGAGGGAAGGCCACAGGCACCCTGGCTGGGCAGAATGCGTTCGTGACTCTAAGACACAGGGTGTGAAACACACCACATCATAGGTGGTTTTTTTGCCAGTCGTGGGGCACAGGAGGCCACCTGTTCAGCTATTTGTCACCCAAGCTTTCAAGCGAAGGTCCTTGCCAGCAGGGTTTGGCCAAGCGGGGTTGCGAAGCTGCCGCTTCAGCCAGCAGGACCGCAGGCAACACGCAGGGAGGGTTGCCAGGGCTGGCGTGCAGCGTGTCCCCTGCTTTTCACACACGTTTATTCTGGTGCGCTTTGCTTAACGCACACTGCCAGCTCTCAGGCGGAGCTGGAGGTCCCACGGGCGCCCGAATGGAGGCTCAGAGAAAGGCAAGCCCGGCTTGTGGAGAACGCGCGCACCGCTCCTCCCGCTCCCACGCGCCGAGCGGGCGCCCTCCCATTCGAGCTAATTCCCCTCCTCGCGAGGGCGCGCGGGCGGGCCTGCCCCGCCCCCGCCGGCTGCCACATCGTACCACCTCCGCGCGCGCCACCGACTTGTTGTCAGGCAGTTTGGGGCGCGGCTCCGCGCTTCGGCCAATGGCGAGGCGCAGGGGGTAAGGCTACGGGGAGAGTACCACCACAGGCACCCACCCCTCCCGCCGCGGCTTCCTGCCGGGCCTCAGCGCCTTAGCTCTGGATTGGGCGGAAAGGGTTTATTTTTAAAAGGAACTTGCTCTTTCTATTGGGCGAGGGAAACGCCTGTCACGGTGACGTTTCCTTGTTGCTAACTCGGGAAGGTGGGGAGCGAGATGCACCCGCCCCATGCGTTGACTGGCCAACAGGAAGCCTAGAGCCCGCCCCCACCCTGTTAGACCCTGTTGCAGTCGCGTAGTTGGGTGACCGACACCCGTCAGAGTACCAGTGGGAGGCCGAGCTCGGCACACAGCCCAATAGAAAGGTGCGTGCGGCGGAGGAGGGTGGTGCCGGGGCGGTATGATTGGCAGGCGGGGCGCAGGCAGAGGAGGGCTCGCAGGAGCTGATATGTCCGCCATCTTGGAGTGTCGGTGATGGTGGCAAGCGGTGGCTTTCCCGCCTGAGCGGAGGCAGTCTGGGGCCTGTGGCGGGGGGACGCATTTGCTGAGGTATGGGCGGGATAGCGGTGAGCTTTCCCTGCCACCGCTTCGAGCGGACTGGCGGCTCCGGTGGCAGCTCTTCTGCGGCGGAGGGTGCCTGGTGCTTGCTCGCCTCCGCGCGGGAGGCTCCGTACGCTCCTCAGGCGCCGCCGCGCCGGGGCCTGGCGGGGCTGCTGGGGCCTGTCGTGTGCGGTGCCCTCTGGCACACGCACCACTGAGCCCGGGGCGCTCGGGACAGACGCGGCGGGCCATGGTGTGGCTGTGGAGTGCCGCGGACCAGGGCGCGGCAGGGAAGGCCCGAGCCGTGCTGGAGGGAGCCCTGCCCGCCTGTGGCCGTGACGTTGGGTCCTTCGGCAGCTGCCCTGAAGTTTCTTCCTGGCATCCGTGGCGCTTCGTCCCGGGTGGGGAGCCGGCCGGCAGCCGCGGAGGGGCGGGGACCCTGCGGCCGTTCCGCGGCAGCTTTTGGGCGCGGAGTGTTGGCGGCCTGGTGTGGTGCGGAGCGGGTCGGGTCGTGGCGCGGTTGGGATGGTGGGCGGCGCATTGTTCCCCGGTAGACCGGAGGAGCTCTAAACTGGGTGAATTGTTTTGTCGAAATGGGGGAAGGTGCCTGCACTACTCCCTCCCCCGGCAGTCACTTACGCTGTTGCTGTAACTTACAGAACTTTATTGTGGCTTCACTGTTCTCTCTCGGATAATAAAACAGATAAGCCTTGCTGATAGCTAATTTTGCATTTACTTTCCTTCTTTGAAATCAGTGCCTCAGTAGTCCAGTGAGGACGCTGCCTTTTTTGTTGTTGGGTTGTTTGTGCGGGGGTTTTTTGTTTGTTTTCGTTTGTTTGTTTTTTTTTTTAACAAGGCAGCTTTTTTCAATTAGAATTTTTTAAGAGCATAGCAGTGTTTGGGTAAGCTTTAACTGCTGTTAAAAACTTTTGGCAAAATCTGACTTTGAACCTGCCAGTTCTTTTGGTTTTGTTTTGCTTTAGTCGCTGAGAACTTCTCAAAATGTAAGAGGGAATTACTGTTATAGTCTTGTGTCTTGTATGACATAAATACAATTGGGGCTAAGTATCACTTCTGTCAGGGTAAATGTTACTTAAGTTAGAACAGTAGGATACTTTGAATAGGTGTGTTGCTATTTTAAAAAAGTGTTCTGAGTGGAAGTGTACAGAAAACTTACGAGTGAGTGGGTAGCTTTAGGAAGTGTTCCTTGTGAGATGTTCACAACTTAAAAATGAAAGGTTGTATTACTGCTAGTGATATTACTTAGGTTTAAAATCTCCTTCAGTGGAAGGAGTCTAAATACACTCTAACAGTGCGGTGTGTGTTTGGTTTGGTTTTGGTTTGGGTTTTTTGTTGTTGTGTTTTTTTTTTTAATTGGTGACTATTAAGGTGGTTTAAAATTTGCAGGTAGTATATAAAGTAGCTGGTGAACTGCACAAATACATGTATGCTATTTTTTTTTTTTCTGGAGTGCTGAAAGATGGGAAGTCTCCCTGTTTCAGTGTTCCAAATAGATTACTGCAGTTATTTGAACTGCAATGTGTATTTTCAGTACAACATACATTTTAGTAAGAGTCTGTGATTACTTAGCTCTGTGTTATTTATTTATGTTTTCAGTAGTGAGGCATGGACTAACTGTAGCTTGCAAGAATCTTTATTATACAAATATAAAAGAACACTACAGAATTATCTTTCAATATGTAACTTGTTAATGAGACTTCTTGCAAATGTGGTATCCAGTCTGCATGTTTGTTTCATGACAGTTTGTAGTTCTAAGTACTTGCCTCAGTTGACTTAAGTGATTTGTTTCCTCAGTCTCTGATATTGCTTGAACACTTGCTTTCTGTGTGAAACGCAGAATGCGTATGCAGTATTGAATCCTGCGCTTTCTGAGTTACTAAAGGAATTTGTCTTCTGTTGCTACTAGGAGATTTTATTTTGTCCAGAAGAACTGCTGAAGAGGTCTGTTTACAATGAATTTAAGGAAAACACTGAGTTAAAGTGAAAGCTGTAGTTTATAAATTCAGGAAAAGCGGCCTGTTTAACAGTAATGTGTTTAAGTAGGGTAGGTAGTGCGTTATAGCTTCTTTGCAAGCAAGTTAGATTGACATGTAAACTAATGTGACTGTAATACCTTTGGATTCTTTTAAATATAAATCAACTACCCATTATTATTCCCTTATGGAATTAAAGATACTAAATAGTTTGTGTGTCTCTTCACAGTACTGCCTGCAAACTGTTTACTTCTGTTGACTTGCTAAAGTAAGAAAATGTGACTGTTTCCTTCAGAACCCTTCTCTCTTGCACTTAACAGAAGTGATGCTATAGCCTGTATACCGAGCAGAGAATCAGATGATGTTCTAAGAGTGAAATCCAACTGAATTAATAGAATGGAATCTGAATTTAGCAGTATTAAAGCAGAAAATTATGTATATAGTTTTATTATTAACAGGTAGTTAGAGAGTGGACTCTCTTGTTATGTGTCAACAGTTTTGCTTCTCTACTCAGGCTGAGCTTGAAATCCATCTACTATGAAAACGCTAAAGAGCTGACTCCAAAACAACTAGTATGGGATTGAAACAGCCAGAAGGGAGAAATGCTTTGACCAACTGTCTGGTCCACTGTTCTTTCTCTCCATTGATGTCCTTTTTTTGTCCAAGTGCTTAAAAAGCCTTGAAGTACTTACTTAACTCTGCAGTTAGTTAAGATGACTCTATATCAGTATATTGGAATAAGACATTTTCTAGCTTTAGTGTTCCAGTGTACTATACAACATCTTCGTAGGTAGGAGGCTTGCATGTTCACTTCTTTTATATAACTGGGTTAATTTATGGCCTTTGGGGTTATGATGGAAACCCTGGCTTTTCTGCTTGGGCAAAAGAGGTGCTAGTATGAGCATAGTGATCTGTTTCTGTAGTAAGGTAGGCTGTCTTAAGCATATTGCCTGCCATCTAGATTTGGCTCTTCTAGTAGCACCTTCATCTGTGACCCTTAAGATTGCAGTGTACTCTGTTATTTCATATGCCAGGTTTAGGAATAGTATGTTATCTCAAAGTAGACACCACATCCAAATTCTAGAAGACCAGATGTCTGATTGGATTATCCTGAGAGCAAGATGTGGAGCCATTGTTTTTGGCAAAACTTTCCACAATAATAAAACAAGTAGGGATAAATGAGAAATAATATCTTGCTTGTCTCATCTTATTTTGTCAAGTTGGAGGAAGAGAGCAAAGAACTTGGGAAACTATTTAGTGATCACGTTTGATCCTGATATTTTTGGGGTGGGAGGCAAGCCTGAAAGATCAATCAGAAAATATGTAGAGAATATGAACATAATGTTGAAAGCTTTGCATAGCGTGTTTAATTGTTTTTGTGATGTGTCAGGGTGCCAGCATCTGTTTTAGAAACCATATGCTGCTAAGCAACTGAAGTAAAATGTTTTTCTACTCTTGGATGTTATATAGAGCTCTATAGCTAGCTTGGGACGTTTCTCAGGAAATGGGTAGACTGAATTGATAGGATCAGGAAGACATTTGGTATAAGCTGTTAACAGCTTGCTTGTTTATGGAATAGTTCACACAATATTGGGAAAAAATCTGTTACTGTAAAATACAAGATTCTTCATGACCTTTGTTTATTTAATAACTTCCATAAAGTGCCAAGAAGCATGTTTGAAGTGGTATATGTGATTTGGAGTGGGTGAAAAGGTTCCTGACTAACCCTTTGACTGTTCTTTTCTTGCTGTTACTTTGTATAGTCATCCCCTAAACCTGTTACATGGATGTATCTTTTCCTCTTCCATGGGACTTGAAAACTTGAAATGCTCAGTGACAGAAACTATGCAATGGGTTGTGTGCCAGCAGTGGAAAAGAATACCAAAAGGACCTCAGCATACAACTGCATGGAACTGTGAAGCTGTAATACACTCTGCTGGAGTGGTGGTATATATTATTGTTAGGCATGTTGTCAAAATGGCTACGAGCACCTATGAAGTTGGTAGTGAGGATTTGCTTGAAGATGTGAAGGGAGGCAGAACTGAGTAAAAAACGTGCACGTACGCGCAAGCAGAAACTGCCTCATAGTGAGATTTAAGGCTTAGTTAGTTTTCTTGGAGGAAGTTTTGAGATCATTCCTATTTCATCTTGAATGAGATTATTCCAAGCATTTTTACACAGTCTAAGTTGTACATCTGCAAGGAGATGGAGTATGTGGCCTGGTGGTCTCCATCTTGTGTCCACTGGGTCTTCTGGAAAATGAGCACTGAAAGATGATAGTCCAGCTCTTGTCAGTTGTGCCAAAAGATACTTTTAAACATGAAGAAAACTCTAAAGCCTTTTTATGATGACCAAGCAGGTCCTGGGTGAGGCTTGTGAAAGGACCATGTGATTTCCAGTTTTGTAACAAAACATGGTTGGGATTGAGGATGGAAACTTCCAGGTTTGGTTTTTTTTTTAGTAAAAACTAGTGACTTGTTTCTGAGCTTAGCATTTTCTAGAATATAGCAATTCCAGTACTAAAAGCTCATTGTTACTATGTATCAAGTGAATCCTAGGCCTTTTTTATCCCTGCTACCCAGTGGCACAGTCCCCACCTTCAATGACCGTAGGGAGAATTTTTAACTGTATCCAAGTATATAAAGTAAAATTCTGTTGTGCAAATTTGACTTCTACTAGAGGTTTTTGGAGTGAATCTCATTATTTCCCAAACTAGTAGTAGAGAGAAAGAAGCTTTCCGTAAATGTACGTTACGCTCCTTTAGAAGAGTGAAGCGTAAGACCCTGGTCCCCAGTTCGGTGATGCACATTTCTCATTTGTAGTAGTGCCCTAATTGATAGATTAATCAAAAGGAGGTTAATAAGATTTCAAGTAGTGCTTTATACAGTGGCTGTAAGCAATGCTAGTACAGATGTAATTACATTTTTTTTTTTCATTGTACTGTAACTGGTTAGAGCAGAAAACAAGGGAGTAATAGACATTTCTAAAGGCTTGGCTTGCTACAAATTGGTATTACTTCAATGCTGCTTGCATTGTGAAAGAAGTATCACCTGCTACCTCCACAGGGTGGAATTTTGCATCTTTGTACGAGAATGGTTATACAATCAGTGTTTCTCATATAGAAACTGTGAAAATACAATGCTCTTTGCTTTTATTTTGTGTAAGTATAGTGGAAACCAAGTCTTGTGGGTTGTTTTTGGTGGTGGGATTTTTTTTTTTTCTTACTGAGAGTTACAGTAAGGCAAAAATCATAGGTAAGATGTTGGTGAAAAAACTCTTCTTTCCGTGAAACGCGCTGTAACCTTACCTTTAAAGTAGACGTAGGGCTCTCTTCATATTCTGTTCTTACTTTCCATGTACTGCTTTGCCCAGTCTCCAATCTAAAGAGCTCAGCTCGAAACTTTAGGACTGATTTGAATTACAGTAATTCACATTATTTCTTCTGTTACTGCCTTGACGGAGTTGCCAGATATCCAAGTATCTTCGGAAGCTAACTCTTCTAGAAAATGTTAAGTAGTGGATTACATTTGTTTGAGAAGTTTAGATGCTGTCACCAAACATCTTGGAAAAGGATGGAAAGTATAGAGACTGCTAAAACAAAGCTGTAGTGGTGGCAGGAACAGACCCACTTCTGGGTAGGTGGCTTTCCTGCTGATGTTGTAAATGGCTTGCATCTACAGGAAACCAACTTCCATTTTGTGTTGATATTGTTCGGCATGCATTCCAGATGGAATGTCCATTGGAAAATTGCAACAGCATAGGGGTTATATTGCCATCTTCCATGTTTGTATTTCAGCATTCTTTTTGGCTGTTATGAAGGAGGAGTTTGTCACTGCTCATGGCAATTCTGAGGGCTAATAGCATTTTGGTAAGTATTTTTTCCTTCCTGTGAGTGACAGCTGTAGAAGTTAAACTGAACTATCTATGAAGTAGTCAGTTCTTCCTTTTGGCTGTGACAAGCATTCATCAAAGAATCCTTCTATGTTTGTACTTGATGCTGATGATGTAGCTTTGTTATAGCTTCAAGCCACATTTAATGGCAAAAAGATGTACGTTGAATGTTGTATTTAGATGAAATTTGATAAAGGAGGTGGTAAAGATAACGTTAGTGAGAGGTCTGCATTTCTTAATGGGTAACAAAAACTAAATGCATCTTTCCATTTGCCTTTACTGTAGTGATTAGTGTGCTCTTTTCTTTTTAACAAGTGGTGCTTCAAAGAAGGGAAATGGAGGAAGGTTTAAAGGCAATGCAGATAGAAATCCAGTAGTTGATGAAAGACGGTGTAAGACCACTGTTTTACTGTTAAGTGGATTTTTGTAAAGAAAAAAGTTATCTCAGTTTTTTTTTATTATAGGAAAAACTGCAAGCAACAGTCAGTAAATCCATCCCCCCCAAAACTAAAAGCAAACTGGCAGTTGAAAATAAAGAAAGGAAAATTGGAGAGGGAAAGAGATGAAGTTGTCTTTTTTTTTTTCTTCTTTTTAATTGCAGCTAAACCACCTAGAAAGTTTTGTTTCTAGACTTTCAAACATTTCAAGCTAAGTTAATTTCTGTGCCACTTGCCACAGTAGTGAGTTGACTTTATGGAGTGGTAATAAGACTTACTTGACAAAATCTGTGTGGAACCCTACTTAAAAGGATAGAAGACTTAAGTTCAGGTCTTAAGTAAATTGACCTCTTAAGTTTCTGTGCAGCAGGGTATTGCTTTTTAGGGCTGTATCATGTAATGCTGTTACAAATACCTTCTTAAGTTCTGAGCTAGCATTTTAAATGGATTGCGTTCTTTGAAACTTTATTCTTCAAATCCCTTGAGTAGACATAGGGCACAGAAGTATCAATGTAGTTTTCGGTAACTATTTGTCTTGCATTTGGATTAATTATAATGTTATTTTACTAATTCTTGGTTAGTAAAGTAACACTTTTTGGTGAGAGTTGAGACCTCTTCTTGCAGTGGGAGAAAACTGTTGACAGATACATTGGTAGCTAGAGAAGGGACTTGTAGGAAGGAATGGATGCTAGAAGTATTTTGATGAATTACTGTGTAGCCCTGTATTGAAAGGGCATGAAGAAAATGAGGAAACATAGCTAGTTGAAATAGGGGTCATTCCAAAACAACATTGTATCCCTGAACTATGGCATGTTGCTTGAATGGCTTTTTTAAACTCTATTTGCACATATATATTAGTGCACTTATGATACTGCACAGATGGTGATCGCTTTATTAAAGTAATCTCCCTTTGAAAACAGCTTTCTTAAGAAATGCTACTAAATCTGAGGTAGACTTGCCCTGTAGTTTGCCACTTGCAACTATGATAGAGTTTTGAAAGACACTGTAACAAATGCACTCTTCTGGTGCTTCAGAGAGAAGTAGAGCTTTAAAAAGATTATTTTGAAGATTACAGAGAAAACAGATGGGTTTGGCATTTCCATATGAAACTGGCTTTTTCTTCCTAAGTAGGGTGCATGTTGCAGTTGGAAGAAGGTGACTTATTCTGTTAGGCAGTCTTGATTTTTCTAGTATTGTCCATCAAAATAGAAAAGTTCCATGGGGAAGGCATAACTTCTGTTCAGTGGAGGCACCAGAGGCATCTGTGCCTGAAAAATGTAGTGTATTTGCCATGTGCATGGTTTGTAAAAGCACAGCATGGCAAAACTTGGATTACTGGAGTGATTTGCTCGAAAATATAAATTGCCTGGGGGGTGGGGGAAGGAGAAAGAAAGATGATATTAATTTAATAGCCACTTCAAACTCTTAAGTGCAAAATGCCTTCTCAGTGATCTTTCATTATTTTTCTGGGTTTCTAATGTAACTTCTAGAACTTATTTTTGCATATAGCCAAATAAAAAAGATAGTCATTCATTAAACTTATGTAGGCAAGACTTGGTGAAATGTTCTCATTCAAAGCCGTTTTTTCTTAATTTTGTGAGCTGAGTCTCTCAGAAAAGTGAAGCTAGTCATGCCTCTATGTGTAGTTTCACTATGTAGTGCTAAGTACTCATTGTTTAAATAACATGAGACAGGGGGCTTTCTAGCACTTTATATTATGAAAAATGGTGGTAAAATGCTTGTGGAGGATATCGAATCTCTATTCAGTTGTCTTAATCTTTGAGTGATAAAGTAACCCAACTGTTTGGCATTCAGTACTTAATTGACATTCTGTATGTATTAAAATATTTTTTTTTCCAGCTGCTTAACTTCATGCACAGGATATCTGCAGAGATGGGGAAACAGTTGTATAGACTATTTTCCTGAATATATGGAGTATGTTCTGTGAAGGAAAGGAGAGCGTTCTTACTTTGTTAAAGGCTCAACTAAAGCCATAACATTGGCACTAAACTAGGGAAGATTCCAGATGGCACTAAAGCATTTGTCTAAATGCCGATAGCAACATTTAGGTAAGCAAGGATGGTAAAGTAGCATCACTTCCCTTGTATCCAGGTGCTGCTGCTGTATTTTATTTCTCTTACTTGACAGATAGGTACATTGGAATAACTTTTCTACTTTTGTCCTAGGGGTTGTATTGATAAACAGGAAAATTTAGGGATTGTAGAAATAAATACAGATGGGGCTTAAGCTTTTTGGTAAGTGAAGTCAAATTAGTAATTTTCCCCAAGAGGAAATCAAAATCAAATATTTATTTTAACCTGCTTGAATTAAAGATTAAAAGAGGAAATATCTTTAATTTTTCTTTTCATGCTATTTGACCTGCACAATTTTTGAAGAGTGTTAGGGACTCCAACTTTCAGTTTGAAAAGCAAAACATGTTTGTTTGTGATACTGTCATGTTAGGGGAGTATTAGCCTGTGTATGCATGCAGGATGGGTTGATAAGTTCTGTCAGTTTTACAGGATTGGGTAGCACAGAAATCATAGGTAAGACATTTAGTGGCCAAGTTCTTGATATCCTAATTAAAAGAACAGTCCCACCTGACATCTTGAAAATGTGCAGCTGTCAAAACTTATTTTAATAGTTCTGTAAACTTTAGTATGAAGAAAAGCAGAAAGATAATCTTGCACACAGCCTTTAACTAGTGCAATTTAGGTAACCTGCAATGAAAGTTCAGGTTACCTGAACAGCAGATCCAATGAACCTTTAATGAAAGTGAAGAGTCAAGCAAGAACTGACAAACAGCTTTGGATTTAATTTTGAAGTTGCTGTCTTAATGCAAGAGTCCACTCTAATTCTGGCAGCAGCAATAGCTGACGAGAGCTTTAGGAGCCAAACATTGATAGGCTCCTAGAGGCTGCTGACTTCCACTTCTGAACTGCAAAGGGTCTTAAGTACCGTTTTTAACAAGACTAAGATTTTGTATAAAAAAGAAAGCTCATAATAGACTTGAATGCACTCTATACAGAAAGAACACTCTGGTGTCCTGGTTAGATGTTGCTGAAGTAAGCAGCTTTCTTCTACCTTCATGTATTTTCATGCGCCTCAAAATTTGATTTGCGTCCAACTTTCAAGGTCTAATAAATGATGTGAAAAGGAGGATGAACTTGTTTGTCTGAAGAGTTAAATGTTGTTCAGAGAATGGGTGTGTTTACATGATACACTATAGTACCTTGCTAGAAATGTCCAAGCCAGTTATGCATATGTTTTTGTTTAGTGTGCCATGCCGAGTAGTGATTTGGGTTCAAAAACTGTGTGGCCGGTTAGCATGCTGTTGTACTCAGGCTTATTAAGAGAAGTGAGAGACAGGGCTAAGTAGCTTTGATGTGGCAACGTGTCTGACGCAGCTGTATTGCCTTCTAGTAGCACTGCTTCTGGTACTGCATTAGGGGACTCTTTATCATACTATTGCCAAGTACTGGTAAGCATGTTCAAACAGTAGTCTTCTCATCTCTGGCCTGCTCTTTTTCAGAAGTGTTCCATCTGATTGGGGCGGAGTAGGGCTGATTGAGCAAAATGCTGAAAATGAAAGCTGTGGCTCAAGTCAGTGGCACAGCACCAGTGCAGCCATGGTAACTGTATCCCTGTGATCTGATGGTAGTGTCTTAGACTTGAAATAAAAAATCCAAACCCACACACTTTTTGAGTACTAACTGGAACAGAATAGAATAAATACTTAAGAGAAAGAAATCTCTGTTAAAATTCATACATCTAACCTTAAGGCTGTCTCTGTAAGTTATAATAGGTTTTCCTTAAATGTTCAAACAAAAAAGGAAAAGTGTACTGCTGAAGCAGTCAGTCAGCATTACCATTTTTTACATTTCCAGAGTAATAGTGCAGGAATTCAGGACTCATTTACACTTGCAGATTACCAGGTGATTGAGGCAATAGTAGAACTGATGCTGAATTGTCCACATTCAGCCTTGCATCTCTTGTTCTTATTTATTGTCAGATTCAGGAGAACTTTTACTCTGCAATTCTGCAGCAGGCCTTAGGTGATATAATTTGGGGCAAAGATGGAAGAGACAAATCCGGGTTCCCCCTTCCTTAATGGCGTGTTGCCTCTTCCTTGGCCATGCTGGCCCTGGTGACTGACAGACCCTTTGAGCTGTTTCAGCATGTGAACTTGGCAGAAAAACTCCTTCCCTTCTTCCTCCACCAACTGCGTTTGTCACCTCTTAAAGTACATTTTTCACTCGGAAATGACTTGGCAGAAGTTTGACCAGTGCTGGGGAGCCAACAGAGGGGACTGTACAGCAAGGGGTAGTGTGGAGCTTTTTTATGTAGCCAGTGTAGCCTCCTATAGCACCTCTGTTAGAGACTGGATGGAACTTCAATCCTAGTCCTCATTCTGAGTGTGTATGGTGACATTTCAGCATACAAATGTGCCCTCTAAACAAGGTGTAGGGAACTGATAGCCAAAGTATGCAAAGTCTAAGTCCTAGCATAAGTGAGCTATTTCTTATAGTGTTTAAATTTGCCTTGGTTATGATGCAGATTTTTTTATAAACTTCAGTAGTTAACAAATTAGAATTCTGGACTAGATCAGATGCAATGATTTCTCTGCCCTGCAGCTGTCTCCACCCTACCAAACTCATGGTGGTGGACAACATTTTAAGGCCAAGTTTCCTTTCTTTGACGGCCATCTCTTCAAGGGGTTGCTTAAATAAAAGTTTTTTGGGAAGTGATATTCCTGATTCACTTCTGTAGTAAGCCCTAAGACATGAGTGTTCTGAGGAGGACACATTATTATTTTTATTTTTCCCACCAGACACTTGGAGAGGTGTGGTAAGGAACAATGCTGAGTCTTAAATGATGATTTTGCAGTGCTCTGCCTTGAGCATTAACGTTAAAGAGTTTTGTATTGCTAGACTGTAACTTCACTGGGGGATCTTTCTGGGACAATAAGTCAGTGGAAAAAGGGAAAAAAACCTACTATTTTTTACTTAAGTGCAGTGTTGAATAAAAATACTTGCACTTGTTCTGAGTACAATATGGCCCAAAGAGGGAATAGAACTAAACCATGGAGTGGCCTATGCTTCCCATTATTTATTAATTGCAGTCCAGACACCTTTATTGTTCCTGAAGAGATGCTGATGTTCTACTAGTGTTTTTTTCAAACTGATTGCCCCCATGATGGGGCTGTGGGGGCTACAAAATGAAACTGGAATTTTTTTCTCTGAGGCGTTTTCCATCACAAAAAACCTAATCTTATATAGCACCTTTATTTCAGATATAGTAGGTTATATAAGTTACTGTTTTGACTGCATGAAAAGAATTACTGTAAGAGCAGCACTATTCAGTAGCTTGCAGTTCTTGCACTTTTTTTATCAGGATGCACAAATGTTGCATTGGTTTCTATAAGCAAAGAGACTTGTTTAGTTTCAGTGTTTGGGCCAGTACAGATGCATGGGAACAGTTTTAGAAGTAGATATGTCCCAGTCCATCCAGCATTAATTAAATTTATTTAGTCCTGTTTATGGCAACTGGTCACATAGTGGTTAACTTCTCTATCTAAAAAAGTGTAAATAAAGTTCATCAGGTAATACTTTGCAACAGGCTTTACCATGCTGTTGCACTTCACATGAAAATGGATGCTACCCTGGATAGTTGTGTGTTGCTTTATTTTTCAGGTATAACGGATAAACACGTGAGCATGTATATGTTCTAGTGGTGAGGAGTTTTCATAGTTTTATGTTTGAATGTATTATGTATACATGTCAATACTTCCATCCTGCCTTTGCATGTTATCTTCAGGTTTAAATTTTTGATACCTTTCATCATGGCCCCACTTCTCCCTGAAGTACCATATTAATATGGCTGAACTATTGCTAGATGTGAGCCATCCCTGGATGTAGAAAAGCCAGATTTAAATAGACTTGAATCTCATCCAAGCAGTTGATTCTTTTTCTTATTCTTTTAAGGAAAGAACTCCTGTGGTTTTTCTTTTTTTTTCCTTTATCCATACTGCAGTCCCTTGCAATACCTTATCTGGACTGCAGAGGGGAACAGTCTGAGCCAATAAACCATCTGTACCTCTTGAGTAGAAGTCATTCTTTACACCAAACTCTCTACTCTTGTAGATTCTGAGGTGGAAAAAGTCCTGATTGACCAGATCAGGCTTCTGGTGGAACACCCTTCCCAGGGCATGCTATAATGCTTGCACTGCTAGTATCTTGTTAATTTTGGTTACACTAGTGTGGGTTTTTTTTCCTGCATAGTCCTACTGTATTGAATTCAGAAGCTGACTGTTCTTGTGCTAAACAATGGTATTTAGACACTGAAGTTTTATTTTCAAACAGAAAGAAGAATAAAGAAATATCAAAAAGACATCCTTGTAAGGGGAGTAATAATAGTGGTTTTCATTTGGATAGTTTTACTGGCAATTGAAGTCTCTGTGAAAAATATCTTAAGAATTTGTAAACTCTTCTGAAAGTGCATTAAGCTAAGCAGGCTTCTTATTTTGCTCCCACACAACATAATTGAGGAAGTGATGTTCTCCCCATTCTTGGAGCTCTACTTGTGAACATAGGTGTGCATTTGAAATGCAGAAGTGATAACCGGAAACTTCAGTAAAGCAAATGAAGTCCAGTAAACTTATTTACTTTTTCTGCTCTAGTTAGTCACTTGGCTCACAAGGGTTTGGCAAATCTACTTGACATGTAGGCCTGAAGGTCTAAGCATGAAAAACACGTGACCTTTGAAAGTATTATGGTCAATGTATCCCATTGACCTTCAGCTCATGTGTATGTTGTTTGCTAAAATAGCCTTAGAGAAAGTTGTGTTTAGTATGTTGAAGCTTGGAGTCTTTGTGCTGTTGTGAATAAAATGCAAATGGTGGTGGCTTTTGATTCCAGAACTGTTGGAGATAACAAACAACATGGTATTTCAAGCCACAAAACTTACTAGCCCTGACAAGGCTAAGAACAAACACTTTTATTGGGTGATTGTTTAACTAGAATGCAACAGTTATCTTTTAGTTCAAGAGGAATTTATTTGTAGTATATATCTTTAGGTTGACAGAGGCTATCTATTAAATCATTTGCAAAGATCAAGAAACAGCTTTGAAGACACAGCTTCCTGTCTTTAACATGGAAGGTGTAAAGTTAAATCATTTTTCTCTTTGACAGAATACTTGAAATGTGTGGTTTGTTGTTTGTTTTTTGTTTTTTTTTGTAGCTGAGATGTACTTGTGACAAACTCTGATAGCAGAGCTTTTCAGCCAAATACTAGGTAGTCAACTGACATGAATTAATGAACATGTTACTATATTTGCTACCCTTCTTAGTTGCTAGTGCTTCTACTATTTTTTTCCCATGAACAATATTTCCCATGTTCCTAAAAGAAACAAAAGTCTTGTCTTGCTTGAAACCTGCGTTAAAAAGCAAAATCCAAAAGCCCTCTGTAACTGGCAGAAAGGGAAGGTGATTTAGAAATTCATCTTACAACTGCCAGAAACAGCTATATCGGAAAGAAGCATCAGTTGATAATATGCTTTTTCTTGCCTATTTGGTGTTGACCAAAGCATAGACAGGTAAGTGTCACTCTGAAGCCACTTATGGATATCTAATTAAGCTCTTTAGTGTTACTTTGCTTTACACTGAAAGAATTAAACTATCAAAAGCAGAGGTTGTCTTAATGATGAATTTTAGGTGACCGAATGCTGTCTTAAAACAGCTGGTTACTTTGTCAGTCTGTATGTGGACTATATTGATTTTTTCTAAGTTAAACAGATTTCAAATTGAAGCTGGCTGAATTGTTCATACAGACTCATGCCGAAATAACTGGCATTCTTAATGCTTGTATGTTTATTTCTGTGCAGGTTTGTGGATAAATCAGATGTTAATATAACAAGAGAATAGTTACAAGGACAGGAAAGGCTGTTGCAAAAAACTCTAGTAAGGGGTATTTCAGATCTAGATCTGAAGACATTATTTCATATGAAATTGCTAATAGTTTATGAAAAAAAGTCCGGATTTGTGTTAGATTCCACAGTCAAGTGCAGATTATAAAGGCAATTTTATTTCAATGAGGCAATTTCTTCCTTTGTCTCCCAAAAGTAAGGGGAGATATTTAATTAAAGTTGGTTTAAAAATAAGTCAGTCTTTCAGATGACAAGCTGCTTTTGAGTTTATTCTGAGTATGCTGCACTGAAGTGACACTTTTCTTCCTTGCAAGTTGTTTCCTTCTTCAGTTCATATGTTGTATTCCCTGCAAAGCAATGCTTAGTATTCATGCAGTTGTTGAGCTATTGAATAGAACCTGTTAACAGTATTAAATTATAAAATGTTTTTTTTTTGTCGTTGTAGGAAGAAATCTGCTCCATCTAATTCAGTCCTAATTCAGTCCTGCTAATCTGCTAATACTGTAGATTGAAAGATTTTTTTGCTGTTGCCAGGATACCCTGTAATGGGCAAGGAGCCTGAGAGAATACAAATCATTCTGGTTTTTTAACTTTTAAAAAACTTTTGTGTTTAACAGGTAAGAAACTATTAAACTTCACCTACAGCAGTAGATTTAGCTTCTGCGTCTATAAAGCCTTATCTTAAATTTTAAGTGGTTCCTGGATGCTTTAAGTTTTTCATGTCCCTAATGTCCACGGAGGGCTTATTTACCTGATTTCTGTAGGTTCACAGTTACCACCTTCTAAGCTGCTCTTCCTTCTGCAGTTCAGACTGTGGCCATTCCTTCCCTTTCCTTGCAGCTTTTTTCTGACTACTTCCTAGCTGGCTGTTTCTAACTTTGTCTTTTAACCCACCCTGCTGTTGCATGATCTTTTTTCTCCTCCCCACTTTGATCTTACAGTGAGAATCAAGGGTCATCTAGACACACTGCTGTGGTTATTCTATTTGTTTTACAGGGAACATGTTTTAAAGTGTATTGATTTTGTGCCAGGAGGTGTATCTGCTGCCCAGCCTCCAATTCTTTGGAAGAGTTTCAAAGCAAATGTGTTCATGAACTGACATATATTAGGTATGAATGATGTTTAGCACTATAGGTTATTATATTAGAGTATGGAAATACTGTCTTCTGCAATTGAATTTTTGGTACTAAACTGCATACTTCGGTATAAAATTGTCTTCTGGGTAGGTATGCGCTGTTTAGCTTGCTTTTTACAGTATTATGGAACCATCTGCTTTTCTCAGTACATAGATATCTTCATTTCCATTTTTGAAGATAGTTGGGAGAACTCAAAATGTGAAGAATCTAACTGAATTCTGTGACCAATGAGTATTTTAAATGTGTAAATGTTTGGCTGTTGAACTGGAGTTACTGGAAAATGATTCATCTTTTCTACTTGGACAGGGGAGATCGGTGTCTAATTTGTAGTTATTGCAGGTAATTAAGATCTACATTTATTAACACTTATTAACCCATGGTTTTGAGATAGATACAGTGTAGGAATTGAAAAGGATACACTTGTTGCTTGGTATAAAATTGCTCTTGTAACTCCATTGCAAACTAGATTTCAGCTGATTTTTGTACTTTTGCTGGACGGTTATGATCTCTTGAATTTTGAGGGATTGGTGTCTTTGAGTAAACATTAACTAGTTTGGACTTGTTTATGTACTTCAGCATGTCAAAGCAATTCATTATTGGGGCATTCAGTTATAATAGGGGTGTGTGTGTATATACACACGATGGATATATATTATGTAAAAAAATTGTAGTTCTGATCTAGATAGAAGTGCAGCGAGTGTGCATAAGTAAGGGAGGCTAGAGTGATAAGAGCGAAAGTGATTTCAGTTCTATCTCAATTCTTAACTGTTCTGCAACCATAGCAGGCTCTCTCTTCCCTTCACACATAGGGGAGTGAAAGTCCCTACTTATTAGATAATTTGCCTCCTCATTAGGAGGAGGAGGCAGCGGCAGCTATTGAAGAGGATGTTATGAAAATTACTGTGTATTCATACAGTTTTCTGACATGTTTCTCTCCCAGTCAAGAAAGGACTACCACATGGTGTCTTTTGCTGGTATGTAGTTACCCTCTGAAAGTATAGTAGTTAGCTGAGGAGTGTATGTGCTGTAAATGAGTATAATGGCTGGAAGGAGTTGTATCTGTCGTGCAAGCTTAAATTGTACAGTAGTCAATGAACATGCTGAAGTGTTCCTCTTGTATTCCCAAACATCGTTTGGTTACGCAGGAATTCTTGATGGTATTTGGAAGAAGGTACAGTGGTGGTTTATTTTTTGGTATGTAAGTAAAACTTTACCTGCAGATAGTTCAAAACACTGAAATGTCGCTAGCTTGCATACAAGGAATGCTCCCCCACAATTCCTGAATCTTACAACTTAATGAGGTAAGGTCTTACTAAGAGGATTATAGAACCATAGATGGTTTGATTTGGAAGGGACCTTTAAAGGTTATCTAGTCCAACCCCCCTGCAATAAGCAGGGACATCTTCAACTAAGTCAGGTTGCTCAGAGCCCTATCCAACCTGAGCTTGAATGTTGCTAGGGATGGGGCATGTACTACCTCTCTGGACAACCTCTTCCAGTGTTTCACCACCCTCATCGCAAAAAATGTCTTCCTTATATCTAGTCTGAATCTACCCTTCTTCAGTTTAAAACCGTTATCTCTTGTCCTGTCACTACAGGTCCTACTAAAAAGTCTGTCCCCATCTCTCTTATAAGCGCCCTTTAAGTATACTGAAAGGCTGCAAATAAGGTCTCCCCTGAGCCTTCTCTTCTCCAGGCTGAACAGCCCCACCTCTCTCAGCCTTTCCTTAGAGGAGAGGTGTTCCATCCCTCTGATCATTTTTGTGGCCCTCCTCTGGACCCACTCCACCAGGTCCATGTCTTCCATGTGCCTTAGCATAGCTTCTAGGAGGGTCTGTTTTAGGACCTTCTCAGGCACAGAGGTGAGGCTGACAGGTATCTTTCACTAGATCAGGTTGCTCAAAGCACCAGCCAACCTGACCTTTAACATTTCCAAGGATGGGGCATACACAGCTTCTCTGGGCAACCTGCTCCCATGTCTTACCACCCTCATGACCAGAGGCAGTTCTCTCAGCCTGTGCTTGTGTGCCATGTGCACCGGCCCCACACCATCTTGAAGGCCGGGGCTGGGCCTACACCCCATGCATCAGTGTCTTTCCTGGACTGGGGAGACCAGGAGGGGACAGAGGAGTCCAGATGCAGTTGCCAATGCACCAAATAAGAGAGGAGGAAAGCATTTTTACTGTTATTTTCTTGTTTTATTATTTTGGGTTTTTAAAAATATTGTTGCTCAACCTGAAAAGAACTCCTAATGAAGCAGCTAGAAGGGACCTTAATGCTGTAGGCCAGCACGTCTTCCTGGCAGAACTGCAGTCTTCTGCTTCTCTAAAGGAACATCTGTCTCTAACTTTCTTGATCCATTGCTGTTCTTTATGCACTACTGCAGAGAGTCTGGCTTCATCATCAGCCACCCATTAGACATCCTTCTCTTCCTCAGAATGAGGAAACCCCATCTCCAGGCCCCAGAGACCTTGGTGACCCTCCGAGGGACTCCTCCTGTCACACCGGTGCAGCAGTCCAGTGGAAGCCAGGTCATCTCATCCCCTTTTCTTGGGCCTCAGGGCAGAGGAGATGGTTCAGGAGTGTTGGGGGATGGGAAAGAGAGTGGCTCACACCACCTGTGGCAATCAAGAAAATAGTTGTTAATGGTGGGAGATGGAATGGGTGAGCTTGCAGGACAGCCAGGTGCAGAGGCTGGGCCTCCCAGCTGCCAGGTGTGGAGTCTGGAATGATGGTAGGGTGATGCTGTGTTGATGGTGTCATGGAGGGGAGGCCTGGCATGGGGTAGTGGTGCCAGGGGAGCCATGCTGGAGGTGGATCCACTTCCATCGGTTCTTCTTGATCTTTGGGTGGATCCACCTCCCATTGCTACCATGTGGCTGGTGGTGCACCCCCCCCCCTCCCCCCCAATGCTGCCTCTTCTTCATGACTTCTACAACCACCTGTCTGCCTTACCATGCAAAAGTGAGCAGCAACTCATCTTGCTGCGGTGGGACCTCTTTGTTCCAATCATCCTTGGAATCTGAGGGCCTTAAAGCTCAGCAAATGGTGGGCCAGCTGCTGGGCTCCCTGTGCTTATCAAGTCCAGAACAAAAGGCAGTGAGGTGGCTTGTGACATCAGGAGGCCACTGTGATGGCAATGCATGTGGCCAAATACGGCTGTCCTGGGAGCTGGGGAGACTATGGCCTGAAAGATGCCCTCATATGAGAGAAGGAGGTTTGGGTGGGCTGAGGGCCCCTTTGCTGGGGATTGCACCCCTGTGTCATTCTGCCCCTTGGGCACAGGGACTGCCTTCCACCACCCCTCATGTGCCTGAGCTCCAGCTCCCTCCTCATCCTGTGCCTGGGATCCCCTGGACAAGATAGTGGCAACGGTGTTGCAGGAGGGTTGGGGGTCCTCAGTGAACTCCCACTGACCTGGCTCCCTGCAAGTAGGGCAGCCCCCTGTGCCTGACAGTGGCTGAGAGGGGGCGAAGCATCCAGATATCCCATAGGTGGGAAAGGGAGGCGCAGCCAGCCTGCACAGGGTCTCCCAGCACTCTGTAAAAGAATTGCTTATTGGTTTTCTTTCCCTTTCAGTATCTTTTCTAGTTTGCTATGTCCTTTTGGAAATCGGAGGACTAGGACTGTGCACAATATTTGAAATATGGTTGCAATATGTGTTGAATTGTTGAGGTAAAGGTGTTTTTATTTTGTGTTCTATTTAATTCCTCTTAATTTCAAACCATCTATTGACTCCTTCCTCCACAAAGTTTCTTTGAAACTTCCCTAGTGTATAATCATAAAAGTCTAATTATTAGTGTAAGTAATGGAGTATTTCTCAAAAATTAATTTCCACAAGGGCTTACGTTTGTGGCCTGAACAGGCTGTTCTGACACTGAAGAGACTGCTACATCTTACTTTGTGTTCACATGAGATTTTTATTCTATGTCAAATTGATCTAACAATTTATTTAAAAATATAGAAACTGGACCATGAAAACTCTCCTGTATTTCTGCCTTTATTTGTGATTGCTGGATGTAATGTAAAGTAAAGTAGTTAAATTTAGGGACTTGGAATAGTAACATATCTTTCTAGCTAATGACACAACAAACCTCACTGCTTTAATTGAAAATAAAATTATTTTCAAATAGGTTATTGGGTAAGTATGGTCTCTATTGTATTATTTGAAGTATTTAGAAATAAAACTAAGGAATAGTTAAGAGCAGAGTTTTTACACTACTTAAACCCCATGCTATTTTAATGGGATAGAAGATAAAAGAATTCCTTATTTTTCCCCTGAACTCTCAGTGCAGAAGTAGTAATGTAGGTGTGTTGCTGTATATTAGAGATTCTTTCCTGCTTTCATCAAGTGGAAAAAGTGGGGAATTCATTTATGGCATAACTGTATTGCTATAAATTACCATTACTTTATGGAAAAGAACAGTTTTGGTGCACATCTTCAAGCTAGAATGCAGGTGTCTTATTTTTTTGTATTATTTTGTTCAAATTGCCCTCAGTTCCAGGCTAAATGCTTAAGTGCTTAGTTTTCCCGTTTAATAGGTCTTGGGATATTTAATGCTTTGAAGAATTGTGCCCCAGCCTGCAAAGGACAGGCAGTTGTAGATGGCAAGTTTACAATGGGTGATGCTCTAGCTAAGTGAAATATGCAGTTTAAAAAGTAGCCACTAGAGTGTCTTCCCTGTCAATTTGGGTGACTGGTAATTCTGTTTAGCTCTAAAATTTTTTCAGACTTGCACTCATGCTTAGCTGTGCTTTGAACAGATGGTCCATTTCCAGTGTCAAAATAAGCACTTTATAAATGCTAGTATGGTGTCTAATTACTGTCCATTGTTTGGAGAAAGGAAAAAAAAACAAGACTGGAAACTAATTAAATATACTTAGGGACTAACTGGTTGAGGTTATGTGAAGTTGGCAGAAGGGCATACTTACCATTTTAAAGAAATCACTTAATGCATATAAAGGTCTTTAAAATGTTGGTAAATTCTCTTTTAATGATAAAAGCATAAGAATTTATCTTCATCATTACTTTGTCCTTCCCTAAACCTGCCTACGTATTTGGTTTTTAGAAGGCAATGCATTTTTTGCATTGGAAATGCTTTTATCACTAAGAAATGTAAGACCTTCTTGAAAGCCTGTGGTGGCACCAAGGACTCCTTTGGTGGCTGCTTTCATTGCATCCAACAACTAAGTTGTCTTTTGCTAGTTGCTACACAGGAGTTGTAAAAACCTATTTTGCTGAAGTAGGCTACATAACTTAGGATGTGTTTCAATCATGGAGAATTTTATTGGTGCAATAGTAACACTTTTTTTTATCTGTGCACCTGAATCCTATAGTAAGAAAATATGATGGTACATAAAGAAAATTGACAGTTATGTTCTGAGTTTAGTTTTTTTATAATGCAATGCTTGTTATAACTCTCCGTGTAGCATTTCTCAGACTTTCATATATTACAGGATCTTCAGCTTGACTCTGATACACTTTTTTTTTTAAAAAAAAAAAAGTTTCTCTTGCTTGAAAAATGAAATTGGGTATTGCTGTAAAATCTGCAAAGTTCCTCCCGGCAGCTCTGTGTATATGCTTTTAATGTGCAGTTGTCAGGTAAAACAGCCTTCAGCTGGCTAGCTGAGGTCCTTAGTTCTCTTTCTGCATTTGTCTAGATCCCCATGGCTTGTAGCTACCAATACTCAACTGTTATGTAGAACTATGAGGTCCCAAGTTGGAAGTGACTCCTTGCAAAGTACGTTTCTCATCTTTGTTTTACCTAAGTATGATGCTTAAAAGATTCAATGTAGGAGACGTTGTCCAAAATTAAACTCTGTGCTTGTCTGCTGGAATTCACATCTTGGTCCTGTAGCTTGAAAGCAGGAATTGTCTGTATTCAGTAAAGGTGTTTGACAGCTAAGTCGTTACTAATACAGTTGTTACCAAGTTGGGTTTTTGTGATAGAAATACCAATTAAGCATTTAGCCTCTGGAAGGAACCACGGACTAGTTACTGTTAAACAAAATACACACAGTGTGATTTTCTTCAACTGTAGAAGGCAGAAGACTTCACTTTTTTTCTGGTCTAAAAGGATCGCTTCTAAGCTTTATTTCTTCCCTTTAGCAAACAATTCCAGTGAGAATTTCAGTCACCTGTATCTCAGAGCAGTTGACAGGCTTTCTTAATTTTGGTGAACTGGTTGCTTTTATTTCAGGTTTAAGTCAGGTATTTACTACCTGGAATGTTATTTCAGCATTCATTCAGAGAAGAATCTTTTAATAATATTAACTAAGAAAACAAAGCAATATTTTTCTGAATGCTAGGTGTTCCTTAGGATCTTGAGTTGTCGTAACTTGTACATCAGCAAGTTGTTGTAAACTTTCAGAAGTACCATTCACGTGAATTGGAAGTCTGTTAGTCTTGCTTGCTGGGAGCTTTCAGAGATTATGGAAAGCTAACTCAAGTTACAAAAGACAGTCAAATATCTGCAGCACCTTTTCTCTCTTTAACACAATTTTTCTTTCCACATCTGAGAGTTTTTAGTATTATCATGGATTATTTTGCTTCTTGTAGTATCTGTCTTGAGCGTGTCTCGTATTTGGCAGTGTTCTATCTTGCATTGAATCCAAATGTTGTGATTTTTCTGCTCATATTGGCAATGGAGTTGAACATTGGGAGTAACACAACCCAATGACCTGTGAGGTTTATTGTAAATCTGCAGATAGTGAAATTTTGGGAGGAGAACTCCTGATTTGTGGACATGAGGCCTAATTATGACTCTGTTAATGGGACTGAAATTTGAAAAAGCATGAAGATAATTCAAAATTTCAGAGTTGGTAGGTTTTGGGAGGGAGGGTAGAACAGTAGGCTGTGGGAAGAATAACAATAACTTTTTGTTTTTAAAACTTCCATTCAGAACTATTGTAGGCTGCTTCTATATTATCGCCAGTGATAATGCCTAAGAAAATTCTCTTCAGGGTACCTGGACTTCCTCTTTGGCACATTTTATGTTGTTTATTTTTCCTTATTTCAAAGGACCTGGGCTCCTGTTGAAAAGTGATGGAATAATCTCTGGCCGGCACCTGACATGTTGAGGGAGCACCCCATAAAAGAGCTTGCCTGGGAGACAGTTTGTGAAATAACGCAGTAACATGTTTGCAGTAGTATGCCTCTTTTTTTGTTGTTGCTATTTTCTGTTGTTGAATTTCTCTTGAAATAAGTAACTGAGAAATACATTGAAGCTACTGAAATGAGCTTTAATCACTGCAGAGGGATTTACATCTGGAATTAGCATTTATAGTGGTTACTTGCAAAGATGCTACTTTCACTAATTGGGGCAAGGGGAGGGATTTGATCTACTTTATAGAGGCTTAAAAAAAAAACCCCAAACAAAAAATATCCTGTTACTTTAATAATACATTAGTTTCACTTGCTTACACTAAGTTTGTGTGTAGCCTGAATACCCACAAGCTAGTGTTTTTAATAACAACTTTGTATAATTTGATTTAAGCTAATTTGTGAGATCAGGTGTTTTGAACCCTGCTTGTAAGTTTACTAATACTTTTAGTAGAAAATATTTTTTTTCTGTTTTTTAACCACTTAATCCTTGCATGGCATCTCAGATGATTATAAGTACTGATACTGCATTTGAAATTTTCTGTACCTTTTCCTGATTGATTTTGTTTGACTCCTATATCTTTAAAGAGAAAGCTATGTAATCTAGGGGCAGTTATGTATGCTTGCTTCTGACAAAAGGCTAAGCAAAGTAAGGTGGTATTAAGTGATCAGTGTGTAATGGTTAAAGCAACAATGAAAACCCTAAAAGCAATTAAAACTTCTCCATAGTGAGTATACCAGACTTTTCAATATTTAGGTCAAATACTGGAAGTCTTGCTAATGAAGAGAGTCATAAGGGTTTTGCTGGATCCTTAGATCTGTATCTGCTTTCTAAACTGCTGAAGTACTAAATTTGACACTTCACTGTTCTAAGTAGCTGTAGTGTGCATGCTGAATCCATTTTAATTTGGAAATAAATGCTTAAAGCTGTCTGCCTTGTTAGTTTACATAAGAGTTGGATATTTCTATTTTAGTTTTTGTAGGTTTTTATAAGAGTATGGCAAAAGCATAGTTTATTATCTTTAAGTTTGCCTCTGCATACAGCCTGCAGCTTACAGAAGTGTTCTTGCTAAAGTAGTACTGTTCACCTACATTCACTGTGGTAACTACATGTCGTCACAGCTGATGATGTTGCTAATGCACAGCAGTAATTAATGTATTGAATTAATCCTTCACACTTGGAAAGCAGTTACTAGAGCAAAAGGAGTGTTTCTTTCCTTATTTAAATGAGTACTGCTCAAAACCATGCTGCTTCCAATTGTAAGGAAAGAAAAGTTTCTTTTACTGTTCTCTAGCAACTGTAGTATCTCTTTCAGTCCATTTGAATTCTGCATTCGTATAAGACCAGCTAATACTGTGTCAGAGGTTAAATGTCATGTAAAAGCCCTGTTTTGGAGAGGGGGGAATGGAGCGAATGCTTGTATTGAGCTTAATGAGAGGTGAAAGCAGGAGTTTATTGGATCTATCAGAGACCGAAATATTTTTTTCTGATAGCATACTTGTCTCAGGAGCAACTGCTTGCAAGGTGTCTTAGAGCAACAGAAATAATGTGGAGGTGCCAAAGCATTTTATAAGGAAAGGTTAAGCTGCTCATCCTTACACATTTCTATTACGGCCCTTTACAGTGTTTTGATGGTTGGGGCCACTGTCCTTCCACATGTTTGCACAAGATATTTTATTGTCCCTTGTTCTTCCTCCTGTGTCAAGTTTGTGGAGGGAGGTACAGTGAGAGAGTAGGACCTGTGTTGAAATTAGTTCCAGCACTTTGCGTGCTGCCTGCAAGTTAAAATTATTGTAATTCCTCTGCCTTTATAGGTGTTTTCTTCAACAGTAGAGGTGGTACTGTAGTGTGTTTATGCAGTGCCCATTTAATCTTTTCCCAGCTCTATTAATTGCTGAGCAAGTTGTTCTGAATATGAGACTTGGTGCATAGATTAAAAACAAAGGTTGGGAAGAGCAAATTCAATAAATTGAAAACTGAAGTTACTCTTTTTTCTTTAATGCAGATTAGCATGTGCCTTTCATGTAAGTAAAACCATGGAGCTGCCTAACTTTATCTTTGGATGTTAGAGTAATGGCTATTGCTAAAGGTACAAAAATTACTGCGAAGTATTCAGCCATCTTTAATCAAGCATGATTTTGTAGCTTTTGATCACAGCATCTACTGTTATGTCTCATTCGAGTTCTAGAAAGTTCCTATGCGTACCTTTGGGGTTAGAAGCTGTGAAATACTACTGTGAAGTGTTATTACAAATACTGCTTAAATGGATTTGTAAACTTAATGCTTTGTGTATGTTATTCTTATCCAGACCAGCATGTTTTGGAAATTTGATCTACATTCGTCATCCCACATAGATACACTTCTGGAGAGAGAAGATGTAACACTGAAGGAACTGATGGATGAAGAGGATGTTCTGCAAGAGTGCAAGGCTCAGAATCGCAAACTTATAGAGTTTCTGCTGAAGTCAGAATGTTTGGAAGACTTAGTTTCATTTATTGTCGAAGAGCCACCTCAAGACATGGATGAAAAAATTCGATATAAGTAGGAAAACTTTTGGGAGTGGGGGAAACTTGGGAAGGTGGAAAGAGGGGTAACTTACTGCAGTTAATTTGATAGTGTGTTTTGTATCCCTGCATGCTGGTGTGTAGTGCAATACTGGTATCTTTAGAGGAAGCTTGTTTTCAAGGGGCTTTGTAGAACTTTTAAATAAATCATTCTAATAATTGCATATTTTTCAAATGGAAGCCTCTTATCCACAAATGCTTCCCAAACCAATTGCTTTCCAAAGGAGGCTTAAAAAAAAAAAACCAGAACTCACGTGAAGAATCTTGTAGTTGTGATTATTAAGACAGTTGAAAGAAAAACCCTCTTTGGGTAGTATAGCTAAGTGCTTAGCTTTGTTTTATGGATGATTGGTAAGATGTTTTGAAAATGCTTATTAGAAGATCTGTAGCACTCCTTGGAAGAATGTACTTAATGTCTAATTGGTGGTGTTCTCCGTTGCAGAGCTAGAATGGTAAGAATTAGGTATGGCCATGACTTAAGCTGGTTTGCCGAGAAGGTCCAAACTCAAAGGTCAACCTGGCAATTCATATAAAAGCACTTCTACCATTTTTGGCCTATTTTAGAGTTGTCTATGCAGAAAACTGCTTTTTTCTTAAAACAATATTTAAAAATATGTGAAATAAGCTACATTCTTAGTTGCAGCACTTCACCATTTCTGGTAAACCAAGCCTCCTGTGAGTGTTTCTAGTAGAGTTTGAAATTGAACTGTCTCTCAGTTAAAAACCTTAAGCTGCTAATGCTATCAAAATTACCTTTAGTGTGAGTGTGTGATAGTACTATCAAATGCAGGAAATTACTGGTCTTGATCGCCTCTTATTTTAGATATTCAATGTTCTAAACTGTACTTCTGGCTCTGTGTCATGAAGCAATACTAGCTAGTTTTGTGGGCTTTGTCAGACTTTGAATAGTTTACTGAGTTTCTACATAATTGCAAAATATATATATAAATCCTGAAGCTATTCCTGTTGACCTTTTTAATATAATCCCTGTTATATTCAAAAGGGGCAAACACACTGCTCCCCGCCCAGTATTGGTCCAGTACTATCAGTCTGCCTAACTTCTTGGTAACTAACTTTTTTCCCTTCAAAAAAAGAAGTGGCTTCTGAAATGAGATCAGTACTTGAACAGATGGATTTAACAATAGATCTTAAAATAAAAGCTTGCCCTTTCCTTTCCCTACTTCCTTAGCGTTGTGCTATTGCTACTGAAGAAGAGTAGTCCATTTCATAAATGAAAGAACAGAGCTTGTAGGCTGAATGTGCAGTTAATGTTACCTTGCAGTAGTTTGCTGCTTTAGTTAGTACAGATCAACCCTGCTTGAAAACTTGGTCAGAACCCTTATCAGGTTCTGAATTCAGAGCTGGAAGTATGACAACTTTGAAGTATGAGTGATGGATAATTTTTTTTCATTTTCCCCAGATATCCAAACATATCATGTGAACTGCTTACATCAGATGTCTCACAGATCAATGATAGGCTGGGAGAAGAAGAATCCTTACTTATGAAACTGTACAGCTTCCTCTTAAATGAATCTCCTCTAAACCCTTTACTGGCCAGTTTTTTCAGCAAGGTGCTAAGTATTCTTATAAGCAGAAAACCAGAACAGGTAAATATTTACAAGCTCTCCAGTTTAACAAGTTCTCTAATAAAGTTGTAGTACTAGGCAATGCTGCTTTAAGACTACACATTTGAGGGACAGCAGCGGAGTCAAAAAAGAGCATTCAACTTCCATACTAGCTGAAGAAGCTAACTTTTTTTTGGATTAAAAAATTGTATCTGGATGAATAAGATGTATTTTATTCAGATATACCTGAGCTATTTGTGCAATCAGTGTGTGAGCCTTTTGGTTTAGCTTAACTGAGTATTTTATATGGTGATACTTGCATTAATTACTGTTAGGGATGAAGGTAAGTGAACTGAATCAGTGAGAGTGAGTCTGATTTGGTGTGAAGAATTGTTACAGAACAAGTGAGCAACATTTGGAGTCCTTGTTCAGAAATGTTGTACTCTTGTGTTTGTGTGGTCTGATACTGCAAACAGCTGCAGTGACTGGCTCTCATACTTGAGCAAATTAAGTTTGTGACCCTGTTCTGTATCTTTAATTTAGCAAGTGCTGTATTTGTTTGTATTATGTTACGGCTTTGCTGTGTCGAGCTTTGCTCACTGAGCAGGGATGAGAGTAATTCATAGTTTATGGTTGGCAAGTTGGGCTTGAGAGGAGGCTCAAAACACACTGCACATCATATGGATCTGTCCTGTGCCACTTTTGCTACTCTATACATGTGCATTGTTTTATCTTGCCTTGTACTGCAAGCTTTAAGTGGCAAAAGTGTTTAAGTTGTTCTAATTTATTTTCTCCATTTGGTAGGAGAGAGAAACTAAAACTGGTTGGTGTAATTTACCATGTAAAATACAGATAAGCAAATGTAAGCTTACTTCTCTTTCACTTCTAGATTGTGGATTTTTTAAAGAGGAAACATGATTTTGTAGACCTCATTATTAAGCACATAGGGACCTCTGCTATCATGGACTTGTTGCTCAGGCTACTGACATGCATAGAACCTCCACAGCCCCGGCAAGAAGTGTTAAATGTAAGTAAAATGTCTCAAAGGATTTTTGTGTGACGTGTATGAACTGTAAGATGGCTTATCTTCTGCTGGTTTTGCTATGTTTATTTCTTAAATGTGCTGAAATTAGATGTGTGGAGTTCTTTTGCTTGGAGCTGCCAGTACTTTTCCAGTGGAGCAACTGGTGGGGACAACTTAGAACCTGAGTGGCTGATCTCTTCACCTGCTCTTTAATATCTGACTTAAAACTGCCAGATGCAGTTTAAAAAATGTTTTGGACCTTACTGAACACTTTTTTTGGCATCAGAAAGTTTACTTAAAAATTATACCTAGGACTTTCTTTTTTACAGTTCCTCAGAAACACTAATTTTACCTTTTTCCTTTTATCTGAAGTATTGTTAGTCCTAGAAATATTGACAGTATGACTCGTGGCAATTGTCAAATGACAACTTTTAATTTCATGAATTTTAATTCATTCACTTGGATAACATTCTTACTAATACCCACACACTTTTACAGTGGCTCAATGAGGAGAGAATTATCCAGCGGCTTGTGGAAATTGTACATCCATCTCAAGATGAAGATGTAAGTATTGGTTTGACAATCTTCTGGGTCAATCTGTTCAGCAAGTTGCTGTACAACGTAATGTTAGAACTTTTAGCTTTACTGTTTTCTGCTTGTGGTTTTTTTTTTTTTTTAGTAAGCTGATTTCAGTATTTAAGTGTGGTTCCCGCCCCGCCCCCTTCCCCCTCTTTCCCTCCCCCCTTTACCTCCCCCCAGCTCAAACTTATGCATTGTGCAACACTTATGCTTACTCGGTGTTGTTTGAAGATTCAGCTCTAACATTTTGCAACCTTAATACTGGAAATAGATTCTTGTCTCATGCCTCAAGGTTTTTTTGTCTTGTTAAGGTTTAGTTACGGCATAAATGTATTACCTGGATGTTTTTTTGCATAGGAGAGACTCTTGTCCAAGTTGAAACTTTCATTTTTTTTTTTAATTGAAGAATTACAGTCCAGCATGTTATTACTCTTACAGTGAAAAGGTATGTTTTTCTTTTCCAGAGGCATTCAAATGCATCACAGTCACTCTGTGAAATTATTCGTCTAAGCAGAGACCAGATGTTACAAGTACAGAACAGTTCAGAACCAGATCCACTGCTTGCAAGTCTAGAGAAGTAAGTTGGTTTGCTGAATTTCTGATTTTCAGTTCATAAAAAGCACAGTTTTTAACTTTTGACCTTCAAAACTTATAGAGATGGCACTTTCACTTTTCAGGTGACTTTCCTTGGCTACCCATCATCTGTCTGTGTAATTTATAATAACTTGGCCAGTAAGCAGAGCACACCTGGAGGACTTCCTTGGGGGAGTTTTGTCTCATTAAAATATTTCCTGTGCTGCCAAAGTTAGTGGAATCAGACATGTGGAGGTCAGCTTGATACTGTGCAGAATACAGATGGGAGACTTTGGCTTTGATCTGTTATTTGTTTTAAGCTAATCTAAGTGTGTGTTTCTGCTGGAGAAGATTGTCCTGTATTTCCTTCTTTTGCTGGTTATAGGTTTAGCTTTACAGAATCACAGAATCACAGAATGTTAGGGATTGGAAGGGACCTCGAAAGATCATCTAGTCCAATCCCCCTGCCGGAGCAGGATTGCCTAGACCATATCACACAGGAACGCGTCCAGGCGGGTTTTGAATGTCTCCAGAGAAGGAGACTCCACAACCTCTCTGGGCAGCCTGTTCCAGTGTTCGGTCACCCTCACCGTAAAGAAGTTTTTCCTCATATTTATGTGGAACCTCCTGTGTTCCAACTTGCACCCATTGCCCCTTGTCCTGTCAGGGGATGCCACTGAGAAGAGCCTGGCTCCATCCTCATGACACTTGCCCTTTACATATTTATAAACATTAATGAGGTCACCCCTCAGTCTCCTCTTCTCTAAGCTAAAGAGACCCAGCTCCCTCAGCCTCTCCTCATAAGGGAGATGTTCCACCCCCTTAATCATCTTCGTGGCTCTGCGCTGGACTCTCTCTAGCAGTTCCCTGTCCTTCTTGAACTGAGGGGCCCAGAACTGGACACAATATTCCAGATGCGTCCTCACCAGGGCAGAGTAGAGGGGGAGGAGAACCTCTCTTGACCTGCTAACCACACCCGTTCTAATACACCCCAGGATGCCATTGGCCTTCTTGGCCACAAGGGCACACTGCTGCCTCATGGTCATCCTGTTGTCCACTAGGACCCCCAGGTCCCTTTCCCCTACGCTGGTCTCCAACAGGTCTGTCCCCAACTTGTACTGGTACATGGGGTTGTTCTTGCCCAGATGCAGGACTCTACACTTGCCCTTGTTATATTTCATTAAATTTCTCCCTGCCCAACTCTCCAGCCTGTCCAGGTCTCTCTGAATGGCTTCGCAGCCTTCCGTTGTGTCAGCCACCCCTCCCAGTTTTGTGTCATCAGCGAACTTGCTGACAGTGCACTCTATTCCCTCATCCAAGTCATTAATGAATATATTGAATAGTACTGGTCCCAGTACCGACCCTTGAGGGACTCTGCTAGACACAGGCCTCCAACTGGACTCTGTCCCATTGACCACCACTCTCTGGCTTCTTCCCTTCAACCAGTTCACAATCCACCTCACTACCTGATCATCCAGACCACACTTCCTCAGTTTAGCTGCGAGGATGCTGTGGGAGACCGTGTCAAACGCTTTACTGAAATCGAGATAGACCACCTCCACAGCTTTACCATCATCTATCCACCGGGTTACGTCCTCATAAAAGGCTATCAAGTTGGTTAAGCATGACTTCCCCTTGGTGAAGCCATGCTGAGTGCCCCTAATGATCCCCCTATCCTTGATGTGCCTAGAGACAGCATCAAGGACAAGTTGTTCCATCACCTTTCCGGGGATGGAGGTGAGGCTGACCGGTCTATAGTTCCCCGGGTCCCCCTTCTTGCCCTTTTTGAAGACTGGAGTGACATTCGCTTTCCTCCAGTCTTCAGGCACCTCTCCCGTTGCCCACGACTTAGCAAAGATGATGGAGAGTGGCCTAGCAATGACTTCCGCCAGCTCCCTCAGCACCCGCGGGTGCATCCCATCAGGGCCCATGGATTTATGGACATCCAGATTGCTTAATTGGTCCCTGACCCAGCCCTCATCTACCAAGACAGATTCCTCCTCTATCCTGACTTCTTCTGGGGCCTCAGGGGTCCGGGGCTCCTCAGGACAGCCTCCAACAGTATAGACAGAGGCAAAGAAGGCATTCAGTAACTCCGCCTTCTTTTTATCCTCTGTCTCCAGGACCCCCACCTCATTCATCAGTGGGCCTACATTGCCTCTAGTGTTGGCTTTACCTGCAATGTATTTGAAGAAGCCCTTTCTGTTGTCCTTGACCTCTCTTGCAAGGTTTAATTCCAAAGAGGCCTTAGCTTTCCTAATTGCCTCCCTACATCCTCTGACAACAGACTTATATTCCTCCCAAGTGGCCAGCCCCTCCTTCCATGATCTGTACACTCTCTTCTTCCACTTGAGTTTGCCCAGCAGTTCCCTGTTTAACCATGCAGGTCTCCTGGTACCCTTCCTTGACTTCCTACTTGTTGGGATGCTCTGATCTTGAGCTCGGAAGAAGCAGTCCTTGAATGCTAACCAACTATCTTGAGCCCCCTTACCTTCTAGTACCCTGTCCCATGGGATTTCCCCTAGCAATTGCTTGAAAAGGCCAAAGTTGGCCCTCCTGAAGTCCAGGGTTGTGATTCTGCTAGCTATTCTGTTCCTGCCACATGAGATCCTGAACTCTACCATCTCATGGTCACTACAACCAAGGCTGCCCTCAACCTTCACCTCTTCAACCAGACCCTCCTTGTTAGTGAGGATAAGATCCAGCAGCGCTCCTCTCCTAGTTGGCTCATCCACCATTTGCATCAGAAAGTTATCATCAATGCACTGGAGGAACCTCCTGGACTGGGGATGGCTGGCTGAGTAGGCCTCCCAGCAAATATCAGGGTAGTTGAAATCCCCTATGACAACCAGGCCCTGTAATTGAGAGACTGCTCTCAGCTGCCTGTAGAAGGCCTCATCAAGCTCCTCATCCTGATCCGGTGGCCTGTAATAGACACCCACAACAGTATCACCCCTGCCAGCCTGCCCCTTAATTCGCACCCACAAACTCTCAACTCGCTCCTGATCCGCCCCTGGACAGAACTCAATACATTCTAGCTGCTCACTCACATAAAGAGCAACTCCACCACCTCTCCTTAGTGGCCTGTCTTTCCTGAACAAGACATAGCCATCCATGACCACATTCCAGTCATGCGAGGTGTCCCACCAAGTCTCTGTAATTGCCACTAGATCATAGCCCCCCGACCGAACACGGATTTCTAACTCCTCCTGTTTATTCCCCATGCTGCGTGCATTGGTGTACAGGCATTTATGTGGCTGTTCTGGCAAGCTGAATGAGGTTTTTGATCTGACTGAAAACTGCCTTTTTTGTAGTGTTGGTTGTCAGATCAAAAAAAACTATATCAATGGAAGGCATAGGAAAATGTGGGGCAGTGAGGATGGGAATGATTGTCCTAGCGCTACCTGCTAGCTTGAAATAGCTACTAGTCGTGAAGTAGTGTTATACTGGATGCCAATGTTTTTCTTTTCAGACAAGAAATCATTGAGCAACTGCTGTCTAATATTTTTCATAAAGAAAAAAACGAATCCGCAATAGTCAGTGCAATCCAAATACTATTGACCTTACTAGAGACGAGACGACAAACGTAAGTGTTCTTATCATGCTTAAATTATGCGTGCATAATTTAACTAAACCACTGTTCAGCAATAGCCAATGTCTTCCACGTAGTTAGGACTTGAACCTTTTTTATGGCCTGTTGCAGCTGAAGAAGTAAAAGAGCAAACCAAGTGATTGTGGTTGGCATTACTACACTTTCATCAAGTGACTGGTCTTTCTGCAGTTTTTTCTAGAAGCTAGTTTAAGTGCCACTTGACAGATCAGACTAATTAAATTTCATCAGTTCATTTCTGGATACAAGGAATAGAGTAAATATGTCCAGTGCAGTGAATGGATATTGAGTTTTTAAAAAGTTATTTGGAATTTTATTACAACTTCACTTTGAGAAACCACTGAACAGATCTCTCTGGTACATTCAACTTAGGTTGTTCAGGATAGATGAGTGAAGCTCTTTATCTGCCTCAAAGGAGGAAATAGAACAGCTATAATGTTTAATCTCAAAACCATATTGGAGCTTTCAAGCACAATAAATCTAAAAATACTAGGGCTACCATTTAGAAAAATCTTGTTCAACCATTACTTCGCACAAGTTATAAATATAACCTTATGTTTTTACTTGCCTCTTCATTCTTTTTCCGTGCTTTCAGAACTGTGATGCTATCAAAATCATACCTTAAAGGTGTTTTACAACTAGTTTTGATATTAATTATTGGATTTTGCTTGTATGTATTTTAGATTTGAAGGCCATATAGAGATCTGTTCTCCAGGTATGAGCAATTCATATTCGGTCAACAAAAGTGTTTTAGAAGCCATAAAAGCACGACTTTCATCCTTCCATGAACTCCTACTTGAGCCTCCAAAAGTACGTGAAACCTTGTGTTACCAAATTAATTGAAACAAGACTGTCACTGTGTGACTGTATATTAGGCAAGTTATGATAACAAACAAAAACCCAGTTCGACAACTTTCAGTTAAGTGCCCAGGCTCCTTCCCTATGGTGAGCTTTGCTATTTGTTATTGTTGTGCCTGAGCCAATGTGTTGTGCTAATTGATACACTTTTCCAGCTTAAACTTTAATTGGCAAAATGGCCTTGAAGCGATTACTTCTTTCTGAAAGCAATGAAAAGAGATTTGCTATATATTCTCAAGGAGTGGGTCCTGTTTTCTTCTTGGAAATCCTATCTGGATAGGAAGCATGGACTATAGATGCTTCAGTTGTTTGGAACTTTGGCATGGCCCACATGGGTCCTGGGCAAGTCTAGAGGAATTGTGCAGGCCTCAAGTAGAGTGGCTCCACGGCATGCATCCTGCACTCTGAACATGTTAAATTCTTTGGACTATTTAATGGATTTAAGCAACTTATCTATGTCATGCTGTTGCAAAAGATAAATACAAGATGTATAAATGGCGGGTTTGCCTATGATCCATTTATATTTTTTCCACTCAAATTTTCACTGGCAGAATTTTGGCTGGAGCACTGCAACCTGAACTGGGTGCCATAGTCCATAAGAGAGAAGGACCTATGGGCCAAAGTGAAAATAAAGACCAGAGGTGTATAAAATACCAGATTGGGGGGGGGCGGGGGGCGTGTCAAGGTAGTGTTAAAGTTTATTTTAGCCTGGAGAAGATGAGACCTCAAGATTTCCAAATGCAGAAGAGGTAATAAAATGCAAAGAAACTGTCTTTATTGCAACAACATGGCAAGATACAGGTCTATATTACAGTAAAAGCAGGGTCACATAAGATACTTGAGTATTTTCTCATGGTTGGACATATTTAGAATTTGAATAAGTCATCTAGTGAAGTTACTGAATCTGTTGCTCATTTTGAGCAGGAGTTAAATGAGCATCCTTAGATTTTTGCCTTATGTAAGGAATAGACTAAACAAACTAGCAGGATGTCAGTCATCTTTTTTCTGATGCAAGGGTGGTGCTGGTCAGGCAAAAATGAGATCCAGTGTTACAGAAGGCAGTAGTGGTCTCCTTGTCAAAATGTGTTTGTGCATTAAGACAGGAAGACATTTTCATTATGAATTCCTCTCCTTATTGCATATTGCTACTAGACTTTTTAGTTCTTACGGTAGCTAATAGAGTTTTCTTATTGGATGACAGTTATGACACAACAGTTCTGGTTTGTTAACCAGCTAAAATTTCAACGTAAGAACCATGAAACTTATGATTGTAATACAAGGACCCATTAGTGCACGGAGAGAGATTCTTGCTGTGTTGGAAGTAACTCCTTCAAAGACTACAGACGGAGCTTGTTTTGTGTATAACATTAGAATAAGACACCAGAGAAGCTTGTTGCTTAATGAAATTGTTTTCAAGTATATGAAGTTAGGGTTGTTGAGGCATTATAATATATTTAGAGACTGTCCACCTAGCTGTTTCGTGTATATTGTAGCAATGTAGACTATAACTGTACACGGATTGACCAGCAAGAAGCATTTCCTAGGAAGTATCTCCTAATTCCTTTCAAAGTTGGATAGAATGCTTCTGCTTTGAGATCCTGTCTGTAGTTAACAATCAATTTTTACAAAGTTGTTGGTTTAATGTGGCTGGGTTTAGTGCTTCCTGTATATACAGTTAAAATAAGCTAGTGTTCAGAGCTAAAAATTGCTTTTTTTGCAGGATAAAGTCAAGACTGGTTGTATATATTTTTAAGCACTACTCTGTCATTGTGTATAGTAATGATGAGCTGTTTTTTTAAAGATACTTTAATGGGTTTTATGTACATACCTTTCTTTTTCAGAAAAGTGTAATGAAGACAACCTGGGGTGTATTGGATCCACCTGTGGGAAACACGCGTTTAAATGTGATTAGATTAATATCTAGCCTTTTACAGACAAATACAAGCAGTGTGAATCAGGAGCTTATAGAGCTTAACAGCATAGGAGTAATACTGGTAAGAACTTTATGCTGTAGTCTTCATTTTTATGGATTGCTATTAAGATCTTGTCTGTTTTTTCTGTCACTGCAGATAGTTTGTAATATATTTTTCCAGCCTAATTTTTCAGCCTGTTTGTGTTGTGGCTTCTATTGCACTGCTTAAGAACTTTTAGTATTGGATTTTACTGTTAAATTCGTCTGTCTGAAGTCAGCGTTTTCCTCTGATCTCTTTTGAATGGTTCTTATTCTCTTCATAAATATATGAACTCCTTCTCGTAACGAGCTTATTTATTCACCTCTGTGTTCTCAAGTTTTCAGCCATGTTCAAGGCTTCCCTGCTCTTTTAATTCTTTTCCTAAGTTGTTCCCTCAAAACCCCATTTCCTCTTATGGCACACCAAATGGTATCTCAGCGTCGTCCCATAAAGGGACGATTATGCTTGGTAGCTTGTACGCCTTCAAACCTCTGAAAGCAAGATGTTGCACAACAAACTTTCAGTCAGTTAACTCACTGCTTTTTACTAATGTGGAATGTGTACTTTGAGTACTTCCTACTTAGCTACTTCAACTATAGAGGGACATATTCTTTCCATTTAGGTTGACAAAAAAATTCAAATGTTGGTATCAGTTAAAAAATAACTAGCAAAACACGCTAGAATTTATACTACAGTTTCTGAATACAATATGTAAACTTCTTCTAAGCAGGCAGTTGCAAACTTAAAGTGTAAATATTTTCTTTGCCCCAGTTGTTTTGGTCTAAAGTCCCTTTTTCCTTCAACTGATAAATACAGCTATGGTTGTAATGTCTTCATCTCAATTTCTCTGCATAACTTGGGTTTGCAGACAGGTGCTAGCTGTATACATATGAGTAGCTAACTTCACCGTAACTGAAGCTTTTCCTAGATACATTGCCTAAGGGAGTGTAAATGCTGTGAACACTTGCACATTCTTATAAGTAAATTATTTTGTCAACTAAATTCAGTGAGGTTTGAACATGCTTTTCTGTTGCGGATTTTACACAAGGGGAAAAAAAAAATAATTATAGCCATATAAACTTCTCAGTGCTTCATGCTGTTTGCTGAAACAGCATATGCTTTACTGTGCAGACTCGACTGTTAGCAAAAGTAATTGTCTAGTTCCAGTAGCATATCTTTATGGGAGGATATCATTAGTTTAGCAGGACTGAAGGAAAATTAAGAGATCTTTAGCTGTATTTTGAATGATACTTAAATTGTTTCATACTGTTCCAATCACTGCATGTACTTCCATAACTAATTTCATTTTACCAGTGACAGCAAACATTTGAGTTTTGCAGTAAGAAGTAGTCTGAAATAACTGGACATAAAGCTTAAAAAATTTTTTTCCTGTGTTTAAGATGAAAAATGTGGAGAACCAGGAACATGACTAAATGAACACTTGTTTATTGTATCTCCACCTCAATATTTGTCTGTGTCTTGTGTAAGGTGTTTAATAATCTTCAACTGCATCTAGATTATCTGAGGTAGCCTTCTGTAATAGAAGAATAAAATTAGTAGATGACGGGATCAAAACAGGTAGATGTGATTTTTTGTAAGGAATCTTGCTGAAGTGAGGAGCACACTATAAATGGTATTGTAGATGCTAGAAGGTTAAGTGAACTCAAAAAAGATAAATTTGTCAAGGGCTACTAAGGTCATAAATAGCACTTCTGACTCTGGGATTCTCTGGCCTGCAGCTAGCAAGAAGAATATAAGTGAGGAGTGTCGTTCCTCCCTGTCTTTGTTCTCTGAAAGTGCATTATTGGTTACCTCCAGGATAAATCCAGTATACAGTTGAATTTTTGTTCTGATCCAGTATGATAGTCCTTGTGTTCAGATGATAGCAAGCACAAGAATTAACTCTTTTGTAGGTCACAAATTTTCTCTTGCACGATAATACTTACTGTAAAACTTCTGAATGACTACACTGGAAAAAATTCTGTGACTTGCTGGGGTGAGACTATTGCTTATGTTTAATGAAAAAACCCTGGTTTGTATAAACCTTGTTGAATTTGTTTTTCAGGATATGTTCTTTAAGTATACATGGAATAACTTTCTGCATACTCAAGTAGAAATCTGTATTGCATTGATTCTTGCAAGTCCTCTTGAAAGCACAGAAAATGGCACAGTTGCAGATCAGGATTCCACTGCGGACAATCTCTTACTGAAACATGTAAGTTGTGGGGTTTGGGGAATCTCTTGAATTTTCGTATCTCCAGGTTATAGTAGCAGTTACTCTTACATAAAATATAAAATATACCCCAGTTTTACTTTAGTTATATATATAGAATGAACAGGAATATCTTTCTGTTTTTTCTTAAAATGTCAGTTCAGGGTGTTAAACCTGAAAGTATCATAGAGTAGATTTTTGCTGCCCCGAAGTGAGCATGTGTACAGAGCTGCAAGTATTTGTTTTCCTTGAAGGAGAAGTTCCTCTTATTTTTAAGAATTAAAATTGCTATTTCAGTAGCTTTGTGCTAGTACAATTTGGCAGCTATAAAGAGTAGTAGAATTAATGTAGGTTTAGCTTTTAGGTTTCTGGTTAGGATCTGACTCCTGCTTCTGAACTTTAAACCCTTTAATGAAAATATTTATCCCGAACCTGAAATTAGTTCTCATGTAAGACTTTAGTATTTGTTAAAATCAGCTGTAAAATGCATAATAGCATTCCACTTTACTGCTACTAAGCATATTTTGCTTTTTTAATAGCTCTTCCTTAAGTGCCAATTAATAGAACGAATACTTGAAGCATGGGAGATGAATGAGAAGAAACAGTGAGTAACTAGTTTTCTCATTCCCTACAATTGTCTACATAAAACTTGAATTGTGAAATGAATGTATGACCAATTCATGACTGATCTGGCCAGTTCTGAAAACACTTGTATGTTAATATTTGGATTAAAATTTTCTCTCATACTACTTTTTGGTAGCATTCTAATGCTTTTTCCCATGACCATTTGAGAATACAATAGTTTGTCATTCTTGCCATGTATAAGATATTACTTTAAAGTCTACCCACCTTCAAGTACAGAAACATACCATAAGTTTTGAGAGGACAGGAGATACTTTTCTCCAGCAAGCATTTGAAAATTAGTTATGAACACATCAAAGCATATTACATATTGGGGAGCAACAGACTCCTAAGTGGTAAAAGCCAAGTCCTCAGCAATGGAGTACTTTCTAAAAGTATGTGTTTGTGAAAGGATGGAAGTTTCAAGTGTCACAGAATCACAGGATGTTAGGGATTGGAAGGGACCTCAAAAAATCATCTAGTCCAATCCCCCTGCCGGAGCAGGATTACCTAGATCATGTCACACGGGAACGCGTCCAGGCGGGTTTTGAATGTCTCCAGAGAATGAGACTCCACAACCTCTCTGGGCAGCCTGTTCCAGTGTTCAGTTACCCTCACTGTAAAGAAGTTTTTCCTCATATTTATCTAACATCTGAACCTCCTAGCAGGAGAAAAACCCCTCAGTCTTCACCGAAGGTGGTAAAACAGCTCTGTGAAGGATTGAAAGTTTGGCTCAGGAGATACTGAACAGTAAATGTTAGCTCTAACTTGTCAAAATACTGAATTAAATGAATGCAATAGTGTTGCTGTTTTGCTGGTGTATTATTTGAGACAGTTCTACTCCCCAAAATACTGTTGTTCCTATTTGATGTGAATCAGATAGTAAATATATGGCTAATGTAACTGACCTGAAGATAAGGATGTTGAAGTAGGTGAAGAGGGTGGTACAAAGAAAGGGAATGTGACTTATTTTATCAGTAGAAGACATGCTCTTGCAAGTGTCTTCTATTTTATATTTTATTCTCCTGAGGTTGTAGAGAACTGCTGACTTTACCACCAATTAGCTTCTCATAGGAGAGCAGTATAGAAAGTTATTTCCATAGATCCAACCCAATACTGTTCTAACTATTTTTTGGTTGGATAAGAATGTTCTTAATCCAGTGCTTACCATATGGATGAATTAATTAAACATTTAGTCTCATGCTTGCATATATTAACACAGACAATATTGTTGTAAACCTCAGACTGCGCTTTTATCTGGAAAGACTTGATTTTTATTTGTGAGAAATGAGCAGACTGTTATAAGTAATTCACCCCTTTATCCAATTTTGTACAGGTATGACTCCAAATATAAAAGATAAGTCTTTAAGATAATCTAAAGGTATTTTTAGCTTAGCTGTGTCAGGAAGTGGATTTTTTTTTTTTTAATGCTTTTGTATTCTGACACAATGTTATTTCAAGCAGCTCTAGAAGCTTGAGGGTGACTGCTTCCTGCTGGTAAAAATCTGATATAATAAAAAGCTCTTTGATTCACTGGGATGATTAAGCATTTGCAAAAAGAAGGTACAATCATATTCTAGACTTTTTGGCTAGGCAATAACAAGTCAGTCCACTTTGTCAAATGCAAGCACTCTTTATGGCATATACTGTATTAGAAATGATAACCTTTGCCATTCTCATGTGTTGCTTGTTTTGAATGTATTTGTTACCTAAGCAGTCAAGAAAATATGACAGGAATCTCTCAAGTTGTTCCTGTAAACAATGTGATACATAATTTCAGTTACCTCATGTATTAGGTGATGATGGTGGAAAATCAAGTAATGTGATTTGTGTTTGCATAACATAAGCTACTTTCTGAACTGCTGTCACTTTACAAATATTTCAGTCAAGTTCATGGCGGGTTTGTCTAGCCAATTGAGTGGGTCATTCTTGATTTTTTTTTTTTGTTTAAAAAGCACAAAACATTGAAAAGCTGACACAGCACATGTCTCGGTAGCTTGCAGCTAAATGCTAGAAATTCCATCTAAGTCATAGCTCTCACTTTAGCTCTTTGGTCGGATCTAGAATGGTTCCAGCTGATCATAGCTACTCAAAGCACTACTCCTAAAAATGGGTAATTCCTGTTTCTACAAAGCAGATCTGTCACATTAAAAAATACTTGAACCACCTTGTAATTGTACCTTTGGTATACACTTAAATGTCATTCCTGAACGTCAGGAAAGCAATGATCGTAACTTAAAGTTCAGTTGGTCATATCATTTCAGCTTTATATGCTAAATGTAATGTTAAGAAACTCTACAGTACTAGAGTATGCTTAGGATTTAAGAATTTTTTTCTCTTTTGTTTATGGACTCAAAGCTCTGAGAGAATGTTCTGTGTATTAGGGTTTTGAAAAATACTCTTAGCAACAGAAATTTCCTAAAAACTGTAGATCTGTTGTTAATTTTGTCTTTATCTTGATAATGCTGTACACTTTTCTTTCTACACACACACAAAGGTGAAAGCAGAAATCTGTTCAGATATTCTTCACTTCCTTCTTGGTAGTTTACATGCTTGTTAAGTCTTCTTACTCAGTGTAGTTGAACCAGTTGGTATCTTCTTGAGTATTTTTGTGAAACGTTGGTTTTAGGATGCAACTGTTCTGCTTAAGAACCCCTGCCCTATTTGTCTTGTGTAACTTCTTGGCAATGGTAGTGTTTTATAACAAAATATAGTAGCACAGTTGCTCTGAGTGTGGGCAGTTGAATTCCTTTTGTCTCTTGCAGGGCTGAAGGAGGAAGACGGCATGGCTATATGGGTCATCTGACAAGGATAGCAAACTGTATTGTGCATAGTACAGATAAGGGGCCAAACAGTACACTAGTCCAACAGCTCATTAAAGGTAATGTTAATGGTCTGAAGTTTGTCTTCATGGCTTTCATTAACAAATTTTGAGGAAATGAATCAAACTTAATTTAAAAGGCAGCTGTTGGATAAAAGAAGAAAATATTGATTATATCTGACACATTCAATTTTAAACCAGCCATCCTTAAACATATACTTAAGTCTTTTTCTCAAATAGTATCGAAGCTCCCTGGAATAAAATGCAAAGAGATGCTGACTCACTTAATTTAGACTTGTTTGCTAGATGGAGTAATCCTTATGGATTAGGAGGATGTATATGTTCTGTGCAGTATTTCTGGTAGAACAGATGAGAACAATTAAAAATTAAGTGATGCTCCATTGTTGATAGTATCAAATTGTTTTTTTTTTTTTTTTTCCTGTTTCCTACCCTAGAGCTTCCAGAGGAGGTCAGAGAGCGATGGGAGACATTCTGCACAAGCTCTTTAGGAGAAACTAACAAGAGGAATACAGTGGACCTGGTAAGTAGTGATGAGCAAGGTATCAAAACTGCTGCTGTTTACTTGGGCCCCAGTTTCTTTCTGCAGCGGCACAACCAGTCTTCCCCAACTACCATGTGCTTGTATCAACAAGTACATCTAGTTGCTGAGCTATGGAACTGAAAATTCTTTACTTTACTTTTCTACTAAAGCCATATCATTAATATTATGTACAGGAATCTTTCTTGTTAGAAACTACTTCTTGGTCAAGGCCAAGAGAAGAGTCATCTAAAAAGGGCAGAATTTTAAGCTGATTTATAGTTAATCACATTGTTATTGGCTCTTTAGATATTTAATAATTTACTTGGACGTACTTGATTTAACAACAGTAAAACCTCATTTAAAACATATTTCCAAACTCCTCAATATTCAATTGAATAGAAGTACGAAGCATTAAAAGAAATTCTTGTATCTAAAATGCCATTTGGAAAATACTGTGTCTTTGAAATTCTAAAGTTATTGGTTTTGTTTCTGCTTGCGTGATTGATTCTCATGAGCCGTGGATTAGCATTTAGTTCAAAGATAACCAGTAATGGACAGTACAGTGTGGTGTAGGAGATATTAAAAGACAGATGTCATAGAAAACTCAGCTTGTTGTTGTACTGAATCAAGTTTAAGTTATGGTTATTGTATGGGTGTATCCTGAAAGCACAGCCCCCCAGTACTTCTTCCCAGTCGTACTCTCCCCTAATACCCACGCTTTTGATCTGTGTTTTGGTCTCCATAGACCTGTCCTTTCTATCTGTAAACCTGGACAATTTGGTATGTCTGAGTGTTTGAGGTCTTCTGTAAGTTGATGAAAGCATCCTGGGTTAAAACAACAGCTTATCAGAATTAGTGTTTATACCTGAAAAATTATATACCTGATTTAAAGTGCATATTTTTCAGTGTACCCAGAGCAAGATATTAAGCTCACTCCTTTCTTAATTTTCTGTGGATTAGCCTTATATTTATTGCTGGGTAGATGAGTAGACTTATTTACTTGGTTCGAGGTTTCGCTGTCCTGAGCAAGCTGTTGAGCAGAATCTAGTCATGGGTGATATAACAGTTAAGCACACAGTTCCTGACCTGAATGACAGAACTGTGGTTTACTGTTATACTTGGTTTTCTTCCGCAACTTACTGGATTTACTAAGCTCAGCTGATCTGATCTTTCTGTGTGCATACTCATATGAAGTTCATTAAAAATATGTAAATAAGTTAGCTGTGTGAAGGCTATGGAAATAACTGATCTAGTGAGTACTTTCAATGCTTCAGTCATTTGGTACTCAACAAAGAGAGCTCTTTTACTATAATGTAACAAGGTATGTAGTCTTGGGGTCCTATGCATAACTTCTGCAGCCATGAGACTATTCTTTTTCAGTTGTTTTACGTCAGGGATATTGACTGTAAATCTATCAACACTTTATCCCTTTCATTCTCTGTCTCCCTCTTTAGGCTTTTCTGTCTTTCAAACAAGTTCTTGTTATGTTTTCTAAAACAACAGTAACTGCAGACTGAGAAGTGAGCATGTAGCAGATATCAGAGTTTCCCTAGAACACTTTACAGGAAGTTTATTTTTGTTCTTCCCCTGCTAATTGTCCTTCTGGTAGAAGGTAGGCAGTACTTCACTAAGCTTACCTACTTACACTTCTCTAGCTGAAGATCAGACAAATGTGGAGTAATTGTTCATTTTCTCTTTAGACAAGGTACATTAATGATTCTGGTACAGTGAAGAATGCTATACAATTTGTGATACTAGGTTTGTACAAGAGACTTTGTATAACTTCGGATGTGTCTCTTTATGGCATCCTTGCAATATTAGTCATGGTACTGAATGTTCATGAGGTATACTTAAAGACTAGGAGAGAAGAATATGCATATATGAGAGTCCTGAGCTTGTTTCTGTTACAGCAGTAAGGGCAGGATTTCTCCTGGGGATTAACTTGTTCATTAGTAGTAACTAAAACTAAATAAACAACTTCTTACTTGGTTTTGAGCGTCTTTTCCCCCAACAAGTTGCAGTTGTAGAAGGAGTAGGTATATTAACTTTTGTCCTCTCAAAATGGGCCCATGTGAGGGGGTGGTATCTAGGGCAGCTCAGGTTGTGGTATGGAATGTCATATAATTACCTTGAAGTGTGCAGACTTTGCAAGAATATTTTCATGAATATACACTGAACACTTGCCTTCAATGGACTTGGTTTGTCATTTGATATAAAAGTTCTTCTCCAGACACAAGAAGCTCAGAGATCATTTGATGCATTACTATTCTTCTCACTTATTGACAGTTTTAGTGTTTGATAGGTCAGGTTTCCTTCAGAAATTTACTAACTTGAAGTCAGAGTATTTGTAGTATGCAAGTTGCAGTGCAGGGCTGAATGGTAGATATGCAAGAATAAAGCACTTCCAATTATTTTTTTAAATAAGTGTTATACTAACAGAGGAAAAAGCATAAAAGCACAATATATTTCAGGTAACAACTTCATTTATGTCTTGCACATGTATCCTGACTGTAGCGCTGTCCTATGATATTTGTAGGAGCATAGAAAGGTGTCTGTCTTATATGAAGCCTTATATGTGTTTCAGTACTCCTTTTGTATAGGCTTGTATTTTCTTCAGGAAATAAAAAGAATCCATGAACCACCTGACTTCACTTGAGAATCTGTAACATGGAGTTCTAAGGGTGTGTAGAATAATGCAGTATATTATAGTGCAGTATAAATTTTGTCATCTGTAGATTTGCTTTATACTAGTGAACCTTCATAGAGTATGTCTTAAGAGTCAGCTGTCAGTACTGTTACTTTAGCTAATTGCTCTCCCAGCTAAAATTGCTTTTGGGTGTGCTGTTCCGATTGAAGATGAACAAGAACATATTGATTAGATAGCAGTGTTACTGAACAAACTATTCCCGCTAGTTCTATATCAGATCATCAAAAAAACCCCTCTTCTTTCAAGGGTAATGTTTAAAACAGCAGTTGCTGTGGCAACAGCTCCGTGTTTGTTTCTGTAAGTACATGTTGGTTATGAATTTCTGATGTTTAATTCTTTTGTCTTTTTCTAAATACTGTAGATACCTATGACAGTTTCCCTTTAATTTTTGTATTTTTTTATATATAGGAAAGGAGGAGGATCTCTGTAGATAAACTAGTATTTTGGTGACTACTTGGTGTTCAATATATTTTGTGCAGTACAAAGACAAGATGCAAGTTTTGTCTCATTTTGTTTTAGATAATTGTCAGCTGTAGGACTGTCCTTTTTTATGTTGAATAGCCATTCTAAAGTAGTCAAAAGCTTTGGCTTTTTTGGGCTAATACTCATATATGTGTTAATGCTATTGAAATATTTCAGGGACTGTTTTATGTGGTATAGCAGTTGGGAAAACTAAAAATAATTCAGTTTCTTGGTTTGATATGAAATTGAAGATTCAGCCAGATAGTGTGAGTATACTTGAGTGGCTGTCATTTTCTATGCAAATGACTAAATTCCTTTGTATAGGTTACTACCTGCCACATTCATTCTTCCAGTGATGATGAAATTGACTTTAAAGAAACTGGCTTCTCACAGGATTCTTCTTTGCAGCAGGTGAGTTAAATTCTTTTAACAGCATAAGTTGCTCTTTCTGTAAAAATAAGAAATTCTTAAAAAGCAGTGGAACTCGTATTTCTATCGCAAGAAAATAAAAATCTAGAAAATTTAAAGTAAAACTTAGACATATGTGCATGCACACAGTTGTGTTTTATCAAACCCAGAGGTATGGTTTTTAACACAAGTCATGATATCTTGGTGTACCTTCCAGTTTTCAGTCTTTGATCGTGCTGTGTATGCAGATCTGTACTCGTTATGCCCAAGAACATATTTTATATGCCAGCTGTCTGGCTAAGTTGAACACAGTTTCTCTGTTAACCTTAGTCCTTACTAGATGTAGAAGTTTGAAATGGTGTCTTCTAATTGTATTTTCTGTCAAGTGTGAATTGCTATGAAAGCAAATATGGGTTTCTGTTTGGTTTTGCCAATAGATTTTTTTTTTTTTTTTAATGTTGGCTATTACTTGATGAGGAAATAAGGAGGATTGGCTGTTTGTTGTTACATACTTTAGTTTCTGGCAAAATGTCCAACTCTGCAGCTGTCACAACAATATAAATGAAGAGCTAAGTATGCTCCTGTGACAGATTGTATCTCGCAGCTCTGATATTTTTAACTTTATAAACGCTTGATACCTGGCAAGTGTGCGTAGCTAAATCTTCCAGAACTAAATTTCCAATGAACTTGATCACTTATTTTGAAATTCAGTGTATGCTTTTGACAACTCATTTGTGAGTGTTTCAAAGATAATTATTTATCATTTGGTTCAATGAAAAAAAATCTGAGAATGCCTAGTGAATTTTCAGATAAACCAGACTGAAAGTTTAAATCAAAACTGTGTCTACCCTGAAGCTTTAATGCTTTCATAGCTGACTGATTGATAATGGTAGTGTTTAATATGGTTATGGTATTAGAGTAGTTTTGCAGTGAGTGATTATGGATAACATTGGTGCCATTTTGATGAAAAATGACAGCATCTGTAATAGTACTGTCCTATCTGCCATATGCATCTCTTTCAATTCTTTCACTGGTGGTGAAAGAGTGGGAGCCATGTGGCACAAGACTGCCAATAGACCCCTTATATGGAACACATTACTTATCTGGGTTATTAACCACAATCTTTCAGCTCACACTAGCAGCTATGTAGTAACTACTTAGTCTAAGACTGGCTTTGGTACTTCATGCATCTTCTATAGTTTTTATAAGTAATTGCTTATCTAAGTTTGAATTGTGGGTGGTAGCTCAGATTTTAAGAATCTCATTCAGTGAATTTGTGCATGTAAGGTACATCTGAATACAAACTTGATAAGTTGGGTGCTATCTGTAGCAGCTCTAGTGAGAAAGTAAGATCTTCAAATATCTCTGCACTTTTCATGCATCCCCTTAGTGACCTGCTTTGCCTAGGCAATCCCAGCAGTTCCAGGTAGTTAATCTGGAGAACTGCAGATGGTCCAGTGCTGTTTCTTTCAAGTTTGTCACCATTTTCTTAATCTTTTTTTTTTTTTTTTCCCCTAAGCTAAGCTAGTGAAATATACTTTCTAAAGTGGTCTTGTGAGGAAAGCATGACACTAGACAAGATAAATTACTAATGGGAAATGCATTGAAATTACTTAAAGCATTCTCCAGCTGCACAGATTCATCCATAAAGGTGTGTCTGGCTTCATCTAGAATACCCTATTCTAGATCAATAGTTAAAGGAGGAAACTGGAGGTAAATTTCCAAAACTCAAGTGGACCCAGAAGGAATTGGATAGGGGAGGAAAATACTAAGGAATCTGTTCATCTTTGGTTTATTTTTGTCAAATTTAACTTCTGCCTGTGCAGAATTACATTTGCTATTACTTCTATCTTCTGGCATCCAAATCTAGTTTGATACTGTTTTCTTCTAATGAAGACCCTTTGTTCCAGAAAGGAAGGTTTCTTTTCCCCCCCCCTTTTTTTTTCTCAAAAACATTTTTTTAACGTAGGTTTCTGCATAACACTTCAAAACTGACATCTTTGAAAAAGTGTTCTGTCACCTAGTTCGGGGTTGTAAGATTTCTTGTGCCAGCAGTATTTAATGTGCTGTCTTGCTGTGGGTCTGGAAACTTTTACTCCAGGAAAGCATTCTTGTTCTGTTCTCCACCAGCTTAGTACCTCTTTTTGTCTCTTCTAAGTATACTGAAAATACATTAGAGAACAGGATAGAACTGTCTTGGGTATGAGATATGCTGGCAGTTTGTAACTGCATTTTATAACCTTGTAGTCAATTTTGATGTAGTGATAAGATTTCACACTAGTTTCATAACTAGCTGATGTCGTAAACCTCATGTCTTAAACCTCATGTCCTAATTTTCTGTTTATCCTGGTGAGTGATGTTCTTAATGGTTGCACCTTTTGTAAAACAGAACAAGTCTGTTTAACTTCTTTGGGTTTTTTTTCTTCCCACGGAGGTAATTCACTAATGTCTTTCAGTCACATATGCTCTTTAATATCCATAACAGTGAAAATACTGTAGAGGAAAGGAGATCTCAGTAACCAGTGTAAAGCAGGGTAATTATTTTACGGGGGGACAGTCAGTAATTGATTGTCTGCCTGCATAATGTTGATGTACTAATTGTGTTGGTATCAAATCCTGACGTTTTTCAGAACTAACTATCAGATTTTAAAATTTAGGATCAAAATGTAAAAGAGTTCTTGCTTTGGCCTGGCCTAGCATAGTGACCCTACCAGTCATGAGGGATTTTCATACCCACTTCCAGCCCTGATATATCTTGTTGTATATCTAATCATTCTGTATCTCCTTTCTGTTTCCTCTAGTTTTCATAATGCCTTCATCCAAACTTGCTTTTTTTGACCATTCTCTTGTTTTCTTTCTATACTCACTTTGTTCAACTTTTCCACCTTCTTCAAAGGTTTTGTCTGTATACTGTGTCCCTTTAGCTACCTAGGCAAAAAGCGAAGAGAGTTCACATGACAGCTGTACTTCTTAGAATATCATAGTATTGGATGACTTTACACATGCAAATAACACTATTAAAAGTCCTTAGAGAATGTGTGATAATTTAGTGATAGTCCTGGGAAATAAGGGACAAAAACTGTTGTTGTAGATAGGAGAAAATGCCCATAAGAAAAAAAAAGAAACACAGTTGAGTCAGTGGCACTGCATTGAGATGTAAATAGTTCAATAGTTTCCTTCTAGATGTTGAATAGATGCTGCTGCTGCTGTGTGTGTGCATGCCTGAGACTGATATTTCTAGTGATAACTACGTGATAAATATGCAACTGTGCTTTAGTATCTATATATAATATACTCTTTTGGTTCTTACCATTTATAACTTCATGTTACCATTTATAACTTCATGTCTTTTGAACAAAGACAGCTTTTCCATTTATCTAGTATACTGTGTTGTTTCACTGTTTCTTTGGGATGCGTTAGGAAAGGTGCTGATTAACATGTTGTTAAACTAGAGATTTAACTTTCTTATTGAGAGCTGCTATTAGATTGGCTTTCAAGTCAGTAAATGTAAGTAGGTATGTAGTTGGTGTTACCATTTAAAATTTAAAGGTTAAGACAAATCCTTTTCCTGTCAGTTATGTTTAAATTAGAGAGACTTTTATTTCTTTGGAGCAAAATGGGCAAATAGGATTTAGAGTATTATTAGAATCATTATATCACTGTCGTTGGTCCTGGGGTTGCCAGGCCTTTTCTGATTATCAGATGCAACAAATGACGTCCAATTTTATTGACCAGTTTGGCTTCAACGATGAGAAGTTTGCTGATCAAGATGACATTGGCAAGTGAGTATAACGTTATCCCTGCTTTGACTATAGCCTTAGGAGTTTCCTTTCTTATTATGTACTTGACTGTTTTTGCTGCTGATAAATACAAGCCTTTACTGGTGTGAGGCAGTTGCAAATTAGTCCTGTGTCTTTGTACCATCTGCGTGCATTGATAGAAGCATCCCTGAACAGTTTACAGAGGAAAGCAACAGCTTATCTTCCATTTCTAATGTCCTGGTTGTGCCAACATGAGAACACTGTGCTTGTGAATAAGTAACTAAATTATAATTCTGCTTTTGAAAGCTGTCTGTCCAATGACATGGCATTGTTGGGGGCACTTTCTCTGTGCCTCAAAGTAATTTCCCACACCCCACGCCACCCCTGCCCCCACCACTGAATCTATGTACCAGACCAGATGAATAGCTCTACTTTTAAGTTTTCCTGGAAAAGATGACAGGAACAACACATCTGTGAGTATACTTTTCTGTACGGGACAGTAAGGAAGGGCATTGTAAATCTACCTTTGTTTTCAAGGTCAAGGCAGTTAAGAGTCATTTCCACAGACAGAGTAAGTGATGAGAAAATGAGAACAATTTTGGTCAGGTAAAAAAAAAAAACAACCCCACAACAAAAACACACCCCACAAAACCTGATCTCTTCAGTTCTAAGTAAACTGATGCCATAGTGGGAAAGGGAAAGAATGGGGGTTCTTGCTGAAAATAGAGTTGATCTTGATTTTTGTGAGAATTCATGGCTTGGGGTGCAGGAACATGCAGGTAAGAGTAAAAAGCATTACTTGAAGATGGTTTCTAGAAAAGTAAAATACAATAAAATGTATCAGTGCTCTTCTGTAAGACAAGTTTAGTAGGTGATGGTTGACCGAAGCTTGCATGTGTTATCTAAGAAGCATTGCTGCCTTTTTACACTACATAATCTGCAGAGATTATAGAATAAGATATGATGGGAGAGGAAGCAACTCAGGATACTCTAACTTTGTTAGAAGCAAGTGGATTTTGGAAGGACAGGAGTTGGAATTCCTTTAAGATCATGCCTTTGGTGTAGTGCATGGTCTTGGTGGAAAGAAGATGACTGCTTATGAAAGCACATCCCTGGAGATTTGTGATAGCTATACTGATGATGTACTCATGAGTTTATTTAAGCTGTAAATAAAGTTACTTTAAAGTTATGCCTTTCGTGCAAGAACCAATTACAGCTTAAATTACCTGCTTACTGTTGTACAGTAATTCAGATGGTAACTTGCACAGTAATGCAGTCACTTAGTTCCTTTACACCACTTACCTTGTTCCCTATTTTGTAATGCAATGAGGGTTAGAGGAAGAGTAGTACATGCTCTGCTGAATGTACTGCTATATGTGGCTACAGAAAGAATGTATTAACTCTTCTGAAAGTCTGGTAGTATTTCCCATCTTTTCCTTCTCTGTTTCTTTTTGCTTCCCCTAGAGATTAGTTTGCTTTTTAGTCTGACATACTTATAATTGCTTTAGTGAAACTGCTCAATAGCTTAATATGTGAAGATGAGTAAAGCCTAATATTTAGTGTTCAGTTTGGAAAAAAACTTCAATGATTGGCTTAAAAAAAGAGATTCTCTTTTCTTTAGGAAGCAGAAGCTGACATTACATTTTTCACTTTCTCTGTTCCTGTTGAGAAGGTCCTTCTGTAGAGTGGTGAAATCAGAAGGTATAAGAACTGCTAATGCAGATCTTTGGGGGATTTTGAGCTGTATTATGTCAGACCATAGTCAGATTAGGCATTCTTTAGGCCTACTTCTTTTTCCAGTGCATAACAGTATAGTATTTGAGATTTGTATGTATCATTTCAGTTATGTTGGTTTAGGCTTGTTGCATCTTCACAGCTAACTATAGGGTAGAGACAACATTGCTTTGTATTTTTATTTAAAATGTTCATAGTTAGAAAAATCACATGAATGCCAGGCCTCCTCAATGTAGAATTTAACTGGTTTATGTTGGAAACTACTTTGTCTTTAATCTTAAGTTTCTCATTTTCCAGTAATCTAAAAATATAAGAGAAATGAAATGTCTTCGTTGTCATAATACAACATCTTTTTTTACTGCATACATCTGCCTTTTTTTGTAGTGTTTCTTTTGATCGGGTCTCAGACATCAACTTTACCCTCAATACAAATGAAAGTGTAAGTATGTGTTCCTGTACTGTCAGAAAGATTACTGTCTTTTAAACTTTGGTGTAACCTCAAGGTTTTGGTGGTCGTTGTTATATTTACTCCTTTGATGTGTAATCTTTGGGAAAATTAACTACCCTACCTTGTTCCTGTATTGTGAGAGTTCCTAACTGGAAGACGCTGTCGTTCTTTGTGATCAGTATTAAACAGAATTGCTTCTAATTTGTATGGCCAGGTTCAAGAACAGCCTTGGATCTGATTTGTGCATAGTGCACCCTTATGTTTTACAGGTAGAAGCTATTTCAGTCTTCCAGTGAGATTGTGGTGACAGGAAAGTAAGGATAGAGCCTTTAACCCTAGATATTATTTGTCAGTTGAGCTGAAATGAACCCTGCTACAGAAAATAAAGCTGGAGTACTTGGTGGTCTGGTATCTGAAAAGCTCTTCAATGTCATTCCTGCATGCCATTCTTAAATTTGTGATGTAAACTCCTACCTGTTTTTTGATGGTCCACTCAACTCGTTAGTAGCTGAGTAAAACAAGCACCACTGAGTTTTTTCTTGACAAGCTTTAAGTTGTTAAGACATTCTGGTTTTCTGCTGCGTTTAGAGAAATGTTTTTTTCCCCCTCTGGTTTTAAGGTTCTCTTCAGAATAGTTATATGTTTCCAAAATGTTTACTAATGTAAGTAGAATGATTAATCATAAATACAGATTTTATACTTCTGCTGTATTTAGGGCAATATAGCCTTGTTTGAGGCATGCTGTAAGGAGCGGATACAGCAGTTTGATGATGGTGGCTCTGATGAAGAAGACATTTGGGAAGAAAAACATATTGCATTTACACCAGAGTCCCAGAGGCGTTCCAGGTAAGAAATGTGTTTTTCATCCAAATAGCAGTATAGTGAGCACTCAATACTGAGCATGTCTTTTGGTTCAAGCTGACTGTTAGCACGGGCTGTCCAGCATAACTAGCTATTTCCGTTCTGTAGAGAAATGAGTAGAAGGATGGCTCTAGGGTCTGTCTTCCAGCCGTAATTTGCAGAAGATGGCGACAGCTGCCCTACTTCCTCAGCTCTTCCTGCACTTCAGCTTTTGTAGCTTGTTTTTTTTTCCTGCTGCTTATTCTTTCCCTCTCCTTTTAAACCTACTCAGCCATTCTTGCCTTGGACAAGGCAGTCCAGCTCCACACCTCTGTAGACCTTGCTGTCCTCTACAGTACCAGTGTGGTTGTGGACAAAACTACATAGGAAGGTGCATTGAGGGGGGAAGGAGCATCTGGTCCCCAAAACTCTCAGGGCTGTGCAGCCTCCCTTGAATACCTACTGAATTCTTGTCCCAGGGTGGTCTCAGCTTTTCTGACCACCCTGTGGCTTGAGTCACAAATGCGATTTCTTCTTCCCTTACAACCTTCACAATGCATGTTGCCAGTACCTTCTGTACAAAATCAATGATTTTGCCTGATGGTGTTGTGGTTACTTAATGTGATATGTTTCAGGGACATCCTTACCTTCTCACATTACCTTTCTTTTTGTGTTAGTTGTGCTCACCAGGAAGGGAGAGATGCCCATAGGGTTTAAAGTATGGATGGATGAACTGGAATACAGTTGGAGAGATGTTAAAAGGGTTTTATTAGATTTTAAAATAAATCAAGTTATATCTATGGTGTTGAAGAGTTTTGTATCTCAGTGCTTCTGTCTAGTGTGAAGAGATCAAATAGACCAAAAATGTCTTACACAGATCTGACTCCTTACTTTCCTTTTCTGCTTCCTTTTGCATGGCAGGAGTAAAACCAGTCTTCATCTTTTACTTGCAAATGGTGGGAAGAAAGATGGTCTCTTTACATGATCAAATGAAAAACCTTAAACCTTGGTTTTTTTTGAGAGAAATGAGGGAAATACTAACAGCTAACAAATTATACCTCAGTTAATCTATCGGAAATAATAGCTGTTGTAATTCTCTTTAGCGTCAAACTCTCCAGTATTTCACTGTGCCCAGGGTCTGATACTGAACACAGAATGTAAACTATCTCTTTGTATTTTAAGTTCGGGCAGTACAGACAGTGAAGAAAGTACAGATTCTGAAGAAGAGGATGGAACAAAACAAGACTTGTTTGAATCGCACACCAATACAGAGGACAAAATGGAAGTAGACTTAAGTGAACGTACGTAGCTTTTCTCCCAGCTGCTTTGAGTTACAGGAAAGTGTTAGATCTAGCAGTTTTATTTTGTAGGAGTTTTCCTCATTTACCATTTTTATTCCAACTATCTTAATAAAATAGTTTTTCCCACTGTAACGAGTGCTTGCAACAGAGCATGCAAATGTTGGGAAGTTTGAATTCCTTACGTGTCTTGAGTCAAGTTACTTAGTCTCTCTAAAAATCATGTTTCTACTCTTCAAGAGGGGGGAAAAAAAAGGAGGAGGAATTAGAAAAGGAAGGTTGAAGTGTAGTCACCTGTACATCTTGAAAGCCTGCAAAACGAAGAGATTGTTTATCTTCGAACCTGAAATATGCTTATTTTTACTAGAAGCCTTTCAGACCAACTTTTCATCTAACAGTGCTCTTTTAAAAGACTTCCTACAGAAGCCAAGTAAATTTGCATTGGTCTGGTTTCATGTGTGAATGAAAGAAGTGCATCAGTAGACTCCTGTGTGAAAACTTAACTGATGTAGTTGGTTTAGAAGTTTTCATGTTCAAGTCACAGTGGACTAAACTGGCTTTAATTAAACTGGCAATATCTGTAGGTAAGCCCTGTGTTTATCTAGACTGTAAGGAATTAAATTAAAATAGAAGGATAAGTTAAGGGTTTTCTTTTCTTTTGTCAGATTGGTGTCGTTGGCATCTGTGTGTCAAACAAGTTTTGATCCATGTGGGTCTCCTCCCATATCTGCCTGGGTTGGAATTTCTAATTGCTAGTCAGAGCTTCCTTTTCAGCCTGTTTTTTTGTATGTAAGTGTTAATGAAAAACATGTTTCCCTTGGGTAGGTGAAGTATTTTGAATTGACCTATCCTAAATTAGGTGCTGTTAAGTCACAGTTGCTCCAAAATTTAAAATCCCAAGAAATACTTTGAGTTGTAAAAAGCCTTAAAGTTTTCTGAAACTTAGCCGTTGTGTTAGTGCATGAGAAATTATTTAGAGACTGCCCATACCTAAGTTGATATGCTCATTTTCTATGTTCAGGAAAATGTGCATAGGAAACTGAAAAAGGGATGAAAACTCTTAAGACTTTTTTTAATTCTAGAAATTAGTTTTGAAAAATGATAACAAATGTTGATGTTAGTTTAAAGAATAAAGTGGGATTGTACTTGTTGATCTAGTATGGTTTATTGTTTTTCTTCTTCAGATAAACTATATCAATTTTTAGCAGAATACTCGTGAGTTACCATTTTTAAAAATTCTGCCTTACTAGCAGAATTTCCCTTTTAGGGAATGCATTAATTTTTTTAACAATATATAGAAGATTCTTCTGCATGTGCCTTGAAGTCTAGTTATGAATTTTACTGCTCTTTTTGGAATGTACGTATAGAGAATCAACATGTTAGGCATATGTGCACTCATGTTCTTTATTTAAATTTGTTCCTAATGAACTTGTTAATGGTTTTTCAGCGCCAAACTGGTCAGCTAACTTTGACGTACCCATGGAGACTGCACATGGTGCCAACCTGGATTCTGTTGGGTCTGATGTGTGGAGTACAGAAGAACCTATGCCAGCAAAAGAAACTGGCTGGGCCTCCTTTTCAGAGTTCACGTCCTCTTTGAGGTAAGAATGTTAGTGATTCAAGGTGTCCATCTCTACCCAAGCCTGTGTTGGTAGTGTTCTGGTGGAATACAAGGTGTGTAGTGTCCAAAGGGCCCCAAGTGTTAAACAGTATGTCTTTGTCTGACCTACCCTCGTAGCAGCCTTTTGTAGGATGGGTGGATCCTAGTTTGTCATTGGTTTAGAGGATTTTTAAAGAATATTTGGGTCCTTTAATATTGGTCTCTGACCAGAATTTGGACTGTGATTTTTTTATTTTTATTTTTTAGTGTAGACTGAACCCAGTGAAGGGTTGAATGTGAACTGTTGAATGTAAAGGTCATAAAATGTCTATGATGATTCTGTTTTATGGATATTGTAAAACAAAGGTTTGTGGGGTTTGGGGGTTATTTTTGTTGTGGGGTTTTGTGGGTTTTTTTTTGTGTGGTTTTTTTTTAAAAAAAAACAAAACAAAACAAAACAAACTTGCATGATTATACAGCTGTGATATCTAAGTTAGGCAGTTCCACACTGTTTTGAGAATGCCTGAGATACACTTTGCTTTCTTGGCTTGAACTCTACATAAAAAAAATAACTGAAGTCTCCTGTGTAAGTACCTAATCATATAGATGTAAATTTTGAGTTGCCAAATACTGGCAGTCATGAACTGATTCCTTCTTCAATCAGAGTACTCTTCGTTTTATACCTCTGGCTCTCAGTTGTCTGTCTGGGCATTAAACAGCTCGGATGTAAAAGTATGATTTTTCCAACATAAAACAGTGTATTGTTCCATGCTTGAGGCAGGTAAATTGATAACAGAATTATGGGTTTAGAAAATGAAAACTTGGAGTTGCCACATTAGTGGATAGAAAAGACATTATTCTATAAATGGTGAGAAGTGTTTTAAGTGACCAATTCTCTTCTTTTGTGTTCTTTCAGAATTAAATCTTGTAGCTATATTGCATACGCGATTAGTAAAATCACTTCCATAGTGGATTATGTGGACTGCGTTGGCAGTCTCAACAGAGAACCATCTTTCAAGTTGCAAAGAGTGCATTTAGAAAGCCAGCTAAAAATGTTGGAAACACTACAAGGAGTTAGTGATACTTGTATGCCTTATTTACCAGGGACATGTCCACTACTACTTGTAATCAAATCAAATAAAACAAGTAAAAATAAAACCACCACCAAACATACTCAGCTCAGTTCTGGTGGATTTTGTGTTACTAAACTTCTGTTTAGCCTGTCTTCCCAAGACTCCCACAAACAGACTTCCAGTCATTCAGTTTCAGAAGAGTTCTAGGCCTCACAGCTGTGATACAGAAATAAAAATACTGTTTTAAGAAATTTCATTCTGATAGTCAGAAATGTTTCTAAAGCTTTTTTACTTTGTATTTGAAGCTCAAAAGATTGCTTAAGAAGTACTTCTCCTGTGGAAATGGAAACAAACACAGACCCAATTGATCCCTTGAGTACAAATGTAACTGCTCTTGCAGCACAGCTAGAGAGTAAGTACACTGCATTCAGAAGTGCAAACAAAATTTAAGAGTTGTGCCCAAGAAAGATATTCCTGAACTTTAAAATTTAGATTTCCAGAGACCTCTCATCTGGCTCTGCTGCTGTTCTGCGAGGTAATGAAAATGACTTGTCAAGGAATTTCTGAAATTTTAAATAGTTTCCTATTTAAAACAGGAGCCAGTGTTACTGTTACCTCTAAAAAGCCTGCACATCATGAACAGAAGAGCATTACAAAGAAGCTAGGTGTGTTCTGTAGAGAGTCCTCACCTCTGTTAGCACTCAATTGATGTTAATTAGCACTTGGCTGATGCCTGCGAAGAGTAGTAGCCTCTAGTCTCTTCCTATGGCAATAGGCCAGTAGCCTCAACATGTTCAAACTTCCTCTTCCTGCCCATTCCTTTCCAAGTTGCCTTCACTATGCATGCACTAATTCTTTCTTCTACATGTGTGAACTGGTTAAAGGCCAAACATGTGCTAATTAGCTTTTTCTATATATTATTAACAGAACAAGAAATGCAGATGAGAAGTCCAGGGAGCCTGGCCTTCCCAAAGGCTTGTCTGTACTTGGAAACTTAACATCAAATTTGTACTATGTGGGCTTGTGTAATGAATTTGACTGTACAGCAAAATAATACATCACTATAATCCTACTAAAGTCTTGTTCAGGCAAACCTGTTGCAGTAACCATTGTCAGTGGCTTGCAAAATGAAAAAAAAAATAGTTACAGAATGTGACTTTTCCTCAAGCAGTCTGTAAGAAGTACTTATGCTCTATATATGCGTATAGTGGGGGTTACAGAAAGGTGACTTCTCTGTAAGGAAAAATTCAGGTGTACAAAACTGCAAAAAATATCATTCTGGTTATATTGGCTTGTATGCTTGCTCATGAAATAGAAACATAACCAGCCATATACTAAATTACTTCTTTATATCTAGCCCCAGGAAGTGTTGCTATGGAGGCCAGCTCAGATGGAGAGGATGATGTAGAAAATGCAGACAAGGTAACAGAAACAGTAATGAACGGCAGCATGAAGGAGACACTGAGCCTTACTGTAGATGCTAAAACTGAAACGGCTGTTTTCAAAAGGTGAGAATACCTATTTATTGTCTTCCCATCCATGTAAAATAAGCACTGTTGATGGGACACTATGTGTAAACAAAGAATTCTTTGCAAGTGATAATTCCTGAGGCTTTAACTAGAAATCTTATTCCAAAGTAATTGTTTTGAAATTTTACTTCCAGTTAGTTACTATAACCCATGACTTTCTTTATCAAGCCTTAATTTCAGTGGAAGATTATTAGTGGAAGACTGACTTGATAACTTGTGACTCTGATGCATGTTATTGTGCATTTTTTATGTTCAGTTATTCTTTTAACATACAGTTAATTGCATGTCAAGGCTAAACTTCTTAAATTCTGCACAGAATTGTTAGATTTGGATTAGAATTCCATCCCTCGCATCCAGAAGGATGGAGGACAGAAGTTGAAGGCCAGCCAGGCACTGCTTTTGTGATCACCCCAAATGTCTGATGAGTTACTCTCTGTTGGTGGTATGGATGATGGTGTCAAATCTGTTCTGGACTACAGGTGGCACATAGAATTCTAGAATAACCAGAAGAACAACAAACTCATCAATTTTGGTATCTTCCGATACGAAGTGTTTGATTCAGGAATAACCATCCTACAATATGGTTATATTCTGTATTACGTCTATCAACATTGTGATCCTTTTATGGGAATAAAGCGTGTTTTGGTTACTTGAGATCTTGTCTACTAAGATCTTGTGATTTTAGATTTAATGATCAAGTGTTTTTTTAGCATCAAGTCTTTATTTAGGGAAACAGAGGCTACAAACAGTCTGACCTGCAAAAATAATTTTGCCTTTGTTAATTGAAGCTAGTATGTTGCCCCCCACCCTGATCTTCACAAAGCAGAACATGCTACAAGCATTTTGTCATGCAACTCTCTTCTCGGTTTTTTAGAATAATTTCCTAGTATCTGTACCTATTCTAGCTTTAAATATTGAAAAGAAATTGTCCATATGTCTTGGAAGTGGCTTAAAAAAATCCCGGACCATTTCAGTAGAAAAAAACTGCCCAGTGTTAGTCCTTACATTGCCTTTCTTTTAAATTCGTTTTACTTTGTCCTGTTAGTGGTAGTAGGTAAGTGCTATTCATTTTGGAAGGTTCAGGAATTGAAGCATAACAGCTTTCAGTCACTTTTACTTCCATCCTTTTGATTATTGAAGTTAAAAATAACAACTCTAATCTCTTATTGACACCTGGCTTAACTTCTGATGTTTTTCATTATGGAGGAGGGAGCATGTACATGGCTGTACAGCGCTTATAAATCAAATGGCATTGTTAGAGAAATTGAACCAAAGCAGCTTAGAGGAGCATTGTGATGCAGTGCAGACTGATGTTGCATGGAACCGTAATGCCTTACTGACTTAGTAAATGATGCATCTGCATTCCACTTTATTCAGTATTTTGGGGAATGCTTTTATATAGTCTGCACTCCTGTTGTGTTAGGTGTTTACAGTTGGATTTAGTTATCTATGGTATAGATAATTAAACACTTCTCCTAGAACTGCTTTAGTTCACGTGCACTTTAAAGTTCTGTGACTTCTGATACTGGTGCAAAAACTAACATGAGGAGGCAGCATGTGGTGGCAGTTCCTGCCTTCATGGAATTACCTTCTTGAGCTGTGTAGTAAGCACTTCAATTCTTGTAGTTAAAAGGACACAGAGGTGCAAAGGGAGGCAGTAGCATAGAGTTGCCTAGGTCAGAAGGGATGTCAGAAGATCCTCAGGTCCAGCCTTCTGTGGGAAAGGGAGCCCAGATGAGATTATCTAGCACTCTGTCCAATTGCATCTTGAAAACCTCTAGCAATGAGCACTCTTGAGAACTTAATTTGGAAAGGGGAGATGAAGGAAATGTAGGAGGAGGCTGAAAGATGAGGTCTTAAATACTGAGACTGTTCTACTCTGATAGAGGTATGTGGTCTCACACTGAGTCTATGCTCATGTGGCTTTTTTTAAACTGACTTTTAAATACGCCAAAACAACAAATGGGAGAGAAAAGTAGTATTTCCTTTGGAATAAATACCTAAAACCATTTGGGGATGGGGGGGGGAAGTCTAGATTAAGGGACAATTAGAGTAGCAAGAGGAGGTCCTACTCTGGCCTGTGTATCTGGCAAAGTGGATGCTTCCATACCTAAGTTTTACATCAGTTCCTGCCAGTAGAAGATTGATGGTGTTGAAGTCAATGTTGAGGGGAGGAGGAGCATCATAAGCAGTAGCTAATTTGTGGAAAGCTGCAAAGGACAAAAATGTGGTTTCTGAACTTAGTTCAAAATAGAGAATGAGAAGGGAAGAATGATAGTGGAGACTACCCCTTTTAAAAAAATAAAAAAACTAGGAGACCAGTTCTGATGGTGACAAGTATTTTATTTTAAACAAATACAAAGAGTATCAAGACAAATGAGATGGGTAGATCAGATGGGGAAAACTGGATCTTGATGAGAGATGGCAATGCAAAAGACTGTCTTTACAGGCTCTGCAGATATAAGGAGGCATGGGAGGAAGAGAAGGATTCATTGAAATTTAAAGGATACATTGAAAAGAGAACTGTAAGAATAGGAAGGAAACTCAGCAGAGGAGAGTGGCTTTAAGATGTTCCTGACTTCTTGCATAAATACATTTGTTGCCACAGAGGTATAAGATTGATCTTTGTGTCTATTTCAGAGCTACCTTATAACTATCTCTTGCAGGTATATGGTCAAATTTGTATTTCAGTGCAGGTGTGGCTGAGGTGGGAGAGGGTGGGATAGAGAAGCAGAAAAGCTTTGATTTAGAGGCAAAACACAAGTATTTGCTAACAACTTCTAAGGCTGCCTAGTCACATGGTAATGTCTTTTATAGTGTGAGTGTACACCTTTTCCACTGAACCATGTTTGGTTTTGTCTCCGAGAGGAAGTTCATGAAGTAGATTGGGCTGTAGTGTTAGTATCGCATAACACATACATGGTATTTCACTGTGGAGTTATTAGGGAGTTTTATAAAGATGATGAGTTAATGATTCTACTGATACGTTTCATGGACAGACATTAATGCTAGTTTCTGAGGAAATCTTGAATTTCTTTTATACTTTCTTCCTTTTCATTTTTGCATACTTCTGGCTTCAGAGTGTTGAAATCCTATCGGTATGTAAAGGATTATGACTGTGATTGTTACCACTTCAGGCATCACACATATTCGTTATTTCCTTTCTGATCTTATTTGTAATCACTGCATTTCCTGCCCTTTTGTCCAGTCAAGTTTTAATGGATGTAAACACCAGTGCATTATTAGGTGTTTGTGAAGTCTAGAGCCATGTGCTTGATCTTCATGTTGCAATCATAACTTAAAATCCATTTGCATGTGAAATATGAACCCGTCTTCCAGTTTTTTCTAAGAGAAATAAGTAAACTTAAAAATTAAATAACTTGTTTCCTTTTTTTTTTTTCAAGTGAGGAAGGAAAATTGTCTACCTCGCAGGATGCTTCTTGTAAATATGTAGTAGAAGAAAATGCAGAGGTTGCAGAAGAGGCTCCTTCAGCTCTGCAGTCTACTCACAGCAGTCCAGAACAGAGGTAACTGCATTCAAGGATGTTTTCAGTCCTCTAAATAGCAGTTTGTGGTTTTTTGTAATAGGACTGATCTAAAGAGATTAATGAATTCCTGTTAGTTATCAGCTCTGAGTTTAGCTCAATCTAAACATGTGTTTGCACCTATTTTATAAAATTATTACAAGTTATATTTTCTGTTGATTCAAAGACTCTTGAGTTGTCAAAAATATACTTACCTTGTACTACTTGTCTTGCAGGGTGTTGTAAATATCCCCATTCTGTTTAGCCATATGTTATCAAGTTAGACTAGTGAATTGATACACTTCTGAAAATTATGATTAAAAAAAAAATACTAGGGGAATAAGTTTGACTTTGTCCTGAAAATTTACGTAAGTTAGGTCTACCATTTTTTCATTCTGTGTTCTATAGAGCAGAACAGTTTGGGGAGGAGTCCACTAGTGCAGCTGTATGGAAAGGAAATGGTGCCTTAAGTCATGCTTGTTTGATTGTGAATCGGTCATTATTTGCACCCTTGTCTTCACCAGGTATTAATTTGAAGACTTGTAGATTTTGAGAATGTTTTTCAAAGTACATAAATAATTTGTTTCAAATAAAACTTGCCTGAAATGTGGAGCAGCCTGGATTGCTCAGCATACTTATTGGAAGAAAGAAAAGAAGACATTTTTCTTTGGCAGCTTGGCTACTAGTGCAGTCTTGGAGAATAGTAATTCAAGGTACAGTTCCTAGGGGACCACCACCAAACAGAGAAAGTTGCTCTTGCATAAATTTGTTTCTCTTAAATTGTCAGGTAGTACTGCTTTCTGCCAAAAAAAAAAAAAAAAAAAAAAAAAAAAAAAGGCATTTGACAGTATTTCTCCTGTGTCATTTCCTGTTGAAGTACTTGTTTGGGGTTTTTTTCACCTCTCCAGTTGCAGTGGTATGGAGACATACACCATCAACTTTAAGTCTAGCATGACTTCACTAAAATCAAATGCATGTAGGATGACATTAATCACCAAATGTTAGAAATGCTTAACGCTGATGTTTCATATCTGAGCTAGTTTCTAGATGTTAGAGCAGGATTCATCTTTATCTCAAAAGCCTAAAACAATGAACAGCTTAACGTAGGTGAGAAGATTTCCACCCTTGAAGGCAGTATTCAGTGAAGATCTTGCTCTGGAACTTAGGTATTCATAAGTACTTTGAAATTGTTATCTAGGCAAGAGTTTACTGGGTTCCTAAGAGAACTAATGGCTTGTTGAACATCAGGTACAATCCCACAGGCTTGATTCTTGGTGTTAAGACAAAGGGTGGCATGCTGCCATTTCCTGTTTTAGATGTAATTCAAGAGTGCCCAGAGGAGCTGTGCTGTCTCAAAGAAAACCCTTGTAAAAGGAAAACCTAAATGTGTATTTGCTAAACCCTGAGTAATCCATAGGGTCTGCTCCCCTTCCTGCAGGGCAGGGCTTGGGGGATCAGAGCTGTGCATGCTGCCCTCTTGTTCGGAAGCTGAGGATGTTCTGAAGGGAGAGAGGATTTTGCTTAATTAAAAAAGCAATTCCAGGAGTCACTTTGTCCTTGCAGTATAAACAAGGGTATGATTCTGAAAATCAGAATTCAGTGTTTGTGTATATACATATATATATGTATACGTATATATACGCACATATGTTTTCTGAATCTGTATTTAACTAGTTTTAATAGTTTAAAAGTGGTTGTGTTTCTTGACATTAATAGATTTTAAACTGTTATTAGAGAAACGTGGTATCTCTCACACAAATCCTCTAAAAGAAGTAATCATTTTTAAGACTTTGTGGATGCTAATTATATATCTAGCTTTCTAGTGAAGACAATTGAAATGCTTTTGTAAGCAAAGATTTAGAGTGTAGCTCTACATACAACACAGAACTTTACTGCATGTTCTGATTATACTGTATGCAGACTAAGAAAGGGGCAGCATGTTTGACAAATTTAGATGCTGGTTTTTAAACTTGTTTAAGAGCTAGTATGTCTTACCTGTATGGTACTGGGTGTTACACTAAAACACTGCTACCTTTTCCTGTAAGACAGAACTTTCTACTCTGCATAAATTCCATAAATTTAATCAAGAAGTAGATTCTAATCAGAAAAAAATCAACACTGTATACTTAGTTAAAGTGGGAAACCCAGAAACTGTCTTTCACAGCCTCTTCTTTATCTGGAGGTACTGTTCTTATCAAGACTGATAAGCATTAAATTGTAGGGAAGAAGTCTGGGTATTAGGTGATTGCCTTTTGAGTAAAGATGCCTGTCTAAACCAACAGAGGGCTCTCAGAGCCAGCAGTTTGTAGGATTGCTTTTGAGTTGCAGGAAATCTCGAGGAACTCCTTTCATTGAATCCAGCTGGCTTCAGCAAAGCTCGGTGCTTTCTCTAAAGGTGTCTGTCACAGCAGATCCTCATATAAGCGCAGTATAAATACCATGATAAACATAATCGTGCTTTTGGGGCTCCATGCATGTATGACTAGTAGGAGGAGTCCCCTAGGTAGGTCTTTGGCTGGTGGCCAGCAGTAGTAATATCTGCTAGGAGCCGCCTTCTGTCATGGACTTTGTTCCAGTTAATAAGTGACTTACTGCTGTGTGGACTGTCAGACTTCTGTCCATGCAGCACTTGTTTCTTACCTTCCAAGTTTCTCAAAAAAGTGTTTACTTTTGTCTAGCACTGTCTGTCTTTTGTCTAATGTGTACGTATTTTTTTTAAAAAGTGTTTTTAGAGCTTAGCAGCCAAAGACTTAGCTAGGGGACTCCTGCTGGTCATGTGCATGTAGAGCACGGACCCAAGAGTGGCTTCTCTGTGATGTACACCATCAGAGAACAGGAGTTACAGGTAACTTTTCTCATGTGTAGTTCCAAATGGCATTTATATTCTTTAAGGGAATCTTCAGATGTTTCAGTAGACTTGCACTGAATGGCAGTTGAGATTTTTTTGCCTTTGTTTCTTGCAATTCTTAATGTTCTTATGCACTACTTTAATCTCTTTATTTGTGTTAGTCCATAGCAATTGAGCCCACGTTTACACTAAACTTCTTTTCTAGAAATGTATATACTATTATTATTTTTACTTTTGCAGGTTTGCTCCTTATTTTCCTCCATACTTCTGAACTTTTCATGCTAATGGGCTGACATTTAAAGTATTTGTGAAATGGCAGTTTGTAGATTAGGTTAGTAGCTAAAGCAGTTTTTTTAAGACACCACTGTGTTTCCTGTTGTGTCTTAGCTGCTTACTTTCAAATGCAACCTTAAACACTCCTGGTATAACACTTCGCCTCACAGAATAAGATTTGGAGAGGTATCAGAAATGTGCTTTTTATTAGTGATTCTCTTGGGCAGATGCTGCATCTCTAGAGATCACTTAGTAGCTCAGTTAATAAAGATCAAGCACTGTTCAATGGTGTGCTCAGTTAATTAAAGTGCTATGCTTAATTAGGCAATAAGAACTCCAGAAATGCTGGACTCCAGAAAATGGATGAGCGTGTTACTAGCTTGTTTCTTCAACTCAGGGGTCATGCTACACATGATCTGGGGTGGTTGTTTTTTGGGGTTTTTTTTGCACCTGCCCAAATTTGTTTTGGACCCTTCTTGTTTCTTGTATACTTACATCTTTTTTTGGCCTCTTAGGACTGATCAACACACCCATTTAGGAGAGGCATCTGTTAATGGCCCTGTATGATATGTGATGTCTACTACCTTGGCTGAAGAAAATGAACTGATATCCAGGTGTTTGAGTGTTTCTTGAAGATTTCATCTAGACCCTGTTGAAGCCAGTCACTGCTGCACTAATTTCACAAGGGATCAGGACCAGCAACATTTATATTCTAGATTTTAAGACATTGTACAGAAATTCATACGTGTAAAAATATTGCACATTGAGAAATACCAATAATTTTTGCGTATGTTTATATTGTATTGTTCTAAATAATGGGTGGCCTGTGAAATAAGATCCTGCTACTCATGTAATGATGACAGTAGTGTTACTATAGTTAAAATGGCTGTAAGAATAGTTTTATAAAAAAAGTGAATACACAAATCTAATGTATTTGAGACATAACTATTTGACAATTAGTGTGACCAAAGTATTTAGGAGTTTTCATACATTTTTCACCTTGTAAAAAGAAAAGAAAAAAATGAATTCATGTTTCTTCTGAAACTGAAATGCCCTATAAATGTTATTTTGGTTGTTTTAGCTTACAAAAGTGATTTAAATAAGAATTTTTTGGTGTTCAACATTTTACAACAGGTTTTTTAATTGGTAATTGTTTCCTGTATTGTTTAAAACAGATCAAAAATGTAAGTCTATTGGTAGAGATTTTAAGTATTTATTGCTACGACTTAGTTGACAAATTGATGTTACTGTAAAGCCGTATGTTCTGTTAAGTCTTGTTTGCTTGAAACAATACCTTACAGGTGAAACACTAGAATATTTGAAGTGCACATGCTTGTTGTGTTTAAGTGATTCACCTGCCTTTTAACCCATTCACCAAGATTTAGTTTAATACCAAGCATTATACAATGGAACATTTCAGAACAATCTGCGTATTTAAAACGCTATAATCCTTTTAGACAAGTCAAGTAAATGAAATGCCCGTGCTGCTAATGTAATTACAGTACACGCATTTTAAAAGTATATAGTGTTTTTAATACAAATTTTGGCAGCAGAGCATGTTAATTGTTACTTTCACTGTACTGATCTATGTGAGGCTTTCATTTGTATGTTCTAAACCAGTTTTTTCACAGCTGGTTTGTGTATATATATAGTGATTATGGAAACTAATTCTGTGTAATTTATAATTTTCTATGTCAGTGTAAAATTCCAACAGCCTTCTCAAACAAACAAAAGCAATATACTCTATATTGCCACATTGTCTGGTGAAAGGGTTAAAGTACTTCACCTCCTGCACTTTTAGATGCAAATCCATTTTTGTTTCTGTAATAGTTATATTCATTTATTTTTTACATCATTTGTTTTCCTGATCAGTATTTAAAGCCAAAAGGATACTCTAAACAATGGCCAATGATTTATTTTAGAAGGCGTCCCAAGCAACGTGCCTAAACATTACATTGCATACAGAAATAAAAAAAAACCCACCACACATATATAATGGCATTGCCCTTATTGCTTCTTCTCTTGCATTTTCTGCAGCAAATTTCAGTGGCACTCATCGTTGCAAATTGTTACAAACCGATCAGTTGTGTGAAAGTGGAGGGAAAAACACAATATCATAGGTTGAATTGGCAACTATGGTTGCTGGTTTATTTGTACTTTATAAATGATGGAATCCAGCCAGTTCCTAAGTTGTTTCTTCTTCAGTTCAGAATTACTTCCAGATCAGCTTGACCAAAAATGTTTTGTATATTAGCTTTAAGGTTGGCAGCTGTCCTTTTATCACTTTCTTATCTGTTATTGAACAAGCAGTTTTGGAAACAAAACCACTCATTTCAACATGTGAATTGCAATCCAAGTAGAAATTCCAAATACAGGAGAGCATTGCAGTGGCTTACGTAAGTTTGATGCTTATGAGGAATAAAACTTTTGTCCTTTCCAGTGGAGCTATTTGTCCCTTGCTAAGAAGTTGAATTAACTATCTATGTAGCCATAAAAAGTGACGGAGATACTGTCAGCAAATTAGTTGAAACTGTATTTCAACCCTGTTGCCTGCAGTTCAGCAAAGTCTTCTAGAATGTTGTCCTTCCTTCTGTTAATGAACTGTCATACCAGTCCAATATCCAGTTCATATTGAGCTCACAATTGAAAAGGGTGAGTATTTTGCCCCCCTTCCCTCCATTCCTGATAGGTAATATCAGTTGAGTGGAAGTGTGAGAAGTGGTGGCGAGTGGAATTCAACCTTCAGTGTAGTTTGCCTTCTAATTAAAGGGTGCAGTAGAGGTAAACTAGGTTGGCTTACCTAATGCTGATTCCAGTGGTCTTGAGGGTTCTTCCTTACTATTGCATTTATTGTTAGTTTTAACAGCTTATGTGGGAGGTGAGTTAAGTCTGGGATTTAACCTAGATCTGGTGTAGTGTAAGCTTGTTCTGAGGAGGTGTAGGGTGTTTTACCCATTAACTGTATTACTTGTACAAGGAATCCTGAACTTGAAGGGAAAACTTTGGAGGTGTGTTTTTGGGGGGATGTATGGTTGTGTGCATATGCACACACCCACACACCTTTTGCCATTTTTTAGCAACACTTTATGCTGCTTACATAGGCTTATGAAGGTTTGAACGTACTTGAAGAGTTCTTCTGAATGGCTGTGTTACTCAACCTGTTTAATCAAATTTGACTTGCTGTGGAATTTGAGTCATCTTTATTAAAAGATATTTAATGCATTTGTGAGATGGACTAAATTCTAATACCTTTGTACAGGTTTGACTTCCTACAGTGTATTTAGCAGCAGTTAGGATGAAATAAGCTTGCTTTGAATGGCTCGTACTGAATATATGAATTGCCACATTTCACAATGCTTTTTGAAATGGCTGGAGGCTCAGTCACTTGAAACTGAGGAATAGTGTTGTCAGTTGATATCAAAGGGCAATGGATTTTACCCTCAGGACTTCTTTGGTAAAGGATTTTATTCAAGCAAGAGTGTGTTGCAAAAGTGGCTAGACCAGCAATATATGCAATAGCTCATTGCCTCATCAGACCTGTGTCTCTGTTACCTCACAGAGCGGATGAATCGTGCCTTCTTGACCAATTAAACCATTATTTTTAAGTGTAAGCCTTGTGCTAGATTTTATAGCAAGATGTAAGTAAAAATGTAAACTGTTATCTTTACTAACATTATTATTATTAATTAAGCAAGTATTCCTTCTGTTCAGTGAGTTGACAGGTAGTCACTGAGAAGACAACAGGATAGTTAAAACAATCTCATTATATGATTTTAAATGGAACCCAGTGTGACCGTGCTCTTGAGTGAAGCCTGCCTTCTTGCTCCTGTTAAGCCATGTATCTACCTCTTGAAAACAGTGAGTTCTGTATTGTCATCTGCATACTCCTGTGGAAACTTACTGTGACATTCATTCTTTATGTGAAATACACTGAGGGGTTATGAAAGACTTATGGGGAAGATGAATCAGGTTGTTACTATCGTTTCTTATAAACTTATCTTCCTGTTTAAATTAGCTTTAATTTCATTGGAGATTGTTTTGTTTTCTGACATACATCTTATACAGTTATATCCGGAAGTATTTATTGTATATAACTGAAGGTTCTATTAATATACATAAACAGTCACTTCTGGCTGTCTCAGAATAAATAGTGCTTCCTCCAGTGTAGTATAAGTGCTTCAAGTTTCATTATAAAAATGTCTGTATTGTTTCCCAAACCAGGATGGAAAATGGAAGTTAATGCAGCAGCAACAAGCCTTTTTTGTTGTGTTTTTAACTTCTTTTACTTTCTGCATCTTACTTCCTAACAGGTAAGGATTTGGCATCCTTTCGTTCCATTATTGTTTGAATATGTAAGGATACAGCATGGAGGAAGACTAAGGCAATAAATTAAAATAAAAAATACTCAACATAAAAATAGAGGTGTTTTCCTGCCTGCTTTAGCTAGGACAGTTCATGAAATCTTTTGGACTTGCCCAGACCAGGCTTGGCTTTCTGATTCAAATTGTTCCAAGCCTGTGATTTGCCTTCTAAGCACAAGTCTTGGTTAATGACTTGTGTGTAATTACACTTCTTGTAATGGCATCACAGGGAAGTCAGTGTGCACTTCTTATTCTTCTGCCACAAGCTGAAGCAGTAACAAGAATTGAACTTTACATTGTGTTTTGCTAGTAGTATCTTTCAGAATTTCTCTCTTAGAGATTAGTCTGGGCTTAGTGTTTGATGCATCTTTTTCCATTGGAGAGGGAAACTTTCTGCGTTTCTACCTTTTCTAAATGGGTAAGTACCTTGCAAAATGAGGTAGGATTCCCTTTAGTTCATCTTTCTGGCTGTAGCTTAAGTACTGTAATTCTGATTCTAGGACCTTCTTCAGAAGGAGTGTTCTCCCTTCTCATTCTGGATCTCTTCTGAGTGCTGTGGGTGCTTTCCTGTGATCTATGTTCTCGGCATGGATTCTGAAGACTGTAATTTAGATCATGATTGTCTGTTGGCATACAGTCATTCAGAGTAAGAGAACCAAATCTTGCCTGTCTGTGGTCGAGTAGATTTTGTCATTCATGTCTCATGAGATTCAGCTTAGCCATTTGCACAGGTAAAGTTTATCTGGTTGTCTCACTGCTTTAGTCTGTGGATGATAATTGGGTAGACTGGTGATTGGTTTTCAAGGGCATAATAGAGATCATTTTTTTTCAGATGTAACCTGAACCTGTTAGAGATCTGTTGGGAATGCTTTTGAACTCCACTATGTGCTACTCTTCCTGCCTGTCTTAACTGAGGGAGTTCTTCTCATCCCCTCTTATCTACACCAATTATCTGTCAAAGGCTGTCACAATTTCATCTTGGGTAATAGATTAACCTAGTTGTTTTGCCAGGGCACTGAAGTCTGACTGCATACACTGAAAACAAAACCTGCTTTTCCTTACACCAAACAGAATTAAGTGTTTGGAAAATCCCTAGTTACTATTTTTTTCAAATGAAAGATACAAAGTGGTGTCTTGTACTGTTTTTTGTATTGGACAATGGTGTAAGATTGCTGAGATAAGCCTGCTGACTCTGCTAAAACTCCAGTGACCTTGTTTCTGTTTTTGGGAGTTCTCCAGAGCACCTTTCCTGCTATATCCTTGTAGAAATAATTGTTAATGCTGTATTTGTTAAAAAGTGTTGTTCTTCTGTAGTCACTGCTAAACCGTCGTTCTGAAGTGTGCTTTTAAATGAGAAGGGTTCCACTTTGCAGAGAGCCATAGTGGACTCTGCATATTGATCAGCCAGCATTCAAATGAGAAGATTTTTGTTTTGTTTTGTTTCTTTTTCATGCTGGTACTGTGCATGTCTGGTTTGAAGTACTCTGAAGATAAGTCTCTGAACTCGGAAGTGGTGGATGATTTCCTGATAACTAAATTGTTTCAAGTGTGTTATTTACTTGATGCATACATAATTCATATTGATTGCTATGTCCAAGCACTTAAAGACAATTTTTAACTAAGCTGTATAAATAAATACATATAGAGAGGTACACACATCAATGGGTAGGATGTATTCTCTTCTTAACACAGCCAGCTGCAGTGTGCATGGTGCATTTCATAAAGGTACTGAACTGTAGAATACTGGGAAGAAGAAAGAGGTATTTGTGTATATGGTACAGTCCATTCTGAAGCACTTCAGTAAATATAAAATAGCTCCTGTCTCTGCACGTGTAGACACTATCAGTGGTCTCCAGCCAGCCTGAGTATAGTTTGATGGGAGGAGGAATGAATACCTCTGGTTTCTGAGGCCAACTTCAACTTCTGTCAAAGATTTCTCTTTGCTGCATTAAATTCTTCTCAATACAATGGTGAGATCTATCTGCTTCAGCAACTGTCACCAGTACTATCCTCAAGAACACACTTTCAAGTTGACTGCAGCTTTGAATTTGCTGTTGCACAGATGTAAACCATCATAGCACCCTGTGTGAGAAAGGTAGGGTCTCTGGTGCGGTGCAACAAGCCTCCAGCTGCTCTAAGGAATGGTCTAATGCATCCCGAAACCAGTCTAAAGCAAGTGGTTACCTGGGTGGTTACCTGCTCTTCATTAGGAGCTTCCTGGTCCCTGCTGGAGGAACAAATTGCCCTTGACTTTGCATTAAGTCCAGAGAACAGTGGCTACAGATAGTGCATGCAGGACCTCCTGCCCCCAGCCATCCCAGTGTCTGAGGTGAGCAGGCTGCACAGAAATGTCTTTGCAGATGACTCGGCTCTGAAGGAAGCTTTCTTCATATGGTAAGGCATACCTAGTGGGAGTCTCCAATTATGATACATAACAGAGTATCTTAGAAAAAGGCTTTCATTGTAAAACTAGGTGCAGGTTAATGGATATGCTAAGCTTGAATTTGCATGTGAGGATGCTTGGCATTCTTTTCTCCAACATCCTTTTCTGTCATGAGAAATTATGGACTAAGTTCTAAATGACTAACCTGTTCCTTCAATGAGAAGGGTAGTTGCTACTTCCAAATGCATTCTTGTGCCAAGTGTCTGGAGAGGAATGAGGAAAGCAGTGCTGGGGTAGTGTGACAGATTCATACAGAAACTAGATCACACAGTTACACTGTCATCACGTTCACAAACGTGAAAAGTCTGTCACCAGAAGGTTATAGGTAGGCAAGAGTCAAATAGGAAGATCAACTCTATTGCACACATCCAAGATACTGGCTTGAAAGAAATAAAGCAGATAAATGACGAAGTTAAGCTCTGAGGGCAGGGGAAGGGGATTCGTAGTTCCTAATTTCAAGCAAGCTCTTGTTTCTCTTTGCAGCACTTAAGTGAGACAGAAAAAGGAGGTTAAATCTTTCTAGCTGGCTAACTGGCTGCAAAATAATGGACTGCTGTAAACAAGAACCTCTGAATGGCCTTGTGCTCCTGGGAGAATTTTTTCAAATAGTTCATGGCCATGATGACTGTATCAAGTTAATCATGAGGGGAAAAGGTGAAGTGAGTTGCACTAGAAGAAAGAAGCAAGATGCACAGTAACTGAATTTTCTGAATAAGTTGTTAATAAGTCAGAATTTATACTGGTGGTGTAGGCTGAGTATCATGTACTGAAATCTGACCCTTTGGAATGTGAAGATTCAGAAACCGAAACAATTGCTGCTGCTAGACAAAAATTACAAGGTTATTAGTTTTCTATTGATATCAATTGTGTATGACTTACTACTCTGTCTAGACTTGCTCTGAGGACTGCAGATTTAGTCTTCGCTTACATGTAACAACAGATATGGACTCTGATGGTATGGCATGTTTGAATTTTTAAGATTATTTTTGAGGCTGCTGTACCACCCAACCATATATATCATCAAGGTATTCCACAGGCTCTTATCTGACTGTAGGACTTAATATGGCCTCTGGGCTTCTGATTTGCTCCAGCTTTGATCCAAACTAGTATGTCTCAGCTTGAATAATGCTACCTTTGACAATCTTCACTGTATGTTCTCATAACAAAAAAGCTGCCATACCAGCTTCTATAGTGGCTGTGGATGGAAGTGATGAAATACTGCAGTAACTATACTGCATATATAGTACTTGAACTTTGAAACAAACTGTCTTACTCTAAGTAGTGAAGAAGACAGCAGAATCTATGTCAATACTGCCTAATACTTTTCATTATAAAAAACTTATATCCCTTTTGCATAAGAGCTTTATCAGAACTTAAGGAAAAGGAACAGTGCTAGAGATGAGTTTTTTCTACACTCAAAAGATGACAGTTACAAATAGGGTGACAGATAAATGATTCCAGCTTTGAATTATTTTACAGTACAAGTAGCTCTTGCTTTCTATGCATTAAGAATCCTGGCAGCATTGTAATTGTCTTTCTCTTTTGCCTGATGTCTCATGGAAGATTGCACAGGACTAAGATTTGGGACTGTGCAAATATAGAATGAATTGTTATTAGAACTGCAAAAATCACATAGGCATAAGTATTTGAGGTAAATGTTCCTTTTTCATAGATGTTGGAAGCTAAATAGAGATTAAGGCTGATAAGTAGAAGCATGTATGTCTAAAGCTGAAAGAGGCAATTGAAAATACCTCTTCTGGAAAGCTCTGTAACAGACTGGAATTTCACTTAATTCCTACCGCTGTTGCTTTGAGTCCAGTAGTTTGACTAATGAACGTCAGTTACATTAATTGAGAGCTTTTAATAGATCTGGATAAAGTAACTTACTAGTAGCAATCAAAAAAAGCACACCCTTTTAGTAGTCTAGTTTGTAATTGATAATAGGTCTAAAATTCAGAAGTGGCATATATTATATAAATCAAGCAGATCTAACTGAAATTAAAAAGCTGTTCTTACCCCACATCTGAAGAGCTAAATGACACAGGAAAAAAAAAGGGTTTACATCTTCTGTCTTCAGCTTATTAGCTACTCATACTACTGTAGTGCCTTTACAAAAACAAAAATTAAGTACATCACATCTGCAGTATGATGCATCACACTTACCTTTGTCTTGGATATCACTTAGTATACTGCAATTTTAATTTTTTGTTTGCCATAATGAGGAACTAAGTCAGAACTGCTTAGTTTATTTCTAGTAGTAACGTGAAATAGTTAACTAACTTCTACACACTGATTGAGAGTCCTCTAGCAACCCAAAACTCATCGACTGCTGAGCCTTTAGACTCAAACTTCTTGTAGCCTTGTTTCTCTAGGTGTGTTGTGTTTGTTGTTTTTGTTTTTGGGTTTTTTTTTCCTTTTAACCTCCTCTAACCCACTTAGGCATGCTAGATCAGCTTGAGCTCTGGGTCTGTCACATGCTACATCAATAGCTCAGTTTAACTTTGAGTAATTCCAGATCATCTGTGCTTAAATTCTTGTTCTATTTCTCCTCCCTCCCCTTGCCCACTTGTTGAGAACTGGCAAAATGGCAGAAATCCAAACAGGATATATTTTTTCTCTCTAGGACACTGAAGCCTGTCTGTTTAAGGAGAAGAAAAGGGCCTGTTCCGCTGCAAGAGAAGTAAGAAGTGACAGCTGGGCAGTGAGAAGAGGCTTGCTTGAGATCTGATGCCCAAGATGATGCAGAACACTTAAGGGGCAGCAAAGTCCCCAGATTTCCAGCCCCCATGGCTGTTAATGCTTAGCATGAGTCTTAATTTGCAGGGTCCTCATGCCCTGTAGAAGTTGAGGCTCAGTAAAGTTCAGTACCTCCCTTTGGTAGTAGCCAGCACTTCAAAACCTTCTGAGCTGCACAGCCAAGTTGCATTGTAACCAGAAGTGAAAACATGATGGCTTGTCCCATCCCATGTCATTTGTTTTTTCCCACTATGCATTTCTGCCCACTTTCTAAGGATTTAAAAGATTCTAAAGTATTTCCTATATTATATTTTACTAATGTCACTGTTTTTAAAGGAAGAAGTTTGTTCAGTTTAAAGATACAAACTTGTTTGTATTAGACTACAGGTGTTAAAAATATGAGCACTTAAATGGGTTGGAGATTAAAGCTTTTATTATTTTCATTAAGTTTTACAACTGTTTACAGCGTCAGAGAATCAGTAGTGGTGGCATGTTCTCAAACAGCTGTTAATGTGATATTAAAAGACATAGCTGCCCTTTCAAAAACAGTACAGGAAAAAAATGCGCCTGTTCATAGATTTGAGCACAGCTAATAAACTGCATAGTAAAACTCCTCAATTACGCATATCATCCATCACACTGTAATCACTAATATAAATCTATGACTGTTGTGGCCATGAAAGAATAAGGAAGGAAAGGCTGGACAATTTTATCTTACAAGAAAAGTTTTAAAATTGTTAATGATGGAAGTGCACAATAAAACCAAAAATCGGCAGTCTTGGCTGTAGTACGGGAATTCTGTCAGGGAATTTGTAACGCTCCCTATGCACTTAAAATAAAAACTCTAACAGGTCATTAAACTGAGATTTAGTCAGAATTGGGCACCTTTGTATTGGTGAAACATTTGCTGTAGAAAATGCATTTGAATTATGACCAGGATAACACTTTTTTTTTTTTTTAAATTACTGGTATTGTGTTGACGTAAGACTAGCATTATTAGTTGATGTAAGACTAGCTTGTATTTTTAACATCTAAAGCTTAGATTGGCTGTACCCATCTATTAATACCTTCTCATATTTATTTAGTCTGAAAGAAGTGACTGAATTGTTTTTTTGTATTTGAGAAGGCAGCATTCCTGAGCTGCAATAGGTAGATTTAGAGGGTCCCTCTTAGAGGAACTTGCCTCTCCAGTGATTATCAGGGAGGAAATAGCTGACTCATGTAGCCTTATAGTTATGTTAACTAAAATTGAATGATACAGGTAGTCCTTTATCAAAAATGGTTTGGGTTTTCTTTCCTTAAAATACTCCTTACCAGCCCCTTCCACCAGCCTTTTGATGATAGGCTGAATTAGTATCTATGTTTGGGAAGGTAAGAGAAAGACCAGATTCATAGTTACTCTTGCAAATTTCCTGCTTACTAGTCAGAAGAACAATTAAATACAAACAAAAATCTAAGTTACATTCTTTGACATTGGACAACAGTTACATAAGTAGCAGTGTATGGCATTTCTTTCTGAGGCAGGTCAAATTGTCCCTTACTGCTCTACTTATCTGTTAGACTGGTAAAATGATAACTTTGTAGGATGTAAAATGGTCTAGTTGATTGATGTCTAGTTGACATGGTCATGTCAGGGCAATGGTTGGACTCGATGATCCCAGAGGTCACTTCCAACCTGATTGATTCTGTGATACTGTGAAAATCCAAAGTGAGGGCAAGAATCATAAAGCTTTTAAATGACAAAAAGACACAATTTTGAACTCTGAGAAGGGTAACATGAAGAAGCAGTGACAAGAAAAATGCTAAGGAATTAAGTAACTATCCTGTGACTTCAAGTAGCATCATAAAAATGAAGTACCTCAGATGCATATAAATTCTGTTCAATAATTTTGAAAACCTGAATGTAAAAGTATGTTCCATTTCTATTATTAGGATTAGCTTTCCAGGGCACAACCCCATTTGTAACACCATATTTCATAGCCTTGTGAGGCACAACTTCCCTTTAACTTTCCATTTTTGCCAAAAAAAGATCACATTTATCTACTTATTTTCTAATTTTATTCCTTATTACAATCTGCTTGCTTGTTATTAGCTTGGTCTCCTTAAAAACACCTAAAAATAGGCCCTGCGTTTTCGATTTTCTACACCTCTAGTACAAAGTAGCATTTATCATCTTGTACGAAGAACAGTTGTTCTCTATTCTGCCCTTGATAGGCAGCACTGATGTCAGAGGACTTCTCCCTTGCATGAACCTCTTGGAGGCAAATACAACAATGTAAGCATCACTGTACTAACTGCTGCAGAGTCTCCACCCAAAATCCCTCAGGGGGAACATGAGAAACTTATATTTTTTCCTTTCATTGCTGTCCTTCCTTTGATTACAAGCTAAATGGTTTCTCCTCATAATCAGTACATGAGGTCTCAATATCAGCTTTTGTGGTTGCATCGTATTTCATCAAGCCCACTCTATTAATCTCTTTTCAGAAACATTTTCTGACTCTCATGGCAGGAAATGATCCACCTGTTGGCTGCACTGACCATGTAGGGATAGTAGATTTCTGTAACTGAGGTGAAAGGGCGTATAAACTTGGGTCCTGAAGTCTTCGGTTGTAAAAGATTGTTGCAAAGCTTCTATGTCCAGTCATTCATACGACCAGGAGTCCGAACTGTGCTCCCTGGGCAGGGTTTGTAAGTATCTGAGTTCACCATATTTGATAGAAAGGATGAACCGTTTTTTAGTGGTTGTGATGAGCTCTAAAAACAAATACATAGTACTCTTGGGTATACACAGGTAAAAGCTTGGGGCTTTTTTTAGAGGTTTCACAGAGGTGGATTACTGATTTTACGTGCCCAAGCAAACAGGATGACTATTTCTTGTAAATACTGCTGCCATTACAAAGGAGTGGGGTACTTGTAAAGTTATCCAAGCTGTCAAAAATTAAAAATCTCCAGAGTCTATCAAGACCACTTTGGCTTCTCAGAAATTGGAAGATTTTGCCAACTAAGCCATCTAGTAGTTAAAGAATATTTTCTGAAATCTAGAAGCATAGGTGAAAGTGAGCCAAGGTGATAACTGTCCTCTGAGCTCACAAGTTGCTCAGATCTTTTGAACAAGATATGAAGTTTGTGTTGTCAGCTGATAGAGTTAATACCTGCATTTCTAGATGTGATTTCAGATTTGTATCTTTGATTTTACTGGATTTCTCAAAAAAAAAAAAACCTGAACAAAACAAAACCTGTGGTCTATATAGGCAAAAACAATCCAAGAAATTGATTCTGATAAGAATTTGGTGCTTTGATACAGATAAGGATCAGGCTCATTATATCTTTACAATTAAGTTATTTTGTGAAACTTAAGACTCTTCTATGAAAGAGTAAGAGTACTGACATTAATGTCACATTAACCACAGAGTCGGGTCATAGTGATGTATATAATTCATATGAGTAATATCATGGCAAATTCCAAAATTATGAGGATTTTTATGACTAGATCTGGAACTTAGTCTTAGAAAATGAAGAATGATGAACAAAAGTCACAACCTGATCGTAGCCTGAAATGGGGTTAAGAAAATCGCAAGTAACTAGGTAACTTTTTAGAATAATGGACATATACCTGAAATCAGAAGCGGAAAAAGCCAGCTAAATTGCTGTAAAACAAAAAGGCATCACTAGAGCTGTTCAAAGAGCAGATGTTCCCTTTACTTTTTATCTGTGCATCTCTTTGTGTAAGTTGAGATCAGTTGGTTTGCCTTTACTGATCCTGAGATAATACGATAGCTCTGCGTTTTTACATAGTCAATGAAGCTGTGAGGAATAAGGCCAAATATCAGCTGAACATAAATCAGTAATTCCAAGCAGCTGGATAAAAGCAAACTTAAGAAGTGTAGGAAACAGACCAGCATAGGCAAAAGGCCTCAGCTGGAGAACTTGAGAACACCTTTGTGTTTTTAGAAAAATGTACCCATTTGGACAGAACATGGAAAGCTATGTGAATTAGAGAGGTCTAGTAAATGTAATTTATGAAAAATACTTGTAGAAATTATTGCTTAGCTGTTAGAAAACTGAAGGGAGAAGGAAATCTTCAAAGAGGAAGAGACACTGCTGCACAAAAAGGAAGTAGTAAATTTTGGTCTCTCAAGCTGCATTTTCAGCCACCTGATTCTTGATAATTTAACGTCTGCACTTTTGGGTTGACACAGCAAATAATTATTGTTCTACTTACAGCTAAGCGTTTGTCTGTAATAAATGGTACAGAAGCCTGCAAAGTTTGTCTTCCTGATAATGTTTTCTTGCAAATTTCCAAAACAAATACGAAATGTATCTTTTGACTCATCTGTTTTACTATGAAATACAGTTTGTGGTCTAAATTGATTAGATGAATGTTCTGTTGCAAATAATCTACATCCTGTAGAAGGAGATATCAGACTATATTGAAAAGAAGGAAAATGCAGATTTATTAATTTAGCTATCTTGTTCTCTACTGTGCGGTGCTTTCTATCATCTATTGTAGTAAAAGAATCTGATACAATAATATATAGGAAAGAACACCAATGCAGACAACAGACAGGTGATTTAAAACAGATGTGAAATTCTGTCTATGTAGAAAATTATAGGCACTGGTGATGACATTAGATGCATATGACTAATCACAGTTAATGCTTGCTGTTGCCAATTAGCTTTATTAGCACAAGCAATTTGAGCACAGGATGACATTACTTTAATTACTGTAAGCAGCTTGTTCCTTTATTGGGTAGTGTGCATTTAGAAAAGGGTTATGCTCTCTGCAAATTAATCATAACCCTCTATCATTAGAAATTCAGGAACACTGAGGAAAAAAGACTGTACATGCAAATAGAAAAAATTGGGTGATGAAAGTCTGGCAGTAATTTTATTATTTTACTACTATTTTATTTTTTGATAAAAAGACAAAAGCTATTGTATGATTTCTGTCTGAAAGCTGTACATGAGTGAGACAAAATTACTACCATTAGAGTTAAGGCAAGGCATTATGACCATTATGTGGTAGCAATGCAAAAAAAAAAATTGTGTGAAGGTGTACAGCAAAAATAAGGCTAAAGGTATCTAGAAAAAAAAAAAACCACGCTCCAAGCTGCACAAGAAGTGCAGAACTTATTTTCTCCTTTTTTATCATATGAAGATATGTTTGTTGATCTGTGTAACAGGTATCATTTTTTTAATGCAAATTTGCATATGAGAATACAATCTTCAAAGGGTGGACTATGCATTATTTCATTAGCAAAATACAAAAAGATTCACTGTGCAAGTATATTTAATCAGAAATGCTATAGCAAATGAAACAGACCTGCAACTATGAGCTGATTTCATTTGCACCACCATGCTGGCTCACGAAACTATTGCTGCAGAAATGTCAAAATCATGTTGGTGTTTTGGAAAAAAGAATGCAAAATAAGATTTTTTTACTTCGTGGGTTTCTCCTAAGTCGTTATTATATACCAGAAATTGTTAGTTCTTAAATCAAAAGACAATAGATTCAAAAGACAAAACTTACCTTCCCTATATTTTAAATCTGTTGATAATTTGAGCTTGAATCAGGAATCACGTTTTACAATAACTACTTGCAATTTTTCTTTTAAGCCATCTGTTGCAAATCTTGTTTTGGACAAGATATCCACTGTTCAAAACTTAATTTTCAGGGGTCTTAAAGAGTAACAGAGTCCTTAGCAGTTGTTGACTTCTGCACTGTTGTTATTCTGTTTTGTTCATCCACAATTCTGTAGAAGCAGTCCTGCTAGAGAAAGTAGCCAGTCTGTGGGTTGTGTTATGTGGACTTCTATGGCAAGGCCACATCACATAATCAGCTGTGGACTCTGCTATATGCAGGCTGCTGGAGTGTGTGAATCTCTGCTGTGGGACAAAAAAAAAAAGTGAGTTAGTAAAGGCCAGCAAGGCTAATAACAGTGGCTTGCCCTTGGCAGCACAACAAGCTAAGGCTGGTGAGACACTGGGGGAGGTTGCACAGAGATGTGGAAGGATCAGGTTGGATGGAGCTTTGATCTAGTGGAAGATGTCCATGCCCACAATCGGGGGGTTGGAGCTAGGTGTTCATTAGAGGTCCCTTCCAACCCAAACCACTCTGTGATTCTATGAATCAAAGGTTCATCGTGCAGTGGTGTGGAGGGAACTCCTCAGGAACCCCTGTCTCCTTTTGCATGTAAGCTGCTTCTAGAAGTCTCTTTCTCCTCAACATAATACATGTACCTTTCAGGCTTCTGAATAACTTTAATGGTAAATGATTTTAGTAAGCACAATGTCAGGTATGGAAGGTCAGGTGACTTACACTTTGGTTTCCCTGTTGCCTGTGTCCACAAACCTCCTATGAACTGTCCTCAAAATGAAATCATACATTCAGGTTATGTCACTGTTTTCCACTGCATCAGCTGTATGATGTGTCCCATGTCTATCTTTCAATCCCAGGACATCTGCAACTCAAAATTTCCACCAACTTCTGACAAAACTAGTTTTACCAGCCTAAGTTCCTTTTCAGTAGTGTAAATGGCTTTATTATACTGGTATGAAGGTTTAATTCTCCTGATATACCTGTGTCCACAGGATAATTTTGCTGGTAGAGCATACTGATACTGTATACTGCTACCCTTTGTTATAGGCCATTACACTAAGCAGGCTGATTGATCCTCAGCCTAAAGGATCTAGCCTTCAAGCCTACCTTTGGCAACCATCATCAGTGATAGAACCTGAATTGTTTAAAATGCACTTCAAACAGTCCTTTCAAACTTACCTTAGTTGAAAAATAACTGATTTTCTGTCTCCATAGACTTAATATCACTTTCCATGCATGATTTGATTCAAGTAGGAGTCTCCAGCATGCATGGACTCCTATAAAGTATCTCCCTGAAAAGCAACAAACCTTTAATTCTCTTCTACTTTACATCCATTTTCAATTTATCTGAATGCATTCAGCATTCAAAAGCTTTGTAAATACAGAGTTATAGTTGTCTGGACAACATGCCCTGCACTTTACAGAATGCCAAGGGTATCAATAGTTGAAACTGCTGAAAACACAGAGTCAGTAGGTTTGAAGTGTACAGTCTTCATAGCAAGCAAATTAAAGTAGCCCCAGGAACTAAATCAACAGAAGAAGATATACTGCAACCATAACTCAGATACGCTGCCCAAAAATAAACACAAAGTAATTTAAATTATTAAAGTTATATGAATATTCAGCTTTATGATGTGTTTGATCTCACACTAAATTTTGTTAGTCATTTGCCTGTGCTCCAGTTTCTTATTGGCACATAACGAACTTCTTTCCTCCTTTCTGGAGCAACAGTTGCTTGTGGCAGACTGTCACAACTTACTCCCAGGATGAGTACATTTCTATTCAGAATGGAGGCTACATTCTTACTTCTATGCTGAAGATTATGCTGTGGAGCTCTATAGCAATACATACAAATGTGTTAAAGGGCAGAGGTGTATACATATGTACACAGCAACGATCCAATCGAAATCTTAGGATTCCAAAAAATGATAGCATTTGGCAACTTGGGTCTGGCTTGTCAGGTGCTTCCTCATTTTTTTACGTTTGTTTTGAAGGGGAGCGGTTTTTTTGTTTTGTTATTTGTTAAGGTCACAATTTGGAAGTTTCTTTCCTCTGGGTGCACACAGTGTGCAATATTGCCTGGAAGGTTATGATGCTTGTTAAAGACTGGGATCACACCATCATTCTGTGAGAACAGCAGTAAGATAGTTGGGACACAAGGATGAGGTTGAAGAGAAAATGCTCTATCTTTCTGGCTGCAGGGACTCATTTTTATTATTTGCCAATTCTTTGAATTAACTGGTACTGTGTTTTAAACATAATACCATGTTTGCATCCTGAAGGATACAAAAAATGCAAGGTGTACTTAGCAATGACACACCTATATTAGCAAACATTGATGGACAGTAAATTTTCCATTGTTGTTGTTTTGGTTTTTTTTGAGAAGCAATGAGGATACCATTGCATTGACACTGAGCAATTCTGATCTTGTTCTGGACTTTCCATATTTCTGCTGGGCCACAGGGATTATTGCAAGAAAAAAAAAAAAAAAAAAAAGACTTTTTCAATGTTCTTTGAGAGCAAAGCCTGAAGGAGAATGAAGTAGCACTTCAGGCTCAGTAGTGTGTAAGCCATTTGAATAGGAAAGGGTGGCCATTGTCTGCAGAGAAGAAAAATGTGGAACAGCACATTCATTTCAACAGATGTTGGGGCTATGAGCAACCTTGTCTAGTGGCAAGGTGTCCCTGCCCATGGCAGGGGAGTTGGAACTAGATGATTCTTTAAGGTCCCTTCCAAACCAAACCATTCTATAATTCTATGTTCTTCACTCACTGTGAGCATCCCAAACTGATGAAACACAGCTTGGCACAATAGATCTGAGGGGATGAAACAGTTCTGTTCTATAGGAAAATATTCCTCTTTCCCCCTCCCATTCTTGTGACATACCACAATTCAAAGCAATCTTAATTACCTAGGGATTTACAGCATGTTAATGACCATGAAGATGCAATACCCTGTGTGAGGAACCCAGTGAACCGATGATGCTGGATTTGCATCACTGCAGCATTCCCCACATTTCCCCCATAGACTAAGCAATATTATTTTGATCAGATGAGGGAGGCAAGAAAGGAAGGGGTAATTATGCCACCATAGTTAAAATTGTTCATAAATCTAGAGATTTTGGAAAAAGACCTACCAATATTTTTGACGTTTTGTGATGAGGTGCATTTACTATGCAAGTGGTATTTTGTTCTGATGTGGCCAAAACTGGCTATTGGAACTATTCCAAGCAAATTTTATTCTCTGTCCCTGCTGATGACTCTTCCTATAATGCTGCCAGCTACTGTATTCAGGTTGGTGGTTGGGCCCTCCCCCTGCATTTAGCTAGTTTGGGATTTAGATATCCCTGTTTCCTAACTATGGGGAACAGACTCAAACCCTGCCGGTCATGGCCTTATCCCATAACTATTTGATATGCCCCAGTAAACTTCTAATTCTTATCAGATTGCATTTGCACAGGCTATAGGGGTCTTTCGAAGACAGCAGTCAAAAGTTTGATCTCCAGGTTTAGGCTGACAGAAGGAAATAATGTAGAAGAATAGAACAGTTTTCTGTGTTTGTTTCATGATCTGAGGTACTATTTTGGCTGACTAAAGCAGCATCCTAGTCAATATGGACCATATGCAAATCTTATTTCTGTAATGGATGCATTTTCTGATGCTGAACTACCCACCATACTCACATTAGAGAGTCACAAATGCTTTTTACTCTGTCACACCTAGCCACATTGCTCATGGAACTAATAAGGAGCATTAAGCTTAAGTACAGTTTTAGTTTAGAATACTGCTTAAATTCAAAGCACGTAGGTATTGTTCAGAACAACTGAGTTATTCTGAGCCAGCTGTTGAATCATTCTCTACATTTCTGTGTCAAGCTATTTGCAAATACACTGGCTCACAACAGAGTCCAAGCCCTGTTCTCATACACAGTCAACTTTGGCTCATTAGTATGCACAGCCTTAACTATTGCTCCTCCAAAGGGAGAGCAGGTACTGGCTAAGTCTATAGAGTACAGGGACAGCCTGATCACCAGCTAGTACGAGATTTTCTAACTAACTGTTCTGTGTGATTGTATTAGTCTAAATAGCAATCATCTCTCTCTCACATTCCCCCTGTCTTTTAGTGACCTGATTTAATTACATAAGCTGATTATAGCCCCCTCTTCGGACACATCGGTAGTTCATCATTGTTAGAACATTTGGGTAGGTGCCTGTAACCTGAACTATGTTTCTGAGCATCTCAAGCTACTCTCACCCTGGTGAAGGGGATTCCACCTAGACTACATCTCCACTGACTTTAAAACCTGGTTATCAGTTAGTGGAAACCCATACAGAGCTATGATGGGACTGTGTTTTAGCATATTCATAAGTGATGTGGAAAAGGGCATGCAGAAGTTTGTCCTCTAAAATTAAATAGGGAAGCAAAAACGAAAGTAACCTGCAGAGTGTTGCAAAATGATTTCACAATACTGAATAAAAACAGGCAATAAAATGGCAAATACAATTCTGTGTTGATTATTTCAAAGTTATGTGCTTGGGATTAAAACAACTGACAACATATAGAGAGAATCTTATAATGGGCTCTAATCTACTTACTGCAGTGGGGAAGAAGTCTTGGGATTAGTCTTACAATTTTTTTTTAAATATCAACTTTATGCTGAGGGGGTAGTTTAAAAAGCTAGAAGAATTTTAGAAATTGCTAGAAACAAAATAAGGAGCTTTTTATCAATCCAATTTGCACTTGCATCTAGAATACTGCTTCCCCCCCAGACACATAAACGATATAGGATAACAATAAAAGGTACTGATAGCAACAGCAAAGATCAGAAGTCAGAAACAGCATATGTGGAATTGGAGTCTTCTGCACTGGAAAAACTGAGAACATGATAAAGATTTATAAAGTTGGGAATAGAAAATGATCAGTTTTCTATACCACAAGAAAGTCGTTGAACTAAATTATTGAACCACAAATTTAAGAAAAGGAGCTACCTATCTAAATGCAGAACTCACTGATACAAGTTACTGTGGAGCAAAAAAGCCTGGACTGGTTCAAAAGTGATTAGACAAATTAATGACAGAGAATAAAAAAATCAAGACTATTCAGTCTATAGATACACTCCTCTTCTCAGGAGTCCACATGCCACAGGCTATGGTAAATGGGGGGATATCAGGAGTGGTACCACTGCACTTGTCCTTTTCTTTTTTCTTTCCCCAGCCATCTATTACTGTCTATATGAGAGCAGCAGTAGATGCCTTCTTGAAAGAGTAAGCTCTGAACCAAATCTTTATTAAAAGGAGGTATTAAAGTATAAGACATTTCTCATTCATGTAAACAGACTTGTATATTAACTGTGGAAATACTGGCATAAGCAGACATTTTAAAGTACAAATGGAAATTTTCTATTAGCAAGTTTCTAATTTATTAAATGAGATACTAATAGCACTCCAGCAGCACCTCCACCTAAGGGGAATGAGTACCAAAGCAATCTGCTGTACTACCATTACTGTGTTTTCCTAGAGTACAGCTACTTGGAAGTGAAGATTGACTTTAGACTCACCAAATTAATCACTGAGATACAGTCCTTTTTTATCAGTTGGTTGATTTTGTCAACTACAGCTGGAGAAATATTTCAGTTTGAAAGTTAGAGCTTGCTAACACTTCATACCCTTTCCTTACACTTGAGTTTAATAGCTAGTTAGACTAAATCATACCATTGTGATAGTAAGTTAACTGTGCCAAAACTGGGATAAAGCTATTTTTAAAACACTGTTTCTTACCCTTAAGAAAGTTTTCCCATGCTTTATGTCCTCTCTGAGTCTCTAAATGCTGGTTAGAATTTGGAATAAATACTACAATATACTTCTTTATCATACAGTCCCACTTTCTAGCAAACCACACAGCAAGAACCATTTTTTTTTCCTGTTGACAAGTTCTGTATTAGAACAAGACTTACACAAGGCTGATCTTTACACAACAATAATTTTTCTGCTTTTCTCAATGTGTATTCCCTTTAATGTGCAAATATGTGTGTTTTCATTCAATAAAAAGTTTTCCTATGAAAAATACTTCTTACGTTTCCATCTGTGATGCAACAACTATAGAAGTGTTATATACTGATGTTCAATTAACATGGAATATTTTATTATTCTGATATGCTCAATTGTCAAACATTGTTACAGAGAGTACCCTGATATTCTGCTACGCTTAATATTTACCTTGGTCATAGGAATAGCTATAGTTTATGAAGATGAACCCACAGAGTAGGGGAAAGAATTTCCAGAAGTTTTATTATTTTATCCGTTTTTCTAGAAGCTGTTTCTGGGGACTAGGAAGTATTTTCAAGGGTTAAGGACTAGGCAGTAGGCCTAGTTCTTCAATATCCATCCTGCATTCAGCACATAACAAAAATTAACATTCCTGTTAGTTAAATTATTGGCCGCCTTTTTTTTTTTTTTGTATTGCATTTATACATACTGTGTAACTTTAAGTAAGTGAAAGTGTAAGCATAAATAAATGTTTCTAGGAGACTTGGCATAATTCATTAAAATGTCTGTAATTCTTTAATACATAACTACAGAATTAAAAGGAAAATTTACAGCTATGGCTGAAAAGGAAATATGCTATCAAGAGCAGGTATAATAACAGATGATAGGTAAACAAAAAGGTAGAATAGGTCAGGATCTGACCTGTAGTCTGGAAAGTGCTGGAATCAGCTGAGGCAGGCAGGAAGGAAGGGGAAGGAAGGAAGGAAGAGATGAATGGAGGAAGCCACTTGTATCATCTTGAAGTCAGGGATGGTAATCTGCCAGATTCTGGCAATCTTTTTTTTTTTTTTTTGTTTAAAAAAAAAAGGAGTACGACTAGCATCCACATTTTTTTTCCTGAGGAATTATCTGAGCCCAAGATAGTGTAATTTCATCCTTAAGCCAGGTGATGAAACTACACTCATTTTATAAACTATTTCAAGAGCTACATATCTAGTAGTTACTGAAAGGAAATGGACACAGCCTATTTACCTGTTTTACAGAACCTGAATAGAGGTAGCTAGGACTTTGGTCTCTAAGCAGTCATCACACACAGGGGAATCATTGCCTGGTTCTGTGGACCCAGTTCTGATAAAGGAGGTTAATTGTAAATGCTAGTGAAAAGCTGTAGCAGAAATTATGTTGCTAAGCATTTAAGAACTATTGTGGGGCGTGGGGGTGGTACTGAAAAATCGGATATACATCACATAGAGTCTCCAACTGGAGGAAAGAGTCTCACCAGACTTCTGAAAAAAAAAAGGGTTGAAGGGGGAATAAACACCAACTAGCCATCAATAGAAAGGAAATTATCACAGCTGATTCTTTGCTGGGCAACTACTCATCATGAAATAAAAGAAGTAACCCAGGATCAGAGCCACAAACAGTTTCTCTAATTGCATAAGCCATCCAACAGGCATGCCATGAAATGGAGGATACTGAGGATGGAATAATTGCATTTCCGGATTTCTGCGTGAACAGATCTGGGAATACGCGCAACAGTGTTGGGGATGGGAGATAACAAAGCCAAGCCTTAAAGCTGTTGTCTGTTACTTCGTGTGTACCTGAATGGCAGACGTATGTTATGGAACACTACCAAGCTTGTGGATTTTTCTCTCTGATGAGGCTTACTTATGCAAAACAGAGATCAAGATCTTGTCATAAGCCGTCACCCTGGTCAGTACTATCTGTTACAGGCTAATATGGATGGACAATATTGCCTCTCACAACTTATAGCAGTGAGGAATGTAAGCCCATTTTGGATTGCAAGTTGCAGGAAGTCACTCAGATAAAAATGAAGGAGGGTTCAGTACTGGTACCAAGAACTGTTGACTTTTACATCCAAAGATATTTCTCAAAAAGCTATTTCTGGATGTGTATCAAAGACAATATAATTTACAGCACCTGAAGGGGATCTGAATCCAAAACCTCACTTACACAATACGAAGAGTAAAAATGAACCTCTGTGATAGGAATATGCCTGTAGCAGAATGGGCAAAGCTTGAAGACATATATAGGCAATGGAAAAGCCACCAAGCAAAAGACAAAATGAAAAATTAAAGAAAAGGAAAACTGGAAAAGGAAATATATCTAGCAAAAAATGATAGGGTAGGTGAAAACTGGCATGGAAGACAAGAGCTAGAGGCTCGCTGTCAATTTTGTAGGAGAAGAGATAGTAAAAATAACAGGTGTAGGGTAAAGGCAGTTTTAAGGGAAAGTCTGCAATACAGCTGAATGACTGGAAGGAACTCAGGATCATATAGCCTGCACAGTGGCTGTATTCAGGGTAGATGGAGAGGCACAGCTTTGTATTTAACACCCACTGCTATGGTAAAAAAGCTATACAGCTTGGCTGCCTGCTAGAGGGTGGATAAGCATACAGCAGACACTTAAAGAGGAGTAGCTCATGTGACTGGGTTCCTGAATGAACTGGTCTGTGTGTCTGCACTCATCAGCATCTCTTAATACTCATCACATGAATATACCACAGATTTCTGTGTCGTGTTCAAAGGCCAGTCTGAGTAATTATAGTTTATTCCAATTTTCCTGTGCAGTTTCTACTCAGATATGGTTGTTGATAGCCTAACAAAGATACGCTATGAAATTATGTACTTTTATGCATGTGCTGCATCAAAGTAAATGTCATGGTTGAAAAAGCAACACCAGTGAATGCAATTTGTAATGCATAACTACATGGGGAACTGATCCCCACCTGATTTGCTTTCTTAAAAATCTCTGCAGGAAGGGAAAGTGAGGAAGAATGGGAGATTCTTGTGATGGCTTTCCTTCCAAAGCCATATTTAAGGAAGGAACAGCAATCATATGTTTTTGCTTAGCTTTGACTGTAACAGTTTTAAATTACATTATAAATGCTTGATCAGTGTTACAAGGTAAAACTGCTTGGAGAGATTTCCTAAATAAGGTTGGATATATGTTGAAGGTTTGGATTTTTTTAGTCTGATCCCAACTAAATGTAGAACCACAAACAATAAGCACCACAAATTTATGAAGACTTAATATTACAGGCTGCAGAATGGATGCAGAAAGGCTAATTAGAATTTACAGATAATCAAATAATATATTAAGGTATCCAAATACAGAGTCAGAGCCCTAAATTCAGTTGTTGTTTTTATTTTTAAGTTAAAAATATTTAAACACTGCTTAATAAGGAAGCTTGGTGGTTAACACCTCCACGTACTGAATTTGGTATAAGGGTAATGCTTATTTAAAAAGAACTGATGCATGACTGGAATGATAGTTCCACACTTCCCACCCCTAACGAGTGTTAATACAGCCTTAAGCCAAGTCCTGTTCAATTCCCTCAAGCTTTATGAACAGTTTCATTGGCAGGGTGGGGTTGGGGAGTGGAGAGGGAGAAGTTCAGAACAAATAAAAGAGAAAGGCAAAGGGTGAGAACTATTTCAGCAAAAATCAATATGGAGAATATCCAAAGAACCAGACTGAGCAATATAACAGTATCTAGAAAACAGAATGATAAGGATACATGGAAGTGCACACAAACAAATGTAATTCACTTTGCTTTCAGCGGAATTATTTTGCTGATGAGAGGACTATTTTACTATTTAATGTTTTCTGAATAGTCTATGAATTAGTACTTTGTTTTAAAAACGCTGTCTTGAGAAGAGATGAGTCTGCTTCTTAATAGCCCAGAATGACTCACAAGGCTTCATGGCTGACACTAATTGCATTTTAAAGGTCTTCGCTTACAGAAGTCTAATAAAAAATATTTTAGACACCTCAAAATATTGAAATGGCTTTCAAAGCATTAAAATTTCCCTAAATATCACATACATTCTTCAAATAGGAGTTAATGTAGGAATAAAATGCAAATAAAATAAGCAAGCTAACCATAAATATACACAGAATGAGTAAATTTCATTTATATAAATTATGAATGTCATTTTCTAACTGTAGGCCATACAGTGATAACTGACAGAAAAATGTGATGCTCTTTAAAGATATAGCAACAATTTCTGAAACCAAGAGCAAGATCTCTGTGATAACAGAAATCGTAAAAAAGAAAATGATCTAGCTATTTCTAATAGCTGAGGTTCAGATCAGAAAAAAGCAGAACTGCCACTTCAAAAGGTAAGGTTTTTTCTTAGTTTCCAAAAACTGCAGTAATTACTAGTATTATACCACACAGTACCTATAGGACCGTTGCAATAAAATAAACTAGCTATAATAAGTGGCAAGTTGTGCTGTTTTATGTAGTCAGTGAATCTTCCAGCATTTTTTTTTTTCATTAGCTGACTTTTTCATGCCGGGGTTACAAGTGAAAAAGGAAAACATCACATTTTAACAAGCACAATTTGAAATTTGAAACCACATGCATGAATTGAAACAGTTCAATGAAACCTTAGGACAACACAAAATGAATTTTTTCAACTTCATGGTCAGTTTTTTTTTATTAACAAGACAGTTTTCTTCAAGTTGAAATCTGTAACAGATGTAGGATTTAATCAACAGTAACATTCTTCAGAATTACTTTGCAAAGGTATTACTTACTGTAGCAGTTTCAGTTCACTTGCATGGTAAATGAATAAAATAAGGAAAAAATGATCACTCATAGTGTCAAAACAAAGACATACATGCCATTTAACAGATGGGACAGTGATCATTCTTCCATTCTGTTCCTCTTCTTGAAGTGTTTATTTTTCCCAGTGAAAACCTGGAGTGACCTAATTCAAAACTGAGGCATCCCAGTTTATCTGAAAGGGAGAAAATGAAAAGCACGTGTGCCGTTTTTGCTTTGCAGCAAGGTCAAAGAAAGTTCTCTGATACATTCAGAAGATGTCTGCTGCTAAATAAGGCAGCAAAAGTATTTGCATTGTTTCCCCACGCTATCCAATGAAGTCTTCCAACTACTTATGCTCCAAGTTTAGCTCTTAAAATACCAAGGATTTCAGCAATTCCTTACCAGCTGTTTGCCAGTGGGACTCTAGGTACTGTTTCAATGTTAATACACAAAACTTGAAAGATTATAAGCTAAATTATGAAAATATCCTTTTCAGATTTCTTATTTCATCATATTTCACCCATCATCTTTCTCCATGTTCAGCCGAAGTCCAATTTCACCTCAGTCTTGAATTCATCAGTGAGAATAAACGCCTACTTACAAAACATATAGAGTGTACTTCCTACAGCAGTTGACTGCTGTACTAATTCTACTTACGAGGGGCCCCTAATACCACTAGGGTAATATACAGGATCAGAATATCGACTACCGGCACAAATTTTTGAAAGGAGGCTACACTTACATGAACTAAACAAACTTTCTGACAGTCAGTCATTCAGGAAGCCAGTGCAGACAGTCTGTCACACCAGTCAGATATTAAGACTTAACACTTTGTAAGTAATTAACTTTCCATGTCCACAGGCAATTTTAAAATGTACTTTTAAAATGCCTAGAGAGATATCTACAAGTAAAGAGACAACTTTTTTCCCACTGAACCCACCTTTGCTCAGCAACCTGTTGTTGCTAATTCAAAATACTAGATACAATCTTTAAAATCCTCAGTAATTTAAAACCTCCTATTGGGAAAACACACTCCTCCTCACAGTATATCATCTTGTATTGGACACATCTGTCAAAATGTGTAGTTTTTCAGTATTGTATTAGGGCTTTGATTACGAAATACTTCCTTTTCACCTTCACCAGAGTCTGTATTTACTAACTTTCAAGGTCTAGAGTAAGCCATTTTTGATTAGCAAATAACAGATGGGAAAGCAAGGGTCTATTTTTATGTATGTGTGCATATCTTTACCCAATAGTGGAAGCAGTCCTTTTGGCCACCCATGCTATTTAATTTATTTGTTAAATTGTAACATGTGGGTCATGCCAGATTCTGCAGCTATTGATATCAACTCTTTTCACAAAGATGTATTAATGATGCCCAGGACACACAGAGAAAAATAAACTGGAAACAGAATAAGCATAATTATTCCTATTTTTATCATGCTAGCAAAATCTACCTTGATACAAGTGGTTATTACAAAAATGTTTATGAAATTGCTTGTTTTATTCTTGAAGTGCTAATGCACACCATTTACCGTTTCAAGACAGTACATATCTAATGAAAAACAGGCATAAGTATTTTAACAGTCTATAATGTTTCTTGTTTTTTCAGTATATACAAAGCTTATTTGATAAATATTATTCAATTACACAAGAAAGCTAGTAAGCTAGCTGTCTGCCAGGCATATTTCTGCTTTTTTTCTGGTTTATTTAATTTGCTTTATTTGATTATTTAGGGAAAATGGAGCCTGTAAATTTTCAGTAATAATTGAACTGCTGTAAGAAAGAAAGAAAGAAAGAATAAACACAGAGAAGTATCTAACCATTGAACTAATCTGAAGAAAAACTACCCATTTGTTTTACCACAGAATTTGTACATTTAGAGAATTAAAATTTCAGATGAAGAATGAACTTTTTATATTCTACATAAAAAGAAAAAAAGTACAATCTTACAGTGAAGACTGGCTTATAAAGTCAGGCATTTGTGGCTGAAGTTCTGAAGAACAAATCTATACTTTTGTAAAACATTTAAATTTTTTTAAAGGCTTCTAGGTAATGTAGGCATGTGTAATTTTTATTTTTTTTTAATACAGAGGCATTCACACCATCTACCTTTAGCATTGAACTAAGACTCTTATGCTCATAGCTGCTCATATTTTCAGCAGAGAAATTACTAATAAATATTCAGAATAACTTTCATGAGACCTCACTGATTCCTACTTTAGATACTTATACACCTGAAGTTAGATGCTGTGAAACTCACTTCCTAAAAATGCAATGTTATGGTTCTGAATACAGCCAGCAAGACATGTGCGATGATGTCTTCTTGAACCTATAAATAGCTTGAAATAATAGTTCCAGAAGAGGTATGAATCATTCTTATTTTAGTTTTATTGCCAAATGAATATAATATAGATATTCATAGACTAAGATGGTAATCATTTTACTCTGAGTTCCAACATACAAAAAACTGATCCAGTAGGAGTGACTTGGAAAGTACTAAATTCAGTATTTTTTTCCTGTTAAATGTCTAAGATGACAAATTCCAAATGAAACTGCTGGTTCAAGCTCTGCAAAAACATGAAAACCCAAACTTTCTGATGGCATTCTTACACTGATAATAAAGAGGTGAAAGTTGATTAAAATACGCCCATAGAACAGTACTTCTAAACTTCACAATCCAGCTGAAGTGTTCAACCAAATAACGATTTTCTCTACTTGACAAATAGAACGTGTGTTTCATTTCCCCATGTAAAAACACAAAATCCCCAAGTAACTCCTAGGAAACACAGAATGAAGATAGTAAACATGGTAACATATGGTAAATACAGTAACATATTCCCCTGGTACACCTGAATTTGAAAATATTGTACATTTACTTCTGTTTGCCCAAAGAACAGACAAAATGAAGGAATAAAATGCAGGCAAGGCAGAAGATAGGGGACTATGAAAAACTTATTTGTCCATGAATGTCCCTTTTTAAATATTCCCATTCTTTCCTTCTTTCGGAAGTACAAAGCTGGGAGAGATAGCAGATCTGATATCAAAACAAGAAACTAACCAGAAACACAGTTTGGAGAATTTTCTGTGTGGTGTTTGCCTTTGTTGAGCTAGCTGGTTTTGCTTGGTGCTACGTAATAAAAGTGCGTGATAATTCCAAAGATGGCAATCCAAAAGACCTCATGAGATATTGCATTTGTTTTTTTTTTTTTTAAAGAGTTTGCAACTGTCTGCTGGTAATTGATAGAAACTGTTAACTAACTTTCATTCAAAGCAAATTAGTCATCTTGTTCTTCTGTAAGTTCAAGTCCTTTGAAGTAATATCTGATAAGATTGTATATCGTCAGCATAACTTTTTCTCAGTTAAAAGTGGGAAGAAACAACCAATATGAAGTCTGCAAATTCACATTTGGCTACCAGCCATAACAGATAATTTACAAAATGGCATAGAATCAAGATGCTCCTGTAATGTAGCAGTGTTGATTCACTAGGATAAAGCTCTAATATTGCTCCAACATCTCAGAAATTTTCCTCTTTATAAATACTGCAAGACGCAGAGCGTACAGTTTCACAAAAGGCCAGATAACTCTGGAAGCAGCTATCTTAACCCTCTCATTGATCAGATATTGTATCAGGTCCCAAAATAAGTCTAGGATATCCTGTGCTTTGGCTTTTGGGAGGATAGGTAGACTTCTCTATCCCAAGACCACTTCCCTCATTTGTCTTGCAAACCAGGCCTTTGAGTGGGGGCCTGTTACTGGGAAGACAGAAATTAATTTTTTTTTTAGCCTACATTCTTTTTCTGGGTGCTGAGGAGGCTCCAAACTTATTTATGTGAGTATTTTGGCAGCAGTTCTCCAGAGATACTCAATTTTTTGGTTTTGCCTTTTACATACAGATATTTTAACCCCTACCAAACAGTGCACTCCCATTCTGAGTGATGCGTGTTAGTGCTATCATAAAATAAGAGACTCAGTCTTTTTTTCTGTATATTTTCTGAGAGGCTACTGGTAGAGGTGAGATTGCTCAATACTCTGAATTCTTTCAGCAGCTCCTCTCCTTTTTATGCTTATGGAAAGAGAACGTAAGTATTCTTCATTTTTCGCTCCCATTCAAAAGAGGGTTAACAGAAAACCCTGAAGATAAATATCTGTGTGAAAAAAACAGCCGTAACTTAGAACCCCATCATAGAAGGCCACCAAATTTGTCAGGCATGATTTGCCCTTCGTGAAGCCTTGTTGGCTGTCACCAATCTCCTCCTTGATTTCCATGTGCCTTAGCATAGTTTCCAGGAGGATCTGCTCCATGATTCTGCCAGGCACAGAAGTGAGACTGACTGGCCTGTAGTTCCCTGGGTCTTCGTTTTTTCCCTTTTTAAAAATGGGGGTTATGATTCCCCTTTTCCAGTCAGTGGGAACTTCACCAGACTGACACGACTTCTCAAAAATAGTGGATAGTGGCTTAGCAACTTCATCCACCAATTCCCTCAGGACCTGTGGATGCACCTCATCAGGTCCCATGGACTTGTGCACCTTCAGGTTCCTCAGATGGTCTCGAACCTGATCTTCTTCTACATTGGGTGGTTCTTCATCCTTCCAGTCCCTGCCTCTGCCTCCTGCAACCTGGGTGGTGTGGCTAGAGCACTTGCCGTTGAAAACTGAGGCAAAAAAGTCATTGAGTACCTCAGCTTTCTCCATATCCCGGGTAACAAGGTCTCCCGTTTCCTTCCAGAGAAGGCCCACATTTTCCCTAGCCTTCCTTTTATTGCTGATGTACCTATAGAAGCATTTCTTCTTGTCCTTGACGTCCCTGGCCAGATGTAATTCTATCAGGTCTTTAGCTTTCCTAACCTGATCCCTGGCTGTTCGGACAATTTCTCTGTACTCCTCCCAGGCTACCTGTCCTTGCTTCCACCCTCTGTAGGCTTCCTTTTTGTATCTGAGTTTGTCCAAATTGTATCAGCCTAAATTTTAGCAGCTGTAGGTGCATGCCATCTGAGAACAGGAGCCAAATCAAAGGAATATCACATCTAGCATGATCAGTCTTTCCAGATCTGTAAATTCACATGTCATCAAGGTATGGCATTTTTTTTTATATATTTGCTCTGTGTTGAGGTGTTCCTGGAAATCATTATTCATTAAGTTCCTGGAAGCATTTCTCAGATGAATCAGAAGAAAATTAAAATGCGCACTAGAAGGTGATTAGAATCTCTATAGAGCGAAGAACTGTTGAAACAGAGAGCTAGCTTTTGCAGTTTACGTGTAGAGAGATTAAGCTGACTCAGGAACCAGTAACAGTTTAGCTGTTGCAATACAATTAGCCTAGTAAGAAATAATTTACTCTGCCAAGAAATTATTCTTGTTCTGAAAGTTCACGGAATGTCAAAGCATTTAATCCATACTTTATGAAGATAAACATGATACACTGGTCTGATATTTTTTTTGCACACTGAACTGTAAAGTAATTTTTAAAAATTACCTTTCATCTGACAAAACAAATTTTGAAACAGAAAAAAATCTGTTTAAAAAAGCAGAAATAAAAATTGAAAGAGATGATGTGAAGATATGAATAAAGAAGTCAGGCTCACTTGTGGTGAGGGAATTAAATTGTGGCTGTTCTATTAAAATTGGACAAAGAGTGCATTGTACTCCTACAGCACTTTTTATAGAAATTCCTTTATATTTGGGAACTGAAATAATCATAAAATCAGAAGACATTCTCTTGTATATATACAATAATGTATTCAACAACCTGGACTAATAGGCTTTATTCTGATGTCCAAACTTGCAAATTGGTGTGTTGAATTCCAGAAATTCTTTACCTTCCTCTACAAAGCAGTATTTCTTCTGTTCTTATTATTTAAACAATTTCAGCAAGCATCCTCTAAAGACTGGGTCATAAAGGGTTATGTATCTAGGGAGAAAATAACCTTTTAAAATGATGATAGTGACGTGTACCACCTGCTAAAGACATCTGCTGAGGCTTAAAGGTCAAATAAGTCATGCCTTCTAATAAATAATATACAAGATTTACTAGAATCATGATCCTTCATAACTCTTTGACTGGACGCCCTTTTTTCAAGGGCCTTTCTTCATTGCCTAGTAAGAGGAGAGCCAGGAGACAAAATCTAGTTTTATTTGCAAAAAGTCTGTGGAACTTAATCCATTTAGTTACCTTTATAAACTTTTGAAGCTATTAAAGTTAACAAAAAGTTTATTTTCTTGATTTCCTGCATATAAAATATCAGCTCTTTAATCATAGTCAATACTTTTCTAAACTTCTTTCAGAGAATTTAAAAGAAGGCAAAAAAAAAAAAAACCTGACAGGGTTAATTTTCTGAGCAATATAGTAAGAAAATCTTAAAGTGAGAAGACATTTATGTCTGCTTTTTTTCTCCTTCATGAAACTCAAGTACTTACAGAAGTCACCTCTATAACCTATCTGACCAAAACAATCTGAAGAAAAGTTAGCAAAGTGGAGTGTAAAACAAGAGTCTAGAGAAATAGGGGCTGTATGGCAAAAGGTGCACAATGTGTCAACTTACAAACTGTGTGATCTTGAACAGAATAAACCATTAAATTCAGCAGATAAAAGGACACTGCAAGGCTTTTCATAATATGTGTAATATCAGCACTTTTCTATGACCTGAAAAGGAAACTTTTCTTTATTTTTCACACAACTTCTATAGGAAAATGTAGGAAATGTACTGACATAAATCCATTACAGACATGGTCTTTATAAAAGCTCTTGGAATTTCCCCAAAACATGAAGCTTAACTAACCATTGTAGATGTTCCTGATCCAAAGCAGGGCATAAGTACTTTCTGTATAGTATATACGTGTAGTTTGAGTCTTTTATCCCCATAAGGAGGCCTTTAATCCCTGAGGTACAATAAACTGCCAGGGTTCTATGATTGCCAAACTGAGTTGCTTCTTTTTCTGATTTCTTTTTGATGAAGGAAGAGCCATGGCAGATCTAAGACTAGATTTAAATCTCTCATCTCTGTTCACACTAGAAAGCAGGAACAAATAGGCTCCTGGAGACACTTTCTTATTTGATACTAAAGAGTTGACATCTAATACTCAAATTTGATGTCTAGAAGCAACTAGAAGGCCTCTTTCGCTTCTGTTTCTTGGGATGATAAAGTAAACTGAACAAATCTGTGAGAACCTGTAAGCCAAAGAACAAAGAGTATGATTTTTCCTGAACTGCGTAACAGAAAGTGGACCATCATGATCTGACTGCCTACACCACTAATAGAAAAACAGACCCTCGATACTGTGTAACCCTCAGAACAATGAGGTACTAGTTAAAAAGTGGAAGTCAAAAGAAAGTAAGAGAACATACTTATGCTTATACAAACATACGAAATTCATTCAGGACTGATCTATAGACTTAATGCAAGTATTAAAGAACTTTAATATGGAAGTATTTGCAAATATATTAGGAAAAAAGATAGAATTAGCAATTGCATTGTATATGATACCTATAGTTTTCAACCACACATGCAAAAATATGCATACTTAAGTGTATCATACTAGATCTTAAAAATTTAGACCCAGGAAACATGTACATTCACTTGCAACATGCAGCTATCAAGAGCGTTCAGGAAAGGACATAACAAGGATATCTTTCTGTTTCTTGTGTGCCTCTGAATTATCCATACTGTTAGTTGGTTTGATAACTTGGCTGATAATGTGAAAGGCTGAATGAATATTCACTGCATATCTGACTGGATCAATAGGACTTAATTGCTCTTTGTAAGTGACAGCAGTGACCGCCCTTCCCAGAGAAGAAAATGGAGATGCTTTCATTAAAAACACCCCTTAAAACAACTTGATTCTGTTTCTTTGGGTTTTTCTTTGTAGACTCTTCTCATACTGAAGCAAGGATTGATTGGTAAGCAAACAATATTTCTCAGAAGAAAATACTACATAGGAAATCTTCTTGTCTTAAACAATTAGGTGGATTAGTGTTGTAAGTACAAGAAATTAATATTCTGTGTTAAAGTGAAGGATAGATGGACTCCAGAAAAGTTTAGAAAAGAGATTAGGGAAGAATTAGAAACATATTTTCTTCCCATTAAATATGTCACTAGCAGAGATTTAAACTATACCTACTGCAATTTTATTAGTAATGATAAGCAACCTAAAAAAATTATAGAATCTAAGATGCTAATATAGATAACTGAGCTGCACATGAAGCAGTGAGACTTCTGGTAAACCATAACCAGTTTCTGTAATCAGATAGCTTTAATAGTGCCTTAGTTTTGGTGATCTTTTTAATTTTTACATTGTATTACACTGGGAATAAATTCTTCAAAAGTATTTTCAACGAAATATGTAGATCTTATTCTGCAGCTAACAGGGTCTATTTTTCAATTTGTGATGATAAGGTACAAGGTAAAATGATGGACATGATGGCAGATCATGCTGTGAAATTCTGAAAAATAGTTTGGAATAAATTTTGATTCAAGTGTCACTATCCCAAAATGAAAACTACAGTTGCTGTTTTCACTAAAGGGTTGCTAATTTACAGTCATACATAGCATAGTCATGGTTGTTAGAAAGGCAAGGGATAAGGATAACTGCTGACATTCAAATGGCATAAGCCAAAGTGTTCGAGAGTTAAATCAAAGGACTTCTTATCCAGATTCAGGTTCCAGTTAAGACAAAAAACCCACTGGTTATTGTTTTTGCAATATCTTGATTATATAAAAATTGTGATAATTTTTTTTTAAATATTTATTTGAGGAAAAGAGGAGTTTAATGGAGGCTATGTGCTCTGTTTCATATAAACTCTGGGTCACACAAAGTACTAGCACCAATTAAACTTCCCTCTGTGCTATAGCGCATAGTGTAGAACATGCACAATGGTAGGATGAAAGGCAACAGACACAAGTCGCAACACAGGAAATTCCAACTAGGTAAAAAGAAGAAAAATAATATCACCTTGGCAATAGTCAAACACTGGAGGAGGGGCCAACAGAGGTGGGGGAATATCTCCACCTTTGGAGATATTCAGACCTCAACTGATTAAGGCCCTGAGGAACCATATCTAGTTGGATGTGCTACTAGCAGGAGGCTGAACTAGATGACCTCTAGAGGATTTTTCCAATTTAATTATTGCTCGAGTCTATGAAAATAAAAAGAAATTCAGTAATTCAGCCATCATTAAAGTTAATGAAACCTGGTTTGCTACAGATTATGCCTTATGATTGATGGCATGCTTCGTTTTAAGTTTTTTTTTTTCCCAAATCACATGTGAGAAAAGCACAAAAGAGAAGACAGCAGAGTAATACTATAAGCTCTATTTCTGTAGGAAAACGGACTAAAAAGAGTGGAAATAAAATGAGACAGGGATAGAGAGAATATGAAAAGGAGTGATGATCCTACAGCAAAGCAAAAGAATGACAGAGGAAGTAATAAGGGAGATAACAAAATGTAAGATGACAACGCATGAGGGAAGCTAGGTACTAAAGACGATGAATGTGCTGGGAGACCACACAAATGCGCAAACAATGACAACAGCAAAAATCCAGATTATGTTATAGCATAAATAGATCTGAAATAATTCTAAGAAACACACTGTCCCTGAGTTTTGTTGACACAGACAGAGACATATAGGTAGAACAGAGAGATCATGTAGTCGAAGTGCTACTCTTCTGGACTATTAAGTATACCTGCATTATTCCTGACACATTCACTGAACCTTCTCTCTAGAGAAGCCTCCACATAAATCCTCTACCATTAAATTTCTTATTACATTCTTTTTCTAACCATATATTTAGAAAGTTTTTCCTCATAAGTAACCTCAACATTTTTTCTTGCAAATTAATCCAGTTCTACTTTCTTCTACCCCCCATTAGGCATGTATAACAACTGATCACTGTAATCTAACATTTTTTTATTGTTTGAAAGATTGTCATCATGGCTGGAATTATTTGCCATTAATTTAGGTCCCTACAGGTGAGCTACATGTCAAAGCTTCCATAACAGTCAATTGATAGTTAGCCAAAAGAGGCACTGGAATCTAGAGCACTAGTCAACTAACTACGTGTAGGTACTTAAATTAGTTTAAATGGAGTCACTCTTGACCATATTGATTCCCTTCCCACTGACTATCATGGCAGCTTGATATCTTACTTACATATAAGTTTCTAGAGATAAGAAGCTGAATCCCATCCCATGTGTCCCTCTTACTTCTTCATTCTCATGCTTTTTCTTGCTGGGGTGAGTGATTACCTCAACCCTTCATTTATTTTCTGTAATAAGGAAACTTGGGGGTGGAGGGGCACTGCTAAGGAACTGAAGTGAGTTTGATGACAAGTAAGCCCCCTACACAGATATGCACACCAGCCACAGAAAATGTTGTTCTCTACCTGCCCCGATTTACTTCTGTTTTGCCGGGACGGTTTAGTGATTGTTGGGGAATTTTTTCATTTACTTTTTTTTAAAGATAGTATTTCAGCAGACTATCTGAGCCCTCTCTCCACCTTAATAGCCTTTTATTTCTGGTTTTGCCTTGTCAAGAAACCTTCAGCCTTCTCTTATTGCCCCAAAATGCAAATAACCTGGCCACTCGCATTGTCTAAATCCTGATCTAAATTGAAAGCATGGGCTCCCTCTGTAGCCAGTGAAAGAAGGCACTTTACAGGGCAAAAATCTGCACACAAACAGCATGCAAACTGTTTTTTTTAATATTGAATTCAGAAATATTCCTTTTTCAGCAATACAACACCATTGCACAGGCATCTTATTTAACCTATCTTTTGCATGACATCACTGACATTTTTATTCTGCAAAGCCATGGAAAAGGTCACATGCAGCACAGACATACTGACTTTTCTCCCCCTTATTCCATGGGAAATACTAAAATGTGTTAACAAAAAATTTTCAAATACAAAAAAGGCCAATAAGTCCACCTTTATATGTCAAAGAATATTGATGGAAGCTAGAATCTTGAAAGATGTTAAGCACTTCTGTGCCCGCTGAGAATCAGAAATGTTGTCAGTGTTCAGCACACATCAGGATCTCAGTATATATCCTACCAAATATAACAGTTTTGCCTCCATGTGAATCACAAGTGTGAGCAAAGATAACTTTAAAGCAATTTTTAGTTTTGCACAATCATCTCTTTTGAACTCTATGTCCCTACATGTCATAAAATTATTGTTTTCTATCAATCAGAGCTGAAATTCCACGTTTGAAAAACTCAAATGGAAGATGGAAGTCTTAGAACGCGGAAAAAGGGGCAGGCCACTTGGGAGGAATATAGGAAGATTGTCAGAATATGCAGGGATGCGATGAGGAAGGCTAAGGCCCACTTGGAATTAAATCTGGCAAGAAACATCAAGGACAACAAGAAGGGCGTCTTCAAGTACATCAGCAGCAAAAGGAAGACTAGGGAAAACGTGGGCCCGCTGCTGAATGAAGAGGGTGCCCTGGTGACGGAGGATGCAGAGAAGGCGCAGAGAAGGCGGAGTTACTGAATGCCGCCTTTGCTTCAGTCTTTACTGCTAAGGCCAGCCCTCAGGAATCCTGGGCACTGGAGGTAAGAGAGAAAGCGGAGAAAGGAGGACTTTCCCTTGGTCGAGGAGGATTGGTTTAGAGCTCATTTAGGCAAACTGGACACCCACATACCTATGGGCCCTGATGGGATGCACCCATGAGTGCTGAGGGAGCCAGCAGATGTTATTGCCAAGCCACTCTCCATCATCTTTGAAAGGTCATGGAGAACAGGAGGACTGGAGGAAAGCCAGTGTCACTCCAGTCTTCAAAAGGGTAAGAAGGAGGACCCAGGCAACTACAGGCTGGTCATCCTCACCTCCATCCCTTGAAAGGTGATGGAACAGCTTGTCCTGGATGTCATCTCAGCATGTGGAGGAAAAAATGGTTATCAGGAGTAGTCAACATGGATCCACCAAGGGGAAATCATGCTTGACCAATCTGATTGCCTTCTATGGTGACATGACTGGCTGGGTAGATGAGGGGAGAGCAGTGGATGTTGTCTACCTTGACTTCAGCAAGGTTTTTGACATTGTCTCCCATAACGTCCTTATAGGTAAGCTCAGGAAGTGTGGGTTAGATGAGTGGCAAGTGAGGTGGATTGAGAACTGACTGAATGGCAGAGCTCAGAGGGTTGTGATCAGTGGTGCTGAGTCTAGTTGGAGGTCTGTAGATAACAGTGTTCCCCAGGGGTCAGTACTAGGTCCAGTCTTGTTCAACTTATTCATCATTGACCTGGATGAAGGGACAGAGTGTACCCTCAGCAAGTTTGCTGATGACACAAAACTAGGAGGAGTGTCCAATACACCAGAAGGCTGTGCTGCCATTCAGCCAGACCTGGACAGGCTAGAGAGTTGAGCGGAGAAAAACCTAATGAAATTCAACAAAGACAAGTGTAGGGTCCTGCACCTGGGGAGGAAGAACCCCATGCACCAGTACAGGTTGGGGGTTGACCTGCTGGAAAGCAGCTCTGCAGAGAAGGACGTGGGAGTCCTGGTGGACAACAAGTTCACCATGAGCCAGCAATGTGCCCTTGTGGCCAAGAAGGCCAATGGTATCCTGGGATGCATTAGGCAGAGCGTGGCCAGCAGATCGAGGGAGGTTATCCCCTCTATGCTGTCCTAGTGAGGCCACACCTGGAGTACTGTGTCCAGTTCTGAGCTCCCCAGTTCAAGAAAGATAAGGAACTACTGGAGACAGTCCAGCGGAGGGCTACAAAGATGATCAGAGGACTGGAGCATCTCTCTTATGAGGAAAGGCTGAGAGATCTGGGTCTATTTAGCCTGGAGAAGAGGAGACTGAGAGGGGATCTTATCAATACTTACAAATACCTTAAGGGCGGATGTTAAAAGGATGGGGCCAGACTCTTCTCAGTGGTGCCCAGTGACAGGACAAGGGGCATCGGGCACAAACTGAAACATGGGAAGTTCCATCTGAATATGAGGAAAAACTTCTTTGAGGGTGACAGAGCACTGGAACAGGCTGCCCAGAGAGGTTGTGGAGTCTCCTTCTCTGGAGATATTCAAAACCTGCCTGGATGTGATCCTGTGCAATATGCTCTAGGTGAACCTGCTTTAGTAGGGGGTTGGACTAGATGATCTCCAGAGGTCCCTTCCAACCCTAATCATTCTGTGATTCTGTGATTCTGTGAAAGCTGAATCACTGAGAACTGTTTTTAGCCTGAGATCAAATGATTTTGGGTTTGGAGATTTTTTTTGCTTGTTTTATTTTTTGGAAGGTTTTTTGTTGGGGAGAACAACTTCTGCCTCACAGCTACTACTAGTACATTCTTATCACCAGGGCATCAGGTAAAAAGACTTCCAGAGGCGAACAGAAGAAAGTTTTTCCCCTATTTATTTTTCAATTGGGAAGATGTGGGATAACAGTCTTCAGCTATCACTGTCAGTCTTCCTTACAAGAGATCAAATGTGCTTAAGCTTTTCCACTTCTGGAATACAATGCAAAACAACAAATTTTCCCTAACCAGTTTTTGAATTACACAGTGGGCCTGTAAGATGGAATGAGTTATTCCTTATCAAAGCAGAAAAAGACTAATTGGGTGCTTTTACAGTAGGATAAGGAAGGCTGTGTAATATCATCCTGCTAATTCCATGTTGTGCTTTAACAAAATAAAAAATCAGTAACAACAAAGATACAAAATTGTATTTTGTAACTGAATATTTGCCTTTTAACATTCTGCTTGATTTTCTTAAGTAAATATAATATAAAAATATTTTTGGAAAATATTTGATGTAAATATTATTCTGTATCTCCTTTTTGCATTAGTGTGAATGTACTTTGTGTCTGAAATGCCTACTTGTGAGGCTTTTTTATTATAATATTGCAACATACTTGTTAATGAAGCAATTGGCACTGTGTCCTGTTAAAAAATAAAAGCCATGAAAGCATTGACCTGTTTTCCTGTGGGTCCTTATTTTAGTACACATAATTTGATAACTCACTTATTGTAATTTAGAAATAATATTTTAAGTGGATAATAGAACATAGAAGAGCCTAGGTAGGAAGGGACCTTGAAAGATCACCTGGTTCAACCTATTACCTAGCACCCTGTCCACTCGAGTCTTTAAAACCTCAGTGATGGGGACTCCACTAAGTCCCTGGGAGACTGATTGTTTTCACTGTAAAAACATTCCTTTCTTATATCGAGATGGAACCTCTCCCAGTGCAGCTTGTACCCTTTGCCCCTCGTCCTTTCCATGTGGCTTGTTGTGAAGAGAGAGCCTCCATGCTCTTCGTAGCTGCCTTTTAGGTATTGGTAAACTGTGATGAAATCCCTCCCAAGCCTTCTCTTCTCCAGGCTCAAAAGACCTAACTCCTTCAGTCTCTCCTCATAGAACAGGTTCTCCAGCCCTTTGAACATCTTCGTGGCCCTCCTTTGGACCCTCTCCAGTATGTCTGTGTCTTTTTTTGAATTGTGCAGATCAGGACTGGACACAGCACTCCAGGTGTGGCCTCACAAGTGCTGACTAGACTGGGATGATCACAACTCTATTTCTGCTAGTAATGCCCCTATGGATGCAGCCCAGGACCCAATTTGCCTTCCTTGCTGCAGTGGTACACTGCTGACTCATGTTTAGCTTGTTGCCCATCAGGACCTCCAGGCTCCCCAGCCACACAGATCCCTGCCTGTACTGGGCTCTTTGGTTATGTCATCCCAGGTGCAGGACTTTGCACTTGTCTTGGTTAAACTTCATACCATTCTTGCTAGCCCACTCTTCCAGCCTGTCCAGGTCTCTCTGTAAGATGCTCACCCTTCTGACATGTTCACCACACCACCCAGTTTGGTGTCAGCACCAAATTTGGTGAAGGTACTTTCAATCCCATCATCCAGACCATTGATGACGATATTAAACAGCGTGGGGCCCAATATTGATCCCTGGGGGACCCTACCTGTGACAGGCTGCCTGCCTGAGTAGTAAACATTGACCACCAACCTCTGAGTGAGGCCTGTTAGTCTATTTCCTACCCATCTCACAGACTACCCATCCAATCTGTAACATGCCAGTCTGTCAAGAAGGAGGCTATGGGGAACACTGTTGAACTCTTTGCTGAAGTCCAGGTGCCCCCATGTCTACAGAAGATGTTATTTTATTGTAGAAGGTGATCAGGTTAGTCAGGCATGATTTGCCTTTGGTAAATCTGTGTTGGCTTTTCCCAATCACCTGCTTCATTTGATTGCCGGAGGTTCCCGGCAACAAATCAGGAGAGGAGGGGGCACAGCCAGAGGCACCGCAGGCGATTTAAGTGATTTAAACGCACCACCCCCTGTTGATAGGGTGATAAAAAGCCTCCTGGAGGACAGGGACTAGTCCCTGCCCAGAAGGGAGAGGGAGACTCAGCTGTGACTGGGTGTGTCCCAGGGCAGGAGAGGCCGCAGCAGTTTGCAGCTCGTTGGGGAGGGCGCTGACTCCCTCCCAGTGCACAAGGCGAGGAAGGCGCCAAGGAGCTGTGAACCAGGGGTGTCACCAACAGGTATTTCCCAGTTCAGTGGAAGAACAATGGTATCTACCCGGCGGAAGAAGACCAAAATGGATGTGGGAACCCAGACAGAGCTCCCACGGAAGGAGGCGATGGTACAGGTTGCAGGCTGCAGGGAATGCTACAGTGTCTCTGTGGTGTCAGGGGGCTGTGTGTGCTGTGAGCAAGTAGATGATCTGCTCGGCTGAGCAGCACAGCTGCAAAGCCAGGTTGAAAGGCTTCAAGCCGAAGTAGAAAGGCTTAGGAGCATTGGGGAGGCTGAAATGGAGATAGACTGGTGGAGCCAGGCTCTGCCTTCCCTGCAACAAAAATGGGAGCACCTGCCGGAGAGCTCCCAGGATCGAGGGGCCCCTGTACTCTGCCCTTCTCAGGTGGAAAACAATAACCTAGAGGAGAAGAGTGAGTGGAGGCAAGTCTATGGCCGTGGCAAAAGGCGAGTGCCTTCCTTGCCTACCTCGCCTCCACAGGTGCCTCTGAGCAATAGATATGAAACCCTAGTGGAATACAGCCGGTCCAATGGGGATGTGGTGGAGAGGCAACCTATATCAGAGGTCCCACCACAGTCAGAAAAACCTGACAGGCGTATAGCTACCTCCTCCACAAGGAAGAAGAGAAGAGTTTTAGTGGTTGGAGACTCCTTCCTAAAGGGATCTGAGGGCCCAATATGCAGAGCTGACCCCCATCACAGGGAGGTCTGCAGCCTGCCTGGAGCCCGAATCAGGGATATCACCAGGAAACTCCCCAACCTGGTGAAGGCCACAGACTACTACCCCCTGCTGATCTTCCAGACAGGTGGGGAAGAAGCTGCATCCCATAGTCTGAGGGGGATGAAGAAAGACTACAAGGCCCTAGGACGGTTGGTGAAAGAGTCTGGGGCACAAGTTGTTTTCTCCTCCCTCCTTCCATTTTCAGGTGATGACGTGGGATGGAATAGTAGGATTCTCTCTATTAATGCCTGGCTACGAGACTGGTGCTACAGGCAGGGCTTTGGGTTCTTTGATAATGGCTGGTTTTATAAGACACCAGGCGTGACGGTAATACATGGGAAAGGTTTATGTCGTAGGGGCAAAAGGGTTCTGGGACAGGAATTAGCAGGGCTCACTCGGAGAGCTTTAAACTAGATTCGAAGGGGGATGGGGTAGTAGCTGGGCTTGCACCACTGGGGCAACGCTCTAGTGTTGAGGTAGACCAGAAGGCCTCCCATCCCCCTGGGGTGAAATCGGTGTGCTCAGCTCGCTCCCTGAAATGCCTGTACACCAATGCACGCAGCATGGGGAATAAACAGGAGAAACTGGAAATCCGTGTTCGGTCGGGGGGCTATGATCTAGTGGCAATTACAGAGACTTGGTGGGACGCCTCGCATGACTGGAATGTGGACATGGATGGCTATGTCTTGTTCAGGAAAGACAGGCCGCTAAGGAGAGGTGGTGGAGTTGCTCTTTATGTGAGTGAGCAGCTAGAATGTATTGAGTTCTGTCCAGGGGCGGATCAGGAGCGAGTTGAGAGTTTGTGGGTGCGAATTAAGGGGCAGGCTGGCAGGGGTGATACTGTTGTGGGTGTCTATTACAGGCCACCAGATCAGGATGAGGAGGGTGATGAGGCCTTCTACAGGCAGCTGAGAGCAGTCTCGCAATTACAGGGCCTGGTTGTCATAGGGGATTTCAACTACCCTGATATTTGCTGGGAGGCCTACTCAGCCAGCCATCCTCAGTCCAGGAGGTTCCTCCAGTGCATTGACGATAACTTTCTGATGCAAATGGTGGATGAGCCAACTAGGAGAGGAGCACTGCTGGATCTGATCCTCACTAACAAGGAGGGTCTGGTTGAAGAGGTGAAGGTTGAGGGCAGCCTTGGTTCTAGTGACCATGAGATGGTAGAGTTCAGGATCTCATGTGGCAGGAACAGAATAGCTAGCAGAATCACAACCCTGGACTTCAGGAGGGCCAACTTTGGCCTTTTCAAGCAATTGCTAGGGGAAATCCCATGGGACAGGGTACTAGAAGGTAAGGGGGCCCAAGATAGTTGGTTAGCATTCAAGGACTGCTTCTTCCGAGCTCAAGATCAGAGCATCCCAACAGGTAGGAAGTCAAGGAAGGGTACCAGGAGACCTGCATGGTTAAACAGGGAACTGCTGGGCAAACTCAAGTGGAAGAAGAGGGTGTACAGATCGTGGAAGGAGGGGCTGGCCACTTGGGAGGAATATAAGTCTGTTGTCAGAGGATGTAGGGAGGCAACTAGGAAAGCTAAGGCCTCCTTGGAATTAAACCTTGCAAGAGAGGTCAAGGACAACAGAAAGGGCTTCTTCAAATACATTGCAGGTAAAGCCAACACTAGAGGCAATGTAGGCCCACTGATGAATGAGGTGGGGGCCCTGGAGACAGAGGATAAAAAGAAGGCGGAGTTACTGAATGCCTTCTTTGCCTCTGTCTATACTGTTGGAGGCTGTCCTGAGGAGCCCTGGACCCCTGAGGCCCCAGAAGAAGTCAGGATAGAGGAAGAATCTGTCTTGGTAGATGAGGCTGGGTCAGGGACCAGTTAAGCAATCTGGACGTCCATAAATCCATGGGCCCTGATGGGATGCACCCGCGGGTGCTGAGGGAGCTGGCGGAAGTCATTGCTAGGCCACTCTCCATCATCTTTGCTAAGTCGTGGGCAACGGGAGAGGTGCCTGAGGACTGGAGGAAAGCGAATGTCACTCGAGTCTTCAAAAAGGGCAAGAAGGGGGACCCGGGTAACTATAGACCGGTCAGCCTCACCTCCATCCCCGGAAAGGTGATGGAACAACTTGTCCCTGGTGCTGTCTCTAGGCACATCAAGGATAGGGGGATCATTAGGGGCACTCAGCATGGATTCACCAAGGGGAAGTCATGCTCAACCAACTTGATAGCCTTTTATGAGGATGTAACCCGGTGGATAGATGATGGTAAAGCTGTGGATGTGGTCTATCTCGATTTCAGTAAAGCATTTGACACGGTCTCCCACAGCATCCTCGCAGCTAAACTGAGGAAGTGTGGTCTGGATGATCAGGTAGTGAGGTGGATTGTGAACTGGCTGAAGGAAAGAAGCCAGAGAGTGGTGGTCAATGGGACAGAGTCCAGTTGGAGGCCTGTGTCTAGCGGAGTCCCTCAAGGGTCGGTACTGGGACCAGCACTATTCAATATATTCATTAATGACTTGGAAGAGGGATTAGAGTACGCTGTCAGCAAGTTCGCTGATGACACAAAACTGGGAGGAGTGGCTGACGCGCCGGAAGGCTGCGCAGCCATTCAGAGAGACCTGGACAGGCTGGAGAGTTGGGCGGGGAGAAATTTCATGAAATATAACAAGGGCAAGTGTAGAGTCCTGCATCTGGGCAAGAATAACCCCATGTACCAGTACAAGTTGGGGACAGAACTGTTGGAGACCAGCGTAGGGGAAAGGGACCTGGGGGTCCTAGTGGACAGCAGGATGACCATGAGCCAGCAATGTGCCCTTGTGGCCAAGAAGGCCAATGGCATCCTGGGGTGTATTAGAACGGGTGTGGTTAGCAGGTCAAGAGAGGTTCTCCTCCCCCTCTACTCTGCCCTGGTGAGGCCGCATCTGGAATATTGTGTCCAGTTCTGGGCCCCTCAGTTCAAGAAGGACAGGGAACTGCTAGAGAGAGTCCAGCGCAGAGCCACGAAGATGATTAAGGGAGTGGAACATCTCCCTTATGAGGAGAGGCTGAGGGAGCTGGGTCTCTTTAGCTTGGAGAAGAGGAGACTGAGGGGTGACCTCATTAATGTTTATAAATATGTAAAGGGCAAATGTCATGAGGATGGAGCCAGGCTCTTCTCAGTGACATCCCTTGACAGGACAAGGGGCAATGGGTGCAAGCTGGAACACAGGAGGTTCCACTTAAATATGAGGAAAAACTTCTTTACAGTGAGGGTGACCGAACACTGGAACAGGCTGCCCAGAGAGGTTGTGGAGTCTCCTTCTCTGGAGACATTCAAAACCCGCCTGGATGCGTTCCTGTGTGATATGGTCTAGGCAATCCTGCTCCGGCAGGGGGATTGGACTAGATGATCTTTCGAGGTCCCTTCCAATCCCTGACATTCTGTGATTCTGTGATTTGTAATAGTTTCCAAGAGGACTCATGCCATTAATTTCCCAGGGACTGAAGTAAGACTAATGGGCCTGTAGTTTCCTGGTTCCTCTTTTGGGCCCTTCTTGTAGATGAGTATCGCATTTGCTCTATTCCAGTCGTCAGGGACATCCTCTGATCTCCATGACTTTTAAAAGATTATAGAGAGTGGCCTTGAAAGAATGTCAGCCACTTCTCGTAACACCCTGGGGTGGATTTGGTCCAGGCCCATAGATTTTATGTGGGTTGAGCCCTTGCAAGAGGCCTCAGATCAGCCCTTCCTCCACCACTGGTGGCTCAACATATGTGTTGTCATAGCTATTTGATCCTATGATCTCAGGTCCAGCTATGCCAGTAAAGACACAGGCAAAGAAGGTATTGAGAACCTCTTGCCTTGTCAGCATTATTAGTGAATAGTTTCCCTGACGTGTTTAGCAATGGGCCTATGTCTTCCCTGTGCTTCTGCCTACTGCTCACATATCTGAAGATTCCTTGTTCTTGACGTCTTTGGCCAATTTCATTTCCAACTGAACTTAGCCTTCCTGACTGTATCTCTGCCCAAGCAAGGTTCTTGTAGTCCTCAGGGGGTATTTGGCCACCTTTCCATAGTTGTTATGCTGCTTTTTTTTGCTTTTAAGCACATACAAATCTCATTGTTAAGCCAGGGTCTTCTCTTGTTCTGCCTTCTTCCTTTCCTTTTTTAGGGATGGACTGTTCTTGTGCTTCCAGGACATTGTTCTTAAATAACACCCAGCACTCACTGGGAGATAAGCAAGCTCCTTTTCCCTCCATGGATGCTCCCCATGGAATCCCTCACAGCTGGGCTCTGAGCGTATTAAAGTTGGCTCTCCTAAAATCCAGGGTCTTTGTCCTGCTACTGGTCTTTAGTGTACTGTCCTGGTTTCATTGGGATTTGGTTTCAGTTTGTGGCCAGCCGTGGTGATCAAGGCCCTTAGCAGTTAAATCCAGGGCAGCTGACCCAGGCTGGCCCACAGGTGTAGTCTATGTCATTGACGTCAAGTTCACTATAAAAAAGAGGGTTTGGTGGGAAGAGGTGGGGCTTTTCATGCTCTTTTCCCCCTTTGTGATTCCTGGAGTAACTTGCTGGTGCTCTGTAGATAAGTATAGTTTTGTCTGTTTTGTGTTGTCATTTATATTGATTTCTTCATTTCATTAAATCTGTTCAACTTCAACTTACAAGTCTCCCTCCTTTTCCCAATTCCCTTCCTCATTTGGGGAAGGGACACTGGGTGATAGAAAAACTGCTTATTGTTTAGCCCCAGGTGTGGGCTAAATGTGGACATGTACTCAACAGGATCTTAAACTCCACAATGTTATGATCTCTGTATCCAAGGCTACCATTAGCAGTTTTCTTGTCAAGTAAGACTTCTTGGTTTGTGAGCAGTAAATGTAGCAATGTGCTATTCTGAGGTGGCATGTCCAGCATCTGTAGCAGGAAGCAGTCCTCAATACATTCCAAACTTCCCTTCCCTGTATAGCAGACTGGCAGATGGGTGCCTCTGTGCCTCTCGGCAGTCACCCACTACTAGCACTTACCACTTCCTTTTGCAGCTTTTAGTATGTGTTGCTGGTGCTGTTTCCCCCTGTGAATCTTGCTCATTGGCTTTGTCCACGGCCAAGGCTTCACATCTGTTGCTGGTTGGTACAGACAAGGACAGAGAGTGAAGTGATAGCATGCTCCCACAGGTCACCAAAGACCATGGCACTTCATTCAACAGGTACTGCCTGTTCCCTGTTTAAACTCTTTGTCTGGTAGTCCTTAGAGGTCAGTGCCATGGGGCGCTAGTATTTCTTCTTGCAAAATCTCAAATGATACTCCATCTATTTCTTGTTCACCCTCCTTAATACAGCATACCCTGTTAACTTCCTCCTGCAAATCCTCCACCCACTGCCCGAGTGACTCCACCAGAGCATAGCTTATTCTTCTACCTGCGTGCACCCAGGAGGGGAGGTGCAGTCTTTGCAGCCCTTCACCTGGACAGCAGCTTCCCTGATAGGAAGCTCTATCTGGTTGGCTGCCTCCAGTTGTCCCAGGACAGCCTGGCTAGGTAGATGATTCCTGGCTGTTTCAGAGTGCAGTCCTTGCCTGGTCTCGACCACCATGCTTCTGACAAATTCAAAGCAATGCTTAATAAGCCCTTCTAATTCCCTGGAGACCTCAAGCTGCTGTGTAGGCTTGCACAGCCACCAGCTAGCTGGGGTGACCATCAGGGCTGCAGCCTAAGCCTGTGAGTAAGCAGAGCAGGCAGTAGCCCAATAACAAGCAGAGTGTGCAGCCCTTCCTGTGTGCCTTTCCACAGGAACCGCTGCACTCTAATCTAATGTTTAGATTAATCCATTTTAATCTCCATTCTAAAATACAATTTAAGAAAATGTGTGGTAATTATTTATATTTTGCAGACTTCATTCATCCAGTGATTCTGGAATGAAGACCCATGCAAAAATTACAGAATGTTGGTTTCATTCTGATTTAAATGCAAAGCTATAATAATAGGAACCTTTCACATCATGCCTCATAAGCACATTCTAAGAGCTTTCAAAGCCACTACAGAAATTCTAATTGAGTTATAATAACCTTGCTTTCAAATAAGGAACTAATATTATTTCTAACATAGGCAAGATTTTTTTAAAAGCAGTGAATCTTCAGATTGTTTATTAAAATGCACAAAATATACAAAGATTATTTCATGTGATGCAAAAAAAAATGTCATATGGCATGATGCATCTGTATAGAGCTATTCATGTATGTACCCTCAGTAATTAAAATGAGAAACAATATAATAGGTGTATGATTTCGCACTGAGCAGGCAGTTGAGACAAAATACTTCAGATCTCTGTTGCCTCTAAATAAGAAAAGCTTCTCAACTTTTGGTGACCTTAGAAGTTGCTCACCAGGAGACAGGTAGCTGTCATCAGCTGCTCCTCACATTGTTTCTCATCAGTGGGTAGGCAGTAATTCCTCCTGAGATCTTGCAGGAGCAGAAACAGCTCCCTTGTGTTTAGCAGGTGTGAACTTCCACTGAATTTACTGTTCAAAGGAGGAGGAAGTCCTTGGTGAGTTAGGAATTAAATGGAAACTTAAGCCAAGAACCAACTTCCTTCAGGCAAGCATCAGAATTCAGAACTTGGGAAAGGAGCCTCTGCATCTAGAACTCTGAACCTCTGAGTCAGAGGTTCCCAGCTGTTGCAGGACTCAGCCAGAGCTGCTGCCTCCCAAAAAGCTGAGCTCTAATCTTAACAGGAGCTTTTTTTTTTTCTTTTACAGAGCTGAGATATTGTATTTGATTCTGAGAGAGGCAGTGGCTCTGAAGCCATCCTCATCCTTGGCCTACAAAAAAAATTGCTGGAGCAGTGGGTCTCCTGGAATTTCAATGAGGCTTCTGCATATAGCCACTTTGCCCAAATAGCAGTGTCTGGGGATGCATAAGACTAGAAATGGCAGTAGGGTGTGCAGTCTGTATTGATCCATTACTATCAGAACTGGAAAGCCTTGCAAATGGTATTTCTTAGAATACTTGAAATTCTCAGTGCTTTTCTCAGATAAACCCTCACCAAGAGAGCCTCTGGTTTAGCCTGACTTCTTTAGAATATGAAGCTTATGTGACTGTGCTGGCTAGCAACCTGTCCTTGGTAGATTTGAGCCTATTGGCTAATTTTAACCAAATGAGAGATGATACACATTATTCTCCTCTAAGTTTTATGATGCAGGAATCAAGACTAAGTGGTTTTTATCATTTCTCATAATATTATTGATGTGTATAGTAATTAACTTCCAGAATTTTTCTCTTAAGTTTTTTATTCTGTTGTTTCTTTTTTTTTACACACAATCAGTCTAAAATCAATGTACTTCTTGAAACAAAAATTATTTTTAAAAGATATAAAATGATCCAACATGTGGTAGTCACAGTTTTGTTACTATGATATATGTTGTGTGAATAATAGCTCTGGTAGCACACTGATTGATGTAATAACAGGAAATTATTAGTTGATATCAGTGTAATTCAGAACAGAAGATACCTTCTAAATGAAGAGCTATCTATAATATTTAGTTCTATTTGACACTGAGCTGCAGGTGGTAAAATGGGCAAAAGATTCGCTCGGTGAAAATTGCCTATATTTTACAGAAGTTACAAAATGGGAAAATGGGAAGAAAACAATAGCAAAGGCTTTGGAAGGATGAAGAAAATGACCATTCTCTTATTACTACTTTTTTTTTTTTTTAAAAAACCCACATGTTCTCTGTTCTACAACTGTTAAAGAAGAAACAAGTTCTAAACATTTGAGGTAAAAATAATCAAGAGGTTTTTCAAAGATCTAAAGAGCAAACTACTTTCAAAATGATGGTTGCATGTTGAAGTCCTATAAACATTCACATAAATGCAGACAGTGTCATCTTCAACTTATCTCTGCTTAGGTTAACAATGAACAGCTGAAATGCAAATATTGAAGGGTGGGGTAATGCTGTTGAAAAGAAAGGAAAAACCCTAAATAGCTTTTCAGTGCTGTGACAGTGTCTTCATTTAGCACCAAAATAGCATTAAATCCTTAGATCAGTGAAGAAATTCACAGCCTTGTTGGCAACTGGAATGCCTCATTGCTTCTGGATACTCGGACCTGTCAGTGTCCATACTCTCTTGGAAAGAAATTTGTGCCTTTCCCACTCAGAATTAGATTTAGGCACAGAAAGCCTTGCATTTGTGATCTCCATGCTCAGTTATTGTAAATCTCTGTATTCAGGGTTAAAACACTGATCTCAAGAATCTAAAATTGTTTCCAATGTAAAAAAAAAACAGTAACTGTTCTGGTAACTTATCTCCCAAAGCTAGAATTCATTGCCATTGCTCATATAATATTAGAGATTTTGTGTACGTACTTGAGGATGGTCTTAAACAATGTCAGTCGTGCTTGATGTTACCTGGGAAGTAGGAAAAAAATCTCACTCATTTTTCATGCAGATGGACATCACTCTGTGAATGCAGTGGCTTTAAATATTGGATTTTAACATTCATTGATGAGTTGCTGAAACCAAACCTGGCTATACAACTTCAACCCAGAAATAGCAGACACATTTTTTCCTGCTTCATTATCTCTTAGTAAGCTTGATAGTGAAGGGAGCCACTGCAACTCCAGACACTTCCAAAATATATTGCAAAATCCAATTTTATTCAGTGTTTTTCCTCAATATTATACAAAGTAACCATCCTTGATGGTTTATGGTTTTTGATAATTAAAAATAAAATAGGTCATCCCACCTCATCAATTGTATATAAGGGAAATTTTTACCATTAAACACATAGTGGAATCCTTAGGATTTACCACTTGTTCTCAAAATTAAATCTCCAGTGACAAAAATGCAATTAATTTTTTTCCCAAGCCAAATTTTTCAATACTCTCATTTGTTTAATCCATATTATCATTTCCTTAAGAATTCGAAGCTTTTTACTCAGGCTGAAAACAGTATTCTACCCTGTGTTTTCATTTAATTAGTATGAAATGCAGTTACAATTATAAAACAGAGTACATGTTTTTGTGTGAGACAGCCAATGGTAATACTGTTTCTCATGAATCAATTTAGAGACACTAGAGACAGTTTTGTTATTAATGCTTATTTTTCTGTTGTCTTGAGTAAATTTTAGATGAGCTTCACTGTGAGTTTGTCTGATGGTGAACCTCTGGTGAGGACAAGGCATAACCTAACAGCTACTGCAAATTGCATTAAGACTTTACAATTAACCAAACAACAAATAAATCAATGGAGGAATTAGTACATTGAAGGGTCACCTCAATAAGAAAATGAACCATGTAGTCACAGAGATGGATATTTTTCAAGCTAAGCTAGAAAAGGCAGGCTTCAGACTAATTTTAATTCTTCTGTCTGAGCAGTGAGATTCAAAATTCCTACAGAAGAAAAAAGACTAATAGCATTCTTGACAAGGAAAATTGAGGGAATGAGAACATAAATTGTAGGAATGACTGATAAAATTATTTAATTGACACTAACCTAAAGATAGATTTAGACAAGAAGTATGATGGGCAAGTGATGGATTAAGCCTCTGAGTGTACAAAGATGCTTTCTTTTGCATCTGACTCTAGTAGAGATGAAGAGATCATTTTACTCTGTAGTTTGACAAGAAGATGCAAGTATTGTGATGAAAAATTGGAATAAAAATTACAGGTTAAAATACATTGTTTCAAATACTTTTTACAGGAACCTGAAGAACAAACTGTGGTCAAAGATAACAGAATTAATACATTTTTGTAATATTGCTTGAATGCAAATTTTAACATCTTTTGATATAACTCCGTGGTTTTATTTGAATAGCATGAAGAAAACATTTTGTGTCATGGAGAAGCTTCAAGTTTCAAAAAATTACTTTTGGGGAGTTAACAGTTGAAAGCTAGGAAACTTCAACCAGAAGTGCATTTTTGATAAGGTAAAGGAAAACAACACTTTGCAAAAATTGAATTGCTGTTTTCCAGATCTATCTAGTCTGAATTGTGAGGATTGTGCAATGGCTGACAGAACATCCTCAGCAGATGATAAAAAGCATCAAATGAAACCTGCAAAGTTGAACTTCCCATTTATGTACACTAGCATTTAAGAATTGTATAAAATAAACTTAATCCAAGCGGTTTTAGATCAGAGATACAATCACATGGCTAGACTATTATAAATCTACTGCTCTTGACAAAAGAGGGTAGGAAACAGAACTACAAGACACAGCTTCTGCTTCTAGCCTGGATTATGAACATTATGCTACATAGAAGTAAAAAAATTTTTTCCTTTTAAACTGGTGAATGATAGGTGCATTGCATTGTTTGATAGTTGTCTCAGCTCTACATTCAAATTCACATACACACTGTGTAAAAGTTTGCAAAGAATCTCAAGCAGCTTCAGAAAAAGGACCTGGAAGTATAACTTACTCTGTGCAACATTTGTGATGCTTTTCACACTGAAAGATGAATTTGTGGGACTTGTAGTGAGTAAACTCATCTGTTGCAGAGAAAATACAATTTGGCAGGGGAAAAAAGGGAACTAACATTGGAATCTCTGCCTTGTAATTCAATTTTGCAGATCCTGATGCCAGCTGTAATCACAACTAAGATAAGCAAACTGGTGAAACTTCACTGGTGGTAAATTAACAGGCTGGGGCTAGTCTAATCACTGGGGAGAGCTACATCCCTAGCCTTTCACATATAACCTTAAAAAAAAAAAAGTGATTTCTCAGATACAAAGCAGGGAGGAAGTTCAATAACCAAGTTTTGACTTAGCTCTTTTTGCTCTGATGCTAAAGCAAAGGGATTTTAAGGGACCGTGAGTAATCCGGCCCACAGGGAGCTCCAGGGATCACAAGCAGAGCAGGGGGTGTGAAGTCCTCAGTTTCCCCAAACGCAAAGCCCCAGCACCGTGAGTCTCGTTAGCCGGCATCACACGCAGACATTTGGATTGAGCTCTGCTTCCGTACCTGAGTCTCCGAGAAGTGACCCGTATTCACTTTACGCCTTCTTAGTCTCACCACCAGCCAAGCCCTTGTGAAGCTGCAGCGGGTGACAGGCGCAGGCCAGGCTGCCCAGACCAGAGCTCCCCTCGCTGCCCGCCAGCCTGCCCGAGGCCGCCGTAATCAGGGGTAATTGCCCGGGCTGTTACCTCCCCGCAGCCTGCGTCGTGCTTCCAAATACCTCTAACTGAATTGCTGTAATTTCTGCCCTTCCTAATGCAGTGGGTTAGCGAAGAGTTGATGACACAGGGGAGGCGGCGGAGGGAGGGGCGGGCGGCTCTCGGCTCCCCCGCCCCGCTCCCGGGGGCGCCCCTCCCGCGCCGCCGTGCTGCAACCCATAAAGAGCGGCGGGAGCGCAGCGCGGGCGCGCAGCGGTACCCGCGCAGCGCGGCCATGCAGTGAGCGCCCGCCGGCAGGAGTACAGCCGTGGGACGAGCCGCCCCGCCGCCAGCACCGGGTGAGACGCTGCGAGGGAGCGGCCGTCGCGCCCCAGCTCAAGGTACTCCCCTCTCGGCCTCTCTTCCCGGAGGGGATTTGGGGTCAGGCTGGTAGCCGCAGCCGCCCTGCCTCACGGGCAGGAGGCTCGGCCCCACCTCCCGCCCGCGGCGGGGACGCTTGCGTGCCCTGGGGCGTCCATCACTGGAAGGCAAACTGGTAACTCAGAGCATTTACTGTGGTACGGTTTCTTTCCAGATGCAGAGGTGCGCTAGTTTTCCTGTTTCTGTCTTTAATCCTTTGTGCCGCCCTGTCAGAAACATTTGGACTGGTTTTCTCAGTAAGTACTGATTGTTGGAGGCCCTATCCATTGGGGAGCATCCATGTCTCAGCTGGCAAGTAACAGTAAACCTTGCAGTAATATACACTGTATTTAGATATAGGGGTTGAACAAGATGCAGCACTCAAACATTTCGGTCAGTAAACAGCTTTTTAGCAAAGAATTTTGGGCTTTTGAATACTAGCTCCCTTGTAACAAATAATATGACTAAAGGGAAAAAAGAGTGTCTAGTTTATAGACCAAAATTGAATGGATGTCCCATCTGACTCAGAAAAGGTGGTGTACATAGGGACTTTTTTTTTTGTAAAGAGGCTGTCATGTAAATCCAAACAATTAAAAGAAAACATTGCTGTTTGTTAAGGTGATTATCAGGTGGTAATATAAACTTGAAGTATAAAGTCAAAATTTCTGCCTCCAAAGCGTGATTTGCAGTTTCACTTATGTGGTGTGAAATCTTCATGCCACATGGATGTCAATAGCAAAACTATTGACTTAGATGGGGAGGGAGCAGAAGTTCACCATTAATATTTGCTTCAATATTATTGGCTTTTATGTTTTACAAAATTCCTTCTTTTCAAGCCTTCAGAAGGCACTTTCTGCTAAGAGAATGTCCATTTGGATGCTGTTTGCTTTGTCTTCAGAAAGCACTTGTGTAGTTCATGTAATAATATACTTGCATTTTTTTCTTTAAGGCAAAAGAAAAAAGGGGCTGGACTTTGAATAGTGCTGGTTACCTACTTGGGCCACGTAAGTCAAGCACTCTTTTTTTTGCATTATTTCAAAATGCTGAAGTTTCTTTTCTTGAAATCAATTTAGTGTAGTGTGCTACTCATTTTTCTGATGAATATAGTAATTTTGTCTAAATCTGCAAGACTGAAGAAACTCATTTGGGAGAATACTTGTTTAGATATTTGTTACACGCCTGTTATAGAATTGAGTTGTCTTAGACGATAACTGTTCTTTTCTAAAGCAGAGTTGTGCTGTGAGGCTTGGTATCCAGAAGTATATCTGGTCGCTCTTTGTGCTTCTGAACTGTAATTTTCATAAGACAAATACTTCCCCCCCTCCCCAGAAGTGTTAACAAAATGTTATAGCATCTTAGATGTTAAGGGAAGAATGACAAAATGTGACATTTTGGCGCTTCTTAATGTATTTCAGATTTCATCTTTAAATCTATTTGAAAATGGCTTTGCTACCTGGCTTTATTATGCTACTATTTTTTTCAATTTAAGCAAAACGCATTAAAACAATAACATACAAACTCATCACTGTAAGTATTGACAGTTCACTATATGAAAAATATTTAATGTAGAAGGTGTTTAAAATACAGGAACACATTGGTTTACAAAGATGGAGAATCACAAATGTAGATTAAAAGAAAAGTGAAATCCAGTGCTAAGTTGTCTCTAATATCTGTCCTTTTACCATTATTTGTTGTTAATGTAATAACACTCATTACCAATGTTTCCATATTTTCAGTCTCAGTAATACATGACAAATACTACAGATACTTACTATGACTGTCTTCATTCTTTTTAACTAACCTTAAGGACACCTGAATAAAAGATTAATGCATCTTAAACATATTAACTGGTTCTGTAAATGTCTGGAAGTGTATTTGCCCCAAAGCAGATCTAACCAAACTGGAGAAGATACTGTGGGGAAATGTACTTGTCAAAGTGCCATTTATCTAAGACTGGGTAATAGGAATCATCCTTTGTTGCAGGTCGTATTGATCAGCTTTTACTGATAAAGGAAATGCCTATTGCAAGGGGGAAAGAAGAGGCACCAGGGGCATGTAAGATAGTTTACATGAATAACCTTCAAAAACTATCTGCAGTTTTCTTTTAAGCAAACTCATCAGCAACATTTTCTAAAAATAGAGGAAAGAGTAGCAAGAGCAACTTCCCAAATTACACATGAATGTACAAACTTACACTTCCCTTACAACTTTCTCTGAACTCAGTCATAGCTCCAGCAAGTATGTAGTACAGGATTGGGTCTGTAAATTATATAAATCATAAGCACAAATTCAGTAGAAAGGTTATTTTTAGTGTCACATTAATTGTTTCTTTGTCATTTTGTACATCAAAAGTGCGCATCATGATCTTTTTTTTCTGAAATCCATGAAAAGCAAGCAATAGAGCAAAGGTGGTTGTGAAGTCAACTAACGCCTTTCATTTTCTATTTATTTATCAGATGCAGTAGATAACCACAGATCTTTTAATGACAAACATGGTTTCACTGGTAAACGTGAAATGCAGCCTGATGAGGATATTAAAGCAGGTAATGAAATTCTGAAAGCCAGTATTGTAGGGGTTTTTTTAATGTTTAGTAATTCATTTACTGTTATTGAGTTAACTACCTACCTAGATACAAGGCTATTCTTGCACTTCAACAAAAATCCTCATAAATATAAGTAAGGAAGAAAAATGAAATTAGGCCATTCAGTGTGCTCGTTGTACATGGTCATATAAAACATCTTGGTGTCTAGGGAAAAGTACCATAATTATGTTGCTTTTAAAGTATAATAGTTCATAATACTTTGAATAAACCTGTTTTTTTCTTTTCATATGCTCAGATAAGTGTTTCAAATGTTACCCTACACACTCAAGAGTTAATTTTTTTTGGCAAAGAAGTGAGCTCATAAACAAATCTTTTAGTAGGGAAAGCTATAGGAACTGGCAAATACTTTTTTTATTCTGATACTCCAGAGCTGAAACCAGACCTCAGAACTGTACAGCACTGTTTGTTGCAAGAGTCTTCACTATTTTAAAAAAAAATTTCCATGTTCAGTCTCACAGTATTTCCTATATTTAAGCAAGATGGATTATCTTCAATAAAAGATTGAGAACCTGGTCAAAACTGAAGTCAACATATTGTTTTGAGGTTGTATGATTCAGAATTTGGTAAATGACAATGAAAAGGATGCAGCCTTGTTCTGGATTCATCATCCAAAGCTGGGTCTCTACAATATGTGTCTAGTCTCTCTTTATGAAGGGAAGCTGGCACTTTTAGGATTTATTTTGAACACCTATTTCAGGATAACATGAAGAAGCTTCTAGAAAAACCTGTTTCTTTCTCCTGAGTGGAAACTAAATCTGCTGCAGACATCTAAAGTGAGCTGGGTTGAATCTCACGTTTAGACTGTCAGAGTCATCTGTTTCTCACTGCAACCAAAGAAAGCAATACTTACTTGAGTACTATTGGATTCACTGCTGCACTACTGGGAGAAAATGTCCCAGCCCCAGAGCTCTCCAAGGCTATTTTAAATCCACACAGCACAATACAAATGTAGCTAACACTAAATAAGTTCATAAATAAAGGGAATATGCTTAATTACAATTTCATGGACATAATTACTTTGCAAATAGAAGAGTAACTTTAATACATTTCTTAGTTGTCAATTCTTGGAATGACTGCCAGTTTAGTTCTGGTACATAATTACATAGAGGGGTTTTGTGTGTGTGTGGTGTTTTTTGGTTGTGGGTTGGTTTTTTTCTTTTTTTTTTTTTCCTGGTTGGCTTGATTTTTTTTGTTTGTTTTTAAGAAAAAAGGAGAAAAAAAAAAAGGAAGAACCTACTTCCTCAAACACTGGTGTAAAAATAATATTTTGCCAGTCAGAAACAATATGAAAGGCAGGCATTTGTAATCTAACAATGCATATTGCCACTTGTGGGTATACTACCAGCTCGTTTACAGGAATATGATCTTTAAGAGTTGTGGAACTCTTTTGCCAGGTACTACTGCACCTCCACAATTACAAGTAAACCTAACCAAACTTGTCTGGATGAGACCTGAAAATTATATAACTGCCTCTGTTATGAATGTCATTTTAGATGCTCTTCTCTCATCAAAAGTTTTCTTTGAATCTGAAGTTTATTATAGAGTTCCTATCCAAAGAAGATCTGAATATTAAAAGTGCATAAGGTAGTCAGAATTCTTTTTTAAATTGAAAATGAAGGATTTTTTTTTGTTAAATTCTGCTGCTTATTTACAAAAGTATCTTACAATGGCAATATACATACACATTATTACTGTAAAAGAATTCATGCAAAGCAATGCTCTCTCTCCTTGAAGCAATGCTGCAAAATTCACAAGCTCTCCAGACAACCTAGAAGAACTTGTCAACTGTATTGGTTACATAACACCAGGTCTGGGGCGGTGGGGGGAGGGGGAAATCTATGAGCATAATTAGGAAAATCTTTAAATTTCAAGACCAGAACTGTTTCTTTGCTAGAGTCTGCAAGCAATTGGCTATACAGAATTAAGGTCAATAGCAGAGTATATAGAAATACACATGTACATTATGCTCAAGTCACTAAAGAAAAACATTTATCCAATAAATATCACATTAGTAATAAAATCTCCGTCAATAAACTACTAATATAATAATGATTAATCATAACAAAAATCCATAACAGGTTAGGTGGGAATAAAAATTAAATTAAGGAAAACTTCAAATAATACAAGTAGTAAGTAGTAACAACATATTTGTGTCAGTTCAAAGACTGGAAGACAAGACTTTTAGATGCAAATTTCTTAAAACGCTTACTCTCTATATGCCAGAAACCTCTGTGACCCTTACCACTCCCCATTAATATTTTTTTATTTGTGCCACAGACCTCAGTCTACTTTCTGAGCTGCATGTCACTAGAGGCTTAAATCTTCTCTTCCATCATGGAAGAACTCCCCCAACATCCACCTGCTGCAAAGTCAGTCTTTCAGACTATTTTCTGAGATTAAACACATCCCCTATGATAACATGAAGGGACAGTATTTTAAGTGATGTAATAATGGACTGTCAGTCAGATACTGGTACCCATCTGTTCTGTATGCAGATAACTAAAAATCTTAGGGAAACTACCTACCATTTGTTCTCTAATATAGAACAATTCTCTATCCTGTTGATAAAAAGCAAGATATCCCCTTTTGCATACTTCTCAACCTCCCAAAGTGCAATAACAAACTCCAGGGAGCTTGATAAACTGGGCCATTTAAAGAGCATCAAAAGGCCTACTTCCACAAGATCAAAGAGAAGTGTATTGTATTAGATAGATATGCAAAAACATACCTTTCTTTAGTAAAGAACTGGGCCCAGCTTTTGGGCTACAAGTCACTTCTATGTCACTTGAGTGGCTTATTGGGAAACAAAGTCAGACAATATGAAGAACTTCTAACTGTTTTGCAAAGCTGATGCATTTGCTAAATTTACCTTTTTCTTCAATCTCAGGCTAGTGGACACAAAGGAGAGAGTTGAGAACAGAGGGTAACTCGCTCCTGCAACAGAATTCCTTAAAGACTGTGACCGTGAAGGTGTCAAAGCAGCTCCTATGCAGCAATAGAATACAAAGCTGGGCAATTCTGATTCTGAGAACTGCACTTACCTACCTTAAAGTGGCTTCGCTCTTCCATGAAATGAGGTTTTCCATTTAGGATTTTAAGAAAAAAGAAATTTCAGATAGCTTTTTTCAGAGTACTCATAAATCTAGCCACAATGTCACACACAATAGATCTTTATACCATGTTAACATTAAGTAACAACAAACTTGTTTTACAGGGAATCTTGGAAGACCACTGGCTGATGAAAACATTGTGCGCACAGTAATTGAATTTTTGACTTACTTGCATCTTAAAGGTTAGTGAACACCTTTTTAATCTTTCACACTTTCTGGTGTGAAATTTACTGAGAAGACAGGACTATCCTTGAATGTACAAGTCTGCTAGAGATTTCAATGTGCAAGACTTTGAACAGCATCTCCGGGGGGCAGGGGGAGGAACTGTCAATTCCACTTTTGTGCACTTAGGAATAGGCCTGATTTAGAGAGTGCAGGTAGTCCAGCCAAACTGCAGGTCAATGAACAGGATTCTGATACCCTTTGATTACTCTGAGCACTGTGACAATAATAACAGCTACTACTAAAATTGTATGGACCCAGCTTTCAGAAGAGCTGAAAACAAACAATATACAGTCTGATTACATGGGAGTTGTTAGTATAAAATAATTCAATAACAAATTAAATAAGACCTCAGTTTAATGCCAAGAACAGTTGGTTCAAATTCTGAAACACTTGTTAGTGACAAAACAAATACATTGCCCTTTCTGCATGTATTCTACAATAAAGTCACATCATAAAATTGCAACAGCACTAAGGTGAATGTTGGCAAACAGCTCAAAATGCTGTTAGTAAAAACTCTGTGGAGTCTCAAAATTGTGAGAAGTATTGTAAAACTGAGCTTACAGCTGATTCTGTAAGAATGGTAACTATTATAGCATTAGGTGAAGAAGAAATCTGGCTGCTTCTGAGTTTTCATTAAGTTTTCTTCTTAAAACAACACAATTCTGGGCTTTTAAAAACCTCTTCAGCCCTTCTAAATCTGTCTACAAAATGTTCAGAAACATAATATATACTTGCAAAGAAAACAACAGGAAGGAAAAAAGTTATTTTTACTGCAAATATTTGAGGAATTTTCTGTCTCAGAAAGAAAACTCAATAAATTTGTAACTTCTATATTCTTACTTTTGTATACAACAAATTATAAGCAATTTTGTGGCAAGTTTATGCTGAGAATTGTAACAAAAAAACTGTGTTACATTTGTATTTTAATTTCATTATTAAAAGAGACTTTCAAGAGATCTGTTCATTTTCTGCCTATCTAGGAAACAAAATTATAGACCTCTTTGGCATCATTTTCTAAATGATTTGGATCCACCCACACGAAATAATGCTCACTACTGAAAGTATCAACCAAGTGTTTATTGAATCAACTTTGCATTTGAAAAAAAAAAAATCGCTTCATGGTTAGTCCTAAGGACCTGAGATAATTGAAATAGATATTTAAAGGAGATTATTGGCATGTATATTTACTGTGGACAAAGCAGTAGCTTGTTTGTTGTGCCACGGTGAAGAAGAAGGAGCTCTCAACACTCCTTTACCCTGCTATGTAAGCCTAGGAAGTAAAGCCAATAACTAGACACAACAGAAAGGGTGTGAAACATGTTGAGCTCAAGCATGCACTCTCTGATGAGTAGGCCAAGAGCTCCTAAGTTGGGCAAGAAAATAAATTGTGTCTCATAGAAATACAAATTACTTCTTCCCTGGGACGAATGAGCAAAAAAGGCTGTATTGTAACTCTAAGTAACAATTCCTTGTTTAGGATACTGATGATAAACAGCTGTTTTTATTCAGAAAAGATGGTACTATTATCTGTCCTCAGAAAAAAAAGGAATCTCCAGATCATATAAAATGGCTTTTCCCTGAGATAGTTCTAATATTTCCAGGCTTCAAAAGACACAGAATGTTATCATATTATCCCTTAACAATATTTATTGGCGAGACCTAGTACAAACTCTTACACAAAATCAGAACTGCAGATTTAGTAGGTGAAAAACATACTTTATTATGATAGAGATGCTTTAACTTTTTTTTCTCAAATGACACTTCACTATATTAAATATATTGGTTTATTCTGGGGCCGGTGCTGTTCAATATCTTTATAGATGATCTAGACGTAGGGATTGAGTGCACCCTCAGTGAATTTGCAGATGACACCAAGCTGGGTGGGAGTGTTGATCTGCTGGAGGGTAGGAAGGCCCTACAGAGGGATCTGGACAGGTTAGATAGATGGGCCGAGACCAACGGCATGAGGTTCAACAAGAACAAGTGCCGGGTCTTACACTTCGGCCACAACAACCCCATGCAGCTCTACAGGCTGGGGGAAGAGTGGTTAGAAAGCGGCCCGGTGGAAAGAGACCTGGGGGTGCTGATCGCCAGCCAGCTAAACATGAGCCAGCAGTGTGCCCAGGTGGCCAAGAAGGCCAATGGCATCCTGGCCTCTATTAGGAACAGCGTAGCCAGCCGGTCTAGGGAAGTGATCATCCCTCTGTACTCGGCGCTGGTGAGGCCGCATCTTGAGTACTGTGTCCAGTTCTGGGCCCCGCACTTCAAGAAAGATGTTGAGGTGTTGGAGCGAGTCCAGAGGAGGGCGACCAAGCTTGTGAAGGGTCTGGAGGGTTCTGACCTACGAGGAACGGCTGAGGGAGCTGGGGTTGTTTAGCCTGGAGAACAGGAGGCTCCGAGGTGACCTTATTACAGTCTACAACTACCTGAAGGGAGGTTGTAGTGAAGTGGGAGCTGGCCTCTTCTCCCGGGCAACTAGCGATAGGACAAGAGGGCACAGCCTCAAGCTTGGCCAGGGGAGGTTCAGGTTGGACGTCAGGAAGAATTTCTTTACAGAAAGGGTTATTAGACATTGGAACAGGCTGCCCAGGGAGGTGGTGGAGTCACCATCTCTGGATGTGTTTAAGAAAAGACTGGACATGGCACTTAGTGCCATGGTCTAGTTGACAGGGTGGTGTCAGGGCAATGGTTGGACTCGATGATCTCTGAGGTCTCTTCCAACCTGGTTGATTCTGTGATTCTGTTTAGATGTGTTCTTTTGGGGGGCGGAGGAAAATTCCCCCTCGTGGGATTCAGATTCAGGGAATGGTTATTCAGATTAGACATACATTTCGATCTGCAAGATAAAGTGAATATTTTAACTGCTAAGAAGTATCTTGGTGATAACTAAAAGTGTCCTTCACCTCTTTCTCTTGAAAATTGCTCCCTCCAGCTTTAAAGGCTTCCCATATAGAGCAGGCTGTAAGATGGCAGCCATAATTGGATAATATTAAAACTTTCGAGATGCTGGGATCCAGCAATATCAGGTGACATAATAAAACTGCTATAATTTCATTGTCACTCTGTCACTACTGTTTCTAAAAAGGTGAAATTACATCAGGAAGACATTATTAACATTCAAAAGAAAAAAATCAATAGTTTATAAATTAAAATATGAAAATTTCAAGGATATGCCTCTTATAGTTGAGAAAAAATATAAAAATATATACTACTGAAATTGGATCTCATTATTTAATTGACAAGATTAATATGCATATTTACATATGTGTTAATTCTCTCTCTCTTTTTTTCCCCTCCTTTTTGCAGAGGTGGGAGCACTTGACAAACTACCTTCACTAGAGGAAACAAATCAGTCTTGAAGAAGAATGCATTTTTATTTTGTTGTAGTGTAGATTTAGATTGAATTCTAAACAAAAGATCCAAATGAGCTGAAGGATGAGAAGTATTGTTTGCATTAATCTGATAAATGGTAAATAGCATTCCTGCCCTCTGGTTTTTGTTTGTTTGGGGTTTTTTGACTGCTTTTTTTTTTTTCTCTCCTGTGATGTTATAGTGTAAAATTTTGCCTTGGTAAAATTTTTCTGTAGGTAAATGATAAAATAAAAATAAAGAGCAACTACATTGTTTCATTTTGAAATTAAATACATACCAGCACACAATACATCATATATAAATCCCAGGTTAAATTGTAAGATTACACTGCATCTATACTCTGCAAAATTACAGTAAAATAAAACATAAATACTACATATTGGGTACTTTAGCTAACTGAGAAAAAGGAGAACAATGACTTCAAACTGCTGCCATACAGAGTCTTTTTAAGTCACAGATCTGTCTGCACTTCTACACTTCATGGAAGCCTTACTTCTTGTTCATATTTTCATAGACATGAAATAAACTAATGTTCATTTTAGATGTCATATTATTCACCTATAATACACCAGCCCATTGACTGAAGCATACCTTCACACAATGCAAATTTAACCATTCTGTACAAGTAATAAGCTTACACAAATCCTACGTGTAGGATTCCTATTTCTATGTTGTCAAGACTACTTGATCGGTATTCTTTAATGAATAAACTCTCCTGTCTCCTCCAACATTAAAAAAATATTTTATTTAATGAGATGCTTTAGTCTGAGTCCAGCAAAGCACTTGAATACGTGCTTAATCCCCACGAAGGAGCTTTGATGTACCAGGACCAGAATGCTAGGCCCATGTACGATAAATGTCATATCAAGAATGAGGAAAGGTTTGAGAGGATACAGAAACTTAGAAAGGTTTTTCACATTCAGATGGCTTTCACTCTGCATAGTGCAATAAAATATCATCCTTTCAAAATTCTGCTGTGCACTAGAGTGCGCAGACTGACAGAAATTTTGCAGAATATTATTGCATAATCTGTTTTTCGGTTTTAGCATAGCAGAATACAATCTAGATGCCAAGCCACGAGTGGCTAATTTGAATCCACAATGTTATCACAGAATCACAGAATCAACCAGGTTGGAAGAGACCTCTGGGATCATCGAGTCCAACCATTGCCCTGACACCACCATGTCAACTAGACCATGGCACTAAGTGCCATGTCCAGTCTTTTTTTAAACACATCCAGAGATGGTGACTCCACCACCTCCCTGGGCAGCCTGTTCCAATGTCTAATGACCCTTTCTGAAAAGAAATGCTTCCTAATGTCCAACCTGAACCTCCCCTGGCCAAGCTTGAGGCTGTGCCCTCTTGTCCTATCGCTAGTTGCCCGGGAGAAGAGGCCAACTCCCACTTCACTACAACCTCCCTTCAGGTAGTTGTAGACTGTAATAAGGTCACCTCGGAGCCTCCTGTTCTCCAGGCTAAACAACCCCAGCTCCCTCAGCTGTTCCTCGTAGGTCAGACCCTCCAGACCCTTCACCAGCTTGGTCGCCCTCCTCTGGACTCGCTCCAACACCTCAACATCTTTCTTGAAGTGCAGGGCCCAGAACTGGACACCATATTCAAGGTGCGGTCTCACCAGTGCCTTGTCAGTCAGCCTGTGCTCTTTCTCTGATAATCACTCAGCCTCTGATCTAATGTCTGATATTCACTTTCCAAAGTGTACAAAGCACAGTTTTTATCAGATCCAACAAGCTTTTGAGCAAGCCCTTCAGACAATGTTTTACTGTTTTTGTTGGTTTTTTTTTTTTGAAAGAGTAATAAAAAAGCATACACTGCTAGTATACATGCTGTTACTTCAACATTATTCAGTAAATTTATGGACTTCAAAAAATGCGAAAAAAGAATAGAGTGAAATTTAACTTCTGTACATTAGTATAGTTCAGTAATTCCAAACTCTTATTTTCCCTAGTAATGTCCAGATTTCCCATTATAAACTTGAAGCAGAGCTCACTAAAATCAAGAGGCATTCTTTTCATTGACTTCCATGGAGTTTGGTTCATTGACTGGTAAGAACCAGTACCCATTTGCAGAACTCAATAGCAAGCTATCTTTCTATGGCAAAGCAGATGAATCTATGATCAAATAAAAAGAACGTAATCTTAGCATTTTCTTTCCTTTTGAAATAACAGTTATTACAGATTAGAAAACAGTTATTACTGAAATCAAATTAGCACACTGTCAGGTCATTAAAGCTGGAATGGTATTAGAATGTTTATTTGAAATTCTGAAATTCGAGCTTATTTGAAATACTGAAAAACTCATAGGATCAAGTTCCTTGGAAGATTTCCATCACTTTCTAAGCAGGGAAGCCCACAAGTTTTACTCATTGTGCTGCACTGCTATACGCATATATTACAAAACCCACAAAGAATCATTATAATCTAATTATCAAAAGTGGTCCACATACTTTCACTTAATAATTACTGCATTCAAACACATACTGGTAATATTCCAAAATACAGAGAGAAGTGAAATTTTCAGACTGCTTCTTCACACTCTACGGCTCTTATCTTTGCAAAAACAAAGAGGCAAAAAAACAATAAAGGGGCATTCTTCTGGATCAGTTTCAGCAACATTATTTTATTAAAATAACATTCCTATTTTATTTAAAACGTGTCTTACACTGCTACATCTCAGACCTAAATTCTGCAAATATTTAGAATGACATCTCCATAATCAGCCTCTCAGACAAATATCTGATAAAAAGATGGCCTTTAAACCACAATTTGAAAGCAATTAGTTTCAACAGGGCAAAGAGACAATAAAAAGATGTGACAAGTTTCAGCAGAAAATTTTTAAAAATCGCTAACCATTTCCTCCTCATTTCATTTATTTGTGCATTTGCATACATGGTATCCCACTTTTGTGTAGGATGAGATCAAACAGATATCTGCACTGAAGACAAAAGCCCAAATCTAAACAAATGAGTAAAACTTTGTTATAATGTTTGCCAGTGATATGCAATTACTCAGCATGCATATTTAACTCTGACAATGAGCAGAAGGCTTGCATGACGCTGAATGACTGGACAATAAAATGGCAGATGAAATTAAATGCTGATGTAAGGAAAGTAATATACACAGAGAAAAACAACTCTAATTTTGCATACACATAATGATGGTCTACATTACCTCCGGAAAAATAGCTTAGACTCATTGTACATGGCCCTCTACAAAAAAAATGTAATTTCAAACCTCAGCAGCAGTTAGAAAGGTGAATGGAATGTTAGGAATTATCATGAAAGTAGCCAAAACCAAACCAGAAAACATCATTATGCTGCCATTCCCAACTTCGACACTAGCTGCAGTTCTGATCACCTCATTGCAAAAAAAAAAAAAGCACTGTAAGCCCAGAAAACCTATACAGAAAAGTGACCAATATCTTCCGTATTAAACAGGGCTTCTTCCTCTGCACAGCATCTGATGCCAGCTTACAAAATAAACTTGTAAATTACACATTTTTGGCTAAAAATTCTGTAGAAATGACTATTACTTATTCCAAAAAAATGTATAATTTTATACAGCGTTTCACCTGGCAGGCAGTCTCACTAAAACTTGTTTAAATGCAGATCAGTTCAGCATAAAGGAGGGGATTTCTGGTGGCACAGCTGACATAAAACAGTCTCTTCAGATTAGGAAGTCATTAGGCAGCTGACAGAATACATGTATTTTCCCACCTGTCTACTTATGCAAAGGTCAGACTGCAAAATTAGCATAGAAAAATTAGATAGGACTCAGAATACTGAGGATGTTTAAGGGGGCTTGATACCGGGGTTGACATCATTTTGCTTTCAAGTTTAATGTTACCATAGTTAAAACCAACCACAGCCCTTTTTGCCTGAGTAGCACACTAACTTCCTAAGGTAACAGAGAAGCTTGGTGTAAGCTAGTTTACAAAAGCTTCTGACGATTTCTCAGCTGTTCCTTTGCCTTTTAAACAAGATGAGGAGATAGGAGCTAGTATGTGAAGCAACACACTAATAACTCACAGAAAGAGTGATGAAAGTATTTTTACATTATTTCAGAATATGTGATACAGAATCCAACAATTTAGAAACGGACATCAGAAAATACTTTGTAATTTGTCCAGGATATAAATTACCTCAGGATATTTCTATGGCAGATATGAGGATTAAAAGAAAGTTTAGAGCTGAGTGTTATTAGCAGAACAAATGTTTTTTCACCAATTAATAAAGTACATTAACAGAGTGCAGTACTTCTGTCACTATTTTGTGTTCTATCATTTATTTTTAAATAAATGCAAATAATTCTGATACTTAATTTTGTGAGGACTGGGCATGACATGGACCAACCATAGAAAACTGCAACTCACAGATCGCTCTACTACTCAGATTCAGTAGTTGGGTATGCAAATATCAGTTGCTAGGATTTTTAATACCTCAGAGCATAGGGTATTTGTCAATTCATGTGAAACACTCAGCACCTCCCAGAAACGAGATTTAAAAAGCCAGAGTTGAGCTGCAGGTGAGAATTATTTTATCTCCTTGCTTGTAAAGCACTACGTTTATCCCAAATAGTTGATCAAATTCCCTTGAGATTCAACTTGTGTATGCTCCATCATCTGTGGTATTTCTAATTGAATTGATCTCCATAGATTGTCCACTAATTAAGTACATATAAATCATACAGCCTTTCTGAGTGCTCGGAGATGAGTCTCATAGGGACTGTCTGTCTGAGGGGAAATTCTAAAATACCAAAATACAATCTATCTCAAATCAGGATAAAATGTTACCATTCCATTTGCAATTTTCTTTTTTTTGCCTTTGATACAGTTTCTAAAATAAATGTTGACTATTTATCACTTACAAACACGTAAATAATAAATTCAGAATGCATTACTTCTATAATTTCACCTTCAGAATGTTTATGAGGTCGTATGTGTTAAAGAAAATTGGCAGAGTCCGGGTCTCTAGGTTTGCTGGTTTTATTAACAACTCAGAGTTGGACCACCACCGCAGTGAATGGTCCCTGACTCAAATTCACTATTGGTTTATATAGAAACTAATAATCAATTACATCATAAACATTTCATAAGCTTCTGTTAATAATCCACTAACTATTTCAATTCCTCTTTCTTTCTTCATCAAGAGTCCACAAAAGTCCATTCTTTTCCATTGTTTAGCTGATCTTTATGTTCTGGTTCCGCTCCGACTCCGGTCAACACCCCGTCCTCGATGTTCTTGCTGTGATCGGCGTCCTTAATGTTCTTGCTGTGATCAGCGTCCCGTCCTGATTCAGGTTGATCAGAGTCCGGTTCCCACCGCCAGTGTCTCCTAAACATTCAACCTTAAAAACAACTGAAGTTATGTTTAAAACCTTATCTATACTAATTTTTATTTCTAAGTGTCCTATATTTCTTTTAAGGTAAAGAAAAGGTTAACCATGCATCCCCTTTACTAAAATCATCAGAAGGTAATACTTCTAGGCCTACTCCTGCTTAACTACTCATTAAGCTTTGATTGATGATTTCTTCAGTCCTAGGTCAGGATTACACAAGGAGCTTTGAGAACAATATTCGTGGACTGTGAAAGCCCACATGTGTTTATTCAGATAGACTTATATTAATTATTCTATTCACTATTCTATTTCACCCCTATTGATTCTTGTTTCTCTAACTCATAAGAACTTTTTCATTAATCGTGTGGAAAATTTCTATAACAGTATGTTTCCTTGAAATAATTATATTTCATCAAAAATCACTCTATCAGAAAATATAATATAAATCTGATTTATGAACATTACGTCTATTATTTACATTTATCAATATTAAAGGTTGTATTTATTGACAAGATTTAAAACTGAGGCTCTGATCATTTATATCAATATAAGTTTCTATGTCATATTTGTAGAACAAGTATTCTTTGCTTACTATTTATTCAGATGTCAGTGTAGGTGAATCACACCCTGCTTCCCTAAGATCTTTCTGCAATTTCATAAGGTTGTTATATTCCTCTTGAACTCCTAATCTAAAAGACAGTAGATTTAGGAATCATTAGTCTTCTGGTAGTTTTCACATCTACTGTTCTGTGCAGCTATTAAAACCCTACTCAAAGGAGTCTCCAAAGATTTGCGTGAGAATTTTATGCACCTCTTCTGCAAATCAGTGTTTGGGGACACTTACATTGGATAACTTCTTTTAGGACTCTTCACAGGAGCTTTAGGCACTTGAACTAAAGAGTGCAGTTCTGCTAAGTGAAGATCTGAATTACCTTCTGCTATCTGCTAGCTAGAGAGTGAGCCCTGGCTCTGAATCCAGAGTAACCTTTTAAATTAGGCATTTTGGTTTGCTGCTTCAAATCAAGCAGAATGAACCCAGGCCCTAAAGCTTAGAGAACCAGTAGGAGCAGACAGGAAAAATAACCGTGTTTTTACAGCTAAGTATTACATTTTTGCACCACTTTTCAAAACACAGTTTTGCAAATTGTGCCTGCTTGGCTTTCATGCTGGTTACTTACCTAGTCACTGTTTAAAAATACAGCTCTTCAAAGACAACATATGAGTGCCAAATCCTGACCTATGAAACTCAGTATAGTGGTACTGATGATATTGAAAGTAGGTTTATTTCTGTCAGTTAAGATCTGACTTTATCCAGTGGAGCAACATTATATAAAAAATATCATTTTAGTAAATTTCAGATCTTATGCTGAATATAATTTCAGAAATAAAAGCTATAGTCATCCTCATTCCATAAACAATACTCCTCCCTCCCACCTGCTGCAAAGTACATTGTTCATTAAATCCTTCTGTCACTTTGGGCCTTCAGAACCATCTACTGATTCTAGCCATTAAAGAAATGACACTGTGTCGTGTATCATTTAGAAACGTCCCCACATCTGCGACATCTTAACTCATTTTATGTAGTTCAAACTCTGTAACACTTTTTTTTTCCAAAATATTTACATTTTTCTCTGCCTTTTGGTCCATTCTTGTTTGAATTCCTTTTTCAATGCACATTATAGACAGTATTTTATCTCTCACCACAGCCCTCAAACATTTGTTTCCAAAACTCAGTCTGATTAAACATAATAGTTTTGTTGTGTTAATCATTATTTTGGTATTCTTCTCCCCACTCTAGCTATCTATTAGCATAAAACACAGTAATTACCAATAATTCATATTTGTGACAGTGTTGACAAGCCAGATATTTTTGGCTGGGTAAAGGGAAGGAGATGTAACACATTTTTTTCCTTCTATGATCTGTTGTAGCTATGACATATATGCATTATTCTTTGCCTCAGCCAGATAGAAAGGATGCTTTCCTTTGTGGGGAAAAAAAAAAAAAAAATCCTTTTTATCCACACTACCTTTTGTGAATTCAGAATGAAATCACATCTGTGGACAGGTGAGATACATTTTTTGGAAGAATCAAAGCAATAAAGAATTCTAATCCTCTATTTTCAAAAGTGATTTAAGGACAGGTTTTTTGGAGGCATTAATTTATCTTGAGATGCAGAAACACACTTGACTGGATTTATGGAAGCATGCAAGGAGGTCAGGTGTTGGACTACCAACAAGATTTGGAATTTTAATTATTTATACGCAATCCGAATCATTATTAAAGCAAAACTTGTGTGCACTTATAAATCCAACTTGATACTAATCTGAATCTGAGGATGCCAAAATGCATTCAAAACCCTGACCCTTTATAGGTGAAAGCCTGGAGAACACTACTAACTTGTGCTATCAAAAGTTGGTCTTTTTTTACTATTGGTTTACATATATCTAAACACAAACGTGATGTTAGCCAGCAAATAAAATGATGTCACCAACATCTCAAGGCCAAAAAACTGCTATCAAAATGACAAGGTAAATACATAGCAACATTGTAATTACAAGCTCTGGGCCCATGTGTAACATGGGCCATATCTTTTGCTTACACAACACAGAACACCGTGCACTAACAAATACAGTCAAGTGTGCATCTGCTACGACAGTGCCTGGATCCCCGCAGCTGAAACCTGACAGAGGCTTGACTGGCTGGAGTTTATGATGCAGACATCACCTAAATTTCCTCTGAAAGATTATCAGACTTTGGCACCATAATGCTTAAAATTGTGCTAGAAATTGGGACTTGCATCTCCTTGTGAAAACTGTACCCTTATGCTACGCAATCTGGGAAAAATTTTTGCAGAACCTCCAATTCTAGTTCAGAAATAATAATACTAAAATTACACAAAAACTTAAAACTATGGCTTGCAGCAGGAAAGACCTTCCTTTAGAAGAAGGAAAAGCTAAAAACAAAAATGAACACTGAATATACATCCATGTTCTGGCAAAACCAGAAAGCCCTGTATGCACAACTCAGTATATGTGAACCCTTCATCATTACCTGGTATCATGGCACTTCTCTTCTGATCTTGCTAGTGCCACTTCCCAGCAAAATCACTTTTTACAAGGGCCTGTAGTGACGGGACGAGGGGGAATGGTTTTAAACTGAGAGAGAGTAGATTTAGATTAGATATCAGAAAGAAACTCTTTACTGTGAAGGGTGGTGAGGCACTGGAACAGGTTGCCCAGAGAAGGTGTGGATGCCCCCTCCCTGGCAGTGTTCAAGGCCAGGTTGGATGGTGCTTTGAGCAATCTTATCTAGTGGAAAGGTGTCCCTGCCTGTGGCAGGGGTGTTGGAACTAGATGATCTTTAAGGTCCCTTCCAACCCAAACCATTCTATGATTCTATGAATTAGGGTTCTAATTCAGCCATGACTTGCTCACACATCTCAATAGCATTGCAGTGTACAGAGCTTTAAAAGTTTTGAGGACTGCATGGTTTCATTGACTTTCTAAATTTGGAAATATTAACCATAAAAGAGCTTGGTAGAACAGAATTATAGAACCATAGAATATCTCAAGTTGGAAGGGACCCATAAGGATCATCAAGTCCAAGTCCCTGCTAATTGCAGGACTACCTAAAGCTAAACCGTATGACTAAGAGCATCGTCCAGACGCTCCTTGAACTCGGACAGTCTTGGTGCCCTGACCACTTCCCTGGGGAACCTGTTCCAGTGATGACCACCTTCTCAGTGAAGAACCTTTTCCTAATGACCAATCTGAACTTCTCCTGACACAGCTTCATTCCATTTCCTCACATCTTATGGCTGGTCACCACAGAGAGGAGATGAGCACCTCCCTCTTCCGCTGTCCCTCTTGAGGAAGTTGTAGATTGTGATGATCTCATCAGCATTCAGCATTCTCTTCTCTAAGCTGAACAAACCAAGTGACCTCAGCTGCTCCTCATAAATCTTGCCCTCTGTAGGGCTTCTCTCCAGCCTCTCATCCCCCAGTTTGTACGTATAACCAGGATTACCCCATCCCAGGTGCAGAATCCAGCACTTGCCCTTGTTAAATTTCATGCGGTTGGTGACTGCCCAACTCGCTAGTCTATCGAGATCTCTCTGTAATGCCTCTCTACCCTCGAGGGAGTCCACAGCTCCTCCTGGTTTAGCATCATCAGCAAACTTACTTAATGTACATTTGACTCCTGCATCCAGACCATTTATAAAAACATTAAAGAGCACTGGCCCTAAAATTGAGCCTGGGGGAATCCCACTGGTGACTGGCTGACAGCCTGATGTAACCCCATTTATCATAACTCTTTGAGCCTGACCTGTCAGCCAATTGTTCACCCAATGTATTATGGACTTGTCTAGGTCTATGCTGGACGTTTTGTCCAGAGGGATACTGTGAGAGACAGTTATCAAAAGCTTTGCTAAAATCCAAAAAAACCCACATCTACTGGCTTCTCTTGGCCAATTAGGTGTGTGACCTTGTCATACAAAGAAATTAAGCTAGTTAAACAGGACTTTCACCTCATGAACCCACGTTGGCTGTGACTGACTGCATTGTGTCTCAATTGTTTTTCAGTACCTTCCAAAACGACCATCTCCATAGTTTTACCAGGCACTCAGCTGAGACTGACAGGCCTGTAATTAACAGGGTCTTCCTTCTTACCCTCCTTGAAAGTTGGGACAACATTTGCCAGCTGCCAATTGACTGGGACCTCTCCAAATTCCCAAGACTGTTGAAAAATAATGGGGAGAGGTCCCGCGATAACATTGGCCAGCTCTTTTGGTACTCTGGGGTGAATCCCAGCAGGCCCCATGGACTTATGTGCCTTGAGACTTGCTGGTCCATCTCAAACAAGTTCAGAGTCGATGGGAGTTTATCATCCTCCTAGTCACAGTCTTCCAACACAGGGCTCCGGGGGTTCCAGGGCCAATCATCAGTGTTAAAGACAGATGTGAAGAAGGCATTGAATGTCTCTGCTTTGTCTATGTCCCTGTTTGTTGAGGTAGAATCACAGAATCGTTTTGGTTGGAAATGACCTTTAAGATCATCGAGTCTAACCGTTAACCTAACACTACTAAGTCCACCACTAAACCATGTCCCTAAGTGCCACATCTACACATCTTTTAAATACCTCCAGGGGTGGTGACTCAAATACTTCACTGTGCAGCTTGTTCCAATGCTTGATAACCCTTTCTGTGAAGAAATTTTTCCTGATATCCAATCTAAACCTCCCCTGGCACAACTTGAGGCTGTTTCCTCTCGTCCTATCACTTGTTATCTGGGAGAAGAGACTAACACCCGCCTCGCTACAAAATCCTTTCAGGTAGCTGTAGAGAGCAGTAAGGTCTCCCCTCAGCCTCCTTTTCTCCAGGCTAAACAACCTCAGTTCCCTCAGCCGCTCCTCAAAAGACTTGTTCTCTAGACCCTTCACCAGCTTCGGTGGCCTTCTTTGGACACACTCCAGCACCTCAATGTCTTTCTTGTAGTGAGGGGCCCAAAACTGAACACAGTATTCAAGGTGCGGCCTCACTAGTGCCGAGTACAGAGGGACGATCACTTCCCTTGTCCTATTTCTGATACAAGCCAGGATGCTGTTGGCCTTCTTGGCCACCTGGGCACACTGCTGCCTCATATTCAGCCAGCCATCGATCAACACCCCCAGGTCCTTTTCCACCAGGCAGCTTTCCAGCCACTCTTCCCCAAGCCTGTAGCGGTGCATGGGGTTGTTGTGCCCCAAGTGCAGGACCCAACACCTAGCCTTGTTGAACCTCATACAGGTGGCCTTGGCCCATCGATCCAGCCTGTCCAGATCCCTCTGTAGAACCTTCCTGCCCTCCAGCAGATCAACACTTCCGTCCAACTTGGTGTCATCTGTGAACTTACTGAGGGTGCACTTGATCCCCTCATCCAGATAATTGATAAAGATATTGAACAGAACTGGCCCCAGTACTGGACCCTGTGGAACACCACTTGTGACTGGCTGCCAGCTGGATTTAACCCCATTCACCACAACTCTTTGGGCCCAGCCATCCAGCCAGTTTTTTACCCAGTGAAGTGTATGCCCATCCAAGCCATAAGCAGTCAGTTTCTCCAGGAGAATGCTGTGGGAAACAGTGTCAAAGGCTTTACTGAAGCCTAGGTAAACATCCACAGCCTTTCCCTCGTCCAGTAAGCAGGTCATCTTGTCATAGAAGGAGATCAGGTTAGTCAAGCAAGACCTGCTTTTCATAAACCCATGCTGACTAGGCCTGATCGCCTGGTTGTCCTGTATGTGCCATGTGATGGCACTCAAGATGATCTGCTCCATAATCTTCCCTGGCACCGAGGTCAGACTGACAGGCCTGTAGTTCCCCAGATCTTCACTTTGCTAATTTCCAGTCACCTGGGACCTCCCCAGTTAGCCAGGACTGCTGATAAATGATGGAAAGGGGCTTGGTGAGCACTTCCACCAGCTCTCTCAGTACCCTTGGGTGGATCCCATCTGGCCCCATAGACTTGTGTATGTCTAAGTGGCATAGCAGGTCACTAACTATTTCCCCTTGGATTATGGGGGCTTCATTCTACTCCCAATCCCTGTCCTCCAGCTCACAGGGCTGGGTACCCAGAGAACAACTCGTCTTACTACTAAAGACTGAGACAAAGAAGGCATTGAGCACCTCAGCCTTTTCCTTTGTCACTATGTTTCCCCTTGCATCCAGTAAAGGATGGAGATTCTCCTTGGCCCTCCTCTTTTTGCTAATATATTTATAGAAACATTTTTTATTGTCTTTTACTGCAGTGGCCAGATTAAGTTCTAGTTGGGCTTTGGCCCTTCTAATTTTTTCCTGGCATAGCTTCATGACATCTTTCTAGTCCTCCTGAGTGGCCTGCCAAAGGTCGTAAACTCTCCTTTTTTTCCTGAATTCCAGCCAAAGCTCTCTGTTCAGCCAGGCTGGTCATCTTCCCCACCAGCTCATCTTTCAGCACATGAGGATGGCCTGTTCCTGTGCCTTTAAGATTTCTTTCTTGAAGAGTGTCCAGCCTTCCTGGACCCCTTTGCCCTTCAGGACTGCCTCCCAAGGGACTCTGTCAACCAGGCTCCTAAACAGGCCAAGGTCTGACCTTCAGAAGTCCAAGGTAGCAGTTCTGCTGACCCCCTTCCTTAGTTCTCGAAGAATGGAAAACTCTACTATTTCATGATCTCTATGCCCAAGACAGCTTCCAACCATCACATCACCCACAAGTCCTTCCCTGTTTGCAAACAAGAGGTCCAGTGGGGCACCTTCCCTAGTTGGTTCACTCACCAGCTGTGTTAGGAAGTTATCTTCCATACACTCCAGGAACCTGTAGACTGTTTCCTCTCTGCTGTATTGTATTTCCAGCAGACATCTGGTAAGTTGAAGTCTCCTACGAGAACAAGGGCTACTGATCATGAGACTTCTCCCAGCTGCTTATAGAATATTTCATCTACCTCTTCATCCTGCTTGGGTGGTCTATAGCAGACTCCCACCATGATATCTTCCTTGTTAGGCTTCCCTCGATCCTTACCCATAAACACTCAACCCTATCATCACCATCCTCAATCTCTAGACAGTCAAAACATTTCATAACATACAGGGCCCCCCCACTGCCTCTCTTACCTTGTCTATCCCTCCTGAAGAGTTTATAACCATCCATTGCAGCACTCCAGTTGTGTGAGTCATCCCACCATGTGCACAAGGGCTTTCAGCTCCTCCTGTTTGTTGCCCATGCTGCGCTCATTGGTGTAGATGCACTTCAGTTGGGCTATTGATCCTGTCACCTTTGTGGGGGGAGAAGCCTTAATTCCTGCATGACCATTCTTAGGCGCTTCCACCATTTCTAACCCATCACTAACCCTTGCGTCTCTCCTGCTGCACAGCTCTCCATCCCCTACCTCCACTGAGACGGCAGACTGAAGGACCTCACTAGCATACTGTCCCACCGACATTGGGGTGTCACCCCCACGCTTGTCTCTAGCAAGCCTGGTTTTAATCCCTTCCCCCTTCAATACTAGTTTAAAGCTCTTTCAATGAGCCCTGCTAACTCCTCTGCAGATACTTTTCCCCCGTTGAGACAGGTGTACCCCATCTTCAGCCAGCAGGCCTGGTGTCATTTAGATTGACCCATGATTGAAGAACCCAAAATTGTGCCAGTGACACCAGTCTCAGAGCCAGGTATTGATCTCCTGGCTCTTCCTGGTTTTTCCTTCATCACACCCTGCCACTGGAGGGGTAGAAGAGAATGCTACTTGTGCCCCTGACCCCTTAACCAGTCGACCCAAGGCCCTGAAGTCGCCCTTAATTGCCCTCTGACTTCTCGTAGCTACTTCATCGCTGCCAACCTGAAAAATCAATAACGGATAATAATGTGAGGGCCTTACCAGGGTGGGAAGCTTCCTCTTCACATCTTTAACCCAGGCCCCAGGGAGGCAGCAGGCTCCCTGTGAAGTCGGTCTGGTCTGTATATCGGGCCTTCTGCTCCCTTCAGAAGGGAGTCTCCCATGACAATAATCCATCTTTTTTTCTTTATGGACGCAGTTTTGACACAGGCTTAGGTCACAGAATCACAGAATCACAGAATGTTAGGGATTGGAAGGGACCTCGAAAGATCATCTAGTCCAATCCCCCTGCCGGAGCAGGATTACCTAGATCATATCACACAGGAACGCTCCAGGCGGGTTTTGAATGTCTTCAGAGAAGGAGACTCCACAACCTCTCTGGGCAGCCTGTTCCAGTGTTCAGTTACCCTCACCGTAAAGAAGTTTTTCCTCATATTTATGTGGAACCTCCTGTGTTCCAGCTTGCACCCATTGCCCCTTGTCCTGTCAATGGATGTCACTGAGAAGAGCCTGGCTCCATCCTCATGACACTTGCCCTTTACATATTTGTAAACGTTAATGAGGTCACCCCTCAGTCTCCTCTTCTCTAAGCTAAAGAGACCCAGCTCCCTCAGCCTCTCTTTATAAGGGAGATGTTCCACTCCCTTAATCATCTTCATGGCTCTGCACTGGACTCTTAACCTCGGTCGACTTAACCTCGGTGACACCTCCAAGCTAGCCAAACCATTGTCCTTGTTACTGTCCTGGTCCCCTTGCAGAGCCTCATACCTATTATGCAAGGGTACCTGGAAAGGTGGGGCAGTCACGGAGGAGATGTGCCTGCTGTGCTGGGCAGGATCTTGCTGCCATTGCCCCTTTATCCCTTAAGTCACTGTGGTCAGACAGAGGGAAGGCAGGGAAAGCCCCCTGCCATGTGTCCCGTCTGCCTGTCTGGCCTGTCCCAGGGATGGTAGGGTGCGATTCCCATAGGCTCTCTCTCTCCCTGATACTCCTCAACCTACTCACCTCTCCCGGAGCTCTGTCACCAAGCGGAGGAGTTCCTCTACCTGGGCGCACCCCCCACAGCTGTGCTCACTGCTGCGGTCCGGTGCTGGCACGAGGGCAGGGCAGACCCTGCAGTGGACACCCGGGTGGCAGCGTGCTCCCCCGGAGCTCTGTCTGGGAAGATGCATCGGTTCTGTCGGGGGTGCAGGCCTTGGAGAGGCCGTGGCTCTCTGCCCGGGGGTTACCATCGCTCCCCGGTCGAGCCGGCAGAGCTTCATCATGTCCCCCCGCCCCATCCCCCGCGCGAACTGAAAACCAAACCAAACCAAACCAAACCAAACCAAACCAAACCAAACCAAACCAAACCGAACCGAACCGAACCGCCGCGCCCCGGTGCCTGCCGCTCCCCAGGGGCTTCTTTTATACGGGGCGGGGCTGGGCCGCCGTTACTCCCGGCCCCGCCCAGGTCTCGCCAGCCGCCGCGGCTCGAGCTGCGGGCCCCTGGCGGCTCCCCCGCCTCCCCCCAGGTCCCCCCGGTTCAGGAACGCTGCTGTGCACCGGGCCAGGGCGCTCCGCTGCGGATCGGGCCGGCACCGGAGCTGCTCCCCTCGGCGACCGAGGACTAGTTTCGGTTTCAGTGAGGTGACCAACCTCATCGAGTAATGGACCATGGTTATCATCTCTGATCCTCCTCCTTTTGCTGTTAACGTATTTTCGAAACCCCTTTTTGTCATCCTTCACAGTACTGGCCAGCTTGAACTCGAATTGACCTTTGGCCACATGAATTTTCTCCCTACAGTGGCGAACAGCATCTCTGTAGATCTTCTGTGTCGCCTGTCCTTGCTTCCAATGTCTGTACACTAGAAGAAGATCCCTGCTCAGCCAAGCAGGCCTTCTGCCCCGCTTGGTAGCTTACTGCTGCTGAGCTGGAGTGCCAAAGGCTACAAACTGAAATAATTTGTTGATTTCTGGTAAACAACACGGATTTATACCAGTTGAAAAGCCAGCCTTAACAGGCAATGTAAGAGCAGAAGTTTGTTCAAACAACTGTTAAACAGGATGACTGCATGTTGCTACTTGGATTATTTGTCTCTTTGGGGTTTTATTTTCAACAGAGGCAAGCCACTATAGCTGAAATGAGAAGCTACACTGTGCTGCCAGGATTTTGGGAATCAACAGCAGCAGGTGGCAACGCCTGTGGTTTCTGGATATTATTTTCCATGACAAAGCTACACATAGTCTTTAAACTGCAGTATTTGGAAGTAAGTGTATATCAACAGGGTCTAAATTTTGTGCTGACCTTGGGGCTGACAATTTTTTTTTAAGTGAGCAAAGAAGAAATCTTGAAGATGGATGCTGGTGGTGGAGAGAGATACATAATGCAGCTACTAAAGTTGTGTCAAGAGACAATTTCTATGGCTCTAACACAAGCAAGAAGATGGCCTCTGGTAATCCTGCTCCGGCAGGGGGATTGGACTAGATGATCTTTCGAGGTCCCTTCCAATCCCTAACATTCTGTGATTCTGTGATTCTGTAACTCTTTCTCGTAGCATTGGTAGCTGTAGCTTTATTGATTTATACAAGAAAAAAGACAGAAGAAATCTATGGAGAAATTCTAGACAAAACTTTTTTTTTATATTCAGAAGCCGGTTCTTACATGACAAGAAATTATTCTGTCATCATATCCTTTCTAACATAAATAAATAACAATCAAACCAACCAATCTACCAGGGAAATACCAGGAATTCCTTACAGAGGGAATTCTTTTCCCACTTGTGAGTCCAATAATTCTTCAGCTTGTAATGTTGTTGGACAGGAAAGAAATGCAAGAGGTCATCTAAATTATTCTCTTGTTCACAGAAAGATCAGCTGCTCATAAACCATATCTGAAGAGTGCTTGTTTTTAAGACCTCCAGTGTTAAAGTCTCCACAATCCCTCCAACAAACTAGTCAGTAAGTGCTTCACTGTCCTTTACTATCAGAAAGCATTTCCTGGTATAGAACTGAAATTTTCTTTCTGCCTTTTCTACCAAGCACTTATTTTATCGACATGGGAATAATTTTTCCCTTTGCTGTTACTAAACCAGTATGTTTCAAGAAAGTTACTATGCCTTCTCTCACAACCCTTTTGGATTCTTTTCCTAAAGGTAAACAGACACAACTTGCTAAACTGAGAGGGAAACATGGTAAGGGTTTCCAGAAGAAAAGGTTCAAGTATTTGCAGGATCAAGATTTACAGCTTTTTTTTTCTTTTAAAGAAATGGTTTTGATTTTAAAATAATACGGAGAACATGTTAGGGTTGATTGTTCTTAATGTTTGAGTTCTCTAATTTTTGTGCATCCAGGTGAAAGCAAAGAACAACTATAAGGCAGAGAAGGCTGCCAATTTTGAAGACTGCAGTATACGCAGGTGGAATTCTTCTGAGCATAATAATAGATGGCCTAAATGGCCACAAGGTGGTAATAGTGCTCTACATGAAAAAGCTCAAGCGTGTTTAACAACAGGTTTAAATCAGTACAAATGTCTGATTTAACTAGAACTGTAATTAAAAAGAACAGTAATGCCTTTAGAAACTAGGAAGTGAAAACAACTAATAAAACACTGTGTGCTGGCTAACAGAGAGAAATGCATTGGCTAAGTAATATAAACCTACTGTAAATTGTTGTTAAAAAAGGTCCTTGTATTAGCATGATAAAAATGAAGAACATCATTGGAGTAAAGTCAGGTAATGAAAACCACAAGAGTCTTGTGCAGTGGTTTTCTGGTTGCTTTACCAACGTTATAGTGAGAAATAACGGGGAAAAAACACTCATAAGTTTTACCTTATGAATAGGGAAGATTACAATATAGTCCCTTCTTTGGAAAACAATCTTGTCAAGAATTAATAAGGCAGCTTCCGAAGTATATCTTTCTATCAGTGCAAATCTCACATTGCAAATAAGCTTTCTTGTAAATCTGTCATCAAGTGACTTGCATGAGAATATTTCTTTTATTTTAGTTATTTGAGGAAGCTATAATATCTTGCTAGTCAGAGCACCAGCCTAAATACAGACAAAGAAATTACATATAGAGAAAATAAAAATTATTCCTTTTCTGGATTTGAAAAGTATCACCTTAAGTGACCGTGATCATTATTAATGTTGTGATGGTTCCAACAGCCTGGAGCTGTAAATGCCAGTATCACTTTGGAGGCAATTGCCCATTTAGAGGTGGGCTCCTTTGAAAGGTCAGTGTAAAATCTTATATATGGAGCTTTGAGGGTCACTGTCACAGATGCTATGAAGGAATAAATAACTGCTCAGGGATATACAACTCCCAGGACTGTGCTGAAGCAAGATTTCAACAGAGAAATTCCAACACTGAAAATGTATTTCTATTTCATTTAAAAAAAAAAAAGTGTAGTAGATGGCAGAGAGCAGACACAACCCTCCAAAGTGATCAGTGAGCATTGCCAGGGAAGGAAAGTGAAAACATGCAGCTGCTTCCCGCTTCTGTGTTTCTTGTGACTTGGTCAGCTACTTGCAACCAAATCTTATTTAGAGCCAAACAGCATCCTATAAACTACTGTGCCAACTCCTCTGAACAGCTCTGAGGTCCTTCTCTTTCTGAAAATATTGTGAGCACAGCCAGCAGTCCCAGGCTGCATCTGAACAGACAGTCTATCAGCAGCAGAATGTGGGGTTGGTGATTTGGATGAGACAGAGAACCTCTGGATTTAGGCACAACTTTTTACGACAGTCATACCTTTGGCACTCTGGATTCTGTGACGTACTGTTCTCCATACTAGGGATTCCCAGATTTACTTTTGTGGACTAACAACACAGACACTGACAAAAGCTCAAAGCTGAGTGTTTGCATAAAAGGCTTCAGTTTCAGGGACCCAGTTTACACATACCACTCTCTGGTAACCACTGATCTGCAATATTTGGGGATGGGGATAGACTTCAAAAGAGAATAATTATAGCAATGTTCAAAGCATACTGACCTAAATAAAGTAAAACAAGAAGGTGTTTTCTGAAGGTACAAAAACCAGTCATGTCTGCTAGAGAGGACATCCCAGTATGGACAGACTTGACTTGTATTGCTCTGGAGTATTAGGAGTTCAGGAGCAGGACTGATGTATAATGAAATAAAGAGATGGGACAGGTGTGTGTCTCTGCAGACTCCCGCACTGAAGTTCTGTCCCAACTGAACCTAGCGTTGCTTTCCTATCTGCAGAAAGTGGTTTTGACTCATTATCTAGGAAAAAGGAGGGATGAAAGAATTTGGTCTCTAAAAGTGCCTTTAAATCCTTTCTCAAAAAATAAGTTACAAATAACATATAAATATAAAGAAGATGGTCACAGTGTGAACATCACTTTGAATGAACATCCTTTTTAAGAAAAGGAATTATGAGCTTTGAAAATGAAGACACAGAAATAATATGGGCCAGTGTATCATTAACTTAAATAGCTAGTGAAAATAAGCAGAAAATGTGCAGCTGCCACATGAAATTTCATTCCAGCTATGGATCATTGCTTACTTAAGTGCAAATCTAGGCCTAAATTTACCCACTAGCCAGAAGCAGAAAACACTGTTTGACTTAGAGGTCTTTCTTAACATCCTTTCTTCTATTACCCCACTGATTGCAGTGGGCTATTTGATGTCTGTAAAACAAGTTAGGACTATTCATTGAATGTAAAGAATCATAGCCACTGCTGTCATGAACAGGTCTCAGAAAAGGCAATCTCAGCACAGAGTCCAAAGAAGCAGTGGGTATCAAGAGGTCCTGTCTGACTCTAACAGATGAACCTGCAGGTCCCATTTGTGAATCTGGAAGTTGCACGATTGCAGTCAGTGCCAGGAAATCACAGGGCGAAGACACCAGGCTTTAGCATTTGTGTTTAGGTCTGACCTTTTCTGGCTATGTCTCAAGGTGTTATAAATCATCTAATTTAGTGATTAAGACATGATATGACTGTAGGATCCAGACAGCACACAGGTCATAACTAAACAGAGTGAAGAGAGAAAGACTGTTCTGTCTGCTTACTCACTACAGCCTAATGCCTTAAAGACATACTGGTGACACTTGAGTTACCTAACCTGGAACAAGTACACTCTCACTTTGAGAGGCCTCAAACCTGAAATGCAGGATATCAGACACTGGTCATCTAAAAACCCGATGGACCTAAAGGAGGGAAAGGCTTCTGAAAAGTCATTTTTCCGTGCTTTGAATCACACAAGGATACTGACCCCCAAAGCTGTGGTAGAAGAGTGGAGTGAATGATAATCAGATATTCATCAAGAGCAAATTAAGCCAATCACAGTAAGTTACTGGTAAAAGAGACAGACAGCTTAGGTACTTAGGTGTGATTTTTTTACACATAAGAAAAGAACCATCTATAGTAAACTCTGTTCCTGACTGTAGGATTTCATCCTAGTTGCTAGTAAACTCATCAAAACAAAACAGAAATTAATTAACTGTGATTGAGTGAGATCATTAACACAGAGTTACTTTCTCTTATCTAAGGGAGAACTAACCCATCAGTTTTATGTCTGCTATATATACCTATCCTGGCAAGGTAATATTATGTAGCAGCCTTTGATTCAAGGCTGCTGCTTATGTCACCTGCCAAATGAAAGGGCAAAGGAAAGCAAAACCTGAACAGCCATTTCATTCTGAAAAAATAGTCGCTCTTTGGAATTGTATTGCCATATCTTGAGGGGACACCAGTTTTTCCAAATCTTTGGAATGCTACCATTAATTTTGTTGTCTCTAGAGTTCTGTTTAAAGTTCTGGGTCCTGAAGTCATATGACAATGTGAGAATTTCATCCTTTAATAATACAGAATACTAAACTTGTGTAATCTTAGTGGTCACAAGAAAAAAACCCCATACTTTCAGCGCTCAAAAGCACTAGAAAAAATTCCAGTATACATATTTTTTATTTTAAGGCAAATGTATTAATTTAGAGAGTCATAAATTTGGATACTTGGGTTTGGAGACAGTGTATCAGTCCCAGAAGTAAGTCAATTGTCTGATCATTCAGATAAATCAGCAGAAAAATGTTTCTAAAACATTGTGTATGTCTGTGGACTCCAAAGAACACATTGATGTTAAAGCTCCATGGAAAAAAACAATTTCCAGAAGGTGGAGGTGTGTTATATTCATGAAGAATAAAGGCTATGACACATGCAAAGTGACAGTTCATTTCTAATCATGCAGCTCAGCAGTTATAATGTGGGGAAACACTTTTACTACTAGGTTTTACTGACTATAAGCTGATACTTGAAAAATAGTATTGCAATTTAAAATTTATTTCAGATCAATGGAAGCAGCCATGTGGGAATTTGCATCTGTAATTCTCCTCCCATTCCACACAAACACTGCAAGCCATGGCAGACATTACAGCACACAGTGTTCTACATAGGCTGTTCTGTGTGAACCAAAAGGAAAACTATGAATTTAAACTTTACCAGAGTGAATCATTCATCACTTCTGAGTCCAGACTTGGAAATCATTCCCTGTAAAGTAAAGGCACTATTTGAGCAATTAGATATTACCTCCACTAAAACTATCAGAATCAGGCCTTTTATCCTTGACCAAATGAAGTAGAATGATTGCATCAATTGTCTGTGGTAATTAGATGTTTGAATCATGTGAGTAATAGTTCACTCATCTTCTAGCTATCTAATTCATGGTTAATGAGTGCTCTTCAAGCACTCTTCACCATAAGGACTCAGCTCATAAATCGCTTCCTATTCATGTGGGAGTTCACTTCAGTCTGAAGAAACAGACTATGTAATGATGTGATTTTGATGCTTGTCATCTCTTCAGAAGGTAGCAGGTCAGTGGGAAGAAAAAAAAATCACACTGCCTTGCCCCGCAGTAATTTCCTTTTGTCTTGGTACAAAGAGATTCTCACTTAAGCATATAACAGGAGAGCAGCTAGTCTACTTCTTCACAAGGCTTTTTTTTTTTTCTCTTTGCCTTAAAAAGAGCTCACACATGCTGTTTCTCTTCAATCATATTTTTCTCTCTTAAGATTTAATTATCATTCTGTAACTTTGTTGTTTCCCTTCTCCTGACCTCACTGACCCATTTAAAGATCTTGCTTTAACCACTCTAAGGTTTACAGTCTCTCTTCCTGTAAAAGAAGTAGCAATGCAGTGGCCTTTAAGCAGGTGAACAGGGAGAAACTAGATTACCTATGGGGTGCCCAACACTTGGATTTTAACTCCATGACAGATTCTCAGAACAATGGCCTCTAGTTCTCACCAGAGCCAGTTACAGCAAGAATAAATAGTTTTTAGATAGGCCAAGGTAGCGTCAGACATTAGTACTGGGCAATGAGCATGCAGAATTGCCCAGCAAGGTTAAAGGATTTACTTTCAGGGATGGTAGAAAACACAAACCTCTTGGCCCACCAAGTTCAGGCCTTTGTTATTGTTGGCAACTAGTTTATATAAACCCTTTCCTACATAGCAAGGTATCAGATGCTTATTAATAAGACGGATTTTTTTTCCTAGCATGTGGAGACACTATCAGGGTAGGTAAAATCTTCAGTGTGTCATGTTGCAAAATTACTCACTTTCCAACAGCTCTGTGACAGGGAGCAGCAAGGGCAGGCTAAGCCTCAGGGGAAACCAGTTGGGAGCTGAGTGTGACAAGAAGGCAGGCAGAGACAGTATCCACACTGAAAGGGGCACGGTCCCACAGTACCTGAGCAAGAAGGGCAGAGCAAGTACAGTGATGGTAACCAGGTTCAGCCAGCAGTCCACACTGCCAGACAAGCTCAGAGCGATGAAGCAGGTCTGAGATCAAGCCAGGAAGTCAAGATCATGTGTCAAAGTCAGGGTCTGTACCAGCCAGGCACAGGAATGGCTCAAACACAGATTAGGCAAGGATCATGTATGAGAGCCTCAGCTGAAAAGCTACTCCTGAGCAAAGAGTACCTGCACTATATTTAAGCTGCCTTCAGCCCAAACAGCCAAATCCACAGGAGGGGTGTGGGGGGGTGCACTCTGAGCCGTGACACTCTGAAGAAGTCTTGACCTCCTGTTGTACTACAGGTTTGTCTGCACTATACAATGAAATGCTGTACAAAGACATCTGTTCCTCACAGGTGAACTGGCCCTTCTTCTCAGCCCAAGGATTTCAACATGTTAAGGAGCAATAAGTAGAATTAGCTATGCCCTCAGGAATCAGTGCTGCACACAGATGAATGTGGAACCTGAATGGACAGAACTGCCTACATATTATTCCTCACAATGGCTGTACGTACTCAAGATAGGCTACCTGGAAAAGGTTAAATCAAATAACAGCTCTGCAGAGTTCATTCAAGATATGACAGTTCTGACAGAGATTAAAGGGGATGTGAGTACCCTCAGCTCTTTCCTTATAAAAGCATATGCTGCATAGGCAAATGCCACATCTTTCTTCTGCTCAGTGAACACATTTGGTATTGTGTTACATTATTAGTTCTATTAGAGTTCTTATTGTCCTGAATGATCATCACAATACAGATGTTCTGAAATAGCTAATTCACAGAAACCAATCTAAAAAGTTACATCTTCCTTTGTCATAACTCATCTGATGTTCCTTTTGTATTCATCATAGAAAGATGTCCTGGTTTGGACTAGGACAGAACCAATTTTCCTTTCAGTGACTTTTCCTTTCAGTTAAGTTTCTTCTAAGTAACTGCACTTTATGAAGATAACTATGTGTTTTTCAGTCAGTGTCCGCTTCTAGAATTGATAACACTTGAAGTTTATAGTTATTACTAAGGTAACAGTATGAATGGTATGCAGAAAGGCTCTTGCTTATACTTATTCCTATGCTTCTTATGGGCCACAATTGAAAGGCCATAAAAGAGTCGCACTTGCAGGGAGAAGCAGACAGGACAGGTGACTCAAAATTGACCAATGAAGGTATTCCATCCCATACATGTCATTCTCAGTATAAAGTTGAGGGATCATGAGGGTTGCCCTCTCTTCTTCTATGGCTGGTGTCCAAACAGGACTCTGTCCATTTTAATCCTGCCCTCGATCCCGATCCGTGCATTCCTAAATCCAGTTCCCATCTGTCACTGAGTCCAGCCAGGGCCTTCCCAGAGCCTGCCCTGCAGTGCCGGTGGTGACGTGACCGACATCGGGAAGCTCCATCTTGGCTTTATATGCATTTAGTTATTACTATTACTATTATTATACTCTTTTTCATTGCTATTTTTTATTAAAACGGTTTTAACTTTCCAACCTGGAAGTCTCTCTCCCTTTTCTCTTTTCCTTCTCCTGTGGGGTAAGGAAAGGGTTAACGGAGAGCATCTGCCGTCCATTTAACAGACAGCCCAGCTTTAAACCTTGACAAAAGATAAGCAAAATCCTTTCCATCCAACATTAAGATTATCAAAAGAGTACTAAACAGAACAAGGTAGAAAAGGATTTATGAGTGGGTACCAGGGAAAATCCTGACAGTTCCCTTTAGCAATTAGGCTAGTATTAGTGCATGGGCTGGATGTGAATGGAATTAAATTTTTAATAAATTATCAAAGGTATGACTGAAATGACATTATGGCAGCTTGCTTGTGCAAATTTTTACATATGGCTACAGTTTGCTTAGGAAAAGATGGGAAAGAAAAAAAGAGGAGTTTTTGGACTGTTTGTAACAATAGTGTATCTATTTAGTCCTGAAACTCAGGAGGTGGTGAGTGGAAAACTTGTTTAAAACATGCACAGGAAGATAAAAGGAACAGTGAAATAATAGGATGCCTGTTCAAAAACTCTTGCTCAGGGAAAGGGGGCTTTCTGGAGTCCCACGCTGGCTGTCTGCCAGGTGCCCACCAAGCTGCTCTATCCTTCCCCCTTCTCATAGGACAGGGGGAGAAAAACAGGACAAAAAGCTTGTGGGTCGAGATAAGGACAGGGACATCACTTACCGATTATCATCACAGGAAAAACAGACTCAACTTAGGGAAATCAATTTAATTTATTGCCAATTAATCAGGGTAGGATAATGAGAAATCTAAAAACACATTCCCCCCACCCCTCCCTTCTTCTCAGACTCTACTTCACTTTCAAATCTTCTACCTCCTCCCCCCACCAGCAGTGCAGGGGGATGGGGAGTTGGGGTTTGTGGACAGTTAATAACGCTTTGTCTCTGCTGCTCGTTCCTCCTCACGCTCTTCAGCATGGGACTTTTCCATGGAGTGCAGTCCTCCATGGAAAGAGGACTTGTTCCAGCAAGAGTCCCCCATGAGGTCACAGTTCCTGCCGGGAGCCTGCTCCAGTGTGGGCTCTCCACAGGCTGCAGCTTTCTTCAAGGCACAGCTACTTGCTCTGGCATGGAGGCCTCCATGACCTGTGAAGTGGATACCTGCTCCATTATGGACTTCAATGGGCTGCAGAGAACAACCTGCATCACCACAGTCTTCACCACAGGCTGCAGGGGAATCTCTGCTCCAGCACCTGGAGCACCTCCTCCTTCTCCTTCTTCACTGAATTTGGTGCCTGCAGGGTTGTTTCTCTCACATTTTCTCACTCCTCTCTCCCAGCTGCTGTCGTGCAGCACTTCTTACCCTTTCTTAAATATGTTATCAGAGTATATTAAGTAAGTTTTACTAAATTAGGAGGAGCTGTGGACTCCCTTGAGGGTAGAGAGGCCTTACAGAGAGATCTCGATAGACTAGAGATCTGAGCAGTCAACAAGCGCATGAAATTTAACAAGGGCAAGTGCTGGATTCTGCACCTGGGACGGGGTAATCCTGGTTATATGTACAAACCGGGGGACAAGAGGCTGGAGAGCAGCCCTACAGAAAGAGATCTGGGGATTTGAGTCAATGGCAAGTTGAATATGAGTCAACAGTGTGCCCTGGCAGCCAAAAGGGCCAACCGTGTCCTGGGGTACATCAAGCACAGCATAGCTAGCTGGCTGAGGGAGCTGATTGTTCCACTCTACACTGCACTGGTGCAGTCCCACCTCGAGTACTGTGTGCAGTTTTGAGTGCCTCAATATAAGAAGGACATCAAACTATTAAAGTGTGTCCAGAGGACAGCGACCAAGATGGTGAACGGTCTTGAGGGCAAGACTTATGAAGAGCAGCTGAGGTCACTTGGTTTGTTCAGCTTAGAGAATGCTGGGGGCCGACCTCATCACAGTCTACAACTTCCTCAAGAGGGACAGTGGAAGAGGGAGGTGCTCATCTCCTCTCTGTGGTGACCAGCCATAAGATGTGAGGAAATGGAATGAAGCTGTGTCAGGAGAAGTTCAGATTGGTCATTAGGAAAAGGTTCTTCGCTGAGAGGGTGGTCATCACTGGAACAGGCTCCCCAGGGAAGTGGTCAGGGCACCAAGACTGTCCGAGTTCAAGGAGTGTCTGGACGATGCTCTTAGTCATACGGTTTAGCTTTAGGTAGTCCTGCAATGAGCAGGGAGTTGGACTTGATGATCCTTATGGGTCCGCTCCAAGTTGAGATATTCTATGATTCTAGAAGGGCTACCAATGTCGCTGATTGACTCAGCTTTGGCCAGTGGTGGATCTGTCTTGGAGACAGCTAGAACTGGCTCTGTCTGACATGGGGGCTTCTTCTGGTGTCTTTTCACAGAAGCCACCTCTGCAGCCCCCTCCACCCCAAAAAAACTTGCCGTGGAAACCCGATACACACACTGAATCATTTAAAGAATTGAACGCTATAGCAGTGAGGCCTTTACCCATCCGTCCATGGGAAAATGGCATGACAATTCATCAAATGGCTAGAGTGCACTGAGGACTTCTTTAATTTCAAAAGGGAGGAAATTATTTGGGGAGGAGGTTGTTTAGATTTGTACAGCTGGAGAGGAAATGTTAGAATGTAATAAGGGTAAAAACAATCACAGAGTTCACTCTTCTAAGGAAAGGAAGCTGAAGACCAAGCAGAATGATGGTATTGGACTTCAGCAATCCCTGGGATATGGCAAGCGGAGTTACTTGCGATTCTTATCTAAGGCAAAAAGGGCATAAGGCAGTAAACGAGTAGTAACAGACACTGCATTAAATACTCAAGGGCAAATTAGCCCAAGACAAGGGAAAGTTATTTGTACAGCAAAAGACTATACTTGCTACTTCAGTAGTTCCTTAAGTGCCCAAAATTTTAAAAATAGTTGTTCAAGAATTGAGGAAAAGGCCATGTAATTGAAGTACAGATAAATAACACCAGAATGTAGAGATAATTATTACAGCAGCTGCAGTGAAAAACAGTTCACAACCAGCAAAAACCACAAGTACCAAAAAGAGAAGGTACTTCTGTGTTTACAGAGAAGGACAAAGAAAATATAGTCCATGGCTAAATGGAAAAGAATAGACAGCTAATGCTGAGTGAACCATGGGCCATCCTACCTTCCAGGATTTGGCAGCCTAGAAATAAAAAAAAAAAAACACCCTGATTTATTGCCAATCCTAATCAAAAGTTATTGTTGAAAACCACACAGAGTTACATTTTTAATCATCTCCTCCATAGCCATGAAAGTTAAAAGCTTACTTTAAAAATATATATCAAAAGATATTCCCCAAACAGATACTTCCAGTAGACAGGACTTCAAGGAAAATTATGAAAACTGGCAAAACCAATACCATTTGCAGATCAGATCAAAACTGAGGCCAGTGAAAAACTTACTGGATTCAGTGGGGTCCGAGTCTGACCAGGATGAAGAGCAAAGCTGATTTTGCCTATATTTGGTACAACTTTTAGCAAAGCAGAACATGAACAGCTGAAGTATTTCATTGATTTGAGAAAGATACTTGAGTTAGTAGAGAGTTAAAAATCTCCATAGCTGTATATTGACTGTAGTTTTAATGATCCAACTCACAGTAGATTTATGCAAAATATCTTCCTATATTTCTGGCTATCACATCACCTTATAAGTAACAGCTGCTTCCACACTGACATTATTTCACCCTTGAGAAAGAGCTGAGTGCTTGACAGGCCACCTGCAAATCTTCATTTTATCACCCATAATACAGTAAAGACTTGTCAGAGGCCAGACTTCATCTCTTCAAGGAGTGGTTCAAGAAATATCACCCCAGGTTTGCTCAATAAAGAAAGAACTGCTCAGCAGCCACAATTACCTTCTACACAATACAACTGGGCCAGTCTGTTTACGTTTATTGTCTATACCCTAACTCCTGGAACTCTGTAAATCATTCTAGTTAGTTAAAATGACCAAAAGTTTCCCTCAGGGTTATGACTTTTCTCTTACAAACTTTCTGAATTCATATTGCCAGTAAGCATAGGCAGACAAGTTTTGGAAAAAATAAGTTCCTTACTTCATTTTCAGAACTTCAGCTAGACAATTCTTTTGTGGCATTTTTGGGCAGAAGATATTCCTATATTCCCCTCAGCTTATCTTTGTTACCTTTTCTCTGTTAGCAGGTCTCCTAGCAGAGAAATAAAGATTCTAAGCTACACTGAACTTCACATGCAGCAGTTAAGACACAGAAAGCAATCCAGTTTTCACTCTACAAGTTTTGTACCACTGCACACAGTGACACTTCATACATCTGAGTACATCATCCCTGAAACACAAGGGAGAACAGGTAATTACACTGCGTTGTCAATATGATTCACATTAGTGCAGCACAGGTTTTTGTGAGTAAATCAAATGGATAGCTCAAGTTAATCACTTCAGGGAGTGGTACCCCCCTAATCTCAATAACAAGTGCAATATTTAGCAGTCTATGAGCAGCATGCTTACATGGGACCCCATATCTCTTGCAATGAGTTATCTCAGCTATGTCCTAAAACAAAACTTTTAACTTATCCCCTCAAACAAGGAGTAAACATTTGAATAAAATACCAAACATAATGTGCATGATCTGATCTTCCGTAAACAACACAAATTTGTGCAAAGAGCTAATGAACATTAAAACCACTGTGTGGGGTTTTTTTTGTCTAACAATGTATGTCACATAAATCAATGGAGTGAGACAGATATATCATTAAAAGGAGTGCCTCTCAAAGTCTGTTATAACTGAAGGAAACATAGCTAATGCACACCGTCCAGACAAGGAACAGAAGAGATCTCACAGCTTGAGCAGACTGGCTGATGGGGGAGGTGGAGGAGGGTGGGGGGAGAAAGCTTGATTTTCAAAGGGCTTACTTATTTCTAGTTACAAGCTGTGGACAAAACAAAGGCTGTTAAATGTGAAAAATCAGACCTCACATTTTCTGCAGTGATGACCCCCAGATATCAGTACTTTTCTCTGTCTGAAAGCTGACAATAGAGCAAAATGAAGCAATTCTTTTCTGCTTTCTTAAAAGCCGAGAGAATCCCTTGCTTTGCTAATATACACATAACAAACATCCACCGATAGACTTAACTTTCAAAAAGAAGTTTGTGAAGCCCCCTTAGGAGTGAATTTCTCAACTTGATGAGCATTTGTCCTCTGAAACCAAGATCCTTTAATCTGTATTTACCTACTCAAATCAATAGTGTTCCTTGAAAGGTAAGCTTTGCCTCTTCCTGGCAATTGATGCTCTAAGAATGTATTAATATGCAGATTTAAGCTGTTTGGGAATTATTATTTGGAAAAGAATGGGGGGAGAGGAGACAAAAAAAAAAATCTATGTGGCATTGTGGTCATCTCTGCTTAACACTATGCAGGTCTGGCCACCTCATCTAACAAAGGAAACAGGGGAGGCAGAACAGGTACTGAGAAGGCCAAGTATGGAATAGATTCCATTAGAATAAGAAATGAAATGGTATGTATGTCTTCTGTTTAGTAGAAAGATAATTATAGTTTGAAATAAGTCTGCAAATTCACACATGGGATCAGAAAAATTGAATATGAAATAACACACATTTCTCATAATGCAAAAGTTAGGAAGGGCAAGTTAGAATCAAGCTAATGAAAAAAAATTATCACACAGCACATTGCAGAACTCATTACCACGAGACACTGCAACAAATGTATAAGGAGTTTAAATATAATTAGACAGACTCCATTAGAGATTAGTAAACATGCTTATTTAGATGCGTTCTTTAACTCTGGTGATCTCCTGAGGCTTAGAGGATAGAGGGAAGTCTTGTTCCATAAATGTTTTTTTTCTTTCACAGTTTCACATAAATATCTGCAACTAGCCATTGTAAAACACAGGATAGTGTGGAAGATGACTCAGAGTGGCTGCCCTGAGAACACAAGAGTCAAAGTTTTGCATGAAATATAAAAGCAGCTCAGATTTATGCAAATTGCTGAATTTATGTTTAAAATTGTACACGTAATTGCAAAGAAAAACGCCTTAATCTACATATCTTTAAAATTTTAAGGCAAGAGGTGAAGCCATAAAGCAAGTAGATATTTTCAAATGAAATAATTGGTTTGAAGTAGTAAATAGTTGTAAAACTCTACACGTTTGTCTTGGAACGGTTTCAGTAAGTTATTTATCACACAGTGGATAATAACTCTGTGAGATTGTAATTGAATACATATAATAAAGAAAATAATTTGTTTAAAGCCTAAAAAGCACTGTAATCACTTGTACACAAAAATAACACCAGCTACAATTTGTTAAAATATTACCAGTTTGAGAATGAAAGAACACATGTATTGATACATTTAGTCTTTGAACTGATACAGATTTGAAAATAACACTCCCCTGCCTCACCACAATAAATTATATTTAAACTGGGTTTCTGCTGCATAGGGATGCATCTGCCTGTGTTTTCTGGACCTGGAGAATAGATGAGGAAGCCAGGAAAAGATGAGGAAGCCAGGAAAAGAAGAGGAACAGACAGCTAGCTCAACTCCACATTACAAGAGAGCCTCTATGCAGGGGTTCAAGAATGCCGTTGGTTGCTAACTACAAACTCTGGGGTAGTTTTCTGAGTTCCAGCCAGGTCATGTGGACACACAAGCCACTGACCAAGCTGCAGAGTAGGGGCACAGGTGCTACTGAAGTTTTTGGGTTGTCTTATCTCTGCATGCAACTGCAGTGGAATTCTACTTGCTGAACATGTTCACCTCATCTCTTTCTCCCTCATTGTCCTGAATAATGGGATCCAACAGAGGCAAAAGGGAGCTCCGAGCAGAGCAATGCCTAAATACCGTGCACATTGAGACTCACGTAATTTCTCTGTCTGTATCTAGTCACAAACACAGTGAACCTCTAAGTTCACTAGTTGATGAGTCACTGCTTGGTTACACAGCTTCTGAGATCCTAGGGCTCTATTTCAGTGTTGGTTTCCTCAAGGTATAAAACTGGTTACTTCAATGCTATGCAAGTTAAAATTTAGAGCAAAAATTGGCCTGTCTTCCCTTTAATCTTTCAGGCCTTTCTTAAATTCCATTTAACTACAACAGGAACTTTCAACTGAGAAAAGACACACAAAATCAGATTCTATCTTCTTCATCTTGTAATAAAAACAGGTCTTCTTCAAACCATTCTGGCACCACAAAAAGTTAAAAAGAGGAAACTGAAACTTACATCCATTGGGAAGCCCTTTGTAAGGTCAGAAAAGTAAGAAGTGGCCTTCCTGCAAATGAGGCATAGGCAATGGTGTTTAACAACTGCAGAACTGGAGAGAAAAACATCTTCATGCAGTCATAACCAAATCTCATTCTTTCAGGCTGTGCTTCTAATTACAACAAACAGCAAAGCAGGAATCTTGGAGATACTATAACTACCTTGTCCCTTAGTTTTATTTTAGTCTGGACGAAACATTTTGCTATGATCCTTAGCTTCATTTTCATATATGAGTGTATAAAAAAGCAACCTTTCTTTGTGGTTGAAACACAATTTAATTTTGTAGAGTTCTGTAAGAGTAAGATGTTAAATAACTTTTTGCTTTTTTTGTCTCATCATTATTAAATCTAGAAAGCACAACAACAACGGTACAGTTACCATTGTCGATCCTACATGATCAGTGGGGCCACTTTTAATAGGATCAAGCTACTTTTCTAATGAATCCTACCATTATTATAGTCACTTAAATGCATACAGTCATTGCTTTTGCAATCAAATTATCAAAGGCCTGAGACAGGAATATCAAAAAAGTGAAATAAGAATGTATTTTTATATAACAAGCCAGTGAGCAATATAAATATAAATAAAGGCTGCAATGAATGCATTGAAAAATACTTGAAAGTAAAACAAAATCTTTACAGATACATGAATGCTATGACACTGCATAACTTATGAAAACTGAAAATAAGAATGCGACAAAAAATGCACACATAATAAATGGAGTCAGTTAAGAAAGGAGACTTCTTTTTAACATCTTCTTATAGTCAGTTGTTTGTTGTTCTAGAAGACAGGATTGATGATGAAGATTACATGTAAGCACCACCTACTGAGAATGCTTGACATTTAGTCAACTTGTGTGTTGTGTTTTTTTTCTTTCAGGTACACATTTTTTCCAGATCTCCTGGGGCCAACTATCATTAACAACCCTTGTATAAGAGAGTCTGACACATAATTTTCTAAGTTTAGCTGAAGAGAAGTCAATTATCTAGTCTAAGCCACTTGTCCAATTTTCCTCTCCACACAGAGGAAAAGAAGCACCTCCAGAGGATGATGTATCCCATCCTAAGACGAGATCAAACCATCAATGAAGACAGAGAGAGAGAAATATGTCCAGAAAACAGTTAATTGTCCTTGGAGGCCTCTTGCTCTCCTTCTTCATTGACGGTGGAAAAAGCCTGTGCAACTAGCTTAATGTAAAAGTCCGACTGTAGGCATGTCTAAAGTCAGGCAGGCTGAATCTCAGTCTACAAGCACAAAAAGCTGTACAGGACTACAGTATCTTTTGTCTATAGTGATAAGGAGAACCTAGGGGCCATGTAATTTCTTTGTTGAAAACACTACACAAGGAATTTGAACTATTTAATCTAACAAATTGCCTGGACAATGCAAATCTCAACTCACGGTTACTGCAATAATCTTCAGGTTAGCTGAGCCAGGGCCAGAGCCTTGCCTTTTACAGTCATTGTTGACATTCTGTAGCAAGCAGCAGCACAATTATTCCTCTGCCCAGATCTAGTCTCCCTCTCGTACACCCAGTACACTAATACCTGTTGCCTTGAACTGGATGTTGTGTTGATAGAATTGTTTTCCTGAATTGTTTGTTTCTCTCTCTCTCATTTTTACCAGATGGCAGGAGATACACCTCTGACAGTGATGGACAGTATTACAAGCTTAATCTGGAGGACTTAAATGTATTTTTAAAAAGTAGGGTTTTTTTTAAAAAAACAGATAATTTACCAGTATACTAGCTACAGATAAATATCTGTTGCTTTTCATCATATTAAAAGCAAAATCCTTTTTTGCTGGTGTAAGTAGTTCTAACTCCTTCTCTGTCTCCTTCTCTGGAGACATTCAAAACCCACCTGGACGCGTTCCTGTGTGATATGATCTAGGAAATCCTGCTCCAGCAGGGGGATTGGACTAGATGATCTTTCGATGTCCCTTCCAATCCCTAACATTCTGTGATTCTGTGATTCTGTAACTCCACCGGATTATTTAAACTACAGAGAATCCATTCCTTGGTTTGGTACACCAACTGAAATCTAAGGGAAAACAGACGGAGGCCAGGATTTTTCAAAGTGGTTAGAATTATTCTGTCTCTGCTGCCTGTGACAATTTGAATTCTCCAAGAGCAGAATTAACCAAGCACACAGCACTGCCCTCCCTCCAAAACCAGTGGTATTTTAAGAATTCAATGGTTTCTTGGAAAAAAAAAAACTACATCAGAAGTTTGGTGATCTTTCTGTATATCTGGAGTTGAGAAAAGTCCAGCAGCAGTTTAGTGCATTTCCCACGCCCAAAAGAACTGTGACTGCAACAGGATGACATCAGGGAACAAGAGCTGCCCTGACAAGAGAAGGATGCAGTGCAGTAGTGCAAGTACCACATACAGAGAGTATGAGATGATGTCAGGTGCCAGAAAGAAAGAGCAATTTCAGTGTTATGGCAAGTAGAATTTCTTCAGTGCTTATGACACTACAATCACTCTCTGTGAGTACAAAGCAGAGTTAGTTACACTGTTGGGAAGTGGCTGTTTGGGGATACAGCACCACTGTCTCACAACAGAATCACAGAATCATCTTGGTTGGAAAGGACCTTCAAGATCATCAAGTTCAACCATTAACCTAACGCTACCAAGTCAACCACTAAACAATATCCCTAAGCACCACATCTACACGTCTTTAAAATACCTCCAGGGATGGTGACTCCACCACTTCCCTGGACAGCCTGTTCCAATGCTTGATAACCCTTTCCATGAAGAAATTTTTCCTGATATCCAATCTAAACCTCCCCTGGTGCAACTTGAGGCTGTTTCCTCTCGTCCTTTCGCTTGTAACCTGGGAGAAGAGACTAGTACCCTCCTTGCTACAACGACCTTTCAGGTACTTGTGTACAGCAATAAGGTCTCCCCTAAGCCTACTTTTCTCCAGGCTAAACAACCCCTGTTCCCTCAGCTGCTCCTCATAAGACTTGTTCTCTAGACCCTTCACCAGCTTTGTTGCCCTTCTCTGGACTCGCTCCAGCACCTCAATGTCTTTCTTGTAGTGAGGGGCCCAAAACTGAACACATGTATTCGAGGTGCGGCCTCACCAGTGCCGAGTATAGAGGGACGATCACTTCCCTAGTCCTGCTGACCACACTATTTCTTATATAAGCCAGGATGCCATTGGCCTTCTTGGCCACCTGGGCACACTGCTGCCTCATATTCAGCAGGCCAACGATCAACACACCCAGGTCCTTTTCCACCAGGCAGCTTTCCAGCCACTCTTCCCCAAGCCTGTAGCATTGCATGGGGTTGTTGTGCCCCAAGTGCAGGACCCAACACTTAAGCCTTGTAAAACCTCATACAGGTGGCAGTGGCCCATCAATCCAGCCTGTCCAGATCTCTCTGCAGAACCTTCCTGCTCTCAAGCAGATCAACACTCCTGACCAACTTGGTGTCATCTGCAAACTTACTGAGGGTGCACTGGATCCTCTCATCCAGATCATTGATAAAGACATTAAAGAGAACTGGCCCCAATACTGAGCCCTGGGGAACACCAGCACTTGTGACTGGCTGCCAGCTGGATTTAACCCCATTCACCATAACTCTTTGGGCCCGGCCATCCAGCCAGTTTTTTACTGACTGCTCATGGCCCATCCAAGCCATGAGCAGTCAGTTTCTCTAGGAGAATGCTGTGGGAGACTGTGTCAAAGGCTTTACTAAAGTACACAACATCCACAGCCTTTTCCTCATCCAGTAAGTGGGTCATCTTGTCATAGAAGGAGATCAAGTTAGTCAAGCAGGATCTGCCTTTCATAAACCCATGTTGACTGGGCCTGATCGCCTGATTATCCTGTACATGCCCCATGATAGCGCTCAAGATGATCTGCACAGCAGAATGGAACAGCACAACCTGAAGATTCCACTTTTTCTGGAGTGGGGCCACAGAGATTACATTCCCACTAATTTAATGGGGGCAAAAATTAATTTGGAGTGCTCCTAAGAAAGAGACCTGGGATTTTTCAGCGTAATCCCTAGTCCTTCAGTTGCTTCTGAGGAACATCAGAAATCGGTAGCATTACGAGATCACCCGCTAACTGTTGCATAGCGGGTCAACAGTTTAGGGAAAACATTCTTGCACAAGAAACATGATCAAGCACATATGTAGTAGCGATGGACTTTAAATATATGCTACAGAATCTTCCTAGAATCGTGCCTGTAAAAGTAATCATTACCAGAAGATTAATGGCAGAAACTAAGTAACTTCATTTAGGCCTCAGTAGTCTACAGTTAGTCTCCATTCTCCATTAGACTTTCGCACTGGCCATATAGGACTGCTAAAGGGTGAGCAAGTCTTACTAATCACTCCTTGATTTTCTAATTGTCTAATCAGTTTATGAATGGGGATCAGGGAGTCTCGATTGGTGCGGTATTGTCGTTGGTGCACCGTGGTAGTAGCAATTGGCACCTTTTGTTCTTCAACCTTCAGCAACCCCACAACAGAAGGATCCTCTGAGAGGCCAGGCAAGGTAGACAGCCATTTAATGTCCTCAGTCTCTAGACCTGCTATACCAAAGACCCATCTATACCCTTTTGGGTCCTTAAAACACCCTCTCTTGAGGTAGTCTATGCCAAGGATACATGGAGCATCTGGACCAGTCACGAGCGGGTGCTTTTTCCACTCATTTCTAGTTAGGCTCACTTCGGCCTCCAATACAGATAATACTTGAGATCCCCCTGTTACTCCTGAAATACTGATAGATTCTGTCCCTTTATGATTAGATGGCATTAGGGTGCACTGTGCACCAGTGTCTACCAGGGCTCGATACCTTTGTGGTTTTAATGTGCCAGGCCATTGAATCCACACAGTCCAATAAACTCGTTTGTCCCTCTCCTGCACCTGGCTGGAGGCAGGGCCCCTCTAATTAAGGAATGGATTCGTGCTGCTCACGGGGATTGGACCTTCATTCCCCCTATTCACATTTGGGAAATAGGGATCTGAGGCCCATCTACCCTGACTGGAGTACTGCTCACTGGTAACTGGAGCAGTCATCCTCCTAGGAAAATTCTCTCTGGTATTTCTTTTAGCTTGCAACTCACGTACTTGTGCCTGTAGGGTACTGGTAGGTTGTCCATGCCATCTGCTCATGTCCTCCCCATAATCACGCAGGGAAAACCACAGAACACCTTGTGGCATGTTCCATTTCCTTTGAGCCAGTCCTGTAGGAGTGAGTTTATTCTCGATCCTGGACAGTTTGTCTGACAGTTGTTTAAATGAATCCTTGTTTTCCTTAGTCAGTTTTTCCACAGCTGAGATGCGGGCCTGAAGTGGGGAAGAAATACTATCTTCATACTGTCGCATACAGTTAGCCATTTTACCCACAGTAGATGGTTCCATAGCATCTTCTCCCCGTACTGATATTGACAATGTATGGGTATATGTCAGTGGAGCACTCTGCACAACCTTCCAGAACATGGATCGGTTGCATTCCACTTCATCAGGATTTACAGGATCTACAATTTCCCGTGGGTGTCTATAAATGATCTCTTGCACAGATAGTTCTCTAAGGTAGTTAACACCTTTTTCTATAGTGGTCCATTTGCTTGGGTGGCTCAGAACATCATCTTCATAGGGATACCTGCTCTTTACGGCTGACAAGAGTCGCCTCCAGAGGCTGATAGTGTTTCACTTTTTCGCAAGCACCTTATCAATACCACCGTCTCTGGACAGGGATCCCAACTGTCTGACTTCTCTACCATCCACGTCCATGCTATCCGCCCCATTATCCCATCATTGGAGCAACCAGGTAATAATTGGCTCACCGTCATAACGACTGAAGTCTTTCCTTATATTTCTCAGGTCCTTCAGGGATAGGGAGTGATAGGTTACCTCTGTGTCCAAGTCTTCCCCTGTGATGGTTCTGCTTTAGAAGGACCTTTCTTCTGTGATGGCTCTGCTTTAAGACGATGACCAAGGCAGCCCTCATTTGCATCAGGTGCTGGTTCTGCCTGAGAAGGACCCTCACCTGCGTCAGGTGATGGGTCCACCTGAGAAGGCTCTGCGTCATCATACTTCTCTTCACAAGCTGATTTCTTTTGGTATTTCTTCGTGGTTACAGGGCGATTGATACCAGCACGGATCAGTCCTCTGGTCCATCTGTGGTGTTTCCCTATGGGCTTGAAGTAGGCATAGAGCACTTGCATCTGCACTGAGCACCAGTAGCAGATGGAGGTAGAATCACCGTGGCAGACACCAGAGTTAGTGTAGCTGCGATGCCCATCATTGAGGTTAAAGTAACTACAGTGCCAGTTGCCAGAATTGGAGTAGCTGCGGTGCCTGTTGTTGGAGTTGCAGTGGCCGCAGTGCCTGTTGCTGGAGTTTGAGTAGATGCAGTGGCCATCTTGGGGGCTGTAGCAGCTGCAATACATGCTGCAGAGGTCTGAGTAGATGCAGTGGCCATCTTGGGGGGTGTAGCAGCTATGGTGCAGGTTGCCAAGGTTTGAGCAGATGCAACTGCTGTCTTGGGGGGTGCAGTGACTAAGGTCCAGACTGACGAGGTTTGAGTAGATGCTGTGGCCATCTTGGGGGGTGTAGCAGCTGCGGTGAGTATTGCTGGGGTTTGAGTGGATGTAGTGGCTGTAGTGGCAGCACATGCTGTAGGACTGAGATGGCTGCATAACACCTACACCTGCACCGATATTTAATTTTATACCACACCTGAAACACATTCAGGAAAACCAATAATAAAAACATGCCATTTAGATAGCCCCATCCGAAATTCCCCAAATCTAGCGGAATCAGCTTGGCAGAAAAAAGGAAGGTACTATTTCCAGAAGTAAAATTGAAAGCGTAATCATTAACGAAATCCGCTAGAGGTAGGCAGATGAAGTCACTGCTACTGATTCGTGGTTAAAGCTGCCCATCATTGTGTCAGAGAGATAAGAGATTGGAACGGTAACATTCCAGTTTATCATGGCATACATCAGTATCAAACCCCATAGCAAAATAATGCATTTTGACCAGCATCCACTACTAATCCGCACATAAATATTAATAAGAAGCAAGCAGTAACACAGTGCATACGGCAGGTATGGCAGCATTGCAATACTCAACTGTGAAAGAAATTCTATAAAGAGATGAGATAACACTGTGCCCAAAAGTGACATTACCGTCTTAGCTATCTGTTTTAATTTCCAACCCCTCATGAATCTCAAAGGAAGAAATCTGATACTCTCTCGGCTGAACTATCTGGGTCTCCTCCCCCCAGAGCTGGGATTCGACTTATCAGAGCAACCTGTGGGAGCCCTCTCAAGCTGAGTCAGGTGCCCCGTGTTGGGCACCAATAAATCTGTCACAGTTAAAGGCTGGCTGGCTATTAAACCTGTGGCAGATGCTCTCTATTAACCCTCCTCGCCACCCCAAAAGGGAAAGAAAAAGAGAAAAGGGAGAGAGACTTATGGGTTGGAAAGTTAAAACAGTTTTAATAAACTATAACAATATAAATGAGTATAATAGTAATAATAATGGAAATAATTAAATAAATACAAATATATACAATACCAAGATTGAGCTCCTCCGATGTTGGTCACATCACCACCAGCACTGCAGGGCAGGCTCCGGGAAGGCCCAGACTGGGCCCAGCGATGGATGGGAACTGGATTCAGGGATGCACAGATTGGGATTGAGGGCAGGAGAAAAAAGGACAGAGTCCTCTTTGGACACCGGCCATAGAAGAAGAGAGCGAGACCCTCGTGATCCCTTCATTTTATACTGAGAATGATGTGTATGGGATGGAATACCTTCGTTGGTCAATTTTGAGTCACCTGTCCTGTCCGCTCCTCCCTGGAGGTTCGTCCCTTCTAATTACCAGCTCTTCACTGGTATTTAGTGAGGAATTTAGCAGTGACCTTGGTTTCTCTAAGAATAAGTACAGCAAGAGCCTTTCTGCATGACATCGCTACCGGTGCCTCAGTGATAACTACAAACCTTGAGCATTATCAGTTCTGGAAGCAGACACTGTCTGCAAAACATGCAGTTAGTTTCAGAAAGTGCAGTTACTTAGAAGAAGCCCAGCTGAAAGTAAAAATCACTGAAAGGAAAATTGGTCTGCTTTCGGCCAAACCAGGACACATTAATAAGCAGATACATCTCATCTATTATTATTTCATATATTTTAATTCAGTTAAACTTACAGTGCTTGCTTTCTTCTCCAACTTCACTACAACACAGCTCAGAAATCTGAACAGATGTTTAATGGATGTTGTTGCTGCCAGTTTCATGAAACTTCCTAAAAAATATGCCGAATTCTTGCATAAGACCTAGAAAAAATAACAGCATCTCACAAGCATGCTGCTTTGATCTTTTCTGTGCAAATTTTAAATTTTGTCAACTACCCACTGAAAAGCTGCCTCAGCTGCTCACCCATCATACTGACACAGGACACTACCATAAACCAGATCAAATTATTTATATTGCTATGATCTGGCAAACAGTTGTGGTCTGTGTTTGCGTATGAAGATGATATGTTTCAAACATTGACCTGAGCTCTGCTCTCTCTCTTACCATTTCTCTACTGCGGTGCTGACACTAGTTTACAATGTTCTTTAGTCATCTCTGGTTTAGTTTTTAATTTACCGTGACGGGACTTTGATGGAATTTCTGCCATTGAAGATAGTCCTAGTTCTACTCCATTACAAGGGTCCTGGGCACAATGGTAACATCATGAATACCAGTGAAATCCAGGTGCCATAGTCTAAGTTTAATACATTATAATTGTAATAAATTGTCATAATTTTCACCATCTCTGCATAGTTTATAGTTGAAAGAATCATCTAGGATTGCATAGCCTGCTGTTGCTTCCTGATAAATACCAAATAGCGCCTTGTTGTCAGTTCTGCATTCAGTGAAGTTTGTTGCCACTTTTACCATATACCTGTTCTATCTTCTGTGCTCTAGCAAAGCAGGAAAAATTACTGGACTTGATTTTTTTACAATGTCTTTTAGCAAAGTAAAGGAAACAGTGAATGACACTGCACAAATACAAGATTTTTTCTCCAAAAGACACAGAGCTATGTGTGAGATGTAAAGACACAAAGCAGAGTATAGGCAAGTCCATGTATAAGATCACTGCCTTTCATAACTGACTGAAGTCAAGTGAAAGACTTCTACTAATTTCACTGACTGGTCAATCCTGCCCCTGCATCAGAAAGGAAAATCTTTCCTTGGTGCCTGTCCCAGTACTGTAATGCAGAAAAGAACGTATTCAAGATGGCCCATTTGGCTATGAAAATCCCACTAGCAGCTCCAATTGCAAGGACAGCTCCCAAGGAAGAAATTTTTACAATGCTCCTTATCTCTTGTTCCAATAAAGAACACAGCTGTTACATGTGCTTATATCCACTTGGAGCAAAGAAAAGGGATTTGTGTGTTATAAAACTGAAGAAAGCAATTCTGCAAGACAGATTCTCAGTAGAACAGTGTGAGGCTCAAAAAAAATCCTTTCTTAAATGAAGCAAAAATGTTAAAACATAAAAGTGACAAAAAAGATTAATGCCTACTCATTTCTACTGAAGAAAAAAAGTGATGTTCACATATTCACATCCAGCGAAGAAGTCTATTCTGTATTCATCTGCCTATCTCAAATCTTCTCAGTACTTAGTGCATAATCAGAAAACTGCAAAGCTGGGTTTCTCATGGTCACTCTGTGAAGCAACACACAGTCTGATGCTTATGGCTCTAAACTGAAAAGTTGCTTGAAACTTCAAAACTTCCCAGTCTGAAAAAATAGATCTCATAACATTTTTTTTCACTTACTTCCCATATACTTCCTTCTCATTTACACCACTGAGCTAGACCATGCTCTTTACATGGAAATTTTCCCTTGCTGCATTAGTACAATTGTCCCAATTTTGATGTGTGCTATTACTTAAGCACTACTGTGACTGGAACAAACAATAGAAATTATCAAGAATACAAACTTACTCCCAGAGACAGAGGAGCAGTACTGCATTTCACTTGATTAAAAACAAACAAACAAACAAACAACAAAACAGATAAACTTAAATAGTAATGTTTTTGTTGCTACTCTTCTGATTTTTCAAATAGTAGTGCCTAACCAAGCTCTAGTAACAATTCAGATATGATTACCAGACTCTGACAATGTATCACCTATACCTTTTCCATAATTATTTCTGCACTAGCATTGACAGCTTCCAAACCATGGCAGACCTGCAGCAATCTCTGCAATAATCTCTTATTATTGTTATTATACTCACTGCAGTCAGAATCTCTCTTGAGGACTGCCTGTTACTGCTTTTGACAGTACATACACCTTAAAAGGCTTCTTAACAAGACACAAGAGAAAAGATATGCAGTGAAATGAGGCTGGATTAATTATATGAAAATGTGAAAAAAATGTAGACTTGGACAGCTTCCTGCTGAAGTTGCTTTTCATTGTCCTCAGTCCTGTTCGCGTGTAACAGAAAAATACGGTACTTTCTCCCATATGTTCTCTTCTTGAAAAAAAAGATGTTTTTAAGGTTGTTACTCTGACCCCACAATTTCACATTTCTAGACATTTTAAAGGAGACACTTCAATCACCATAAACATTATTAGTAAATGGCAACCATGTATAGCATTTGCTAAGATCATCGCATCAAAAGAATTTAGCTTAACCTGACACTTGACTTTCTCATATTCTGCTATGTTAATTGAACCATCCATACTCAGTTGCTGGCCTTTACCTTTGTAATCAAAGCAATTTCGAGCACCATGTTATTCTTATCAGTTTTGTATATCATATATTGCAAGAAATATTCCACAAGTAGACATTTCTTTTCTAGTCCAGGGCCATCAGCTTGCACTCAGCAATTCAAACATGGCACATTAATGCAACAGAAAGTAAAACCTGCAAGGAGTACTTATATCATGCAACACATTTTCATCAGCCCACACCCAAACACAAACTGCCACTCTCAAATGACCTAGTGGCACCGTCTGTCTATGAATTTTGACACTGCATAATACCTGTGAAGAGACTGGCTTTGCTTTTCAGTATCCCTTCTGGACTATTTAGGATTGAATTACTTGGCTAAGTTTACAGGGAATGGCCTGTCTCTTCTTCCACAGCTGTTATATTAAACATCTAATACTGTATTAAAGAAAATGTGAAATGCCAGGTTTCCCTCAAAGACACAAAGGAAGGTGAAAACTGAAACACAAATTAAATTCTATAGCATGCAGAATAATTAGAAGCTGACTCTAGTATTCAGGAGGTTTGACATATGAACAAATTAATACCTATTTACTTGACTGTAAAAATAAGTCCATACCAGCTTCTCTGGACAATCCAGTTCAAAGAAAAATGCATCTTTTGCATAATAAATCTACTTCAAAGACAGACATCTACTGCTTTGAAAGTACAGAACACAAACTCATTCACATATTTCAAATAGATTTCCTCCATGCTTGTTAAGGAACAACTTTTTTTCCCCTTCATGGACTAGGAATTTGTAGCTTCAAACTATGATTTTGTTTCCATGCTCCTTTCAGATCAGAAAACTTCTCCTACACCACATCAATAATATAATTATACCTAAATGTTTCTCTTGTTACAAAGAACTGAAGCATTACATTGCCTTTTACCAGCTTCCTTGCTAGGACAGAATACAGAGGGATGTGTTTCTAGCTACAGTAATTACCTTAATTTTGTAGGAACATAAGATTGCTGTGTAATCGGCTATTACTAATGCAATTACTCTGAAGAAATGGCTCACAGAAAGATGTGTCAGGGGTGCTTCTACATCAGCACAGATTGAAGTAATTTAATAATGAGTCACATTTGGTCTCTGAAGTGGGTAATACTGAATGGCAAATATCCACACTATAATGAAGATTTATGAAAGCATTATTTTGGGGCATGCTTATAGGATAGCTACTGGGTTTTGAAAATTCACTATACACCTCTTCTTTTCCCAAACATATTATCAGTATTTCTATAATTTATGTTAAAGTAGAGGCCCCAGCTGGGATCAGGGCCCCGTTCTGTTAGGTACCTGTTCAGAGTCTGATACGCCTTATTCTTTCTAAAGGCCTGACTCAGAGCTTGCTGAAGTAAATGGAGAGACTTTGGATGGGTTATGGACTGAGCCCTAAATAACTGGCAGACTAAAGGAAAACAAGGAGGAAGGAGAGGCCTGTCATCCCACTTCCAAGAGTCCTAATTCAAGAAGGTCCTTGACAACATGCTTGACTTTATTATTCAGTATTCACTCAAATGTTTTCCTGAATCAAGGCCAGCAAATCTCTCAAGACCAGCCAGGAAGCATGTAGCAGACCTAAGAAGTGAACTCAGGTCTCTGAAGTCCCTCTTTAGCCCCTTAGCCACAAACTACATAATTTCTGTAAACAGAGTTCTGTGGTGTGCAATTAATTAGTAAATTTTTTAACTATTAGCACCTCTCAAAAGGCCTGTATGACATAGCTTAATTAGTTATTGACTTTGATTGTAAAAAAGAATTATAATGAATAAGCAACATAATGTATGCCACAGCAGGTTGCCACACTGCAGCAGTTGGAATGAAGACCATTTGTGTACAGTTGCCCATGCACTCTGTTAAATGATTACAATTAGCTCTACATAATGAGCTGACTTACCATTGCTTTACCCCAGAAGCAGAAATACAGACATGCTCAAAGTAACAAACATACATAGAACTGTCACTACAACAGGTACAGTCATTCTTTTTTTCTCTTTTTTTTATTCCTGAAACTTAAAAATATAAACCAAAATCACCTAAACACAGGGATTAAATGATGACACTAGAGTTTTATCATCGGATAAGAAATTACTGCTGCCACTATCAGTGCAGTAAAATAGAATGCAATGAATATAATAATTTTAATCAGTACAAAGTTCGTCACTTTCAGTAATACTCGTTAATTGTTAAGGTATGCATAGAGAAGGCCAGACCTGGCCATGGTTAACCCAACAGGGTGTAAGAAATTGCCAGGTACTGTAGAAAATGGAAGGGGAAAAAATCAGCTGGCCCATCTTAACCTGAGGCTAAATTAATAGGGCAGTAACAGAGAAAATTTCTAGATATAAAATACTGAAAAGGGAGTATCCGGAACTCCCTTTGGGTGAAGACTGAAAAGACAGTGAAAAGGCACGTGTTGACTTACTGGGGTCACTAACAAAGGCTGAAACTACCAAGCAAGGATGCATCTCCCACAGTCCCCAAACAAAAAAACAAAACCAAAACCCAAACCCTAATAAAACTGGGAACAACAGTAAAAGTGTAAAATGGGGACAAGCTATTTATTTGAGAGGGAGAAAAAGGGTTACCTGCTTTACAGGTCTCTGCCTAATGAACAGAACCTGGAGCAGCACAATAAACCTGTTGTTCTGACCATATTCTTAGGACCCCAATGCATCAACAGACTCTGCAACCTCTTCCTCCCCTCCTAGGGGTTTGGCTGCCTGTGCTGGAGGCCAGCTCAGATATGACACAGCTGTAGCCTTGAATCAGACTTATGTGAGAAAGAGCTGCAAGAAGCCTTGCTGGGGACCTCTCCCCCTTTGCTCAGGAGCTGCATTTAAGCTCAGGCCTTGCTCCTTCCTGAGCTACTTCATAGATATGTCTGTGCCCGGTCATACACCCTGCTGATCCTCACTCACTGATTTGAATTCCTGGTTTGACATCGTAGCTACCTCATCACTATGGACTTGTCTGGCAACAAGTAGACTGTAGGCTAATCTTCAATCACAAGAGCTCTTCTGCTCTTCTTGCTTAGGTACCATGCACTTTGTTGGTGTGGAATTTAGGCACACAGTGTTGGATCTTCAAACCCAGTCTCTTGTTGATGATAAGCAACATCTGTGTCCAGTTTAGAAGGGACCTCAGAACATCTACTTCACATTCCCCAAACACTTCTCAGCACTTTCTTGTATATTTCAGACATGAATCAAGAGATTCAAAACAATACCATGCTACAGAAAGAATCAGAAACTGAGAGCATCAACGTCAAGTAAATCTTTGAATTGGCAGGATGTTAAAAAACACAGAAGATCTTCATAGATGATCCTAAAAAAATTCCCTATCTCATGTGGTTGAAAATTCTTTCACGATCCCAAAGTAAGATTGAACAATTCAAGCCTGAGCATTTAAACAGGGGAATTTAGTATCTCTAGAAATATGAATGCACACTGCCTGCATTTTGCCTCAGCACCTCTTAGTGTTCAGTACTTAGGGGTTCTAAGAATGACATATCAAGGAGAAGAAATATTTTTCTGTGTGCCATAGCTGACTAGCAAAAGCCCTGAAGTATAAGATTCATGTAAAGGAAATATGACATAATCTACTGTCTCTCCTTTCAAAATCCCTTGAATATGCCATAATATAGATACCCAAAGCCTTGTACCACATATATAATTTATTGTCTCCAGGAAATCTGTTTTAATTATGCAGATTTGAAGTTCCATTTTTAAATAGTTTAGGTTCCTGGCTCACACTATCCTATCAGAAAGACAATTTCAGAACCCTACTCTTTGAATGGTTAGGAAAACTTACTTTCCATTCCAAATTTAAGTGGTATGTATCCAGTATTTTTAACAGCTTCTATCCCCTTCGATATTTATCCCCTGAGTTTATTTATGAAGAGGAATCATATCTCCTCTCAGCCTTTATTTGCCTAGACTAAATCAAACTCCTCTCCTTTGTTCCCTCCACCTAAAGACAGATATTCCACTCTCTCATTCGTCCCAGGAGCCTTTCTGAGAACTGTATCTGTTCCAAATTAAGTTTATCTTTCTTGAGCACAGATGACCAGAACTGTACAGTATTCCAAATGAAGATTTAGCAGCATTTTATAAAGTAATATAAACATTTTCCTCTATCTACTAAAAACATCTTTTCTAATATTCCCTAGAACAGTATAAAGCTTTTTCATACCTGTATGAAATGAATGAATACTGGTAGCTTAGAGTGACCTTTTGATTCACCATATAATTCACATCTTTCTTTTTTCCTCCCCTTGCCTCAAACTGACGCAAAACAAATATAGAATTAGAACTATTTCTTACACCTCACTACTTTGCTCCAGCTGACGTTCTTTCCAAGGTGTGTCTCTCATACCTCCATTTGCTTTCATGTTCCTCTGCATCCTGGTCTCTATTAATATTGGGGCTCTTTTGACGTTTACCCTTTTCTTTTTCTACCCATATATGTCAGCTTCTCAAGTGGACCAAGTAGTCTAAAAGCGAAGGGGTCTCCTGTCAGAATGTGTTACAATGTTTTAGATCTGTAGATTGAAAGGGAAATAATCCCTAAGATCCTTAAGAACAGTTGATTAAATTTGATGACACCTGCCCTAATCAGAGACAAACTCCAAACCTAACTAATAGGGAAGGCATCAGACAGCAACTTTCAATTTTTATGTAAAGATCTCATGCAGTGAATTGTATTGTGTTTCGCTTCTCTCATCCAATACATATATATGAGAAACTCAGTTCCCCACGTAATTTTTATTCTGTACCAATCCATACCTCTAAACAAGATCTCACATACCCCATTACAACATCCTTCAGCTGAACTGCATGATTATGAGCCAAGAGAGACCTCTTAGAAGTATCTGAACTTCTTAATTTCAGAGACCTCTTGAAATAATTTTGATGTGCTGAGCCCTGGTCTCTGCACTGAAGATCTTGACAGCAGTTTACCAGGCCTTTAGAGCACTGTCGGATATACCCGTGGGTAAAAAATGAAACAGAAAAAAGACATTTGATGAGAACATTTGCTCTAACTTTGCAACGGTACTCATCAAAATAATCTCTATCCTTACCTATTTTTAAAAGAAGAGTATTTCTTATTATTTTCAGATGAGACTGACACATTGCCAGTTTCAAAAATGTCGTTGTGTTTTATTTGTAAGGTTAAAACATAAGTAGTTCATGGAGTTATTGGCTGTTTTTTTTGTTCATGGGCTTGCCTGTTTTTTAACTCCTGCATGTTTCCTCAGAAACATGAATATCAAGTATTTCTGATATATCATAGTTTTATATTCAGAAACTGAACAAATTATAAAATACTGTAAAAATAAAAGAAGATCCATTACCAAGAACAGCACAATAGCTGCTATAAAGAGAGCTATCTATGCTTCATCTCTTAGCTACCCTTTTCCTTTTTATTTATTTATTTGCTGGGGCCAGTGTTTGTTTTGCTAGATGAAGCAGTAGTGACTGAAGGCAATTTAGCTTAGTTCTTGTTCACGTAAAGCCATTTGAAGAAGTTCCATTCATTAGTATCTAATTTCCAAGACCCTTGTATGAAACAGAAAGGCAAATTATCAACTCATTTGAAAAGTTATTTTCCCCCTAATATAGTACCCACATGTCCCGGTTCTATTCAGTTAAAGTTTTTCTCCTCAGTCTTTCCTGTACAGCTGTTAACCCCTTGACCTACTCAGGACTGGATTTCTGGCGCCCTTTTCCCCAAGACAGTTTTTGCCTCTGCTATGAAACCAAACATTTTTTTAGTACAAAAGGGCTACACTTAGTTAAGAAAACTGATACATATTTCCTACCTGACTGTTTCAGGAAGAAACGTTGTCAATGTTGTTCTCAAATAATTTCACCACTGACTGCAAAAAGCATTACTCGTAAGAGCACAAAGGTAGTTTTAGCTTTCTTTATTGAATATATAACCCTTTTTGACAGAGTTTTTCAGTTTGTTAACAATTACAGAAATTTCTTCTGCTAGGCTTGTCTATTAAATTATGTATTAACAACTACTGCTTTGTATTTACTTTTTGTTTTCAGAATACAATTACAATCCTAGTCATCTGAGAGCCTGGGAGTGTTTTTACAGACTGACTTTATACCATCTGTAATATAAAAAGTATTAAATCGAACCGGTTTTACCTCTCTATAATGAAAAAGAGAATTAATTTCAGCTTTTTACATCTAGCAGTTGGTTTTTTGTTGCTTTAGTGTAAACTCTTCCACATTGTAGTGCCTTGTATTTTTTGTTATCAAATTGATATTAATTTCATTTACGCCTGTCTCATTTATATAGTGACTTCAAAATTTATGCAGAAAATGCAGAAACCTTCCTTCAAGGCTTCTTAGCTGGCACCCTGGGTGAAAGCCTCAGTATTATATATATCATGTTTCTCAGAGACGCATGTTTATCATAGATGAGAGCCTAGGGATGTTGCTCAAAGCTGTAGCTCATGTCTTCTTCTTTCATTTCCCTTACTATGCTATTTGTATCTCTCCGCTGCACCCCTACCCTTTACTTTTGGCGGTAGAATTTTATTATCTTTCCCACTCTAATTCCATCTTAATTCTTTGTGATTTTATCCTCTTTCTTCATTATTTTCCAACCTCTTGACTAGTCAAAATTTTGTGATTTTTCTTCCTAATTGTTTTTTCCTTATCACTTGAGTTCATCTCTCTTTTGGCCTTAATAACTTGCCATTTTATATTATGGCATTGTCTCCTGCTGTGTGTATTCAAATTAAGATGCATTTGAAGATGAGACTGTATTACACTAAATTCAGTTTTTCAAGGATTCTAACAGTTGTTCTTACAATGTATTTATCTTTTTTTTTACTCTTCCCAATAATTTTTAATTTTATTTTGCATTTCTGTTCCTGATTACTATTTTTAATCCATACTTACATCACTAGTCCTAACCCTTGTTTCTTGTTTACTAGTGTTAATCCTACTGAACCTTACCTCCACTGGGAATTTTAGGGAGTTGATTTCTGAGATTTAATTTCAAGGCATGATTTAGCAATACAGGCTGGTTTCTTCATGCTTTGCTTCCTTATGGAGTGTCTATTGACTCTCCAGCCCTTGTGTGCTCTTCTGATTTATGACCTCATAGTAACTCTATCTGGGGACAAATACTTTTTAAGATGATGCCTTTAGGTAGGTATTAATTCTAAAATCAAGAGAAATCATCTTAGGAGTTGAAGAGCCCAGGAAGGGGTGAAGCGTACAGATGGTGCTGTATCCCTTGGGGACCACTTTGAGAATCCGTTTTCTCCTGTGACCTTCAGCAATCTCCAGCAGCAGTTGATTAAAAAAAAAAAGATATAAAATGCAATCCATTCACATATCAACTAACATTAGTAAAAAAGCCCTCCCTCTTATTAAACAAAATCTTAAAATAGCACGTAGTCTCACCTGCTGTCCTGGCAAGAATTTTGCATGAATCAACACGACATTGAGAATATCTTTATTCTTTTAAGCATAAATGCCAAAAATACCTAAGTATATACTATTAACTTAGCATAAAATGCCTAAAAAGAAAGAACACTAAACTTTATATAATCTGTCAATTCATTTAGATGACAATTTATTTTCCTTTTCCAGAAACATGGCAGCAAATACCTTACTCCTATGAGAGAAAATAAAATTTACTATTATCCCAATAGTAAGAACTTTAAGGGAAACTAGATTGCAAATGTAGGATTCAGCAAATTTCAATCCTAAATGGTACGTACGTAAAAGATTTTCCCATCACAAACTCTTTTACATTACAATAGGAGCAAAAAGGTGGTCATCTTCCTCCTATTCTTTTGGAGGCTCATCTATCTAACAAATCTAATGTTGAACAAAGTCTAGTGCGGGGTTTTTTTCCAATAGTAAATACCAAACCTACTGACAACACTGCTCTGTTTTCCAAAAATAGTACGTCTGCAGGCAGCAGAAATAAGTTGCCAAAACAGAGAAGACCCAAAGCTATACTTAGTAGATTTGCCTACTGCCTACTACCACTGGAAACTGAATTGTTTCACAATTCATAAAATAACTAAACTAAGATAGCAAATTCTTACTCAGTTTTTACTGCACCTCCACTCACATAAACATCCAATAAAGTAATTTTAAGTTAAACTTACTTTTAATAAGAGTCTAGGTAAAGACTGAAGAATCGGCTCAGACAGCCCTAACTACAGAGAAAATCTGCTTTAGTAGAAAATATAATAAGCTTTCTACAGTATTAATTTACTCGAAAAAATGCTGGATGTGGTGCTGGTTTCACTTACACCAGCATAATTCAGAAAGAGTTCAGCTGAAGTCAATGAAATTATTCCTATGAAAGATCAAAGTAAGATCATTAAGCAGCAAAATTGTGGAGACTATGGCAACATATCAATATTAATACTTATTGGCTTTATAATACATTGAACTTTATTCAACTTTCAGTCCTTTAGATTTTAATCATGCACGTAGGATCTGGGATAAACAGCTCCCAAATTCCTCCATGATCATCTGCTCAGCTAGACAGGCAGGGTAACCTGTTTTTTCTGCCTCTTCAGCTTGCACCAGGAGACAAGCACATATTGCTTTCACTTCTTCCCAAGATACACATACAGCTGGTTGCCTGACAGGGGAAAAGAAACTAGTATGAAACATCTCCCTTTTAAATACACAAAATAATTTAAAAGACAGACCGCAAAACTCAGTTAAGAGCTGATGCACAGAGCTGAATCAGAGTAGCTGCACCATTACTGTAAGAAACATCCTTGTAGGAGTCTCACTGATCTACACTGAATAGCTTCTGCTTCTAAAAGATTGCTTCTGAGTTTTTCTAATTTGTCACAAGGAAGACTGTGTTCACACTACATAATTAATCTACGCAAATGCTGCCCAACAGGTGCAGACAGAGAAAGGTTATACAATAAGCCTCTTCCTCCATCTGCATGCAACAGCCAGATCCTGCCTCATGTACAAGGAAATGTGCTAAAAAGGCTTAGTCAGGGTCTAGGAGGTACTAAATATAACTTCAGTCTACTGCTGTTAAAGTAAAAAGCACCAAGCCCCTCAAGGATTTCCTGAATGGCACCTTAGCAGCCTTGCTTTGAATAAACTCTTGAAACTACCAGACATTAACATGACAACTCATTCTCCTATATTAATAACATAATGCACATCCTACTGTGCAATTCAAGCAAAGGCAAAATTTGGCAACATTTACCACATCAATACACTTCCAACACCAGAAATTATTAAAATATTTTAAAAACAGATCATCAGAAAGCATTTTAAAAATTGAATTAAGATAAGAATTTCAAGGTAATAGTTGATGCAAAGAAGCAAAGAAAATTATGTATGCAAACCGAAAATCTTAGAGCCTGGAGTAAAGCTCCCTAAAATCAACTAAGAGGTGGTTTAATTAATTTTAACTGTTATTAACAGGTGTTTCTATCTATTAGGCAAATGACTATAAACCAACCCAAAATAGAGACTAGGCTACAACTATGTCAGAAAGCATAGCAACATCAGGATAGTATGGCCGCCTTAGAATATTTTACAATCCAAATTGCCATAATAAAATTGACAGGAGGTGGACCAAAGGAAGAAGAGATGGGCAAGAAGTAGTGATATAAACATGCTTATTAATTGAACATCACAAACATATTAATAACATAATTTTCTTAGTACTTCTTTGGCCATGGTTTTGTTAGAAATTAATGTTTGAACACAGAAAAATTTAAGAACAGATAAACTGAAGGAAAAACATAAAGTAGCTAGGGGGGAAAAAGTTGAGAGAATGAAATATGTTATCAATACATAAATAACTGCTGTTTTGTAAGCAGAACTAATATATATATACCTGAACTCTGTATATGATATTTTTAAAGGATAGTTATAGCCTCTCTTTAGATATCTTTTTATTTATAGAAACAAGATGGCAAATGCTATGTGAAGTGATACCTTGTATAGAAGATACCTGTCATTTTAGTCACTATTTCTTAGATAATTATGATAATGGTTACACAAAAAATTAATGAAGTCAGACCAATGGATATATTCACCTGTCTTTCTTCAATTTTGGTAACGTTTTGAATGTTGATGTTAAAACTGGGCTATTTCCTTCATTATTTCCAATGTCCATGTGGTTTAGCACATTCATCTCTGTTTTTTCGTCTGGACTTTCCTTATAATTTTTGCAATCAATGCATTTGCAAATACAGGAACACGTAATATTAGCCTGGCAAATACAGAATGCTTAGAATAAAAATTGTATAAATCTTAAATTAAACACACATTTGAGCAACAATTGGAGCTATGCCACCAGGGACTTATTCTAGATGTGCTGGTCTTGAATACTGCCAGAGCGAGACCATCAGTATCAACAGAATAAGGAAGCACAACAGGTTTTTTGTCCATGGATTCTCTGTGGAGATTGACATTCTGTACATGGACAAATCACTCCTCCCCTTAATCTGTGGATAACTTTGCAAGACAACAAAATACCACGGATGCAAAGAAACTACCAGAAAACCATTCCTCAGTTCTTCTGGAGCAAGGCATTGGCTTAGAGCTCCTGATACCAAAAATTTTAGCTGATCAACTTCAGCCAGATTCAGTTCTTTAAAGACATGACAAGAAAGAGACTATGTCTCCTACGTTCAAAAAGTTTTATGATGAAAAATACAAAGAAAGAAGTGATTATTTTCAGCAACTACTAGTTACAGAATATAGTCAATGTTAAGGTAGTAACTGATGAAAGGAAAGTTCACCTGACTCACCTCAAAGCACTCACAATAATTCTTGAGGCATCCCGAGCGCTTGCAATTACATCCTTTGTTATGATGAGATTTAATTTCTCCTGGTTTCCCTTTCCTAATCTTTGGTACGAAAGCTTCTGGGTTTCTATCAAGACAGGCCTAAAACAAAAATTGCTAGATTATAAGAAATTCAAAGAAATGTTTTAAACACCTGAATGACTGTGATCCAATGTTTAACGAAGTGGTTCTTACTTTACACTCTGTCCTGGTTTTGTGGGGATAAAATTATAGAATTAATTTTCTGTTACATTTTGTTTTAGTTTGTGGCCAGCCATGGTATGGTGATCAAGTCCATAAGCAGTGAAAGCCAAGGCAGCTGACCCAGGCTGGCCCACAGGTGTATTCTATAACATAAATGTCGTGTTCATTATAAATTGGACATCTTGCTGGGGTTCTTTGCTGTGATTCCCTTCTCTCTTCTCAAGAGGAGAAGGTTGCTAACCCTGGAGGGAGTTGCCACCACGCTATGAGCTAAGTATAACTTGGTGTCTTTTATAGTAGCATTAGTGCTGGTTTTCTTATTTTATTAAATCTGATTAAATTTCAACTCACGAGAATCCCTCCTTTTCCCAATTCCCTTTCTTGGTCAGGGAGGGAACATTAGGTGATAGAACAACTGGTTATTGTTTAGTCCTGGGTGCAGGCTAAATGGAGACACACTCTCATTATTGGTGGTATGAAGCCCATGCATAAAGGAGTCTTCCATGGCATGTGAGAGTAGGAATTCAAAGATTCCAGAACACTAAGCCGACTTGGCTCTACCAGGGGAAGCAACTTATGTTGTTTTTATGGAATAACATAATGACCCATCTACTGTTCTCTTGGGGCTGGTTTTCTTTCACTGCTGACGCTTCTTTCACCAGAAATACAAAGTTCTCAGTGAAGAAAGAACCCTTGCATACCTAGTTACGTACATCCCAGAAGTTTTAAAGATATATTGTTTTATCAATGGTTCAATACAAAGACCATTCACTGAAATCAGCATTGGATTGGAACAGCAGGTTTTATTAGGTCCCAAGTCCTTGCAATGCCATGGACTACTAAAAGGCAGGTTAAAGAGGTTATGTGCCCTTTATGTACAGTATTTATGGATGGCATAATGCTCTACAAGATGCCATCTAGAGCAGTGAAAGGAGTCCTTAGACACCAGCAATCCCATCAGCTGAACTACACGCAAGCATCTGATTTGAAAACTAGTTGTTGCATATTAACAGCAAAACCTGCTGTGGCTTTGACTGGTTGGATGTGGCAAAGCTCTGACTCTAGTTAGATCAATGTCTTGTACAATCCCGAAATGATGTGAATGATACAAAAAGAGTTCTGGAGAGTTGCATACAAGAAGCACAAAGCCATTAATATATCCTTAAAACATCAGCAATAGAACAAGACTTTTCATTATCACTTTAAAACTTACAAAATATAACATACATATTAGATTAAATTATTGCCCAAATTGTGCAGTTTGACATACACACAAAAATTAGCCCACATATTATTCTTTATTCCACTGATAAAATCAGTCTCCAAATGTAGAAGCAACCTGCTTCTCACTGCTGCAGGGTTCAGTGTTGCTGCCAGGCGAGTCAACTTTGCCTTGCTGCATGCGTCTACCAGAAAGACTAACACAGACAACTGCAGAAGATGAGAATAATAATTTGGATAGCAATAATTTGTATTCTTTTAAATACTGTCTGACTTCAGGATACAATAAATTTTTCTTCAAGTGAAAAAATTTGCTGAAATTAAATTTGGGGTTGAATACTTCCTAACAAGAATAAAAATTATCATACAGTTAACACATCACTAGTTTTAATCCAAACTATCAGAAGTTCTACAAAAGGAAGGACAGAAATCCCTAAATTTCTTTATGTAAGAATAATGCAGAGGCAACACTTAGCTTTATTTAGGTTAAAAATAACATATTTCAAATACTGTAACTAGTGGAAAAAACAATACTGCTATATTTTTCATACATGAAGCTGATAGCAATGTGTACTGTTCTTTTTTCTTTTTTTTACCTTAATGGCTTTAAATCGCTTAGCTTCATGAAGTTGATTGTTGTAACAATTATTGCAGTTGCAGTTGTTGCAAAAGTCACCATTGGCAAAGCAATCACAATATCTACGATTAACATGTAAAATAACATAAGAAATGAAAAGATTAACTCGTTTAAGTGTAAATTTAAAATGTAAATTCTACTTCTGGGCAGAATGTTTCATTTTTGCTAATGAAAAATGTTCCCTCCTCTGTAGTTTAATCACATCCAGACCTAGACAAAGAGTTCCTCTCTCTCTTTCAATTTTACATTTTGTAAAATACACCCAGTCCATCAATGAATCAAACTTTAATTATCATGTATACATCTCTCTGCATATTATTTATGTATGAGAGCAGCAGTAAGACAGAGAAACTATATTTTAGTATACAGCATTTACATTCTACTAGGATTTTCCGGATATGCTCTGAACAATTTTTCTAGCTTCTCTTTTTATTTTTTCATACTTTGGAGTATACGCAGTCATCTACACCTCTGCACCAAATTCTGAGCTTGTGTGACACTAGTTTACATCAACTGTGGATCTTTCTAACTCAGTATCAGATGAATAATTTCTGACACATATGTACTGTTCATTTTAAAGCACACTTTTCTTGTATGTTTGTCCTTTCATCTATACACTGTTATTAGCATTTATTAAATGTTGATAAACTACTACTTACAATTTAAGACACTGACATTTTGTGCAGTTACATGGCTTCTTGGACTTTGTAACCCCTGAACCAAAAGGTAAGCTACACAGGTTGAAAAAGGAACACAATTAGAAAAAAATATACAAATACAACTACAAGGAAAACTAGTTATTCTACAGTTTTGAAACAATAAATACTGGCTTTATTTTTTTACACCAATATTGGTGCTACTTAACAAGTGTGGCCTCACAGAGTGCGTGAGAATAAGCAACCTGTAATCGCCCTCTATCCACCAGCTGTCACCACTTGGGGCTGGTCTGAACTTAGTCATACAACCTTGTAATGGTTGTGCAACTTGCAAAGCTCTCTCACCTTTCATACTGGGGTAGCATCTGCCTCTTCTTTAAAAATGATCTGCAATTAAACATTATTAAAAGAATTCCACTAGTGTTAGAAATACAGGCTAAACACATGCTAATTAGGTTTGGAAACATATCAATTAACTTAGAAAATTAAATGTTTTTCAGGCACATGGACAGCACAATTGCACTGACCTTAAGAAAACCTAAAACCATGCTACATAGTCTTGACCACCAGCAACTGGCATCACGACTACCAAGATACATACACAAAGCATCCCTACAGAACTGCATTTTTGTTACAAGAGCGAAGCAACTATGCAACATGAAAATGTCTAGGAGTCATTGCCAGTTTAAAATTCAAAAGTCATCATGGATGTAAGATGTTTCACGCATCTTACCCCTCTGAGGTCATTTTCACTGGCCCGTGCAGATTTGGTTCTAGATGGAATGTGGCAGTGCTAGCTACTGGTTGTAAGGGTCCATTTTCAAACTGTTCAAGATAAAATGCATATATCCTGTTTAAGTTAGCTTTTAAAAAAATACTCTTGTAAGTTAACAGAGAAAAAGTAACACAAAGAAAATGCATTAGGGATAATCTGATTGCCAATGTTACTGATAAAAACTCACGGAAGTAAAAAGTTGTGAAAATGGCATGTGTCTCCTCTTGGAAACCATTCAGTACGTCAGGAATCCCATTTCTCCCAATGCAAAGAACCAAGAACAGTTTTCAGTGCTGCAGTGTTGGCACACTGTTTTCAATTTACTGATAATTCTAGGTTCAGTTGCATTTAATTCCAGTAGTCAACTGAAACTGGCTAGTGATTTTATGATTTACATTATGTTCAGCTGCAATATGACATCTAATTTGTTGAAGACTAAGCAAAATTTTAAAAAAGACTCAGCTCACAGGCCAAGAAAACACACTACAGATCTGTTGTCTCTTCAGACATATGACTAATAAGGGCCTGGTTATGGAGAAAGACAAGGGAAGAACCATTAGGATTACGCTGATATTACTGATAACAGAGGGACAGTGAATAATTGTAAATCACTGTTATTTTAATAGGTGATTAATCTAGCTGACCATAAAGAAGAGGAAAATTAGTATATTTAAAGCAACAGAAGAAATCTAGGAAACAACTAATTTGGGATAAAGTTAGAGAAGAATTACAAGCCTGTCTACATCACTGCTCCAGTATGTTTAGGCACCAATTTGCAGCTACACCACCTTTAGAGACGAAAAACTCCCTAGGTCATTGTTTGATCTGACCCTTGGATTTTTTTCTTCCCTCTTTTATGATAGTGACTGCTATCCACAAACCATTTGCTGTGTTTCCACCCACATCACATATTCACTTCACACAAATCAAAAGATAACAATTAAAAATTTGCAGTGATTTTTGCTACCAGCACTGTTTGAAGTAACACATGAGAAGCCAAACATCTGCAAAGATTTTTAGTCTTCTGTTCAATTTTCATCAACAAAAAAAAATAATCAACAAAAATGATAAAGACTTAATGACTGTTAAATCCTAATCAATAGAAAAGAGTGTAAAAAGTCCTGCTGGAAGAAAGTATTCCCCTTCTGGTAAAAGTCAGTGTGCTTTTCTTCATCCCAAGAGTCTTAAAATGGTTCTCAGAGCTAACATAATCTATAAAATACCAAATTCAAGGCTTCAAAACTGGAATAAATTTATTTTTCTTACGGAAAACTCTATTTTTAATTCTGGTATTACTTCTAGAAAATGTTCAAACCAGAAACCTTCATATGCAGAAAGTATACTGAGTGCAGCACTAATCTGTCCAAAGCAGCTAAACTGTATTTAGAAAATGCATAAATTGTTACTTCCCAACATAGACTTAGCAAACAATTTTAAGAAAAGGAAGAAGTGTGTATTGCACTTAACAAGTTTAAAGGATAAAGCTTCTTTACCTCTTGTTCATTCAGAACCAGTTCACCTGGAACAGGCAAAAACTGCCCCAGTAGAGCTGTTCCAGGGTTGTCCATATCTGAAAAGAAGACGTTTACCTGAAGACAACAGAACTACTCACAGTGTATAAAGTTTCATTTTTGCATAAATATTTTTTAAATTAAGCATACAGGCAAATTGGTATCTTCAACTTCTTTTGTTAATAAAAAAAATTACCTGAGGCTGTCTGTCTTCTGTTAGCACTTTCTCCTACAATTTAGTTTTGAATCCAAACCTACTCTACAATAAAGTCAATGAAGGATCTAGAAGTTTTCTCTCCAGAAATGTTTAAAACACAAGAATAAAAACCTGACCACACAAAAACACCCCTAACAGAAGAACCCACCACCAATTTGTCAGCAATTAAATGTATTTATCCTGAGCTCTTATTTTACAACTTACAGAGTTCTGGGAGAGCATCTGGAACAGAAGTCTTTAGCTTACGAAAAAAAATACTAAAAACCCATGGAGAAAACCATAGCTGTAAGAGTAAGTCTTTGTGTAAGTCCTGGTGAAGAACTGCTCATGCAGAAAAAGAACTGCTTTTTTATGCATGAGCATCCTAGCCTATGCAGAAAAAAGCAAACATTAGTCATAGTAAGATTACAAGATGAATCTTAGACCTGTACTTTCTTCCTTCCCATCTAGAGAAAGAAAAAAAAAATGGAAGCCAAAGGACAGCTTAATTCAGAAGTTTAAGAGATTAGTCCCTAGAAACTTTTAGATATAATTTCTGGACCTAATTCTTTTATTTGCTGTGAAGATGAGTAAAACAGAAGAAAGCTCAAGCAAATAAAAACTAAAAAATACATGCCAGTGCACTCCTCCTCAGCTTTTTCTTCCCTAACATTACAGCACATGAGTAAGAGTTTGAATTTATAGAGAAACATGACCTTTAACTTGAATGTGCCTGGTCTACTCTTCTGATGGCTTCTGACAAATATAAGTAAACAGGCTCCATACCTGGAGCATCTGCTGAGAGATGCTCGCACTCAGCACCTACTGATATTAGCAATATCTGTGCTTGAATGATGCCTAATATTAAAACTCTTTGTTTTCACGTTGTCATCAAAATGCACCACTGTAATAATATTATAATAATAAATAATGAAATAAACCATGTTAATAATGTTTTTGAGGAAGCTATATTTAGGTAAAGAAATATTTATTTAAATTTAAACTAAACTATACTCAAATACTTTGTTGCTGCTCAGATGAAAATGTGTTACTCCATCTAAATAGCATTAACTTAATTAATAAGGACATTAACATTAATAGGACCTCAGAAACCACTTTCTTTAAAAACTGATGGCTTTTCAAGTTCACATAATTATGTAAATATTAGTGAGACATTCTGAATCTCAAGGCTAAAGTATACTCATAGCCCTCAACGCTACTCTTCGTTTATAGAGAAACAGTGACACTTGGTGGCACCCTCGGGTAAATGCAAACGCATGCAGGTGCTTATGCTAAATGTGTTTACATGGAAAGTAATCTGTATACTAAAAACTTTCAATAAATTCAACATATCCATTACACTATTCTTATTACACTGAAGCGTCTAGCAATTTTTCAGTTATAAGATAAATTAAAATAATAACTGGTGATAGCTACATTAGCTTTGGCTCATCTCCCACTGTTGCTGCTTAAGAACATAAACATATGCAGTTACATGTTAACAATCTACGATGTAATATCTGACAGGCTAGAGATAATTTTCATTTTTATTGTACCTGATTGAAGATAATTATGTTGGTCATGATACTCAGGAATTAGATGAACTGGTTTTAGTTCTTGTGTGCCACAACTCTCTATACAGAGTATTTGAGTACCTCCTTCCAACTCACAGATAATCTGGAATGAATAATGATTAGCTTTCACCTAAGAAACTCTAATTCTAAGCATATAGATATAAAGGTTTTCATAAGAGTACCACCTGCCTTATAAAGCTTCATCATCACAGACTGGAATCTCTCAAAGGGATCATCATGCATTAAGATGTTTGGGTTTTGACCCTTAATTTTAATTTATTTTTGTAAGCAGCTATTGAGATCTATCATTGTAGCTCCTCAACCTAGGTGATACGGATTTCTGGTTCTCTAAATTGCTCCATGTGGCTTTGTAGAGCATATTCTAGCTCTCTACTAGTGTGCTCACTTCAGATTCAGTTCCCTAACCAGAACATGCCATTGTAATTGTTCATGTTTCATTTCATTTATTTAGCTGTGGTTTTAAATCAAGACTTTTCCTTCAGATGAAGTCATCTTCACGTTGTTTTTTTTTTTGTTTGTTTCCAGCTGTTAAGCAGAAAATAATATGATTTTTATATATATATATATAAAGTAGCACTGTAACTAGATAAAATTTAGACTGTGAGTCCAAGGAAGGGACTGCCTGATTCCTGATACGGCAGTTACTAAGTGGGCCTCCTTGATGCTAGCATGGTACAAGTTAATTTTCTCTAGCATATAATTTTGCTATCAATTACAGGATATAATTACCACAGGACTGGAATCATTTCTGTGTGAACATCCGGATTCCTCCTCTACACTCTGCAATGCTAATAACTTGCAGCCAGACTCGTCAACATTTGAACTCTGAAAAATTGCTTTTTCTTGGTGATTCTCAATAACATTACCAACTGCCTCTCTTACCACAGCCTGAAACATAAAGTTTTAAATCTTAACAGGCATACTTTAAAATCTACTTTAAATTCCAAGCAAATACAATAAATTTAAAAATTTATCTGCATAAATCATATATTTTAAAGCAAGGATTGTATTCAAATGTAATACTAAGAATAGCTAACTTGTCAATGGCAGAATGATTTTTGCTTATATTTCAAGTAAAAATATTGCTAAAGAATAATGAACAGTAACATACTTCACAGTAACAATGGTGTTCAGTGTCTCCAACATCACGAAGCATCAACTGATTTCTAGACTGCCTTGGGGAAGTTAAGCAATAGTCACAGCAAATTATACAAAACAATAATTAATCTTGAATTATATAACTTGACTGGGGATCATAGGGATTTACTCTAAGTAAGAATTAGTCATCTGAGACTGGACTGCAAATTCAGTTATACCTATAAATGAGATTGTTCCAAAACGAACTTTTGTTACGATGTGCCATGGCATTCCATCATAGATGTGGTGCCACTTCCAACTGTTGAAAAACTATTTATCACCCACCTTGCTGATCCATTAACTTATTACATTGTCATCTTCACAAATGTCACACTCACAGATGAAGCCTTGCCCCTCTCAGTACACACTTTAAAACACTGAATGGACAACCTTGAAAAACCTGGCTACAAAATTCAAGTAATTTTCAGAAATTTCTCTTTCATGAAATGCCTGAGTTTCTATAGTTTCTCTTGCATGTATCTAAGAAATTATTTTTTAAAAAATTCATGCATTTTAAGAAGACAATTAAGTTGCAAAGAACATCTCTCCATTGGCAGGGATTGCTAACATTAAAGCCAGATTTTCATATTCAGCTCTGTTCTTTTATATACACAGCACATGTGATAAAGGCTCAAATTCTCATCAGCTGCCCAGGGGTATTTGGTGAAGTCCCACTAGGCAGTTTGTGTTCAGGTGGCTTTTGGAGAAGCCCCCTCCCTAACTGGCCTGAACTGGAACCAGAATGTGCAACTGGCAGACAGGAGTCAACTAGACTTGAGCCAATAGTAACAGCAACAGGCAAAAAATCCAGATGCTATTCTTCCCTCCTCCACAATATAGCAGTGCAGGAAATCTATGGAGCAACATTTTCCTTTCCCTCTCTTTTGTGAACAGATCAGATAGGACAGTACTTGAAAGATCCTTTTACCCTCTGGCACTTAGAATAAATGCCATTTTAGACATTCAACACTTGGACACGTTCTTCCAATAATAATAAAATCTTGCATGCATACTTACTATTTCATCATAGACAGAAGCACTAGTCTGAGGTAAGCCACAGATATCACTTGAAGATTCTAGTACATAAAATAAAGCACATATTGTTTACAAAAAGATCAATGTTTTATACCAAGAACTCCTTTACAGCATCAGTAAAAGAGATTTTGATGTCACTACAGTATTACATTCTTGTGAAAGAAATATTTAATATTCTTGTAACAGACTTGCTGGGAAAAACAAACTTCAGTTTGGGTCTTTTTTACGTGTTTAAAAGGTCTATTGTGCCCATTTGGGTAAAATTCATTTAGCTTCAGGATAAATTACATTGTAAGATCAAGTCTAGCAGTCAGTTTAACCCTCAGCAGGATTGTGAACAGGTTCTGGGCAGAACGCATCAAACAACTGCTCATGAGCTTACTGTCATCAGCAGCATTAGTGCATAACTGGTGGTCAAACTTCAAAGTTAAATAAAAACACTGTTCAACTCAGTTAAAAAAAAAACAATTGTGCTGCAAGAAGGAATATCTTCTTCACAGTCCCCTGAAGGAATAGGAAGGTGGTATGAGAGGAAGGGAAAATCAAAAGTAAGACTGAACTACGTGGTTGAAGCAACACGAACACACATGAACAACCACTGATCTATTCTCCTTTCAAGCATTCTTAGTTATATTAACGTTATCAGAAAAGGCTCATACTGCAATTTGCCAAATCCAGAAATTAATTTATTTGGCTATTTAAATCCTTCCCTAAGCTTATAAGAGGAGGAAAAAAAAAAATAAAATCCCCCTCAATCACTTGGGGCACTTACCTTTTAAGCAATCAGTCAAGTTTTGTAACTGCATAATACTGTTTTGGATTTCTTTAAACTGATCATAACAAATACATTTATTCTCACCTGCAACTGGAGGTATGAATGATCTCAACACCTGAAGAAAATAATGTTTTATTGATAACTATTTTATGCATTAAATGATTCATTTTAAAAAAGCCAAATGAGTAAACAAAAAAATGACTTAAAATGACCTTGAAAATTGGAAGTTATTTACATTTTCATGACATAATTAAGCACATAAATGCTGCCGCCTATTCAGCATTACCAGATACCATTACATACCTTGAATATTACTTCTGCTTTTTCTGCTCAACATATAGTTATGGTCCATATCTAATGCATTTAGAACTATAATAGCATCATACTGAATAGCTACATTTGTATTGTCAAAAACAAACCAAATAAACAGAAAATGCAACAAAGACAGAAACCAACTATTTTTTAGCTTCAAATCAGAATTGAGATTGTTTGAACCAGACAATTTGCTCTCTATTTGTGTGTCCTTTGCTTCCTCTTAATATAGACAGCAGTTTAGGAGGGTAAGCAAGCAGCATAGAAACAATCAATCAGCTTGCTTTATTTCTATGAGATGATTTATAACCTGATTACAGTTTTGTTCTAATACCTTCAGGAAACAGGGCAGATTAAGGAAGCATGCAGATTTAGTGTGATAAACTGTAAGGATACTAGGAAGAGAGCTGGTCAGAAAGATTTTTTCTAAATATCGTTTTTAGCTCCTTGTACAGAGACTAACAAATTTTCATTATCTTCAACTTGACTTTGAAGAAAGCAACTGCTATGTCTTAATCATGATTATTAAAGAACTACTGATAATATTGAGCATGTGTGTAAACAACCTTCCAAGCCAGAGATTCTTTTAAACTATAACCATAACCTGAAATCAGAAAGAAAACCAAAACACATAAGGTAAGTGTCATGGTAGACCCCAAGCATCTCAGGATGAAATGCCACTGGGGAACACACTGGGCTGGGTAGTGTCAGCAACTATTTCTGTGATATGAGGTTTCCTACACAGACAGCCCTGCAGCTGCCAAGCGGCTTCAGCCTGGCACCTCGGTGAAATACTGCAAGGGAAAATCAGATCTCATTTTCAACCAAGTGATTTTTGTGAGTTTTGGGGGTTTTTTTTAAATGCTTTTGATTTTTGAATCTGAGAACAGCACTGTTGGTCAAAATATTTACACAGAAAAAAATGTCAACTGGTATGCTTAGTTATTTCAAGAGAGCTTATCAGAGAAAACCTCAGTGCCCGTCTAGAAGCGGCCACAGTGCAAACTTAAAATTTTGAGATTTCTTCAGATAATATTCTACATCTATAAACAAAGATGCAAGGACATGGAAATAAGAATACTCTATACTACATCTACTACTTATACTTACTATAAGTGAGAATACTATATACTACATATAAATAGCCTGCATTAAGCAGGTGTATTTGGTCCTGTGACCATCACAAGAAGTTTTATGCTGCATACCTTTCTAGATAGTAATTGATCCAACATAGAAAATGTAACTTCAAACTATACAGAAAAACTGTCAAATGTAGTAAGTGATGGGAAACCCGTCTCTCTTACAAAACTACTTTCCCCATGGAGATTTAACAATACAGGCTACGGGTTACTTCGGCAAATAAATTACTTTTTAAATTCATTTGGACTATACATTTTAAGATGGAGTGTCACCTGTGGAACTAAAGAACAAATGTTAATATCCTGCTTGTACTTTGTACAATTACCTAATAGTTGCTAATACAGACAGTAATATATAAACCCAAAGTGGATATATTTGTAACATAGTAAGATTTTTTTTAATCAGCAAAATAACTACCCAGCCAGTTAAAAATATGGCTCCTAACATGGACAAAAAAGAACAGCAGTCAGAACCATATGTTCACACTGCATGCTATTTCTGGTGATATAAAACAGAAATTTATTTCTGTATTTACTACTAAGTTTGTTCTAGTATAACATTTATGACATAACTTTAAACATTACATGGATCCCATGTAAGTTTTAATGTGGCAATTTCCCACATTTAGGTCACAAATAAGCATGAATATATAAAAATTCCTATTTCACTTAATCTTACTGGCACCATTCTGACATTTTGATTGACTGTTCCTTCTGGAGAGAAAATGCTTGAAGTTGGAACACTGCAATTTGCATGCTGCATCGCTACTGAAGAAAGAAAGTGGACACCATTTGAAGGCAGATAAGGTGTATGCATATGTTCAGCTTCTTCTGGAAGATTTAATTCCTTGTATTTTTCAAGATCTTCCTCACAGCTGTTGTCTCCATGTGGATGTACTTCAACTTTTACTATTGTATTTTGATTTTCAACAGCAAGTGGATACTTGAAGTGATCTAACAAAGTCTCTCCCACATTTACAGTGTATAAATGATTGTCTTGACTAGATAGCAATCCTTCTTCAGTGGGATTATTAATTACTGCAGTTTCCAGATTAAAGTTTTCAGAACTAACAGGACTATTTTGAGTAAATATTTCTGTTACAAGTCCACCTTCTGTTACTGATCTTATATCAAGCAATATCTGATTCTCCGTAGTCATGGACAGACTGTCAACTGGTTCATATTTATTTTTTTCATTGAAGATAATTACATTTTCTATTTCAGTATTCTTCTGAATAGTTTTTCTATCTAGAAGTGAATGAAATAGCCTTAATCAAACAACATGTATATATAATACTGAAGATTAACCCAATTAACATGTAAAATTGTGAAAATTAAAAACATAACGCTGGAAGAGATTGTTGGGGTTCTGAATCTAGCTTTCAGAAAATACAGGCCACCACGCCAACACAAACAAGCTGCTTTCACCTTAAGAGCACATTCTTTGTAACTTTTAAACACATTAACAGCATCCAGACTTAAATCAGAATTTTGCTACTTGGCTTCAGTAGTCAAAAAAAAGCAATCAGATTTGACATAGTACACTTGGACCACTATAATTACACTGTTTTCAGTTTGTGTCAGTAAGTAGCACATTAAGACCAAACCTTATCTGTACGGTCCATATCAGTATAGCCAGTTACAGACAACGCAAGCCAAAGCACCTCTACCCAGAGCATCACAAGGCCACCATTAGAAAGACATGGGCCGAGATCCACCTGCACAGTCATCACTACCGTTTCTGGCTTTAGAATAAGGCAATACGGGGAGGGGCAAGATACCCATGTCCCCCTGACTGCACTGGGATATGGCAGCCATCTGAAGGCTCAGGTCTCTCTGACCCACATGCAACAACCACTACCAGCTCTGGGACACCCGCGGGGCGGTGCGGGGGAGGGAGTCCAGCCCTGCCCAGAAGCTGCGGCTGCCCTGCCCTTCCCCCGACAGCACCCGCCGGCTTCCAGGGCGGAAGGGAGAGGGACAGGTCCCACCTCCACCCCGGGCCCTCCGCAGCAGGCACGTCTCTGCCCCTTCCCTCAGGCCCTTCACCTTCCCCCATAGCCGGCGCCCGCCCTTCCGCGAGCGCGACCGGGACCGCGCGCCGGGCCGTTGGCAGGCTGGGCGCGCGCCGGAGCGCCGCTGCCAGCGCGGGCGGGGCTCGCGCTCTGCAGAGGCAGCAGCGAAGGACGCGGGGTGTTGGGGGGGGGGGGGGTTTGTTTTGTATTTAAAGTATAATTTCCCTTGGAAATTATCTCGCATTACAAGGAGTCAAAGATGAACCAGGAACTGGTACTGAGTAAGAGGTTGTCACAATCCATATAGAAGAGTGCTGCTGAGCAGGGGTAAGGCCACGCCTGGAGTACTGTGTCCGGTTCTGGGCTCCCCAGTACAAGAGAGGCACGGACATACTGGCGAGGGTCTAACAAAGGGCCAGGAAGATGATTAAGGGACTGGAGCATCCCTCCCACGAGGAAAGGCTGAGAGAGGTGGGACTGTTTAGCCTACAGATATATAGTGGGAGGAGGGTACAAAGAAGATGGAGCCAGGCTCTTTTCCACGGTGCCCAGTGACAGGACAAGAGGCAACGGGCACAAACTGAAACACAGCAGTTTCCTTCTGAACATGAGGAAACACTTTTTCACTATGTGGGTGACCAAGCACTGGCACAGGTTGCCCAGGGAAGTTGTGGAGTTTCCATCCTTGGAGATGCTCAAAAAGCCATCTGGATATGGTCCTGGGCAACCATATGGTTGGACCAGATGACCTCCAGGGGTCCCTTCCAACCTCAACCATTCTGTGATTCTGTGAAATAGCTGGAGCCCTTTCTGCAACTCACTATGCAAATCTTGGAATTGTCAGCCCAGTGCCATAAAGAATTCAGAGTTTAGAAAATAATCCAAACCTATCAGGCTACTACCTATGGCCATTTAAGATAAAAGATGGTTTCCATGAAAGCAGAAATTGAACCTGAACTTTCCATTTTATATATTAAAGTCTTCATTTTTAGGAAATTTTGTGTGTTAAAAAACCCCCACACCAACTAAAACCACCCAAAACAATGTCAAGCTACCTTTCATCCATAAGGTGCCATGCAATTAATCCAAGAAGAAAACAGAAGCAATTTTTCCTTACACTTTTGGTTACAAATTTCTACCCTGCCAGCCCCAGGTCTGCAGTCACAAAAGTTAGGGAAAAACAGAATAAAACAAAACAAAGAAACCCTACGCTTTCTCCTCCCCTCTCAAAGGTTTCATCTAAGTTTTTTATTCTAGTACTTCCCAACAGTTCATTAATCTCAGCTGGAGCTGATTAATCCCACACATCACATACAACTACAGCAATATTTTCTGAGTATAAACTGCATCTTATACTTGCCACCCTTAAAAACAGGCAAAGGGAAGAGGGGAAAAAAAAAACCTAAAATAAATCAGCATTTTCTGTGCCTAGGAAGTTGCCATATAGTATTTCTGTTCAGATCAAACATATCACTTTACAACTTCAGTATGCAGCCTTGGTGGGAGATGTTTGAAATACAACCAGGAACTAAAAGTATCTAAGAGATGAAGTGTGAAATTGAAATCACTGTGTTCTTTCATGTAGTGAAGGCTGCAACATCCAGAAAAGCAGCAAGCTAAATGACTGTGAAAATGGCCTATCACACAAAACTATTTAGAGAGTTTTGTAGTTTTGTTGTTGTTGTTGTTGTTGTTTGATGGTGTTTTTTTATTATTAAGCACCAATTCAAAAACCAGGACATGAACCTTTAAAGGATTAAAAAAATTCTCTTCAACTGTCTCAAAGTAGTCCCCAGTTTTAATGCAATTACAGAGTAATTTCAGGAATCTTCATATAAAGCAAATAACATTTTAACAATGTTAACTTTCTGTGCCTGAACTAGTTCTCCACTGCCTTACCATTCATATTCTATGGATTATTCACTGTAAAGATCAAACCAGTGCTATCCAGCAGCTTGCAGACAAGATGGTTTCACAGAAACATTCCAGCAGTTATTTGGATCTCATGAAAAAAGCTCATCTAAAGTAAGACATACATTGTTCCTTCCTTCTGCTGAACCTGAAAAAAAAATTGTTCATTAACATAGTTCCTATTAACTAGCAAGGCACATATAAATCACTGCTAAAATAAACTGAATAGTCTGCTACTACTATTTCTAACTGGATTTAATAGCAATGATTTCATAAGTCCAGAAACAGAAGCAAGGGAGCTGGGGAAGAAGATGCAAAAGATATTAAACATTGTACTAAGCAGTGGTAATTGTGAAACTTTATTTTATTTTTTGAAGTCACAGAAGAGGGTAGAAAATAGAGACAAAATGTTGGATGTAAATAACCAACCACAGATGCAGAGTAATTGAACAAGATAAAAAAAATAACCTAGCTTAAATTAATATATTTTATACGAGAAAATAATTGGTACAAAGGCTGAATAAGAACCACAATTTTCAAGTCAGGCACACACTTCCTTAGTCCCTCAAAAAACCCAACCGTGAAAAGAATATTTAGTTGGAATAGTGTTAATCTTGGACAATGGTAGCCTCTAATGCACTTAATGCTTTCCTAATTTCTGGCATGAAATAGCTGACATAAGAAATTTGGAAAATGCACATTCAAGGTATTCCACCAGTTCCACACTGTTATTTAATAAACAGGTCAATTTATTGTCATCCAACCTGACTTTTACCACCTACTCAATCCTAACTTTGAGCTCTTAAATCACTACTCAAGAATACGTGATTCATAGTTTTAATAACAAATTAGCAGTTTTTCTGGAATATGAACATTTTATACTTTATAATAAAGTATACTGTACTAGAAGGTTAATTCAAATCTAGGTAATTTCAGTTACATTCCTATGGCTTTTGAGCAAAAAAGCAAGCAGTTTTACTGTATGTACACAATATTGAACATCAACATATAAATTAATTATTTATTAATAAACTACATTTGATGTGGATTTCTAACATTTACATCCAAAAAGCTTATTTTATTTACATGCTGTTGACATTGTAAAGAAAATGAAATAAAATCTTATCTGTTTAGGAATTACGATCTATCCCAAATTAAAAAAAAGATAAAATTAACATCACAAAATGTTTAAAACATTTACAATAAAAAACAGCTTTCCATGCCAATTATACTTACTTTCTAAGAACGAAAAATTGCATTGATAACTGCACTAACTACAATTAGACTTGAAACATTTAAAACCTGAGAGTCAAATCTAAACAGTTTTTTTTCTCTTTAAAGAAAATCCTACAAGCTAATATGCCCTAATGCTAATTTAAGCACAGATTGGTCACTGGTCAATTAAAAAAAAAATAAACAGTGCATTATTTCTTCAGCTCCAAAAGAACAGATCACTATAAAATCGTTGCGGTAGTTTGATAAATGCTAGGCCTGCCAGCTGCAGTAAGGCTTATTTCGAAGTGTCCTTTCCCTGTACCTAACTAAATAATGAGTGCCTTTAGCCCATTCCTGTGAGGGTTCCTACATTTATGCAAGCATGCATTTGCTTAAGTATGCATCTGGGATCTTTGAGGTTTCCCACCTCAAACATACATATACAAGTGTTTTAATAGCTAGATCAGAGTAAAAAAAACAAAAACAAAACCCCACAAACAAAAAAAACCAACCAAACAAAACACCCCCCCCCAAAACATGAAGAGGCATAGAAAGTTAGAAATACTGGCCGGAAAACATTCAAAGTCTAATGAGAAGTTTTATATCAACCCCAAAGGCCTTTTAAAATCACCATAGTTCTGGAACAGCATTTACTGTATTACTAAACACCATGTACCTTACATTTAAAAAAAAAAAATAAAAATTGTTGCACTAACAGGTACATTTTACTGCACTGCAGGATGTAAAAAGTAATCATACCCATAAAGCCTGAGGAAGAGAAGCATCGCGCACAGTTACTCCATTTTGTAGTAGCCATTTTATTTCTGCACTTCGAAACATTATGCTCCTTTTTGAGTGAAATAGCTTTCCCCTCCCTCCTTGTATCCTTCAGAAACTGTGCGTGACCAAAAGTGTCTCCCAGGAAGGGTTTGAGAAGGCCAGGATTTTCCCATTCTGGGGTTATTTTCCATGGCTTTTATAGTTTGCCCTTCTTATGCAGATGGTTGGCAATGTAGTAGTGGTCCTTCCAAGCTGAAAGCAGGCAAACTGCAACTGATGAGCCTCTACAGGCAGCTTTGCTTCGTAGACTATCCAACAGGTTGCATTTAACTAAATTGACATTCCCTGGGACCCAAAAACTCTTATCTCAAATGACCACCAAAACCATTCACCAAAATAAATGAGTATCTGTAGCTCTGAAACAAAGTTACTCCTGCACTTCACAGGGACTGATCTTTGCCATTTAAGATGGGAGCATTTTATTAGAGCTTTAAAGCTAACTGCACCATATGGTAACATATTCAAGTCTACTTATGCCACATCAACCTAACTTATAATTTGAAAATTAGATCTGCATTACTACTACTTCACCTCCTTCACCACTAAGACAATGTAAAACCACCTCCCAGCATAAGCTTACATACTGGGCTTAGGATCTTTCTTTTTCTAAGGCACTCGCATGAACAAGCACACAGGTCTATTTATTTATACAGAAATAAAATCAATGATGTGGCAAACATGCTCACAAGTAATAAGAAAAATATAATACCTGCTAATTAGGTGACACATTTTACTAACCAATGTAGCACTACCCAATGGTTTTTTTTTCCAAAACCCAAAAAATTTCTACCACTTGGTATGTTATGGTGTGTTATATCAGGTGGGTGGGTTTTTTTTTTTTTGTATGTTTTATGGAAATTACCTTTTAAAAAAAAAACAGAAAACAATGAAGGTAAATAGCCATTGACATAAAGCAGCAGATACACTGAAGAACATTCTGCTATTAATACATAGCAAATTGAACTTTTTCTAGTATTTAAGACTGTGTGTTTTATCTCTCTGATTCTGGAATAAAAGTAGACTAATTTTAAGTAAGAAAAGAACATGTGTATACAAATTAAGAGAAAACTGCAGGAGTTAGAATATACATGACTTCATGCAATGATACTATACTTCATCCCTAGAAACACACAAAAGTCATCTTTTGTGGAAATAAACTCTTCCAAACTACTGAAATAAAAAAAACAGTGAAACATTCAATACACTGCTAAGGTTTTCATAGGTGATCAAGAAGATGTTGATTCAGGTTCCTCACCAGCTACTGTTTGACAAACCTTGCTCTCATTCACTGTTCAGAAGAGTTCTCATCCCAGCGACTGGAGAATGCTTGGCACCAATAAGGCAAATCACTTGGTACAGTTTTTAGTAAGGTTAAATAAACCCATGATGTCAACCATTGCTTTTTGGATGTTTTTTCCAAAGCGATGAGAATCCTTTAAAAACAAACAAACAAAAAACAAAACCAAAGACTTGTACTGTCAATCAACAGTTACCTTTTAGACAAAAGAAGGAACTTTTCAACATTTTGTAATTTTGGAGCTACAGAATTAGGGCATGCATTTTACCATAAAATGGGGAATTTAAACCACAAAAATTTTAATGCTATACAAAATTAATCCAGGTTTATGCTATTACTGATGAATGAGTTCTTCATTATGCATTTACTTCCCTACAGACAGAACTGAGATCATCTCATTTTGAAATCAGATGCATCTATAGCTTTCTGTTACTTTAAAACAGGTGGGTTTCGGTATTATTTTTTTAACACAAGATTTTGCAAAAGCTAATTTTCAGAAAACAAAAGAATGTTCAGAAAGTGTATGACTAATGACCTAGAAGTACTGAAGGAACAGAAAATCATTTTGTATTTGAATTCCTATCAGAATCCTGAATCTTTTGCCATTGAAAAATTACATAAAGTATTGAAAATGAAAATCACAATTATCTAAGTGTAAACAAACTATGAACTTGTTCTGTTTATTCTAAGTGTCACATGAATGGCACAAAGAAGAAATTAAGATTACAAATACAAGTTATTAGCTACATACAGGACCTACTACAAAGACCCTACTAATATCACGGCCATGCACATGAAATGCTGCCTTTTCTGTATGGCTTGACTAATAAGTAAAAAATACAGGGAAATTTAAAGTATAAGCTAACAGGCATCTGAAGAACAATTTTAACTATGAAAAAACAAAGGTGTATTTCCTAATCTTTAATGATTAACCAAAGGCACCAAGATCTCTTGGACAAGTTAAGGTCAAAAGAGGAAAACTAGTTCAGCTGTGTAATCCTGAACAAACCCAGCATGTTTATTAAAGTCATAAAAATCTAAAGGGGAAGGATGGATTGAAGCTCACTTAAAGCAGGCCTCCGCAACAGCAGGATATCGAATAGATGACATCTACTACATTCTAATAATGGGTGTTATTCTAACACATTTTTTATTAATTATGTTCCTCAAGCACAGATTACAACTTATGGGCCAGCTTCTTTCAGTATTATTTAAACCAAGAGTATTTAAAGAATACGGAGCATACATTTCACTCTGTCTTTACAACTGCAGCAAGAGACAAATCAAAACAAAACTGTAATAACAAAAAAAACCAGGAGACACTCATCTTACTGTTTATGGGACAGATATGAGTCATTTTACATGAGTTCCAGGGAACTACACATGTGTAAAGATGACCTTGGGCCACATGTTTTCTTTATGCTTGACAGCATAAGTGAAATAGCATATGGTTTCCTTGGTTCATAAAGCCATTAAACTTACAGAAGTGAAGAAAAAAAAAACTCCAACAAAACACTGTATGTTGAGAAAGAAAAAACACACGTTATACCTGTATGTTGCAAGTCCTACTAAATTTTTTTAGACAATGAGTAGAACAGTTTTATAAGCAGATATCAGATTTATTAAACCATAGGAAAGGACCGACCCTTACCGTCTCAGAACAAGATATTTTGCTGGAGACATGGAAATGGATGGAATTTTCATCCAAGATGATATAAGAAACACCATAACCATCATCAGCCACCTAGGGGAAGACAGAAGACTAAAACTAGTTCTAAACGTTTTCTTTTTTCCTCCATTCCTAAATTACCTTAGACATAATTACACAATTCTTACTGTGCAGTTTTTAAAATCAGTTGCAATTTCTCCTCAAGCAAAAATTAAGCTTCCACATTTAATGAATAATTTCTGAAGATTGATTCCACTTAAGGAAACAGTTCTAGTCTCATCTGAAGTGCATGGAATTAACATTTTCTGAATATATGTCTGTTATATTTCCCACCTTTAGTATTTTGAAATAGAATACTTATTCAAAGACCTTCTCCTATCAAGGTCTGGTGCTAAGCAGCTATACAGCTTCTCTGCTTAAGTAGAAAGGAATAAAATAGTTCAGTTGTATACCTAAACATCCTGTTTCATGGGTTCATTCTGCAGATGTAAACAAATACAATATATAAATACGGAGTATACAAGCCTTGTATTATGAAAACTTGCCCAAAGGCAAAGTCATCCATCTCTACAGTAAAGATATGATTCTGAACACCTGTATCACAAGCAGAGCTCTAGTCCGATTTCAACATCAGCAGCATTACTCGTCCCAAGTTTTGTTCTGATGTTAAAGTATGCCTAGTAAGCACAGACTATCCTGCCACCACCCTCCTTCCTCTCTTTCCTAACTCAAAGGACCACAACGTTCAAGCTCTTCATTGACACTGCTGCTAAGCAGCCTGATAGTTTTCTCTCCATTAGTGCTACAGGGCTAGATTCTACAGAATGCTAAAAAAAAAAAAAAACACCAAAACAACCCAACTCAAAAACCCCCCCAAAAAACCACAAAAACCCCAAATCCCAAAACCAACAAACAATACACACAGAGAAAGCCTGATGTACTGAATCTCTGGGCTACTTCAGCAAACCAAAGTACAGTTTTTGTAAGGGTACAAGAAATGATGAATTGAAATGTAAGCAGGGCTATCTGGAAAGGCAGACAACTGAAGGAAGGAAATTAAAGGAATGAAGAAACAGTAAGAAGGGAGCAGTTAATGTAGCATTAGCAAAACCAGAAGGAAAACAGCGGTAGAATTTCCTGCAGCCAAAAACCTATTCTATTGCGAGACCACACCTTTTTGGGGATTCTAAATACTGACTTTATAATATGCTGGAGCAAGACAGTTTTTCATGAATGAGCAGCATTGCAATAGCTAGGTTTCCTTGATACTGCAATTTAAACTCATTCCAACTTCAAGAACTACCGAAAGCTGGATCAGAAACATGAATAAATAAATGAAAAAACACAAAAAACAACTTCCAGCTTGACAAACCAGACAAAATACACTGTACTTGTCATCCTAATTTCTGTGTGGCCAAGAGCAGTCCTGTGATCCCTCTCATTGTTCTTTCAACAGAAATGCTTTTTGAAAACAATAATCTAGTCTATAGCTCCATAAAATCTGCTTAACAGATCTTGTTAACAACATCATCATCATCAATGGCCATGTTTAAATCCCAGTAAAATACTACAGCAGATCAGAAGCTTGTAAAATCTCTAACAATACACTAGTTCCTTCAGAAGCTGTAGAACGTGGTTTTATCCTTGATTTAGCTGCTGTTCACATTAGGAGGGCAAGCAGAACAATGTGAGCAGCTTAATTTGGAGAAAAGCATGAACACATTTTTTAATTAATCAGGAAATACAAAGAACAAGTCACATATAACTACTTTTACAAATCTCAACCTTAAAAACTACTTTAAGTAATAGCGCATTTGTCACTGCAATAATAGCCTGATGTACAGAAGGTCTGAGCATAGGTAATGTGGTAAAAGCCCCCACTTTAACAGATATCTCTGCCATGGAGCCCTGTACCACATATGATAACTGTGTATTTCCATACAAAACAATCCATTTTTGTAGTGGAGTATGAGAAAAAGGTGATGCAGATTTTTCTAAGCACATCCACATCATGGGAAAGCATTACACACATGCATTTAAAAGCATGTGTTGCACCTTTGATGTGCAACATTAAGGTATTACACATCTGAAATTTTTAGACTAGCATATTCAAAATAAAACTGTTTTTAAAGAGGTACTTGTATTTAGCAAACATACTGGTCCAAATCCTCCACCACAGGATAACATCTCAGGGTTCTTCTTTAGATCAATGTGTTGCTGTGGTGTTTGACTCGTTGACAGCCTCCAAGGCTCTGACAAAACCTTTATTAGATATGAAAGAGATGCAAACAAGTATAACACACTGTTTAAGAATACACAACTTTCTCAAAAACTAGTCAAGATAAATTAGAAAGCAGTCAACAAAACAATATTAAGAATAACTCCAATTCCCATTTCAATGGAATGAACAATTAAGAAAGTTAAAAGAAACAGCTAAACTTGTCCTGATATGCAAACCATTAACATATGAGGTCATGACGTCAGTTCCTCAAAGAGAATAGAAGTTCTTTCAATAGAAATGCTATTTCAAATCTTGTCTGTAGCCTGGTAAATTCTCCATAACAGGTCTTGTTAACAAGAAGATCATTAATGGCCATATTCAAATCCCTGTGAGATACTACATCAAGTTAGAAGCTTGTAAAATCTCTAACAATACACATGCATCTTGAAAGTCTGCGGAAGCTGTAGAAAGTTGTTTTATTCTTGACTTAGCCACTACTCACATTTAGGAGGGCAAGCAGACACATGTGAGTAGCTCAATTTGGAGGTAAGCTGGAACACATTTGTTATTAATCAGAGAACATGAACAAGTGCAATATAATTACTTTTATAAAATCCAACCTTAAAATCTAGTTTAAGTAATAAGGCATTTGTCATGGTAATAAATAGAAAGTGATTTTGTCACAGTTCCAAAACAACATTCTGGAGAGAAAAAACACAGCCTCTGTTGTGCTGACTTGAAAATACATAAAAACCACAAGCAACCAAAAATTATTTTTTTATTACTGGCTATGTCTTTCTTGCAATCCTTAATAGCATGTATTATACTACAGAGCTCACAGAAAGCATTACTATAGGTCTATTAATAAATGTATACACAAAGCAAAATGAAACTAACTTGTAATCTACCAGCAGATGTTAAGCAATGCTAGCTAAACTCTTACTTTTTTTCTTAAGAAAACCAGAGTTCTACAAGTATGTAAGCAAATACCACAAAATACTAAGTAAACAAAGGATTATTTACTGTAATTAATAGTTATCAATAAAAGTCACTTACTTCCTTAAGGAAAGGAGAATCTACAGCAAGGTACTTGGACACGACATAAAGGCAGAACAGATGGCGATCAATGCCAGCACCAGTCATGGCGAGACGATATAAGAGCTGATGTTTGGCAGCAGCAAGATGGAATAACTTAAGCTTATTTTCGGTCTAACAACGAAAAGATGAAGAAAAATCAGTTAAGTGAACTGTGTTGAGGATGGAAGTGCAGAAACTAAGTTACAGCAATGGGTTTCAAGCCTAAAGCACTTAAGGGTCAAGTACAAGACAATGCATGCAACTAACACTAAATACTAGTATCCTCTAGCTTTTCAACCTCATGTATTCAATTTCAAATATTAGCAAGTGTCAACTATTACCTGCTATAAACAGTGCATAATGAAAACAAATTTGTATTTTAAGAGTGATCTAACTGAAGAATCAAACATGATTACAACTCAAGTTTACTACATTATTGTACATTTAGTTTCTAGAGAGCAAATCTCAACATAAGTTAAGAAAACCTGTAACTGCAACAGCCATTTTAGAAGGCAAACTGACAACACTGAAGGTATTGGGGTCCATGAATGCCAGTCATTTTTTAAAAGCCTTCTCTGAAGAACTCAGGAGCAGGCAATTCCCAAGAGTCAGAAGTCAAGCAAGCACAGCAGAAGGTCTGCTTGGCTGAACAGGGATCTTCTTCTAGAACTTAAGAGGAAAAGAATGGGTATGGACATTGGAAGCAAGGACAGGCAAAACAGAAGACTACAGAGATGCTGTTTGCCACTGTAAGGAGAAAATTTGTATGGCCAAAGCTCAATTAGAGTTCAAGCTGGCCAGTACTATGAAGGATGACAAAAAGGGCTCCTCATAAATAGGGACATAGACAAAGCAGAGACATTCAATGCCTTCTTCGCTTCTGTCTTTAACACTGATGATTGGCCCTGGAACCCCTGGAGCCCTGTGTTGGAAGACTGTGACTAGGAGGATGATAAACTCCCATCTCACTCTGAACTTGTTTGAGACTTGCTAGTCCATCTCAAGGCACGTAAGTCCACGGGGCCTCCTGGGATTCATCCCGGAGTACTAAAAGAGCTGGCCAATGTTATCGTGGGACCTCTCCCCATTATTTTTCAGTGGTTTTGGGAATTTGGAGAGGTCCCAGTCAACTGGCAGCTGGCAAATGTTGTCCCAGTTTTCAAGAAGGGTAAAAAGGAAGACCCTGGTAATTACAGGCCTGTCAGTCTCAGTTCAGTGCCTGGTAAAACTATGGAGATGGTCATTTTGGGAGTTACTGAAAAACAATTGAGACACAATGCAGTCAGTCACAGCCAATGTGGGTTCATGAGGTGAAAGTCCTGTTTACCTAACTTAATTTCTTTGTATGACAAGGTCACACACCTAATTGGCCAAGAGAAGCCAGTAGATGTGGGTTTTTTTGGATTTTAGCAAAGCTTTTGATAACTGTCTCTCACAGCATCCCTCTGGACAAAACGTCCAGCATAGACCTAGACAAGTCCGTAATACATTGGGTGAACAATTGGCTGACAGGTCAGGCTCAAAGAGTTATGATAAATGGGGTTACATCAGATTCTCAGCCAGTTACAGTGGGATTCCCCCAGGCTCAATTTTAGGGCCAGTGCTCTTTAATGTTTTTATAAATGGTCTGGATGCAGGAGTCAAATGTACATTAAATAAGTTTGCTGATGATGCTAAACTATGAGGAGCTGTGGACTCCCTCGAGGGTAGAGAGGCCTTACAGAGAGATCTCGATAGACTAGAGAGCTGGGCAGTCACCAACCGCATGAAATTTAACAAGGGCAAGTGCTGAATTCTGCACCTGGGACGGTGTAATCCTCATTATACGTACAAACTGGGGGATGAGAGGCTGGAGACCAGCCTCACAAAAATCTGCGGACTTGGGTCAATGGCAAGTTGAATATAAGTCAGTGTGCCCTGGCGCCAAAAGGGCCAACTGTGTCCTGGGGTACATCAAGCACAGCATAGCTAGCTGGTTGAGGGAGCTGACTGTCCCACTCTACACTGCACTGGTGCGGTCCCACCTCGAGTACTGTGTGCAGTTTTGAGTGCCTCAATATAAGAAGGACATCAAACTATTAAAGTGTGTCCAGAGGACAACGACCAAGATGGTGAACGGTCTTGAGGGCAAGACTTATGAAGAGCAGCTGAGGTCACTTGGTTTGTTCAGCTTAGAGAATGCTGGGGGCCGACCTCATCACAGTCTACAACTTCCTCAAGAGATGCAGCGGAAGGGGGAGGTGGTGATGTCCTCTCTCTGGTGACCAGCCACACGACACGAGGAAATGGAATGAAGCTGCATTAGGGGAAGTTCAGATTGGTCATTAGGAAAAGGTTCTTCACTGAGAGGGTGGTCATCACTGGAACAGGCTCCCCAGGGAAGCGGTCAGGGCACCAAGACTGTCCCAGCTCAAGGAGCATCTGGATAATGCTCTTAGTCATACGGTTTAGTTTTAGGTAGTCCTGCAAGAAGCAGGGAGTTGGACTTGATGATCCTTATGGGTCCCTTCCAACTTGAGATATTCTATCATTCTACGAACACTGTATGAATGTTTCAAGGGCTGAAAAAAAGTGTCTGTTCAAAACACTTAGGTAGCCATTATGTTAAGATTTTATAATGTGGAATGCAACACACTGAGTATATGGCAACCTGTCAGTTACCTCCAGCATCACTGCATTTTACACCACTTATTTGGGACACAGTGAGCAGCCTGCTTGCCTCCAGCATGAGAAAGTAATAAATCACTTGTACTCATGCTAAGTATGCCTATTATTGGCATTCAGGAGTAAATCTTTATATGGATAGTCCATGGAGGATAGAAGTGCCCAGGAAAAATTCTAAGGAAAAACCCAGAGAAAAGTCAAAGCAATCAGTAAAGGCAGATGACTCTTTTTAAAATAATATATAATTGCATATAATATAATCTTCATAACAAACTAAAAATTGCATTATGAAGGCAAGGCTCCTCTACTCTGTGGCTGATCTTTGCAGATGAAAGGCAGTAATGAATCCACAAGTCTGAAAAAGAATCATGTCTGTAGTGACCATTAAAAAAAAAAAAAGTGAGCAGAATGAAGTCTGCTTTATATATAATCTTTCCATGTATGAGGCTACCTTATTCCTTTAACAAAAATGCAGATGTTTACCACAGAGCTGTAATAGCAGTTAGTTCTGACATTAGGACTACGTCAAAATTACTTTCTACACACAGGGTAGCTGTACAGTAGCTGTGCCATACAGTTATGTATGATATGTTGACATAGCTGGATTTCCAGACTTGTACTGGTGTGATCACAGCTCCCAGCACAGCATATTGAAAAACTCAGGGGGATTTTACCTACATAGAACTTCCAGAAAGAAGGGGGAGAAAAAAGTTTCTCTCTTTCTCTGCGCATCTGTTTTCTTGCTGTAACATTTATTCATGGAATCATGGGGCTAAAAAGAATGTCAACTGTTCATCTGCTTAGACTTCTCTGCCCTAAGATCTGATCAACTAAAACTCTTTCCTGAAGGACCATTCCTTTTAAAGATTTTAAAAGTGAAAAAAACAACCTCCCCAAATAATTTGTTTCAGGCTTATCACTACTTCCCTCCTTACTCATTATCCTTACTAGCAGGAATTGTTTCCTTAATGTGTTTCTTTCTGATATTTAAGTCCATTACTTCTTGAGACAGAGAACAGATTGATCCTATTATCTCTGCATCAACCTTTTTATCCTCTTGATCACAACCTGTCTCCCTACCTCTTCCACAGTGTTCTCTCTTCTTCAGACTAGCCAAGAATAATTAAGTTCAAACTCTCCTCACAGATCCTCTTCAGAGGTTTCTAAACATCCTTCTTGCTTTCCTTTAGACTCTTAAGTGGGGTGTCGACAACTGGACATGCCACCCCAGTTAATGCTGTACTAGAAAAAACTGCAGAGACAAAAGACTACTAAAAACAAAAGGCAAGACTAACTAAAGTGAGGGCTCCATTTTTCCCAATGGCATAGCACTGTATGTGCTATGTCAGGGTTCAGTTACTGATTATTATAGTCCTAGATCTTTTTCATTAGAACTTATACCCATGCAGCTGTTATGCATGCCTGGATGCAATATCTTGAGTACATTCCTATTTAACAAAATCCTCTTTTTCAGGTCAAATTTGTATTGATTCTGAAGAACTGGAAATCCCCTTCAGCTTAGCAAAACCTGCAAATGTAATGATTTATTTCATCAACTGCATCTGTGAAAACTGTGACCAGCAGTGGATTAAAAGAACACACAGCCCTCAAGATGACCATCCTCCACCCTGCCGTTTTGACAGCAAACATTTTAACCAGTATTGTTCAGGTTTTCCAAACCAATAAATGTTCCCCTAGACCATGCTTCCTCTGTTTGCTAATCAGAACGTCACAAGAAAGATTAAAAAGCCCACTGAAATCAACACGTAAGAGCAATTCCTTGTTTCCTGTGAATAATACTTGCTTCCCTATCAGAAAGGAAAGCCTAACTCGTATGAGATTACTTGTTCTACAACTCTATGTTTGAGTTTTACAAGTCACAAAAATTTCACAAGTCATCTCAGTTTTCTGGAGTTCAGGAACTGTGAGAAATGGCATATTTGGCTAAGCTACTGCCATTCTCTTTCGGTATAGCCTTGAATTTCTGCCATATTGACAGAAAATGTAGACAATTACCTTATGCTGCACTTCATTCCTAAAAAAACAAAAGGTATCACTCTAAGTATTTAAAAACTATCTAGTGATATCTCACGTGCCTTACGGATTGTATAAGGCAACAACACCGTGAACTTACACCTTCAGTTGGGTCTTCCATGGTTTGAACGAAATTACATGATTCAACAGTACACGAACGAACAGTTTCGGTCCTGCCTTCTCTGAACAAGCGTGTCATAGAGGCTTCATATGTTAAAGAAAATTTTCCCATGTCCTTGAAAAGGGAAAAATAAGAACTTAAAGGTTTAGCCAGACTTAGCCCCTGTTTCTTAATCAGTAGTTCAAGGTAAGCACACAGGACATGAATCACTCCACAAATTAGACTCAACATTAAGTTTTTAGTAGCTCACCATTAGCAGTCTTACCTAAAGACAGTAAAGGCAAAAATAAGATTAGTAGCAGGATTTGATAAATGCTAATAGAACAACCAAACTAGCAAGGACTACCCTCTGCGTTTTCTATTCAGTCTTCTTCAGTTATAACAAAAGGCAATTTAAAGGCTATCAAAAACCTATTTGAAAGTTCAGTGGCTTCTTAATTAACACAGCTGTGGTAAGTAATCAAGAAAACTGTAACATCCTTTAAAGTATTTTCAATTAAAAGTTTAATAGCATGGAGATGCATGCCAGTGTGGGGATTTTAAAGAATGTGAGAACTGAAAACAGTCTGCAAAATCCAGGAAGTGTGGCTTCTGTATTTCCTGTAGATGTGCACAATCTACAGATTAAGAGTTGTCAAATTATAGAAGTTTATCATCTAAGACATTAGCAACTCTACCTGTCTAAAATATACATCAGAACAGATTGTGAAAGTCTGTTCAGTTTTAGATTAAGAGGATGGGTTCTCAAAAGAAAAGGGGTAGGTGGATAATTAAACTATTTGCCATGTAGCTAACGAATGGTAAGAAAGACTAAGTGGTGATAGCAGCCAGGAAATCTGGACGCTTTGAACCACCATTTGGAATTACTTAAAAAAAAAAAAAAAAAAAAAAAAAAGTAGAACAGTATCTCAACAGTGACAACTAGAAAGGAAAATGAAAAACATGCATGTTGCTACACTGGTATTTTCTGAAAGCACATTATAGAAAGGAGAACTAAAAGAAGGAAACACAGGCAGGCATTTCTGTTAATCAGGTTAGGGACTGTCCATGACTACTGAATTAAGGGTGACTCCAAAATAAAAGATAAGTTAAACAGTGTTCTAACCTAAACAGTGTTCTAACCTAAACACAGCTATTAGAAGTTTCATATCTACTTCTTTCAAGTCCAAAATGCCTAGGGACAGACCAACTAAGCAGAAGAGAAAAATTTGCACTTGTGTCAACACGCCAACCTTTGGACAATTAATTTCCAGCTAGTAATCTGTTTAGGGTTTGTACCAATTTCCATTGAATGTCTTTAATAACCTTGCACAAGCAGTGCAAGATCACTCTAAAGTACTTTACACAGTCACACGTTTTAATCACAAACAAGCTACATTCAATTTAATGAGATTCTATACGCCAGAAACAGTCTGTTCTTCTTACCCGATAGTGAGCAAGCTGCAGGGCAAGTTGCACAAAGGCATCAGGGCTGGTTTTTGCCTTCTTTATTAGTCCCTTCCCAAAAGCATCAAAGAAAAATGAATGAAAATCCACATCATCTGCCAGAGCCATGGCAGTGCTCAGAGACCTCTCAATCACTTCTTGACACTAAAATAAAAACATAAATAAATAAATATCTATATGTATATATGTGCATATGCATGCATTCAATGGCACTTCAGAGAACTGTTGAAAAAGTGCAAGAATTTTTAATTGATAAATCAGAAATACTGCCTTTAGGCATGCCAGGAACATCATTATCTAAATAATCTCCCTTTGGAGAATGAGGAGGAGCCATCTTTGTCAGAAAGTTAAAATTCAAAAAGCTAATAAAAAATAAGTTTTAAGTCAATACACATCTGGAGTCCAAAAATTACACTTTAAAAAACCACCAGCATTAAGACTGTTCAGATCACTAGAACATAAAAGAATGACCCACAGAGATAGAATGGCAATAGTTGTGTGGCTTCCAATCTGCCATACATGCTTGATTAAATATATCACCAACCATTACCTTTTTATCCAAAATTAAAATCCAAATAGGTGACGGCAGTTTGTCTCGAACTCAGGCAAAAAAATCAAACCTTATTAGACATGTATACAGACTTTTGAACACAAAAAAGATAGCTAATCTCAAAGAACTATTACACAAGAGCATTTGTTGTGACAATGGTAATGGAACCTCAGCCAACTTAACTTTCATTTTAATACAGTTACTATTTAAAATAGGTGGCCACTTATTTTTGACATGTTGCCAACCAAGAAAGTTTCTAGTAAAAAGTCGGGATTTCCTGGACAGAATTTTTAAAGAGTGATGTTAAAAACCCCTGATACCTTTTTAAGTAAACTGAGTAATGCCCACACATGAAATACACATCTTACAGGACTCAAAGGAATTTGAAGTTGATTTATAAGGTTATCAGTAATTACTTAAATGATTTGACTGCTCAGGAAAAGAGGAGCTTCTTTTTCAAACAGCTAGCTGTTCCGTACTTACTTCTTCTGGAATTTCCCACTGTAGTTTGGTAGGAATAGGAATATTTTGATTGGTATCTCCTTTGCAATGCCCATCTTCTGAATAGCCCAGTTCAAGATACTCAGTTGCCATTGCATTCTGCAAAGAACAATACTTCTTCAGAATTGCAACACATTACATATTGCTGTGGAATTAGGATTTCATTGCAAAATCAATATAACCCATTTTCAATACATAGTTAAATACAATATATAATCAATTTCCAAATGCTTAAAACAGCTGGAAGTGAAGCCTTCTGTTTTACCTCTTATTTTAACGCATTTTTACCTGCGTTCTGAGTTGGAAGAATACCAGGTATGCACAAACACCTCTTCAATTATACTGGTGCATTTTGTCAGATGCTACTGAATTAATCAAAAAGTTTCAATTAAAAACCCACCTCAAACTTACTAGTAATTACTTAATTTTTATTACTAGTAATAAAAAAGTCAGTCTTAGAGTCTTAGATTTCACAACCTTTGTTCAATTTAGGTTCTAGAGAATTTCTGTAAGTTTTTTTATCTGTCAAAACTTGTTCATCAAGAAACAGTTTATTTCAGACTCAGTGCATATCCCTGCAAGAATTTAAGCATTTTTAAGATTTTCATTCCACTCAAAATTGCAGTTTATTTTATATGTGCACTAGAGCTCTTGGGTGAAGAAGTAGAATGTTTCCAAGATGAACAATACAACTTGAACAACAGATAAAAAAGGCTCTGTCTTAGAAGGTTTCAAACACCCTCAATGTAAAAAAAAAAAATATATTAAAAATTACAGAATTATCAATAGATTTGAATCTGCTCAATATGGAAAAAGAAAGCTTGACAAAAATCTATTGCATGTTCTACATATATATCTCTAATCTCTTCTTTAAATTTCATTTTCTCACTTAGTGGTCAGAAAATGCCAACTATGAAATAAAGCTTAAGCCATACAATTCTAAAAATAGACAATCTATAAAGAGCTAACAACAGATAACTTTTTAGGAAATGAAATCCTACTTGCTTTATTTTAGTCATCTTAATTCTTAGCAGAAAATGAACCAACTAATAGTAAGTATAGAGATATGAACTAAAGCATATAACATCATTCATTAAAAGAAAACAAAGCAACTCTTTTCCATTGAGCTAGTCTAAACTGCACTGTCAAGTCAATCTCAAATCAGTTTCACCTTCTTTCTTCCCTGGTTAGAGAATGCAATGAGGATTTTTTGTTCTTACACACATGGAAATGCTCATATAACAAAATCAGGAAATTAATTGGAACACCAGTCAGACCTGAGACCCATTTGCAAAAACAGATAATGAAATCAGAATTAGTAATGTTTATGAATAGTTTTGAGTGATTGAGTCATGTAGCTGTTTATGGGTTTAAGCTTCAAAAAAGAAGGAGAAGAAAATACGATTTCAAGTAATAAATTAAGCTTATGATGAACAAACTTGACAAAAAATGATTTCTTTCATTGCAAATAAATACAAGAGGTAATTCAAACAGCATATCAATCTGCAGCTCATCAAACAATGGCTTAGACGAAAAGTAAAACTCTGTACCATTTCTTTAAATTTTGAAGGTAAGTGTGGGATTTTTATAGCACAAGAAAGCTTAAGTGCTTCAGGAGCATGTATATACACAAAATACAATGTCATATCAAAGAGGCAACAATCTGTTGATTTAGAATATTATAAACAAGTTAGATGGGGAGCTGTATGACTTTTCTATGAAGACTTCTATGCTCATTAAAATGCAATAAGGTCTTTAACGGACAGCAACCTTTTCTTTTAAGCAAGGGGTGTTTTTTAAATTCTACAGTTGCTGTAGACACAGGCCCATAATCACTCATCAGCAACATGAATGCAAGGGTAACTGCTGATTTTCAGGACTGTTGCATGGACCATATCACATTACCTTCTGCATTAACTACTTGTATTAAACACCTACCTCCCACAGGTGTCCAAGAGTAGGAGCATCTGCCCAAGAGTGCTCTGCATTCAAACCCATTCTGCCATTTTTGAATACTATAAGAGTGAATGTTTTATCAAACCACCTACAAAAGAAATTGAGATTTCCTTATGGGTTTGTACATTTCAAAAGCATTTTTATACTGTAACTTCATCTCTCAAAAATTCACATTCAAATGCACTAGCTCTTGGCTTTTTAAAAAAAAATAATAGTTCATTTAAATAAATAGACATAAATTTGAACCTTATGAAGTTCAATGAGGTGAACCTCATGAAGTTCAACAAGGCCAAGTGCAAGGTCCTGCACCCGGGTCAGGGCAATCCCCAGTATCAACAGACTGGTGGATGAAGGGATTGAGAGCAGCCCTGCAGAGAAGGACTTGGGGTACTGGTGGATGAAAAATTGGACATGAGCCAGCAATGTGTGCTTGCAGCCCAGAAAGCCAATCACATCCTGCACTGCATAAGAAGCAGTGTGCCTGGCAGGTCAAGGGGAGGAGATTCTCACCCTCTACTCTGCGCTCATGAGACCACACCTGGAGTACTGCATCCAGCTCTGAGGTCCTCAGTACAAGAAAGACATGGACCTGTTAGAGCAGGTCCAGAGGAGGGCCATGAAAATGGTCAGAGGGCTGGAACACCTCTCCCAGGAAGACAAGCCGAGAGTTAGGGTTGTTCAGTCTGGAGAAGAGAAGGCTCTGGGACACCTTCTTGCGGCCCTTCAATATATAAAGAGGGCTTAATAAGAAAGACTGAGAAAGACTTTTTACCATGGCCTGTAGTGACAGGACAAGAGGTAATGGTTATAAATTGAAAGAGGGCAGATTTAGATTCATCATAAGGGAGAAATTTTTTAACTATGAGGGTGGTGAAACACTGGAACTGGTTGCCCAGAAAAGTTGTGGATGTGTTCAAAGTCAGGTTGGACTGCACTTTGAACAACCTGATGTAGTGAAAGATGTCCCTGCCCATGTCAAGGAGTGTGGACTAGATGATCTTTGAAGGTCCCTTCCAACCCAGACCATTCTGTGACTCTATGAAATTATCAGGTTATAAGTCACTAATTCATATGTATTAGCCATGTGAATTAGTGAAATTCTAAAGGAGAGAAGGTATTTTCCACAGAGTCAATACTGTACCTGTCATAACATCTGCCGTGTATTAAGGATTTTGCATATGCATCCAGTGACCTCACTGGATCTTCTTTCCTGTACCCTTGCTCGATGTCATCCAATGTCACAAAAAATGCTGCTTTTTCAACAGCATCTAAGGACTGTTTGTTCTTTCCACGACTAAAATAAGCCTGTCGAGCTTTAGCCCATGGTACTCTGCAAAAAGAATTTGGTTTATAGCCAGATTACATGAATTTGTCAATGTTTCATCACCCTTAAGATCACTACGAGGCATTCGTCCTACTTTTATCAAATTTGAAGCAACTACTTTCATTGCATTTAAACTATATTAGCAGTGCAAAGCTATAAAAATACACATACAATGTAATCCTAGGAACCAGTTCAACATATCATCACACATGGACAAATCTTAATCCTCGGAAATTAAACATTTCCGCAGCATGCAGTACGTATGGCACAGATCATCTATGTTTGTAACTGAACAAAAGAAAGTATTTATTATATGGAAAAAGAAAATAATAATAACAATGAAAACAATCAACAGATATTAATATCCATTGTTGTAACATCTAAATCTAAAAGTCTGGACAATTATCAAAAAGTTTCATCGTAAATGCCTGAAACAGATATGAAGTTAAAGAAGTCCTGAACAATATGATTTCTATATGGCTGCACCATGTTTATTTATAAATGTGTGGTTTTCACGATGAAAAAAGTTTCAGTTTATTTTAAGGCAGAAAGTGAGAAAAAGGAAGGACTCCTACCAAGAAAGTATATTAAAATCCACTGCTTTTTCTCTCCCTTGTCTAGAAAAAACGACAGATTGAACTAAGTTTGTCACAATTCAACGATCTTGCACCTAGAACCAACTGAGTACATAATGCTCTATTTTGTAGGTTCAAGTCATGAATATGGAGTAAGTTACCGAATTCACATTCTCAATTTTTAAGATATACTTTAAAATGCCAGTGAGACCCATAGCAGATCTAAAACTCAAGTAGTTCAATATATGTAATATTTTAAAGCTTCTGCTCTTATGATAACTACGATTAAACCAAACTTCCCCAGCTAAGTACGGTTAATCTGTATACAGGGTTGCCACTGCAAAATTACTTTTTACTCCATGTCGTTACAAATGACTGAAGAGCTGTTACATGTTAGCAATATACAAAATCAGTGATCAAGGTATAATCAACTGACTGCAGACTGTTTTAAAATTCCAAAGTCAATATTCAATTAGTATGTTATGCAACTATTTATAAATATTAAAATTAATTTAAAAAATAATAACCACCATACCTGTCTCCTGCAGTAAGAGCTGCCAGTTTCTCTTCACCAGCCTGAGGCTCTGAATTATCGTCAAGAATTCTTTGCATCTGCTGTTCAATTTCTCGGGGTTTCAACAGTCTACCATCATGGTACAGCCACACTTTGAAGTAACGGCCCTTATGATACACAACAATGTGTTTGCTGTCTTTCACATGCTGGAGAGTATCTAGAATTGCAATCAGTTACGTGAAAACAAAGCTAAAGTGTCAAAACACTAATGCACTAAATAACATCAAATGCCTACTGCATGCACTATCAGTTAGCCACAGCTTATTTATTTTAACAAAGTAATAAATAGTGTGGAATAAACCACTCCCCCATGTTATTTCAGCACAAAGACTCCTGCATGAAACAGTCAAATACCCAATTTGTAATTATTTGCATATATAGCACCACCAGTTTCGACACTGGAGGCCAATATTAAGCAACTAAATCTGTATTTCTGTACCTGAAAAGTGAGCACTAGTAATGTAGTCTGATTAAGCAGTCAGCCAAAGAACACACTAGATAAGTCTGAGGAAAGGTACTTTTAAATCATCTGCATTCAAGTGCTAGACAACTCACAATACAATCTATGGGGAGTCTTAAGAGAGCCTATATTTAGTACCATAAGCTTTTGTTCACATGTATTTCACATTTTTATTCACATTCACTCTGCAGATGCAGAGTGAGTATTCCATCTATGGCCAAAAAGCATAGTGTTATGGAATTCAGTGAAGCAGAAACCTAGGCCACAAATTTTTCCTCACTTTATTATTTATATAGCTTAATTGGGATAAGCCTGAACTTAGTCATGAAGGCATTGTATCAAACTAAAGATGAGGTTTATACAGCAGCCAGGAAAAGCCCTCAACTGATGAAAACTGTTGATTGAATTCCTTCACTACCCCAAAGAACTGTTATATTCCTATGAATCTGAAAAGACTCATTACTGAAATAGTAAAGAAAGATGATGTCAAAAAATGAGGGCTGAACCTAAAAGTCATCATTCTGAGAGATCTGAGAAACTTTGCTTCAGGAAAGAGTTCTATACTTTGGGTGCTCTCAGCTATCCATAAAATTTTGGTAGGTATGCTCCATCTACTGATCAGAAGCAGTTTTATGCTAATCATGCCTTTGGCTATCCACTTTGCATTTCTGCCAAAGATAGGATGCCTGTGATAAAAGTGCTAGGATTGGCAAAAGCATCACTCCAACAGTCAAGTACATTAATACAATGGGTTGTGAACTGAGGAGAAACCCCACAGAGGGGGAAAAGCAGTAGCAAAGCAATCAGCTTATGAGGTAACTTTTTCTATAATCCCAGCCTGAGTCAGTACCCCCCAAGTATTTGTCTCATGTGCATGATGTGTGCATACAAAAAAGATAACCTCCTGAGTGTAAAAAGCAAAAGTGAGATCATCACTTATCTACATCAACAACTGACTTTGCAACAGTTATCAAGCCCTGGCAATTACCTTTCAGACACCTTAATTAGGCACCTAAATACACATGTATGCACCTGGAGTACAGATTTGTTGTAATACAAAAAAAATCCTTTCTTTTTTCTTGCCAGTCCAAGAAGTCATTTATGTACAACTGAAGATGCATGTAACATGCTGCATGGGTTTCCTATTAAAAAAATGGGAATGGAAAGATATAAAGGCTCTTCCCTGCTTAAAAGAAGTGGTTCACTCCATAGTGTGTTTTGTTAAAAGACATGAAGATTAAACAACTGCTTAACTGACAGGGTACAATATTCATTAAGATTTTACCACCAATTAACATAAAGACATGCCACAGAATCTTTTTATTTTTTTTTTTTAAATATGCTGCTCCTTTAGGAACTGTAACATACATAAAATACAATGGAAATCAGGGGGCAAGAAATCAAGCTACTCATGAGAATCTGGGAAAAACATCTTTTAACTCACTTATCCACATACAGAATGATAAAAGTTGTTTTTCCTTCAAAAGAATAGAAACAATGAAAAACTGAAAAACTAAAATAGGAATTGTGAAGTACTTAGGAGGAAAATAAGGTAATTTTATGATGCTGACTGTACTTTAATTTGAAAGACTAAGCAGGAGAAACGGAGTAGAACCATTAAGATATACAGGACGTATTTTAATCACGTGTTATAGTTAGAATGGGCCACTTCTACACTTTTGTACAAAACTAATTTCAGACTAAGAAAACCCCAAATCCAAAGCTAAATGCAAACAGTTCATACCTTTTATTTTATTGAGGACATGGAAGGACCAAGGGTAGCACTTTCAGTACTTCAAGAATTCTAAATAACAATAGCTCATACACTACAGTTGCCTAACAGAGATTTTAAGACTTGCTAGTCTACTCAAACTACTAGCTCATGATCAGGGAGTAATCACATCAGGGATATGTTTTTTTCCATTTTGCAGATAGAAGATGGTGAGGCACAGCTGGGAAATAATTCCTCAATAATCTACCAAAGGCCAGCAGCAGAACTGAGAGTAAAATCCTTATCTGGCACATGCACTTACTGCTTTATCCATTAGCCAATGCCACTTTGCCCCTTAACCAACTTCATACAGTACAGCAAATGTTAGACCTCCAGCAGGGAAGAGGGGGCACATCCTTGTGTCTGTTTAGAAACTCTTTTATGTTTTTTATTCTGCAGTTGAGTTGGACTAATACGCTCAAAGGCAGCTTGAAACGTAAGAGTGAGTTACAGATCTCAAAGATAAGTTAAAAAATATATCCTGTCTTCAAGTGACAGCCCATACGTACATTCCCTATGGAGATGACTAACCAATAACCCCTTGCGTTCCAATTCCTAGTGATTGTCTTCTGCACTAATCATGACTGTCAGGATAACCCTGCCAAATGCTGTATTTCATTCTGATGCTGCCACAATGATGCTGTGTTGGATAAACATGTGAACTCAGTTCTAAGAGGCTCTTCAGCATATAACCAGATCAGAGAAATCTAGATATAGTTTAAGGTTTTGTACAAAGCACAACAACAACAGAAGTCTTCACTCAAATCTGCTGTGAAATTATTAGTTTGCCTCTCAAAGAACGAGAAAAATGGACAGCAATGTTTTCTTCCACCCGTTGACTACAAATGTTAGTATTTCTACATGCAATCTGCCTCCTTTTACAGTGACAAAACTGAGGGGAAAAAAAAAAAGCCACTTTAATAGTAAGATCATAAAAAACAGCTTGAGCCTGGAAAATTTAGGACAAGCTGATGGAAGATCTTTGAGGGCTACCATGGGTAGAAACCCATAATGAACCTTTAGGGATACATTACCTTTAGAAAAATAACACCGTATGGAAAAGAATCAGCCTCAAGATCTTGGATGATGTATTGACCATCAAAAAAAATGATATTTTAATGCTGAGATACAACAACAAACAATTTATCAAAGGTTTGCCATTGACAAAAACGAAATGCTTTTACGTCTATAGGCAGTGTTAATGAATGCATGCAACGAGAGCATATGTACACCTCCAGTGAGAAAGTGTATATGAATTGTCACATACAGATACAATTATTTTTTTGACTCCGCTAAAATGATTGCTTGTGATCATGTAAATATATCCTTAGTCTCCCGCAATAATCAGAAATTGAAGGGACAGGTAAAAATTACCCTGCTGTAAGTCAACAGGTACGCCACTCTATTCAACATTAAAATGTGAAAACTTAGTTACTCATAGCATAGGATAATCAGACCATTGCAGGAAGTTAGGGCAGGGTGAGAACTAACAAAACTCAGAGTATCTATTTTCTTAATGTGTTACAGAGAAAGTTTTGGACACAGTTCTTATTACAGGTGATTTCACTTAGCTGATGTCTTACAGTGCATACAAAAGGTCAAGGTAACAGTGGTGCTGAAAACCTTGACAGGACTAAGACTGTACTTGCCCCCAAACCACGTCAACAGCTAGTGTTGAACGTACGTTGATACTGACAACACCACATTGGGATGTTTTGTGAGTCATAAGCTGAAAGGAAAAAGGGAAAGTCAAGCAAGCAAAAGATTTTTAAATGGTTGAGGTAAGAGAACACAACTTTTACAAAGATAAAAACACGGATATCAAAGGATCCTGAAAGAGTAGAATGGAGAAAAGTAAAGGTTATTCATAAATTAAAAACACAGGGCAGACAACAGTTTCTTGAAGCTAGTTTTTAATTTAAGTAAAGGAAGTGACAAAAAACACTGAAGAAGTTTCAAAATCACCCTAAAAGGAAAAAAGTCTATGCACTCTATAGCACTTCATTACTTCCTGAGTATCGGAACACAGTATTGGTGTGTCCTTGTGTCTGTCAGATCCTTATGTGGAAAACTAGTATTTTAGCAGAAAATACCCCCAAAACTGAATTCCATTAAGACGTTTATTCTCCTTGGCTAGCCCTGCTTACCTGATTCCTCTCCTGGGATACGGGAGGTATTAAACATCCGTTCCCACTGAGCTGAGCAGAGTGGAACAGTAGATCCCATCAGAAGAATCTGTGCCGCAAATGTACATTAAAATGGGATTTTGCATATACAAATAGCAAATTAAAAAGGAAAGAAAAAACAAGATCTGGTTAAAAGACAGGCTGTAAAACAGTAAGAGTTATAATATATCAACTCAGTGTTTCCGCCGCCCCCCCCCCACCCGAGTTTATTGTCTTTCCTTGAACTACATGTGAAAGATTCCACTGACATTCCAGTAGCTGCATTTTTTCCCCTCCTACCAAAAGTTCACCCTTCAGGAGGAAGGGCTGAAGCTAGCTAGCATTTGCAACCCAAAGAGCTCTCAACAGCCAGTTCAAATGCAAAACCTACAAATGCAGCATGCATTACCCCTTAATTTCTTCTTTTAAGGCTATTTCTGGTTGTGTAGGAACAAAAGCTCACATTTCTCAGACTTGTAGTTACATACAACTAACCACATCCCTGCCATGACCTTCAACAAAACTACTAACTTGTTTCCACAGTATTTGTTCGCTACAACACACAGCCACTGGACAGAACAGAAACTCAGAATGGGATTCACCTTGCCTATCTTTGCTACCTAGAAATTAGTGCAACACAGGATTTTATCATCATCTATACTTAGGCTGCCACTGGCCCATTCTTGGCCTCAAGGTCCAGTCCTTTGTCCCAACCACCCCTTGTACTCAACACTACATGATACCACAGACTTTTCAGACTTCAGTAGCTCAAAAGTACCATTACGTGCTTAGCACATACCAATAACATCTGTTATACAGAATACTTAACATATGCAAGTACAAGCCGCTGTTTGTCTTTTGGGCACATACATATGTTAATTTCAAATAGTGCAATTAGTTGACATGACAGAATCCTGTATTTTTGATAGTCGGTAGGTTTCTGCCCGTGTGCAATTCAAGTGGCAACCAAGATATTTGGGACCACAAATTTAATTACATCTTGCATGTAGCTCTGACAATTCCTCTCCTCATTCTGAAAACTGATCAACTTTTTACAGACTATGCTGGAAAAAGATCAAAAGCCATTTAAACTGATATACATACTGGCTTGATTTCTTGTCTGTCCAATTTTTTCCGATAGAGCAGGATGGCATGTATAACATTACCAGCTCTAGCTGCCTGCAGGGTTGTGGGAGATAAATAAAGGAAGTCCTGTAAAGCACATAAGAATCATAAGTTAATAATAACCAGACTACATTTAAAAAAAAAAAAAATACTGGTAGTACTTCTCATTCACATTCTTAAAGTTTATTCTGATCCATATAGAAAAGGCTCTAACACATATGAAGTGCACTACTAGTGCAGTGAGTTGATGACTTGAAACTTCAATTTCTTCAACAGTCACAATCTCATTAAACAGCATCAGTCCTAAAACATGCATGATAGCTGTTAATCATCCCAGTAGAAGAGACAATGCTATTTAAAACTTGAATCCAAGACTACCATATTTCCTCTTTTTACTTTTAATTTTAGGGTCTTTTAAAATTTTACTTCCTGTACAGACATTTGAGAATATGAGCACACACCTTGTTGAATTGTGTTACCTATGAAGTTTTACATGGACCTTTTGAAAGATTGCTTGTTACAGTAAGCACAAAACTGTATAAGTCATTACTGCATGAGTTTGCCTAAGTGCAGATGTGCTAAGTTTATTATTAAGATAACACTGTACTTGAAGATATTGGCTGCAGGTTATATCAGAAGAAAGAAAAACAGAGGTCACATACTCAGTGGCAATGGATTTCTAAACAAAGATATGGCACTTAGTGCCATGATCTAGTTGACAGGGTGGTGCCAGGGCAACGGTTGGACTCGATGATCCCTGAGGTCTCTTCCAACCTGGTTGATTCTGTGATTCTGTGTGAAATAAGATACCTGGCAGAAATTTTACAGTGCTTCTCAGACACATAAACTGTTTACAGTATTTACTTACCATTGCAAAATAGTTACTATTAACCATAATTGGTCCACGTCCTCTAAGATAGATATATTCTTCCCACCAATCACTAACCTGTAGCAGGAAGGAAAACAAAAGCAGTAAAATCTCATAATTTCCACACTTTGTGTCTTCTGTATTAATGACTCCACAACACAACATTCCATACAGAAGCAGGAAGGAAACTGCTAGCTTTCCCCCCTACTAAAAAAAGACAAACAAAAAATCCTAATTTGTGTTAACCTTCAGGGAAAACAGCAAAAAAGGGGTGAGAGAATTAAATTAATTTCAGCTGTAGCTCTCTGATAAGCTTCTGAAGAAGTCATCATCCTCAGATAATATTTAAAATATACCAGATCTGAATGTTTTGCAGCCTTTGCCAGGACACTGCAGCTCCACTTGGGCTACTGTGTACACCTAGATGTTACATAATGTATCAGGAAGGAATTATATTACAGTTCTCACTATGATGTTGGGGTTTGGGTTTTTGTTTTGGTAAAAAAACAACCATATTGTTACAATTCTTTATTTCTCTTCCATGTGCTTTAGCTGTTCTATAGAAAAAAGTTGTCCTAAATCACTCTTCTAAACTACCTGGGTAGCCAGGCCCATTGTTGAGTTATCAAGCTTAACAAGCAAATAAACAGACCTCAAACCCAATCATAACAGCAAAAGCTAAATCATCTGCTCCAGAATAACAAACACAAAATGAGATTCATTCTTTCAAGTGCCATTCACCACACTGTTTGTTTACCAAACCACACAAATTATTTCTGTGCAAATCAGGTGGTCTTCGATGCACTTTGCAAAAATATTAAGCAGTTTCAATTGCTGCCTTTTACATTTAAGAAAGAATGAAAGTTAAGCCAAAAAAGGCAACAGGGAACAAATTAAGTTATGTAAATTGAGCCTCCTGTTTATCTACTCACATAATTTGTGGCCCACCAGGATTTTAGCTTCAAATACCACTGAAGCCTTGGTCCCAAATTAAATGCAAAATCTTTGGCAAGACCCTCCATTCTTCTGAACTCTTCATCATTCATAAGTGGCCGAACTGATTCCAGATACTAGAATACAAGAAAAGAATCAGCACCAGTATAGTAACTAATATATAGCTTCTTGCCATTCCTACACAAAGCATTTGAATAGTAGACAAAGATTATCCAGACTCAGTTCATAAGGTTGCAAATACCATGTTGTTAAAATAAGAGTATACACTCTTCTAAACATCTGCCTGCAAACTACAAAAATGAAATATTCTTCCAGACACTTGTCAGCAAATGACAAGTGGAAGAGGTTGCTTTTCTAAAGCTACATTTTTCTACTCAAAAGGGGAAGACATACTGCTTCACTAACAGGCAGAGATTTTTTTCATCTCTAAAAATAAAACCTTCAGTTTCTGTGACATACTGTCCTACTTACACACTTTGCTATAAGGTTTTGTGTCATAAAACACACATGATATGTTCAAGCTGATAACAAGATAACAAAATTGGTATGTTTCAAAAGCCCTGGAAATCACACTTCATTGCATAGTCTTCCATCAACAGACATCACATCATTCAATATGAATTACACCAGCTTCAAATTGTCATCAGTTTCAGTGGTTTGTCATAGACTTTATTTTAATTTCTATGCTGAAATTTTAATCCATTACACCGTATTGATATCACCATGCAATGCTTTTATAAGACATGGCAAAAAAACCCACAAGGGCATCTAAGTATGGATTCAACGTTACTGAAGAAAATAAATTAATGAGTGTACACACCCTGTTGACTGTGTCTTTAACAGCTGGAACTGGCAATCGTGGTAAAGATGTCTGGAAACTGTATAACATGGGTTTACGTCCTGAGAAGAGTTTTACAAGTGCCTGAAGAAAAACAAAATATACACCTCAAATTATTAGGTTCAACAACAACAAAAAAAAAAAATCACTGTTTCACAAATAAAAATGCACTGACATAAACTAACTTCCTAAAGGTTAAATAACATGTCAGTAGAAGAGAAAGATGATCACAGTCATTCCTAACCTCCCAGACAATCTTCTGGTCATTAGGCAACATTGTTGTTTATGAATGGCAGACCTTGATCTCAACAGAAAAAACAGACAGAGTTACTTAGCACTTCTTTTCTTCATTCATTTCCCTCTGTAAAGATTAAAAAAGCAAGTCTACCAGTTGATCTTTTACTACATAATAGATACTACAAAAATATCTATATTGTGCTTCAAAACAGGAATCATTATCAAGCCTATCACTCAGGTAAGGACCCTAGATAACTATAGCCACCTTTAAAAATAATAATTATGCTTTGGAAAAACAGTTTAATATTTTCCAAAGTTATAGCTCAACATCCATAATAGCACTGATGTTACAGGGAGCTTCTTTCAGCATGAGTTTATCTCAGGTAGTCTACTGCATGATTTGAACATACCACATTGTGCAAGCATGCCAGTGTTATACTCCGTGCTTGTGTTACAAAAAAAACAACGAAACAAAAAAGCTACAGATGACAGTTCACATCTTAAGATATTACAGCATCTCCTGTTTTCCATGGGAGACTGAAGATAGAAGCAGCATTTCTTTCTATGACTACTTCTCAGCTGTGACATGCACTAGGCTGAAAGTCTAGACCATGTAATTTCTAGGCTACACATGAAAGGATTTTGACATTATCACCCTACTTCAGCATGAAAGTAAGGTCAAATGTTACACCAACAATCCAGTGGAACCTTTATTGTCAAAGTCCAGTCTTGGTCCAACATACTATACTGTACATTGTATATAGGCCAAGAGACTAAAGACAGAGGAAAACAGAGGATGTCATTTCACTACTGAATTCCTAGACCTTCTCCCTTCTATCCCCCTCCCCCCAACTGTCAAAACTACTTGTTAAAATGTAGAGGTTTCCCCCCCCCCCCTCAATTTCCTTGGTCAGCACAGCTGGAGGAGATTGTTTTAGGCAGCACAAAACTATTAAGAATTGCAGAGTATTACAAGCCACAAAGACCTCCCCTGATCTGTATCAGAGTGTTGTCAGATGTATACAGATGCACCACAGTGATCAGCCCAATGAAATCTAGTTGTGCTTCATGACAAGATAAATTTGAAGCCAGGTGAGAAAAAAAAGCTTAGCTTTTCATAAAAAAAAAAAAAAAAAAAGAAATCTAATTCCATACTTGGAGACAATTTTATTCCAGAACTCTGAAGACAGGGAAGGCTGAATTATCTTCAGACAGAGAGTACCTGATCAACTGACAAAAACAGCAAACATATTTCACAGTATTTTTCTCTTAAGTAAACTTGTAGTAGAGAATCTATAACAGTTTCAGACCTTTAAAGTGATCTGTCAGACATGCATACTTAATTACATCTCTGATTTCATATGCAGACACAGCAAATAATCTCATTCTAGCATGCGTTGCATCTGTTCACAGAATATTATTATTTTTTAACTTATTTTTTTTAAAACTGCAACCAATACCTGCATTTTTCCCCTAATCCTGGTACAGGAAATTTGACTTTAGAAAATGAAATATGTTCATTAGAAGTGCCATCAGACTTCCAATCATCCTGAAAATCACTTTGTAATATGACTGAAATCAGAGCTCAGGTTTTTGATCTGCATGACTATTTGAACAGAAGGCAGTATATTCACAATAGCATTTTTCATGTTGTTAATCAGCATGAAAAACAGGTAAGAAAAAAAAAAATGCTACAGGAAAATCCCTCTAGAAAATTACACAACATTAAAGGATAATAAAAATCCAGAAAGCTAAGGTAGTTGGTATTGTTTTACTAGGGAAATCAGTCTTCTCTTTTGTTGAGACTAGCTAAAGAAAGAATAAGGTATTAAAATAGACCTTCATATTAAGTATAGATGAGACACTGTTGGGCATACACCTTTATAGTGTTCTGTATTTTAAAACATATATAATACACAACAAAATACATATGCAACGTATATGTAGACAAAAATTTGTGAATACAATACGCAACAAAGCATGGTAAGTAGCATTACAGTTCATACTGTTTAAGGTTGATAAGGCAATATTAACAGCTTTAAAATATCTATCTGGTAGGACATGCTGAAAACCCAGACAGCTACAGCTTCAAGCAACTGACAGAAAGCCTTACCATTCAGAGCCTGTACTGTATAAATTCGAGTCATGAGGCTCCCGATACCGCTTCCAGGAGAAAATATCAATTAGAAATTTCATGTGTAACAGATGAACATTAAATTCTATGTTAGTGTACCATTCTGGATACCTGTCCTTGAACATACTTCATAATAAATCATGACATGTTGTTACGTCTAACACACATCAGTTAATTTTTGAGGCTGTAGAGACTAATTTTATCATAGTAGGGCACTTAAGTTATTGCTACAACAATACTGGCAAAAGTGAGTTGAAACAACCAAGTTCAAGTAACAAAAACCCTCTTCATGTCTTGGAGCACCTATATGTACATTTCCTCACTTTATACTTATCGCATCCTTTAAGAATCCTTTTCCGAAGCACCACAATAATTTACAGGAGCCAGATCACTCTCATCCTTACGTGAAAAATGCATAACAAGCTGCCTACCTTATGCTTTTTCTCCAACTCATTTTGGAGGCATACCACTAAATTCATTGAAAGGACATTCAGAATTATTTTCTTCAAGCATAAGATTAATTTTAGAATGGATGATTAGAAATCCTAACATTTCGACAAAGAATTAGGGTAGCACTTTCCGGAGAGGACAAGATTCTTTGGTGCAGCAGCCCAAGTTTTTTAAGCTGTACTTGCATATAGAGAAAAAGTAGGTATTTGAGTCACACAGTTCCAAGGCGTTGGCAAATTTCAAAGTTATTCTTGAAGTGTTTACTCTTCCTTCTACAAGGCCATCCTGAATAGTTTAATTATAGCATCAGAAGGATGACAGTAATTAGTAGAACTATCTACCTAACAGCCTCCTGACACAGAAAACACAAGCAAGGAAAAACCTACAAAATTTCCTCTTATAGGGCTTTGAATACAGATCAGATAGAAGTTAAGATGAAATAGGAAGACAAAATATCCTTACCATCCAAATCTTGGTGCCTGCAGAAATTTTGCCATATTCAGCAAACATCCAGCCATGATAGGAAAGCAGCATTTTTAGAGAGTAGCGCATTGTGACAATAAGGGCAACCCAAAGCCCTGTGCCAAAAAGTATTCCACTCACAATGTTCTGTGTTTGGTTTGACATATAGCCACTATTTAAAACAAAAGCCAGCATGTGCCAGTTAATGTCAGTTTAAGTTTTAAAGAGAACATAATATTGCAAACCTTAGTCTAATGGTACTACAGGCAGGCATTACACAAGCTTCATGCCTATTTAGCCCTTTTTACACCTTCTCATGCAGCAAGATCAAAGGCCACAGAAGCTGCCAAATGTGCTTCCCAAATACTCAGAAAACAACGTAGTAATACTGGTATAACAACCTACCTATTTCACACCCTCATACATCTGCTTATTTGGCTTACTCTGTCACAAACATACTGTTCAATAACTGATATACTTTAACAGGATTAGCTTTAAGAGTAGCTACAAATAAAACTGATTTACTTTAGAGGAACATTAAACTTTTCAGTCTACTTACGTTGTATCAAGTGTTCGGTTGATTTTAGCTATTATTCCTAAAGAAGGATCAATTTTGGCATACATTGTTGACATCACACCCACAACTACAATAAGCCAGCTAGACGGGCTAGCAGGATAAACGCCAGTGATAATTCCATTCTGGAAAGAAAAGCCTTCACATAATTTTTTCATACCAAAGTGGTTGACTTCATATTACCATGGAAAGAAACAAAAATCAACACATTTAAGTCATTTAGTTTTAAACAAGAAGTTAATATTATCCAACATTTTCTTAGGTATGCATAACTCAGGAGTAGGGAATGGATTTAGTTAAGTTTGGCTGCTACAGAAAATTGTCACAATGGTATCAAGAATTAAAGGAACTTTTAAGTTCTTTTGTAGACAACACTGATCCTGCTGCAAGTCTAACGAAAAATACTGAAACTAGCAAACAACTTTGGAACAAATTACACTCCAATAATTCCCGCTTACACTAAATGAATACAGAGCAAAAATATTTACTGAACAAGATACTGAAAATGGGAATCAAGTTTTTTAATATCATTTAAACAGTCCTTCTCATAGCTTTATAAGAAGATTTTATTAGGACTACTGTTAAAAATGTTTTTGAAAGAGATGTTGAAGATATTAGTAGCAAACTAGATAAGCTACAGGCTAAAATAGATACTTACCATTTATGATTCCATGAACAAAACAATAAATTCACAACAATCTATATCAAATACTTCATCAGAAACATTACTACTTAGCATAACTTGTACAAGATAGATGTTCATGTAACATTTTGAAAACAGCAAACATTCTCCTTAATTTGAAAACTTAATTTTGGCAAAGAATACATGAAATCAAGAGTGTAGTCTTGTGCCTCTAAGTGATATGACACTAAAAATCACAACTAGTTATATTTCTGGCTTATGCTAAAAGAGTACATAAGTACATGATGTATTATGAAGAGAATGAAGTAAATTAAAGCTATTGTTAATTTCTACATCTGTTTCATCTTGCTTCCATAGACTAAATCAAAAAGATGTACCCTTCAGTCTTTACAGCATCACCTAGTGTTACCTTCCGCAGTATCCCTTGTCTTAACTAAAACCCACACAAGTCTTTCACAATAAGGAACTTTATTTACCATAAAGGCGAAAAAAAAAGTTTTACCTAAACAAAACTTCAATAAATCTACAAAACATTAAACAACCCTCAAGTCTGGTGGACTTGACTAACTTAAAATACCTTGAATCTGATGAACTTTTTCTTCCATGAATGGACACCAGATAGATAAATTTGTTTGAGTGCCTCATGGCTCATTCGCAGGTCAATCCCATCTGGAGTTACTGTAAATTGAAAAGCTACTGCTTGATGAGCTTCTGCCATTTTCAGAGAGAGAGTTCTGTCAAAAAGTAAAGTTAAAAAATGATTTCCTTTTTGTTTAAAGGAACTAGGAGCTAGTCCATTTCTAGGAAGATACCTTCTACACAGTAATTTTGGGAAATATTTCAATGTATGCCAAATTTACATACAGTACTTGCCTCTTCCTTACAGGCTATGCTTGCACTTCAGTCCGAGTATCCGGTATGTTAATTAAGGCACCTCTTCTAACCACAACAGCTGAAAATGGAAGTAAAACACTCATTTAACTTAGGTCTTTAGGCAGGATTGCAGAAAGCTGAATATCATGCATACATGCAACGTATAAAAATTCAGAGCAGAGCAGAAAATTAAAGCCATAATATTTAGAAAAAGCATATAGCAAGTACATAGCATCTCACTCTGTAATAATAAAGGAGATTCATAAAATGTTTTTTTCATCATTTTGAAACTAAAGGTATTTAAAGTCTTCACCCCAGCTAGCAAAACAAAGCGGCTTCTGGCCATATCTTCCTCTGAAATTTTTTTCATATCTTAATTTCAAGCTGATTAGTCACAGTAATAAGACACTATAGCTCCTGTGGCTCTGAGTTCTGACTGGCAAACAAGTGCAGAATCAAAACTATGCAGAGTTGAGGGAACCAAATCACAACTGTCAGAAAAATGACCTTCACATAAACAAATCTGAAATTAAGAGGAAATTTAATTGAACTGCAGCTCAATTTAAATATCCAAACAAATATCAACAATGGTGCCAATATAGACAAAAGACCATCATAATGGGCAGGCATAACAGGCTCAAGTAAAAAACACTGGCATTTAAAACAGAAATGTAACTGTGATTCTGTTTAGATATTTATGTCTCAACCCTGAGGATACAGCCAATTCAAATTGAACTGTATGTTCTTACTTATCAGCTCATCTTCATAGCTTCTTTCTTTCCGTAACCAATATTTCTACACAAATATCCTGGAAGTTACCCCTACTCATCATTAATTCAGAGTAATGTTGATAGAGCACTTACAATCAGAACACAGGTTTTTGTGGACAGGCTCTATGTATAACATTGAAATTGTCCAAACTACATATTCCTGAGGAGACCATTGTGATTCCAAAATCTTTTGTCCACATTAATTTATTAGCTTACCGAAACTTCCGTGCATAATCCTAAAAACAACATGCTCTTACAAGTATGGCACAAAGGTAGAGGAATCCATAATCCCGTCTGTAGGTCAGGATTCAAGGGCAAATTTTGATTTTATATTTTTACTGGTACAAAACACAATGTTATCAATACCAAGTGTTTTAAGGTGGCACTGGCATTACCATTCAAGCAAAATCAAAAGAAAGTACAACTACTTCATGCCTTTGGAATCCTAAAGGCTGAAATTTACATTTCTTTTGCAAACCTGAAGCTTAGACTTTGCAATTAAACTTAAATTCTGGTAGACGTTCATCCCCTGCTGAACAGCATGAGAGGACTAACCAGTGCAGTTTAGCTGGTCACATCAAAAGCAGTTTATTATGACTGTAGGGCTGCTTCTCTAGTCTGTAAATATTCTACTATGTCAAAGTCATCTGCAGCACAAAGAAGCTGTGCAAAGGTGTATGAATAGACAACTGGGGAATGTAAGCACTGGGAACGCTGCAGTAATAGTAGGCTTAGGAAATAAATACACAATACAGGAAGAGAAGGAGCATCAGGCAGAGAAGAACAAGGTAAGTGCTGTTGCAGAGCATCTAGTAAGGTTGCTGACCAATAGATAGTGACTGTTTGCAATATTTAAAGTGATGATGTCAGGAAAAAGCAACCTCACATCAGCTTTAAGAGCGGATGGAGTGAATAGGAAGAACAAAAAAGTACGTGTAAAATAGCACAGAAAGAAGCAGCACTAAAACAACTGCCCTGCCAGTCACACTATGCTGGCCAAAGGCAACTGCAGAGCCCAAACTGCAGGAACAGTGGGAACTTGTTCATCTGAATGCATATGTTAGTGGTGGGGCAAGTAATGATACTCATCTTTGAGGTCACTCAACAGCTACTTCATAGCGCTCAGAAGTTCACACTTGAGGGGCTTCTAGATCAGGTAAAAACATGGCACCTTGCCCAAAGACATTACCAGAAAAAAAAAATAAATATTTAAAGTGTCTATCCCTACACCAGCCTGCAATGATCAACCTCTGCAACACAACTACTGCCTGATGGTAACTCACTGATCTCCCAAATCCACCAGCCACTGCTCAGTCTTAGAGGCTGAGTCCTGGGCGAAGCAGCCTTCTCTGTTTCCAGAAAGGTAGCTAAAGCTCACAGTGTCATACAGATAGAATGCAATTCGATCTATGCATGAACAGTGTCTGATTAGGACAACAAAGAAACAAAATCAGCTTTGAACACCAGTTTCAAAACCTTTAAGACAAGCCTAGTAACAACTGCAATTTGTAGTACTTAATGACTCTGTCACTAACAACTGTTTATGCATAGGGGCCTTGCTGTAGACAAGTATCAGGAAGTCAAAGTCAGCTGTGGATTCACTCATTTAAATTGTGCATCACAGGTTCAACGTTGAGACCAAAACTGCAAGAGAGCAATAAAACAGAGACAGGCAGCAGTAATACATGGTATACCCTGGACTCAACAGGGTTTGCAAAAGGGGAAGACACTTAAAGTTAAGAATTCATCATGTGTTTAGTAGTATTATTAAGACTGGGATAAAAAAAAACCCACCACAACAAAAACAGCCATATCCCCCATATGGAGAATCAGGCACCTAGATTTGTCACAAGAAGGGTCAATAGGTTGTCCAGTTCACTCATGGCATTTTGTGTTCTGGAATGCCAGTGTCTTACGTACCAGATCAACTAGTTTCTATTACCCTTCAACTCCCCTGTGACTTCTCAGCCTGGGAATTTGTAAATATCCTCCTCTCTGCTTCTGGAGAGAGAATTTCAGGAACCCTTCCCTTTTTAGACACATGCATTTCTACTGTCCAAGGCAGAAAAAGATCATAAATAGCATTAATCATAAACAGTCGACCTAGTAATTTAATGAATTAAAACTTAACATGATCATAAAATTAAATAAGCTTCAATAAGGAAAATATTCCTTATTCCCAAATGAAGAAATATTAATCCAGCAAGAATTAATCCTGAATCAAGTAAATAAGCCCTGAAAACAAAGACAAGTCTAGTTCTAGGACTGTATTACTTGACCATAAGATGTGAAACAATCAAATGGCTTGCTTCTTTTCATATCCTTTTCCTTTACTTAAGAAAACTGTAAGCCCTTAGGACTGTTCTGAATTATGATGGCTGAACACCGAAGACTTCCTGAAGTCCCTTTCTTTGAACACTTATTTTCCTCCTTAAAGGCCAATTTAATCATAAGCTGCTGTACACTTCCCCTGCTCTGCATTCCTCTGCTGTCACGTGCTTGCTAGCAAAGTAGGTAAAAGGGCACAGGCCAGTGGAGCATGCGTTAGACTTACAAACTTAACTTGCCAATATTAGTAAGGCAGCGCCCACATCAATCAGCTAACGCTGAAACAATAACTTCTTCTAACTTCAGGCATTTTGGTCAGCAAAATATTTCTGTACAGCATATACTAATTAACCTCATTTCCAACAGAGAGTCATAAACAAGAGCTTTTGACTTTCTTGGCAGTTTGGACAAGTCTTACTTAAAGGGTAAAAAAAGAGTACAATAATTTCTAAAAGTAATCTGAAATGGCTATTGTAATCCCTTTCAGTGTTCTCTCATAATATTAATATATCTTAAAAAACACGCTTGCCCCTTAAAACTTGGTTTCTTTTTTTTTTTTTCCCCCCTTTTAATTAAAGGAGAAAGCTGCCTGTTCCGTGCTCTTTTCTGGTTTTACTTCAATTCAAACATGCTATAACAGCTGCAGATGTTTCTCTTCTTCCCTTTTCATACCTCTGCTTGAGCCAATCAAAACTTACCACAATTTTTTTCCATTGTTATAAACAAGTACTGCTAGGTTGGATGTCACTTTTAAGTCAAGAAAACGCACTGGAAGGCCTAAGCCCTAATAGACCTAACGGCCTGAAAAACTATGCTGCTATGCCTACTATGCATAAAGCCTCCTCAGACTGCTATCTTTGCAGTTTCAAGATATTTACACTACAAAGACTGAGGTTTAACTCACAGACTGCTCACAGACCTTATGATTTCAGGTTGCAGACATTGAACAGTCAACTCTGTATTAGGGCTTACATGTTCCTACAGCCACGGAAAGAGATGAGGGCCTCAGCTCTGGAAAATCTGAAGCTAAAAGAGATCCTATGTATAGGACTGCTTCCATTTAGTCAGGCATGCAAGAAGTCACTTGTGGTTGCTAATGTCTTTCTGAAGCACATAACACAGAACACAATGTCTAAAAGACAGTGAAAGAATCACCAGGCACATCTGAAAAAGCACCAAGCCATGAAACACAAGTTAAATCTATTACAGTACATTGCACAAAACAAGGTATTAATTCCTGAAGCAGTTACTTTTGGAAATGCTATTGAATATGAACCTTTCTGTGTTTCTGTAGATTACATAAACTTTATATGGATAAAACGATAGTGCTAAAAAAAGTAAAGTCACCACCTCTACCCCACAAAAAGCAATTCCTCTGCTTTAAGGGGATATCCATGTCACCTCTTATCTCAGAACTCATCTTAGCCACTTGCTTCACATACATTGCTTGGCTCATGCAATCCATTTATCCCCCATTTCCTATTTCTCTTGGAATATAGAAAACCCTGCCATTTCTCCTTGGCAGGAGTCCAAACATCCACTGGAAAAAGACATATTATTTAAATGTAGTTTTCACATCTATAGCTCCATTTCCTGCAAAAGAAGCAAGTTAACAAATGCAGAGGAAAACTGGAGAGAAGTCTTATTCACATGACCCAGAATAGCTAAAACCTTGGTGAAAGACTTAATTCCACGACTCACTTGCAACCTACCTCAACAATTTAGTTTGAGGCTCTCCTCACAGATTTTTGACACCTATTTATATATTGGCTTTTATATACAGGGCATACACCTGTCAGTAACCAAACTAAGATCACAAAATAATTCTCTCCAATTATTCTACTTTGACAATCAAGGGTTGACCGTTTTCTTGGAAAAGCAGTGACTGCTGCATTCAGTTTCTCTGAGAACACTGCTACGTACCACCCCACACAGGTTTCATACTGTCATAGCCCTCAAATAGACATCTTTGGCACCCAAAGCACAGGCTGTTCATAGATGGTGGGCAGACTTGCAGCATTACATGTCCCTGTGCTAAGAGCTAGAACATGCTGCACCTTGAAGCATGATGGCAGTTCCAAATTCAGAAGCACCTGGAAGCCCTCACAACTTCATGCAGATGCAAGGTACCACCAATAAAGCAGTAAGAAGCATCTTATCACATAGGTAGTATCTTCTGACTCCTGCCAAGTTCCTACTAGCAACCTTAAAAGCTAAAAAAAAGAAAAAAAAAAAGCCAGAAACCTGACCTTGAAGAATTCTTCACTCCTTTCTTAAAATAAACTTACAACCTCAAAATTTAGCTTAGCGCCCAGGTTTCGTATAGGAATAGAGACTGGTGAGGAGAAAAGAGCGATACTAAATCATTTACAATTACATTGTTTAAGGAAGTTTTCAAGATGGGAAGTGAAGAGAGATATCAGTTGAAAGTACATTAAACCTGATTTTAGTTAGGAAACATACTTAGAACTATGTTAAGATTTCTGTTTAAAGCTAGACACCTTGAACTCAGAAGGTCTTGGGAAACCAAGCAAGTGCCCCAATATCTTTGTCCCCAAACCAGTTTTTTTTAAAGAGAAATGGGGGTCAGAAATTGCATTTCTATCAACATACAAAGCAATAACAGTTACTGTTTGAATGTTACAAGCAGGCACGCAGAACAGGAAAAAAAATTCTGGAGCTCTCACAAGTTTTTAAAAGAAGACTTCAACTCTGAAACTTGTTTAAATATTGAAAACATTGAAGAAGTTTTATCCAGTATTTTATTGTCCACACATCAGATCTCGCTTCAGTAGATGAGCTTGCTACAGCTTTTGGAAGAAAACAGACAAAAACCAAACATCCAAAAAGTTTCATTTGCATGTTCATTTGTTAACATATTTTGGCACTTCAGGATGGATCACTGAATTCCAAAAGACTGAGGACAGACTTCATGAAATCAGAGCCAATATTAAAACACCAGAACATCTGTGCTGAGACAATGATCAAGTGTTTTCTCTCACCTGTTTAAGCTATTACTGTAGAAATTTGCATTTTCTACTCTCCTAGAAAGCCAAAACTATGAATGCATTTTGTTTTATACAAATCAATGAATAATTGTTTATGCTCAAATCTGTTGATTTCCTACCAGATACTAAACTAAAAGCAAGAGAACTCCAAACACCGAGATGTCTCTTCATGCATTATTCCAAACTAATCTTCAGATTTCTGTTACTGATGCTCCTGTCAGTCCAAGTTTTCAGTACCACCTACACAAAGTAATTCAGACTACTCTAGGGCAGCTGACTTTGCCTAGATATTGTGCTTGCAATGAAGCGATAGGTAGCGAAGCACAAAAAAGCCAGTGCCAACATCCTAAAATAACTTGCTAGCATGTTAGTTTACTTCCACACTTTGCCACCAACTACAGTTTAATGGCAACATTGATCTATACAGCCATCCCAGAAGTGGATGCAATCCATGGATAATCAAGGTTGCTTGAGTTTTTTGGGGTTTTTTTTTGAAAAAGACTCATACAAACAAGGTTCTCCAAACCAAAGAGTGTATCAAATACTTACGGCAAGCAGCAGGATCTCTTCTTACACAAATGTAAAGGGTTAGAGTCTTCCAAAAATATTTTTAGAAGTGTAGTTGTCTTTGTAACATTCATCAAGTACGTCTTCACCTGTCTGAATTCTGCAGAGGTTCTGAAGTCTATCAATTTGACACTCTTCCAGATGTTTGATGCAAAACTAGCAGCTGTCAAACCTATTTGAAAGCTTGAAGACAGCAAAAAAAACAAGAATAAAAAGAACTAAACTGTAGATGGATTTACAAGTACAGGGACTGAAACTGGGAGTAGTGGCTGATAGACCAGAGAATTTCATTGCCATCCAGATGGACATCAACCAGCTGGAGAAATGGGCAGGCTGAAACCTTATTAAGCTCAACAAAGAGAAGTGCAAAGTCCTGCACCTAGGGAGGAGTAACCCCATACACTAGTACATACCGGAGACTGACTGGCTGGACAGTAACTTTGCAGCCAGTTGCACACAAGTCAGCAAGGTGCCCTTGCCCATTTAAACATATGGCCAAAAAGACTGTCTGGTTTCTCTTGTATCTGTTTCTTGGATATTCTACTAGCTAACCTCGCTTTCTTGCAGTGTATACTACACTTCTGCAACAAGGTAACAAGATATCAAAGCCTCAGAAAGAGTACAGAGCTTACTCACAGTTCGTGTGATATTCCACAAGGTGCTGACTTCTGAACTTACTATAAAGATTAACCAGACACTGTTATTCACTTGAGCATTTCTATTTCTAAATAGCTTCCTTGTATACTAACCTTCAATAATACCTAATCATGCTTCAGCATATAAAAAGACACTGATACTTGCCCCTCTCAAGTCTTACCAATAACTCAGCTACCTTACAATGATTAATCATATTCTACAGACACAAACTCATTAAGAGAAATCCGAGTGGAGTGAAGCCAAATCATTTATGTGCAATAAACAGTCATGTGGATTAAATTCACTCAACAGGGCTTCTCAGGTGAACGTAATGACTATAGTATAGAAATAAAACAGAAACCAAAGAATCACTCTCATTTAAAACTTGAAATCATGTAGTATTTAATCAATTATCATTCAATCTGATGAAAACAAAGTTAAACTGACAGGTTCTCTCATGCCACTTTCTTTGTGACTGACACACACTAAAACCAGCTTAAGCCTCCTAAAAGCTGAATGCGTTGTTTATGTGGCAGTTCTTTCTCATAGGGTCCCCAAAGTAAAATTACTACGCCATCACTGAAGTGGCTTAAGCCACTTGGAAAGAGACAGAAGCCTCTCCTCCAACAGTCATCATTTGACATGTAAATTTCAAGTTCTCCAATCCTTCCCACCTTCACCTACAGCTGACAGCTGTGGTCCCTTGGAATTCCAAATGTCTTAAAGGATTTCTCACATCTAAAAAATGAACAAAAGCTGCGGTTCAAGCCAAGGTGGAGAACTGAATACATGTATTTGCCCAGGTACAGCAACGCTGGGACTTACTGCAAACCTCACCCACAGCAGGCAGTTTGAAATCAGAACAGCTAAGGAGTTTGCAGTAACTTGCTGTCCCACTGACAAACATATCAGCTTGTGTCCTGTCCTCGGGAGTTTGCCAAGATCACCCGTGGGTGAATATTTGCTACCCTCTGCAGGCATCTCCTTTGGAATCTTGGGCCAATTTCTTTATCCCCTTCCCCAGCAGTAAACTGGAGCAATGGGCATATATGGAAGAGAAGAGACAAAAACAGACCAATGAATGAAACGTAAGCGTATCTGAACAGCTGTCTTCCTTAAAGCAGACTTGAGATCTATTTGTCACATAGAAATCTTCTGTCCCGCAAACTCACTGCAGCTGGCAACTTGAATAGGTTAGGACACACTGAGAGGCAGATTCATTCCAATGCTGCTAGCTCCTAACAGGCATTACACTGCAGCAATGGCAAACAGTTGTAGCTCTGAAATCAAGAGTAAAGAAAAACAGTTTGAGCTTTGATTCACACACAGCTTTCAACCACTCAGAGGGACTGGATCAGACTGGATGTATTTTAGAAAAACTGATGGGAATGGAGAGAATAGTCAGAAACAGCAGTTCTGAAACACTGTTTTCCATTACACTGGATGAACTGTGGAGTGAAAGAAAGTTCATCTGCTACCCACTCAGTCACTTCTGAGGGCTCAAACTAGCGATCACTAGCTAGTGCAATAACCAAGGTGATATCAGGGGCCCCTCTCCTCTTCCCAAATAGCATGCTCCCATAAAAGATGGTTCCAAAATGTACACTTCAACAAAAAAAAACCCTAGAACACTGACATGCTCCACAACTGTAATCACAACAGAAACTTTTACAACTGTCACATTACTTATGTTTTTTCCCCTATACAGAGTAGGACATACTATGCTGTTCCTAGACCTTTTAGATTATTCTAGTCTCTACTGCAATGCACATTATACTGTACACAACTCGGCAAGCTACCTCCTCTGACCTTCTAGAAATTCAGAATAATCTTGCTGAGTAAGAGATAAGCATACAAAACTAAACCACTGCACAGTCATCATACCGTGCAGGAACTTCTCCCACCCCCAAAAAACTAGGCTCTAGGATCGGGGTATTTCTTTTTAATACTGCTATAAAATACATACCTAGGCATTTAGATTCTACGAGTTTTATCCCTTCTCTCTCCCTTTGCACTAATGAGCTTCTATGCTCATGCAGTAAAGAAGAATTATCTTCTCTATAACAACAAATATTTCTGAAATGGCAGGACTTTTACAACACATGCAAGATGGCACATTTTAGGACTTTGGGGATCCTGGAAACTGGACAACAATGTTTGGTTGCCAAAGGCAAACTGAATGGATTGCTCTCGCAGTAGTTCAATGATCGTTTACTGTACAATGCTGAAAGATGTGAATAAGGTCTTTCAGCCTGTATTAGGTTGAAAGACTGAAGAACCACTTCTAAACATTTTACAAATATTTAAATTGACCATGCAAATTACAGTTAATCCAGACTTGGAAAAAGAGGAATGCTTTTCAGTCATTTAGACCTTGTTCTTCTGAACATGTGGAGTTCAGGACTATGATACAACATGCTGCAGGATAAAGACAATGGTTTTGGAATATTTAAAAATACACAGTTTTGGGTGTTTGGGGTTTTTTTTGTTTTTAAATACGAGCATTCACTTAAGTCACCTTTTACCCAAGATTTTCCAAAGCCTCTCACGCAGTCCTGCTGGGATTCAACATTCCGACCACCCCTGCACGGGGCGAACAGCAACGCCCCCCTTGCCAAGCGCACATCCCACCGCCGGCCGCTCCACAGCTCGCGCGTGTTTTACTCGCTCGGGAGCGCGCCGCTCCGCGCGCTCTCCCCCGACCGCCGCCCCAGGCCGCAGCAGCGAGCGGTCGGCTCCGGCGCCGCGGGAGGCCTGAGGGGCGCGCGCCCCTCCCCCCGGCGCTCCTCGGCGCCCCGCCCCTCCCCGGGCTTACTCACGTGACCGCTCCCGAGAAGTGGGTGAAAGGTCGCGCCGCAGCAGCGCCGCGCCGGCCAACAACAGCCGGGCCTGCGGCGGGGGCGGCCCCGCCCCGGCACTCCCGGCCTCTCCAGGCTTTTCTACGCGGGCCGTGAAGGCACTGCTAACGCCAGACAAAAGTTTCCAAAGAGAAAGACCGCAAGCAATGAAGGAAGCAAAGTACCTCTCAAAGCTAGGAGAAAACCGGGGTGTACTTAGCTTATGCAGCTTAACAGTGTCTATCCTGGTTCTCAGTGACAAAAAGCCTCAGTTGTGTGATGTTACAGTCTTCTTTAACCACGAATAATGTTTTCTTCCTGGAAGAGGCTCTTGAATCAAGGCTGTAACAACCCAAAATTTTAAAGAGCCCCCAGATCAACTTATCTTTCAAACCAAGTCACAGCTATGACAGAGCCTGATACCCGTGTAATCAAGTTATTCTTCCCTAAACTAACAGAGATCGACACTGTACTTACCTACAGTATCACCTGTGCTATTAGCAATAATTGGTGTGCCAATAATTGGTGTGCCAAAACTGGCAATTATTGGTTTATATCAGTATACAGATATGCTTACAACAGGAAACGAACCTGTTAATTACCACTGAAGACTACAATACTTTTAAAATATAACATCCATTCTAAATGGTCAGAAAACACATAAAAGAGCTTGCAGATACGGAGTCAGACACTCGGGAAAACATAATTGTTTAAGGGAAGGAGACCGAAGGCGTTAGATCTTCCCCATTCTCAGTGCTACGCTCCTACAAACTTGATAAGGAAGCGAGTAGTGTTCTGTACAGTAATTGAAACTCTGCAGTTTAGAGAAGATTGTCCTCTAAGTGCTGACAAATAGCCAGATAAGAGGAAGAATGAGGTATCTGTCTTGATCCTACTATAAAGCAAGAAAATGGAGTTCTGAGTTGCTGCAAAAATCTTAATCTACCTTTAGCAACAAGTCCAATCAGCATTCTCATCCACTAAACCTGACATACCACAAACAAAATACACCATTTTCTGTCTGTGTGTATCTCCAAAAGCAGTTTGCAGAGACTGCCGTTTTTATAGGTTTCACAGCCTGCAATTACATGAACATACGGACTAGTCTCTCTCAAACACACACACACTTTATGCAGTATTTAGTTTACGCACACTTGAAAACCCACCACTCATACCAAGCCGCGTGGACACCTCTACAGAGCCGAAGCTCGTCCTGGTAATGGGTCAAAGCAGCTCCAATAACGCGCGAAGCTGCAGGTCACCAATGTCATCTTCGTTTACGCGGCGCAGATTTAGTGACTCTCCCCGTGTACCTCTGCAGCACCGCTCCCCCCGCCCCCTCCCCCTCCCCCGCTCCGCTCCCTTACCCGCGGCAGTAACGCACTAATCCTCAGGCCAGGGGAAAACGCGAGCACGATGACAAGGACACCGTGCCTTTCCAGGGCGCTCCCGCGTCCGCCCGGATGGACCCTCCCGCGCCCGCCGGGGAGCAGTACCGCTCCCACCACCCTCCCTGCGTTTTCACCCTTTCCTCCGGCAGGGATACGCCCCGCCTAGGAAACAGCACCCGGCGCACTCGCACATTTACTACAGAACTTTGTGCTCGCCCTAACGAAAATAATAATTAGACTCAAAACAGACTAACCGAGACCGTCCGCCCGACCCCGCTCTAGTCCTCCCTCAGCCCCAATGCGGACGGCAGTGCGTTGCGGGCGTGTCCTGGCTGGGGGGGCGGGGAGGGAGAGATGGAGCGGCAGCCCGCAGTGAATAAGCCGGACACAGAGGAACGCGGCCCGTCACTGCCTCCTACGCCGTTCCCCTGGGACGGCCGGAGCCCACCGCCTTGCGGGCGGCGGAGCTAAGCGGAGCCGCGCCGGGAAAGCCGGCAATCAAGGATCCGCGCCCCACATCTGCCCAAGGCCCGCTACCGGCGACGTGATCCGACCTCCCCCGCACCTGCTGAGAGAATGGCGGTTACCGGCGCTCAGGCGGGGCAGGCCGAGCCGGGCTGAAGCGAGCGGCAGCACAAGCACGAAACGAGTGAGACAGCGGCCGCTCCCTCGCACACCCTGCGAGACCCGGGCTTGCCGCCCGCTCCCCCATTGGCTGCTGGCCGCAGGGGGGCGGGTCCGGGACGGGGCAGGGGAGGAAGCGCAGGGCACCGGCCGTGTGGGCGGAGCAGAGGCGGGACGGGGGCGGTACCGATAGGCGGGGGGAGGGGCGGGTTGAGCTGTGCGATTGGCGGGGGGCCCGGGGCAGAGCCAAGGGGAGGCCGTGCGCGACCAGCGGGAGGAGTCGGGGCGGGGAAGGGCCTGAGGCTGAGGCGGGATGGAGCCCGGAGGTGCTGCGAAATACAGCCTCCGTGGTCTCACAGCCGCCCCGGGGAAGGAAGCGCCAGGGGCTGCGAGGAGAGTAAATGTGTGGGGGAAGAGACGTACCGGGCGGAAGCACTGCGCGTGGGGACCTGATGGGTGGTGCAGCCATGGAGCCAAGATGGCCTCCCTGGGAAGCACCATCCAGCCCACTCTGCTCCAGCAAATACTGGGATTTGAAGGAAATAAGTATGCTCAATACATATTGGCAAAAATAGTTGCATTCTTTAAAAACTGCAAAATCATTAATTAATATGCATCAGTCTCAGGGCAGAATGGCACTCAATTTGAAATGAGTACATTTTAAACTTGGAGTGGGCTGGTCGCTTTCAAGAGCTCGGAGCTTGAGTATCTTGATGCTCTGATTTCAGTATGGTAACAGCAGGAAGGCTGCTGTGTCCCAAAAGGAGGTCATGGCCTGTCAGACTGCAGTGATGTCAGTATGAAGTCTCTTCTCCGACCTAGTACGAGATGGAATTCATACATTTTTCCCTGGTGGACAGACCCACCCAGCCACATGCTCCTGCCCACTGCAGTTTCCAGGATGTGGCTGAAGGCTCCAAAGCACACAAGCATATGACCAAATCCAGAAGCATGGGTGCTACAGACTAAACCTCTCCCTTAAGATCATACAATGTCAATGAAAAAAAAAAAAAACACTTCTGGTCAGAATTTTCCCTTCTAGTGTTCTGTGCCTAATGATGCAATTTTAAGAAGATGTTATTCTTTCAGAAGTAAACATAAAGCGTAGCAGAAAGCAAGGGGAGGAGGAGAGGAAGAAGAGGGATTTAGATCTCTTAATATTAGCAGGGAGAGAAAGAAAACAAAAGAATAAATCACTACAAACCCAGCTATGCCCCCAGATTCAGCAGCATTTGTATCTACATATTTTTAGCCGTAGCATATAGGAATGTAATTTGGATGGTTACAGGAAGGTAATTAATAGCTTAAAAAGAAAAAATAATCTCTATGTGTTTCATTATGCACAAAGGCAACCTAAAACGTCTTGTTAGGTTTTAGAAACGTTTAAAGAAACGTCTTTTCTTTATATTGAAGGTACCTTTTAACTTTGAAATATTAAAAAACATAAACCAAATCTACTTTCTCTCAATCTACCAGGAGTTTCATACATATCTTAGTCCCCAGTCAACGTTTTCATCTACGCAGTAATCAGGAGAGAATCAGTCAGCTGGGAAGAGATGTTGGTGTTAATTATTTTGTTCTCCAAATAATTGCACAAGCTGTCATGAATTAGGGAGCACCAAGATAGAGAGCTTACTTTAACATGACTCCAAGCTCCGTGCAGCTACCCTTAGTAAAGACATGAAAAGTATCGCATTACATAAGACTGCAATGATTGCAACTTAGCCAAACCTGACTTGGCTCTGATTAGCTGGCAAACAAAAAACCTTACAGATAATCCTGTGACTAGTTCCCAGTGGTCCTGACTTTGACATCCAGGTCAGGTTCTATTCATCCATTGACCCACAAGGAGCAAGTTAGATACTTCTATAAGACCATCCTAATCAGAACATTGTGCATCTTTTATTGTGGCAATATGCACTGCTGAAGTGCTCTATCTATCTCCTCTGCTAACCATGTTTCTTCAGCTAAAGGCATAAGGTGATTCTGCTTCTCATGGCTGCAGCTGTAGTCATCTGCAGGCCTGCAGCGTGACCTGTGTTTCTGTAGCAATCTTCCACTGCTCAGCAAAGGTAAGTCAATTTTTCCCCTGTAATTGACATATTTTTAATTTCTAAAAAGTTATGAATATCATCAGCAAAGACCACATGTGCTTGGTGCTGTAAGACCTCCCTAGTAATTAATTCTGATCCTTGTAATCCAAAGAAATCAAAACAATCAATCAATGGCAGGTCACATTTTTCTGTGCCTTGGCAGACTGAAATAATTTCAGCTTACCATGATTTATATGTAGCTCTTGAATTAAATACATTTGGATATCTTACCCCAGCCCTTCAAGACTTCCTGGCTTCTGTACATGCAACATGGCTTCTTTGTAGCAGCTCTTCTTATCCAGTATACATATCTTTCATTATTTTTACTTTTGTCTATTTTTTAACAGTTTTTAATTATGGCAAAGCACTATACCTTACACCTGGATCTGGTCTGGAAACCTGGCGATCTCCAATGTGATTTTGTGTTGTTCTGTTTTGGTGTATTTTTTTGAATTAATTCAGTTTCTCAAGTTGCTTAAGGCAAGCAGTTTTAATATAGACAAGCGATTCTCTTTGTTCTGTTGAAACAGAATTATTCTGCTTATTGGAATTGAATTATTCAAGACCTTCAGAGCACAAATTCATTGGGTGCAGTCTAAGTTGCTTGAGCAGATATTTTCCCAGTTTGGTTGCAAGTCAAAACACCACTGCAGTTTCATTTTAAGCAAGACCAAGACGGTTTGGTTTTTTCCTTCATGTTACCTCCCATGATATCTGAAAATGAAGGTTTCCACTTCATAGTTAGGATGTAAGCACGGGTAAGTCAGTGTCCCACAGCAACTTGCCACTGCTAGCCTGAGCGTCAAAACAAATTGGTAGTAAGTGAACTGAAGAACAGCTCCAAAATGTAATTTTTTGTAGATAGGTAAGTGTATGCATGTTTGTATGCCAGGGAGCTGAAGGTGAGAGCAAAGCAGGCATGGCAGGGCCCTCCCTGACGAGGGCATCTTCCCATGGCACCTGAGCAAGGTGAGCAGGACAGGTCCTGTGACAGCAAACAGGGTCGGCCAGATCATTAGACACATCCTCAGTGATGAGGCAAGTCCAAGGTTGCTAAGTTGGAACACTGAGTCAAGATTAGGGTCCGGATCAACAGGGAGCATGGTCAGGTGCAGGAGGGCATCGAGGATGAGAACCTCAGCTTAAAAGCTACTCCCAAGGAAAGCAGGGAGCCCCACTGGGGCATTGCAGCACAGCATTCCCCAACAGCTCATTTCAAGGCCAGACACCTGCACCAGACACCAGAGGCCTGGCAGTTGAAAGCCCAGGAGGGGTGGAGGGAGGATATCCCCAGGGCCCTGACAGTGTACACACATATACATTTGCAGACTCACAAAATGGCCACATTTACCTTTCTGTGAGATGATGCAGGAAAAGTGAAGGTCCTTACAAAATGCCATGTCCAAAAGGGTATACGAGTTTTTGTCTAGGACGCAATGTTGCAAAACTGTGTAGTGCACATTACTGACCAGTGAAAATCACTGAGTGATTTCACATACCACAAATAATGCCCATGCCTTGCCACATCCTCCTTTTCTTCCAGACCACTCCTGTCTCCCAGGCCCTTATTGCTGTGAGTCAACCATCTCAGCCGCTGTTGTTATACTGAATAACACCAAACTCTGCCAGCACAGTAATGTCGCAGACTTTGATCTGGCTCGATCTTTGTCCATTCTTAAATACTTTCTCATGAAGATACAGTAGCAATTCAACCAATACTTAAACAGAACAGAGTGATTTGCCATGTCTTGCCCTGCTTTTTTTAACCAGATAAAATGTATACTACTAACCTCACTTGACTGAGTTGTCAACAGGGTTATCAGCCTATCCTGTGGCAGTCAGACCTAGCAGAGAACATACGGTGTGCATCTGTGATTGCAACAGCAGAAAGATGTTTTGGAAAAATAAATATGCCCCTCTTCTCCTAAACAATACTATTTTTAGAACTGATTATTCACTTTTAGTGTATTAATTTTTCTTGAGTGCGACAAGCATTTGTTTTTAAATTCATTGGTAAAGGAATTACAAAATTGTCACTCAGAACATGTCACAGGTTTTGCTTAGAGTTTATAAATCAAAATAAAACAAGTGTACATTTCCAGTGCTCTGTCAAACTAGCTAGACTTTACAGTCTCCTTGGAAAGTGAACACTTGTAGATGCCATTTAAACAGTAAGTAATATGTTGTTGCTTTAGAAATGACACAATGACAACTTTTCAGGTGGTGAAAACTCACCTAACTTCCACAGATCTGATCCAAAACTTCTCCATGACTAGAGTTATGCTCCCAGTGTCTGGTATTACTATGTAGTACAACTGAGATAGTCTTACCTATTGTAACATTACCTCCAAAGAGATGACTGGGGGACCAAGTGAACACAAGCACTAATCAATAGCCATTGAAAAGGGGATAGGTATAGGTCTAATATGCTGCTAACCAAAATGTCCATAAACCTAGCAAGTATGTAAGTTTTTCAGGAAAGGTTAAATTTATAACCAAGTAACCATGGGTAGACCCCACTGAGATTTTCTAAAAGTGCCTGAGTATCTTTGGCAGAAGAATCCAAAAGAAATTAAGTGACATCTGCATACTCAAAACACCATGTTCCAAGCAAGTCACTGTCTCTCCAAGTTATTTTTAATACATATTGACGGGTAAGAGCAAAATGAATAGTACTGCCATGGCATACAGATGAGATAGCCCTTCTGGGCAAGCTTGTAGGGGATCATCCACTCAGAAAAATAGGTCAAGAGGCTATCTGGTAGGAACATCCACAGCAAGTGACAGATCTGCCCCACACACAGATTTTTAGATCTCCTGGTTTTCATTTCTCTCCTGATGTTTCACTTCTTTTCTCTTTGCATATTTATGACTCCTGGCTTTGCCCTTCACAGTCACATTGCGTGAGGAATATGGATGTCCTGATACCATCTTGGATGTAAGAAGATGGATAGCATCCCAGGTATGAAGGACATCACTTAAAATCCTCACAGCATGTGCCTAAAGGTATGTTAACAGTAGCAAAATGCAGCCTGGCCAAGCTTTGAAAGGAAAGTATGTAGCTGGAAATTTTCTAAGGTAAGGGAACAAGTCAAAAATATGATACTAAAGGTCACTGTATATTAGAAAAAGCCACAGTGAATGTTGCAACCTAATAGTGGTTGTGTTTGTGACACTCCCTAAACTCTGCAAAACTTCGAGAAAGAAAGCTCACTGGTCTGAAAATACACACCATCATTTCTAGCAAATAGTAGAGGTTTATTTAGAGATTATTTGGAAGGTTATTTAGAGGTCGCTTTGTTCAGATTGAAGGATCTGGCAGATGCTTTTGGGAAGACACTGTTACATCCACTTGTAAAATATTTAAAACAAACCACTGTCAATAGAAAATTTGTCACTCAGACTGATAGTTGCTCACAAATTGATAGCATAGTTTTCCTTAACAGTTTCAAATGCGAGGCATAACTAGGCATATACTGCTTGTACTGCAGATGTTTTTGCTCATTGGACAACAGATACAGTATGTACTATTTCCTACTGCAATCTACTGGATAGAAGCAAAACTGTTTGTTTGCTACCCACATAGATCTTCAAGGACAATAGTATTAACTATATGTGACTATTTATTTGATTTCTAGTATACCAATTATGTGCCTTACAGTAATTCTTAGACTGTGTCCAGAGATTGAAGGAGATTGAACGGCTGTTTAGACACCAAGCCTAAAACAAAGGAAGTGAGTTCAATTTCTTGCTACTCTACTTTAGGGACAAAGCATATCAGCTGAGTTCCTCAATGGTATTCATATTTCAAGGTAAGCAGAGCACATGGGAAGACCATGCAAAAACCGATCTGTGCAGGTAGGGAGTAAGGAGGAGAAACTTCCCTTTATTTCACATTATTTGGCCATTTTAGAGAGAATGAAAAATGCACAGGATAAGACTACATGACTCCAGTTTTAATCCAGAGTGGATTAAAAGATCCTCCTTCCACTTTCTTCATAACTTTTGAACAAATAAAATAAAACGCCAAACCATCGCAACACCCACTAGGACTGCTGTCAGTTATGTAGCTTTGCTGTGGTCCAGCAGGTCATCCACAGGTGACTGAAGCACATCCACACTTCATTATGGCATTTTCCTTATTAATTGTCATGCTCACTCAGATATGCCTTCTTTAGCGATGAGTACAGCCGTGTGAAGACATATTCTTCCATTCTCCCTAGTGCTTTGTGATTTTCTTGCTCTTTTCAGAATACCTCCCAGAAAATACAGGAAATTTGGATCAGACCAACCCTGACCCCATCAAGCTTCTGTTGGTATCTGATATCAGTGCCAGAGCTATTTCCAAACTAAGCCACATAAAGTATCCAGTACTGAACACCATAGTCACAGCAATCAAACTAAGATCCACAGTGCTACTCTTCAAAAAGACTGTTCCCCAACCACTGTTTCAGGAAAGAAAAGGATATTCTAACTACGCAAAGTCCTGAAAGAGGGCTCATTTTCATTATAACATTCATACCAAAGTAAAAACTATCTGTGCTGTAGTTGCTCTCTTATCGCACCAGTAGATTTGCATAAACAGGCTGCAATATGAGCTCAATTCCATAGACTTTGTTTCAGATGTGTAATGCATAACCAAGAGATGTTAAGGCCCTGTAGATTTGCAGCGTATGCAAGTCTCATCTTCAGTCAAAGCTGAGTGCACACATACGATTAAAACCTACCTTTGTACCTTTTCTATTGAATTTCCTTATCTTTCTGTATCTGCATCCATAATAAAGCACAATTTATTTGCAATGTGTTTCCTTTAACTTCTATAGTACCACCAACTCAAGCAAAGCAGAGTGCTGAGTGGATAAGAGGAGGCAAAAATCCTCCAGAAATTGCAGCAGGGCGTGAGAAAGCAAGGCAAGGCAGCTTGGGCCTGGACAATGTTTGCACTGGAAGAGAAGCAGTTTAAAATCTCCCTGCATAGTTCTACTGCACATCCAGGTTACTGATGCAGCTCCTCACCTGCAGCAGTGGTGTGTAGGCTGCTGCTGGGGGCAGGTCCAGCGTGGCATGATGCTCTGTGTGTTGTCCTTGCCACGACTGTTGGGCTCTGCACCCTCCACACCCTCAGCACCTGATCATCTTCCTCATCAGATACTGTGGTACACTTGTGTGCTTGTTGTGGCAGCAAGTATCACAGCTCTTTTGTGGATTCACGGTGCTAAGCTTTGCATAAAGACATTTTAATTCCTCACTCTGCCTATATGAATCCTGTTGCAGTATTCTGGCATTCACTTTCCTCCCTTTCAGCTCCCATTGTGCCCTGTTGCCTTTGCTGTCCCTGATGACACTTTGAATTTTCTTGCATTCTTACCGGGAAGAGAGGAAATACGTGCATTTAAAAGGCAAGCAAACATTGCCATAACCTCTCAAGTGGTCTCTAGGAACATTGCAGGGGTGAGAGGGCAGCACAGCTGTCAAAGCAGTGCCACATACTCACAAATATTACCCAAAATGGGCAGTACCCACAGTTATGCTGAGATTTCATAACTGCCTAAGACAATATGAAGCAGCTGGGACATTCTGATACCAGCCCTGGTTCTCCAAGAGTGAAGCATCATAGTGTGACGAACTACTTAGTAGACTGTCCAATAATGTGCTTTAAATAGTGTGTTACAACAGATGGATCCCAACTATAATACTCAAAGCTGTAGCTGCGAAACCAAGATCTTGGTTAGTGCTCATAAATGTTTAAATTAGAAGCCAAATCTTCCATTCATCTGCTACGGAATCTCTGACATCAAGCAAGATTTTCTTTTTTTCTTTTTTCCTCCATCAGAAACTGACACCAACACTAACAAAGTCAATGGCTAGTTTTTACAACTAAGACCTCACTAGAGAGGAAAATTGTGTAAAGGCTGGAGAATTACCAGGTTCAAAAGTCAGTTTGGAGGTAGTCTTATTCTATAGTCTTCTGTTGTGCGGTTTGTATTTATTCTTCTTCATTCATGAGAAAGCCCCTTCCAGAAAAAACAATTTGTCATGTTGGTCTTTCTTCCTCACTTAATTGGCAAAATGTATTGCCTTTATATTTTTATAATTTAATATTTCCTGAGCACATTGATGTATCTACATATATAAAATCAAAGTGAGTCTGGAAAAGGTGGTTTACACTTGGTGCAGGAGGCAGTGAAGTTTGTGGTACTTTTCACCTAAATATAAGCAGGTGAAAGATTGGCTCTGTGGGTAAATAGCTGAGAAAAGCACCACAATATTTTTCAGTTTCTGGGGAAATTGAAGTATTTAGTAATGTTTAAAAACTTCATGTTTATCAAACCATCCTAATGAGTAATAAAAATAGTTACAGAAAGCAAAACGTTTGATTAATCTATTTACCAACATTAACTTCAGCTCTTATCAAGATGGGCAGCAGAAAGTAAACCAAGCAGTACACAAGTACTTTTGTGCTGTTTGGCTGACTCTTTGAAGTGACGTAAGCATTCAGTGGACTTTGTCCATATTTGTGATTGAATAGTTCATTTCAGTGGAATTCTACTCAGTTTTGTGTTCGTACCCCAAGCACAAATTCTACCCATACATTGAAACCACAGAGCTGAGAACAGATAAGGAAAGGTAACTGGAAGCACAGATCATCAACATGTTTCAAAAACAAGTTTTCCAGGACCTAAAGAAGTATAACAGACATCACTCTGTGGGCTATTTACTGACCTGTAGACAGGTCAGCATGCTAGGTAAACCGTATCTGCCAGGCTGGTTTTCAAAATACTGTCAGCCAGGGAATGACTATGGCAAAGCTCCATGTTCTGTGTGCTGGAGCTTTACACTTGTATTGTCTGTGAGAATAAGTCTAGTTTGCATTTGTGCCTGGGAAGTTAATGAATTTAAGAATCACACAGATGACCTGCTGAATGATGAGAATACCACCACACATAAATATGTTCCTGCAGTTTAATGAAGGAACCGAAGGATCAAGGGAAAAATGGCTAAGATAGATAAGAAAGCCATCAGTATATGGAATTATTAAAAGCATACAGGGCCAAGAAGTCTCAGTGTTCTTCTGTATGAAAATATATAAGAAACTGAATTGTTCAGAGAAGGGACTGAAATTACACCTCTCCTTTAAAGACTATACTTTTCTGAATGATATAAAATGAAGAATAGTGGAGAAAAGCAATATTGTGAAACATCACAGAATGCAAGGAAAGACTGCTTTCTACCAAAGCCCACGAAAACAGTAGAATAGTGTTTCTCAGGGTATCTTAATGCAGGCCTAATATTTGTAGCAAAGTGTTAATGACTCTGCCAGTGACTGATTTTACATGGCTTTTCTAGGAAACTAATATGATTTGAATCATGAACTTGATGCCGGCAGATTTTAGTTTTAGAAACAAATACAAGAAAATGACTCTGTAGAAAGAATACATGTGGGAAAATTACGTGCTCTAGAATAATGTCATTTTAAAAAGGCCATAATAATAGGTCTCTAATAAATGTTCTTATTTTCATAGAATCACGGAATCACAGAATCGTTTTGGTTGGAAAGGACCTTTAAGATCATCTAGTCGAACCATTAACTTAATACTACCAAGTCCACCACTAAACAATATCCCTAAGCACCACATCTACACGTCTTTAAAATACCTCTGGGGATGGTAACTCCACCACTTCCCTGGGCAGCCTGTTCCACTGCTTGATAACCCTTTCCGTGAAGAAATTTTTCCTGATATCCAGTCTGAACCTTCTCTGGTGCAACTTGAGGCCGTTTCGTCTCGTCCTGTCACTTGTTACCTGAGAGAAGAGACTGACACTCACCTCGTTACAACCTCCTTTCAGGTAGTTGTAGGCAGCAATAAAGTCTCCCCTGAGCCTCCTTTTCTCCAGGCTAAACAACCCCAGTTCCCTCAGCTGCTCCTCATAAGACTTGTTCTCCAGACCTTTCCTCAGCTTCGTTGCCCTTCTTTGGACTTGCTCCAGCACCTCAATGTCTTTCTTGTAGTGAGGGGCCCAAAACTGAATGCAGTATTCAAGGTGCGGCCTCACCAGTGCCGAGTACAGAGGGATGATCACTTCCCTCATCCTGCTAGCCACACTATTTCTGATACAAGCCAAGATGCTGTTGGCCTTCTTGGCCACCTGGGCACACTGCTGCCTCATATTCAGCCAGCCATCGATCAACACCCCCAGGTCCTTTTCCGCCAGGCAGCTTTCCAGCCACTCTTCCCCAAGCCTGTAGCATTGCATGGGGTTGTTGTGCCCCAAGAGCAGGACCCGGCACTCAGCCTTGTTGAACCTCATACAGGTGGCCTTGGCCCATCGATCCAGCCTGCCCAGATCCCTCTGCAGAGCCTTCCTACCCTCAAGCAGATAAACACTCCCGCCCAACTTGGTGTCATCTGCAAACTTACTGAGGGTGCACTGGATCCCCTCATCCAGATAATTGATAAAGATATTGAACAGAACTGGCCCCAATACTGAGCCCTGGGGAACACCACTTGTGACCAGCGGCCAACTGGATTTAACTCCATTCACGACAACTCTTTGAGCCCGGCCATCCAGCCAGTTTTTTACTCAGTGAAGCGTACACCCATCCAAGCCATAAGCAGTCAGTTTCTCTAGGAGAATGCTGTGGGAGACTGTGTCAAAGGCTTTACTAAAGTCCAGTTAGGCAACATCCACAGCCTTTCCCTCTTCCAGGAAGTGGGTCGTCTTGTCATAGAAGACACCAGGTTAGTCAAGCAGGACCTGCTTTTCATAAACCCGTGATGGCTGGGCCTGATCGCCTGGTTATCCTGTATGTGCCCCATGACAGCACTCAAGATGATCTGCTCCATAATTTTCCCTGGCACCGAGGTCAGGCTTACAGGCCTGTAGTTCCCTGGATCCTCCTTCCGGCACTTCTTATAGGTTGACGTCACATTTGCTAATTTCCAGTCACCTGGGACCTCCCCGGTTAGCCAGGACTGCTGATAAATGATGGAAAGGGGCTTGGTTTTCATGAATCCTGAATTTGATTCAGGATTTCAAAGTGATCCTCATTTTGAAAATTTGGTGACGTACTTCACTGTCTCACATTAGGTCCTTAGTGTGCAAATAGTATCTGCATATGTTACTGAACAAGCACTTTGTGTAACATGTTCAGAACCCGAGGGAAAAAATACTTCCTTCGGTAGAAAATAGGGTTTACTGCCCTCGTGTGGCTATTGCTAAAAAAAAAAAAAACAAAACCAAACCAAAAAAAAAACAAAGAACCAACACCAAAAAAAACCCCAAACCAAAACTACTCGAAATAACTACTAAGAACAGACACTTACAAAGCATAGATTGCACATCTTTCTCATTGGAAACTTTATATTTTTGCCTTTGACTTGTCATACCCCAGTGCTTGACTAGATGACTCAGTGATCTTATATTGTCTGACTATTTCTGGGCTCTTCTAAATCTGAGGAGATATTTTATCTCCTCTGTTTGGAGACAGGAAGGAAATTATGGATTCATTTTTTCATCCTATAATTTTTGTGACTGATCTTTTATTATTTCATAATTTTCTCAGAGCATAGGCTTACTCGGGGGTCAATGTTCTTAAAAAGCCAGCATAAAATGTGTTTAAATAGTTTTTGATTACTGCATTTGAGAAATTTGCTAAATGCAGAGTTACTCTGCTCTCATTCTTCTTTCAATAGAAGAAGGGTACTTCTATTAAGCCCCTTTGAAAGTTCAAGGCTTGTTTTTTGTTTGTTGCTTTTTATCGTTGTAAAAACTTCCACACATTGCAGGCTCTTCACAGATATCTGCAGTTTTCACCCCTGTCATGGCATTTGAGCTGGATATGACTTCCAAAGAGAAAAGTGCACAGTTTTGCTGGGCTTCCTGTGAAAGTGTGCAAAATGCATGAATATCGATGCAAATATGATTGCCCTGTTTGGAGATTAGCGAACATCACTCACCCCCTTTCATCACTAGCGTTTGTAGAGGGGCTCCTGGCTGTATCCATCACTACTTTTCAGCAGCTATAATTAGAAAGCAACACAGATAAGCTTGCACAATCTGTTTTTTTTTTTCACAGGGTTCATACCTTCATAATCCTTCTGTAATACCTGGTGATTACACTGATAATGTTATTAACCCTGCGAGCTCATGATTGACCTTCCCACATTGTACCTGCAGTCTCCAAGTGGAAATGTCACCCTCTAATGTAATGAGATACCAGCATTGCATGGAGAGCCATTACCCACCAAATATGTCCTTGCCTGGGGTTTTGTGTGCTGTCAGTTGTCCACACTCCCTGCCTGAACCAGGCACATGAAGTAATGCATAAGGCATGTGCAGGTGCACATGTGGTATGCATACAGCAGTATATGTGTAGGGTAAATATCAGATATATGACCTGACTTTACTGGGAAAATTTAGGTGTGTTCTCTGTTCCTGCCCCTAACTCCTAGACATTCTTGCTGAAGTCAAGAGACAGTGGAGACCTTTGAGTTTGCCTTAAAAACAAATGATGGGGACAAACAGAGGGAGAGAGTCTTTCTCAAACAGCATGTCCTTTCAAAAAAAAGACCACAGACACAAAAACACTTGGCAACCTTGCCCAAAATGGACTCTTGAACTGGACAAGATATATGGTTTGGGGTTTAGCAACATATTTATTTGTCTCTCTGTGTAAATACTGGTGCTAGGACACTATCACCTACTCTGGTGTTTACAGTCCAGCCTGCTGACAGACAAGGTGGACAAGTGTGGCTCAGTCACATCTTGTTCAGCAGAATCCTACCAAATACCAACCAGACATTGTAGAAGTTCTTTAAAAACTGCTCAGGTTGTTCACACAAGTCAAAAGAAAAAGAAAACCAAGCAACACGCTTGGTTGGTAAAATTACTAGAGAAAGAGTAATTGCTGGTGCCCCAGCTCTCAGGGGGTCTCCAGGGTGGCACAGGTTTTTTGCATGGCCCCAGACCCTAGTCTGCACTGGTTAAGCAGGGCACTTACTGAAGGTTTCATGTAGCTGGGAAGTTTATGATTTCTGCCATGGATGGAGAAAACACAGTTTCTTCAGGAGGCTAAAGTGGGAAACCTGATAATAATAAGAAGGGGACGTAAAACCAAGTTGTTTTTTAGGCCCAGCAACCCAGCTTAGTGAAAATCTTCCACCATCCAGGCAGTTGCCCCAACTAAATCTGCCATAAAGACAGAGTTCGTCTTACCTCATGGTGGCTCTCTGACACTTAGTTCACTAAGTCTGATCCCAGGTCCCTCTGTGAGCTGTGGCAACATATCCTCTTCCAGGCAGCTGTAGCACAGCCCACAGGCATTGCCGTCACTCTCCAGGGCTAAGAAAGGAGCCCGCAACACTATCTTACACTTACATAATTAATTCTTAGACACCTAAAATTAAGTGAGGTGGATTCCTCCATGAATAATTTGGTCGAATGATGTTTATTTATGGCCAAATACTGCCTGCCTGCTCTCACTGATGACCACAGTACAGTTAACCCCATTTCTTCCAATGTGAGTGAAGTGTTAGGCTGTGGGATTAGAGCTACGAATCTAGTCCTCTGACTATAATCTGTGCTGTGTCTAAATAGCAACCAGAACAATGAAACATTTAATTTGAAAAGGAAGTGATACAAAACATTAACTTTAAAGCAAAATATTTTACCTTATCGAAGAAAGTAAGTTTCCGTGACTCATTTTAGCTCATTAAAATGGCAGGGCTTCCCAAGAAATATCTGCACTTTGATGGAGTCTCCTTTGAAATCCAACACAATTCACTTATTTCTCTTGGCTACAGTCACAGTGTGGCAGTGCCTGGGAGCCTAGGGTGAACTTTTCACATGACACACTCTATGAAAGGCATTGGCTTGCTAGGTGAAGAAGCTACAGGAAGATTAACACCCACACTGCAAGACTGCTAATTTAGCCTACTGAGATCCTGGCTCTGACAGCTGATTGCCTTGACTGTTCCAGATAGCTCATTCAAGCCCATTCATGCTCTTCTAGGCTACAGCTTGTAGTGCACACACAGCCTAAAGAATCTGCAGCATTTCAGTAAAATTACTACTTGTACTTACTGCACCTGCATCTTGGTTACATTTAAATAAACATAGTCCTGTCTGACTTTTGGGGCAGGCCCTTACCATTTGTAATGATGAATTCTTATCAAGAATAGAATGAAAGTCAGTTGCAGATCCTCCCTCTTCCCAAGAGAGGTCACTTCTGTGAGATGTTGAGTCCCTGGCTCCAATCCAGCAAAGTACTTAAACCATTTACATGTGCATTCAGTGACGGTGCTCATGTGCTTAAAGATGAACCTCCATTTTGATGGCCGATGGAGAGGACACCAAGTCCTTAACATGCTGTGTAATGTGTAACACAAAGAGCAGCATTAAGACAAAATATTGTATTTGAACTTCTCACTTTCAAGATTTTCAGGCCTTCCATCTAAATGACAGTGCTGAACTTTATCAATGCTCAAACAACTACATTCAGCAGTGATTTTTATGTTAAATTCTGCTTTCAGATTTTGCAGTCTAGATTGTTCCACAACCACAGAGAATGGGACCTGGGGTTCACCTTCCAAGACCACCAACCCCACTAACAGGAGTGACAAATAAGACAGAGTTGAAGAATGTGTGTTTTTGGTGCATGTCCGGTGTTTGAAATACGCTTCTCTGCTAGATGCCACCACCAGTTAATTTTCAGAAATCAAATCAATCACAAAAATATATATATTTACGGTATGGGGATAAAAAGTAACACAGTGTGAGGTACAAAACAAATTGCTGTGAGACATGCAGACTCATCACCAAAGGCACAAAATTGTGCAAGAATCTCTTGTAACTGATGACTTATTAAACTAAGGTCTGCTTATGGACTACGGGGGTTGGTTAGTTATCTACTTCCTGGAGGTACTTGAGTGTTCCCAGAATTAGTTAGTTCACTTTAACTGAACAAAGTTGACTATAATACAGAAAAATCTCACATGTTAAAGACAAAACCTGACAAGCTTTAAAAAAGGGGAGAGCAAAACTGGCATGTGAAGCAAACCACTAGAGCCAGCTCATGTGTCAGTCTCAAGCTGTTGTAATTTATTTACTGCATGCCTGGCATGTCTTCACAAGCAGCCCAAGCTCTTGGTGCTTTCTATTCAACAACCTTGTCCTAGGAAATGCTGAGTGAGGATCCTGGGTCACGCAGAAAGGCATGCAGAGGCCCTGGGGTGCATAGAAAGTCACTCGGAGGAGCACAGAAATGCATTCAAGGGTCCATGGGGTGCAAAGAAGGGCACTCAGAGGCTGCAGGGCTGCACAGAAAGGCACTCAGAGGCTGCTGGGAAGCAAAGAATGGCACCGGGAGGTCCCTGACATGTACCAGAAGACACTTAGAGGCCCAAAGGTCTTACTGAGATGCACACAGTGGCCCCTGGGGGACACAGAAAGGCCCAAGGAGGCTCATGGGCCTAACTGAAAGGCGTTTGGAAACCCTGGGGCCACAAAGTGACACCGAGGGCGTGGAAAGGCACTTGGAGGTATCTGGTCTGCACAGACAGGCACTCAGAGGCCCTTTGGTCAAGCACAGAAGCACATGGAGTCCCCTGGGATTTATGGAAAGGCACTGTGAAGCCTCTGGAATGCAGAGAAAGGCACCCAGAGACCATTTGGTCAAACTCAAAGGCACTCAGAGGCCCCTGGCTCAAAGAGAAAGACATTCAGAACTCCCTGGGCAACAGAGAAAGAGACTGGGAGGACACTGGGCTGAACTTTCTGTTCAAGCCAGGGGCTTCAGATTGTCTTTTTGTGTGGCTCTGGGGCATCAGAGTGCCTTCCTGTGTGAACCAAGGGCCTCTGTGAGCTTTTTTGTGCTGCCCAGTGACCTCTGTGTGCTTTTCTATTAGATGCAGGGTCCTCTGAGTTCCTTTCTGTGTGGCCCAGGGACCCCCAAGTGTCTTTCTGTGCAATCCGAGGGCCTCCGTGTGATTTTCTGTCTCCCGGGTGCCTCTTTATCCCGTTCTGCTAGAGACAGGGGCCTCTCAGTGCCTTTCTGTTTGACCAAGGGACCTCTGAATGCTTTTCTGTGCAATATTTTTAGTATCTTTCTTTGTCCCTATGCTTGGATAAATTGGAAGCCCAGATACAGGAGGAAACCTTAGAAAGTGAGCTAAAGAAATGTGCAGGTTTTGACTGGGAGAGAGTTAATCTTCTTCATAGTAGCTAGTATGGGGCTATGTTTTGGATTTGTGCTGGAAACAGTGTTGATAGCACAGGGATGATATAGTTACTGCTGAGCAGTGCTTACACAGGGTTAGGGCCTTTTCTGCTTCTCAAACCACATTGCCAGCGAGTAGGCTGGGGGTGCACAAGAAGCTGGGAGGGGACAAAGCCAGGACAGCTGACCCCAACTGACCAAAGGGATACCCCATACCATATGATGTCATGCTCAGCAATATAAAGCTGGGGGAAGAAGGAAGGGGGGGACGTTTGGAGTTATGGTGTTTGTCTTCCCAAGTAACCATTACACATGATGGAGCCCGGCTTTCCTGGAGATGGCTGAACACCTGCCTGCCCATGGGAAGTAGTGACTGAACTCCTTGTTTTGCTTTTCTTGCACACGCGGCTTTTGCTTTACCTATTAAAATGTCTTTATCTCAACCCACGGGTTTTCTCTCTTTTACTCTTCCAATTCCCTCCCCCATCCCAATGGGGTGAAGTGAGTGAGCAGCTGTATGGTGCTTAGTTGCTGGCTAGGGTTAAACCACAACATCAAGACAAGGGAATTGTGAGCACAACTGGAAAATCTGGACACCTGGATGCCCTAGAAAATGACAGAAAGTAAACCAGACAATTGCAAGCAAAACTGGAAAGTTTGAAGAACCAGTTGAGCTTGGATAAACTGGAAGCCTAAGTACAGGGGGACATGCTGGAGATCCCAGTATGCACAGTTAGGAAGTTAGGGCATAGTGTCTGTACTGGACAATGGAGTCGTAGGGGTCAGGTACTTACTTAGCCCAGTGAATATTAGGGTGGAGTCAGCTGGGATTCCTCTACCAAGCAATGGACTGAAGAGTCCGAAGACAAAAATGGTAGAGTGATCCCTGCAGGTCCTTTGGTTGTTAACAAAGCAAAAGGACCTCCTGGTGTGCTGCTGCACACAATTTTAGTGTAGAATGCGGAGGACTTGTATCGGCAGTTCAAACCGCAGGAAGCTGGCACTGGCCGCGGCGGTGGCATCAGCAGTTGTTGCAGCGTGCTGAGAGGAGTGCAAGGCTTGGGAGGTCCTGGGGATGTCTGAGGAGGTTTCTGGGCCCCAGGCACCTTTGGGCTGTGTGTGTGGAGGGACTAGCTGACAAGCGACAGGTCCCACGAGAGGGACAGATGAGAGTTGGGTGGTGCCGGTGGTCCCCATGACCAGTTCGAACCATGGGAAGATGCATATAACTGGCCCCTAGGAAGCTGTCTGCTCTGCTCCCCTGCAAGCTTAGGCTGCAGCCCTGATGGTCACTCCAGCAAGATGGTGGCCATGCAAGCCTCGCTGGCAGCTTGAGGTGTCCAAGGAATTAGAATTAGAAGGAGGACATCTTTCAAAAGAACTACCATTTTATAAGTGGGCCATTTTTTGGGAGGACTGCAAGGAGACTGTGACCTGCTGAAAGAAAACGGTGTCAGCCTGCCACAACTGCAAGGCTGAGGCTGAAACCCAAAGACAAGCACTACAGCCTATGTATGCTGACATCTCCAGCCAAACAGACTGCCTAAGGACTGAAATAGCTGTCCAAACCTTAGGTTGCATGGAGTTCTAGCACCTGGAAGTCCCCCTAGCACCTGAAGGCAGCAGTGGATGTCATAGCTGCCAGTGTGCCCAGCTAGAAGAACTCTTCAAAAAACTAGCTGTGTTTCACAAGAGGAGCTCAACAGGCAGTGCAGTATCCAGGCATGTGACCAGGAGATTGATAACACGATATTGTGCACTGCCCCAGTCTGAGCGACAGCCCTGCCTTAAGGCTGCGCAAGGGGAAGGTAAGCCTGAATTCAACCTCTAACTGACTGGCACAAGTAACTGACAAGATGAAGGAAATGGGACCCTTGTCTCTGCTTGGGGCAGAAGGAAGAATCTTCCCACTTCCCGTAAAGTGCCCCTACATAACAGACAGTGCTCTGGGGTTAGAGAATGGAGAGCACGTGAGCAACGGACAGGATCCAGGAGAAGTCTACCATGCAAAGTGGATCCAATCACCCACCTACATTAGAACTAGTGCCACCAGAAAAGCTTGTAAAATATTAGTAACTGGAGATTCCTTACTGAGAGGCACCTGTCCTGGTTTCATGGGGATAAAATTTATAGAAGCAAGTTTCTGTTACATTTTGTTTCAGTTTGTGGCCAGCCATGGTGATCAAGGCCATTAGCAGTTAAATCCAGGGGAGCTGACCCTGGCTGGACCACAGGTGTAGTCTATAACATAAAAGTCAAGTCCACTATAAAAGGGAGGGTTTGCTGGGGAGGGGTAGGTCACTTTTTGTTCTGCTCTCTTCTCCACTCCCTTTTTCTCCTTCTCAACAATTGCTATCCCTGAAGCAACTTGCCACAACTCTGTGGGCTAAGTATAATTTTGTGTGTTTTGTATTACCATTGATATTGGTTTCTTTATTTTATTAAATCTGTTTAAATTTAACCCATGAGTCTCCCTTCTTTTTCCAATTCCCTTCCTCAGTCAGGGAAGGGACATTGGGTGAGGGGACAACTGCTTGTTGTTTAGCCCTGGGAGCGGGCTAAACTGAGACGGCACCAAAGCACCCATTTGCTGTCCAGACAGTTTCTATAGAGAAGTTTTCTGCCTTCCAGATGCTTGCATTTGGGACATCTCTGAGAGGCTGCTGAGCCTGGTGACCCCTACAGATCATCATTCACTCGTCCTGTTCCACATAGAGTCTAACAATACTGTGGCAAAGCAACTTAGAACCATCAAAAGAGACTATATGTCCTTCAAGGCAATGTTAAAAGGATCTGGAGCACAGGTGGTGTTCTCCTTGATTCTTCCTGTCAGAGGAAAGGGTTTAGGAAGGAGAAGAAAATTGAACAGGAGACAAATGCCTGACTGTGTGGCTGGTGCTGTGCTCAAGGTTTTGGCTTCTGTGATTATGGATCTACTTTTGAGAAGACAGGTCTCTTGGGAGCTGATGGGATTCGCCTAACCAAGTGGGGCAAGAGGATGTTTGCCAACAAGCTGGCTAGACTTAGATGGAAAGTTTCAGGTAGATTTAGTGGGGGAAGGGGATGGAGTTTTGAGCAACAGAGAAGAGATGGGCTGCTAATGTATTGGGAACCAACAGGGAAACACCTTTGAAATGCCTCAGAGGAATTAGGGCATGTTCCTCTAAAAAAGTGGCAAGGTCAGTAGCCCAGCTGAAGGGCCTCGATACCAAAGCACACAGCATGAGTAACAAACAGGAGGAGCTGGAAGCTACTGTGTAACTAGAAAGCTACAATCTAATCACTATCACTGAAATGTGGTGGGATGAATCATACAACTGGGGCACTGCAATCAACGGCTGTAAACTGTTCAGAAGGTATGGGCAAGGAAGGAGGGACAGGGCAGGGATTGCCCTCTGTGTAAAAGAATGGATTGACTGCACAGAGCTGTCTTTGAAAACCAGAGATGAATAGATTGGGAGTTTATGGGTAAAAATTAGGAGCCAAGCCAACAAAGGAAATCTCATGGTTGGTGTTTACCACAGGCTGCCCGATAAAGGAGAGCCAGTCGACAAAGCGTTCTTATGTCAACTACAGGAAGCATCATGCTCACAGGCACTTATGATGCTGAGGGTTGTCAGTCACCCTGACATCTGCTGGAAAAACAGCACAGCAAGCTGTAAGCAGTCCAGAAGACTCTTGGAGTCCGTTGAGGATTCCTCATCCAGGTGACTGACAGCCCAACCAGAGGAGAAGCATAACTAGACCTATTGCTTACCAATGGGGATGAACTAGTTAGAGATGTCAAGATTGGTGGCAGCCTGGGCTGCAGTGATCCTGCTCTGGTGGAATTTACAATCTTGAGGGCTATGGGCCAGGTCAAGAGTAGAGCCGGGACCCTGAATTTTCAGAGAGCAAACTTTCAGTTGTTTAAGGAGTTAGTGGATGGGACCCCCTGGGAAACTGCCCTCAGAGATAAAGGTGCTGAACAGAGCCGGCAGTTCTTTAAGGACATTTTTCTTAGAGTGCAAGAGCTCTCAATTCCAACATGTAAGAAATCAAGCAAGGAAGGCAGGAGACCAGCATGGTTCAGGAAGGACCTCCTGGTCACAACTGCACAACTAAAGCATTAAGAGGGAAAAGCACAAGTGGTGGAACAAGGGATATGTGTCCTGGGATGCTGCCTGGAGGTGTAGGCATGGGATCAGGAAAGCTAAGCCACAGTTGAAGCTGTATTTGGCAAGGATGCGAAGACTAATAAGAAGGCTTCTACAGGTACCTTGGCCAGAGAAAGAAGACTAAAGGAAGTAAATAAATAAGATAAACAAGACAGGAGAACTGGTGACAGCTGATGCAGAGAAGGCTGAGGTACTCAACAATATTTTGCCTCAGTTTTCAATGGTAATCTCTATCAAGCCACTGAGCCTCAAGGCAGGGACTGGGGGAAATGAAGTTCCTCCCATTGTAGGAGAAGATGAGGTTTGAGACCACCTGAGGAACCTGAACATGCAGAAGTCTGTGGGACCCAGAGAGATGTATCCCAGGGTCCTGAGAGGGAACTGGCTGAGGCAGTTGCCAAGCCACTCTTAATCATATTTGAAAAGTCATGGCAGTCAGGTGAAGTCCGCAGTGACTGGCAAAAGGGAAACATCACACCCATTTTTAGAAAGAGTAAAAAGAATATGGTTTCACCAAGGGCAAATCATGTCTGACTAATATAGTGGCCTTCTACAATGGAGTAACTGTACCAGTGAACAAGGGAAGACTTGTGGATGTCATCTACCTGGACTTGTGTAAGGCCGTTTATACAGCCCCCTGACAAAATTCTTTCCTCTAAATTGGAGAGAGAGATGGGTTTGATGGATGGACTGTTAGATGGATAAGGAATTGGCTGGCTGGCTGCATCTGAAGAGTTACAGTCAATGGTTCAATGTCCAAGTGGAAACCGGTAAAGAGGGGTGTCCCTCAAGAGTCTGTGCTGGGACCGATACCATTTAATATCTTCATCAATGACATAGATGGTGGGATTGAGTGCACCCTCAGCAAACTTGCAGATGACACCAAGCTGAGTAGTGCAGCTGATCATTAGAGGGAAGGGATGCCATCCAGAGGGACTTTGACAGGCTTGAGAAGTGGGCCTCATGAAGTTCAACAAGGCCAAGTGCAAGGTCCTGAACTTAGGTTGGAACAATGCCCAGTATCAATGCAGACTGGGGGATGAATGGGTTGAGAGCAGCCCTGCAGAGAAGGGCTTGGGGATATTGGTGGATGAAAAATTGGACATGAGCTGGCAATGTGTGCTTGCAGCCCAGAAAGCCAGTCTTGTCCTGGGCTGCATAAAAAAGAAGTGTGTCCAGCAGGTCAAGGGAGGTGATTCTCCCCCTCTACTCTGCTCTCATGAGACCCCACCTGGAGTATTGCATGCAGCATACAGCTGTGAGGTCCCCAGTGCAAGAAAGACATGGACCAGTTAGAGCAGGTCCAGAGAAGGGCCATGAAAATGGTCAGAGGGCTGGAACACCTCTCCCATGAAGCAAGGCTGAGGGTTGGGGTTGTTCAGTCTGGAGAAGAGAAGGCTCTGGGACACCTTCTTGCGGCCTTTCAATATATAAAGAGGGCTTATAAAGAAAAGAGAGAAAGACTTTTTACCATGGCCTCTAGTGACAGGACAAAGGGCAATGATTTTAAACCAAAAAAGGGTAGCTTCAGATTGGACATAAGGAAGAAACTTTTTCTGATGAAGGTGATGAGACACTGGGACAGGTTTCCCAGAGAAGCTGCGAATGCCTCATCACTGGAAGTGTTCAAGGTCAGGCTGGACTAGGCTTTGAGCAACCTGATCTAGTGAAAGATGTCCCTTCCCATGGCGGGGGTGGGGGAGGCAGCCGCAAGTTGGACTAGATGATCTTTGAAGGTTGCTTTCAGCACAAACCATTCTGTGATTCTCTGCTAAGCCTGGGGAAAAATTAGGAGAATGGCTACTGCAAGGGTGGGACTGAGGAGGGGACAGGGCACAACTGATGCATCTTGGAGCAATTTCCCAATATCCAGTGGTGACCTGGAGCAATTTCCCAATATCCAATGGTGACTCAATGCTTAAAAGGGGCACAGGCAAATGGAAATGTTATTTATTCTCTTTGGGAGTGGTTGTGGGGGGCAGTGAAGCTACAGCAGCCCTCCCAGTTTGATTGGAATGATAGACCAATGACATGGAAGTACATGTGACATGATGGAGGGGCAGTATTTGAGCGATTTGATTATTAAACAGGGTGTTTACAATCTTGCCTTCACTAACTCTGACTTAGAGGTATTTATGTTGGCAATGCAATCCAGAATGTTATCTGGAGCACATTTTCATCTTAAAGGGGACATGATAACACTCCTGGGAGCTGCCCAGGTGAAAGTGCTCAGTGATGTAATTCTCACATTAGGGCAGTTAGGAGAATACCAGGCTGAAAGGGAAGAGAGGATATTATGCTTTGTGGAAAAACTGCCAAAAAAAGAAGTTACTTGAAAAGACATGTTTGTAGCTGTATTCTTGTCTGGAGTCCCAAAAGACAGAATTGATGAGGAAACTAACTTCTATTTATGGGAAAAATATAAGCAATTGCAAGGGAAAAAGAGATCACAAAAGGATGTTAGGACAACGGATAGACCAATTACACACTCCGCTCCCCTCCAGCACCTTCAGTGGGGAGAGGAAGAGTATGCCAGGACCAAGTAATAACCCCATCTTGCCTCAGTGGCTCACTGGAAAAACATAAAACTTGTATGGACCAACTACATCTGGATCCCCCCTTCAAGCTGCTACAGGTTGTTGGGGCCCCACAGAGAGATAACAGACCTTGTATTCCCCTGACAATACATTGGACCCATCATAACCAGCAGTGGGTGATGGGTCTAATGGACATAGGGGCTAAGGTCACTTTAGTTCCTGGGGCCCCATTGCAATATGTGAAAAATAGATTGATGGAAATGTATGTCTTTGGGGGCAGAAGAACCTGTTTGTGAAATCTCTTTGATATTACAAATGGATTCCTACCCACCCTTTATAGCAAAAGTGTGGGTAGCTGAAGTATCCAAATGTATTATTTGTTGGATGGTAAAGCTTTCATGACGATGGGGGAAATACTCTTTTGTGGTTCATACTAACATTGTGGAAAAAGTGGTTATGGCTCCCATTGTTTTGGACACACACACTGCCCCCCCAACTGGTCGCATCCAAGCAGTACAGGCAAATATTGCCCAGATAATTTGACAGCTATCAGAGGCTGGAATTGTTCCCTGATGGGTCCTGGAGAATGACAGTTGATTGCTGATTCTTAAATAAGGCTGCCTCCCACTTGCGGCCCTCATGCCTAACATAATCCCTCTCCCTGAGCTAAGTGAAACCAAAGCTGGACCATGGCACGCTGTGTTCCAGCTAATGCTTTCTTTAGCATTCCATCTGCTAAGAAATCACAGGACCAACTGTCATTCTCATGGAACTGTCAGCAACGTGCCTTCATGGTTCTACCCCAGGGATATCTACACAGCCCTGAGATTTTCCACGGGCTGGTAGCCCAACATTTGGAAGATTGCAGTATTTCCCCACATCATAAATTGTGGGGGAAATCCACTCTGTGGGTGATGTTATGATCACTGGTCCCTGCTGAGATCCTAGCCCAAGAGTTAGGGTTTCAAAATTCTTAATTTTGGAACATTGTGCTAATATTCCTAAATACGTTCTGCAAAATTTGATTAATGTAAAATGGTGAATTCAGTTTGTTTTGCAGAATGTGGATATTGATAGCCTACTGGCTAAGTGTCACATATGCACTAGCCCAACGCAATGTCTGTCAGTGACCTGTATATTGCACTCAAGTTTGAAATTCGGCACATGATGGACTCTCTGGTGGGAACTAAAGGGCCCACCAGTGTTGTCTGTCTGCCTAGATTCTTCCAAGTGTCCTCTGGGGCCGTTCAGCATCCTTGTGGTGCCTCTCTGTGGGATCTGGGGGGTCCAAGTGCCTTTTGCTGCACTCCAGTGGTTTCTGAGTATGATTGGTGCTGGCAGAGTATTGTGGTTTTCTGTGCATCCCAGGGTCTCCTGAATCCCTTTTCCTGTAGCACCAATTTCCTTTCTGTGCTGTCTATGGTCATCTAAATATCCTCCAGGGCAGTTCTGTGTCCTCCAGGTGCATTTCTGTGTGCTCCAGGGCCTCCGAGTGCCTGTCAGTACTGTCAGAGCTCTGCTGAGTACCTTTTGGTGCACTCCAGGTTCCCCAGGTGCCTTTCAGAGCAGTCCATGATCCCATGAGAGCCGTTTTGTGTGGCCTGTGCCTCTGAGTGCCTTTGTGTGCAGCTCTGGGGATGGCAAGTAAGTACTGTCATAGTCCAAGAGCCTCCAAGTGCCTTTCTGGGGAATGTCTGGTCTCCTTTCAGTGCAGGCCAGAGGAAGATCCAGGTGGTTTTCTGTACTGTCAAAGGGCTACCGAGTGCCATCCTGTGCTATCCAGTGTCCTCCAAGTGTCCTCTGGAAGAGTTCTGCATTCTCCAGGTGCCTTTTTGTGCATTCTGGGGGCCACTGATCGCCTGTCAGTACTGTCAAAGCACAACTGAGTCTATTTCTCTGAATTTCAGCATCCTCTGAGCACCTTTTTGTGCAGTCCAGGTTCTCTGGGTGTCTTTTGGCAGAGTCCAGCGTCACTCGGGTGCCTTCTCATGTAGCCAGCAGCCTCTGAATGAATTTTGCTGGTGTCAAAGGCTCTTTGGTTGCTTTTAGTGGCTTTGCAGATCTGCTGAGTGCCATCCTGTACTGCTGGGGTCCTCAAGTGTCCTTCAGAGCAGCTCTGCAATCTCCAAGTGCCTTTCTGTGTGCTTCAGGGGCCTCTGAATGCTTGTTGCTACTTACAAAGTGCCACTGATTGCCTTTCAGTGCACTGCAGGGCCTCCTGCATGCCTTTCAGCATAGCCTGTGGCCTCTGAGTGCCTTTCTCTCCAATTCTGCAGCCTCTGAATGCATTTCAGTGCAGTTTAAGTTTGCTGGGAGCCTTTTGGAGCAGCCCAGGTTCCAATGGTAGCCTTTTCATTTAGCCTGCTGTCTCCTGAATGCATTTCACTAGTGTCAGTGGGCCATCAGTTACTTTCTGGGTGCCGTTCTGTGCTGCCTATAGTCCTCCTAGTGCCTTTGTGTTCGTGCAGACTCCTCTGAGTGGCTTCTGGGTCTGTTTGGCATCCTCCGAATGCCTTCTTGTGTGAGCTGGGGAACATGCTAGTGCTTTTTGGTGAAGTCCAAGGGCGACTGAGTGCCATTGCATGGTGTCTGGGGTACTCCAAGTGTCCTCCAGGACAGTTCAGCTTCCTCTGTGTACCTGTCAGTGGGACATCCGAGTGCCTACGGTACTTGCCCGGGTGCTCTTGGTGATACTCATTGCTGTTACTGGGAAAAGAAACAGCCCAAGAGAGACCAAGTGACCTTTGAGAGAAGGAAGAGCATCCAAGTACCTTTCAGGGCATTCCAGCTTCCCTGAGTGCCATTCAGTAAAGCATTGTCTTGAGAGCATTTCATTGATGCCAAGAGACCCCTCTACAATTCACTCTTACCCACAACATCTGAGTGCCTTTCTCTTCTCTCCGAGGACCTTAGAGTGTCCTTCTGTTCTCCAGCTAATGGAATGCCCATCCTTAAACCTAACCCTAACAGTGAGCCACTTTCAGTGGTCTGTGATCATAGAATCATAGAATGGTTTGGGTTGGAAGGGACCTTAAAGATCATCTAGTTCCAACCCCCCTGCCACAGGCAGGGACACCTTTCCACTAGACCAGGCTGCTCAAAGCCTCCTCCAATCTGGCCTTAAACACTGCCAGGGAGTGGGCATCCACAACTTCTCTGGGCAACATGTTCCAGTGTCTCACTACCCTCACAGTAAAGAATTTCTTCCTAATATCTAATCTAAATCTACCCTCTTTCAGTTTAAAACCGTTCCCTCTCATCCTGTCACTACTTGCCCTTTTAAAAAGCCCCTCTGGAGCTTTCCTGTAGGCCCCCTTCAGGTACTGTAAGGCTGCTATAAGGTCTCCCTGGAGACTTCTCCAGGCTGAAGAGCCCCAACTCTGTCAGCCTGTCTTCATAGGAGAGGTGCTCCAGTCTTCTGATCACCTTCATGGCCCTCCTCTGGACTCGCTCCAACAGCTCCATGACCTTCTTATGTTGGGGGCCCCAGAGCTGAATGCAGTATTCCAGGTGGGGTTTCATGAGAGTGGAGTAGAGGGGCAGAATCACCTCCCTCGACCTGCTGGCCACACTGCTTTTGATGCAGCCCAGGATACGGTTGGCCTTCTGGGCTGCAAGCGCACATTGCCAGCTCATGTTGAGCTTCTCATCAACCATCTCATCAACCATCACCCCCAAGTCCTTCTCCTCAGGGCTGCTCTCAATCCATTCTCCGCCCAGCCTATATTTGTGCTTGGGATTACCCCAACCCACATGCAGGACGTTGCACTTGGCCTTGTTGAACTTCATGCGGTTCGCACAGGCCCAGCTCTCGAGCCTGTCAAGGTCCCTCTGGATGGCATCCCTTCCCTCCAGCGTGTCGACCACACCACACAGCTTGGTGTCATTGGCAAACTTGCTGAGGGCGCACTCAATCCCACTGTCCATGTCAGCAACAAAGATATTAAACAGTGCTGGTCCCAATACTGACCCCTGAGAAATACCACTCATCACTGGTCTCCACTTGGACATTGAGCCGTTGACCGTAACTCTTTGAGCGCAACCACCCAGCCAATTCCTTATCCACCAAGTGGTCCATCCATCAAGTCCATGTCTCTCCAATTTAGAGACAAGGATATCATGTGGGACAGTGTCAAATGCTTTGCACAGTCCAGGCAGATGACATCAGTTGCTCTTCCCCTATCCACCAGCACTGTAACGCCATCGTAGAAGGCCACCAAATTTGTCAGACATAATTTGCCCTTAGTGAAGCCATGTTGGGTGTCACCATAGCAGAAAGAGAGCAAGACCCTTGTGATCTCCCCGCTTTATACTGAGAATGACATGTATCGGATGGAATACCTTCGTTAGTCAATTTTGGGTCACCTGTTCTGTCTGCTCCTCCTTGGAGGTGCCGCCCTTCTGCGGCTCTTCACTCGTAATCAGTGAGGAATTTAGCAGTGACCTTGGTTTCTCTAAGACTAAGTACAGCAAGAGCCTTTCTGCATAATGTCCCTACCGGTGCCTCAGTGATAACTACAAACTTTGAGTGTTATCAGTCCTAGAAGCAGACACTGTCTGCAAAACATGCAGTTAGTTTCAGAAAGTGCAGTTACTTAGAAGAGACTTAGCTGAAAGTAAAAATCACTGAAAGGAAAATTGGCCTGGTTTAGGTCAAACCAGGACAATCAATAAAGTACGTTGTTGCTTCTGTCTTACAAGTGAAGTGCATCTCTCGCTTCATCCATAACAAGGTGTTAGAGCAAAGACTGAGACGTGGTTTTAGTGGACCTGTGAATAGGCTGCCAAGGGAAGGTGGAGTCCAGCAAGAGCTTTCAGTCCTGGCCTTTCTGTGTGGGAGCCTTTGCTGAAAGTTTTGTCTTTTGAATCTGTGCTCTGCCTAGACTGAAGAAGTAGTAGGGGGAAATCAATAGGTGTCAGAACAAGCGCAGGGCCCCAGTGTTGGTGGGTCTGTGAACGAGCTGCAAAGGGCACTGGCAGCCAGCAACAGCTTTCAGTCCTGGCCGTACCTGTGTGGGATCCCTAGCTGGCGGCTGTCCCTTTCCTTGCTGGGTTGTGGTGATAATTAGATGTTAGAGCAAAGGCAGAGCCCTGGTGTTGGTAGTGTTGTGAAGTGGCTGCCTAGTGAAGGTGAGGGCCAGAAATAACCTTTCAGCCCTGGCCAGTTCTGTGTGGGAACAGCCTTTGCTGGATGTTTTTCTCTTTTGGACCTGGGCTCTGTCTAGAGTGAGGCGTTAGGGGAAGGAGACCATTATGTATCAGAACAAGCTCAGAGCCCCAGTGTTGGCAGGGCTGTGAACTTGCTGCCAAGGAGTGCTACAAACAGCCCTTATTAGTGTCCACTTTTGTGTGGGAGCCCTAGGTGGTGGCTATCTGTTTTGTTGCTGGGCTCTGGCAAGGGGTGGGGTTAGGTGGTAGAGCAAGTGCAGTGCACCTGTGTTGGTGGGGCTGTGAATAGGCTGCTAAGGGAAGGTGAGTGCCAGCTCTATATTTCAGTACTTGCACCTTCTATGTGGGAAGACAGGAGATTTTCTCATTTGCACTTGGCTCTGGCTTAGGTTGAGGGAGTGTGGTTAGGGTTAAGGTGAGAGTTAGCAGTTTGGGTTAGGGATAGGGCCCTATTGATTTTGGTTTGTTGTTAGGGTCTCTTTGGTTTAGGATTAAGGTTAGGTTTAGGGTTAGGGCCTATTAGGTTTAGTTTTAGGGTGACTTTTAGGGTTATGGTAAAAGTGAAAGCCATTAGGTTTAGTTTTATGGGTTAGGGTTCAGGTTTATAAGGGTTAAGTTTAGGGTTACTGTTAGAGCCATTAGGGTTAGGTTTAGCCTTATTGTTAATGCCTGTTAGGGTTAGAGTTAGGTCCATTAGGGTTAGAGTTATGCTAGGGTTAGGGCCCCATTAGTGTCTGGGTTAGGGCATGCTAATTTTAAGTTAGTGTTAGGGCCTATTAGGGTTAGGGGAGAGTAAAGATCTATAGTTAGAGATTTTTCTTCCTCTTCCTTTGGTGAGCCAGAGTTAGTACATGCATCTGGATGCAAAAATATTGCTTGCACCGGGAAACAGCTGTATTCTTTATAAATAAAGCTCGCTCTCACCACTTTGTAAAAAGGGAGCCTAGAGAAACCGCTATTAGAGCATTGCAGTAGGTAGCAAAGACTTTTAATCATTAGTTAAGTACTGTAAAATGGTTTGATTTTAAAAACACCAAAAGCTTACAGATCTTGCAGGTTATTTTGAATTGGCTTGTTGAGCTCTTAAGTAGTCAAGTGACCTAATTTTAATCTCTGTTCTGTGAAAATTATTCCTACATCTATATAGAAACATCAAAAGGGATAACGAATGAGTACTATAAAGCTTGAGAACAGAAACCCCGGCTATTTGCAAAATTTAATTTTTGCATTTAACTTGTGTTTGTTCAAGAATTAAAGATTATTAAATGCCAACAGTAGAAGACTACACATAACAGTGTTTAAGTGATTAAAATTAAATGGTAAACAAAAAAATTTTCTATTCATATTCATAACATTTTTAAACATACAAAAAGCCAAGAATTGTCTTAGCCTTAGAATTGTAGTTTTTCATCAGTGACATTGCAGCTATATAAATAGTGAGGTAGATACAAGTAATCGTTGACTTGGACCTGCTTGTGACAGGCATTGCGGAGTCTTCCCTTGTGCTGGTACAATTATTGTTTAAGCATCACTTGCCTATAAATTACCTTTTCAGAAGTGGTGTGGAGAGCACACTCTTGTGCCATGGGTGAAAAAGTGTAACTGCTGGAAAAAAATCCAGCCAGTGTTACAAGCTTTCTCTCAACTACTTAAAGATTGAGCTCTTGCAATTTACAGTTGTTCAGAGGAATTTTGCTGGAGTAAAAGCTAAATGTGCTAAAAGTGATGTGTGAGGCTTTCTGTCTAAGAAAAAGCTGTTTTGAGAAATGCCATGTGAAAAGGTTTTCCTACCTATAAATTTTAATTGGGATTATTTAAATTTCATTTCCTTTTATTACATTTTAGTCATAGCATGTAAAGATCTTGAAAAGTGAAAGAAGAAATATTTCCAAGCTAAATAGTAGGAGCTATGTGTGAAAATGTTATGAGCATCCAAGATTCTGGGGTTTTGGTAGAGAGCTGAGCTTTGCCCAGCACACAGCTGGTTTAGCTCAACTGTAGCCTCTGCTGGAGTATCCCAGTGTTGCAGATCATCAGCTGATTTTAAAATAGGTGTTAAGAATATGAAAAGATGAAGTGCACATTTGTGAACAAGTCGTCCCACTGTAACACCAGAGTAAATTGAGAATAAAATTAATGTCTGCATCCTTTTATGTAAGGAATGTTAGTAAAATGCAAAAAAACCCAAAATATGATTATTCTTCGTATCTGATGACATGCTGGCTATCACACTGCGCCTTGCTCACAGATGTAGCCCAGGAACTGTACTTTCCGTGTTGAAGAATGTAACAGAAGTAAAACACTTGGTGATTTTTTTAAATTTTTTTTTTTTAATGGATGTGAATGGAAATAGCTTCTTCACGCATCTGGAAATCCAAAGGAATCTGTAGATGCTGTATGTTTGAAGGCGTAACGTGGAAGCTGGCCTGTACTCCTCGGGCTTTCACTGCTCTTGTTCTGTGTTTCTGCTTTTCTATGGATGACAGAATAATTGGTTGCTTCAGGACCCTGTGTAAACATCTCCTGACAAAAAGTGCACTTGTCTGAGGGGCAGGAAAGCTGTGATTACTGCTGAGGTTGCAAGAGCAGGCAGAGGTTATCTGTACTGAGTGGGCAGCAGGGAGACCTGAGTGAGTTTAGTCCTGGAAGCATTCAATGGCAGCAATACGGATATCCCAGGAAATAAAATTATCCTGCTGAGAAACAGTACAGGCAGATCTTAATTTTCTCCTTCTACCTTCCATGCAAATACTTGTGCAGATGTCAAATTTATTCGCTAAAATCAGGGTACAGGGGAGCATGATGCTTGTCACCCCTCTCCTCATTGGACCTGCCATGTAGGGTTTGGGATGGGAGAACAACCAAGAGTTTGTCTGGACCTGAGAAATGAAATTCCTGTCTGTTCGCATGCTGATTTGCCTTATCATTTCAGATGAAAATTTCTCTAATGTTTACCTGACAACAGCACCTATACTCAATCTTTTTGGAATAAAGAGTGCTGAAAAGGCCACCTCAGGGTGCTGCTAAGGGAGACATCTTCCTCCTTCACAGGATTATCACTGGATAAGCATACTTTATTCTGAGACTGTTCCCTTCGGTAATTTTAATGTTTTGTTTACATAAGAATGCTATATACATACATAATACATACATAATGTTTAATACATACATAATGTTTTGTTTACATAAGAAAAAATTAGTATTTGGAAAACCATCAGTGTGGGAATGTTGCTCTAAATTCAATATTCAGTCCATATTAAATCTTGCTTATAATATTTGTTTTTAACAGTTTTATATTCTGGGAAGTGACAGTGCATATGCACAGTACTATAATTAGGTTATAGCCTTGCTTACTAAAATACATCAAAAGAAAGGGAATAATATGACAGTTAAATTTTTACTTTGTCTTTAACGAGAACTTGCATAGTTTGGAAAATGTATTAAGAAATGCCCTATAAAAGAATTCTTCCTAATTATTTTTCTGTAACTAATCTTGGAGACAATGTCATTGGATGTTATGATGCCATTAGAACACGTGCACATTTTGCACCTTGTGCCTCCAGGAAAAAAAGGGGCTAACCTTTCAAAGTACGCTGTTCATCATCAGACCACTCAAACTTGCTGTCTGCTGAGCTTGTAGAGTGAATCTTCAAAGATATTACTGAATGGAGCAGAAGTCTAATTTTTTTTTTCAAGCTTGAAGCAGCAATCTGCAATGCCTGTACTGGAATTTGTAACAAAGTAGCTGAGTTTACGGGGCTACGTAAACAGAAGCAACCAAGTAAGAGGGCTGAAACCAGCTCCAAAAAGGAGAAAAGAAAAGTAATTGTTATAGGTGACTCCCTGCTAAGGGGAACGGAGGGCCCCATATGCAGGCCAGACCCGAGTCACAGGGAGGTCTGCTGCCTCTCTGGGGCTCGGGTAAGGGATGTTGCCAGGAGGATTCCTGAACTGGTGAGGCCCTCTGACTACTACCCACTATTAGTATTCCAGGTGGGTAGGGATGAGATTGAAGGGAGAGGTCCCAGGGCTATCAAAAGGGACTTCAGGGCCCTGGGGCGTTCGGTGAAGGGGGTAGGTGCGCAGGTTATATTCTCTTTAATTCCTTCGGTGTTTGGTGAAAATAGGGAAAAGACTATGAAAGTACAACAGATTAATATGTGGCTAAGAGACTGGTGCCGTAGGTGGGATTTTGGGTTCGTTGACCACGGGGCGGCTTTCATGGCACCGGGCCTGCTTTTGCCGGATGGGGAACAGCTGAATCAGAAGGGGAAAAGGGTTATGGCCCAGAAGCTGGCAGGGCTGGTTAAGAGGTCTTTAAACTAGGTTTGATGGGGGAGGGGGATAAGACCAGGGCAGCCACAAATGAACCTAGGGGTGACAGGTCTGCGTCGGGGGCAAGGCCGCTAGCCCAGCTGAAGTGTGTTTACACCAATGCACTCAGTATGGGCAACAAACAGGAAGAGCAAGAAGCCACTGTACAGCAGGAAGGTTATGATGTGGCTGCCATCACAGAAACGTGGTAGGATGACTCTCATGACTGGAGTGCTGCTATGGATGGCTATAAGCTCTTTAAGAGGGACAGGCGAAGCAGGAGAGGCGGTGGGGTAGCGTTGTATGTTAGGGAGTGCTTGGACTGTGTTGAAATTGAGGAAGATGGTGAGGATGACAAGGTTGAATGTTTATGGGTGAAGATCAGGGGGAAGGTCGGCAGGGCGGACATTACGGTGGGAGTCTGTTATAGACCACCCAACCAGGATGAGCAGGCGGACGAGGCGTTTTACAAGCGTCTGTCAGAAGCTGCCCGGTCGCCGGCCCTTGTACTCGTGGGCGACTTCAACTTGCCGGATGTCTGCTGGAAATACAACATGGCAGAGAGCAAGCAATCTAGGAGGTTCCTCGAATGTGTGGAGGACAACTTCCTCATGCAAGTGGTAAATGAGCCCACTAGAGGAGGGGCCCTGCTTGACCTGTTGTTTGTGAACAGAGAAGGACTAGTGGGAGATGTGAGGGTCGGTGGCCGTCTTGGGAATAGCGACCACGAAATGTTAGAGTTTTCGATAGTGGGGGAAGTAAGGAGGGGCAAGAGCAGAACTTCTGCCTTAGATTTCCAGCGGGCAGACTTTAGCCTGTTTAAGAGGCTGGTGGACCGAGTCCCTTGGGAGTCGGTCCTGGAGGGCAAAGGAGTCCAGGAAGGCTGGACATGCTTCAAAAGGGAATTGCTAAATATTCAGGAGCAGGCTGTCCCGGTGTGTAGGAAGACAAGCCGTTGGGGAAAAAGACCGGCCTGGTTAAACAGAGAACTTAGACTAGAACTTAAGGAAAAAAAGAGAGCCTATTTGCTCTGGAAGAAGGGTTGGGTAACTCGGGAGGTCTATAGGGACGTGGCCAGGTCATGTAGGGAGAAGATTAGAAGGGCCAAAGCTCAATTAGAGCTTGATTTGGCTGCTACAGTCAAAGATAACAAAAAAAGCTTTTACAAATACATCAACAGCAAAAGAAGGGTCAAGGAGAGCCTCCACCACTTGCTGAATGAGGAGGGTAGTGTAGTGTCAAGGGATGAGGAAAAGGCAGAGGTGCTCAATGCCTTCTTTGCCTCAGTCTTTAATGTCAAGACCGGTTGTCCTCAGGAGACTCGGCCCCCAGAGCCTGAAGTTAGGGATGGGGGGCTGTGTGAACCCCCCGTAATCCAGGAGGAGATGGTTAGTGACCTGCTGTGCCAGTTGGACACCCACAAGGCTATGGGCCCGGATGGGATTCACCCCAGAGTAATGAAGAAACTGGCAAATGAACTTGCCAAACCACTCTCGATTATCTACTGGCAGTCCTGGTTAACTGGAGAAGTTCCAGCTGACTGGAAATTAGCAAATGTAACGCCCATCTACAAGAAGGGTCGGAAGGATGATCCAGGGAACTATAGGCCTGTCAGCCTGACCTCGGTGCCAGGCAAAGTGATGGAACAGATCATCCTGAGTGCCATTACACGGCACATGCAGGACAATCGGGGCATCGGGGCCAGCCAACATGGATTCATGAAAGGCAGGTCCTGCTTGACCAACCTGGTCTCCTTCTATGACCAAAAGACCCGCTTAGTAGATGAGGGCAGGGCTGTGGATGTAGTCTATCTAGACTTCAGTAAGGCATTTGACACTGTCTCCCACAGCATCCTCCTAGACAAACTGGCTGCCCGGGGCTTGGATGGGTGGACTCTTAAATGGGTTAAAAACTGGCTGGATGGCCGAGCCCAGAGAGTGGTGGTGAATGGGGCAAAGTCCAACTGGTGGCCGGTCACTAGCGATGTTCCCCAGGGCTCAGTTCTGGGGCCGGTGCTGTTCAATATCTTTATAGATGATCTGGACGTAGGGATTGAGTGCACTGTCAGCAAATTTGCAGGTGACACCAAGCTGGGTGGGAGTGTCGATCTGCTGGAGGGTAGGAAGGCCCTACAGAGGCATCTGGACAGGTTAGATAGATGGGCCGAGACCAACGGCATGAGGTTCAACAAGAACAAGTGCCGGGTCTTACACTTTGGCCACAACAACCCCATGCAGCGCTACAGGCTGGGGGAAGAGTGGTTAGAAAGCGGCCCGACAGAAAGAGACCTGGGGGTGCTGATCGACAGCCGGCTAAACAAGAGCCAGCAGTGTGCCCAGGTGGCCAAGAAGGCCAATGGCATCCTGGCCTCTATTAGGAATAGTGTAGCCAGCCGGTGTAGGGAAGTGATCGTCCCTCTCTACTCAGCACTGGTGAGGCTGCACCTTGAGTACTGTGTCCAGTTCTGGGCCTCGCACTTCAAGAAAGATGTTGAGGTGTTGGAGCGAGTCCAGAGGAGGGCGACCAAGCTGGTGAAGGGTCTGGAGGGTCTGACCTACGAGGAACGGCTGAGGGAGCTGGGGTTGTTTAGCCTGGAGAAGAGGAGGCTCAGAGGTGACCTTATTGCCATCTACAACTACCTGAAGGGAGGTTGTAGTGAAGTGGGAGTCTCCCAGGCAACTAGCGGTAGGACAAGAGGACACAGCCTCAGGCTTCGCCAGGGGAGGTTCAGGTTGGACATTAGGAAGCATTTCTTTTCAGGAAGGGTTATTAGACATTGGAATGGGCTGCCCAGGGAGGTGGTGGAGTCACCATCTCTGGATGTGTTTAAGAAAAGACTGGACATGGCACTTAGTGCCAAGGTCTAGTTGACAGGGTGGTGTCAGGGCAATGGTTGGACTCGATGATCCCTGAGGTCTCTTCCAACCTGGTTGATTCTGTGATTCTGTGAGTAATAACCTATAGCAGGGCTCTGTTTTGTTAAGTTTTGCCAGAATTTGCTGGAGTGGGATGGTACACAGGCCGTGAGAGCTGAGGTTCTTTCTGTTAGCACTGGTTGGTGCTGTGGTTTGTAACACAGTCCTCGGCCTCTAAATTTCCACTGTGTTAGAAGCAGGTGGAGGTGGGAATCAGTCATTCCTAAATTACAGAATTACACTCCTTTATTTACGTGAAGTCTAGAGGCATAAACAATCAGCTGAAATCCTTTCTCCAGTCAGTAAAATGTGTATCTTTTATTGCTGAAATACATTTAAGACCTTTTTCTAGCATGTGGAAAGTCTGACATCTGAGTTCTGTTCTTGCTTCACACCTGGCAAAATGCGGGCTGAACCCAGATTTCGCTGGAGAGTGTAAAATTCTCTGTTGTTATGCAGTGTCGCCAGGATTTTTCTTGAAAAGCTGTGATTCAGCATAGATGCTTCTTTGCAAGAGAAAATCCCAAATGACAAAGATGCTCTGGTGCAGAATTACATGCTTTATGAAGGAATCATAGTCTTATGTGCTGCTTTTGCCTCACTTGCATATATTGGTGCTTTTCATCAGCTTAGGATTGTAGCCATCAGTATGTAAAAGGTGTGGTGTTTCTCGGTTGAGCGCCTCAGTGATGATGCTAAGCTTGATTCCAAATAAAATAGTTTTTGCAATCTCTTTCTAGATTTAAAGAAGTCACTTGAATTGGCACTTTCAATGTTGGTAGGTAAATGGCTTCCACAGTTATAGACTTTTAGGCTCTTTATTCTGTAGATGCTTCAGTGGTACAAGGAGGCACCATATGAGAAATGAAGCTTGTACCGTTTTTTTTGCAGTACTTCAGTCTTGGAAATAAAAGCAAGATCTGCCGTGGGAGGAGTTTTAAGTTGCTTTGGTGTTTGTACATGACGTTTCATGAGCATGGGGGAAACAGCTGAGTAACCTTCGCTCCTGGCTGAAACCATGTGCAGACCTGGTAGGAATAAATTGTCTTAGCTCCATTAGAGTTTCAACACTATAACAATTTACACCAGTTGACCCTTTTTAAGACTCCTTCAGATTTTTATCAGGTTCTTCCTAAACTGTACTGAAAGAGACCACTCCCTCCCAAACTGTTTTGCACTGTGTGCCCAGCCTAGTAGTTAATAATATGTGGAATAACTTTGTGCTGAATTAATCCAGTGTGTTCAGAGGCTGAAGGCATTTAGGTGAGGAGCGCAGAGGCAGAGGTTTCTGTGCGGTGGCAGCTGTGACCAGGGAACACCTGGTCTGCACTAGCTCTGAGCTACTGCCGCCTAGCTGGGCTGTGCAGGGAGAAGATTAAGACGGGGGATTAGATTTTGTTCTGGTGAAAACTGTTCTGTGTGGCATTATCTGTCATGGAGCTGTCTTCTGTACTTCCGTCCTTGGCACGAAGCAAGAGCCTGTTACTCTATGTTTTTGAAGAAACAGCTGTTCAATGCCGGAGGCCTGAGGGCACCACCATGCCTGACTGTCCCTACCTACGGCCTCCCCTCACCCTGCCCATGGCCCAGGGCCCTTAGTGATGGCCCAGCCTGGCCTCAGCCTGTCTCTGTGCCCACAGCCCTGCCTGGCCGTGGGGCTGTGTCTGACCCCAGTTGCCCTCACAGGGCCTGATCCTCACCCCCACCTACAGGCCTATGTGCCTGGGGAGGTACCTGGTGCTCCTGCCTGCTGCCCTCCTCCCTGTCGGTGCAGTGGGACAGGACATGGCTGCCAGGCCCTGGGGAGCCGCTGGAGCCCTTGGCCCTGCGGTGCCCTAGCAGCAATGTAGGCATTGGTGCACTCTTACATCCTCCTCCTTCTATGACTTATGCCACTGCTAACCCAGAGGTACCTGCTAACCCCAGCGTGCTGTGCGAGGAGGCTGCTGTGTACACATGCTTCAGAGTCCACATAGCTTGTGAATAATGTGATCCATTAGTGCAGCTTTATTCTTTAAATCAAGCCATTATGTGCAAAAGAAAAACACTGGAAGATGGGCTGTCAAAACATTTATGTCTGTGGATCATAGACACCTGTTTATAAATGCAGAGGTGTCCGGGGCACCTCTGGTGTGGGTTAGGAAAAAAATGAATGGAAAAGAGCCATGTGTCTTGCATATTAAATACTTCATTCACATTGTTAACAAACTGCAGTTAACAGGAAACTAAATAAATCCAGAAGTATTTTGCAGTCATTCACATTTTAAAAACACATTTACAGTAAATCTGCATAACTGCATTAAGGCCTTGTAGTTGATGGATCTCTCTTTGACTTGGCAGAGGCTGTGTTGAAAGGAGGGCCACCTGGGTGGGTTTTGTCCATGATGATGGCTGAGCAGCATCAGACTAGGACACACAAGGTAATTCCTGCAATTTTTCAAGATTTTGAAGGTTTGACTTTAATTAGCAGCCCAAACAGAATATATTTGTACCACATCTGTGTATTTTAGGTAGTTAAATATATTTTGAAAGTGCTCATCGCTCAGTTCTATGTCTTGCCATTGACTGAGAAACATTTTTATGTGGGGTTTAGTGCCCTAGTTTTGGCTGTGGCTGATGATTTTTCTTTTAGCAAAGTCATTGTCTCATATTAGGAGACAGGCAGCTGCAATAAAATTAGAGCATTTTTCACAGTACATCCTTTATACTGTATTCCTATCCTCAAGGGGTTTAACTCTCAGGAAGAATGTGTGTAGCTGTAATGCAGATAAAAACAAACAAATGTTGAAAAACAGGAGTAAAAGGAGGATATCCAAACAGATATGCATAATTTTTGGAAGAAACCTCAGTGATAGTCATCTCTAATCTGAATTTTGCAACATTTGGTAGGTAGAGATGAAGCTGGGACATGATCTAAGTTGTGAAGTCAGTAACAGCCATCCTATATCCCAGCCACACCCTGCATAGTAAGGTAGCAACCTAAAATGGTATTGCAGCAGTGGCACTTAATTTGATAATCCCAGTTCTTAAACCAAATGCTTCCTGTAAAACACAGTTGCTATTGCAGACAGGTTACAAGAATGAGACTTTTAGGTCTAAGGAACAAAGGAACTCCACAGTGAACTGAGGTTTTGTGGAATAACATGCTTCAGAGCCATCCATTGGAAAGCAAGACCAGAGCCCCATCAAAACTCCCCGAATGCCACTTGTGGTAGGCCTAAAATGGCTGATGGATTTAGAATTGTTGCTTTAATTCATTATGTGGAAAAAATAAAGTCCGCAAAACTACCAAACAGCTATGATGCTTTCAAAAACTGCAACTGAATTTTCGTATACCACCTTTCATTCTAACTAATTTAGTTATTGTAAAGTTGATGTACGGAGCAGCTGAGGGCACTTACTGCACATTAATTTTTATTGTTATATGTGCAATTGTATGTCATAGGTTGCTTTGAAGAATTAAATCTATGTTGCTGCTGATATGAGCAAAAGCTCTATAGAAACCTCTCCATAAATGCTATTTGCATTTCAAAATTAGTCTACTTCAGCAAATGCTTTCTTTTCAGAATGGCTTGGTCCAAATGCAGAAGTGACTCGAATTCACCTTCATGAAGGTTAATAGAAGGAAAATTCAAACTTCTATGCATGAGAATTTGTAGAAAGTGAACTTGGATTTCACAGAAGTAAATATTTTTCTTCAAAATTCTTTATGAAAAAAATTGTATTCATTCTGCCAAATAACAGACTATAATAACAGACTATACAAATAACTAAACTATATTTAGTGTGATCAATTGCAACTCACCAATATAGTAGAAGGAACAGTGATAAATGATTGCAGTGAACTCTTTTGAGGTTCAAAAAAACGAATATACTAAGTATATATGGATTAATATATTTGCATAGATGGAGTTAGTAGCCAAAGGAGGTAGCTGCTTGATAAATAATTCAGAATAGGGTTTTATTTCTTTGTCAGCTAGGTTGACTGGACATATTAAATCCAGACAAAGAGGACTGAACTGTTCATTTTGGACAACGTACTGATTTCTAGCATATCTGAGAAATGCAATGGTTTAGGGTAGAATGAATCAGAAGAGTGGCTTTCTTATGAAATGAAATAAACTTCTCTGTGTTCTTCTGAAGTATAGGTACCTAACTGGGAAATGTCCCTGAACAATCTCTTTTAAATGGCAGTGAAACAGGGAGAAATTTATTGTTTCTCAGTGGACATACTGGCTGAGACAGAGAGAGATACGGAGGTTTTAAATATCAAAATTAATCCTAATCTCTTGAGCAGCAGTAAGGATATTCTTAACAGTGTACTAGGAGATAGTGCTTGGCAGAAAGCACAAAGGGGAAGACAACTCCAAAGTTCAAGTGCTGTTTTTGTTGCTGTAGTCTGTCTCTTGATTCAGACTACAATGAATTCATCCAGACCGGCAGAGGGGAGAGAGGGAGCAGAAAAACTCCCCCTCAAGTGTCCAGTGCAGCTGGATTATTCAGGCTGTGGCATGTTTTGTGCTGAGGAGGAAGCATGGGGCAGTTCATATCTTGTTCTCCTGCCATCCGTGGGCATTCTTTCCAAACTTGTACACCAGCCTTCTGTCCACTCGTTCCAAAATGCCAGTTTTATAATAGTAACTGCAGGGGGAAAAAGAAAAGAAAACAATGGAGAAAGTAGAAGTCACATTAGAGGAGTTCTTTACATGGACTTCATGGGAGGAGAACAGCACATGAGTCATTGTGTTCTTTACAGTCAGAGAGTTCCTTTCTTTCTGTTAAATTGCTCTTGTGACTTTAAACTTCCCCACGTGCCTTGGAGTATGCTTTCCACTGTTGGAAAGATACAGGATTACAAAGAAATGTGTTCTTTTTTGTTTTGTTTTGGTTTGGTTTTGTTTCCCTAAGATTACCACAGTTCAGAAGAAACCACCAGCGTTACTGCTGCAGAAATAAGGGTCATTTTGTGGGGTCACTTGGCAAACATAGTCTAAAATTCTCAACTGAGGTAAAGTGTGATAGCTTTGTTGTCATCAGTAGTTACAACTCTGTACTGCTTTACAATTACTATTATGATATTGCTTAGAAGCAAAGGAGACGGGGTGCTATCTCATGACCTGTAGAAAAAACATGAAGAAAATAACCAGACATCCTGTCACCCACCCCACCGCACCCCCCACGCACCTGAGTTTTCAGGATAGTTATGAAAAATGGATGCTGAGGTAGAAGTCAACTGAAATGAGGGGCCCTGCTGCCTGTTAACTCACCGGAGAGCTCTGCTCAATTTTTCATATGTCATCCTGTCATTTTTCTTCTTTTGTCCCCACATCTTTGCCAGAGCTTCTGATTTGACAACCCGAAAAATGCCTTGTCCCCTGTCTTCCCATTCCAGGATGCCACTGTTTTCTTCAGGGGAAAGGAGCAGGTCTCGTACGAATTCCCACAAATGAGAATTCTGCAGGTCTTGAACAGGAAGAAGATACCTATTTAGTAGATGTTTTCTTACTCATGCCAAAGTACTAAGACAGAATTATATTTAAAGTACAGTTTACTATTGGGTTGTCAACCTCACAAACCAATTGCACTTATTTAAATTTAACTTTCTAAATTTGAGTGCATTGTCTCTCTGTAACTGGCTTCAAATTACTTGCTCCAGGAAAAATAAATCAGGGTCATGCAAACACCTATGATGCTAGAATCTGTTTTTTTTTCACTCCAGAAATTAGTGAATTTTACTGTCTTGCAAAGTTTATGTCATTCATAGCTTCTGTTCCACTGATCTTCAACACAGTATTTAACTCGATGTTTTAAAAGCAATTTTCAAGTTCATTTAAAGTGTTTTAAGTGAAAGATTGTAAGCAACATTGGCTTGCCTGAAAATGAGACAATAGTATGAAGATTTGCAAAGCCTATTTCCCAGCATTGCTAGACTCTTCTCTGCTATTTCCACTCAGTTCAGAAGTTTGTTTGAGCACCGAATATGCTAGAAATAATGGGGCTCTACTAAAAAAGCTGGTAGAGCTGTTATATGCATCTGTTGCCTTAACTTCAGCTTAGTTACTAGCTAATCAAGGTGCTGGGCATTTAATGAATGTTCAATTGCAACACTGACCAGAAGCATTGAAAAATAATGAGTCAGACCCCCCCAAAGTCCTGACAGCAATAATAATAATAATAATAATAATAATAATAATAATGACAATTATAAAAATATCTGAGGTTTCTTATTAATTTTTCTGCATTTAGAGCCTTTAGGTTATTTTCAACTTATGTTTTTCCAGTTACTCAGCCACTAAGATAGCTAGAAGCACTTAAAAAAAGTAAACAGAAAAAGAAATGTGGCATTAAGAAAAATGACAAGTACCTCATGTCTCATGATAAAATCGTGAGAGCTGGCAGTACTTAAAAGCCAAACCTCAGTGAAATTTTATTTGTTTGTGGTGTCATTAAAGCTTCTTTTGATAACCACATGGAGCTGGAGAATTAGAGCAAGATAGCCTGTATAATCTTAACTCTAGTTTTGAGTTTCTGATATGTACTTACTTGTTCTACCATGACTGTGACATTCTTGGCCGTTGATGCTGCCTGCCCTCATGCATGCCTTATCACGGGCTGGGACTGAACTGCAGAATAACGTGAGAAGTGAAGAAGGAACTCCTGAGTCTGGTGGCAACTTGGTCAAAAGGTCACCTATTCAAATACCATGCAACATTAAGTCAAAGTGGGACTGTGAGCTACTAACTTTATCTCTTCAAAAAACTTCTAGCACAAAGGTAAAACCAAGTGAATAATTAACATGCAACTGTATGGATTGCAGCACAACAAAATATGAAATATTTATCAATGCTCTGTTCAAAATACTTGGATTCTGTAGACATGTGGAAATGTACCCCTCTGTGATGTGCAGCCTGAAGATTTCTTGGCTTAGGCTGTGCAGTGCTTCTAAAAAGTCAAAACTGCCTCAGCAGACAAGATGCTTGCACAAGTGACCAAGACTTCAACAGTGTCTGTCTCAATATTGCAGTGGTGCAGAGAGCAATTAGAAGAGGATAATGAATGACTGCAACTGGAAGGATTATCAAAGTCTGCTAAAGACACTTGTATGCAACTGTAGAATCATAGAATAGTTTTGTTTGGAAGGGACCTTTAAAGGTCATCTAGTCCAACCGCCCTGCAATGAGCAGGGACATCTTCAACTAGATCAGGTTGCTGAGAGGCCTGTCCAACCTGACCTTGAATGTTTCCAGGGATGGGGCATCTACCACCTCTCTGGACAACCTGTTCCAGTGTTTCACCACTCTAGCAGCTACAAAAAATTGTATCATCTGCTTGGTACACACCTAGTGAGGAGGGTGATCAATGAAATGCTGTGAGAGTGATTACAAAGTGAAGACCCACAAATCCATTTCACTGGATAAGTAGTAGTAGGCTAAAAATAACAAAACGGGAACTTCTGTGGAGATGGGCTGCAGTTTTATATTCTTATATCCCATTGTGTTTATGTTCCTAAGAGCTGACCCCCAGGAGTTTATTTTGCTGCATGTGAAACCATGATAGCCACAAAAAGATGGAAGCAAGATGTCTATGTACATGCAGGGCTATCTGAAGGGCTTATGCTTTCAGTTACGAAGGTTTCATAGTATATTTGGAGTCTGCTACTGGCTCAAAGGAGCATCAGCTAGAATTGGTAAGACAGTATTCTGGAATATATTTTTTTCTGACTGCTTCTTTTCACTGGAGTCTTTCATGTTGACGAGTTTGTTCAGTATTCTTTTATTGGCTGAAGGGTTTGACCAAAGCAGTATCCCACATTGCCTAAATCCTAATGTGGAACACAGGTAAATCCAGCCAGAAACATTAATATCCCAGAGCTGATTGAGAGTTATTAGATTATTAGAGCTGGTTGTGGTCAGAACTGAGCGATTACAGAATATTCTGATTGTGCTTAGATGTAGTCAGACACCTGATATTTTGCTAGCTTTACCCATTTACCTCCTCAGCAGATAAACAGCAAGCTCAGCTGTGTTTAGGATCAACAGGATCTGTATGTCTGACTGTATGTTAGTCCACCAGCTGTATCACCTCCCGCAAAAATTCAAAGTATTTTCATGGAAATGAAGCTGTGCTTCTGCCCTTTTGGAACCTATGCACAAAAGAACAGCTTTGCTATGCTCAGTGCCTGGCTTGTAGCCTCAGTGAACGTACAAAGGCTCCTGGGATCCTGCTTCCCTTCAAAATACCAATTCAGAAATGCTGGGATCTCTGCTAATCTTTACTTCTCTGCATACTGCAGGTATTTCAGGAAAAGCATTAGAGAACAATTAAATGGCCTGGATTTTTTTTGTGTTTAGAAATCTCTTGAACTGCTAAATATTGCTAATCTTTGAATACAGTGTGTTTCCTTTTGAATGGAGCTTATTATGTACAAAAAAGTTTACTTACAGTCCTTGTTGGATGGCTTTGTTTCTTCTGCATCAGTAGAAACGGAAATGCCTAAAAGGGAAAAACATAATCCAGTGTTCAATTCTTTTCTGAATAAGAATAACTTCTGAACTGAAATTTAAATGCAAGTCCTGACTTTTTGCATCATTGCTTGTGAATATTGCTCAGAATAGAAGTTGTAGAAAATGCAGAGTACAAAACCATGAAATAATTTTTCAACTTATCTGCTGCTAAAATGATTTGTCCCTCCCTGACTTTAACTCCACACACTCTGACTACATTGGTGGGGTTTTTTTAAAACTTTTTTTTTTCCTTACCCTTTACATTATGTCTATATGTCTCTATTCAGATGATCCATGTGTACTAAGTTTCGTTTCCCTCTGGTCCCTTTCCATTTGGTTTTTGCTGTCATCTGTATAACATTTTTTCCCCCTTTTTTTACACTTAGATTAGTCCTTTCTCTTTCAGCCCCTTGCCCTTTAGAACTACTCCTGCAGTCTTCCCTCCCTCCTTCCCCTAGGTAAAAATCATCTCTACTGCTGGAAATCAGATCTTCACAGGGCTGGAACTTGTCTGCATTAGTTGGACAGTATCACCTTTGTCGTTACATTCACAGCACATAAATAAATACATTGCACATACAAATCTGCATTCAAGGAACTTAATTAATGTTGTGAGTCTGGCATACAGAATCGGGAAAAGCTAGAATTAAGCCTGCTTGTGCAGCCACAGTTTCGTCCACTGCTTAAGTATGTTGTGGAATGTCTTGCATTACTGGACCACATACTGCCTTTCCTCACAGGCCTTATGCAATTTGTAAAGGTGAATATGCATGTTCTGTTGTATTTCATTTACTGCCAAGTGTTCGATCTCTGCACTGTCTATAAAAAGTTAATTTTCTTAGTGAACTTTTCTTCCCAGCTCTGTATTCTTTAACTCCCTTAATAACATCCTTATGTCCTGCATTTAATAATCTCCTTCTGAATGGCCTGTCTGACATGATGCATGAACACTGGGTGGAAGACAGAGATGGCTCTCAGTCCCACAGGAGAGCAGTGTCAACCTAAAACACAGGGTTGTTTTGTTCTTCCGGCAGCCTCTAGTCTTGCTCACCTCTCCCAGTCTTACCCGTCCTATTGAGAACATTCTCAGTCACTGCACAACCCTACTTCATTTTGATAAGGCTTATCCACATATTTTCTTATGCACTGCCTTGTCTCTGATCTTCCCAGTCTCTCAATGCTCCTGCTCCTTTCACCTTCAGCCTGCCCCCTGCCAATGTTCACTGTGTAGCCAGGTCACTGCCTTCTCCCTTTCCGGACCCTGTGCCTCGCCAGCCGCTTTCCCAGCTGGGCAGCTGAGAGGTGGGTAGGGGACCAGCGAAGGATGGCTAAGCTCCAGCACCTGCTCACCATTGGGAGCCACTGGCAGTGTCAGCTCCCAACGGGGCCCTCCACGACCTGCATGCCTAAGCCTTTCCTCCTTTTCCAGCAGCCCTATGGCTCCAGTTTGGTCAAATACTCCCCTAAGCCAGAGGAGGCTTGAGCCATTGAGGGCTCCAGGCAGCTAAAATGCTCCTCAGTTTCTCGTTGCTAGGGCATAGGGAAATGACCTGAATTTCCTTGCTTAGTGGAAACTCTTTTGCTTGGGGACCCTGACCCCATCACAATGGACCCCGGTAGAATTACCCTAACTTAGTGTACACACTAATTAATCTTTCAGAAGTAGTGAATATAGAGAAAGGGTATCTGCAGCAGAGATTTCACTTGTATTTCACTTAGACAAAACTGTCAATAACTTAAATTCATTTGAACCTAAATTCATTTAAGCACTAATAAATCTTCCAAGACAATGTTGAAAATAGTAAATTAAAGTTGTTTCCATTCAAGAGCATCATTAAGCCTACTACTAATGAGGTGGACTATCAGTGCTTACTGCACTGATAATAAGCCCACCAAGCAGAACTTGCTTACTTTTTAAGAAGCAGAGCAACCTCCACTACTTTCTGAGTTACAGGAATAACAATGTATTACGTCTTTCTATATCCAGTCATTATGGATGGATTATGAAGGTTGACCAGTTTCAGTAGAAAGGCCAAGGAGAGAGCGGTGCTGGTGTCTGGAGATTTGACTGGCTCACAGAGACGAGCCTGGTCTGCGTGTGATTGCAAGGCCCAAAGTCACATTGAGCTTGTCTTCTGCCTGTCATATTTCTGTGTACTCCTCAACGCTGTATCTAAGTGGCCTCTGTATTTTGCCTTTCTTCAGTGCTTGAGGCTGTGCATCCCACATTTTCTGTTAGTGTGAAATTAACACAAAAATGCAGTGCTTTTTGTTTTGTGTTTTATTTCTGGAACACTAACCGTGCATCCTGATATTCTGTAAGATGAAATACAAGTATTCGCCACAAATGCCTGCAGCATCTAGGAACTCTTCCTGCGTCATGTTGCACAACTGTAAGCCATTGATATTAAAGTGTGAAAAGGAAATGCAGTTGGCATCTAGCTTGTACTGGTCACAGCAAAACTGCAACCATTCACAGACGTCGTGCTTACTCCAGTATTCTGGGTGGATGGATGTCCAGAAAGTATAAGAATCTGCAATGTATTTGACAAGAAAGAGGAACATTGCAATGTAAAACTCATGGTGCACTTCATTTTAATAAGCATATTTCAACCAAAACTAATTCCTCTTCCTTCTCCTGTTATGACTGCAGTCTTGCTTCCTTGTTCCTCTAGAACACATCAGTCCTGCCTTTTGCAACTTTCTGCCTCCTATTGTCATAGACTTTTGTATTTCAAATATTCATATTAATTCTGTCAGACATTTCAAGAGAAAGTGCTTACATGTGGGAAAAAAAGAGCAAGTGCGCCTCTTAAAATGGCAATTCAAAAAAATTAAAAAAGGTCAGAGTACAGATTTTGTGAGAAATTATCACTCTGCAATAAAAAGGAGTGATGTGTTCCTAGACTAAAATAATCTCGGGTCTTAGATGTGAAAGTACTCTCATACAAAGACACCTGGCTACACTCTGTGGCAGATGGGTAAATACCATTAATTTATTATAATTTTTCTTATAATTCCATCAAGGTCTTTCACTCCTTTCATCTAAAATAATGTTGTTAATGTCATCGTAGGGAATATTTTTTTGTTAGATTAGAAACTGGAAAATGTTTTACTCTTAAAACACTTATCACTGGAGAAACAAGAGCTAAGTAAACCTGCCAGGCAATTGCAACCTAAAACTACTTTGCCAATTAAATGCCCAGTTTTTTAACAGACTTCTTTCCTCAGCAATGCAGTTACCAGGAAAATGTGTAGAAATGTGTATATATTTGCAATAAACATTTAATTTTGTTTCTAGAAAAAACATATTTTAACTATTACTAATGTAAAATCTGGGCCTGGTATGATAAACCTCTATGCTGCAGCTAACACGCATAGTCTGTGACTCAAACGCTTTTCTCTAGAATCAAAACACTGGCTTTTATTATTGAAGCTGGTTGGGCTTATATTGATGGGCACACTCTTTAAACAGCTCTGCTTTTGCTTTCTTTAGCTAGACTGCTACATGCATGCGAAGGTCTATAATATAGCAGTCTTCTGTTGGATGTCTGTGCATGTGCAGCTACCTTTTTTTGGGTGATTGGAAGAATTATGGGCAATGGCACAATTATGTCCTTTCTGTATCCATTCACATAATGCTTAGGGAAAACAGAATTCAAATCTGCATCTTGGAATTACTGTTTTAATTCATCCATTACTGAATTTGCTTCTATGATTTTAAACTTTTTAAGGATGACTACTAATTTCTTCCAGGTGATATTCTTAAGCAGATTTCTGCCAGCCTTGAGAGATGATTGCTTTAGGAGATTTAAGGATTCTAAATTGATTTTGAATATATTATCTGTAATATTTATTATATCACTGGAGCAGTGCAGTTACAGAATAGTAAATAACAACAGAAAAGCAATCAAACGTGAATGAGAGTAGTGTAAAGAAATCAGAGAAGGTTTAGTTTATTTTCACATCTCACAGCATCTTACACTTGGCTTATATTTCACAGTTTCTTAGTCCAGTCGTCCATTATTTATTATTTCATTTTTAAATGAATCCTGAACATTTGATTTTAGGCATTGCTTATATGAAATTGTAATTCAAAACAGGTTATGATAGCACTGCAAGCCAAGTAAATTGTATCTGTCATTTGTCTAGACAGCCAGTTCAGAGTGTAAAATGATGCAAATAGGCTGGATGAGTTTCCATAGTAAAATTAATTCAAAGAGTTTGAAATTGTGACAGAGTAACTGAAATATGAATCTTGCATCCTACATGGCTTCTGTAAAGTCATTAGTACTTCTAATTATAAGTCCTAAAAGTTTACAGAGGAATTTGTGGTTGCTTTCATGAATCATTCCCATGCTATAAATATCTTCATATGTATGCACGTACAGAATTAACGTAATACTGAATGCTGTGTTTTAAACCCTGAGATGCTACTGTGACATCCTAGCAAAGCCAAGAGGTGAGCAGAAGCTCTGAGTCTGACTTTTGGGACCCATATCTTGAAGAGATTTGGATCTCAGGTTTTATTCAGCTCTTTATTTAAAAGGAAAATCAGATGAGCTTGACATTGGATAGGCTTTATGAGCCCTGCAGACTGCACACACCTGGCTATGTCAGAGTCTGAAGTCTTCCTGAGGTGAGAATGGGAGTGCTAGGAGCACCAGCCTCACAAGGCTTCTGCCAGAAAAAAAACACCAAACCTTTAAAATTAGGCTTGAGCACTACATGAATCCCAACTTCAGGGGCTGCTCAAGAAAAGCAGAAGGCTGAATTGATCCCTTTCTGGGCCAGGCAGCCTTTTTTATTTAATCCCCTGCCAACAGCCTCCAGCCCCCCTTAGTAAAACTGGAACATCACTGTGTCCTCAGCTAGAGAGATTTACCGGCAGAGGGGCCTCCCTGTGGGGCTAGGCATGAATCCAGCCCTGTGTTTCACAGCCCGCTCGGTGAGCTGCAGCAGCAAGCCAGCCCAGACCCTTTCACTGCACCTGTGTGCAATACGCAGCCAAGTGACAAGCTCATGGCTTTGTTTTTCTGTGTACAAGACTGTTGGATTGCTCATTTTTTTCTATCTTAAGGCAACAGGAAAGAAAAGCAGAACTATTTATTCTGCCATTCCACAAGTACAGTGAATAACCTTGAAATATTTTGGCCATTGGTCTTGAAACTTTTACTTGATTGTGATAAATATCAGTTTTGCTGGCCATATTTATATGGCCATATAAATGGCACAGCATGTTTCTTTCATGGAACAGCACTCATCTGGTCTAGTTTCCTTGTTTGATTTGGCTTTGGAAAGGCTCGGTTTTGTTCATTTTTGTTTTTTTTTAATATTCCTGGGCCCCCTGAAGCACTGTTGCATATGTGATGAGGATTTAAAAGGTGCTGACACAAAGGCTTCGCCTTTGCGTGTGCTCTTGCCTTTTATTTCTCATATCAGAGTTAAGCATTCAGGGGGCTTTCCCGTCTTGTAAATGATGGACGTGACCAAAGTATTGTGCCACTGTGAAAGAAAAGGTCAACCAAAGACAAAGGCTCTACAAAAGATTTTCAGGTTTTCTTTTAGAGAAAAAGAAAGGGGCAGGTAGAATTTCATCCCACCATGCAAAAACATAAGGGCAAAACCTATGCAGTAAGATAAGATGGGGGCAGGTAGATCCCCCGGTGGCAGAAACACACCAGAACTGTGCCTAAACTACAGCTTGAGGGCAAGGGAGGAGGATACCTGGCAGGATGATGGTGGGCAGCTGAGAGTGGACAATAAAACACAGAACTCATACCTTGCCCTTTCCACCATTTTAAGGTGATTTCCACTGCCTGTTCAGCTGCATTGACTGTCTTATTGTACTTATCCTTGAACCTGGGTATTTAAATCCTTTTGTGCTGGGCAGTGTCCAGCCTTCAGGGAATGGCATTTGTTGATGTAATCTTCCCATGCTGCATAGGCTGTTTCAATGAATAGACTTGATTCATGTCCCCTAGCTAAGGTGACACTTCTGAAATGAGTTTCCTGCCTTGTGGGGGCTCTGGTTTTACCAGTAGTGACAAGCAAAACTGTGGAAGACAGTAAGTCTCCAGTAGGTTCAGGAATGCAGGCCAAATAAAAGACAGCTGTCCAGATTTTCCTGGGATATGCTGATTTCTGCATGGCATATGCAGGCAAGTTAATACAGTATGTATGCTTACAACGGGGGGAAATACTGCTATCAGCCATAACAATACTGGATGGTCTGTTTATATGTAACCTACTTTTAATATAGGGCAGGCAGAACATTCCTATATAATTTGGCTCACCTTTTTGTTGGTTGAAAAAGATATATTTCATTTAGGCATAAAGATTTAATTTTTAGAGCTAGAAATTCCGTGTATTTTCTGTATTATTTTCCATTTTTCACCCTGTGCTTGAAAACAAAGAGGAGAAATGAAAATGACACAATATTTTCAGTGTCACAGATTTTAACTTCCTCCACTTTGTATTAAAAAAAAAGATATGCCCCCCAAATATATATATAAATCCTGATATATTCTGATTGCCAGAAAATAAAAACATTAAAATGACCAATGGGGGAACCATAAAGCGAACTAACCCTTTAGTTCTTCTCATAGGAACATGGGGATGGATGCAGTGTCCCAGACTAAAGTCCCTCTAAGCCATGGTCCTGCCTCTGATCGGGTTTGCTGGAACAATTTCATATTTTTTGAGAAAATACTGTAGAAACTTACATCATGCTCGTACATAAAAGTACTCATGCTTTTTCTAGTACAGGAGCTGACCCCAGCGATAGCCTGTAAATCAGTGGTCTTCATCTGTTTCTTTCTAGGCAGTCTTGCCATCCCTTTTTCATCTGTTCAACCTTGAGCTTCTGCTTTGTTTCTAGCAAGTTCAAACAGGTTTTCAAAAGGTATAGGGATCACAATCCTTAAGCCTGTTACTGTCACCAGAAGAAAGTGTAGGTTGAATGTTATTACGCTGACCTTCATTCTTCTCTGACTTCAGAGCAAAGTACTTAACTTTTCTATTCAAGGGCTGTTTGTGAAATGCTGGTGGCACTGCAGTAGTGGTTTTGTTTGTGTGTGCTAGACATGTTAAATATACTCCTTCGCTGCTGTGGAAGAAATGATAGGAGAACTCACATGTTGGTTTAAATTTGATTCGGGAGAGAAATGTTTGTAACTGTGAAGGACTCCTGGAAAGCCTAAAAGCATCAAAAATTGAGCAATAGAAAACATATGGAGGAAGAAACATAGCTCCTACCCTGGTCAGAAAAGGCTAATTATTTCCTCAGCTCAGCTTTGCTTAGCAAGAGGCAGTCTGACCTGATTGTTGCACAAAACTAACTGTCTTAAGAGCTGAGGGACCTTTGCATTTAGCTACAAGTGGAGTTCAATTCAACAGAATTGCTGGGGTATAGATGCTGCACCACTGTTCATCTGGATGAATTCAGAGCTGCGCAGCTGTAGAGTCACAGACATTGTACTCTTAACAAGTAACAGACTGCAGTAAAGCTAGAAATTGTCAAAATGCCTCAGACAGGCTGCTTTGTCTTTGGCAAATGCTGATCTGCTGATATCAGAAGTTCACTTGGGATTATTTCAATTTCAGTGTTGCGGTTTTTTGTGTGTGTTTTTTTTTTGTTTAAAAAAGTGGAAGATTGAAAAATAGGCAAATCTCTGCTAAAAATCAAGGCAACAGAAGAATTGTTCTGGCTTGTGGTGGACTTGGTAGTGCTAGGTTAATGGTTGGACTCGATGATCTTAAAGGTCCTTTCTAACAAAAACGATTCTATGATTGATCCAAAATTAACTTTAAATTGAATAACATTAGATATGTAAAAATGCATGTTTAAATTTTAAAACAGAATAGTTTCTGTGTTTTCTATAATTTCAAATGAAATTTATAATTGTATTCTAAGTTGGAATGAAAACTAATACTAAAACAATATGATTTTTTAAAAAACAAAAATTCAACTCCTGCAAGGCCTTAAATACAGCCATTTAGCCGAAGCAAGAACATTTATAGTCTACTGCATATGTCAAACTTAGCAATATAGAAACAAAACACTACGTCCTCAGTGGTCATGGATTAGCACCATCAGAAGCTATGTGAAAAGTTCTGTTCTTTATCACTCAAACTGTGCCTTGGCAGGAAAGACCTTTTCCGTAAGACCAGCAGTGTTCTCATATAAAAAGACAAAAATAGCTTTGGAAGAGAAAAACGTTGCATAAACCCCAAATTTTTTCCTAGTTCTCACCAAAAGTTTGGCTCAGTAACATGAGTGGCTTGTGCTGCCTTTCTTTTCAGAGCCTGTTGAATGATTCAGCCTGAGTGCAGAGAAGAGTATATCAGGACTGTTTAGGAATTTAAACAACCGTTTAGAAGGGAGAAGATTTCTAACAAGTAACACTTCCTTAAGCTTCTGAACAGGGACCTGGCCTGACACGAGGATATTTGGAATGAATTCCTTCAAACAGAGTTGGTATCCCCACGAGATGCATGGCCTGTTAAAGCATAGGGTTTCCGTATGCAGAGTTAGAGGACTGCATGCTTTACATTGCCAACTTTTGCAGTGGGGAATTCTTGCATTGTTACAGATGCATTTCTACAACCATACAGTTCTCTGGTGGCTTTCAGAATCCTAGTTTTTGCCAGCTTAGTGTGTATTTATCTGGTCACTGATATTCATTACAAAGTTGCAGAGCATTTGAGGAACTGTAAATCTCCCAAATTAAATTACTTTTCCGTTATATAGCTGAAGTTCAGTATTGTGGGAATGTTTTCAGTGACAAATGCTGGATTTCAAGTAGATAGGATAAACAAAAGAAGTCACGAATCTGAGGCCATAGTTGTCCTGCCCCTCTTAATGAACCATGCTGTCCTGTGGGAGTTCCTGCTTGCATTAGGTGTATCACCTTTTCAAATAAGGGGAAAGCCTCAGTTCAACACAATGCATAACAGAGCTAAGGCCACTACTTGTTACTGCTCTTCTTGTGCACCTTTATCTTGCATGGCTGGCGATGTGCTTGAAAAGGTCAGTAAAACTAGAAAATCGGATACATACAATAGAAGGCTCAGGAGCAGGTTCAGAATCCATAGCCTGTTTCCTGCATGATTAGTCTTAATGAAATTTAAATCACCTTTAAGTTTTTGACATTGTGCGTTTTTTTCTATTGGAGTATATCTACATACCTTTCTGATGATCACAGGTGGTATAGTCATCTTCAGTTGTCCCAAATACCTCTGTCCAAGACACCAGAGGATCACAAACCATTGTGTTTGATAGAAACGTGCTCCGAGCTACTGACTCCAGCATCACCTTAATATATTAACACATTAGTTGAAGATGAAAAGATGATATTAGAGACCAAAGTTATAAGCTTACAAGCCTTATTCCCTTGCTGTATACATATAGATCTATGAGGTACCATCGCTCACCATCACCTAAACTTCAGCTGAAGCTAATGATCATCTTCTGAGAACTGCAGTGAAGGAAGGAACTGAGAAATTCAGGAACAGTGCAGCTGATGAATATAGCATAGGTAGGTTTACAGCAAAAATGATTGTAATGACGCATTCCTAGGAACTTGGTAGTGCAATTTATGTATACAAAAATAAGAGTGAGAAATAAACCATAAAATAATGAGAAACATGTGGTTGAGATTAACATTATGGTTTAGTGAGATCATTGGTAAAATATTTTGAGCAAGTCCTTCTATAAATGAACGAGAAAACATCGTTCTGGCCATAAGGATACTCACTACATCTGTAAGACACTGACACAGATGTCAGCCAGTCCAGAGTGTGAAGATATCAACAAAGGCTGAGAAAAAAATGTGTTTTCAAAAGAGATTAGAAACTGACAATTTATGCAAAAAACTGGTTGCACCCTTCAGGGAAGAAGGTTCTTGCACCAAAAGTGAGATGACTGAAGAATAAAGTAGTTGAGAATTGGTGATATTTCAGTGGAAGAAATGAGTGGCTGAGGAAAACATGATCTATGATATGAACTAAAGTAGGTACAGAAGAAAAGGATTTTTGCCCATCTCTTTCTCTTATACATGTATCATATCTGTACACATGCATAGATTTCTCTGTTGTTTGTGACTAAGACTCACGATGCTCGAGACCCTAGACATCCCATATGAAATTTAGTAGAAACGGTGATGGTTTAAGAGACTTGAAGGAAAGAATTAAGTGGAATTTACACCCATGGTTCTTTATGTTTTGGGAGAGGCTGGAAATGTTCCACAGACTAACTTCTGTGAATGCATAAATGGACCTGATTGTGACTCTTGCCTTTCAGACTTCACACAAAACTGCTCAAGCCAGTTTTGGCTCTTCTCTTCAGACCTAAGCTGCTTCTGCCTTTCATAACTAATTTCAGCTTGGGTAAATGCCAGCAGAAAGACACCTGAGTTGTTTAGTAGGGTAAAATGATCTTAAAGATCAATGTGTAGTTTAAAATTATTACAAAGTCAAAAATTGTCCAAATAGCTGTGTACACTGAGGAAATGTGAAGCATTCAGAAATTTCCATGAATGGATTGCAGAATTGAAGGAAAACTCCAATCTTAGTCTAAATAAAGCAATGATGAGATACGGAACATGGAAACATTTGGGAGGCTCCTGAAATCCTTTGATATACTGGAATTCATATATAGGGCACAGCAGTATTTCAAGAATATCACATTTCCACCTAATCATACCATTATGAATGGAACATATAAGAATATAAACTATTAATCATTTTCATCAATATGGTCAAAAACTCTATTTGCTATGCATTTCTGCCAAAGGATTTAGTGTAGAATACCTCACACATATATATGTGTGTAACTGTGCTTTTGGATGAACACCATATATTCAGTGAGCAATATAGAATTTTACAGAGTTCATACAAAGTGATCCATATGAATTTACCAGGTCCTGTCTCAGATATAAGAGGATTACTAGCATTTAAGTTTGTGATGGTCCCAATTTGATTTTTTTATTCCTCTTGACTGAGTGGCTCGCACTGAGAAATGTTCCCAATGTCATATCTATTTACAAACAATTTAGAAAGTCAAAACGGTGGCATTTTTATTGGTTCCAAGTTGCTGCAGAATGTAATCCAAATCTAAACAAATACAAAATGCTTATTTAATTTTTTTCTGTAGTTGCTTTAATGCTTGATTCCATTTCTTTAAATGAGATGATGCTGGCTTACTATGCACAGAATTCTGAAGTTCACAAGGCCAGGTAGAAAGATGTCAACCATTCTTTACTACAATGCAAGTGTATTGACCCATGTATCTCTGAAAAACGACAAATTAGAGACTTACTCATGCTTACTATCTATGCAAAAGAAAGTAATTGTTTACCACAAAGAAAAAACAATTTTTGCCCTCTTGAAATCAAAGGGAATATTTTCAACAGAAGAGTTTCACCACTCATTAATCACCAAGGGGTGGCAGGACAGACACATGCAGAAGAGCTGGATAGAAAATCACAGAAGAACAGGGAGAACTAGAGTGACTGACAAACCACTTCTATAAATGTGATGTCCTGTCAGGACATTGCTAGAGATGTACCTACATCTGTGCAGTAGATGATCCCAGTTAGTACCTCTGAAAAAAAGTAGAGACCTCCAGGACATGTGTGGTGACAATGATCTTCCCAACCATATCCTCTGCAGCCAGCATACTCCTGTTCCTCTAAGAGTTATCCCCCCAGAGCAATGAGCAGCCCACTGTGAGCCTGGTATCAACTCAGTGGGCAGAAATAAACTGCTGAAAGTCAATTTCCATTTTGGAGAGAACAGGACATCTCCACAGATCATTGGAGAGACATGTTTTAAGAACGATCGTGAAGATAATCTGTTCAAAGTATCTTCCCCTTTCTCTGTACCTGCCTCCCTGTATGTAAGATTTCACACAGATAAATGTCTGGAATGAAATCCCAGTCCTGCTCAAGACAGAGGGAATTTTCCTGTCAAATTCATCAAGGACAGAATTTCACAGTTTATTTCTACTGGATATCAGCAGAAAATAACTTCTATCTGACAGTTTCACAACTTTAAGAGTTACTTCTTACTAGAAATGCAAATGAAAAAAAGGTGAGAGGAAGGTGAGTTCACATTTCTCTTTATGGTACAAAAAAAATGTCTCTATTGACTTTTTTTTAGGCTAGTGCTTTTAGTGAAAAAAAAAAAACATTTGGAAATACTCATGGCTTAGATAATAGAATATGTAACCTCACAAGATAACCATCCTTCCTTCATCAGGGTAAGATTTAACTAGAAAAGTAAGTTGTTATTAGTATTTGCATTATTGCTATGCGAACGGTAATGACAGATTAGTAGATTTAGTGCCTTGCTAGTGAATTTTCATTATTTTTCAAATGTGGAAAGTAGATTTACTCAAGGTGAAATGACACCTGGGAAGGTGGATGAACTGTTACAAACAAAGAGGGGTGTGAAATAAAGCCAAAGCCATTGGATTTGGAAAAATTCAAAACTAGGCACATGCTGAATTTCGTAGTTTATTGTGAGGCAAACTTACTACTCCAAGCTGGGAAACTAATTTTGTGAAGTGGAATGGCAGCTTCAGCCCCTGCTGAGGACTAGACCCAGACTCACAGGTGTGGGGCAAAGCTTCCAGCTTCAAATCCAACCAACAGGTTTGACCACATGCTGTGACAGGCAGCAAAAGCCGTTTGGGAAGGAAAAATCCTGTTTTACCCATATGCAGTTTATACTGCTGCTCCTATATAGACCTATGGATGTTCCAGAAAATAATGTTAATTATTAATATCATTAGCACTGATAATATCTTTTCAAACATTTTATGCAAACAGGATATTGGTTTGGGTCACATAGAATAGTATTTCACTATTAGCTGGTGTTGCTTATGTACACACATACATATCTGCTTAAATACACTTTGGGCACATAGAAAGCGGAAGAGGCAGGCAGTGTTTTTAAACAGCAGGAGAGCTTTACAGCTCTTGGTTTTACTCCAGTTGGTGCTGGGTTTGAAGAAAAGCTGTCACATTACAAACAATCTCTTTTGATTTAGTGGGACAGGCCTAGATCATTAATTTGTTAAAAAGTGTTTGCTGAGGCTCATGCTTGTCTCTACCATTAATTCATTAAACTAAATTCAATTGTTTATCAGGGAGAAAACTGGTGATGCACAAATGAGAATGGCAGGCAGTACATCATTTGGGTGCCTGATAAAATCATCACAGCAAAACCACTTTGACAATGACTAGAATAAAGAAATGAAGCTTACTTGTGGGTAGGTGGTTACTCCTGATGCAGCAGTTAAGTCCAGAAGTAGGTCTTGGGAGCAAGGGGGAGCAGGAGGCTTTAATAGCAGCACAGCCCGGCACTTTAGAAATAAAGCCACCTGCAGGACTGTGATATACGGAACACCTTACAGACAGGTTCGTTTGGTTTTTCAAGTTCTTATACACACCCCTTTTGATTACAGTGATAATATATAGTATACCACAGCTCAGGGATTGGGGGAGAAACATTCTCAAGTGTGGAAAGTTTACCTTTATCCTGTATTGTTTTTTTCTCTTTCTCTGGAAAGTGTTGATTTATGTAAGCATGACTCTTGGACCACTTTAAGCAAACCTGGTATGTTTAAGCACTTGAACTAAGGAGACTCACTCTTTCTTTCACAGCCTTAGCGTGAACAAAAGCTATCGCATTTTGTTGAGAGCTCTCAAAGCCCAGGAAGTGGAATTCTCACTATTTGCATCTGGCAAAGACCAGGATGCAGAAAAGTGAGCGGCTTAAAGTTATGCAGCAAACCACCGTGGGTGTTAGAGAAAGGACAGCACTCACCTGATGTTAGGTGACATCTATGTCTGGCCAAGCACAGTGCCTCTGAGATCCACAAAAACCTGCTGGGTTCTAGCCCAGAGGCAGCTGCCTTTAGGTCTGAAATGACTGTAAAGTGATTTGAATGTTCACGGACAGGATGCTCAGCATTATTAGAAGGAACAGATCAGGGACATTGGCAGCGGAGAGAAGGAATTGGAGAATGAAATAAGTACATCTAACATAAAATGATACTTCTTTTTAATATAAATTAGAAAGAGCTTTGGTCAGCCTACATCAAAATATTTTTGTGAACCAGAGGCCATGTTAATTAAGAGTTTCTTAAGGATGCCTACATAAACAGCAAGAATTACAACTTTAGGCACATATGACACCTCAATTGTCCTGAGATACTGTTTCTAATACTGAAAATACCTCATCTTTAATATGATTTAGGTGGCCTTTGTACTAAAATTTTCCTATCTTCAAAAATTTCTCAACCACAATTGTCATTTGGGATGCGGGGAACGGGGGGCAGGGAGGAGCTATGAAACAGGGGCAGGATCTTGCAGGATCCCTTTGGTTTAGTATTCTGCTTTTCTTTTATGCTCTTGCTTCAAGTGAAGGCATTTCTTTGCTCCATTACTGTGGTGTCAGAGTGCCTCATGAGCTTCACCGAGCTCTTGAGCTCTTGGGTGCATCTCAAACAAGTGGTGCTACACAGCATGACTGTAGAGAGAAGCGACTCTGATGTAAGGTAATGCGGTTGCGTGGTGTGAATAGAAGGAGAAGTGACTCAGAGGGAGGGCTGCATTTTATCTCCCTAGCACAACACAGGCCGTGCCAAGACACACTGCTAATGAGGCTGGTAGAGGGCCGCCCACATGCAGTGTCCTGGCTAGCCATTTCAGAGCAGCGTGTTGCACCAGGAGACTTACATTCAGTTACACAAGATGACGTCTGACAAACATGACTGAGGCTTCGTCTATGGGCTCCCATGTAGCAAAGCCTTAGCCCTAGATCACCCCTCCTTCCTTCTCCCCACTGCACTCTCCTCACTCTCCTTTAACTAACTAAATTATCTCTCTCCCCTTTGTTTCTTTTTTATTTCCTTCTCTGCTTACCTTTCTTCTATCTTTCCCTCTTCACATGTCTTTCAAAATGGCAGAATGATGGAGTGTGCTTCTACCAATGGGGAAAATGCACATATTCTGTGGCAGCTCCATTGTAAGCAGATCTTTTCAGAAACCCAGTCCACCATGTGTGAGGCTAAACAAATGAGTTTGTGCAATAACTTATCACTTTGTCCAAAGCAACAGTCTGATTTCCTGCAATGTGGCTTTTGCATTGATAAAGCAGCATACAGACTGTGAGATCATCCAGACAGGAAATTCTTGGTAACCTTGTAAACATCAATAACTGTTTAAATAAGGACTAACAGTTACTGTACTGTACAGAAGGGATCTCAAAGGCTGTGTAAACACAATGTGATAGATATAGCCCTAAGAAATGAGTCACAAAAAAAAGGTTTCCTCTCCTTTCTCTCGTACTCAGTGAAGATATTTAAAGAAAATTATCGGTTCTCAAGGATGAGGAAGAAGACTTCTCTTTCGATGCAGTCTTGTAGACATGCTTCTGCACTTGTGAACTCACAAGGCAGCACCAGTCTATGCTGTGTACTTTGTCTTGCACAGAACTGCCTGAGCCTTGGACCTCAGCTCATGAACAAAGACTTGCAGGTTTAAATAAGATTGACTGAGAGTAGCAGGAAGAAGTTATTATTGGATTAGCCCATGACACCATCTTTCACAGTTTTTAATAAAAGTGCCAATCACAGATCTTTGCAGACTGATTGGAGAAGTATTGCCAATGAGTGCAAATGGACACTAAAGATTTCCACAGTGAGATGTTTCTGATTCAAATGCAGCTCAGATTTCACCTGGCTAAAGTGAACTTTGTTCACAGTCTATTAAACTGAGTTCATCTGATATTTCCTCAGTTTATGGCCCATTATTATTTTTTATCTCTCACAATCATCGAAGTGACTCCAAAGAGACTGACTTATATTATATGGTCTGGAAAGTGTGGTGGTGATAATACTGTAAATACTAATCTAGTTTTTTTTCTTTCAGCTACAGCAGCAGAAACTCGATTAACTCTGTTTCCTCCACTCACTCGGAACTGACCAACACCAAAAAACACAGGGTCAGTTGTCCTGTAATAATGGAGTATGCGATGAACACACTTCTCTTAGCATGATTTAACTGTGTGCATCTTGGGCAATACAACTCCCAGGCACTGCAGCCCACCCCAGTGAGCTCTGAATTGCCTGTAGCAAAGACCCAGGGTTTTCCTTTCAAAGCACCAGTCAAAATATCAGTAAAAACATCAAATACTAGTGAACGACCAAATGTCAGTGAAAAAGCCCTTATCAGTGAGCTCTCCTCAGCATATCTGAGATCATAATGACCTGGTGTTTTCTTTCATCCTTAAACAAAACTAATCTGAATGTCTATCGAAAGGGGGAAAGTTCTAATAGCCTTTTCAAAGACAGGCAGCATTAAGGTTATGTGACAATATAACAGACAGTACACTAGAAAAAATAAACCTACAACTGGCCCCTAAAATGAAAGGCAGACATTAAGTCCATATTTATAGTTAATACACGTGATGGATGAGATTTCTTGGAACAAGTTGCAGGACTCTTTTCAAGGGATAATACTTACAGTACATGCTAATTATTTTTTTCTTTTAGCCACAGCAGCAGAAAAGCTAATTAACTCTCTCTCCTCCATTCAGAACTGACCAACGCCAAACAACTCAAGGTCAACTCTCCTACCACATCTTTATCCTTGCACATGTAGATCCTCTAAACAAGAATCATGCCACTTTCCCCAGAACAGCAGAAGTTTCTGGGAGATCTATCTGGAAAAATATTTATTGGAAAAACACATCCTACTTAGCCAAATGGTGGACTGACTGAATTAATTAATCTTTTTTCTCTGTCACAGGAATGTCCCCTGCAAATCCTGACATACTTCTGAAGAACTGTATGAGAAACAAAAATGCGAAGGTTTTAGTGACACGCATGAAATATATTAAATATTCCATCACTCCCTTGTTGAGTGTGCATCACCCCATGGATCACCATCATTGAGTCTCACCCTGACATTTGCAGTGACAGTAAGTAACAATGCTCCAAAAAACTAGGTGGTTAAGTAGACTGAAATATTAGTGTGAAACTACTGTGATGTGATTTTGTTTTGGATTTCTCAGGCACCTGGGCTGGCACAATGTTCATGGACATGACTCTCTGTGAACCTGTTCCATGGCAGCCAGTGGGGAGGGCAATTCAAAGCAAGAAGCACCGTCTCTCCTAGGCTCTTTTCCAGCAAGTGGGAGCTTTGGCCAGGATGGCGTGAACCTTGGGCCCACCGATGAAACTGCCCTGGACAAAAGAGAGTAACTTGCACAGATTCCTTGCACAGCTCCCTAAGGAGATAAACCCCATGGATCTGACCAATGGAGAAATCAAAGTTTTAGGTTTTTCTCACAGTCCAGTGTGTCTAAAAAGCCTCAATGTCTTCCTGCAATGATCTGCTTATTAGTGATCCTGGCAGTAGTTCAGTGTGCCTACCTTCTGCAGCAGTGCAACCTAAATGTGATCAGACCGTAGGCAGACATGCCAAAGCTATTTCCTTTCTGATAGCACCCCGGTGCTCAGCATTTACCAGTAGCATGAATAGTTAGTTATCCAGGCTTTTGCATCTACTCCCACAAGCTCAGTCTCCTGAAAAAGTAAAATTTTCAATATTTTTTTCTGTGTAATTCCACGTAGAGACAGTGCTACTGGCTAGACACAGAAGAGTCCATAAGTGATAACACAATTAGTAACATGTTTAAACAAGTCTGCAGTATACCATAAGTTCCCAGCATCTCTTCTGACATATCAGTCCCTTGTATCCTAGAGATCCTCTCCACCAGACAGGGTGGGGCTGAAGAATGGTGGAAGCACTGGCAATCTCCTTGGCATTATGTGGGCTGATCATTGTATATTAAAGAGTCACATGCTGCACATTTTCTGCTCTAAAAAGTTTTGTAAGAAGCCATTGTTGAATGTTTTCAATGTTAGAATTAAAACTGGTGTCAGAAAGAAATATTGAAAAAAAACAAAGCCTGGCTAGAGCCTTGGTGGTGAAGACTAGGCAGCACTTGAGCTTTCTGAGTTTATCTGGCAACAGCTGTTTCGTTTTGTAGCTGGAGATGGGTCGGAAAGGAAACATTGGTTCTCCAGCCAGCCCAGCAGCATGGCTTCGACTTCTCTATGGAAAAGGCTTCTTTCCTGGATTCACTTTGGTGCAGAAAAGGCTTTGTGCGCTTTTAAACTCAAGCAATGGGATTTGTCACATTATTGGAGAACTTGTTGCTTTATCTCTTGCCTTCTGCTTGACAGAAAGGAAGCAGGGTCATATACTTCCCACAGGCATTGGTCTCTGGCTGCAATTCAGTTCATGAGGATGGTGAAATGGTTCTACTTTTAGCCCCTTTTCTTGTAACTACATTATCTGCCTCTCATCTTTAGATGCTGTGAGTGGGCAGCTGCTCCAACAAACAACAGTATGTGGACATATCCCTCCTAACGAATCTCAGGTGGAGTGAGAGTCATTTTTCTCATATTGACAGAAATAAGTGTCAAAATGCTTTACTCAGCCTTCTGTTATTTTTTTTTTTTAAAGGGAAGAAAAGTCAAGGGTGTGTCTTTGACCTTTGAAGCATGATGGGAATTCCCCTACAGACTAAGCTCAGAGAGGTTAGGAAACAATCATAGAATCATAGAATGGTTTCAGTTGGAAGGGACCTTAAAGATCATCTAGTTCCAACCCCCTGCCATTGGCAGGGACACCTTTCCACTACACCCGATTGCTCAAAGCCCCATCCAGCCTGGCCTTCAACACTTCCAGGGAGGGGACACCCACTACTTCCCTGGGCAATCTCTTCTAGTGTCTCACCACCCTCACAGTAAAGAATTTCTCCCTAATATCTAATCTAAATCTACCCTCTTTCAGTTAAAATCACTACATACCCTTGTAAAAAGTCTCTCTCCAGCTTTCCTGTAGGCCCTCTTCAGGTACTGTAAGGCTGCTATAAGGTCTCCTCGGAGACTTCTTCTCCAGGCTGAACAACCCCAAGTCTCTCAGCCTGTCTTCATAGGAGAGGTGCTCCAGCCCTCTGATCATCTTTGTGACCCTCCTCTGGACTCGTTCCAACAGCTCCATGTCCTTCTTATGTTAGGGGGCCCCAGAGCTGAAGGCAGTATTCCAGGTGGGGTCTCACAAGAGCAGAGTAGAGGAGGAGAATCACCTCCCTCGACCTGCTGGCCACACTGCTTTTGATGCAGCCCAGGATACGGTTGGCCTTCTGGGCTGCAAGCGCACATTGCCAGCTCATGTTGAGCTTCTCATCAACCATCACTCCCAAGTCCTTCTCCTCAGGGCTGTTCTCAATCCATTCTCTGTCCAGCCTGTGTTTGTGGTTGGGATTGCCCTGACCCACGTGCAGGACCTTGCATTTGGCCTTGTTGAACTTCATGCAGTTCACATGGGCCCACTTCTCAGGCCTGTCAAGGTCTCTCTGGATGGCATCCCTTCCCTCCAGTGTGTCGACTGCACCACACAGCTTGGTGTCGTCAGCAAACTTGCTGAGGGCACACTCAATCCCACTGTCCATGTCAGCGACAAAGATATTAAACAGGACCGGTCCCAATACCAAACCCTGAGAAACGCCACTTGTCCCCAGTCTCCACGTGGACATCGAGCCGTTGACCGTAACCCTTTGAGTGCAATTCCTTATCCACCGAGTGGTCCATCCATCAAGTCCATGTCTCTCCAATTTAGAGACAAGGATATTGTACAGGACAGTGTCAAATGCTTTGCACAAGTCCAGGTAGATGACATCAGTTGCTCTTCCCCTACCCACCAGCGCTGTAACCCCATCATAGAAGGCTACCAAACTTGTCAGACATGATTTGCCCTTAGTGAAGCCATGTTGGGTGTTACCAATCACCTCCTTATTTTCCATGTGCGTTAGCATAGTTTCCAGGAGGATCTGCTCCATGATCTTTCTGGACACAGGTGAAACTGACTGGCCTGTATCTTCCTGGGTCTTCCTTTTTTTCCTTTTTAAAAATGGGGGTTATGTTTCCCCTTTTCCAGTCAGTGGGAGCTTCACCACACTTCCACAACTTCTCAAAAATGGTGGGTAGCGGCTTAGCAACTTCATCTGCCAGTTCCCTCAGGACCTGCGGACTTGTGCACCTTCAGGTTCCTCAGATGGTCTCGAACCTGATCTTCTCCTGCAGCGGCCAGTTCTTCATTCTCCCAGTCCCTGCCTTTGCCTTCTGTGACTTGGGCAGTGTGGCTTTAGCACTTACCGGTGAAGACTGAGGCAAAAAAGTCATTGAGTACCTCAGCCTTCTCCATATCCCAGGTAACTACATCTCCCATTTCCTTCTGGAGAGGGCCCACATTTTCCTTAGTCTTCCTTTTATCACTGACATACCTATAGAAGCGTTTCTTCTTGTCTTTGATGTCCCTGGCCAGATTTAATTCTATCAGGGCTTTAGCTTTCCTAACCTGATCCGTGGCTGCATGGACAATTTCTCTGTACTCCTCCCAGGCTACCTGTCCTTGCTTCCACCCTCTGTATGCTTCCTTTTTGTATCTGAGTTTGTCCAGGAGCTCCCTGTTCATTCATCTGGGCCTCCTGGTGTTTTTGTCTGACTTCCTCTTTGTTGGGATGGATTGCTCCCGAGCTTGGAGGAGGTGGTCCTTGAATATTAACCCTGATGAAGTTGACACTGGCTGCAATTCCTTTGTGCTGCTCTTCAGGTGCTCTCCGGCTCACCTGCTATCCTTCTCCAGGCTCTGGGCATCTATTGCTGGCCCTGGCATCAAACTGGCATGAGTGGGATAGATTGAGGTTCCCCTCCCCTGGAAACTTTACATTAAAGCCTTCTTCACCAGCTTGGCAAGCCTATGACCTCAGATGCTCTTCCCCTCCCCTGCCAGATGGACCCCTTCGGCCCCCAGCAGACCAGGTTTCTCAAAGTGAGTCCCATGGTCTAAGTAGCTGAACCCCTGGCTGTGGCATCAGTCCTGTAACCATTTGTTGATTTGCCCAATTGGACTGGCCCTTTCAAACCCTCGTCTTTGACCGGGAGGACTGATGAAAAAACTGCCTGTGCTCCAGAGTCCCTTACTGCTGCTCCCAAGGCTCTGTAGTCCTTCTTGATACATCTCAGACTACTGGCTGTATCACTGGTGCCCACATGAAACAACAGCAGCAGATAATAATCAGTGGACTGTACAAGGCTTGGTAGTCTCTTGGTGACATCCCTGATATGAGCCCCCAGTAAGTGGCACGTGGATGCCTCCATACCTCTCAGAAGAGAGTCGTCTACTACTATCACCCATTGCTTTTTCTTAGTTGCCCTCATTGTTATACAGGGAGCAGACTACACCTACAGGCCAGCCTGGGTCAGCTGCCCTGGATTTAACTGCTATTGGCCTTGATCACCACAGCTGGCCACAAACTGAAACAAAATCTAACAGAAACTTGATTCTATAAATTTTATCCCAATGAGACCAGGACACTCTGTCTGGGTGGAGGCATCAGCCACCGCTGGAGTAGATGGTGCACACCCCCCAGCTGGAGCTGCAGCCTTGCTCTCAAACAACTGCCCACCATTCTGCCTTGAGGGTCAGGTAGGATGAGTGCCCTTGACCTGTGCAGATGGTCACAGAACGGTGCCTGGTTTCTGGGTTATGTGTACTCCAAGTCCCCCACCTGGCCAGTTGAATGCCCCTCCTTTGAAGAGGTGCCCTCCCTGCACGCTCTCCTGTGCAAACTGCCATGCCACTCTTTGTTTGCCTGCTCTGTTAGCAGCACTCCTGGTTTCTCACACTCCCAAGGGTGCTCTTTGTAGGTGTGGGGGTGGCCGCGGTTGCTCTGGCAATGCCCAGGCCTTGTCAGTGTCTCCTACAAGAGCTGCTGGCTCCTGGCGGGTCTCTCCGCTCCCCTGGCATCAGTAGTGATCAACAATAGTGTTGATCAATCTGAGACAGCTTAAGGGTTAGAAAACAGTAGGAGAGAACAATTTAGTGCTATAAAAACTATCATCCTTTAAAAATGCCTTTCATCTGTTAATTAACAAAGCCCATAAAAAAGGCAAAATAAAAGTGCCTATTTCTCTCAGAAGTCTAGATGGCCAATATTCATGTAGAGGTCTACACAGGAGATGTCTAGACTTACCTGAAAGTAAGGATCTCAGATAAAATGAAGTAAAAGCAAGGATCTGAAGGTAAAGGATCTTATATTTATTCTGACCTGGGAACATCATCTATTTGCATTTGGTACTATTCATCATTCAGTGCCCCCTGAAAATTTTTTCACCTTTCTGTTTCAAAACTGTGTGACAATAAGGAAGGCTGCTTTAAAGACATGCATACACACAGCAGGTTTCTTGTCTTAACAAATCTGTCTGTGCTTTGGGACAATACTTTTAATCATTTTCAAGTTGAGGCCAATTTTCCTTTCCTACTCACAGGAACCTAGAAGGGCTTTATTCGTTAAAATGATGCTTTAGGTAAGTCTGAATAAAGCTATACTTTTCTTTACTCCTTGTAGATTCTGTAGCCTAGTAAACTTGAGTCCCCTTTATTTAAGGTCAGTGCCCTAACCATAGGACTGTAAAAGCAATCCTCCTCATGCTTTGGCTCAGAGAATTATTGCAGCTTAATGAATTAGTTCATACAGTGTGAAATCCCCTTAATTAGTCTAATTAAAAGAATATCACCCTACAGCATGGCTATCTCATAAGCAATAAAGGACATGGGGTCTTTAGGCAGAGGGAGAATTTGAATGTCAAATCCTGCATCCAGCACCCTGGACTGAAGGGCAGTTTGCCCTGTGGCAGGCTTTGCTGAAGTCCTCTCTGACAGGCATGTTTTGGAGACATTGGTGGGTTTGGATGCTTCCAACATGGTGGGTGAGGAAGGGTGGCTCTGTGGGTCCTAGTGAGGATAGGTAGTGTGCTTGGAACCTGACATTTTGGTGGCTGGAAAATATAACCAGCAAAAACGAGGATTTTGGTTATCTTTTGAGTAGAATCTTGGAGTCTGATTTTTCTGTTTTGGGCAGCATGACAACTATGTGGTTTTATGGTAGTCAGTCTGTGAAATTTCTGAGTGGAAGGTGCTATGTGATCAAATAATTATTAGTTTTTACAGGCAAGTACAGGGAAATGTGTTGTATACTATCTACGCTGGCACAAAGCAGAGCCTGGTGCAGATCACGTCTCTTATCCCAAATCTACCAAGCCAGAACAAAGCAGAGGGAAGGGCAGTATATATATCTTGGGAAGGGGAAGACCTGCAGAAAGCAGGCAGCCAGTTCTCAAAGTTGAGGAAAAAAAATTCCCCTCTTGACTCTCAAGTCATCAGCTGATGCCATAAGCCATGAGGTTCAAAAACGTTTGTTGCTGTCTTTCTTTACATAACTGCAGTGGATAATTATGCTGCTGCTGTTGTCGAAGCCCAGCTACTGCATTTGCCTCAGTGATAACCACCTGCAGCAGCAAATTCCACAGGCAGCCCTGCTGTAGAAAACATTTCCTTTTAGGGATCACTGTTGATCGTCTTCATTCTTAAGACACATCTTCAAGAATGCAATGTCCTATTAACACAGCACCAAGGAAATGTTACCTTTTTCCCTCCGGTATGTTTTCAGTCTGGTTTTGTATAACTCTTTGCTGAAGTCAACTCTAAGAGAGCTCATGTAGGTCAAGCCCTAACCTGCCACTATTGCACAGCAATTCAAACCAGAGCTGCGCTCCTTCCTCTCCTTGCTGTTGAGGAAGACCCCTCCTTTCCCAGCAAAAAATAGCAAAGGAAGGGGAGGAAGCATGAAGGAGGAAAAAGCAGGACAAAAAGACATTAGAGCTTCTGACTGCAGTATCAGAAGCCGGGTGAAGGGAAGGAAATAGGACCTGGGACAAACATTTCTGCTGCTGTATTTGGAAGTCGGACGAAGCAACTGGAGCCCTTGCTCGCAGGGTTTCCACAGCATGTTGCAGCATGTGGGGCATGGAGGGAGCTGATTTCCCATCTCTTACTGATTCCTGATGACCAGGCCTGAGCACAGACTGACACAGCCTTGCTGAGGGCACAGCATGGCACTGGCATCCCATCCCAGCCAGAGGACTGTCAGAGGGTGTTTTGCTCCACATATAGCCTCTGGATGCCGGGCTGCAGCCAGGGCATCAGAGCCACTGGCAGGATGGGCACAGGTCTTTCTGTCATCCCCAGCAAGTACACAGCAGGACACATAAGCAGCCACCAACTTCACTCTGCTATTCTGGGGTGGGGGGCAATAAGAGAGGGCAGCTTTGCTGCTCCCCTAGAAGATGAGTAGAGCAAGGCCGCAGTAACTCACAGCTTATGCTCGTGTGAGCACCATTTGCCTGTTGCTCACTGATGTGTTTTGAGTTCTATCTCCTCCCCGCACTTGCTGTTCATGTAAGACAGTTTTCTTCCTTGTGGTCCTGTAGAGAACCAAAAGGCCAAGTTTTTGGTGAAATGGCTGAAACTTGAGATCTGGCCCTTTGCTAGCACTGTATAAATGCTTACCTATATTAACAGTTCTAATTAATATCTGTTTAAAATATAAGGGTCATTTAACCCACAGGGACTGATGACATTTGCTCAGGCATTGATCCTTCAGCATCAAATCCTTTGTTTTCTGTGACTCCTTTGTCTGTTATCTCATGAGCATTCAGGCTCAGTGGCAAAAACCTGCAAAGCTAAAATCGGCTACTATGGATGTGATCAATCTCATGGAGTGTTCATGTGCATCTTGCCTGCTTGCCCCCCAAATCGTGAGAAGCAGCTGGAAAAGCTGCAACAAAACTCCCAGCTGCACCATCACTCACAGCCTCAGGTTTAAACAAAAGGTCAATGCAGTTCTCAAGTGAGAAACTTTAGATTAAAATATAAACAAATGAGTGAGAAATGGTGCCAAGCTTGGAGGGATTAAGGGATTCAATGAAAGGTGAAACTTCAAAAACTGTTTGAGCCTGTTTCTTAATCCTTGAAACTCAAAGGCACAGAATAGTAACCTCTTAATTGCTACACACCTGTGCATGCCTTTGCCACTGCCTGCAAAGGCAGCTCATATGCGTTTTAGTGACCAGCAAGGTGGACATCTCTCAACCACAGAGCTGTACACAGTTCCAGTTAAATAAACTCTTCACTCTGTGTCCATGTATGAGAAACAAATTCTCTCTTATGCTTTTCTCTTTATAATAATCTAACCTCATGAGGAGATGTTGTGACCTGAGGCACAAGAATCAGAGAGTGGAAATGCTCATGACAGCCTTAGATGGAAAACTTGATTATGAGAATCATTAAATCCTGCAAGACCCCATGTTCTCCTGGAGACTTGCAAATGAATGGGACTAACTAAATAATTAGTTGGATTTCTACAAAATTTTTGTCACCTTTGGTGGTACAATATAGAAGGGCAAAATGTTCACTAATCCTGATTGAAATTTTGCTGGAGAATGCAGACAGGAAAAGAGCAATGGTTCTTCTGCCCAAATTAGGCTTTCTAGATGATGGGTCAAATAGGTAGGCCTTTTTCCATTGGAAGACTTTCTTCTTTCTAAACCAGTATACCATTAATATCGCACACTAGTTTCTTGCCAGAAAGTGTCGATTCAAAAATCCTTTCAAACCATGGTCTGGAAGCTCAGTGGGCTATGTAGGTCCTTTGGGACACAGTGAAGAGCAGCTCGAAATACAGACCAGAGACCACAGAAAGCAGCTAGCAATAAGGACACTTGTTCTTGACTTCTTGTCTTGCTATGCATTTCTTTTGAGAAATGCACACATTTGAAATTTGCTTCAGTTTTATCCTGAAAATAGGGGTAGCAGTAATTTGTGCTGTACAGAAGCACATTGGGTGTCCATCACTATTTGGAAAGGTCACTTAAACCTGTTTTAGCGTTTCATTATGTTGAATTTCTTTTTCAAATGACCTTGTAAGCTATCGGCACAGCACTCAGATGAAACTAACCCTTAACTAGATGGCGATGGCTTCCAGAAAGAAATGAAAATTTCTGTCTGCTGTTTCTCAGGAACATTGGGCAGAACAGAAAGCTTAATGCTGCCAGTGCTGTTGGCTCAGACAATGCTTTTGACATTTCAGGAATTAAGCATGAAAGATTAGCAGATAAATGGCACATTGTTGTTCATGAAGGACAATCCTTAACCCTTCACACACCCCAAAAGAATATGTGCATGATCTGGATGGACAGTGAAGAGGCACAGGGGAGAGGGCATTCAGCTTTCCTTTTGTCTTTACAAAGGATTCACATTTGAACTAAGAATTCTAGGGAACTTGGTGGAAAAACTGTAAATGTTAGGGCAGATGAGTGATGGAGGAAGGACTGTAGGAGTGGGCAAGCTGCAAAGTTTTGTGTGCATGACAGGAAATGGATCAGAGGAAGTATTAACATGTGCTGAGTTCACATGCTCCAATTTACAATGGGGGGTGGGAAAGTGGCTTTCAGGCCACTACTGCAAACAGGGAAACATCCTGGAAAGATTGTCACCATGGTGCTGCTCAGGATTTTGCAAAAGCTGTCCTATAGATTAGACACAGTTTATGACAGTGGGATACAGTTCTTATCAGATAGTCTTTTGCAATGACCAATGTAAGCTTTACAGCCACAAGGACCACTCATTCTTCTTGCTTCATTTTTCAGTCAGTAGTTCATATTATTCTTTGTGCTATCTCTTTTTTCCTGTAAACCTATGAACATTACCTTTTGGAAGGTATCATCTCTAGCATCTTAAGGGTTTTTAACAGGCATTTCTGTTTTCAAACAGGAGCAGTCCCTTTATTTGTATATTGTGCCTGCAAGAAGTCTTTAGTGCTTAAGCTGACTGCATTCACCTAGGCACCTGATGAGGTAAATTTGAGAGTGTGATTTCCATTAAGATAAATCAAATCCTTTAAGATACATGCATGATTAAGTATAGGAAGGTACGTAGCATCTAAGTGGTTCATCTGTCATTGCAATATTATTCTTGAAATAAATACAATAACCATCCATAACCTATAATTTTTAGAGGAGAATATATTGAAAAACCTCAGCAGAAAGCAGGTTTCAATAGTACGATTTGCTCACCAGTCCTGTTTCCAATCACCTATAGAACAAGGATAAAAGTTGGAAGAGAATTATCAATGGCAAAGGCTCCTTTCAGCTCATTCAGGGTGTTAAGTGTTCTAGAGGTCCAGGAGTTTGAACATACTTCTATTAAAATTCTGTCCACAATATATATATATATGCCAATGCTTGTAGGTGCTTCACAAAATGGAACTCTGATCTGAAACTTGTTATGCATCTTAATCAATCAGCTACAAATGGCATCAATTGACTGTCTGCAGTAGCCTTACATGAGATATATAGACTCACTTTGCAACCATCCCTCTTATTAGCATATTAGGGAAAAAAACCCCAAACAACAAAACCCAGAAGATTAACAGCATGATCAAGGAAGGAATTATATGTCTTGTGGCACTGAGAAATCATAAACTCACTTCAGGCAGAGAATTTTCAATAAAGCACATCATTAGAAAGTAGTCTGTATTCAGCTAGACCATGACATTGTTACATACAAATCTTGCAATCTTTGTAGTTTTAAACCGAAGTGTAGTTATCTTTAACTTATGAATACTTTTGGTTTGACTGCAGGGTGGAAAAAGTTGGCTGCTTGTTTAAAATCTACTCCCATTAAAAAAAAAACAAAATACAGGGGAAAAAGAGACTCTGGAAGGACACATGCATGTCTGGAATTCACAATGGTATGCAAAGGAGCAAGAATACGACATTAAATGTACTCGGGCAGGCATGGGTCCCAGGCTGAAAACAAGGAGCAGGCTGGATTGATAAAATAGATTCAGACAGTTCTTACTTCCCTTCGCATTGGCTCCAGGTCTGAGTTCACTATTTCTGGAGATTTCTCATTGGAATATGCAGTTACTTCTTGGCAGATATAGTGGAGGCTACATGGGCATGTGTGGGGGGCCATGTATACTGCCTTCCCACGCAGGTAGGAGCTGTCAGTGAGGAATGTAGCTCATGGGCTAAACCCTCTCTTTATGACTTCTTGTTGAGAAGCAAGATCCAAGTCCCTAGGCATAGGTTAGGATATCTTTTTTTTTTAGATACTCGTCATTGCATTTTTTGATAAGTACTTGCATGCAGTGCTGGTGAGGAATCTGCCAGGGCAGCATTTTTTCCACCAGAAAATTCCCTTTTGTCAAAAATTGAAATATTTTGTGAAAATATATCAACTTCGATGCCATTATTTGAAATGGTATTCTTGGTCAAATCAGACAGTGGGGAATTCTACTTGGTTCAAGTAGGTGAAGCTATGTGGCAATAGCAAGATGGATACACAGTTTCTTACAGCAGAAGATGTCAAATATTATACTCGAGTTAAGAGAATATTCCATCCATTGAATCATGATTTGCCAGTTAAAAAAAAGCAGGGGTCTTGATTTGTTAACGAAGGAATACACAAGTTCAGAAGAAACATCCCTACAATGAATTAGAGGGTAGATTTTAAAAGAATGCAGATGTCTGTTGTCAGAACTGTGAAAACACACACACACACACAGATGCTTGTTAGCTTGTGCGATTGCTACTGTTGTGTAAGTTGTTCCCAGCATGGTTAACGGTGAAGGTGAGACAGTGAGATAGCTTGGACAGAGATGTATTTATTTGACAATGCAATTTTGGTGACTGTAACTACAAATAAATTTGACATTGTATATCCAGTGAAGGATATTGTTAACGTTTATCAGCAAATTGAATAGTGAGTAGCAGCAGCAGTCCTTTTATCAAAGACAAGTATCATAAACTCTGTATTTGGCTATATATTTTCTATGTGACATTTGATTATTCCTGAAAGAACATTGTGTTGGTTTTGGCTGGGATAGAGTTAATTTTCTTCATAGTAGCTAGTATGGGGCTGTTTTGGATTTGTGCTGGTGTCCTGGTTTCACTGAGATAGAATCACAGAATCAATTTTCTGTTCACAAAAGCTGCACTTTTGAGAAGACTGCAGCACCTGATACGGTGGGCAAAGCTGATAAGACGCTTTGTTTTAGTTCGTGGCCAGCCATGGTATGCAGGTTTCTGTACTAATCAAGGCCATTAACAGTTTCGAGTTAGCCAGATGCTTAAGCTATGAGGAGTGAAAGCCAGGGCAGCTGACCCAGGCTGGCCAATGGCAGTGTTCTATACCATAAACGTCACATTCACCATAAATTGGAAAGTTTGCTGGGGACAGCCCTCTCTTCTCAATGGTCGCCATCCCTGGAGGGTCTCGCCTGCCATTCTGCTCCTGAGGCCTGCTCTCCTATTCATTGTGACCGTTGTGCTGTCGCTGGAGCTGTGGTGCTTGCGGTGTTTGACATCTGGCATTTCCTGCTGGGAGCATGCAGCTCACGACCACTATATGGGCTGAGTATAACTCTGTGTATTTGATATTAGCATTAGTATTAATATTGGTTTTCTTATTTTATTAAATCTGTTTCCATTTCAACCCACGGGTCTCTTTCCCTTTTCCCAATTCCCTTTCTTGGCTGGGGAGGGGTCATTGGGTGATAGAACAGCTGGCTATTGTTTAGCCCTGGATGTGGGCTAAATGGAGACAGGTGGAAACAGTGTTGGTAACACAGGGATGTTATTGCTGAGCAGTGCTTACACAGAGCCAAGGCCTTTTCTGCTTTTCATACCACCCCACCAACAAGCAGGCTGGGGATGCATGACAAGTTGGGAGGGGACACAGCTGGGACAGCTGACCCCAACTGACCAAAGGGATATTCCATACCATATGATGTCATCCTCAGCATATGAAGCTGGGGGAAGAAAGAAGGGGACGATGTTCGGAGTGATGGCCTTTGTCTCCCCAGGTAACCATTACAGATGATGGAGCTCTGCTTTCCTGGAGATGGCTGAACACCTGCCTGCCGATGAGAAGTAGTAAATGAATTCTTTATTTTGCTTTGCTTGCACATGCGGCTTTTGCTTTACCTATTAAACTGTCTTTATCTCAACCCATGAGTTTTCTCACTTTTACCCTTCTGAGTGTCTACCCCATCTCATCAGGGGGGAGTGGGTGAGTGGCTATGTGGTGCTTAGTTTCTGGCTGGGGTTAAATGACCATAAGCATTAATCCTCTCCCTGCAACTGCTGTGCAAGGGCTATAGGATCCATTGCTGTCATCTGTTCTTTGCCTCATACCTTTTATCTTATTTCTTTAGCAAGGCGAGCAAAAATAAAATAGCTTGGAAAAAACTACTTAACACAAACCTGACAGTCATCTCCCCCTAAATTACACAATACTGTACTCGACTTCTTAGATGCTCCATTAGTGCAAGACAGCTCAATGCTGTCAAAATCAAAAGAAGGAAAAGAAACTGTGACCCCATTTTAGTACAGGACTTAAGGACTCATCACAGTCTGACGCTAATGTAATTCTCAAAGCTGCTGATTCTGGAGTTTCTCTTCAGGTGTCCCTAGGATCTTCCCTACTGTAGAAACATTAAATGATGTTCGCTGATGCAATATTAAACTCTGAAACTACTGCTAGATGTTTTCTCTTTTCCAAATTGCAGAATCTTTGGAATTGACCTGAATTGTAACTCATCAGCTTAATTCTGCTGAATGTTGCACTTAATTCTTCTGAACTCTAATTAATTACTTGTGTACAAATAGTCTCAGATGCTTGGCATCTCTGTGTTGCTATGCTGTTGCAGAAATACTCTGCAATCACTAGACTGAGATCCATACATTGCAAAACAATCAGATGAGCTAATGGGTCACATTTGGCTTCTTCTCTTTGCAGTCTTGTTTCCTAAGAAAGCTTGTGTGTGTGTAAGCGCATGTGCATCTTTCCTGTCTGTCTCCATGTATCTTCTGAAGATATTGGCTAGTTTTAACTATATAACTATAACATGTGAGTAGCAGTCCCAAGGACACCACAGGTTCAATAGAAATGGTCAGGTGAAGAAAAGGGGAGACCCTTCAGGGCCCTCAGTAAAAGACAACATCTAGGAAGTGCTGCAACACCTACCAGACAGGAGAGAATCCAGACGAGACACGTCTATAGGTAACAGTCCTGCTGTGGGAATCTCTCAGGCACAGCCCACATGGGTTTTGAGAACTGTGCTGGAAGACCCAAATACACAGGCAACCACAATTTCTTGGTCTCACTACTTACAGTGCTATTCCTTCTGACTTATCCCTTTTCAAGAAATTCAGTGCTTTAACAAATGAAGATGGGGAACCTCTTTGACTGGAGAGAGAATGAACGCTTAGAAGTGTATGAAGACAGTCTCAAGGATGCGTTTTTCAGAGGAAACAATGTGTATGGGCTGGTATAGAATTGCAGAAGGTTGAATCTAGATAATTTGGATTTTTTAGAATTAGAGTAAAACCCTGATTATTTTTTTTTTATTATTTTTTTTTTTTTTTTAAGGCATGTCATACCTGGATCTGATTCTACTCAGGAATTTAAATCAAAACCTTCCGTAAACTCCAAGTTTTCCCAGACTCACAGACCCGTTTTTGTCATATGTGATGAGTTGCACAGATTACATACGTCAAGTGAGACAGATCTGATCTTCTGTGAAGAATAAGTCAGGGGTTCCCAGAGTCGTGCAAAGTGAGTTAGAGACTATAGTAACTCCTTCATTCTTTGCAAGGTACTGATAAAAAAAAACATCAGGAGAATCATTCCTTTTAATTTTGACTTGCTCTCCACCAGATGGTGCTCTTTCCCTCGTCCTGAGGTTGCTGCTGTTCAATCCTAATCGATTAATGCCTAGCCATTTTAGCCCCTTTGCATCTCTTTATCTATCTCTACCCACACTGTGCACCTGGACGCGTTGCACTGGGTGACCGCCTTTGGCCAGCCCTACTTTCGCAGGTCTGACCTGCGGATGTGCATCACTGCTTTATAGGACGTTTGGAGTCTGTTAGGTTTTACAAAACCTTATGCTTCCTTGCGAAACTGTGATATTGCAACTGAGTCTAATCACATTGTGTCAATACATCCCAATGCTTTGTTACCACCATACATATTCACCTTTATGGCACTGTCTGAGACAAGCAAACCAAGAAATGAGGTATCCTCTGTGCCATTCCGCACACCAGCATGACTGTTAAGAGGTCACAATGTATTAATCAAGCATGGGATTATGACCTGTGAAGGAATGCGTTAGCTCCTTGGAAATCACGTATTGGCTTCTCCAGACTAGGTCTGTATCACTGTAAACAACAAGATGACATGCCAAATTAAAACCAAAGGCTGAGTCAAGCAGGAAACAAATCTGATTTTACAGCGTCTACATCCTGTGATTTCCAGAGCACTTGCTGCACTTGCCTTGATATTGGGCTGTCTGCTCCCTGCTGAGGGCAAGCTCTGATCTTGCATCGCCCGGCGCCAAGGCACTTCGGTTCACCCAGAGCAGCTCACCAAAGAGGTCTTTTAACATCCACTTTTGTTAGTACCAGGAAGAAAGCCAGCAAATGATGTTGCAAAGGCTTTATTATCTACTAAAAGCTCTGAAAAGTACAAAAAGTTAACACAGCATCCCATGACACATTCCCTGTCATTTTAGATGTATGGAGTGACACAGCTCAGAACCATAAAGACACTGATGCACAAATAATATTCCTGGGACCTGACAAGCCTTCAGCCACTGGCTGCTTAGTGGGGGCTACAGAGCCAGCTGCAGCCCTATCCTTCAGCTGTCAGCATTCTCAACCTGCTCACAGCTCTCCATAGCCCTCACCTCTGCCTTTTCCATGGAACTCCTTCTAAGAAAACTCCTGAAATAACTAAGCATATATTTTGCTGTAAGTTTTTTCCTTTATTTCTTTCTCCGTCTCCATATATTTAGCCTGCTGTCAGTCCCCCTCCACCTACCACCCCCCACCCCCGCCATGATAGTGTATTATTGGTGGTGTTGAGGAGATAGACCTGCCATATGGCTCAGTGATTAACCCAGTGTCAGGAAGGGATGGGCAGGGATTCCAACATCTGATATAAATAGATGGTGGGCGGTAGAAGTTGCTTTTCTGTAGGACTTCTGTGCTTTGCTCTGATGATGTTACTGGGCTAGGAAGGAGGCAGGTAAGAGATTGTAGTTATGGAGCTAGGCCTTTTCATAGGAAGTTCTTAAAGTATTTTATGTGACTGAGAATTATCAATCCCCTGTTCACCTCTTCATGAAATAAGACAGATGCTTGCCCAAGGCGCAGAGTGAGTCAGTGTTGAATAAGTATGCCTGGGCTTTAGCTTGCAAATTTATAATGTATTTTGGGGGCTCTGTAACAACAGTGGATTTAAAAAGGGAAAAAAAATATTAAAGAAAATCTTGGTGAGACTGTATGGCTGTAACAAACCTAAGACTTCTAACTGTTGAGTCCTCTCCCCTCATGTTGGAGGCTGCTAATTCACATAGGTCCTTTCATCCATAGATCAAGTGCCATCTTAAAAACAGTTAGGACTTTTGCTGGAAAGCTGAACTAAAATTCCATTCTACTACATTTTTTTCCTACCTTTTAGTGGAAAAAATACTTTTAACTGCAAATAATTTTAATTTCTATTTTCATTTTTTTTACAGATTACATGTTTTTACATGACCTGTTTGTCTTATTTATTTGCCATTGTGGATATTTAGTTTAGTTAAATGGCAAAAAGCATTATATTTTCCCACTGACAAGCAGCTGAGTTCTACAAATAGCTTTTTCAGACTGTCCATGTGTAGGAATGGTGACCAGTTGCATGGACCTTGAGAGCTGTCCTGAGCTTAATTTTCCTTGATATTTTAGTGATGCATTAGTTCATGTTATCTGTTGTGAGGTCTTTGCAGCCTGCTTACTCAAATGCCTGGATGCTATAACCTTCGTGGACAGATCCACTCTTAAGCAAAAAGGAGCAAAAATATACTCCCATGGTTGTGATTACAGAGGTAGAGCCGTTGCACATATTTGTGCCAAATACTTCAAGGATTAATGACAGCAAATCCTATGGCTCAAGATCTGCTTGTTAGTATGGATTGGAAAGTCTATTTAAGTTTGGTCTTTTCCTACCTAGAAGTTTGCCCTCATTTGAGAACCAAACCATAGGAGTGGGCTTCTCACCTTCAGTCTCCAGCTACCTTAATAGTAGGGTGCATTTATAGGAGAAGGAAAATTATTGGAAGAATTTAAGCTCTTATTTGATTCACTACCTAAGAGAAAAGACTTCAGAGTATTTGTGGCTAAATGGATTCCTTCTTTCCCATTCAGAGCTGCTTGGTTCATCTGTCTCTGGGAATGATTTTTGCCAGATGACCCAACACTACACTGAAGTGTGAAAATTGATTTGGAAACAGTCATAATTCTGATGAGGATGGAACAACAGGACTGCAGGAGATACTTGCTCATGATGCAGAAATGCAAATTGTACAGTATGCATCCAGAAGAGTTAATCCAACAACAGGTGTTTTTATCTCAAGACAGGCACACAGTTTGAAATCCTGCTGCCCCTCCTTAGACATTTTAATTACAAGTTGATAGAGATAAGCTGGCACTCGAAATGATAGCAAGTTGATATAACACTTTGTATTGAGACCAAAGGAATGAATAGCTTTCTCGTTAACAATCTCAGGCATGAGCAGGCAAAAGAAAAGGTAATGTTAAGATTTGGGAAGGGTCTAGAGATCCTGCTTCCTCCCTACACCAGCCAACTGGGGTCAGTGGAAGGGTAGTTCCATTGCTGGGCATGGTGCAGTCTATTTGGACTCTTGGTGTTTAGCAGTAGCACTAGCGGTAGTTAATGGGTCAAAAATTACCAAGAGAAACTGCTTTTGCTGAATCATAGTCTCACATAATATAATGAAGAAGATACTCTTGCACTGACAGAGTTGTAGGTTGGTCTAATATCTTAGTTCTATCTCAGCTCCAACATTATCAGGCTACAAAAGCTAGCGCTTGGGTGAGGTGAAGCAGGACTCTGAGGAAGGAGCGAACTCTGCCTCCCAAAGGTTACCAAGGAACTGCTATGATTCAGAGCTTATCAGAGCTGAAGTGACAAAACAAGAACGAGCCTTCCAGAAAGCCTCCAGCTATGCAGCTCAGATGGGCACTGCTCCTGACATGGAGCCATGGTATTGATTGCAGGGCTAGCACTGTCTTGGTGTCCTTGAAGTTAATGGCACGTCTTCTGACTTTGCCCTCTGTATTTAGATTTGGGTGCTGGGTATTAGAGGGCTCTTTTGTTCTTTTTTTTTCCTTCATAGACACTATGGTAAACACTCTGTTTAATTACCAAAAAGAACGCAATGTCTAGGCCAAGTTCTTATCCACCACTAAAGTCCTCAGGAAAGATTTTCAAGGGTGGAGTGAGGAGTATGAGGTGCTCTGCAGCACTGGCACTGGAGATGATAGTGCCCCTTGGCACCCACTGAGACATCGTAGCTCCTGTGGCTGTTGCACCCTTTTCGGAGGCTGTGAACATTTCCTGGGGAAATGCATCTAGTTGAAGGTCTCTCAGCCACATCACTTTTTCTCTCTAGGGCATAAGAAGAGCCAACAAAACTGTACTGCATAGGTCCTGCATACTAGCGAAGCAATGATGAGTTTCTCTCTGTGTCTTTCTCAAGGGAACCTGGAAGAGTGATTCAAAGAGCTTTGGGAACGTACGTTTTAATAACAACCTTGGACTGTACTTGCTGGTCTTTGCATTTGGCTTGACATTTTGTTTACTATAGTGTTTGTGAAATAGGGACAAGCCATAAACATCCATCTAGCTGCACCTCTGCAATGACATGCTCTAACACGCACGAATATTTTCAGTGGAAGTGTTCCTGCAGCCATCTTAGATCTTTGTGGGCTCTCAAGTCATCCAGTTACGGAGAAAAACAACCTTAACATGTTACTGAGGTCACAGGATGAATAAGACATTATGAATAGTCATGCTGGAAACAAAGGCTTTGGTGAATACTTGGTGAGAACTGTGGGGGTTGACAAAAGTTTGCAGAGCAGTTCAAAATAATGAAGCACATGGAAAAATGTTAGCTTGTGGATAATTTCCAGTCAAAAAGAGTTTCTGAATAAACTGTTCAATGTGGGGATTTCACTCACCCTTATTTTCATCTGAGCCATGAATCATCCAGCCATCATCTTGAAGATAAATCATTAAGTAAAAAATTTAGGGGAGGGCCAGGGATCAATGTGTCAGGTCTACCCTGTGACCCAGAGCAGTGAATAATTGCTTTGTGTTGCTGTAGCAACTGATGGCTTAATCCCCTGTGCTTAAACTTCTCACTAGCAGTGTCAGATCTTCTGAGTGGGTCATAAATAAATGTGAATATATCTTCTTTGTATCAGAAATTTTGCCAACAGATAAAATACGTTTCTTTTCTATGCCCTTTAAAAGAGGGGATATACTAACATGCCCGCATAAAAACTTGTCCATTTGTGACAAAGCTTTTCTCCGTATCACATCTCACTATTGATTCGCAACTAACTTCATGAACTGCTGGGATTTTATCTGGAAGTTTCAATACGATGTGTATTTATAAGCTTTTCTCAAATATAGATTGTGAACATTTATACATTTATTTTCCCAGCATCTGTATAAAATGCTACAATGTTTTACAGGTCTGGACCTGCAAGACTGGTATCATACAACCTGCCTATAGTCTTGCAGAAAGTCTGCGGTAGAAAGAGAAATGCACTCCAGATTTCCTAAGATCAACGCCAGAGCCTTAAATACACAATCATCCAAGCCAAAGACCAACTCTGTGATCATGGGTCCAGGCATATCTGTCCCTAATATGATAAATACCAAAAATATACTGGCACAAAATGATGGAGGAAGATTGAGTGTTAGAATATTTACTTTTCTCAGTCTTAAGAAATCCTAGCACATTGATCTGTTTTTCCTTCCTCTGAGGTAGATTTTCAGATTTTTCTTAAGTGATGCATCTCACTTCAGGTTCATTGTGGTCTTTTGGTCACTTGTTTCCCCTTTCTTCCACAAAATATGAAAAGGTTTGCCACCTGTCAGGAAATTTCCAAGGGAAGAACAGAGTTGGTAGCAGCAGTCAGCTGAAGGGATGAATACACTTATTACACAGAAGTGCATGCTTAGCAATTAAAATATTCTAAAATAACATTGTAGTTGTTTTTGTGCTTTATGTATGGTATTAAAAATAAAATAGTCTACCACAAGTAATTTATGAAAGCAGCTAATAATGAGTTGATTATTGCATAGCAAGCCAATGTTGCAGTGGTGGTTATAGGCCTAGCCAAGGTCTTTGATCTTCTGGTTCATTAATGTATAAATGAAAAGGCTTTAGCTTTCATCTCACATTCATCAGCTAATTATCTCAGTAACTGGTCTCACTCAGGTCTCAGTCAGTTCTTATTCAAGGATTTACCCTTTCATTTTCCATCCTCTATACAGGGAGTGAGTCACCAGAGTAATGATTTACTGTCCTTTAGTATAAGAGATTTGTTATTTTCACAGCTCTGTCCAAGGGACTCATCTGTCTATAAAATTTGCAGTTGAAACAATTTGAAAAATACCAGGTGATGTAGCTGTTTGCAGTGACACCATTGGACATGAGTTAGGAGGAGCTGATTTTAAATAGGAAAATGCAGCACTTAAGAATTCAACCAACTGCAGGGCTGAACTGAGTATCATCAGAGCATTACTGTACTCTTCTGACTTCTTCCTCCGCTCCCAGTTGATCACGAAACCCATGACTGTGAATAAGATTCGATGTTAAGAGGGCATTTGAAAAAACAGTGAAGTTGAAATCTTGCATCTGCTAGCCTGGGTATTAGAGTGAACTCTGTCAGAAGTGAACAGCAAATTATTTCCTCTTGGAAAAATTTGTATCAGTTTAAAGCTTCCTATCACATCATCTTTTCACAGCATCTCTACACAGAATATGATGCAGTTTAAAGCTTTCATTCACTTCCAAATGTGGCACATGGCCATTTCTATTCAGATCAATTTCAGTCAAAATTTTATATATATATAAAATATTCATCCATATATTAATATTAATTGTCAATTCTAAATGAATGAAATCTGATCTGGATGGTGATTTTTAAATGTGATCTTTGTTTTATACACAGATTGTGGTTTTCACCTTGCATCTCAAAGAATACTGATAGTTAACAAATGGTGCTTAATAGATGATTGCCAGTCTCTCTCTCTCCCCCTCTCCATATTTTTCATTATTTATTATTATTATTATTATTATTATTTGATGTCAGCAAACAGAAAGATTAAGTTCCTGACTTTGAACTTGCATACCAAATATTTTATGCTGGGATATTAAGATATACATCCTGTGTTTCTTATTACTCTAAATAAAACACGTTTCTTGAAGAACTATGTTGTTAGAAACTCACATTAAATTCGTATGTTACGATGTTAAAATGATGAATGCTTGGAATGTTAAGACTGCTGATATGCCTACAAATTCTAGTATAATTTCTTTTTTGTTGTATCTTTCCATGAGTGATGAATCCATGTGTGAACATATCATGGCTTACCTGTCTTGCCTCCCATTGATTTTCCAGGGATGAGAGGTGGTGCTGGGAATGGAGCTCGTTCTATGCAACTATGCTATATGGGTAAAGATGCTGAAGGTGATATTTAGCAATGGTTGGACTCATGTATAATTAACCATCATTTTCAGGGAAATTTGCTTCTGTTATTTTTTTACTATACACAGTTGCACATGAACAGGTGGCTGCTTTCTTTTAACTTGTACCCTTATGGACACTGGATTTCACGGTGCCTCAGTGCCTCTACATATAACGTTATTGGAGATGAGAAAAAGGAAGTTTAGAAGATGATGTGACATGGCAAGAGGACTATGACAGTGGATTATAACTGGAGCATGTGGCTGAAGATGAGCAGGGCAAAACTGAGCCAGATGACTAGGATAAGCTTCTTGCCAGAATGTGATAAATCATTGAATAGTCTTGTAAAGGAAGAGGTACAAGTACCATCCCTAGGAACACTTAAAACTAGTCTAGATAATAGACTAGTTACAATGATAGTTATAATAGTAGTTTCAATTCATGGAATACATCTAATTGATCAAGGAACTGATTTAGAGGGACAAATAAAGCCCTAAAGCTTATAACAACCTGGTCTGATCACTTATCTGACTGTGGCTTTAGCAGGAGGTTAAACTAGAGACCTCCTGAGGTTCCTTCTGACCTGAATTATCCTATGAAATAAATACATCCAAGCCTACAGTGAAGAAAATAAATGTAGAAAGTGACTGTACCATTTCCTATGCAGTCCATAAGTTGAAATTCCCCCTTCCCGCTGCTTTCCCCCTTTTTTTCTCTTTCCTTTTCTTCTCCTCTCCTTTTCTTTTTTTTTTTTTTTTTTTTTTTTTGGTAAATCCTGGGCATATTAACACACTTTCCTGTGTAGCTGTGTTGTGATCCAAGAATATGCTTTTTGTGCTCTTTCTGTCCATACCCAAGAACGCTCAGATATAAGCAAGTTTTGCCAGTCATCATTTAGATTAGACCGAGACCAATAACTAAATTATATAATTGGCAGTAATGACAGAATAGCCAATCCATTTTAGTAGCAATGCTGCAATCTCCTAGTACAGAAATCGACTTAACGACTGGGTCCATTCTTTCCTCCAGATGTGGCTGCTCCATAGATGCGTCCTTCAGGTATGCTCTTGAGAGGCATTTCTGCAATGTGTGTGTGTGTGTGTGGAGGTGCAAGGTAAAGTCACCCATCTGCTTAATCAGCAGCTCACTTCACTCTTTTGGGGGGACTGACTCCCACTACTAGGGTGATTGCAGCAGGCATTGCTGCCTGTTAGTATATCCTGGCACTTAAATAGAATCACTTTCACACAAAATAAGCTTGTAGAATTCTCCCGTGGAAACTGCATGTAAGTAGAAGGATTGCCTGCAGGGCACGAGACCAGCGATGCAGTTTCCTGAAGATCACAACTCCAGCTCCAAGGCTTTCGCTAGCTTACTAGAAGAATAGGGAACAGCTCAAGGAGAGACTCACTCCTTTGAAATTCCAGGCTGTGTTGCTGTGGGTCAATGAGTCTAGTTTGCAAGCCACAGAATGAGTCTTAGTAAAGTCACTACAATTTTTCTCATTCTTTCCTCCCACAGATGCATCATGGCAGCTCTAAAAGCCATTTCAGAAAGGGCATGGGAGAAACCTGGGAGAAGGTTTTTCTTTCTGAATAAATCAAGTAATTCTGAGTAATGCAATGTTGCATAGTAACCCTGTACAGGGGTGATGAAGGGCCAGCTTCATCCCAGGGTGCCTCACTACAGTACCTGCTATACTGTTCACATGGTCACTTTCCACGATTTGACAGCCTGATTGGTAAAAGGCAAATGCAGCTCTTCAGTGCTCACTGATCAAACAACCACATAGCTGAATAAAATTGGCCCCTTCTCCTGGCAAAAAGGATGTACATGTACTTTCAACTGGGAACAAAGTCCCCAACATAAAGATTAGAAGAATGAAATCTTTGCAGAGTAAAAGGCATCTGGATATTTTAGCTATCAGACATGGACAGCCCATCTCAAAGACTAATGAAAAAGAACTCCAAGGACAAAGGCTAAACTTCTGTGCCCCTCAAGTTTAATTAGCATGATAAGCTCTAGTACAATAGTGTGGTATATGCAAGACCTTTGTTTCTAGAGTCCCTACTTAACTCCGTAGAGTCTTCATACTTAGAAACATCCACTGAAACTCGACATGTCTCAGAAAAAGCAATGCATTCGTCTTTATAGTGCTACATCATTTCAAGAAGAGTTACCTCATTAGCAGGATAGGCTAGATAGACCTAGAGAGAAAAATTGCTGAAAGGCTGTGGCAGAACCCAGAGGAATAACCCAGGCCTCTGAAGTCCTGTTAATGTCCTGCTTAGCAAAAGTATCTTCTCCATGCAAGTGCAAGTTTTGTAGTGGGAACCAGCTGACTTTCTCTGAGGTTAGTGTAAAATATTTGCTTGGTCTATCCTTCATCTCCAGTAGAACAATATTTGCCCTGGTCAGGCATGCATTGAACATGCGTATTCCCTGGCAGATAGTGTACTGGTATGTCCAACTAAGGGATGTGAAGGAAACTCTCGGGACATATAAGGATATGGTACATCTACTGAAAGATTTTCTTTTAACTGTTAGCAAAGTTAAAGTATAGTAAGGAAAGAGTGTATTGTTTCAATTTCATTATACAAACAAATAAAAGTACTTGCAGTTCCATGGAATTTTAACAGAGTTAATCATAAACCTGATATTTGCATCTCACAGGCACTGAGCGTTGTGTAGATATTGGAGTTGGGATAAACTGGTTTGGAAAGCTCTGCCTGCTATAGCTATGTTCAAGGGTTAACCCTCACTCCCCCACTCAGATGCTGGCAAAGGAAATCCTCTCATAATCACAAAGATTAGAAGTTAGCCTATGAACTGTTCACACCTCATGCTACCTTGCAGGTCGCTGCTTGCTTTGGGATGTCCTCAAAAGATCTGTTCTGGTACGACTCCTAAGGCTAACTTGAACCATGAAGGGTTGGGTTTTTAATGATGTCCTTTGTACCTATGCAGTTCTTAGACCCCTTCATTCATTTCTGTGAAGCTATTCCAACTATGCCTTATGGCAGATGCATCCACTCCCTGACTCTAAATGCTGAAATCTTGGAGGCTTCTTTAACAGCCTTTCCCAAATACACGAATGTACCTATTTGAATGCACTCAGCTCACATTTATGCACCAGGACAGACATAAGCATAATGAGTTTCTTACTTTATCAGTCATTCAGTCATGCAGTGCTCACCCACATACACGCAGACATGCATGAAAATGCACTCATACAGAATCTTATTATTCTTCAACGTCACAAAGAATGAGAAGCTCACATTGAAGAACTTGGTCATGCACACATTCATGCTGCCATGGGACTCTGTTGGGTGTATTCCTACTCGAGCAATCCAGGGGAGCAGCTCTGGCGCCATAGGTTCCTCGTAACTAATCAGATCCATAATCTCCCAGTCGGATGCTCTGCACGCCAACCTGTCTGTCTCTGTATTCTCAGTTAGGACTTGTGTTGTGCCATTGTGTCCTTGAACTGCCTTTGATCTAAATCTGGACATGGGTATTTGTGTCCAGGGATGCCCTTGACTCTTCATTTGTATTTAATTTTGACATGTTGTATGGATTAAAAGGGTGACAGCCTTGAAAAGCAGCTGATTACAGTATGAACAATTCTCATTTTCACATAACTGGCTCTGCCATCCCTTTTCATTCCCATTTTATTGGCTCCTTGATCTGTCCTTATGACATAAAACTGGTCTTTTGCAGCCTGTTGTCCTTTTTGATTTCCTCCTTTCCCAACACATAACAGAAACCATGCATGCTCCTTGTAGGTCTCTGCAGGACATTATCTCAAATCAAATCCTCTCCTTTGAACAGCTTTTAAGTTTGGGAATGTTCAAACAATTTAAATTTACAGAGACCCCAGCAGGCTCTTAGGGAATCCAACACCCTTAAACTGGGAAAAGTTTAATTGTATGAGAAACACTGTTAGAATTGGCATTCTGCAGCTGGGAGCAACTTATCCATTTATAGGTTTCCTAAAAAATTATATGCTGTATATAAAATGCCATAGCAAAATACAGATACAGAGTCACTGATGAGGACTTACGTGCAGGAATGAACTTGAACTCTTGTCCAGCCAACCTACAGTGCTTATCCCCACTTTTTCTTACATTTGTAGCTCAATAACAAGGTATCCACATGACACAAGACCTCTTCTGAGCTCTATAACTGTGCTCCAGTTCCTATCTCTGGGAATCAGTGGCACCTGGGGGATTGCACAGTGGTTTGTAGTCACAAATGGTCCTAGCACAAACATACTTCTATATTCACCAAATTTTGGGAGTGAGAGGTGCAACACTTATAGGAATGGTTATGCCTTTCCTGGCCCCTGTGGTTTTTATCATGTCCTGTTTTGTATGCGTAACAGGAAAAGTATTTGAGCCCTGCCAGAAGTTTATCTCACCATATTTGTGCTCCTTTGTTTATCTTTGTGCATTACTTTGTGTTTGCATTCCGTGAGAGATAGTTTTATGTTCTCAAAAATCAAAGGTTTTGTTTTTCTTTGGTCCTGGTAGCATCAAGGTGTTTGCTAAGAGATTCAAACCACAACAGATAGAAAAGACCCATTAGGTAATTTTGCCCTGCCTGTTGTTTAACACCTACTATTGCATTGTTAAGAAGCTTTTTCTCTGAGAGATCATTGCACAGTCAGTATAGCCTCATAATAAATTTTTTTACTCCTGAAAAGGCAATATACACACCTATATTAAAAAATGCTTTTAGATATACATTGCGAAAACCTCACAGAAGTCCATGGAACTGCATCAGTTTATATGGGCAGAAAATAATCTTATAAATAGTTTCATACCAATTGGTCCTGTTAACTCCTTAGAAATTTTTCACATTTTTCTTTCAAATGAGAAGCAAAACATAACTGATGCTGCATTGGATTTAATGGTCTCCTCAGTGCTACATATGTTACATATTACATTTGCCATAGTAATTATTTATTAATATTAATTTCTCTCTCCCCATTTCTCATATGAGTTTACTCCCAACAGTTTGAGTAACAATGGAAGCTCTTGCATAAAGGAGTGGCTGGATGCCACTGCTCTGTTACATTAGAGTTGGTTTGACCTGCACACTGAGGAGACCAAAACAAACACGTAATTAATAATAAGCCTATATTTTCTCTAGGAGTTACATTTTCTTTCTTTCAGTGTTTGTGCAAGCAATTCGTGTTTGCCCTGCTGGTTCATTCTAGCCCTTTGTTATCCTTTTCCATGGAAAACTTAACTTGTTATTTATAATTGTATTTAGTTTCTACCCTATACCCATTCGATTTCTTAGTGAAGGTGTCTATGTTTTTTTTTCCGTGAATCTCCTCTCAGAGCATGGACAGTTTTGCAGTGATACTTGGAAAGATTCTTGCATATTTTTTCCTCCAAGTCCTTAAATTAACAGATGCACACTGGATTTTGCCTTTTCTTTACATTTAGACTGCCAGGATAAGAGAAAAAACTGTAATGTTTCCAAGAAAATATCCATCCCTTGAGCTGCAATGTATGGAAAAGCGACCAAAGGGTCAAGATGGGGGCCTCATCCCCAACAGCAGGAGAAGTGATGCTTAGGTGGTACTTTCTGGCTGGCAGTTGGCTTTGCTGGGGAAGGAATTTGAGGGGGCTCGGTTTTATCCCTTTGTTCATCAGGTAGTGCAGTACTCATTTTGAGGCATATCTGGATTTGCAGGGCATCTTTTCGTCAGGAGAGCGTACAGAACCAAAGGGTCTTATTACTCAGTTACTTCCAGTTCATTGGTTCCAGTTTACAGCAAGTTAGGGTCTGTGTGATGACTGGGATGTGTGTGAAGAAGCTGAAGATATATTAACATACATAGCTGTATTGGTTTAGAAATTGAACCTTCATAGAATTGTATGCAAAGCTGATAGTCTCTTGTGACCATTGACTAGCTCCTCATTGTTACTGACTTACCTATAATTTATCCAAATGGTGACCAGCAGAGCTATAGTGGGTTTTTCCTTGAGGTTGAATATGTTTGGAAAAATGCAGACAAAATGCTTAGGCTATTTTCTAGACTGATGCCACCATTTGTTCATATTTAAAAAAAAAAAAAATCAATTTTTTCCTTTTTTTCTGGGAGAAAAGGTGTCTGATTTACAGAACTGCTAAGTGCTAAGATCTGAAGTAGACGTGAATGGGAGCTATAGAATACTAAGTGCTCTAAATACATGGTACTTAGGCATCTCAGAATGGATACCTTGAATTATTAAACACATTTATCTTGATCTTTTTAGGATTGTCCATTAAAATAGGGATAATAAATTATTACCATCTCACCTCACTAGGGAAGCATAAAGATAAATAAATGTTTGGCTGCTAACACTGTAATATTAGTGCTAATGCATTAATATAATGTAACATACTACTGTGCATATATTAAGTGTTTATTTACATTATAAATAAATGTGTTACTATAATACCTGAAATACCATGAGGATGAACACTATAAAAAAACTCATGAGGAAATGAACAGAAGTTTTCAGAGCAAGTTTGATTCATGTGCAGCAAATACAGCTCAGGGCCACTCCCTGAATGCATAGTATTGGCTAGCTTGTCTTGTCTGCGTCTTAAGTAGAGTACCTCCTAACTTGTCACAATGTTAATAATGTTCTTCTAGTTCTGTTTCTTGTGTATGGTTCCTAGATTTTAAATAAGTGATGTGCAAAGATAAGTGTTTCAGAACTGGGTATCCTGCGGGTTAGGCCCACAAATGAAACCTCTGGATCCCCTGTACAGACCTCTGCCAGTTGTACTGAGAGTAGCTGGGCCAAATGGGGGGCTCACTGTTTGCCTTTTCAGGAGGGTGGACACACAGGAATAGCCTTTGCTAGTAGATGGGAAAGCCCCCTGAAGCCAGGAAGTGGAGAATGCTCAGTGCAGAAGGAAGTTGTGGGGAATGTGGCTCTTCATCATGGAATCCATTATGTGGACTATGATATGTCAATGAGCTTCAAACTGGCTAATTTTGCTTGGATTTTATTGCTAACGGTAAATAGCACACCCTTAACTCAACAGAGCGTTGTAGTCAGTCCTTGCTTCAAACATAAATGTTCCTGAGCTTTCCAAAGAAAAGGCAGGATTTTTTTTTACTGTGACTACAAAGAACAGCATTTCTTCCCATCTGTTTTAATTTCTCAGAAAAAACATACACTATTATGAATGATAATTATTCAAAATTTTGTTGCAAAGCAAATGCCCATGATGGAAAATTTCAATTTTGCTAAACAGCTAAGGGCTAGAATTTGGCAAAATGTAAAGAAAAAATTACAAGGTCTTACAAGCCTAAGTAATGGGCAACCTTAGTAACAGGTGGTGCTTGCCTGTAACATCGAACACAGTTGGGAAATAGCATCTGTCCTGTTCCTCCTGGCTTCTCTAGTGATGTTTTTACAGAAAGTGTATTATTTTACAGCAAACTTTATGAGTCATTTCTGATTTTACTGCAACAGAATGAAGGCAGGAACGTCATACCCTGAATTCTGTGATTGCTTGGCATGACTAACCTACATATCAGCTTCTTACACTCTCCTTTTGATATTCCACTGGAATTTAACAAATGAAGCAGAGATTAATATTAATGGCAAAATAGAAATTACCATACATTTGTTCTCTGTTTTCGTCTGTTGTCAGACACTACAGTAACAGATGCCAATTTAAGAATCTAGACAGATTTAGATAATTTCCTCGATGCTTGATGGCTGTAATTAAATTAATTCTGCGAATCTGCACTGACACTTCTGCCACACTGTGAATGAGGCCTCCTAGCTCCTAATTATAGAGGTTTTCATGTTTTCTCTGCCACCTAGAATTGTGTTGGGACCAAAATCATGTTAATTTTGTGGCTGCAGTACTAGAGAAGGATATGCAGAGGGAAAGGTCTCCCTGTCTCCGAAAGCCACCTGTAATCCTCTCTGTGCTGAACCACATGTAAGTGTCAATAAGCATACTTGGGAGCACGGGGGCAGCACAGCTGGCCAGGCAGGGCAGTAAATTTAAGGAGCCACCACCCTGTGTGGCACCCTGCCTTTGAAAATAGCACACCACTAAATAATGCATGCTGGTGTGCCGGCCAAGTTAGCCTCACCTTGCCCAGACCTGCTGTTGCAATGTGCTTTTTTGTCTGCCTGGAAGTATTCTGGATCTTAGCAACCAGAGCTGTCTCTGCCCTTGGGAGCTGAGACAGAACAGGCTTAGAGCCACACAAACAGAAAGTGACACACCAGTCTAAGTAGTGTATTTGAACTAAATTTCTGCTGCTTTTGCTGGTGTCCTTTCTAACAGTTCGAAAAGTCTGGTTTCCCTAGCTATGTTGAGATCCAGTGGTCACATTCTGCTGTGGTGCTTCTGCAGCATATAGATGAGATGTCTTTCAGTGTGAGTCTTTAATCTCCCATGTTTAGTTCAGTGGGACTATGTAAGAGGTGGGTTCCTTGTTAAAGATGTCCTTCCTGGGAAGGGAAGTGCTCTTTATTACTTTCTTATTCTTTGCTTGCTTCTTAGCTTTTTCCTGTTCTCCTGCTCTGGATTGATCATTCATGCTGATATGATGATAAGACATTATTTTGATGATGAAAGCTTTAGTATGAATACTCACCAAGACATGAACTGGTATGGAAATACTCAGACTTGGTGATATGAACTCTTAGAGAAACCTCATAGGTACTAGACCTACTTACGAAAGCTGCAAACAGTTGCCTAGCTGTTTTCAGTGACATCCTTAACCCTTGGTGTTGTAACTACAAGACAATACTGCTCTCTCTTTCCTTCTTCCTCAAGGACAATTTTCTTTGATAGGTGAGAATCAAGGTGAGCAGCCATGGAACTTGACTATAACCTGGGTGAAAAACGATGGGCTCTTCCCAAGCAACACTTGTACACAGGTGCACCTTATCTGCATGAAAAAAAGTAACTCAGGTTTTGATGTAATTGGTGTTAGTGTGGATGACAGGATCAAAGGTGATATTCCTTGAGTCTGAGATCCACTATTTATCTTGAAATCAGGTTCAGCATAAGTAACATATATGAAATGTTTCCCGTACACTCACAATGAGCCTTGATTAATAATTAATAGTATCTCTGGATGTTGAAGGACAATTCATTCCCTATGCTTGGTAAATCTAGCACTGAGAATGCTTATCAGTATCTGTCAGGAGGAAGATTTATGATGAGCCCTGCAACCAAAAGTGAACAAAGACTGGAAAATTCACTTCACACAGACCACTGACAGTCACTGTATAATAATATTCAGCACTTCCTGTGTTTTATGCATGCGAATTAATAAAACCTCAGAACCTTCTTACGTTACTACATTTTTAGCTGTTTTCATGTTAGATGCCTTTTCTGACTAGTGAAATTATGAGAGTCAGATAAGGATTCGTATTTTCATTTAGGCACCTTGTTTCCTGCTCGGGTTCATGGTTGCAAGCTAGAGAGGTAACTCACACATGGTCAAGCAAAACTTTGAACTCACAACTCCCAGAACTGTCCTGCAAGCATAGATCTTTCATGAGGAAACAGCCTTTCCTTGCTCTTCACCCCAGTTGAGAGTTGGAACTGATGACTGAATTAGTGAAAGGCCTCTAGTGCAATGCTCAGAGGAACAAGCAAAAATATTTTGCCTGACTTTCATGGGCTGTGGAACAGGTGCCTTAAGGAAAGTTTTAGCTTTCCCCTGCTGATCTTAACCTTCAGAATTAGAAAGTTAAAAGCAGAGAAATGTAAAACTGAGCACTCATCTACTGATTTTCTGCCCTGCTAACCTGCACGTAGCTGAGCTTTCATACTCAACCCCATATACACACAGAATGACGATTTTTTTTCCTCATTTTGTTTTTACTTTCTCTCAGATACCCAGAGAAGCTGGAAGACCAAGAGACTCCCCTTTCTGCAGGCTCATGCATTTTGCAGGATGCTCAAGGTATGAAAGGAAAGAATTCAGCCCAGTCCACCTCCCTGCCAGCACAGGGTTATTCCATACTGTGCATCTCCTAATACTATTTCCAGACTAATTTTAATTTTGGACATTCCTGCTTTTCACTTCTCCTCATTCTAATTATAATCTCCCTATCTACCTGAAATAACCTCCACTAAAAAAAAAAAGGGGATTGTCTTGAAGAAAACAACTACAAAGAAATCAATCCCTCATCCATTACCAGGTTTTTCTTTTGTTCTGGAGCCACGTGTGTAACCTGGTTAGACCTGTTCTCTTTGAATACTGAGGACTGAGCTGGCCTTATGCAAATGCTTCCAACCTCATCTTGGTTGTTGTCGTTGCAGACCCAATCAAACGAACAGGAAGTGACCTAAGGAATTTCCCTATTGGCTGCCTGAGTGTTCAGCAAAATGTTTTAAAATTAATATCACATCCATTTATCTTCACTCCTGGGAGTCTTTAGGAGACATAACCTAGTACCTGTGTTTATCCAACCTACTGTTCTGTAGAGAGTTTTCCTATTGCCTCAGTTAAGGATTTCCACTCCAGAACCTGCAGCTAAATGAGGTAAGGCATTTGGGGTATTTTTTTTAAATGTACTTCCTTTAAATTAACACCAGTGAAAATAAAAAAAAAGAGAAGTATCTACTGGACTCATGCCCACAGTGCCGAGCCCCTCCCTTCCCACTTTGGAACAGCAGCTAAGCTCATTTGATCAAAAGGCTTTTTAACCTTACAGTAAAGACCTCTGTTTTCCCATTTTGAACTTGTATCTTACTTCTGTTTAAGTATTTCTGTTGTGTTTATGTTTGATTGGGGCCAGATCTGCTGCCTTAACTTACCCAGAATGTCATTGACTTTGAATTGAGCCAGTAGCTTTGTCAGGATTACTTAAAATTTCCCGAGGATCCTTTTTATTATGATGTATCTAATAATATTCTGGGTCCTAAATCTGCTGCTTTTGTCCACAGAGTGGTTTCTGTTCGGTAAGGCAAAGGATGAGAAAGTGGACCTTCTCAATACCATTGAGAGTGCTGGTGTCACAGAACTGGGAGACACTTTACAATGATGGTGTTTCTGTTGCTTTTAATGATGAGGATGTTGATGGTGATTGTGCTGATAACAAATCTTAAAGTACATATATAATTTGGCTCAGTTTTATCCTCAAGGCATTTTTTTGGCAGTTCCTGTGGTGAGGGGGGTTCTGCCAATCTTAGTCTCTTCTAAGCTAAAGCACCACACCGAACCCAGCTCAAGCACTGGGTAGGTAAATACAGTGTGAGTAGAGGCCTGCAGTGTCTTTGCCTGTTTAATTTGTTTCTCTTCCAATGGTAATTTTGTTTGAATAGAAGCAGAATTGGCCCCTTCAGGTATAGACACAGCTGTTTAAGTAATGGTAGAAGTGAATGTAAAGAAAATGTCTCTCAAAATCTATGTTGATTTTGTAAAATATGTGTAATGGGCTTAGTGATAAATGTTTGCATTTCACGACATGAGACATTTTAGGCTCATAATCTTGTGTATATCGTTATAAAGTTATTTAATTTTAAAAGTAATGTGCTTTTGGAGTACTTCATCTAAAAATATCATATGTCACCTTTGCTTCTAAAGTGCATCCAACTACCCTTTTTTTCTTATTCTTTAGACAACAAACCTGGTTCATAATGACAGAAATGAACCTTGAGGTAAAAGTTTCATTTAGTGATTTTATTTGTACTTGTGTCCCATGGGACTGTTATAAATATAGCTATCTTGCACCAGTATTTTCTGTAATTTGCGAAAACTTTATGGAATTAAAAAATGCGCTCCTTTAAGTTTTGTTTTGATAGCAAATTTGTGGGTAGCAATTTAAGCCAGTTTTCTGACATCTGTTTTGCACTGTAGAAAATACCAGAGCTGGAAAATATAGCAGTTTTTTATTTAAGGCAAATATAGAAACCAAAGAAACAAGTTGCAATTAAAACTAGAAAAACAACAGGATTAAAGTGTTTCGCCAACAAATATCACAATTAATGACAGTTTAATTCCTGGCCCTTACAGTTTTCAAAACCAGAAGTGATTGTTGAGATAACAACGTGGGACTTCCCAGAATTTTTCAGAGTTTAATGAGGCAGCTTGAAGTAGAGCTTATCTTCTAGAAAATTTCCAATCTTGAAAAAAAAAGTCCAGAAGTCCAATGATGGGAAATTCACCAGAAAGTTTTTAAGGGCCCCAGCAATTAAATACCATTCCTCTAAAAATATTTTATCTCATTTTCAGCCTGACTTGGTCTAGCTTCAACATTCAGCCACCTGATTTTTTTTCTTTTGATGATTACTGTGAAATTCCCCTGGGTGGCAAAATTCTGTTCCTTGTGTAGGTAGGTGGGGACAAGTCCTTCCTTAGCCTAGTCTTTGGTAATTGTAGTAGTCCAAGCTCCATAGGCTATTCCCTCTCATGGAAAAACTTGCACTACAGTGAAAACCTCTAGGACTTCAACCTGTTCCACTGTAAGCTTTTCCATCCTTTAATCACTTCAATGGTCCCCTCTAATTTTTCAACATTTGCTGTGAAATTTGGATGTCAGGACTGGTCACAGGCTGTAGGAACAGCAGTGCCAAACACAAAGGTAACATGAGTCAATATACTGGGAGTTCAGGATCTGGGGTTTATAAAGTGTGCCCAAAGCTTTCCTAGAGTCATCGTCCTCCTGAGCACCTTCTCATGTTTGAGCCCCTTCTCACCTCCTACCTGCAGAGACGAGGTTATCATTAGTAGGGTTGATGTTGTTTGCTTGCATTTTTTTTCTTTTTTTTCTCTTGTGCTAATGTTATTTGAAAAGCCTATAAGGATGGTAAAAAAGTATAATTTTTCCCAAGTCGTAGTAGTAAAGGATCTAATATCAGACCACAATAATGCTTTGTTTGCCCCAGCACAAATTAGGTAGCCCTTCACAGCAATTTATAGGGTGACAACAACACATATTACCCGAGTCGTGGTGAGATCAGGTAATAGAATGTGGTCTGCTTAACACGGAATATTATTACCCTCTAGGCACCTGAGAGAATGCACTGTGGTATTGCCATAGTAATTTCATATTACTTCAGATATTCTCAGGGTGTTGTGAGTTTTCAGCAGTGGTGGAAACAGGCAATAGGACAGTTGGACAAAGACAAAATTAAATCATTTGTCTCCCACTGAACTTCCTTAATTTTTTTTCATTCCCAATTAATTTTATTGTTAATATCAGTACTTGTTCTGTCTGGGAGGTGCAAGGTAACAAATTGCAATGGAAAGAGATCAAACTAAAAAGGAAAAATCATCCAGAGACACAGATGAAGAGAGATTAGAGAGGAAAAAGGAGGATTTCTGTAGGTGCGTCTGTGTCCAGACAGGACTGACATGTTCGCCTGTTGCCTGTCCCACAGCAATTTGCACCAAAAAAACCCTGCGAGTATGAAATTCTACACCTGCTGAAGAAGTGAATATTTATGCACAATTCTCACAGAAGAAGATTAATGATTTTATTGCCTCAGTGAACTCAGAGAACTGTCCATGAGCCATGACACCTTTTCAGAATCGGCGCTTACCTTCCCTCCCTTGCTCACCGCTTACATGCTCTTTATAAACATGTCTAACTCAGTCTCAGGACCTAACCTTCAAGTCTTCTTCCAGCCAAACTTTCCACTGACTGCAGTGTAACCTGGACCTGTTCTGTGGAGTCTACAGTTACGTGCTTCCTATTGCTGTTTACTTGCTTAGTTTCAATTCCCACACAAGCGTCCAAGCTCTTTCTGCAATACGATGAATACAATCTCTGTGAACTGGAGCAATGACCTACTGTATGGAGAGACAGATTGGAAAGTGGGTGCTACACTACAGACTTGTCTGGCTTAAAAATTGGTCAGTGTGCCGAGACCAAGCTACGGATAGAGATGAATGACCCCTTCCTATTCTGATGGTAGTGTAATCACCATTTATAGGGTTTTCTGTGGTCTTGCAGTGTTCTGTTTCTCATCAGCCTCCCTACAGTTGTAAAGTAGGTATTCTTGTTGAGGACTAGGCGTTCTTGTGGCAAGCAGCACATAAAAGAAAAGGGTCACAAACTTAATTGTCAGTTGTCGTTGCTAATGACACATGATGTTAGGATGTGGTAGAACCAAATATAAAGGCTTTGCTGTTAATGAGGAAATGAACTGAAATGCTAACGATTTTTGTAGCTTGCATAGTTTGTGATATTTAGTGAAGTAAAGTGTCTGCTCAGTCTCACAGCTTAGTTACTATTGAACTTTCAAGCATAAACTCGTGGAGTTTTCTTCCTAACAATAAGGGCCTTGTGAGAATCAGCGAAGTCCAACACCGTCTTCAGCAAAGCGTGCTGGCTTCAGCCAATCAGAAAGCCTTGTGCTCAAGGGTGCTTCAAGATCTCTAACCACTAATGTCTGCTTCTCTTTCTCCCTGTCCCTGCCTTCAGTACACTCTGCAGCTTACATGTATTTTGGCCCCTGATGAACCAAGGATTTATTTCAGTTAGTTAGTTTTCAAGAAAAGGGTACATTGCAAACTTAGTAAGGGTGAAATTCATAAGTAACATTGCTGATAGAAAGGGTAAGCAAAGAAGGGTTTGTTCACCCAGCTGGTATATGGAAGAGTAAGTATTAATTTGGTTTCTGTGGAAGTCATCAACAGTCTTTCTTAGTAAGAGAGCTACTTTGAGCTCTACTGGGGATGCAGCTTGCCCCAAATCCCTCACTGAATGCCTAAAATATTTGGGACATTTGCTGGTCATTGGTCTATAGATGGGTGAGAATGAGTAAATGTGGAGTCATGTAGCCAGTGGAGCAACCAACTGGCATTTGGCATTTTGCATGTCTCCCTCTGAGGAAGAGCCCTCAATGGCTTCCCTTCCAAAGGCTGACATTGCACGTGGTTATCGTTACCTACTCCTCTGCTGATCTTGTGAAATGTGCTCCACAGGAAAGAGTATGAAAACTAAACAAAACTAGACAAAACTAAACAAAACTATCCAGCTGGGGATGGATAATCACTGGTTATAGACCAATAAGATGGGGCAATAAAAGAGAATTGCCTTGCAGTGGTGAAAAGAAAGTCATTCTACTTAAAGAATCTACAAACATGTAGAATAATATAGAAGTTCCTGCCTATTATGGAGGAAGGATACAGACATAAATACTTGAGATATTTCCTCGGCTCACAATCAGATGTAGCCAGAATAGTCTTCTGAGCCCCTACAAGTCTGTAGGAATTAAGCAAATATGCTCTATTGTCCAAATTACTAGGACCATCATCAGAAGAATTTTTAAAACCGCTCTGGGTTTTCTTTCATCTAGCAGTGAGCAGGTAACTAATTTATATTGCTATATAATTAACGAACCTGTGTAAAACTGCTCAAGATGCTATGGTCGGGAATCAGACTAAGTCCACAATACAATGATTAGCCCCAAACTTTCTTAATGATTTTTACTGAAACATATAATTATAATTACACAACACTTTAGAAACTTGTATCTTGCTGATGCACTTTCAAAGTATGCTTTATTAAGCAATTGCCTCATAGATTGGCATGGCTATAGAGGGGCTTTATCAGGGAGTCAAATTCTGACACATTCAAGGGCGCTGTTCCCATCTCTTTTGCAGTGGGCTCTATTCACGTAAAACAGACTTTACTTGTAATATTCCCAAGCAGCTGCCCTGACAGAGGAAGATGAAAAAGTTTTAGAAGACTTAATTAATAGGTGATTAGATGAGTAAGATATCCTTACAGACTTATCAAAAATGGGATGTACAAAATGAAATATAGTTTTTCCTTCATTTAGTGACTTGTAGATATCCTTACCCTCCCTGAGACTTTTTTTGATGAAGCCGTAATACTTCATAAAAACAGGTAGAGGCTTCTCTTCCTTCTTTAAAAACTCAAATGATTAAATGTTTTTGGATGATAGTCAAATTGTAGTCAATCCAGCAGATTTTTCTTAGTCTGCCTGTAGCCACTCCTGATACACATACGGTCAGACAAACATACTGCACTAATTACATGCACATACACATCCCTTATCTTCTGCACAGGCTTTTTTGCTTTACTTTTTAAAATAGGAATTCAAATATTTGCCCCAATTTCAACCTATTTTGTTTGCTAATCTAAATAACTCCTTCATTTAATCCTTTAAAATGCAAAGCTATTTGTATTTGGTATATATGTGTATTTTGTTGGTAGGTAACAAGTGACTAGTGCCGTCGTGCAGCAAGTGAGGGACTGCTCATGCAAAGAGCCTTAGCCCAGGCTGTCTGCGATTTCCATGCCTGTTGTTTTTGCCCTGTGCTGCAGTAGTTTTTCTTGCAGGAACATGTGCATGGTCTGAGAGCTGGTGTGTCCAGGGCTGCCCTTCCCTAAATCCTGGACTATGAGCAGAAGACCTGCAGCTCTAGCACCAGCCAGGTGCTTCTACGCTAGCATTGATATAATGGAAGGATGTGCAGACTCAAAGGTGTTAACATAATCAGTGCTACTATACATGTGAAAAGCTAACAGGGCTTTGGGACATTTAGAACGAAGGTATCAGCCTGCCTTATGCTGTGACACATCTTCACTATTAAGAATGTTATGATGATATAATCATTAAGGATAAAAAGAAAAGAAGAAATAACTCCCCAGCACCTGGAAATAACTGTTATAAGGATCTCTGCTAACACTCCCTTCCTAGAACAATGTTAAAGTTGGTATAATTTACATGGTAATAAATGTCCTTTTGAAGAAAATATTTGTTTGAAATAGCGCGGAAGTAGTTTTATTGGTGGAACCTGTTTCAGTTACCTTGAGGACTAAGTGAGATACATACCTGTACAGGAGAACAAAAAGAACTGAGCGAAGCAAGCTTTTTTCCCTATTTTTAACTCCTCCAACCTCCATCCTAGAGACCAGCCACAAACTCCAAAGTTGCTGTAAGACCTGGCACTCTTGTGTCAGAGATAGATAATTGAGATGATGTTTTTGTCTGGTTTACTGGTTACAGGCTTATGGTCATGTTTGAAAGAAGCTTCCATGGCCAGTTCAGCAAGTCTGACTAAGTAGAAGGGAAAAAATGAGAGAGAGAGGGGAAAATGAAACAAAAGTTTTAAAAAGATAAATAAAAGAAATAAGGAGGAACATAAAGAACAGCAGCGATCAGTGAAAGAGGAGGAACAGGACAGCAGACTTCACATCCTAGATAGCATTTGAGAAGTCAAATCTGGTATTCCGCAGAGGCTGCATTTCAGGATTACCGTGGTGAGGTTCCGCAGAGGGTTCCCTGGTGACCATGTGCGCAACAGCCATGTTAGGCAAGTTTATTGCTTCCAGCGCAGCTGTTCTGTGGTGACATTACTGCCTGTTTGCAGTAATATCTTAGCTTGGTTTTTGACATTTTTGTCTTTTATAAACAATTCTACAGAACAGGCTGAGTTGCACTTTTGTTACTTGGACAACTTGGATATAGGGTTTTTCATGGCAGTTGATTGGGATGGGGATCCTCCCTCTCTGTTGCCAGGGAATTTGCTTTTTAAATTTCCTTTCTTTCATTGTGAGCAAAAAAAAAAAGAAAGGAAGAAAAAAAAGCCTTTAAATAGCCACAGTTCCACAGAACAGAAATTTTGAATTTCAGCCAGCTCTCCTTAGCAATTTCTAGCTCATTTTCAGGATCATACATAGGTCAAGGGCAGCTTTTTTTATTTAATACTTCAAGTCTAGTTTTAATTGTTTGGCTAACTTCAAAGAGATATTCAAATCTCTACTCGGCACATAATAGCCATGATCAATAGAAAAATCTTGGTTTCCTTCTGAACAGGTGTTTCTTTTATAGAAAATTCTTTCCCTTATTTAATACCTTCTCTTGGCCCTCAAAAAATCCACCATCATCCTAACTCATCCACATGTTGAAATTTTTACTGGAGACATGTTGCAATGGATAGCAACGGCACTTAATCTGGAAGATATGAGTTGGACAGACTTGTCCATTGACTTGTTATATGACTTAAGCAAATCATTTCAGCTCTGTGTCTCAATTTTCCTATTTGTAATAAGGAGGTAATGCTAGTTCCTTCCTTCACTTCTGTGCTTTGTGCTATTTACTACCTTCACTGTCTGTGCGGACTCTTCCTTATCTGCTCTATGGTTGTCGGTGTTTTAGGAGTTCTTCCATCACCGTAGATGCTTTTACAGTAGATGAGCTCTGCAGGCTTAATTTTAAGAAGAACTTAAAAGTAGCCCAGTTTCCAGCTGAGTACCTACTTCTTGCGGACTTCATTTTTTTAAGTTTCTTTTTTTTTCTTAAATTGTAGATTAAGGGTTGGAGTGTGTGTAGGTTTGTATGGGAAAGCAAACCCTCCCATACTTCAGGTTTTCTGTATCTCTCAAGAAAGTTCCTTTACTGCTTTTACTTAATTTGTTGATTTTTCCTACTAATTTTTGAACCACTGTGTCTTAACTGATTTTTCTTTATGTATTTTGTATGGCATCTCTTCTGACTTAAACCTTAGAACAGTGTGTTACTTTGACCTGTTGAGGTTTCAGTTGATGGAAAAGTACAGTATTGAGCTCTCCTCCCAACACCAGGCTATTCTGTAGCAAAGGACTATTTATGAAGCAGGAGAGAGTTCACGTAAGAATCGAAAGAGTACATTTGTACAAAACCCAATGGGAAAAGCTCTATTGTCAAACCGGCCCAGGCTGTTGAGGCAGATGCCTGGCTTTGCTCTTTTGTTTATATTCCAACAAATCAAAGTTGACCTGTGTTGTTGTCAGAGGAGAGCAGCAGGTGCAAAAAACTAACTCTGCTGCCAACTCAAACGAAAGGTTAAGACTAATACCCTCTGGGAGGTATTCAGCTGATAACAGAAAGCCATGCCAGCAACTGAATTAACGGCTCTATTTACGGTGGGGTTTACTTAATAACCTGCTTCTAACACTGACACATAAATACTCCATTGTATTCTTTAATGCAACCATTGAATAAATCAATGGAAACAGGATGGGCAGCTCTCACTGTGCCAGGTGGGAAGGAGCGACGCCATGGAAATGTTGCTCCTCCAACCACAGGCAGGAGAGAGGAGGAAGCTGTTCTCAGGTTTTACAAAAGTGAGGAGACATTGTTTCCCACAGTGTCTTGCCTTACCTATAGAAGGTGGCTGCACAGCAAGGAAACTTCTTTCCCTCCATTTTCTGGTTGCTTTCAATGAAGGCAGGGAGCATAAATGAGCCCCAGCATATATGTCAGCTACTGTCCCAGTGCCATGTGGCTCCAGGAGGGTCAGGGCTTCCTCGAAGTCCTCGACGTGTGGGGCAAGTGAGCCTGCTGCTACATCCAGGGGTGAAGCAGACAGCTCTTGTGCCGCCAGTGGAGTGGGATACCAGGGCAGTGGTCTTGCAATCTCTTATTCTTTACACAATAGATAAAATATGAAGAAACCACATGGATATAGCTGGGCTCCAAATAAATGTTCACTAAACACACACAAACCTGCAAGCCTGAATGACAGTCAAAGTAATGGTCTGACAGCAGGTTTCTGAAACAGTCAGTGAGCTCCATTGAACTATTTCAGTGATAGCTGCCTGCTTTGGAACACTTTCCTTTGTGAACAGCTGCCCACCTTGGGATACTTGGTAGTCTGGAGAGGAAAGCAGGGGCAACAGGCATTCTGACTGGAGCTATCATGCAGGTGGGATCCGCGAGTCCCAACTTGGCACTAGGGAACACGGCTGATCCAGGCAGAGGAGTTAATAGTGAGCCATATAAACCCTCCCTGTCAGCTGCACAGAATGATCCTTCCCACCGTGAGCTCTGCCCTGCCTCTGCTATATCTTCTCCTTGAAATATCCTTTTGCTATCATGCCAGCAAAAGAGTGTGATCAGATTGTGGTTAGTCAGGCAGTGGGTTGTAATAAGGTATAAATATGGCTGTTGACTGGGTTAATCCTCCAGAAAGCTACCTAGTTTAAGATAAAATGCTTTATGCTCAACTTCAGCTTCCCTGTCCTAGCTAATTTGTGCTGTGCCCCTCATGTGTTTAATGAAGAAACACAATTAGTTCGTTGATCAAATGAGTCAATTCATGTGAAAAATAATAGTCCCAATGAGAAAATTTGTATGTTCCCCAAGACACCTTCCTGGTTTTGGTCTCCATCCCATGTTGCTTATTCTGTTATAGTTCTCACTAAGAAACCAGCCCCAAAGAGGAAACTTGCAGTTTCCAAGAAGATGCCCCTTATAAAAATGAAATGTATGAAACAGAGTTTACAAAAAGGAAAAGAGAAAAAAAGGATCTTTTTATTTTGGAAGTAGGTAAATTAGTGCTTGTTACTGTTGAAAACCAGACTAGTCCTATAACAAAAGAGAAGTGCTGGTGGTGATAGCGGTTAAAATAAACTTCTCCACGAAATACTGGCTGCTGAAACAGCATATGTCAGAGTCTCTGTATCTGAGTGGCTGTTATGTCAGAAACACTTCGGCACCTAATGAGAGCCAAACATGAATACAAACACAATTATTACTGTTATTATTGTCATTATTCACTAATAACTGAACAGTCACACAGGCTACATTAGCAGTATGGAAATCAGTTCCCTCGATATGCTGTTAGTCTTTAATGCAATGCGAACAGAAACTGTCGTGGAAGGTAGAGGGAAGTGGTTGGGGAACCAGAGCCAAGGGAAAAGGAGAAGGTGTTAGAACATGATGGTAATATTTTGTTAGCTGGTGAGGTTCTTGCCTAATTATAGACATGTGGCTTGTCAAGCTACAGGGGCATCTAGAGTGCTTTTTGGCCATTAGTATATTTAATATATTTTAAGCAAAAGAAAGGTATTTAGCAAAAGGAGATTAGGGAGATGAGCTGGCTCCTGGTTAGAGGAAGGATGTACCAGAGAGATAAGAAGGACATGAAAGGAGGTGTGGAGCTGTTCCATGAGGTGTGGTATTAAGTGCTGAAAGAAGAATAAAGAGCAAAGTCAGTTTTTCCCATTATTGTGTTTTCCAAGACTCTGTATCCCTGAGGCTAGACTGAGGAATCTATGGCAAATGACTTCTAAATATTCAGGAAAAGTGGCTGACCCGAATTATCATGAACTTGCTGATGGAGACAGTAATGAAAGGAGTGCCATACACCAGTCAAAGCCATGTTTTGCAGCACCAACTCCAAAGAATAAAAAAAGAAAAAAGCCTGCTTTTTTTTGCCAGTTTTTAGTGAATATATCTACTTTTTCCAAACATTCTAAAGATATGTTAATGCAAAAATGATACAAACATTTACCACAAGAAATAAAACCTTTTCTTGACTCATTTTTGTCTTCACCCTATGACTAGCAATTCCACTAATAATATAGACATCTGTGCACAGATCTTCTGCAAGAGGAAAATGAATTTTTTGACAGTAAAATAAATGATGATATTCTTTTTTTCATATTCAAAAACTAGTGGCATACCAAGATGAGGCACATCTAGCCTGTGATGTGGCAAGGAAGCATGGATCTCAAACAGTAGATCCTTGTTAAGTGGCAGGTTCCAGTTCACTGTTACCTCTGCTAAGGTAACATAACTATGAGTAAAATTTGCAGAAGTACCAACTTTTGGCAGTTACCACTGTCAGACACATCTATGCCTTGAAGATTCTCTGTTCACAGTTGGCCTTCTGTTTGCTTCTGATTTACAAAAACAAACAAATAAAAAAAACTCTTTTAAAATTCTCCCTTTTATTTTCATTATACTAATGAGTACTTTGAAAATTGAAGTCAGTTCATATGAAGATTGTTGATTGTGAAAAAAAGGGGACAGAGAAAAAACAGTGAGACTTTGCATATCATCAGGTAAATTTTCTTTTGTTTTTACATTCATAAACTGAACTTTGTCTCTCTCAAAAAGGAAACTGAACTATGATTTTGTCTTTAAATTACATCGTTAAAAGAGAGATAAGAACCAAACCCAAACCCTGGAGCAGAGGGATAGCTCAGATACAGATCTAGATCCTAACTTTTCTAGCCAAGCTTCTCTTTAGTTAAAATATATATGCAAGATTCTGAAGCATCCATATGAACATGTTAAAACAACCACCACATATCTCTTACAAAAGTTGCCTTGTAGTGCATCATGAAAATCAGAACTTTACTAATAAAAGATTCCAATCAAGCTTTATTTGATTTTGTTTATCATGATCCTATCTGTAATGTAGTTAAATGTTAAATGCACCTTTTCTATTCATCTTCCTTTTTCTGGTCTTTCAGTTTACCTTCATGTATACATTTAATATACAAGGTTCAAAAAAAACAAAAGAATAAACCCTACTCTTCCTTTCCAAAAGCCCACAACAGTAGATGATCAAGGTCTCAATGGAGTGTCTGAAAGCTCACCAAGAGTCAGTCTTGCACATGCAAATGTGGGTTTATGCGTATGAACCACAACTGTATACACCAAAAATATAGAAGCGTAGGAATGTGTAGTTCAGGGAGGTGTAGAAAAGAAAAAGGTTGGCCCCAAAGCCCCAAACCATAATCCTGAATATAAAGAGTTTTGAGGATTATTTAGAAATTTTTCTTATAAAAATGATTCCTTGAACTTCACACTCACAATGTGATTCAGTAAACACATTTTGTTACTGGGGCCCAAAGGTACATATGATGGACTAAAAATGAAATGCACCAAACACTCAGTATGTTATACAACAAATATTGACTGTGATCATAGTGCTTCTTCATATGAACTTTCTTCAAAGCTTCCAAAGAGTTTGGAAAAAAATTTTTATGGCATATGTTTGTAATGATATTAATGGTGAGTCTTGAGATTATCATCAGTCAGGCCAAGCTGCATAGGTGGTTATCTGAATGGTACCTTGCAGTTCATAGCAAAGTGGTCCAAATTTGAGCTCTTTGTTGTGAAGTGGATCCCTGCCGGGAATAGGCCTGCAGATGTGTTGTTTCTTTTGAGGTTTCTCTCTGCTTTTTAGGCACTAAAAGGGATGGTAACAAGGAAGTGTGTGATGGCTACATGTGGATCTACATGGCCAGAAGAGATCCTAACACACTGCAGAAAAGGTCATATCGGAAAGTGAGGTGTGGCAGGCATGATATCTTATCTGGAATTTGGCACAGACACCAAGGATAAACCTGAGACCTTTGCAAAATAGACAGATAGAGATCATAGGACAATCTTAGGGTCAGCCATAACTGTATATGTATAGGCACACTGGCTCAGAACAAGACCCTGGAGCCCTGGTGGTAATATACATTAAATGAGAGGAACAAAAACCCCAGAAGACCCAAAGCTCACTGTAACATGCAAACAGGCTCTCAATACTCATATATTCAGTTTGTGCCTGCCCTTACTGCCACTGGAGATGTGAAATAGATGGTTGGAATGCAAAGCAGCTAATTGATCATATACATTACAAGTACAGGGCATTTATGTTTCTGAAGTAACCATATGTGTAATGCAGGTCCACCTGTTTTGTTGTACATGTTGTTTGTTTCTGGTGTCTTGAAAACTCATCCCACTTGGTTGTCTTTTGATTTTTCAAGAAAAAGATTAAAATCCAGATTCTATTCTCTGCAGCTGCAGTTGTTACCCGATATCATTTATTTTAGATTGCTGTTTAAGTGCTTGACTGTAATCCAAGGTGCAGTAATGATCTAAAATATTTAACATACTCTGTAGATACTTGTTCCATAAACTCCAAGCCCTGAAAAGCAGAGATTGTGTCTTCACTGTGTACACAACATACTTCAAAGGAAATAGGCCCAGGTGAAATCTACATTTGAAGTTCAGACATGATGGTAAAAGGGAAAAAATGGGGAAGGATCCCATAGGTAGATATGCCAAAAGAAATCCACCCTTTTGGACACGCCAGGAGGAGCTGCGCTGAGCTTGTCTCAGCTAGAAGTCACTCTTAGACTTTGCATAGCTTACGGGTGGAGTCATAGTTTAATAGTTTCAGTCAGTTTTGCCTTAGACATCTTTTTTGTATTTTGCATAGAGTACATAGCTTTACAAACCAGAAGGCTGTAGGCCCCCTTCCCTTATGGGCTCCACACGCCTTCATATTTGTAATTAATGAGACCCTTAGTTCAGTTCAGTGTTGTAACATAAGCAACCATACAAATCAATGTCAGAACAATCACTCTGGTTGTAGTACTTTAGAATTCACTCGTTTTCTTTGTACCACTCATTTGCCTTTCATACTGTGTTCAGCATTTTCCTGTCATTTAATGTGAGCTGTTCCTCCAAGATTCTGGTTCAAAGAAACGAGAAACTCATTATCTGGATGTTAAGACTCATTGGGTTGGATGTGGAAATGGGGATCAGAGTAATTTATTCTCAGAGCACACCTGTAGTGCAATAAAATAATTTGCATAGAGTGCACTATACAGTGTTCAAGGTTCAAGGATTTGTAAATATGTTTTTCTGCAACGCTGGATTTGTGCCATGGGCAGGCCATGGCTCCTTGCTCTTTCCATTACTGCTGTTTACTCAGAGTGGTCAGGCAGTCAAGGAAGACAAGAACAGAGCAAATGACCTGCTGTTACTGCCAAGTTTCTGGGTTGCGGCTTGGTCAAAACTCCTCCTGACTCCAGTGAGAGCTTTCACTAAAAGAGGCCTTCAGGGTTTGGTCTTTGAATACCACCTGATATATTGAATGTGGGTGAAAGATTTTTTTTTTTTTTTGATGCATTCATCCATTCTCATAGGACTCTCCCTAGACAGAATGTTGCTGAACAACAGCACGCAGCTATATTTGACGTTACTGACTGAGTAAAGTCCTTGCTCTCTTAACAGCAACGTTCCCAGTAGTGTTATAAGATTATACTCCAGAGACAGCTCCTCTTCAGTGGAAAAGAATGGAAATATGTGTGCAGATACCTGCAGTGCAAACACACACAGAGGCATGTGTGTGTATATGTGTGTAGAAATACATGTGTGTACATACACATATGATATTTCACGTGTGCTTTCATTTATAATGTACCATGTCTTAGTTGAGAGACAGATCCCAAGATCTTGATATAGTTTTCCAAAATTTCAACTCAGCTAGAATTCCTTTTTACCAGGGTTTCCTGAGGAAACGAGGCTTTTGTGGTTATTCTGTCTGTGTGTTGGCTTTTGCATTTGGCCTGTAAAAATCTTTGAGCCCCATCACTAATTTTAATTAAATTTGATATGGGGGAGAAATCTCAAAGATATGAAGCTCTTAAAGGATTAATGAAAACCGGCTGCCAAGTACAGGAGGAAAATCTATTAATACTCCATCTGAAAGAAAGAGTGAATCTTGAGCTCACTCCTTTGAGACAATGAGATATTATGAATGCCCCAACCGTGGGAAAAACTTCAATCAGCACTCACATCTTACTAGACACCAGAGAATCCAACCACAAGATACACATTCATAGGAAACCAGGCTTCATTAGTTCCACCACTTGCTTTGATACATGGCATATGATTAAAAGAAAACTGAACATATTATGTGTCCTTCTCCTTGAGGCTTCACACCCTTTACTCAGGTTTGTCTGTACACAAGGGAGATTTGAGGATCGGGCCCTAAACTAATGAAGACCATGCCCCTTCCAATATCGTGACTCAAAATCTTTCCAGGTATGGGATGAGACACTGCTATAAGTATAAATCTGCCATGAACTTGTATCAAAGAAAGGCATACACAGGATGAAATGGAGAAAAAACACAGTTCAGTTTTCATAGGGAAAATGTTCTTGAGCATAGTGCTGTACACTTCCAAGCAAAGGCGTGGAAGTTATGTTAGTGGGACTTTATATTCACCCTGAACAAAGTGCTAGAAAGATTTCCAAACAGTGAACACCCTTGCATTAAGTTAAGGGAAGGTGAATTGACAATTTTCGAATCAACAAAAAAACAATACCTTGAATAATACACAGAACTTTGGGAAAGTTTGGGTTAAAGCTAAATCCAGTCCTGTTCCTATGATTAATGTCATATTGCAAATTCTTCCTCTCATGCACAATTGTTCCTACAGGTGATACTGGAAATTAATTAAGTTACTCTGGTTGAGATAACTTACATAACTTTCAAAAGCGGGATGCATTAATTGCATCAATTTATAAAGCAAGTCCCATGCACATTATCTGAAAATACTATTAATGTTGTTTAGGGATACCATGGAGAGCAATTGTCTGCTAGACTGTGACGGGGAAGAAGATTTTAAAGGAAAACAACTGAAATCTGAATCTAGGGAAAAGGCTGTCGCAATGCTTCTTCTCAGATCTCTAACATGCATTTGTTTTGGTTACTCCTCAGGTGGAAAAGCTATGCAAGACACATGATTTGGTTTATTTAGCTTCAGTTGCTGAATCAAAGTATCATAGGATCTTTCTGTTTGGAAATTCATCTGATTAGTTAAGAAGAATGAAAAATGAGAGTTTACCGGAACTGAATTTTCAGGGCAAAATTACACAGGAGCTTGAACACAGAAATAATTTCAATTCATATACACACATTTTCCCAGCCACATTTTTATTTGCACAAGTATTAGGCATGAAAATTATGTAGAATTCCAGAAACTGCAGAAGTTGTAGAAGGCAAAACCACATAACACAGTCCCTGAAATTCTGAAATGGTTTCTGAAAATGTGACTTCAGATCAATAAATTGAAATTTAATATAAAGTGCATACTGTAATTTTTAAAAAAGAAGTAAATTTACCAAACTAAGCTCCTAAGAGTGTTTTGCTAATCCTGAAGTTTTATAGTTTTCCCAGAATAGCTGTTATTCTACCTCACCTCTATTTGATACTGTAATAAGGTCTTTATCATTAATACTTTAGTCATTCATGTCTAATTGTCTTAAATGATTAAAACCCAAGTTAAAGAAATGAATTGATATATCATCAACCTGTACAATCTCAGAACTGTATGTATTGACTGTCAAAAATGCATTACTTGAAAGTTCTTATATATCAACTATATGTGATAAATTTTATTCATGTTATATGCTGAACATATTTATAATCAGTATAATAAATTTAAATGCTTCCTTTCACTTTCTCCCTCACAATACTAAGTCACTTGGCTTTAACACGGGGCTAAAAAATGTCTTCTCTTCTAACTTGCATAAATTTTCTGACTGATGTGACAGTCATTTTTTATTTGGCCAGAGTGGGACCATAGTTAGCTCTCTTAATTGTTAATGTTTTATGCCCCCACATACCTGCTATGAGAAATGAAATCCTCCTTGCTGGTGGTCACCGAGTCACAGATTGGCTAGACTTAAGAGTGGAAAGCAACTGTTAGAACATCCATGATTTGATTTTGCCCTTCTGTATAGCTACATAAAAAGGCCCTGAACTAGGTTATACTGTAAAACACCATTCCCTGTGGTAAACTTCCTAAGGCTTTGGGGTTTTAAGCAATTTTCAGTAACCTCTGCCTCTCCCTTTCTAAATAGATACATATGAGGGGGATGGAAGAGAGAGAGACTTGTAACTTTTAGAACGTACATAGTTTATTTTAAATGACAGAGGAAAATACCAGGCCAGGTCATTTTCAGGCTGTTCTTCAAAACCAAGGCAGTGAGTGTTTCTGTTGACTCCTTTTCTTCTACCAAAAAAAGTTGCTGATATGAGCTTGTATGTGGTCAGGCTGTGCTCTCAGTGGAAGTTTTCTCACTGGCCTCAGTGAGTAAACAGACAAGACCAGTGACTTTAACTTTCAAAAGTCCATTTTGTATTTCATCCTCTTTTTAATTCCAAGGTGAAGTCTAGTTGCATGCATATGCCATTCAGATGTCTAATGTTTCACTTTTATGGACTTTGTGGCTTTCATTTTAGAATATTTTTGAACAATGGTTTGGGTTTTTTTTCTGTGTATTTATATAAGAATAACAATCTGAAGCCTTTATAATATTTAACAAATTACTTTCCCAAACTCTTGAAGAATGTCTATGGTTATAATGTATATTTTTAAACTTTGCAACTTCAAACCACTGAAAGATATCGTAAAATACCAAGAATACCTGTAACTGGGGAATTTTGTATACCTTCACTGGAACGATTGAGCCTGTGATAAAATGTGACATTTTTCTAGAATAACATATAAGTAGTGGGTTTTTTTTTAAAGTATAAATAAAATAAAGGACAGTTTTACTCATGGTGCTAATGGTGAGATAAGTAGAAAATAAAGTTTGTGTCACTTAAAAGAGGGAATGCTGTTTCTGTTACAACAATGGGTGTCTCATTTACAAGATCTTTGACCATCTGATTTTTCAGTGGTTTGAAATGTATGATCTGTGATATTTGTTACTGAGATGTTATGGACACTGCTGACACAAATCAGAGAAGAAACTGGGTCAGCTGGCAAGATATTCCCTGTATCATTACCTCCCTGTAGCATTAACATGTGGATCCTTCTGTGTGAGGAAGTTTCTGAACACAGGTTGTTGTCAACTGTACAGTTTCATTTGCAATTTTTGAAAAGTTTTTCCTCTCTCCTAAAAAGAAAAGCATGTTTAAACCACATTTCTCTTTAAATTAGAAAAAAACAAGTAAAACCATCTAGTATTTCATTTCTCAAAGCTTGGCAGTTTTCCTGTATTGCTCTGTCAGGAGCCTTGTCTTTTCATTCGGCTTCATTTCCGATTACAGATTATTCATTTATGGATGGGCAGCTGTAGAAACTTGCTTCTTGCATATGCAAATCAATCATGGTAATGTTTATCATAAGGAGATTTTGTGGCAGTGGAAAAGGGGTTGTGGCAACATGTTCTTGATTTCAGTTCTATCTTCTACAAATGGAATTGGCTTCCTCACTTCCAGTGGATTTTTTTTTTTTTTTGCCGTTTACCTCTTGGACTAGACACTGCTCACTAAGCTGTTCGATTCACTTACAGATCATGATTTTGGAAGGAGCTGGCAGAATGAGTATCAATTCCAGCAGCAATCTACTCCACCAGCAGCCTTCCTGGACAGATGGATATTCCACATGCAGTGGTAAGAGGAATTCAGTGGCTCTGAGCCATGTTGTTTGGGGGGAGGCAGCGGCGGAAGGGGCTAATACTACCTTTAAGCATGCACAAGTAGTATTTTTCAGTAATAATAATTTACTGTAGTTTCACTTCTGGTAAGAAAAATTTCCATTTGTTACTTTATTTGTAAAAAGCTGAACTCGCAACACTAAGTTTCTGGAAGTGACCAGTTTATGATTAATTTTCTTACTGATTCTTTTTCTTAAAATGAATTTAGTGGTATTTGAAAGTGCCTAAAGTTCCCTCTCCTCAGTCCAGAATTCTTTCTCTCTTACATTTACCCCTCACGCCTTCTCTGAACCAACATTATTCTTCAATGCTTATCACCCCTCCAGCTTTCCAAGGGAATAGTCTTTTTGCTCCTTTACTGTATTTGCTTTTTCAGCTTTAATTACTAGATAGTTTTCCAATTAGACTGGCATTAGAGCACTAGATAGCTTGTGATCTGAGAACTTGTCTATTTTTTTATTATGTTTTTCTGATTATATGGCTATATATATGAAAATGTGTTCATATATATCCTCTCTCAGTATAAAAATATAGACGTATATGTATTTATAGTTCGACATAATTTTTAAAATACCCATTTTTAAAATGGGTAAACCTTAAAATGTGAGCAAACACATACTGCAGTTGTCTTTCTAATCCAAATAATTCTGCAACAAAACTTACAGTGAAAGTTCCCGCTCAACGAAACTCTTGTTCTTTTTCATGTGTAACTTCTAAATACAAAGGAATACATAAGTGTGCACTTAATAAATGTGCTGACTTTTCTGTAACAGATTCACGGGGAAAAAAGTCCTGGATGTGTTTCACTTTGCACCGGATTTTGTGAAGAGAAATGGTGGGGTCTGTTTTCATGTTTCCAGTGTGAAACTCCTCAGGATTCACTTATGTTTTAGATGGACAGGAAGCCGAAAGCTCTGACCAGCCTCTACGATCATTCACCACTTCCTTTTACCTAGCTGCTCTTTCCTCTCACTAAAGGCTCTCCATTTACATTAAGAGTCTAGTGGCCTCTGAAATTCCTTTATCCTTCTGAAGTGGTGGAAATACTTATCAGCCGCCTTTTCAGGGAAGACTTGATGGCTCCATCAAACCTTTATTCTCTGACATACCGCACTCGATCATTTCCACACTCATTCCCCAAATCCTTCAACAGGAGAATGAGAAAGAGTCCTGCAAACTCCCTAAGTTACTGACACAGACCTAGCTGGCCAATATTGACAAAGAAACCTAAGTAACTGAGGAGCTTTTTTGTGTTTACCTGGAAACTAGCATTGTGCACTGTATCTCAACCACAGAGACCTGAGGTCTAGCAGGACTTGAAAGGAGGTGATTTCTTAAAATGTGCCAACTCTGTTGCTTGTGGTCCTCTACCAATATCCACTGTTGTCAGTATTTGTCACAGCTTTGTGGGTAATCTTTTTCTTGGGGAGACAGAACTGACTGGTGCCACGTCCTCTAGTGAGGCTACTGTAGAGCTAGGCAGTGGTAGTCTTTCCTTCTCCTGTTAATTCAGCCACATCTGCAATTTCTCATTCCCTCATCCTTAAACCCTTCATGCACTTGTCAGCATTTTATCACACCACCATCTCTGCCTGGCATACTCCATTGTCCTCCTTTCCCAAGGAATAAATTGCACTGAACTCCTTTTGCCAGCCCTTCTGTGACAGCAGACCAAAGCAGTCCTGCCTTTGCTCTTATCTTATCTAATTATCCTATCCCTACATACAATTTCTTTAATTTGCACATGTAAATTATTGTCGTGCAATGACATACAACTGAGAGCGGTTTAAGATTGCCAAGAAAAGATTCAGAAATCCTAAAAAGAACATTAGGCAACTTCCGTAACTAAAAGTGAGTTTTACAACTGCATTCAAAAATCACCATACCAGACCACAGAAACAACATGCGTTCATCAGAACATGAGCTCTATCATGAAGCTCACAGCCATACTGATAGGCTTCTACTGTGGAACAATATCACAGAATCACAGAATGTTAGGGATTGGAAGGGACCTCGAAAGATCATCTAGTCCAATCCCCCTGCCGGAGCAGGATTGCCTAGACCATATCACACAGGAACGTGTCCAGGCGGGTTTTGAATGTCTCCAGAGAAGGAGACTCCGCAACCTCTCTGGGCAGCCTGTTCCAGTGTTCGGTCACCCTCACCGTAAAGAAGTTTTTCCTCATATTTATGTGGAACCTCCTGTGTTCCAGCTTACACCCATTGCCCCTTGTCCTGTCAAGGGATGTCACTGAGAAGAGCCTGGCTCCATCCTCATGACACTTGCCCTTTACATATTTATAAACATTAATGAGGTCACCCCTCAGTCTCCTCTTCTCCAAGCTAAAGAGACCCAGCTCCCTCAGCCTCTCCTCATAAGGGAGATGTTCCACTCCCTTAATCATCTTCGTGGCTCTGCGCTGGACTCTCTCTAGCAGTTCCCTGTCCTTCTTGAACTGAGGGGCCCAGAACTGGACACAATATTCCAGATGCGTCCTCACCAGGGCAGAGTAGAGGGGGAGGAGAACCTCTCTTGACCTGCTAACCACACCCCTTCTAATACACCCCAGGATGCCATTGGCCTTCTTGGCCACAAGGGCACATTGCTGGCTCATGGTCGTCTTGCTGTCCACTAGGACCCCCAGGTCCCTTTCCCCTACGCTGGTCTCCAACAGGTCTGCCCCCAACTTGTACTGGTACATGGGGTTGTTCTTGCCCAGATGCAGGACTCTACACTTGCCCTTGTTATATTTCATGAAATTTCTCCCCGCCCAACTCTCCAGCCTGTCCAGGTCTCTCTGAATGGCTGCGCAGCCTTCCGGTGCGTCAGCCACTCCTCCCAGTTTTGTGTCATCAGCGAACTTGCTGACAGTGCACTCTAGTCCCTCATCCAAGCCATTAATGAATATATTGAATAGTACTGGTCCCAGTACCGACCCTTGAGGGACTCCGCTAGACACAGGCCTCCAACTGGACTCTGTCCCATTGACCACCACTCTCTGGCTTCTTTCCTTCAGCCAGTTCACAATCCACCTCACTACCTGATCATCCAGACCACACTTCCTCAGTTTAGCTGTGAGGATGCTGTGGGAGACCGTGTCAAACGCTTTACTGAAATCAAGATAAACCACATCCACAGCTTTACCATCATCTATCCACCGGGTTACATCCTCATAAAAGGCTATCAAGTTGGTTAAGCATGACTTCCCCTTGGTGAAGCCATGTTGAGTGCCCCTAATGATCCCCCTATCCTTGATGTGCCTAGAGACAGCACCAAGAACAAGTTGTTCCATCACCTTTCCGGGGATGGAGGTGAGGCTGACCGGTCTATAGTTACCCGGGTCCTCCTTCTTGCCCTTTTTGAAGACTGGAGTGACATTCGCTTTCCTCCAGTCCTCAGGCACCTCTCCCGTTGCCCACGACTTAGCAAAGATGATGGAGAGTGGCCTAGCAATGACTTCCGCCAGCTCCCTCAGCACCCGCAGGTGCATCCCATCAGGGCCCATGGATTTATGGACGTCCAGATTGCTTAATTGGTCCCTGACCCAGCCCTCATCTACCAAGACAGATTCCTCCTCTATCCTGATTTTCCTCCTTTTACTGTTCTTTAATTTAATCCCACAATTCAGTCCTCATTAAGTCCTCATTCAAAGAAAATTTCCACGTCACATTATGAGAATTTTGCAAGGCTTTTACATCATTTTCTGATGCACTAAAATTATTTTCCCACACAAGGATCAACATACCTTTTCAACAATACTTCTGTAAGGTATCTTCCATCAAAGAATTTTGGTGTATTTAGCCAACATTAATAAATTAATTTCTATATACTCAATCTGCCAAGAGAGGTGTAATGTAATAATTCCCAGTTTTTAATTGGAAAATGGAGGCAAAAAACCAACAGTACCTTCTCCAGCAATAGCTACTGAGCTAGTGTTAAGGACTGAAAAAAGAATCTAGATCTATGGACTTGCAGGGCATGCAATTTAGCTATAGACCTTTCTTGTCATCAACATAATCCCATGATGCTAACAGAGACAGTAAATACCTATTTTCTTTTCCAGTGTCCAGCAGCTTTTATGGAACCCAGTGGCATGAAATACATCCGCAGTACTGGACTAAGTTTCAAGTCTGGGAGTGGCTGCAGCATCTCCTTGATACCAACCAACTGGATGCCAACTGCATACCCTTCCAGGAGTTTGATATCAACGGGGAACATCTGTGCAGTATGAGCCTGCAGGAATTCACTCAGGCAGCTGGGACAGCAGGGCAACTGCTTTACAGCAACCTTCAGCACCTAAAATGGAATGGTAAATAATTATTAGGCAGATACACATGTACAGTGGTCTGAATTCTGGGATCTTCAGAAGCCGCTTATGTTCCCCAGAGACCCACCTGGCAGATCTCATTTCCTGTGTTTGCTATACTGCTTATACCTAATTCACTGTATTGCTAAATTGCTTAGATATGACATAAGGCAGAAGTCTGAAGGACCAAGGGAAAGGGTATATTTCCCACTTCAAAATTAGCCCTCTGGCTCAGCTGTAGCCGTTGTTGCACAGAGCTAATACCTTGGATGCTTCTGTGCTCATTGTCATACGTCCTACCTGCCATATGCTTTCTTGCAGGCCAGTGTGGAAGTGACATGTACCAATCTCATAATGTCATTGTGAAGACAGAGCAAACAGGTGAGTAACAGTTAAGTAACTTGTCTTTTGATGGTGACAAAAAGGGGAAACCATTCCAAGAGAGAGATATCAAAATGGCATTAAATAAAATTGAAAGTGTATTATGCAGACAATGTCTACTTTTTTGAGGTTTCAGGTAGTACCACCATATCATAATTTGCATGTGGCCACTTTTCGTGGGAGACCTCTGCAGTATCAGCAGTCTATACTGATGTTCAGAGTTGGAATAGTTTGCAGTACTCAGTGAGTACAGCTTTGTAGAGGACTTCGTTCTATGTTTCATGCAGCAGATTTCAAACCAACTATTTTCACAGTATTCTCAGTTTAAAAAAAGAGAGAAAAAATATTTTGTTATGAAGTGCTGTTAATGCCTTGAAACGTGAGGAAATTTCCAAGCAAAACAACTTTTGAGAGAAAAATATTACATTTCAATTTGTTCACATGTTTCAATGAAATTGGAATTCAGGTAGTATTTTGATTTGACCAAATCTGCATTTTTCCTGTGGCAGTTCTTTTTCCCAGTGTGTTCATAGCTAGATCCCTTTCCTCCCAGGACTTCGTTTCACCGAGAAAAGAACTTCAGCTCGACTCAATCCTCCTCTTCAGGCACGATTATTTTCCTGGTTCCTTTGCCAGAGCACCTCTGTCCATAGCCAAACACTCTCTATCCCACTAGTCCCAGCCTCTTTATATGTGCGTGTGTTCATGAGCCATGTTTTACTATCTACTGGCAGAATAAATACAGATTTGTAGTATGCGATGTCTCCGACAAATACTGCCAGCCTGTTCATTCAGCTAACCTGAAGGAGCCCACTCTCTCCAGCTAGGGACACTACTCATCTTCTTGCAGCAGGCAAGCATTGCAATCTGCAATCCACTCCTTGCCTGTGCCTGCATAGTACAGGTGATGTGCAGGCAGCAGCCTTGATGCTTGCCATATAGGAAACTACAGTAATCCTTTAAGTTCTGATTTATGAGATCTTGGTATAATATTAGTTCCTCCTCCCACTAGAGATACACTGTGCAGTGCGAAATACCTCAGCTGCACATCCTGGAAAGGTCAAAGCCCAGGACCAACTGATGGTTCTTCTAGCTGTGCTGAATCAGAAATGGCTTGGTGGAACTCTGGCGATGCTGACCACAGGCAGTGGGAGTGGGTTTAGTTTCTGCATGGGGAGGAGCAGGCGATGTGGATTGGGGCTGCTGGGGAAGGGACTCCTCGTGAGCCAGCAGGGATAGGGCTGGTGGTTTAGAGGGGAAGCCTTCCTCATCCTAGTAGACCATCGCAGTTGCAAAGACATGAGTACTGAAAAAGGCCAAGATGGGAAGACCAGCTGTCTCCCCATGTTGTGGCTAGGTAAGGCCTGTTTTCAGAGGCAACATTAGGCAGATCAGGTATCCAAGCAAGCAAAGGGTGCGTGCTATTGTAGGAACAAAAGCTCTGGGTGCCCAAACATGCAGCTATTACTTAGCATGCCTGCTGAATTCCTATGTCATAAGTGGTAACTCAGCCAAACATTATGACTTAGCTATAAATCATTTTTGGTTGGTTTTTTTTTATTTCATTTAAATGAACATGAAAAAATTAAGTAAAACCTATATTTGAACCTTACATATCATCCTTTCTGATCTGAATTCAAAGGAAAAAGAGATTTTTAAGGCTTCTGACCTCAAAAATGCACTGTAGTGCAGTAATTTGGTGATCAATGTACAGGTCATAAAGACAATACTTCTGTTCTGCTTGTATTGATCCATCTGACCAGAAGGTCACTAAAAGTTATTCCTCTTTTATCATGAATGTGGTTTTTAGGTTAAGGATGGGGACTTGACATGCCTGGAATAAAATGGACCTTCATCTAGGATTAGGTTTTGATGTTCCTCACTACGTGCTTACACGTGAAGCTCTGTTTCAGAGGGGTCTTTCGAGTTCTACCATTATAGAAATACTCATTATAAGCATCTCCTGTATTACTAGATATTTGAGAACACTTTCATCTCTATGGCACCAAAGCACTGTCATAATCACCAGAGGCTGAGAATTCAGGACTGGATTGGGTAGAATTAGAGTTGATCTGGCATAGAAAATCTCCTTCAAGGGCAGGCATAAATGATACGTTAGCCAAGAAAAGGAAAAGCCTACTACATTATTTCTAAAAGTCAGTGCTTTGTGTAAGTACATTTGCCTGAGTATGCAAAACTGCATCCATAATTTGAGTGAAAGGAAATCATTTTGTGCATAGCCCCTTCACTTCTTGGTTCCCTTAACAGCTCTTTTTTTTGCACATTTCTTATTCCCCCAGTGCTCAATATTCACCTCTGTGGTAAAAAATGTTCTTTTAGTGATCTGATTTTCATTTTGGTCCTTTACCTTCAGATCCGTCATTAGTGGTGTCCTGGAAAGAAGATAATTACCTGTATGACAGTGGCTATGGTAGCACAGTAGGTAACTAACATCACAATACTTCATGCATTTCTGAGATGGTTTTATTGTTGTCTGAGGCTATTACTTTAAACGTCTTCTTTTTAATTCCCAGAGCTATTGGACAGTAAAACACTCTGTCGTGCTCAAATTTCCATGACGACACCTAGTCATCAGCTTCCTGGTAAGGAACTCGTAATTATATTGTTAATTGTTTGTCACTTGTCCCAGAGCTACTGACATATAATAGTCTCTGTGGTCTTCTGTTGTAGGATTGAATCTGAGCCTCCAGTAATTTTAAACCAAGCAATACTGATTCTGACAGTTCTTTTAGCTATCATTATTACAATAGCCAAGACAAAGAAGATCAAATAATCTGCAATCTCCTCATATCTTTTAAAGTGACTGAGTAAAAAGGGAAGATGTTAATGTCAGAGAGACAAGATGTCCCAGCTCCACCACACTTTTCTGTGGTGTAGCTGGGTATGGGCAAAAGAGTGACACGTTCCTCCCCAGAAGTGGTTGCGTTTCCCTAGTGAGCCACTGGTTCATGCTGAGTAGGCTGCTAGGTTTGGGGCCAGGTTTGGGGTCAGCCTGAGGGAGCCGTAGGGCAGACATCAAGACCTCTGCCCAACTGCACCAGCAGAAGAGCTTCCTACTTGAGCCCATCTCAGCTGACAGCAGGGCAGGCACCTCATGCATCTTCACCCCTCCATGGTGCTTCCACAGGGCAGAGATACTTTCTGCTAAAAGGCAAGAGAAAGAGCAAACCTGTTTGCCATAGTGCCTGGCAAAAGTGCAGTCCAGGCACACATGTCAGACAACAGTGGCAGAGGTGAGAGAGGGAGGCAGTGGGAAAAGAGGAGAGCAGAGATGGCAGGGGAGTGAGAAAGGGGGGAAAGAAAGGCAGGTCCTTCTTAGGAGGCAGTTAAGCAAACAGACCTGAGGAAGAAAGCAGTGTAAGTCATGGGAGACTGAGAAAGGAAAGGACACTGCTGTAGATGCAGCCTCGCAGGCGCTATCTCTGAACTGGGGGCAACCCTGTGACTCTGCATGTAGGTGGCAGTCACAGCCTCTGTGCCTGCCTGTTCACTGAGTCCCCCAGCCTCCCAGCACAGCTGGACTTGCCAAGTGACATACAGTTTAAGCTAATGCACTCAGCAATAAATAAGAAAAAAAGACAGAAAACCTGACCAGAAGAAGAAAACCACCAAATCTTAAAAAAACCCAGCCAAACACTCTATTTGCTTTCTCTGCCGCCTCCACCCACTCTCACAAGATGGCTACCAGGATTTCAGAGCTCTCTGACATGACTGGGGACCTGTCAAGATCCTGGCATGGTGTGTTTACACGCTGACTGCTTAAGCCTAGAGCTAGGGTGGCACGCCAAAGGCACAGCCTCCTGTAAAAACTACATTTGTATATCCCGTAAAAAAATGGCTCATTCCTGAATCATATGCAAATACTGTGCAACCTTTCGTCAAAAGTTTTGCAAGACAGCTTTGTTGAAACTGCATCATAACTCTTTTCATCTGTCCGGCCCCAGCCTCCTAACACGGCATGTTTGAAACCTGTCTCCATGTAGGAGCAGAGGCAGAGCAGGAGGCTATTTACACAGCTGAAATGCAGAATAAAACACCAGCTAGGCAGAAGGCAACTGCACTTCCAAGAATAAATCTCCAGCTAAGTGGAGCATAACAAACATTTGCAAGCAAATTGTGGGATTTTAAAATGAGAAGGATTTATATAAAAAGACTGTCATGGTTTTAACCATCAGGCAGCTAAATACCACGCAGCCATTAGTTCAGTCTCCCCTGCGCCCCAGGGAACGGGGGAGAGAATCAGAAGGTAAAGGTAAAAAGACTCGTAAGTTGAGATAAAAACAATTTAATAATTGAAAAAAAATGAAAAAAAAATAATAGAATATACAAACAAGTGATGCACAGTGCAACTGCTCACCACCTACTGACCAATGCCCAGCCCGTCCCTGGCTAGGAATCCCAGAGGAGAGAAATCCCAAAACCGTAATCCCGGAAGAGAGATAGAGCTTCCCAGCCAACCCTCATCTCTATGCTGATGCATGATATGGAATATTCCATTGGTCAATTTGGATGCGTTGCTCTGGCTATGCTCCCTCCCAGCTTCTTGTGCACCTGCACGCTAGCAAAACGTGGGAAGTGGAGAAGTCCTTGATTTCTTAGCAACAACGAAAAACATCAGTATATTATCAACATTCTTCTCATACCAAATCCCATACTAAATCCAAACCATAGCACTATTCTAGCTACTAAGAAGAAAAATAGCTTTATCCCAGCCAAAATCAGGACAAAGGCAAATAAAGGACTGTGTCCTGCTGTCCTCACCTGGAGTTCCCACTTACTTTTAATAACATCAGGGGAATCATAATCTGAGGAAAGGCAGTGAAATAAGCCTCATTTTACTTTTTTCCCCCTAAACTGAATGAGGTTCAGGCTAATTCCTGCTCTTTGAGAGTGGGAAGGCAAAATGATGCAGAGCACATTTGCTGCTTGGGGGTCAAGGACAATAATTATGTCAGGCTCAGAATAGTGGAGGTTAGGCTTATCCTCACTGACCTGTTCAGTTTATGTTTGCAGTTATGTATGAGTAAAGCAAGTGTATGGATAGCTTTGCATCTACCTTTTCACATGCAAATCCAACAAGTTTCTATGCAAATGAATATTTCCTGTGAGTCATTTTCCCATGCAAATGCCCAGTTTCCATGAAAAGTATGATAATCGTGCATTCATAGAAGCTGGGAAAATGTGCGTGGGACCTTAAGCTTTGCTTTATGGAATTCAGGCATGAAGTATGCTGAAAAGCAAACACAGAAGGGGCTCCCTCTCAGGACTATCCCACAGATTTCGCGACACTTAGAGCAATCAGATGAAAGCTATTCACTAATGATAAGAGCAGAGCCAGGCTGTGACGGTTTGAGGGCAGGAGGATTGAATATGCAGACTGCGAGGTGGGTTACAGTCATGAACAGGCCAAACTTTTCTTTTTCTTCATTTCTGAAGAAACGCTTGTGCCAGGAACCTTATTCCTCCTCTGTCTGGCTGCAGGTGATAAAGTATCATTGATGAGAAATGGCTTGTTTCTATGGCTCTGAGCCACAGAACAATATATTCACATCCAGCTGCCAAAAACTCCTACCAGCACAGCCCCGTTGCCCCACCCTGCCCCCTCAAACAATAACGTTTTGCCAGTTCATTATGTTTTAGTCAAGTAGGTGTTCTGTGCATTAGTACCAGCACATACATTTCACATTAGATCATCTCTTCGGAACCAAATATGCCCCCAAAGATACATGCTTCTGCAAAGACTAAGACATAATGGGACAATTCAGGATTCCTTTTATAGACATGATTGTCTTATTTTTCTCTCTCTCACACATAACATGAGGTGAGGTATTTGTTAATCAAATTTAGGTTTCAAAAGCCAAATGTTTACCTCTGCATTCATTCTTTATTCATCAATGGTCTCTTTGTGAAGTGTGCTGATTAACATACAGTACAGAAAACAAAACTCTCCCCCTTCCTCCTCACTTAGATTACCTTCTGAAAAGTGATTATCTTTAAAAGAGATATTAATTCTTTTTTGTGGTTTTATTTCTTTCAACCTGCTAGTCAATGGAAAGCCTTTAATCAAATTTACAAATAGGCTTCATTTTCCTTTTCTGCAGATCCTTCAGATGTGAAAAAATCGCAAGATCATACCCCAAAGTCCCACAGCAAGAAGCACAGTAAGTCAACATCCATGTTTATAATGGTTGATTGAAGGAAAAGAAACACATTGAAAGCAAATCCCCTTTGGGAGGGAAAAGGAAGCATTTTGAAAGCAAAACTTGTTAGATCATTGTTGTGATTGAATCCCCCCAAGGATCTGACTGCTTCTAGTACTGTTTGCTTACGTTATTTTTTACTCAGTATTGTTAAACTTTTCAAATTGTTTTTATCAGTGAGGACTTCTGGGGAAGCAACCAGAAACCAGTTGCCTCTGCCCCATGTTGAGCTGGGCTGGTGGACTGGAATAAAGGAATGATGAAGGAGACCCAGGATTAAATCAGGAAGGCCTGTGCGTAGGCATGGCCATGCTTCTACCCATGCCTGCTAGGTGCAGCATGTATCAGAGACCCTGCTCAGCGTCTCCTTGCAGAACTTCTCACGCATGGCATAATGAGCAAGCACCTGCCCCTCAATCCTGCCACCTTCTTCCCCTCTGATATGACCGTCTTTCCACTCCCCTCATCTGCTTTTTCTGCTAGTTTTGATTCAACCTGACTCTGAAGACAAGTTACCATAATTGTGATTTCTGGACAGAGTTCCACTAGTGTACTTTACTGAGATTTTTATGCTGCAAATACCTTCTATATGTCTTTTGCATCCTGTGTCATTGCCTGTTTCTTATAGAAAACCTTAATATTGGTCTTTCACTGCATTTTCTAGTATTTGAATTCATCCTGTTTCAATGTGGTCTCCAGATTATGTCTCTTCCTGACTCTTCTTACCCTACTCTGTGACTTTGCTCAACCAGAACTCTTGAACTTTTTATCTGCACACAGATACTTTGTTTCTTTTTTTGTGTGTGTGTTTGTATATCAGGGTTGCTAATGAATCAATTAGAACGGGTCTGAAAAGAGACCTGTGAAGAACTGAGGTCACTTGGTTTGTACAGATTAAAGAATGCTGAGGGGTGACCTCATCACAGTCTACAAGTTCCTCAAGGAGGGCAGTGGAGGAGGAGGTTCTGATCTCCTCTCTCTGGGGACCAACAACAGGACATCTGGAAATGGAATGAGGCTGCATCAAGGGAAGTTCGGACTGGACATTAGGAAAAGGTTCTTCACTGAGTGGGTAGTCAATCACTGGAACAGGCTCAGGGAAGTAGTCAGAGCACCAAGCCTGTCTGAGTTCAAGGAGCATCCGGACAAAGCTCTTAGTCATACAGTTTAGTTTTAGGTAGTCCTGCGAGGAGCCTGGAGTTGGACTCGACCATCCTTGTGGCTCCCTTCCAACTTGAGATATTCTATGATTCTAAGAACTCAGTCACAGCTTTGGCATATAGGAAAGATCACGTTGCCATGCTCGGCTAATCCCCTACATTTCCAGTTTCTTCAGTATCATACTGCTCTGTATCATGATCTGTTGAGTATGTTACTGATGTCGATAGACAAGTTCCACCACAGTTTATTGGTTCGAGAAAACAATTATAATTACAAAGAAAAATATTGGATTAGTTGACTGAAATCTAATTCTGCTCATGTTGCACTGTATACCATTTTTTATTTACCTTCACATCTTTGAATACTGTATTTCCTTCTTAATTTGGTCTAAACCCTTGCATGCTTTTAAAGTCAGACTGAAGGACTGCTATCCTTCCGGCCCACCTTGTCACCATGTTTGTTATTCTTCATTCATAAACTACTACATCTGACTTGTTGGATTTATGTAATCTTTTTTTCTTTTTGACCTGGGCTTTCTGGTGCCATCTCTACAGTAACTGTGGGATGGATTTGTGCTTAAACTGGGAGGTCTGCCTGTTGAACTTACGGATCTGGTTTTGCCTTTTCTAACATCACAGTCAACAACAACAACTTTTTTATACCCTTTTCACATAGTATTTTGGCTAGCCAGTTTTGTCACTATCCCTCTAACCACTCTACAGCTTCTTACTTCTGTAAGTCTACCTAAGAGACCTGGGACCAAATATTTATTGATGCAGAACAGCATTTCACCTCCTTTGCCTTCTGTCCGTCTTTTAAATGCGTGGAGATTCACTACCTGCTTCACAATTATCTTGGCTGTTTCACGTACCGCATGATAATATCATGTCACATGCCATACTGTGAAAGAATATCAGGAAAAATGGGCAAATGAGATGAGAGGAAGACTTAAACATGTTATCTTTAGGGCAGAAACATTGCCAAAGGCAGGAGGAAGCAGTGGATGGTTTGGACTCTGCTTCCCCTGGTTGCTGGGGCTTCTACCTGCCTGCCACGGGGCTCAGACTGCCAAAGGCTGATACTCACCTCCAGCCTCAGTATAAAGGCTGTCAGCATTTTTGCCTATATATCTCCAAGGTGGGGGTCCTGCGCTCCAGGAACTGTGGCCTGTCCCTACCGAGAGCTCACCATCTGTAGATGAGACACTGTAAGAACACGACATAAAAATGGGAAGCATAGCCCAGAGACCTCTTCAGACACTCCTTCCTCCTTCCTCCTTTCCTCTTTCAGACCCTCGAGGAACTCATCTTTGGGAATTTATTCGAGATATTCTTCTCAATCCTGAGAAAAACCCGGGATTAATCAAGTGGGAAGACCGGTCAGAAGGTGTGTTCAGATTTTTAAAATCCGAAGCTGTGGCTCAGCTCTGGGGAAAGAAGAAAAACAATAGCAGCATGACTTACGAGAAACTCAGCCGGGCTATGAGGTGAGCTGAGATATTGCTGTAGAAGACTTGGACATGAATGGAGAATCTGGTTGACTTTTAAAAATGAATTGTCAGCAGCACCTGTTGCTTTCTTTGACAGCTGAGTGTCTCCCACTAATCTTGAGAACGTAACATTATGGTTTTTGTCTTTTCTTTCCCCTCCTGTTTCTGTATACTATAATATATATAACATACATATGTGTTATACATATAATATATGTTCTGTTGCTTTTCACCCAAACAACCAATCTAGGAAGGAAACATGGTTGTAGCAAGCTGAAAATTCATGTGCTACTGAACTGGAAAGGCTTAAACGGCCCAGTAATGGCCAGAGACCTTGTTATTTCCAGCAATGTTCAGAAACTAGACAAACCCCCCACCCATTACCTTAAAATAGATTTACAAACTCTATGTGAGGCTTTTCTTTGCTCTTTGCTTTAACATTGAGAGCATTTTTCCATAATCTATGGAAGTTCAAAATGTATTTTTAAATGGAAGATGAGATTCTTTCCTGGTCCGATTTCAGATCCTGGCTTATCTGGAAAAAGCCCATGAAATCTCATAAGAATGTGTGATAAATATGGCAATATTCTATGGCATGAAATATGGTGAAATTCAAACTCAGAATATGATTAATATAAAGTAAAAAGAAGACATCATTTTTTTCTTGTGTCTTTCAGTTACAATAATCTTAGGTATTATATATATATCAATGGAAAATAAAGACTTTTCAGCTAGCTGAGGGATTGCCTAGTTGGCAGTGGCCTTTTAGGGCTGTAGGTGTATTTAATCTTAAATCTCTTTCTATGTTTTTATTTTAACAGATACTATTATAAAAGAGAAATCCTGGAGCGTGTGGATGGTCGGAGATTAGTATATAAATTTGGAAAAAATGCCCGTGGCTGGAGAGAAAACGAGAATTAAATATGTTAAGAAATAACATGTAAAACACCTGGATGTAAATATTCAAAGACTATTTTCTTATATTTATGTACCAAACTGGGGTGAAAACCAATTCTACTTCTGTCGGGAAGAAGGAACATTATCATTATTCGTGTTAAAATTATTTTATTTGAAGTATGTCCTGTATGGGGAAAAAATGTACACAGTTTTCTGTGGTGTAAGATAACATTATAGAATTATGATTATTTTTCCCTTCTTGTGAAGTTTTTCTCTTTTTTTTTTAAAAAAAATCGTACAGGCATAATGTGATTTATGACAATGCTGTGAGTCATGCAAAGAAAGCGAAGGAGCAAAATAGTAGGGCATTTAGGGAGTATGATAATCCACTTTGGAAGGCAACTATAAGTGGAGGAAACAGTAAAGCATCTCTGAGCCAAGTAGTCTTCTTCCATAGTCAGCTGGTTTATAGCTTTCATTGGCCAATATAACTTGTTCCTTCCTTCCTCTGATTTCTGAGTGTTTTAACACTTTGCTGGCTTTCGGTTGCTTTTGTTGAGTCAGATTGTGGGTTCCTCTTCAGTTAGCATATCCCAGTCACAGAGAACAGTGGCTCTGCAGGGTGACTGTCAGCATTTATTTGGAGAACCCGTACTACCTCCACCACTGGAACCTTCTTTTGTAGATAGAAGTTTAGGACCTGACCTTACCTGGTACTGAGTATCCTCCCTAATCTTCAAAGGGCATTCAGCTCATCCCAGGAAAAGGGCTATTTGTTTTTAATTAACATCTTTGAGATGAACTGCAGGAAGAGAGTCAATCTCAGGGACCAAAAGCTATTGAAGGAAGATGATTGTTTTCTGACTGGGCAAACTTACTAAAAGGCACCAGTTTCCCAGTAGAAGTATTAATACTCCTCCTACCCCCTTATATTCCTAATTAAAGCATTCAAATCCACACTATATGAAGCAGTGAGGAGGTGGGCAAGCAGAACTTGGCATGAGGGAGCAGTGTCCTCAGTTCCTTCAAGTCGTATGGTCCTCCTAGCAGGTCAAGTCTCACTTGGACAGATACTTTGAAAAAACCTTTGAGAAATGCAAAGCTCCATTGTGTGTAAATATTAGTTTCCTATGCTTGTCTCAAGTCTAACTCTATATTGTATTTGAATTTGTAAACTCTGCTTGTATTCTTAGTTGGAGAAAAACCCACCAACATATAGACACTGAGATTTTGTGGGACATTCAGATCTGTGTCAGTATTTTGGGCTCATCTCTAGCAGTGCTGTGTGGAGACTGAATGTTCTTTGGCACCTTTTTCTTTCTCCAAGTCACAAATGATTCCTGCTGGCACCAAGTACATGCAGAACATGGGGAAATAAAAACTAGAGGAGGCAGCACTTCACCAGGTCACTGAGTACATGAGATATGGGAGTTGAGAAACAGGATTTTCTTGGTGATGTTAACAGAGGTGAAACCAAGATCGATTCCAACTCACTTTCAGGGATGAGGAATTTGCAAAACAGTAACAGGGTCTGAGAAGTCCAGGACAAAAAGAAAAAAAAAAGAAAATTAATAATATTAAATTCATCCAATATCCATTTCGTCAGATGTCCCCTGGATTTAAATCCATATTAGCTTGAAATGTGGCAAGGTGCAGGTGGAGGTTGTAGGATATTCCATTTTTTGTTTGTCTTAAAAAGAAACAGAGACAAAACCAAGAGACAACACAAGTATCAATATAAAGGGCATCAAATGTGCTTAGCAACAATTTATAGGCAAACATGAGAGCCTAACTTGTTATCTACACGTGTAGGGCATGTCAAACACCACCACCGCCTCCTAGACTGCCTATGCCAGAGCTGTCATCATCAATTACCCATACATGACAATTTTTACTTTTCATAAGCTGGGTGGAGAGAGGTTCATCTTATTTACAAATCAAATAATAAGCCTCTGTACTTCAAAGCATTTTTTCTCTGTCTTTTTTTTTTTTTGACTGACTATGCAAGCTTTGCTTGCTTTTGCGCAACTCAATAATTTCCTTTTTTTAGCTTGATTAGCTACATTCCACTTCCTTTACCATCATTTTGTAGTTCATATAGCAAGAACCAGGCCACCAGATGAGGAGAGCCCCTTCACTTTGCTCCGAAGACTGTTCCCCCCACCCCATGGTTATTTGCAGCCCTTTGCTCCATGCTCTTCACCCTCCCCGCCCCCCCTCCCCAATCCACACCTTGGGTGAAAATCTGAAATCAGTGATACCGTCACAAATCCAGAGTACTGTTGTACCCTATCTCAGGCTAACATACATCTTACAGCAACTGATTGTAATACCTTCACAAAGCTGCTTGCTACCAGATCTCTCACCAAACTTCTTGGGAGATAAAATGAACTTGTGATATACACATGTCACCACTTGGTTACCAAGCAGCAGCTAAACCTGCTTTTAAAGGTTTTGAAAGATAAAGCTTTATTTAGAAGCATACTGCATAAATCTAGAGAGTGATTTATACTGGGGTGCAGTATAAACGCCAGTCTTCCACTGTCACGTCTTTCAGCACGTGGAAATCCTGCAAGTTTCTATTACCACTCTGCAGAACTTTTCAGACTAGGTGCTTGTCATTCAGCACTACAACAGCACAAAGTCAGAACAGAAGCCAGCCAACAGTTACTCTGTTTTACAAATATATTAACCTTTGCCTAAGACAAACACAAAGGACTTTAAAACTACAGCTCTTGCCAAGGACAAGAACCAACCAAAGGGAATCTTTTTACCAGACCTAAGCAAATGGAGAAAATGAAGAGATGAGTATTTATGTAAATTACAATTTAAACAAAAAGCATTTCTGATTGCTCTTTTCTTTCATATTTCAGAGGCTGAGCAATCATATTTTTAGCTCCAGCCTTTAAGTTAGCAGCTGCTGAACTGGTAGCACCATGTGTATAGATTTTTATTGTACCATAATTTTTCGTATGTATAAAGCTCTAGATAGGAAAGTATATTATATTTATATAGTTACATGCAAATCACACTGTCAAAGGTGTTGGCACGAGCACTCTCAAACTGTGTTTTCTGCACAAAATCAGAGAAACTTACTCTAAGAACATCCTGAGAAACTGTATTTAGGCTGGTGAACTACGCAGACATTAAAATGTTTAGTTACATTTTCATCTTTCTTTCTGCAGCACATTGCATAATTCCTGCTTGCTTCCCACAGCATCATCTTCAATGTATACATGTGGAAACAAATCCACGTTAGGTATTTCACTATTGCCATTGTAAATCTCAGCTTGGAGTCTATGTATCACAAAATGGTTCAAAAGACTGTTTCTATTTTTGTGGATATGATATAAATTCAAATAAAACACTCAGAAATTTTCTGATGAATGTTTATCTTCACTTTCTTATATCTTGACATTGGAAGTGACTAATATGAAATATTGCAATATTGGAGAATATTCCAATATTGGCGAAAGGACTGATGCAACTACCACAAAATCCAATAGCTTAAATTTACTAATACACTGAATAGCCCATCTATTGTGAAGATACTGGATTTCCAAACCTGTTTTATGTCTCACAGGCCTCGCTGCAATACTCAATTATGTTGACACAGCTAGATTGGCTTTCTTGTTTGGCTGCTAAACTTTACAAAGGTCTTATTGCAGCACTGATTTAACTTCATGGTATTTTGAAGTGTGTGGAAGGGCTAGGCTGATTAAGGATGCCGTTACTCACACAGGGCATTTCCTTTACTGAATCAAAGCAGCTAACACTATGAAATCCTGTCCTTTGTGTTATTTTTTCCATCTAAGTGGTGGCTACAAAAACAATCAATGAACAAAAAGAACATCTCTCCTGATTTGGTCTGAAGCTTGAGGAAAAAAGTGAAAACCCCTACAAGTAAAAGAAAGCCAAAGTGAGCCTGTATGGCATTTACACTCTGACAGGGGACTGTGGCTGTATCAGTATAGTGCAAGGGTGCAGTGCATGGACCCGCAATGAGCCAACCTATAGCCCCTGCCACTGCCTCACTGGGTATCCCGAGCTGATTGGCAGTGCAGGGCACCACGGTGTGGCATGCACATTGCAGTGACCTGTGCTTGTCGCTGTGCCAGCATGTCTGGAGTTGGGCTTGAATCTCAGTCCAGGAGCTTCACTGCAATGGGACAAATCACACCATCATGCTCTATAATCTGCAAACGTGCTTAATTTTAAGCAAGTGAGTGATTCCACTACATTTGAAATGATGTATATGGATGTTTGTGGATGGTGGCTCTAAAAGTGTTCGGTCTATATTGAATCAGCCTATATTCAAACCTAGAATTTCAAGGGCTCCAAAATTATGTCCACCTAAGTAGGAGAATGTGTTTGACTTTTCAGCACAGGTACAACTCCCATGTTTAGCATGTATACCCAGGCCAGCGCCCTGAAAGGGTTAACACAGTTTGCGAACTTGGGAGTCCCAAGCCAGGTTTCAAAAGGAATTGGACTCAGGTTTCAAGCAAGTTCAGACTGAATTTTAAATAAGCACACAGTTGGTTTTCCAGTAAATGGTCAGGCCTGTTGTTTCTAGCAAGCTGAGTCCAATATTTGAGACAAAGGCAAATAGAATATTGTTTGGAAACATGCAAATAAATGCACACTTAAAAAACCCAAAACTCTTCTTTGGTTATGACTTAAAATCAAGCAAAACTTCAGCCAAGAATTTCCTCCAACAACAACTCTTCCTGCTTTTTCACAGTCACCTGACTGTTTCAACACATGAAAATGTTAGAGGAAATAATAGGGAAAGAAAAAAAAACCCAGGAGAAATAGACTGAGTAGGTGGCAGTATGTCTTACTGCACCAAACAGCTCTGTGTGGAAATAAAAAGGCTGTTTGCACAAAAAAAAGTTGATGACATCCAAGTCAGTCCATTTATAGTCTTTCCATCAGAGGTTGGTTCCAGAAATTAAACATAAATTAGTGTTTACAAGTCTAATTATAACTGTAAGGAGAACAAGAAATTAGAGCAATGTGCCTATGTGCACTGCATAATCTTGTGAACCTAAAAAAATATTTAATTATGAAAGTTAAATGAGTGAAGCACTATTTCTGCTGAAGGATTTCCCCCTTCTGTCTTCAGAATGGTGTGATATTCTCCTTTGCTTTCATCTTATTTTGAATTTTCAACAATAAGATTCAGTCTCAACACAGGGAATGAAGAGGGAGATGGATGATCTGTAATGCTGTAGCAGGTATTGCAAAACAAGTAGGCAAACTATAGCTTCTTTTTCCTAAGCTTTTTGGTTCCTTATTCAGCATTTATACTGTTCCTGGGAACAAGGTGCTTTGTGTGAGGTTGGGGATAAATTTAATCTAAATATGTGATGTCACTAAAATGAAAAGGAAAAATATTTTTTTTTAAGGTTGCAAATGTTTCTTTTTCTACAACTGAGGTTCTAATGCATCTGCCCCAATCAGTTACTATACTACGTAGTAGTATTTTTTCTTGAGATGAGACTGTTAACTTGAATAGCTAAATCTGGTTTAAAAGGGTTGATTATTCCTGTGAGAAATTTGAAACACACTCAAGTATTTACTTGTTAATTTAAGTAACCCTGTATTGTTTCTGCAGGAAAAACTTAACACCGAGATATATTTTACAGGAGTATTTTCATGTTCAAAGGCTCTCATTGGCAAATTTTGTTACTAAAAACCAAACAGATTTCCAACGTTCCAGGAAAATAAACAACACAAAATAAGTAAAGATATTTTTTTTGTCATTTTATTTTTAACTTTTGAGAAAAAGTTATATGGTAACCTTCCTTTTATCATTTTGTTTCTGCCTTTTACATTATAGTCATTGCACCAGCAGTGAATCTGATTTAATGAACGGAGTCACCCTTTAAAAAATACTTTGTATTTTCTATATCCTATTGAGCAGATGAAGACACAAGGAAATTTTAATTACTGACAGCACCTGTTGAATATCTTTCTCTGTAAAATAGACACATACGTTTGGGACATATGCATGCTGACATACCCTGGATGGGATGTTCCCACAGGAACTGGCTTGACTAAATCTCTTAAAGAAACTGTTACATTAATACGATTTGACTAAAGATCTGTTAAGCAAACCATTCAGCAACGATAATGTAAATTCAAACCTGGTGAGAAGCCCCAAAAGAGGACAGACTGTCAAAGAAAGCTCCAAGAGGAGTGCTGGTGACACCTTTGTACTTCTCCAGTGACTCACCTATTTTTAGAAGTTAGGAAGATAAATGTAGCGTTGTGAGCAACTTTAATCAGGAAGCTCGAGACTGTAGAAACCCCATGCTCACTATGTTGGCATCATTAGCTCAGCATTCAGCTGCCTCTCACTGGAAAGTTTGTTCTGGTTTGAGGTCTTTTTAGAACCCTGTTAATGAAAATTTCTGGGTAAAAATCAACTGTACCTGGCAGTTGGAATTCTATTTTGCTTAAAGTGTTATGGTTCACAGCAGATCTGACATAAGCATTTACATTTTTTTATTAAAATTAAACTACTTAAGTATCTGCCCCGTGAATTTTACGGCCTGACAGATCATTGCTGCTACCTTTCTTCTCTTCCTTTCTACCACAAGACCTCCACCACATTTCACTGTCATTCCCAATGCACGCCCCTAATATCTATTTGACACACAGAGTTTGATCTAAAGTGTTCCTTTGAATGCTAGATGAAAAGTGAGAAAATCTGGACGCAACCTACAAAAAACTCAACCCTGCAAATCCTTTTGCCTCTCAAATCTTGTCAAGGAACAGGGAGGCAGGCTGTGCCATACATACAGTTTCTGTTCCTAGAGCTGGCCTGCAAGGCCTGTGCAAGAGCAACACAAAATGTACTTTTGCCTCATGCCTTTACAAATAAGATTGTTGCGTATACAATACTTCTTGGCCCTGGGGAAGCAGGAATATTTCATAAACATTTGTCAACTGATGTTATACATTTTGTGTATGTCTTGTACTTGATTTTTCATTTGTATCTGATTCTGCAGTTTTATGCCACTCTAGATGTTGAGATAGATTCTTCTCCCAGTGATTTAGTTCAAGTGATTTTAGTTCAAGTGAGTGGCATTCCACAGGGGTCAGTATTGGGACTGGCACTGTTTAACGTCTTTGTCGGCGAAATGGACAGTGGGATTGAGTGCACCCTCAGCAAGTTTGCCGACGACTCCAAGCTGTGTGGTGTGGTCGACACGCTGGAGGGAAGGGATGCCATCCAGAGGGACCTTGACAGGCTTAAGAGCTGGGCCTGTGCAAACCACATGAAGTTCAACAAGGCCAAGTGCAACGTCCTGCATGTGAATTGGGGCAATCCCAAGCACAAATACAAGCTGGATGGAGAATGAATTGAGAGCAGCCCTGAGGAGAAGGACTTGGGAGTGATGGATGACGAGAAGCTCAACATGAGCTGGCAATGTGTGCTTGCAGCCCAGAAGGCCAACCGTATCCTGGGCTGCATCAAAAGAAACGTGGCCAGCAGGTCGAGGGAGGTGATTCTGCTCCTCTACTCCACTCTCATGAGATCCCCACCTGGAATACTGCTTTCAGCTCTGGGGCCCCCAACATAAGAAGGACATGGAGCTGTTGGAACGAGTGCAGAGGAGAGCCATGAAGATGATCAGAGGGCTGGAGCACCTCTCCTATGAAGAGAGGCTGAGAGAGTTGGGGTTCTTCAGCCTGGAGAAGAGAAGTCTCCAGGGAGACCTCATAGCAGCCTTCCAGTACCTGAAGGGGTCCTACAGGAAAGCAGGAGAGGGACTTTTTACAAGGGCATGTAGTGATAGGATGAGGGGGAATGGTTTTAAACTGAAAGTGGGTAGATTTAGATTAGATATTAGGAAAAAATTCTTTACTGTGAGGGTAGAGAGACACTGGAACATGTTGCCCAGAGAAATTGTGGATGCCCCCTCCCTGGAATTGTTGAAGGCCAGGTTAGATGAGGCTTTGAGCCACCTGGTGTAGGGAAAGGTGCCCCTGCCTGTGGCAGGGGGGTTGGAACTAGATGATTTTTAAGGTCCGTTCCAACCCAAACCATTCTATGATTCTATGATTCTATGATGATTCTATGATTTATTAAGTCAATAGGTCACAAAATGAGATTAGCAGGTGGACTGTTTATTGCAAATATCTCTCATCCTGAAAATCACTTTATTTCCATTGGCAGATACTTCTTGACTAATTCCAGTTTTTTACATCCGTATATGATATGCACTAGGATTGCCTAATTTCAGGCTGTGGGTATTTCAGTGAGGAGTGAATGCCTTTTTAAGCAATCATTTCAGTATCAGTGACACATCTTGTGAATTTTGCGGAGGAGCCTCCCCCTCTCACCTCTAAGATCAGTGAAGAGACCATCATAGCACGAAGATTCTCTGAAAGCCTCCTGAACTGAGGGTGTTCGGGGGCTGAATATGACACCTTACAAGCTGCTTTTTAAAGCTCCTTTCTGAATCTTGAAAACTTTGGGCAATAATGTGACCTGTAGCATTGTGTGGCAAGGAGGTTATTGTGCTTCACAGCCTCTAGGGAAGGCTACACGACAGCTCCATAGTAACCAATGGGCGAGGAGAAGCACTGTGTTTATCCAGGTTGCAGCCTCTGCAGACTGTAGGATTCACTGTGTACAGAGGTTTAGTGCCACTGTACACCCTCATCTCCCAGGCTGCGGTTCTGCCTTTCTCAGATGTGCTGGGCAGATGTAGGCTGAAGGTTTTTAATATTCTTGGAGAAGCACCTCAAATTCCATGACTGTGAGCACTGCAGAAAGGTCAGGACATTGGTGAGACTATTGAAGCTCCTGGAGGTGATGCTGCCAAGAGGATGCTGAGACACAGCCCTCTGCTGGAGATCATGAAGTGCTCTCAGTGGACTGCACCTTCTCCTTCAAGTCTTGCCAGTTATGCTCACTATTTGTCGGCTCCTGCCTCCAATCTTTTCTTCCATCCCCTTTTCCCAAGTGGGGCAGTTATAACATTGCTGGCTGTACCCACAGAAGCTGTTCTTTCCCTGGAAAGGAATGTAAGGGAATATAAACAGTTTGTCTGTCAGCCCCCTGGTCTTGAGTCGGCTCTCATGGGCTAAGACCAAACTAGCTCACACGGCTGTGAATTTGCCAAGTCAGGGAAATTTAAAAGTGCCAACCAAATCTGCAGCCAGGGGTTCCCTTACTGAGTCATTGCAGTTTGGAGAGAATGGAGGATCACACCACAGGTCTGATGTTACCCCATTTCCTGTGGACTACAGTATTTCTCCTCGACAGTCATCCCACCAAGCCTGTGCCCGAACACTAACAGGAGGAGAAACAACATTTGCCACCAAGGACTCACAGACTGCAGTCTTATGCTAAGATCCCTGTATTTTCAAAGAAAGCTTAAATAGACAGACAATTAATTAAAAGAAAAGATGGGGGGGGGGGGGGGAAACACCTTGAATTTCATCCTTCTCATGGCAGATAGAATCATGTCTGAGGTAATTAGCTTCGCCTGAGATGATGATCACTCATTTTGGGAGTATATAAAACCTATGAGTTACGATGTGAGGCAACCTGCAAGTCTCCATGCATCCTTCTAGAGTGCCCTCTGTACTCCTATATCTCTCTCTAAATCGTACCTTCTCTCCTGGGGGAAGGCTCACCGGAGCTTATCAGATTCAATTACTGCTGTTTCATATCAATGTTCTCATGTGAAACCAGAATACAAATAAGCCAAGACTATCTCCATACCCCAAACAATTACAAATGCTGATGATTCACCAGTTATTCAGGCCAAAACAATACTTTTCAGTATTTTATAGTTCGTGAGTTCAGCATGTTCAGGCTGAAATCATTGGCATGCCAGGAGGCATGCCCTTCTCCGTTCTCTCTAGTGGAGAAGGGCACTCTGCACAGGGATGCATGGCATATTCAGCAACTGTCACACAATCACATATGGTTTATGGATACTCTTCACTTTTCCAGTAGGTTTGGGGGTGAGGGGATAATAAAAGTTATATTTGCTTTCAAGGAAATTTACAATAGGTGATAAATCTAATCCAATCTATTACCTTGCTGCCACTGGAAGAGGGACACTCTTTGCCCTTTCACCTCCCCAGACTTATCCCTGGCACAGCTTGGCTCCTGCCCACTGCTGTGACCCCTGCCCAGCCATGCCAGTCCCCACAGCTTGGAGGCTGCCCAATGGCCCTGCAAGCTGATGCACTTCTGTAGATCTCTGAACAAGCTGGCACAGGTGAGGGAGCAAACCAACCCATTGGGTCAGCCCTCCTCATAACTGCCACTGTCAGTGGCTGCAGAGGACTGGCAGCATGTTAGAGGGAGCAGTTCTTTAATTTTACTATAAAAACAGAGATCAGGGTTGGCAGTGCTGAAAATGTGAAGAATTGGAGAACTGCAATAAATTTTGAGGCTGACAATCACCCTTTGGCTCCCTAAAAACTGAGCTCACTACTTCAATGAAGGAAAGTAATCCACATGCTGGGCTGTGTGCTCGTATTGGTACCCAATGCTATGAAATTTAAGGGGACAGAATACAAAGACCCATTACTAGTTTCCCAGGATCTGAGCAAGCACAGTCTCATCCCAAGTATGTTCTGTTGCCATGAAGTTTGGTGTCTGTGAACAGTTGTAATGAGACAATTTTTCAATACACATGCAATGAAAAGTTATGTGCTGGAGTTTAAATCCCTTTTTTCTGGTGTGTAGAAAGAATTTAATTCACTATGCACGTATAACACATTTGTTTATACTCAAGAACAAAGCCAGCTAATAAGCTTTGCTGTCACCTTTAATAAATGGTTTCAAAAGATAATAATGACATACAGCTACGCCCAAGGGCCATCAGCATTTTTAAATCCTCTTTACATTTCAAGAAAAAGTCACACTGTAACAGCAAGCAACACTGTGGGAGAAATATTACAAACTGATATTTTGGTCAGACATCAAGGTTACAAGTTACAGGAGACCTGTGGGCAGAGAACCTTTAAGCAGATCCCCCACTCCAAAAAGGATGTACACCAGCAAACCTTTCCTCAGCTTGGAGGAAGGCAAGGCTGGAAGTGGGGCCTTATCAGAAGCATATGTCCCAGCTTAGCCACCAGTGAAACACCTTGAGTTTGATTGCAGATTAATTTAGTCATAGCCTGTTTAAGCTAACATGAGATCCCTGCTGAAAGAGCAGCTCTGGCTCCCTTGTTGCTCTGTGCTTGTTGTTGCCTGGTGTTGGCAGCAGCACTGCTGCATGGGCTGGTCCCGCTCACTGATAGATCCCGAAATTAGACTGAAGTGAAAAGGGGTAAGTTTTTTACTGGATCTTCACGTCCTGAGGTCACAGGATCATCAGTCACAACTCAAGTGAGAAGGCAGAAACCTGCAGTCAGAGAAGCAGGAAAGGGAAATTTCCTACTGCTTTAGCAGCCATTTTCAGTTAGATCAGCATAAGATAATTTGTGAAACCTCAAGTGATCACCTGTTTCATGGTGAGGACCAGGGGGAACCTAGCAGGTGTATTATGCTTTGATAAATATAGCAACACCTTTCTTTAAATTTTGTATGGTAATAAAATAATTTTGTATTTTACTTTTGCTATGATGTTTCTCTGGCCTTAAGAGTGCTTTTGTACACCTAGCAAAGCACAGGTATCCAGGGACTGGTGAGACTGGGGTGTGAAACTGGGAAACTGCCCCTCTGCCCCACTACATAACACAAAATGTGGGAATCCAGGATGATTGCAAGCCTCCTCTGCTAAGCAGCAAGGATGAGTTTGTTGAGGAGCTGGTAACACAGGGTGTTAGTTTGGGAAATATACCTCCCACCAGTGAGTGTCCTCACAGGGTGGTGAGGAGGTCATATGAATCACAGGCATCTCTGAAACTCTGACATACATGCTGCCTGGAAGGGTATATACAGCCCATGCTGCTTGGGGAGTAAGGGAAGAAAGGGGATCAAAACTACTGATAAATGGGGTTTGGGTGTTTGGGTTTTTTTCGGTGGGGTGGGAGTGTATATCACCAAGATGAAGAGATGTTTTATAAGTGGTGGAATATAATTAGGAAAAGGAGAAACTGTGAAGTTGAGTTTTGGGAATAACTTTTTGACTGTGCAGCTTGTCCTTCTGAAGGGCTGGTTATGTAGCTGGAGGTGCCTGGGCTGTAAAGCTGTGCTGTGTTCACTGTGCTGCAGTGCGCGATTAGAATTAGAAACCATTATGACTCTAATGAGTGAAATTGCGGTGTGATGCATCTAGTCCTTTTGAACTCTGGATGCTGCATTTGCATATTAATATCTGAGAACAATTACCTCATGTCTCCTAAGGGAGGTGGTTGAGGTCCCATCACTGAGCACCATTAAGGCTTGATTTTCAGAGGTAGTGAGCAATCACCTATCCCATGAAAAAACAAGATGGAAAATAAACTGCAGGTAACAATCTGGTACCACCAGAGGGATAGGATAAGTATGACCTATTATGATTTTTTCCATCTCAAAATTTTATGATTTGGCTGTATGCATTCACCTGATACGCTAGTTAAAATAATAAAATATAAAAAAAAAAATACTGTGTGATCAACCCACACAGCTTTCCTCAGTCTGTTCCCACACCTTCATTCCCCAGTCCATTCAAAGAGCTTGGTTGAAAGAAACCCCACAGAAACCACAAGTGGAGTGGATCATCACAACACTGCAAAGGCTTGGTTACAGACATTTAATTTTTTTGGGCTGGATTATTCATCTGTCCAAAGGAGCAAGGCAGAATAAAGCATCTCCTACCTAATGCTGAGCAGTGACTACATGTTTGGGTTCAGGTGTGATGCCCAGGTCAGGCATCTGTTCTGCACACGCCTTCCCAAGAGCAAGGATGCAGGGGTCAGATGAAGTCATAGCAATGTTTCATGGCTCAGGTGATGGAAAAGGAGGGATGGGAACTGCTCTGTGAGGAGTAAAAGATGCTACTTGCTTCCAGGAAAAGTCAGGAAAGAAAATATGACTCTCACTGAGTAAATTTGAGAGGTTTTTTTTTTTAAGCAAGATACCTACAAGTATCCTTTCAATCTAGCCCTACATAAGGAGCTCAAGGTAGTAAGAAGCTTATGGTCCAAATATTTGCTTAGCAAAACGTAGACCTCTATAGCTAGGGAGGCTAAGATACTGCAGTAACAGTGTCCATCCTCACATGCCTCCCATGTTCGGTGAAAAAGCAGGCAAGTGCACTGAGGGTGCCTTGCAATGGACAGCATTGAAAGAGTTAAGGTTTTACTATTTTAAGGTGTTCATGAGTATCTTGAGTGTGTTGTTTTCTATCTACCAAATGCAATAGAGCATAAATCATAAATATGACCTGGATCATTACCTGTATGTGAAAATATACCCATGTGATCATACACAAGTGGTTTCCCAGAAAAAGTCAATTGTCTTAACTATGAAGTCCAAACTTGTTAATCACTCCAGCATGTGTTCTCTCATTTTCTCATTGGCAATGTCTGAATTTTTTTCTCCAGCTGTTTTCTTAAGATTATGGAGCTGGAGGCTTCATTCTTTCTTTCTTTAGTGTAATTGTAAATGTGTTTCTCCTAAATAGATCCTGGTTTTGACAAATGAGGTAGCATGCTCATACCTCTGTGGAGTGCTATGTGGTTACTTATTATGGGACTTGCTATGTGCGCGGGAACATAAAATGTGCTGTATTGGTTTTGTTCACTTGGTGGGATCTTGAAGTGGATTGTATCAGCCATTTCAGAAAGCCTCTCCTGTTTATCGCTGTGCCATGTTGTATTCCAGACACAAATCTTTCTCAATGCCTCAAGTGATTGCAGCTGAAGCACTGCATGCAGAAAGCTGACTTATGACAAATGTATGTGTGTGAGATGTGAGAGATCTAGCTGCAACACCGAGTCTCACTAAATTATTTCTGGAATGTGATATGCTTGAAAAGATTATTTCTGCAATGCCTTGAAAATAAAATAGATTAATGCTTTTTTGTTTTATTATACACCTTTATTTTATGCACTAATATGGAGAAAGCAATAGATTGCCGAAGGGAACCAGTTAATCCACAGATGAGATAGCTCAGGCAGTGATCTCTGGAGTTGTTTGCTCATAAACCTTTAACTCTACTTTGGGCCTATCAGTTTTACTTCACCGTGTAGAAATCATAGCCCAGGTACTGAGTCCCAAAGGCATATAATGCAGCTTTTAAATCTTGATACACGTAGCATGGTATGGAAGAGGAAAATTGCTGCTAGTAAGTTTTCCTTGATGTGTGTCCCAGGGAAAAACAGAAAAGAAATACTAAACTTCTTGAACAAATCTCAACATTTTTTCTTTTTTTTTTTTTTTTTCAGAAGGTATGTTACAAATAAGTAAAAGCAGCCATGACTTATAACTTCTAAAGTTTTAACATAATATTTTTTTTTTAATTCTCTTGAAAGTTTTTTTAAAAACGTGTTACAATGTAAAAAAATGATATTTTTCAGTTTGGAATAGGTTTGTTTTCTTTTTCCTTTTTTCACTGTCCCTATCTGACTAGTGAGAGCATTTTGGACTTTTGAAACTTTCCCACTGGGAACTTGATTGGACTTCTGATCAGTGTACCCACACAAATTAATATCAGCGAAAAAAGAAATGAGACTTCAGGCTGGAAAGGTAGAAGTATGAGAGTTAGATGCTTCACCTCAGCTGGTCTTTTCAAAATCCATTCAAAACTGCTTAGGAAGGTGGCTGAGGCAATCTTTGAGTTGTTAACAATGACGTTCAAAAAAGAAAAGCAGAGATCTGGTAAACAGAAAAATATAGATACAGAAACTATACTTTAAAAGGGAACGATGGTGAGAAGATGACCAAGGCAAATATAGGTCAGGAAATGTAACTTCAGCTTCTCCAAAACTATTGCTACAAATAATGAATCTATTTGCAAAACACCTACAAAAGCCACAATGCATTTCCAAGCACCATTCCAACCAATTTTATTCTGTGATAGCGTGACAGGCTGACGTTTCTTTAGGAATAGGAGAGATAATGTGCTAGGTTCAATGGGCTAGGCTTTCGTCTTAATACTGTTTCGTAGGATACTTGTGTAAACAAGGTACGGAAACATGATCTTGATGAAACCACTCTAAATTGTGTTCAAACTCATTGCAAAATTGTACTCCAAGAGTGGTTATTAGTGATTCACTGTCAAACTAAGTTTGATTTAATGTGGCTCCACTGTGATCTGTCATGGGCCAAGTACTAGTCAATATTTTCATTAATGACTTTGGTCATGAAAGAAGAGAGTCAGTTTACTGAGTTTATAGGTCATGCCAGCTGGGAGATGCACTAAGCCCTTTGAAAGAAAGGACAAAAATTCAAAATGATGATGACACATTACAGAAGTGATCTGAAATAAGTAAAAGGCCATTCCAGACAGAAAAAAAAAACAAGACTAATGGCTCAATATGTTGCACAAATATGAGATGGTAAATGACTTATTGGACAGTTGTTTTGCAGAAAAAAGGAATGTGACATTGCAGTGGATCACAGGTTAAACATGATTTGGCAGTGCCATGCTGTTTTGAAAAAATAGGGGAGAACATATAGATAGGTGTGACATCTGTGAGATAATAACACTACCCTTCCAGCCTACTCAGCAACAGTAAGACTAGCTTTAGCTACAATATCATGTCCAGCTTTGGACACTACTTCAAAAAAAACCCAACATAACCAGGAGCCTTGGTAGTGTAACAAGAAGGGATAGAGATCTAGTAGACATCTTCATGAGAAAAGATTAGAAAATCAGGGTTATTTTACAGAACGATGGTAACAGTCTTCAAACATGCAAAAAGTTGCCAGAAAGGAGATAAACATTTCTTCATTTCCAGTGAGACAAAACAAGAAATAACAAGCCTAAACTATAGCAAACGAAATTCAGGTTAGATGTACGCAAGAGATCTGTGATGGTACGGATAGGAATCCCAACAATAGGCATTTATAAGAACAGGTTAGACCAACATCTTCAGGGAATTACATAAGTGCAGCTGATCATCCCTTTGGGTGAGGGATGGACTGGCATGATCTTAGATCTCTTCCAGCTTGGCTTTTTATGACTCTGCAATATGTCTTCGCGAGTCACACAGGCTTTGATGAAACAAGAATGTCTTTATGGAAAAAAACTTTTTTCAAAAATATATTTTCAAAATCTTTTGGGCAAGCTGCATGCATTGCCTTTTGCTAGGGTTTCACTGTTGTATTTGGTCACTTGTTTCTATATTCTACCATAAATTATAGGCTTTTCTGGGACAGAACTGTAGCATATGGACATACCATTTAAATTAGAAAATGGCAAAATTCAAACTGGCCACAGAAGACAAGGGGGAGGACAGATCACAATGACCTACTCTGAGTTATGTTTGAGCCTCAGTTATCTAACCTGTTAGGTAATTGTTTATTGTGTACTGTTTCCCTGCAGGTGAGTGATAAAACAAGTTCAAGTTTTTTTAAAAGGAATTAAGAGTGGTTGTTGATGTCATTAGGTTGCAGGGAACGTTAACCTGCATTGGCCTATACTTCTACACTGGCAGCACCAATGTGCTGCAAATACCTGCCCTTCTATCTACAAAAAGATAAGACAAAAATTTTCCTGTATACATATAACATATAGCCCACTCTGGTGTAATATCCTAAAACACCTTTCAATCCTGTCCTTGAAATATTGCTGCCAGAAACAGAGGTGCAGTTATCCTCTTTTGCACACCATTTATACACAGCAAATAAAGTCAAGATGTAGTTGGTGGTTTTGAGATGCTTATGTACCTGTGTAGACTTGAGCTGAAGCAACTTCCTCAAAGTCATAGAAATAGAGAGATCCTGAATGTGAATGTATCTGCCAGATACAGGCAGCTGCCCTGCGCTGGGATTGTTCTTTCCTTTCATTTAGCTGTCATGAAACACTAAACTGTCTAGCGGAGGAACTCTCATTTCTAGTGAAATGCTTTTCTTTTTGCTGAAAGTGTTAAAAAAATAAGGTTTGATTATTTTTGTTTGTATAATTTTTTTAAAAAAAGTTCATATGAAAACTTGCCAGTCTGTGCAAAACGGACTGTGGTAAATTAATAGTGCAAGATTTTAGCAAAATAATAATAATAAAAAGACAAAACATGAAAAATGCAATGTAATGTAGACATTTCTGGTATGACCGAAAAGCCCATCCATTCAGTTAACCAGCATGCCAAGTTGGATTTTTTGTCATGGAAAATTAGAACTTTTTAGCCAATTGCATTGTTCTTGTTGACTAGTGGGAAACAAAGGAGTCCCAATGGAAGGTGGATATGTGGAAGAAACAGTTTCAGAAGAAACAGTTTCAAAAGAAACAGAACAAGTTAAGGGAGTTTCGGCTGTTTTTTCCTTTCACATACCATATGTATATAATCTCTTTTGCAACACTTTCTTTCTCTGGTTTCATTCTCTAGTTTCAGTCTTTAGTTGAGTTCTCAATAAGTAGCTAAAGAGAAAAGAAGCTGAGAAGCCTTACCCACCACTGAGCTTCCATATCACTATCAACAAAGCAACAAGAAAAGGAGACATAGCCAACCAGAATACAGCTGATACAAAGAAAATACATTAGCATCAATCTTCTAAGCTGAATAATGCTTGGTATTTAGGAACCTAGTTACAAAAGGCTGGCTGCAGCCTACTAAGACTAATCTTCTGGGGTTCATCTGTAGACAATGAAAGCTTTGTGTTTGCATTTGGGTTTGGGACGCGCAGGTTATGTGATGCCTGTGTTGGGAGAGTCAGCAGAAACTCATCGTGGGTAAGTAGCACACTCTGCATAGCACTCCAAGAGGAGTAAAAAACTTATGCAGAACATACACTGGCTCTGGTGTCAGAACAGATTAGTTTGTAGCAACTATTAATAAGTGCTAATGACTAATTTACTCAGTAATACTAAGTTAGTCCTAGTACTTAGGACAAACCTCTCTCTACCTTGGTGTTTGGAGAATTTCAGTGCAAAATCAAAAGAGAGGATGACATGAGTTAACCAGATGGAAACATCTTACTGAACTTACTAGACCTCAGCAAAAAGGATTTTGGATATCAATGACTTCACACCTGGTACTGTCATCCTCAGGCACTTGAAATGACGTGGGATTTGGGTGTGTCAGGAAGCAAGGACTGAGCCTCATGCTGCTATCTTCTAAGGATAACTTGCTGTCTTCCTGATGCCTAATAGCATCAGGATATGCCTAATCAGACCAAACAAAAGATGTAGAGATTAAACTGCACCATTAGTATACAGTAATGAGATGACTGGAGAAGATCTCTCACATGCAACAGCTTAATTTCCATGCTTAAATGATTTACTTCTTTTTTAAGTCCACTTGAATCAGCATTTCATCCAAGGAAATTAAATGTATGTGGAAGAACAGTCGGCATCTTGACCACAAGCTATGCAATGGATGTGGATTTAAATACACAAGACTGCGGAGTTAGATATTACTAATGAATGAAATAGAGCAGAAAAACCATTTGCATATGCTTACTCTTGCCAAAAACGTTACAGAAATCCTGAAAGGTAAATAAAGAGTATTTAAAAGATATGAGAAAGGAGAGTAATCACCAAATATAATTTCTCACAGCACTGCTGTTTCACTTCCCAGGTAGACTATTGATTTCAGCAGTGTAGGAAAGGTGGCAGAATTACCTGCTTACAATTATGATCCTCACAGCTTTGAGACTCTGTTACTTGTTATCTGACATTCTGGGAAAAAATTTATAGCTTGTGAATACCCCTGTCCTCCCCTGCTCCAGACCAAAAGCAGTCATGATATTTTGGCACGAAATGTTCAATTCCTAGAAACTGCTACGGTGAAATTTTGGTTATGATTTCTCTGTAGATTTAATCATCATTTTAAAATCAGCTCCTGCCTCCCCCCTCCTCAACTGCAGGAGACAGGAGGAGGGCTGAAGCAATGGTGCTGGAGATGGCAGTCCTGTTAGGCACCACCTTTGTGCACCAGGGATGCTGGCACGGCATTGGCACCATCTGGCAAGTAGTTTTAGTAATTCCTAACACGGGCTGTGAATTGGAGTTGACCACTGCAAATGAAAGACTCTGTATCCCAATTACTCACTGCTCAGCTATCCAACACACCCAAGGTTTTCAATTTGTAATAAAACCATGTTTTGATCTTGATTCTCTGGAAAGAGGGCAATTCGTTAACCATGAACTGGTAGGATTGCCTCTTGTCATACCAAACAGTTCAGATGTGTTTTGAGAGCTTTGTAAATTCACTGTGGCACAGAAACTGGAAAGGTCTCCTGATTAGAGTTTTCCCTTGCATTTACAGGGAAGTAACCTGAAATCTAAGATGTGATGTAACTTTTCAGCATAGATTTCAGTTGAATTGTTGGTGAAATGAAGATGTCAGGAAAAATAGTCATTAAGAGGCATTTCAAGTTAGTTATAAGAGAAATCTTCACAGATATTTGCACTCATATGAAGTGCTTCAGATTAATATTTATTTAATTATGAACTGATAACAGATTTACTTTTCTGTTGTAAAATGAAGTTGTAGAGGCACTTGGAGAATCAGACATCACAACTGACTGAGAAACCTTAAACACCTCCCAGAAACTGTCAAGAAGGGATGCACAGAAATGCCAGGCGATGCGCTTTGGTACTTGAACTTAAAGCAAACACCCTGAAATGAGCCTTATAGTTGGGATCTGAGCACCTCACGGCTGTCATCACAGCACCCGTCACCCATTGAGCCTTGCCTGGCAGAGAACAATGTATTTTACCGAAGGCAGATCTGTGTGTTTGCACATTTGCACAGAGGGCAAGGGGGCTGTCCCAGGCCATGCACGCAGTGCCAGGGTGAGGACGTTCCTGTGGCTTGTTTCTGTTAATCTGATACATTTCTGTTCATCGTATGGAAGAATACAGTCTAAACAGAAAACCTGGCAGATGGGTGAAAATTATGAAGTAGTTCAAACTAGCAGTGGAAGAATTTCATAAACACAGGTGATCAAGCATTTGAGAGGTTTTCACAAGAAAATGTCAGCAAACCACTATTTTTTAAATGCCAGGAGGGAAGATTTGGCAAAGTGAGTTGCAGGTCACTGGGGAGCTTCCCAGGAATAACGTGTGTATCTCTGTGGCCTTTCAGATGCCTCTGAACAAAATTCCAGCAGTGAGTGCCTGGTGGAGGCTGGGCACTTGCCAATACCACAGCATTTGCTGCAGGGTCCCTGTAGGTCACACAAACTTGTTCCCCTCCTCTGGTGCTTGTTCGGCAATTCTACGGTTGCTTTTGAATCAGGTAGGCAAAAATAGCTGGAGTTTTTCCTGAGGTGACTTTGTTTCTCTCAGTTTACAGTCTGTAGTCACACATGCTCTTGGCAGCGACGGGGCACAGCTTTGTGCAGAAGGCGTAGCTTATGGCCTTGCCTTCTCCGTCCCTCGTGTTCAGACCCTGCATGTCGTTCCACATACGCTGCGAAATGTTGGTCTGTTCTATTGGTGGCTGGTGGTGTAACCCAATGGTTACCTTGAAATATGGGTGCTAAACCAAGCACCTGGGAGGTAAACCTTTGTCCCTTAGTAACCACCCCCTCTAGTTTCTGTATATAAAAAGGTAATTTTCTTTATATCTGTCATTTTCTTGTTTCTTTACGTGTGGTGATTCTAGAGCAAACAGTGAGGAGATGGTGAAGTTGCAAAAGGAGTCAGTTTATCTGATGGTATTTGTTTTCCCTCACTGTTCTTTAAAAAAGTAATTATATGTGATTTGTAATATTTGCTGTAGCCTGGCAATATAAGTAGTGGCAACAGATCAGATTCAATCTCAGATGAAGCCATCATCCTCAGCTAATGTGTGAGGGAGAGGCATGCAGACAACATTTTCAGCCCATTTATTCAGGTATGTAATGTCCTTTTAAACATTTTCCATTTATGGTCTCTATTTAATTTACTCTAAGTCACAATGGTTTAATGTAAATCCAAGCCATAACATATACCAGACAGCTCAACCACAAATCAGACCAACTTTTGGTCATCGTGCATTTCTTCTTTAATGAAATAACAAAATGTCCATTACCTGCCCTTTAAAATGAAAACTGAGAAAATAAATCATTTTGATTACTGCATAGAACAAACCAGTTCAGGGCAACTAGGTCTTTGCCTATAACAAATGCAATAAAGGTTTAGAAACTCTTTTAAAAATATTTGCACTCACCTTTTGTGTTATCTGGCTTCAGTCATGATTGAAAGAGAAAACATGTTGGGGAAAATCACTCCTGCAGCGTAACTTCCAAACTCTCCAAGGTCAGGAGCACTAGAAGGCTCTTTTTGCAAGATTTCCATGTGTCTCATTAAAGGAGGTTTGGACTGGTGTCTAAATTAGGATATTTACTGAACCAAGAAAAACCTTGGCTCTACTGTAAACAAGTCATAGCATGAGTTTCAGCAGTGTCTGCTTCCTCATTTATCTTCACTTTAATGCTTCACTCTCTGCTCAGCTTTTCCAGTCACCATGTGCCTAACATACCGATTGAGGATTTATCTTTTCCTGTTAGATGTGTCAATCTTGTTAGATGTGCCCCGTATCCTGGGCTGCATCAAAAGAAGAGTGGCCAGCAGGTTGAAGGAAGTGATTCTGCCCCTTTACTCCACTCTCGTGAGACCCCACCTGGATTACTGCGTTCAGCTCTGGGGCCCCCAACATAAGAAGGACATGGAGCTGTTGGAACGAGTCCAGAGGAGGGCCACGAAGATGATCAGAGGGCTGGAGCACCTCTCCTATGAAGAGAGGCTGAGAGAGTTGGGGCTCTTCAGCCTGGAGAAGAGAAGTCTCCAGGGAGACCTCATAGAAGCCTTCCAGTACCTGAAGGGGTCCTACAGGAAAGCAGGAGAGGGACTTTTTACAAGGGCTTGTAGTGACAGGACGAGGGGGAATGGTTTAAAACTGAAAGAGGGTAGATTTAGATTAGATATTAGGAAGAAATTCTTTACTGTGAGGGTAGTGAGACACTGGAACAGGTTGCCCAGAGAAGCTGTGGATGTCCCCCTCCCTGGCAGTGTTTAAGGCCAGGTTGGATGAGGCTTTGAGCAACCTGGTCTAGAGGAAAGGTGTCCCTGCCTGTGGCAGGGGGCTTGGAACTAGATGATCCTTAAGGTCCCTTCCAACCCAAACCATTCTATGATTCTATGATTCTATGAATGGTGAGTTGCATTATTTGGGCTCCAGCCCTGGGAGTCAATTCTTTTCCTCCAGCTTTGGGAGTCAATGCTTTTCCTTCCATCCCTCCTCCCTCTAGGCCCTGCACTGGAGGCACGAACCAGAACACAAACTACAAAGATGGGGCTCTAGGGAACTTAATTCAAACCCCCTGGTTTCCACTTAAGAGAAGCACAGCCCAGCACGAACTGTGTCAGATTATGCAGTGCAGTCAGGTCCCTCTGTAACACGCACTCTATACATCTCCCCCAGAAATAAGAGAAAAAGTCAGCGAGAAACCTGGTGATGCCAGTAAGAGCTGTGTTTTTAAGAAAAGCATCATGGCACAGCAAGGCTTCCCCTGTGTCAGAGCCAGCAGGTTCAGCTCAGGTGCTGCTCAGGGCAGGGTGCAATGCTGGGGTGCCCTGTGTCATTGTGAGCAGGCAGTCTGTGTGCTGGAAGCAGGCTAGCCTCAAAATTAGCACAACCCCTCTGCTGAATTGCCTGTGCACAGTGTCCGGTGCAGTGCAAATGTGTCCCAGGTAGTTTTACACTTGCTGCCCAGGGTTGTTGTAGCTCCTTAATTAGGGTTCATCTCTTACAACATTAGGCGGATCACTGCTCTAAGAGTGATGTTGTTTCTCATGTTTAGACTGGCTTGCACACTTTTACATGGTGCTGCCCTGCACTGACAGACAAACTGATCCATCTGATCAGATCTTTTGTCCCTGTAATGTGACAATGAAAGGCACAAGGACAATTGCTCCCATAACTTGTCAATGTAGCTAACTCATGTTGTAACAGAATATGTCAGCTGGGCATGCAGATGGACCTGAGGTAACTTTCATTTAGCCTGCTCAAGTACTGGTGGCATTTGGACTGGGACTGTGTGGCCAACAGCCAAACTTGCCTGGGAAATGGGGTAAACCCCTGAGCAACTAGCCCATGTAGCACTCCATGCAACCACAGCTAGACCTGCAAGCTCCAGGTTAAAGCAGCTGGGGCTCGTTTCCACTGCACTGCCTGCTGTACGCCCTCGCGATGCACCCGGAGTGTCCTCGGTGCTCCGGGTGCTAACACCCAGGGCAGGAAGGTGAGGGGTGGCTGCGGCACTAGTGAGCCACCTCACTTCAACACCAATGGCCAGAGCTCAGCCCGACCCTTTACAACTGTTCTCCAGCTGTTCCCTGTGGTGTACCTCACATTCTTCTTTAACATATTTCTTCCTCATTAGAGGGGCACATTAAACCGCAGTAAGCCATACAGCAGATAGAATCATAGAATCATAGAATGGTTTGGGTTGGAAGGGACCTTAAGGATCATCTAGTTCCAACCCCCCTGCCACAGGCAGGGGCACCTTCCACTAGACCAGGTTGCTCAAAGCCTCATCCAACCTGGCCTTGAACACTGCCAGGGAGGGGGCAGCCACAGCTTCTCTGGGCAGCCTGTTCCAGTGTTTCACCACCCTCACAGTAAAGAATTTCTTCCTAATATCTAATCTAAATCTACCCTCTTTCAGTTTTAAACCATTCCCCCTCGTCCTGTCACTACAAGCCCTTGTAAAAAGTCCCTCTCCTGCTTTCCTGTAGGCCCCCTTCAGGTACTGGAAGGCTGCTATGAGGTCTCCCCGGAGCCTTCTCTTCTCCAGGCTGAACAACCCCAACTCTCTCAGCCTCTCTTCATAGGAGAGGTGCTCCAGCCCTCTGATCATCTTCGTGGCCCTCCTCTGGACTCGTTCCAACAGCTCCATGTCCTTCTTATGTTGGGGGCCCCAGAGCTGAACACAGTAATCCAGGTGGGGTCTCACGAGAGCGGAGTAAAGGGGCAGAATCACCTCCCTTGACCTGCTGGCCACGCTTCTTTTGATGCAGCCCAGGATATGGTTGGCCTTCTGGACTGCAAGCACACACTGCCGGCTCATGTTGAGCTTCTTGTCAACCATCACCCCCAAGTCCTTCTCCTCAGGGCTGCTCTCAATCCATTCTCCACCCAGCCTGTGTTTGTGCTTGGGATTGCCCCAATCCACGTGCAGGACCTTGCACTTGGCCTTGTTGAACTTCATGTGGTTTGCACAGGCCCAGCTCTCAAGCCTGTCAAGGTCCCTCTGGATGGCATCCCTTCCCTCCAGCGTGTTGACCACACCGCACAGCTTGGTGTTGTCGGCAAACTTGCTGAGGGTTCACTCGATCCCACTGTCCATGTCACCGACAAAGATGTTAAGACTCTGAGCTAACTGATTATCCATGTGGGTACCACCCTTTTAGCTGCAGGCAGAGCTGGGGACAGAGGTCAGTTCTCTGGTGAAAGTGTCTGGAGAGGCGCTCCCAAAAAAACAAGATGCTGCGTGGTCCTTCTGCCTGCAGGAGAAGTTGGGCAAGTCCCTTCTGTGGCATCTGAGGGCCATGCACTCTGGTGAAAAAAGTACAGATCTTTAAATTCCAAACTCCCAATATTTCAGGCTGAGAAGCTGGTCCCAAATCTGTTTCTTAGGTTAAGAGCACAGTGCAGAGCGAGAGGGAACTGCTGGGCCTATTTCTGTGTTAATGAAGACAGACTATACCCTGTATTTCTTCTCTGTATTGACTTTATCAGACTGAAATCTGATGGGTCTGGTATATTTGCGAGAGCCTTGAGTGCATTGTTCTGCTGTTTGGTTTTGATAAAATGTGGTATTGTACTTGATGTTCTTTAGCTACGTCAAACCTTGCTTCATAGCTAATGCATGGCATTAGTCCATACCACAAGTTGTGCAACACCTTGCAGCAAAAATATTGGTGCTTCTTGGGGATTAAGAGTGTTATTTCAGTGTGACTTTAATGAAAGAAGGGAAGGCAGAATTGGAGGAAGAATATTTTCACTGCAAAATGAATTTTGGCAAGTTAACTATAAGGAAAAAGCCCCATTTTCTTTACCGGTTCAAGCATTATGCATTCATCTGTTTCTAGAAGCAAACCTTTTTTTTTTTTTAACTTTTCTTTTCTGTTTTAATTTCAAGCTGAAGCAAAACAGTAATGACAAAAAAGCAAAAATTTGTGGCTGGAAGCCCTTCAGAAAGCACATCTAACCAGGGCTAGAAGAGAGAATAACGAGAAATTTTACAGTAGCTGGTCTCTCTCCCAGTGAGTATTTTCAGTAAAGTCTCAAGAACTGGGACAGTTCAAGCCAGCATGAACTGTGCAGTGTTTCTCTCACCTGACCAAATTCCTATAATTCTGCTGAAATGAATGGGGTGACAGCAGAAGTGGATTTGGTCTATTTTGCACAGAGCTGGCACTTAGGCGTAATCACACTGGGAAGCTCTGATGGGAACTAAATGCGTATGGCCTCTGTGGCTATATGTGAGTTGCTAAATTAAACAGTGAAGAAACACTCCTCACTTGATTGTTTATGACATTACACTCTCGTAACATCCCTGGCACATGTTTTGCCACTTTCTCAAGCAGTTCCCAGCATGTTTTAGGACTAGCTGCTCCACACTAGCAGCATGCATAGGGCAAGGGAGTCCAATGGCCCCAGGGACTGCAGGGTTTAGTTTGCCTGCAGGGGCATAGTGGCAGGATCTGCAAACTGAGTGGGCTTTGCAGTCCCAGGGAAGTAGGGGTGACAAAACTGGATGTCACTTGGGCACCCCACGCCGAAGGCTGCCTTTTTAGCTGAGCCCTCTGTGAGCTTGAAGCACTGCGCTTTTGGCCTTTAGGGCAAGAATGTGAGGTTTGTTTCCCCTGCAAAGTGCAAAGCTCCTTCCTGCCCCTGGTGGTGCCGAATTTATTCTGCTCCTTGTATTTCCTAGCCAAGGAGGCCCTCGCGCTCTGAACAGCACAAACCAATGCAGATGAAATGGTCCTGCTTACAGGAGAAATGCTGCCTCCATTTCTCTAGGTAGCAGGAAGATAACACTCTCACATCCACCCTTTGGACTCTGATTCATGAGTTCTACCCATTCATGCTGGGCTGATCGAAGCGATTAGCAGCATGATGGGCTGCCACACCTGTCTGCCAGGGGTTATTGCCCTGCAACAGGGGCAACAACAAGGCAGAGTATCAGCTTCTGACATTCTCCAGGTCATAGGCTGATGAATGCACACAAATTGCTCTTTTGCTTTTCGTTTGTGTTACTCTGCCTTGAAATGTGTCAGTGTGTGATGGTGATTCATGACCCTTCAGCTGCAACTAAATAAAATCTGAAAAATTTTCCAGCATAAATTCTTTGATTTTAGCTTTTAATTTTTTTTTTTCACAGACCCCAGACCCTACTGAGACTGGCAGTTGCTACTCTGATTATTAGCACTACTACTATTAACCACAACAATAATAATAGCAGTGAGTACCTACATGAACCAGACAATGAGTTTATTAGATGCCACAAACACTTTTTATCATGCAATGCAAAAGCTTATGTTATGCAGCCTAAATGCCTTGACTCCAGCTAAAACCCAGACCATTGGCTTTCTTCCAGAGTATTTCTGAGTATCTGCAGAATACCTTCAGTGTCAGAGTGTCACATGTCAGCCCAGAGCCAGGCTGTCCAAATCCAGCAGGTCAAAGAGGGATGTTCCACACTTATGCAACAGTTTATTCCAGCAAGATCACTCCATCTCGCTCTAAAACCAACACTCATACATATTAGAGGAATCTCTACCCACCAGAGTTTGCATGTGGTGGTTTTGCTTATTAAATTCCAGAGTCTTCAGGTCATCATTTGCATTGTGTGTCTTCCTCTCTTGGGCTGACAATGTTGCAGTATAAAAACACTGAGGCTAATTGTTCTGCTATTACAAAGGCTTCTTGAAACAAAGCAGGTTTGGAGGATAATTCAGAGCAGGTGCTCAGTACATGGGAAGTTCATTTGTCCGAGTGACAGGTACCACATGAGGTAGCCGGCTCTGGTATTGGTTATATTAGCCTCCAGACATTTCAAGCCTTCATAAATAGAGAAGCAGCTTAGACAATCTCCATGTGTATCTTCCATATCCAATGCTATGACCATATCATTAATTTATGTTTTGCATAACTATGCATGTTTTTCTGAAAGTAGATCTGCCTTTATTTTACTGACACTGTTTTACAGCTATTTAGAGTATCTTTAGGGACATAGATTCAAAACTGCTTTTAAGCACTGGGGATAATTTGTGTTGAAAAGATGAAGGGAGGAAATCTTGCAAAATCCAGTAGAAATATTTACAAGTCATGCGTAAATACTTTTTTTTTGGTAGGATGTTATAATCCATCCTACTCAATTTAAAAGAATGATATTACTGCAGCAGAGCTTCATAAATTTTTTAAGTTTTACAGAAAGGTTAGCCATGAAATTCTACAGAATTTCCAGGAGGAAAATGAGAATATATGCCTTTATTATGACTATTTACTGCAGGCTGTAGTAAGAGAAACAAAAACTTCAGCCAGTGAAAGGAGAGAAAGCTGAACATCCCATTGCAGATTCCTTGCAAAAACGTGTCATTTTCCATTAGCTGCAACTGTTAATTCATGGCACATAAAAGCAAGGGAGGCTGCAGTGCAGTCAGATATAGAAGCAACCATATAAAGGGCCACTGCATTTTTAAAAGTAACTTCTATATTCGTATTACATAAGGGATTTTTAAATAGAAGCTTTGATTTGTTCCAGGGAACTTTGTAGTTACAATCAAAACAGAACAAATCTAGGAATGTCAGAAATATTACTACAAATTATTCATGAAATACTGAAGCAAAACAAGATGGAAAATAATCATAGAAATCAATATGAAGGTGTTTTAGAGGGTTTGTTTTTGTTTATATACATTAAAAATATCTTTTTCTTCTTCAATAATATGTGAGTTACAAGATGAAAGAAAACCTAACTATGATGCGGTAATTCCAAAAAAAGATTCTGCAGAAGTTGTGTCATGATTTTATCCTGAAAGAAAAGCTGGAATATCCATATTTAAACTAGTCTGTGAAATTTCGTGTTTGACTCAGATGGACATTTCAGGAAAATTACTTCCACATAATACATGAATAGTTCAACTACAAATACACTGGCAATTGGAGCAATGTCCAATTACAGCATTCGATAGTCAACATTATTTTATGGTAATTACCTTTGATAGCAATTCCTTGGTATTCATTTTACGTTTACTTTAAAGCAGGCTCATAATAAATCATGCTCATAATGGCATGACTTTTTATAATTGTATATATTTACATACTGTACCTCATCAATGCAAAAACATCCCAACAAACCAAGAGAAATAGTCATACTTAGCAGCAGAATGTCTAGGGGAAATTAAAAAAAAAAAAGAAAATATTCAATAAAAACACCAAATCACATGGAAATGAACACTTATCTCTCTTCCTGCTGTGTTGCCCAGATGAATAAACAAGAATTACTTTCCGCTTTTTTCATTAGCAGTTTGACTTGCAGAATTATATACGTTTGGTTCATTATTGAATTGTGAGTTGTAATTAGGGATTTCCTAGGTGCTGTGCATTACCTGGTAATTCATAGTGTTGTAGTGGCTCTCACGTTAACCGCCCCACATATATATGCTTGCAGTGCAGTCAGTGTTAACAGCTAACTGATGGCATAAATGAGCTGCAATTACTGCATGTGAAGAGTTAATGAAGAGTTGTTAATACACTCTAGAGTCATCATTTAGTGTACTACTCAATTACGTACCTGTGAAGAGGAGCTTTTAGCCTGATCAGAGGCTAACTTTGTGGATCATTTTTCTTTTTTAAAGGCCTGCTAATTTAGCATTCCTTAGTTGATAGAGTTGATCTCCATAAAAATACATGGTAAGAATTTGGTAGAAATGATAACTAATTGCATAATGCTTTTGGAATATGTGTTTATATTGCATACATTGGTACCTACTTTCTAAGAGCCAGTTAGGAAACATATGTATGTATATATATGTGCATTATGTGAATGGGTGTATTTATTCATGGTTTTAAGAAAGTTTTTAGAAAAGATTTCAAATATTCATACTGGTTTTAGGAGCATCATAAAGTTAGGTTTCTTAATAAATAGCTTGTTTTTTTTATAGGCGTAATGAATCACATTTTATGTTTCTTAACTACCTAGGAGTAGTTAATGAATAATCAGTCATGCAAAGCTGTCACACTTGGTTAAATAGCTCTGTCCTGTTTTTACTGCTTCAGTCCTTCATATCTTTAATTACCTTTATTTAGCTGATATAAATCACCCTAGAACACATGCTCTCCTAAGCAGCCATATTTCTGCATGTATTCTACAAAGTACTGATTGCACTTCTGGGTGAAGTGCAAAACACAACAACTATATCTTTTTTTTTCTTTTTTTAGTACGGTTACAGAAATCTTTTCCATACTACTTAATCCTTTTATCTATAAAGAACTCATTGTCCCCACCCTGCTTTTTCTTAGACATATTTCCCTGCATTGATATTCTTGCTCAGTTGCTTTGTCATATGAGTACACACTTCTTTGTTTTATGTAAAGTCCATTGTAAGAATATGTCTTTTTCAGCACCTTCACTACTGGAAAAAACTTTCTTGGATATGCAGCCCAAAATACGTTAATGAATTCTTCCTCCCTGTTTGCAATTGTATCTGCATTCCTCCATGCCTAAAGAGCTTTGACTCCAAAACTGCCCCACACAGCCAGTCTCTAGCTGACAGCAAGATACTCTATATTGACAAAGGCAATTTACTCAGAAGGGTTTTGATAACTTCAAACATAAACAACATTGCTGTCATAATAAATGCCTGGAAAAGCCACTTGGCAACCTAACCTACTCAATCAGGTAGTTGTAATGAAAAAATGATGATGGGTTAAAGTCATAGTAACTAGAAAAACCAGTTGATGGCTGCCAAAAAACTCTCAAGCTAATCTGAATGTCACTTTCCATTTATTTTCTCATAATCTATCTGTCACAGTGGACAGACAGATTTGCTATAATGGCTAGTGTCTGCAGATTAAATGTGATTAGTTCTCCAAAATGAAAGGAGTGCATCTTCATGCAAAAAGTTAATTAAGCTCTAAAAATTGTCTTGCAAATCTCCAAAGGAAAGACAGACAAAAAACCCAAAGAAGACAAACCAGCAAGATTATTTCAGGCTGGTAATTTAGTTAGATCTATTACTTAAAATTCTTTACTCTTTTTTTGAATGTGTTTTAAATTCTGTTCAAGGACTGCAGTTCATTTTTTACATATATATATGTGTGTGTGTGTGTGTATATATAAAAAAATATATATACACATATACACACACACTTATATATTTGTTTATATTCATGTATACAGGAATATAAACAAATGACTGTAGCTGAGAAGATGAAGTCAGGTGTCCTATATTTCTGATTCTGTAACAGGCTTGTGACCAAGGACAAGATATTACACATTTCTGTGTTCTGGACTAAGTATATGTGAGGATTCAGACAAGCTTTCTCTTTCACTTCTTTCTTGTCCCCTCGAGCTTTCATCCTGTTTTCAAAATTTTCTCTTGAAACTTCCAGCTCATGAGTACTATGGCAACATCTATAAAAACAACACCTACTGTGAAAATATCTGCTAAGGGATAGCTTCATAATGTCAAACACATCAACAAGTCATCAACACCCTAAGCTTCTGATGCACCATCTGACATCAGTGATGCCTGCAATCAGACTGGCAGAGGCTGCTGTTCTGGCTGGTCTTGCTTTTTCAAATTCCTCTTTGCATGTTCACTGCCAACTGTACAAAACTGATACGCCTTTTTGATGAAACAAAGGAAATATTATTGGACAAGGTGCTGATGACAATATGTTGTTATTTGCATATCTAAATGCTGGCTTGTGAGTAAGCACCGTAGGCCTGGGAACGGGTGGGTTTCTGTTAGAGTGACTCAGACTGTATCTTTGCCTAATATGGGAGCTTTAGTGAATAATAATCACAAAGTATCCTCCCATTGTATGTACACAGAAAGGCAGCAGCCACTCTTTCCAGTCCAGGGAAACCTTCATCAGTCATTATATATAGGAAAAAGCAAGCTTTTGCTCTGAAGTGAATTTTTCTTGATGTTCTGTAAAAACATTGATAATTTTCATCACAGAAAGTTCCATGAAATTTTCACAGAGGTTTTTAACAAGGTTTGAAGTTTCTGAAACCCAAAATTGTTAAGACCTACGACCGCACTTGAGTCTGCTTCTTTGATTTTTCTAATGCAAATGTGTCATTTTTTCCAGGCCCAGTCAATGCAGCTAAAAAGATCATTTGTTCCCCAGTCTGAATATATTACCCCTTTAATAGGGATCTAGTTCCAATGTTTTCCCCTTCTTTCTCTTCCGTACCTACTTACCTTGCCTGCCTTTTATAGCATTGCCCCTCCACCTTTTTAGTGATAAATATCAATGCCCCCTCTAGCTCCCCTCCTCCAGTTCCTGTTGTGCTTCCAACATTTGATCTATTTTGCTAACAAGTTGATAAAGCTGCTCTCTTGCACATTATACTGGGTACACTGGTGCTAAAAGTGCAGGGCAGGGGTGCTATACATCTACTACTTATTTATTCCTTCCAAACTAAAGCACACACTCGGTAATCAGCCTGGATAGAGCAGCTCCAGGTACCCACCCTTTGAAGGGAAAATCCCAGGTAAAAATCAAAATGCCACAAACACTTTATGACCTGTAGACCTGTTCCTTATATAACAGGTGTTTCCAACATTGGAACTTCAGGTGCTTTTTGCACTGCTCCAGTATTTGGAGATGGTCCAAAACTGCTCTTGGAAGACCCTGGTGAGACATAAGTGTATTTTGCATGCAATGAGCCATCACGTCACTTGTCCACGGTCTCTCTGTACTCCATCATTTCCCGAAGAAAGGGGTGCTTTCTTCAAAGTCCTCTGATGGATGAAGGCCTTTCTCTAGACATTACGGCTCTCCATCCACAGAAGAAATTAATTTGGAAAATGTAGGGAGTGAGAGAAAACTCTCCTGCCCTGCATTTAGCTAAGGAGCAGGTACTCTCTGTGCCATGCCTGGGCACAGACAGGGGAACACGAGTCCCGTGGCCCCTTTATGCCCACACCACTCCTGGGTTGTGGGATTGGGACATGATGGTGATATGCAGGGGGCAGCATGTACTTGGATTTCACCCTGGTGAGAATTTGTATGTGTGTGGCAGTGTCTGTGATCAGATTTGAGGGCTCAGAAGCTCCCTGACTCCCAGTTTCTATGTGCATGCTTTACCTGCAGCAAAGCTGTCCAAGTAGTGATGTTATTAAGGAATCCTGGGACAGTAGGGTTGTGCTCATGGTGATGAATACCAAGCCATGGAAATGACCCGCCAGGGACTCTTTAGGAAGTACAAGAAGCAAGAGAGGAAAAGATAAATAAAGAATGAGGGTAAAGCAGTTGTGTGCAAATACTCAACTCAGCAGACGGACCTTCTCCCTTGTGTTTGTAGTTCATGCAACACCCAGGTCTTTCTACTGGCATGCTCATTATAAAAGTGCTAGTGTAAAAATAGGACCTGTCTTGTTGTATGAGTGCTGCATAGTAGACACATTTATGATGAATCTGTGTGAGACGATTCCTGTCCTTGGTCTGACAAAGCTAATAATCTTCTCATGGTGTATTCAGTACTTCATCTTTCCAAATTGCCAGGGCAATTTGGAAAAGTCACTATGTGAGCACTTTTACAGATAACCCTACAAAGAACTGAGAGTATTAGGCAGTTGATGGACATCTCTGTTCAGTAGTGCCATTTTTAAGAGATAGTTGAGAGGAAGCTGCTGCTCAGGGATTGTTGCTAAACAGATGATAGCTTTAACTAGCAGGTGAGTGCTCCAGGCTCCTCCGGTGTGTGTGCTGAATGCTAAAGGGTGTTGAGAGCCAAGTACTTCTGAATTCTCCTCTCTGCTGTGATCCAGAGTAGGCCATTTTCATGGTGCCCTGCAGGTCCCCCTCTGCTAGGGCTGTGGGAACAACTGGAAAGCTGAGTTTGCAGAGCTCTGCAGAGGGCAATCCTACAGGCAGCAGCAGCATAGGTGCACCCATCCTGTTCCCTGGTGAGCTTCTGGAGGGTATGAACGCTCTGACCTAGTCTGCGGGCAAGACTGAGTAGGTGATGATGCCCTCTAGTGAGTTCCCAAAGAGAAAATAGGATAGCGTAACTAACAAAGGAATGTTTTTGATCTAGTAGTGTAAGACCTATGATGATAAAGAATTCAGGTCCTCAGCCTTTATTTTTTCTGTCTGACTGAATGCAATTATTGTATTTATTGCCAGCAGCATGTTAAATTGTTCCAACATAACAAGAGCTTTGTGAAATATTGGGCTAGGTACAGTTTGCGTTTTATCTCTCAAGCCTTTTTGTTAAAGAATTCTGCTCTACTAGAATAGGGTTTGCATAAAAGATAATACATAGCTATACTAGTCATCTTTAAATAAGGAAAGACCTTTTTATAATACAAGGGCTCTGTTTTCATACAAACCTGCTTAATCATACTATGACTGTTTCCTTGCCATGGGAATAATTGAAATTCAGGTTAAAAATATAGTAACTGAATTTATTCCCTGCACTCACTTAGCGGACCTTACTTAACTTTTTGGGGTGTCTTCACAATTTCTTTGTTTTTTCTATCTGAAATTTATAAGAATAGTGTTAGTTATGTAGGCAGTGTTTTCTGAATGGAGAAGATGAGTCACTTGTGAGAAGTGCAGGAATGGTGGATATAAAAGGTTGACAATCACCAGGTTTTCATTCAAAGGAGCTCTGATCCACTCACCTCCTCCCTTTGCTATGCCCTTAGCTTTTCATAAATCCATCCATTCTGCAGAGACAATCTTGTTTGCTCCCGCACTTCCATGTCTGTGCAGCTTTTCTTGTTTCCCCCATAAATGAACATTATGATTTTCAAAGCACTGCTCCCATTCACTTACTACCTCTAGAAGAGCCTCTTCCATGAGATCTGTCATTCTTGGATTACAATCGGTGTTTTGCTGTTTGGTATCCCTTCTCTTGGGAAGAGAGCTCTTTGGCAGAAAGATATTTTTTTTCTTTTTTTGGTGTGTGCTCTTTTTACTGAAAATATGTCAAGGCTAAATAAAAATTTCCAGATCCTCCAAAAACACTAGTAGTTTCCCTGGTCGTTTCACCATGGTTGTTCACAGCTTTGTTTAGCCTCAGGCTGAGGTGAAGGAGTAGGAGAATGAGGAGGGGAAAATATATCCCCTTTGTGCTCAGCAAAGAAGCCACCACCCTACACCTTCAGTGCCTCTTGCTTGTTCCCAGAATGCATGAACACGGCCAAACATATAGGAAACATAAATATTTTACCTTGTACCAAATCTGCATCCTCCTTGTTTGCTTCACTCCTTGTGTCTTCAAATACTTAGTCTGCAAGATCTCTAGGCGATGACTGCCCTCCTGCTCTGTGGGTTACACCCAGTCCAGCATGGCCCTCAGCCCTAGCTGAAGCCTCTAGATCAAGACTGTACCAGTGGGTGATGGATGAGTTTGTGAGGTCTGAATGAAAATCATACAGGCAAAGTGAGGAGCAGGTAGTATTGGAGATGGGAGAGGTGAGATGATAGTGATACCAGACGGTTCAATTTAGCAACAGTTTAGCAAGAGTAGGCCTCAGAGTTAGCAACAGTTTAGCAAGAGTAGGCCTCAGAGTAGGCTTTAAAGGCTTGCTCTGTGTTACCTTTATACAGAACAAACTTTCCTGTCAATAATCTTCCTTTTAGCTAAGAATAATATAGAATAATAATAATAGGTTCTGAAGTATCTACATGTTTTGTAGATAGAGTTTGTTTATGGGATAGATAACAAGGTTCTAGTAAACAAAGATTCATGCTGTTTACGCTTACTCTTAGATAAACAAAGGTCTCTGCTAATTATATAAGGCTAAAAGACAAAACAAAACTGTAAAGAACAACTTTGTGATGTCTAAATTAATTTGATTCATAAACTCTCCTTGTCAGAGGAGAGATAAGTGCAAAACGATATCTTCTTCTTGGGAACACATGTACTTGTAAACAAGAAGGCCTCAACCACGCTTGCGCACAAGCATGATTTAAGGGGGATTGGGAGATTGGGACCACCAGCGACCCCCAGAGACCACCAAAGACCCCTTCCCCAATTTAGTACGCATGTGTAAAGACATTACGTAATGCATTACATAATGTGTTATGTATAAGTTGTTTTTTAATTGGGTGGGTTTTTCCCTTGGAATTGTATATAAGGGGCAAGCTTTTGTTCTTAGGTGTGCATGCTAGGAGGAGAGATCCCCCATGCACCCAGCGCTGCAATAAACCAATGTCGGCTTTCTAAACTATCATTTGGTTTGGAGAGTTTTCTTGGTTACTATTTTCGGTAACAATAGGATGCAAAAGGAGAAGGGACACAGGAGAACAGAGGCAATAAATTGAAAAATGTAGGGAAAAGAGAGAGATACATTGGACTTCCAGTTCAACCAGGTTCTTTGTATCTCAATACTTCTCCCAAAAGCAGGGAAGCAGAGGCACCATGTTTGCAAGGGGTGAACAGTAAGGAGTGAGATAAAGGAGGAGAGAAACAGAACAAAGAATAGTGTATTGGAGATGGGGCATGCAAAAACCAGATACTTGTCATAAGATGCTCGAGCATTTTAACTTTGCTGTCACTTGCCAAGTGACCATCTGAAATAATCAGCGGGTATTAATTAGATTAGCAACAAGAATTCAGTGGGTGGAAAAGTGGGACAATCTGCTTATATTTTGCGGGTCAGCATGTGTGACTTCTGTGCTAATTCAAGGCATCTGTTTTGCCAGTCCTGGGTTTTCCTTCAAGCTAACAGAAAAGTGCTCTGGGTGGAAACAGATGTACTTAATTAGGAGCAACACCAATCTGTATTTTATGACTTACAGATATCAATTAGAAGAGGGTTAAAAATGTGTTAGACCCTGTACTAATAGGTCCTGTATGAACAGGGCATCATGCCTTCAGGACCTCCACACTGGGGGGATGAAGTGAGGAGTGAAACCCAGGAAGGTGTCTCTATTTATTTGGTGTTTGGTGTCGTCAAGTAAGACTGTCAATTATCAAAGTCATTCTTATGCTTTGATCATACTTTTTTTTTTGGTGTAGGGGATGTCTCTCTGTCATGTACATAAACCCTTTAAAAAAATAAGGCCCTACTTTGTTGGTACTACTATAATTCATTTTTTTTTATTAGTATCTTTTTGTGCATAGATTATTTTTGTGTACAGATAAAGTTTCTGAAAAATTGAGTGAGTTCATGCAGTACTGGAGGAGGAGAAAGCAAGCCTCTGCTGATGAGTTTGAATGAGCAGGTCGAGGACATGCGTTGCACAAGCTTAGGACTGTATTATATGGTCTTACTGGCCTTTCTGTCTGTACTTGTGGACATCCCTTCAGCAATCGCTCTGCTAGATTCCCCCCTGTGGAAGAGCATTCCTTAAGGATGTGCCTCACCATCAATAGAGGACTGTTCCAATACATTCGTTGTTTTTCCACATACACAATTTTTACAGAGAGTACAGGTGCAGGACCCTCCATCTGTATGCCTGCATGGGGTTAGGAAGAAGAAAGGTTGTCTCCTTGTCAGACAGGGTGATGCAGAAGCAGAAAGACTTTTCTAGATGTAGGCTAAATATTGGAGCAGGGATTGATAACAGAACTGGGGAATGCTTCACTGCTATGTCCTTTTTGTCCAGCGGGGGGGAAAAAAAGTATTGAAAGAATTAGCAATTGACTTCTGTTAGGAGTTGTTGGGGGAGGTATTACTTGTTTAACTTATCCAAGTATAAGGGTTTACTGTGGACCTGGAAAATTTTATTTCTGACTGATCACAGTCCTTATGTGTTGATGAGGTGGAGTTTCCGTTTGTTTGGGTTTTTTTAGTATCAAGTAGTCATCTCTGAAAATCAGGTCTTTAAAGTATCTCAGTGCATGTACTCAAAACACAGGGCTTCCAAGTTCCCTGTTTTTCCTTAGCTTTCTTTGGTTCCTGAATGTTGTGGTTTGATGGATCAAAATCAATCCTCAGATTTTCTTAAAGGCCATCCTACACTACCTCAGTTAAGTTTTAACCAAAAATGCTGCTCACTGCAGTTGTAGTGATCAACTAAGAACCACTCCCAGACCTCAGTTAGGAATTATTGTTCTAAAATATCTGACCAAAATACTGTAAACTCACCAGATACTGCAAAACAAAACTATAACCTCTGCTATTCTTGTCATCGGGCTTATCAGAAGTTCAGTCCCTGAGTTATCAGCACAGAATTGGGTTGGTTTCTTTTAATAAGGAGCTTTTGTTTTTATTTCTTCTTTCCTTTGATCCTTTGAATGTCAGGAAAGTAACTCTTTTTTGCATTATAGTGATTATTTAATTACCAGTTCTTCACAATTGCATCTTTTCCCCTACTGTCTATATTGCAACATGGTAACTGTGTAGGAGGTTTTTGATATCAGTTTTAACCTTTAGCATTTTATGCTTTTGGATCTACAGTTTCTTTTATTGGTTAAAGTTTCTTTGATTATTTCAGCCAAATGCTCCACTCTGCCAAGGTAAAATAATATAGGAAATAAACTTAACATGTTGTAAGATAAAAAAAGTCCATCTGTCCATATTTTTTGTGTAATACTCTACTTTTTCAGGTTACACTTCACATACCAACTAGTCTTCCAAATACTTCTGTTTAAAAAAAAAAAAGTTATTTCTTACTATCCTTGCTCTGGCTATAATGATGGAGCAATACAGAATGATATGATGGTGCTTGCACTAGAGACTTTATATTCTAAGCCTGAGATAAGAAATGCCAGCAGGTCACAGAAGAAGAAAATCACAAGATGCCAGCATTGTAAACATTATTTTCTTCAGTAGCCATTGTAGCTAAGAAAGATAAATTAAACTTTTGTGAATGAATGATTTTTTTTATTTATGCTTTTTCTTCATGCTGTATCTGAAAAAGCAGAATAGATAAGAGGAGCTTATCACCTTTCCAAGGGAATTAACACTTGGGAATGGATGGCTCCTACATTTAAGCAAGTTGTTCTTTGTCTATTGTTGATATCACAGAAAGTTTCAAAGGAATAGGTCTGTGCAGGTAGAACTGGCAGCAGAGTTTGTCTGCAAAGCCTTGATGACTGGTGAGGGTACACAGAAGGTCAAGTGTTGTATTTGCATAACTGACAGTTGAAAAAAACAACGTTTCGCTTTTAATTATAAACTAAAAATTGCACAAGAAACACTGAGATAGCGATTCCTTTAATCCTACACTTTCAGTCACATGATGGGACAGGACCATACTTTGAGGCAATCTGATTTTCCTCCCAAAGATTTAGGATTCTGCTGCAATTCCCTAATTGCTGAGGAATGTTGGTAATAACAAGCAGGGCATTATCACTCCATCTGGATTGTACAGTACTAGAATAGTTTGCGTTTCTTTAGCCTCATTTACCATGGGGAATTTGGATGTAACCTGACTGGTGAACCTACATGACTAATATTCCATTTTTGTGAGTGCAGAAATTGAGACAAACGGTGCTGGTATTTTTTTTTTCCTCCATGTTGTACAGACTAGGAAAGCCTAGGATTGGAACAGGGTCTTCAAATCCTTAAAGGGTTAATTGCTTTAACCCCTAAACTATATGTACAGCTTGCACAAAAGTCTTCATTCTCACTTTCAGTGTCTTGGGCATACTCTGAGGAAATTCATAGTAGAAACTTCTTTGATGGTGTAACATAAAACAAGTTTTCTCAGGCTTTCAAAATATATTACATTTTTAAGAAAATATGTAAGAATTTGTATGAATACTGAGAACATACATAATCTCTTATTCCTGAGACCTGCTTTGTGAATACTTTTATGGCTAGCATGGTTATTTGAGCGGTCAGGTCATAGTTCTGCCATTCCTTCTAGGGTCTAATTCTGTAACACACATAATTTACATGGTTCTTAGATGATGGTTTTGACTACACTGTAAGACAGCAAAAGATTTGGACCAATGTTTATTCAAACCAAGTCAAACTTCTAATCCTATAAAATCCACACAGATTATTTCTAAATACCACTTTCTTTTGAGCAAAAAATATTGGGATCTTTACAACAAAATATAGGATTTCGGTTTCTCAGAATTAAGATTTGAGAAAGGTGTTGGTTTTTCCACTCCTCTGACAGGTGGGATTTACAATTTAAGTGCAAGTGTGTCATGCTGACTATTAGTTGCTTTATTATTTATATCTTCTTTTTTCCACTCACAACCGAAAAATACATGTAATACGACAGAGCGGTCTGGATGGTGATTACCAAACAATGGCAGAGAAAGAACTGAATATACTAAAGACAAGAGGACTATATGTGTGGCTTGAACTCTCTCTGTGAAATGCTTTTACCATGTTAAGATGCAAGGCATGAGAAGCAAAATGACAGTCCTTTGCATGCAAATGTGCAAACAACTACATACCCCATGTTTAGGAAGAGGAGAAAAATTTCATAATTACATGGATATTCTGTTTCCCAGTAGCACAGTACTAATACTTCCAATACCACATTATACGTTATGACCCTAAAAGTGTAAAATCAGACTCACAAAGAAGTAGCTTTTTTTTTGAATTAGCTGGTGAGAACTCAGGATCCTGGAGGTGCCTGTATTTTGTATCCCCCTCTCCCCTCCTTGTTATTCTGAAGGATGTGTACTGAAATGACTAGCTCATTTCCCACAGTCCATCAGCCATCTGATGAACGCTACTGACCTTGACTAGACTGGAGTGATTATTCAGCTATTTGGCTGTGGGAGATAATGTTAGTCCAAGTTCTTGGCCATACTTCATCAGTTTCCAGGCTAGTGCATGTAGGCATGATGAACCTATCACAGCTGTGGTTTAATAGGTATAAACAATTAAGTAATTATAAATCAATGAGCTCTGTAACTCTGGTATTATAATTATTACATTTTAAAAGGCACTACTTAGTTACAACTCAGGGATTATTTACAGGCAATAATTGAGGTCAAACTGACTTCCTCCTGTTACACAGAGTATTTGTATAAGCAGCATGTCAAACAATAATTAATTTAAGGCAAACCTAATTGCCTAGTGTACTGAAGTGTGTCATTATCCTAGACAATATGCTCTTCTGTCTATCACTGGTTATATTTTAAAGAGAAAAGATGTCCTTTTTTTTTAATAAAAATGCAAATTTTCTTAATGTTACTTTTCAGTTAGATCGGTATTATTTTCTTCAGGTTTTTTTATTCAGCCCACAGGAAAGGGAATAAAGGAACAGGAAAAAGAGTATGGCACATTCCATGTATGAAGCAATCCTATGAAGAAAGAACAGATGGGAAAAATTAGTGCACTCATTTTACAGGATTATTCCCCACAGTATATTTCCCAGTGCTTTGTCTAGTCTAGTTTGCAAAGATGCAAATGATGTAGTTTTTATTGCTTCCCTTAGGGGAGATTATTCCAGTCTAATAACACTCACAGTTAGGAAATTTTACTGATGTTCAAACTGTTTTTCTTTACCTGACTTTACCCCATTGCTCCTAGTTGTAAACTCCTGCAGGCAATTCAGAATAGTTCCTCTCCTTCCTGGGTGTTCTGAGCCAAGCAATACACAAGTATTTCTTCTAATCTTTCATCGAAGTCTATCTAAATGATGGATGTTTGGGCCTCGGAGAGCCTCCAAGTTTGAACACAGTCTCTGATCACTGCCTTGTGTCTACATGTATGTCTATGCATGGACACACTCGTGTTCAAAGGCATGTGTACTCATGAAATGCTTAGCCCAGACAATGTCCCCATGTTACCCGCTGGCTGATGAAGCATTCTCTCGCAAATGGATTTCTTTTCCAGTTAGAAGAAAAGTCACATCCAAGGCTGGTAGCCTTGAGAAAAGGTGAGTTCATAGTGTCAGCACAGAGTCATAAAGGTGGGAAAGGATCCCAGGAGGTCTCTGGTCCGGCCCCCATTGCCGAGAAGGGTGAACTATGAACGCAGACCATGTTTTACAGGACTTTGCCCATTTGGGTCTCAAAAGCCCTCAAGGACACATGTTCCCCAGCTTTTCTTGGTGACCTGTTTGAACACTCCATTTTCTCATTGATATTTTTTTTTCCTTTATACGCAGTCAGAAACTAATCTTGTACTTGGTAGTCTTCTGGGATTCATTTTACATTTGATGTACACTTCTAAGCAGAAACAGCAGCTGCGAAAGGTGGCAGCATGAAAGTGTCTCATGAGCTTTGAAAGGCAGCACAGACTTCTCCAGTTTCAGGTCAGATGAACGTTCTTAAGTTACCTTCCTTCTCTGGGTTTTGCTTTCCTGTCCACTGTTAATTTGTTTAGATGATAAACCTGAAAAAATACTCTTTGGAGTAACATCTTGAGAAAGCATGCTTAAAATGGGCTTGTGTTAAAACACTTTAGAATTTAGTCATGTTATGAGAGCCATTTCATAAATGTTGAAAAGTTTCTGCTGTTTGATGAAATACCTAACATTACATGACCATTGGTTAGTCACACTGTGCAGCCTTTCCGCATTATCAGTATGAAAAGCAGAATCTTCCACAGGAAATACCCTTCTTCCTGGTCATGATGCCTACATCAGATCACCTCAGTGACATCTCCTAAGGGGATTCACTTTCAGGCCCTGGTGGTACAACTAACTCCATTGCCATGACCCCAAGCTTCATTCCTGCTCAGTGCTCCTCTGTTTTCTCTGCACTCCTACTGCTGAACAGGGACTGAGCCTTCCCCAGCTCCATCTCACTAGCGCAAACCTTCTCCTCTTTTTCATCTCTGTTGGCACTGGATAATTCAGTTACCTACTGGTGCCCCTCCCTGAAATATAACAATATTTCTCACAGTTCTGGCAGACTTGATTATCACCTTGGAATTGCACTCCTCCCAGCTGGAGGTGTCACTGATAAAGAGATAATACCTATTCTTTTTGCAACAGCAAGTGTAGTGAACGTTTGGGGTTTTTTTAAGCTAACAAGTTCTAGTTCTTGCAGTCTTTTGAAGACCCCTGCCCCTTCTTGCTCTCCTCTATGTCACTTCCAGATGCCATATTTGTTGAAGTGAGGTTCCCAGTCCTAAGGTCAGTATTCCAGCTAAAGTCTTACTAACACTGACAACAGATATTTCATGTGTCTGTCAGGCTGTGTTCTGCTTTACACATCCAAGGGTGATGTTAGTCTTTCTCATTTTTCTGTTGTGGCAGCATAATGTTTACTCAAGCGCAGCCTGGGGTCAGACAGATCCCCTGTCTCCATGTACCCAAAACTATTCTCTGGACAGTCATTCCTGGTTCTGTTTTTGTACAGTTGAACACATCTGTGTAAGCGTAGCATCTTCCACTTGACCCTGTGTAAGCGTAGCATCTTCCACTTGACCCTGTTAGTAAATTGCATTCTATTTTTCTTCCAGTTTCTTGAATTTTCTCATTGATAACTACAACAGTCAGCACTGTTTTCTGAGGCTGTTCTCCATATTTTATTCAGAAGTAAGGACTTAGTAAAACATAGTTGCAGTACTCCAAAAATAACAGAACAATTTGATTAACACATGTCAGATGTAATTCTGTTTTGTAAAAGTATTTGTAGTGGGGAAAGCAGAGATTAGTTTAGGAAGAGATATATGTGAAAAGGGAATGAAATAAAATGCCTGCTTTATAAACAGATGCAATGGAAAAATGACATGTCCTTATGATATAAAGTTTCCAAAAACTAAGGATGAAGTATTTCATACAAAGACTGCCTGGGAAACCATTTCAAAAATAACAAAATGAGAGAGTTATGTTCCAAAGTGACTGCATTTGTTTTTCATTAAACAAAAAATCAGTTTTAAAATAAGATTATTTTGTAGAGACCTACAGGTACACATAGAACCCAAAATAATAACTAAGGGATACCGTAATATCCTTTAGCAGAAATATTTCAAAGGGGACAGGCTTTTCAAAAAGCTTGGCTTCTTTTCAAGAACCAAAACAACTAGCAGCATTCTTAGAGATTTTTAGCATGCATGGCTTTGAGCACTTCTGAAAATTTGCATACAGGGGTGGATGCTGAGCACTTGAAAAAATTATCCTTGAGCTCTTTGGAAAATCTGGCTACATTTTAGACAAATGCCTATTCTATGATCTCTTGCCCTTTGATATACCAAAGCTTCACATTGCTATTTGATGAACATCTTGTTGACAGATATTTATCAGTTTTTAGCTGGCTTAAAAAAAAATAAGGGGGGAAGGGGAATCTTGGATTTCATAGAGATGTAGCTAGACTTTATATTTAGAGGGAAAGTCAAACAGCCAGCCAAGCAATCAACGAAATCTCTCAGTCCCTTCAGAGGACCTGGAGCATACAGTCCAAGTGCAGGCCTGGAGAGTCTTTCTCCTACTCCAATCCTTAGTTACATCAAGGCTTCATGGTTTCACTAATATTACTGATTGATAAATGCACATATTTTTCCACCACCAAATGGGGAGAAAATATAGCAATCTTTTATGCTGATGCAGGTAACGATTAGCCGGCTTGGAAAGTGTGTGACAGGTAAGTACCACAACTAACCCCACTGCAGAATAAATTGTTAGTAATTAAAGAAATAAAAAGAGTATGTATACTTGAATGTACCCAATGTTTCACAAAGACCTGATTTTTAAATATCACAGACAATTGTTATATTAATCTAAGTTTAGTGTAGCACCCGTTTACTAAGATTTATGGATTGCATTTGTGGTTTTCAGGTATACATTTTGACACAATACATCATTCCTATTTTCAGTCCTGCTAGTGCTAATGTTAACCCGGGAGTTCTTTTCCAGCCTTCCACCCTCTCAGGAGCACCTAAAATGAATGTACAGAATACGTGCTTCTGGAAAACTCCTTGTATATTTAGTTGACAATTAAAATCTTGTCATGGCTTTCCTGCATTTCTGAACATATAACAGCCAAAATGCAATCTGATGCAAATCCAGATTGCATCAGCAGGAATATCTTGGCTGGCCTGAAAGTGTCCTAGTTGAAACTGTAAGGCTACTTGTTGAATTATACCCCCAACTGTTCCGTGGGCAGTAGCCAATGTCTGACAAACTGCCTGGAAGAACACCATTGAATTCTTTTTCATCCATGTATATAAAAATGGCCCAGTTTTTTTGAACATATGCCTCTCTTACTGTACTCATGGATGTTAAATTTACAAGAGTAGTAATTATTTACAGCACCAGGTGGTTAACTTGCTCTTGGATCTACTACTAGCCTTATCCTGATTAATCAGTGTTTAATTCTGCATTCCACATCTCTATTGACCTTTAAAAATATTTTTTTCTACTTATCAGACAATTGTATATAGTAGGAATTATTTTAGATCTTATTTGGATGATTAATTCTTTGTTTTTCAATTTGGTGGGAAAGGTAGACTTGTTCAATATATTTCTCAAAATTACATGAAAGTGGTTTCTGGGCAATGGAAGTGGCACAACTGTGCCATGGATGCAATAATCTGGGCTTCATGATAGAAGACGACATTAATGCATCTTTTTAGAAGTTATTTGTTTACTTATTCTCCATAGCCTCTTTCCAAAGATTGTACAAGAGATGCTTAGCTATAGCAGCAAGGTAAAGATACAATTGCATAATAGATATGGTTTAGGATGAGTTTTAACCTTTACTGAATCTTCTCACTAAATAGTGAACGATATGTAGCTGATGGAAGAGACACTGGAGAGAAAGAGCAGCTGGTGTTTTGACTGATTCTATGATATTGTAATTAGGTTTCTAAACCTGTGCCAGGTGCTTTAACAACTCTAACTACGTTTTATTTTATGTGGATGTAAATAAATAAAGATTGTGGTTAGTTTTCCTGTTTCCTGAAATAAGACTTTATAGGTGTCAGTGAAAACAATGTAATTGAGGCCTAGAAAAAATAGGAGACAATTATTGAAACTGTGCAACTAAAGTAATGGGGTGCTTGAGAGGTTGACTGGATAGCTAGGGAGGAGTTGCTTTAGCAGACTATAGACCATCAAAAGGTCTTTATTTGTCTTTTAATAAGGATATGAAAGCCAGGAAATGACCAAATATAGCCTTCGAATACTTACAGCATGAACACATTGTACAGACAATGGTTGGAGATAGCATGGGTGCATATTGTATGGTTAAGTCATTAATCAATTGAAAAATGTGTTACAGATTGATGACAGAAGTTAAACAGTAGGAAATGCACGGCAAAATGTAAAAGGAAGAGATTGTATGTAAATAAACAGAGGGAGGGAGAAGAGATTTGCATACAAATTTTTTGACTCAGCTGCTTGAATGCTTGACCAGCATCATGCTTCATTACTTACTGTGCTACATCAGTAAAGGGAACCTGAGCAACACGTCTGGTCTTGATTTAAATATGTGATTAAAGGCAACTAGGTGAGTGAAAGTTCCTAACTGGTGGGAGAGGGAGGCTCTTGCCAGGGATGCAGGGCTAATGGATGAACAGTCAAACCTGGAATAGCATCCAGGGATCCTGGAGAGTCAGTGGGAGTGGGGTACAGAGGGGGAGAAAGGATTTGCAGTTGACAATGGCACACATGTCAATTTTAGGAGAGCTTAATTATTCTATTCTTAAGAGTTTATCTTGATTTAAATGCAGATGTTTATTTTAGTGCAAAATAAATCAGATAACATTAATAATGATATGGTATTATCAGCTCCCAAATAACTGTATTTAACACAGATTGCAATTGTCTCCACTGAAACTTAAAAGTAAGTGGGAAAGAAAAAATCTTCTTCAACCCACTTTGGAAAAGACTTGCGATTTTTGTGAAATGCAGTCATAGTTTCTATTTCACAAAATATTTTTTGTATTTGTTGGTTTAAGATATCCTGTAAAGCCATATGAGATTATAACAAATCTCACATTTTTCCTTCAAGTATCTATGATGATGGTTATTGTGCAATTTGCATTTCAACATACAGTTATGCTTTCTGGACTCCAGCCCTATTGGAGCATGATCAACTTCAGGATACACAGCAAAGAGAGGATATAATTATATGTATTCGCAGGACACGAAAATTAAAACTGTTTTCCAGTTTACAGATGTTAAATGGCTTAAGTCAATTAGCAAAATCATCTTTCACCATAGGTTTATAGCAATGAATTTATTAAAATGAGGAGTGGTCACCTAATGCAACTACTTAAGCAGTTGTGCTTCTTTCAGTGATAGGCAGAAGTCTTAAATCTTCTCTCTGCTGCAGTACCTAGCAGTGGAAACTGATCCTTGCCAAAATCCATAAAGCTAATGTCTTATCCTTCTCTAAATCCCTCCTCAAAAACCTTTTTCTGCTGTGATGCTTGTGAACCACTCCCATCGGTTAGGCAAGTAGTGAGCTGTAGTGAAGTCTGTTTGCTTTACAGTTATTCAGTCTTTCCAATCCACTCCCACCTTGTGGTTTACCTGTTCCATCCATCGCTTTTAACCCAGCCGATAAGAACGCTGTTAGATCTCTGATGCAGGAACTCTTTCTTATTATTGTTTGCAAAACACCTAATTAAATTAAATCCTTTTATTTGGGGTTTCTAGGTGCAACTATAATACAAATAGTAAATAATAAATTTGTAAGATCAGCATTATCTCTAACTCAAAAATCTGAAAGTAAGAATTCAGTAGTAGGTGATTTGCAGTGCACTGGCAGGATCTAAGCAGCGGAGAAGGCACTGGGGTGCCACAACAGAATCTTGTCACCAGACAAATCCTGCCCAGTAATATGGAGGAGTGCTAATAGATCTTGGGAACTGTGCATGGGTAAGTCTACACAGCTTGCTCTCAAAACACCATCCAGACTAGGAAGTTAGAACAAAAAAGTATTTCCATTGTAAGCTGTTTTTAGTACATTGCAAATTAATTTCTCCATACTTAGGTGTGATTTTTTGGTTGTTACTAACCTCTGGTTGACCACCTGTGCACAAAAAGCTTCCCAGATTAATGTAGTTTAGGAATAAAATGTAACCTGAGTGTCGTCATGTTTGAACCACAGTAACATATCTTGTCCTGCAGTGAAAAGTGTTTCATCACGGAAGTGAAGAGATCCTTAGTTAAACTGTACAGGAGAGGTTACAGGTCAAAGTCCTGGGTCATAACCTCAGTGTGACTTGGCTTTTAGCATGTCACCTTGGCTGTGGTATTGATAATTGGGTCAAAAGCAGCAATAAAAATGAATACACAGTGCATCACTAAGCCAGGAGGAGAACATTGCGTCTTTCAAGACCTCTGTGTAACTGGTCATACCTGTTCTAAAATGAGCGCATTCTTTTGAGAAGCATTAAAGGAAACTGGCCTTACCTTAGTGTCTAATCATAATAAATGACAGGCTGGGTTAATTATTGCTTGTTAATTCTTTATTTAAACTTTGTACTAAGATTCCTTTGCAGACTATTCTTTCATGCAGAACATAAAGATGTAATTATGTGCACAGTGGGCGTGTTTTTTCCCTAGGTCAGGTAAGGAATAATTTGTTTATATACTTACCCTGTACGAAAAATCCATGCATGCTCTACATGAATATGCCAGTTTATAGGACCGTTTCTGTGAGCTGTTTACACAAATTGAGGACAGTCACTTTCTTAACGCTTGGGGGTCACTATTCTTCCTAGCCTGATATAAGGGAACAAGACATCTGTTTGCAAAGTGCAGCAGTAACTTAATAAAACCTTCCAGACCCAGTCTAGATCTTCATCCTTCCCCACTCTGTACATCAGTATTTCTAAATTAGCTGGCCTGATTACTCCACCTTGTAGTCTTGTAGGACTTGTTAAAAAGTCAGGGCCCAGACTTTTCCTCCAGGCTGTTGATTATCTATCCCCAGGCATGAAACAAAGTAATTTGTACTGAACCTGTTTTACTCAGCTGACTGAAGCTGGTGTTCTGCCTTCAAGAAAACTGTTATAGGCCGTACCTCACTGGATCACTTTTTTGAACCAAAACATATGTGTAGCTTTTGTATGTTTCATGTGTATAGTTATTGCACCAAGGAATTTGTGTGAATTAACAGTGGCCCTGGAAATGTGGAATGAGACATGGGCAGATAAAAGTAGAGGTCAGTTTGCAAAACTTCAACGTAATTTTTACAAAATAATGCAATATCCTGAGAAAGGGGGAATGCTAGCTAATCCTCAAGGCTTTTGCTTATTCTTCTGCAAAATAGGATTCTTCTTTTTATTTAATCGCTCTCCCCAAAAACCCCCAAGCTCCGCACCCCTCAAAAAAACCCAAAACCCAACAACCCTCTAAAAGGTTCTGAACCTGACTTCCTTGGATTGCTGTCAAGTTTCTATCAAAAACAACAGGATTTTGTTGAGACTGAGATAATTCAATATCAAAATTGTATCTAATTCCCAGCCAGGCATGAAAGACTTCTTCCAGCAGATTGCTTCTCACAGCTGTTGCTCTTTCTCCCAAAGCTGGCTCTTCTCTTTGTTCTCTCTTCCTACACCTCTCACAGATTTTTTGAGCCGGAAGCCCCTGGCAATTCCCTACCTCAAGAACTAGTGTCAAACTGGTACCATCTCTCTGTGCTTATTCTTGATTTTTTAGAATAGCGTGAAGCTCACAGTGCACGAGGGAGGATGAATGAGCTGAGTCAACATGAACACAATGGTTAAGAATGAAAGTCAAAACCAATTACTTCAATCATTGCTGGCTGATGTTTGTTCATAGTATCTGGGCCAGTACAGGTGAATAAGAGAAGACCAACAAAAGCCTAAACTCTATTGAACTGGTAACTTCAGAAGTTTCCATAGAGAGGGAAAAGGAAAAAAGTAACTGCCTTTGCTCCAGGGCATCAGCATGATGTGCTACCTGCACCACATACACAGAAACAATCTGTAAAAGTTACCTCTGACCATCCTGTGGAAGACTGGAACCACACTTTTCAAAGCTGCTAATCAGACACTTAAGCCAGTGCTAAGCTTACTAGCCCTCAAGGCAATTTTCTTTAGTAGTAGCACTTCTCTGCAAGTATATTGGGTTCACATGCACCTACTCTGCTTCTTGGGGATCTCTGCACTGTGGAGCTCTCATTATCTCAGAAGGGTTCAGGATGTTTGGCTATACCACAGAGAAATGAAAGCAATTACAGAGGAAAGAAACTTGTTCTTCCAGCACGGGGAAAATGGATGGTCTGCCACAGGGTACTCTTTGTTTCATGACACAGCCACTGTTTTTTCTGTTATCAGCCATATTTAGAAAGTAAATGTTTTTCTAAGCTCTGCTATTTTTCTGCCCTTTAGATTGTCTTGTTCTAAGTCCTTTATCCCTTTTTTCCTAAAGTTTTCTCTTTTTTTTGTATGTCTTAACGTCCCCTTGATATCTTTAAGTCTTTGTAATGTTTGACTTTTTCAATAGGCTTGCTTTTTTTGTTTTTCACTTCCTTTCTTTCCTTTATTCTCTCCTGCATGTTCCTCTTCCTTTTCCCCAGTATTATATTTATTTATCAACTGCGCTTAAGCAGTCTCAATTGAGCATGAGGTCCTATTATGTTGGTCACAATCTACAAAGCATAGCAGAAAGGATTTTTCTCCTCCTTTCACAGGTAAGGAAAACACAGATAAGGCTTTGTTCTGTCAGTGTCTTGAGCCAACCCATGTGAGGAAGCCAGATGCTCTCAGGCTTGAGACCATTTAGAATAGAATAGAATAGAATAGAATAGAATAGAATAGAATAGAATAATTTCAGTTGGAAGTGACCTACAATGCTCAGCTAGTCCAACTGCCTGACCACTTCAGGGCTGACCAAAAGTTAAAGCATATTATTTAAGGGCATTGTCCAAATGCCTCTTAAACATTGACAGGGTTGGGGCATCAACCACATCTCTAGAAGTCTGTTCCAGTGTTTGACCACCCTTTCTGTAAAGAAATGCTTCCTAATGTCAAGTCAGGATTTATCTCCCCTGACACAGCTTTGAACCATTCCCATGACTCCTATCACTGCATACCAAGGAGAAGAGATCAGTACCTCCCTTTCTACTTCAGCTCCTCAGGAAGCTGTAGAGAGCAATAAGGTCACCCCTCAGCCTCCTTTTCTCCAAACTAGACAAAGTTCTTAGCCACTTTTCATAGGACATTCCTTCCAGTCCCTTCACCAGCTTTGTTGCCCTCCTCTAGATGCATTTGAGTACCTTAACATCCTTCTTAAATTGTGGGGCCCAGAACTTCATACCTCTTTTGATCCGCTAGTTATACTGTGTTTGATGCACCCCAGAATGTGGTTTGCCCTATTGGCTGTCAGAGCACACTGCTAACTTATACTGAGCCTGCTGTCAACCAGCACCCCCAGATTTCTTTCTGCAGGGCTGCTCTCCAGCCACTCCTCTCCCAATTTATACTCGTGCCTGGGGTTACTCTGTCCCAGGTACAGAAACTGGCATTTGCACTTGTTAAATTTCATGCCATTAATCATTGCCCAGTGCTCCAATCTATCTAGATCCCTCTGCAAGGCCTCTTGTCCCTCAAGAGAGTCAACAGCAGCTCCCAGTTTGGTATCGTCAGCAAGGTTGCTAATAGTGCATTCAACTCCTGCATCCAGATCATTGATAAATACAGAACTGGTCCTAGAACTGAACCCTGAGGAACATTGCTGGTGACCAGTTGCCATTCAATCAGATGTAGCGACATTTACTACAACCCTTTGAGCTCTGCCATTCAGCCAGTTCTTCACCAAGTGCACTGCGAACCTGCTCATCCCACAGCTGGACAACTTGTACAGAAGGATGCTGTGAGGGGCAGTATCAAAATCCAGATATTAAAATCCAGAAAAACTGGAGTTTTTGTGAGTCCCACTGATACAAGGCTCTCAGTCATCTCTTTTTTTTTTTTTTAACACACCTTTTCTCTCTGTGTGCTCTCTCTTTTCTCTTTTCTTCTGTTCTTTTCCAGAGAGAACATTTTATTCTCTATGGTTACTAACCCTTTGCCACTTTGCTGAGTGGGTATCTTTCCACCCAAATCAGTGGCAATGATCTCAGATTACAGGATGTTTCATCAACTACAGAACACCTGTGTTGCATAACTCAAGTAAGCTGAACAGTACACCCATCCTGAAATAACACTAGGCACACAAGTTAATTGCATAGTTACTGTGGAAAAAAAATCCCCAAAATTAATTATTTGGTGGTAACTATTCAGTGACTCTAACAAGAATGGCAGTAACTTGCTTGTTTAACTTAACACTTTCAGTGCTTGCTATTTTCTAGTAATCATATAATTGACTGGTGTACAAACAAAATGACATTTTATAAAAATGCTTGCACATAAAATCCCAAGCTAACACAGCAAGAAAAGGTTACTCCTACTACCTCCATAAACATTACTGACAACAATTATCATAGCTTATTCAAAAATAAATGGGGAAAAATAGAGTAAGTGCCTTCATTGAATTCCACCCATGTTCTGTTGCAGGCCAATGGGGAAAGATGCATAAGATCAAATAATCTTTTTGGTTTTGTTGTCCTCCTCTGTGGTAAATGATTTGGGTGAGGAAAGGTTATTTGAGTTACATGGTGAAACATATGCTTAGCTTTATCTCATCTACAAAGCAAAAGGACTACTGTCCTGTCACTTTGAGTTATTACTACCTGTAACTCTCCAAACCTAAACTTCTAATTCTGAGAACAAGGTAGAATCAGCTTCTGTTAACGGGAGTGGAAATTAAATAATCAATGCATCTAATAATTAGATTCTAAGTTTTTAACATGGAAATTAATATTTGGCTGATAAAAGAGAAAACTGAACTTCAGACTTTCTAAAAATTAAAGAAAGAATCATTTTCTGGTCAATTTTCTTGAAAGCAGTTTTGAACCAATCAAGTAGGTTTTCCCAATGGATTTTAGCATCCATGCTTGCATGTGGACAGAAAGAACCATGGTCAATCTACATAAGGATCAGCATCAAAATAAAGTAGAGCATGAACAAGAGGTTGTTTATTCAAGTTCTAAAGTGGATACTCCTATTCCAAGATAAAAACTTACCAGTGTTAAGCCACTTCTTCAGATCAGAAGGCTCCACCAGTTATAATGATGCTATTACATGGGTACAACCTGTAACGAGACACTCAAAGGGGCTTTTTCTGCTTTTATTTCAGTTGAGCTGAACCCCTTTCTAGTCAGAACAATGTAGTATTTAACGCAGTAACATTACCATATTCACAAAGGCATAATATATCTGTGTTACTGTATTGTCTTGAAATACCATTTACTCATTCGTACTCATGTCGGCATTTGAATTGGGCCCCTTATCGTTTTTCCTGTGTGTCTGGAAGATTGGAATGCAGTGTCTTCAGTGAGAATGTAATACAGAGATCTTGCAGAAATAGTATCTACTAGAAGTTCAGAGCAGCTGTTGTTCTGTCTGTATTTCGTTAAGGTGCTTCATTATTAATGGAAAAATCTAAGGGAGTTGTTATCCCATATTAATGCATAACAAGAGATTTCAATCTATTATTGAGTCATAATAGCTACTGGCATCGTGCTTTTTTCAGTAGTAACTGGTTGAAGAGCAAACTTTGGACATGTTCCTGCAGCAACACCCACTCTTCTAGGGAAAAGGATTATCAATGCAAATTACAGGGGTGTGTTTATTAAAGGTTACTAATTTGAAAAATGAAAAATTTGCCGAGATGAACGATTAGTAAAAGCATCTGTCATCCATTTCAGGACCAAATGAAGATTATACGAATCATGGAAAGCAAAAGAGGTTGATGTTAAAAGGGAGGCCTGAAAGCTGTAACTGCTCATTTCTTTAGATTTGTTCTAAAGTGCCTGTTCAAACCTCCATTTCAAGTGTCAAGGACTATTCCCAAGCATCTCAAGTATTTCTGTTAGAGGTATCTAATCCACACCTTTTTCTCTTGTTATCTAGATTTCTCCTAGAATTGTGTACAGTCACCAAAAGCCTCAAGCAACCAAGCACCTATATCAAACCTAAGCCCTTTCAGGAACCAGAGTCTTGATACATCTTTGGAGAGTGCGAACATACCTGGATCATGCTTTGTATAAAATCTTTCTCAGAACTAAGTGACATAGAAAAGTAGCTTTTTACATCCCATGTTATATAAATGTCACTCATTCAAAAATCTCCGATACACTTTAATTCCGTCTTCTCCTGGAGGGTCTTCATATCTGCATCTCCCATGACAAAAGCTTTGCTGAGTGACAGTACTTTAACTTCCTTCTGCTGACTCCTCTTTCTCTAGTTCAAGCTAAACAAAGCGGGACACAGATTCAAGTATCTATCTATAAATTAAAAACTGCCTGGGTACAATTTGAAGGAGCTGGTACTTCCTTCTCCTCAGGAATAAATTAATAATCCCTGGTTACATTTTTTTCAAAGACAGTGTTTAGGTATCCATCTTTAGGAATGGATTCTAGGCTGAGATTTCTCAAATAGGAGGAGGCTCCTCTCTGCTGTGTTCAGTCTAACACCCAGATATGGTTTAAGATTAAAGACCTACTGTTGTTCATGCTGTTTGCTACTGGTTGCTTATTCTACTTCACATACAGCTCGTATTTTAAAAATGTAAATCTTCTTATACCTTTGAATACAAAAGTTTTCACAGGGAAGTCCATTACAAGTATCAGAAACCTACCTCCTTTTTTTGGATAGCACTTTCAAGCTGTAAGTGCTTGAAAGATGCACAAGGAAGTACAAAACCTTTACAGAGCTTAGGTGGATCATAGATGAGTCAAAGACCTGATAATACTTCTCTGACCCAGTCTGAGAAATCTCTTCTGATTTACCCAACTGGTAAATCCCATCTTTATCCTCAAAGAACTCAAGCATGGAAGTCATAGTTTGGGGAAGGATGTTGTGATTTTATACTGCTGTTTTGCTCACTTGAAGCTGAAATGGCCAAATGAGGTATTTTAGATAGTCCCAAGAGACTGTTTGGGTTATAGAAGCTAATTCCCGAGGACATCTACAAATGCTGAGGAAGTGTTGTACTTTCTGCTCCTGAAATCACTGTCTTAGGCTCAGCCCCTAATGGAGAGCTTGCAAGTGATCTGCAAGGAAGGCTTCAGTTGCTTACATTATTCTCCATCCTCGTGAAATAAACTCTGACCTGATCTTAGTCCTTTTGACATTTTAGTCTTTCTACCCAATGTAAAGAGCATAGAAGACAGTGAGAATTTCTTCTACAGACATAAGTAATATTAAAAAGTGCAATTTCAGTGCACAGCTGACAAGGTGTGAAAATACAACTCATGAAACTGTCCTGACTTTAACCTTTCCTGGCTAACAGCATTTCAGTGATCCCTGCTGTACTTCAGCTGTCTGTCCTTTGTTTAGTTCTTTGAAAACAAGTTTCTTCTCTTATTTGCAGGACTTGAGCTCTGTCATTTCCACTGAACTGATAATTTAGGATGAAGTAGGATGAAAACGTTCTCTAAAATAAAAAAAATACAGAAAAATAAAAATGAATCCTAGTCAACTGTAATTCAAAATAGCAACTTAAGGATTTTAACAAAATATGCAAATAAAAATATTCTGAATCAGTTATTAGTATCTTTTTTCAAAGGAAAGGATAGTTACAAGTGTAACTAAGCTAATGTTTGTGGGATGGACCATAAAGTTCTTGATCTCTCTATTAGCTTCTAAGTACATTAAATTTACATCTATGTCTTACAGCTTATTGTGTGATAAACTTAATCCTGTAATGGGAAATTTCTTTTGACCTCGCTGACATTTGTAGCACAAGGCTAAGTCTGGCCACTTAGCTATTTAACTTTGTCAACTTCATGACACTTCTCCTGAGCTTTTCATAGCTGCTTTTCTGTAACGTGTTTTCTCTTTTTTTCACATGCAAGATTGTATTTATGTTATATTTCCTGGTGTATTACTTTGAATTTCTGGGCTTTTAACACCCATTCCTTCTGGTTTTTAGCTTTCTCCTTCCTGTTCATCTGCACCGTATTCCCCTGTTCAGGAATCCTGTGCTCGTTCCTTGTGCTCATGACACAAACTTTTTACTGCATATGAATATTCTGTATTCCTTCTGTCATCATGCAGAAGTTCTCACGTGTGGACACTTCTTCCATGGAGAAATCTTTGTAAAACTATCCCCTGTGTTGTTAGGATCAGTTTTGAATATAATATAGGGAAAAAAAACCAGAGACCTCTAAAGATAGGTAAGGCAGCCAGGAATGCTGCAGCGATTTACAGAGCTTTAGAGGATTTCTGGAAGTGAAGCTATGAATGGCCTATTATTAATGATAAAGGAAGTAAGCAAAGTAGTTTCAGGAAATATTTTTTTTTTTTGCAGAGGTTAAACCTTCCGATAAATTTCTTCATATAGATTTCTGCATAGATTTCCACACACACAGAAACGCGATTACAGAAAGCTCACGACTTGTGTAATGCTGTTATATGGCATAATGCCACAACTTTGGACTCAGTGCTGCAACCTGGGAACCTTTATCAAGTTAGAGTTAAACATAGACTACATATTATGGAGAGACATTAAACTTAAATATAGCTGGGATGACTGTCTCCCATCCTTTGTCTCCCTGTGGGAATAGGTTGCAATGTGTTGTCATTTCATTTTATTCGGTAATTAATTTTGTGCAATGTGAGTTTCGGTTACACTAAGTTATCAAGTATTCTCTACTTGATCAGCCATTGTCCTCTTCTGGTCTAATTAGAATTAGTTCCTCATCTTCAGTATGTGATAGTTTTGTTTTTAACATTTACAAAATTTAGGAGGAATCTGTGTTGTATTAACTATTTCAAATGTCTAGACCTTCTCTTTCAAATATATCAGTCCTCCTTATTGAAGACTAGAAATTTCAAACAGAACAATACATTTTGATGTAGGTTAGTATATGACTTTTTAAGCAGTAATATCAGACTAACTATTCAGGCTACTACGATTGTGCTGTTTTAATCATAGTTGAAGTGTAGTAAAACATGGTACTATTTTCTAGTACAGTGAAAGTGCTTTACTAGTGCTTCAATTGCAGTAGACAGTGGTCATCGTCCTATTCATTTAACTGTGCTTATCTACTAATGTTGCTATTGTTGCTACTAAATGCTTTCTTATTTAGATGTCTGAGACCTTAATTATATTCTCTCTTCTTGCCTTTACTACAATTAAATGATTTGTTATTACGTTTGTCCTTCCCTCATCTAAAACATTATTCCCCTCTTATGCTATGGCTTGAGGTTTGATAGGCTGAGCTGTCACTGAAATGCTATTAAACGGGTTCTTCTCCCTCTATCGTTTTTCAGAAACAGCACCTGCCCTCTTCCTACTCCTATACATCTCTTTGTATCCCCATTTATTTTAGCCATGGCAAGCAAGCATGACAGCAGCCTTGGTTTTTTGGTTTTTTTGGTTTTTTTTCCTGTCATCTGGACTTTCAGGTTCAAGTAACTTACTCATCTAAGTTGAGTAAAAAATAAATAACCTTTCAGACACCTCTACAGCACCCCAGCCATAAGCCTCTAAGCCTGTTCACACGGAGGAAGTATCAGGTGACAAGTGTGACAAATTCTTTACTTTGGCAATGGGATTCTCCATATGAAAATTTAAAGCATGCAACTGGATTTATCATGGAAGTCAGGGACCTCCAGCCCTGATTAAGTATTAATCTGTTCAGAAACTTTAAAAGTGCCTTGATTTTTAACTGCTAATGTACTTTCTCTTGAGGCCCTTCTGCTAAACTCTTATGTGGACACACCTTTATTTATATACAAGTTGAAAAAACTACCTGCATCATGAAATCTCATTGGTTTTGGCTATGTTTTTCGTAGGTGTAGTCCTGAACCCTTTTTTTGTGTGGTGCATGCGGTATTTCAGAAGTTATCATGACCTGAAGGTGAAGGCATTAAATAAAATAATGACCCAAGAAGATGCGGTAGCTTGATTTTGAACATGTGACACAAGTCATAAAAGGAATATTTTTTTTTATTGTATGAATTAAGTTGCAGGGACTGTTAAGTTAAACTTAAAATAACCCTTTTAAAAGTTGTTGAGGATAATGAATTAGCCAGGAGGAGTTAGAGCCTGCTGCTGCCAACCAAAGTGCCTGGGGACTTGAGATAGAAGTGAGTGATAAGAAGCAGCTTTCATGCATTCACATAAACTATATGTTGGGCTTGGCTTAATCCTGGCATCAGAATGATCTTTGGGGTTTTCCCTATATTATCTTAGTCTATGATTATGCAAATACCGTTTTAATGCAGCGACTCCTTAACAGGAAATTAGTCTCATATTTGCTCATATGCTCTTCCAACCAACAGACATTTGCTTGCAAAATCCTAGTGTGTCTGAGGTACAAAAGGCACATTAACCCTTTAAGTACCAAAATTTTGCAAACATGCAAATAACAGGACATGCTCGGATATGTCAGGGATGTAGCAGATGAATCAGGAAAGAGATATGTTTCCTAACACAAAGATATTCCTGGGTTTGAAAGTTCAACCAGAATGCAAATGGTATTAAATTTACATTTGGTTTCGAAGATAGTAAGGACAACAGGGGAGGGAGAAAAATTTTACAGAAAAGCAGGATTAAAACTGAATAAAAGGTGGAAATGAGACAAAGCATAAAGACAAAAGAAATGTAATCATTAGTGTTAAATACACAGCAACCTGCTGAGCCCAGGTAGTCTGCCATCATCATTCACACATATAGATGTAGTTAAATTTATTGCAGTGATGTTGTTTTTAGGAACTACACCAAAATGGGGACTATGAGGGCAACCTGCTTTGTCTGGAGAACAGGAACTTAAGAATGGGAATCAGATGTTTCATCTGGAAAGACAGACAGATGGTGGTATCCTTTGGGAGGGGCAGAATTGAAGTCACAAAAATTGTGTTGTGCTACTTGTGGCAGTATTAATGTACATTTCTGAGCAAGCAGGAAAGCTCAGTTCTTGATTTCTTGTTTTTGTAAATCTCTGCTAGGTGAAATTATCTTAGGTAACCTTTTTCTTAAACTAAGCATTTCTAGTATAAGAGGTCATCTTTGCTTTTAGGAAAAAAACACCAGTTAAGCATTTGATCTCATTCTGGGATACACTAGTGATAAGTTGGCAGCTAGTACTAGAGGTGCCCCCCACCCCCCTTTTCTTTTTTCCAGAAAAGGTGCCCCTTCCCCCACTTTGGTTGAAACACAGACAGCTAAATCCTTGGAGTTACAGGGGAGCCTAATGAAATTAAGCACCGAACTTTCCAATGGGATTTAGGGTAGTATCTGATTCATTCAAGCTCTTTTGAAACTCCCATCAAAGTGCACGGTTCAAGGCATGACCTTAAGGTAACACTTGAATCAGCCACAAAATCTAGACTTCCAGCTCCCTGTTTAAATGGAAGACCTAGTCTTTCTTCTATATCCAGTGTATTCTCTTTGTAATTACTGGAAATTACCATTAGAGAAATGGGAGATAATCTGAGGCTCATTAAGGAGCAAGAATTTATGCTTAACTATTTAAATAAATACTTGTTGGTCTGGTTTCTGGAGATTAAACTCCGTAATTTTATCTGTCACAAATGGGAGAAACTTGCTAGTACAATAGCACAGTATCTTAGAGTTAAAAAACACAACACACATACATAAGTACAGAGAGAGTGGGTGTTTGCAAATGCTATTCAGGCAAAATGAATTTCCATGATTCCCTATTAAATCCTATCTAGTCAAACACGCTCAGTCCATTTTTGGTATTGAGCACTAGTCAGTCACTAGTTTTTTTTCTGTCTGCTCAAGCAAAATCTAGCAGATGCTTGATTAAGTCTGAAGAGATACAGTAAGAAAAATTACTATTTGGAATTGATTTTGTTTTCAATAGATTAAAATCCTAAGAAATAGCCAACTGTTGTGGTTCCACTAGAGGTTTCACCTCCAAAATAATTTTGCAATGGTGCACTCAGTATGCTGAACCTCTTAGCATTCAAATTTACCAGAAACAGGTCCCTGTGCTAATGATGTCAACCAAAAAACAGTGAGATTTTATTTACCATCTGATTTATGCAGTGAACCCTTGGGTAATACCAGGATGAATGCCTGAGAGCACTTTTTCAGACTCAGGGACTTAGAATTTGCTCTTTTAAAAATCGTGTCAGGTAGCACTCTTCTGAAGTAACATTAAGCTTTCAACATTAAGCTGACTTAAAATGAAACCATACAGATTCACTGACTTCTATAAAAGCTTTTATTAGCTGGTAGCAAAGTGCAGTCACAGGCACCTGTATAGTCTCTGTAACAAAAGTCTACCTCAGCTCAGAGGGCTGTCCTTGGACATAACCTGGGTCTGTAAGGCACAACTTATATTTTAACTTACAAGTAAGGAAAGGAAACAAAAACGTAGCTTGTAAGGGTTCACCTCACCTTATAACAAAAGGAAACTACAAATCCTACAAATCCAAAGCAGCTTCAAAAACGAAGCACGCTCCTAATTTCTTTATTGCTTATTAATCTGTAAAGTATATGACTGATGACTCCCTTCAGCAGGGATACCTTAACTTATATCAGGTCAGAGGTTTTTTAACAATTTTGAAATTAAAAAGCATTAATATCAAACTATGTATTTTTTTCTATTCCTTGATACAGAAGTAAACTATCTAAAGTGCTTGAGGGTTTTTTTTTGCCAATTTGCCATCTACTGTAAAATGGCAAAACATTGTTACAGATATCTGACTGACAGGGATAGGAAAATTCAAGAGCAAAGCTTAGGTATTTTCTGTTAAGAAAATCTGAAGCATCCCAGAAAGGTGAGGACATGTTATCTTGGTAGATGAGTACTCAGCAAGTTTCTGATGGCAGATCGTTCTATAATGAAACATTCCTGTGGAGTGGTAACTTCATCAGTTGAGGTCTTGATGTCATTTTTGAAAGCTGCTGTTGGTCTGGTAGCAGCAGATGCTGAACATGCTTCCTTGTGCAGCACAGAAAGACAGGCTGTAGCTGTTATGAGGATGTGGAGATAAAGAGGGATCTGGTTGCTGAAAAACTGGCAGCATAGTAGCAACAACTCTGGTGGCTACACCAGGCTGTCATGGCACAGGTGACCACATCTTACCGCTTAGAAGCAGCTGGTACCCAGCAGGCTGGATCAGGTCAGCAGGTGCTTGGCTTATACCACACTGCCTTACTGCAAGTGAGTTTTGTCGGCACCCAGTGACAGACTGTTACATGAGGACACGAACACCCACTAAGCCAAAGCAGGATGGGATTTGTGCAAGTTCAGCACAACGCAATTACCAGTAACTAGAGAGACCAACAGCACACATTGTGCTAGAATCAGTAGTCTGACACACACAACTAAAGTCAATGCTCATTAATGGGTGAAAAATATAAGAAGTTTCTTCCTGACTTCTTGGTTTAGCAGAATACTTTCCACAATTTCAGTTCTTTCTGAACTCTTCAGAACATCCACAGTGAATGCCTGTCCACAAGTAGCTGAATAAGTCTTATTAGTCATCCCCATGAAACAGGCAAGCATCATCTGCCATCTCTGGCTTCAGCCATCTCCTCTTTTGCCCCAGCTCTGGTTCTCTTTGGACCCACCTCTGAGTTGATTCAATGTTTTACCAGTGGCTAACTAGGCAACAAGGTAATAATTTTCTTCACCCCACTCCCGCAGTAGTTTTCTTAGGTTGAAGAGTTAATTCACCTCATGGAAGCTCAAAAAAGTGACAGATGATGTAAGGGGAAGTGGTAGGAATGCATGGCCCCTAGCAGAAAACAAGGTCAATTGGTGTCTACCCTGCTTCAGTTCACCCTTGGGACTAGAGTCTCAATACTCAATCAGAAAGTTGGTCAGTCAAGGCTTAGACTCATGCCACTGGGGGACCATTCCAGAATTTGAAAGAACAGACTAACATACATGAATACGTGAGACTATATTTTAATGAGCAGTTTGATTAAATCTACCTTTGACTGGCTAATCATAGGTTACAAAAGGCTGTTTTAAAGTTGCAATAAACAAAATCTTACTGAAAGTGAATGAATTTAAAGAAGTAAAAAACAGACAAGACCCAGAGCAGTCTCTCAGTAACAACTTCCAAATGCATGCTATAAAACTATGTTTCCTACTCATCATAATGACAATTAGGAGAATTTAAAAATACATATGTTACAGGCTTAATTAAAAAAAAAAACAACTATTAACACAGCATGAATGAATCAACTGTTACAACAATGCTTTAAACTTTATACCTAACTTCTAATTAAGGGGTCACCCTCACTTTTTTTCCCAAGAATAAAGGCTACTATAACTTTCAGAAATGGAGACCTAGAACAAGTTAAATGATGTAGCAGTAGAGCAGGATCAACAAATGCAGGTTGTTGAAATATGAATTTTTAAAGCACGCAAACAAAATGTCACATTAGTTCTCCATAGCTTTTTTCAAAATCTTTTTTTGCTTTTGAATTTTCATTCCTCCTACTGTAGCGTTTGACAGGATTCATAAATAGCAATGATTGTTCAGCATTTTTTTTTTTTGGTTTAACTCTCCTTTTCTTCTTGGATGTGATTAACAGCCAAAACTGACTGCTAACATCTGTCAATCAGCCAGGTATAACAGCACCCCCTTCTGGTTTTAACAGCGTTAAGGTGGAATCTGGAACTCCTATCCTCATGTAAGAAACCTCTATAGGAGAAACAAGATGAAAGTGAAAATACTCTAAAACTAGGTATTTAGTCATAAGAAATAGGCAAAGGAATATTAATGCCATTACGTTAGCCTGACCTATTCAGTTGCAGGGGCTGAGTAGCAATTTTAGTATGGTTCTCACAGGCCATGAGGTAGCTCTGTGCAGGTGTGGTAGCCAGTGTGTCTTCATCACTGTATGCGGTGGCAGCACTCCAAATACCTGTTCACGCAGAGACTCACTTGACAGCAAGCCTCCTGTCCCACTACTTCCTCCTCTAGAGTGGGCACGAAGACCCGAGTATCTGTCTGTTCCAGGCTCATGCTGCCTGAACAGCCATTTGTCATCTCTTCTGATGCAAACGTGGTGGGTGGAGAGGATTACCTGATGGGCCAACTCCATGCAAGAAGTTAGCCTACCCTGTTTAATGAGACCACCATTTTGGCCTAGCAACTCCTTCATAATCTCAGTAGTGGCATCTTTAAACTTGCTTAGATTTTCAGAAAGAAGTGCCCCAGACTCTGAAACATTACACTACCACTGTGTTTTGCCATACTGAGTGTCTGGTTTGGCCTAAAACAGAACCAATTTTCCTTTCAGTGATTTTTCCTTTCAGCTGGGCTTCTTCTAAGTAACTGCACTTTCGGAAACTAACTGCATGTTTTGCAGACAGTTTCTGCTTCCACGACTGATAACGCTCAAAGTTTGTAGTTATCACTGAGACACCGGTAGGGACGTTATGCAGAAAGGCTCTTGCTGTACTTATTCTTAGAGAAACCAAGGTCACTGCTAAATTCCTCACTGCTTACGAGTGAAGAGCCGAAGGGGGGTCGCACCTGCAGGGAGGAGCGGACAGGGCAGGTGACCCAAAATTGACCAACGAAGGCATTCCATCCCATACACGTCACTCTCAGTATAAAGTTGGGGGATCACGAGGGTCTCGCCCCTCTTCCTCTATGGCTGGCGTCCAAAGAGGACTCTCTCCGTTTTTCTCCTGCTCTCAATCCCAATCCGTGAGTTCCTGAATCCAGTTCCTGTCTGTCGCTGGGCCCAGCCTGGGCCTTCCTGGAGCCTGCCCTGCAGTGCTGGTGGTGACGTGACCAACATCGGGGCAGCTCGATCTTGGTTTTGTATATATTTGTATATATTTAATTATTTCCATTATTACTATTATATTCATTGTAAGAACTATATATACTCTTACCATTATAAATGATGTATAAATTATACATCATTTATAATGATGTTACAGTTCATTAAAACTGTTTTAACTTTCCAACCCAGAAGTCTCTCTTCCTTTTCTCTTTTCCTTCCCCTTCTGGGGTAGGGAGGAGTGTTAATAGAGAGCGTCTGCCACTGGTTTAATAGCCGGCCCAGCCTTGAATCGTGACACCGAGCTGTATATTGCTTACATGAGAATTGTTTCTGGGACCCTTCATGTAAAACTACTGCCTGATCGTATTATCTATGTGCTTTTACTTCTAAATATTTGTTATGAAAACTTTCAAAACATTGATCATTGATACATCAGAAAACAGAAAGTCATGGTAATTTGCTGTATGAGGTAAACAGGTGACACTGATCAATGCAACTTAATCAAATTGCAACCTGCCATTTCTGCTGAAGGAAAAAAAAACACCCTACCACCATATAAGTAATACCACTGAGAGAGACAGAAATCAAACCCGATTCTGCAAGCTGAAGAACGAAAGTGGCATATGTATAGATTAGCTTACTAGGCTGGGGTCTTTTTTCTCCATTGGCTTTTTCTGGTAATGCTTGCCACAATTTAGTTTTAAAAAGCAATTGCACTCCATGCTGTACATAGGTGCTAAAATATGCACAGAACGTGCTTAACTATTATACATATCTTTTTGTTGCACTGTGTGGTAAAGGAGCATTATTTCAGGCATAGATACAATTGCAGTAGTAATGGAGCGGAGTGGGGGAGATGTGCAATACTGAAGTTTCCTGAGTGGGAAAGCAGACTGAAGTGATGGCGTTATCTGTAGTCTCTTCCTCCAAACAGATCATCTCTACAGACAAATTCACACCTGAATATAAATGTTGCTGTCATTTACAAGATCCCGTTTTCTCCTGCTGGATGTTTTGAAGGATCTAGCCCATGCTGCTTCATCTGCACTGCGATATCAAACAAGTAATCATAACATTCACACCTAAAATTAAAAGGGAAAAAAAAAGTGACATGTAAAGTAAGGCTCAAGTCTTACCATGTTTTATGAAAATGAATAGTTTTCTTCCTTGAGTTGTACATCACCAATGCTATGGTCTGACTGGACAGCTCTATTACCATTTATTTCCATTACTGTAGTATGGAAAGTGCCCAGCATTTTTGCTATATGATTCTGATTTATTGCATTTCCATCAGCAAATGAAAAAGTAAATTCAAAAATGGGACTAGGGAAGACTACATCAACAGTATTGGCAGGTGTCATATAAAACCAGAGATTGCCTGCAGGTTTCATATGAGGAGGGACTTGTCTATATGAAGGAAAATTTTGGGAACCCTATCAGCTAGCATTGATATGAAAGGAAAATGAAGCAGTGGAATCATGGATGAACCATTCCCAAAAGCTCTGTATACATTCAGTGAGGCCAGAACTTAACGTTCTGAATCATTGCCCACGGGTTGGAAATACACATGACATTAAGTTCATTAAGATTTTGACGTATAATGGCAAAAGATACCATATTCCTAAATTGTACTTACATAGTTTTGGCTTTTTCCCATGTTTCTCCCCATACGTAAACGCCATGACGTCTGACCAATACAGCACAAGAGTCCGGGTATTTTTCCATTGCATGTGCCATTCTTTCCTTGAGATCCTTCTCTTCTGGTGTATTCTCAATAATGGGAACCACCAGTGCATCATCATATCTAAAAGAAAAATGAATGTTCATGTATTTTAAAAAACGCTGTGTTTGGATGTATGAAACTTTCTTTTCACTAAGAGATTCTCCTTTGACTGTGTAAAGATGTTAACAAATTCTCAATACTAGTGATTTTACTCTCTTCTCTTGTGAGTCACGCTGTAACATAAGAACTCTCAGGAACATCTCTCACTCCCAAAAGTATGCTATGCTGGCAATATCTGAACTACACTTGAGGCACAAAAATAAAATAACACTTTAAAGTATTAGGTGTAGCTGTTTGTTCACATTATCACTTTGTAGTTGGGTCCCTTTACAACTTTTTCAGACTCTCTTCATCCTCTACTGGCATCAACTACAAGCTTTATCTCAGATTAAATTATTTAAAAGAATCACATCATGAAGAAGGAAATGAAGCTGTTTGCTGGAGAGCAGAAAAAAATTAATTTAGGTAGTCCAAAAAGCCCCTGGAAATAAGATTGTCCTGCTAAGGCATATAAATAGAAAGTAGAGTCAACACATGAAAAATAAATTCTCTGTGATGGAGTCATTGGTGGGCTATATGTGATCTTAAGAGAGCCTGAGAACCCCGTTTTGAAAGACAAGATGATGCATGTTATTCAGTGGAACTTGCCTAAGAATTTCTTCTGAAGGAGGACTGGGATATTTGGCATTGTTTGAACCCTAATTAACACTGGCAGAAACTTGTTTAAATAGTTTTAATAAGTCCCCCATTCAGGTTCAGATTTATCATTGAGATCACGCAGATATTTCATGAGTGGATGCTAGTAGTACTTACTTTTATAAAACACAGAGAGAAAGCAATAGTAAAAATAATACAGCTTGTACTTCAAATCAGCTATTCAGAAAATGAAAAAGTCTCATCCCTTACAGTTTTCAACGCTGATGCTTTCCCAAAGAAGTCTATAAAAACAGTCAATGAAGAAAATTAAGTGGTTTTTGTAGGTTTACTTTGACTTTTACATATTCTGATCATTAAAATTAGATTTGGAGTGTTTACTTAGCAGGCATGGTGGCATTGGGTCGATGGTTGGACTTGATGATCTTTTAGGTCTTTTCCAATCTTCAACAATGCTATGATTCTACTACTAGTGAAGCCAAATGAGCTAAGGGATTGGTTTCCTAGGCTCTGCTTTCTACTTGGACATGAGTTTGGAAGCAGGTATAAATACCATAACTGATTCCTAATCATAACCATAAGCTTTTTATCAAGACTAATAACTATAAAATCCCAAGAAGGCTCTGAATGAGTTAAACACTTGGTATCTCTTCAGTTTTATTGAAATATAAGCAGCCTACATTTAGCCAAACCTTCATATAAAATATCTTGGGACAGTCTGAGACTTTCAAAGCTGTTTACTACAGATTCTAGTTCTCCTTCTACTGAAGTCAAAGGTAAAACTATTCTGGCACCACTGGGATTGTATTTAGGCCAACAAATACTTCTGCTTATCCCATCTGTAGCATTTTCTGGATAACTTCCAGAAAAGGTTTATGTAATTAGAAACAATATATTGTCAACCCCTGTTTTGAAAGACCCCATTCTGTACTATCGAATTTCTTGTGAACTCAATGGGGAGCTTTGTGTGAGGCAAGACAGCCTAGTATGGACGAATATGTACTTAGGAACCATGTAATCTGGAGCTCTGATTTCTTTAGTTTTTCTGGTAGATTAACCGGATGACACAGGACAACTTGGAGATATGGAACCAAATAAATACAATGTCTCCTGACTAACATTTAGGAATGTTTCAGAATTCAAAATGCATATCCAAAAAAGAAAACTGTTGTCGATTTTTTTAAAACCAGTGTTGTTAGACAATTTAATATGAGGTGTCTTTTGCCACATTAAAAATACAAATGCTAATGCTGACAAGAAGGTAAAGCTGGCAAGTCAACCAAAACTGAATAAAATATGCCCAGGCGTAAAATCACATGCCAGACACATGGCTTTCTCCCTTGCCAAAGGGCGATAGTTACAAAAATTAACATCAAAAAGTGGAAAGAATTTAGCATTTCAATTTTTAATCTAATTGTCAAATATTATATAAATATTGTTTGCGGATCCCAATTCAACACTCTGTGGGTGGAGTCCTCAAAACAAGCCATCACACATAATTTGGAATAACTCAGCACTTACCTCAGAGCTCATCTTTGAAAAGTAATAATGTTATCTTTAATGAGGTGTTTACTCTGAATTTTCTTTCAAAGTCTGTCAAGCAAAATCTGAAATCCTGTACTCTCTCAACATGCCCTAAACTAGTACAGGCAGTGATATGTGAAGTCCACCCAAATGTAGTTTGTACGTTATCAATCCAACCTAATGTTGGTTGGCTCCAATTTCAGTTTAACGTTGTATAGATGTGTTAACATCTCTGTTCTTGAGATATCTGTCAGGACATAGATCTTCTTTTGGTTTGTTTCTGTAGCTCAACAGACCACAGTAGCCTTGACATTACAAGATTTTATCTCAGTTCTCTTCCATAGGCTTGAGACCTTCTTAGGGAAAGCCAATGACTGATTTATTCCAGAGTCTTGTTACTTCTTATTCCTAATACTTTACATTACACACTTTAAGGGACATAACTCAAATGACTTGTCATCTATTTATATTGCTGAAAACAAATGATCAAATAGCATGCCTCTTTTCTTAAATATAGAGAAGTACCGGTAATAGCCTCCTGAAGTACACTTCTGGATTCCTTTTATCATCTCCTGATGGGTAATACTGAACTCACTCCCTGGGTAAAGAAGGGTAGCCATAACAGCAGCCTTAGAATGAGTATGGATCACTGCGCCTGCCCCTAAGACCAAAAAGAAGAAAAAAATATATTTTTAGAATTAATTTTAAAATACGTCTTTTAAGAAAATTTTATTCACATATTCGATTCATTTCCTTTGGCTAGGCGTCTTAGCAAATGGTGATCTACTGTATTAGAGGAAAAAATATACAGCAACCTAAATAAAGGTATGAGATTATTACTCATCTATAAAGGATAATTATGGATTGCCTTAGGGCACTGGTGTTAACTTTTAGTTAGTGACAAATTCCAGGAGAGAAACTAGTTGCACAAATTCAAGGAGAAACACTAGTTGTACATTCCTTTATATACTGCAATGACTGGAACACTCTATTAATTTTATCAGAGTTCTGAGACTCTAAAGAATTCCCAAACTTATTAGAGAGATGAAAGTTTAAAGACTTTTACTTTCTTTTTATGCTAGTACTCTTCTTCTATTACCAACTGATTCTCTGAAAAAAATATTTATTGTTATCTCATTGGGTCATGATGGAAAGATAGGTATACAATAATTATAATTTGCTTATAAAGTTGCAATGTTGCCAAAAATACGAGTTTTCCTTGGATACACATGTAAGCTCCTTATGCAGGAAGATCAGAAAAGGCTCCCTAAATCCTTTCTAAAATAACAGATGTAAATCTTAGACAACAGCAAAAGCTCTCTATTATTACTGTCCACCTGCAAAAGAAAAGTTTCATACTTTTTTCACCAATCCGTAATTTAGAACCTTTGATCACAGACAATGGTTGTAAAAGGATCTAAAACATAGTTGCTGAATAGGCAAAACTACTGGTATACAACTGCCGTAAATCTCCCAGCTCCTCCAGCAACCTACTAATATACTGCACTAAAAATTAGTGCAGAAAAGATGATCACAGGTATAGCTAACATGAGAATGTAAATGACACTCACAGGACGTTACCACAGATTACCTTCCATTGTACATATTCCTTTGCAAATCAATTTATATTTATATTCATGTTTATTTCACTGTAACTTCCATGTATAAAGAATATGGTATTGAATTTCAATTTGTGGATGTGTATATACAGTGTTGCAGTCATTGCTGAACTAAAAACATTTGCTACGTACCTCTCATAGTGTAGGCATTCATAAAAAGAGGTGTGCACTGGCTTTTCTTTAGTTTCTTGTGTGGTGGAGGACCACTGATGTCCTGTTCGTTCATGTCACAAACGAACATATCTTCTGGCTATAAGAAAGAAGAAATTATTTTGACCTGTGAGGACTTGAATAGTTTTATTTTCCTTCTATGGAGACAAATATAAACACCATACATTTAATATAGAATGTGATTTTAACTGTAAAAATGCTGTAACACACTCCATTTATTCTAGACTCCAATACTATTTACTGACATTGTGTAATATGAATTAATATTAGGTACTCTTTTTATTCAGACTGCTGCCAAGCAGATATTTCTGCATTACTCAATTAAATTATTTATTTTCCTGGTAATTGTCATCTAAGACTCTGCTGTGGGAAACCTAGGGAAAAGAAATTTCTTTAACAGTAAAACTAAAATTTTCTCAGAAAGGAGACAGCCTGTATCTGAATAACAGACAATAGATCAAAAGGAAAAGTAGTAACGGATTCAAAAAGAAATATAGATGTACTTTTCCATCCCTCCCTTAAAGAACCAGTAAAGGACATGAATTAAACCTACATATAATATATTTAACTTGTAGAACTATTTTTGTAAACCTTGCTTTTAGTAGCTTTACATGAATGTTACCTCTGCATCAATCAGCTACTCATAATAGTACAAAAGAATTGTTCAGGGCAGCAATAAAACTTTCTTCTTTAATGTTATTATTTTAAAAATCAGCAGGCAATACAGTTCTAAGAGATTTCCTTTCTCACTGAGCTCAATCCACTGCTACTGCTAGCAAAGAACAGACCATCATGGTCCTGCCATGTTATTATGACTTTGCCTGCCTTACTTGCTAACATCCCTAGCAAGCACTGCTGCGCAACCCCAAGTTTCTATCAGTGAGGAGACTCCTTTCACTTCTCGTTGTATTTACCCGCAGATCTATAAAACAACAAATCCTTTCCACGTATTATTCTATTCTGGGGGAGTTCCTGCTGTCATAAAATACTTACGATTTACCATTCTCCCCTCCACTTATATTTTGGGGTTTTTTTGGAAAGGAGACAGACAGACAAGGTCACCTTTTCATGGGGAGAGCCCATCTATTTACTGAGGATATCAAGACAAAGATTTGTAATCACTCAAATTAAAGTAAATAGACATGAGGTGTTAATGCTTAATTATGTATGTGCCACAGTAACTTGAAACTGTAGCCAGACAGCTATAAAGTCATTCAAGGTTGCCCAGGAATAAAGCTGGACTTGAGTAATGTTCAAATCTCGCAGTCTTCTGTGTTAATCTAAAGCAAAGAGATCACCAATGCTAATCTACACTGGCCACTGAAACACATGTTAGCTTGCTATGACAGTGGAGTACTGGGCAAAATCCTCAGTTGTTTCAATAGGGCAGTCAACAGTATAACAAGTTTCTAACTTTACATAAGGAAAAATGAAACTCTAAACAAAGGTACTTTCATCCTTCTCAGGATGAGCTCTGAGGTAAAAATACAGTTCAACGTACCTGTATTCTTTCCTTCTGGACTCCTGAAGGAGCAATGTAGATTTCATTCCTAAGAAAAGTTACAGACAGGGAAAATCGACAAACACAGGGTTGTTCAACTGCACAGGCATTAGAGCTCTCAATGCACTGAAAAGGAAATAGCAAATCTAGCTCCTCATAATTTAATAACTTTCTTGCTCCTTCCATAGATTGACATGTAGATGGTTTTCAAAATAGAACCGAATCATATAAGGGCACATGAAATCACTAACTTGCAGGGATAGAAAGCCATGCTTTCAACTTGACAAGAGATCTGAAACACACATAGGAAGTGTAGCCTTATTTTTCCGACAAAGAAAAACACACAGCCTCACCCTGCAATAATTCCAAACTCAAATCCTCAGAATTCAGAATAAAAATGGAACAAGAGAAATTGCAAGCAGATACAGATCTATGACAAAACAGGTGACAAAACTATCACTTAAAAATCCACAGACTATCGATAAACAATATTCATTATCTGTAGTATTCTACAATGTAAATATTTTGCTTTTTGTTATAACTGTGTAGTTTAGGTTTTTAATGCATTTACATATTTATTTGTATTGATAAAATATAACATTAATTCAATGCAATTAAATGCCTGAAATTCAAGTAGAAGTGCATCACTTCTTGCAAGATTTACATGAACAAAAATTATAAAAAATTTATTTAAATTAAAATGATTTTAAGATGGTATCTGAAATATTTTCAATAATAGCAAAGAAAAAATCATATTATTTCTCTCAATTGTAATTGCTGTTCGGTTTCAACAGTAACATACTAAATTCAGGAGCACAGAGACATCTAGTGACTAATTAGTCAAGTTACAGATACATTTCCTAAGGACGACGAGATGTTTATATTTCTGGACAGGAGCACTTAGAAGAGCAATGAAGCTGGTGAAGGATCTAGAGAATAAGTCTTATGAGAAAGGACTGAGGGAACTGAGTTTATTTAGTCTGGAGAAAGGAGGCTGAGGGGAGACCCTACCGCTCTCTACAACTACCTGAAAGGAGAATGTAGTGAAGTGGGCGTTGGTCTTGCTGTGGTTTAACCCCAGCTGGTAACTAAGCACCACACAGCTGCTCGTTCACTCCCCCCACCAACAGGATGAGAGGAAGAGAACTGGAAGGGTAAAAGTGAGAAAACTCATGGGCTGAGATAAGAACACTTTAATAATTGCAATAAAATAATAATAATAATAACATCAACAACAATAATAATAATTTGTAATGAAAAGGAAAAAACCAAAGAGAAATAAAATCCAAGACAAACAAGTGATGGAAATGAAAACAACTGCTCACTACCAACCAAATGATGCCCAGCCAGTCCCCAAGGAGCAGCCCCGGCCAACCTTCCCCCTAGATTAACGCTGAGCATGACATCATATGGTATGGAATATCCCTTTGGTCAGCTGGGGTCAGCTTTCCTGGCTGTGTCTCCTCCCAAATTCTTGTGCGCCCCCAGCCTACTCGCTGGCAGGGCGGTATGAGGAGCAGAAAAGGCCTAGACTCTGTGTAAGCACCGTTCAGCAATAAATAAAATATCCCTGAATTTCAACACTGTTTCCAGCACAAATCCAAAACATATTCCCATACTAGCTACTATGGGAAGAAAATTAACTCTACTCCAGCCAAAACCAGCACAGGTCTCTTCTTAGAAGTAGCAAGTGTTAAGACAAGAGGAAATGGCTTCAGGTTGCATCAGGAGAGGTTTAGATTTGACATTAAGAAAAATTTCTTCACTGAAAAGGTTATCATCAAGCATTGGAACAGGCTGCCCAGGGAAATGGTTGAGTCATCATCCCTGGAGGTATTTAAAAGACGAGTAGAAGAACTAACCCTTTGATCATTCCTCTCACTATTAGTATTGCTGTTGCTTTGCTTGAAAAATCAAGGAGGGAAGTGAAATGACCTGCACAAAGCCATTAGAACAGCACAAATATTAGCAATTAGGGCCTTTACTTCAGAGATATATCTCATATATTTCAATAGCAATGGCTGCTTGTGTCTGCATGCAAGTGTATGTCAGAAAAATGAGAGGTCAGACACTTCCAAGTTAGAGTGTCACAACACCCTGTGACTGGGGACGGAATTGCAGGCACTGTGCAAAGTGTTTTGCAGAGCAAGGGCTTCTCTTTTTTCAGTGGCCACTGAGAGGAGCTCTGTCTCCATTAAAAGCTTGGCAAGTATGAATGAGGGGACACAAGCAAATTAAAAAGCAAAGTGGTGCTCCTTAGTAGTGGATACACACCAAAAATCGTTTTGCCGTTACCTGTCCTGCTTTAATTATACTTTAAGAGTATCTCCTTAGAAATTACCTCACTAGAACAATAATTTCCTTCTTAATGGAAAGGTCTTGCCTGCAAAATGTCTAGGGTGGGATTCATCTCATCTAACCATAGGCACTTGAAAGCCGTGTGCCTGGTGTAACCCACTCTAAATTCCATAGTCAATGAAATGAAAAAGGGGTAACGCATTGTTCCTTAAAGACAATTCATCTACATTAAACAGATACGAAAAGGACAGAAAAAAGTGACTCTCTAAAGTTGACTCTCTCCATTGAAGGGACTGCAATGATTAATTCAGACTAGCCACCTCCCTTCTATATGATTAAATTTGGCATACTGTTCATTTCCCCTTCTACCTTCTTGCTCACTCTTGACTTTCAAACATTTTTCATGGAACTGAAATGTCCTCACCAAGTACTAAACACAGCCACCATCTCTCCAACCATCACATTCTTTCTCTTCCATCGTTACTTACCCATGTTTCAAGCTGATTCCTCCACCAGTTCCTGTTACCCAGCCTAAACCATAAAACAGTCTACAAAGCTCTGGGATAAGATTTCTTGGATGTAACTTCTCCTAAAAATAAATCAAAGACATAAATTAAAAACCATCAGAAACATCACAAACCTAAGAATTTCAGTTCTGAAATTTAGTTTAACAGGGTAGTACTTTCATACTGCAGTATGACAGTCTAATTTATGCTTATGAACTTCAGTTATAACATCACTGCGTGTTTGCACAATGCCCTTTACACTTTGTAGGGGCCATTCACCTCTTGAAATGAACAAACAAAATGCCCGAATAAAATGCATGTCTGATTATCCTTCACAGGAAAGGTCTCATCTCAAATTTATTCGAGTGCAGTGGCCCACATGTATTAGACCAGCGAGATTAAGTCATAGACTATTGCCATAAAAAAAGAAAAATAAATGCATCTAACATTATCCATTTTGAAAAGCTCAACTAATAACCTTTCCCATTAAATCAGTTTTCTTTTGGTCTATTTTGCTTCATTTACAAATTTCAGTAGAATAGACTTCATTAGTTCTGTTACATATTTTTACATAGCAGTCAAAAATACCATAGAAAACATAGCGAAATTATTTGATGAACTTCACATTCCTACATTTTTACAATGTGAGGTTACCTCACAGGCAGTATAGCCAGAAGGCGAATTGCATTATTTTAATATTTCTTTCAGAAGGAAAAAAAGTTCTTAAATTTTTCCATATTCCATTGTTTATTACATCAATAAATATATCTATATGTGTCTATTAACCAAAGGTATCTGTAGTGTCAGAGATTCATTCATAGTTAATCTAAACCAGGATGGCTTTACAGTACAAGCCATAACTATTTATTTGAAATGCTAAACATTACTCTGCACTGAACATACAAAACTAAGAAAGCTGTACCTAACAGGTAGCAGTCTTGGTAAGTGAGTACTACTTTGGAAAACAAAAAATTTTGAATGTGTAAATCATTTACATGAGAAATATAACCAATATACACAAAGAAAAGTGTGAGATGCTACTTTAATTCATGCTGTGTGCTTGAATTTATGCATTTGCATGTTGTCTTGAGTATTTCTTTTAGTTTATCTGAGAGAATAAAAAGCCAAAGTCTTCCCCATTTACCAGTGTAAAAATATAAAAATTGTATGTGCTTTCACAAAGATCCTGATACAACTGAACCCATCAAGTAAACAGTAGAGAAACAGAGCAGTAATTTTATTTATATCAATTTATCTCCCTGGGATGGGATAAGATTTTCACCTACACTACCATGGTAATACAGCTGGTTTTGTTTCTTACACGGGTGTGTAACAGAAATCAGTAATTAAGCACAACAGATGTGCTCCTTGCATTGTTTTCAACAGAAAAATTGATTAGTTTTAGGAAGGCTAAACCCTTAGGTCATCCAATACAGTCCCCTGCTACTGCACCCAACTCTCACACAATTCTTTCTATATATGCATTAAGCCTGATCAGTACTTCAAACTTTAACTTAATAGTGTAGCACCATATTCTTCAATGGCGCTTGTTTCTGAAGGGATTATCTTTAAAGAACCGGGATTCAGTCCAGATGCTATTCCTGCCTGCTCTAATTTTGTTTCTGTTATTTACAGCCTCTTTTAATATATTAAAAAAATCATCTGTTTATTCAAGTGATAGAAGCAATACTCTAACCAGCACTCCTAGAAACTTATGTAAGAAGTCAAGATTTTTAAAGCACCATGAACCTTCATCAGTTCCCATTACCTGAATATACAAGAGTACATGACGGCCAAATAAGCAAACTCCTACATTTACAGTGGAAAAAATCTGAAAACTTTCCCGTTCACACAGCTGAAAATGAAAGCACTTCTTTCCAGCTCTTCGCCACTGAAAATAGTAATATACATGAAGTATACTCTAACTAAATGTTCCTTAAATACTAATGACTCTGAAATGTACTGTGAATCTGAAAATATTAATGCATGTGTCATATGTTTATAAGTATAAAACAAGAGTGCAGTATGTGTAAATTATGGGTCCTTGTTTTGTTATTCTAATTTATTTATAAGAATTAATGGCTATACATAATTTTTATCTATTCACCTGTCACGAAACTGAGACCCACAGTATCTTGTTTTGACTCATTCAAAATGTCATCACTGTCTATTTCTAACCTATGTACTACATTGGTATTTTTAATTTCAAAGAAAATGTATGTTTCTTCTATTTTTGATGGAATAAGTTTATACTAAACAGGCTTATGTTGCTATTATTTATTGAATGTACACAGTCATAAAAAACCCCTAGATTATAAAACTCCTACAGTTGTTTCGTATTTTCCCTGTTTGACGAATCTAGACATTACTGCAAAATTCATATTCACTGGAGAACATGAGTGCTTTTCACCACTTAAATCATTAAAAAGAATTTTTTAAAGTTTAGATTCAGAAGCTACTTTTATCAAGAACACATGAAAATAAATATAAGCAAGGAATTTTGACTATTTTTCTGAAGAATTTCAGGATTATAAATCAATCCTCAGAGTTTAGCAGTATTTTTCCAGGATCAGTGGATACTGATTATAACCATAAACTACCTAAACAAAAATATTACTGTATTTCATGTTTAAAATTACTGATAATAAAAATGACAGTTATTTCCATAACTAAAGAAGGGTACTTGTTGTAATAAGCCTGGGAGTAAACACGCGTGAAAGCAATAGGCAATTCAACAGGATCACTCCTTGTCAAATCCCAGTTAGCAGTACTTTTAAATTTGATTTTTAAGCTGTAAGTACAGATGCCATCGTTATCTCTTCCTTCATATCTCCAACTCAGGATCCGGCCCACTAGTTTTCCGATATAGCTAACATGAACAATTTAGCTTCTTTGCTGCTATGCTGTTACCATCTTAGCCTAAGCTTCTACATGCTTTTAGGTATGAAGGAAAACTCCACAAATTCCCATGAACTAAAAAAAGTGACGAATTTTTCAATCCATTTTGCAAACAAATTTTCTGGTAAATTTCTAAACAGAAACTGACTGAAAGTATCCACTGAAAATTTTAGAATATTTCCAGCAGTCAAATCTTTTCAAAAATTATTATTGTATTCTGCAAGACTGTGGTTGCTCAAGGAAAATTAGCTTTTTCCTATTTCATTCAAATTACTATACCTAATATGATTTAAAAAAAACAAAACAAAACAAAACAAACCCACCCTCTCAACCCAAAAACCCAGAAAACAATGTGGATCTAATACAATGGAAATCAAGGTGGACCCAGGCTACTTGTGGAACAAACACATTTGTAAAGGTTTTGGGGATAATTTTCAGAAGGTGTAAAACTGAACTGCAATGTGGATATTTTAAGATATTATAGTAAATAAACAGTGCCTGAAATATGTATCTCCCTTTCATAAATTGCTTAGAAATCATATATTCTCCTCAGAAATAAGCACAGACTGCATAGATGAAATCATGCTGTTGATATTTCATACTGACAAGTAGTAAATCATGATGAGGTTTCTTTGAACAGCCGCATAATGATAAGTTTGATGTGGTAAAACAAATTTGTGCTACACTGTATACATGAAGTGAGGAAAGTACTGTTAATAAGCTGGTAGATTGATGTTTAAAATCTCTCCTTAGCATAGAAATGGATCAAATAAACCAAAGCAGCAAAACCAATGTCATGATCCTTTAAAAAGATCTATTTTCTACAACACCTTCAGCACCATACAAGGATTCTGTAACGCAAAAGGGAGTTCTTTAAGGTGAGAAAAATAAATAATTGTAAGGAAGAGATAGGAAAGCAATGTGGTGAGGATTTCTACTCTGCTTAAAACCCTCAGACTGTCAACTTTTATAGCAAGTACAGACCTCCAACTGAAATTATCATTTATGGTGTGCCTTTTTTTATGTTTTGAATTTTTTTACTGTAGCCATTAGAAGATTTAATAGTTTTTTAAAAATGACAAGTAATTATCTGCTCTACTGCTCAGCTTAGTCATTTATGCCCATGAAAGGACATTTCCAAGAGAAATGTTTATTTAGCAGCAGGACCCACATTAGGGGGGGGTGTTCTGTTAATATCCACAGAACAAAGAACAGAAGTAAAAATAAGTAGCACATACCAAAAATGATAGGCAGGTAGTTACTCAGTACCAATACCTTTGCTGAAACCTTAAGAAAAAAGTGCTGTTGCCACTGTTCTCTCCCCTCACTCCGATACCACAGCGACTCCGAAGTTGAAGACTGAGTGATCCTTGATAGTCTGAAGTAAGATCGTATGACTTAAGCAAAGGGGAACTGGGATTTTATGAGCCCCTCAAGATTGTCTCCTGGCCCTTACAATCACAGCAAGCAGACGCTTTGTTTAATGCAGCCCCTCTGAATAGACAGACCACTTGCATGTTGTTGTAGTTGCTACAGAGGGCTGCACGCCACAGGAAAATGCTTCCCACTGTGTTGGACTTGCAGATCCAGGTATGGGGAGGCAGTGGCGGCAGCACGGGAGAAACGGGCACCGGTGCAAGACAGTGGTTCTGAGGCAGGAGACAGGGAAGGTGAAGTGATGGAGACCACTGCCTGGGGCAAGTTTGAAAGCTTCTACTTCAATCTCATCTTTAAAACCTCCAATGACAGTGAGTCACAAACTCCTTAGGCAATCTGTTTTAACTGCCCCAGGTTAGAAATATTTTCCTAATACCTAACCTAAACCTTCCTTGCTGAAGCTTAAGCTTGTTATCTCTTACCAAACAGTTACAGACATAAAGAAGACATTCTTCCATCTCTGTGACAACATTTTACATATTAATAAAACAACTTAATTTGCTCCTCATTTTGTTTTTTCTTTTTTTTTTTGACTAAGCAGATTCTTCCCCTCTTTCCTGACAGGCCACATTATCTAGTCTGCTGATGATTCTCATCTCCCTGTTGTTGGTCCACACTGTTCTTGATGCTTGGGCTGGTCTCTTGACCAGTTCCACATACAAACAGGACAGGTATTTCAAGCCTTGTCCAGGTGATGTTCCCAATACGCACTAGCATGATGTATGCTTCATTTGATGAAATGCAGCACTGTCAACTGATGTTCAGATTGTGATGACTTATAGTAATGAACAGTTACCAAACTACAAAAAACCCCAAACAACCACACACAGGAAAAAAAAACCAAACCAAAACAAACCTAAAAATCCCCAGAGTTACCATAAATAAAAAAATAAAAAGGGCTTAAAGTCCTTTAACTGCAGCCAGACTGTCAGCTGGCACTATTTTGGGAAGCACAGTAAATTTCGTCACATCTCTATACTCTCTGCTAATTAGTAACTACAAAGGTTACTAGTTAATTACTAAGGTTACAAAAATAGTCTCAACAACCGCAACTACGAACTGCTATCCTGGAGCACCCGCGGACGCAAAGCGCCCGTAGCCAGGCAGCGGGCAGATCGCGGGGCCGCCAGGAGTGGCACAGGTGGCCTCGGCAGGGCCCGGGCACGCCAGCAGGGCCGTAGCCGGTTCGCTCTCCCGCCTCAGGAGGCCCTCCCAGCCGGAGGGGGGACGCTGGGCCGCCTGGCCCCGCCTGTAGGCAGGGGGCGGCCAACCCCACACCGCGCGCCGCCGGGCTGCTTAAAGGGGACGCTGGGACGCTGCCAAGCCCTGGGCCCCTTTAAAGCCCAGGTGGCCTCAGGGCCAGGCGCCGTGTGCGGGGTCTGCGCGCCACCTCTTGTTACCTGCGCAGCGTCGCGCTCGTTGGCGCCGGTCGCCATGGCGCCGGTCGGACGGGGAGCACAGGAGGTCCTTTCTCGGGGGCTTCTTTCAGGGGTGGCGCCAGTGCCTGCCTACCCTTGCCGGTGAGGCCCTGACCCGAGGGGTACCCTGATAGGCGGCGCGGGCCCTGCCCCGGGGCGGAGGTGGACTGGCCGGGGTGGGACGGAGAGACCAGCCCTCCTCCTCGCCCCCTCAGGTCAGAAAGGCAGGAAAGGGCCAGTAGTGGGGGTAGCTAGAGAGATGTGGGCGCACCCCGGGGGTGGACAGGCAGGCAAGGCTGAGAGGGGTGCGGGTGCGTCTATGGTAGGCATTTGCTCGTACCTGGGGCGACAGAGGTAGTGAGGCCCGAGCAGGCGAGTGGCTGAGCGCCCACGGCTGGTACTGCGGGAGGGCTTGCCGCTGTGCCAGGTGCAGGCAGGTGACCAGCGGTAAGGCAGAGGGAGCTGGTGAAGCCGCTCCTTCGTGCTGAGGCGGCTTGGCCGCGGGGTCGGGGGGCGTGCCGCTTTTTCTGCTCAGGCAGTGAGAGAGACAGCCCGGCGCTGGGGAGGGCAGGGGAGCGAGGAGAAGCAAGATGGCAGCTTCCTTGTGGCTGAGCTGCGGCGCCAAGGGGCTGGTGAGGCTGCTGCTGGCGGGGCGGCCAGCTCCGGGCGCTGGCGTATCTTTCGCAGCTCGAGGAGGCTGGAGGTGTCTACACGGAACCCGAGAGCTACTGGGTGAGTGATGGGCTGGATCCTGCACCCTTCGTTGTTAGTCGGGTGCCTGTGCTGTTGGCCTGCTGCAGCTGTGTGTGGAGGAGCTGCGACGTTAAGTAAGGGATGAGGGTGGGTGGTGCTGAGGGAGAAATAAAAGCTGTGCAAGGTGGTGGGGAGGTGTGAGTGCCTGGTGTTACCAGGTAGGTGTGCAGGGTGGCAAGGCCGAGTAGGGCCGTTGGTGTGCTGAGCAGGAGAGACCAAATAGCAATGACCGATTGGGAAAGGGGTGAGAGGCTGTGCAGGTGACTTAGTTTGCCAGGCTGCCCTTTGGTTTGGTCTCTGGATGTAGTGGAAGTACATCAGGAAAGGTATGGACTGATGGGAGGGAATTTGAAGAGAGAAGTGAGAATTATTAAAGGTCTAGAAAATGTGATCACTGAGGAAAAAAAAACTGAAGGAATTGGTGTCTAGAGAGGAAAACAGATTGATAGAGATTAGGCCTTCAAATATGTAAATATTATGTTGTGGATAAGGAAAAAAAAGTGCTTGCAATTGAAAATAGTTGAGTGTTTTCTGGGTGTAAGTATAGTTAAGTGCTGAAAGAGAAAGTTTTTGGTTTTGTTTTTTTCCTAGTGTTCAGAGATTCCACTACTGTTCTTTCATCTTTTTATTCTACAAGTAATGTTTCAAATAGCTGGAGAAGGGCATGAAAGCTGTATTTTACGATATTCTTTTTTTTTTTAAATGTAGAACTGGAGTTTGAATTTATTAATTGCATGTCTAGCATACATTGCTATGTAGAAGCCAACCTATGAGATTACGGCAACAGCCTTTCAAGATACTTTTTCTTTTCTCAGGAGTTTGTTACAGAATTACCAGGCAGATCTACTTACTGTCCATATTTTCCTCTGTGTCTAAAAGATGTGGGAAAAGTTTTGGATGCCCAAATGAAATGTAATCTTTTCTTTCCATACTTGATCTGTTAGTTACAATTTGTAAAACATTTAAACAGTAATCAGGTGCATTGTTATTAGGTAGTGGTGTGATACTGAGCATAAAATACCTGAACTGTCTGTTTTTTTAGTGCACTTATAAAGAAGTGAGCTCTTGCTAACCTTGTGTAATAAATATGTGCATTTTACAATAAAACTCAGTAGTAGTTTAGAGGCTTGTTAATCATTGTGTTTTACATCTCAGCACTGGTTGTCTTTGCTGCTTTACAGTATGAAAATCTTTTCCTTTGCAAAATCTACTGTGTATGATATAGGGAAGGATATGCCTGTTCATTAAACAAATGTTATTTATTTTCAAATTTTATTAGAAAAAATTTGCTTCCTTCATAAAATAATGTTTGTCTTTTTGTCTAATGCAGGATTAGCTACCTCTACATTAGTCTTATTATCTAACTCCTTAAAGACCTCGTCTACAGTCCTCCCAGGCAATCTGTTGTAGTACTTTATATCTTTATGGTGAGAAAGGCTTATTTAATATATAGCTGGAGTTAAATTATTAATTTTGGATATGGAAATGAGTGAAATTTTTCTTCTTCCTTACAGTAAGCTTTTAGGTATTAAGGTGGATATATTGCACCTTCTAACTTCTCAGGCTTTCCTCACTGACTTGTTTCTTTGAACCCTCTTAGTATTTGTTACTGCTTTTCAAGGTGGTGCATATCTTAGTGACACCATTTTTCTTAAAATCATAGAATGGTTTGGGTTGGAAGCGACCTTTAAAGGTCATCTAGTCCAACCCCCCTGCAATAAGCAGGGACATCTTCAACTAGATCAGGTTGCTCAGAGCCCAGTCCAACCTGACCCTGAATGTTTCCAGGGAAGGGGCATCTACCACCTCTCTGGGCAACCCAGTGTTTCAGTGTTTCACCACCCTCATCATAGAAAAAAAATGTCATCCTTATATCTAATCTGAATAATCATTGACCCAGGTGCAGGTCATAGAATCATAGAATGGTTTTGGTTGGAAGGGACCTTAAAGATCATCTAGTTCCAACCCTCCTGCCATGGGCAGGGACACCTTTCCACTAGATCAGGTGGCGTAAAGCTTCATCCATCCTGGCCTTGAACACTGCCAGGGAGGGGGCATCCACAACTTCTCTGGGCAACCTGTTCCAGTGTCTCACCACCCTCACGGTAAAGAATCTCTTCCTAATATCTAATCTAAATCTACCCTCTTTCAGTTTAAAACCATTCCCCCTCGTCCTATCACTACATGCCCTTGTAAAAAGCCCCTCTCCCACTTTCCTGTAGGCCCCCTTCAGGTACTGGAAGGCTGTTATAAGGTCTCCCTGGAGCCTTCTCTTCTCCGGGCTGAAGAGCCCCAACTCTCTCAGCCTGACTTCATAGGAGAAGCTGTATTACAAGCTTGTATATATACCATATAATAATAATATACTATATAATATAATAATACTTGTATAGTATTACAAGCTGTATGTCAGAATACTACTTTGGTATACTGGATCAAATGACAAGAGATGTAGTGTGCTACGAAGCCAAGGAATGTGCTGTATCATGAGCCCTGTCCTCAGAAGAATCTCAGATGGCACGCAGCTTGATGCTGTGCAGTGCCACTTCTCTCTGTGTATGGGTTTACTAAGCAGTTTCACTCAATGGGCAGACTGAAGTGATCTGCTAGCTAGCTGTGTCCAGTAGGTGGTGTTGCAGGGCCAGCGAGGTTGTGGTGGTGTGTTGCTTAAATACATTGGACTTTTCAGAACTTTTTATCTGGCTTGCCAAAGGAAAGAAAAGGCTAAGAATTTACCTGGTCTCTATATATAGACACTTACATATGAGAAGGATCTCTGTAATGAGAAATCTTTCAAGCTTTTTAACAGACATAAGATCCAATCACTGAAACCTGAAATTAGGCAATTTCAGTCTGCAAAGTGATATAGTTTCCTAGCAGAAAGGATAAATAAACATTGGAAAAGTTTGTCAGTGAAAGTGGTGGATCGTCAGTGTCTGGAGTATTAGGATCTGAGGGGATTTATTAATTTAAAAGATATGCCTTAATCTGTCATCTGGAAAAAGTTCCACAGCCTGTGGCAAAGAGGGGGAGGAGAGGAGAAAGGAGGATATAGTGTTTGTGGTTGATATTGATAAGACCAGTGAAACTTCTGGTCTAGGAATTCAGGACTCTGCATTCCCTTTTCTTTTTTTGGTGTTTGAACTTTGGGGGAATGGGATTACACGCTTTGTCTTGATGTGCTCTTGATATGACAGTTCAGCATTAAGACAGGTCATAATCAAGATATAAGTATCTAGCCTTTGGTTAAGAGTCAGAAAGGATTCTAACAATCGGCTAAATCTGCTCTGCACATTTACACCCCACTCTGTCTTCACACTTGCATGCCCGTGACTAGAAGCCTGAGGATGGATAAGTGCTCTGAGACAGAAGAGGTCTGCCTGGCTGGTACTCTGGTAATTCGTTCATAATCATACTGCTGACATACTGCATAACTAGGAAGAAAAACTATGGTAAATACCACTGAGGAATTTGTGGGTGGAGTTATACTGTCCTCTGTAGCACATCATAGTTCATCAGCAGGGAACATATCAATACCTCTTACCCAATTTCTCATGATGGCAGCAGTTTTGGCCTCTTGAGTACTGAGATATGTGTGCATGCATGTGTCTGTGTGTGTGTTCTCTCCTCTGGGCTTGTTTATATCTGAACAAGTCTTATGTTCAGCCTTCCTTTCCTGCCAAGCAAGCAGGAAATGAGAGGATGAGTCTCTGAGACTTGTCTCATTCAGTTGTGTCCTGGAATAAATGAGAGGCTGTGGCAAAGCATTTTAACCAAGGTTTTGCTCAGAGACCCTGGCAGGGGCAGAACTAAGCATATGCAGGGCCATGTGTGGAAAGCCCCCAAAAATGAAAATGTGGTTTGGGTTAGTACATATGTCCCTGATACACAAGAGGCAGGGGGTATTAGCTGGCTCAGCTTTGAAATTTATGGCATTTGGGGAGGGGGGGGGGGAAATAAAAAAAAATACAGCTTCATGCTAGCTGCTGATTTTTTCCTGATGTATATTTATTTTATAGCTGCTTTTTCATTCTATACGTGATGGCTTGTGTGTAGTTGGAGCTCTAAGCAAGTTGTAGATTTTTTCTGTTTACATTTCTGTTGGACAAAAGTTATGTAACCCTACTTCACTTGCATCCACCGTAGAATTGTTCAGTAGGTCAGGCTGAACTGAGGGGTACTTGAAATACTAGTTTGTATATTTTTAATAATGCACTAAGACTTGGTTGTGGAGAAAGTTTCCATTAAAAATTAATTGAATCAAAGCTGAAGCAGCATGAGTATCTAAAGTTGTCTTCATCAGATCCAAAGTTTCTATATCATATATTTACTTAAGACAGAGTTTAATTTGCTTAATACTTATTATTTATGACTTCATGCTTGAGTTGGCCCATGTTCTGTGTGTAACATACAGGTTCTATACTTAGTGCCTTGTTTTCCTTGGTGCTCTTAAGAGTGCATGCTTGTATGTAAGCTTAAAAAAAGAGCATCATAGCGCATCTGTTGTTCAACTGTCTTTCAGATTCATGCACTTTTAGTTTCATTTGTGTTAAGCAGTTAACTGAGAAAATAATTATACTGAAAAAGCATTTAGTCTAGATAATCATATGCTTGTTTTACAGGTACGCCTGGTATTAAAGTTCTCATGCCAGCACTTTCTCCTACAATGGAAGAAGGAAACATTGTGAAATGGTTAAAAAAGGAAGGTAAGATAGCATTTTCTGTGGCCACATTTGTTGTAATTCTTCAGCTACATAAATCTATTCTGTAAGAAGATGGTCATTCTTTCTGGTGGTACCTTAGTATTTTGAAGCTAAATGTTTGGTATGTGGATACTGTCTTCTTGAACAATACCTGCTTTGAAATTGTTGGTTCTTGGAACATTTTTCCTTTAGTTGTCTTCCCAAAGGTTTCTTTGATCATATTTTTGAAAAATTTCCATTAGGCTGTTCCAGGGTGTGAGTGTGTGTTGTTTTTAATTCCCAACGTCATGCTGTCAGTAACTTTGGAATTTTGAGAGCCTTTGACTTTGGGGAGGGTCTCTCTTTCATTAGTCCACTGAATTACAAAATAACATGAAATATATGATATTTTGCTATTCAGGGCTTACTTTTTTAATATCTAAATTATAGTCTACAATTAAAGCTGATAGAAAAATTTAAATTACTTCATAACCCAAATTTTAAATGGGGAAATCTCTTTCCAAAAAAAAAAAACCCGAAAACAAAAACCAAACTACTCCTCTAAAAAAAGTCCTAACAGCCTTGGTTATCTTAGGTTCTCTGAGCTCTGACAACTGAAAAATAATGTACTTCTGTTAAAATATGTTGGAGCAGCTAAATAGTCTGAGTGTATGTTTTGTCTTCACAGAGGTTGTATGTAAATGAAAAATGATCTGCAGAAGAATCGGCAGTCTGTGTTCTGTCAGGAGACCTTTCTCACTTCTCCTCCTACCCCGTCCCCTCTCCAATTTAATATTAAAACTGGATTTTGATTGTAGCTTTGGATTCCAGGTAGCAGTTGTCCGTTGGTATAGGATGCATTGCAGAGTTTTAGATGACTGTAGGAATATATCTTGTTCTCAGACATTTTTAGATTTGCTAAAGAGATTAACACATTTGGAGAAAAGAAGATCTCTTAAAGCATACTATCTTTGACAGACACAATTTGATGAGCTAAATGTGTGTTTTGACTATTCTGCCTAGATAAGCTATTTCCTTTGACTTGCTTTTACATGTTTTGAATACATTTTGAGGTGGCTGGAAGGCAACTTGTTGCTCCAGTAGTGGACATGACCTTTTGCTTGTAAAACTTCTAGTAAGAAATTTTGCAGTTTACTAGGAACAATATGGCTGTCTATGTCTGTAAAAAGTAATTGCACCAATGTTCTTGAAACTTGAATCTTCAGTTAGTCAAGTATCAAGTCCAAGAGTATGCAGAGAAAAAGGAACAATCTAAAGTCCGTTTTCTATTCATTAGTTGTCAATAACTGTAAGACATTAAAAATCAACAGTAGTCTGTTTTACAATAAATACAGCATTCAAAATTGCAAGAGAAAGCAGAGAGCACGGTAGGAGTTGAAGTAGATTCCAGTTTGCTTCGTAACACAAATGAGTTTTCTTCATAAAAATGTCTTAGGACACAACAGGTATACAACGATTTTTCTCAGACTTTCCATTACACTTCCACCCCAACACAAAAGGAAAAAAAAGCTCCACACCTATTTTAATTAAATTAAAATCAAATCTTAGTTGATGGTTGGACTTTGAGAGAGAACTGTCTTAGGATTGTTATTGTTGCTTTCTATTTAGAAACAAGACCAAAACTGAATGTAGTATATTGTCTTATTTGGCACATCTGTGACTATAATTAGTTCCTATGGATTTTTTTCCCTCTGACAGTCTGGAAAATAAACATAATGACAGCATTAAAAAAGTGAAGATAAATTTTGAAGAAAAAAGCAAAGTGATTTAATGCTTATACTCCTGTCTGCAAGGGATGCTCATAACTACATAATCCCCCAGTGAGATGGCCATCTAAATGTAGTCGCATTATTGAATATAAATGTTTGATAATCTCATATCCAAGAAAATAAATATTTTAAAGCAATTGACAGAAGAAAGCTGATGACTGCATGTGAAATGTTTTCCCCACTGTATAACCAGCAGGGGTCAGTAGAATACTATTTTGATAATTTTTCTGCTCTTTGTGTAAATATCAATTGTTTGCTTTTACAGTTTCACAGGTTGGACAGATTATTTCAGTACTGCAGAAGGAAAAATGCTGAATTTAATTGACAGCCTTACTATTTCCTTCTCATTGTTAATACAATTTCATATTGATTCCTGTTGGTAATAAAGTCATTCTCATAAAAATAAAACTGTGTTTCTAAAAACCTGTATTTATTATGTATGAATTTAAAGTTGATGAAGGATGATAGATTGACAGCCCAGGAGACAGAAATCCTCTTGTGGGCAGGAAACAGAATAGGCAACAGTGACAGCAGTTTCCTCATGCAGTGTAACTCTGCTGCCTTCTGAGACATCACCTCCAGGGACTTCAGTCTCTATGCTCAGTCAGCTTTGATTTGATTTGCATAGAGTACATCAAGGAATGTAGTTTGTATCTTGTGATTTGGATACTTGTCTATTGGTAATTGAGCACAGCCTGTAGGCAGTTGAATGTCAATTGGATGTGATCTCCTAGAGGGAAACTTGGCTTCAGAAGATTTCCTAATGCTTCAGCCTAGCTATAAGAACTTATCATTTAAAAAAAAAAAAAAAACAAAACAAAACCCAAACAAACCCCACCCAAGATTTTTCAACGGCATTATATATAATCTCAGAGCTGCCATTCAGGCAACTTCTGTTGCAAATCCTGCTCTGTCATGAGAAAGCATAAGAGCAAAGATATGCTCTGCAAAAGTGTTCTTTCCAATCCTGTCTATTGGGAAAGCTGATTTGTAATTGACATCAAAGTGGGCATTGATTAGGAGCTATCACAAATTTTGCAATCTCTAATGAAAATAACTATGATCCTTTCTATTGCACTTGGGTACTGAAACACACGTGAGATTTTTGAATGCTGCTATAAAATATTCTTCCTAAAATTGCATTTAATCAGTTGCCTTCAAAACTTATGACCACATTTTGGCTGCAGTGGTCAAAAGAAGACAGAAAAAGTAGTGGAAAAGTGGTTTGACCAGTTCTCTGAAGACTTTTATGCTTGCCTTCCCTGTGCAAGGGAATCCTTAGCTTTCTGTGAACAGCCTCATGTACCCAACTTAAAAGATGTCATGTGTGACAAACACACAGATGAATGTATCTGCTTTGACTAGCTTGCACTGTTGGAGTTACTGCTGCAGGTTGCTTAGCACTGAGTTTCCTTTTTAGTGGTGCATAACACTTAAAAGTCTGCAGGTTGGGAGAAGAGAATAATTAAGATACGGAGTTAAGCTACTTTCTGCTTGTCTATCTTAGCTCTGTAGGCTAATGAATTTGCCCAACAATTTGGTTTCTTAACATCTGTGAAGTACTTATGTAATGATCTGATATATGGGCTATTTGAATTAATGATCCAGTGGAATTAAAACACTGGTGTAGAGCTTGGAATTTTGACTTGCTGTTATAAACTGTTTATGCTCTAGTTATTGTGAAGTGCAGCATGGCAATTAGATTATTAAATTAAAAAGATTAGGTGCTACTTTGTGTACTCCCCTGCCGAGTTCTGTAATAGGAACATTTATGACTTACAAAACTATGTAAGTGACTGAGCTTTGAATGTTTCCATTGCTTACTACTGCAGAGATCACAAGGATCATACAACACTTCATTTCCTCCTTCTAATTCAGGTAGTCCGGAAACAGGAAATAATTATTTTAAAAAAGGAAGTGTTTCTCTCTTACATAAATATAGGTGGTAACCTGCATTGGGTTTATTCTGATGCTTAAGTACAACAGAGGATGAGATCAGGAATTAAATGCTTAGATAATACTTGCAGTACTTCCAGTACTGGGGAAATATTAAAATTTTACTTCATAAAAAAAATTGTAATCATGTGTTAGGCTTGTATGTATTGTCCCTATTTTTAGTGTTCTCTAAGGCAAAGGTTATTATATTTTCTTGGAGGCCAAAACATTCAAAGTTTTTCAGTGGAATTTCAATTTTAATGCTGGCCACCTAGTCAGTATTGATCGGTTGAAAGAATCCAGACTCATAATATCTTTATCATGTGCTAGCAGATATAGATATTCTTCAAAAGCAGAGCAAGAGTATACTTCAAAATTAATCATAGATTTGTGTAATGTAGCAAAAGCAATTTCTAACACTTGTGCATATTTTTATTTCACAAAGTAAGTGTGTTTCTAAAAGACCTTTTTTAACTATACAGGAGATTGAGGAAACAAGCTGGCAGACATGCTTTCCAAAGAGATTAAAGTTCCTAAGGTTTTCATTTGAGTATCTTTAATAGTGTAGATACAAACTAGAAAATTGTGATACTAAAGATGTGGTTGCCTGTGACCATTGTCTTAAAAAATAAGTTTTAAATAGCTTGCTTTGACTTATGGCTAGCAGTGAATCTGGAATGCTCAGGATTTTATTCATGGCAGTGTTTCTGAGTGATGGTGTTGTGGAAAAAAATGTCATTTTGTGTGTACTTCCTATTGGAAAGCCTACTGTAAACATCAGTATTTGAAATATGTTAATGTTCTGCTTCAGCAGTTTGTGGCTGTGAATCTTAGTGTTTTTATTTGGAAATGGAAGATACAATATGATAAATAATGATGGGGGATCAGCTAGCTATAGAATATATTAAAGAATGTAAAATGGCTGTATTATATGGATAAATATCTTCCATGGTTAAATAGATCTGAAAGGACGTCGAGGCTAAGTATTCTTAAGTTCTGTTATATTTTGCAGGTGAAACAGTGAATGCTGGAGATGCGTTGTGTGAAATTGAAACAGACAAAGCAGTGGTTACCATGGAATCAAGTGATGATGGCATATTGGCTAAAATACTGGTAGGAATTCTGCCTTTCTGAGTAGGATATAACTTGTCTTTAGACTGTCATTTAGCATATTGCCTCAAAAACTAGTTTAAATAGCCAAACTTCCTTCTGCTCAGCTTTCAGAATAATGCACTTACTTGCATTCCTAGTGAGAAGTAATTGCTGTGTTTATTTCCTACATGTACCAGACTACTGGTACATGGTATATGGTTCTATGTATGTTTAATGGATTTTCAGTTAACCTGATTTAATTGTTTTGTATGTTTTGCACCTTATGAATGATGTCCATGAAATACTGCAGTTTATGACATCTCTTATTCTGAGTTGCACAAAAACAAGTTACAATCAGTTAGTTGGAATACAGAATTTTGGATGGTACTTTACCCAGGATGTATGATCTCCATGCTAGATTATCTTGTGCTGGCCCTTGAAGATGGAACAGTATACAAGATGGATTGATCCAGTGGACAGTTCTTAGAATTATTAGTTTCCTGTAATCTTAAAATTAGATTGATTAGGCTTAATATAAAGAATGAGAACTGGGATAAATGTGAAGTTCTCTGAACATATTTTGGAGTATTTGTGTGTATGTGCATATATAACAGAGATAATGCTCAGTTTGTTTGGATTCCTTGTTTATGTTTGTCTTTAAGTCCTGTTTTGTACCAAGATGGAAGCAGTAACAACTAGACTAGAGAGATCAGGATGAAGGACTTAGCTCTAACCCTGCATTGCTTAAGGTCTGCTTGCAAGTCCTGTGCTATTCTTTACATACTATGTTCTAAAAAGACAAGTCAAATTCTGTATCTTTTCCTTTCTTATCCTCCTCTTTTCTAACATTTTTGAAAAATGTTTACTTCAAAATGACCTGACATTAATTCTAATCAGAATTTATAAGGGTGAGGCTGTAATTCTTGAGGCATTCTGTTGCTGCTTCTGTGTAACAGTAAATACTACATTTTCTGAAAGCTCATGTTTGATGCTTAAAAATTAAGGGAGGCTATATATTTCTTGTCCATTGAAGATGTATAATGGGAAATGTATTTTAGAGTTTCTTATCTTTAGGGAGGGGGATGAAAGTTGTTATTCATTGTGTATAAAGACGGGGAAAGGATTTTCCCTCCCTTTCAATACTTACCACTTTTTCTAAATTTTTCCCCAAACAATATAAAAATCTGTGGAGTTCTCTTATTTGTGCTGTGAAGGCTTAAACTGTCAGCTAGCCTCTAGCACTTCCAACAAGAACACTGATACCTTTTCTTTTTCCCTTTTAGAAATTGGATAGATAAACATGGATAATCTTAAATATGATTTTGCAACGAATTTGCAGTTTGGTTAAGTTAAAACAACCTGCTAAATTACAATTGTAGAAAATCTAGTTGGGCAGTCAAATAGGTAGCTAAATGGGGAAGCAAGGTTCTGCAGCATAATGTTTTTCAAGTTTAATGCATATACTGATATATCAAGAGCTTCTTACCACACTTAAACATCCTACCTATAAGCTAGTGTCTCCAAGAAAAGTTATGAAGCACTTTGTAATGTTCAAACCATAGGATACTGAAGAAATCTACTTGAATCACCGTGCAGCTTCTTAGCTTTTTTGGTGGTAGACATGTTAAAATGAATATTAGTACTGTTATTTGTCTTAACTCCAAGAGCGTTTGACAGACACTTTGGCTGTCTTGGAACACAGTATGTCAGGTTTGGTTGTTCCAGGACTATTAATTTAGCTTGTATTCTTTCTGTCAAAGAATCCTTTGTGTCTTGAAGCATTGCTTAATAACTCAGGTTTCCAGCATTGTAGTGTGTGCCTTTCTCTGGCTCCTTATGCTTGCATACCACTCAGTTGCTTGGCCAACAATTGCGTCTACTAAGTGCTGTTGAACCTGGTGTGAAATGAACACCATGGAGCAGGCATGGGTATTTGCCTGTACTTAGATGTGGCCCAGCATGATTTGGTGCAGAGGGAATGCATGACTATGCAGCTACATGGTGCCACTCTTTTACCACCATACTCTTATAGTGAACGTAGAGGGCTTTTGTCTTAGTTGGGCTTTGTATTTAAATACTGTTGTAGCTTCAAGTGCAAGTTTTCCTGCTTCAGCTTGTACATCAGAGTTTCATCTCCTGCATTCAAGATACAAAGAATGTGCCATTAATGTTCATATGAAAACTCTGGTTTTAAATGACTTGCCCCTGTACTGTGTGGGAGCTCAGTAACAGAAAGGACTAAATGTCAGTTCTCCAGGACAAGATTCAGTTGTCTTCGTTATTTCCCTTTCAGTTCTTTGCCTCATTCCTTATATATCTTTTATATGATTTAGAAAATCCAACCATAAATGAGAGGCTACAAAAAATGATGAAGCAGGAATGTCCTAGAGACGAAATTCCATCTTTTTGTACAATCTTGATATGGCTTCATAGAAAATGGAAGACATACAAGTGAGTGTTATTAAAGACTAAATGATACATATACAGAAATTGTTCTGATTGAATGTTTGACTTTCCAGCAATACAATAATGGTCTGTTGCTGTTCCTGTTTGTGGAAATCAGCTGTAATATACTTTTCGTTGCAAACCCTATTTTCCAAATTTTCATGGTGCTTATAGGATAGTCTATGCCTCATTTGAAAGAAAAGAATGCATGTAAATTATAGTCTGTGTTCTTTACCCTCACAAGACTCCATCTTGTGGTGTGCTTTGGAGGACTAAAATTTTGATTCTTCATTTCTTATGCTTTTCTCTTCCAAATTTCTCACTTTTTGAAATTTTCAGAACAGTCTCATTTGGTGGAGTGCTGCAGCTGTTTCTTCCCTCCCTCTACAATAATTAAACAATAGAGAGAACTGGAACAACTTTGAATAAAATAAATAAAAACTTAGGAGAAGTTGTTTTTGCCATATGTGTAATAGATTATGAAACCCTTTATCAAAATGTTTAGTTCAAATTTGTGTGTTGGGAGAGAAGGGAGTGGAAAAAAGGTAGAGATTGAGAAGTAAAATGTAACAAGATGAGTGGAATAAACTTGAAGGGGAAAATTTAGAGTGAAGATACTGCAGTTACAGAATTCTCCGCTAGGAGAACAGATCCAAGACCCCAGTGAAAAGCTGCATTGAACAAAATCCTTCTTGTGATAGGAGGAAGGGCAGAAAAAAAAAGTACACCACCAAAAAGGACCCCAAAACAACAAAAAAAGAAATCCCTCTGGCATCAACAGTAAGACCCAACTGAGAGATCCAGCCTTTAATTAGAAACTTTAATTGACAAAAGTAATTTTTATGGAGCTATAAATAAAAGTGAATTTACCATATAGGTTTTCATTAACTGAATGAACTAGGGAGACACTCCGTTGAGTTCTCTTCACTGAGATTCTTTATGCTCTGTTAGAAATATTTTTACCATTTTAAACTGGTAATATGAAGGATAATACCCTTAAAATGGTTATTTTTGTTTTGCATGATCTGTTTAAAGGGTTATTAGCTCATAATCTGCATACCAATTTTGTTAGTGTTTTCTTAAAACAGTTGTTATTGATAATTGGAAAATATGATTTCAAAATTAAATGTGAGATTCCTTTTAAGCCGTAGAATCTTACCCCTTCCTAACATGTAGGTGTCAAATACCAGATTAGAAGTATTTTGTAAACTGCAATATGTCTGAAATGCAGGAAGAAATAATAAGAATTCCACTGTGTTTAGGGTGAAATCATAGAATCATAGAATCATTTTGGTTGGAAAGGACCTTTAAGATCATCAAGTCCAACCGTTAACCTAACACTACCTAGTCCGCCACTAAACCATGTCCCTAAGCACCATACCTACTTCTCTTTTAAATACCTCCAGGGATGGTGACTCAGCCACTTGCCTGGGCAGCCTGTTCCAATATTTGATAACCATTTCAGTTAAGAAATTTTTCCTGACATCCAATCTAAACCTCCCCTGGCACAACTTGAGGCCGTTTCCTCTTGTCCTATCACTTGTTACCTGGGAGAAGAGACTAACACCCACCTTGCTACAACCCCTTTTCAGGTAGTTGTAGACAGCAATAAGGTCTCCCCTCAGCCTCCTTTTCTCCAGACTAAACAACCCCAATTCCCTCAGCCGCTCCTCATAAGACTTGTTCTCCAGACCCTTCACGAGCTTCATTGCCCTTTTTTGGACACACTCCAGCACCTCAATGTCTTGTAGTGAGGGGCCCAAAACCGAAAGCATTATTCGAGGTGCGGCATGACCAGGGCTGAGTACAGAGGGATGATCGCTTCCCTTGTCCTGCTCGCCACACTATTTCTGATACAAGCCAGGATGCTGTTGGCCACCTGGTGGGCACACTGCCAGCTCCTACTCAGCCGGCTCTTGAACAACACCCTCACGTCCTTTTCTGCCAGGCAGCTTTCCAGCCACTCCACAATTGAAGTTAAAAGTATTTCTAGTTTTAGTATGCAAAGTTGTGTAAGCACAAAGGAATGATTTCTTGAAGCTTAAATTAAGATTTGAACTAATCTATACCTCTTCTGGAAAAAAGATTGTTCTCTTTACATTTTAGCTCCAAGTGATCATATCTTTTGATCAATAAATAACTATAAGAAATCTGAAACTTTTCTAACTCTACTTGGTACTCTAAATCCCTTTGTGGAGATGATATCCGCTATTTCAGTCACGCTTCAGAGCATGAATGCTTATTTTAACAACTCCATGGAGCTGTTGGACTTGATCTAAAAGATGTGACTGTTTTTGTAGTTCCACAGTGAACAAAGTATATCAGGTTGTCATGGAGGTACACCAAAACAACTCCATGCAGATAAATAACTTTAATTCATGACTGAAACGAAACAGCTGAAACCAAAGAGTCAATGGGGGTAACCAAAACAACATTCTGAGAACATTTAACAAATTATAAGTCTGGTATACCGGTTGAGGATGTTATTACTACATAACAACAGACAAAAATGATGATCCAAAGTGTACACTCACTCACAGAAGGGAAACCTCTAACTCAAGGACACCCAGAAGATAGAATCACTCACCTGAAGGGGTGAGGACTTACTCAAGGATATATCCAGAAGAAATAATCGCTCACTGAAAGGAAGGTGAGGGCACTCAATCCCAGGAAGTTTCCTTGGGTGGTGTCCCAAGCCCAAGGGGAGGGTTTCCGATCACAGACCTGCAGCTCTGAGGAGAACCGCTCAAAGAGGGTCTCCAGCGGGCACCCCATTTTATAGCCTGGTTGGATCAGAACTGTGATCATTTATTGGTCATGGTCCAGAAGCTCCTCTGGGCCAAGGCACCCCGTTGGTTGGGGACCCTACCTGTTGACTGAGGGGTCCCACCTTTCTTATTCCTGCCACCAGGAGGAGTATGTGCTGGTTGGTGCCCCACCAGAGTGCGCACCTGGCAGTGGCCATGGTGTGATGCCAGAGATGTGAAAATAAGGGCACGAAGAAAAGCCAGCAGCTGCCATGTTAAAAACCTTGGTCTTTATTGGGGGGAGAGTGTGTGTGTGCTCCTGCCACACAGGTACTGCCATGCAAATCTTGCTTTATATATATGCACTTGTTAGTAATGAGACTATTTAAAGTTTAATGGCTTTCAGTCAAAATTGAAAAGGATTTATTAAGAGATACTATAGTCTGAAAAATAAAATAGGCATGAAATTTAAATGTCTGTTTCCTCGATGTTTGCTTTGTTCCTTAATGTTTGCTATGTTCCATTGTTTCACTGGGTTTAATACAAACATTTGACAGTCAGATTTTAAGTTTATGTAGAAAGTGGGAAGAAGAATTAAAAATTGGGGAGGGCTGGCTTTCCACAGAGATCATACGCTGTTTTTGAAGGTTGTAGTTATTAAATTTTGTTGTGACCACAAGTGTTTCCAGTAAAATTTCCCCAGAAGATGTTGCAGGTTTTGGTCTTAGCACTTAGCTATGTTTGTAGTTCTCAAAAGGGTGGATATTGACTTAATTAGTTAACTGCAAAAACCCTGAAGAGAATACAGAAGATCAGAGTGTGATCAGAATGGATAAAAAGGGGTGAAATTTGGCATTGTAAGGTGTAGAGTAAAGGAGGTATAGATAAGTAGGTTAGAAAAGGACAAGTCATTGATTACTGCCTCTTCCTGTACTGAGAGCAGCTCAAATTTACCTGGACCATTTGCTGACAGAGGCTCTTTATGTGCTATGACACCATTCTGTATTTGCATTTAGAAAAAATATTTTTTCAATCATCAAAAGTAAATCATTGTACAAAAGTAAACTGTCTTTCTTATTCTCTTGATGTAGTGGCCAGAAATTGCAGATGATAACTATTCAAGTTATCACAATAATTTAAGTACTGGAAGACTCTTAACATATCTCTCCGAGGTATTCTCTTTTGAAAGTTCGAAAAAGCTTGAGTTCTTCAACCTCCAAAAGTATTGGTTTCAAAATTCTCTTTTAATCTCTTCCAATTTTTTCGTCCTGTCATGGCTCATGTTGGTTTGTTGCTTTGTTAGTTTGTGAGCAAAGTTAAGATCTTTTTGACCCTTCTTGTCTATGCGTACGCACAGTAATAGAAGTATTGTGAGGCTACTTATTTCAGCTCATTCTATATCTGAGATTGTGGGGTCCACTGAGATTTATGTGGAGAGATTTTCTGGTATTGTGAATTATGAAAATGTAGACATGACTTAAAAATCCGGGAGATGAAAAGTTAAGCAAAATAATAACAATTTTTCTTTGTCTATTCTAGTTCTGAGCTGCAAAGGCTGTGTGTTTAAAAACATATTTTTAAAAAAATACATATGTACACTTTTTAAAAGTATAAATTCTGCAATCATCTGGGCTGGAAACTTGTATTGGAAAATAAGGAATGCTGGAGTTTTTACATAAAAGTCTTGGAGTGGTGAAATGAGAAGAAAACCCAGTTGGCTTGCTCTGAAGAGTGAGAGTTGACAGCACTGATGGCTTTGAATGCTCTTATAATGCTGGGTTATAGACAAAGCCTGACTAGTATTAAGTGTTGTGTTCTGTTTCTGAAGGCTCAGCCATCCCCATTGGATTTCTGCATGTGTTATCATAGCACCATTAAAGCACCCTTGACACCAAAATTGCAGTAGGGATTTGACACCACAAGCATGTCGCAGTGCTTCTCGGTCTATTCAGTTACAATATGTAGACTGCTTATAAAAATAAAAATGTTCTCTGTTATATGTGCAAGCCTTTGTAAAGGAAAGCCAAGACATGCAAAAAACTTTGGTTTATTCTTATTTTGGAAAAAAAACTTTAACTGCTGCATATTAATATGTTATGGGGAGTATTTTGAACTTGGGAGGCATATCTGGTTTGCATTGTCATTGGTGTGGATCAAACATCTGAGTATTATGCTGATAAACAGTTTTTCTAAATACCTTGTTCAGTGCTAAGTATGATAATGCTGTAAAGTTATTGGAGTGAATAACCTCGGTATTTTATGTGTTTATAGCTTTGTTTTCTTTGTTTTTTCCAGTTTTTGTGTTTCAGTGACTGGGTTAGGTTGTGTTTGTACCAGCTTCAAGCTGCTGTTTTATTTGATTATGAGTGGTAGTAACATTGCAGTTATACATAGTTTTACAAATCTGTTTATCAATGGGCCTTTCTGTGATAGGATCTTTCAGCCTTAGACAAATCAGTTCAGGACTTCTGGTTGGCATCCGGTCATCCCTAAGTACTTTAAAGCCATCTCAATAAAAATAAAATATGATCAAGTCTTGAGGGACTCTTCAGACTTTCTTCTCTCAAATGAAGCTTTTCAGAGTATTAATGGAGAAGAATGCATCAAGAGATCAGAACAAGAAATAGAACTAAGTCTTACATAATTTTTTCATGTAATAAATACTCTTAAAGAATAAGTATTACACTAGAATTTACCTAGTGTTCAGGAGGGAAAAGAGGTGAACTGACAAAACTGTAAATGTGAGATGTTTTATCAGAACATACTGAGAACAAATTGCCTTTGCTGTTCGTTCTTGGGTCTAGTGTTGGTCCTTCTAACAAGCAAGCTGGGTTATCCTGGGAAATCTGATACATTCTGTCAGTGGAGTTAACAGTGTGCAGACAACAGTCTTATCTGAGTAATAGTGTTCTGGTATTTGCATCTGCATAGTACAGTCTTTACAGCATTCTGTTTTCTTTATTAGTGTTTAAGTGCCTAGAAAACCCTATTAAGGTAGTAAGAACAGTGTGATACCTGATACTGTGTATATTTTTATTTTGTGTGTCTGTCTTTGGGCTTTTCAAATGATAGTGATTTGCATTTACCATTTGCATGGGTAAAATGTCATCATTGCAGATATATACCAACTCCATTTGAGGCAAATGTATGTGCAATATGGCTTTATGGTAGAAATATAATGTCCATTTCTTTTTTTTAGGAAATCAACTCTATTTGGGCTGGTAGTCTAAATTGTATTTGTCTACCTGTGGTCCTAAAGGGCTATCTTTACATTTGGCCTGATGCCCTGGAAATGTTATTGCTTTTGAGAACCTGAAGAGTTGTACTTCTGCAACCATTTCAGAGACTGCAGGAGGAGCCCTTCATTAGATTAAGTTAACATAACTGCCATGCCTTTATCTGCCAAAGCATCAAAGAGATATTTTGACTGTGATACAGATATCCTTTTGTTTTAAAAGGTATATCTAGAATAGATTGGCCTTATCCACAGAATCACAGAATGTTAGGGATTGGAAGGGACCTCGAAAGATCATCTAGTCTAATCCCCCTGCCGGGGCAGGATTGCCTAGACCATATCACACAGGAACGCGTCCAGGCGGGTTTTGAATGTCTCCAGAGAAGGAGACTCCACAACCTCTCTGGGCAGCCTGTTCCAGTGTTCAGTCACCCTTACAGTAAAGAAGTTTTTCCTCAAATTTAAGTGGAACCTCCTGTGCTCCAGCTTGCACCCATGACTGATTCCAAACTGATTATATTTATATTACATTAGATTATATTTAACTTTCTGTAAGATTTCTGTTCAGATGTTCTTTGAAACCGTGATTTACATACCACATAAGTGCTATCACTTTCTTGGTGGACAGACTTGTTATTTGGCACCAGTTATGTTAAAACAGACAAACTTAGAGGTGGAAGTTAGTGGAAAGCGAATGTTATTGGAAAGCGAATGTTATCTTTTTCAAAAAGAAGTAATGGGGCACTGTTGTTGTTGTGGGGGATTTTGGTCTTTTTTGTTCCCTTAGCTTCTGAATTTACAAGCTTGTGTTTTAAAAAGTAACACTGCTAGATACAGGGTAGATACCTCAAAGTATATCTGCTCAATGTGTCCAGCAAAATTTTCAGGCTCTGTTCACAAAGATTAGGCATCCACATTTGTTTTCAGTAGCTAGTGTGACTTTATTCTTGGAGGTACTCAGTAGTCTGTACCTTGCTTACTTTGATTTCTTAATGCTAACTTTAGAGGTATGGGATTTTGGGGTATAAATTAATATTCCTCACCTTGTAATAACAACTATAATTAATTTCAGTCATGAGTCATTTTACTAACAGTAGGAATGAAATGGGATATATGTTCTTGATGAAGTGTCATTAATATGCCTGAAATTTTCACATCTACCATTTTTAGTCGTATTAGTCTAGACAGCACAATATGTAGCTTAATGTTCTCATTGCCTTAAATTTAGGTGGAAGCAGGAAGCAAAAATGTACGCTTGGGCTCACTAATTGGTCTGCTGGTAGAGGAAGGACAGGACTGGAAGCAAGTTGAAATACCAGCTGATGGTAGTGATCCATCTTCTCTGGCTCCACCAGCACCTGCACTTACCTCAACTCCTCCAGGTCCTTCAGTTTCAGCCCCTTCTAAACTGGAACATCAACCTGGAACATTGCAGTGAGTTTCTATGTTTGTTATGAAATGAAACTCTTATTTAGTTAGATCAATAGAGCTGAACCAAGAAGAATCTTTCATTCCTTTTTACCTAGTATTAAGCTGTTAGTTTAAGACAGTGTTTTCGTATGTGTGAGGTAGTAAAGCTTGCCTGCCCAGAGTATTTCTTTGCTTGTAAGCCCAATTAAGTCAATTCAAACAACATAGTTTTATTAGAATGTTTTCTATGGATGTGTTTTATTCTGACATACAATTGCTTTATGAAGGACTCTAAGCTTAGTTTAGGAAGAAGTTGTGTTTATATACGATGGACACTAAGGCTTATGCATCAGATGCTCAGTTTACCTATAACTTGTTTTCTATTTCTTTTTTAGGAGAAAAAATAAACAAACAAATGGCACACACCAAAACCGTTCCAAGCTCTTGCACTTTTGATATTAGAAAAAAATTATTCTTATTTTCATAACATGTCATGCGAAAAACTTGAAACTGTGGGGTTTTGTGCTCTTTGTTAGTTTTGTTTTATTTTGATCTGTTAGGGTACTCTAAGCATTTGTCACGGTTTAAGGCTGGGCCGGCTATTAAACCAGTGGCAGATGCTCTCTATTAACCCTCCTCCCTACTCCAGAAGGGGAAGGGAAAGGGAAAAGGGAGAGAGACTTACGAGTTGGAAAATTAAAACAGTTTTAATAAGCTATAATAATGAAAAAGAGTATAATAATAATAGAAATAATTACATATATACAAATATATACAAAACCAAGATCGAGCTCCCCCGATGTCAGTCATGTCACCACTGGCACTGCAGGGCAGGCTCCGGGAAGGCCCAGGCTGGACCCAGTGACAGACGGGAACTGGATTCAGGGATGCACGGATCGGGATCGGGGGCAGGAGGAAAATGGACAGAGTCCTCTTCAGACACTGGCCATAGCCAAAGGGGCGACACCCTCATGATCCCCCTGCTTTAAACTGAGAATGACGTGTATGGGATGGAATACCTTCGTTGGTCAATTTTGGGTCACCTGTTCTGTCTGCTCCTCCCTGGAGGTGCCACCCTTCTGTGGCTCTTTACTTGTAATCAGTGAGGAATTTAGCAGTGACCATGGTTTCTCTAGGAATAAGTACAGCAAGAGCCTTTCTGCATAACATCCCTACAGGTGCCTCAGTGTTAACTATAAACTTTGAGCGTTATCAGTCGTGGAAGCAGACACTGTCTGCAAAACATGCAGTTAATTTCCGAAAGTGCAGTTACTTAGAAGAAGCCCAGCTGAAAGGAAAAATCACTGAAAGGAAAATTGGTCTGTTTTAGGCCAAACCAGGACAGCATTGCAAACATCTTAGAGGGGGAGTAAATTAACCCCAAACTGTTAGTCAGGCAACCGTAATCTATAAATCACTGGTTTGTGTCGCAGGATGTACCGTATTTGGAGGTATCACTCCTTATTTGGAGTGAATTGTGATAACACAAAAGCTGTAAAATTACAGCCTATTAAAGAAAAGAATAGGAAACTATTTTTGGTAGCACGTGTTATGCAAACTGTTTGGTTTTGGTTGTTTGGGTTTTTTTTTGGTTTTCTGTGGTTTGTTTTTTTTTTTTTTTAAACCTTGTTACCTTTTCTATCCGGTTTGCTGTCAGCATTTAGGCTCTTCTCATGCAAGTGGAAGACAACTAATTGAGGTTATTGACCAAACGTTACCTGTAGTAGGAGGATGATCCAAGAAAAGGCTTCTTGAAAGCATTACGTCTTGCATTTTAGAACCAAAGAACATCATAAGTGCATCTGTTTCACTGCAACTCTTAATTAGAGATTTATCAGCATCTTTGGAATCAAGTGAACATTTATGACCTGTTTTTTTTGGCAAAGGCTTATGGACAGTTTTTAAAACTCAACCTGATGTAAATATTGTCTCCTTTAGCAAATAATGAATTGGAGATTTTGTGGAAAGACTTCAAACCAAGTGTTTATTCTTTTATGAAAATGTTGCTGCTTTTATATCTAAGAATTCTGAAATCTCTTCCCTACATATTGGTGGTTTTCCTCATTTCAGAAAGCAAATCATGCTAAGGTTCACTGGATGCTCTGTAGCTAGGTGCTATGTTTTGTAGTTGATCACTGTTTCTGTTCCCAGGCAGAAATGTTGCTATTGAGCATAACCTATCTAGGTCAAGATGGAAGGTACAGGTTTACTAGTATGTCTTAGGTATATGCTGACTAAAATGTTTGAGTGTTGAAGGGCTTAATATTTAGTCTTCTAAAGCAGATACTGAATTATGTGGCTACATCTGTATGGCTTTTGCTTTCTGAAAAAGTAGCCATTTCATTAAATCAATCCTATAAAATAAAATTGAAGCTCGGGCAAAGGTAATGTTATAATTAGAATTAAGCTGCATTAATGATGCAATTACAGCTAGGCAAACAAATAAGAGATGAGCAACTCTCTTGTCTGAGCTCCTAAAACTAGTTTTTTAATGTTACTGTAACAAACTGGTCTTAAAAAATTTATTTGGATCTTTACTGATGGCCCTTTTCCAGAAGAATCCACAAGTTTGGGGATTAGTTTTCCACTCTTACTTTGATCTCTTTGAGGTCATTATTGTGTTTTTAAATTCAACCTTGCATTAAAACTTGGTGAAAGGGCATGGTCTGACTTCAGTGTTAGGATCACAGCCTTTGTACAGAACTCTCTTTTCCTCGGCTGTTGCTTCTGAAATAGAGCATGTATTGTGTAGTTTCTCTTGATATATATTAAATGAAACAAGTTAATCTTATTGTTTAAATAGTTTATTTTTCCCCGTATTTCTTTAGGGTTCGCTTAAGTCCTGCAGCTCGCAACATTCTGGAAACACATGGACTAGATCCAAGCAATATTACACCTTCTGGGCCTCGAGGAATCTTCACTAAAGAGTACGTAGATATGTCTTCGTTTAGTCTGCACCCGGGGCTAAACAATAGCAGTTTTTCTCTCACCCAATGTCCCTTTCCCAAATGAGGAAGGGAATTGGGAAAAAGAGAGGGAGACTTGTAGGATGAAGTTAACCAGATTTAATGAAATGAAGAAATCAATATAAATGATAACACAAAACAGACACAAGTATACTTATCCACAGATCACTGGCAAGTTGCTCTAGGAGCCACAATGAGGAAGAGGGAGAAGGGAGGAGAGACAAGGAGAGCAGAAAGAGCCCCACCTCTTCCCAGCAAACCCTCTCTTATAGTGAGCTTGATGTCAATGATATAGAATACACCTGTGGGCCAGCCAGGGTCAGCTGCCCTGGATTTAACTGCTGAGGGCCTTGATCACCATGGCTGGCCACAAACTGAAACCAAATCCCACTGAAACCAGGACAAGATATTTCAATAAAGCTACAACCTCATATTCCCTTATTTCTTCCTTTGAACCTAGAGCAATCTCCATAAACATGAGCCAGCTTTTTGTTACAGTTTTTTCTATGGGGGAATGGCTTAGTTAAATTTGAAAAACCTGTTGAGAAGATATGGAGAATAGGTTAGGAAATATTGTAAGAAGCTTTTAATTAAAAAAAATATTTTTGTTTTTATATCCCATCTGAGCTGTATGGTACTGCTGTTGCATTTTCTGCAGCTCAGCCTAATGGTGACTGTCAATTCCTAGGTACCACTGTTAGCTACTATTGTGGATCTCAAGATTTTTTGCTACTCAGAGATGTATTCAGAGCCAAAATAAAATACCAGTGGCCTATTTTGTTCAGCTTCTTTCTTTGGGGAGTTCAGATCTTTTGCTTCTTTCACTGAAGTTTGGTTATGAAGTCTATCAGGGTTTAATTTGTTCCCTTTTTTATTAATGGTAAGAAATGCAGAGTTCTGTTTTTCTGCCATCTTTGTTTTTTTCCCCATCTTTCATTTAAAGAATGTTTGTTTACAAACCTGTGAGTTATCACAAAATTGACTAGGTTGGAAGAGACCTCTGGGATCATCGAGTCCAACCTTTGACCTAACACCACTGTGTCAGCTAGACCATGGCACTAAGTGCCACATCTAGTCTTTTCTTAAACACCTCCAGCGGTGGTGACTCCACCACCTCCCTGTCTAGCCCATTCCAATGCCTAATAACCCTTTCTGTGAAGAAGTTTTTCCTGGTGTCTAACCTGAACCTCCCCCTGGCGAAGCTTTAGGCTAGGTCCTCTAGTCCTGTCACTAGTTGCCTTGGAGAAGAGGCCGACCCCCACCCCACTACAACCTCCTTTCAGGTAGTTGTAGAGAGCAATAAGGTCTCTCCTGAGCCTTCTTTTCACCAGGCTAAACAATCCCAGTTTCCTCAGCTGTTCCTCATAGGACATACACTCTAGACCCTTCACCAGCTTTGTTGCTCCTCTCTGGACTCACTCCAGCACCTCAACATCTTTCTTGAAGTGAGGGGCCCAGAACTGGACACTGTACTTGAGATGTGGCCTCACCAGTGCTGAGTACAGGGGGACAGGTACTTCCCTAGTCCTGCTGGCCACACTATTCCTGACACAAGCCAGGATGCTGTTGGCCTTCTTGGCCACCTGGGCGCACTGCTGGCTCATATTCAGCCGGCTGTCCACCAATACCCCCAGGTCCTTTTCCACTGGGCCGCTTTCCAACCACTCTTCCCCCAGCCTGTAGCGCTGTATGGGGTTGTTGTGGCCAAAGTGTAGGACGCGGCACTTGGCCTTGTTGAACTTTGGTCTCGGCCCATCTATCTAACCTGTCCGGATCCCTCTCCAGAGCCTTCCTACCGTCAAGCAGATCAACACTCCCGCCGAACTTGGTGTCATCCGCGAACTTACTGAGGGTGCACTCGATTCACTCGTCCAGATCATTGATAAAGATATTAAAGAGAACTGGCCCCAGTACTGAGCCCTGGGGGACACCACTAGCGACCGGATGCCAACTGGATGCGATACGGTTCACCAGCACTCTCTGGGCCTGGTTGTCCGCCAGTTTTTAACCCAGCGAAGAGTGCACCTGTCCAAGCCGTGGGCTGCCAGATTATCCAGGGGAATGCTGTGGGAGACAGTATCAAAGGCTTTGCTGAAGTCCAAGTATACTACATCCACAGCCTTTCCCTCATCCACCAGACGGGTCACCTGGTCATAAAAAGAGATCAGGTTGGTCAGGCAGGACCTGCCTTTCCCAAACGCATGCTGACTAGGCCTGATCCCTTGGTTGTCCTCTATGTGCTGTGTAATCGCACTCAAGATGATCTGTTTCGTGACCTTGCCAGGTACCGAGGTCAGGCTGACAAGGCCTGTAGTTCCTGGGATCCTCCTTCCGACCCTTCTTGTGGATGGGTGTCACATTGGCCAGCCTCCTGTCATCTGGGACCTCCCCAGTTAGCCAGGACTGATAATAAATAACAGAGAGCGGCTTAGCAAGCTCTTAGGCCAGCTCCCTCAGTACTCTTGGATGGATACCGTCCGGTCCCATAGACTTGTGAGCGTCTAAGTGGCACAGCAGTTCACTAACTACTTCCTCCTGAATTACTGTGAAAAAGTGAGGCAAAAAAGGTATTAAGCATCTCAGCCTTTTCCTCATCCCTGGTCACAATGTTCCCCTCTGCATCCAAAAAAGAATGGAGGTATTCCCTTGATCTCCTTTTGTTGTTTATGTATTTATAAAAAAACTTTTTATTATCTTTTACTGCAGTGGCCAGCTTGAGTTCTAGTTAAGCTTTCGCCTTTCTAATTTTCTTTCTACATGACCTAACAACATCCTTCTACTCTTCCTGAGTTGCCTGCCCCTTTTTCCGAAGATCATAAACCTTTTTTTTTTCCTAAGTTCCTGCGAAAGCTCCCTGTTCAGCCAGGCCAGACTTCTTCCCCCACGGCTCATCTCTTGGCTCATGGGGATGGTATGCTCCTGCGCCTTTAAGATTTCTTTCTTAAAATATGTCCAGCTTTCCTGGACCCCTTTGTTATGAAGAACTATTTCCCATGGGACTCTCTAAACCAGTGTCCTAAATAGGCCAAAGTCTGCCCTCCGGAAGAAAACTATCATTTCATGGTCGCTGTGCTCAAGACGGCCTCCAACCACCACATCTCCCACCAGACCTTCTCTGTTTGTAAACAGCAGATCTAGCGGGGCACCTCCCCTGGTGGGCTCACTAACCAGTTGTGTTAGGAAGTTATCTTCCACAGACTCCAGGAACCTCTTAGACTGCCTCCTTTCCGCTGAGTTGGGTTTCCAGCAGACATCCAGCAAATTAAAGTCTCCTACTAGAACAAGGGATAGCAATCATGAAACATCAGCCAGCTGCTTGTAGAATAGTTCATCTGCCTCTTCATCCTGATTGGGTAGTCTATAACAGACTTCCACCAGGATATCAGCCTTGCTGGCCTTCCCCGTGATATTTACCCATAGGCACTCAACCTTATCATCACTATCCTTAAGCTCTATACAGTCAAAACTTTCCCTAATGTATAGAGTCACCCCACCACCTCTTTCCTCTCCTGTCCCTTCTGAAAAGCTTGTAGCCATCCATCACAGCACTCCAGTCATACGAGTCATCCCACCACGTTTCCGTGATGGCGACTATGTCATATCTTTCCTGCTGCACAATGACCTACAGCTCGTCCTGTTTCTTACCCATGCTGTGTGCATTGGTGTAGATGCACTTCAGCTGGGTTATTGGTTTCTCCCCCAACTCTGGCATTCCACCCCTAGGCTCATTTCCAGCAAGCCAGGTCTTATCCCTCTCTCCCTTCAAGCCTAGTTTAAAGCCCTCTCAATCAGCCCTGCCAACTTACAGGCTAGAATCCTTTTGCCCTTATTAGACAGGTGAACCCCATCTGTCTCAAGCTGGCCTGGTGCTATGTAAACAGCCCCATGTTCGAAAAATACAAAATTCCACCAATGGTACCAGTCTTTAATCCATGTGTTGTTCAGGTGGGTTCTCCTGCTTTCAGTGTTCTTGCCTGCTATGAGAGGAATCGAGGAAAACACCAACTGTGCTCCTGTCCCTTCAACCGGTTGCCCCAGTGCTTTGAAATCCTTTTTGATTGCCCTAGGACTTCTCTCATCAATTATGATCAGGCTTCTCGTAGTTTACTATACTTTTTGAGTATTCTGATGTAATGGTTGGCACTCAAGCCTTGGAGTGAGGAACCTGTGTATAAAAATGTGTTGTGGTAGATCCAGAACCCTTAGCCTTGAAATGGTGCATCGTCTTCACGTGAGCATCTATGTTATTGGAGATGAGGATTTTGGCAGGAATACTTATTTTTATTCTCAGTAGAATTATTCCTTTTGACAAATGCCATCATTCACCTACACAGACCTTGTTAGCTGCTGTAATGTTAGTTCCATTCAAAGACAGCCAGGTCAGTGTAACTTGGAATTGAACCCAGAGAAGCAGAAAGTGGAAGTCTGCTGTTTTTTCAAAACTCTTTTTCCTATGGTCTTTGGCTGAGTTGAGATAAAATAAGGAGTTGAATAGATATAATATCCTACGTAACAGCAAATTATCAGAGAGAGTTTTTTCTAATTATCTAAATGTAATGGTAATTTATGGTGTGTTACTAAACTATGGCAGATGGAGACCCTCTAGGACTACCTAATTAACATTCCCTAGTTGTCATGGAGATGTGGCAAAGATTTTTCTGTAGCTATGAGAATTATCTAACAAAATCTTCTTTTTTCAAAACTGCTTTCTTCCATACAAAAGATTCGACTTTGAAATGTCATTTTAAGATACAGACTGTCTGGGGTTTTTTTAACCATTCTTTTGAAATGGTGTTAATCTTTCAGATGCCTACGGGTTTGCTGTTATGTTGAGTTTGAAATTAAATGTTTGCAGATTTTTGTAGAGACCTGCTACACATGTTCAGGGAAATATTTCTTTTGCTAATTTGAGATTACTGTTAAAATACGTGCCATCATTTATAGCTGAGTGACTCATAGTCTCTTTTCCAAGTAGACTAGCAATTGATTCTTTGAGGGAGTGTTGCAAGTTCACTTTTGACTTTTGAACTCTGAGTTTCCTTATTAAACAGGAGTTACACTCACCAGATTACAAGAAACAAAGAAAGATAGTGAGTTATGCCCCCAACTTTCTATCTTTAAATTCAATTAACTGTAAAACTTTTAACAGCAATAGGAGCTTTCACTTAATAGCTTTCTCTGTCATAACCTACTCCCTTAGTAGGCTGATACTTCATTTCCCCCTTCCTTACTTCTTATCTGTGCAAGGCTGAATTACTGTCATTTTTTTCCTGCTTGTTTTTGTTTTATGGAGTGGCACCTTTTTTTTTTTTATTTATTTTTAAGCACTATCTTCTGCTTTCTTCAGAAATATACTAGAAAATTGATGTGTCGGCACAAAGTAACCCACAACTTCCATCAAAGATTGCATCATGTTCCTAGACACTGTGTTTGGGAGAGCTATGTTAAAATTCTTGATTGTTTCAGACTACTTCTGCCCTTTCTCATCCTATTTATTAGTGATCTAGAGATTTATAAATGCAACCATAAAAAGATGGGGGGGCTAGGTACCCAATAATAACTGTGTTTTTGTGAGGCCGTATTCTTCCCATCTGTACCTTCCTACCAGCTGTCACTAAGCTAGTGTGATTTGGGATCTCAGAGCTGCTCAGGCATTTGCATTTTCAGCTTACACAGCACACACATGTAGTGCTGGTTTTCCAGAGAGTCATTTCATGTGTATATATTGAGTGCAGACTTACAGTGGGATCTATGCTGTGTGCAATTTGTCAGCTGCCATTATGGAGGAATGAGTTCCTTCTATAACGTTGATGGTGTCTGATACCTACAAGTTTCTGATATGTAACATTCTCTGCTCACCTTTTTCCCCTCTTCCAGGAAATCTTCTATGAATTGAGTAATTGGATGTTCAGATGAAAGGGGATTGGGACAATTTAGTAACAATGAATGCCACCAGAGGAAGCTAGTGTCAATCTGTGCATCTCCTGTTACACCATTGGATCCTCAGTGATTTTTAGGTGTGTGTATAACCTCTAACTTGTCTGTTTCAGACAAAGTATATTTTGAGCACAAAATACTCAGTTTACTTTTGCCATTCTTTGGATTTTTCATAAAATCATAGAATGGTTTTGTTTGCAAGGGACCTTTAAGATCATCAAGTCCAACCGTTAACCTAACACTATCAAGTCCACCACTCAACCATATCCCTAAACTTGTCTTTTAAATACCTCCAGGGATGGTGACTCCACCACTTCTCTGGGAAGCCTGTTCCACTGCTTGATAACTCTTTCAGTGAAGAAATTTTTCCTGATATCCAATCTAAACCTCCCCTGGCGCAACTTGAGGCCGTTTCCTCTCGTCCTATCACTTGTTATCTGGGAGAAGAAACTAACACCCACCTTGCTACAACCCCTTTTCAGGTAGTTGTAGACAGCAATAAGGTCTCCCTTGAGCCTCCTTTTCTCCAGAATAAACAACCCCAATTCCCTCAGCCGCTCCTCATAAGACTTGTTCTCCAGACCCTTCACCAGCTTCCTTGCCCTTCTTTGGACTTGCTCCAGCACCTCAATGCCTTTCTTGTAGTGAGGGGCCCAAAACTGAAAGCAGGATTCAAGGTGCAGCCTCATCAGTGCCAAGTACAGAGCAATGATCACTTCCTTAGTCCTGCTGGCCACACTACTTCTGGATGCAAGCCAGAATGCTGTTGGCCGCCTTGGCTACCTGGGCACACTGCTGCCTCATATTCATCTGGCCATCGATCAACACCCCCAGGTCCTTTTCCACCAGGCAGCTTTCCAGCCACTCTTCCCCAAGCCTGTAGCAGTGCATGGGGTTGTTGTGCCCCAAGTGCAGGACCTGACACTTAGCTTTGTTGAAAATCATACAGCTGGCCTTGGCCCATCAATCCAGCCTGTCAAGATCCCTCTGCAGAGTCTTCCTACCCTCAAGCAGATCAACAGTCCTGCCCAACTTGGTGTTGTCTGTGAACTTACTGAGGGTGCACTCAATCCCCTCATCTAGATCATTGATAAAGATATTGAACAGAACTGGCCCCAATACTGAGCCCTGGGGAACACCACTTGTGACCGGCAGCCAACTGAATTTAACTCCATTCACCACAACTGTTTGGGCCCGGTCATCCAGACAGATTTTTACCCAGCGAAGTGTATGCCCATCCAAGCCATGAGCAGTCAGTTTCTCCAGGAGAATGCTGTGGGAGACTGTGTCAAAGGCTTTACTAAAGTCTGGGTAGACAACATCCACAGCCTTTCCTTCGTCCAGTAAGCAGGTCATCTTGTCATAGAAGGAGACCAGGTTAGTCAAGCAGGACCTGCTTTTTATAAACCCCTGCTGACTGGGCCTCATCATGTGGTTGTCCTGTACATACCACGTGATGGTACTCAAGATGATCTGCTCCATAATCTTCCCTGGCACCGAGGTCAGGCTTACAGGCCTGTAGTTCCCTGGATCCTCCTTCCGGCCCTTCTTATAGATGGATGTCACATTTGCTAATTTCCAGTCACCTGGGACCTCCCTGGTTAGCCAGGACTGCTGATAAATGATGGAAAGGGGCTTGGTGAGCACTTCTGCCAGCTCTCTCAGTACCCTTGGGTGGATCCCATCTGGCCCCATAGACTTCTGTGTGTCTAAGTGGCATAGCAGGTCACTAACCATTTCCCCTTGGATTATGGGGGCTTCATTCTGCTCCCCATCCCTGTCCTCCAGCTCACGGGGCTGGGTACCCAGAGAACAATTCGTCTTACTACTAAAGACTGAGGCAAAGAAGGCATTAAGCATCTCAGCCTTTTCCTCATCCTTTGTTGCTATATTTCCTCCCGCATCCAGTAAAGGATGGAGATTCTCCTTGGCCCTCCTCTTGTTGCTAATATATTTATAGAAACATTTTTTATTGCCTTTTGCGGCAGTAGCCAGATTAAGCTCTACCTGGGCTTTGGCCCTTCTGATTTTTTTCTGGCATAGCCTCACGACGTCCTTGTAGTCCTGAGTGGCCTACCCCTTCTTCCAAAGGTCATAAACTCTCCTTTTTTTCCTGAGTTCCAGCCAAAGCTCTCTGTTCAGCCAGGCTGGTCGTCTTCCCCACCAGCTCATCTTTCAGCACATGGGGACAGCCTGCTCCTCTGCCTTTAAGATTTCCTTCTTGAAGAGTGTCCAGCCTTCGTGGACCCCTTTGCCCTTCAGGACTGCCTCCCGAGGGACTCTGTCAACCAGGCTCCTAAACAGGCCAAGGTCTGCCTTCTGGAAGTCCAAGGTAGCAGTTCTGCCGACCCCCTTCCTTACTTCTCCAAGAATGGAAAACTCTACCATTTCATCATTGCTATGCCCAAGACAGCTTCCAACCATCACATCACCCACAAGCACCTTCCCTGTTTGCAAACAAGAGGTCCAGTGGGGCACCTTCCCTAGTTGGTTCACTCACCAGCTGTGTTAGGAAGTTATCTTCCATACACTCCAGGAACCTCATACACTGTTTCCTCTCTGCTTTATTGTATTTCTAGCAGCCATCTGGTAAGTTGAAGTCTCCCATGAGAACAAGGGCTACTGATCATGAGACTTCTCCCAGCTGCTTATAGAATATTTCATCTACCTCTTCATCCTGCTTGGGTGGTCTATAGCAGACTCCCACCATGGTATCTGCCTTGTTGGCCTTCCCCCTGATCCTTGGCCATAAACACTCAACCCTGTTATCACCATCCTCAATCTCTAGACAGTCAAAACATTTCATAACATACAGGGCCCCCCCACTGCCTCTCTTACCTTGTCTATCCCTCCTGAAGAGTTTATAACCATCCATCGCAGCACTCCAGTTGCGTGAATCATCCTACCATGTTTCCATGACGGCAACTATGCCATAGTTTTTCTGCTGCACAAGGGCTTCCAGCTCCTCCTGTTTGTTGCCCATGCTGCGCTTATTGGTGTAGATGCACTTCAGCTGGGCTGTTCATCCCACCACCTTTGCAGGGGGAGAAGCCCTAATTCCTGCATGACCATTCTTAGGCACTTCCATGGTTTCTAAACCGTCACTAACCCTTGCGTCCCTGTTGCTGCACAGATCTCCATCCCCTGCCTCCACTGAGACGGCAGACCGAAGGACCTTGCTAGCACACCATCCCTCAAACACTGGCGTGCTGCCCCCAGGCTTGTCTCTAGTGAGCCTGGTTTTAATCCCTTCCCCCTTCAATACTAGTTTAAATCTCTTTCAATGAGCCCTGCTAACTCCTCTGTAAAGATCCTTTTCCCTCTTTGAGACAGGCTAACATGAAGTGGAAAGACTACACACTTCTGTAGTAGTGGTAAACTGAAGTGTTACAGAGTTGGCAGGATCTGCATACTTCGAATAATAAGAGTTTCATAAGGCATATTTTGTGTTTAATAAATGTCTACCAAGCTCTGGTATGTTTTCTGGGGAGCAGACTGCTCTCTTGTGTTTGTTACCTCTCTTTTCTTTCTTCATTACTCTCCTGTGTTGATAGAGGTAACAGAGTGGTTGGAAAGATGTGTCCAACCCTTCCTTTTTCAGTTCTAATAAAATATCTATTTGCCTGACTTGTACTGAAGTCTGTTTAATTTGATTTGCTTTGGTGCCTCCTCCAACTCTACTTATATGCAGGCTCCCAACCTTGCACTCATGACAGTCATAACATTGCTGTACCTATTTTTCTTGATCAGTTAAATCATATGGAATTGGTGGTGGGGGAAATATTTTTATATGTGTATATAATAGATATTTATATAATATATAAAAATAAAAATATATATTAAATAAAATTTTTATATATGTATATTTTATATATATTTATGTCTCATACTTAAACATGAGTTTCAAAAACTCCTGAGTGAATCTTCTAATCTAAAAATAAGGTCAATTTTGGCAACACATTTTTTCCATTAATACACTAAAAGCCACAAAAATTATTAAAGCATTTTGACTTGGCTATGAAAGGTGGGGCTATCTGGGTTTTTTTATTTGTATACTATATGGAAGTAATTTTAAAGCATTTCCTTAGCTTTAAAATGTATAAGAAGCTATAAAAGCTTTATTTTCTGTATTATGGAATATAATGAGCAGATGGTCTGTCGTATGACTGCCAAGTTAAAACCCATGAGTAATTTTTGGTACCTTCTAATATGTTAACTAGGAAAGTTGCATTATGTGATGCAGTTACTTTTTTGTCTGTCTCCGTTTAGCCCATACTCAGGGCTAAACAATAGCCAGCTGTTCTATCATCCAATGTCCCTTCCTCAGCCCCGAAGGAGAAGCGGGCAAAGGAGGGAGACTTGTGGGATGAAATGGAAACAGATGTAATAAAATAAGAAAACCAATATCAATGCTAATGCTAACACAAAATACACAAAGTTCTGCTTCGCCCATATAGTGGTGGTGAGACCCTCCAGGCCTAGCAACCAATGAGAAGAGAGAGAGAAGAGAGCAAAGAGCCAGGGCCATCCATAGCAAACTTTCCAATTTATAATGAAGGTGGACGTTTATGGTGTAGAATACACCTATGGGCCAGCCTGGGTCAGCTGCCCTGGCTTTCGCTCCTCATAGCTTTAGCACTTGGCTAACTCAAAACTGCTAACGGCCTTGATCACCATGGAAACCTGCATACCATGGCTGGCCACGAACTAAACCAAAGTGTAACAGAAAATTGATTCTATGATTTTATCCCAGTGAAACCAGGACATTGTCTCAAATTGTAATGCTAGGGGATGATTTTCATGCAAGGAAGTTCAATTTTTTTCCCCAATATAGTAGTTACATTAAATTCTAAACACTTATTTTTAAAACAAATTTTGGCTAACATGTTAATTTGGGAAAACAAGTAACAACTTTAATAATGAGAAATTTATATCTTGAGCTCAGTAATTTTATTTTTTAAATCATTTGCTGAAGTATGTATTGAAGCTAAAAATAAGTTGAAGCAAGTCAGTTATCAGTAAAAGCATTATATGGAACATACAGAGCTTCTGAGCTTTCAGTTCTTGCTTCTGGAGTGCTACTTTGTAAGGAAGAATAAGAATGCATAATGTTGTTCTGAGATTTTGTCCTTTCTACAAAAAATTAATAACACATAAACTATTGACTCTCACTCAAGAATAGACTCTCACTCAAGCAGTAATCTAATGAAATTAGATAGCTTTGTTGTTTAGTATTTATGGCTTATGTTTTGAGGCCATGGTATGGTTGTAAGTAGTCTGATTTTTACATTTATTTTTAATTTCCTCTGCCAGTTTATGTAATAAAACTGTACATAAACCTTTGTGTACATGCTGTGGTGATGTCTTCATGAAGTGATAGAGATTTATCTAGGGTATGTGATACAGACTTTTGTTATCAGATCTGGAGCATAAAGAGAGGAGGTCTATGACTCTACAGCTCTTCTTACAAGTTGCTAGTATACGTGCAGTTACAATTGCAAAACAGAAATTTTACTATAGCTTATTTCCCTTGCAATTGGAAGCGGTGGTGTAAATGCAGTCTTTTCTGTTTGGCCTCGTAGATGCTAATGTTTAGCATGTTGCTTTATAAATACAGTGCACCTAGGGTGGATGTAGTATTATAGCTTAAAGATGGGCATTTACTTATGTCTGTCATACCGTGCCCAGAAGAGGGAAGTTTTATGCTTTTAGGTGTATCGGTATAAAGACCCTGGGAGAAGGCTTATAGAGTAGATGAGGTTCAGCCACACCTGGGACTGTTAGATGTTACTCAGTTTTTGGTTTTTGTTCTTTAGTGTGGTGCTGTCTTTCAAATTGCTTATGAAGTATAGACTTGTATACTATCTACACCTGTTCGTGCATATTTATGTCAGAAAGGTATAGAGAAATGAATGATAAATGTACTACTCAATTTTCTGTGACCACTGATTACTTACGTTAAATTTAAATGATTACAAATATAATGGATGAAATAGCTTTTATTTGAGACTTTATAGTCTGCGTAAGTGTACTCTGATGTCTTATTTAGAATTGCTAGTGCAATTCACAAATTACCTTGTACATTCACAGTTAGGGATGATGAATGTTATGCTTCTCTAACAAAAGTTTTCTGTTACTGCATATTCAAGTGCTTTTATTCACAGAAGTTAATGAGAATTTACTAAAAAGATATCACAAAAGAGACACAAAGTTCATATCAGTTAATAATAATCACCTTCTTAATGTTTAGTTTAACAACAGAAATTTAAATGCACACAAGTGGCTAATTAATTAAAATAAGTGATGGAATAGTACTACTTTGGGGAATTTTTGAAATAGTTTCTTTGTTGTCAGTGTTTCACTGTGTTTAATTGCCAGGGATGCTCTCAAACTTCTGCAACAGAAGCGGAAGGGCAAACCCAGTGAATTGAAACCTGTGGTTTCTCCAGCTCCTCCCCAGCCTACTGCAGTGCCTTCTGCTTCTCAAGTAACAGCTGTGACTTCTGCTTATCCAAGGCCAGCAGTTCCACCAATTTCCACACCAGGACAACCTGCTGCAGTGGTAACGTGTCTGTTAAGTCCTCAACATTGCTACAGCTAAATATTGCTATGCCTGCTTAAGTAGCCATATGAGATTTCCAGAACTGGAGGGGCAAAGGAAGCTAAGGCCACCCAGATGCCAAGCCCAGTCATGGGCAGTTTTTAGTATGTTTGAGTGATTCTAAAGCAGTGTAGTTTAAAATGCAGAACGCTTGAAACTATGGTCTGCACACTACTTTGTGTAACTTGCAAATTGAAGCCATGAAAAAATTTACATTGCAGGCCTTAGAAGGAGGAAAAGTCAGAGAGGCGGCAGTTTTATTTCAGTCCCCAAACAAGAAGATGCCACTAGTTTGGAAATCAACAACACATCCTTTCCCTCAGTCCCTGCAGGATCAGTATGTCAGTGTGTATTTCCAATCTCAGAGAAATTTGAATCCTGATTTTTTTTTACTCTACTTCATTTGTTTGCTTTCCTGCAATATAAGTCTATGTAAACGTCCATTGATGAGTTATCAAGAAGTGAGGAAGGGAAGGGCTTAGTACTTGCTTTGAAGAGTAATTTTGCAAATGGTAGCACCTAAATACAGTTTCTGTGTTAATTTGAAATGTTAGAAATACTAGAAATTAGTTTTTAAAGAATAAATGCCCATGCTGAAATGCATGCACGTTAGTAGAAATTGAAAAGCTTTTGTGAAAAATGGGGGGGAAAACCTTTCTGGCTCTAGAACTAAATTTGAAGTATCTTTACAGGCTGAAGCTTATCATGTAGTTGCAATTCATAATATTCAGAAAATGCTGCTTTTTTTTTTATACTGTACAAAGAGCCAAAGCACAGAAATCTCAAACTTAGATATTTTTCCTTTACAGAAAAAAAATGTTTCTATGATTGTACCAGAATGTACATATTGCAATTTGTTGTGTGTTGAGTACTACTCAGTATGTAGTATATGTGCTGTAGATTAGGTATACAAAATAATGTTTTACTGAATCACTTCTTTTCTTGCTTTCTGTGATATTTCACTGATATTTCAAGAGATACCTTGAAAGCTGGCTTGCTTCTATGAAGAGGTTGGGAAAACTTCTGCGTTGAAGCATTACTGAATATATCTGGAATGAGAGAGAAGAATAGCAAAAAAGATATGCAGTAAAGCCTGTGTTAAGGGACCACTCAGGGAACTGAAAAAGCAGTAGCTTACTGAGGGAATATTGTATTATAATTTAGACGGAACAAAGCATATGCTAAATATGCCAGGTCTGGCAGATGGAATAGTGCTAATATACTCTGGCTGAGAATTAATACCTGAATATTTGGAATTTTTTTTTTTAAGCAGCCTGCTAGAATAGTAGGATTAATTCTATACTGTAAAATGAATCTGTCTTTATTCTATAAAACCTCCTGTAATGATCACAGTTAAGTGGAATAGACTAGAATACTCAACGGTCTTAATCATATTAATTTCAGTAGTTGGAATGTATCGCTTTTTGATATCTAGGGGATGTTTGAAGTGAGCAAGAGTCACCATCAATGCTGGAGTCCTATTTCAGCAAAGGGGAAGTATGTTTGCTCTCTTGATATTTAATATGCTGCATATGTTTTCTTTCAGGGCACATTCACAGAAATCCCAGCTAGCAACATCCGAAGAGTTATTGCTAAGAGATTAACAGAGTCTAAAACTACTATACCTCATGCATATGCTGCTGCTGACTGTGACATTGATGCTATTTTGAAATTAAGAAACAATTTAGCCAAAGGTTAGTGATTAAACTGATTTAATATAGCATGTGGTACTAATGCATAGTTTGTCTTGTTTACATAATCTTGCCCAGGAGATGTAGATTTTTGTATAGGCAGAACACTATGCATTCAAATAATCTTTTTCGGTATTCTGTATGTTGTACTCAAGCTGTAGTTCCCTGTGATTGTTGAATTGGACAACTTATCAAGATACAGGAAGACAGAGGTGTTACTTTGCCAACTAACACAAGACGCTGTAGACAACTGCAGTTTAACACAGGACTGCGCATTGTCCAGTAGGTTTTTGTTTCCTTCCATCCAGATGCAGCTATATTTAGCTTCCTGATGGTTAAAATCTCAAATTATTCATGTGAAAGATAGTAGGGGAAGCTTCAAATTTAAGTACACTCATGCTCTGTCCTTCTAGGTACAATCTTAAAATTTAGTTTTGCTGGCCTCTTTGTTGAGTGTACTGGAAAAGGAAAGCTAAAGCAGTCTCTCAAATTCTGGGTGAGAATGGCTTTATCCGTGGTGAGGAAAGGAAGCAAATTTTTGGCACATGTCAGCCAATGCATGGTAGATTCCTCCTGAAAGCAAAGTAATGGTATTAATGTGAAGGAGGCAGGGGTATGTCTTTTACTGAAATTTATGTATATGCTTAAAGCTATGTTAAGCTGTTGGAATAGAAATATGTCCCACAGAAAACTGCGTAATTTTAAAATATACAATAATTATTTCAGTTCAAGAAGGACAGGGAACTGCTAGAGAGAGTCCAGCGCAGAGCCACGAAGATGATTAAGGGAGTGGAACATCTCCCTTATGAGGAGAGGCTGAGGGAGCTGGGTCTCTTTAGCTTGGAGAAGAGGAGACTGAGGGGTGACCTCATTAATGTTTATAAATATGTAAAGGGCAAGTGTCATGAGGATGGAGCCAGGCTCTTCTCAGTGGCATCCCTTGACAGGACAAGGGGCAATGGGTGCAAGCTGGAGCACAGGAGGTTCCACTTAAATTTGAGGAAAAACTTCTTTACGGTGAGGGTGACCGAACACTGGAACAGGCTGCCCAGAGAGGTTGTGGAGTCTCCTTCTCTGGAGACATTCAAAACCCGCCTGGACGCGTTCCTGTGTGATATGGTCTAGGCAATCCTGCTGCGGCAGGGGGATTGGACTAGATGATCTTTCGAGGTCCCTTCCAATCCCTAACATTCTGTGATTCTGTGTGATTCTGTGAATAAGAATTGTATTAAAAGCTATAAATCCCAATATATATATGTGTAAATCCCAATTTTCATAATGTATCCACTGTGTCTTATTTAGACAGAAATGTTTGTGTAATTTTTCCTTTTGTCTCAACTTGTATTCACTGAAGTGACTTATTTAGAAAAAGTTCACGAAGTTTAAGGTCATAATCAAAGATTGTTTTGTTTTTGCTAAAACTGGTTTTATTCTTGCTAAAATCAGCTGAGTGTACTGTGCAGTAGGATGTTTTAATAGTTTCAAAATTAACTATGTAGAGCATACATTTAAAAAAACAAGAGGATTTTTCAATAGAACACTCTTCAAGCAGTTACTTCATTTTCACGCAAAATACCACAAAAGTGTTGTTTGTTTAGTGTCTTTTTGTTTAAGGACTTCTACTTAGTTGGGTAAAAAACCTGAATGAAAATTTTTATTACTTTAACATCATAATCTTCCTAATTTAAATAAATTTTATTATATTTAGAAATATTCAATATACTGATTTTAATGTTGTCTACAGGAAGTGGCTCCAGTTTCATAGTTCCTGAAGGTATTAAACCAAAACCTGTGGAAACTCTGTAGGAAAGCATTGTTTTATATTGGGTCAGTTCTTGCAATTGCCTGCAGTTACTATCGTTTTTCCTTCTTTTTTTTTTTTTTTTTTTTTTTTTAACTTGGTAGGTGGTTTAATATTCTGTGAAGAGGATACCAACACAGTGCAACCTATTTATAAATACCAGTGTCAGAAATATGGACACAATGTTTTCATAAAGCTTTGATATCTGCAAGTTAATTTGATCAAGCCAGATTTACAACTGAGTAAGTTAGACTTCTGTTAATCTAGGGCATCTTGCTCTTCAGTAACTCAACTTAAGTTAGAGGATTTTCTGAAAATTGTATCTTTTGACTCAGATATTTAAGCCTGAGGAAAAAATTATTTTGTAATGTAATGTTTCTTTTTTTCCATCACACTTATAAGGCTATTTTCCATTAAATACACATCTTGAACAAAAATTTAAAGGACTGTAATGAAATAAGATCAGAGAGAGAATTGTTTTTCCCAGTTTCCTTCCTTGGTTGGGGAAGGGATATTGGGTGAGAGAAAAACTGTTATTTAGCTCCGGGTGCAGGCTAAACAAAGACAGCTGGTCAGCCATCCTGACAAGGAAAATCAAAACTTTCCCCAACCAGTTAGTCCCCAGTACAGCAACAATTGCCTCTGAGTCTTTTGCCACTTTCTTCATTTTGTTGATCTGATCCTGAGGTAGCATTGACACGTTTGGGATGTGGATGCAGCACTTGTCTGTTGACAGGTTTAAGACTCCCCATACACCTTTCTCCTTTAGTAACATCAAATCTAATACAGCATCAGTGTCCACTGAGCACCATATTTGGCAGTTCCTCATGAAATGTTAGAGCATAGTATAGTGCCATTCCAGTCCCCACCCTGTGATGTCATCAGTGGGTAGGAAAAATACAAGTTCAATATTAGGGTGAATCCTGCTATCACTGTTGCCACCACCCTGTCATCCAGGTCCTGGTTGTCACCATTGCCAGTAGGAGCACCAAGGTGGTCTGTTTTTCCATTGTCCTGTAAGAAAACAAAGAGCTCGGCTTGGCTTTGAAACCAGGCTTCAGGGTTAGACGTCAGGGATTATCCACTGAGCACTAATACAGTGGGGTTTTCTGCTCCCATCCAGGTCTTCTCAGGCATATAAGCCTCTGGGTTTTGCCAGGGTCATGGGTATAATGCCAATGGAGGTTAGCTTCACCATTACAGGTCGGCCTCCATAGTAGCGAGAAATGGTCCCTTTTATCATCTGGTATAGGGTTGACGCCCGCTAATGGTCTCATAGGACAAAACACTCAAATTTTGGGATTTCCATAACTTCCCCAGCAGTTGTTAACGATAAAGACCACCTGTGGCAACCGTATGTCCCAGTTGTGGTGTGAGATGTCAGCATGTCTTTTAATCAGACCATTGATTCATTCGACTATGCCATTAGCTTGAGGATAATATGGTATATGGAACACCCATTTGGTGCCTTCCTCTCGAGCCCAGTCTTGCACCACTGTGGCTGTAAAATGTGACCCATTATCACTTTGAATGCACTCGGGAGTGGGTAAAATACTAAACCACTTTCTCAGTGCTTGAACTGTCTGATATCTGGTAGTGGTACTAACAGCTGTAGCTGTAGCCAGTCCTGACACCACCTCTACCCCTACCAAAATATATCTCTTTCCATGGGATAGCTTTAAAGGACCAATATAATCAGTTTGCCAGGTGCTCCAAAGAGCCTTGTCTTGTTTGATATGCTGGGCTGGGGCTTGATTTGGGTGGTTGTCCTTAAGCCTTATCCGACATTGTAGACAAGCTGTAAGAACTGTTTCACATCTTTTCGTAGACACTGGCCATCCCCGAGACCAACACTCGTTGGTCAGTTCTCCCTGGGTGACCTCGCTTCATATGCAACCATTCAGCCAAACAACTCCAATCTTCCTTGTCACTATCAACTACCTTAATTTGGGCTAGATGATCCACCTGTTGATTCCATTTTACATCGGGGGTTCCATTTCTTGCATGTCCTTTTACCCACCCCACCTTTAGAGGTCATGATCTGCCTATTTCTAACAATAGCTGCCAGTCTATGGCTCTCCAGACTTTTGTACGGCCTATTTCCCATTGATTGGATTTCCATTGACATATCCATTCAGTGGCATCCTTATAGGTTGCATAGGAATCAGTAAATTATGGTGGCACCATTCTCTGCTGCCAGCAGGAGGGCACGCAATTCTTCACCTGTGCGCTACCTCCTCCGTAATCATTTTCCCAGTACCAATTTCCAGTGTTGCCACTTTATATTGCCACCTGGATCCCACTCGATGGGCAGATGCATCTGTGAACCACACTCCTTGTGTATCTGAGCCTGCGGTCAGTTCAGGCACCTCTTTGATCGGGGAAGGTCTATAGGGTTGGCCTAACAAAACCGATCTGGATTCACAGGTTGTTGGAACTTAGAGACCCTAACTGGGCCCTCTTTCAGTTGCAGTAACTGACTAACTCCTCCTAGGTAGGCATACCACTTCCATACTGTGGCCTTTTGGCCTACCCGCTTGGGAGGGGGTGATCCCTTGAGGATTCAATTCAGCAGAGGGAAAGGGCCTTGCACTATAATATCTTGCGAAATATGTAACTTCTCTGCTTCCTTGACTGCCATGATAAGTGAGAGGAGTCAGTTGTTCAGTTTCCTTAAAGGAGGTACATGAGAATAATAAAGGTCTACCCAGCCCACTCTGTTCCTTTTGGAATACACCGCGATAGGAGGCATGTTCTGCAAACCCCCATTCTACCCTCAACGGGTCTTGTGAGTGTAGTGGACCCAGCCTCTGATAAGTCTTAAGTTCATCCTTTAGGACATTAAGGGCCTCTGTATGTTGTAGAGTCCAATCCATGCCCTGTTTTTCCACAGCAGGGCATACAAAGGGCAGGCAATCACTGAGAACCCAGGTATATGCTTCCTCCAATAGCCCAATGTACCTAACAGCTGCTGTAATTCTGTCTTATTGTCTGGAGTTTGCCCCTTCTGTATAGCTGACAGTGTATCATCAGGTACCACAACTGCACCAGCTATCCACCAAGCTCCTAGGAATTTAATCTCTTGTCCAGGACCTTGACATTTGGAAAGCAGCATGTCTAACCCGTTCTTAGTTAGCAGATTCCAGATGGCCTCAGCCACTTGCCCTACCTGTTCTTTGTTTTCTCCGCCAACTAGAATATCATCTATGTGTTGATATATGTGGACGCCTGATGGCACTTCTGTGGTATCAAGAAGTTTAGCTAAGGCATTGTGGACAATGGTAGAGGAGTGTTTGTATCCCTGAGGTAGTCTGTTAAGGGTGTATTGTGCTCCTTCCCAAGTGAAGGCAAATGAGATTATCCTCTTCTTTTAGGGGAATCGTAAAAAATACGTCCTTAACATCTAAAGTGACCATCCATGGCTGGGTGGCTGGCTCCATTGCCATCATCACTGACGTTATGCTCGGGACAGCGGCAGGTAAGGGTGGAATTTTACTATTCAGTTTTTGATAATAGTTAGTCACCATCGTGAACCAGCCAAACTGGGGAATTATAGGGAGAATGGGTGTGGCTTATTGTCTGTCTTTTTTCAAGTCATTAATGACTTCCATAACGCCCCGTTATGCTGCGCTTGGCAAGGGTTATTGGGAAACACAGGTTACGCTGGATGGTGGCAGTGTGGGAATGAGCTGCAAGGTTCTGATGTGAGTGACTTCCACCCCGCAGCTTTCGAAACTCCACACACGGCCATTGGACAGGTGCCACCGTTTACCCGCTAAAATATTGAACCCAAGTATGTTCCCCTTATAAGAGCTCAGGGCAACTTCCACTGCCGTCATCCGCTTTTCCCCAGGCAGCCAAAACTGTGTTTGGCCTAACGGAAACATCTCTGCTGCACCTGTTATCCCTATTACATTGATGGCTTTTCTCATTGGTTTGATTCTGAGCTCATCTGCCTACTGCTTGTTTAAAACACTGATTTAGAAGCATAGAATCATAGAATTGTTTTGGTTGGAAAAAACCTTTAAGATCATCAAGTCCAGCCGTTAACCTAGCACTGCCAAGTCCACCACTAAACCATGTCCCTAACCACCAGATCTATATGTCTTTTAAATACCTCCAGGGATGGTGACTCTACCACTTCCCTTGGCAGCCTGTTCCAATATCTGACAATCCTTTCAGTGAAGAAATTTTTCCTAATATCCAGTCTAAGCCTCCCCTGGCACAACTTGAGTCCGTTTCCTCTCATCCTATCACTTGTTACCTGGGAGAAGAGACCAACACCCACCTCTCTACAACCCCCCTTTCAGGTAGTTGTAGACAGCAATAAGGTCTCCCCTGAGCTTCTTTTTCTCGAGGCTAAACAACCCCAATTGCCTTAGCTGCTCCTCGCTAGACTTGTGCTCCAGACCCTTCACCAGCTTCGTTGCCCTTCTTTGGACTTGCTGCAGCACCTCAATGTCTTTCTTGTAGTGAGGGGCCCAAAACTGAACACAGTATTCGAGGTGCAGACTCACCAGTGCCGAGTACAGAGGGACGATCGCTTCCCTAGTCCTGCTGGCCACGCTATTTCTGATACAAGCCGGGATGCTGTTGGCTGCCTTGGCCACCTGGGCACACTGATGGCTCATATTCATCTGGCCATCGATCCACACCCCCAGGTCCTTTTCCGCCAGGCAGCTTTCCAGCCACTCTTCCCCAAGCCTGTAGCAGTGTATGGGGTTGTTGTCGCCCAAGTGCAGGACCTGGCACTTAGCCTTGTTGAACCTCATACAGTTGGCCTCAGCCCATCGATCCAGCCTGTCGAGGTCCCTCTGCAGAGTCGTCCTACCCTCAAGGAGATCAACAGTCCTGCCCAACTTGGTGTTGTCTGTGAACTTACTGAGGGTGCACTCGATCCCCTCATCCATATCATTGGTAAAGATTTGGGTTCCTGTGTCAGTTAAGAACTCAAAACTTACTCGCTCTGGATATACAGGAATATGTTTGTAAGGTTCCTTGTCAGCAGACCACTGGCAAGAATTCACCATGCAGAGTGGGCAGTCTGAACCCCAAACCGTAACTTACAGTTTTTTAAACCTGTTGGTTCCTCTTGCAGGTGCGTGAAAGAGTTAACTGTGCTACGCCCGTGTTTGTGGCCCCTAGTTTTCCTCTCTAGTAATTCCAACAGTTTCCGGATATGTTCGGTGGGTAGCCCATGCAGCACTGCCTGGGGTACCCCTAACGCTAACGCCTTTCACCAAAGGTCATTCCTTCCTGGATCATAGGTTCAGTCTGGTTTACCTCAGGAGGGTTCAGACTCACAGGGGCGGGCAGTCGGGGTGAGGTTTACGACTGGCTTGTCATACCCTCCTGTTCCCATCTATGCCACTGCCAGGATCAGCCCATCCCATCTCACACCCGTGAGTGACTAGATTGTGTAATGTCTCTGCCCAAGTCAGCACGTGCGCGGGCGTACCCTGGGGGTTTTGCTGATTGCGTTCTATGGCCCTCTGAATCCTTTCTCTGAGAGACTGCGCATGTATTTTTGAAGTGCCCTGTAGCCCTCTAATGAGTGGTCTAAGGTGTCTGGGGTCTACTGGCGCGGCAATTGGTACCCCGTACCACCCCCTCTCATACATTGATTGGATGCGCACAGCCTTTTGTACTCCTTCTGCTAACTCCAACAGTCATTTTACCTGTATAGTAACAGGCTCCCCTCGCTCTTCGGGGTCCACACACCCAGCCCAATAAGCCACTTGGGACATGATCAACAGGTTGCCTGCCAGCCCATCACTCAGAAACACTCCAGGGCCCCAAAACCCTCCTGCCTCGTCATCACTTATCAGTATCCGATCATCCCCGCATTAGAGAGACTCTCCACAAATACTCAGTTTCGGTTTCACCCGGCTTGTGCAAGAACCTGGCTTTGAGTTCACTGAGCTCGGGTCCCAACCAGGGGGTGATATGGACGGTGGTTCGGGAGTTCCCACCTTGTGGACCCATTTGCCTCTCTGTTTTAATAAGGGGTCACACTTCTTTTCCCTCCAGTTCCTGCCTTTCCTCAGAACTATTTTATCATGATCTCCCCAGATGTCCCCATCCCAATCCTCAGAGTCTGTGCCCGTGATTAACTTTTGGATTTGGACAATGCTGGGGGGCTTTTTCGCTTGTGCTAGCATGATCTGAATTTTTTGTTCCAGCAGAGGCACATGCTTGCTTTCTTTTTTCAGTTCTCTCTTCAAACAATCTATTTCTAATTCTAACATTCTGGAACAGCCCTGCGCCTGAATTAAACAGGCACCTAGGATGGCACACATTGTTCCTTTACCGCTGCCATCCCAAAAAATTCGCAGCTTTGTTCCAGCCTTTCTGCGACTGCCTCCGGGTCAGACCACTTCTGCTTCACCCATTGTATGTCTGGGGTAGAAGTTCCAAAACTTAGGAATTCTTAAGGTGGCTGTGTAGTATTATTCCTGCCTGACTTCCAGACTTGTGGTTTACTATTGTTCGTCAGAGTGCTAAGTAATTTTGGTTAGAATAAATCTCATTTTAAGTGCCTGCCCTGTCTACTTTGTGGGTGCCTCCACGACAGTATCCCAGGGAGATATACACTTTAGTTTGCCTCTTTATTCTTAGGTGCAAAGTATTCATTGCACAATGTGCATTAAATAACTTATCTGTAATAAATAATCTGGTAGAGAGCAAAACGTTGTTTTCTGTCACTTAGGAGACAACTGTCAGTTTCAAGTCAATGAAATATAGACTCCAAACTCACATAAATACTTCTGACCAGTGACACTTTGTGAATTAGTAATCTCAAAGTCATATTTTTATTACTGTAGCTTTGGGTGATGATCCACAATTAGTTGTTCTTTAAGCAAATTATGATGGAATCTTTCAGTGATTTGACCAAAATGTTCTTGGTGCTGTTTACCTGTCTTTATTTCTTCTTACGATTTTTTGTTTGTTTGTTTGTTGGGTTTTTTTTAGCATGATGAAGGAGAATAGCAGTAGAACAAGAGTTGAAAGATATCTTTAGCCTTTTTGGTTTTTGTGGGGAGTTGTTTGTTGGTTGTTTGTTTTCTGAAAAAAATGGTATTGTAATTGCCCTAGATAGAGTGCCTGGGTCTTCAGAAGCTTTCTTGGTCCCATCTGTGAATGTTTTGTATGACAAGAATGACATAACTCAAATGAGTAATTTTCTTGTCTTCAGGGAAAGGCAGGCACGTTATCAATCCAATATTCACTGCATATTATTCCAGAAATAGCTTTAGGTAGGTGGGGTTTTTTTTGTTGTTGCCCCACACCCCCTCCACCCCGTAATGATAGTATAGCTTTTATATGTGGCATCTCTTCCAGCTTAAATCTTTAATAGGGTTCCCCTGCTTGGGTCATCTAGATGCTGGTGCTCAACAGCAGAGGATTTTTGATTTACTGAAAGCTTTTGCCTCTGGGGCAAGGTTAAAAAACAGCTTGTCCTGGTTTGGCCTAAACCAGGCCGATTTTCCTTTCAGTGATTTTTGCTTTCAGCTAAGTCTCCTCTAAGTAACTGCACTTTCTGAAACTAACTGCATGTTTGCAGACAGTGTCTGCTTCCAGGACTGATAACGCTCGAAGTTTGTAGTTATCGCTGAGGCACCGGTAGGGATGTTGTGCAGTAAGGCTCTTGCTGTACTTATTCTTAGAGAAACCAAGGTCACTGCTGAATTCCTCACTGCTTACAAGTGAAGAGCCGAAGGGGGGTTGCAGCTGCAGTGGGGAGCAGACAGGGCAGGTGACCCAAAATTGACCAATGAGGGTATTCCATCCCATACACGTCATTCTCGGTATAAAGGGGGGGGATCACGAGGGTCTCGCGCTCTTTCTGCTATGGCCGGTGTCCAGGGAGGACTCCGTCTGTTTTCCTGCTGCCCCCGATCCCGATCCGTGCATCCCTGAATACAGCTCTCGACCGTTGCTAGGCCCAGCCTGGGCCTTCCCGGAGCCTGCCCTGCAGTGCCGGTGGTGACGTGGCTGACTTCAGGGGAGCTCAATCTTGGTTTTGTATATATATTTGTATATATTTGATTATTTCTATTATTATTATTATACTCTTTTTCATTATTATAGTTTATTAAAACTGTTTTAACTTTCCAACCCGGAAGTCTCTCTCCCTTTTCCCTTTCCCTTTCCCTTTGGGGGGAGGGGGGGGGATAACAGAGGGCATCTGCCACAGGTTTAATAACTGGCCCAGCTTTAAACCGTGACACAGCTTTATTATTATCACAGTGCAACATCAAAAAGTATCTTCAAGGTCCAAGTTAAATTTCTTTACATGAATGGGTTATCTTGTGGATGTGCAGAAAAGGGTTTTCAAGGTTAACCTAATGAAGTTAGCCTTGAAACGTTCTGTATACAGAGGCACCAGCTAGGTTTTAGACACATCTGTGTTCATATGGTGATATGCCTGTCTGACGAAGAAGTTGATACTCTTCTCTCTTTCCTTGACCCATGTTTTTGTTGCCATAACAAAAGATCTGCTTGCAACCAGGTATTTCTAGCAATTTAGGCTGTTTTGTTTTTCCTGGGGGTACCCCAGTATAGACATCTTTTGATGTGGCATTATAGCACAGGACATAAGCCCTCCAGGAGTATTAGGGTACTTAATAATCATTTGCTGTTCCTGAAGCTTTACCCTGTGAGTGAATTTTCTCTCAGCTTAGTGTCATGGACTGTACATTTAGGAACTAGAATGCTGACATTGGAGGGCTACTGTTGTGTACGGGTGACTAGCCCACGCTTGTTTATCCATTTGTGAGGTCCTGAATTAAATTAGACTGGTATATTCAGATTTTCTACATGATGATAGAGGAGCTGCTTCTCCTTTCAGTGGAGTCTTGAATGACTACTTTTTAATGCAAGAGTTCCCAGATCATTTTTCTACCTGATTTGTTTTTTTAATGGTATCTCATTCACAAGTTAATGTCAAAGACAATCTATGATGTTGATATTTTCTTTAAACAGCAGCAGGTCTTGAGAAATGAAGTAAAAAATTGTCTTAGAAATGCTTACTTAAAATTTCTCACATCTCTCTTGCTGATGGGTGTTCTTAATACTTTTTTAAAAAGTAGGGATAGGAAAAAGCCATGTGTCTTTGCATAAAATTGAATTCTAGAGATGGGCCTGGTAGATTTTTTTCTGATGGAAATTATGGTGGCTTCTACTACGTGATGAGAAGTAATATGGAAGTTTAATGCAGCATTCCCTACTGTAAGCTTCTTTGTTTTGGGGGTAAGATATAGCAATTATCCCTACTGTAAACTTCAATGATTGAGAGTAAAATATTATCAGACATACTTCATTTAACTGTACTTCTATATTTTCACTGTATTCCTGCCCCCCTAGTGGACAGTGATATTTTTGCCAAGGGTTAGGAATGCAATACATAAATCAAAATATAAAATACCAAAATATATTTGATGGTTAAGATACAGGTTTGTCTGATGTGAAATTCTGTCAATGCAACACAGTACTTGCAAATTCCATTGTGTTACTTGAGAATTCTGGCTCTCTTCTTATACATAGATTTCTAATCATGGCAAATGTTGCAGGTCAGTAATGTGGTAAGTGGATACTTGGTTCATTCCTCCAAATTTATGATCACTTAAGAAGATTTCACTTAACATAATTATCTATAAGTAATTTTCCCTTTACAGAAGCATTTCTAATGGTATGTGTATTACAAGCTGTAAACCAGACTCGAAAATGAAGTAGTTTTGCTTCTTGATCTGTTCAGCTGACAACAGTGATGATGGTAGCAGAGTAATGTAGCTTTTTTTATTGTGAGAATGATGCATTTAATATTGTGTAAATATCATGCACCTTCAGGATAATCTTGTAGCAACTGTGGCATATTCTGCATTGTATCTATAGTCTTTACTTCTGCTGCCAGTCCTGATCTTAGTTAGTACTTTTGGTCTAAAACTTGGAAAAAAATAATACAGAGCAAATATAGTAATTGTTTCCATCCATCCTTTCTCCCAAGCTTTTGGGGAAAGGAAGCAAATGTACTAAGTGTTATGCAGTATTTCTTAGGCTCACATCAAAAAAATCCAGTCCTCTCGAGGTTATTTTATCTATTTGTTGCTAATACTGCCTTTGTGTGTAGCTTTGCTTTTAATTTAACAGCATTGTCATCATATTATTTTGCAGCCTGCTTTAGAATTTATTGTTAACCCATTTTAAGGATTGACAGATGTCTTCGCCATGCTAATCTTACATTATAAGGCCCCAAAGGTCAATGGGGAATAACATACTTCTGATTTATAGCTGAATAAAAGCTGATCTCTGCAATTATTCCTGTTAATGCATCACACTACATAAAGAATAGTAGCGTCCACTATTGTCTCTATATATTTAGAGCTTCCAATAGATTTCTGCATAGACAGCAAATATGTAAAGCATAAAACACATATGGGCTGCTACTTGTAAGAATAAGGAGTAATACTCAAGTTTGCAGCTTTTTTTATCTTTTAGCTAGCAAGAAGGTCTCTGCTCAGGAGACTTTTCCTTGATGATACACCTTTTGTTCCAAGGGGGAGAAAAGTTTTCTTGCTTTTATGATTGTAGTTTGAAGATGAATTACTTTCTGGCAATGTTTCAAAGAAGCAAATCTGTTGAATCACTGGAATCTTGTCATTGCACAAATGCTGATAAAGAACTCTTATGAGCAATGATTGTTGTCTTTTTTTCTGTCTTTTTGCAGATGACATTAAAGTATCTGTAAATGATTTTATTATCAAAGCAACTGCAGTCACTCTGAAGGTAAGTGAATAATTGACTTTAAAAAAAATGTATTTTATGGTAAACTGCCAAGGAGACGAGAAGTATTTTGTGAGCCTATATGGAGATATGAATGTGATCATAGCAAAGCTTATAATTCTTTATCATTTATTGTCAGGGTTTTTTTAAGCTCTCCAGGTAAAATTGTCTGCACTGTCTATGCTGTGGACTGTAAAAATGAGAACTTCTTAATAAAGATCCACTTATTACAGTTATCATCTGCAAGTAATAGTAGATGCTTTGTCAGCAGACTAAAGCAATTGACAAGATGTCTTCTATTCTTTGCTGTTGCATCTTATTTTCTCTTACAGTTATAAACAAATATTTATCCAAGTCTTATACCAATCATGTGTATTACCTCAGATGTATTCTGATGGCATATTCAGTGGCCTCTGCTTTGAATTAAAAATTCTTCAGGCAACCAATCTTTGCTCATTGCTAAGAACTGTCATTGTTGCCTTTGTCAATGTAAAAGTTAAACAATTGCAATGCATCTTGAAGTTAAGATCTTAAATTTCATTAGGGTCTAATTCTATGCCAAACCACAGAGGCTTCACAGTCTCTGTAAGCTATTTGTGTGTTCTCTGGTTAGAACTGCGTACATTACCTTCCAATTTGTGTTGGTTGCTCTGCTTGCAAAACACTCCCAGTGCCACTTAATTTTTTGAAACTGGAAGGTTTCAGACATCCTTCTTTAGGAGAACGCCCACGCTTTGGATATCTCGCCTCTTAGTCCAGAGTGTCTCAAATATAATCACTTGGAAAACATAATGTGGAGTTGAGTTAATCTTATTTCCAAACTTGTGAAAAGAAAGAACTGTGATGTGGAATGTTTTTGGTTTAAATTCAGTTTTCACTTAATTTTAGAATAAGTCATAGGTGGGAGCTCAGACCAGCTTGAAGGCCAGTATTTTTAAGGTTCAGGAGGAAATACTGTCTTTTAGTGATCACTAACAGCTGGAAAAGATCTCTGTCATGCAGAATGATAATTAAGGGGGACACACGCTTGATCCTCAAACTATCCTATGGAGTTTGTCCTCATCATCAAGGCAATGTAGTTATGTGTGGCAGTGAATGAATGCAGATTTTGAAGCAGTTTGGTATTGTCATGGATTTGTTACCTGTACGTTCTTGATTGCACAGTGATCACACCTTCTAGCTATATGGTAAATGCCTAGAAAAGCTAAACTTTTCTGGTATCATCGCATCATTTGAGCAGCGGGTTCTAAAAGCTACAGACAGACAAGATCAAGCAGAACAAGGATTCAGACTTAGCTCACAACAATATAAAAACATCAGAAAGGGAGTGAGAGCCATTTTTCTCATTTGCCAGGATTATTTTAACTATTCAAAAGCTGGAGGAGGAAGTTACATTTAAGTTGGGGAACTGTTCCCATGGATGTATGGAATTAAGAGATAACACAGCACTGGAATGGACTTGGGAAATTTCTAGCTCAACATGATGTAAATATTAATGTATAATTACAAAAGCTATAGAATTATGCATAACTGCAAGAGCTATAGGTCTTGACAGAAAATAGACAGGATTCTAGGCAGTTTCATAAGCAAGTGCCTGAGAGAAATTCTGGGCATTGGATAGACTGGAAAAAACTTCCCAAGTTATTCTAGACCTGAAACAGAAGGAAGAGGTAAATATGCTTGCTATGCATTTGTTAGATGTGAATGTAGCAAGAAGCTTCTTTTTGTGGCCTAATGAGACCCTATGTGAGGAAATGGTGAAATCCAAAAATTACTGTGAACTGCTAGCTGCAAGCGTGGGATAACAAATCTCTGCACCAGAGAACAAGTGAAAGGAAAAGGAGACAGAGAGAGAGAGGAATGAAAGATTAAGTTTTGTTGTTTTTTCTTCTGCACAAAAAATGACCCATCTTTTCTGGTCTATCAAGAAAGATAATGGGATGTAATCCTAGTTTACAGTTAGTCTATATGTGAAAGAATGACCTGAATACAAGCATTCAATGTACTTTTTATTACTTCTGCTTATATAACAAGTTTTTTGTTATTTGTGGGTTTTTTAAATTGCTGCCTAAAACTTAAAAGGTGAGTAGCTTCCTGTCCATTTAACTGTTAGGCTGATTTACTGTACTTTGAAGGAGCATACATGTGGATTATGCATGTTGTTCTTTGCCATGACCGTGTCCTGGGGTGCATCAAGCATAGTATTGCTAGCTGTCGAGGGAGGCGATTGTCTCGCTCTGCTCTGCACTGGTGCGGCCTCACCTTGAGTACTGTGTGCAGTTTCGGGTACCACAGTATAAAAAGGATATGAAGATACTAGAGAGTGTCCAGAGGAGAGCCACAAAGATGGTGAAGGGTTTAGAGGGGAAGCCGTACGAGGAGCGGCTGAAGTCACTAGGTCTGTACAGCCTGGAGAAGAGAAGGCTGAGGGGAGACCTCATTGCGATCTGCAACTTCCTCACAAGGGGAAGTGGAGGAGTAGGCGTTGACTTCTTCACCCTGGCGACCAGTGACAGAACTCAAGGGAATGGCAGGAAGATATGCCAAAGGAGATTTAGGTTGGATATTAGGAAAAGGTTCTTCACCCAGAGGGTGGTGGAGCACTGGAAACGGCTCCCCAGGGAAGCAGTCATGGCACCAAGCCTGACCGCATTCAAGAAGCATTGGGACAATGCCCTCAGACACATTGTGTGAATTCTGGGGTTGTCCTATGCTGGGACAGAAGTTGGACTTGATGATCCTTGTGGGTCCCTTCCAACTCAGGACATTCTATGATTCTGTGATTCAAACCAAGATTTTCTTTGCCATTATTTAAAACAAGATTTCCTTATCTGCCATCACAAAATGACTTAAATTCATAGAATCATGGAATGGTTTGGGTTGGAAGGGACCTCAAAGATCCCTAGCCACAGGCAGGGACACCTCTCCTCCAGACCAGGTTGCTCAAAGCCTCATCCATCCTGGCCTTAAACACGGCCAGGGAGGGGGCAGCCACAACTTCTCTGGGCAACCTGTTCCAGTGTCTCACCACCCTCACAGTAAAGAATTTCTTCCTAAGATCTAATCTAAATCTACCCTCTTTCAGTTTTAAACCATTCCCCCTCGTCCTGTCACTACTTGCCGTTGTAAAAAGCCCCTCTCCCACTTTCCTGTAGGCCCCCTTCAGATACTGGAAGGCTGCTATGAGGTCTCCCTGGAGCATGCTCTTCTCCAGGCTGAAGAGCCCCAACTCTGTCAGCCTGTCTTCATAGGAGAGGTGCTCCAGCCCTCTGATCATCTTCGTGACCCTCCTCTGACCTGCTCCAACAAATCCATGTCTTTCTTATGTTGGGGGCCCCAGAGCTGAAAGCTGTACTCCATGTGGGGTCTCACAAGAGCAGAGTAAAGGGGCAGAATCACCTCTCTTGACCTGCTGGCCACGCTTCTTTTGATGCAGCCCAGGATATGGTTGGCCTTCTGGACTGCAAGCACGCACTGCCAGCTCATGTTGAGCTTCTTGTCAACCATCACCCCCAAGTCCTTCTCCTCAGGGCTGCTCTCAATCCATTCTCTACCCAGCCTGTATTTGTGCTTGGGATTGCCCCGACCCACATGCAGGACCTTGCACACTTGGCCTTGTTGAACTTCATGTGGTTTGCACAGGCCCAGCTCTTAAGCCTGTCAAGGTCCCTCTGGATGGCATCCCTTCCCTCCAGTGTGTTGACCACACCACACAGCTTGGTGTCATCGGCAAACTTGCTGAGGGTTCACTCGATCCCACTGTCCATGTCGCCAACAAAGATGTTAAACGGGACCGGTCCCAATACCGACCCCTGAGGAACGCCACTAGTCATTGGTGTCCACTTGGACATTGAGCCGTTGACCGTAACTCTTTGAGTGCGACCATCCAGCCAATTCTTTATCCACCGAGTGGTCCATCCGTCAAGTCCATGTCTCTCCAATTTAGAGACAAGGATGTCGTGCGGGACAGTGTCAAATGCTTTGCACAAGTCCAGGTAGATTACATCAGTTGCTCTTCCCTTATCCACCAGTGCTGTAACCCCGTCGTAGAAGGCCACCAAATTTGTCAGACATGATTTGCCCTTGGTGAAGCCATGTTGGCTGTCACCAATCACCTTCTTGATTTCCGTGTGCCTCAGTATAGCTTCCAAGAGAATGTGCTCCATGATCTTGCCAGGCACAGAGGTGAGAATGACTGGCCTGTAGTTCCCCGGGTCTTCCTTTTTCCCCTTCTTGAAGATCAGGGTTATGTTTCCCCTTTTCCAGTCAGTGGGAACTTCAGCAGACTGTCCTGGTTTGGACTAGGATGGACTTTTCAGTTAAGTTTCCTTTAAGTGTCTTGACTTCCTGAAGTTGACCACACACACTTGTTGCTGCAGGAACTAGGATCCCTGTTGGGTGTCTTTGTCCCACAGAGGAAGGGGCTGTAGAGTGCCGCACCTGTGGGGAGGGGTGGACAGGACAGGTGACCCTAACCTGACCAACGGGCTATTCCATCCCACCCATGTGATACTCAGTTTAAAGCTGAGGGACCACGAGGGTCGTGCTCTCTTCCCCTATGGCCGACATCCCGGGAGGACCCTGCCCGCGCTCCTGCCGCCACTCCTGAACTCGGTTCCCTGCTGCCGCGTGTGCTCCGGGACTGCCCCGCGCTGGCCCTGCAGCGTCAGCGGGGACGTGGTCGTCAGCGGGGGGGAGCTCAGTAGCGGTTTCGTGTGTAGTTCATCATTCATTATACTCTTTCTTTTCCTTGTTATTTTTTATTAAAACTGTTCTAACTTTCCACCCCGTAAGTCTCTCTCCCTTTTCTCTTTTCCTTTCCCCTCTGGGGAAGGAGAAGGTTAACAGAGAGCATCTGCCGTCTGTTTAACCGCGTGCCCAGCCTTAAATGGTGACACCAATGAATTCCGTAAATACGAATATTTTGATAAACAAAAATATTTAGTCTGTGATTAGATTTGTATTCTCTTTTGTACTATTTTCTGCTGACACTTATGATACAGAATTTGAATCTTGAACTTAAGGATTAGATAGTTCTATGCTGTGAACATGAGAAAGTCATCTGTAGCATGTGATTTTTAACTTTCTTAAAGGAAATTCAATAGACAAACCTAGTAAATGATAATGCATACAGTTTTGTAAAATCAGTGTGTCTTTGGTTATAAATGAGTCAGTGTTCCAGGTCTGATTCTGAGAAGCTGAAGTTCTTATGCATTGGGTTAGAAGAAATCGAGATGTTTTGTTTTCTGGGTTTTTTGTTTGGTTGTTTTTTATGAGACATTAATATTGTTTATTTGGAAGTAATCATTAAACTATTCTGTCTTATCCTATTGCTTTGTTACAAATCTATGCTAGCATTTGTTTACTATTAAAATAATAAATTAAACAGATTTAACTCAGTATACCAGGAAATAAGTTCATGATGAAGCTCATGTCTCAACTACTTTCTGTCAGTGTTTCAGGAAAATATGTGGACTACTAGTTTTAATAAGAAAACCCACCTCTACCTACTCCTCCCCACCCTGAAATTCAGTGGTGTGAATACATTTGCATGTTTAAATTCAAGGCAGTATTATTGACTCTTTTCTGGGCACTGTTCATATTTTGTTAATATTTTCTTTCTGAACAATGCAAGACAAATGCTCTTCTGGCTTGAATGAACTGATAGCAACTGGTGTGAGATTTTGTGATTGGTTGGCAAACACCTCAACATACTGCTTCTATGAATTCTTTAACATGCTAAGTTTCTCCTTCACAGTTCTTAGGTTCACAAGTCCAATTATGATTTCTAATTTTCGGCTTGGTCTCACCATTTGACAGCCAGAGGTTTGTGAACATGCCACCAGATAATAGCCCGTTAGAACAATTCTGGCTGTCTGGAACAAGGAGGGAGGAGTAAGGCTGGAGGAAAGAATGAAAGCTTCCAGGCTTATATCCACAAGTGGTTGGGCTTAAGTAACAGCCGCTATAGCAGGTGTCCTTTAAAAATAAACAGTCTTTCATTGCTGAAGTGAAGGGAGAAGTAATACTGTCTGGTCTACATCAAAATTAAGACTGTTCTAATCATATTGAAGTTGATAGGAGAGACTCCTTGTCTGTGCTCTCTCTTTTGGATACCTTATATAGAGAGCCATACTTGCACAACATCCACTGGAAGGCATCTTACAACTGTGTATACTGTGGAAATTTCCTGAAGTTTATTTAACTTGCAAAGAGGAGTACTGCTTTCCTTTTTTTTTTTTTTTTAAAATATACATTCTGGTGTTGAAGAATAGGAGCTGAGAGTACTGTTACACTACTTCTAGGAGTAGAGTTAGTTTAGATAGAGATAAGTAGTGGAAGTAGTTTAGATACACATAATGTGTCCCTCCCATACTTTTCTCTGGAATACCGTCTTGACTATGAAGTCAACTTCCTAATTCCTAATTTCATTAAGGTCACTTAATACTAATCTTGGATTTATTTGAAATAGTACCTTCACAGTATCTATGACCAGTTACCTGAGACTTCCCGTATATGTTGGGTTATTTTTTTCCCCTGAGCTGTTTCAGCTTTATATAGTAAATTCAAAAACCTCATTGAATTTATAAGTAAACATTATCTCAATTTTAATTGAGTCCACACGCACACACAAAAATCTGATGCATTTTAGGGGAACCTCATTTGAATAACAGTGAGTGTACCTGCAGCATATTCTATTTGTAGCTTCCTTTGTTGAGAGTCATGCTAGAGACACGAATGGAAAACACCACATAGGTATAGTAGGATGTCCGTTTCCATGCTTTTTAAGTAAATATCTTGTGATTTATTTTGAGGGAGAAATGACACTGCTTTGTAACTTTGCATGCTAGGCATCTGTAAGGTGCTATCAGTGACTCCTGAAGGAATTTGTAGGCTTTTGTTAATTTTTTCCCAGCAGCACCAAAAAACCTGGCAGCCCTGCCATTTTCAGTTCCTGGAGCATACATTCATGCTTTTTGACAAAGTAAGTTTAAATAAAATAAAATAAATGCAAGCTAATCATGTACATCTGTTCTGAGATTCTCACAGTGATTTTTTTTTTTGTCTTGCTCGTGGCAGTCCTGATGACAGATGTGAGCTGTTCTTTTGACTTCATTTACAGGCAGCAGTCTGTGATGCACTAATTAATTTGGTGAATGCCTGTATTTAGTTATGTGTCTTAAAGGATTTTCCTTTTTCTTGATAATTGATTGCACCATTGTTCTTTTAACAGCTGTCTTTTTTCCTCTCTCTCTTCTAGCAAATGCCAGATGTGAACGTAACCTGGGATGGAGAAGTCTGCAGGCAGCTGCAGTGCATTGACATTTCTATTGCAGTGGCAACAGACCGAGGTCTCATTACACCAATCATAAAAGATGTTGCTGCCAAGGGAATAAAGGAAATTGCTGCCTCTGCAAAGGTAGGTCTTAAATGTACACTAGGCGGAGGAATATAGTAGCTATATAGTTTTTTGCAGCAGAAAATGTAGCATGACCCAGATACACATCAGTAATAACAAAGGAAGTTTCAAAATGAATCTAAAGCAGTTTCAGCATTCCTTAGACTTCAAAATTGTTATTAATTTTGCAACTCTGTTCATTTTTAGTTAACAATAACTCATGTTATTTAGTTAAATGCTGGCTAGACTGTTTGAAAAATAAACCTGTACAGACTTCTACAATTTAATATAGTTGTATTTCTTTAATCCTCAGCAGAAAGCTAGATAATGTTAACTTCTTTAGTATTTCCAGTCTTTGGGTTTGAGATTTTGTTTGTTTGGGAGGTTTTTTTCCCCCCCTTTCCCAGAAATTTGCTTGTAGCTGCCTGTGTTACTCTCTGTGCAGTTACATTACAGCACTTATTTCTGTCTGTGTTTTTTCAATATGCAGTTCAGTTGAGAGTGTCACCCGGAAGGTAATATTCAACTCCTCAGACTAATGAGCAGTATTTTGCATAGACAAAGTGCCAGTTACAGTGACTTCAATCTGTGGCAGTTGTTGTGAGACACAGAAGAAGTATTTTGTGGGAGGCAAAAATACAATGAATGATTAAATGCCCCAACACAAGCCTTTTTTTGAGGAATGCGATGGAAGTAGCTGCTAGGGCATAAAACTGTCCCAAAACTAGACACAAGCTGCGCTTTGTAAATTTTTCTCTTTTACCGAAAACTACAGAAATCATAATAGTCTGTGTTGGCAGAGGGGAATAACCAACAAAGTTGTAGCAGAAGAAGGCGTAAGTTTCAGGCCACAAAACATTCACAATTGAATGTTTTTAAGATTTTTGCTGTCAGTATTGCTTACTTCATGTTGAATGTGTTGTGAAAGCAAATCCTTTCACTAATATAATAGCCAGCCAAGGAGGAAGGTCAGCCGAGATTGTTACATTAATCTGTAGTGAGTGATAGAATGACAAGAAGAAAAGCATTATGAGAAGTGAAGTATAGGTCGTGCTTTCATTATCATCCCCAATACCTGTGATACTGTGATACCATATTACAAACCTCTCTTACCATAAATTACAGTGTCCTGCAGTTCCCATGATGGAAATGTACGCTTGCATTATGTTTAATAGAGCCATGATGAAGTAAGCATGGAATGCGTATAACATAGGTTACACTAGTCAGTATGAAAGTCATTGGGTCACATAGATTGCAGGTGTCCACACCGACGTAGTTTTGCTTTTCAACTTCTTCACTGAATTACTGAAATAAATACATACCTGACATGCACATGTGGGAGGCACAAACTGAAACTGCAGCTACTTCTCTACCAGTCTCCCTGTAGTTTGGCAGGTGCTTTCTTTGTGTAGATTGCTTATATGTCACAGAATCACAGAGTCACAGAATCACAGAATGTTAGGGATTGGAAGGGACCTCGAAAGATCATCTAGTCCAATCCCCCTGCCGGAGCAGGATTGCCTAGACCATATCACACAGGAACGCGTCCAGGCGGGTTTTGAATGTCTCCAGAAAAGGAGACTCCACAACCTCTCTGGGCACTCTGTTCCAGTGTTCGGTCACCCTCACCATAAAGAAGTTTTTCCTCATATTTAAGTGGAACCTCCTGTGTTCCAGCTTGCACCCATTGCCCCTTGTCCTGTCAATGGATGTCACTGAGAAGAGCCTGGCTCCATCCTCATGACACTTGCCCTTTACATATTTATAAACATTAATGAGGTCACCCCTCAGTCTCCTCTTCTCTAAGCTAAAGAGACCCAGCTCCCTCAGCCTCTCCTCATAAGGGAATGTTCCACTCCCTTAATCATCTTCGTGGCTCTGCGCTGGACTCTCTCTAGCAGTTCCCTGTCCTTCTTGAACTGAGGGGCCCAGAACTGGACACAATATTCCAGATGCGTCCTCACCAGGGCAGAGTAGAGGGGGAGGAGAACCTCTCTCGACCTGCTAACCACACCCCTTCTAATACACCCCAGGATGCCATTGGCCTTCTTGGCCACAAGGGCACACTGCTGGCTCATGGTCATCCTGTTGTCCACTAGGAGCCCCAGGTCCCTTTCCCCTACACTGCTCTGCAACAGGTCTGTCCCCAACTTGTACTGGTACATGGGGTTGTTCTTGCCCAGATGCAGGACTCTACACTTGCCCTTGTTATATTTCATTAAGTTTCTCCCCGCCCAACTCTCCAGCCTGTCTAGGTCCCTCTGAATGGCTGTGCAGCCTTCTGGCACATCAGCCACTCCTCCCAGTTTTGTGTCATCAGCGAACTTGCTGACAGTGCACTCTAATCCCTCTTCCAAGTCATTAATGAATATATTGAATAGTACTGGTCCCAGTACCGACCCTTGAGGGACTCCGCTAGACACAGGCCTCCAACTGGACTCTGTCCCATTGACCACCACTCTCTGGCTTCTTTCCTTCAGCCAGTTCACAATCCACCTCACTACCCGATCATCCAGACCACACTTCCTCAGTTTAGCTGCGAGGATGCTGTGGGAGACCGTGTCAAACGCTTTACTGAAATCGAGATAGACCACATCCACAGCTTTACCATCATCTATCCACCGGGTAACATCCTCATAAAAGGCTATCAAGTTGGTTAAGCATGACTTCCCCTTGGTGAAGCCATGCTGAGTGCCCCTAATGATCCCCCTGTCCTTGATGTGCCTAGAGACAGCACCAAGGACAAGTTGTTCCATCACCTTTCCGGGGATGGAGGTGAGGCTGACCGGTCTATAGTTCCCCGGGTCCTCCTTCTTGCCCTTTTTGAAGACTGGAGTGACATTCGCTTTCCTCCAGTCCTCAGGCACCTCTCCCGTTGCCCACGACTTAGCAAAGATGATGGAGAGTGGCCTAGCAATGACTTCCGCCAGCTCCCTCAGCACCCGCAGGTGCATCCCATCAGGGCCCATGGATTTATGGATGTCCAGGTTGTTTAATTGGTCCCTGACCCAGCCCTCATCTACCAAGACAGATTCCTCCTCTATCCTGACTTCTTCTGGGGCCTCAGGGGTCCGGGGCTCCTCAGGACAGCCTCCAGCAGTATAGACAGAGGCAAAGAAGGCATTCAGTAACTCTGCCTTCTTTTTATCCTCTGTCTCCAGGGCCCCCACCTCATTCATCAGTGGGCCTACATTGCCTCTAGTGTTGGTTTTACCTGCAATGTATTTGAAGAAGCCCTTTCTGTTCTCCTTGACCTCTCTTGAAAGGTTTAATTCCAAGGAGGCCTTAGCTTTCCTAGTTGCCTCCCGACATCCTCTGACAACAGACTTATATTCCTCCCAAGTGGTCAGCCCCTCCTTCCATGATCTGTACACCCTCTTCTTCCACTTGAGTTTGCCCAGCAGTTCCCTGTTTAACCATGCAGGTCTCCTGGTACCCTTCCTTGACTTCCTACCTGCTGGGATGCTCTGATCTTGAGCTCGGAAGAAGCAGTCCTTGAATGCTAACCAACTATCTTGGGCCCCCTTACCTTCTAGTACCCTGTCCCATGGGATTTCCCCTAGCAATTGCTTGAAAAGGCCAAAGTTGGCCCTCCTGAAGTTCAGGGTTGTGATTCTGCTAGCTATTCTGTTGAGATCCTGAACTCTACCATCTCATGGTCACTACAACCAAGGCTGCCCTCAACCTTCACCTCTTCAACCAGACCCTCCTTGTTAGTGAGGATAAGATCCAGCAGCGCTCCTCTCCTAGTTGGCTCATCCACCATTTGCATCAGAAAATTATCATCGATGCACTGGAGGAACCTCCTGGACTGAGGATGGCTGGCTGAGTAGGCCTCCCAGCAAATATCAGGGTAGTTGAAATCCCCCATGACAACCAGGCCCTGTAATTGAGAGACTGCTCTCAGCTGCCTGTAGAAGGCCTCATCACCCTCCTCATCCTGATCAGGTGGCCTGTAATAGACACCCAGAACAGTATCACCCCTGCCAGCCTGCCCCTTAATTCGCACCCACAAACTCTCAACTCGCTCCTGATCCGCCCCTGGACAGAACTCAATACATTCTAGCTGCTCACTCACATAAAGAGCAACTCCACCACCTCTCCTTAGTGGCCTGTCTTTCCTGAACAAGACATAGCCATCGATGACCACATTCCAGTCATGCGAGGTGTCCCACCAAGTCTCTGTAATTGCCACTAGATCATAGCCCCCTGACCGAACACAGATTTCTAACTCCTCCTGTTTATTCCCCATGCTGCGTGCATTGGTGTACAGGCATTTCAGGGAGCGAGCTGAGCATACCGATTTCACCCCAGGGGGATGGGAGGCCTCCTGGTCTACCTCAACACTAGAGCGTTGCCCCAGTGGTGCAAGCCCAGCTACTACCCCATCCCCCTTCGAATCTAGTTTAAAGCTCTCCGAATGAGCCCTGCTAATTCCTGTCCCAGAACCCTTTTGCCCCTACGACATAAACCTTTCCCATGTATTACCGTCACGCCTGGTGTCTTATAAAACCAGCCATTATCAAAGAACCCAAAGCCCTGCCTGTAGCACCAGTCTCGTAGCCAGGCATTAATAGAGAGAATCCTACTATTCCATCCCACGTCATCACCTGAAAATGGAAGGAGGGAGGAGAAAACAACTTGTGCCCCAGACTCTTTCACCAACCGTCCTAGGGCCTTGTAGTCTGTCTTCATCCCCCTCAGACTACGGGATGCAGCTTCTTCCCCACCTGTGTGGAAGATCAGCAGGGGGTAGTAGTCTGTGGCCTTCACCAGGTTGGGGAGTTTCCTGGTGATATCCCTGATTCGGGCTCCAGGCAGGCTGCAGACCTCCCTGTGATGGGGGTCAGCTCTGCATATTGGGCCCTCAGATCCCTTTAGGAAGGAGTCTCCAACCACTAAAACTCTTCTCTTCTTCCTTGTGGAGGAGGTAGCTATACGCCTGTCAGGTTTTTCTGACTGTGGTGGGACCTCTGATATAGGTTGCCTCTCCACCACATCCCCATTGGACCGGCTGTATTCCACTAGGGCTTCATATCTATTGCTCAGAGGCACCTGTGGAGGCAAAGTAGGCAAGGAGGGCACTCGCCTTTTGCCACGGCCATAGACTTGCCTCCACTCACTCCTTTCCTCTAGGTTATTGTTTTCCACCTGAGAGGGGCAGAGTACAGGGGCCCCTCGATCCTGGGAGCTCTCCGGCAGGTGCTCCCATTTTTGTTGCAGGGAAGGCAGAGCCTGGCTCCACCAGTCTATCTCCATTTCAGCCTCCCCAATGCTCCTAAGCCTTTCTACTTCGTCTTGAAGCCTTTCAGCCTGGCTTTGCAGCTGTGCCGCTCGGCCGAGCAGATCATCTACCTGCTCACAGCGCACACAGCCCCCTGACACCACAGAGACACTGTAGCATTCCCTGCAGCCTGCGACCTGCACCATCGCCTCCTTCCGTGGGAGCTCTGTCTGGGTTCCCACATCCATTTTGGTCTTCTTCCGCCGGGTAGATACCATTGTTCTTTCACTGAGCTGGGAAATACCTGTTGGTGCCACCCCTGGTTCACAGCTCCTTGGCACCTTCCTCGCCTTGTGCACTGGGAGGGAGTCAGCGCCCTCCCCAACGAGCTGCAAACGACTGCAGCCTCTCCTGCCCTGGGACACACCCAGTCACTGCTGAGTCTTCCTCTCCCCTCTGGGCAGGGACTAGTCCCTGTCTTCCAGCAGGCTCTTTATCACCCGATCACAGAGGGTGGTGCGTTTAAATCGCCCGGGGTGCCTCCGGCTACGCCCCCTCCTCTCCTGATTCGTTGCCGGGAACCTCCGGGTCTGGGGTGGGGGGGGGAAGCAGCTCGGGGCTGATGTTCGGGGGGGGGGCTCGGGGGGGCCCAGAGTATGAAATCCACCTGGTTAAGCCCGATGTCGCCCTCGCCCCCGCACTAACCTCAAGTCGGTGCCGCTGCTGTCGCTGCTGCCGCCGCTGTCCCCTTCTGCTGCATGTTAATTTTAACTTCTTTCCAGGTCACATGCATCCTAGCACCATATTTTCAGTTTTCAAATAATGCAATTGCACATGTGCATTACGCTTATTTTGACCCTGTTGTGTGAGTGCTGTTCCCATGGCTATTGTCTTCTGGTTCACTAATTATTCAGAGATTAATAAAAACCTAAAATAAAATTCAGTGTGTTCTTTTAACTTTTAAATGCATAATAAGGGTGTCAAAATTTTGTAAAACTTGGCATAAGCTTGAATTATTTAGTGGGCAATTCATTAGAATGAGATTCTCTTAAACTTCTTGGTGTTTATTTCTAAGCTGAAGTCATTTCAGTCGTTAAACTATGATGGCCTTTCAGAACCCTTGCTTGAAGGATATTTAGAAATGTATACAGGGAAGACAGTTGTCTACCATGACCAACAGAGTTACATTACAACATGACAAGGGATTAATCCATGTCACAGCTCTAACTACTAACCAACACATTATCTATGCGGAAGTCTATCTTGTAATGACTCTACCTCCACCCATATGCAAACAAAAAAAAGTCAATTCAATCATAGTTTCCACTTACTGACTCTGGTCCTTAAAGGCAGGGGTGAGGTTTCATAGAAATTACCTTTTGATAGATTGAATTGAGTGCTTGACATGATAATCATAGAATGCATGTGGAAAATCCCTGGAAAGCAGAACGGGCAATTCCTGGAAAGCAATCTAGAAATTAAAAAAAAAAAAAAAAAAAAAAAAAAGATCAATTCCTAGAAAGAACATGGAAAAAATCCTAGAAAACAGTGGTACAATTCCTAAAAAGGGAGTGAAAATTCCAAGAAAACAGAGGGGATTCACGGAACAATCTTCTCCAAGAAAGTTTCACAAATGTGATATATCACTTTTTTCATGTTGTGATAAAGCAGACTTTTTAGGTTTTTATTCACTTCCGCCGAAATTTCTCTACAAATGTGCTAAATCACTTTTTTCGTGTTGTGATAAAGTAGATTTTTTTGCTTTTTATTCACTTCCACTGAAATTTCCCTAACATAATTAAATGATTGGAAGCTATCATTAGTTTTATTATTTTTACCAGAAGAAGGAAAATATAAAGAGACTGTATTGCTTTTATCAGTCTTGCCAGAAGCAGATCTGAGTCTATTTCCCTGAGTGTGCTTTTGGAAACAGTTATTTTTGTCTTAAAATGTCATAATGCTGCAATTGTCACAACGTGACATTTTCCATGTGCTTTTCCACCTGTGGAATAAATATGATACAAGCCAGAGACACTAAATGTATTCTGTATGAATAGGATAGGTCATCTGCATATATTCCCCCTTCAGTCTGCTGTCAGTTGAAGAGCTCCTTAATTTGAAAAGGTTGTTAGTAATGGAGAAGTCATCCTACACATTTCCGGTCACCACCTTTTCAGTTGGGTACTCACAGGGTGCTAGGAACAGGTTGGCAGCTGAATAACTGGCTCTTGACCCACCAATGAGTGCCATTTCTCTTGAGGTCCACACAGTCCTTTCTTCCTTATGTGACAACTACTGCAAGAATTTATTCATCCTGATTCCCACTGCTTCCATCTAATGAGACGTCTGAGCTAGAAACATCCTAAGTGGGGATAAGGTTCTTTTTCTCTGTGATCTTATCTTAGAACATAGTATGAACTTCTTGTGCTGTATTTTGAACAAAACGTTTGTGGACAGTTTCTTCTGTTGTGTTTAGAAGTCTCACAAATGAAATGGAGGTTACAGTAAGGGTGGTCTTTAAGGTAGTTGAATGCTTAGCTGGAAGAAATACATTCTCTAAATCTGCTAGAAAGTTCTGAAGTGGTACATGGCAGTTTCTTTAAACAAATATGTTAAGAAGAATACTGTAAATTTGTCTCATCAGTATTTTGCTAGATATTTTTATGATCTAAAAACACCAGGGAGAATGCTGTTCCATTGTGAAAACTGGAGCAAGGTTTGTAAGGTGAGCGAACAGCTTTTATTGAACAGCCAATATCATTGGGAAGTTTTGTGTTGTAGTCTCTTTGCCAAATCATTGCAGCTACAACAACAATGTTGCTGAGGTGCTTCCCTAAATCCAAATGCTGATAGCTTTTTAATGGCTATGTGGTAATTATAATGTCTTACTGAAGTAAAAAGAATTAGTTTATTACAACACTTTGATTTCTCTCCTCTCTCCTCTTCTTTTTCTTCTTTCATTTTCCTTAGGCTCTGGCAAAGAAAGCAAGAGATGGAAAACTGTTACCAGAAGAGTACCAGGGAGGATCTTTTAGGTAAAACTCTCTAGCAGCATTTAATACATGCCGTGTGGGTTCAGAACTGTTTTATCCTCAGCTATTCCACTGTGTGTTAGTGCATTGCCTTTTAAAATCTTACTCCATTTAGGATGAAACTCCATATGATGATTCTGAGGGCCAAACCTAGGCCAAGCATACTGTGTCAGGGGGAGACAATTATCTTGGTACAGGTTTATTTCATCTGAGCCTGATGAGAAATTTATGGTTTTTATACCGAGACTGATCTGACTTTTTGCACCTAATTTTTCCCAATCGCAGAAGAATGTTGGCTTTTTGTAATTTTTTTTTTTTTTTTAAATTGCATAGTGTAGTTAGGAAAACCCATTGATAATAGTTTTAAAAGAAATATTTTAAAAGGAGTTGTTTGGAAGAGGTATCGCAGCAGACAGTGATGTCCAGTTTGTCTTCAGTTCACTCATCAGAGGAATGTCTCTGGAGGGGCAAAAAAAGTTACAGCAAAGTTGTGGCGTTAACTCTTATAGTTTACTTTTAACTGAAACATTAAAAACTGAGTAGATCAATTTTAAATAGTAGAATATACTTAGTAAATATTTTTTTCTATAAAATGTACTCTGCAAAAAGAGCTAGTGAACTCAGTGATGAGAAATAAATGGCATGTGTAAAACACTAGCATAAATGTAGTGATACAGTCGCACAATTAATTTCTCAGCTGACATTTTACTCTTCCCAAGTTTCTAAAACTTCTAATGTACTGTATTTTATGACACAGTATCATCAAGCAGAATGTTTTGTTATATAAACTTTATCTTAGCTCATTTTTTGTCAATTTTTTAAAAGCTCATTCTGAATGCTTATGTTAATCATATCTTCTAGAATAGGTAATTTGTGATGAGAGTAATACTACAGACTTCTGCAGAAACATTGGTGTAATGTATATTAATGTGCCTGGCTTGCAACTGTCTGGAGTATGTGGCTCTCATGCTGGAGGGGTGGTCAAGAAAATCTCTAAGCTTTTCAGCAGAAAAAACATATGGAAATGCAGGAGTGGAGGCTTGGATGTCTTCATCAACACAAATGGCCCCTGAGTGTGAATAACTCTGGGCGTTTCACTGGTAACAAATGGCACTAGTGAGAACAACTGTGTGAGGTGTGACCAGGTGGATGATCTGCTCAGCCTGGTGTCAGAGCTATGAGAGGAAGCAGAAAGGTTAAGGAACATCAGGGAGTCTGAGAAAGAGATAGACTGATGGAACAATGCTCTGCCCTCTCTAAGACAGAAACGGGAAAAGCCACCAGAAAAAAAAACAAGGGGATCCTGTATCATCCCCCCACCAGGCCGAAGGCAGTAGCTTAAAGGAAGGGAGTGAATGGAGGCAAGTCCACGCTCAGGCAGCAGGCAAACGCTCTCCTTGCCCACCTCGCCTTCCCGGGTGCCTCTGTACAACAAGTATGAGGCTCTGGATGTGGAATGCCTGTCAATGGATGATGTGGTTGACGGTCTGTCTACACCAGAGGTGTTGCCAAGGTCAGAAAGGCCTACCCCCCAGTATCACAACCACCTGCACAAGTCACCTATAGTTGTAGGCGACTCCCTTCTGAGGGGAACAGAGGGTCCAATATCCTGGACAGACCCTCCTCTTAGAGAAGCCTGCTGCTTCCCTGGGGCCTGGGTTAAGGACATCCCTAGGAAACTTCCTTGCTTGGCATCACCCTCAGACTATTACCCATTATTGCTCTTCCATGTGGGGGGGCGATGAAGCCTCAACACATAGTCCAAGGGTGATCAAAAGAGGCTTCAGGGCCTTGAGACAGCTGGTAAGGGAAACTGGAGCACAGGTTATTTTTTCTTCTCTCCTTCCAGTTGCGGGCAGCGACATTGGAAGAAACAGACACACCCAGTCTATTAATACGCAGCTCTGTGGCTGGTGTCACCGCTACAGTTTTGGGTTTTTCGTTAATGGGATGGCCTACACGGCACCAGGCCTGCTGGCGTCAGATGGGATTCACCTTTCTCAAAGAGGGAAGAGGGTCTTTGCTTATGAGCTAGTGGGACTTATTGACAGAGCTTTAAACTAGACTTGAAGGGGGAGGGGAATAATATCAGACTTGCCTGTGACAAGCTGTGGGATGACACACCAAGGTTAGAGGTGCTAGTGAGAGGCCTCAGCCTGTTTTTTGAGACATGCTGGCTACACTGGAGCACACTTGAAGTCTTACGGAGATAAGCCAGGGGCTCCTGAGGTAATAGGAGCCAACAGGGAAACACGAGGGAAATACCTCAAAGGAATTAAGGAGTGTTCCTCCAAGAAGGTGACATGGCTGACAGCACGGCTAAAGTGCCTCTACACCAATGCACGCAGCATGGGCAACAAACTGGAGGAGCTGGAAGCCACCGTGCTGCTAGAAAGCTACGACCTAGTTGCCATTACTGAAACTTGGTGGGACGAATCCCATGACTGAAGTGCAGCTGCCGATGGCTACAGGCTCTTCAGAAGGTACAGGTGAGGAAGGAGGGGCGGAGAGACTGCCCTCTGCATCAAGAAATGGATAGACTTTGAAGAGCTGTCTCCGAAGAATAGCCACGAACAGGTTGAAAGCTTATGGGTAAGAATTAGAGACTGAGGCAACAAAGGGAACTTTGTGGTTGCTGTCTACTGCCAGCTGCCCGATCAAGGGGAGCCTATTGACGAAGCCTTCTTACTCCAACTACAGGAGGCATCACGCTCACAGGCTCTTGTCCTGCTGGAGGACTTCAACCACCCTGACATATGCTGGAAAAATAGCACGGTGAGCTGTAGGGAATCCAGGAGACTCCTGGAGTGCATCGAGGATAACTTCTTAAGCCAGGTAATGGACAGCCCTAGCAGAGGGGGTGCAATACTGCACCTGTTGGTCACCAACGCAAGGGAGCTGATCGGTGACATCAAGACTGGAGGCAGCCTGGGCTGCAGTGATCACACACTGGTGGAGTCTGTAGTCCTGAAGGATATGTCTCAGGCAAAGAGTAAATTTAGGACCCTGAATTTTAGGAAAGCAAACTTCCAGGTGTTCAAGGAATTAGTCAGTAGGACCCCCTGGGAAACTGCCCTCAGGGACAAGGGAGCAGAACAGAGCTGTCAGATCTTTAAGAATGCTTTCCATAGAGCACCAGAGCTCTTGATCCCCAGGTGTAAGAAACCAAGAAAGGAAGGCAAGAGACTGGCATGGATGAGGCAAGACCTGCTGACTGAACTAAAAGGCAAGAAGGTAATCCACAAGCAGTGGAATCAGGGACAGGTATCCTGGGAAGAGTATAGAGACACTGCCCAGTTGTGTAGGGATGGGGTCAGGAAAGCCAAGGTGCAGCTGGAGCTGAACTTGGCAAAGGATGCAAAGAGTAATAAAAAGGGCTTCTACGGGTATGTCAGCCAGAAAAGGAAGGTCAAAGAAAGCGTACCCCCAGTGACGAGCAAGACTGGCAAGCTGGTAACAACAGACAAGGAGAAGGCTGAGGTTCTCAACAATTTTTTTGCCTCAGTCTTCAATGGCAGCCTCTCTTCCTACACCTCTTTGAGTGGATGGACCGCAAGATGGGGACTGGGGGAGCAAAGTCCCTCCCTCTGTAAGGGAAGATCAGGTTTGTGACCACCTGAGGAACCTGAATATACATAAGTCTATGGGACCTGATGAGATGCATCCCAGAGTTCTGAGGGAACTGGCTGGTGTAGTTGCCAAGCCACTCTCCATGATACTTGAAAAGTCATGGCAGTCAGGTGAAGTCCCTGGTGACTGGAAAAAGGAAAACGTTGCACCCATTTTTAAAAAGGGTAGAAAGGAGGACCTGGGAACTACCAACCTGTCAGCCTCACCTCTGTGCCTGGGAAGATCACAGAATAGATCCTCGTAGAAGCTATGCTAAGGAGCATAGAGGACAAGGAGGTGATTTGAGACAGCCAGCATGGCTTCACCAAGGGCAAGTCCTGCCTGAGCAACCTAGTGGCCTTCTGTGATGGCATGACTACATCAGTGGACAAGGGAAGAGCTACTGATGTCATCTCTCTGGACTTCTGTAAGGCCTTTGACACGGTCCCCCACAACATCCTTCTCTCTAAATTGGAAAGATATGGGTTTGATGGGTGGACTGTTCAGTGAATGAAGAATTGGCTGGATGGTCGCATCCAGAGAGTAGTGGTCAATGGCTCAATGTCCGAATGGAGATCGGTGATGAGTGGTGTCCCTCAGGGGTTCATATTGGGACCAGTACTGTTTAATATCTTCATCAGTGACATAGTGGGATCGAGTGCACCCTCAGCAAATGTGCAGATGACACCAAGCTGAGTGGTGCAGTGGACATGCCTGAGGGATGGGATGCTATCCAGAGGGACCTGGACAACCTTGAGAAGCGGGCCAATGTGAACCTCATGAGCCTCAACAAGGCCAAGTGCAAGGTCCTGCACCTGGATCAGGGCAACCTCTGGTATCAGTACAGGCTGAGGAATGAAGGGATTGAGAGCAGCCCTGCTGAGAAGGACTTGGGGGTACTGATGGATGAAAACTGGACAGGAGCCAGCAATGTGCACCCACAGCCCAGAAGGCCAACCGTATCCTGGGCTACATCAAAAGAAGCATGGCCAGCAGGTTGAGGGCAGTAATTCTGCTCTCTACTCTGCTCTAGTGAGACTCCCACCTGGAGTACTGCATCCAGCTCTGGAGCCCTCAGCACAGGAAACACATGGACCTGTCCAGAGGGGGGCCACGAAGATGATGAGAGGGCTGGAACACCTTTCCTATGAAGACAGGCTGAGCGAGTTGGGGCTGTTTAGCCTGGAGAAGAGAAGGCTCCAGGGAGACCTTATTGCAGCCTTTCAGTACTTAAAGGGGGCCTATAGGAAAGATGGGGACAGACATTTTAGTAGGGCCTATTGTGATAGGACAAGGGTTAATGGTTTTAAACTGAAAGAGGGTAGATTTAGACTAGATATAAGGAAGAAATTTTTTTACAATGAGGGTGGTGAAACACTGGAACAGGTTGCCCAGAGAGGTGGTAGATGCCCCATCCCTGGAAACATTCAAGGTCAGGTTGGATGGGGCTCCGAGCAATGTGATCTAGTTGAAGGTGTCCCTGCTCATTACAGCGGGGTTGGACTAGATTACCTTTAAAGGTCTCTTCCAACCCAAACTATTCTATGATTCTATACAGATTAATCTTTTTTCCACTCTTTGCAGTAACTATAAGAAAAAGGAGGAGATGGTGGGCCAGCTTTTTCTATAGACAATCTGTCACAAAATAGTGCAAGCCTTTCCTAATATACCACTTCCCAGTTAGTGACACAGACAAAAATGTTCAAGGGAGAAAGGCATGATGAGGCTTTCCTGTGCCTGAGTGATATCTAGATGCCCAAATTGTATCCCTTAGTTGTCAGCAGCCATTGTAAGGGGTTCAACCTAAAAGACATTTGGCTTGGAACAGGCACAGGCAAAGTTTGTTTGAAGACATCACTTTCCTGTCCTACTTTCTTCCTTTAGTGCGTGCAATGTAAAGATATACTACTGTAAAGAAATGTGACTTTTAGAAAGGTGCATTAGTTGTAATTGCAAAAATCCCAAACCCTTGAGAGTCTGAATGTGCTCAACTGAAATTCAGTTCAGATCTATTTTAAAGTTAATGGGTTTGGCCTTGGGAGAGAATTAGGTCATTGTAGTCATTGAATGTAGATTATTTCTTCTAGGGGATATATAATTTCTGACATTACTGGTAACTCTTTTCTCTTTCATTTAGTATCTCCAATCTGGGCATGTTTGGCATCAATGATTTCACTGCAGTCATAAACCCTCCGCAGGCCTGCATCCTAGCTGTGGGCCGAGCAAGACCAGAGCTCAAGATTGTGAAAGATGAAGAAGGGAATGAGAAACTTGAGCAGCATCAACTCATGACGGTGACTCTTTCAAGTGATGGTCGAGTGGTAGATGATGAACTGGCTTCAAAGTTTCTGGAGACCTTGAAAGCCAACATAGAGAATCCAATGCGACTTGCCTTGTGTTAAACTCAGTAAAGATTGCTTCTTGTTTTGGCAACATAGATAACTCTTATGTACTTGGGGTTGGTTTTCTGCATACAGGAGTAAATATTTACTGTGAGACGGACAGTTAAAATATTTAATTTATTGAATTGATGTGCAAAACTATTAATTTTCATGCTTTTAGTCTTTTGCAATGACCAGGTTTTATACTGTAAAGCTAAAAGACTTTAAAGTTAACCTACTACATTTCTTTAAACACTTACTACTACTGGCACATAATGTTTGCGTAGAAAAGTCAATCTCCTCTGTAAAGGAAAATTCAAGAAAACTTTATGAAATTTAAAAGGGAATCATAGAATCGTAGAATAGTTTGGGTTGGAAGGGACCTTTAAAGGTCATCTAGTCCAACCCCCCTGCAGTGAGCAGGGACATCTTCAACTACATCACGTTGCTCAGAGCCCCATCCAACCTGACCTTGAATGTTTCCAGGGATGGGGCATCTACCACCTCTCTGGGCAACCTGTTCCAGTGTTTCACCACCCTCATTGTAAAAAAATTTCTTCCTTATATCTAGTCTAAATCTACCCTCTTTCAGCTTAAACCATTAACCCTTGTCCTATCACAATAGGCCCTACTAAAAAGTCTGTCCCCGTCTTTCCTATAGGCCCCCTTTAAGTACTGAAAGGCTGCAATAAGGTCTCCCTGGAGCCTTCTCTTCTCCAGGCTAAACAGCCCCAGCTCTCTCAGCCTGTCTTCATAGGAGAAGTGTTCCAGCCCTCTGATCATCTTCATGGCCCTCCTCTGGACCTGCTCCAACAAATCCATGTCTTGTACTGCGGACTTCAGTGCTAGATGCAGTACTCTAGGTGGGCTCTTTCCTGTGCTGAGATGGGATGCTTTATTTAAGGGCTAAATGTTTAGCTTTTAGAGTGAGGAAAGCTAGAATCATAATTGAGCAAAGTGCTGCTATGAGTCCTGGTCAATACTGAGATAACTGGGTAGCTAAATTATGCTGCTGCAGTAGAAAGTTTTTCAGTTTTCAAAAGACTTTCTGGCATATTGTGCCATCCAAATTAGATTGAAATAATGTTTTTAAGATTTTTACAGATATTTCAATGGCTTCCTACATAAAAGCAAAGACATTACAAACCCAAAACATTTTGGTTTAATTTCATTTACATCACAGATTTAACTGTTCTTTATCTTCTCCTTTACTATAAGCTACATTGAAGAAAACAAGATGACTGTGGAGATGAATGGGAAAAAGAAATGACAGGAAATTCTGAGAAAGACTAAATTAGATCATAGCTAAAAATGTAATTTATCAAAATATTAAATGATCTGGTGAAATTCACAGCTTCATTTGTATAATTAGATCTCATTAAAACACATTTAAACTGTAGGTTCATCTATTTTTTCCAGTATTTTAAGATAACTGTGTAATCTAATGCCTTGCAGAGGGATTCAGAGGAGAATAAACTTGTCTGAATAAATGCTTTCTCTGTAAAGGATGGCATCCCAGCATCGTTGATTTTTAATTTTTGATGGAACCAACATCTAGTGAAAACAACATTTTATGTAAGAAAAATTAATTAATAATAGATTTTCTTTTACTTAATTTGGAGACAATTAAATTTTTTAAATTTAAAAGTTGCCCCAACTCAAATATCTTCTTAAGTACCACAAAATATAAAAAAATATATTTTTCAGGTGCTCTGTGATATATAGTGGTTAACTTAAAACCCAAGTTAATGTGCCAGCAGTGTAGTGTGAAAAACTAGCTTTGATCTTGATACAAAAATCGGAGATCTCCAGACCCCCTTGCTTTCTAACTTTCCTCACCGAAGTGGGAAGCTAGGTGCGGCTGGGTAAGGAGTCCGAAAGAAAACTCAGTAACACCAGAGTGTGTTATTAAGCAGGCATTCTTTATTGCAGCGCTGGGCAGCACTGGGGATTGTCCACCATGAGTGCTCCACCGATTTTGCAAATTTTCAGAGATTATATACCATAAAGTTATACATAGTCATGAGATTCCCAATAACTCATTTGCATATTCATAAGATTTCCCAGAACTCATTAATATATGTAAATGTCCATTCCGCATGCGCAGTCGTTTTCTCTGGTGGTCGTCAGGGGTCTTCAGATGAAGGCTTGTAGTCTTCCTTACTGTGTTCGCTGACTGACCCCTGCTTCTGCGCAAACTCAGTCCAGGGATCATGTAGATCGCGTAGGCTGTGTCCTTCAAGGCAGCTGTTGCAACTCCCTTATCTTTAGGTTTCTGTGCCTCTGTTTTCCCAAGGCCAAGTTGTCTGAAGTGAAATACAGCCATCCTAATTAGAAACTATCTTTTCAAGGCCCTGTTGTTTGAAGTGAGATATACCCATCTAAATTAAAAAAAGGCTCCCCTTTCTTTATTTATATAACTAGGTTAGTCGAATGTCTAAGGTATTTACAACATCCTCCTTGTTCTTGGGGCCCCCAACCGTTTCGTTCCCCCCTTTACTTGTTACTTGTAAATTCTTTTACAAAGGTTCCAAGTTTTCATATTTCATTACCTTAGGTAGGATCCAAATTTTCATAGCTAATTTCTTCAATTTATACCATAAAAGGCAATTTAAAGCTGTTATTATAATGACAAACACTAACAATATCAGAGGTGGTGTCAAAAACAAAAACACAATATAATCATTAACAGTCTCGAGTTAACTTTACGGATGTGGGTTCTGTGAGCTGGGATTTCCATGGTCCTTTGGGTGCCTTCTTGATTCTCAAGTAGCGGATCCAGGCAGTGTGTTTCTCAAGCCTGACTGCTGTGTAGGTTGTGAGCAAAACTTGAAAAGGGTTGCTCCATTTCTATTCGAGAGGGTTACCTGAAATATTTTTAACATAAACCCAATTCCCAGGTTTAAACAAACGCACTGGTGGCTATAAACCATACATAGGTTTCCTTTAAACTGGTTAGCAAAGTATATGGGTTTTCCACTACTGGAAACAAACCTTTAACTATCTGATTTATTGTTCACAAATCCTGCACCCATCAATAAGTTTTGCCAGCAGGTTTTTTAACAGGTAAAATAGGTGTGTGTTATACTCTAAAGAGCATTCAATCAATAATCCAAATCTCATGGCATCCTTGTCAGGGTTCGAGTCAGATTCTGGGCTCTGAGAAGGTTCTTTGCGATCCCAGAGAGCGACATTAAGGCATAAATAAGGTCGGATGCTGCCACTCAGACCAGTTTGTTGAACGAGAGGGCAGAGAGAAAACGAAGCGATAGGAAAGGTAGGAAGTGAGAGGAGAAAACTAAGCAGGAGAGCGGAGAGAGCAGCAGGGTTAGTCACCACCATGGATCCAGCGGTATGCTGTTGGTCCTCGTTCCTCGGTGGGGGGGGTGTACAGAAGTAGGCGCTGCCCGGAGGAGGAGGGAGGCGGCGGCAGGGGGCAGCAGCAGCAGCAGGGGGAAGCAGGGAGGCTGTAAGGATCCTGCGGCTGGTCCATGGAGTCGTGTCATGCAACGGGCATGTGTCTCCATGTAGGTGTCCTCCAATGGATGCGCGTCCACAGGCCTCGGTAACAGAGCTTGTCGCTGGCAGATAGAACATGCGCACTTATCCCAAAATAACTAAATGCACTTCCTGTCTGCCCCAAAGAGTCCATTTTATGGTCCTCCACACCACCCCGTGGCTCAAAGTTTGTTATGTTGTCTCAGATCGCTGTCTTCGGGATCCCGTGGTGGTGGGAGAAGGAAAGGATAGTAAAGTAGGAAAAGAGCATTTGAACTTCCTAAAATGTAAACAATCAACAAATTCAAACAATTTGTACAACGATGGATTCAGTTGGTGTATTCAATGCCACCCGGTAATGTGGTAGGTATTGCTTTTTCAAACAGATCTCTCTTATGAAAGTTAGTGTTGAATAATGTGGCAGCCCTCCTAGGAAATTTGTATTTTAACAATAAAGAAAACTTAAAAATATTGTTCCACCCAACAAATAAAACAAGGCAGGCTTACATAGCGGGCGGACAGCTTCGTCCACCATCTTGATATGTACATAGTAATTATCCTAACAATATCATAATAATCTAAAGAGCAACAATTTAAAGAGAACAGAAACTTAACAATATCTCAACAATTGAAAGACACTAGAAACGTATCTCAGGCCGTGTTGGAGGTTTATGGCTCTGGGGGATCAGAAGAAGGAGGTGATTGTCCACAATTGCAAACACAAGGCCAATGACAATTACAGGATAAATCATAATCATAAAAAGCCAGAAGATTAAGTATTCCAATAATGATTAAAGTAATAATTAAAAGGAAGAGTGCGACCAGAATCATAATTGCAGCTCCTGGTGCCAGCCACATTCTGTCCTTTTTTAATTCTTACGATTCGTTTGGCTATTCACAGATGAGTTTGCTGCCTGCGTCGCGATCGGGAGACTGGTGGTCATGCTGCCCTGGTCTGCTGGAGTTGGGGTCTGCATACGCAGTAGGAAAATGGATTTCCACACCCCCAACCCAATAAGGAATGTTCCAGCACCTTCTCCCGGAAGGGCTGGAAGGCGCATGTGTGGTTTGGGGGAAAAATCTGTGTACGAGATCTAACAGATATATTCTTCAGATATGTCTTTTATGTCTAGCAATGTTACTTTGATCACCAAGGATACTTGCAAGTAAGTATAGGACCCTGACAATCAGGAGGATCTGTATTTTACTAATGCAATACTCTGCTGAACTTTTACCAATAGATCCACATCATTTATTCACTTTCACACATTCTGATTTCTTTCAGCTTATGTATTCTTTTCACTCAAAGCTATCAACTTGTAGTGCATTTCTTGGTTGGTTTAGCAACACAACAGACAAAACAAAAAAACCCAGTTTGGTAAGGTAGTTGATGTTTTTCATAGTATTGGAGACTTAAGCTTCAATATTCACCATTACTAGAAAGTTCAATAATTCCTTGTGTTGGTGACAAACTAAAAATTGTCCATAAAGCAGAAGGGTCTTCACTATGATGATTCTGCCAATGGTTACAAAGGTCCTCTTTTCTTTCAAATAGCTGTTTACGTAAGATGCAGTTATAGCCTGCTTTGGTTGTCTGCTTTTTGGGCCACCCCGAGACCAATTTCTCTAGCCTGTCTGTGGGTAACCCGTCCATGAGGTCCCTAGGGACACCTTTATGACGCCCCAGAGACCATAAGGTGTTTTGCCTATTTGGTATGTTTCTCCCACCAGGAGATCTAGGGGGAGGGAACCCTGTGCAGCTGTCGGGGGATTTTATCTCAGTATGCCACAAGCCCTTTGATTCCGATCTCACCGACGAGGTATTAACTGGGCCATATTTTTGCCCACAGTTAATCAATTCCTGAACTACTTCCCCCGCATCCCCACCTTTTTCCCTGGGTATGGCGATCCGGGGTTACAGCTCCGGTTAAAGCAGCTGTCACCCGTGCACTCTGAAGAAAGAAAAAAAAAATCGGCAATAGGTTTTCCAATACACAAACGGTTTCACTACAAAACCCCAGTCCATAAGCAAGCTTCCACCGAAATCCTAATGCACAAACAGGTTTCACACAAGATCCTAGTTATCAAGCAAGTTTCGACACAGAATTCGGATGCACAAGTTAGACAATCCAGGCGCACAAGCCACAAAGTTCTGATGAAGTTCTGGTCTACAAACACAACAAGTAGGGGGGGGTAATCGTCTCAGGGAGGTGGCACGTAAATCTTCACAAGGCTCTGGTTAAACAGGGATTTTCGTCACACAACCCCCACCCCAATCGTCCCTGAGAGGCACACACAGAAAACCGAACTCCACACACAAGAACTCCCATCCCTTACGTCCCTGAGAGGTGAACACATAATACAGACACATGATACAGATCAGACTGATCTGGGGTACACAGGAGAAACAAGGCAAAGTTAAAGCAGATTAGAAGCACAAGCCAAAGTTAAAGCAGGCGAAGGGCGCAAGCTGAAGTTTAAAGTGGGCTGGAGGGTGACACTGTCGCTTTAAGGGATCCTGCTGAGTATGCAAGTCCTCTATAACACTTTTCACTCCTTGCCTATCTTCCAGTTTCAGGGGATATTGTTTTATCCTAACAGGCCGTGTTCTCTCTTTTAAGTTTAACAGCAAACCATTCTGCATTTTTAGCTTTTCCAGGCATTCCTGAGGCCCACACTCCTGGATATACCTGGTCCTTTATTTCATGTATAATTTCTTCTTCCCTAATTTGGGGTTCAGTGAGAGACAAACTTAAAATTTCAATGTGATTCTTTTCTGGGATTTTAACTCAATTTCTCCATTTTTAAATTTTATCTCAGCATTCAATTGTTCTAATAAATCTCTTCCCAAAAGTGGTCTGCGAGCATCAGGCAGGTAGAGAAATTTATGAATTACTATAATTTACCCAATTTTGAATTCTAATGGTTTCAAAAGAAAGCTTTCTCAACCTGCCCAGCTGCTTCCACAATGTGAACATTTTGTTTGCTTGTTGACAATAAGGTCTGATTCAATACTGAAAATGTGGCACCTGTATCTACTAGAAATTCTACAGTTTTTCTCTCCTTTTCCTAGCTGCATTTTTACCAAGGGTTCTGCTAGGGAAGATTCCCCTCGTTCCAGTCAGTCAGCTCCTGTGTCAGTAACCATTACCAATTTCAGTTTGAGACAATCCTTTTTCCAATGCCCCATCTGCTTACAATACACACACTGATCTTTTCGGGAGGGGTGTATTTCCCCTCGGTGGGGTACTTGCACTTGTCTCACAGCGTTAGTGTTATTTCCCGTTAAGTTCCGAGAGGGTCTCTGGCCCCCTGCGGTGCGCAGAGCAGCCGCTGCAGCACCGGCAGCCGCTCCGCCCTCACTCTCCCCCCCGAGTCTCGCCATTCCAATACGCCTGCCATGCAGTCTCCAGCAACCTCTCTAAATCTCTCGCAGCTATTCCTTGCACTTTCTGCAGCTTTCTGCAGCTTTCTCCTAATATCATCTGCCGATTGTCCCAAAAAACAGAGATCCACTGTTCCCAGCAGAATTCCAGCCAGAATCAGAACCTGCACCTGGGTTCTGACCGCTTTCACAAACACCACATCCAACATTGCATCCACATCCTCCCAGTCAGGATCCTGGGTTTTCACAATTAGTTAAATCCTTTAGCAACCTTTTCAGGATCATCCCTATAATTCCCCACAGCATCTCCTTCTCTATCCCCTCCTCTAATCTTTCATTCTGTGCACCAACCTTTAAACACTTTTGTACAATGCTACAAGCCAAGCAACATCCTTTTAACCTCCCATTTTTCTTTTTTTTTTTTTCCCTTTTTTTTCCCTTTTTTTTTTCTTCCTCTTTTTTTTTTTCCTATCACCAGGACCATAGGGTCCTGGGGTGCTAAATTAATTCCACATTCCTTTTGTCACTCTGGATGATTCCACAGAGTAAAGAACATATCTGCATAACCCACTTCATCCCATTTTCTTTCCCTTCTTAAAAATAACAGAAGTTGTAACAAAGCATTGTAATCTAAAGTTCCGTTAACAGGCCATTTTTCTCCGTCATATAACTTGTGTAAAGGCCACCACTGATTGCAATATTTTATCAGAGTCTTACGACTCGCACTTCCTCGAGGTGGTCCCCCAATATCTTTCCAGCAAGCCAAAACGCAGCCCAAAGGGCTCCTTTTCAAAACTCCACCCTGTTTGTTTCCCATTTAAAATTTATAAAACACAAAGACAGGGACCGGGGCCCGAACACACACACACAGACAACAATTAACAATTACTATAGACACAGTATTTCAGGTTCCCACATTTATCAATCACTTTGTCCTTCTCCGGCTGTTTCCCTCGCAGGATAACAGAACCGCGGATCCAGACTCCACACTCGCTTCATACGTATTTGTACGTCTCACTCACACAATCATACAAGTTCAGATACAAAGTCAAGTTACAATAAACAAATTTTTCCTCTGAACATTCACTCGCCCCCCCGCCAAAACCTCGGGGAGACCAACAAAGGTACAGAGATCACAAAGTTAACAACAGCAGCTGCTACTCCCCAGATGACAAATGTCGACACAGGTTATTCAAAGATGTTCAAATACGCGTATACCAAACATATACGTATTACTACGCATATGTAAACCAAATGCCACCCGGCGGGGTTCTCACGAACCGCGACTTATGAGTAGCTCCAAATGACTGGTCCCAAAAACAGAAACAAAAACAAAACAAACACAGAAAGAATGCCTTTTCTTACCAGTGGTCCTTGTCTGTCCCCGCACGGATCGGCTGAATCGGAGAGTCCCTCCAGAGAAGTCTCTGGAGCCGGCCAAGGGAGTCTCCGACCCAGGGGTCCTTCAGCCGGACAGAGAGTCTCCTGCCTGGCTCGCCAAAACTGATACAAAAATCGGAGATCTCCAGACCCCCTTGCTTTCTAACTTTCCTCACCGAAGTGGGAAGCTAGGTGCGGCTGGGTAAGGAGTCCGAAAGAAAACTCAGTAACACCAGAGTGTGTTATTAAGCAGGCATTCTTTATTGCAGCGCTGGGCAGCACTGGGGATTGTCCACCATGAGTGCTCCACCGATTTTGCAAATTTTCAGAGATTATATACCATAAAGTTATACATAGTCATGAGATTCCCAATAACTCATTTGCATATTCATAAGATTTCCCAGAACTCATTAATATATGTAAATGTCCATTCCGCATGCGCAGTCGTTTTCTCTGGTGGTCGTCAGGGGTCTTCAGATGAAGGCTTGTAGTCTTCCTTACTGTGTTCGCTGACTGACCCCTGCTTCTGCGCAAACTCAGTCCAGGGATCATGTAGATCGCGTAGGCTGTGTCCTTCAAGGCAGCTGTTGCAACTCCCTTATCTTTAGGTTTCTGTGCCTCTGTTTTCCCAAGGCCAAGTTGTCTGAAGTGAAATACAGCCATCCTAATTAGAAACTATCTTTTCAAGGCCCTGTTGTTTGAAGTGAGATATACCCATCTAAATTAAAAAAAGGCTCCCCTTTCTTTATTTATATAACTAGGTTAGTCGAATGTCTAAGGTATTTACAACATCCTCCTTGTTCTTGGGGCCCCCAACCGTTTCATTCCCCCCTTTACTTGTTACTTGTAAATTCTTTTACAAAGGTTCCAAGTTTTCATATTTCATTACCTTAGGTAGGATCCAAATTTTCATAGCTAATTTCTTCAACTTATACCATAAAAGGCAATTTAAAGCTGTTATTATAATGACAAACACTAACAATATCAGAGGTGGTGTCAAAAACAAAAACACAATATAATCATTAACAGTCTCGAGTTAACTTTACGGATGTGGGTTCTGTGAGCTGGGATTTCCATGGTCCTTTGGGTGCCTTCTTGATTCTCAAGTAGCGGATCCAGGCAGTGTGTTTCTCAAGCCTGACTGCTGTGTAGGTTGTGAGCAAAACTTGAAAAGGGTTGCTCCATTTCTATTCGAGAGGGTTACCTGAAATATTTTTAACATAAACCCAATTCCCAGGTTTAAACAAACGCACTGGTGGCTATAAACCATACATAGGTTTCCTTTAAACTGGTTAGCAAAGTATATGGGTTTTCCACTACTGGAAACAAACCTTTAACTATCTGATTTATTGTTCACAAATCCTGCACCCATCAATAAGTTTTGCCAGCAGGTTTTTTAACAGGTAAAATAGGTGTGTGTTATACTCTAAAGAGCATTCAATCAATAATCCAAATCTCATGGCATCCTTGTCAGGGTTCGAGTCAGATTCTGGGCTCTGAGAAGGTTCTTTGCGATCCCAGAGAGCGACATTAAGGCATAAATAAGGTCGGATGCTGCCACTCAGACCAGTTTGTTGAACGAGAGGGCAGAGAGAAAACGAAGCGATAGGAAAGGTAGGAAGTGAGAGGAGAAAACTAAGCAGGAGAGCGGAGAGAGCAGCAGGGTTAGTCACCACCATGGATCCAGCGGTATGCTGTTGGTCCTCGTTCCTCGGTGCGGGGGGTGTACAGAAGTAGGCGCTGCCCGGAGGAGGAGGGAGGCGGCGGCAGGGGGCAGCAGCAGCAGCAGGGGGAAGCAGGGAGGCTGTAAGGATCCTGCGGCTGGTCCATGGAGTCGTGTCATGCAACGGGCATGTGTCTCCATGTAGGTGTCCTCCAATGGATGCGCGTCCACAGGCCTCGGTAACAGAGCTTGTCGCTGGCAGATAGAACATGCGCACTTATCCCAAAATAACTAAATGCACTTCCTGTCTGCCCCAAAGAGTCCATTTTATGGTCCTCCACACCACCCCGTGGCTCAAAGTTTGTTATGTTGTCTCAGATCGCTGTCTTCGGGATCCCGTGGTGGTGGGAGAAGGAAAGGATAGTAAAGTAGGAAAAGAGCATTTGAACTTCCTAAAATGTAAACAATCAACAAATTCAAACAATTTGTACAACGATGGATTCAGTTGGTGTATTCAATGCCACCCGGTAATGTGGTAGGTATTGCTTTTTCAAACAGATCTCTCTTATGAAAGTTAGTGTTGAATAATGTGGCAGCCCTCCTAGGAAATTTGTATTTTAACAATAAAGAAAACTTAAAAATATTGTTCCACCCAACAAATAAAACAAGGCAGGCTTACATAGCGGGCGGACAGCTTCGTCCACCATCTTGATATGTACATAGTAATTATCCTAACAATATCATAATAATCTAAAGAGCAACAATTTAAAGAGAACAGAAACTTAACAATATCTCAACAATTGAAAGACACTAGAAACGTATCTCAGGCCGTGTTGGAGGTTTATGGCTCTGGGGGATCAGAAGAAGGAGGTGATTGTCCACAATTGCAAACACAAGGCCAATGACAATTACAGGATAAATCATAATCATAAAAAGCCAGAAGATTAAGTATTCCAATAATGATTAAAGTAATAATTAAAAGGAAGAGTGCGACCAGAATCATAATTGCAGCTCCTGGTGCCAGCCACATTCTGTCCTTTTTTAATTCTTACGATTCGTTTGGCTATTCACAGATGAGTTTGCTGCCTGCGTCGCGATCGGGAGACTGGTGGTCATGCTGCCCTGGTCTGCTGGAGTTGGGGTCTGCATACGCAGTAGGAAAATGGATTTCCACACCCCCAACCCAATAAGGAATGTTCCAGCACCTTCTCCCGGAAGGGCTGGAAGGCGCATGTGTGGTTTGGGGGAAAAATCTGTGTACGAGATCTAACAGATATATTCTTCAGATATGTCTTTTATGTCTAGCAATGTTACTTTGATCACCAAGGATACTTGCAAGTAAGTATAGGACCCTGACAATCAGGAGGATCTGTATTTTACTAATGCAATACTCTGCTGAACTTTTACCAATAGATCCACATCATTTATTCACTTTCACACATTCTGATTTCTTTCAGCTTATGTATTCTTTTCACTCAAAGCTATCAACTTGTAGTGCATTTCTTGGTTGGTTTAGCAACACAACAGACAAAACAAAAAAACCCAGTTTGGTAAGGTAGTTGATGTTTTTCATAGTATTGGAGACTTAAGCTTCAATATTCACCATTACTAGAAAGTTCAATAATTCCTTGTGTTGGTGACAAACTAAAAATTGTCCATAAAGCAGAAGGGTCTTCACTATGATGATTCTGCCAATGGTTACAAAGGTCCTCTTTTCTTTCAAATAGCTGTTTACGTAAGATGCAGTTATAGCCTGCTTTGGTTGTCTGCTTTTTGGGCCACCCCGAGACCAATTTCTCTAGCCTGTCTGTGGGTAACCCGTCCATGAGGTCCCTAGGGACACCTTTATGACGCCCCAGAGACCATAAGGTGTTTTGCCTATTTGGTATGTTTCTCCCACCAGGAGATCTAGGGGGAGGGAACCCTGTGCAGCTGTCGGGGGATTTTATCTCAGTATGCCACAAGCCCTTTGATTCCGATCTCACCGACGAGGTATTAACTGGGCCATATTTTTGCCCACAGTTAATCAATTCCTGAACTACTTCCCCCGCATCCCCACCTTTTTCCCTGGGTATGGCGATCCGGGGTTACAGCTCCGGTTAAAGCAGCTGTCACCCGTGCACTCTGAAGAAAGAAAAAAAAAATCGGCAATAGGTTTTCCAATACACAAACGGTTTCACTACAAAACCCCAGTCCATAAGCAAGCTTCCACCGAAATCCTAATGCACAAACAGGTTTCACACAAGATCCTAGTTATCAAGCAAGTTTCGACACAGAATTCGGATGCACAAGTTAGACAATCCAGGCGCACAAGCCACAAAGTTCTGATGAAGTTCTGGTCTACAAACACAACAAGTAGGGGGGGGTAATCGTCTCAGGGAGGTGGCACGTAAATCTTCACAAGGCTCTGGTTAAACAGGGATTTTCGTCACACAACCCCCACCCCAATCGTCCCTGAGAGGCACACACAGAAAACCGAACTCCACACACAAGAACTCCCATCCCTTACGTCCCTGAGAGGTGAACACATAATACAGACACATGATACAGATCAGACTGATCTGGGGTACACAGGAGAAACAAGGCAAAGTTAAAGCAGATTAGAAGCACAAGCCAAAGTTAAAGCAGGCGAAGGGCGCAAGCTGAAGTTTAAAGTGGGCTGGAGGGTGACACTGTCGCTTTAAGGGATCCTGCTGAGTATGCAAGTCCTCTATAACACTTTTCACTCCTTGCCTATCTTCCAGTTTCAGGGGATATTGTTTTATCCTAACAGGCCGTGTTCTCTCTTTTAAGTTTAACAGCAAACCATTCTGCATTTTTAGCTTTTCCAGGCATTCCTGAGGCCCACACTCCTGGATATACCTGGTCCTTTATTTCATGTATAATTTCTTCTTCCCTAATTTGGGGTTCAGTGAGAGACAAACTTAAAATTTCAATGTGATTCTTTTCTGGGATTTTAACTCAATTTCTCCATTTTTAAATTTTATCTCAGCATTCAATTGTTCTAATAAATCTCTTCCCAAAAGTGGTCTGCGAGCATCAGGCAGGTAGAGAAATTTATGAATTACTATAATTTACCCAATTTTGAATTCTAATGGTTTCAAAAGAAAGCTTTCTCAACCTGCCCAGCTGCTTCCACAATGTGAACATTTTGTTTGCTTGTTGACAATAAGGTCTGATTCAATACTGAAAATGTGGCACCTGTATCTACTAGAAATTCTACAGTTTTTCTCTCCTTTTCCTAGCTGCATTTTTACCAAGGGTTCTGCTAGGGAAGATTCCCCTCGTTCCAGTCAGTCAGCTCCTGTGTCAGTAACCATTACCAATTTCAGTTTGAGACAATCCTTTTTCCAATGCCCCATCTGCTTACAATACACACACTGATCTTTTCGGGAGGGGTGTATTTCCCCTCGGTGGGGTACTTGCACTTGTCTCACAGCGTTAGTGTTATTTCCCGTTAAGTTCCGAGAGGGTCTCTGGCCCCCTGCGGTGCGCAGAGCAGCCGCTGCAGCACCGGCAGCCGCTCCGCCCTCACTCTCCCCCCCGAGTCTCGCCATTCCAATACGCCTGCCATGCAGTCTCCAGCAACCTCTCTAAATCTCTCGCAGCTATTCCTTGCACTTTCTGCAGCTTTCTGCAGCTTTCTCCTAATATCATCTGCCGATTGTCCCAAAAAACAGAGATCCACTGTTCCCAGCAGAATTCCAGCCAGAATCAGAACCTGCACCTGGGTTCTGACCGCTTTCACAAACACCACATCCAACATTGCATCCACATCCTCCCAGTCAGGATCCTGGGTTTTCACAATTAGTTAAATCCTTTAGCAACCTTTTCAGGATCATCCCTATAATTCCCCACAGCATCTCCTTCTCTATCCCCTCCTCTAATCTTTCATTCTGTGCACCAACCTTTAAACACTTTTGTACAATGCTACAAGCCAAGCAACATCCTTTTAACCTCCCATTTTTCTTTTTTTTTTTTTCCCTTTTTTTTCCCTTTTTTTTTTCTTCCTCTTTTTTTTTTTCCTATCACCAGGACCATAGGGTCCTGGGGTGCTAAATTAATTCCACATTCCTTTTGTCACTCTGGATGATTCCACAGAGTAAAGAACATATCTGCATAACCCACTTCATCCCATTTTCTTTCCCTTCTTAAAAATAACAGAAGTTGTAACAAAGCATTGTAATCTAAAGTTCCGTTAACAGGCCATTTTTCTCCGTCATATAACTTGTGTAAAGGCCACCACTGATTGCAATATTTTATCAGAGTCTTACGACTCGCACTTCCTCGAGGTGGTCCCCCAATATCTTTCCAGCAAGCCAAAACGCAGCCCAAAGGGCTCCTTTTCAAAACTCCACCCTGTTTGTTTCCCATTTAAAATTTATAAAACACAAAGACAGGGACCGGGGCCCGAACACACACACACAGACAACAATTAACAATTACTATAGACACAGTATTTCAGGTTCCCACATTTATCAATCACTTTGTCCTTCTCCGGCTGTTTCCCTCGCAGGATAACAGAACCGCGGATCCAGACTCCACACTCGCTTCATACGTATTTGTACGTCTCACTCACACAATCATACAAGTTCAGATACAAAGTCAAGTTACAATAAACAAATTTTTCCTCTGAACATTCACTCGCCCCCCCGCCAAAACCTCGGGGAGACCAACAAAGGTACAGAGATCACAAAGTTAACAACAGCAGCTGCTACTCCCCAGATGACAAATGTCGACACAGGTTATTCAAAGATGTTCAAATACGCGTATACCAAACATATACGTATTACTACGCATATGTAAACCAAATGCCACCCGGCGGGGTTCTCACGAACCGCGACTTATGAGTAGCTCCAAATGACTGGTCCCAAAAACAGAAACAAAAACAAAACAAACACAGAAAGAATGCCTTTTCTTACCAGTGGTCCTTGTCTGTCCCCGCACGGATCGGCTGAATCGGAGAGTCCCTCCAGAGAAGTCTCTGGAGCCGGCCAAGGGAGTCTCCGACCCAGGGGTCCTTCAGCCGGACAGAGAGTCTCCTGCCTGGCTCGCCAAAACTGATACAAAAATCGGAGATCTCCAGACCCCCTTGCTTTCTAACTTTCCTCACCGAAGTGGGAAGCTAGGTGCGGCTGGGTAAGGAGTCCGAAAGAAAACTCAGTAACACCAGAGTGTGTTATTAAGCAGGCATTCTTTATTGCAGCGCTGGGCAGCACTGGGGATTGTCCACCATGAGTGCTCCACCGATTTTGCAAATTTTCAGAGATTATATACCATAAAGTTATACATAGTCATGAGATTCCCAATAACTCATTTGCATATTCATAAGATTTCCCAGAACTCATTAATATATGTAAATGTCCATTCCGCATGCGCAGTCGTTTTCTCTGGTGGTCGTCAGGGGTCTTCAGATGAAGGCTTGTAGTCTTCCTTACTGTGTTCGCTGACTGACCCCTGCTTCTGCGCAAATTCAGTCCAGGGATCACGTAGATCACGTAGGCTGTGTCCTTCAAGGCAGCTGTTGCAACTCCCTTATCTTTAGGTTTCTGTGCCTCTGTTTTCCCAAGGCCAAGTTGTCTGAAGTGAAATACAGCCATCCTAATTAGAAACTATCTTTTCAAGGCCCAGTTGTCTGAAGTGAGATATACCCATCTAAATTAAAAAAAGGCTCCCCTTTCTTTATTTATATAACTAGGTTAGTCGAATGTCTAAGGTATTTACAACATCCTCCTTGTTCTTGGGGCCCCCAACCATTTCAATCTCTTAATCTCTTAGAGGTTCCCATATGAAAGGTCAAAATTTGCACACTGAATTTTTGCTGATTAATGCTGTTCTTTGCATGGATAGAATAAAGATGTAAGTAGAAACTGTTTCATGATCAGTGTATATTGAATTGTAACTTGGAGGCTTAAGTACAGTGGCCTGAAGTTTAATTGAACAGAAGTAAATTTTTTTTTTCTTTTATATAAACATGGAACCATGTATTGCCTGTGTTTGTAATGAAATAACTGCATTTACAGGACCTGGTCAGAATACAAATTGTCAGTAGAATTCTGGGAGTTTGTCTTACTCTGGTTTGTGCAAATACTTTTTTTAAAGATTTGGAGGACTTGTTTGTTGAACTGTTGCCATAATTAAAAAGATAATTGCAAGACAAACCTTTATACTGAGATGAGAGTTTTTGCTAAATGAGTTTGCTTCTTTGGCTTTTTCTGATATCATAAATTTCATAAACGATTAATCTAACAGTAGGGAGAGATTTTGATTACCAGATCTAGTTTACTGTGCAATAATGGACATATCCATTCTGTATTTCCAGGAGTTTCTCACTGACAAATTATATTGAAGATTGGGTGCTGAAGATTAATTTGCAATTTTAAATGGTTAACCAGGGAATTTTCCAAAGTTGTCAATCCCATGTTACTTCGAAGGGAAAAAAAACACGGATTTATATATTGTCCTTAATAATGTACAAGAAGTTCTCATTGCATAGCTAAGTCTGCTCTGCCCAAGAGAATTTGCAGACTAATTTAAACTCTGATATGCTGTTCATTTCTGTACTTGGTGCTCTAGTGGTGTTGTACGCTCCCCAGCTTTTGTATATTCTAGTCTTTAGCTGGCCACAGTTAAGGGCTGCATGAGTGATGTGTACAACTATAGTTTTGCGTGTGTGTGTGTTCATGTAGTGTGAGTCAGTATGTTTTTACGTTTGCTTTTGAAGCTGCTGGAAGGCACTATTGTATGTAAGTATAGAATGTTTATCATGTCTCATTCTTGTGGGTACCAATACATCCATTATACTTTTCCTGTTCAATACAAACTAGTGAAGACAATGCAACTTTTTCTCCAGGTTAAATAAGCCTTTACAACTTTTGAACTATGCAAATCTCAGTATTGCTAATACAAGCTTTAATTCTAATTTCTTTACACATGCCTGCTTGCCAACATTTGACATAAAGATGAATGTATGTGATTTGTCAGTCATCAGTCTGTGAAGGAAATCTCTGGAATTCAGACATGTGATAGCAGTCAGGTCTCCTTAATTCAGAGTAATCATACCATTTGGCAACATCTACCACTTTAGCAGAAGTGAGACAACAAATAGTTGCCCATACAGATTAAAACAAAACATTGAGTATCTTCCTGAAGAATTTAGGGATGGGAGCAATGGATAAAATGGCCCAGAAGGTGAACTATATCAAATGGTTATGCTTACATTTGAAGCAAATTTGCCTTGGAAGTAAAATTTTCACAGATGAAAAGTATAACTTTTCATGTTTTTTTCTTTCAAATGTCTTCTGTTAACATCTTTTTTACATACCTAAGCAAGAAATACCATGAAGACATCTACTTTCTTGAAGAATTAAAAAAACAAAAATAAAAATTTAAGGAGTATGCTAACATCTGATGCAAATGTCTGCCTGTAGGATATGCTTGGGGAAAACTACTTTCTTCGTATCATTTTCCTTTGCAAGAGGCATAGTTAGAAAAAAATAAAGGGTAGCTATTTTGGACTTTGTGATTGTTGGCAAGTTTTGAACTGTGTGTCACACTTTAATCCCTAATTACGCTGTCAGAATATTTGACTTTTTTGGATCTTTTTTTCCTGCAATGTATTCCTTATGAAATAAAATTTCTGTAATTAATCTTCATACATGTAATCCCTGAAAGAACCTCACTCTTGCAAAGTGAATGCTTAGTGCTATTGTCACCTAATCCTTTTGTCCACATGCTCATCTCCATCCATACAAAATACAGTAGACACTCCTATTTCAACTAATTATTAGTCCCATTTGATACAGTACAGTTTTAAAGTTGAGTAGGAAGCCGTAAATATGACAAATAATCCAAGAAACAAAGTCTGAAGATGTGCTTTTATGTGCTATGTTGTATAGAAAGTTGCATATTGATCACATTAAAGTATATGCAATTGCGGAGTGAATTAGGGGGAAACTAATTCAGAACTGTTGGAACTAAGTGTCATGCTTTATGTGGTTTTCATATGCAGTAATTTGTGCCATAAGGTGATGGAAAATAAAGAAAAAGGTGCCATTAAGATTGATCATGTAATAGTCTTGTAGTGGTGACCTGTAAGTTTGAAACTGATTTTTTTTATTATTATTTTTTACTTTCTTGACTTTTCTTGTACGACTTCTCAATTTTCCGCTGAGTTTTTCTCCTGGATTACATCAGATCATATCAAATACATTTTCTTCCCTAAAATCCACTGAAAATGTCATGCATTATTGTAATTTCTTTGAAAGCAGTGGAAATAAAGTACATAGTAAATAATGGTTGCACAATGACCAGTGCAAGCTGGTGAGATGGGTTGGTCTGTTTGCAAGCCCCTTTCAGTACCACTCAGTTTATCCTGGCAATTTCAGATACAGGTTAAATGGACTGAGGTTAATCTACTTGTACGTTAACCAAAAATGCGCAAGACCAGGAGCAGCCACTGGGAAGCTTAATTTCTATAATTTGTGCTGTAGACTTTTATGAAGAATTTTTCTCTCACAGGTGGACAATCCAGTATCTCACGATTACTCTGCTTCAAGGATCTGAAAAACTGTAGCATAGTATTAAAAACTTTGCATAGGAAGAGGCACAGCTGAGACATGACAAACGTGACAGCATACACATTTAAAAGCTTTGATGACTGAAGAGCTGAAAAGTATCCCAGTGTAGTCTTTTGGCAGAAGGAAGCCATGTTATAAGAAGTCCTCTTGCCAAGCAGACAGTTTTCCATAAGCAAGCAGGTTACCTGACATTAAAAGATGTATAGGTTACTGAACTGGTAGCTCATACTATGATTTGTTTTGTAATTCAACTGGTTTTATCTTTGTTTTTAACTAGGTCTCTTTGGTCTCTGTTGTTGGTGATGATTTTTTTTTCTTCCTCCCTTTCCTAAAATGTAAAAGTAATTGTCTTAAGAATTCATAAGAATGCATGTCATTCACTTGTTTATCAAGGAATGTAATGTCTATGTGTTCAAAATCCTCTTTGATCTGTTCCAGTCCCCATGCAATCCATACAGCTGCGGAAGCTAGGAAAGAATGCAGGAGACAGAGATGGATTGTCGTGAGAGACAGGCTCTCTTCTGGTATTCAGTCAAGCTGCCCCTTTCTGTAACCCACAAAACTGTCTGTTGTGGTAGTGCTAGATCAAGAGCAAGCATTCTTTGAAACATGTAGTAGTGTTGGTGGTGTCATTTGCAGACTAATCCATGCAATGGCCCTCTGTCTCACACAGTTGGATGAGCCTATATAACTTCAATGCAGGACTGTAAATTGACATTGAATATTACTGCAAGTTAACTGCTCTTTTTTAGAAGAAAACTATTAGGACTAAGACCACGGGGGGAATTTGCATGGAACTGCTGTGACTACAAGAGTGATTTCCAAGAGCATAGCATAGCAGGAGACCGTCCTTCATAGGATTAGGACACCTGTTGTCATCTATCTGGACTTCTGTAAGACCTTTGACGTGGTCCCCCACAACATCCTTCTCTCTAAATTGGAGAGATATGGGTTTGATGGATAGACTATTCAGTGGATGAGGAATTGGCTGGATGGTCACATCCAGAGAGTAGTGGTCAATGGCTCAATGTCCAGATGGAGATCAGTGATGAGTGGTGTCCCTCAGGGGTTCATGAAACACATGGATCTGTTGGAGCAGGTCCAGAGGAGGGCCACAAAAATGATCAGAGGGCTGGAACACCTCTCCTATGAAGAAAGGCTGAGAGAGCTGGGGTTGTTTAGCCTGAAGAAGAGAAGGCTCTGGGGACACCTTCTTGTGGTCTTTCAGTGCTTAAGGGGGCCTATAAGAAAGATGGGGACAGGCTTTTTAGTAGGGCCTGTTGCAATAGGACAAGGGTTAATGGTTTTAAACTAAAAGAGGGTAGATTCAGACTAGATATAAGGAAGAAATTTTTTTACGATGAGGGTGGTGAAACACTGGAACAGGTTGCCCAGAGAGGTGGTAGATGCCCCATCCCTGGAAGCATTCAAGGTCAGGTTGGATGGGACTCTGAGCAACCTGATCTAGTTGAAGATGTCCCTGCTCACTGCAGGGGGGTTGGACTAGCTGACTGTATCCATTTAGCCCACACCCAGAGCTAAACAATAACCAGTTGTTCTATCACCCAATGTCCCCTCCCCAACTGAGAAAGAGAACTGGGAAAAGAAGGGAGACTCATGGGTTGAAATTTAAACAGATTTAATAAAATAAGAAAACCATTATCAATACTAATACAAAAAAAGGCAAAGTTTTACTTAGTCCATAAAGTGGTGGCAAGTGCCTCTAAGGATAGCAACTAAGGGGAAGGGAGGACCCCAGCAAGCTTTCAAATTCATAGTGAATGTGACATTTACATTATAGAATACACCTGTGGGCCAGCCTGGGTCAGCTGCCCTGGCTTTCACTGCTAATGGCCTTGATTACCATACCATGACTGGCCACAAACTAAACCAAAATGTAACAGAAAATGGGTTCTATAATTTTATCCCAACGAAACCAGGACAATGACCTTTAAAGGTCCCTTCCAACCCAAACCAGTCTATGATTCTATGAAAACTACTACTCTTGAGCTATTTTTTCAATTTGAGCTTATGCTGATTATTGTTTGTACTGCTGCAAGGTTAGTAAATCATTCACTAGATCATTGCACCAGTTATTCTAGTGATGAGAGTAACTTCTGCCACCTTTCATGTAGGTAATATTTCAACTTATGTTCTATATCATTTTCATGTTGTAGAAGGGCTATTTTTCAGCCTCTTGATCATGGCTGATTTGCTGTAACTGCTCCGATTCATGCTATTTTGTTCTTGAAATTAGAGAATGATTTTTTTTTTCAAGGGTTTGAAACAAAATGTTCATTCACTTCTTATGAAGTAGTGCAGCAGAACTACTGAAATTTAACTAGCCATCTACCCGCTCTTAAGATTTTTCTGAGTTTTTCCAGATCAGGAGAGATTCTCATCTAGTATATAGTGTATCATGGATCAGAAATAAATAGCTATTACTTTCTTTACCCTGAAGGTTGCTAATAAGCAATCAAGCATTATCATTTAAGAAGTGTCCTAGCACATACAATTTTCTGTTCCCCAATACCTGTTTGTAGACTGCTGTTTGCATTTCCTTTTTTTTTGTTTAAAGGGGTATTGAATTACATGTGAATAGTCACATAGTGCTTTGTAAGTAAGAAAGATGGAAAAATGTGGTTGTTCAGTGTATGTTCTTGTTTGTATGCTTATGATGATGATGGTTCTTCATTTTCCTTAAAGTTTCCAAGTATTAGCTAAATGATAGTCCAATAAAATGAGAATGATGTTTTGATAATCCTTCCTAAGTAATTTAAATGTTCTGATCCTTCCCTCTTAGTCTTTGTGTACTACATTAAGTCTTAGAAACTTCTGATTTATGAATGCTTCCTTTTTTTAATTCAGCCAAAACAAAGTTGAGTAGAGATTTCTCTGTTGGTTTTAAGAGACAAGGCCAAACCCTTTGAGAATGTGTCATTTAAATTAACGTCCTAGCAATCATTTAAAAAATATGCCAGCTAGATATTGTTCTTGCAGAAGGAGGAGTGTATCTGAGCATAACATTGATCTCAAGATGCAAGGAAGATGAGCATTGCTGCAGTAGCTTTAAAGGATTAGCACAATAGAGAAGTATCTTCAGTGTGTCTCCTATCAGTTTCCTCTCTGACTATAGTAATAATGTAGCATGAAAAATGAAACGTTTTTCTACAGGAAAGTGTATGGTGTGCTTTTTTCTTTTGCTATGTTTTGTAAATTACCAGAAATATATTCATATTTGTCCAAAATCTGTTTCCAAGAAAGTGTATTAATGAGCCTGTTACTATCTGCACATAGAGCTGTTCACTGAGTCATTCTTCAGAAACGAGAATCAAGGTACTGATGTACTCCTCACTGATGGATTTGCTTGGTATAAGCCTTGATGGTGCCACTGCTTTCAGTCATTTCAGTCAATGAGAGACTTCTTTTAAAGGGAAAACTGAAATACAGAAAGGCCAGCAGAGGGCAGACTGAGCAGCCTGGTTTTCTGACTTTCTGGATCTCTTTACTGGTAAATATAGTCACCGAACTATTTTAGTATGTAGAAATTCTTGAATTTAAATTATAGCTTGATGGTGTGGTGTGTGGTTTTGAAGTGTTTTAGAGAGCACCTGACATGAATAAAGAAGGAATAGTAAACACTAACTTGCCTTGATCTGTTGGAATTAGGAACAGACGGAAACCTTGGTCATTGTATGGCACTTCCTGCAGAACTGGATCATAGAATCATGCAATACCTCAAATTGGGAGGAACTCATAAGGATCATCAAGTCCAACTCTCTGCTTCTCACAGGACTACCTAAAACTAAACCGTATGACTAAGAGCTTTGTCCAGATGCTCCTTGAACTCTTGACAGGCTTAGTGCTTCCCTGGGGAGCCTGTTCCAGTGTCTGACCACCCTCTCAGTGAAGAATCTCTTCCTAATGTCCAATCTGAACCTTCTCTGATGCAGCTTCATTCCATTTCCTTGTGTCCTGTTGCTGGTCCCCAGAGAGAGGAGATCAGCAACTCCCCCTCTGCTGCCCTCCTTGAGGAAGTTATAGACTGAAATGAGGCCGAGCCCCAGCATTCTCTTCTCTAAGCTGAACTAACCAAGTGACCTCAGCTGCTCCTCCTAAGTCTTGCCCTCAAGACCTTTTACCATCTTGGCCACCCTCCTCTGGACACACTCTAATAGTTTGATGTCCTTCTTACATTGAGGCCCCCAAAACTGCATACAATACTCGAGGTGGGGCCCGCATCAGTGCGGTGTAGAGTGGGACAATCAGCTCCCTTGACCGGCTAGCTATGCTGTGCTTGATGCACTCCAGGACATGGCTGGTGCTTTTGGCTGCCAGGGCACACTGCTGATTCATATTCAATCATGTTTTATTCCATTTGTCCCTAAAGCGCTGAAGACATAGAGAGCGGATTCCTCTAAGTCAGTATGGCAATTACATGTATAATAGAGAAAAAAACGATCAGTTGAAAGACCTTTCAATATGTTCTTAGTTAAGCATAAGTTTTAAACTTACTACCTGTTGTGATTTCTTTCTTTGTAATCATGCTTGACTGAAGCGGGAGGATGTTCATTGTAGCCTGCCGGAGATTTGTTGAAACATGCTAACCAGTAAATGTTCCAAGAAATACAGAAACTTAGGATTTGGGTGAAGACCCATGTGTTGATTACACTGGGGCGCAAATAATTTACTGGAAGCTTGACTGGCTACTTTGCATGGTTACTTTACAAAATGTGCCTAACCTGTATCAGTGAAAAGCCATCACTTTGCTTAAATTCAGTTTGCACTCCTTCCCTTTGACGTCAGTTTTGCTGTGTCTTGTAGGTATCACAGTGGATGATTACTCAGATACAATAACCGTATTGTTCTTCCCTCTCTCCACAATAATTGTCCTACCTGGAAAGTTAAACATTTGTATCATTATGAGAAATAACAAGCTGGAAAATGACAGACTTTTCTGTTTGTTCATTACCTGTACTAAGGAAAATGATTCATGCTATGTCAAGGAATACTGCTATTTATCTCCTCAAAGATTAGAGATCAAGAGAATATTCTCTTTTATACCTTGAAAGTTCCTCTCATGTGGCCTAGACCTATATAGGAAGAAAGGGCAGCTGTGAACATTTTTATTTCTGCTCACTGTTATATGAAGAATATACTGAATTGTTAGTGAAGCAGATCTTTTGTCTCCTACAGTTTCACGATTTTTGCACTGCCTATGTAACATTTATTACAGCATGTTGTTTGCTTCACTTTGGAGGGATCCAAGCAATTGAACCTCACAGGATACTCTCTGTTGATGCAGTCATAAACCAATTCCTGTTTTATCTGCCTATCTTAAGAAAATATATGTAGTTATGTTTCATTTTGCAACTTCAGTGTACTTTTAATTTCTTCTCTGCCAAATAAATTATAAGCTTAAATATCCATGGATGCTGTTTTCCTGTGCACATGCTTATACTTGTGTCACGTTCCAGTCTCCATTAGCAGCATGCACTGAGTTTCTCTGAGTTTCAGGAGACAGCATCACACTGTTTCCTCTTCCCTGCATGGAAAATAGGAACTGTAACTGATGTCTTGGTTATCAAGAAAGAAACTCTTCTTACACTTTTCTGAAGCGTGAGACTTCTGGCTTATAGTGTAAATTTCAACCAAATATTCTGAGTGCAATACATTGCTTACTCACTTGCTCATTTTGGCAAGGATTCTAGAGCACCTTTACTATTCACTTTATAGCACAAGCAATACACGGATTCAAATGAAAGTAACTTTCACACCTTTTTTCCCCCCAAGAGTCAAGTTATGTACAGAATTATTTTTGAGTCAATTCACAAATGAATTGATTGTGCCTACAGAAATTTATCGGGTGTTATAATGTCTTGCATTTTCCTGTTGACAAGTATAGAAGAGTTACAGCTTTTTCAGGCAGATAGGAGTCCTTCCTCTGTCCATTCCTATTTTGCACCTAATCTAGCTATCATAGTCTTCAAAGCAGGTGATGTCTTACTCAAGCTCGTAACAAGAGCTAATGATTCAGAGTGACTCCCAGCCTGGAGCAGAAGAGACATTTTGGGATGTGCTAAATTATCCTAAACAATGCTCTGAGGCACCTCCTTGGCTGTTTTTCCTGTATATTTGTATGCTGACAGGCTTCAACCACTCTGACAGCTGCAGAGGAAGGACACAAACAGAGGGTCTAGACCCTCTTATTGAAATGGATAATACTAATAAAGGGGAAGAAATGTGATTATTAGTTCCTTTTCACAAGATTTTTGTTAATAGCTCCATTCCAGTGCCTTTAAGCCACAATGCAGCTAGTTTCATTAACTGTAAGTCGAAGGAAAGGGTTCCAGTTTTACCACAACAAAACTGCTGTGTTAATACTTTTGTTTTCAAACAAGACAGCTTTTCCCCACTGTGTGTTGACTGTGATAATTATTACTCTGTGAACCCTTAGCTGTATTAGGAGGGAAAAATGTTGCTTATGGAGGTCAATAGTCACTGTTTACCTGGAGATTAGCAATTACATTTTTAACCAGTAGCACCAATGTCGCTACAAACTTACGAAACTAAATTGAGCTATCAGGAGTGTCTTAAATATTATTCACATGGCTTAAATATTAAGTGAGATCTGAGCCAAGAGAGAGAGGTGCTTTGGCCAAAGACTAAATTTTGGCAATTGCAGGAAGACATCTTTATTTTGGAAGACAATCCCTATTGTGCAGGGTAGAAAAGATGAAAGAAAGTCAAAAGAAAGTAGTCCTTTCACCTGTACTTCAACATCTTTCTTTGTTTAGCATTACATCTATTTTATTGATTATCAGGGAATGCCTGGATTTTTTTTAAGCATATAAAGTATAAGCAGATCATCTCTGTCCATGTATTTGTCTTAAACAAACTCTGAAGGAAGTAATACTTCAAAACCTTAATATTCCATAACACATACTTCAAAACTTTAATATTCCATAACACATTTAAGACAGGGAATTTTATTTCTTGAACCTCCTTTTAAAGCATGTGTGCATACTTTGCGTGTGTGCCTGTGCACGTATATATCTCTGTATGTGCTGAGATGGACTGGTAAAGATGGCCAGCTGCTATTTCAACCACATTTGTTAAAGTCTTTCAGGTTTGGGCTACAGGATGAACACAGAGACAGGCTTCTGAATTCCCCTGCTGAGACTTCAACATTTCTACTTTAACGTATGTGTGTCAATGTATGTGTGTATAGGTATAACATTGGGGGAGGCCTAAGAGAAACCTGTCCTGATTACATTTGAAGAAAGTAATTGCAACATTGCATCTGTTGCTCAAACACAAGTGATGAGACAGTTGAAATGATAGCTAGCAGCAAATACTCTTGGCTAAGAGAGACGCTGAAGAATATATGAAGCAATCTTTGTGTGAGAAGGCAACTTTCCCTTACACGTACCTCATCACAGTATTTTGGGGGAATGTGGTGGTGGAAAGAATTGTCTTGTGTGAGAATAATGTGTCTAGTGCTCTTGGAGAGGTTTTAAACATTTATTTTTGTTAAGAAATAAAAAGACAATCAACTAACCAAGCAAAACCTGCAACTGTTGCGGAGTACTTTATTAAGTTTGTTGATAAATCTATGAATCCAGAAAGGGATATTCTAGAAATCACATGGTATTAGAACTGATTTAGGCATAGGCTAAGCCATTATTTTCTCTGCACTTTTCTAAAACTGAGTCCTATTTAATTTTTATACTGTTTAATGCAATGATTGTCTGCTTGTGGAAGTGCACTATATCTGACTCAGTAGTGTATGTGTATACCATGTATATCAAAGTAACTAGTCTTGGATGCTATTTACCAATTTACTTTTAATTTTAGAATTGACTACACAGGCATCAATGCCACAGGAAATGCCATGTTTTTTAAAAAAAACAACCAACTACTGAATAGCCATATTAGTGGGTAGTGCTTGCTCCACTGAGATAACAGTTTACGTAACTAGTGACAGAAAGCAAGAGAGATTAGGACAGGAAAACAGTAACTCTGTAGAGAACTCAGTGGCAAAAGAACTCTGGATTCTTGCATACCCAAAGACTTGGGGGGGGTGTTTGTTTTGTTTTTTTCAGTTTTCTGATTAATTAAACATAGAAAATTTTAGCTTTGTCTTGTTAAGTGACAGTTCTTTGCCATACCAACCGTAAGTTCTAATTACAAACTCTAGAATATGTTTTTCTGACTCTGGAAGTTTTAGGGGGTTTCTTCTGAAGTTTTGTGATATTAAAAATAAATGTTTTTATGTGGTTTGCTATTATTCTTGTGGTTATATAGAATGCTTGGCTGAAGTTTCATATGTGAACAGCAGATTAAACAATTATAGATTGCAATTTTTTTTGCTTAAGGTATGCAACTGCTGGATAAGTTTTCTGGAGTAGATCCCCATGTCACTGATGGTAAGAAATGTAGAGATGGCCTTTTTCTAGGCTCTCAAGCAGGTGAGAAAAACATCTAATTTTCTTTTATTAAATCTTTTTTTTCATTTAAAATTAGTTTCAGTGTACTGAAAGAATTAGTGGCCTAGTTTACCAAAAACATTTATAAATACACTGATGTTTTCACAAAATTGTGGATGTATATCTATAGTTAAAAATGTTTTTTATTAGAATTGCTATGAACATTTCAAAGATGTTCATTTCAGAAGTTTTGATTTAGATGTAGATTTGTATAAATAATAGAATGTATGCATAAAGATTATTTTAGTACTGACCACCACTTTTTAAAATAAGAGGTCATTTATGTGTCAGTTGTTTAAATCATTTGAAGAATTTTTGTACCTGGTAATGCTTAATCAGTTTTCCCAGCAATCCCAGTGTCCTGGTTTCGTGGGGATAAAATTTATAGAATCAATTTTCTGTTACATTTTGTTTCAGTCTGTGGCCAGCCATGGTGATCAAGGCCATTAGCAGTTAAATCCAGAGCAGCTGACCCAGGCTGGCCTGCAGGTGTATTCTATATCATTAACATCAGGTTCACTATAAAAGGGAGGGCTTGCTGGAGAGAGGTCTTTTTGCTCTGCTCTCATCTTCCCCTTTTTCCTTCTTCTTAACGATTGCTATCCCTGGAGTGACTTGCCACCACTCTGTGGGCTAAGTATAATTTTGTGTGGTTTGTATTAGCATTGATATGTGTTTCCCTATTTTATTAAATCTGTTTAAATTTTAACCCACGAGTCTCCCTCCTTTTCCCAATTCCCTTTCTAGGTCAGGGAAGGGACACTGGGTGATAGAACAACTGCTTGTTGTTTAGCCCTGGGTGCGGGTTAAACAAAGACACCTAGAAAGCCTTTGCTCATCTTACCATGAATTGCTAAGAACTTATGTTATCTCTGAAATCCTTACACAAAAAGACCTCTTTAAGGATCCTGTAAGTTTTAATAGAATAACTTTTAAAATGTTTTTGATTACAATGAAAGCATATTTGGACTTGAAAGGAAACTTGAGCTTTTTTGAAGTCTGTGAGGACTAAACTTTATTAGAAAGAGTTAAAATTTTTAAGAATTTCTGACTATCCTTTCCTTAGTAACTGTTTTCTTGCTTATATGTAAACAGAATCCAGAGCTGTGAAATGGAAATACTACTAGGACTGTCCACAGAGGTGCTGAGAGACTGAAAAGATTAGGATAGCAGCTCCAATTACATCTTAAAAAGCTGCCTTCAGCTTCCAGTGATACTGTAAAATATCAGTGAGGAAGCATATGACCCTTTGTGTTCACATGTCTCAGGTCTCCTGGCACTCAATTTCATGTCTTTCACGCAATCAAATTGTGAGAAGACAAAGAAAACAACTTATCATATAGCAGAAAGCTGAAGTATCTTTCAATCATTTATCAGCAGTCCTGGCTAACCGGGGAGGTCCCACTTTACTGGAGGTTAGCAACTGTGATGCCCGTCTACAAGAAGGGTGGGAAGCAGAATCTGGGGAAATACAGGCCTGTCAGCCTGACCTCAGTGCCAGGGAAGATTATGGAGCAGATCATCTTGAGCGCCATCATGTGGTATGTACAGGACAACCAAGTGATCAGGCCCAGTCAGCATGGGTTTATGAAAGGGAGGTCCTGCTTGACTAACCTGGTCTCCTTCTATGACAAGGTAACCCACTTACTGGATGAGGGAAAGGCTGTGGATGTTGTCTACTTATACTTTAGTAAAGCCTTTCACGCTGTTTCCCACGGCATTCTCCTGGAGAAACTGACGCTCATGGCTTGGATGGGCGTACTCTTCACTGGGTAAAAATCTGTCTGGATGGCTGGGCCCAAAGAGTTGTGGTGAATGGAGTTAAATCCAGTTGGCAGCAAGTCACAAGTGGTGTTCCCCAGGGCTCAGTATTGGGGACAGTTCCGTTCAATATCTTTATCAATGATCTGGATGAGGGGATCCAGTGCACCCTCAGTAAGTTCGCGTTCGCAGACGACACCAAGTTGGGCAGGACTGTTGATCTTGTTGAGGGTAGGAAGGCTTTGCAGAGGGATCTCGACAGGCTGGATCGATGGGCTGAGGCCAACTGTATGAGGTTCAACAAGGCTGAGTGTTGGGTCCTGCACTTGGGGTACAACAACCCCATGCGCTGCTACAGGCTTGGGGAAGAGTGGCTGGAAAGCTGCCTGGTGGAAAAGGACCTGGGGGTGTTGTTCAACAGCCGGCTGAATATGAGGCAGCAGTGTGCCCAGGTGGCCAAGGCAGCCAACAGCATCCTGGCTGTATCAGAAATAGTGTGGCCAGCAGGACTAGGGTAGTGATCGTCCCCCCTGTACTTGGCACTGGTGAGGCTGCACCTTGAATACTGTGTTCAGTTTTGGGCCCCTCACTACAAGAAAGTCTTTGAGGTGCTGGAGGGTGTCCGAAGAAGGGCAATGAAGCTGGTGAAGGGTCTGGAGAACAAGTCTTATGAGGAGCGGCTGAGGGAACTGGGGTTGTTTATTCTGGAGGAAGGAGGATGAGGGGAGACCTTATTGCTCTCTATAACTACCTGAAAGGAGGTTGTAGCTGGGTCGGGGTTGGCCTCTTCTCCCAAGTAACAAGTGATAGGATGACAGGAAAAGACCTCAACTTGTGCCAGGGGAGGTTTAGACTGGATACTAGGAAAAATTTCTTCACAGAAAGGGTTGTCAAGCAGTGAAACAGGCTGCCTAGGGAAGTGGTTGAGTCACCATCCCTGGAGGTATTTAAAAGATGTGCAAATGTGGCACTTAGGGACATGGTTTAGTGGTGGACTTGGCAGTGTCAGGTTTACGGTTGGACTTGATGATCTTAAGGGTCTTTTCCAACCTAAATGATTCTATGGTTCTGTGATTCTATGATCTAGTTTAGCTGCTTGGGGCCATTATAAAGATTCCAGAGATTAAAGGTGAGAGAAATTTTACCAGAGAATTAGACTTACGTTTTCCTTGTGATGATTTCAACAGTGTCCCTGTACATTTAAGATTAACAGGTTCACCACCACCATAAATGTGAAGGCTGGGTATTCCTGGTGTGGAGCTTAATTCTGACTGTGGTAGAGATGTTCTAGAGTCACTTTGTTCTTGTTTGTTAGAAGTAAGTCTCGAAATCTCAGCCAGTTTGTGATTCATATGCTTAAGGCAAAAAACCCACAGCCCTGCTGCCTCCTTTTCTGTAAGCTTGGGTTGCCATCCTTTCTCAGTCGTTAGCTCATCTTCCCACTGGCTTTGAATAATTCCTGCTAGTGCTGCTTCTCCTTGAAGCTGTCTTCTATGCTTACCAGCCCCTTGTTATGAACTGGGTGGTATTTATCTTCACAGACTCTGCAAAAGGAGAAAAGCAGAAGCTTTAAGTAAAAATTTGTGACTATTATATATTTATGTATTTGTGAATGTTATGTTCATTTGCCTATCCAGAAAACTCTTTGAATCATTTCTTTTGAGCTAACTACTGAAAGCCTGTGAAGCAAGAGGAAGTATTTAATTAAGATTACTTTACTTCCTCCTGTGTAAACTGTTCACTACCCACTGTAATCCATCAGGATTTGTCACCCCTTCAAAAGGGTGTGACAGAATTCCTCTGTCCATCTGTAAACTGTTTTAATTTTTCAAGATTCACTAAAGCAGAACTCATTAATGTATAGCACATACTGTGTTTTACAGTTTAGAGCAGGGTATCTGTAACTGTTGCCAAATCGCTTTGTTCGAGGCTGTTTACTGAGAGGTATGTAAAATACACCATTGTTGAAGCTAGCATGGTTTATAATTTGCTTTTACTGTTTTAATTTTTTTTACTCCTGAAGTTGCATATTGGGATTGTAGTGGCCCTTTACACCTGTTTTTTTTAAAAAAAAAAAAAAAAACAGTAAAAGAAAAAGCAAAAACAATAGGGGACAATAGCTGCTCTTCAGGAGTGGCAGCTAGAGACCAGGTGGGATATCCAAAGGTGTCTAAAATAACACTGAGGCTTGCGTGTAAACAACGAACTCTCATCACTGAGTTACATCACTGAATAAGCATGGAGAGAAATCACTGTTAGGTTTTGACTGGCTGTTTCTTGTTTCCCTAGAGAATGAACTTGAATGATTTTTTATAAATTGAATGTTTGTTTTTTGACAGGACCTTTTGTACTTTCACTGCAATGTATGATATAAAAAGAATCAATTTTTCCTTAGACTTGGAGACATGTTTCTAACATCAGTAGCTGTGCATGTCCTGAAGATAAAGATACACATGCTACATACATACAACTTGTGCATTCCTGACAGAGATCTGCCTCATACACAGGTAAGAAATAAGCTTGTAAGCTACTCTCAAAATTAGAAACAAAAGACTTGCTGCAGAATAGCTTCATTTGATTATCTTTCTGATAGATTTCAGGTCATTTATAGCAGTGAACTGAAGTTCAATGAAATAGAAACAGCAGAAAAGAGACACTTTAATCTTCACTTTTGATTAAATCTGATCCAATCTTCAGCATCAACTACTGTTATCTATAATTTGGAGATTTGGATCATGAATCAAAGAGGAGGAAAATTCTGACTAGTAAGTCCTGGCACAAAACTAAATGTTTACAGATGACTCTTGAGTTTTAAGTGCAGGTGCCCAGGCAACTCCAAACTGCAAACACAGTCTCACCTCAGATTTCCAAGGACTGCCTGCTTACCAGGTGCTTACCAAGTGATTTTCTGAGGCATATGAAAGAAGATACAGAAACTTTTTAAAATCGGGAACTGAAAAACATGTAACTGCTACTAAAACTGGGTAAGATGTGTGCAAACAATAAATTAGAAGTATGCTGTTATTTTGTATCGAACACATCCAGCCAAGTGGACTCCTTTATTGAGTATATAGAGTGGAAATAAAAATTAAATAGTGCTCCTCAGGATAACTGCATTACATAGTAGATTAATATGAAATATAGTTACTTCCTCTGTATGCATTTTTTATTTTTTTAAAAGAAAAATCTCTCAACCTAGACATAAATAAAGAAGAAAGTCCTGCTATATGGATATGGACTTTTCCCAGCATACATGACTTTCCAAAACCTAAGAATGATTAGGTAGGCATCTTCTAAATACTTTGCACATACACAATAAAACATTTCTTTAGCGTATAGTAGGCTGACACTACAGCAGAAAAACAGTAGGGAAAAAAGCAAGACATGTCGGTACGTGTCGATGCTGATTACAACACAAAGTTTGTTGACTTAAACCAAGAGCATGACATCATCAAACCAATGCATTTGATCTCAAACACCAAGGCAAATGAATTGCTATAAAAGGCCATACACTGTTTTTTTTCCCAGTACTGTTCCAGCTGATTATTTCAAATAACAATTAACAATTAATTAACATGATTGTAATTCATACAAACAGTCATGTAATTAATTCTGTAATTAGGCCTGATTTTTAGAACAGATGAACATGCAATTCCTATTATATTCCAAGGAAGAGAAATTGTCTGGAGGGGGAGTACTTGCTAGCAGGTGAGACAGAAGGTTACAGAAGGAGACCATGCTGAAGAGGGTTATGGAGTTTCCAAGAAGAGAAATGTATGCCAGACTAGAGATGGGTGTCAAAAATGGAGGTGCAGGTGAACTGTCTGGCACTGTAGGAACCAGAGTAAACCTGGTGAATGGACGAAGAAGTGAGTTGTCCAGTGACTCACAGCCAGCCTTGTCTCTCTGTTTCAGGAACTGTTCAGTGAGCTCCAGAACAGAGCACTTATCTTCCATGCCTCTTCTGCATCATGGGTTTTTAATCCACAGTAAATATTAACATTTGTACAGCTTCCTTCTCTCCAGCCATTGTGAGTATATAATGCAACAAGTCTTTGAGATGTTTTATGTGGACTCTATTGAGTGCATATGTGATCAGCAGGATAGAGTTATTCAGTGGCTTGTCTGGCCTAGTTCAAGTATCCAGCGAGGACAATTTGTGCCTGGGATGCCAGCCAGGCACTTTTTCCATTCATGTTGTTGGAAAACAATGCCTCCTTGACAACAATGTACTTAATGAAAATAAAGCCATTTCAGTTCCAAAGAAAATAGCTCTGATTCTGCACCTCTTTTCTGCTCCATAAAGTGGTGTCGCTGTGAGTGTTGTCACTCTCTGTTGTCACATTGTAGAGAATTATGAGAGGTTACTTTTATATGTCTCAGAGGAAAATGGCAAGTTATTAAGTGCAGATACCCAGTCTAAACTGAATGATTTGTTATTTTGAAGTTTTTCTTTTTTGGCTGCTGATATTCTTCAGCTCTTTTGGTGCCTTGTGTGTAATGCATTAGGCATAAGTATTGTATTGGGTAAAAGGTAACTCCCTCCAGGAATCAGTGGAGAACTTCCTGAGATGCCTTGTCCTCTGAACAGTGCCATGAACATATGGTATTCATTCCAGATGTTATGGGCGTGTTTCTGAGGGGGAATGAACAGGAAAATATTTCCAAAGCATTTTAATTAAAATCCCAGAAGAATCAGGCCACATCTTTATGCCTCAGACATATTCGAGAGATACAAGCACTTTTCTTTGCCTGTATCATTTGGATGAAATGTTTTAGAAAGCTATGAGCAATAAGGGTCTATAAAGCCTTTGTACATGTGTGATGTGGTGAGCAAGGATACAAGAAGCTTCTTCAGTTTCTCTCAGTCTAAAGGAGTATGGTTTTTGTCTTCCACACCACTCTGAATGTCTGCAGTATGGGACATCACCCCACAACATGTGGAGGACACACTTGCAAAGGCAGATATACTGCTTTCTCTGATACACATGTGCATGGTTTAAGAAGCAAAGATTCTCCCAAGTGAGCATCTCTTGCTGTCATTTTTAACAAGTTATAGACAACAAAACTATGGTTTATTTCCACTGTTCGCTTTCCATTTTTAACAGCTACTGAACCTAAATGAGTTTCTGTTCACAGTATCACATGTTGATCCCAATGCTAAATGCTAGCAACCCATCTAACCTGACTTTCCTTTAACAGAAAATATATCTGCTCCAGTGGTTTTGATCAAAAGTTGTTTGCTGTAGAGTAGTTTGCCATGCACTTGTGTATTCACCATGAGAACACTGTACTTCAATGATTCTCTGCCTTTACACTCTCTGGTGATTTTATTCAATTCTGACTTTTCAAGAGAGTCAAATCTGTTATCCAGACATCAATCCCCTGTATGGCAGATTCTTTTATAAAATTGCTATTGCTCTTTAGCTGGATGAAAAAAAAAATCTGGATTTTACACAGAAGACAATCTTTTCAGGATTATTAGCAGCAGGGTGGGTACTTGAGAAGGAAAGGGTTTCTCTATAATAACTAAATACATGTTATTTTACGTCATCCCTGAGGTAGCATGATTAAACTCCAGTGAGGTATCAGTCATTCTTTTTGGTTCCTTGGAAACAGTTGTAACTTTCCAGGCTGCATTTCCATGGTGTATTGTTTATTATGAATCTGCCAGAATTTTAAGCAGGCGTACCCTCGCATTCTGATGTTAAAATATTCTATAGCACCTAATTCACCAAGCAAGTTTAGTTCAACTTACTGTAATCTCTATTTTCTAGAATGCATCAAAGGGTGTGGAAAACTGTCTAAATTTGCCTGCTCTAGGGACAGAAGGCAGAATGACGTAGGAGGAAGAGAATTGCTGATACCAAAGTGTGATTAAAAGAATCCACATATTAACTTACTGTGTTACCTTATAACAGCTCGAGTGATGCAGAAAAGGATAGTTGGAAAAATGAGAGCCATTTGCAACTAAGTATGGGCATAGGTATTAGACACATCACTCGTAAGTTTTCGTGTTCCAGTATGGGGAGAAAGAAACAGGAATCAAAGCCATAATACAGCTGTCCCCCAGATTTGGAAGAAACTTGCTTCTTATTGTGACCTGAATTTTCCACAGGCCTTTTTTTACCACCAGCACATGATAGAATAAAACATTTACTATCCTTAAACTTTAAGAAAGTCAGGATTTCCATCCTTGACATTTAGAACCACTGCCAAATCACAAAAGTAACTGTTATCTTTAAAGCAGCACATTCATTTCTATGGCAGTGAATAAGCTAAAGAAAAAATAGCAGTGTATTAGAGAGAGGGTAAACACTGTGATTTCTTCTTGAGAAAAGTTCCATTGTGCTTAATAACTAATAGGCCTCATCTCTGCTGTTTACTACAGCGTTACTGCATCTTGCTGAATCGTTAATTACAGTCTGTTTTTAAGAAAGTGCTGTCATTGCTCTTGTCTCAGGAGCAGAATTATTACAATATGCCAATGTGTTTGGCGGCATGCTAGCAATTTCCGATTTCTAAGAACACAAATGTGCTATGACCTACAAACACCAGACTCTTCTCTATAGTTTTCATAGACTCCAGAAAGAACAGGAGCTTGCTTTGCAGAGCCTGCCAGGTAAACATATGGTGATCAACCACAGCTTTGCGACTGTTGACTACAACTAAAACAAGGCAAGAGCTATCAACTCAGTCTTCTATTAGGGGCCATTGAGTTTAGGGTAGAAAGCCAGAACAAGGGCCACATTTCTGCTGAAAGCAACTAGAGAATGATTCTTTGGTGGTTCATTTTTTATTTGTATGGAACTAGCCATAAGGCCTCTGTTTGCAGGTTGCTTTGCAGAATCTGGCCTTTCCAGTTCCAGCAAGCCTTGTGTACCCAGTGTTTTATTTTTATTTTCCAGACTGCCTGGTCTTCTTTTCTTATATCTCTTTCTTGCTACTGCAGTAGTTTAATTTTCACTTACCCTGTTCCCTTGAGGTAATTTTCTTCTTTTCCTCTGTTCTGATATCTGTAAGCATTTTGCTGGCTGGATCTTATGCTTATGTGATGACAGAGTACCTCCAAAGGAGCCATGGTAAATCATAAATGCAATATTGCTGAAGACTTTAGTGGACACTGTCAGAAGACATTATCCTTATAAATCTGTCCAGAAAAAAACTCTTAAGGAAAGCCACCCTTTTCAGAGTGCTTAAATGAGATTTCTAAGAGTGTACACTTCCTTGGAACAGCCTCAGGTTGACCAAGAAGTCAGTATAGAGAGAAGATGCAGAAAATAATCCTGTTGGGCACGTTACTTGGAGCAAAGTCCTTACCGGGAGAAATAGCTCCAGAATTATGCGTATTACATAATGTATTCCTCATGAAGCTTCTCAGACTGCAGAAAGCATTTTGTTAAGAAAAGTGAGCTACAGATATCAGACCTTGGCTGTAGGCACCTTTTGTCCTGGAAGAGACCCTTTGGATGTACTTTATACCCTTGTTTCTGGCCCTGTCTTCTGCTCCTGACTGAACTGCTTGGATGGACTCTTTACCTGGTTCATCACTTGCCTTGCCTGGGAGTGTCAATAAACCCTTATTAGCAGCATCTGGTTCTGCCCACTGTTTTCAGTCCCTGTGGGACTGCTCTGGCCCTTGCTGCTCCCAAGTTACTTTTTGGTGCAGCTTTTGAAGACCTCAATGCACTGTGGCTTCCACATGCAACCTCCCTTGCTGCAGCTTTGCCAAAGTGAATATTTGTTCTCAATTCCAGATCAGCCTCTTTTAGTTACAGTCTTTTCTTAATCTGTTTTTATTTGTTTATTCAAGTTTATCCTAACTTTATTGAGATTAATATTTGTATTTTCATAAATATATTTTCCTATCAGAATGTCAGCCTTCCAGCTCATCTTCTAGAGAGATTTTTTTCCTTTCAAAATTACTATTGTATTCATTTCTTACACACTGCTTTAATAGATGGGGAAGTGTAGTCCTCAGAGATCCATTTATAATGTACCCATCTTTTCATTTACAAATGAGTTTTCATTTTTACCCTAATTGCCTGTGTATACTTAGTGTACTAGAACCAGTTTAGTTTATCCCAACATTAGACCTCTGTTCTAAAAGCCAGGGGTATAGCAACTCAGGATGCTCTTGCTTTCTACTTGCTAGGTTTTAGATTCAAAAAGCTTGTTTGAGAAATATTAGGCCACACAGAACTGGCCTAAGTAAGAAGAAATACACGGAGTTGCCAAGTGCACTATGCCTGGAAAAAGGCAAAATAAATCCAAGTTCATTTTTAGGGCGTTATAGTAGGAGTTCATCCTTTTCTTGGACAGCTATTACTTCTTCAAGAACAAGGACACAAATGTGGGATGGGTTATGATGCAACAAGATTTTCCTCAAGTTGTATCCATAACTGCCGACTATCAGTCTTTAATGTTGCCATTGTAAGCTATTTTAGAAGCTACATAATTAGAACACGAGTGGTCTCAAAAATTTGTAGCCGTCACTCTCAGTAGGCTGGTGGATGATGAGATATCCTGGAAAGCTTTATCGGTTGAGTCAAAAGAATACCTTTGGAGCAAAATGAAATGTTATGGATCTTCATTGTGTTTATATGTTTTGACATGATTAAGGCAGCCTCTGGAAATTTAACTTTGAAAAGCTTTTTATTTTACAAAGCCATCACTAAATAGGCACAGATTTAGAGTGACAGTGCTAAAGTGAGGGTAACCCTTGAGAGAGGATGCACTATATAGCCATGTATATTCATACATTGTATACAGTATTTACTCACCAGTCAACAATATACAGTATATAAAGTATTTACAGTAATTTAGTTGGTAGACTGCACAGCTTCACTGTTGTAGAAATTAATGGTTTTTATGGTGACAGCAGTTTTACAATGGGAGATTCACTTGGTAGTCAGCCAGCTAACTAATTAAGCTGGGAAAAAAATGTAGAAGATTTAGTAGAAGTTTTTGCACTTTTAGCAGAACTTGTAAAGCTGTTAATGTTCACAAAACTTGCAGATGACCATTAGGAATTCCAGGGTCTTCCAGGTGATGTTTGCTTTGTCTTATTCAATCACAATGCCTTATCTTGTGCTTTCCCTTCCCCATGGCCTTGCTTTCATCTCTTGATCTCTTTTCTTCTTTTTTTCTTCCTCTTACTCTTCCCCTTAGTGTGTCTCATTTAACTTTTTTTCTTTCTCTATTCTACAATTTTTTTTCCTAACACACTCACTTCCACTGGTTCTCCCATCATTCTGTTTTGTGTGCCTCTCAGTTTTCCATTCTCATTTTCTTCTGTTTTCATTTTTTAAGTCTCTTTTCCCACTCTTATTTTAGGCCTCAGCTTTACCATTAGTCAAGTGCTGCCTATTCAAATTTATATTTTGTATGAAATATGAGAGGATTTGAATGGAAGCAAATGATCTTTCACTCATGTCAACAATATGTATAGTTATCCTTGGCTCTTTTGCCATTTTAATGATGGTATTTTTTTTCTCCAGTTGTTTCCATGGGTTATTAGGTCTTTCATACTTGAATGTTAATTTTAAATCTCTTCCAAGTTGAACATCTGACCACGATTACAACTACGCTGTCTCCATCTGAAAGGAGAGGCAAAGTTCCTTCTCTCTGCACAGTGCAAATAGTATCTCTGAATAGTTTCCAAGCCTGTATAATATACTACGGTGACTGGCTTTTAAGACTGTGCTGGAGAGTTAGCAAAGATAGTCACAGCAGAACAGTGAAATAAGCAGAGGCCTGGGAAGGGGCTGTATAGCAAACTGCACTGTGGGAAATGTTCCAGGTTGACTAATTGCCTCCAGCCTCCCTAGAAAGCTCCTTGTACAGCTTCAATTTGGATTGTTTCAAACTTAGTGTGCCTTGTTACTGCATGCTGTTGAGCAGCTGCTTAGATCCATCTTGGAGGTTGCTGCACTTTAAAAACTGAACAAAATCAACCCTCCCCCCTCTCCCCCAAACAGATGTTTGCTTGCATGCTCTTCATTAGCATGAAAATACAGTTTTGGAGATTTCTTGGTAAAGCAGTGAGTCTAGACTGTTGCATTTTGAAAATACCCATTACTATAACAACCAGATAATAGTATCCAGCCACTGCTGTGGTCTCATTATATAGGAAGCATATTATCATCTTTTTAACAATTATTATTTTTTTTGGGTTTTTTAGACTTCTTCAAGTAAATAATACAGTTTGTCTATACTAAGTTAAGAGGCACTTCTTGAGCTGGTGTGTATAACTTCCTTTTTACAGTCTGACACAGCGTTGGTTCTCCACTAGTCTCAGCCTGTGCAGCTCCATTGACTTCATCTGGGAGCTTTCAGCATAAATTTTTGTTCAAATTACATATTCAGCGATATGTAGTAAAAAGACTCTGTTGAACAATTTAATCACCATTCTTATTAGCTAGCAGGTTCATGAAGCATTTGCCTAAGCCATGTTTTCTAGAATGCTCTAAGTAAAAAAGGACTTTAGCTCATTATGATGTACAAAAATAGTATTATAAAGAGGGAAGTTTTTTTAGCTATTTTGCATTTTTTATGCATCAGCTGGTCCATGACACGTCTGTCTGGTTTGTCACCCCTAGATACAGTTTCTAGCTACATTATTTCTTTTCATAATATTCTTTGGGCTTTGTGGTTGATTTTTGAAAGGAATCAACCTTGGTGTCTCTGAATCATTGAAGTTCAAGGCATTGGGAAAGAGGTTCTCCCTAACCACTTTTGCTTGATGACTCAATGGCAGCTGCCATTAGAAAAAGTACTGTGTTTCCCCAGGCAGGACGTTCCTTTATTGGACTGCTCTGTATTGCTTGAAAGTCTGAGCTGTTCCATGAAGAACCCTCAGTGGCTAAATTGACTTTCCTGCAACTCGCAAAGTCTGTTCATCCTGGGGATGTGCTATAGATGCTGGTATAGAAAGGCACAAGGAACATGCTTATTGCAATATAAATCAGTTATAGCTGTATGATTTACCAGAAATTTAGTGTGATATTGATTTAAATAATAGAAACAAGGCCATCATGTCAAGGATGCTTACTTTTGCCATGTAAGTTTTCTTAGAAAGTAAATTAAATTAGGAATCAAATCAGATAAATATTTCTAGTAGTGCATATACTTTACAGTTCTTATTGATTTTTTTTGCCGTATTTATTTGTCAGGATGGATTTAATCTAGAGTAGGATGTCTTTTTTTTTTTTTAATGAATTATTATCCAACACTACAAGTCAGAGCAGGGCTTTTCCTTCATTGATTTGCTGTTGTTAAGGCATATTTTTATAAAGCCAAATGTTTCAAAGTTTCTTTTTAATTATGGATTTTCAAATATAAATATGATAATGGCAAAGTCCCAAAGTTCAAGCCTACATTCTCTTTCGCTTGAACCCATTAGCAGGTGCAAGATGAACAAGTTTTTTCAGCTTGCTGTGGATACAGCTGCCTTGAAGTTAGCCACAGTAACCCTACAGCATCTTCAGGTGTTTCCCTATCTAGTCAATCAAGCAAGTATGTGGTTATTGTTTTATGCTCTCTTCGCTACCTTCTTTTCTGAGACCTGTCTTTGGTTCCTGACAACTGAGTCTGTTTCCAGAACTACAAAGCTGTTCTCATTCAAAGCACCGTTTCCCTAATTCTGATCCACAGGAAATGGTTAGCAGCCTTCCACTGTGTTGCAGCTCACCCATGGTCTCAGTTAAAAGCCTGATGATCTGCCTGCTGGTCTGCTGGCAGGTCTGCAGACTGATGAAAAACTGTGGATGACCTTCACCTACATGACACTAGACAGGTATTCTGTCTAGTTTCTTCTGTGGCACCCAGCCTCTGAGCATAAAGTTAAATTGTCTTTGCAGAGTATTTTCAGGGTACAAAAATATTCAGGCACAGAGAGCTTAAGTTCACTGGGACAGGAGCTCCAGTCTCTTCTTTACAGTTTAACAATTTAACCTGGGAGATAACAATTCACCTCTGCATCCTGTTTTCAGTAGTGTTGTATGATAGATGAGCTAAAGTAAACCAGGAATAAGACACATGAGGAATCTATTCAAAGTTATACACAGAGGTGAGGAGAGGGGGGGGAATTTTCCAGTGATTACACCCTGGCCCATGAGACTTAACTATCAAAACAGTCTGATAACTAATGAAATTTGTTTGCATAGCTAACTCCCCTGATTAGTTCTGGAGAGGTGTGTGGCTTTCTTTCCACTTCAGGGAGTTTCTCGTATAATTTTCTACCAAAGGTGAATAATGTCATATTTCCCTAAATGCAACTGGCTCTGAGAACCAGACTCCGCGTTCAGCAACTGAATTTTCAATCTCAAAAGGTTTGATGGTTGCATCTGCTACAGGAGTTTCTTTCTCCTTTGCAATACGTTCCTTGTACAAGTTGCTAGCTCACAATTCAGCCTATGCCGCACTATCTTTAAAGTACACCTTTTTCAGAGTAAACCCATTCAAATGTGATACCTCATTCCATAATTTATCTATGTAAATCTCTGGCAGTGTATAAGAAAAGAGAGAATTATCACAACCACTGCTTTAAAAGGTGAAAACCATTTTGAACATCGGTGTGTCCTTTTTTGTCCAGAAATTATTTGGATTGACATCTAAATTTGGGTTTGGTTTTTAAAGGTTCAGGACATTGTAGTGTTCATGCATGGTGATCTAGCCTATAAGTTGCACTGTACACAGAATAGGTCATCAGTTGACAGCACAGAACTCTACAGGTTAGTTAGTGTGAGATCTCTTTTTTTGTTTTGATCATCGGGACATATTTCTAAAGACTTAATGGAAAAGGTTTTGTTTTTTTTTTTTTTAAAAGCAAAGGTCTCACACTGGCATGGCATAAAAGGTAGGAAGGGAAGCTGAGTGAAACCAATAAGTTTTGCTGTAAGCAAAGAAAGTAGAACATTAATAGTTTCTCTTTATGCATGTCACGTCTCCTTTGAAAGTAGCTTCTTGAAATGCTGACGCAGCTCAGTATTAACATAGGCACAGAAATAGAGATGAGTTAATACTTCCACTGGCTTAATGTTGTGCTGCACTAGCTGCATTTAAACAAACAGAACTCTTACATTTCCAGGATGAGATATACTGCCTCAGTTCACCTACTATTTAGCCATGGACTGTAATGCAACATTTGCTGATGTCTATCTGCATGTACATTGTGCTTTCTGCTGCCATAATAGATCTATCAGGTCATAATCAGGAGATCATGCTCTAGTGATGTTACCTGATTTCTCAGCTGAAGCTGCTTGTAAATGTGGACATGAACCCGAGAAGGAAACAGTGTTACATAGGAGCTGACAAAGCTCAGAAACTGGTTTTTTTTTTTCCTTCTCAAAGACATAAAGAGGAAGCACCCAGTTCTCATGAAGAGAACAAGATGTGAGGCTTCCCAGACTCTGTGATCCGAGGTACATGCAAGGAGGTTTCTCATTCCAGTGTAATCTTGTGGAGTAAATGTTAGCTACACATGATGGAAGAATACAGGTTTTCATCAGGTTCTTATTACGACTGTAATGGTCTTGCTCAGTGAACTTTGAATTCAGAGTAATTTTTTCTTGGCAGCCAGCATCTGAACATTATGAAGAGCCAAATGAGGCATCTCTTTACTCACAACACTCTGCCTTACAGATTTTGAGACAATATGTGAGTCCAAACAGGGCAACCCGATTCATTTTTTCTTTCAGAAGGAAGAGAGAGACTGTTAGACTTTGGTGCATGTTTTTATGAGAGATTTTCCCACATATCTTTTGCACACAACTGTCCCAGTACAAGCATTTATATTTATGGCCCAGATTTTCTGAGTCTTTTTAGGCTGTCAAAATTACTGAAAAGCTTGGAATCTGATGACAGAAGTCTCAGATAAGAAAAAGGAACAAATGGATGTTAACACCTTGCAATGCATGGAGAACTGAGCTAGAATCCAGCCTGGTTGTTCAAAGCAGACTGATAGAGGCCCATAGAGAAGTAATTCTTAAATCTAGCCTTTTTCCTGGGCTAGGTATTCTATTTTAGTTGTCACTTGAGGTACATGAGAACCTGAAAATCCCAGTAAGAAACCCCCTTCTAGAGTTCAGAGGCCAATTGTCCTTTCAGTCAGGATGCTAGCTCAGTGGTGGGGGCGGGGTGGGGGGGGTTTAGCATGTGTTCTTCTGAAAGGAAGACTGACACTTAGACTTGCTTAGAAAGTAGAAGACCCTGGTTCAGTGCTTTCCTCTGACAACGGTTCACCCTTCCAGGAAAAAAGCCATAGATAGACCAGAGGGTAAACTGACACCTGGTTATCTTTACCTATATCACTAGAGCGAGCCGCTATGTAGCCAAAACAACAACATTCAAAAGCAGAGACAGTCAGACAGAGAGCCTAATGTGGAATGGTGTCCTGGAGTCATGGTTCTCAGAAGTAAGTCTATGCCTTATTAATTATTACTTCCCATAAATAAAGATTATCTTGCTGTTCAGTGTTACGTGAACAGTAATTAATATTTCCCATCAATGATAAGAAATTCGATCACAATTTTTAGCTCTTGTGATCTCGGTGAATTTTGCATTTGGGCTTTCTCAGTACATTCAGTAGCAGAAATCAAAATTTTTTGCTGACACAAACCATAGGTCTACATGGAATCAAAATGTTGAGATAAAATTGTTGACAATCACAGCCTTAAGCTGAGACCCCTTGAATCCTTCCTGGTTTGTCCTTGAGGTATGGATGAGTTTATGTTTTGGTCTAGTTCGTTGTAGGCATGCATTTCTTGGTTTTGCTGTCTCACAATGAATCAGTGCTCTGCCTTTTCAAGTCTCAGAGGAAGCAAGGGCCAAACATTTATCAGTGAAAGTAGACATAATCCTCCTGCCTGAGGCATGTTTTGCAGAGGGAAGTGATGTCTCCTGCAAATGAAAGGTGTAAATATGTTTTATTCTTCTTTTCAGGCATAACACTTGGTGGGAGAAGGACAAAGTGTGCTGTCTTCTAAATGATTGAGGTCACTTTCTGCAAGTGTTCCCTTTTTAAGTGTAGCACTAGAAGTTAACATTTGAAAGTGCCAAAGGAATTGCACTACACTGTGGCTTCACTATCTGACTTTCTGGGTGAAATAATCATGGCCAGAGATGCGATATGTGTCAGTAAAGGAATTTGTCTTATGCTGTGTGTGATACTTCACAGCAAGTGAAACCAAGGGAAGTCTTGAATTGTGTAGAGCTAAACTGAGATAATAGCAAAGCCTGTATGCATGAGTTACACGAGCGTGATTATCCCCTTGTCACAAAGTTTTCCATGGTTATACTGCATAGCTACAATGCATGCAAATGTTTTCCTGCTATAGCAACATGACTCATTTGTTCTTTTAAAGACATTTCTATTACATTAGAGGGATCATTTCTGGAAATCTGATAATTTTCACAGAGTCAGTTAACTGTCTTGTCTTTTCTAAATGTGCCTGGTTATCTTCTGAGTAAGCTGAATGACTGTTGGTGGGGTCTGTCTGTCTACTGGCAGAAAATACCCTGAATGAACACAAGGCTTCTATGTCATGCCAGTATTATTCATACACATACTATCTAAGAAAGAGAGCAATTTAGCAAACTAGTAAATATTTTTTCTGATAGTAAATTGAAGAATGCACATTAAGGAAGAGATAACTCCTGTTTCTCAGAGGACTTTCCTGATTGTTTGGGCTTGCAAAAAAAATTCTTAAATGGGTACAGAATAACTCCATAAACGAGGCCCAAATACTTCTTTGTGTTATACAAACTACACTTTATGAAAAAGCAACTTTCATCACAATTAATAAATCATAAGTAGTAAGATTTTAGAGGAATTTAAATGTTGATATAATAAAATATGAGGTTGTCTGTTGTCATGTTGTCTATTTCAAAATTATTTTTGTTTAGACTACATGGTCCAAGGTATTTTCATTGAGTTTCTGGAAACTTCTCAACTAGAGATTTTTACCTGAACTGATCAGAAGAAATCAAGATTATATCTCCTTCTATTTATGTTTAATTTTATTTGAAAAGTTTATAATAGAAAGGTATGTCTGTGTGAGAGAGCATATTGATGTGTGTGCTACTTAATAGAAGAGATAGATAGAATTTCTTGTTTATGAAACATTAAGTCTGCAGTAGTAATTTGATATAAACCAGATGGGGGGAAAAAAATGCTGGGTAAGTTGAAAAAAATCCTGCCTGCATACTGTCCATATGATTTCTCTGTAAATGGACAATGATATACCCTTGTCACTTGAAAATATGAAAATTACAGCAAGGCAGAGCTAGATTTGTAAAAAATTAAAGCTTTTCTTGAAAGGGCTGTAAGGAGAACATAGGTATTAGCTTTTAAATACTGTTGTGGCTTTTTTGTTTCACTGACATAACTATTCTGCCAAAAGAAAAACCTCCCCAAAAACTCTGTCTGTTTGCTATAGTCATAGTGTGCTCAAGAGGAATACATGAGTGCTTGTTCTACCTCTCAATTCCAGGTAAATCTCAGCCTAAGTACTTGTGAAACGGTTCTTGACTGTCTTGAAGCTAGTGAGAGTTACTGGATGGAAACTGAACAGCAGGGATTTCCCAGGCTTGGTGCTTGTTAACTTAGAAACACTGAATTCCTTTATTTAAATTGCTTAAAAATGTCTCCCCCATCTCTGGAAAACAGAGTTATGCAAGCTTGAAGGCTAGCAGACCACTGCTGTCTTTATGTGTAGTCTGCTTTGCTGCCAGTCCTGTAAACATTCCTGTGACATGAGTGGAGAATTACAAGGTAGGAGGTATGCTCAGTGACACAGCAGGCAGAGGCAGCTGAATTAATAACTTCTCGGTTATTAATTCTACTCTTGCAGGATCACCATAACCAACTTGTAAAAAATAACAAGCCTCGGCTCGCTGGATTGCCTTTAGTTTTAATTTCCTGCTTGCAAAGGTGGCTCTTGCTGCAGCCAATGGGCGCATTCTGGGCTTTGGATTAATCATAAAGTACTCAGATTTTGTAAGGAAGTGATTCAGGAGACATTGACATGGAGACTTTCAGCCTTTAAAGCTCTTACTCTATTGTAGGACACTTTCATATTTTTATTAACACCATTCTCTCTTTGTTTGCTTTTAGGCAAAATCAGACAAATAAAACACCTGTGCAAACTAGAACAGAAATTACAACAGCACACAGTTATATACCTGGCATTACACTGCAAGTATGCCAAGAGTAAAATACCAACATAGAGGTCCCAATTAACACAAGCACGCTGTTTTGGCAACCGGCAGCTTTTGAAATATGAATTCACTGGATCAGTCTCTCTCAAATCTTGTCTCCTCTGTACTCCAACTGTATATGAGAGACACATCTGCAATTTGTTTTCTGCATTTATTCCCTTTGTTTTAACATGTATTATGCCTATTCTCTCCAGAGAAGTTTGCATGCAAATGATCATCTAAGATTCTATTTTTCTAGGCTCTGATTGATTACTTTTGACTGGTGTTTGGACATAGAGCAATTGAAAGAGCAAAGCAAGAGTTACATCACCCTGGGTTTTGTTCCAAGGAGGATACCCCGTGCTTTAACCCTGATGATGCAAGCCAAAAAATTATGTACAAGCCTACAAGAGGACACAGAAACAGCCTGGAAAAAAAATAGCATAGGGACTGCAGGTACCAAAATGTCTATGCATGTATCTGGGGGCTGGTTTCGTATTTCTGCAAATCAAATTTTATTTTAAAATATTCTGCAGCACAAAAAGACCAGTTAAGATCTTTAGCACTTGAGGAAATAATGACTTGTTTCTTACATACTTTCTCTTTTTTTTCTCCTCAAAGCATCATAAACATGTTTTGGAAAATTTTTTTAGCTGGAAAATTATTATGGGAACAGACAGAAACAAGAAATAATTGTAGTAATGCATTACAAAATAAGGTACTGTTGGAACCAGAAAAGCAGCAAAGCAACTTGCTTGTGGCTTATTTACTGGGTGAGAGAAAGAGCTCAGGGTGTGACTGAGAGGAGGAGGTTTACACCGTGGAAATGTAGTAATCACCACCCATGAATAAGGAGCTGTTGACTAATGGGCAGTAAAGTTTTGGGGTGCAGATGACTAACAGGGGACCTAGTTTCATTCTCTGCCCATGACTCTGAGAAGCGCTGTCTTTTTTGCCCATCTGGCTGTGCATTTGGCTTTAGTCAGGATTAAATCAACTGCATACAGAGTGCTGATGACTACCTTACTGTAACTATGTCTATGAATGTTCCTTTGCATTTGAGAACAGGACCCAGAATTCTGGTCAGATTCCAAGTCACTGCGTTCTTCCTCCTTAAATTCTCACGTATATTCATCTGAAATAAACAATTGTCAAAACAATATGCTTTCAATCAATTGCTGTATTGCAGTGACAGACAAATTTATCCTTCAATGTACCTTGCGGTTAGAGTAAATTTGTGATGATGGACTGCTAAATAAATAGCAATTGTTGCCCATTATAAGTACCCATATAATAAACATTGACTAGATATTGCTGTGTAAAATTGGTGGATGGAGAAAACAAAATTGATATGTTTTGTATTTTACTCGGTAGTTTTAAAGTTGAGATGTAAATTGTACAGTATATCTGATACAAAAGCCAAACAGCATCATAAGGTCATTTGTTTCATGCCAGTCAAAAGATAGCAGAAAACTCATGTGAATCATTAGCTATCAGACATGAAGGGTATTAAAATAAAGTTCCTGTCTCTTAAAGAGGCAAAACTGGAGGTGCTTGTAACACAGCGATCAGGAAATGAAAAATAAAATGTTGCTAGAATGGAAAGTAAACCTAACAGAAAAGTGAACTTCACTATTAGAGGCTACTATGTTAATAAAAGTTTCTGCTGAATAACGCTGGATTGGCAGCTTGGAATATGAAGGCCTTTTTAATTAAGAAAAAAAATCACACTGACTTGAGAAGTACTTTAGAAATGGCATTAGATGAGTTGTATTGAGTTCTTTAAGAAGAACAGATAAATAGCTTGATTCCTGGTATTTGAAAGAGTATATTGCCGGATTTTCCTCTCTTCCCTATTAGAGTGTCATATCTTGCTCACTCAAGGACAAGATATTACACTGGATGGTCCTCTAGCCTAATTCCTTAATTCCTTTAAAACTTCCAATTTTTTTATCCCCTTCAGGTTTTTATTTGAAAACCCATGTATGTCTGAATCATAGGAATCTTTACTAGTTCATATTTCAGGTGGGTAGTTACCAACATGTAACATGATTGCTCTGCCTTTAGTGGATACTGATTAAGGGGAAAAAAACTTAAGACACCTGCAGAAGCCAAGATTTTCCCAGTTTGGTGTAATTTCCCATTCTCATCTTAAGAGAATGCTGTTTACGATCTGGTCTGGTGTAGTAACTATTGTCTGGATCTGCACTTGGATGAAATTGTTGTGTTATTAACAGTCTACAGAGCCTTTCTTAGTTTCTCTCTCTCTCTCTCTTTCTCTTACCCCATGTGATCTGCTGTTTCAGTGTCTTTGTGACTCCCTTCCTGCTAATTTTGTGAGGGAATTCCCCAGTTGATATGGGAGGCTGGAACTGGAAAATGTCCTCTGTGGGACAGGAGTAGAAAAATCTCCCGCAGTGAGCTCCAGGAGTTTTAAAGCATAGGTTTTTCTTTGGTAAGGATTTCCTCATACTGAGCAGTACAGGAGGAATATTTTACTGGATTTCCATTTTAAAGAGCCCAGAAATTGTTTAAAAAAGCTGTAGCTGAAATATTAAAGTTTCACTTTAATTTGAAAGTGTCTCTGCTGCTCTGCCCAGAGGTGGTGCCTCAGAATGAAAGTGGTCTTTGGATGAGAAAATCACAGCAGAATTTTCTAAGCTTGCTTGGAGATGGTTGAGTGCTGGCAGAGCAGTTTTAGCCCTTTAGCAAGAGGTTGTACTACACTCAAGAGGGCAGAGATAAGAGGTCTGTTGATGAGAGATTCTCCAAAGGATGAGAGTGGTGTCTGTTCAATTCTGTTTTGCCAGCACCAAGGTTTTAGAGGATGCAGCCAGTTTGGCTGGTACAGGTTGTTTTGCTCAAATGTGAGCTTGGTAAATAAACAGGAAATTCCAGGGAAAATGGGGGTTTTGGGGGTGGTTTTTTTTTCCCCTCTCTCCTTACCCTAGGTCATCTGCAAATATGCTCATCTCAATAGCTAAACACTCAGTGCTCTCTCTACCTGTTGCTTATTTGCTGGCTTTGCCACAGAGCCACTGTGTTTAACCTGGCAATAGATACTCCGAGGTGCCCCACTGAGTATCGTAAGAAGCTATTAGATCAAACCATTTGAAATTAAGTAGGAAAGGAAATAAACTGATAACTACATAGACATACAGTTTGACAGTCCCAAAGTCAAACATTCAAAAAGTAGGAAACAGCAGAAGCGGGTTTGTCTGTGCTTGCGTAATTTTGGCTTCTTTATAAATCTGATTACAATGCTTTCTTCAGTGCATGATCACATGCTTCTGCCTCTCCTCACCCTCCCAGGACCCCGGACTCACTTAGTGCATGACATAGGGCTCACTTAATGAGCATCTTTTCAGTGTTTTGTTTATGCCTCGTTATTCTATGTTTGGCGTTCAGGGACTGTGTCTGATGACCAAGAAGCCATGTGCTTTGAGATGACTCATGCTTTTCTGTAGTGCCTGAATGCTTCAAAAGCAGTAGTTTGTCTTTACAAAGGCCCCCGAGACAAGCAAATCTTATCACCTCCAGGAGCTTTTATGATTAAAAGAAAGAATTAGGTTGATTTGAGACAGTACAGTTCTATTTGTTAACACCATGTGCAGTTCTGACAAAACTGAGACATGCAGGAAATCATGTTTTAGAATATGTAGGAGTAAACTGAACTTCATGTCTTCAAAGTGTAGCTCTCTAACTTCACTTACAGCTGTGAACCAATGAGTTTTTTTTTACTGGAGCTGAAGCTTCAGTTCAGACATCCAGAAGTTAACATGCAGCCTTCACTTGTTTAAAAAAAATAAAATATTAAAAAAAATAAAACATTAGTTCAAGCAACTTCTACAGTTTCAGGTAGAAAATATGTGGCAGAGAGAGGAATTTAGTTTAGCCTTTAATCTCAACCCTGTCCACACCTTTTCCTCCTGCAGTCCATTCTTCTAACTAACTGCTGTACACCTCCCAGTCTCTATGAGGATTATGGGTGCTACCAACAGTAATCACTTTTACTTCAGAGCTTTCCTGCCTTCCCAGAGTGTTTTGTAACACACATGCTGAATAAGGTACTGCGAAGGAGGAAAACTGTGAAATTGTGAAGGTGGCTTCCTCATGCATACAACAAGACTGAATTATGATTATACAATGATGAATGCTGGTATTTCCTCATTTTGGAACCTTAACCTTGCAACCAAAAAAAAGAGATGTTCTATGCAACCTGCTTGGTTTTCAAAAAGCGAAATGAAAAAAAGCCTCCAGAGTGCTGCCTTTTAGAGAACTATCTTGAGTTATTATCACAGTCTTTGCATCAGTTAACAGTGATGTTTATCTGTGGTAGACTGATGCTTACAACCAGACCATCACTAGAGGAAAAATGAGGGAGTGGTAGATGACAGTGAGGCTCTAGCGTAGAGTGACTATATTTCTGGAATGCATTTACCGTACATGCAGTGGGACAATGCTCCTGGCAGGAGAAAGGGATATGTCTTGAGAGAAACAGTATGAGTATGGACATGGCTGCCATTTTTATTTCTTTCAACACAAAGCTGAGCTTTTCTATTGCTTCTATTCTCTGCTGCAATTTCCCTCTTGCTTTCTGGTCTGTTTCCTTATGGAGTCAGCCCAGGTCTGCTTCTCTCCCTACCAGGTCTTTTAACAGGCTTCTTTTTGCAGTCCACTTCTATATGGGTCAACTCTTGTCCTCTCCTTGACTTTGACAGCTTCTTTATTTCTCTGCAGTTTGTGTGGCTGTATGAAATTTGGCAGTTTCAGGGATAGTTGTGCTTAGCCCTGTGCTTGGGCATGCCCTGTGGAGGTGGAATATTTGATAATCATAGCTGTAAAGAGCCCCGGGTGTATATGAAATGCAGTTACTCTTAGAATTTTAGCAGCACTCATGGAATTGGAATATGGCATGCTCCTGATGCAACAACCACTCCCATCTAAAACTGTAAAGTATGTGGGTGTTTGTTAGAAGAATTGAAAGAAAAAAGTGTCAGAACTATGGATATTTGAATAAAACAATATATTCTTATTTTTATGTTTTGAAAAGACCAAACTATTCTGGATGAAATTTTACAAAAACTAAATTTACCTTAACACAGCAGACACCTAGAAAAATTGTGTTACAAAATTTAGCTGTCCTTTAAAGTATGATTTTTTGAACTTATATTGTTACATGGCTTTAATAGAGGGAGCAATCAGTAGTAGCTACGAAGCCACCAGCAAATGGAAATATGTTTCTCTCTACATAAGACTGACCTAGAACCCAAGCAACAATCTAAAATTGTAGGACTGTGTACTTTATTTCCAATGTCAGAGCCTTAAAACTTATTTAAGGATTTTCTTTCCTCATGAGAAGGTATTTCCTTACATAGCCAGTCTCTCCCTCCTTGCTTCACCTTTCCCTGCACATAATAAAACATTTTTTCTTGATCTACTATATTGAAATAAAATTGAGCCCTGTCTGGCATACTTTCAAAAAGACAGAGATGTAGGGAGGATAGTTGAGCTATTAGCTAAACCTTGTATACAAAATTTTCCATTATCTTTTACTAATGCTTTGGCATTTTCTTAGTGCTTTTTGTTCTTCATAAAAACATGACCTAAAAATACTTCATGAAAAACTGAGCTAGATCCTCCAATGGAGGAAGAAAAAAGGAAAGATTCTTGCAGGGCTCTGGAACATACAGGCAAAGGAAATGAGCCAGATTTCACTCTCCTTCAGTAGATTTTGTTTCAAAATGGCTGGCAAAGACAAAAAAAAAAATCTTGGAACAGAAGTTGCTGTGAGCAGCCAATGTTTCCTTTGAATTGCCTGAAGTAATTTCAAGGGGGAGCTGTACACTCTTACAACAATAAAAGTCAAATATATAGCAGTGCTCATAGTACTAGTGCTCTGATATCTGCTGCACAGTTGTTTGTGCATACATATTCTCCAGTATCGAAACTCACTGGAAAGATTTTATACTCTCCTCTTTCTCCCCTTCATTTTCCTTTCCCTTTTCTTCTTCTCATACATTTCTCCCTTTAAATTTTCTCACTCTCTCTTCCACAACCCTTCACTTCCTCTCTACAACTCATTTTTATTACTCACATTGAACCACAGAATAGGTTGCTGAATTTCTATGCCATTACTTGCAAGCCAAAAGACTGCCTCTTTGTTAAAAAGAAAAAGAAAAAAAAAAAAAAGGAGGGAAAAAACCCCCAACTCTCCACCCTGTAAAGATCCCATGTAGAGCTCTTGAAGGATTTATATTCTCTTCCATCACATCCACAGAGAGGCACATGCCAAGTCTGTTTTCATGTCCATGAAGGAAAAGTTGGACTTGTTTGGAAGAAAAAAATTAACAATGCTACATTTGTATTTTCACAGCTAACCGTCACACACTTTATGGTGAGCATGCCTTTCCAGGTCTGGGTGCATAGTAATAAAACTTCAAGGAAATTCATAACATCAAATGCTGTGTGAAAAAAGGACAAAGAGACCCTTTCTAATACTGTCCCTCTTCCAACGTCTTTGCAAAGGAAAATTAATTGTGATCTGTTTTTTGAGACTAAGAATCTTGGAATGTTTCCTCTGTAAATCAACACTGCAATTGGAGGTTAATGCAAGCCCATAGATTCTCTTTTTCTAAGCCCAATGGTCTCTGTCAAATGCTGCTGAAGGCAATTTTCTCACAACAGTGGTGACTAACTTTTCAGTCAGATACCTAGTATTTGTGGTTGAACCTTCATGATGATAATTATTCAGAACTTCATGATAAGAACAAGTTTAGGGTCAAAATTCTTTGTTTCTGAATGCACACTCATGCAATCGTATTAAATTTGAGATTTGAAGGGCAAATTTAGAAACCTTGGATAATTGCACAGTAACAAACTGTTCAAGATTCATTGTACTTTCTTGGTTTCTGCAGATACCGCATCACCTCTGCTACCTTTTTCCATGCCAAGGAGTTGAAAAGAAAGAAACAAACCAACTCAAGAACAAAAAACATTATTTGATGTTCTACATTCCTACAAGATATTGTGCTGTGGTGACTATATGTTCTTTTGTGGTTAATGCTTGTGATCCACCTCATGTAGCAAGGCATCAGTTTATGACGTGGTACACAGAGATGTTGTCGAAAAAGATGTTTCCTCATCCCCAAAATGTGTACTACACAATAAGAGACAAAGCATGACAAAAGCTGGGAGAAACAATCATGCAGTGGTTAAGTTAGTTGTCAGCATGAAGAGTATTATAATTCTATGACTTCATTCAGTAATGATGTTGTAAATCATAGATATAGCAGTGGAAAAAATTTCAGTGTTATTTTTAGATAATGCATGTTTGGTAAGGCAGGATGAATATACTGTGTATGTCGAGGGCTCACATAAAAAGTTGTTGATAAACTGCAAAAATTCTAGAGCAAGGCATGGCAACCAAATGATTACAGTCTGGAAAGATTGACTTGGGAGGAAAATGTGAAGTGATAACTCAGAGGGAATCATGATAACAGTCTGCAAAAGCTTAAGCATGTGAATGCCACAGAAGGAGAGGAGTGATGCAAAGGAAGTACTACAAGAATTAATGAGCTGAAAAATTAGACTGCGAAATGCGTTAAAGTAGACCTAAAAAATAGGACTGGACAAATGTCTAAAAAATACAGTGCAGGAACTAGCCTGAACATTGGAACTGGGTAGTCTACTGTTATATCTAAGCCTTATAGACTTGCCTTCGCCACAATGTTTTTCTGCCAGTAACCTCAACCCTCGTGTGGAGCCGATATGTTGCATTTCTGACTGTTATATTACCGATTATGAACTGTGCTATAATAGGCCATGTAAAAAAGGTAAAGACTTAATGGGTAACCTACTTCAAATCATCTTCTATCCAATTACCTGGAGAAATCTCTGCAATGATAATGAGACATATGAATTTTAAACTAAGGAACAAGGTAAGAAGGTGGGGAGATACTTGCATGATTTCAAGGCTTAGTATTTGCTCCCCTAGAGCATAAATCAGATAAATAAGTATACAACAAAACAAAAAGAATATGATCAGTGGACAGAAAGACAGCAAAGGGAATCGTGTAGATGAAAACAGGGAGCAGTATAGGTACTGAAGGAAGTACACCTCATCTCAGAGACTGGGTGTGGTCAGTGAGAAACCAAATATTTATATACTAATACTGGAGCCTGGTAACACAACAGAGGAAGTTGAAATGGTAGGGGAAATGAAACTAGACAGAGTGGGGAATAAGAGGAACATGGTGGAGTAAGGATCATGACTGGATTGTAGGTACTGAGAGGTGTGCCATATGCAAAAACACTATACATTTAGCTGGTGTTAAGGCAGATGGGTAATGCAACACACTCAGGATATGATCAGACATAAACAAACAAAAACCAAACAAAAAAGAGGTATAGGTTAAGGAGAATAGGTTTGGAAAAAGAAATCTAGTTAAGAATAGTAAAATAAATTATCTAAGACAATACTGAAACCTGCATAGATGTTTTAAGATTTCTAATGGTGTTAGGAAATACTTTTGGGAATTGCATGACTGTGAGATTTTTAGCTATCTTGATACGAATTAGAAAAGAAATGCCACTTACTGAGAACTATCAGTCAAACATTTCTACTAGAGGTGGTAGGTATGTGAACAACTCCTTGAAGCTGGAAGAGGTGCAAAGAAGGGCAAGTAGGATGATTAAGGGAATGGAGACACTCAGGAGAAATTTGCGTTCTTTGGCTTAGAAAAGCAAGTAGAAAAGGTGATAATGCTCTCTGCACATGAACGAGGAGGATAACCACTACCAAGAGAGGACATCTTAAAACAAAGAATACAAGATCAAACAGTTAGAGGTGCTGTGACTGTATGGAGTCTGAAAATGAGAGCAAGAAGGCTCTGGAGGAGCCCTCTATTAGAAATAGTCCATAGAATTCATGGGATTTTTAAGACAGAGATCAGAATGACATGAAAAGTAACTTTTGTGACTAGGTGACTGAACAGGGAATTGCTTTGGGTGAGCTTGGAAAATCTTTCCAAAGTCAAGTCTAAATGTGTATTCAGTCTTTGTGACTAAGCCGCTCTCCGTTATTTATTATCAGTCCTGGCTAACCGGGGAGGTCCCAGATGACGGGAGGCTGGCCAATGTGACACCCATCCACAAGAAGGGCCGGAAGGAGGATCCCAGGAGCTACAGGCCTGTCAGTCTGAGCTTGGTACCTGGCAAGGTCATGGAACAGACCATCTTTGGTGGTCAATGGGACAGAGTCCAGTTGGAGGTCTGTGTCTAGCGGAGTCCCGCAAGGGTCGGTACTGGGACCAGTTCTATTCAATATATTCATTAATGACTTGGATGAGGGATTAGAGTGCGCTGTCAGCAAGTTCGCTGATGACACAAAACTGGGAGGAGTGGCTGACGCGCCGGAAGGCTGCGCAGCCATTCAGAGGGACCTGGACAGGCTGGAGAGTTGGGCGGGGAGAAATTTAATGAAATATAACAAGGGCAAGTGTAGAGTCCTGCATCTGGGCAAGGACAACCCCATGCACCAGTACAAGTTGGGGGCAGACCTGTTGGAGACCAGCGTAGGGGAAAGGGACCTGGGGGTCCTAGTGGACAACAGGATGACCATGAGCCAGCAGTGTGCCCTTGTGGCCAAGAAGGCCAATGGCATCCTGGGGTGTATTAGAAGGGGTGTGGTCAGCAGGTCGAGAGAGGTTCTCCTCCCCCTCTACTCTGCCCTGGTGAGGCCGCATCTGGAGTATTGTGTCCAGTTCTGGGCCCCTCAGTTCAAGAAGGACAGGGAACTGCTAGAGAGAGTCCAGCGCAGAGCCACGAAGATGATTAAGGGAGTGGAACATCTCCCTTATGAGGAGAGGCTGAGGGAGCTGGGTCTCTTTAGCTTAGAGAAGAGGAGACTGAGGGGTGACCTCATTAATGTTTATAAATATGTAAAGGGCAAGTGTCAAGAGGATGGAGCCAGGCTCTTCTCAGTGACATCCCTTGACAGGACAAGGGGCAATGGGTGCAAGCTGGAACACAGGAGGTTCCACTTAAATATGAGGAAAAACTTCTTTACGGTGAGGGTGACTGAACACTGGAACGGGCTGCCCAGAGAGGTTGTGGAGTCTCCTTCTCTGGAGACATTCAAAACCCGCCTGGACGCGTTCCTGTGTGATATGGTCTAGGCAATCCTGCCCCGGCAGGGGGATTGGACTAGATGATCTTTTGAGGTCCCTTCCAATCCCTAACATTCTGTGATTCTGTGATTCTGTGATCTTGAGTGCAATTACACAGCACATACAGGACAACCTGGGGATCAGACCTAGTCAGCATGGATTTGGGAAAGGCAGGTCCTGCCTGACTATAGAATCACAGAATGGTTTTGGGTTGGAAGGGATGTTAAAGATCATCTACTTCTAACCCCCCTGTCACAGGCAGGGACACCTTCCACTAGACCAGGTTGCTCTCAAAGCCTCATCCAATCTGGCCTTAAACACTGCCAGGGAGGGGACATTCACAACTTCTCTGGGCAGCTGTTCCAGTATCTCACTACCCTCACAGTAAAGAATTTCTTCCTAATATCTAATCTAAGTCTATCCTTTTTCAGGATCTCTTTTTATGAGCAAGTGACTCACCTAGTGGATGAGGGAAAGGCTGTGGATGTAGTATACTCAGACTTCAGCAAAGCCTTTGATACTGTCTCCCACAGCATTCCCCTGGATAAAATGGCAGCCCATGGTTTGGACAGGTGCACTCTTCGCTGGGTTAAGAACCAGCTGGATGGCCGGGCCCAGAGAGTGGTGGTGAATGGTACCACATCCACTAGGTGTCCGGTCACTAGTGGTGTCCCCCAGGGCTCGGTACTAGGCCCAGTCCTGTTTAATATCTTTATTGATGATCTGGATGAGGGTATCGAGTGCACCCTCAGTAAATTCGCGGACAACACTAAGTTGGGTGGGAGTGTTGATCTCCTTGACGGTAGAAAGGCCCTGGAGAGGGATCCGGACAGGTTAGATAGATAGATGGGTGAAGACTAATGGTATGAAGTTCAACAAGGCCAAGGGCCGAGTCCTACACTTTGGCCATAACAACCCCATACAGCGCTACAGGCTGGGGGAAGAGTGGTTGGAAAGATGTTTGGTGGTAAAGAACAAGGGGGTATTGGTGGACAACCAGCTGAACATGAGCCAGCAGTATACCCAGGTGGCCAAGAAGGCCAACAGTATCCTGGCTTGTATCGGGAATAGTGTGGCCAGCAGGACTAGGGAAGTAACTGTCCCCCTGTACTCAGCACTGGTGAGGCCACACCTCGAGTACTGTGTCCAGTTCTGGACCCCTCACTTCAAGAAAGACATTGAGGTGCTCGAGCGAGTCCAGAGAAAGGCAACAAAGCTGGTGAAGGGTCTAGAGTGTATGTCCTATGAGGAGCAGCTGGGGGAACTGGGATTGTTTAGCCTGGAGAAAAGGAGACTGAGGGGAGACCTTATTGCTCTCTACAACTACCTGAAAGGAGGTTGTAGCAGGGTCAGGGTCAGCCTCTTCTCCCAGGCAACTAGTGACAGGACTAGAGGGCATAGCCTCAAGCTGCACCAGGGGAGGTTCAGATTTGACATTAGGAAAAATTTCTTCACAGAAAGGGTTATTAGGCATTGGAACGGGCTAGACAGAGAGGTGGTGGAGTCACCATCCCTGGAGGTGTTTAAGAAAAGACTGGATGTGGCACTTAGTGCCATGGTCTAGCTGACACAGTGGTGTTAGGTCAAAGGTTGGACTCGATGATCCCAGAGATCTCTTCCAACCTAGTTGATTCTGTGATTCTGTTATTCTGTGATTCTATAATCTACAGGCCAGGAACTATTTAGCTCTTCCACATAAACACACTCATCTGTAAATGTTTCCCAAGCCTCATCTTTCTGAACACAGTGAACTTAATCACAAGTTGAGTGGGTTACGTAGCATTTCCAGTAGTAGCTAAGGTGTAAAAACTACTCCTTTTCCACCTCTATCATTTCTATGGAAGAGCCTGCAGGTAAAAAATCATTTCATTTTACTTTATTTAGGAGGTAAGATTAAAACGTTAAAATGGCCTGTCATCATTTTAGATGGTATAAACCACCAAAATACTGGCTCCTCAGAGAACTGCCAGCCTGCTGTATATGACGAACTGCACAGATGAAAGGTTGAGAAAGGAGAGGTGACAAGAAAATGTCATCCTTCTGAGCTTATTTAAATTACAAGCAAAAACATGTCCATCCTCAAACATTAACTAGATATTTAATTTTACAGTACTCTACTCTTGCTCACCACCTCCTCCTCACATCTCCCAAATGAAAATATTGTTTTACTCCTACAAGAAGTCACCATGTGGCACAAGAAGTCACCATGTGGCACTCAAGAATGAATTGTACAGACAATTAAATGGCTGACTTTTTTACACCAACATAGCTGTTCTGAGTGGCTGAAGTATGCAGAAACTACTTGAAACACTTCTCTCCACAAACCAAACTCTTTGTCACCTCTTTGATGTACTTATTTTGCCTAGTGTAGTTACGTGTGTTATCACTTGGAGGCAGTTTGCCAGCCTTAGTGTCTGAGTTAATGGCCTATCTATCTGGAGTGGCTAAGTCTGCCTGAAATTTTGATGTGTGAATAGTGTATACAAAGGTGCATCATATAGAAAATATTAAAATATACACACTGTTACTCTAAGAAAGTAACTCCTGTTCATTATTGGCCTGCACTTCACTTAAAAAACGTGCAGAAGACTCCAGATTATCAGTGAATTACATTGGTAGAAAGGGGACATGCATTATTAGCCACAGTTTTGCTGTAGGGGATACTGAATAGAGGAGAGAATTGTGTGTGACATAAAATGAGAAAGTGGTAGAATTGCATGGTACTATGTAATCCCTTCAATGTAGGAAAATATAATCAAAGGGAAACAATCTAGGATGGTTGTGAAGAGGCTGGAAATAAGCAGAAAAGATAAACAGGAGTCAATACAGAACACTGTACTCAGGCTCACCTACTCTGATATTTCACTTTATGTATCCTAGTACAGGGAGAGGTTGTTCCAGTTCACTGCTGATGTCTTCAGCTCACTGTTCAAACTCCAGGTTATTAAAAAAAAAAAGAGGAAGTAGCTTCACTGTCACAAGGCATTGTACTTCTGCAAAAGTAACAACATAATATATCTTGCAAGAAGTTTTGCAGTTTCACTTTTTGATCATTTCATAAAGATTATGAATTTCCACAAAACTTGCTTTATCACGGTGAAAGTGAAAACCCTGAGATTCTTCAGGTTCCAGTGTAATAAATTTTATACAGGAGGACTAATTAAATTTATATGTTTGAAAAGACAAAAGCTGTGTTGAAAATTCAATCGTTTTTCATGTCGCTACTGAAAATTTTCTGGAAAATGCTGGAGACCATTCACAAAATGTGACCATTCTAGAGATTTTGAATAAATCTAAGCTAACAACTTTCTGCCCATGGGAAACTTTCCCATAAGAAGCACGCATCCTATCAGCTAAAATGATATAGTACTTGTCTGAAAGGAACATATCCTGGTCAACATGTAAAGCCCAGAAAGTACATTTTTACATGTTGCTTAGCTTTGGTAGAGACAAAGTCCTATGCAAGGGTATTCCTAGGGGACTGGTGACGAATAAAATTGAGTGGAAGAAATAAAAGTATTAGTTCAGGCAGTGACAAAAAACAGTATTTCCATTTTTTTGTCTCTGATTACTGTTCTAGCAAGTAGTCTAGTGGTAGGACCAGATGGTGATTCTATAGAGGTGTGGCAACAAATTGAGGAATGGAAAATGAAGTGCTTGCAGATGTATGCATCTGATTCTCTCAGATTTTTCTAAGTGGAGATTTGATGCAGTAAGAAAAATTTCCAGTCTGTTAATTTTCTATTACTCTTCATTAAAAATTCAGTTTCTTTTCTGGAAAACCTCCTCAACGCCGTTGCTTTTAATACTCATGCAAGTTGGTTTCATTGAGAGAAAGCAGTTGGACTGTATTGAGTAAGAGGGACGCAAAAATAAATTAAATGTTCTTGTGAACATACAAGTTGCTACAGTGGGAATTTAAGTGGTTTTATATTTATAAATAGTGCTTAAATTCTTTGCATGAATCTGCATAGCAGGAGAATTTGATCATGCTTACAGCTGCTGCATTCAGACAATAAAATGTTTGTTGTTTTTTTTTTAAAAGTGATTGCTTTAGTTCTCTGTAGTACAAGTAAAAAGTTGTGGTTTAAAATTGACCTTAAGTCACTTTCTTAGGTCCAGGAGAAGAGTTGATGATAGAATTTTTTGTTATATATTTTTGATAGAATTCACCCATATCCTTTCTGGCATATTTATGTCACATGAACTTGTTTCTAAATCCAGGTTTAAACTTGCCTTGTTTAAATGCTATCTCATCACTGATTATGTCTGTATACCTTTGGACTGCTTCGTGGACAGTGGCAGTTCTCCTGGACATTTGACCTGGACAATCAGGCACAATCCACATTTGGGCTCATCTCTGACTTAGTATCCTACAAGCCTTTGCACTGCAGTCCTTTCAGAAGCCTGGTCGAGGTTGGAAGAAACCTCCTAAGATCATCTAGTCCAACCCTCTTGCTCAAGCAGGATCAGCAGGTTGTCCAGTTGGGTTTTGAAGACCTGTCCCTCTGACCTAATGTTGAGCCTGAGGTGTTTTAACATTTTAGAAGATACTTCAAATAACCATTGATACTTCTTTACAAGAAACCAGTTATTACTATAAGGCCACTTTGTTGCCCACCTTATCTTTGCTCTCCCAACATGTCTCTGCTGGTGTGTATTTGCATATAGAGAGATATGGCATAAAGAGCTAGGCACAGGGTTTGATGTATTAACAGTTGAGAAGGGAGCCAGTGAGGGGGAACAAGGCATGTCTTGATCTTAATTCATACCGCCTATTGGAACAGACCTGTCTATTGGGCAGAAACTGAATTGTCCTACTTTGAAAGACATTCCAGAAGTGATGGAGCATAATTGCAGTGTGGATGACAAAGGCAACAGAATCCTTGAAAGAAACTAGCAGTGTAGATAGATACCCTCAAAATACAGCAGAAGAGACTGAGTAAAACCTAAAATCTAGTGCTACCTCCTACTGCTTACCAGTCTGAGACTGACCTGGAATAACTCAAAAGATTTGAGCTAGAAGTGAGAGTGCTTTCTAGTTTCCAGACTGTGTTGCTGCATAGTTGTTAGAGCTTTCAGACAACTTCTAGTCTTGATCTGTACCCAATTTTTAATATCATTTATTTGAAAGAGTTTCACATGCAAACTTTGCTTTTTGGTACTTGCAATAGTTTTTAAAAGAACATTTTGGGATACTAATGAATACTATTTGAAATACTATTAATTGGAATCCAAAGCATATCTGAATTTTGGACATTTCCCCACTAGTCTAACAGATTTGGTAAAAATTATTACATGCTAACGGCAACGGCGGCAGCGGCGGCGGCAGCGGCTGAGTTTGGTGCGGGGAGAGATCGGGCCGTGGTGGGCGGGCGGTTTCCGTGCGGTTTCCGTGCTCGGGGGGCCCAGAGCAGCAGCCCGAGACCCGCCTGGACCCGGAAGTTCCCGGCAACGAATCAGGAGAGGAGGGGGCGTAGCACCACCCCCTGTGATCGGGTGATAAAGAGCCTCTGGGTGGGCAGGGACACGTCCCTGCCCAGAGGGGAGAGGGGGAGTCAGCAGTGACTGGGTGAGTCATCAGTGACTGTGTGTGTCCCGGGGCGGGGGAGGGCACAGCCCCAGGGGCGTGGCAGTTTGCGCAGCAGTTCTCGCAGGCAGGGCGGCGAGCAGGGTAGGTGGGCAGGCAGGTATGGTTTCCACTCGGTGGGGCCCTAAGTCCCTTGCAGGTGCCAGAAAAGACATGGCAACCCAAACGGACCTGCTGCGGAAGCATGCGGAGGTGCAGGTGGCAGGCTGCAGGGAGTGCCAGAGCCTGGCCCTGGCACTCGAGGGTAACGGAGACCTCACCTGTGTGAGGTGCGAACAGGTCGATGACCTGATCTCCTTGGTGGCCCAGCTCAAGGAGGAGGTGGAAAGGTTAAGGAGTGCAAGAGCATCCCAGGAAGAGGATGGCGGGCAGTGCTGTTCCCTGCCTGTCCTGGGGAAAATGGATGGGCCTAATGCTCCCCGGGTAGTGGAGGATCCTCTTCCTCCTCCACAAGGAGCAGGAGGAGACCTAGGGGATGGGGGGGAATGGAGGCAGGTCCCTGCTCGGGGTGGCAGGCGAATCCCATCCCGACCTTCCTCCCCTCCCCACGTCCCCCTGCAGAATAGGTATGAGGCGCTGGAGCCTGAGCGTCTTCCTGAGTGTCAGGAAGATACAAATCTAGGTGAAAGACCCTCTACGGGGCTACATAAACAGAAGCAACCGAGTAAGAGGGTTGCAACCAGCTCCAAAAAGGAGAAAAGAAAAGTAATTGCTATAGGCGACTCCCTGCTAAGGGGAACGGAGGGCCCCATATGCAGGCCAGACCCGACGCACAGGGAAGTCTGCTGCCTCCCAGGGGCACGGGTAAGGGATGTTGCCAGGAGGATTCCTCAACTGGTGAGGCCCTCTGACTACTACCCACTATTAGTATTCCAGGTGGGTAGGGATGAGATTGAAGAGAGAAGTCCCAGGGCAATCAAAAGGGACTTCAGGGCCCTGGGGCGTTTGGTAAAGGGGGTAGGTGCGCAGGTGATATACTCTTCAATTCCTTTGGTTTTGGTGAAAATAGGGAAAAGACTATGAAAGTACAACAGATTAATATGTGGCTAAGAGACTGGTGCCGGAGGTGGGATTTTGGGTTTGTTGACCACGGGGCGGCTTTCATGACACCGGGCCTGCTTTTGCCGGATGGGGAACAGCTGAATCAGAAGGGGAAAAGGGTTATGGCCCAGAAGTTGGCAGGGCTGATCAAGAGGTCTTTAAACTAGGTTCAATGGGGGAGGGGGATAAGACCAGGGCAGCCACAAATGAACCTAAGGGTGACAGGTCTGTGTCGGGGGCAAGGGCGCTAGCCCAGCTGAAGTGCATTTACACCAATGCACGCAGTATGGGCAACAAACAGGAAGAGCTAGAGGCCACTGTACAGCAGGAAGGTTATGATGTGGTTGCCATCACAGAAACGTGGTGGGATGACTCTCATGACTGGAGTGCAACTATGGATGGCTATAAGCTCTTTAAGAGGGACAGGCGAAGCAGGAGAGGTGGTGGGGTAGCGCTATATGTTAGGGAGTGCTTGGACTGTGTTGAAATTGAGGAAGATGGTGAGGATGACAAGGTTGAATGTTTATGGGTGAAGATCAGGGGGAAGGTCGGCAGGGCGGACATTACGGTGGGAGTCTGTTATAGACCACCCAACCAGGATGAGCAGGCGGATGAGGCGTTTTACAAGCGTCTGTCAGAAGCTGCCCGGTCGCCGGCCCTTGTACTCGTGGGCGACTTCAACTTGCCGGATGTCTGCTGGAAATACAACATGGCAGAGAGCAAGCAATCTAGGAGGTTCCTCGAATGTGTGGAGGACAACTTCCTCATGCAAGTGGTAAATGAGCCCACTAGAGGAGGGGCCCTGCTTGACCTGTTGTTTGTGAACAGAGAAGGACTAGTGGGAGATGTGAGGGTCGGTGGCCGTCTTGGGAATAGCGACCACGAAATGTTAGAGTTTTTGATAGTGGGGGAAGTAAGGAGGGGCAAGAGTAGAACTCCTGCCTTAGATTTCCGGCGGGCTGACTTTAGCCTGTTTAAGAGGCTGCTGGACCGAGTCCCTTGGGAGTCGGTCCTGGAGGGCAAAGGAGTCCAGGAAGGCTGGACATGCTTCAAAAGGGAATTGTTAAATATTCAGGAGCAGGCTGTCCCGGTGTGTAGGAAGGCAAGCCGTCGGGGAAAAAGACCGGCCTGGTTAAACAGGGAACTTAGACTAGAACTTAAGGAAAAAAAGAGAGCCTACTTGCTCTGGAAGAAGGGTCAGGTAACTTGGGAGGTCTATAGGGACGTGTCCAGGTCGTGTAGGGAGAAGATTAGAAGGGCCAAAGCTCAATTAGAGCTCGATTTGGCTGCTACAGTCAAAGACAACAAAAAAAGCTTTTACAAATACATCAACAGCAAAAGGAGGGTCAAGGAGAGCCTCCACCACTTGCTGAATGAGGAGGGTAGTGTAGTGTCAGGGGATGAGGAAAAGGCAGAGGTGCTCAATGCCTTCTTTGCCTCAGTCTTTAATGTCAAGACCGGTTATCCTCAGGAGACTCGGCCCCCAGAGCCTGAAGTTAGGGACGGGGGGCTGTGTGAACCTCCCAAGATCCAGGAGGAGATGGTTAGTGACCTGCTGTGCCAATTGGACACCCACAAGGCTATGGGCCCGGATGGGATTCACCCTAGAGTAATGAAGGAACTGGCAAATGAACTTGCCAAACCACTCTCTATTATCTACCGGCAGTCCTGGTTAACTGGAGAAGTTCTAGCTGACTGGAAATTAGCAAACGTAATGCCCATCTACAAGAAGGGTTGGAAGGACGATCCAGGGAACTATAGGCCTGTCAGCCTGACCTCGGTGCCAGGCAAGGTGATGGAACAGATCATCCTGAGTGCCATTACACGGCACATGCAGGACAATCGGGGCATCGGGGCCAGCCAACATGGATTCATGAAAGGCAGGTCCTGCTTGACCAACCTGGTCTCCTTCTATGACCAAGTGACCCGCTTAGTAGATGAGGGCAGGGCTGTGGATGTAGTCTATCTAGACTTCAGTAAGGCATTCGACACTGTCTCCCACAGCATCCTCCTGGACAAACTGGCTGCCTGGGGCTTGGATGTGTGGACTCTTAAATGGGTTAAAAATTGGCTGGATGGCCGAGCCCAGAGAGTGGTGGTGAATGGGGCAAACTCCAGCTGGCGGCCGGTCACTAGCGGTGTTCCCCAGGGCTCAGTTCTGGGGCCAGTGCTGTTCAATATCTTCATAGATGATCTAGACGTAGGGATTGAGTGCACCCTCAGTAAATTTGCAGATGACACCAAGCTGGGTGGGAGTGTCGATCTGCTGGAGGGTAGGAAGGCCCTACAGAGGGATCTGGACAGGTTAGATAGATGGGCCAAGACCAACGGCATGAGGTTCAACAAGAACAAGTGCCGGGTCTTACACTTCGGCCACAACTACCCCATGCAGCGCTACAAGCTGGGGGAAGAGTGGTTAGAAAGCGGCCCGGCAGAAAGAGACCTGGGGGTGCTGATCGACAGCCGGCTAAACATGAGCCAGCAGTGTGCCCAGGTGGCCAAGAAGGCCAATGGCATCCTGGCCTCTATTAGGAATAGCGTAGCCAGCCGGTCTAGGGAAGTGATTGTCCCTCTGTACTCAGCACTGGTGAGGCCGCATCTTGAGTACTGTGTTCAGTTCTGGGCCCCGCACTTCAAGAAAGATGTTGAGGTGTTGGAGCGAGTCCAGAGGAGGGCGACCAAGCTGGTGAAGGGTCTGGAGGGTCTGACCTATGAGGAACGGCTGAGGGAGCTGGGGTTGTTTAGCCTGGAGAAGAGGAGGCTCAGAGGTGACCTTATTGCAGTCTGCACCTACCTGAAGGGAGGTTGTAGTGAAGTGGGAGTTGGCCTCTTCTCCCGGGCAACTAGCGATAGGACAAGAGGGCACAGCCTCAGGCTTCGCCAGGGGAGGTTCAGGTTGGACATCAGGAAGAATTTCTTTACAGAAAGAGTTATTAGACATTGGAATGGGCTGCCCAGGGAGGTGGTGGAGTCACCATCTCTGGATGTGTTTAAGAAAAGACTGGACATGGCACTTAGTGCCATGGTCTAGTTGACAGGGTGGTGTAGGGGCAGCGGTTGGACTCGATGATCCCTGAGGTCTCTTCCAACCTGGTTGATTCTGTGATTCTGTGATTCTGTGATTCAGCACTTAACCCGCTGTTGTTTCTGGGTGGGTTTTTGGAGAGGGGAACGTTTTTTGGTTTTAATGCAACTGTGGCAAAGAACACATTACAGTGTGTTCCTCTTTGGAATAGTAATTCTTTAGGTATATATAGCTTATTATATCCTTGGATAAACAATTTGTAGTTGCAGAAGTGCACAAATGTAGACATTAAAATCTGGCCAATACAGGGCAATTTAAGTGTGAGACTAAAACAGCTTGTGGTTACAAAAGATAACATAGATTGTACTGCACAAATGAAAGTGCAGCATAAAGCTTTATTTTTCCTTTGTCAGTTTCTTAGTAATCTAATGCCATTTAATCAGACCTGATAGAGACAGTAACACTTTTCATTAGTAATTTCGAACTAGGAACAACTTCTGCAGTATTTCTCTGTTCCTGAATTAGGTAGCACATGGGAGTCAAGTGATATGGTGAAGGGAAGATTTAGCGTAAGTATTATAGTCCCAAACCACTGAAAGTCAAAAACATGTATTACTTTCTTCCTTGGCATGGCACCTGATACAATGAACAGCTATTTCATGCATTTGCGGAGTGAAAACAGAAAGACTACTGAGAGAATGCTGGAGCATTTTCTGTCTTCATTTGGAACACTGTCTGCCATTATTTAAATCTCAGCTGCATCTTTGTACCCTTACTAGTGCTCCATGGAAAAGGGACTTCTTAGTTCTCAGGATGGGAAAGACTGCAGTGATATAGTTCTGACCACTACATGTCTACTGCATTTCTACATGGAAATCTGGGAGAAAGTCATTGCCATTCAGTTGTGTCAGTATTGTTCTGCCTGTTGTGAGCATTTTGTAAGTTGCTGCTAAGCATTTGAAGCAAACAGAAACATGAATTCTAGAGCTGTTTTGGGGTAGAGGCATGAGAGGGGTGATAGGAACTAAAGCCCAAATTTTCAAGAATCAGGGATTATTGACCTTTTCATCTGTTAGCTCTAAAAAGCCTTTAGTTGCTATGGCAAGGTAGATTCTTCAGAGGAAACCTCATGGGTTTTTCTCCTCCCTAGCTTGGCTTTCTTTATAGTGGATGCAAATGGCCTTTACATAATTTAACTTCATTTTGCTTAGTTCTTTCTGTCCAGACTTACAAACCACAGAAGTCTTCAGCTGAACAAATGGGAAGTCTGAAATCTGAGAGCTCTTTGTTCAAGATAAGAGAGTTCTTTTTGAGATTGTATTAAACATAAATACAATGTAAAACAAACCATCTGAATTATCTCCTCAAATGCATAACATACTAAGTTTGACATTTCTTGCAAGAAATTTTTAGTGCATTGAACAATTGAAGAGAACAAATAAGAAAAGGGGAAGGAAAAGGAGGGGAACTGAAACATAAAAATCAGTCAAAGGGAAAAGTTTTAGTTAAACAATCTCTGTTGCAGTTGAATAGATGAATTATATGAATGAAGTGGCTTGCTTTAATAGCTGGTGGGGAAAAAAAATCATCTGCATTACTTTCTCATAAACACTGTTTAAGGACAATTTTAATTGAGAACTGGCTGAAGGCCCTGGAAGCAAAAAAGAAGTCAGAAAACAGTTGGAAAATATGTTTAATCTAGAATATCACAATTTTTAATAATTGCCAGTGTTGATTTTCAAACTGATTTCTCAGTCCCTGTGATAAAATTTTAATGTAATTTTTGCTAACCTTTGTTCCATTGGCTTTTAGAGTGAAAGTATCTGCTACGTCTTACATGGATATATGCTGGTTTTCTGTGAGAGAGCTGGGTCTGTCCAGCTCTTCTAATATTAGCAGCTTGTCCTGGTTTGGACTAAAGAGAACCGATTTTCTTTTCAGTGATTTTTCCTTTCAGCTGGGCTTCTTCTAAGTAACTGCGACTTCTGAAACTACTGTATGGTTTGCAGACAGTGTCTGCTACTGAGGACTGATAATGCTTGAAGTTTATAGTTCTCACTGTAGGGATGTTATGCAGAAGGAGCTCTGTGTTTGTACTTATTCTTAGAGAAACCAAGGTCCTGCTAAATGTCGCTCACTAATTACGAGTGAAGAGCCGCAGAAGGGTCTCACCTCCAGGGAGGAACGGACAGGACAGGTGATTCAAAAATGACCAGTGAGGTATTCATCCCATACCATCATTCTCAGTATAAAGCGGGGGGATCACGAAGGTCTCACTCTCTTTCTGCTATAGGTCGGTGTCCGAGAGAGGACTCGTGTCCGTTTTATCTGCCCCCGATCCCGATCCGTGCATCCCTGATCCAGTTCCCATTCATGGCTGGGCCCAGTCTGGCCTTCCGGAGCCTGCCCTGCAGTGCTGGTGGTGACGAGATCATCATCAGGGGAGCTCGATCTTGTTTGTATATATTTGTATATATTTAATTATTTCCATTATTATTTATTATAACCTTTTTAATTGTTTACAGTTTTATGAAAACTGTTTTAACTTTCGAACCTGTAAGTCTCTCTCCCTTTTCTCTTTTCCTTCCCTTTCCTGGTGGGAGGAAAGGATTAATAAAGAGCGTCTGCCACCAGTTGAATAGCCAGACCAGCTTTAAACCATGACACAGCTGGTAATGAGTTTTGACAATAGCAGGAACAGCATAAAAGCATATAGAGTTCAGAATCTGTAAGAATCACTTCAGCAAAAGTTGGGAAGACAAAGGAGAAAACGAACAGAAGAGATCTGCACTTAGATGCAGCATATGCATGTTTATTGTATACATGGGTATTCTAACTGAAATCGTACATGTTCAGTCAGTGTTACACCAGAAAATGAAACAAAATCTGACTAACAGGGAGACTAGAAAAAAGTAACTATGAAAAGAGAATCATTGGTACATGGAAGAGTTTCTAGAGGAGTCTCTGTTTTGTCGGCTCACTTGTATTTAATACTTCCTCTTTAATGAGTAGGAGAATATAAGTAATTTCCAATAAAGTTTATGTAAAACATGGTGCAGTAAAAAATGGTCAGACAGACCAGTTAGACACAGCAGTCTAGTTCACATGGTTGGCCTGTACCTTGTATTTTAGCACAGCTTGCACGTAATATTTCACAACTGTGAGACAGAGAACAGTTTACTAGTCAGGAAACTGAATCCCACAAAGAGCAAAGAGCAATGTCATTTCTTTTTTATGATTGATACTAACTGGAATGAGATTCTTGGTACACACATGGTATTATTTACATCTTAGCCCACACCTATGTCTGAACTATTCTTCTCTTTTCTGTTTTTTGCTCCTATTTATTTGATAAATAGGTCTTCTAAACCAAAAATTCACAGTGACATTTGTGTTCTGTTTATTCCTTTCAAATGTAAATATTTTCCCTTTTTTTCCCATTCTATTTCAACCAGTACATTGTTCCAGACTGATTCAGCTGTTTCATTTTGCTCAATGTCTTGCTCAATTAATATTATCTTTGCTTCCATGGCAAAATCAGCACCTTGTTAGAAGCAAGTCCGTAAGTTTTCATAATTAGGGCCAAACCATTAAAATTGTTTTTTCCTGATGGCTTGCACAGAAACAAGACCAAAATCTTGGTAGCTTTTAAAGACCAGATACTACTGATTGTTGTAGATGCTTGATGCACTGTTTGACAGTCCGGGTGGGATTAAGCTAACGTTCATACCACATAATATTTTCTCTGGTAATTACAACAGAAAAGAAAAACTGAAAATGCTGAATGGACTAGGTCAATGAAAGGATCCCTCTATCCTAATTACAAAATAGGAAAAATGTTATTATTTTCAAAGATGTATTCAGGGCTAAATTCAAGAGTCCTGGCAAACTGCTTGGAATCTCCATTTGAATGTTATTTTGTCTATTACAATGCATTGTCAAGCTTACACTCACCAGCTGCTGCACTTTATATTATAACTACAGTAGTGAAATATGATCTAGCTGAGTACATCAGACACCGAATTAGACATTCTGAACCTCCAGTGCAAGGAGTCTACATCTCTTAATTGCTGCAAAGTTACCAGCTGTTTTCTTCCAAAATTTGTGCAATAAATACCCAGTGCTATTATAAAATTATGCTATTATGCTATATAAATGCCATATATAACTGCTATTCTATATAAATGCTATGCTATATAAAATTATGCTATTTATAAAAATAATGGCTAAAAAGGCTGTGTAGATGTTCCAAAGTTAGATGTAAAATATTTATGTGCTGGGGGCCACCAAGCTGGAAAGAATCTGGCAGAAAGGACCTTGGGGGCCTGGTGGACACCAAGTTGAACATGAGCCAGTAATGTGCCGTTGCTGTAAAGAAGGCTAATGTTATCCCAGGCTGCATCAGGCAAGGTATTGCCAGCAGGTCAAGGGAAGTGATCCTTCCCCTCTGCTCAGCACTGGTGAGGCCAAACCTGGAGTACTGTGTTCAGTTCTGGGCTCCCCAGTATGAGAGACATGGACAGACTGGAGAGAGTAAAATGTAGGGCCACTAAGATGATGAAGAGACTGGAGCATCTCTCCTATGAGGAAAGGCTGAGAGAGCTGGAACTGTTTAGCCTGAAGAAGAGGAGGCTCAGGGGGGATCTTATAAATTTACTTAAATGCTTGAAGGGAGGGAGTCACAAAGACAGAGCCAGGCTCTTTTCAGTGGTGCCCAGTAACAGGACCAGAGGCAATGCATACAAGCTGAAACACAAAAGGTTCCTTTTGAATGTCAGGAAACGCTTTTTTTTTAGTGTGAAGGTGACCAAGCGATGGCACAGGTTGCCCAGGGAGGTTGTGGAGTCTCTATCCTCAGGGATATTTAAAATCTGTCTGGACATGATCCTGCACAACTGGCTTTAGATGGCCCTGCTTGAGCAGGGGATTTGGACCAGATACCTCCAGAGGTCCCTTCCAACCTCAGTCATTCTGTGATTCTGTGATTTAGTTTGGGGACTGATGGGCGTTCAGTCATGACAGTATAGATTGAAAGAAATGGCTAAAAAAACTTCCATGAACCTTTACCCGTCTTCCTGGCATTACTGCCATGGCCAAGCTATTTCAATAGGCATAGGAGTATTGAACCCTGGGGCTCGTGTACATACATCCTAATAAGGCTCATATAGGTGGACCTCTCACAATGCATCTTTATTTCTTTATTTGCTCTCTCTGTTTTCTTCTTCAGGTCAAGTGGTCTTCAACAATCTCTTCTTTTCACTGCTTTCAATTTCCCTCTTTATTCACTCAAGCTGGTTAAACAGAAGCCTTGATATGAGTTTATTTCCTGATGAAACTTGCTGAAAGTAACTAATAGTGTTGATATGTGCTTTTTCCATCCTGTGCTCCAAGGGATTTATATTGTGTTCATCAGTTAAACTGACTGATCTTGCAGTAAGGCTCAGTAATATACAATAATTTCCCAGCACTGCTTATTTTTCAATGGCTTTCATCTTCAGGCTCTTCTGAGAGGCCCTGTTGCCTGGCTTTCTTCCATCCTCACTGCTGTTGCTGGTGACATCATCAGTGTGAATTTCAATTAAGTTCATAATGAGTGTGTGTTTCACATAATGAGTTTTATGCACACTCGGTGTGTGCATAAAATATGTATCACATTACTAACAGAGCCTGTGATCAAAAATACAAGATTGCTGTCCCTTTTGTATGTAAAATGAAGAATCTGTAACTGTATGATAAATAACAACTTCTAAGTATTGGACATCAGAAGGTGTTCTGGGAGAAAAAAAAAAAAAAGCAACTTTGCTTTTCACAGTTGCTTCTGCTTATTTGCATTTTTGCATTTTACTTAGTGAAGAATGAAAATACCCTGAATTCATTTTTGCATTTACTGTATTTAAGCCAATTTTATTTTTAGTCCATTCTACAATGCTTTCTTTGTAAACATCAGAAGAGGCTGTTTAATTTCTTTTACATAAAAGTTTTCTTCTTGTCATGTGAAAAGACAATTACAGCAGCTGCTGTTAATGGTCTTGGTTTCATGAAGAATTATTCCCTTGCCCCAATAATTAATTCAGTGACAATTAAAGCTGAACAAATTTTGTAAGCTAATATATATCTTTTCCCAGACCAACAGATATAAATAATGATGGATGGAAATTTAGCATCTATATATCAAGTCTGAGGAGCAATACATTATGCATCCAGTTTGCAGCAAGTGATGTGAAAATAAATAAGGTAGCAGAAATTAATCTGAAGAAGAAATATAGAAATGAAGCATGTAAGTAGAGATTATTTTCATCCATATTATTTTTAAGTTCAAATAGATAGATCCTAATACTCCTTTGAGATCTGCTGCTAGAATGACTAAAGAAAACCTTATGCATTATCTCTTGTTTTATTATTGCTAATACGTTCTTTAAAATTACTTCAGTTCACCTTACAGAAAGCAAAGATAATGCAATTACTGCAATTGATTAAGCTTGTAGCTTTAATAATTTTCTGGCAAAATGAATGTGTCAGTATCATGCACAAGTGTTATTTAGCCAAATACAAGAGTGCTAAACAAACATCTTAGAAAAACAAAAATAATGCCATATAGACTATGACAGCTACTTTGAGGCAGTAATTCTGCTGCTCCTGCCCTTCTGGGTAACTTCAGTATCTTGTAACTAAAACCATATGAAGCTTTGATTCTGGGATTCAAGAGCCCAGACGAATGTATATATTAAAAAGGAGTTGTTCTGGATGACAATCACTTTTACTTCTGAGATCATGAAAGTGTGATGGAATTGGTGCAAGCATCAGATTCCCCTGTGAGACCTGCTTATTCTGGATTTAAGCAAGTTTTTGTGGACTACTTTGTTGTTCTTCATGAAAAGACTATAAGAAAGGTTATCAAGAGCATCAGTGGACAACATACTGAATTTTTGAATCATTACTGACTCTTGTTATTTAGAAAAAATACCAGCTAATTCCAAGGACATCTTACTGTGGAAGTACCAGGTTTGTTCCTGAGACTTTTTTTCTAAATAATGGCTGCATTCTTGGACACTGAACTAATTTAGGGCTTTACTTAATATAGGCTGGCAGGAAAAGTGCATGAAGATTGTCAAAGTGATCCTGCATTAGTATTTATGTAGGTAATATTGTCTGTTTATAAACCCCTGATCTTCTCTGTCCCTGTACAAATATTTTTATTTATTACCATGGAGGTAATTATGCACAAACCATGCAAAATTCCTACGAGCACTCCAGTGCATCTTCAAATCCTCTCAGCAAAGTAATGTAAGCTCATTTTTGAATTGTACACACCTGCATATGTCCAAAGCAATCTGGCTTAAACATACAAATTAGTCTGTTGGTCCTGGCAAACAATATTTCCAATATTCTGTATTACCCACTGCTTTACTGGGCTTTATTATTATTGTCATTCCCTTTGGGAGTGATTGTATAGTGTATAAAACAAGCCCCATTGTTAGAGATTTTTTCTCATATGCTGTAAAATTCTGATCACTATGTGCATTCCCTCTCAAGCCAATGGGACCACATACATCAGTATAGAGCACAAAATAATTTATTCCCGCCTCTTTAAAAGTGCGGTTGTAAGAGAGAACTGTGAAGGATTTTTGCAGCACTGACCTACGTATCTGACCTATCTAGTAATTTCTAATTGCAGTAGAATACAAGTTACTTTCTCTGGCCAACATAGTAAGAGAGAACTGATGAATAAATATTTTCATTTCATTTCTTCAAATGAGAAAATCCATTTTTGAGGAATTGTTTTGTTTTCATTGCACATATGAATATACAGTCTGACCCTTTGAAGGAGAAACTATTAGGCTCAACACAAACATTTCTGTGCTGATTAGCACTGCTTCACTTCCTTGCTTAATCTAATAATTTCTTCTATTAAGATCTGAATATGCGCAAATGAGAACATAATTGTAAACACATATTCTTATAAACTTGAAATCAATTAAATTTCTAAGTCAGAATTGTAAAGTTCTTTAAAATACAGAGTTCTAACCTGAGAGCTGGGGGGGATGATAACCACTTTGCTTAAAGCACTGAGGGAAATAGATAGTTTATGCTGACGTTTTGTGTTTTAGGCCAGAAGGATTGGGGAAGAAATCAAATAAAAAGAAAGGAAAGAACATCATATGCAATGGAAGAGGAAATTCTTTAATTCTAGTTACGACCTCATTGGTGGTGGAAAAACTGAGAGTCATTGCTGCTTTGGGAGCACACAGTGTCTGCTAAACTGTGGGGGAAAAAGTGTCACAAGCATCAGTAACTGCCTCTCTGCCCATGTGTTCTACACAAATACAGTAAATGTGTATGCTCTGAAGTGCAGTGAGAAAGAATAGTGGGGAAAAATATTGTCTTTCTAAAAAATGGTTTTGAACATGGTGATAAAGTAGGGAACCAATCTCATATCATACTGTGCAATATTTACAGGAGTCAGGAGTCATAAAGACATAGTTTTATGTATATCTTTAAAGAAAGTAAGGGCATGTAAGAGCATTGTTTTAATTTTTATTTAGTCAAGAAGATAAAAGGGCAACAGATTGGGCAGAAAGTTTCTCTGAATTAACATGTTAATTAAACTTATTTTTTGTTCTCTTCTGACATAATTTTCATTATTCCAATGAGTAAAACAGAATAAAAAAAATTGTTTCTTTCTTGAATGAGTGGAAGTACAGATGAACACTTCTTGTACTAGGTGCTATTATGAAAGATAGTAAAGAGTTGTGTTTCAGAGATTCTTTTGCAGACAAACAATTTTCTTTCTCTTTGGGACTTTCTTTTTGTCTTGAGCATTTTTTTTTGAACAAAATGTGCAGTCATCAATAGTTTCTGAGCAGCAGTTAGGAATAATTGAAGCTGCTTGGAGTATGAAATAGGCACTTGATGAGCCAGTATCATGAGCCATTGATGACTGTACAGTGACACAGAAACTTGCATTGAAGAGGGAATGTGATAGAACATGTCTCTCTATCCAGTACCTTCAACCATGTGTTATCAGTCATTACAGATATCCTGAGAATTACCACATGCTGAAGTTAGGCTGCTTACTGTGTGAAAACACCAGAGAATATGGGTAGCTCACTGTCAAACACAAATTCTATTTAAAATTTTAAAGAATCTTTCAAAGAGAACTTATATGGACTCAATTTTTTACTTAACAACCTGCCAGGGAAAAATTGGTTTAACGAGAGTTTTGTAAAACCTAATTGAAGACTGAAAAAATGGGAAACACCGACTTGTTAAATTTAGGTAAGAATATTGGGTAATTTTTGTGATGGAAGTGGTGAGATTACATGTAGCAGGGGGGAAACAAGGGCTTTTAGGGTCTGCAGAAAGGGGAAGTTCAAATATTAAAATAATGAAATGTCATAAATTTCTTCAGTGAGTGGTTAAGACGAGACACTGCACAAGGGTGCAGGTTTTAGATCTTGCACAAAAGGAAAAAAATACCTCCAAACACGTGCTTCTGTTGTAGTTAGTATCGTTACTGTGGCATTATAGGTTCTAGTGAGACAGAGACAAGACCTTAAGATACCTGAATCCCTTTCATAAATTCAACTTTCTTACTTCCTGGTAGACTGGCAGGTAAATCTGTCTTCTGAAATGTTCACCTGAAATCACATTTTAAGTTGACTTTCCTTATTTACAATTTCTTTTCCTGTTTCCTTTAACTGCCAGTTTACTTTGCTCCCTCGCAGCTCAGCTCCCCATCTCTTTGTTGCTACAGTCTATCATCTACCTGATATTTCCTAAGCAAAACAGGGTGTTCTCTGTGCCTCCCACAGTGCTAAACACTCAGTTTCTGACTGCAGGAAAATGCAATAATGTGGTGTTATAGAGAAAAATGTATTTTACTGTATTCTGAGTCATTGGTAGAAATAAGGACTTTATTGTTGTAATTACTTGACCATACTTTTGAGCTATACAGATCTGAAATGAGCTGAACACATGAACTTTTCATTCCATTTACGATATGTCAGGAATCAAAGAATATTTTCATGATTTGGTCAAATAATTCTACATTTCAAAACATACTGCAGGTTGCCTAAGGATAATTTAGGATCATATAAAGCAATTGCAATACACATTAGATATGATAAAAGCTTTCATTTTTTCATGCCTTAAACATGTAGGATTGGTGTTTCTTTGCTTGGTGTTCCCAGTAATAAACACTCATGTCTTTCCTAGATGCGTTTGGAAAAAAAATGGAAGATGATGCCACAAAACATCAAAGACATCTTGTTTTAATTCATAATTTCCTATCTTACATATCAGTCTTCCATATCTTATTAGTTAAAAGTGTGATTTGCCTAGGCAGAATTTAGATTAGAGAGTACAGGAAAAAACACAGAAAACTTGTTTTGCTATTGCCTCCCATCCTAAGGAGCCAATTTAGGGGATTTAAAGCAGTTTACAGTGATAAGCAAATAAAGTGTCAGCAGTTAAAATTAATTTTGCCCAGTTATAAGTAACAGAAACAGAAGAAAGTTGGTGTATAATAATGTCTCTATGGTCATCCGTGATCAGTTAGCAACATGAGCTCTCTCATTCAGCAAAATACCTAAACTCACAAATTTAAGCCCAAGAATAGTCGCACTGAAACCAGTCAGAATCACTGACATAACTTCTGAGGAATGTACTTTAGATTAGATCCAGTAAAGCACTTGACTATGTAATAATTAGGTGTGTCAGCGCTATGGCTCCTCAAATAGAAGCCAGAACCTCACCCAGAGTTCCCCACAGAGTGGACAAGCCAAGTCAAGTATCTCTAAATGGGATCTATAAAGGGCATTTCCTATAGCTACGGCAGGAAATGTTGAGAGGAATAGGGCTATTGCTAAAATCTCACATTCTTCTAAGGTTCAGGTAGATTTCTCAGTTTTCTAAGTAAAAACTCTCTTTGTTTTCTAAGGAAAAATTTGTCTTTGCCTAACAAATTTGGTGGCCTTCTACGATGGGGTTACAGCGCTGGTGAATAAGGGAAGAGCAACTGATGTCATCTACCTGGACTTGTGCAAAGCATTTGACACTGTCCCGCATGACATCCTTGTCTCTAAATTGGAGAGACAAGAACTTGACAGATGGACCACTTGGTGGATAAGGAATTGGCTGGATGGTCGCACTCAAAGAGTTACGGTCAACGGCTCAATGTCCAAGTGGACACCAGTGACGAGTGGCGTTCCGCAAGGGTCGGTATTGGGACCGGTCCTGTTTAACATCTTTGTTGGCGACATGGACAGTGGGATTGAGTGCGCCCTCGGCAAGTTTGCCAGCAACACCAAGCTGTGTGGTGCAGTCAACATGCTGGAGGGAAGGGATGCCATCCAGAGGGACCTTGACAGGCTTGAGAGCTGGGCATGTGCGAACCGCATGAAGTTCAACAAGGCCAAGTGCAAGGTCCTGCATGTGGGTCAGGGCAATCCCAAGCACAAATACAGGCTGGGTAGAGAATGGATTGAGAGCAGCCCTGAGGAGAAGGACTTGGGGGTGATGGTTGACAAGAAGCTCAACATGAGCCGGCAATGTGCTCTTGCAGCCCAGAAGGCCAACCGTATCCTGGGCTGCATTAAAACCAGTGCGGCCAGCAGGTTGAGGAAGGTAATTCTGCCCCTCTACTCTGTTCTCATGAGACCCCACATAGAGTACTGCATCCAGCTCTGGGGCCCCCTAACATAAGAAGGACATGGAGCTGTTGGAACGTGTCCAGAGGAGAGCCACAAAGATAATCAGAGGACTGGAGCACCTCTCCTATGAAGACAGGCTGACAGAGTTGGGACTGTTCAGCCTGGAGAAGAGAAGGCTCCAGGGAGACCTTATAGCAGCCTTCCAGTACCTGAAGGGGGCCTACAGGAAAGTGGGAGAGGGACTTTTTACAAGGGCATGTAGTGACAGGACGAGGGGGAATGGTTTTAAACTGAAAGAGGGTAGATTTAGATTAGATATTAGGAAGAAATTCTTTACTGTGAGGGTAGTGAGACACTGGAACAGGTTGCCCAGAGAAGTTGTGCATGCCCCCTCCCTGGCAGTATTTAAGGCCAGATTGGATGAGGCTTTGAGCAACCTGGTCTAGTGGAAAGGTGTCCCTGCCCATGGCCAGGGTCTGGAACTAGATGATCTTTAAGGTCCCTTCCAAGTGAAACCATTCCATGATTCTATGATTCTATGAAATATTTCCATTCACACAGCATCACCGCTCTGAACAACTGCTAGAATGTAGGTATCTAGTATCAAAAGTATATAGGTAGCTACCTATGTAAAGTAGTATCTGAAAGAATAAATTCCTACTCTCCCACACCAAAGAGAGAGCAAACTGGGTTGTTCTCTTTTAAAATATAGTCAGTAGTAGCAGTAGTGACTTTGCACTGGAATTTCCCTTGTCTTTAAAGAGCTGACCAGCTTTAGTACCTACATTATTTAAACCTGATCAGGATTAAGAATCTCAAGGAAATCACAAAAGTCAGAACCAATTTATCGCACAGAGATAACTGTTATCGCACAGAGATAACAGTTAGCGCACAGAGATAACCAAGAGAATTGGTTCCTTGCTTTGGGTTAATGCCATAGCTGAATTTTAGTGAAGTACTTCAGGAATCCCCTTTTCATGTATTCTTGTAGTTTTGTTCTTTAGATATGTGATAGGTGATTCATAAGTTTCTTGTTTTACATAGACATACACTCACATATATAAAATATTATAAATATATACATACACACACACACACAAGTGTCTTTGGATGACTACATGCTACTGTGGACGTTTCAGCCTTCATTTGCATGTTAAAATGAAAATAGATACAAAGAAGCCTGATATCACACCTTTATTTTTTTCCTTCTTTTTAAAAGCATAGAGAACCTAATGTGATGGACATTTACTACCAAATCAGAAATTCTATTTCTGCTACAGTTTCTCTCCTTTAAAAAAAAAGCCTCCACAAGAGCTAACACCATTAATAGTTGCATGGGAATCCAAATAGCAGAGCAACTGTGCAGAAATACAGAGGAATATTTAAACCAAGCAATCTTTGAATGCCAGTTTGATAGTTTCTACAATCTACTTTCATAGCTGAGACTTTTATTTCCCTTAAGAGGATGCTGAGGATTTCTGCAAGTTTAAAATAAATTGTAACTAAAAAAAAAAAACCAAACCAAAACCCAAACCCGTCCCCCCCCAAAAAAACCCCAAAAAACTCCAGTGTAACAAACTGTGTAACTGTGTTTCCTTTTAATTAAGTTCTGCAGCTTCTCATCTGATGTGAAATTTTTTGACTGTAATAGAGAGAGTTCATTGCCAAAAACTTGGCATAGTTATTTATGTCTTTCCTTCGCTCATCATGTAGCCACATGCAGAAGAAAGAAATGATTAGAGATGGATGTTGAGAAAAATGTGTTTGTTCATTTGGAAATTGGAGTTTATTTATAAACCCCACAGATGGCTTCTGATTCCATTTCAAAAGCTTTTGAAAATAATTAAACAAATATGTTTGATGCTGAATTAAAAAATAAATTCAAGAAGTGAATTTCTGTTCATTCAGAATGAGTGTGAGTAGGTGGTGATTACATGCAAACGATTACTGTTCGAGGCAAGGCAGTCTTAATTGCTGGGTGGAAATGAGTTCTCTATTAGTATCATGGCTAGTGTGTCCTTTCTCAAGCTTGTATCTGATTTGAGATTATGGCTTAAAGCAGGTTTCTGGGTTCTCTCCAGGCTCACCTCTCACCTTTTCTCTGCTGTTTTCCCTCTTTCCACCTCATAGCAATCATCAGACATGCAAATTCTGACGTGTCTTTGATTTAACAGAGAACGTAAGCTGAGGTTTACAGAAATTCTTGAGACTTTAGAGTTTCCTTTCTCCTCTAAAATCTGTTGGGTTTTAGGGTATACATAGGAAGAAAAGTGAACATAGTATTTGGCCTAGGGGGGTGTATTGGTTTACTGGAGATAGTCCTATATTTGTAAGTGTTCAGCCTTAGGGATATGTTTTGATTCCTAACCAAAGCTAAACTTTACAACCAAAATGGGGAAATCAAGCTCCTTGATTTTAATACTTCAAGCATGGAACAGACCAAATTTCTAAGACTTTATTTTGTATTTTATTCTCCTTTTGTTGTACTGTTAAATTTGAGGTCATTGAGAGATACATCTGAGTGCTGTTTGTGTTATACCTTGATCATAATTCTTCTGAAGATGGGCTTAACATCTGAGTTCAGATTGCCCTCCACAGAAACTTGCTGGCTGATAAATAGTACTCAGATCCTGAAATGTTGAAAGGGTTCGAACGGTCAAAAATTGTGTTTGTCTTGTGAAAAGTTATTTTTACACTGATATGGAAAAGGAATATCTACTCAGATAAAGAAATTACTTTTCTACCTCTAAGAGGACAACTCCATCTTAGGGTTTTTACATTCAGGACAGGGACCCAAAAACTAAATATAAGAAGGATCAAACTGTGGCTCATGATCCTTGCATAGCTTCATTCTGGGACTACTTAGCAATGGGGAAGGCTCAGTTGGAACCAAAGCTTCTGGTGAATTTGAGTCTGCCTGTAGGAAAGAATGGCTGAGACCAATGCTTCTGGGTTGCCCTGTGTGTCCATCTCAACTCAACTCTGCCCCAGAAAGAAAAGGAGCCATCATCATGTGAACCTTTCCCGGAACTCCCTTCTTTTTCCCCAGCTTTCTATAACTTGTCTCATGGCTCTCAGATTTATGAAGATATTTTAGTGTTGCTTGTATGGTCAGTGTTGCGTGGATAAAACCATGCACATGAGTGCATGTAAGTGTTGTAAAGAGTCATCTGAAGGACAATATATAAGTATATTTTGCTTGAGATCTCTGTCTTTCTAGAGTTGATGTTTTCAGTGACAAAGAACATATCTCCTGACAGATCTTATACTTGATCCTTAGTCTACTACCATATTTACAGGAAGAGGGCATTATATATTTCATGTTTCAGAGCTGCAGCTCAGAAATGATTCATTGACTACATCAAAATACTGCCAGCTAGAAAATAATGTGTTTAGCCCAGTCCTGGTACCCATGTTTAAAATCATGTGTCCCTTTTTTCTATGATTTCTTTCCCTCTGTACCACTCCACTCACAAGAATTTATGAAACAAGTCAGAGCTGCACAGTTATTATTTCCAATATTCCTTAGCACTGCCTACCATTCTAAAAAGTGACCATTATTTGCAAAGTAATTGCTCAGTGTGGAAAGCACTGAAGAATGTGTAATAGCATGCCAATGAGAGTCTACTTGACCTCGAAGATCACTCTATGTCTCTTTAGGAGAACTTTTCTTTGTATAGATTTGTTTCTTTACAATGCCCGTGACTTGAATTCTCAATTCAGTCAGGCATCGAACCATATGTTTTCTCTTGTTCATGTTAAAAGCAATTACTGAATCTGTGAGGCAGAAGAAATTATTCTAAGATCTTGATCCTGTGAGGCTCCAATTGCAGTGCATGGCCCAGAACATGGTACCATCTTTCCATAACAAAGGCGCTGAGTGGAGGAAAGGGTAGATAAGTTGGTGTTTCTTTTGGAGCACAAAGTAAGAGACTATTAAGAATAAATCTCATAAATTCATACTTGGACTATTCCTCATTTTTCACCTAGTAATTGGCTATCTATTGATAATCTCTCATCTGTCAGGGATGATAAAATGGATTTCTGAGGAACATAAAATCCAGGATGTCTCCAAGATGGCCAATAACATGAATAGAAATGAGACAGGTTGAAATACAAAAGTTCTTTCCCATAAAGTAATTAACCTGTGTTCCAAGAAACAGAGGAAGCTACTAGATGAGTTTCAGCCTGAAAGCTATGTGACTGAATGCACCCCTTGTCTGCAGTAAAGTCTCTGAGGAGTGGCAAATCCCACCATGACATGATTAATTCCTAGTGCTTGTTTCAGTGACTGTTCAGATGTTTCAAGTATAGCACTTGAGATGTGGGATCCTCTTAAGTGAATCACAGACTCATAGTTGAAAAGGTCTAATCATTTCATCCATCATTCAGCAAGGATGAACATGTTCTCAGAAGCTATTCCACTATGTAGCTGGTATCAAAGCAGGACTTTCCTAATGGAAATTTTTCCTGTCTGAATTTTATTACTTACTCCAGTCGAGTCTCAGGAGGAACTTTTCCTAGTCTTGCTTGGCCAGACTTCCTTCTTGGCAAAGAACTTATTTGGCAAGGCCAAAATCTGTTACTGAATGGGCTATTGCTTCAGCCTAAATCCATACCAGCAAAATACGCAATCTTGCGAAGCCTTGCAAAAACAAAAAAGAAGGGAGGTGGGGAAAGGGCAGACTGCCCAAACTTCAGTGGGAGATATCTCCTTTCTTATCTGAAAGGCCATAAGCAGTGTTACTGGTCACTTATGACTAAATCCCGCAATGTGCTGTGTTCTTTAGGTAAACTCACCTCAAGGGACTAGGAACATGACTTAAGTGTACAGCAGAAGAGGGCAAAAAGATGTACCCAGCTGGTACTTCCACATGATGTCATGCCAAGCTATGCAGACCCATGAGTTCCTGAAAGCCATACATCACTACCAGAATGCAGCTGATCCTAGCTAGTCAGGTTTACCTGCAAGGCTAATTAGCTCATATGCAATGCCATACAACCGTGGTTGCAATGTTTTCAGCTCTGAAGCAGGCTCAGCTGTCAGCAGGCTAGAGCTTTCTTTGCTATGCAGATGTGCAAATACGTGCTAAACTGCCTTCTCCCTGAGGAATGAAGAGGACCTCAATTCTTCCACAGGAGTGCCAAACAAAGCCATCTAGCCATAGGTTCAGTTTCTCTCTCTGGCCTAATATTTCCCTCACTGTCTAAGTAAAATGGAGCAACTTCAACACAAATGCTGGAGAGACAGCCATCTCAAGGGGACCAAACTGTCTACTAGCTAGCACACACTCTTGGGAGAGCAGCTGTGGTTGAAATGGTCATAGCAGGTAAAGGACTCAAATCCATGTCTTCCACATCCCAGGCAAAAAAACAGTACAATTAAATACTCTGCTCTTATTCACTCATAGGTGTGTGTTTAGTCTTATATTCTTGGCTGCATTCTAATTCAGATAATCACAATCTGAATCATTAAGACTGTAACCTATATTTGCAGTTAGAGAAAAATGGTATTTCTATTCTCTGAAATTCTCATACTTAACAATATTGTGCAAAGGATCTGCTGTGCCCTCTACACGATGCACCCATATTTTGGAAGGAAATGAGTGATCTCTTGAGAGATGCAACCTGAACTTCCTCAGACATTCAGTAAGAATTTCTGGCTGTGTGTGACTAGCAGCATATAGTGTATTTTTACCTTTTTGTTTCTCAGTTTTCTATGAGTGCTTCAATTAGTCGTCTAATGGGCTAAGCTAGAAAAAGTGCAAAGTATTCTGGAACTGGTAGGTTCAGCAAAGAGTGGGCCATGTGAAGTGGGTTTCAGATATCTGTCTGTAGAGAAATGTGTGAATAAGAAGAGAGGAAAAACTAGCTAGGCTGGGATTGAAGAACTGAATTTGAATATGAGAGCGAGAAGTTAAAAAGGAATCCTTAAATAGTTGAGATAAGCTTTAGTATCTTTATATCCTTATTCGAACTAGACTGTTCAACATTCATAGCCTGTTAATCTCACATCTGTGCTCCTTGAGATATGCCTCATATAATTCATCACTTAGGGAGCAATACATTTGTAAGAGTTGATGTTGATGTAGATCGATTCTTCCTGGGCTAGCTAATACCAAACAGTGTCTTTCCTCTTGTATAAGGGAAAGAAGCTTTGCAGGAGTGCACTCAATACATTCCATTTTGTCCCAAGACTCTCAAAAAACCTGTTTGGTATGATACTCTTTTTATGGCATTGGCTAGCAGTTCCTGCTTGCTAGATAGTGGTGTGCAGAGTTTATTATAGTACCAGATCTATTTGACTAACAGGACAGTTTTTTCTTCCTTCTATTATCTCTACCTCTCCTACCTATTCCTCTAAGGAAATTTTTCATTAAATTCTTGTAACAATTAAAGAAGGGTTGGTTATAGAAAGCAAACTGGGTGGAGTATGAATCCCAGCTAAATCTTTATGTGTATAAACATCTTTATCTTAATGTATCTTGCAAAAGATAGGAAGAGGGGATTTTTACTGATGGGACTTGCAGGTACAATGGACAGCAGATAAACTGCAGACTCTCTTGCTGGTTCTCATATCAATTTGTATATCACTGAATTTGCTCTCATATCATATCTTTGAAATCTCAGATGATTCAGACATAGACCATTTCTTGTAAATTCAGTGCAAGCTGGCTGAAACTTTAACATCTCAAGGAGTCTTAATAGCTTTCCAGATCTGACTTGTTCAAAACGCTGTTCAGACTTGACCCGCTTAATCCTTCCAACACTTCAATAAAATGTTTAGCATATATAAGCAATATTTTAGAGGTGAACAATTAACTCATAGTGCTTTATTTATTCCCAGTTGTACATTTCTGCAAATTAGAAGTTTGTGACCACATTGCAAATATTTTAGACATGCATTATTCAGAAGAAACTGGTAGATTCCTGAACAAATGTTTTATTTACCAATGAATCACAAATGATTGAAAAAATGGTATGCAGGAACCAAAAAATGATATGGGGATGGTTAGCAATAATAATCACATGATACTGTGTCATCTGATGATTAGGGTATTTATATAAATCACTAGCATAGTGCAAATTTTGTAATTTACAATTACATAAAACATTGAATTTCTTTTTTTCTGTATAGAATTTCTGTCTGGCTAATATCTCTTAGTTGTGGATCCTGTCACCTCAAACACCCCTCAACAGGCAACCCAAAAGGACTGCAACTGAATGCAAGCACATTTTCAAAATGATATTCAAGGTAATTTTTATTAACTTTAGCAAGTTATTGTCACTCAATATTACTAAAGAAAAGACAAAGCAAATAAACCACAAGTAATATCAGCTTTTGGTCAGTAAGAAACATTCATTCTCAAGCACAGCTGTGTTATTCTAGGTATGTAATGAAAGAAATAAACTTCAATACATAATTGAACTCTTACCAACTATGTAATAATATCCCAAATGAGTGTTTATTTTTCATTTCTAAAATATTGGCTTTCATTGTTACTTAAGCCAAGTCGTTAAGTAGGTAATGGATGTGTGCTCTAGTGCGACAATTCCTGGTTCTAAGATAAACTCACTTGTGCATTCAGCTCCTCCCTTATCTATTTCTTTATCAGAAGTTCGGGAACATGGAAATGCACAAAAACAGAGTTTCTGTCTCACTAATTTTATGAAATCTATTTTCTGTGCCCCTGTCCCAGCCTCACACAAAACTCATGCCTGCAGAGTCACCCAGAATTACCTTCTTTTGCTTATTTATATAGAGAAGGCAATTTCCCTCAGAAATCATTGTTTGTTTTCCTTGACAATTCCCACATAAATTATGTAGAGCTCAGAAATGAAAAATGCTTTCCTAACTGCCACCTCTACACACTCCGGGTGAGCTCTAAGGGGCAAACTGGGGCAGTTTCCTGCCTTGTGCATTCTCCATCCCTGGAGGGGCACTTAGTGCTGTTTCGACCTGAGGCACCTCCCCAGGCTCCCTGTTTTCCAGCTGGGCTCAGCTGTCCTGGCTTTGTCTGGGTATGCCCAGGTAGAAAGGATCAAATCTTAGTAAACAAGCTGCTGCTGTTGCACCAGGAGGAGCCAAGTTCATTGATTCCTGGCTATGTTTAACCTTCAGAACTAACAGAGTTTAAATTTTTTTTTTGAGGGAGGGAAAGGGGGAAATGATACTTGCTGCTGATATCTGCACATCCAACAAGGCAAAAGGACTGCCTGTTTGAGGAAGAAGATGCTACGGCTGTAGCAATGCATTACCTAAAGCCATATAAGAGGGGCAGACTGTTTGGTGCCTATTTTACCCAGCAAGTTTAGCAGTCCAAAACCTAGCACTGCTATGCCTGTCAGCCTCCTCATGCTGTTCATTGTATGATGTGCACACACCTGCACCTTCCCTCCTAGAGCCAGACGGGAACCAGCTATTATCTTTGTCTCTGAAAACAAACATGCCTATTATGGTCCAAAATTAGGATACTTTTCCTTCCCTTCTACCTTTTACAGGGGTCATAAATTGACTAACAGGGAGACTGCTGAAATTCAGGAAGTTTCTATTTATATACAGACCAGGTCCCATTTTAGAGTTCTTTCTGACTGGAAAAGACAGGATTAACTATTATTCCCACACTTCTATGTTTAGGGCACAGCCTAAATGTGGGTGTTATATGTGTCTATGGCAAGACTGACACAAACAGACCTGGTGTGAACAGAAATTGTTCCATGAATGCATTTTGTAAAGCTTACCTGCTCTTTTGGAGCTTTAAATGTTTGATTTAATAATTCCAACATGCTGCATAGAAGGGAGGAGTGAATGAGAAAGGATGGGGGCTAAGAAAAAGGAGAAATGAGTGGAGATGAGAGAGAGAAGTCAAGGTAGAAATCAAGAAGCAAAATCAAAAGGAAGATAATGGAAAGACAGTGGGGAGGAGAGTGAGGGAGACAAGAAAGAGCACATCCTGGAGATAGCCCAGAATAAGCTTGATTTACCTATTGTTAAACTGCAAGTGAAGGAAATAGAAGTCGAAATACAGACTGCTTAGCACAAAGATGGCAGCTCATGCTCTGATATATCAGTTTCCAGGTTCTTGCTGTGTGGTGCGTGCTGGGAAGGCGCACAAGGGGGAGGGAGGGGCAGAGACTGAAACCACCTACAGATAAAATGTATTTCCCTTTCTCTCCTCAGTTCCCCCTCTACTCCCCCCCACCCCCCAGCCCTCTACACAGCTGCTTGTGGCTCAATTAGTCACTAATGCATTCAGCATGTCTGCGCTGCATGCTTGGACATCTGGTGGCAGCTGCCGTCTGCAGGTTTCCTGCCCCATCTCCACAGCGACATAGTAGCTAACTGGGAGATGTGTTGTGAATGGGGACTGGTACTGTGATTTGCTGCCTGTGCTCTGCTGGGAGCCATGTGGGTGAGCCAGGGACTGAGTGCTTTGGGACGGTGCTAGGAATAAGAAAGCTGATGGGGCCACATGGTCTGCTTCAGGAGAAACCTTGCTGCAAAGAGTTTCTTATGGCCTACTTGAGCAATTCTGGCTGTTAAGATTTTTGCCTGTGTTGGATTAGTGATTTGTTTAGGGATCTGGGGCAAACCAGTAAAACAGGCTGATGAATCCATGCGGTAGGTGCCAATCTGGGTTGCTGCCTTTTTCAGAAGTAAACAACTAGGAGCCGTTGTTCATCTTTCTAACTCTCTGCAGGACACAGGCTGTAAATTACATCTAGGAACAAAAGGTTGATGGAAGTAGAACCGGGTGCCCAACTTCCCAAGGGAGTGCTTTGCCCTCCAGCCAAAAGAGTAGCTTTTCTGGCTTAAACCAGCACAGGCTCTTCTTATGCCTTCCCATCAGCACTCAGAGCCCAAGAAAAGTGCAGTACAGGATTTGCTATGCTGAAGCATTTACAACCATTTCCATTACAAAACCTGGTTTCAGGGTTGATCATGGAAATTAAATCCAGTCTGAAATGCAGGAAACAAGATTGCAGTCTAGGGACACAGGAGGAAATCTTATTTAAACTACCATATCTTATTGAGATTACAGTTAAATGGGTATAAAAACCTCCCTCCTTCCCCGAAGCTGACTTACAGCCAGTCTCACAGACCAGTTGTAGTCTATGCAGAATGTACGCTGCCATGACCAGAATTACCTAATGAGATTTGTGCTTTTTATATTCACCAAGACTATGTTTTTCAACTCCCCATAACAAGCTTGAAATTTCCACCAAATATGTTCAGGAAAGGATTTTCTAAATTAAAAAAAAAAAATAAATCTTTCTGCCTATAATAGAAAAAAAAAGTTTTTCATGTTAGGAGCTTCCTTTTTTGAAGTTTCTGTTTTTTACAATAGAAATGCCAGCTATTTTGACAGAAACAAAATTCCATTCTTCCCTCCTTTCAACTGTTCCCATTTGATAGTGAAACTGATCTCCATTGGTGTCATTTTTTAAATGGCAAGTTCAGTTACGTTCACTTTCTGGTCTGTCCACATAATAAAATCCAAATAAATATACATTATAGGGAGAGGCTGCCCCACTGAATCAGTAGAATTTTGGCCTTTGACTTCAGCTAGGCCAGAATTTCATCCTCTATGGGGATTCCTGCAAAAACATCTCTTTATATCACTGTAAGCCATGCATGTTCCTTTCCTAGGCTTCAACATATGTACTCCCTAACAGGATTTTTATCAAAATTAATTGGTGCTGGCTACAGTTCACATATGTGATAAAATCACAAATGAGTTATTTTGGTGTTCCTGTACTATATTGCACCATCATAGATTCAGTATCCGCTATGTCAAAGGCTTCACAGAAAAACACTTTTTTAAATGCTGGGGTTTTATCCTTTTAATTGTATTATTTCATTCTCTTTTGAAAACTAATTCATTTGGTACCATTTATTGTTTTACAAATTTTCAGTGCCAGTAATTTAACTGCTTGTTGCCAAGGGAGTAAGCAAATTCCAAAAGCTCAAACATTTAACTATGTGATTTGTGTTGTTAACAATAATGTCATGGGAACAAATCCACAATGGGAATAAACTGATAGGCTCAATTTAAAGCGATGCTCTGCTGGATTCCCTCAGCTGAAGATTTGCTTTAGGATTTTTCTGTTCCTATACACTAAGATTATCCCAAGCTAAAGGAAAAGGCAGGTATTTCTCACAAAGAAACCCCCAAAACCAAAAAAGCTTTTGCCAGAACTGTACATCTCCTTTGACTAAATTTTCTGGGTAGCATCAGGCCCTGCACCCAGGCCAAATTTGGACTCCAGTCTACCTCAGGCCAACATATTTTAGGGGAGAAATTCCATGTTTGGGTGGGAAAGAAGGAAATATTTTTGTGTCAGCTTTTTTATTTATTTGTTAATGGCAGCTCTTTGAAGTGCTCAGTGTGTTGGAATGCAAGCATGTGTCCTCGGCTGGCGTGTAAGCAGGCAGATGGCATGTGAAATGGACAAACTTATGTGTTATATACATATTCATTAATTATTTCTGTGGTTTATCACATGAAATGACGTACTGTGATGAATTATTTTGCTTGTATACATCTATCTTTTCCTTTTGCATTAAGTACTAGCACATCCATGCACCTGATCTAAACATGCCTAATCTTAGCCCAGTTTTGTAGGGCAAAAATCAAGAGACTTTCCAAAGCAGAATACCACCCACCCCCACCAAATACATGCAGAAGTACTGAGAAGTCTAAGATGCATATCAAATAATATTCAGTATTGAGAAAACAACCTGTTCATAATCTGATGTCAGAAGGGCTAGAAATAGAAACTTCAGCCCATGAATAGACTAGGAATGTCCACTCCTGGTAAAAAGACACTTTTGCCTCTGTAACACTTGCCCATGTCGCTGAAATGGACATTATTCTCCATTTACCTGTGCTAAAGAAAACTTATTTTCATTTTTTCATTCCATATAATTGTGAATACAGGACATTAACAGAGGGGTATTTTATGTTCATCAAAAAAAATAAGACTCAAAGATACCTAAATTTCAATTAAATATTCCATTCTTTTGTTTTATCCATAGGGGCAAATTTTAAGAGTCATTTAGCAACTGAAGAAAAAGATATGCTTAGTAAACTTACAACATGTATTAACTGTGCACCAGCATTTTAAATCCCACCAAACTTCATTCATATATTTCAATGCCAAAATATATATAGCTATAAATGTACAGGAATTCACAGAACTATTTCTTTTCCACTACTATAAACAGTAAGGTGTATAGGAGATTGTTTTTTTCCTTGCTTTTAAAGCCATTCATTTCAAAAGAAAAAGAAGCGTATTCACTAAATAAAATTTGTTTTATTTGTAACTTCAAAGTTGCTAGATTCTTAATAAAAAGATCGCCTGTGTTTTAAAGAAAGATTTTCACTTTAACCTTGTCCCATCAGATATTCTAGACCTGTAGGAAATGCCTGTTGGAACCTGTTGCTAAAAATTTGTCTGAGGAAAGTATAGCCAGCCATCTCTAAGCCAAAAGTCAAAGAAAAGGCAAAGTCCTGAAAACCTTTTTGTGTGATGTTCTCGTGCCTGCGGCTGGAAAGACCTGTCTGTATTTTTCCATTGTTTGTGTTAACAGAGATTAAAAATTAATGAGAATATTATTTCAAGTGGCTCAGTCAGTGACAAATGTTGGTTGTTAAAGTTGAGATGTACTGACTTTGGTGATCCCTGACCAATCCCTCACTCCACTGCACACAAACCACTGTCACAATGCTACAGCTCTGAAGACAGGCCAGTATATGGAGACACCACGAGAAGTCGCTAAGGCACGCAACAGACATGGCTTTCGCTTACTTACTGAGGCTTTGAGGAAAACCTCAAAGGATTTTATGTGGCATCTAGAGTCACACAAAACCCCACACTGCAATGAACATATGTCCCTCAGGAACTGAGACCTTGTCTGAATGTCAAAGACTGACTGTCATACGTTCTTATCCTGTTTCTCTGCTTTGCGAATTGGGAATAGGAGGAATAATTTCTTCCGTACTTCATGCCATCAATACAATACAATATCAGCCTTAGTCCTCAGTATCACTGCTGGCACTGGCATTAGTTACCACTTCTGTTGGAGCAGCCTGTGCAGAGAAGCCAAAGGTAGAACAGGCTGTGGGAGACTGAACTGCCTTGACTTACCTTCTGCATGAGGTTATCCTCCAGGGCCGAACAAAACATTTTAGAAAGGTTCATTGCAGAGCAGGCATTTTGCTTGCTCTAAATTGAACTGCAAAAAGAGAAAACGGTGAGATGGGACAAAACAAGTAAAATATTTTTGGGAAACATCCAGGCAGCTGTAGATACTTTGCTGGCATTCAGAAACTCTAGTGCTTTATGTTCACCTGGTTTGCAATAATGAAGAGATTTTAAAATGCGGGGGGGAAGCTTATAACGAACAGTGACTTTCTGAGCTAACTCGCGAGAGATTACACAAATTTTCCTGCAAGTGCAGTAAGTATAACTTCTGACTGAACTTGTGTAAGAACAGGAGGTTTAGTGGCTCTTTAAAACTGGAGTGTGGCTGCTTAGTCAGTACTAGCTCCCCTCCCAGCCCCCCTTCTTCCACTGCTGGGTAACTTTTGTTGCAATATGGGTGTGACTTTTGATGGAGCTCCCCCTCCCAGTTATGTCATTACTTCAGTTCCTTTGAATCAGAATAAAAAGTGCAGCAAACTCCAGACTCATTGACTGCAGGCTTAACAGGCGTCAGGGCTTTTCTTCTTTCTGCAGCTTGCAAGGATCTCTTTTTGCAAAACAGTTCCGAGAAAACAATGGCTAGCTTCTCCTTATGGGCAACTTTTGGATTATGTTTGCTGAAGCTTTGTCTAACAGAAACACGTAAGTTTTTTATGAATGAAAACACTTATGGTTGCTTGCTAATAAGTTTATGCTTCAGACAGCAAGAGCCCTTCTGCTAGATAGCTAACAGCTTTCTTGCATCTATCGCTACATAAAGTTTTATTTTTTTTAAGAGTTCTCAGAGATGCTTTAGAATTGTAACCTCAGCCGTGCTGCTCTGTACAATCACGGAAAGCTGTGTACTGCTTGTAAAGGGCAATTCCAGATCTATGAAAAGTGAATTGTAGATCATTAAAGGTAGTTTAAACTAAGAACAAAAGTACATTAGGGAATTTAGAATACCTCTGGTAAAGCTTGGTTTGACAACGTGACTGCTGTTACACACATAGTTTGCTTTCCCAGCTCTGTTTCAGACAGTAAAGAGGGGGAGTGGGGGGGATGGGGTTGGACACCCCCCTAGCATACACAACAGCTGCGTTCTTCAGCTTACATGGGCTGAACTAACAGCTAATATATACTGCATTTCGACACAGCCTTGCTAAAAAGAAACAAAACTGCAGTGATCTGTGACTGAAATTTGGAGAACTTTTATGCCGAGTATGCTTGTTTCTGACTTCCTAAGGTTTCTTTGGGGTTGACTGACGAGATGTTGGAACAAAGGGGGTTAGAAGTGACCACAAAATTCAGTTGTTTATCAATTAACTTTAGCAGTAGCTTGGTGATCTGCTTCAAATATTTGTATTTAAAAACGTAATGTTAATACAGAAAAAATAATAAAAATTTTGTGTCCAAAATGACAAAATGCTTTTAAAATTTCACATGATACAGTCTCAACCATGATTGAGGGAAATGGCTATGCTTTTAACAGACTCTCACTGTGACAGCAACTGCCTCGAGGCATTTTGTGGTTCGGGATAACAATTATGCTTCTACATTATTTTTCTACTCATTGGTTCCAGGAGTCTAACAAAATACATTTTTCATGGCCATTGTCACCCAAGGGCTGTGTGTGCGTATAGTAGATATGTATCTCAGCGCTGATGGGCTGTAAATGGGTGTGTTGGAGTGAACAGTTCTCAGCGCATTTGTGATTGCTGAAGCCCCCTTATTGCTTTTCCATCTAAAATTGTCTGTCTGTTGTACCAAAATGCTCTTGCTAAAATCAGATATATGGATAAAGCCCTTAGAGAAAGGGCAGGGGTACTGTAGGCAAATAAAGTATGTCTGAGGTGTGTTTAAAACCTTGGCTTGGTCCAAGTCTGTATGCTGTATAAGTATTATAATTATTCGGTTACCACCTGCTCAACTGTTTTCTCCTTTTATGAGCTGCCAGGAGTGTCCTGAAGAAGCAGGGTCTGCACTGACTCTGGAAGTAATGCATTTTTACAGTGAGACATAGCAGAAAACCCCATCATCTAGTCTTCAGCATAGCTACAAAAAAGTATGTCAAACTTCACGTATGCCCCACAGGGAACTTTCTTTAATGGCTTAGCAAGTTATTAGACTGTAGCTACAATATATTTTAGTTGGTATGCAGTACATTCCAGCATGACTTTGTAGTCAGTAATGACTTCAAAACAGCAGTTGATGGTGGTTTTATTTTCTGTTTTAAACCAGTGACTTTGCTGTATATCGTAGAGTAGTGGCCATTGCTGTTGGGAAACATCTTGCTTGAAGATAAAGTTCAGATCTGCTCCTGAACTGGGATTTTGATTCTTTCAGTACAGAATTTGGCAAAATTAGAAAGGGCCTGGGATTACTGTTAACGTGATTACTAAAGGAAAGACGAGATATAGAGAGCAGCTGAAAAACTTATTCATTCTGGGTTCTGTGCTGTTGTGACCAAACTGTCGCTGACATGTGAGTGAGGGGTACTCATGGTATTGACATGACTTTTGTTGTCTAAGGAGTCTAGATCTAGGAGGATATAGATGCTGACATCTTGGTTAATGATGATTCTGGGGGAGATTTCCCCTGTGAGCATTATGTATTTGTAAAAACATTTCTCTCAAAGTTTTTCTTGATTAACACAAAGCAAATCCTAGAATTTTGACACCCTCACTGAAAGAAGCTGGAATAGAAGTAGTAGTAAAGATGAAGTGAATAGAGGGAGAATGAGTCTACCAGTTGGAAGGAGGAGCTTAGCTATTAGCACTGGAGAGGTGGCCAGAGTCTCAGTAGGAGGTAAGGCTCTGAGGCAGGGCTACTATAGCTATCAGTCAGTCACAAAGGAAGGGACCTTCCTGTGTCTTGGTTTATATATCCGTCATGTAAATTTGTAAATAAAGCTGTTTGAAGAAGCTCTTTGTGCTAGTTTATTTTCACTTAGTCCTTACAGTATGTGTCTTGGCTATTTTCCCAAAGCTGCAAAGTAACTAGACTTTATTAAAGTTCACATGAACTTCCATCATCATTTAATGGAAAGGTTATATACCTGCCCTCGAAATACTCTCACACACAGAGCCAACAAACCATGGCAGAGGATTGTCTTGCAGTCTTTGGAGAAATGGTTGTTGATTCTTTAGTTACTGGTGTTCACCACAATGCAGAACCATTACCTTGAAAACAGGAAGTCAGAGAAAGGCTTAATGAGGAAAGATAGCATCATACAATTGGGAAAGAACTTTTTAAACTAGATGCTTTTAAAACCACTGGTAGCTCTACCCAAGGTTAAATGAAATGTTCCTCCATACCTGCTATGTCTTTCTTTCCATAACAGTTCCCATGACTTTCATAGGCCAGGACTTGAAGACAGTATTGATATTGCAGTTATTCGTCTAGCACCTAAGCATGCATGAGGTTCTACTGTAGCAAGAACGTGCCAGCAGGATGAGATGTCCTGAGACGCTAAAAGGTATAAACAGCAGAGAGAATCAGGAACTCATTACTGCTAAAATACTTGTAGAAAAGATGGGTTCTCAAGAATTTCATGACAGGGTGAAAAAAATGCTTTCATTGCAGGACAACTGCCATTTCAAATGAAAGAACTTATGGAAGAGAGCAGGAAAATATGAGGAAAAATGTAGATCTCAAAGGAACATTTTGTTGTATGGCAAGGAGCATGGTTGTATGGCAGGAAGCAACTAAAATTAGTTATAAAGACAGCATGAAGTCTTGAAGAATTTAAGTTAGAGACGAAATCTGAAATGTATCCAGGCAAGAACCTAGTGTAAACCTCTGCAGACGTTTCCATGAACTGGGCTAGCAACTGTCAGGAATAGGGGAAAATAAATGAGGAATTAAAAAAAGATAGCAGCAGCAATCGAATTAATGTATAATAGGAGTGGAGCCTATAGATTTGTGAAAAGTTAGAAAAAGTAAAAACTGTTACTGACATGGAAGAGGAAATTGCTCTGGTGAGCTCTGTGCGATATGGGTTCATTAAAAAGCACAGGGCAAACAATGCAAGATGGCAATGTTCTTGACAGAGAAGAGATAGTATTCAGAGGGAGTGGCTAGACAGCAGCAGTAATTATGTTTGAAAATAGGTTGCTAAGAGACATTGTTTTTAAGGACAGAGTAGATAAGGACAGACTAGGTAAACACCTTTAAAGGACAGTTTGGGTAATGGTGATTGTGCTACTGGGTAAGAAGATGGAGTAAAGACCTCTGGTAACTCTGTTTCTTCTTTGATAAAAGGATAATTTTAGTTCTGAATGTAGTTGACTGGTAGTGGAATACATTGTAAAGAAGCAGGGGAAAAATGATGTAGAGTTTCTTATATAAGGAGAGGATAAGTCAGTCCAAGAACTTAAAAAGCTTTTCGGAATTCCGGAGATGCTGCAAGAAGGCTACTCCATTTGCTTTCTGGTCTTCTTGCCTCACATTTCTGTTCCTGCACTGATGGATAAGTGTTTGAAAATACAGTCAAGATAGAAGATGGTAATTCTCAACTTCATATGACATGTATTCCGTTATTTACGAAACATTGTGGGTTTTTTTAAGAGAACCTTATGTGAGAGAAAAGGGGAAGGTATTCTGCCGAGCTCTCTAAAATTGTTTTTTCCAGGACCAAGGCTAAATGTACATAGTTAGCTGTGAACTGTAACTTCACAGAGAGGATAATCATGAAACAAACAAGACCCACCACACTAATCTTGCCTACTTTGAAAACAATACAACATTGTACTGGAACAATTCACAGTGTTCAAAACACACGATATTTTAGCATCAGCTTGTAACTGAGAGCATGCTTTATCAAATTTAATTTTTCAGCACTGATTGAATTCTTAGACTAGAGAAGTTCAAACTTCCAATTGAAGGCCAGCAAAGTGAGAGGAGCAAGACAGAGGTTGTGTTTGTCGCCAACACGTCTCTGATACATACATCATGGTTGCTACCACTTCCACAGTCTGTTTTGTTCTTTGCCTTTACCTGTAAGGGTTTCTTTGTGATATATCTGGTGGTTTGGACCGTTCTCCATGGGTTATTGACAACCGTAGGTGTGAAGCCAGTTTGGCATAGCTGCTGGTTGTTTTCCAGACTAGACCAGAAGTTCGTCAGTTGTTAACATGCAGTTATCTCGCTCCCAGGGAGGTAATAATAATTTCAAAGCCATCAGATACTGTAATTATCAGTGACCATTATGGCTGCTGCTAATACTGGTGGCAGAAAGGATTGTGTCAGCCCTGAATGTTTATCAGTTTCCTCCCCACCAAATCACAGGCCTCCCTACAGTGGCATCAGCCGTAATATCAGTAGCAGCTGGCTGTGATTTTCCTCCCTTGCTGTGGCTGCCAGAGCTGACCCCACCCAAGGGATGACAGAGCAGCTCGTCATATGAACGAGTTTGCAGGCAGTAATGTGAAATGGCAACTGAGAGAAACAGGGGTTTTCCTTGGAGAATCTTTTCAGTCAGACTGAAAGTTCAGCTAATTACGATTTAAAGTTCAAACCTCCGTGACTGTTTCCTGCCTAACGAAACCTGCAGTCATTTTTGGAGTCTGTGTCTACAATTAAGAACATAATTGAACTCTCTTTTGTACGCACTGGCTTTGGGACTTTCCAGTTCCTCTACATGACAACACTGGCTACATTATATAATGCAGCAATCTTATTTCAGTACAATAACCTTCAACCCTCACATTGTGAAACAGAAAAAAAAAAGAAGACAGGAGTTGAAGAATAATCTACAATTTTAGCAATTACTAATGTGGAAGCTCAAGCAATCATGCCAGTTCAAAGTAAACATCACAGAGAAGACCTGAATTTTACTTACCTTTGCAGATTGAAAAATACACTGCTTCACTTTTTTCTTTCCTTTTATTGATGACTGAGCTAGGCCCAGTAGCTGGGAGCTCTAAGAGACTGCACTGTCTCTCTGCAAAAAAAGAAAAAAAAATCAGACACACAGCAGCTGTGGTAAAACTTCCGTCTCTGTTTCTGCTAATGATACTGTTCCAAAAGCAATGTGAGATGGTTATAAAAGAGGTTGCTAGGGTACAGGCTGACAGCTGCCTAGGAAAAGGGCATTAGCCAGCGATCATCAACTACACAGTTAATGTCTGTTTTACTAAATACCTGCTTTTGTAAATAAGAAGCTGTGCTTAACAGAATGTATAATAGTACAAAAATCTGCTATGACATACCTTTTGTTGATTATATATGTCTCTCAGTGGCAGCACGTTAGCAAGGTCCACAGCAAAACAGGTTCTCAGAAGTATATTTCCCTAGGGGGCTTTTTTATTGTTATTTTTGTTAATGGATAGGTGTCTAAAGAAGCAGGGTGTGGTATGTGTGGGTAGATGTAATGAATAGTTTCTTGCAGTGTTCCCATATGAAAGTGAGAGGTTAACTGGAGCTCAGCATATGATCTGTGGCCACCCAGGACCCTGTGGCCAGAGTGAGCTCTGGTCCAGACAGCAAGCAAGCTGCTATCCAAATTGGGGTTTAAAAGTCAAGCATCAATCTTAAGTTGGCAGCCTCTCTGAGGTGGGAGGCTTATCAGCAAGGGACTGGTATCATGCTTGCCAAAGCAGCATGATGACAGCCATTATCAGAGAGTAGGCAGAGCCCACATGCCCACTCAAACCAGACTAAGCAAGCTGGCAGCTGCTCTTTCTACAGCATGTAAATGCAATAGTTCAACAGTGCCATAGGTGTGATAGTGATGGTAGTGATTAGTTGTTTACCTACTCTTTGCCATCGGCCGATGCACATCTTATAGATAAGATGGAGTATCCCTGTCGCAGAATGAGGAGACTAAGGCAGTGATACAGTACATCACTGCTAGGGGCACTCACAGAATCACAGAATCACAGAATCACAGAATGTTAGGGATTGGAAGGGACCTCGAAAGATCATCTAGTCCAATCCCCCTGCCGGAGCAGGATTGCCTAGATCATATCACACAGGAACGCGTCCAGGCGGGTTTTGAATGTCTCCAGAGAAGGAGACTCCACAACTCAGGTCTTCCCAACTCCATCACGGTGCTCTGGGTAAAGCTTCTGCACAAAGAATATGGAATAATTAACTGGGCAGGTTCAAGGGAAAGTAGCATTCGCCAGTTGTAAAGAAACATGATTCATTAATAATGAAGACACTGAGGGTGACGCCTGAACTCAATGTTTTGCTTTCACTCACTTCCCTATTCTTCCTCCTTCTGCTTGATTAGGTGTCTCCATTAATCTACATTTCCTTTCCCTTTTCTATCATTCACTCAGGCAAGTAAGTGTAGAAAAAAAAGCCTCTTTTGCTAATGAGTCTTCATATTTATAAATGTAGGTGTTTATTCCTATATATCACTTATACCTAAATTTGGCATATAGGAACATTTAGAACATGGAAGTGAAATAATATGTATTCTGGTCAAATCCATTTCTCCAGTAGCAGTGCTATAAAAATCAAATAAAACTTTTCTTTGTCGCTCTGACAGTTTTATCGTGTTTACTTGTGTGTGTGCTATCTGTACACACACTGAAGACTGGTAGCTATTTTCAGTTCAATAGCACCTGGTTCCTGTTAGACAACAGCAAATGTGAAGTATAGTTTTCTTAAAAAGTTCCTACTCAAGAGTTACCTTTTTTATGATTAGGGATGTTTGAAGCTGTTTGGCAAATAAGAACTGACTTAAATCTTTTGTCCTACTGTCAAACTTAACACTTCTTTAGGTTCAAGGACTTTAAAATTGATTTAATAATTAACTGAATTAATTGATTTAATAATTAACTGAAGAACGATGTCTTAAATTTAGTCAAGTTTCTCTCCTGGTTGAAGCAATATTTCCTAGTGATAACTATCAGCTATCTTATTGAGATCTTGGAAGTATTTGTACATAAAGGCTTGATACCCTGGGAAAGTGAAGTGCCGAGAGACATAAAATGTCCCAGCAGGTCAGAGGAGGAGCCAAGAACAGACCCACTGTCTCTAACCCAAAAGTGGGCCACCTGGTCATGATGGCAGAAGGCCATGTGGCCAGAACGTTACAAGTCCAGAGAAGTTTGCGTGTCACTGTGCAGCAACTATGTGTATCCATGTGGCACACCGGTATATCTTTTAAATGTCCACGTCTTCTTTTGAACAACTTTTTCTCTTTCTTGCACCTATTTACTGTTTTCCCCACAGATCCATCTCTGTCCCTCTGGGACATCTGGCTGAAGGAGTCCAATAAATCTGATAGACTCTTGTCAGCCTGTGCCTGTGATAGAAGTTTATATCCATTTGATTCAGTAAAACTTCAGCTCAGCAGCTTAGTCATTCTCAGGCAAAACGCAATGTAGAGACCAAGTTCTCCTCCAAGAGACAGGCCTCAGAGAAGACACAGATGACAAGAAAAATCTTATTTTTTGTTATGATTTTCTTTTGATTTCAGCCTACTCTGCTGGCAAGTCTGATTTACTGTCATTGCATTCAACATCAGGCTACTAGGGCAGGAGCATTCAGTGACTTCGGAAGATCGGTATTAACAAAATACCACTCTTATATTGCACTAGCAAGTGTCACTGCCTCCTTGGGAGGAGCAAAAAAACTTCTAACACAGAAAATAAAAATACTTTATTAAAATCTCATATTGAGCTCTAAACTCTTAAACTCCTCTTTTCCCGAATGTAACAAAATCTTTTTCTAGCCTACGGAGAAAATATATATATATATATATATATTATAGCCTACAGAGAATACAGATACTTAGTGGTTCCAGTTCATCACTGAATGGGCACAGCTAAGGTTTTAGACAGGCAGCTATCCAATTCACAATTCTTGTATTAAAAGCAGTAACAAGCAGACATTGTGAGCAAGTGAGACGCCTTCCCGTGATGACTGCCTAGAGAGCAGCTTCTTCCCTGCGTTTGAGGCTTGCTTCAGAAAACCCTGGATTCATTTGCTTGCTGTTGTGGTGTAAAATGTTGCAGAGCTCTTCTCAGAATGTGTATGATGATTTTTGTGTCTCCTGACATTTCTATTAGATCAGTCCTACTCATTCGTTTTCTTATGGCTGTATTTCCTGGCTGCTTGTTGGGTGGGAAAAGATCACAGTAGTTTTGCTTTATTTTCTCAACAGCTTTTTGACCTGCCAAGTCTCACACATTATCTAGTAGTGATATAGTTCATGTTCACACTGAACAGAGCACAGCATTAACTGGCTTTTAAAACAGTGAAGCAAAGGCAATCTTAGAGCATCATGGAAGGGTAAGACCAGCACAGTTACTCAGTTTTTTTCAGAGCATCTTTAGGCATAAGTGCTAGACAGCATTTTCTGTCTCTGTGGGTTCATGTGGATTAGAGAAAAGCCTGATCATCCAGTTTTCAAGGAGGAGGCATATCATGTGACTTGGAGATTATTAAGACCAATCACTGAATCCAAATTTGTCTTCCGTTAGCACTTTGCTGAGAGTATATTTTTATCCAGGTAGTTCACATAACAAGTAGTTTGTGTTTCTTTCTGGAGCTGGAGATCTTTTTTCTTCTCCTTTTATATTTCCTAGCAACTCCTATTATTTATATACTTGCCAGTGGGGGCCAGCCAGATGGTAAATTACTGTAGAGTACACAATATATTACATAGAGAACAATGCAAGACTGGTAAAATGTTGCAACAATGCCCTTAAAGATCAGTGGAATTTCTATCCAAAATTTTGCATTTGCAAATGGATGAATTCTTTAATTAATTTAATTTGCTGAGCAAAGAAGGAAAAGTTAAAAAAACTCTTGTCTACCTGACTAGGTTACTCTTCAAAATAAAATATAGGCAACATATTAACACCTTTTTTCCACCCCCAACGTGATACAATTATATCTACAATGATAGTCATAGCAACATGTTCAAGTCCTGATGTAAGTCTCTCTTTTGCTTTTTATCTTGCTAGTTTGGTACCTTGAATTGACTGCTATATTGGGAGATATCCCAATATATTCTATCCTTCCAGAGCAAAGAGTCATCTGAATTAGAAGTGTTTCAGGAATCGATACAGTAACATGTGTCTAAGTCACATTTTCAGACTGTTCAAGAAAGACAAATAGGTTGTATACAAAATGACTGGCAGCAAATCATCTGGAAAAGTATATATGTGGTATATTGATGGATAGAGTGACACAGAGTCCAGAAAACAGAAATATTTTGCCACAAAAAATTCCACTAGAAGTTGCCTGCTGGCCTAGGCATTCTGGTTACAGGCTATAGGATCCCTGCCCTTCAGTATTAGGGAAAAATCAGAGGGAGTAGTGGATGTGACAGTGTTCTCTTCCATCATCAGAAGCTTGCACTGATTTAAGGCAGCCCAAGACCTTTCCCATTGATTTCTATAGATTCTAGATGAGATTGGTTAAGTAGATTGTGTTAATCATTGCATGTTTTTTACAAAGTGATCATTTCCAAAGGTAGCTTTTTGATTGAACTGTACTTAATTCAGATCCCAAGCCAAGTCTTTCTGCCAATGAAAATCTTAACTTTGGGGTTTTTTTTCATTCTTAGTCTGTCCTAATATTTCCAGAGTAAAATGTTAAGGTCTTCAGCAAGTAAAAATGAAATGTGCATTTCATGAGTTTTATTTTTTTCAATAGTGTGTAGTATACTTCCCAATGCTCCTAAGAGCACTGTGGTTGCCATCCCTTTATTGAAAATGTACTTATGGCTGAGTACTTCTTGGGTTTTTATGGAGAGGAACACACTGACATCAACCCACTCTCCATCTCTGAAACTGCAGTAGCTTGTACACACAGCTGGATATGCAACTTTCATCTTTCATTATTGCCTGTGAATTAAGCTCTTCAGACTTCTTCCATGTTCTGTTCTTCAGAGAATGCTTTCTTCCAAGATTATTTATATCCAGCATTTCTGACTCTTCAAATCACACCGTTTGTAAGGTCTTGTGGATAACAATGACCAGACAGCACTGCTAGCAAAAGTTACTCAAAATCCCACTGTGGAAAGAAAGCAGGATTTCAGTGTAACATCACAAAGCAAGTCAGCTGCTTTTTTGCTAACCATTGATTCTAATAAGTAACTTTCTTCAGTTTTTGGTGTTGAATTGGTTATCATTCATCCAGTAATTTGTTAGGACTTAGAACTCTTCCATATTCTGGAGACCTTCAGAATGCAGATGATACTATACCTTATTCTGCTTTTTTTATGAAAATCACAAATAATCAAAAGTAGTGTTTTATCCGTGTTTAAAACTGCAAAGTTATGTACAAAGGTTACAGCTATATTCTCTTAATCTGAGAAATCTGAATTTAGTATGAGTCATTAAATCATGCATTACATTGGAGGTTTCAGTTCTTCAGTTTGATTTCTAGCAGGCCAAATTCGACGGATTATTGGACAATATTTTAATCAATATGCAATTAACAACTATGATTCCTGATATAAGTGTTTAATATTGTGCTACTTTGTACTGTTCTGTAAGGTATCTTCTTGTAAACTCATACAAGCAACATCTACAAAATAGTGAAAGAAACTGGTAATGAGTTCATCTGCATTACGGGGAAGCTGAGTTTGGAATAAGTACTGATATGTCTCCTGTTTGGGCAGTCCTCTCCTGCCATTATTTGTTACTAGGAAGTCTGCATGGGTCATTTGTCTTTTGACATGTCTTACATTGTGAGGCATATTCTAAGCAGCCTTCTACTTTTTAGTATGTCTGCCAGACTAATGTTATCTTTGTTTTAACTGGCTGGCTTTCAGAGCTTTTAAAAAGATTCTTGGGGTTCCTTTCTCTGTTGTTTTCTTGCAAACTGGCCTTGTTAAAGTCAATAGATGTTCTACTTCTTACTCAACATCTTTTTTTCTCTTTTTCAGTTTTGATCATTGCTTGCTTTTCCGTAATGAACTTATTGTACAAATGAGTTTAAAATGTTGAGAATACTTATTATAGGTTTTCCTGTGTAACTCAGAGGAGCAGAGGAAATATAAATAGCATATTTTTTTAGTTCAGAAACTGTTTACCAGAAAATAATGAAAAAAATTTCAATATAATGTGAAAAATAGTTTCAAATCACACCTGGTATTATTATTAAGTAGCATACTGCAAATAATTAAAATTCAAAATCTGTCACTTAATTGGACTTGTTAATCATAGGTCTGACTTTTTATTAATTTCTTATCTAAATAGCCACAGAACTTAAATCAGACTTCCCATGACTTGTCAAAGCTTAGATGGAGGCTGAATGTAAAATCTGTAACACAGTAAAATAACAACGTAACAGTTCTTTGCTCTTCCATCATTCTTTATCAGTAAATCTAAAATTGCTTTATTAAGGAGGTTAGTTGCAAACTGAGGTAGAGTGAGATGAATTGTCTTATCCAGGTTATATCAGTGGGTAGATAACAGATCAGGGAACAGGCATAAGGCCCTTTCAGCTCCAAGCTGGGGATCTGTCTTCTGAGCAATACTGTGTCTCACCTCCTTTTATCCCAAATGACTAAACGATTTGCTTTCAGTCAAACAATGAAAATCAGACTCCAACTATTATTCACGAGCTTTGTTTCAAGTATGTTTCTTCACCTGGATTGCATGGAACTGATCCCAACTGATTTGCTTCACAGTCCCTGTTACTCAGCCTTTGGGGTTAGACTACTCATTGCACAGCCTGAAGCTCTCCTAGTATTGACAATGATAATTATGTTTTCATCATCTCAAGGGGGGCATATCTGATAACTGTCTAATTCCAGGACTATGATTTCACTGCCGGCAATCTTTCCACTGAGGTGCTGCACAGCTGTATCATGTTCTAGTGCAGTCTGAAAACTTTCAATTCACTATTGGGTGAAACTATTACAAAAAGAATAATATTGATGTCAGCAGCAAGGAAGTTTATCGTAAGTGATGACACTGTATAGGCTCACTCAGGATGTTTACCAGAGCAACAGTTGCCAAGCAGATAAAGTATGTTTGGAAGATGCATTAGCAGACTTTTTTCTTCCCACAGCAGCTGCTGAGGAATTAAACATACTTCTTGTATTTACTTGCATTTTGAGTGACTTTATGAATGCTTGATTCATTAATAGTGCCACCCCCACCCGCACTTTTTAAAATTAGTAGCCAGGAAAGGTATCAGATTAAGATACTGAAGATTTTTACCCATCGGTAAACAGACACAGAGACAATGACATTGGTGGCCAGTAGGCAGATTCATTAAGAAGAACAATTTAGAAGGAAGAAAACAGCTTGAGCTTTGTCCCAGATGCCATTTCCAGTGTGCACTTACTGAAGTAACACAGAAATGTAAGGAATACTTATTAACATTTGATGGAGAAAGGAGATCCTCTCTGGCTCCTGGCTATATCCCCAGCCACATCTCTCCATTTCAGAGATCCACTTGAGCCCACTTGGATCACAGGGTTAGCATGGCTATGTCATGAGTTTTATGTAGTTAACAGCATACAGGAGACTGAGGAAGCTACTATCTTATTTTTTCAGCCCAAATTACTGGGTACCCAAATATAACTGGGTACTAGGAACAGCTTTGGCATGACTTCAAAGAAAGGTCTGATTTTATACCTTTGGATCTATGGAGAGGCATTTTCACTTTCTTGTCACCACACCCAACTACTAAGAATATGTTGACTGTATTTATAGCAGGCACTCCTTGAAACATGTGGGTAAATTCCTTCTAAAGTGTTTTCCTGGACTTTACTGTCTTTAAAAAGCCAGGTGTGCAGAGAATTTTTCCCCCTGAATATCAGCAATCTATTAGGGATATAACTATGGTTTTTTTCTCTCTCTCATGAAAATTTTCAAGACTTATAACAATTTCCTATGCCAAACTGAAATGAAAATATGAAAATTTAAAAAATTCTACAGGGAAGTGTTGGACTGGATTCCTTAAACCACCTACTTGTATTGCAACCATGTAAACATTTAAACTTAACTTTCTTAAATTGTTTTATTTTATTTTGTGCAAGCTAATTAATTAAGTTTCAAAATGAAAAGGCAGTTTCAAACTAAAAAACAAAGCCCTAGTTTTGCTTTATTTAAGTATCCACAAGGGATACTTCAAAAACCGAAAATATGGTTTATTCCCACTAAATCTGGAAATGTATTTCCTGTAAATCATTTTAGGCTTCACAGCTTGGCAATACCCCAAGGAAAGTATTTCATCTGACAGCTCCCAAGAATCTGTAAAGACTTACTTTCACTGTCACTATTTGGAGAAGCCTCGATTATGGTGTAGGTGGCTTATTTCCACGCTTGTTTCTCTACTTTCTGTGGAGAACAGTGGCTAGCAGAGGCAGAATATCATAACTGGGAGAACAGAAAAACATTGTCCAGCCATACTAAATAACTATACATGTTGCTTGATACTTGGTGCTTTCTTGTTGTGATAGTAAAGGACTGCAGCCTCATAGACACATGCTTGCTTAACTCTTGTGGATCCTGCATAATTTGACTTCTAAATTTTGATCAGTATGTAGTCATCCCAGTTTAGAGTCTGATTTTCCCAGCACAATTTTTCTTTCACCATCAAGCCCTGAGGGATTCAGGTATAGGTGTGTTTTAACAATGTTGACACGTGTCTATTAGTGACTGGGGATGGGATTAACTGGAAATCATTTTGTATAACCTAGCAAACAGCTATCCAGTGGTTTTCATCACTACTGACCTGGGCTTTAGTCCAACTTCTAGGCAATGTAGGCCCACTGATGAATGAGGTGGGGGTCCTGGAGACAGAGGATAAAAAGAAGGCGGAGTTACTGAATGCCTTCTTTGCCTCTGTCTATACTGTTGGAGGCTGTCCTGAGGAGCCCTGGACCCCTGCGGCCTCGGAAGTCGTCAGGATAGAGGAGGAATCTGTCTTGGTTGATGAGGGCTGGGTCAGGGACCAATTAAGCAACCTGGACGTCCATAAATCCATGGGCCCTGATGGGATGCACCCGCGGGTGCTGAGGGAGCTGGCGGAAGTCATTGCTAGGCCACTCTCCATCATCTTTGCTAAGTCGTGGGCAACGGGAGGGGTGCCTGAGGACTGGAGGAAAGCGAATGTCACTCGAGTCTTCAAAAAGGGCAGGAAGGAGGACCCGGGTAACTATAGACCGGTCAGCCTCACCTCCATCCCTGGAAAGGTGATGGAGCAACTTGTTCTTGGTGCTGTCTCTAGGCACATCAAGGATAGGGGGATCATTAGGGGCACTCAGCATGGCTTCACCAACAGGAAGTCTTGCTCAACCAACTTGATAGCCTTTTATGAGGATGTTACCCGGTGGATAGATGATGGTAAAGCTGTGGATGTGGTCTATCTTGATTTCAGTAAAGCGTTTGACACGGTCTCCCACAGCATCCTTGCAGCTAAACTGAGGAAGTGTGGTCTGGATGATCGGGTAGTGAGGTGGATTGTGAACTGGCTGAAGGAAAGAAGCCAGAGAGTAGTGGTCAGCGGGACAGAGTCCAGTTGGAGGTCTGTGTCTAGCGGAGTTCCGCAAGGGTCGGTTCTGGGACCAGTTCTATTCAGTATATTCATTAATGACTTGGATGAGGAATTAGAGTGCGCTGTCAGCAAGTTCGCTGATGACACAAAACTGGGAGGAGTGGCTGAGATGCCGGAAGGCTGCGCAGCCATTCAGAGAGACCTGGACAGGCTGGAGAGTTGGGCGGGGAGAAATTTAATGAAATATACCAAGGGCAAGTATAGAGTCCTGCATCTGGGCAAGAACAACCCCATGTACCAGTACAAGTTGGGGACAGAGCTGTTGGAGACCAGCGTAGGGGAAAGGGACCTGGGGGTCCTAGTGGACAACAGGATGACCATGAGCCAGCAGTGTGCCCTTGTGGCCAAGAAGGCCAATGGCATCCTGGGGTGTATTAGAAGGGGTGTGGTCAGCAGGTCGAGAGAGGTTCTCCTCCCCCTCTACTCTGCCCTGGTGAGGCCGCATCTGGAGTATTGTGTCCAGTTCTGGGCCCCTCAGTTCAAGAAGGACAGGGAACTGCTAGAGAGAGTCCAGCGCAGAGCCACGAAGATGATTAAGGGAGTGGAACATCTCCCTTATGAGGAGAGGCTGAGGGAGCTGGGTCTCTTTAGCTTAGAGAAGAGGAGACTGAGGGGTGACCTCATTAATGTTTATAAATATGTAAAGGGCAAGTGTCAAGAGGATGGAGCCAGGCTCTTCTCAGTGACATCCCTTGACAGGACAAGGGGCAATGGGTGCAAGCTGGAGCACAGGAGGTTCCACTTAAATTTGAGGAAAAACTTCTTTACGGTGAGGGTGACCGAACACTGGAACAGGGTGCCCAGAGAGGTTGTGGAGTCTCCTTCTCTGGAGACATTCAAAACCCGCCTGGACGCGTTCCTGTGTGATATGGTCTAGGCAATCCTGCCCCGGCAGGGGGATTGGACTAGATGATCTTTTGAGGTCCCTTCCAATCCCTAACATTCTGTGTGATTCTGTGATAAAGGTGGAAGCCTCTGTATCCTGTTACAGTTGTCTGGGCTGTGAATTGCTTTAGTGAATGATTTTACTAATAGCCTCTAAAGAAATGGTGGAATACTCAGCAAATAATAAAGCCATCCAGGTCCATGGGTATCATAGTGCATTAGGTAATAACTGAATGATATTTTTGTATATTCAAGTTCTTCTAGATGTCAAAATGGCAGTAATTGGGCTATCTTAGTATATCTGTTGACAAAATGTCTTGAATCATGAATCTATCCCGTACGAAATTTTGTATTCAGAGGGCAATTCCTCTATCAGGAGTAAAATATGCATTCTTATTTAGCCATGAAGTAATTTTCCTGACAAACATTTAAAAAACAAACATCAACTGGAGATAGGTCTGACCCGAGAGCTAAGATCCGAACTGTTCGGACCTTCTCAGATCTTAGGACTCATGTAGCCCAATTTCCAGATTTGCCTGGAGAGGAACCATAGTTACTAGGAGTCTCTTTTAAACAGATGTTAATATGTTTCTAACATGCCACTTTTCTCTACTTCATTACTAGGATCCATTAAAGCAGGTGCTAATATTCAAAATGTAGATATCAGTGCTAAGCTAATGGTTGTTCCTGTTCAGAAGTGTCAGTACAAGATTAAATAATCTGTGATTGTAAGGAAATGTTTACCCATATATATCTGCCTAGAGTTTGAAATTTGTTTAATAAATTTAGAACAAAGTTCTTACAATAAATATAAAACTATATTCTATTAAAGCAAACAGAGAATGAAAACTACCCATACTGTCAAACCCCTAGTCTGTCCCTGTTTTCAGCCCAAATTTATCACATCCTGGTGACCTATCAATCATCTTGAACCACAAACCAAAAAGGAAAATCCCCATGAGAAGAGCACACTAACATTTCCTGGTTGCCATGCAATGCAGACTGTGGTTTTACCAAGAAGTCTGTTAACAACCTTGTGTCTAAGTATTCTTCTACAGGCTTTCATCTAAGGGGGGGCAGGGTTTTTGCAAATCTTTCACTTCATTTGCTTTGATATATCTCTGCAGTTGTTAAAATAACTTTTTTTTTAATATAAGACAGCATCCACCTTGCGAATAAAACCTCTAGGTATTGCCTTGAAAACAACGAAAAGCAGGGAGCAGTGCATGAAACATCCATACAGTGGATCAAAAATCTTTATGGAAAATCGACTCCACTGGGAAGAGTTTGCCTGAGTCAGTATTACTCATTATGTGTAAGGGTTGCAGAACCAGGGTGGAAATGGAGATTGCACCTGGCTTCTTACTGTGACAGCTTCTAACAAGCCTCTAGTATTAATAATCAGGGTGTAACTCACACTTTCATGAAAGGACAATGCTCTTTAGTCTGTCTCAGCCAATTCTATCTCACCAGTGGGCTCTAGCTAGCAAATTGTCTGGGGAACTGGAGTTAGTGATTTTGGCTGAAAAGTATTAATTGAGCCTGGTTTAGATAGTGAATGGCAATGGCAGAGAAGGGCTTGCATGCAGCTGCTTGAGACAGAGCACCAGAAATCCCAGGAAAGACAGGGAGAAATGGCCTGTGTGAAAGTTAATGTTCTCCAGGCTCATAAAACTCAGCGCAGGCTTAGGGACATTCCATGGCTTTGGGTTGACTCACCCAAGTCTCATGGTTGTGACAATTCAGTCATGTCTGGTACTCTTCACATTTTTTTAGAGTTGTTATTAAACAATTTTTTCTTTCAGCTGTAGCAAATCATGTGAATGTCAGGGAAAGATCATGGCCTGTCAATCCCCAAAGCCTGCCAGCTATAAGAGGGGGCAGAAGGGAAAGTTTGGGTGCTGTTTGTGATTCCACTGTGAGTCCACTCTGAATCAGCTCCTTTGAAATTTCAAAAAGTTTTAAGGGATCAGTAATAGTTCGGCACGCAGTTTTGCATTGCCTTGTCTTTTGAAACAGAGAAAAAAATCCATCTTTTGCATAACTGTTAAAGGCAGCTAAGTAACATCAGCATAAAATTAATGGATTTGACCTTCCCGCACTACGGGAAAAGGTGGAATATGTGTTTAGATTTGTATTTAGCAATCATGTTTCCTCCTTAATTCAAAATTAGTCTATGAGCCTCAGCATGGAAAAAAGAAATTAAGTGTTAATTTAGTTTAGACCTCATCTTTTATTTTTGATAAGTTTTGTATTGATGCAATTAGAAATACTTTCATTAATTCAATTAAGGGTCTCCATTGTCTGGACATTAAAATATATAAAGTAAAACCTCTGGGTTCCCTGACAGCTCAGGGCAGTATGCTCTGCATCTGTATTTTGCCGTTTTAAAAATGTGGTAATTACTGTCTTCACAGAGGAGATGCTGGCTTTATGCAATTTTCTTAGACTGTGAAATGTCATGTGAGTTTTAGGTACCGCTGTAGTCCTTTTTCCACACTCACTGCTTCATGAACATAGTGTCTGTACTACAGCAATGTTACAAACATTTTTAATAGTAGGTGCAGAAGATACCGTCAAAGTAAAAACAAAGCATGTTGTCTCAACATTACTTTAAGTCAAAGTGTCAACTAATTGGATGGCCTCAAAACCAGTTTCGAGAATTGGATTGCCACATTTTTGCCCAGAATTTCCTGGACGCCCACGTGATCTCCCACGCTGTACGAGCAAGGCTTCCTGGAAGCTTTGGCCCTTCTGTGTGTGCATGCAATGCAGTTAATCAGCACATGTGCAATACGCCTGATACTTTCTGGAAGTGTCCTGGTGTATAGTATGTATGCTGTAGAGCCAGGCTGGGCATTTCTGTGGAAAATGTCCATGCACATAGCTGTAGCCCACAAGTAGTTCCATTGAGCTTATTTGTGTAAATAAGCCTATTTATTTTCAACAGTTGGAGTTTAAGGAAATGGCTGGCTAATAAGTGGGATTCTGACTACAACTGGATCTCTGGGTGGTAATGGAGCATATATTGTAGTGTTTTAAAATTATGAATGGGCTGAGGTTTGATAACAGCTGAATCAAATTCACTCTAAACAAAAGTGAACACTTCAGGGAGAAATGGCCTGTGTGAAAGTTAATGTTCTCCAGGCTCATAAAACTCAGCACAGGCTTAGGGACATTCCATGGCTTTGGGCTGAGTCACCCAAGTCTCGTGGTCTGGATGAGATTAACGATGATGACAATTCAGGCATGTCTGGTACTTGTTTCAGTGAGTCTGGGATGACCTGCGAGATTCAAATGCAATCCAAAGCAAGTGGATGGGGTATCTGCTTTCATAGCAAAAGTTCTCCAGAAATTAGCCTAAAGTTATTGGAAAAGTTGTTGATATTCAAAACAAATCTAGTTCCAAAATCACTGAGCTTGTTACTTTTAAGTAATCGAATACATCTTTGTGATATGATCCCCAAATTTAATATTAAGTCTTGGACTTCACAGAGTATGTTTAATTATTAACAAATTTAGGCCTGTCTTGATCTACATGGAAGAGAGAATCAAGAAGAGAAAACTAAAGAGAAGCCTTTTTCCTGTCTAGGTCATTTATGTTTAATACAGCTACTGACTGGACATCTTCCAAAACAGTGTCAAGCTTTGAATATGGAACATTCAGAGCCAAAGTAGAAGTCATTCATGTGGCAGCTGTGAGAGCAGCTCCATCGCATAGCAGTAGTCGTGGGCCACATCCTTCTGTGCAGAGTACCTCTTCATTGTATTGTTGTTAGAAAACATCTATTGGGATCTGCAACCTGCATGTCTGTTGACTACCTTTGTGACTTGTACGTACACATGGTGATGGCTTCTGAGCATCTCGTGCTGTTCAGTGAGGGATGTGGCCACAGAAAGTCTCTAGTCCATCAGCTATCCCCAGGATCAGTGCTATGCATCTGGCACTTGTGGAAGCACTGCGACTATTTCAGAATCATGTGTGGGAACTTGCTGAGACTATCATTCTATGTTAGTCCACTAGCTTCTCCTCAGACTGTGAAACTCAGCCCTGTTGCAAGACATTAAGTCCTCCAGGAAAGAAAAATGCATTTGTTTTTGTCCTCTTCCACACAGGTTCCTCATTCTTGCTTTCAAAACCTCTCAAGACATCGCTGTCATCAGAGAAATTTTAATAGAACTCTTTTTCCCTGGAAGAAAACAGCTGTGTCAGAGTAAAGGCATTTTGAGAAAACATGTTAGTCTTGCATAAAATTTACAAAACTAAAAATTCTGTGTTCTTGGTATTTTTTATAACATATGAAAATAAAAATATTAAGAACTGTAATCATCAAGACTGTTAAACAGCTATGCAATATATATCAATTTTGTCTACATTAAATGTTTTTGTCAGCCTAAATAATTGAGGGGGCAGGTGGGAGAAGAGATATTTTTTACATTCTTTTTGTGGAAAGGCAATCCAAGTAACCATAATGATTAATTCTGTTGCTTATGGTAAAAGTATTTAAGACTGGATGCACAGCTTTTGAGCTCCTTTGGACAAGCAGCTGTCAATACTATTGGACTCCTACCTATGCTACGAATAATGGTTGTCTTCTCATACACCATACAGTCTGGATCTAATCTCGTATTTTATATCCTTGATTGTTTCCTGTTACCTGTGGAAAGGAACATTCCTTGCAGTTTACACTGAGTAGATACACTGTAGATAGAGTAACCTCAGTTTACCAATGAACAAAAGCAATTGCAGGAAGAGTGCACACCTTGATTACTATAATTTGCTTTCACATCTATGCTATAGAAGAAAATAGACCATCAAGCAAAAGTGACATTAGGAAAGTTGCTTGTTATTCACATAGAATGTGTCAATGCAAATATGCATGAATGGCATTTTGACTCCTTTAGGAAGCCAGTTATTATATGGCATCTTTTATTTCAGATAGATGGTACAGACACCCTTTTAATTTTTGGAGAAGACTGGTCTATTTTTCCCTTTCCTGCACATGGAGCTCCTATTAAAATTAAGTTAAAAATGAGTCATGTCCCTCTGTTCACTGGGAATAATAGGCTGCTCCAATTAAGTGTGCTATGCAGTTGTCATTCTAGTCTGGAGTTGCAACCACTTTTTTTTCTTGAGGGAAAGGTGGGGCAGGAGCATGGTTAATTCACATTTCTTTGAAGCATTCTGATCTTTCCCTGTTTTCTCCACACACATGATTATTCTTATTTGTATTATTATTATTATTATTAACTCCTGCTTAGCTGTTCCTGTTAAAAAAATATTATAAACAAATGTTTATTTTTCCTCTCATTTTACACAGTCACAGACTTTCCTTGGACATACCATTTTCCCACTGTACCTGTTGCATTGTGTAGGCAGTATCTTTCCAACATAAGCCTCTAGACCTTATGCCTTTCATTCAGTGTCTGTAGTGAATTGTATGAGGCACTCCCCTCCCGTAGGTTTTGCATGTACTGCTTGTTCAAGGTTCCCAGGCTGAAGGCCAGAAAACAAATTTCACAACATAACTATAGCACCTAAATTTTCTTTTATTATTCATTATTTTTATCCTCATACTGCTTGCCATTGAAAGTTACTTCCATGTGCAAACCTTTACAGTGTTATTAAATTAAAATCCATCTAAGACATCATTTACCATTAAATAAGCCTACTGCAGCAGTACATACTGAAACTCTGACATGGGTTGGCAGTAAGATGTTTGTGTGTGAGTGTGAGCTCAGCAAGAGGAAGCCTTTCAAAATGGAGGGAAATACTGTCAAAATGAATAAACAGGGAGCAAAAAGTTCATTCCTGTGGACTCATATAATGTGTATTTGACACTTCTCTATCTGCCCCAGCAGGCTGAATAAGAATAGCTTAAAGATTGTCTTTCAGGGAGTATTTAACAGCATAATGTTGTTCTAGTTCAGAACATCTGTGCAGCTCACTTAGCTTTTGTCTCAGGTAGATCATGCAACATCAAACCAACACAAGCTTTCTGCTTTTGTCTAGCTAATAATAGGAACACATTGCTTGAACTAGTTCTGAAACTGGGGATTGACGTATGTATTCATTTAAAACGATTCACTGTGAAGGGATCACAATGAGATAATTAAGGAACCTTATGATCATAAAGGCTCTTATTATCCATTATTTCAGCTTTAAAAAATTCTGTTATGAATGAAATATTTTGTTTTCAAATACATTTGAATATTCAGTTAGTTTCGCAGTAGTGTGGGAGACTTTGGCAATGTATTTATGTCTTCTGCACATTATTGTTAATGGTATGTTAAAAGTGCTAGATATCTCACAAAAACATGTTGTATTGCTATTTCTGGAAAAGCTGAAGATTTGGCTTGTGTCTTAGCCCAAATAAGGGAAGTATGAAGAAGGTGATTGAAAGTGCTAGCTCTCTTTCTAAACAAATCGGTAGCTGCTACTTGTTGTTGGTTTGCACTGAAAGCACTATACTTGAAAATAAATAATTTCCAGGTCTTCAGTGAAGCATTAAGTCCAACAATTTGTAATTCCTTTTTTTCCTTTCTTCCAATAACAGAATTCAATGTAAGTTGCAGATATGGAGGAGTTTTTCATGTTGAGAAAAACGGTCGCTACAGTCTCACACGATCTGAAGCAGTCGAACTCTGCAGAGCTCTCAATAGTACCTTGTCAACACTAGAGCAGTTGAAGAAAGCTCATGAACTTGGATTTGAAACCTGCAGGTAAAGAAATTCTTGAAAAAATAATATACCATGACAAGTCCGTCCATCCATGCTATAGTGTAATAATTACAGTTGACTTCATATAGCTATTAACTAGATGACCATATCAGTCCTCAAGTAAGTTATATTCTGTGGTGAATGGAATATCTTTGTGCATGTGTATGTTTGCTCTGGGTTCGGTAATAAATAAGTCCTTGAATGCATATAATTTTTACCAATTATCTTTAAAAAATCATAGCATCTTACAGGTAAAATCTAATAATAACAAGAGATTGACAGTATAATAAATTAATTAGGAAGATGTTCAGATCATACTCTATCACTGACTAATTGGTAAGGTAAGTATGTGAGAAGTATTTATATTTTTAAAGACCTGATGTAAGGTCAAAGACTGAAGATGGTATATACAGTATAGGGAACTCTGTCTTGTCAAGAAACAGTAAAAAGCAGCAAGTGGTACTGTGAGGGATGAACTCCTGACATCCCAGTGAAAAGATGGCCGCAGTATTAGTGCATTCTTAAAATCTGTGAATGGAGAAGTTTCAGAAGACAGGCATAAAAATAAATAAAAACCCCAAAACTACATTGTCGAGTGAATTAATTGTCCTCTGTAATTAATGAGGTATAGGGAAAAAAATGAAGATAATACAGATTCTTTTGCATTAGCAAAAAACAGGTAGACCAAGAGATTAGAAGTTAGTCACAGAAAATCTTGGGTTCAAAAAGTTAAGTGAGTACTAATACAACAAAATATGTAAGGATAATAATTGTTGGGTGAAACAACTTACAAGAGTTGTAGTAGATTCTTGGTCACACCTAAATTTCATCAAGATGAAATATTTTTCCCAAGGATGTCCTCTGTTCAAGTCAAGTCAGGACAGTCCTATGGTCTATAAATATGTCATACTAGATGATCATGTGATCTTGCTTTACAAAATAGATAATACACTTACTATGCAGGTCACCCTAAGTGTTCATATGCAGAAAAGTGATTGAACTCAGGAGTTTTAAATTAAAAGTTTTTTTTTTTTTATCAAATAACATAGATTCATGGGGTAAACCATTACAGAGTTGAAATAAATTTCAGTAGATTTTCAATTTTATTACAATCTAAAACAAACAGCAAATAAGGAGAAATTGAATTGACCTTCTGACTGAATGGAGTAGAATGGTTCAGTCGACATTTCTCAAAAATTTTAAGACTTCTGGTACAGTGAGAAATAGTACTAGCATCAATACTGCTTGCAACTGTTTCCTCTGAATTATTCATTTCAGTTTAGCTAGTGATGCTTTACTTTTTTAACACCTAATGCATGAATGTTCTTTACCACTGGCTTGCAAGCCCACAAGAACTGAATAAAGCTCCTTTCAAATTAATAGTATCCATACAAAGTAATTTGTAATCATGGAAAGATACACGTGCAGTGCCTTGAAAAGATTCTTGTACATATACATGTCATGCACTGCCGTTGATGACAGCATATGGTACGTTCATTTTCACAAGCATTATGCCCTGAGGTGGACAATAGTGCCAGGGAACGATGGACAGAAAATTCTTAGAAGATTCTTCCATGAGAAGTGGGAAAGTCATTTGAAAGTCACATAAAGACTAGAGACAATTCTTTACTCTGAGGGAAAAGTCCTGCATAACATAGTAGGCATGTTCTTTCTCTAACATTAGCATATGAACATACTTAGCATTCTGAATTGTCCAGCACTACACAATACCTAGAGACTAAGGATCAAATCCTAACTAAATGCCTAGGAGTAGAGATTTCTAGTGCTAGCAGTTATGAGTTTTCTGCAATTTGGAAAGTGTTTTCTGAAGTTAAAATATAAAGATGATTGAAAGAAGGAGTAGAGGGAAATGTTTTTTGCAGTGGGGAGCTGTAGTTTTTCATTCATGTTACAGTTCTTCCTAATTCACAGTTTAGCAGAGGACAGATTTGGACACGTAAGGCCTGTAGATAGGATTCCTTCCTCCTTTCCTTCTGGCCAGCCCTCCCGTCCTCTTACTTTCATTTGTTGACCCTGTCCTAGAAGTCCTTGTCAGTAAGGCTAGGCTCTTATCAAGCTTGAGTAGGAGAGAAAAAATGTACTGTATATAATCATCAAAATACGTGTGGAATGGTGAGTAAATAAGATGAATCAACAGACCATAACACAAGTAGGTGACTAATGCCTATACAGTGTCAACATTGTAGGCTCAGTTGGAAGTGTGAGTAAAGAAGTTTATAATTCCACCTGCAACAGTTTCAGAATTGCAGTATCTGCACATTAGACATGTAACTGGAATGGGACTCACAGATAAAAAATTGCAAAGCCATAAAATTTACTTCTCCCTGATAAATTGTACTTCTCAAGAAGTAAAACAAAACGCAACCCAAAACCCAGTTCTCATTACCATTCTTTCACACCTCCCAGCTAAATACATTGGAATTAATCAGGTGTTACAGGACTGAAAAATAGTAATAATGCATTGTGCAATGTAGCTCTCTTAACCACAATCTTCACTGAAATGTGTGAGCTCTGTACACAATAGCCACATTGTTTGACTGAAAGATACAGTAAGAATTTGTGGATGAATGTGTTGTATCTGAATACTAAACTATCAGCTTTTGCAGAAAGTGATATGTCTTACAATCATTCTCTAAATTTGCTCAGGTACTATAAATTAAGCCCCCAATATTTCTGTGTGAAATGTCACTGAGCAGTATGTTACGCTCAAAGCCATGAAAATGTGACTCCCAGAAGAAAAAAGAAGCCAGTCTTTGAGTCAGGTAATACAACCTCACACTGAATAGAAAGTGCACTTGCCTCCCAGTCCCTCACTTTCACTGCTTTGCTCTGGAACCAATTGTCCTAGCTAATAAGATGGTCACTTAATTAAAATGGGTTTAGCTCTAGAAATTACATGTGAAATGGTGTTGAGTGGCTGGAGACTGATGTAGCTACGTGTGAGACATGAACACCCTTCATATACAAAAAGTATGCATAAACACAAGCACTTTTAAAAAATAATGTAAGATTAAAATAATGGCTTCTTTGTAGCTTCTTCATGTTTGAGATATCTAGAACATTTATGCCATCTGCTGTAATATGTAACATGATGTATTTTCCTCTGTTCTTCACAGGTATGGTTTTGTAGTTGGGAATATTGTTATCCCACGAATCAATCCCTATCATCTTTGTGCAGCAAATCATACTGGCATTTACAAACTTTCAGCAAACACAACTGCTCGGTATGATGCATACTGTTACAATGCGACAGGTATGTATATGCTTTTATGACGTATTTTAGATATAGATTAACTAATAATAACATATGTAATCTCCTATTTAAGGAACTGGAATGAGGGCTTCTGTATTAAATAGAATCTGTTTTTCAGCTGAGAAGAAATACATTTTGTCAGCCTCTAGAATTGTATCTATAATATCAGCAATGAATTTGACCCATTTTGTCATTAGTGTGTTTTGAACTAAACCATTTTCTGCCCTTGGGACTAACTTAGTAGCTTCGGAACAGTTCATTATAATGGCTTAGTGCAGTGAACCACTGCAGCAGTGAATCTAAAAGACACAACTGTTTCAGATGATTGCACTCAGCTCTTCTGTTCATGCACACATGGGCTTCTATAGTGAACAACAGTTATTTGTGTTAAGGGATTCTAGGAGTGGCTGCCACCTGCAGCAGCTCCAAGGCCCGGGGTGGCCATCCCAGGCCCATGGACGTGGCTGCTGCTCTCCTGTTTGCATATTCATCCAGTATTTTATCTCAGGCAAATCTCCATTCAGACATTAGGCAGCTAGACAGCGATGCAAGTCAGCAGCAGACTGCTTTCTTCTAAGGTTTTGAACTTTTTAATAGTTGGAAATATTTTACTAAATTATTAGGAAAATGTAGATGATAATCTTGTGACAGATGCTGAACACAGTATTTGAAGATAAAATCTGGACTAACTTCAAGTGTCTTGAATTTCAGTAGATGATTACATTCACAGTGGAAACAGATCTTACAGAAAGCCGTAGGCAAAATGCATTGAAGATTTGAATGGCAGTGACATTTTTTGATTTTGTTCTTGGTGGTCATATCATTGAAAATCATCTTTGCATTGGCATAGTATCAGGTGAGCTGCCATCCTCTGTCACCCACATCTGACTCTTCTCCTGCTACAGCGATGTCCGTCCCCACCAGAGTTTTATAACTTCTCTCGAGTCTTACTCCCTTCCGGCACTATGAGCAGGTGGCTCAGAGTGTGGCACTGAAGCCCGCTGGAGCAAGCATTGCTCACCAGACCAGGGCACACTGTGCCTGTGCAGAGGCCTCCATCATGGAGAGGATGGGGTCCCTCCAGCTAAAAAGGATGAGAGCTGCCACTGCCACCATGATGGTGGGGCTGTCTGCATAGACACTGGGTCATAAGACTATTTTAACTAGATTGCAACCATTTTTTGGAACGGTTATGGAAATGGAGAATCTTGTCTTTGGCTGACAGAACAATCTTGAAGTGTCCCACCTGGGAAGGAGCAAAAAGGGAATGTAGGTAGTTCAGTGAATGTTTGATTTGGAAATGTGTGTTCTATTGTCCACATCTAAAGCTGATGTTCTGCGATTATGTACAATCAATACAGATATACACATGACTTCTTTCTCAATTTTCTCAAATTTATATTTTCTGTTTTCCTTCTTTTACAGAAACAAGGGACAAAGCGTGTGAGCCAATTGAAAGACTAGATACTTCTTTCCTCAATAATCAGGGTGAAATAGGTACTGTATTGACTAGAAAGACCTGCCACTTGTTTCATTTTTAGGATCTGGTTATCTTTTTTTACATAAACAATTCCTAATATTAAAAATCAAGCCAAACATAAGAAAAAGAAGTCAAGAGATGTTCGACAGCAGTTAAAGCAATTAAGTCACTTGTCTCCCCTAAATCCTATGGAGCTTAGCTTGTCTCAAGGTGCTACCAAATATTTTTTATATAGGTATTTGACATTTTTTAGCACCTCAGAGCTGCTAATGTTTCTTTGACATACAGGACTTTCCTTAAGACAGCAACCTTTCTACATCTCATTTGAGCTGCTGGTTAGAAAAGCAGCTGAAAGTGGAAGAAAACTCTCATAATAAGTTGTTTATTTGTCCCAGTTCTGAAATTCTGATTGACTTCATAGAGGCCAAGATTTTATGTTCAAAATCAAACTGTCTGACCAAAATATCAAAATATTTGATGCAGAGTAGGCCCTATATGTTTGAGAAATACATACATTAGCATATATACATTAGACATAGTTTAGTGATGTATGATCTAGACACATTAGATAGGATGGCAAAAATGGATGAACCGATATTAATCCACAACTGTTTCTCTTTATTTTTTTGTTATAGGACTTAAACTGTTTAGCATTACTGAAATATAGCTATGTATCTCTTTGATATTATCTGCTGCTTAATTTCCTCTTTCCAACAGTCATTGACAACGCAGATGGCTCACGTTATAATGCAGATGGCACGCGTCATAGCGGAGAGTCCTCGACCTCAGGTGCAGATGATGAAAATGTAGGTAGTGGATCAACACATGACACAACTCCCATGGATACTTCCATCAGGAGATCTAGCCCCTCATATTACGGAAGTGCTACTCCAGTCTCACAACTGCCAGATCATTCTTCTGGAGGGGGTGAAAAAGAAATTCCTAGAAAAGATTCTGGTAAGGACAGTAGGTTGCCACTATCTCCCCTTTAAAATAACTGAGTGAAAGATTACATTGCTAGTTAATTATATCATGAGGGAATGAGAAGCACTGTCTCTAATTTGTATCCTGGAGAAGTAAAAGGAGAATGTGTGTCTTTGAAAGAGAACAGAAGCATTCTGAATTTCTAAGGATTTTTTTGATTGCACGGGAGTACAAAGCAGCCACATATCAGCGTAGTTTCCCACATAAACCTTCCCAGGATGTTGAGAATAGATGGTTCGAAGACTTTGCTCTTGTTCTTATTAAAATATCAGAGAGTTTACTGAGGCTCAGGGTATGGGTATATGGAGATAAGGATAACATATTATTATCTGCTCTCTAAAATAATAAATTTACATTAAGTAACAAGAACAAGGAGGAGTTTGCAGTACAAGTGATTTCTCTTTGTACAAATACAGAGGGTTTTTTAGGACATCTTCTTACTACAGCACATTACAGAATGCACAGAGATATAAAAATGTCAAATTAAAATGTTATAAATATCTTCTTCCTTTAGGTGGTAAAGTCAAATTCTATTTTCATGAAGCCCTACCAAATACAAATGCCATACTCTTTTTCTAGGGCATTCTGCAGAGTGGCAAACTAGTGACTTAGACTGCCTTGCCTGTATCTTGCTTTCTTGTGGAAGTGACATGTACTTTATTTCATCTTTTATGTTGCTTGTGTGGCTGAAATTACCGGAGGTCTGAAAGACTAGCTCCCGTTGAACTTAAGGGGTACAAATATCATTCATCCTCTAAGTACAGTAAAGTTTACTATGTGACCTCTGACTACAGGCTTTTTATCAAATCACCAATAACTTACCGGTGAAGGATACCAGTAGCTTGCATCATTATCCTCAATAAATACTGAAATTAAAAAAAAAAGTGCAGAAGCATTAGGATTATGAGAATATATACATATAGGAGATATATATATAGAATCTGTAGAGAGGATTATAGGAAAATATATATATTGGGATTATAACATGACTTTTCACTGGTGGTATACTCAAGACATGTTATGCTTGTCTCTCCATGTAGTTAACGTTGTGAAAGGTAAATCCTAACATTCTCTTCCTAAGGACTAGGATCAGAGCCCTTCTCCGAGGTGTAATGCCATGTGTTTCAATTGCTTGCCATGACAACTCTTATCAACTCTGCTTACATGCAGAGTTTAGATTTTTGGACTAAATCTCAGAATATACCTCAGTAAAGAGGGGAATACAAATAACTTCACTCATTGCTCTAGAATCCCTGTCCAGATGGTATACAGGTACAATTAGAGCTTGAATAACATGAACAGATCATTGCCAGAATATTCACTATCACTGTAATACATACTCCTCTTAAAATAATCTGTTTTGGTGATATCCTTACTATGTTAGTAAAGTAAGGCTATTTGAATTAGATGAAGAACCTATTCTGTATCTTTCTTCTCTCTTGGACCAATAAATGAAGGAATGAAGCTTGCAGTATGAAATAACTGAAGTAGTTGTGAGTACTGAGTTGCAACTCAGCTAATGAAATAGTAATGATTCATCCATCACCATACAGATGATGAAGTTTCTTCTGTATCACCTGACATCTCTTTGGTGACGGCAGCTGATGATTCCCCTGGAAAAGATGGTGGACAGTATCCTGCGAGTACTAGTAAGATTTATGTGTTATAGTAACTACCTCAAATATAGATTGCATTAAAACTGCTTTCTTCTTCCAGCAGGGCATTCTGGTAAGTGGTGAAGTATACATCATCTCCCATTTTAGAAAGACATTGAAAGACAGTACTTTCCAGACTGGTTAAGTCAGAAATAAACTTCAGTCTCTGGGACAAGGGGAGCAAAAACATTTACTGTATGTTTACTTCAATGCTTATACACGAGCTCAGAAAGATTGTGGTTTTTTGTGTTTCCCACTGCTTTTTTATCACACCTGTTTACTTTATGAGGCACCACAAATTAGCGCAACCAATTATCACTTGAAGTCAGTTAATTTTTGAGGTAGAAAAGGACATTTTTGTCAATTTGTGGTGAAAGTATCTGTGATTCTAATATATTTATGATTGTGAATGTGGGTAATTCACATCAAAACTATGGCCTTGCTCACCAAAGCAGTGCTTTAATTGGCAGTTCCAATTGCCAATCCACTTGTGCACTGCAAAACCTAATTTCGTCCTTGGTGTTGGCAATATGCATGAGAAAAAGTTGGGGCCTGTAGTGGATCCACAGGCTTTGAGGGCTCAAAAGAACAGTAGCCATTTTCTCTGCTTTGTGCTAAAATAGCTGTACTGAGTGGGAAAAACTGCTTGTGATTTTTTGTCAAATATGTAGTGAACAGCAGCTACAGCAAATAAAAAACTTTTAAAGTCATCTTACATGTTTCAAAGTGAAACTGTACATATATTCACTCTAGTTCTTAAGTTTAGTGATAAAGATCTTTGCCCCAGAAAATAAAGTGAACCTAAACAGCAAACATTTTAATTATACAGAGGAGATCTACAGAGACGTGTTGTAGTAAAGATTGAACTGATAGAAATGAAAGTTTCTTCCTGCTGACTTTTTTTTCCCACCATGGGAGCCTGTGATGGTGAGGAATTTGCTTAATTGTTTATTGGTTGCTGACAGATAGTCAAATGGTCTATGTGACTTGGAGGGACGATGCCCTCATTACTGTATTTAGAAATCACAGGATAGAGTAAGAATGATTGTATGTCTTACACAGCTAGCAAAAACTTTACTCAAAGACAGAAATCATTCAACCAAGCATCCTGTCTCAGAGAATGTGAGGGTTAGTAACACCTTATAAATATGTAGATGGAAAAAAGAAGTATCAGGTTGATTTTCCCCCAAACCATGAAAGCAAGAGGAGAATTTTCTGGTGCTTGTTTCAAGTGAAAGGTTTTGCCACAAAGTATTGCCTGTAAGAGGGGAGAAAAATCCCACCTGGTAACAGTGGGGAGTTTGATTGACTCTGGTGGTGATTTTTGCTTCATATTTATTTGCTTTTGTATATATGTGTGACTTAGTGCTTCCTTGTATAGATGTTTCTCTACCCGTTGCAAAAGCCTGTGCATTGTTTCTAGGCAGGAAAGCTTTTGATTTTCCTTTTACTACTCGATTATCAAAAGTATTGATCCTAAATAAGTATGTCCCTTCCTGTTGCTAACAGTTCTCTCTCATGGGCATAACTGTTTTACAGAGGGAAAACCAGAGGTATTTAAGATTTTAAAAGATCAAAATAACTATAGAGCTGTGTAATAAAAAATGTCAGTACTGATATATGTATATCACAGAAGTGATAGTATTGGCATGATTGCTTATTGGTTTAGGGTTGATAGATTGCTTCTGTGGAAAAAAAGATTATGAAGGTACTGCACCTAGGCTTTTCTGATAGTTTTAGCTATTACTCAGCAACATCACTTTAAAGCCAAACAGACCCATTTAATTTAATTTTACTGCATTGCAAACAAATGACTAATTTAGCACTCCTTTCGAAAGTTAAGTGTAAGCTATGCATCTCCATGAGAAGTCATCAAGTATTCAGTAGCATAGGAGAAAGTTACACGGAGAACAAACAAAATAGAAGATAAAGCCATGCCCCAATGTCTGCTATTTACATTGTGCAACAGCGCAGGCTCATTAGAATATCCTGGCCACAATTTAATTTCCCAGAGAAAAAGCCCACAGACAGGGAAGTAGAAAATTAAGAAATAAGTAAACTATTTGGCATATATCTTCAGATAGATGGCTAAAAATATATCTAATTCTATAGTCTATGAAAGTGAGAAACAAAACCGGTGCCTCTTCATCTATACTAAACACCATTTGTAAACTTAATGTTTGGTGAAAAGGTGTCTAGCTTGATCAAAACATTTCTTTGCTATGTGTTTGAAGTGAGCAATTGCCACAGATTCTTGTTCTTCACATTATCCCCTTTCATTATTGCTCTGGCTTTGGACATTATCACGGATGCTCTCCATCAAGTTCATGGTCCAGATTAATACACTGCCAGCACTTTGCCATTGACTTTTTCTCCTGGCTGAAACAAGTTTTTCTCTTTTTTATTAACAAGTTATGATTCATCTGTAGATGTGCCATGGATCAGATGTCATAAAATTCTGTTGCTGATCGATGAGATACTTCCCTAAGTTATCAGAGCTGGTCACTCAAATAGCAACTGTGACTGATTTTGTTCATCCATATATAATAGAAGTTTTTATGCTCTGGTGGATTTTCTTTTCCTTGGTTTGGAGCATTCCCTGAAAAAAAATCTCATCAATGAAAAAAGTCTTATGTCCATACTTTGGCTGGTCTGATGGGAAAGCATCTGCCTTGGTATTTTGTATGTGGAAGGAAGCCATGAATACATATTCATCCCTTAAGAAAATAACTCATAGGGCTTGTTGTGGAAAGCAGGTAGAGGTGAGAATTTTGCTGGGATTACAGCGAGTCATATGGAAATTATATAGTTATTCAGTTATTTTCTTGTTAACCATTTTTTTGGCATTATCGTTTTGTTCACAGTTCCATCCCAAAGCTCCAAATCTGAGACCACTTGGGTTTTGATGGTCTGTTGCTCAGAGATCATACTTTGAATGTCCAATTTTCTGACACCAGTGTCAGAGTAGTACTAATAGTACTAAGTTTAAGGAGCAATGAGTGACTGTGAGAAGAGACAATATTTATTCAGTCAAGGACAGCTTTTCAGAAAGGCAAAATCTGTTAGGTTTTGCTGCACCTTGAAAAAGTGTTTAAGTCCGTACACTTTGCACACTTTGCAGTTTACAGATAAGCAAAACATAACTACTGCAGACTGAAGAAGATCAGTTTATCCTGTTTGATCATTAAAACCTTGATTCCTAGATCTTGCATTTTCCAATGCTTTCATATATTGCACAAAATTTGATCAAAACTAGTGTCTTTGATGTTAGTCTTCAAGGTATTTTTCTTAATTAATTATTTAAACATTTATTTCCAAATGAAGAACAGTACATGATATCTTTTCTTCATCTTCAAGATATAGAAGTAAGATGGTCTAAATGCTGATAAAAATATTGCTTGTGAGGAATTGCCAGAATAAAAATATTTCCAGAGAGACATTTTGAAGTAGATTTTGCTTTCTTTTGGTGAATATGTGTATGACTTCAAGTGCAGGTCTTCTTGCAAACTCTGCTTCTCAGTTTATTGATGAATAACTTTCTTAACAGAGAGGAAGGTTAACCTATCAACTGGCTTGCTTGAGGGATTTCACTTTCTATGGTGTGCATGATTCTTAGCTTTGAATGCTTTCTGTCAAAATATTGGGCTGTATTTCACATACAGGACGTATTTTGATCTGTCACACCTAAAAATGCTGTGCAGAATTCATTGACTTTGCTGGACTTTCAGAACTGGTAACACAAACTTATACTTTAGTGGAGTGTTTCAAACTTCACTTACACTAAAAGCATTGGATATTTTTCTGTTAGAGGAATGTATTGACGCTATGGGTTCATACATCCTCCTTGCACTTACATCCATCTCAGTGGCATGAGCATGCTCAGGGTGCTGGTGCTGGTGGACTTGACTTTGCTGGAGGAAAAGTACTTCTCAAGAAATAATAACACCTTGGTTGAATGAACCATGTCCTAACAGCTCCAGGGCCTCATCATGACAACCTGGAGAAAGCCACTACCCAAGCGCGGTGGAATCCATTCTCAAACCACTGGTGGTGGTCAAATCCTGGGGAGAAGACACAAGAACCCATGCAAGCAACCAAGGGTAAAGAATGTCATGCTAAGAGGGCGCTTTGATTAGGGGCTGAATAACCAGAGCACTGGGGCAGCAAGCTTCAGAAGCATTAAGTGGCGGGGGGCTGAATGTGTGGTACATGTCACTGCTTTTCATTACCATGTGTTCGAAGTGGGAAAAGCAAAGTACTGGGCTCTCTCTTACTGACTGTACATTGGGTAGCAATAGAGCAGTTGTCCACGTTGTTCATGTACTTTGGAGATATTCTGCATGTCTGAGAGGAATGAGTATGTGAGTCGTTTTATAAAGGATCTACTTGGGTTTTTCTTTTTTCCTGTTTGGAGGCGATTTAGAAGTAGGTGATTCCAATGAAAAGGACTTGTGGGAGAAAGGAAAAAAGTGTTTTCAAGTAGTACACTATGCTCACTCTGCTAGAAGAGGACAGAGTATGGTTAGTGCTGTGAGGATGCATAGGGCACTGATATGTAGCTAAGAGCCACGTTGGGGTAGCTTCAGCAGGGCCATGGCAGAGTGATGAATCTCTTGTGGGTGGAAGAACCGGGAGGAGATATGGACCGTGGGAAGCATGGTGCTGTACACTGTCCTTTGGGATGGTAAGGCTGCATGTAGGGGAGACAGGAAAGCACAACTGCTGTCAGCACCAGGCCTTGTGGGTTAGGGCTTCATGGCAGATTTAACATCATCACAGCGGATGTGACCTCAAGTGGCAATGGTTCAGACGATGAAGACTCTTCAGAGGAGACGATTTACCCAACAGTGTTTCCAGGCTGGGACAGGAGTGTGGCCAAGGATGAGTATGCTCCAAGTGCTAGTAAGGAACTTCCTTTCTCCTTGGATGGTTTCTTTCTTCTTTTTCCTCTCCTACTTGATGTTCCTCCTCATTTGCCACACATATATTGTGTGAAAATTGGATGCTCTCCCAATCAGCTCTTGTTTCAAACACATCTCATGACACAGGAAGAACCCATTTAGATCTTGTGAGGTCCATATCCTTAGAAGCACCATCTTCCATTGCTTCTAGACTTGATGTCTTGTCTCTATTCATATCTGAATTGTGGGCTTCCCTCATGGCATGTTGTATTTCTCTTTGGAGGGAGTTTCGAGCCTCTGTACAAGTGGCAAAATTATTTCTGTTTGCGTGCCAATACCTATTTAGCTTGCTTAGCACAGTGGACGAATAGGCTGTAGATTCCTGTATTTTTTCTAAACAAAAATTTCTTTCCATACTTAAATGCCTGTCACAAGCCTATGGAACATTACTATTTGAAATGCTGTGTTCTGGGAAAATATTGTGCATTGGTAATATGATAGGAGTAAAGCTGCGCCTCTCCATGCTATGCTGACACGTAACTGGAAAGTGTTTCTGGTGTGGATTTTGTTGACAGCATCAGGCCAAGGGGAGTGCATGTGTCTTTTGAGTGGAATGGCCATAGTTCTGAGCCCAGGTCCTTGGCAGCATTGGCTTCATGGGGCTGTCAGTAGAAGAAAAGGCTAAACTAATGGGTCTGCTTATCTCTGGGTGTCTTTTGCCCATCATGGATACTTCTTTCACCTTTTGTATGTGATTTTATGTCGTCTTGGTGGATGGTCCACATTCTGGAGTCTATCTAAGGCTATCTGCTGTCTCCTGCTGCCCTGTGAGGAACGCATTAACCTTGTTGAATGTGAAGAGCAAGCAAAGACCCACAAGGTTTTATGATTACTTCTCTCAAGGGAAAATGTTCTTTCTTGGGACTGCCACTAGTGCTTGCATCTGGCTAAGTTTTTGAGGAATGTATTGATGCCATGGGTTCATACATCCTCCTTGCACTTACATCCATCTCAGTGGCATGAGCATGCTCAGGGTGCTGGTGCTGGTGGACTTGACTTTGCTGGAGGAAAAGTACTTCTCAAGAAATAATAACACCTTGGTTGAATGAACCATGTCCTAACAGCTCCAGGGCCTCATCATGACAACCTGGAGAAAGCCACTACCCAAGCGCGGTGGAATCCATTCTCAAACCACTGGTGGTGGTCAAATCCTGGGGAGAAGACACAAGAACCCATGCAAGCAACCAAGGGTAAAGAATGTCATGCTAAGAGGGCGCTTTGATTAGGGGCTGAATAACCAGAGCACTGGGGCAGCAAGCTTCAGAAGCATTAAGTGGCGGGGGGCTGAATGTGTGGTATATGTCACTGCTTTTCATTACCATGTGTTCGAAGTGGGAAAAGCAAAGTACTGGGCTCTCTCTTACTGACTGTACATTGGGTAGCAATAGAGCAGTTGTCCACGTTGTTCATGTACTTTGGAGATATTCTGCATGTCTGAGAGGAATGAGTATGTGAGTCGTTTTATAAAGGATCTACTTGGGTTTTTCTTTTTTCCTGTTTGGAGGCGATTTAGAAGTAGGTGATTCCAATGAAAGGACTTGTGGGAGAAAGGAAAAAAGTGTTTTCAAGTAGTACACTATGCTCACTCTGCTAGAAGAGGACAGAGTATGGTTAGTGCTGTGAGGATGCATAGGGCACTGATATGTAGCTAAGAGCCACGTTGGGGTAGCTTCAGCAGGGCCATGGCAGAGTGATGAATCTCTTGTGGGTGGAAGAACCGGGAGGAGATATGGACCGTGGGAAGCATGGTGCTGTACACTGTCCTTTGGGATGGTAAGGCTGCATGTAGGGGAGACAGGAAAGCACAACTGCTGTCAGCACCAGGCCTTGTGGGTTAGGGCTTCATGGCAGATTTAACATCATCACAGCGGATGTGACCTCAAGTGGCAATGGTTCAGACGATGAAGACTCTTCAGAGGAGACGATTTACCCAACAGTGTTTCCAGGCTGGGACAGGAGTGTGGCCAAGGATGAATATGCTCCAAGTGCTAGTAAGGAACTTCCTTTCTCTTTGGATGGTTTCTTTCTTCTTTTTCCTCTCCTACTCGATGTTCCTCCTCATTTGCCACACATATATTGTGCGAAAATTGGATGCTTTTCTCATCAGCTTGTTCAGAAACGTCTCTTTTGCGACTGGAAACATCATGAGGTCCCTATCAATAGAATGAATATCTCTTCTGTCACTACTTTAAAGTAACTTCTCTGTTTAATGCCTGTCTGAATGCATGCGTTGTCATGATTTTCCAAGAAAAAAAATCTTTATCTTTTTTTCTTTTTTATTTCTTTTTTGGGAAAACAGTGTTAAAATAATTCCAGTTCATGTTATTTTTAATCCACATCTATACAATAGTAGACTTCCTGTCTGTGGAAGAAGATGTTCAAGCGCAATTTGGGAGGCCAAATCCCAAGTGCCCTTTTCATTGGGAAGTGTCAGCAAGTCTCATATTTGCTACCTTCCACACTGTTCCCATGCACTCTTCTAACATCTCATTTGTTTTCTGAACTCAGATGTTTAGGCATGATCCAACACCATAATGCTGATATTTTAATACATAGCCTTATTTTCCTGATACGAATCGTCCCACAGTGATCATCTGATAGCTCTTTTTTAACTAAAAAAGCCATCCATACCTAAAATCATTTTGTCTCAAAACCAGAAAACCACCACATATGGGGATCAAAGCCAAATGCTGTGTGTCACTGAAGCACAAAGTCTGCTACTTGGCCTTATGACCAGGGAATTGTCCCAGCCCTGGGGTTTTTTTCAGTATAGATGTTGCCAATAATGACTATACTCTGACTCTCTTATTTGTACAAAGATAATAATATTTTCCTTTTTTGTAATTTAATTTAATTTGAGCACATCTTAATGTGCCTTTTGTCCATGCACTTATTTACTCAGTAGTGTTTATAAATCACTGTTTATAAGTATTTTATTTTTTTTTTCTGAAGATAGTGAAGTATTTGGGTTTTTTCAGCAGTGGTCTTCATTTTTAGAAGAAAATACAAAATGAGCAAGTCATCTTGCTTGGGGTTTTTTTATTCTTTTGCCTAAGTTTGGGGTATTTCTGGTGTTAATTTTTTTTATCTTTGAGACTCTGCATTGGTCACTTATTCCATATTGCATTCCAACTACTTTCTGTGGCCTAGTGGTGCATGCTCCATGGGTGAAAATGTATACAGTCTCTGATCATAGACTCTTGTGGAAGTTTTATTTTATCTGTTGAATTGTATTACAACTTTCTTGACTAATATTGTCTTCCTGGTGGCTGTCAAGGTGCTTTTGTTTTTTTGTTGATCGTAGCTTTTGAGCTGGGTGGTGGATATTCTAACATGAATCTGAGTACTTCTTGAGTACTTAGCAAGCATATTTTACACGTACTCAGACATCTGCCATATTCTTCAGGTCCAGCATTTTTCTTCAAACTTGAGTTTAAATGTCCATAACTGCTGTAATGGTTTTGCACTACTTCTGCTATACGTTATTCTTCTATTGCTTGTTTTCCGCATTCTTCTTGGGAAACTTTGCATCTGTCCAATGCAATGAAAAGAACGACTGGTTTGATGTAAAGGGATTTGATAAGAAAAGTAGAGAGACTACGTTTAAGCTATGCATGAATTTCCATTTTCCATCACCTTTATGACACACACTAACAGTAGAGTAATAGTGGTAGAAGTAGAGCGTGGTCGGTGTTGAATCTTCCATTGTCCTAACAGCTGTGGACTCGCAACACGAAACACTTCTGGAAATCTCCACACAAGATCATTGGAACTATACAGATGAAGAGGAGCAGTATCCTAGCTCTGCTGGCAGGGGTAAAGCAATTAAGCATTTCAGATAATATTCAGATTTATGACATAATTCAGTAAAGTATAATACTGTTATGGTGCAGCTGGTTGTAATTCCCATACCGTTAGCCTCCGTTCAGTATAATACCTTTACATTATTTGTACTAGAGCCCTCAGAGGTGGCATCTATAACATTCATCTGTCATTTCCAAGTCTATCTTTTGCATCTAATCTTCATTACTTGCCACTTTTCCTCACGTCTCTGGGGTTTTTAAACTTGCACTGCCAGTAGTGTAATAAAACTGAGCAGATTGTAACATTTGGTGACCCACCTTCGTGAGAAAAAAAAATCTGTTTTTTCCACTTTAAAATTTCTATTGTAAAACCTGAAGACAAAAGACAATAAAAGGAGCTAGTGATTCAAATACATGAAACTGTGCTACAAAGGGTAGCACATACTACCTCCAGATGAATGTGAACATTTTGTTACCAGTGTTTGTGCCAGTAGCCAACTGAGATACTGAAAGTGTGCTCATGCTCTTCAAGCCTAAAAACCTCTGTAGGCAAAGGCTTACAGAGTGCATTCCAGCTATTTTTGCTATGTACCTAAATAGTTTCCAGTTAAAATTTTCTGAAAAGCATAGCTGGATATGAGCTTCGTTTTTAGGATGTTTTGGCTATAATGCACAGCTTTACCCTGTTAAGAAGAGGTGCAAAACTGAATAGCTGGAGGTGCAGCTATATTCAGCTGGATTGGGGGCCAGCCTTGTAGTTGCCTAAAATTAGATTGTACTGAAAGGAAATATATTTCACTGGGACTTGTGGAAACCCTTCTTATCCCTCTGTGAAAACAAGCATTTTCTACATCCTGTGGTAGTTCTTTGGATTTATACAATCTGCCTCCCATAGCTAGATACCTGTCTTTCTGGTTCTGAGATTGTTTTGAACGGTGGAAGTTTATACAGTTTGCATCAGAACAGGTGCTATAATCACCTAGAAATAATTGTTGTGGTAACTTTCTTTTAGTTCTGAAGTGTTATTAGATCAGTTGTATTCATACATCGGTTAATTTTAACTTTTTTTTTACAAGATAATCTATATGTATTGGGCTTAATTACAAAAATAACATGTTACATTTGCATGAGTGACCTCTTTATGAACATTTCATTGCCTGAATGTGAAGATAAATATTCCTCCAGTTTTGCTCTTTTTGGGAAATAGCATAGGTTTCTCTAGCTGGTGACTTACAGCATATGTAACAGGTCCATCTCATTCTTTGCATGCTCTGATTAAGGACCTTTGCTTTACCTTTAATGTATCACTCGTGGAAACGTTTGATACCTAAGGCAAATATATTTCAAAGTGAGTTCTAATGCTCATCTTAGTGTTATATTCTTTTTTTTCTGGTGTATCTTTTCTAAGCCTTTTAATGTTCGTTAGAAAATCTCTTACGGTGGTGGTACTTCAGGTGATTTCTGACTGCATCTCCTGCTATGTAAACAACAGCAAATTAAAGAGTGAGCAATTAATTTATTTTATCAGTAAGAGCTTTAATTATTACTGAGTTCAGAACAAGTATGCTTTTCAGCTTCGAATATATGAACTTACTTACTTCATTCATCCAGTCCTGGAAGAAATGACAATTTCCTTGAAGCCAGCCTTGTAATTGTGTGGTTGAGATATTAACTCAAAAAAGAAAGTTCATCATCTTTTTCACTTTTAAAAACCCAGAATGCACAGGCTCAACAGTTAAGTTATTAATAAATATGAACTAGAAATGCAAGCTGTTGCTTCTATGTGTTTTTCCACTATTTCTCATATAGCTTTTCTCTGCCATTGGTCATTGGGATGCTTTCTAGCACACTTAAATCTTCTTCCGATCCTGGTGATGCTTTTGTGTGATAGAATTTCCAAAGGACTTCTGTTTTCTTTCTTCTTTCATTTCACATCAAATGCAACAATGAAAAGAAAGAGCCAAAACACAAAAGCCAAGCACCCTTGTTGTGTTGACCATGAAGATGAGAATAATATGACTGGTGTTGGGTATTTTGATCATTATTGATTTAATCATCATCTTATCAGCACTAGTTAAAAACGAAAATGAAAAACATCAAGGACCAACCCAACATCCACTGTTACACAGTGTTCATTCTGGATGGATCAGTCAAGAACAAAATCCTGCAAATACCACTGGGAGTATTGAACAACATGGATTTACTGTTGCAGGTGAAAATGATATTGAAAAGGAGTCTTCTCATACAGGTAATATTACAGGTCACATTTTAGTAAATTATCAGGGTTTATTAAAGGTTTAGTTTCAGGATTTTTTTACTAACACTTTTGCATTCTGAGGCCATAACAGAGGTTCTGTGAATAAACCTGGGCAACTCTGATGGTGGGGGGTTTTTTTAATGATTCTATTCTTCAGACCTGTTCTTGTAGGTTTGTTTTCTCTCTTATTTGGATTGTGTGTCAAGACCTATAGTAGATTAATTCTGTAACTGTCCTCTACGTTTTGTGTTCTGTGCCATGCAGTCACAAGGTTGTAACATGCTATCTACCAGGGTTATATTGGTAGGAAACAGTGAATTTTTAAATGGAAAAATAATAACATCTCTTGTATTTTTCACATATTTGGGAGCTGTGTTCATTTCCCTGTTGCAAGTCATTATTGAACCTGGGATTTTTTTAAAGTTTTTGTTAATATGGCAATTATATTTAAAAATTTTTATCTAAAATACCTACTAACCCCACTTTTGAACTATGACAAGATGATACTGGTGGTGAAGGAAAGAAAACAAAGCATAGTGTAGAATAAAAGAGAGGCTTCTCTTTTCCATCAGTTGAAGCAATTGAAATGTAAAAGCTCAAATTATAATGTAAAGCTAGTAACTGAAAATTGACATATATTAGTTTCTGTTCTTGTGAGTGTACTAAGTTTACTAGTTAATGACTAATGTGCTGTACTAAGCACTGCCAACAGTGAATTTAACACAGTCATCATCTGCTCTTGCAGATTATCAAATACAGGCCAGTGAAGACAAGCATATCATAAACATTATTTGAGATGCTGTATACTGTGGATCTATTCCTTCAATTAAATGTAGTTTTATTAGCAAAAGTTTTGTGTAGCTCACTGCATCAGCAGCCCCTAAGCCCACGTTCCTCTAAGATATCAACCCCAGGTGTTTCATCAACATCCTTTAAAAATCTGGTGATGCAGTACAATGTATTACTGATATATATAAATACTATACTATACTATACTATGCTATGATATACTATACTATACTATAATATAATATACTATACTATACTACACTATACTATACTACTATAGCAATATAATTTGGCTGAGTTGCAATTAAAATTTTAACATGCTGTGGCAATTTTCTTGGGTTTTTTTTGATTGGGTTGCTTTGATTCTGAAAAGCATATGCTCAGTTTGAGGAAGGAGTCAGTCCTACTTGTGACAGTAGGCAGCTTTTCTAAACATAAACCAGAATGAGAAGCAAATCTACTTTACTTCTCTTTGCCATTAAATGTAGTAGACATGTGAGCAAGGCCTGTCATAAAGACAAGAACCGAAGAGGAGAATAATATGAGAAATGGATCTTTATATACTGAGTTCATAATTGCTTCACCATCATCATAACAGCTATGGCCTCCAACCATGAGGCCAAACAGAACGACTCAGCGCAAGACCCATTGGTGTATCCAGGTTGGGAAAAGGGAGAGGATTATGCCACACAACCTACTATAATGGATAGAATTATTCCTTCCAGAGAGAGTAATCATGAAAAAGAGTCTTCCACTACAGGTACTAGTAATAATGTCAGTTATGTATATCTCATCACTTCTGTCTCTCAGATGGCCTGTCTTGAAAAGATATTGCATGAATTTGTAGAGAGGAGTAACTTACTGATCTCTTTAATCTAATGATATAAATTTTAGTGATTAATTTTCTCTGTGTTCTGCCTAGATGGTGGTGAGGTAGAAGTTTTCAATTTTAGGTCTGTACAAAAGATATATTTTTTATTTACCAGCATCACTTTCAGCGCTTTCTGTTCCTTAGTGAAGCATGACTGTGGAATTGCATCTGGATTATTACATAGGTTATATTATTTGGTGTTGCCAAACTGTCTTTACCATAAAGTTGAATTCATATTTATATATCTTTGTGCATCAACAGGTTAATGCTTTTAATTTGTGAATATTCATCTGGGAAAAGAGTGTTCTTTTCATAGATTTTATCTAAACATTTGTCCCTCTCGTTCATAGAATGATGAGAGAAAGGAATTTACAAAACTGGCATGACACAATATCATGATGCAGTCATATGTATCATAACACATACCATTTACACCATCAAAATAATGTTCTAAAAACATGATATGAGAACATATGACTTATTCCTGAAATAAGAGGGGAGGTAACTTCCATCCTTTCTTAAACAGACAATGCTCAGAACCTATTTTTGATTTTGTGGCAACTAGTTAAACTTCTTTTACAGTTGATGTGTGTTCCTCTGATGGTATCTGTCTATCTCTTCTGTCTCACTGCTCCTGCCTTTATTCAGCTATTCTAGAAAAGCAGGACAGCTTAGGTTAGGAAGCTGGAAAGCTGATGACAATGGAAATAAATAGAAAAGCCCATTTCTATTTTCTTCTTTATGATCCAATTAGAATAAGAAACATAACGTCTACTCTGCATATAAGGAAGAGAAGAACAGTGTGGGTGGTGGTTTCAGTAAACACCACACCACGAAGTAATTTTGATAGGTAAAATCCTTCAGTAATGCAAAAATTTGAAGCTGATTCTGGAAGGAAACTTAATCTTACGACTACCATGAACAGAACAATGAATTATAACCATTTTCCATAACTTGTCACCACTCTCAGAGTCTTGAGCAACAAAGGAGAATCAATGCCTGTAGACAGGGTTCTTTACTATCAGTACTGATGTCTGTAATGTAAAACACAATGTAGCAGAACTTGACAGTGTCCCTGAAGCTGAGGATCTGTGGTCAGCCTGTGACGCAGGTCAGGGAATTCTCCTGACACTGTCTCTATGACCTTTCCCTGTGTCCACTGCCCTTGGGAATCTTTTGGATTAAGTAAAAAAGTGGGTGAGAATAGCAAATGAAAATATCTGATCAATACATTGAGAGAGCAGTGATGATATATGGGAGGACAGAAGATCTCCCTTCTCTTCCCCTTTTGTGGTGAGAAAAGGGTAGCAGTGGTTTAAAGGGAACAGGAGACTTGAACGTGGTAGGAATGGGAGGGGCACGGCAGCACACACATGGAATTCACAGCTGACTAAATCATTGTGGTAACAGCTGTTGCCTTTCCTGACAATGCCCACCATGAAGACCCAACTCAGCCACCTCTGCCTTCAGATAATGAACCAGGACAGGGCACTGAAGTCATCATGCATCCCAGAGACACCCCTGGGGATGAGGTTCTCCACAGGACCACAGCGAGTATGAACAAAGCTGGTGATGACCCTCCTCTGACAGGTACCAGTAAGAATAATGGGTCATACTCATTTCTCATGCCTGATGCGAAATGAGACATTATTTCTTCTGAAATTGAGTGCTTTCCCTATCTTTCTTATCTTGGGGGTCTACATTTTTGTTGTGAACTTGCAGTGCAAACGTTTTTATGATTTTGTTGCATGTGAACTTCCCAACAAAAATTGCTGTCTTTTAAGGATATTTTTTCCCTGGGTCCCCTATTTCTTATGTCCCCCAGGTTTTATTAGGTTTATTTTTAGTAGAAGGTGATACTGAAAAAGCAATTACTTTGTGGGGGTGGTGGGTGATGTAAATGAAGCATAGACTTAAGAACAGTTTTTCATGTTTGATCATTCCTGGTCTTGGCGTTGCCACAGATTGTCTTAATATTGTAAATTTTGAAATAACTTACTGCAGTTTGTTCATGTAGTTCTGCAAGGTTCTGACTTCAATTCCTAAGCTCTGCATGTTATCCAATTAAAATTATCCCCAATCAAAATATTGCTTTTTTATTCTAGTATTTTTATTGTTTAACAATGGATTTTTATGACATTGTAGTGCTTTGGAACTTTTTTCGTCTTTCTTGCATTTTCTAAAAAAAAATGCTAAGGAAAAATTAGCATTTATGCTTTCCATTTTCATCTTCAAAATTCATTTTCATCCAGATTATTTAATCCACAACACTTATGGTTTGCCAAAGAGCTGTGAAAACCAAAGACTGTGTGGATTAAAATACAGTTCTTTTATCTACTCCCTGCTTCTGTTTTCTAAATATGGAAGAGATCCTATAAAGCTTCACAGTTCATTGTCATCAGCCTGTTAAGCTTTATGCGGTTTGACAGATCAGTTGCAAATATGAAAACCCAAGTATGATTTTGCAATTTATTAAAATGTTTTCAATCAAGTCATTCTAATCTTATTCCTGTGTAATGACAGGAATTCTTTTGCTCATTTTATTCTGAAAATAATATTGTGTTTTTCTCCATTCTAAATAGTGATTACTAGGTATTTTCAAAACTAACGCTTTAGGCTACTGTTGTTTGGAAATGCATCTTTTGGTTTCTCATTTTGCTTAGTGATATTAACTTTCAGTGGTGTAATTTTGAATGAATATTAACCTTTATTATTCCGTTAATATTTTGGAGCACTTGGAAATTCTGAAAGTGCATTTAGTTAAGGCATGACTTTTTCTTAGAATGCTTTTGTGACATCCTTACTCTTTTGCATCAGCAGGAGTCTTAGCACTGCTAGAATGATTGTCAAGGATGTTCATTAAATAATTTAATTCCCTAATTTTCCATCTGAATTAATTTTAAATTCTTCTCTTGGGAGACCAGAACACATTCTTATGATCATCTCATGGAAAAAGAGAGATGCATAAATAAACTTAAAAAGATATTTTTTTAAAGTGATGGTATTGTCAATCTCAAATAGTCAGGTCTAAGTGGCTGCTACCTACTCTCTAGAAGGTGTTTATATGCACTAAAATTTAGGAAATGAATAAGCAACTATCAAAGTGATAAACAGTATTAGTGAAGGAACAGACAAACCAAAAATAATGAGACATATACAGAACTTGTTTGCTTGTGGGTTTTTTTTTTTCCTCACTGTATATTCTACATAGGCTGAAAAAAAGAAAAAGGTAGATCTTGTTACATAAGGTAAAGAGGGAAAAATATGTAAGGTGGGGTATTGTAAACATCTTTGAAGTTAACTTAGCCATCATCACAACAGTCACAGCCTCCACTGATGTTCTGAAACCAGAAGATATAACTCAGGAAGTAGGGGCACCTCACATCATAGTAACAGCTGTTGCCTCTCCTGACAATGCCCACCATGAAGACCCAACTCAGCCGCCTCCACCTTCAGATAATGAACCAGAACAGGACACTGAAGTCATCGCACATCCCACAGACACGACTGGGGATGAGGTCCTCCACAGGACCACAGCCAGTACGAACAAAGCTGGTGATTACTCTCCTCTGATGGGTACCAGTAAGAATAATGGGTCATACTCATTTCTCATGCCTGGTGTGAAATGAGACATTATTTCTTCTGAAATTGACTCCTTTCCCCATCTTTCTCATCCTGGGGGATCTACATTCTCGGTGTGGACTTGCAGTGCAAAAAATCTGTGGTGTGATCTGTGCTGTTGATAGAATTACCTTCTGGACAAGACATAAGGGACTCCCTGCTGGTACACTTGGCAGTTTCTGTCCTTTGGTGAAGCATGTTTCTGGGTGGCCTCCTGACTGTTCTGCAAGATATGCACTTTGGTGATTCTGAATCCCCAGCCTCATCTTCCTTTCTCGCGCGTCAGTGGGATCAGGCTTGATATGCTTTGGCACCATGATTGGTGTGGTGGAGGTGCTCTGGTGGGTTAATCAGATGACTTGCTCCTGTGAATCAGCAGCAGCAGCATCACCATCACCAGGGAGTGCTGTCCTGGTGATGAGGGCAGGGCAATCATAGAAGAATTACGTCCCATAAATTTTGCCTTCAATTCTTTACTTCTCCTCACCAGTTGATTGCCAGGCAAGACTGCTGCAGATCTGGCTGCAGTATGGCTGCTCACTCCTGATTTACAGGGTCAGGCTGTTGCTGCTGTGGTCTCTTCTTCTGAAGGTCTTCCCTCTCCATCTGTCACTGGGATCTCTATATGTAGCCAACATCTCCCTCCAACATGGTGAGCATGTATGTAGTACTTAAGGGTCTCTCAGAAGCCAGTGACAGTGTGGAAGAAGGGGAGGCCTTCATGTCTTCTCTCCTGTGCTTTGAATGAGGAAGATGGACATGCTTTCTGGCTTGCTGTGGTACAGGAAAGAGGTAACTAATGTGGGTGGTGGTTTTGTGAGTGCTCACTTTCAAAGCTGATCATGCCGTCATCATGGCAGTCACAGAGTCCGTGGATGATGTTAACCAAGAGAATGCAACCAGAGAGCCACTGGTACTTGGCACTCCACCCAGACATGAAACTGAACAAGAAAACACCACAGATGGTTCCCATGTCAACTGGATACCTGGATTTTTTCCAGACATTGACGATCATTTTAACCAATTGCAGACCCCTCTTCCTACTAGTAAGAACAATGAATTATAACCATTTTCATTTATCCGTCAGTCAGTTATTATTTTGGACAATGGTGATAGTCCAAAATCATGTGTACTAACCATAATTGTAAATTATTCTCATATTATGATTTCCTTTTGGTTTTTATTATTGTTTATAACCTGCTTGTAAGATGTCGTTAAAGGGAATCTCTTCCTGTGCAAAGCAGAGGACATCTGCTTAAAGGCTGAAAATAGTGTTTTGCAAATAACCTTTCCTTATATTCTGTTATCTGTATGTGGTAACACAAGTATTAAAGTGAACGAGTAAACTTTCTCCTCATGTGCACACACACACACGATAGCATTTTGTCTGTCTTTTTTGCTGGGCACAAATGATAGCTATGTAACACTGATCTGTCTGTTACTTTTTCCCCATACATATTCCTTCTATATTAGTTGAATATGTGTCAAAAGAAAGGTAATCCTCTCTGAAACCTTTTTTTTCTAGGTATATTTGCTGTTGGTATCTTGCCAGTGATTAATTATATCTATGTTACTGGGCTGCAACTGACATTTCATTTGTGAACAACAACTTTTTTTTTAAAGGGTTATTCTTCTGATAGAGTTAGTGCAGTTAACAGTAACAGTTTTTACTTATTATACTGTATATAATATTCCTTTTTTGTGTGTGTGTGGTCACATACTAATAGTACGGGAAATGAAGGGACTTTTCCTTATTCCCAAATTCAGTTTCCATACAAATAATCATCCTAACAGTAAGGTTTTTTCCAAATGCTACTTCTCATGCACACTAATCCAAATACTATTTTCATTGCACTTTCTTGGAAGTTAGTGGAACCATCCCAGGGTAGGTTTTGGCCGATGCTCTGTGGTCATTCTTTGCACATAAACAAGAATATGTACTTATATTTTCATAGCATTATACAGCAAACACTTTAAAGGTAATTCTGTAATTAATTAATTAATGTTAATTCATACATTGTCAGGTAGAATTTGGCCCACTTATTTTTTAATCAGAATTTTATATAAACCCAGTAAAATCAATCAACACTATCAAAATTGCCTGAATAGGCACAGCAATATAAACGCAAAATATGTATTTGATAGAATTTTATTGGAAAGATAAATCTATTTTTACTAATGGTTTCCTACTACAACAAACTGATTTCTTGATTATTGCTGCCCTATTCACTTAATTATTCCAAGCTGACCCCTTAATTTTAAGTGCAGACATTACATACTATGAAAAAATGTTTGCTACCTTTCTGTTTTGAGTGTGTAAAACCTGTAAGAACTGGTTTGAAGATAATTTTCAAGGTGAATGTCTGTCGAATCTTTGCATTGTCAGTGCCCTGGCAAAGGCCATAAGGCCATATTCCCAAAACTCTTCCTTTTTTCATTTATCTTCTCTTGGTGCTTTTTAAAAACATAATACAAGGGAATTACTAGGACACTACCATCATCATAAATAAGTTTATTTATTGAGGGATTCATTCATTTGTAATGTTGCCCCATATAGCTGTAATGGAATGGAAAATATTCATGAATGTGTTGGCAGACTATAGTTCAAGACTTTCTCTGAGCCAATGAATGGCTTGATGTACTATACTACTTTCTTTCGCCTGCTTTTTCTCTACAGTGATGTTTAAGCTGTGGTCTCACATCACACTAATGACTGATCTGTTGTCCAAGTGTCCATGGAATAACAAATCAGTCCACTGAAGGAACCCAAAAAATAGCTGTCAAAAAGAAAAAAAAAAATCTAGTATGTCATCAAAATGAAATGTAGAGAGATTTTGAGAATCCCTCCCTGCCACTTGCAAGCACCTCCCCAGAGCCAGAACAGCAGGGGACTTGACTGAATCCTTCTTCTTCAGCGGTCAGGGGAGGAGAAGGGCAAACGTAGCAGTTCTCTAAGTGCACGAATTTTAATAAATGTCTGCGTGCCTTTCTAAGGGCTTTGTGGTGGAAAAGCTCTGGCATTTATCAAGGATGGTATAAAGCACCTTAAAAAAATCTCCTGAAATGTGGAGTAGACAAGTGAGTATGTTCCTCTTGGTCAGCTTTCTTGTAGGTTAGATCAGGACCCTTAGTTGCTGAATTAATGCTCTGTCCTTTCTGGTAAGATAGCACAAAACAAGTCACCAGTCAATAAGTTTCTTGTTAATAGAAACAATGGAAACATCTGGAAGATTCATGAACTACTTGCTGGTTAAGCTTAACAGAGGGAAAAAACCTGCCTCTCGATTTTGTATTTGCCAGATGCTATTAGGAAATGAGATCAGAAATGCTGGCTGGAAACGAGTTGCAGTGTGTGTTAAAGAAAAAGAACTTTACAGCTGATTAAAGTGCTTAATTTGCTCTATTAGAGTCTGGAAGAATTCAGAGAGGTGGAGATCTGTAATATCTTTTTTGTAGTGATAATGAAGTAGTAGTCCCAAATGAAATCACTGTTATCTCTAGTGTGCTGATAATTTTAGACTTGGGATACCCATATGGCAACAGTTTGGGCCAAAAATGTAATTGCGTAAAATTTCAAGCCATATGGTCAGCATAGCAAATACTTGAGACTGGAATTATGCATTTTAGTTTAAGATTTAATACGCTTTTAGAACCAAATTACACAACTTATTAAAAAGGACAAGGCGATCCACCTCTAAGTTTTCAGGGATCATTTTTTCTATTAGGAAAAATATTTTGAATTTTTAAAGTCCCACTGTATACATAGCTATCAAATTTAAAACCATTCAGAGAACTATTCTTCTATTTTATGAAAGTATTAGAGTTTTAGAAATTCAGTTTTATTCTGTGTAGGAATAAAATTTAAAGTTTCAAAATTTCTCCATATTGGTCATTTTATGTTTAAATATAAAAGTAAAGTTCTTTCTTTTCTCTCTCTCTCTCTTCTTTTCTCACTCTCTTTTCCCCCATGGAACAGGGACATTTTTCTCCAGAAAATGTCTAGGCAATTATAATCGCATTTTGGTTCATGAAAGTATAGCATAATCAAAACTGAAACATATGAGAGAGACAAGAGGAGAAACCCATGAGTTTTGTTATTCAAAATACTAAAACTAGCCATAGTTCAGATGAGTATGGTGATTATAGTCTGTGTAATAGTTTTTAGTATGAATATTTTTAATGACCACAGCATGAGCTTTCTACAATTTTTTTTTTTAATTGTGAAAGTCATAGTCTTTGTACCTCACTGTTAAATATTTACTAAGCATATTTGGCCTAATGGATAGTTTTGTTCTTTAGGATCTACCTCCAGCATATATGGTAATCAAGGACCACACAAGGGACATTATGAATCCACTACTTTCCCAGGAGAGACCACCACAACAAAAATAGTTTCACAACCAAGGTCAGCCCAGGTACCAGGTAGGCTTTTTAAATCATCTGTTCTAACAATTTAAGCCCAGAATTGTATTAATATGAACTGAAGTAAGAGATGAAAATGTAGGTCAAGTACAGTCATTCAGGCTTTGTTCTGAATCAGATAATATTCAGCATTTTCGCTAGTGGTCTGAAAAATGGAGCATCTTGTAACATATAATTTCCCAGCAATATCAAGATGAGAGAAATCATGCATTTGGAGAATGAGATTAAGATCCAAATAAACTTTATAAATTGATATGAAATCAGACAAAATTCAGTAAAGATATATGCAAAGTATCATATCCATGAGAATGTTTGGTGAAAATAATAGCTGAGATGAGTGTTGCAGAATAGGGCTTGCAGACTAAAACAGAATAGAAAGAAGCCAACACCATGACACAATTGCAAAAGAATGCAAATATATTCTGGGACATAATAACAGTAAAGTAATTTTTAAAACAGAGAAAGTAATTATCCCACTCTACTTAGGCCTAGCAAGTCCAGAGCTGAAGCTCTGTATTCAGTTCAAGGCATTGCATTAATCACATAGGAAAAAAAAATGGAGAAGAGCACAAAGCAAATTTTGGAATGGTAACCTCTGAAGCACCTTTTGAAGAACTCAGCATTTTCAGAGAAAACTGAAGGGAGATATGAGAAGAGTATGACACAAAAAGAATGCCTATCAGTTTTTCACCATGAAGTAATAATAATTAACTAATCAGAAGAATTAATTTTTTTTAAATGAAAGATAGGAGACTTGTTAAACAAGGGAGACTTGTTTCAAACAAACAAATAAAGGACTTAGCTCTTAGGAGAGGATCTCTGTCTATAATGGTAGTACAGCATAAATAATAGGCTACCAGGAAGGTTGTGAAATCTCCTTTGCTAAAAATGTTAAGAGCAAATGGAATATTCCTCAGCTATCTTCTTATGGACTCTGTTTCACTGGAGTTAAATCTAGCTGATATGACCTCTTAGGGTCCCTTCCAGTTTTGTAGTTCCTTTTTTTTTTTTTAGAGGTTGCCCCAAAAATACCCCTTAAAATAAGATTTTAAATGAAAAAACGAACATTTCACTCTACCTGAAAATCATTCTGCTTTTGTGCCTGGGATTGCAGATGTGTCATTGATAATCCTTTTCTTTTGCTTTTGGAGCAAATCGGTGATTACAACTTCTCTTATGCCCACCAAAATACAGTGCTTATAGGTGTTAACAGTGTTCATCCGAGTTGTCCTGTGTATAGCTGAATGATGAAAATTTATTCGATTTGCACTTTGTAAAACAAACACACATTCATGCAAGCTAGGAAAAAAGTCTGACAGTTTAAAGAATGTAAAAGAGCTTGTGTTCTTGCAGTTCTGCAAAACAGCAAAACTACATGAGATATGTTAACACGCTCTCCCCCCCCAACTCTCCCCACAGAATGGCTGATCATAGTTGCCGCTCTTGTGGCACTTGGGTTGATTCTTGGAGTATGCATTGCTGTTAACAGTCGGAGAAGGTAAGGTAGCCCCTTTACTTTTTCAAAACACACTGCCTCGCTATTTTCTTCATCAACAGGCTTCAAAGCTTCATGAAAGAGCAGAGCAGCATAACACAGGAAAGGACTTCCTTTGCGAAGCTCTGTGACTTGGGGTGCGAGGGTCCAAGTCACCGTGTCCTGCACAGGTCACACATCAGCCTTCACACTCACGTGGAACCACGTAAAGTCAGTAGCTGTATAAACTGTTTGGTCTTTACTTGTAGATGGAAACTAGCTGTATGTAGATCACAGAGAATTAATTATTCTCTACTTATTAATAGGACAATTCTGTCCACTGAGAGTGAGCAACCACAGGATGAGCTGAGAATAATCCTCCACCATTAACAGTGTTGTCTGTGTACAGTGTGAAGGACTGTCACAGGATTAATTTGTTCCTTCCAAACAAAAGGCAGTATCACAGCCGGCAGTCACAGGGATATATTCTAACATTGCTATCAGAGCACTCGATAGCTTTATTTACTCCACTTTACAGATGAAGAAGCTGAGGAACAGAAAGTTTCCATGATCTGTGCAAAGTTAGCTGGGAAATTTGGAAAAATCTGTAGCTTAAAGGATAGGCTATAATGTTCTTAACTCTTTCTTTTCTCTGGGGGCTGTTCTGAGGTTGCGTCACAATTGTCTTAAACAGCTTTTTGCTACTTGAATAGTAAAGTTGAACCCTTTAACAGAGTAACTATTTTCTATTTGAATGTTACTTTATCAGAGTAACCATATAATATGTGAAGGCTTTTGTTCAGGAAGCAGTGAGCAATTTATTCCTAGTCTGCTGGTGGCAGGAAAGCACATGTTAATGCTTCTGTGAAATAGTGTCAAGGTTCTCCAAAGCGTGGCATAGGTTCTAGAATAAAGCGCTGCCACCGTGGTGAGGGAGCAACCCAGGCAGTCCCTGCCCATAATGCAGAAGGCTTTTATGAGACAAAACAGTGCAAACTAAATGCCAGATTGTCAGACAGAGTAAACTGATACAGTTTTGCTGAAGTCAGTAGTGAGATGCCACCTGCTATATTTGGCCTATGACCGTATCCACAGTATCAGTGCTTCTCTGACAGCATTATTACAGACTTGTTGAAATAAGTAAGCTATCAAGCATATGGTGAGACAGAAAACTCTATAACTTTCTTTCTGTGAAGTGATTCTGGAGTTACACAGACTGAACGGCATGGCTTATTGATTTATATGTTACTCTGTTATGCCTTTAAAAGTAGAGACTGCCATTGTTTCCTTCCTCTTAACCATAGTTAAGTCACCATAGGAACAGACAAACAGGGCCACTATGGCTAATTATAGATTGCATCTGACAAGAACTGAAACAATCTCAGGGCTGTAAATTATGCCTTAGATACTGTTAATGGAAAACGTGTCTTTTACTTAGAGCTTCCATGCAGCTGGGAGTGAGTCGCAAAGAGAGAAAGTGCATTTGGGTGCATATATGTGTACAAATACATGGATTAGATGCTAGTAATATGTGTTACTCACTGTGAGGAAAACTTTTTGAAGCAAGAACGTACTCTAGTATGCTTGAAAGAAGTGGAATTTTTTCTTCTACTTCATCAGGATCCAAAAGATAACATGAATAAGTCAAGCATCCTTTCTTCATCTATTCTGATAAGTGCTAATATGGTGAAAATTCATAGAGGGGTAGTTGCTGTGCACTCAGCATACTGCATGTGAATGCCAACTAATCTAAAACTAACACTGCAGCCATGCTATGAGGAAACTGGATAGCTGAGAAAAGAGGATTGAGCATTTCAGTGTTAGCTGACCAGTAAATTGAGAAAGTTTCAAGCATTAATTTATTTAAAAAGTGAGAACAATCTGAGTTTTATTTGTGTAATGCTGTCAGTTACACCATTTTTAAAATGAATGCTAACTGCAGCATGTCCAGTTTCAATCTCATTCGGGTTGTCTGAAAAAGCCGAATGAAGTGTAGGCCTTAGTTTCAAGGTAGTTAACTTCCTGATTCAGAAATCAATAGATTTAGCCTTTCTAGTTAGGAGGTAAGTATGGCAGAAATTTCCAGCATTTCAAACAAGCAATTGGGCCTTCTCAGTAAACAGCAAATTGCTTGGCTATAGTATTTCCTTTTTTTAAAAAAAAAAAATTAAAAAAAATTGGTGTTGTCATAAGCTATCTTAACCAAAACCCAAAATGACCAAGGTTCAGTGTGGTCCTATTTAAGTTAGCTAGTTATTCCTCTTCTTGCAAAGACTACCTCTGTCTGGTGCCTGTTGTAAAAAGTGTTAGGATCTCCTTCCAGGGTTCAACAGAAGATGCTGCCCACGCTGACCCCATCATATCAGGAAAGACAATGTGAGCTGCTCTTTTGAGAGGCTCCACAGCTTCTCTCTGGCCTCTTTCAGCATTTCATGGCTGCAGGGCAGGAATCATTCCCAAGGGTGTGTGTAACATCAGCACAGTGAACTGAGCTACTTTGGATAAAGCAACCCTCATCTATTGGTCAGTAAGCATGAAAAAAGTAACACTTCAGAAGGATAATAGTATAATTGAACTGCCAAATTAATCATTCAGGTAAAATATCCTTCATTTAAGAAGAAAGCACTTCACAGAGACATTGTCGTTCTTAAGAGAGCTGTGCTTTGTATATTCAGTTTACACAAGGCTGTTTAAGGACAAGTAGGATGTTCAGCACCTACACAGTGTGTAGCCAGAGAACCATCTTAACAGTCTGGGGCAAATCTGACAGCTGTGTAACTAGTACTTTTTTTACTACCCTGAAGAATACCCAGCCCACATTGACCAGTATGCATCAGTTTTGGACTGGTCACTTTTAAAAAGAGAGTGCGTGTGTGTGTGTGCACTCACACGCGTTCAGTCAGAGCTACGTAGAGTTTATTGGGCAGTGCTGCACTGAGTGTAACTTTAAAAGCACAGTAGCCATTTCCTACCTTAATATAAGGAGCTATGCTGTTGATGGGAGCAAGAGTAGTTTTTCGTATTTCCTTGCTGTTGGCAGGCTTCTAGGCCTGACAAGCTAATACAAAGAAGGAAAAATTTATCTTGTGATAGCTTGATCCAAATTTTCTGCTCTCTCAAGAATTTGAGCATTTTCAAAGGTGTGGTCCCAAGTCTGGGTTTAGAATGACCGTGTCCTTACAGTGGGATATATGCAAAGTTCATAAATGTGGATATATCCAGACGTTAGAAAATCGTTCTAGCTTTCAGTAATTAATGTTATTCCTATCTGTAGTAACAATAGATAGAAATCAAGTGAGCTCCCACCAAATTTTATGCATATAATTGTGGATGCTTTCAAAAATAAAATATGGAATACGGAGAAACTTTACACTTTGCATCGTATAAGTCTGCACGGGCAGACACAAGTTTCATTTTCTCTGCACTGGCAGACACAAGTTTCATTTCCAAGCACCTCTTCCTAAATATTGACTTTCAATTTTATTCTTATTTCTGTTAATCTCCATTTATAGTACTTATTTTCATTTTATTTGTTTCTAGATGTGGGCAGAAGAAAAAGCTAGTGATTAACAATGGCAAAGGGGCAGTGGAGGACAGAAAGACAAGTGGATTAAATGGAGATGCCAGCAAATCACAAGAAATGGTGCACTTGGTTCACAAAGAACAGTCAAATGACCGAACAGGAGCATGTGATGAATTCCTGACCGTTAATGAAACACAAAATCATCAGGAGCTTGACATGAAGAGTGGAGTGTAATGGTACCAAGTCACCAAGTAGATCAGAGCTGGGGAAATCAAAATCACATGGAACTTGGACAGGAATTCACAGATGCACTGTGCTACTGACGTCTTTTGAACATTATTAAAGTTTTATTAATTTTTAATCACTTTAAAATTATGTCTGAGTTACAAAATTGACATTTGCTTTCTGAAATAAGCCCCCAAGAGTTGCATAATGTTTTCGGTTCCCAGTTGCTACACAGAGGACACTCACTGTGTCCTGGGTGTTAGGAAGGATACAAGTTTATGTCATTGTTCCCCAGATGGAGGGTCTTCGCTATGTGGAGCTACAGAAGTATCCAGTCACTCCCTCTTACAGGCATTTAAGGTACTAAACTTGGCATGGTACAAGAGTAAGTGGGGAACAAATGTCAAGAGCAAAAATCAAGTTTAAACCAAAAAGGCCTCCTATGCAATGTCTAAAACGTCAAGAATCCTTCAGAAATGCCTTCCAGCCAGGAAGAGCAGTAGGTGCATTCAGAGTCTGCCAGTATAAACAAAAAGTGACATTTTATAATTATTTATGGCTTGGTCTGCAATGAGGGAAACCCAGAAGGACAAAATTTATTTATCTCTATTTTTAAATGTATATGGGCATACAGCAAATCTTCTTGGGAGGGGGAATAAAGAGATGAAAACATGAGCTGATACATAATAAACTTCTACACTTTATTATCCTAACAATCTGTACAGTTATCCTTGAGTTTTTCAGGTGTTCATTGCTCTTCCCCCTCCCTCTTTCATTGGTCACAGTTTGTGCATGTTTTTAATGAGTCTGTTAGGATAATGACTAAAACAGAATAACCCCCAGCTCTCTCACACATGCACAAATCAAGCAATTGGAGATCAATAGGGAAGATGACAGTACTTTATTCCTGAAGAATAGTTCTCTTTTTCTGCTCCATTTTACTTAGGAGATGCTGAGCCTAGTAAAACTTGTTTCTCCTATAACTGTTATGTTACACAAGTTTGCTGATATTTTAAAAGTTGCCTTTTTATGATCTCGCTCACTTCCTCTGAATTCTGTTTCATCCACTTTTTCCCCTCTGCTTTTTAAAAATACCAAAAGAAACATTGCTTGCTTATTGGTACCGGAAGTTTAAATTCTACAGAAAAGATCAAAGAAAATGAAAGGAAACTCTCCTAGCCATGTAATGTAGTAAAGTAGATGCATCTGCATTGTTACATGCTTGTGTTTTGTCCTTATGTGTCTGTTATGTAAAGTATTTGTATTAAGCTATGATGCTGTGCATTATATTGATATGAATTATCAGAAAGAAAATTATTTACTACCAGTGGTCTCTGCCATTTTTAAGAAAGCGTGTTGGAATGGAGGGAGAATGATAACTTCTAATTGGCTGCCTCAAAAAACAATGCAAGTAAAAACAATCTAAGGTAATTGCAACCAGTGGTCTGTGTCAGTTGTGGGACGGGGAATGTCCTGTAGCAGGGTTATTCAAGTGTTCCTGTTCACTCACCTGTCTTTGAAACTGTTGTGCTAAAGCATGTTATTTTATATTCTCCATCTGAAGCAATTTGGAGGATGAGTATTCAGCTGGCTAAATACTAACATTAGCTAGCACTGATCTTTACTGGAACATAAAGCACAAGACTGTTGATTAGGTTTCTCAGTCACAGACCTCCAGCAGTTTCACATGTGTCTCATCGAGTAGCTCAGTGCCCTGGTATCTGCAGGCAGATCTCCTCAGGGGCAATTTATGCCTGGGCAAAAGGTCCCAAGACAAGGTGTAAAGTACACATAGGATGTTTTCTGACTTTATGTAGGTCAGCATGTTTCGTCTATGAACAGTCACAGAGCTTGTGGTCCAAAGGTGTTCAAATAAGCTGAAGCTAATGGGGTCAAGGTGATTTACTCTATCAGTACTTGTGGTACACTGTTAGACTTCTCAGTCCTTTCATGTATTTTAATACTGAACTGTGTAGTGGGAAGTCTGTTGACTCTGTGCATTGATTTTTGTTTAATTCCTGTAATGTTTTTAAGCAAGCATTTCTATTTGTCATTATAAATCAAAATGATCTGTTGAAGGCTGTGTTTAAACTGGTGTTATATACTCATCTCACTAACTATGGAGATCCAGAGTAAGAATTATTCCTCTCTTCAAATCCTAATTGAATATAGGTCTCAATCAAAAGGAGATATTTCATTGTCTGAAGGCTAAATTTTTCTTTTAAAAAAAAGAAAAAGGCTGTGGCATGTTATTCGTCTCCCTACTCAGATGTTTAATGAAGACTGTTTAGTCTGGAGAAGAGAAGACAGAGGATCTTATCAATGCTTACAAATACCCTAGGGGCAAGTGTCAAGAGGATGGGACCAGACTCTTCTCAGTGGTACCCAGTGACAGGACAAGGGGCAATGGGCACAAACAGAAACACGGAAAGTTCCATCTCAATATGAGGAAAAACTTTACTTTGAGGGTGATAGAGCACTGGAACAGGCTGCCCAGGGAAGTTGTGGAGTCTCCTTCTCTGGAGATATTCAAAACTGGCCTGGACACGACCCTGTGCAACGTGCTCTAGGTGAACCTGCTTTGGCAGGGGGTTGGACTAGATGATCTCCAGAGGTCCCTTCCAACCCCATCCATTCTGTGATTCTGTGAAATCCACAAACACCTTCCTAATTTATCTAATGTTCATTATCTATAAATGCATAGACAACACTGGTTGACTTCTTTTTTATATTTTTAAATAGTAAGATACCTCTTCACAGAGGCAATGCCATTATTTTATATATGCTGATTCTTTTTAGATTATGTCATGTGATTCATGTGTAATTAAGTTTCATTATAGTTTCAAAACCAGATGGCCATTTCATATGTGTAATATAGTAAATATTTTTATTAATCTTGGTTTTATTATTTGAGGGATTGTCTAATGTGTGTATGTATTTTTTTATATAGAGCACTTGACATTTGCATATTTATTTAACAGATTAATCAGAATGAAAGAAAATATCATCTCTAAATTGTAACTAGAAGTAGTATTGCTAAAAAAACACTGAACTGTAAAAATAAGCTTTCAAAAATAAACCTGATTCCATATTGAGGATAAAAAATGAGACCAGCATTATTAGTGGAAGAGAGTATTCAGCAGGATAGTCATGTTTAGTGCTGGTGAGCCAGGGGTCATTTTTTCTCCTTGCAGACTCTAAGCCAGGCTCAGCTGAATGCTGTGTGACCTTGTCTGCTCTGCCAGCCTCCCACAGGCTCCCTAGATGCTCTGGGAGTTAGCAATTAACTCAGCTCCCCCTAGAAGCAGACAACTTGGTCCAATTTAAGATCAACCCAGTAAGATCTTGATGACTATTCCCAGTTCACTAAACCAATGGCATTTGGGAGAGCGCAGTGCCAAGCAAGATCCAGCCCTTTCTTCAGGGTGCTGACAGACAGGTTGGGTTCTGGTCTACCCTCGATGCCTGGGAAGAATGAAGATCTATACTAAAAAATGCTGAGGAGACCAGGCTGGACCTAGAACAGACCCCATGATCAGCTGGTGTTATTCCTTTGTCTTGGACAGTTTTAAATAAATGTAATCCAGACCACCTCTCTCATGGACATACTGTCTAAAGCAGTAAGCATATCTAAGAGAGGGATTGTATGTTTTATGACAATGCAATATTTTCATCAAACAATCCGGGGTGATTGGTTCACCTGTATTTTCTTCAAGATCTTACAAGGAATGTTTGATTAAAGCAGAGAAAAGCTATGCAACCATCATGTCTACCTGTGTGGATGGTTTAAACCCTTTCCACAACATCAGTTCCAAAATTATATTTCTACACAATGTTTTTCATGTGATAGGCATGTTTTTTGTGTGTCCTTTGTCAACAACAACAACAGCCTCTGTACTAAGTAGTTTGAAGTATGTTGCCTGGAATATTATTAGGAGACAATTACCAAGTGTCTCTTTAGCACATAAAAACAATGCTGGGCAGGGACAGAGGTCAGTATATAATCCTCATAAGGGCTGGTCCTAATTACTCTTTCTTAGATGAAGGAAAGAAATTAAATCCTCTGACAACTGTGTTCTGCTTCGGCATACACAGTTACCAGGATATTTCATAAGCCAGCAGTTAATGGGTTTATTTTATGCTATATTAGGCTATTAGCCAACCACTATTTCTTAGCCTTGTTAAACCATTCAAGGTTCCGACTTTTCTCGCTGCAAGAGATTTGATTATTCAAATACAAACCCTTTAGGTAACCACAGGTATTAACTAGTTTTCCTCTGCGGAGGGGAAAAGCACAAAAATGAGGCAGTAAAAGCGCTGCGCTGGGCTGTTCCTTGGGCTGCAGTTCCAGCTGTGTGGGATTCGGGGACAAAACTCATTCTTTACAAGGGACAAGAATAGTGCAAAAGAGTTTTGGGGGTGAGAATGCTGGGGGATTAGGGACAGAGGGAGGACACAGTCGCTGGGAAAAGAAGTAAAGGGAGAGTGAAATTTCTGTGCTATTACTGGGAAAGTCCCTTCAAAACTCCCAGGACTTTGGCACTTGAATGTTTCACGGCTTGGAGAAAGAAAAAAGAATTGGCCTTTTCCTGTGAACCCCCCACCTCCAAGTCACCCTCCACATTCACCACCTCATTTGCAAACTGATTTTAAATAATTTTCCCCTGGTAGCTTATTTCTCATTATTACTATGTCATGCTGCATATGGTATTCACCAACACCATGCTGAGAGCAAGGAGCTGTGAGAAATGAGAGGCAAAGCACAAATTTAGCAAACATGAGTAACAGTGACTTTTGTACAGCACAGAGACTGTACTTTTTGTCTTCCCTGTCTCACCCATTTGGAGTAAGGTTAGCAATGGCAAGATTTCGAGAACATTTCTCTTCTTGCTCATTTTCCTTACACTGATCTTCACATAGGTCAACTGCGCTGCTGCAGTTTTTTGAAAAGTTGAATTTGAAGAAGCGAATCCATCATCAAAGCAGCCCTCCTGACCTCAAGGGAGCTGATTATTGTTAAGTGCAAGTAAAGCAGAAGCAGTGAAAGCTTTACATATACTTTAAACATAGCCTTCTTTCAATTTTGTCTGGATGGTTCCAGCAAGCTTTAGAAAGGTTTTGCCTGAGCGACAACTTCAAGGAGTCTCAATTTGTTTATTAAAACGTCTTACTCTACAGGCAAAAGGGTTTTGGATGAACAAGTGAATGGATGAAACCCATTTTCATACATTCGTGGCCACACAGATCTGTGCATTGAAAGCTGATGTGAATGTCATTAGTTTCGTGTTTTCTTTCAGAAAAAAAAAAAAAAATATGATGTTTTGGATCAAAACGAGCCCAAAAAGACTGTCAAATGAGTTGACTATTTTTTTGTTTTCAGAAATAGACATAGTTTTAGCTAGTTTTAATATCCCAGATAGAAGATCTAGCTGTGCAAAAAAAATTTTTTTTTGAAGATCCACCATGCCTAATACATAATATAACTTTCCCTTTGTAACCTAAAACGAAGTTCTTACAAGAAATTATTTCCATTGGAAAAAATGTCTGAGTAAATTTACAGTAAAATAGGTTTTTTTCAAGTCAAATAGATCTGATATAAATTTAAGTGCATCTATCGGAAAACCCTCAAGCATTTTTTAGAATATTAGGGAAAGTCTCACTCTGAAACACCCACCTAACTCAGACTTTAGCTCAACAGCAGCTTTATTATGGTGCGGAAGCTGAGGCAAGAGGCTGCCTTGTATGCAATGCCAAAGGCACAGCTGAAGTTAGGGATGTGTAGGCTGGCAGTGGGAAATCAGCATACGGCTCATAGGCAGTGGAGGCTCTGTACATCAAACAGGTTCCCGGTCTGCTGAGTTAGTCATGAAGTACTTCAAACTCCCAGAGCAACCCAGGACAGAGGAGGATGTGATAAGGCATTTTCCACCTCTTCGCCAGGGGCTGTAACTTTTGTACCCTGAAAACTTTGCCCCAGGCAATCATGTTAGAGTGGATTCAGCTTTAACACCCATATGCTAGTCCCATGTTGCAGTGTATAAATGGCTTGGTTACAGCAGAGTTTTAGTTTTAAATCTAAAATTACTTGCAGTCATTGGTGTACATCTAGCTTCTGGCACCACATACTTAAAAGGCTTTTCTTTTTTCCTTGGCTTAATCTGAAAAAAAAGTTTAGATCATTTTCAGCAACCACATTTTCCTCACATGAATCAAGACTCCACGCTTTCATTTTACCCAGAACAAACAGTAATAAACTGGGTATATTTTGCCTTGTGATTGGATGTTAAGTCTGAGTTTATATTCACCACTTTTTATCAGCCTACTCTTTTTATTATAAGCACCTGGTTCAGGGCTGCTGCTGCAGATTGCTAGCAGCACCCTTACCGTAACTAGCTTAGAGAGACAGTTTTCAGCAGCTTTGAGCCTGAGCCTGTAGGATGAGTTTTACTAAGAGAACCCATCGCAGCTGAGCCCAGTATCTAAGACACAGTGATCAACAGCACAATAAGGGAGGGAGAAGTCTTCCTGTGAGTCCTCTGGACTACAGCCATCAATGATACAAGCCTCACAGCAAATCTCTAGAAAAAGTATATTGGGTTTATTTTACTTTTCAGATCTACAAATGATTCACTGTTTTGGCTTTGTTCAAGCACTGGCAACGTATGTCTAAATGCTGCCTGTTTATCTGTACCTTAGTGTGCAAGTATATGGGGTCTGTTTTACTGTAAAACTGTTTTACAATCATCCACTCAATTAAGCATGTTTTGTTTTGCAACAGTAGGTCATCAGATTCACCAGTGGATACAAGTTTATAGTTATTGGGTACTTCCCTGCAGTTCTTTGTGGTTCATTTTCTAGTTTATGTTTCTTACATTCATCAAGAGAAAAATCTGAAATGAACTCTAGGTAAGGAAGCTTGTTTGTTCAGCTAGTGACTTGAAAACCAAACTTACCCTCTGTTCAAGAAATGTGACTTCCCCCTCCCCATGCAGAAGACAGGTATAAAGCCTACCCATTAGTTACATGCCAGTCACAAATGGGAGAAACCAGGTTCAGAGACAGCTCAGAGGGTCAGCCTGCTGCAGATTAACTGCAAAGGTGTGGGTCTTCCTCAGGGAGCCTTTTTTAGAGCAATCTGCATTCATATGGAGTAATGCCTTCAAAAATCATTGCTAAAAAATAAGCTAACAAAGCTTATTTGATCTGGCAGTTTAGGTAATACTGGTAACCTAGGTGAAACAATGGAATGAATTTTGAGTGAATTCCCTAGCCCGGTCCCTCTTCTTTCACCTTCACAGGTTGTGAGTCAGCTGTCTTTTCTCACTTGCACAGCTCCACAGCAGCATTTCTCAAGTGTTGTTCATGGACCACAGGAAAGCAATCCATGGAGCACCTTCGAGCACCTCAGCAAGAAAACAGCCAAATGGAGTTAGATCAGTCTTACAAATGACTACAGGAAAGGCGAACATATTTTTAGTTCAGTCACGAGTGAGCATAACCACCACAACACTGTGAAAGACAGACCCTAGGTTTCTTTTCTAAATACTCATCCTTCTGCTACAGAAGTGCCATGAACATTGTGAGGCCTTGTTCCTCTGGATCCCATCCCTGCAAGTCTCGGTGGGCAGCAGTCAGCTTTGTAATTTATCATCTGTCTGCACAGATACATTTTGCTTATCACCACGGAACATGCCTGCCTTGCTAACGCTGCCATGACCGCAAGACCTGATCTTGCGTGCTATCTAGTTTCCTTCCTGCACCTGCTGTAGCAGAAGAGCACTTCCGTTGCATGCTGTCCATGCGAGACAGCAGACAGCCACCTGCTGAGGCTGTGAAGCTGCCTCAGCCTTGTGTGCCTGCACAGGACTGTGCACAGCTCGGGGCAGCTTCGGCAGCACAGTGGCACTAAACCCTGCCAGGGTATTTGTACATGCTTGCAGTATAAGTACTTGCTGCAAATAACTCTTGCTAGCCCAACTGAGTATCATTTTTAATGTTGTTTTCCTCCTAAAGCAATGTAAGTTGGGGCCACCTGTTTCTTTCATATCCTTGTCCTGTTTACATGTACTATCTAATGCAAAGGAGAAGACTGACTGAGGTTTAGCAACCCTGAAGTGTTCTCTCCTTTTTCTTTCATGTCTGAGACGGGTTATAGAAATATCTCTTAATATGGGTCAATGATTCATGATTCATTGTCTTTCACAGAACATTATAGCAGATGCGTTCCTGTAGAGAGGGACACATTCCAGATACAAAGACACTCCTGAAATAATCTTTTTCTCTAAGGCTGAGGACATGGAGAAAGAGAGGCACACAAGGGGCTTGCAAGGGCTTAGAGAATCAGCCTTTGGAGTATGTATTTTCAAAAGGGACAACTTCATATAATTGCAGAATTGGCTCCTGCATGGGTTGGTTTTTTTAGGTCATTCTCGCAGAAACATTGCTTTGAAAAAAGCAACAAACATAGGTCACAGTGTCGAGCCTTTCATTTTAAACTATTTGGAATGATGTGTAACAAAAGAATAACCACCTTTTATGGAAGGAATTTAAACGTACACAGTGCACATAAAATATGTCAGTGATGGGGAATCTTGAGTGCAACAAACTTTGGGGGGAATTTTACATCAGCAGCGTGCATTTATTAACAACCTTGTTGATGAGGCCAGATCAGGATGCTTCTGCCTCTGGCAGAAAGCGGCAACGTGGTACAGAAACGGCAGCAGATAGCCAGGGCCTCTAATTCATCTTTTGCCCAAAGACCTTCCTAGCACTGCATTAGGACCTGGTTCGTTACTGACTCAGAGGGCAGATCGCCAGCTGAAGCGCTGCCAAAGCCACTTTCTGCCATGCCTGGATTTTTCTTTGGAAACTTCTCAAGTGGATGCTGGCCTTGGTTAGTTTAGTAGGAAGTAAGCCCAGGGTTGTGCAGACTGTTAAAGCGCACAACCTCGGTTTCGGTTATGTGTCTTGATGACACAACAGCAGTTACACTATTTCTGTAATGTGTGCTACTCTGAGCATAAATGTCAGAGCTTTCTCTCCATACTTAGCAACTGCCAGTCATCTGGGCCATGGTTCACTCCATGAGCATCTCTTAATTCACGTATTAAATATAGTTGAGTTCTTTACAAAGTGCTCCAGGGGTTCAGTTAAAGGCTTTATTTATTATTTTTTTAGAAAGACTGAGGAAGAGATTTATTTTTTAGCAGCCAGGGGAGGGAAGTAGGTTTCTAAAGCAACTGCAACCATTGCATTGTATCCTCCTACTCTTCTAACATCTCTTTCCACTTTTCTAGACTTCATTGCCAAGAACTGTAGTTAGTGCATCCTGACCTTTGGGGCAAACAAGCTCTGTTGCAGCTGGCACCCTGGAATATTTGGAGGATACAGTGAGGGGTGAGATTTCTAACACTTCGGCAAAGTCAGGTCCATCTTCTGCCCTGCCTGCAGTTTTCAGAACAGGCAGCCTCTCACAGAATCACAGAATCACAGAATGTTAGGGATTGGAAGGGACCTCGAAAGATCATCTAGTCCAATCCCCCTGCCGGAGCAGGACTGCCTAGACCATATCACACAGGAACGCGTCCAGGCGGGTTTTGAATGTCTCCAGAGAAGGAGACTCCACAACCTCTCTGGGCAGCCTGTTCCAGTGTTCGGTCACCCTCACCGTAAAGAAGTTTTTCCTCATATTTATGTGGAACCTCCTGTGTTCCAGCTTGCACCCATTGCCCCTTGTCCTGTCAATGGATGTCACTGAGAAGAGCCTGGCTCCATCCTCATGACACTTGCCCTTTACATATTTATAAACATTAATGAGGTCACCCCTCAGTCTCCTCTTCTCTAAGCTAAAGAGCTCACATCAGACTGCTTTATCTAAACTCCTACCCAAACATTCCCATATTGAACCCAGGCTGACATTGAAACTCACAGATATAAGCCATGAAAATTATGAATCAACATTTATTGATGATATGTACATAAGAGGTACAACACTTAGTGAAATATTATATTCACATCTACTTCCAGTATAGAAAGAATGTCTAGTTTGTTTTATACATTAAAGTTACAGAAATTTGTTCACACCCTAAGAAAGTATTAAAAGCAAATGACTACCTATCGTTGGAAGGAGGAAAGGATCTGAACTACAAAAATAGACTCAGTCTACAAGGCATTCCAATAACAATATACAAGAACAGAGCCTAGAGATGGGAGAAATTTTATCATCTGCATTCATTAGTTCTTAAACAAACTGTGCTATAGATACTGTACAGTATGTAATTTCAAAATCTGGGGAACTTTTTGAGTGCAAGGAAAAGACGAACCTTATCCCTCTTCCTTTTTATCATTTTTACGTGAAACACCTCAAAACATTCCAGCTTGTGTCTGGACACTTTTAAGATGGGGCAAGGGATGATGAATAGGCAGCACACAGTACTGTAGTGTGCAATTCATACTAAAGCATCGTAATGTGACTCACCAAGTAGGATACATCCTGTGCTTTGGGGCCTGATTTTGATCTCCTTCCACTTACAGGGGATGATTATATTTATGAGATCTAGGCCCAGGGTATCTAGGAATGAACCAGCTTCTTCTTGCTGTCCCAAGTTCTTTCAGAACCACCTTCAGGTTTTGCCCCAGAAAGGTCTTATTTTCTCACAGATCTGAACTGTAGCCCTGATTTCAGATTTTTGCCACTGACTACATAGTTCATATGTCTTGTTTATGATCAGACACACTTTTTGCATATAACAGGCCTGTACAACAGCCACAGTATCTTGAGAAGCATTTAGCTTTGCATTTAATTTCCAATAACTATTAGTATCCTTTTTTGACAATTAAAGAAACAGTGCACCTTCGCCCATGAGCGTATTCATCTTTCTCAGAGACTCTTCCTGCCAAGGGGATGAAGCAGAGATTCCTACTTTGACTTCTTGGGCACTCTGGAGAGATCCAGCAGCCCCCTGCTGCCTGCAGCCTTGCCCAGTCACAGACGGGTGACTGCACTTGTTTTGCTGGCAGCTGTGGTCAAGGATGAACTCAAGTGCCTCAGAGGGATCCCGCGATGCTGTGATGTGACTAAGGGCTGAATGATGCACAGTGCACAAAGAGTCAAAAGTAGCCAGGGAATCCAGTGGGAATGCAGTTACATCGATTTCCCCTTATTCACTGTGCCAATTTAAACAGTGACTTACTTGTGGTGATAAAGGGTCCCAACATTTCAAGCCAACAAGAAGAAAACACAACAGAAACTAATCATTGTACGTAAACATTAATTCTTAATGTATAACAACTGCATTCACAAGACAGCAAATCTATGCTGGAATCACTTTCACTTACTGCCAGGGAACTACACACATGCAGGTACTAACATGTACCACACTGGTTAGGTAGTTGAAAACTAAAAATAACATTTACAATAAGTTGGCTGCATATATGATTCTGAATGTTATCAGAACAGGATACTCCACAATAGACAGATAAAGCAGTTACCAAGCTGTGGAACCTAATCAGCTGAATGGCCAAAAGGAAACAAACCCAGATACAAATGAAAAACAGAAAGCAAAACAAAACTTTAAAAGACAGTCTAATTTTCTACTATGGCTCAATACACAGAAACCAATTAAATTAAACTAAAGCACTGCTACGCATACTGTATACACCATTTCACTGAAATTACATGTTGATAGCTATATTACCTACACTAAGTGCAGAGAGGCACTGGACATCATGCTTCAACAAAATGTCAAAACTGGTATCAATAAGGTTTTACAGCTATTAGTAACTCAGCACTATTCTACCTGTGGTTCCTATTAAGGTAATACCTGATACAACTGATTTAAAATACAAGAAAGAGATTAAAATACAAGGGTATATCAACACACTTCCTACATGTATATCTACTAGAAATTTAGTCTCCAAAACCTCAGCAGAATAACATGGCCCCATAGATTTCTGAATAGTTGAAGAGATAGATACCTAGTATCAGTCATACTGGGATAGCACTACTTGCTATTCAATGTTTTCTTTGCTTTGAATCACAGTCAAAGAGCTAGTAGGCATGAAAGATTTTTTTGTGATATAATTGTTATGAATATTTATATTGATTTATTTTTATTCCTCTAAAAACAGTTTCTTGTTAATTAAATAGAAATTATTGTAGCCATGGCCTTAATGCCAACAGGTATTTGCCTAATGGGAACAGATGACCATAACAGAGAAGCAACTCTTACTTGTCCTGGATAAAAATATAGTGGTTTTCTCTTTAAAATACATAAGAAAGCAGGAGGTATTTGTACAGATGCTACTCAATTACATGGGTCCCATGGTGGTTCTGTTGGTCCCTTTTCAAGAAGGCAAAAGTACATGGCCTAATCAAGAACTCTTTCCACAGGCTGAACTCATATACATATGAAGATGGACTGGGCACCTGATAAAATATTTTTTGCCTACTCAGATCTCCAGTTTTCTATAAACTGTATTCTGAGTCAGTCAATTATACATGATCAGATCCTAAGAAAGAACTGCAGGATCTGGCAAAGGTAACACCAGGAAAAAACAAAAATGAGGGACGATTGCCCAAGATAGTCAATCTAGAAGATTGTTCAGGTTATTATAACATTGTTCCATAATGAACTGCAGCATTTAAGGACATCTTGAAATTCCTATTTGCTTCTTGCATTTTGTGCTTGGTTTATAATTCATCACTAAACATAACACAAAAATATTTCACCGATCCTAAATGTTATAAGAAGACTGTTTTTTTTTTCTTATCACCTTTAAAGGATTATCCCCCTACCTTATACGGTTGTATAGAAAACATTATAAGAAAATATTAGTGTGTCTGTAAATTACAGACACTAGGTAATTCAGTTCAGTCTACACTGTAGTTTCCAGAGAACAAGTACAAACCCCTAAAACCTGTATTAATAACTAAATCAGTATTGATCATACAATATTTAACAATATAAATACATATGCAGCTTTTTCTCATGCATTCTACAAGCTAGAGTTCACACCAGATCACAGGAAATGGGATATATTTAAGAAAGGAGCAGGATATGTTGGATGGAAGTGTATGCAATTGTCTTTAAGAAGGAAGGACAACCTGTAGTACACAAGAAATCACAAGCCCATACAAAACACCAAAACGGAAATACTATAATCTACAATACTGACTGCAAAATCACTTTGTAAACACAGTTTGCATACAGTCTTTGTAAAACTGTAGAAAAACATAGAAAAGAATGATACAAAAATCCCTGCAAACTATACTATTTATGTACAAAGCAATACATGGGTACCAGACAATCCAGGTTGTGTGATGCTGCCTATGACAGTTTCATTTCGTGTAATGGTGTTTGCCACAGAGCATCATTAAAAACAATTGCAGGACTCCTGAATTTTGAAAAATCAGGCTAGAAGGAGTGGACATTCTGGCACTGATCAGCCTTGTCTCTGCAGCAGAATGTAGTTAGAAGTGAAAGGGGATCAAAGGTTGGGTGAAGTGAGAAATCTCACAAGTTTTCTTGCCTCCCCAAATCCTGCATTAGCCTGTTGGTTATTTCCATTCTGGACTAGTAGAGACCTCCTCAGTGACTCAGTCATACGCTCTAGGTTTTTTCAATGTTTGGAGCCTGAGTTTTCCATAAGACTCATAGTTGCAACTGTGCAACCACCCTATCTGTTAGGATTTGTACCAACGTGGTAGTGGGAAGTTACCAGGTTTCCCTCAAGCAGGGAAGGTGTCCCTGGGATGGTGGGCACATGCAAGGGATGGTTCCTCAGAGCCTTGTGCCACAGAGCCCAATCATATAAGAATTCAAAGAATTACCAGCACCTGGGCATCAGCAGCAGTTTGACTCATTCATAACAGTAGATTTCAATTTAAGATCAAACATGATCAGGAGGAAAAAATGAGGGAGGCACCCATTGTGCAGTCTGTACCCAGGCAGCGTTGCTGGGGACTTTACCAGGAGTACTGCCTTAGGTGTGCAAAACTGCAGAGTCTGTGTTTTGTCTGAGGACCATGGAGAGACACAGCCTTGGTGTCTATGTGGGAAGAAAGATCAATGACTTTGGAAGGAATACGCACTTTGTTTCAAGTAAATTGTGAGCAAGAATGTAACACTTTCAAAAATAATATCGGAGCTGAACAATTGGTTTACAGCTGGACTGCCTTCTTTGACACTTCAGTATTGCAATTCCTTTTTTTTTTTTTTTTTAGTACTTGAAGCTACACTGTATATATCACTATCCAGACAAAGGAAATTGGGTAAATAGTTTTCCTTCAAAGTCATCAATATGATTGGAGAGAAGAAAATAACTCATCTTCCTAAGAGTGCTTTCTGCTGGGAACAGGAGCTTCTACATAGTCTTATACGGTGAATTATAGCCAAGGTGAATTGTCCCAATGGACTATACACCTATCATAATAACTAATATGAAAAATATCTTAATCGTGGCCTTAGAAGTCACAGTAATAAAATCAAGGATAGTCTTCTGGCTCATAACAGAATAATATTACAGTACATTTTTATAAAGTGCACTTATTTATACTTCTGTAAATTAATTCAAATGCAGCAATAAAAATAAACAAATGGAACTTAATGAAATGAGAAACAGTTCTACCTTTACATCTCCACAAAAGGATTCTTCTGAGCCCAATACTAAAGCTCAGAGCCTTTTTAAAGATAATTATAGAAGTGAATGTCAGAGGTGAGGTTTAATACTGCCTATGGGTTTGGGGATTTGTGCGATTCTGCTGTGTTGCTACAACAAGGCTGCAACAACACAAGTGAAGGCAGGAAGCAAAGAAAATTCAGGCAGTTGCCAGAATAAATTTGTCCAAACGCTATTGCTGCAGCTTCTCAGATGAACAGTCTTCTCTTCTGAGGATCTACTGCTGGAAAACTAATGACCCTGGGAGTGATGGAAAACAAATCATAAATCTATATTACTCATATGTTTTAAAGTGGCAAAAAATTTGGAATTCCATGTGATTTGAGAAAGAAATGGAGATCAGCTGTATCTCAGGGAAGAAATGGAACAAACTGTAATGACAGTGATCCTTATTTTTGTGCTGAGTTTTAAATTCATTGCTGCACTTGTAGCATATAAACAATTAGGCAAAAAAGAAGCAAGTTGGCAGAAATCTTTTGGATGTGAGAATCAACATCATTATAAATAGCAGACAAAGACTGTTCCCTAGGATGGGATTGTGAAATGTCTTATAACTTAATGGAAACGGGAAAGGACTTGACATTTCCTGGAAGCCTGTGACTCCCATAGATTTCACTGGGGCTTTCATGTAGTCAGAGCATTGCAGGCACAGGTTTTACTACAGCAAACACACTTTTTCAAAGACATACTGAGTTTTTCACTGATTGAAATGGAAGGACCACATCCCATAATATGGTTCAAAGAGCTTATCCCCCACCTATTTGAAGCACCTTCACGTATAAGACCCAAGCATGTTTCTTATGATTCTGGTGCAGCCTTTGTCTTCTAAGGGAAGCAATTAAGAAAGAAATTCAGTAGCAAAGTGCTCCATGTCTTCTGTAGTTTTAATGTACAGTGTGCTTTAGTTTCAATGAACAGATACTAGGAGAATGCTGACCTAGCTTCAGCAGTAAATGCGTAAAGCAAATGCATAAGCGTGTAGTTAATTAAGCACACAATTAACTGAGTCTTTGCCTGGTCTAGAGGTTTCCATGTGCCAGTGTGCTGTCAGTAATCCGAAGGGCAAAGGATATTACAGTTGCACAGACAAGGGTGGGGGGAACTGACAGAGCAGCAAACGAGATGAATGTAAAAAGAAATGTTAATTTGTTTAGGAGCTACACAGAAAACAGATCACTTTCTACTGTGCTTTTCCTTTAACTTTGCCACCCCAGCACTGCGAACAAATACAAAAGATTTGCCAGATGCAAATTAATGCATCAACACTCCTAGTGAAACTAGAAAGAGACTGGCCAGTAACCAGCACTGCCTGCTGAAATGTGAACCTTGTATTAGCTGAAGTGGCTCGTCCCTGGGTTATTTTCTGTTTATCTAGTTAAGTAGCAACTAGGCCTCATGTGGAATGAGCAAATTGACGAATGCAAGCCAAGAGTGAGTTACATTTTCCCAGAGAAATGGAAAGCTTTTTGATGGTTAAATACAGTGCTGCGTTGGAGTAACACTATATTAAATACTCAGTCAGGCTGAGTAAATTATTAAATATTCAGCCAGGCAGGAGTATACCAAAACCAACATTTCTCCTTCTCCCACATCCACATTTAAATAGAGAAATACCATCATAATTATCTTTTGAAATGTCCCTGAGTTACTGTATCTACAGAATTACTATTTAAAATCAGAGTCTGCTATTCTAGTCCTATCAAAAGACCCAAATTTATTCTCCCTTATGTGGGTGGGGTTTTTCTAGCATCTCATTCCTTCCTCCCCTAGTCTCCATCCAAAGCAACACTCTTCAAAGGACAATACATCCCAAGTGGGTAAAAGTAAGCATATTCTAAGTGTTTCTCAATATGTAATTTTATGGAGCTGCCTAGTAACATGCCGCTGGCATTCCTATTTGTTTCCAACTGCTAAACAGTTTAAAATGAAAGCTAAAAGTGTATGGACCGGTTTTCTACAGCTACTTTCAAGGCAAGCAATCAGTGTGGCTGCTTCTAAGAAACTGCTACAGTGAAGAGGATGGAAAGTCATCTATTCATGGGTGAGCTGTGCCATGAAACAGCTCGAGAATGCTGGATATAAACCGGGGTGATCACAGTGTGTTATTCTTGGATATAACTACCACCCAAGTCACAGCAAATTTCACTCGATGTGAGCCAGCACCCTCAGAGTAGGGAACATTTCAGAGTACCTACACACCATCCCAGGCACATTTCTGGCACATAACCCAGGGGTAAAAATGTCTTTGAATGCAAATTGGGAGAAGCAGCAGCTAGCTACAGGTTAACTCTGGATATGCTAACACCAATGACTGAAGAAAAGAGAAGACAACCTGCCTACCAATTCTCTGAATATCCTACAATTCCATCCCTCACAAAAAAAATCCTTAAGGTGCTTCAGGAGACCTCCAGAAAAGGTCTCCACCTCTGATACATGTTACAGGCCTACAGAATTAACAGTAGTTCAGTATTTGTTAAATTATATAGGCCATTTTGCTTAGGATTGTAGCCATGGCATGCAAGTGAGGACAAAAATACAATGGCAAGAAAAATAATCCACAACAACAAATGCTTAAACGAGGGATACTCTGACAATGGACTTGATCTTGCACATCATTAAACATGCAATTAGCCTTGGCTGGCTCAGGTCCGTGTGCATTTTCAGAGATATTTATATGAATGCAGATGAGCAAAAGCAGATTACATTTATATTTTAATAGCTTCTACAGAGCCAAACACCACTCTACAGTTAAAACATTATTCCTGTTTAAACCCACGACAGGTCTGAGCGCAGACACTGAATGGCCTACATCCGTAAATGTTTCAGTTCTGGTTTCTGCCATTTTCTCATATTCTGATTCATTTTCAGAACCTCTGAGAGCTCCCCCAAAAATTGCACAAAGCATGTTCTGTGGGTAGAGCCTCACAAGGCTCAGCTTTGCTATAGAACATTGCTAATAGTACAATGTCATTCACCAGTGTCTTAAAATTGCTGAGTATTAGCAAGCACCTTTAAAAACACTTCACAGGGTGATTATTGTGACTGTAATTCCTTCTGACAGGATGAGTCAGCTATAGTATGTTGACAAAACACCATCTCATTAATTCAGATACTATGTGCTCTAAGAAACATTTCTCTGACATTAGAGAGTTATATGAATTGTTACTCTGCAAAAGACAGAGAGAGGTGTATATTCAATGTACAGGTCTAACTCCTGAAATTCTGGTTTATTCTTCATTCAGTCCTAACCCTGGCCAAATTCTATTAACCTGATGTGGAATTTGGCTTAGCAATGAATTCAGGATTTAGCCATTATCTGAAATATGATACATACTTGAAAGATGGCTTTCACTTCATACCAAATGCTACTGATGATCATATTCAAAAACTCTCATTTTTTTAGAGTAATGGATTCGGAATTTTTTTACAGCTCATTATCAAGTACCCAACCATGACATCCATGATCAATCTTAGTAGTACCTTACTTAAGTAGTCCCATCCATATGAGGAAACCCTCTGACATCAGTGGAACAGGTTGAATAGTAAGGTGCTACCTACTGTGATTAAGAATGGCATAACTGAGGCCATGGTATTCTGTAATTTGTACATCAGGCATAGATTTAGTGAAGAAACTCCTGCAATAATACTGCCTTGTATTATATGATGCATTGTGGTCACAAAGCAGCACAGCCCCATCACAAAATAAAGGCTGCACCTGCCCTGGGACAGCTGATAAAACCACATCACATGCACGTACAAGTCTAAGATCTTGTCTTGTTGCTAAGTATTAGTTGCACTGATCTACCAAAACATCTGGGATAATTTATTGACTTCTATACATTAATCTTGCCCCTGGATCTAGGTTCAGTTAAAGTACAACTAGGCACAAAAATAGTGCTTGTTATTATTAAAACAAATAGAAATCTTTATGGACATTTTCAAAAGATATTTTAGCCATACAGTGCTAAATAGAACAGGTATGCCACAAGAGTCACCAAAACACTTGAAGGTTTACCAGGTGTTATGTTTCTCTTGTATTTGTGACCCTGAGTCCCTGTGGTGAACCATACTGGCACTTTGATCTTCCCATTTTGCAGCATTTACATTCTCTGTGTCTTGAATGAAAGGGAAGGTGGGTGAGAGCACATTGCACTGCAAGGAGAATTCTCCAGCTGCATCATCCAAACAGTAACACAAGGGAGACAGATGGTTATGGATCATTGCTTGGCAAAGACACTACAATGACTTCATGAGATCTTTGCTAAGTTTCAGTTATAAGGAAGGAGAAACTGTAGATGTTAAATAGGAAAAAGAGAAATCTTCTTTAATCATGATATCTTTTGCCAGAAGATAGCTTCAGGGCTTATTAAAGATGGAGCTAGGAATCTCTTCCCTTAGTTTTCACATTTCCAAGGCTCTTCTTCAACAACACTGAAGTCTGCAGATTTGCCATTGGTTGCCAGTGTTACCTGCAAGTAATTATCATCAACAACCAACTTAAAGGCCAAGTCACTTTTTGACAAGAAAAGTCATGAGTTTTATATGGAAGATCATGATATTTACAGGAATTACATACACCATGCCTTATTATATATGTAAAATGTATTTATTCAGAATTCACAACACTCCCAAATAGTGAGATGCCTGTTCATTTATTATACTGACTAGGAAACCATTAGCAGTAGGAAAAAAGTTCCATATTTCCTTAGTCTTTGTGGTAGTTTTTTTTTTAATAAATATTTCAGATTCTGCTCCTTTCTATCTCCTATAGATTCCTTTGGATTATTTCAAAAACAGGTTACATTTTTTTTTATGTAGAAAGTAATATTTTTTCAGTGGAATACCTTAGCAAAGCAGGATAGCTGATGCAAGGACATGAAGAATATAAAAGGCCAGAATTATCATAGATGTGTATCTATACAAACTCACCTACAATTACACCACCTTTAAAGAAATGGAGGAAAAGATATCCTGTGAAAGTATTGTTCATCATACCACTATTTCTAACAATGTAGTGAAAGATTTTGACTAGAATCAGACCAAAAATTCATAGTAATGCTATGCTTGTCTCACACAAAGTACAGCAAAACATCACTCTTGCCTGTACAGATATGTGCTAAAATTTTTAGTTTTTAAGTATGGTAGAAGACCCATAGTAATCTACCAACTCACAGTAAACACTGGCCAGTAAGTTGCATGCCAGAAATCACTATAAAGAAACCCATGCTTAAAGAAAGATAGCTCCAGACAAATGACTTAAAAAATTTTAAAAAGGTAAAATGTCAATTTAACTTTACAAAAGTGATCTAGATCTTTATAATTGTAAGAGAGCCTTTCATTTAATTCTAAATGGATGGCTCACTCTTTCCTAACTTACCTTGTAAGTTAACATCCTCAGCTTCAAACGAAAAGTTAAAGACAGAGCTGAAATTCACCATGCTGGATAAACTGGATGCATGGAAGCATTGGGACATGGAAACATGACAAAATGCACTGATTTTTGAAACAAAGTCAAGCTTTTTCTTAGATAATTGAAAGGGGGAGACATGCAAATACAGGAATTAACAGCTTATTCAGAAATGAAAATCACATAGAGTCATGTGAAATATAATAAAAAAATACAAAAATATCATGCAATAACAACCACTCTACCCCCATATAAAGGTAAACTACTTATTAAAAATATACATTGACCATGCAAAATTATAAACTAACATGGAATTATACATGGAATATATTACAGAAAGTAAATAGAAAGGACATGCTAGTAGATCAGCTTTTCCAAATTCTGACCAGAGTTGCAGTGAGCTTTCCAACCCACCAGTGCATTTGACAGGATGAAGAGATGTCTCTTCAGATTTAACAGCTGGCTGTTTTGAAGCCCCAAATTCTACACTCTGTTGCTTTTGCCACTCTAACATTTGGGAGCTGTAGACCACTTCAACATGATCCAAATGCTTTGCAAATGTCAGCATATATTCATAGCTTATAAAGTAGACTGTAACACCACGTCCTTTTGGCAGCTCGTAGACAGACACATGGACAAGTGACCTGCTCAAAGTCAGTCTTGTGCTCAATCCAGTAAACCCTGGCTCTTTTCATGAGTTTAAAAGTGCAAAATGAGATCGCAAGCAGAGCAAACCTAAAACAATGAAAAAGTACAAACACTTCTAGCTCCTAAATCACTGGTCCTAAATTTTAATTAAAGGGTGTGATTAGGATGACATACCACATCACTGATCCATATTTTTGAGGTAAACTGATGCCTCAACTGATAAGAGAAACTGAAGGAGAAAAGAAAGTGCAGCAAGTATTGCTACTACTTGCTAGCTTGACTTGGATCTCTGTGCAAATCTGAGAGACTGGAAGGAGATAAAATTATCAGTATTCAGTTCCATGAACCTGATTCAGACTGATATACGGTAGCTGAATTTGTCTTAATCCCACTGAAATTAGCACAGCCTGTTTCACTGAAAAAACGTTTTCCAAAAGTTCCAAAAGAATTTAACCAAAAAGTGTGTGTGTGTATGCACATGCTTATTTTTAATGAAAAAAAACTTTTATCAAATGAGATCTTTCTTTTCAGGGAGTTTCTTTTTTCCTTCAAATTTTTATCTCTTCTGTGTCTTCTTTTTTTGAGAAATATAAATTAATGACAATTTTTAATTTTGTGTATGCATGTATTCTCTTTCTGTCTCAAAATTTTTTTTCTTTAATTTTTCTCATGGAAAAAGGGTGGGTCAGAAGAGGAAGGGGAGAGCCACATCAGAACAAAATGTTTCTTTATATTTTAAAAAATAATTTTATTAAAAACGTGGAAGATTCAGGGAAAAATTGAGGATAAGATGAAAGTTTTTTCTTTCCTGAATTCAGTATTACTTTTTCCTCTGGAAATTCAGCTTTGGCCTGACATTATCTAGAAGTAAGCATCAGAAAAAAATATATTCTAAAGAACATTTCCAGCCAGGCTGAAGACAGGAAAAAAGTGATAGAATAGGACTTATATTTCCAATATATATGGTGATCTGCTAATGGACTTAGTGTAGGCATTCACAGTTAGATAATGGCTCAGTTGTGGCAACTGGAAGATACAAGAGAATCTGACTGGATAAATGGTTAAGGGAGGCTCAACTGGCAAATTCACTGTGTCAAAGAGAGTATACAGGATCATATCAGATATTAATAAATTAAAAAAAAAGAAAAAGTTCCAGCTTGTTTCTCTCTCTCCCCCTTTTCAAAAACTCTTGATTGTAAACTGCCTTGTCCTAGTGGTGGGTGCTTAGTAAACTTTTAACCACTAACTTCCCCAACTGTTTTCTCATTCATCTGGTGGGGTTTCTCAAGCTCACTTTGCTCTGATCAAGACGTTATTATTACTATTAATAATCCATGTTAGTTACAGCAAGGATTAGAGAGACAATATGATGTTTGTGTCTTAATGACTCAGGAACGATGATGGAAGCAAAGCGTAAGCATGCTGTATGCGTGCAGGAGCATTCTGATGCCAAAGTGCATTCAACATGTCCATCTCTGAACAGCATATCATGGAAGGCAGTCAGCAAATGACAACACCTGTATCTGAATTGCAGCTATCCTTCATTTGGGTTGGCAATTAAGTTCTCTGTTGCCATAGAAAATTAAGTAAATGCCCATAGAAGGTGATGCCATATTCTCTGCGCCTTGGCATATTCCATAATACGCTGTATCTTGCCTTTTGATATGTAAACAATGTACATGATTTTTTTCCCCTTAAATGACAGCTTTTAAGAAGAGTGCAAAAAAACATCTTTTGAACTGCTCAAACTCATCCAAAATGTCTGGGGTTCATGGACCTTGTTGTCACATTGTTATTTGCAGAACAATTTGAAAAATACATGCAGGTTAAAAAATAAGATAAAATAAAGCATGCAGTGCTATATACACGTCTCAATATCCATAAATGTGAAAGGTACCTTGCACTCATCTACTATGACTGAGTTGTGAGCTGCAAAAACACATTGGTTTGAGTTGTTTTCCCTATGATTTTTCATGTCATCATAGATTGACTGTGTCTTGGTCATTTCCATGTCTTCATGCCCTTTATGATGGGAATCAATGATGTCAAGTTCTGCCTTGGAAAGGTGGTACACAATGCCAGCACCAAAAGAATCCCCCACTACATTGACTGATGTTCTCATCCGGTCCCTACAAAAGAAGCAAAAGGCAGAGGCTGAATGGCATCAGAGGAAGAAAAAGTAGGGCATGTCAGCCCTGTTAATGTTACAACTACTGCATTTATTTCAAAAACTTTAAGGAATCTTTAGAACAGAAAGATGGGAGCTTTCAAGTGAAATTGAAAAAGCTTGCTTTCCCTGGGGACTTGTTCAGACAGGGAGGGTGTGCAAACTTCCATGTCCTGGCTGCTCATACTCATGGATTTTGGCAAAGAACTTGTGCTGGAGACACAGCCAAGATACAGAGCTGTGCTTGACTGAGATCTCTCCAGCACCTGTTTCTGGAGCTGGAATTTTCAATGTCAGGGTGCCAGGCTCATATCATTGCCCTTTGTTTAATCTGAATTTGTTAGAGCACTGAACTTAATGCAGCCAGAGAGAAGGATTTTTGATCTGATGAAGTGTTCTTATTTCTGGGATGGATTAATAAATGGCCTCTCCCTTTGTTCTCAGTGAGCAAACTATGGGGAACAATATCTCCATAAGGCTCAGTCCATTGAAACTCCTCTCCTGGGCACCATCTTTACAGATGGTCATCTGTTAGCAGGGCAGCATGCCCACTCACACTACTGTATGCTAGAGCTCAGCATATGAGCCAACCAAATATAGGTCATGGCCTACAAAATGATGATCCTGTGGCAGCGTTTCAGTAACGAGTGCCCCTCGTCATAGGAGGGTGCCAACAGAGGCTCACATGCTTCATTACAAAGAAATGTGTTGGCACTTCCTGGACAGGATGCCATTGGAGAGACATGCCACCTTTCTCCTGTCTTGTTTTTAGACTGTGGCTCTATTTGTCAGCAGTGAACTGACAGTTGTGGATTTTCCCTGATTTCAGAATTCTGCTCCAAACCTGCCCAAAATTCTGCAAAAATGGGGGATGGTCATACAGACCACTACAGGACTATGGGCTTCTGGTATCATCTTTCCTACTGCAGGTAGGCTGTATCACACATGTTGAAATAATTTACAATCTAATTTGACTCTTCATATCTGAACTAAACATAAGACCCCTGAAAACCTGTAATTGAGGGTTGCAATTTAAAGCTACTGCAGCAACTAAGTCTAGCTTTGCCAAATAGGTCAGAGAAGCTATTACGCTGATTAATTCTCAGAGGTATATCCACAAAGACTCATTTACACAAAATGGGCAGATTGAACAGTGTGGACGTTTGCCAAGTGGCAGAAAAGCCAGCATGTAAGACCTCATTTCCCATGACAGTGATTAATTTGAAAACACCCTTTGTAGTATCTCTGGTACTAGATTTGTGTGATATCTCCTTTTCCTGTAGAACACTGAGAAAAAAAAAACTAAATATATATATACATAAACCCCAAACTGATAAACATTCATTACACATGCCTATTCATGGCCATACAAACTCTTGAGCCCTTTTTAACATCTTTGCTCTAAATATCTGTATATCTGCCTTTCCCAGGTGTGGAACTGTATTCCCTTTCAGGTTTCTCCTCTCCCTATCTACATTATCATGCTTACATATTTGGAGTTTGTGGCGTAATCTTAGTTGAAGCAGTTCATTTTTTTTTTTTGTCATCAAAAGATTACCCAGAAGGAAAAAAACCCTCCAATAATCCCCCCGGAAAACAAACAAACCAACAACCCGTAGGAGGAAAACATCCTTCCAATTTTGCTTCACACAAATGAAATACTTTACACAGTTCTCATCCCATGCCTGTGAAGAGTGTTTTAAACCTGGTCAGAGTGGCAGAATAGGAAAATACAACTTCCCAAGTGTAATTTTTAATTAAGACCTTCAAATATACTAAACCCGTCAATATAGCTCCACAAAAGAGATGACCTGCTTAATTTTTTTTTGTATGAGTGGTATTAAATTTTGAAAGGATTCACTGATACCAGACAATGGAGGGATAGTACAGGATGCCAAAAAAACAAGGTGGAGAGAATACATACATATAACTGAGGCACAATCCAAATTCTGAAAGGGTCAGTTGAGGAGGTGCTCCAGCCCATGTGTATGTACTACTAGACAAGAGATTCAGCAATACAAACTGCATAATGCTGCAGAACATGCTGCGTGAACCGAAGTAAACAAGTTCCTTACAACAGAAAGTATAAATTCTTGTCTGTCAGGAATCAACAGCAAAGTGCCACTGACCTCTTTTGGGCCAAAGAACACCCTAAGAAGAACAGAGAAGACTGTACTTAACTCTTTTGCTAAAAACAACCAACCAATTAATTCCAGCTATGCTGGAATGACATAAACAAAATCAATATAGGAAAGTTGCAGTCTAGTAAATTACTTGCCTCAACACAGCTACTTCTGCGTTGTCCATAACAGCTTCTGAGAGGAATAATGGGACTGAAAGTCAAAGTTCTCTCTCAAAAGCCAACTCAGCATCTGGTAAGAAGGGGCTTTGGAATAATTGGGAAGTAATTCTTTAAATCCTGATAAGGGCTAATGCCTAATTTCCTCAAACTGGCTTAAATCAGAAGAACATGAAGCTTAATAATGTAGATTAAAGGAATAGAAATGAGAAGAACTGAATCAAGCCCCCTTGTTAGTAATATCATAGTACATATATAGCATGCTAGTATGCAAAAAAAGTTACTCCTGTTCCCTGGAAGCTTGAGTATATCAACCTTACCAGATTTTAGAAAGGAGATTAAAATCTTAGCACACCTGCTAAGTCAGACCAGGTGACATGTTTAACTTGCCATACCTCTTTGTCATTATAGGAAAGAGCTCCTGTTTTCTATAGTTTAATTTGATTTATATAAGGCCCTGTTCATAACACCCAGACGTCAACTGGGTGTGAATATTCTGAATTTAGATCTAAGCCCAGGAACAGTCAGAACTCAAGCAATCATTTTCTGAGTTACTGAATGAAGGTTTAAATACCGGATCAGCCATCCAAGCCCATTTTCTCTAATTCCTCTCTCTTCACTGCAAAATACCACTGTATTAGAGGTTGTGCTATGATATGTGCTAAGCTTGTCAGTCTCACATCTGGAAAGTAGCCAGCTTCTGGCTAGAGCAAAAGCAGCTGGTTTTATTCCAGCTGCTGGCATATAATTACTGTCCTATTAAATGTCACTGCTGTGTTGTGCTTAATTTTAAACTCAGAAACTATGAGAGTTGTGAAATCTTGGGAAACTTGCCTGGTGAAAGAGCTCACACTGTGTATGTATGCGTGGGAGGGGAAAACGTTGAGCAACCTAATCTCTAGATATTGGAGAGGCTTTAGAAGGAATCGATACAGAAACCTTTTGGCTCCAGTTTAAAGGGGAGAGTGTCAAGTCTAAGGACAATCAAAAGTCAGCTTTATGTTACACCATGACCATATTGTGCAAAACTTGTTTTGGTAAGACCACAGTTTCAGCTGATGGTAGTACTGTAAAATCAATTGATGTTCTGATATTTTCTTTCATCAGAAATACTGAAAAATGCATACAGTAGGACATTTTTTTAAAGTTTTCATTATCTGCAATTGAAATGTTATGAAAGAGCTATTCCACATATTTCTACATGGCTGGTTGCAACTACACACTGGTTCCAGAAAAGTGGCTGGAATTGGGTCTTAAATATTTTACTAACTTTCTCCTGTACATTCTGTTAGAAATACTGCTGTAACATTATGTGAAGATCTAAAGAAATGGAAGAAGACAATGCTTGTAAGTAAAGAAAATATCTTTTTATGACTTTTCATTTCAGATATTCTTTAGCTCTGGTTTGTGTGCCCAAAAGCTTGCTCAAAAGTTGGTTTGTGTGCCTTTTCTTAACATCAGCAATGTCAGCAACATCATTTTCCATGTCTCATTAGATCATCGTGGCTACCACAACACAAACACTGGAAGATGAAAAATAAAGCTATTAGCTGTTGACATATGTTGATATATGTGTTGACATATGTTAATTAGCACAACACTTCCACCAACAAACTTTGTCTTAACTTTGCAGCACTAGTGGCATGACACAGAGCTTTTCATCTCCTTTTTCATCTCTTTTCCCTTTTCCCTCTACCTTTCAATTCCGAATCATACTGCAATTGCACTGCTGATTTTTAGGCCAGAAGGATCCAAACCCAACCGTTTGTGCTGAAAGGTTCTTTTGCCTGGCATTTATTTTGGAAAGATACCTTGAAACATTTCTTTCAGAAGTACTATCCTTCCTATACTTACATTCATCACTGCTACAGCTCCACAGCACAGACGTGTTTATTTCCTAAGCAGGTTGGATGAGCCAGTGGTAACAATGCTGCTGAAGCCGAGCCTGAAATGCAACACCTACAAGTGGATCAGAACTGCTGGTAAACTTACAACTCTGAGGTTTGCTAGTGTGGGCAGAGCTTCTCAGTCCACAGGAATATTTTTAAATGACATTTCCCTAAAAAAACAAATAAACCACAGGCTCCTTTTGCACATCCTCCTACCAGCTGTGGAAAACCTACCTATTTGCTTACTTTGAGAGCCAGCAAAAACATATATTTAAAATGAGTATGTACCTCCCTTTTGCTTTCCTCCTCCCAGTTGCAGATTCCTATGCCACTTTCCTGTTTTCAACCATGACCTCATAAATACAATAAACCCACAGAATATCACACTTTTCCCTATGCCAGCTGTACTCTGACTGCTGAACCCTGCCTCATTTCACCATTCTAAGTCATGATATCATGATATTGTTATATATAAAATATGTAAGTCATCTTTTCCTTTGACTTCCCAAGCTGTAAATTCCTCTTTCGTTTTTCCCTGAAGCAGAAATTGGAGCTGCATGCTATTCTTCACAATTCTTAGAGACAAGATAGGTAATAACAGATAGAGTATAGCAGTAGATCCAAAATACATGTCAGAGGATTGACCAAGTTCTTGATTTCTTCTCAATAAGCCAAAAGATAATGACAGAAAATTAAATTTCTATTTTATATTCACATTCTCAACTCTGCTATTCCTTCCTGCATTATTTTAGTAGTGTATCTGGGACTGAAAGCTACCAGAAGCGGTCAGCTGAGGCTGCTAGTGTAGGAGGAAATGCACAAATAGTACAGAGTGGTACTTATATCTCCCCTTCTCAGCACCACGGCTGGCACAGCAGAAACATACGTCTTTACTATGTAAAAGAATATTACGGGAGAGATGGCTGTTGACCAGAATATACTGCACTGCAGCGGTACAGGACAATATAAAAGCCTCTAGAGGCCAGTACAACTTAGAGGACTACTGAGTCCCTGTCAGCTCTGCGCATGTGACAGAAAGATATCCACATTGTCAAAAGACATGAGAAAGGATGTGGCTTGGCAGATGCTCTGTCTATATTTACATCTTCTGTATTCAAATGTTGAAGAAGAAGGCCTTAGAAAACTATCTGTGGATTAGCCGTTTCTTGCCGGAGGACCTGCAATGGCACTGCAGGACTTTGATCCGAAGTCCTTGAAAATGAAAGTTGGTCTTTCTAGTTTGAGAGAGATCTCAGTAAAATCAAACTAGGGAATGATCTTCTCTCTTTCAGTTTGCTTTCATATTTGGCTTTGGTTTATATACTGCTCTAGAACAGTTTCTTAAAAGTATTTTACTTTCTTATGTACAAAAAGAAATAGATTTTCCTCACTACAAGCATAAAACATTTGGTACTACAAATACCCAAATCACTCTGTAATTTGCTGACAACATCCTGATGGAACCTGCATTTTCAGCATTCATCCTTCATTTTAGACCAGAACTATAAGAAACAGAAATATGAAAGCAAAGATCAGAAAACTGCTCTTGAGCTATGTATGTGATGGAGAGGCATCATTGGGAAGAAGAAAATATATGAGGATGAGCCCAAGGCCTTACAAGAAGATCCTTGGCTCATAATAAATGACTTCAGGGGCTCTGTACAATTTGTACCAGCTGAGAAGCTGCTTTCAGTGCCTCCTACTTCATCAAATAGCCTATTTCCTCCTTTGCTTCACTTGTAGAGAAGAGTCTTATAGTTCTTTAAGATCAATGCCTGTAAAGCACTATGGACAAGCACTGCTTTTTCTGCACTGAGCAGTGGAATCAGCACAACTTACAAAAGCCAGTCAACAGCAACAAGCAAACTGATGTCCTGGGTAGGGAGACCCACTGCAGTAAGGATCAGAAGCATAGTGACAAGTCCTGCGCTGGGAATACTGGCAGCTCCAACACTTGCAAGGGTGGCGGTCAAACTGCAAAAACAAAAAACAAATGGGGGTAGCAGGAAGAGTGACATACACATTCATTGCATACTCATGTGATCATTAGGAAGGTCTTATTTTTAATGAGTTCTTCCCAGAAAACTAACTACTATATGATAAATCATGGTAAGCTCAGGCCATAGTTTTCACACTTGTGTTTCTCCGAAAATATTTATCAGGGAGGCCAGATCTATGGGGTTTGTTCTGAGAGTTGTAAGAGAGTTGTCTGAGTTTTAAGTTCTGAAAGTTCAAATCTTTGGCTTGGTGTTGTCTTCTGAGCTCTAACACACCCAGGGTGTTGAATCCTGAGTTTTGATCATTCAAACTTGCTGAAGTTTGGTGACGACAGGTTGAATTTTCAGGGTGGTTCATTTCTGTTTATTTATAGTACTTAAAGACTGAATTGTGAGGTAATGGCTGAGAGAAAGTGGTTATTATCAAGTACAGAAGAGTAAAAGTCTCAGCATCCAAAACTCCCACAGTACAAGCCAGTGGTGTACTAAGCCTAGATACAAATCACCCTAGATGAAAAAGCAAAATTCTTCTGACTGTTTTGTAAATCCAAACCTTTGTTTTTGCCTCTCTTATTTTTTGATGAAGACCAGTAGAGTGAATGTCTGTGCTCCAAATGTTTGTAAAAATGCAACACAGACCATAACAAATATCAACATCATTGGGCAATCCTATGAAGAATGGAAAATAAATTTGTCAGACCACAAGCCAAGGGGAGAAAAACAGGGAAGAGAAGGAGAGGGAAAGGGAGTGAAAAGAGAAAAGAAAAAGGAAAAAGGAACAAGGAACAAGTCAACAAAAAGTAATCTCTGTCTTTTTAAACACAGAGATGAGTAACATGGTTGTACTTCTGTGGGGGTACCCAACAAATATGAGAGTGCTTCCAACACAGCAGTAGGGGGAAGAGGTCTTTGTGGGGGAAACCCTTGGCCGTTAGCCACAGAACTAATCTGTGAGGATGTTAGCTTGATTTAGAGCTGGCATATAGCTGGGTCTGACCCCGGCAATCCAGGTTGCAGTGTGTTTGTCACGTGTCTGGGTTAGAGTGCAGCCTGGCCTACTAAACACCCAGATAGGTCCAGCAGGTATGCAGGCAGGGTGCCCTGCTCTGCCATCAGGCTCTGCGGATAGTGCCAGCTCCTCAGGCACTTCCAGCCTGAACTGGTAATGGGTTGCTTCCAAGCTCTGTGAGGAAATGCTCCTGCCAACCTTCCCACAGCAGAGCTTACAGGGCCGAAGGAGAATGAAGCTATCACTGTTCAGGTCTAAACAGAGTCTGGCTTATCTACCATTTACAAGAACACACTCTCCCAAAGAAGACAGGAAATCAGAGGATCTACATGACCAATATGAATTAACTAGGGCTGGTCAAAGGCTAATGAAGTCTTTGTGAGTTTATGTCTGGGTCATTTGAATATCCTCAGTATCACAAACTGGATTTGATGGACAAAACCTAATAACCTTTCTTTCATTTGTACTGCCACCTCAAGAGATAGCTCTTGTCATATTGTTGTAGAAAAAATGCTATACTGCATGAGGATGAGAACCAATGGTTTTCTTACAGACAGCCAAAGTTGCTGCCTGATTAGTAAATGGGAGTCACAAAGCTGGTGACAGCAGCCTTGAAATGCTGAGATCAGGAAGAGCTAATGGGTCAGTCCCTCAGAGGAGGAGAAGAGGAGTAACTTGGGTTCAAGCCTACCAAATCTCTCGGACAACAGCTGATTCCTGACTTGAATTTCTCTGGTCTCAATTTAGTTTAATATGTGGCATCTCTGAAACGACTGTTTTCAGTCTTAGAAACAAATATGCATCATGCAGGTCTAGCATCTGCCTTCATTAGAAGCAGCCCTGAACCTTACAGAAGCCTTGGCTTTACTGTTTCAGGAGTTGGGGCAGAAGGTAAAGAAATGGAAAATGTGGAACTAGTATAGCTGAGCAAGAAACATAGCATTAGACATACCTTTGCAGGAGTTTCTTTAGTGTTAAAAGGGTTTAATGAAAGAAAGGTGGGTGGGTGAAAACTACAGGAAGAAGGCAAACTTGGCAGCCTCCACTTGTGGTTTCTATTTTGACAAAATGTTAGGCCTGGTGTCTTCATCAAGTTTTCCACTGAAAATTAACTTTAGCTGCAGCAGTCATAACTTTGCCATTGTTTTTTATTAGTCACCCTACCTAATAGGTCTGAAAACTCCATTACAGTAAACAGTCTTCAATCACTCTTGCCCATTTTTAATGGGTACTTTCTTTTGTTCTTCCAAATATTCAGCTTAGTCCCAGATATGACAATTTGATATGAAAAGGCTAGAGCTAATATTTGCTGGGTTAGAGATAAAAAGTCTGTGAGTATCCAGACCATGCTGCAGGCAATTTCACCCTCAGGCTGGGCTATTCTCAGTCCATTTTGTTCAAAGTCACAGAAAAAGTACAGGCAAACAAATACATGGATACATTTTTTAGGTACAATTTTTTTCTTCCAATGTATATAAACAGATACATTCTAGAAAGTTAATGCCCCATATATCACTTGTAGCATCCCTCTGTTCTAAAAAAAGGCATTGCCTTGGACAGAGAATGCTGTATTTCACACTGTATTGTCAACTGCAAAACTGTGTAAAACACCACCAGCGTGCACTAAGGCTGCAAATGATAGAAAACACATATCACCAGAGAACCAGGACCTATGTATATGACATGCCTTTGCATATCATTATTAGAAATCCATGGACTTCACAGTGAATCCCACAGCTACTGAGAAGACATCCAACCCAAAGCCTCACATTTTACATTCTGTAGAAATAAAGTCTACAAGTATTTTGAACTGACCTCACAGTAACTATCTGGCCTCCATCCAGCTCAATTCCATTCATCTGTGCTATGAAGATGGCAGCCACAGCTTCATAAAGGGCAGTTCCATCCATGTTAATAGTTGCTCCAACAGGAAGAACAAACCTTGTTACACGCTTATCAATGCCTAGATTTTCTTCAAGACACCGGAATGTGACAGGTAATGTTCCAGCACTGAAGGAGAGAAAGCAAAAAAGTAGAGAAGACATACCTACAATATAATATATACACATAAGGGAGCAAAGTCAGAAATTCTTCTATTGTTTACATTTTCTACTTCCACTTTCTGCTGTGATTCAAGCCTTTTTTTGCCAATTTTTAAATTAAGCCTACATTTAGCTGGAGGTGGGACTAAGGCCAAGACACAAACATGACTTGAAGTAGGGATGAGAGCTTGAAAGATTGTAGATGAATTTTTCAGACCCATTTATGAATTATCTCTTGCATTTTCTTCAAAAAGACAAGTTCCAGGTGTTTTCTGATGGACAGAACTATGACCGTAGGGACAAATTCTAAATTTCTTTGATTGTGAATTTGCTCTGAATGGATAAATCAGTGTTGCATTAAGGAATGAAAAAGCCAGGCAAAAAGATACAACCCATGGAGTCACCAGACACTGGAGGACAGGAAAGGATATGAAACACAGCTGCAGGATAGGAAAAGATGCGAAAGATGGTTGGGAGAGGGGAACAGCTCCTTGCACACATCCACAGTGCCTTCCCTTTGTGGGAATAGTTCAGGTTATTACATTCACTTGCTCAAAAGAAAACACCATCAAAAAGTACTGCTGAAAACAGAACATACTCTTTTTCCCTATAGATGCAAATATCTTCTTCTTCTTCCCTTCCCTGCCTGCCTCAGGCAAAGGACTTGCTGTAACAAGCATGAAACCCAACACAGGAACATGTTTTGGTTCCTTACTTTTCTGTGTTATCTCTGAGGCCAAGTCCACCACTAAATGAAGTTATTTGTTGCCTGAGAAGCTGTTCTGAAAAGAAAGCTGACCTGGGGAAATTCCTTTTAATTGGTGTTTCATACAGAAGCACCTGGAGCACATCTGTTGTGGTTTATTTGCTTTTCTTCAGCTGAGTGGGCAGAATTTCTCAAAGGTCTTCACTATTGTATCCCACTAATTCTAGTGTCATTGCCCCTACAAAAATACTAATTCGCTCATAGAAGAGTAAAGGACTAGACTCACCAAATTTTCTCAGATAAATACTCGCAGCATATTGTTGCTAGTGCCTTGCAACTTCATGGTCTTTCCAACTCATTCATTCATCCACTACCATAGAGATGCTATTGGGTACAAAAAATGTAATCTTTCCATTTTACAGATAATTCAGCCATGGGGAAGGGAGATTAAGGAATGATTGAAATACCTAACTATAAAAATGTAGTGTCATAATAAAAACCCTAGGTTATCTGGAACAAGCACATGAGGCTGACCTATCTCGCATGGGATCTATGGAAAACCCAAACCTTTCTGGACTGGCAGATGCCTGAGTCACTTCCAAAATGTTGTCCCACATCTATGGAAACCTGATTCAGAAGATATGAGCTTCCAGATTCCCACCTTGTGCTCAAATGACCAGAGCATTTTTTGTTCACAGAGGTGATTTTTTTAACAGATACATGGTACCAATCATTTGTGTTCTAACATCTTTACAAATATATTTGTAATTATGATTTATTTTACTTTGTAAATACGTACATGACTTCCATGTTTCCTCAGCCTGGCCAAAGAGCTTTAATAGGTCCCTGAATAGGAAGCATTTGCAACTTCCAGAGGTACCATGTTAGACTACATGATGGTGATTGTTGTCATATGGTCACTTGTCTGTGGTGCTACGAAGTGATCTTATGCTGGAATCACTTAGAATCCCCTACATTTTTCCACTTTAGTACTCCAGCAGAAAAACACTACTTCATGCCAAAAAACCCTACAAATGTTGTGTATGGACACCGTAATTTTTGTATTGAAAATCTAAGTGGAAACTCCAACACTTCAATAAACAAAAGCCTTAGGGAAATTGTGGTTTAGTGAAACTCCTGGCCAGACTATATCTCCTATAATCCTGCATTGTTTACCACAGAGCCGCAGAATTGTTGAGGTTGGAAGGCACCTCTGAAGGTCACCTATTCCAACCTCAGATTGCCCAGGACCATGCCCAGACAGGTTTTGTGTATCTCCAGGGATGGAGATTGCACAACTCCTCTGGGCAACCTGTGCCAGCATTCAACCACCATCACAGTAAATCACAGTAAAAAGACTTTTCTTGTGTTCAGATGGAATTTCTTGTGTTTCGATTTGTGCCCACTGCCTCTTGTCCTGTCACTGGGCACCACTGAGAAGAGTCTTGCTTCATCTTCTCTACACTGTCCCATCAGATATTTATGCACATCAGTAAAGTCCCTCCAGAGCCTCTTGTTTATCAGGGGAGAAGTTGTTCAGCAGAGTGGTTTGGGTTGAGAGCCAAAGAGGCAGATGAATTTCAGTTCTTTCAAGGCATTCCTGAAATCAAGACCGCTCAGTTTTCTGATGGTCAGTTTTGAACTAGGCTTTTTTGTTTTCACCTTTTTAATTAAAATGGAAGAGTAAATTTTCTCCAGAAGTAAAATATTTATTGAAGAAAAACACTTTAAAATATGGTATTTAACTGAAAAATATTTTCAACACAGGATCAACTGACTGCCCCAATGCAAAACATCAACTTATTACTGAGAGCTCAGTTGCCCACACACTTGTTGAGTCTGTTCTGTGCATTAGCAATGAGTCTAAAATGCTCAGCTCTTCAATGAAGTCCCCTTACTCTGCCAAACTGGATGAAAGAATAAAGTGTGAGGTTTTTAATTTCTTTCTTGAAACATAGCACTGTTTTTTATTTTCCTTAGTGCAATGAGACTGGTCTTAAAGTGCTTTACAAATAAATAGAATTATCACTGTTTCCTAGTTAAGGAAACAAGTACAGAGGTAACACGATCTGCACAAGTCATTTGGCTAATGCCAGAAAAGAAAACAAAAAGTACGTGTCTCAACTCTCTGCAGTTTGCTGTACAAACTCTCTAAAAAATCACGAAGGTGTGTGGTTATTTTTATTTATTTCAGCATGGCTGGATTAAAAATAGTTTTTATTCAATGGCATAAAATGATCTTGCACAGAGCAGCAGATGTATTATCTCTAAACAGCAGCTACTAATCTGCTAAAAAACAAAGCAAGCTGTTATTTCTCAAGTGTACCTGGAAGCTGTGCCTAGTGCTGTGATCCATGCCTGGAAAATCCCAGCAAGGAATGAAAATGGGCTTTTCCTTGTTATCACAAAGTAGAGTAGAGGCAGGAAGATCCCTCCATGGATGAGAAGACCCACAATCACAGTGACCATGTACATGCCAAGTTGTCTAGCAACTACTTCTAAGTCCTTTATTGCAATGATTTTTCCACAGATGAGGCAAGCAATGCCCAAAGGGGAATACCTGGAGAAAGAGAACAAGCATAGACAGAACTAGTCTTCGCAGCATAGTCATAAAAGTTGTGCTCAACAGAGTACAGACTAGAGAAAGAGTAGGGGGCTCTCAGGCTCAACACTGAGATGCAGATCAGGAATTGATGGAAATTCAATGGATAGCTTTCACATCTTCTTAAAAAATAATGGCCATCTCCAGTGAATTCCCCATCTACCTCATTTCATTCCATCCCATCAAATGCAATATGGATTTCCTGAATAGTCTTTGATCCTGGAAGAACATCATACAAGAATACTATAATGTTACACAGGCTTGGATCATTATGAAGAGTGGTGTAGCGTTTGTTCTTAATACATAACTTTTACAACCCATTGCTTACCTGGTTTCAGGGAGTTGCATTATTTGCTTCAGTTAAAGTATTTGTTGAAATGAATTGCTTTTATTTTGAAGGCTGCAAATGTTTCCATTATGTTTTTTTAAATAATTTGGACAAATGCTTTTTAGTTTATGGATTCTTCATTAATTATGTGCTTTTCTTACTTAGGGTAGGGTTTTTGTCACCTCAGTCATGTGATTCCCCGATGGCATAAATGGAACTTTTAAATAGGATGATAATGGTAGCACAGTTTGGTAATAAAAAAATTTGAAAGGAATGGATATTGTTCAAAAAATGTAATAATCAGCTATAGTGAAAAATGACCGATAGTGCATGGATAAAAACAATATTTATACCTGCACTGGTAAAGGTTAGTGTATTATATAATTTTAAGTGACATTAAGTGACATTCACTTTCTCTGTCCGTTTTATAAAACTTCAGCTGGGAGAAAGTAATGTGTGCAACATGTGGAGAAACATTAAACAAAATGCCTCTCTGAACATAAACGGTAATGTACATTTTCAAAAGTGATTAGTGATTTGGATGCTTAATTAAAGACAATACAAAGGAAACTGACTTTCAGAGTAAAAGTGTTTTCTGTAAAAAACATCTCATGATCTCTCAAGCAATGTGCCCAAAACACAGAAAGCCCTCAGTCACTTGAAATGCAAGGCCAGCTGTTATACCAGTTATCATAAAAAGCCATGTTTCAATGAACTTGTTGAAGCACATTTCTTATAAAGAATTATATGGTGTCAGAGCCAGATGTCTGATTTGTTTTATGTTTGTGTAGCAATGCCATGCTCCTGAGAGTCTGGAGTTGCCACAGGAGTTACAGCTCTCTGTGCAGAGAAATCATAAACCAAAGAAAATGTAACTGCATAAAGAAGTACATTTGTCTTTATAAACACCCATAAAAAAAAAACCTGCTTCTGGCCAGTTCTGTAAAAGTTCTAGACAGAGATGAACAAGTGGAATTCCCAAGATCAATCTGCTTTCTCACAAAAAAAAAAGAAATAAAAAGCTCATCAGTAAAAAATAAACATTTACAGTGAATTTCTTGAAACTTGAATGATTTCCTGCCATTGTAACACGAACTACTAGAGAAAATTTATACTTTAGGCAAGGTATTATGTCTTGGATATACCAAATGGTGTTAAGTGAAGTAAGAGTAAATTCTAGCTCTTGGAGTGTTACGAGAGAATAGTCACTGTCTCTCTACAGTCGAGAGCAGGAGGTTACAATAACTATTGAAAGCAGTAGGGCTTTGTGAATAAAAACAACTGTGTTTTTATGCAGCAAGATCACTGACAGAAAAGCAGAAGCATAAAAGGAAAGCAAAGTCATTGCTTCAAGTTTTTTCTTTTGTTCTACACATTTCCACACTGCTGTTGCTATCTGCATCACTCTTGCATAATAATCTCCCTTTGAAACACTGATGATGCTGAAGACTTGCTCTTCAGGTACCCTGCTCCCTTTTCTATAAACTGTGTCCACCTAGAGGCTCAGCGAAGAGGCATACTGCAGCCTTGTAACTCAGGAAATCACTTCCAGGGACACCAGGGAATCACAGGGAGCAATGAGCCATGATACGTGTGTTGTATTGGAGTGGCTATTTCTGCTCTCAAAGACCTAGGAGATATGAAACACAGTAGTACAATGCCAAAAGTAGCAATGTGGTTTTATGTTCTGAAAAACTGTTTTTGTGTGATATGGCCATGCTTGGCACTGCATACAAATAGCTCCGGGGAAGCCCTCGGAAGAAACATCTCAAAAAAAAAAGAGAACCCCTTCCAGAAATGTAAACAAGGGCTCAGTCTTAACTGAGTAAAGTCACTCCCTTGAAGGCAAGCCAGGCCCCATTATTACGAACGGGTATACTTCAAAAACAGGACATATACCTTCCAGTGACCTCATTGCAGCGAGGCTGTAAGACACAGATTCTGCAGAAACTATGGGTGGAGGGACTACACATCACTGAAAACCACTGGAATTTTATTTGGTGGTAAAGTATTTTTACTACAGAACACAGTGAATAAAGTGTGTCTCCAAGCTGCTTTGTAATTATATCTCCTAGCTAATACCATGGGATTATGCTAACCTCTCAGGAAGATTCGGATGTTCTTATGTGGGGCTTTCTCGCTTGCTTAGGTGTCCTTCTGTGTAATGAACTTCCATAATCAGTATGGCATTTGAAGGCCTTTGCTGGTACCCGCATGTCTTGGATTTCAGTAAACAAAGAACAGAATACCTTCAGAAATATTTCAAATTGGGTCCTAAATAATCCTCACCAAATAGAAATAATGCTGCTGTGGTTCTAACACACCTGTCAAGGCTTTGAAAAATGAACTATTTAATTACATCGTTTACTGACAAACTGTGGTCACTATATGCTATATTAGGGTTTTATGAGGGTTTTTTAAAATCTTTTTTTGTTCTAGAAGTTAGAACTTCAAACTTACCACATGATCATAGTTACTAACTTCATTACAATCTCATTCAGGATGTTGAAGAAATCCACCATCATCTTGGCCTGTTCTCCCATTTTCCCCATAGCAATGCCAAAAGCAATAAAGAATCCTATCAAACCTATTGGGAAAAAAATTGCAAGACAAAAAAAGCAAGTAAAACCATGTTTTTCAGGAAGTTTTTACACCTAGTCCATGTCTTGATATGACCTGCTAATACAGTTTTCAGAACAATAGTGTATTACACATCTCTTGGGACTTTCTAAAATGGACTCCCCCTCAACTTACTAGATCATATTCAGAACATCTTTTATTCTTCACTATTCCAATTCCAATTTCACAGCCCAAGCCCAACTATGTTTTTTTTCTTTTATCCTGAATTGATACGATCATCAAAAAAGTACCTATAACATAATCTTCTCAGTGCCATGCAACTGTTAGAAACCTCACAGCCCCTGGCAAGTGACAGAGGCAACACAGTGTCATATCATGACTCTTCTTTGTTGCTAAAATAGACACTAGAGACCAAAAACATTTTTCCCAAGCTTTACAAAAGTCTCTTGACAGATTCAACCTGCACAATAGTCAGTTCCAGAGTACAGGGAAAGGCAAAAGCAGCCCCAGGACATAACTTTCGCAGGCTAGGAGTATTCCAGTTAAATGAAGAAGGTGGGGTTGGGAGGACAAGGTGGTTATTGCACTTTAAGTTAAACCACAGAACTCCCATGAAACACATTAACCTCACTGAAACCAGCTATCAGTGGATACACAATCATAGAACTCAATATGAGTAACATTTGGCTCCTAAATTTCAATGCTAAGGTGTGAAAGTCTGGAGTATTAGACTATCAGTGTGAAAAACCAACTGAGTGTATTTGTCATGTATTACTTGGGAGCTGTGTCTCCAATGCCAACCTTTAGCATCCAGCAATTTTCAGTGTCCAGAGTGGGATTATCACTGTCCAGACTGATACTGATACTGATACTGATACAATTATCAGTGTCCAAACTGATACTGACAGATGGTTTGAATCTTCAGCCACCCTTTGAGGGTAAACTTTCAGTCATGATATGAGTTCAGTATTTAACAAATGTGTGAAGTCAGCTGGGAAATTCCTAAGGAAACACCCATCAGGACACAAAAGCATTCAAGAGAAGGGAATTTCAGCTACCAGTACTCTGGGAAAAGACAGGCTGTCCCATATCCTCACACTGGGTTTAGCAACCAGACTTTTTTTTCTAATTTTTTTTTTTCAATCCAATCTCCTGGATATAAAGTCACTCTTTAGCACCAAGCTATCTTTGTTGAGTCACTTGAATAGGGAAGTGAAGTGTATGTTTCTGTGCTGCAGAGCATAGAGAAGTGATGAAAAGCTTTTCAGTCAAAGACCAAGTAACTTCCTGGAATTCAGACTCTGCATCAGAAAATGTTAGTAGGTGGTTTTGTTCGTTAATTCCAAATGAGCTGCTACATTAGTCATAAGAGTCAAACTGGTTCATATTTGCAGGAATTTGCCTAGCTTGTACAGTTTATGCAAGCGGGATGGCAATTCCCCAACATTTTCACTTAATTCGGAAGCAACCACATCAAACCAAAGCAAACCACACCAAACCAAAAAACTCTGCAACATTTGAGAGTCATTGGTCAAAATACTACAGCAAATCCCCCACCTAAACTATGTATTTCCTTTCTGTAGGAATTGTATTCAGCCTTCTAGCTCTTTTCTTATCCATGACAGAGCCTGCACAAAACAAGTCCAGCACTAAATGCAATGCATCTCTCACATTAGAAATATCGTTTCATTTTAATGCGTAAACAGAGCTCCAGGAGAGAAAAAAGCAGGCGAGGGTAACAGCATTAGCAATGAGCTGCTGCCTCACACAGGGTGCAAAATGCCAATTTGCAGCTTTGAAAGCAAGCGGTTCCTCTGCCCACAGATGTTGAATGGAAGGAGGAGCCATGGAGGCAGGCAGAATACAGTGACTCCTGGCTCTTGTAGAGCAGGCTGCTTTGCAGAGAAACAAATAATCTCTAATCAGCTTACTGATGCTATCATCTTCTCTATGCCTAAGCAAAGCAGCCACTGCCAACCAACTCACCAACACCCGGAGAAGCTCTGCAGGCACAGCAGCCACTGTGTCAGCAGGAGCAGCTCATCAGCTGTGAGGAATCTAGAAGGGGCCATTTGCCCATAAAAAGTGATGGCCTAGCGATGAGATAAACCAGTGGTTTAGGTACTGCCACATACCATCCCACTTTGAGGATGACACCTATAAACACAGGTGTCAGCCTTGGCCCTGTGGACATGCTGCCACAGAGCATGTGTACCTTCAAGTGTAGGTGTGCCAATAAGGCTACAAATTGAGGAGTAATTTGTGACTGACTTCACCCATGTCCAGAAAGTAAGAAGATGAAGGAGGAGAACTCCTCTCTGGGCTGACAAAATGGTGAGTCTACTAGGCACAGAGGAGAAAACAGAAGTGGTGTGGCAGCTCTTTGTTCCCCTGCACCACTGCCCCAGTCCGAAGAGGTGCTTCAGGAAGGGGTGGGACATATAGGTAAAGCCTTCATACCACCCCCACTTGCTGGCTTGTCTGGACAGGATGGCATGACAGCAGTTGTTCATAATTTGCAGCTGGTAAAGGTCAGCAGCCAAGATGAAAGAATGAGGGAGTTGTGACTCAGAGATGTGTCAAGCCTCTCTGGGATTTTTCTTGGGTGGTGCAGTTCACACCCCACCTCTCACTTCAGGCTCTGCCTCAAGCCAAATTCTAGTTCAGTGTGCCCGAGACACCTCCTGGAAAAAACTGAGCTCAAATTCATCAGGGGGTGGGTAAAGCACTGGCTCTTGAAGCTCTCCCCCATAGTGTTTTGCCAATATGCTTTAGTATTAGTCTAGGCAGGCTACTTCTAGGATGAAAGGATATTTTGTGTAGCTCCTACGTGCTTCCCCACTGTACTCCAATTAATACCTGCAAAGCTGCCAATCCAGAATAATTCACTTGACTGTTTCTGTGATACAGTCATATTTCTAGTAAGACCATTAGATTTTCATCTCAGAGACCAATGGGCAGCCTGCAGGTGATAACATTTGATGACAATTTGGGGATACTAAACTTGCACTGAAGAGCAAATCAGACAACACTGGCTACCCAGTCACAGCCAAAACTGTGTCATACATATGATGTACATATTTGACAGGCAAAACGTTTTCCTACCCAGGACATTCATGCCATCCTTAAATTCGAGTCCTTTCTTAATGACCAGCTGGGCTTCTGGTAGCGCTTCGTGCACTGTCTCATTCATCATAGCAAAAGCAGAGTCAGTGACATTAGGTGGTTCTTCAACGGGTGGTGGCACCAGCACTTTCTTGGTGACAGTTTGGATCTGAAGGCAATAAAAAGGGAGGGTGAGAATGGAAACAGACTGAATGTAATCCACATGAGAAATCAGGAAATAGTAATAAAAAGAGTCTTCACTTGAAATTCCAGGGAACTATATTTTTAAAGGATTAGACATGCATTCCACAACCTCTTACTCCCTCTTCCAAAAATAAGTTTGTTTTTCAATAGTTCCAAGTGTCACAAAGTCCTGGGAGTCTTCCTCATAACTCCAGTGTGAAAAGTATGGCAAATACTTGTTCCTTACCACTACAATATAACATTTTACAGATAGTTAGCCCCTTTGTTCAGATGGTTCACAAATGGTGCCTCATAGATTTTATGTTACATGTTGAATCCATTTACTTAGCACCAAAAGGCAGGCACCCCTAAGATCAGTCAGAGCAGCAACTCTGCAGTAAGGCTTGTTAGTCAGGACGGTCTGCCCAGCTCAAGTTATAGTTTGATGGTTAACTTGAATCAAAAATGTAGGACATTTCCAACACTTGGTGACTGAGAGAGCTCAAAATGGAATACACATACTTCCCTGAGCTCTCTAATTAAAATATTGTGAGTGACAGATAACAGAAAAATTATCAAAGCTGCCAGATATTTATTAAATCAAATCTGACCACCTCAAAAAAGAAGACATCAGCACCTGAATGAATCTGGACCCCTCCTGGCACATGAAAGGCAGGGTCAAGGGAAAGCTGAGAAGGAATGTTAGGAGGAGAAATGGGCTTGAGTTTATGGCAAGGAAAACAGGGAGGAGGGAGTGAAAAAAGAGAGAACTGTGACTTGCTGCTTTTAGAAAGGATGTTTTCCTCCCACTTCACACCTTGAGCCTTTCCCGCCTCTTCATGGCTCTGGGACAGGCAAAATGGTTAGGAAGCTATGAACGGTTTGCCATGGTTTTCCATCTGCTCCCTACTTTCCTTGTTCCTAGAAACATGTTTGAGCAAGGCAACAGTGCATTAGCCTTTCAAAGAACATTTGCACCTCTTTCCTGTTGAGATGGACATTGTAGTACTATGGATGATGATCCAGATTTCATCCATATATTTTAAAACCAAAGGGTTTAAAATACCTTATGACTCTCATTTCAAAACCTGCTGTCTACATCTAGACAGAAAACCTACATAGCTTTGTATGAGAAACTCTTAAGTTGTCCTGAAACAAGCCAACATTCCTGCACATTTACATTTTTTTCAGAGTTAAATTTTATCTGAGGGATGTTGTCAACACAATATTTTTTATGTGAGGTATCCAGAATGTAAGAACAGCGTCACGGAAGTCAAACTTAAAACATTAGACTCTACACACTCACAAATTCTACTACAGTCATTTAAGTCAAAGGTCCTGAGCCCTTCTTTGCACAAGGCCACAGTCACTAAAAATGCTAAGCCTAACATCAAGTTTACATTCTGACAAAAAAGTCTGAGGCCAGAAAACCATTTAAATGTCACAGTCGTATTCATAGATTATAGTCCCATTCTCTTTCATGGCACGCAAGATCTTAAGTCTCTGCTGGAAGAGCAGTTTTCATTATAAATTAAGACTTTCTTGTGGACTGCACAAAAATTCAAGAGGTATTGAAATCCCATGATGATTCAAAGTTCAGCTTGCAAATGAACTGTCTCAAAATTCCAAGTGAATCCCTTCATTGCTTTCTGCCTGGTTGCAAGGGAAGGCATGTAAAACTCCCCCACAAACCACAGCTACACAGTACCATTGCTTCGCACCCTTGAAAATCATTCTTCGCTCTATTTCTGCAAACAATTGCTTCCTCCTAAGGCAACCTGGAAACACTAAATGCTCATGGAGAGAGTCTGTATAAATGTAGGAAGAGAAAATATATGCTGACACCATTAAAGGCAGTTAATTTTCCTCCTAAATAAAGACAGAGATAAGTAAAGCCCAACTTAACTCCTTACTGAGGAGATAAGGGCTAATAGAAGACGCATGTTCCATTGGGAAAGGAGCATGACCTGCTTTGCAAATGAAAGGCTTTGTGACAGAGGCTTTCACTGGCAATTAGTTTGGAATCTGATAAAATTAAACACTGGAAAGCCAAAAAGTTCAGTAGACTTTTTGACTAAGTTTAAGAAACAATCAATGGAATTGGTGATCCATAACTAGTTAAGTGTCCTGAACATTGATATTACACACACTGAAAAAGCACCATTAAGGTTCCAAGAAAACTATCTGACATGGGTAGCTTAATTCTTCTTTCTCCTGCTTTCTGTCCCTTTGTCAAGTATCTTACCACTTTCAACTGACCAGAAATTTAATTCTCCTCTCTTCCACAGTTCAAACGAGGGAAAGGAAGAAAAAAACATAAGCACCCTGCTCTCCCCTCACTCAATTTTGCAAAAAATATATTCACATTACATGTGATGTTTAGCCACCCACAGTTTGATCATGTGACTGACATTCCCATGATGATTTAGAAATACTGAGAATGTTCTCTCTTTAAACCCCCAAGGACTATGTGTTTTTATGAGGAAGTCCACAGAAGAAGTGAAGCAATCCAAGCCCTTTTGGCAGCTTAGGTTGCCCTCCATTCTTCCACCCCTCATGGCCTCTTCTCCCTTCCCCCTCTTCTCTTCACTTTATTCTTTGGCCATAACCACATCTCCAGCTATCATGCCATTTCACATAGGAACACTTAGGAACAGGTTTGGCAACAAACCCTGTTCCATCCAAAAAAAAAAGTCTGCATTATTGCCAAACAATTTAGTTGTAGGAAAAAGCATATTACATATAAGAAATATGCTTAAGCAGAAATTAGGAAGCATGCATTTTTCATTTGTTTTACACCTCAAAGTGAAGCTGTTTTGATTAAGCATTGGTGAAAAGCTTTTAGACAAAATTATCTCCCTACAGAGCAAGCAACACATGGTGCAAGAATGTTTCTTTCCCAGCATGCTTCAAACCTGGCCTGATGGAGCCCCCGTAGATGGGTCAGCCACTTGACTGTATTATCACCACCTAGTCTGGACTCTAATACAGCAATAGAAGTTATGAGAGGTTGAGTTTTGGGGTACATTTCCACTGGCAACCCGCTGGAATGAAGATCATCCATATATTACAAACAGGCTATTGCAGAACCATCAGCTCTGTAATCAACAACCAAGATCAAATTCAACCTGGGTGAAAGATCCCATAATGCATCAGCTGTTCAGCCCCAAGCCAGCATTCACAACTGTATGTGTTGTATAAAAAGTGAGGAAAAAATTTAAGTTTACTTAATATCAAACTAAAAATCATCTTCTTTAAAAAAAACTATGAATTTAAATAATAACTACAACATAAAACAAAGCAGTTATAAATAATGTTCTTTCATTTACCTGCTCAAGAATTAAGACCATATTTCTCTTTACAGCATCATTTCTGTCATTCACCTAAACAATGACTTTAACTCTACAGTCATCCCTGGTAAAGTAAAAGATGTAAAAAATATTACCAAGGAATAGAATGATTTACCTGCTGAAAGCATGCTTGGACTAGATTTTCAGGGAACAGGTTTCGGATCAGATCCAAGAAAGCATCCAGACTAGATACTTCGTCATTCTTCTTCCCTTGACCAAGCTGTTTCCTGAGTTTTGGATTCCCTGGGTGGATGGCTAAAACCAAAATCACACCCAGCACAGCAGCAATAATAGTGGTGGACATGTAGTAGATCATGGCTCTTGTACCCAATCGGCCACTTGCTTTAGCATCCAAACCAGACAGTCCTGCAGGTGTTTTATTTTAAGAAACAAACAAATACATTGGGATTCAATATCCAATTCAATAATAACAAAATAAAATCCTTTATAATTTGTGAAGTTTAATGACTGCCTACAGGTGCCTACTTTTGTCCTTGTGAAATTCTCATCACTAGATAGATTACTGAAGCTTCTCCCTCCAGTTCTTATGTGAACAATGTCTGCTGCTACTAATTTGAAGAGAACAATTTACGATTCCGTCTAATCGCAGAGAAGGCACTGAAAAATAGAGAAGTATCATAATATCTTTTGTCCTTGACTGCTGCAAACTGGTCATGGTCTGGCTGACACTACAGCTTTAAGAAGGCTAGGCTTGCTAGTGTCATGCCACCTTATTCGCAAGGTCTAATTCAGGAATTGGGTGAAACAGCATACTAAGAAATTTCTGATGTTCAAGAAGGTAGTATACATGCACATGTGAAATTAAATTCACTGGAGCATCTATGTATTAAAGCTACTGAAGTTAATCAGAAATTAACACTGAAATACACTCCGCAACAGCAAAATCCCTGACAGAATCCCACTGTTATTCTTCCTACATCACAAAAAGCAAACCTGGTGACATCTGTAGCAAGTATCTTAAAGTATTTACGTAATAGACCTTACCTGTGATTAAACTGGAGATAATTAAAGGAAGGATCAGCATTTTTAGCATCCTCATAAGTATATCTCCTGGGAAGGCTATTAACATGATGATGTCAGGGTCAATAGGTGTTGCTAGACGAAGGAGACCCCCACACAGTGCACCCAGGATGACACCTGGAAGAAGAATAAAAGAGAGCAGTTAGGTAACATGAATATACCTGAATGCACGTTGATTATCCAGAACAGCCTAGAAGAAAAATGGTTACACAAGGCAGCTGATTTTTGGTACAGAGACAGATTTTGGAAGGCTTAGCCTTCTGACTAATACAAGGCTGTAACGTGCCATGTATCTCATGATTAAAGAGAAGTGGTCCTGATGTAGAATCTTCTGCTAGCTGAGCTTACACCTAATGTACTACTCTGCTTCTGCAAACACAAATTTGTTGCAAACCACAATGTTATTGAGGTTTACTAATACTGTGTAGGCCTTGCAATACATTGAGGGATAGTCAAGTACAATTCACATCATCGTTCTACAGCTGGCAAAATTGAGGCTCCAAGAGGTGCCTCAATTTATATAAGCCCATACAGAACTGACAGAAGAGCCAGGGTTAGGACTCAGCTCTTTGGACTACGACATCTAGCTCTCAACATAATGGTATCACCTGAAAACAAGGTCAGCATGAGTAGCTATTTTACAGCCTAAGAAAAACCCTGTAGGAAAGCTGGAATAGTCTTGTGAGGAAAACAGATTCAAATTTCGTTTGGGGGGTTTTGGAAGGGAGTGCCTGATCTGGAATATTGCACCTATCATTGAAGAAAACTTGATTCTTAGTACTCATTTATTACTCCTTCCCTTTGATGGTCTGCATCCTTTTCTTCTCTTTGTGCTAATGTTCTCAAATCACAAACAATCCCTTCATCAATTATTTGGATTCATACAGTGATAACACTTAAACCCCTCAGGACTGAGGCTGTTAAAGCATAGTCTAGGGAAAAAAAGTCATGTTTACTTTCATAACATGGTCTTTGTGAATGGATATTTTATGTGTACATCCAGGATGCCTTTGTTTTCCTGATCCCAAGCCCAAGTCTCAAGTGTAATAAAACTTGACAGCAAAGCCTGAGTTGTGATTCGCAGCAACTATGACTCTTTGAAGTATCAGTTTGACACAATGGAAAATATATGTGTACTTAAAACTTTTTCTGGAATCACATCAGGCATCTTCTAAAGATGATTCAAAGCAAATACTGTCTAAACACTTCAGCAGTATGGGTTTTGAAGGCTGAAAAATATGGATGTGAAATTTGCAGCTCCAGACCAGCTGCAGCTGGTCTTTCAAACCATAATAAAATGGAGTACATCTATGAATTTGCTGCATGTGGCTGTTAGGCTTTCAGTGAAAAAGAAACAGGCAAAGAGCCAGTGAACTACAAAAAATGTCAAACTGTTCATATTTAGAAGCTGCTAAAGCCAGAGGCAATATTCAGGATGAGATCACAGAGAGCTGGCTTACAGCCTCAGAGAGGGGGACAAATCTGAAAAGCAGTGGAGCGTGAACTGAGAGGTAAAAGATAAAGGAAAGGAAATTTTGAAGAGTTTTTGTCTTTTTTCAAATAACTGAGAGAAAAAAATGTGTAGTGCATTTAGTTTTACTGAATGACATCGACCTGATTGGCCTTGGGACTTAGATCACACTCCATTCAAAACCAGATATAGAATGTATCTCAGTGGTGTGGATTTGCTCCATGTTGTGGCAGTAATACCCTGCACACCTGAACTAAAGCAACAATGCCTATGGGCGTCCTACTTACTCTCTGGCTGTTCAGCTGGAACAGCTGATGACTACAGACTGGGTCTGCAGTACTACATGAACAAATACAGATACACACAGAATTTCCAGACCAGCAGATGTAGCTTACCCAATACAGTAAGAGTCAGGAGCAGATTCCTGTGGAGTGACTGGCAGAACTGCACACATATGTTCCTGGACCTGTGCTCCACTGGACTTAAATGACTTTCATGCATCCGTACTTCTACTTGCTTAGGCATATTGTTGGCACTAGAACAAAAAATGAAAATCAGGTAAAAGTTGTAGCACAAGATGCCAAAAGTGAGAGGAAAGTCTGGATTACATCCATCATATATAACTGGGGAATCTGATGCATATTCCATTGCTTCCCACATTTCACAAACACTGTATATTCACAGCTCTGAAGAAGTCTCTGAAATGGCAATGGTTTGTCATTCTAAAGATGTAGCCTTTAAGGTATTTTTTGCAGTTACGTCTCAAACGGTGGAGATGTAAACAGAATTAATTCACTGGATACATGACCCCAACTGTTTCATGGACTAGACTATTGGTCTTGAGCTGGAAAATTCAGTTTCCCCAAAGATCATGGCTGTCTACTTAAGTAGGAGACATGGCTGTAGAACAAAGTTTCTATTAGCAGGCAAATGCAGATTTTAATACCTTATTTAATTCCAATTCAGGAAAAGAGTTTAAAAATGAGGATTTATTTGCAAAATAAAGCACTCCAGAATATTTTGCTTCATCTTCCCAAAACATTTCATTTCAACATTAACATTTTATTTTAATATAATCAGAATGCTGAGGTCAAAAAAATCTTTTTGAACTTGGTCATAATGAGACTTGAACAACTGCCACTGAAAATTAGTCAGAAAACTACACGTTCCCCAAGAAAACCTTTGGTTTCATTGAACTGGCAGCGTTTAGAAGAAAAAGTTTTTTGACTAACTCTGGTTTATATTTGAGTAAGTGATATGCACATGAGTGCAGGACTTTGAAAGCCATGCCTCTAACCTTCTCAACGCCTGAGAAATCATTAGCAATAGGCTCTCTTTTTATATAAAAAATATTAAAATGTACTTGAAAAAAATACTAAAAATACTACTACAAATAAAACATACAGTTTCCCTAAAAGTTAAGGCTGTCTACTTAAATATGAGAAATGGGTAAAGAACAAGTTTTGTATTATCAAGAAAATATATATTTTGAGATCTGGTCTTATGCCAGATTAGGACAACATTTTAGAAAAAGGAAACCAAATCTTCCTCTACAACAGCAGACTGAGGTCTAGGCTGTCACAGGTCTGACCTAAAACAGGTCTGAAAAGATACATAATGTTTCAATGTTCTCAGTACTAAATCATTTCCAGGGAATCAAAACATTTTTTGTTATATATAGTATAGCTCTTTATCTTCATAAAGTTTCTCAACAGAAAGGTATGATTAGACCTGTAATAAGAATTCAGTCATTTTGATGCAAATAGTTCCATGATTTTCCCTTTCAAAGTGAAACTGCATTTCTTTCCAATACATTGGGTTGTTAAAAAAATAGCACCAGCAGAAAACGCATTAGAAGATACTCTTTTTTTAAGGGTGGAAAAAACCCTCCAAGTGTTGTAATTTTTATTTTGTACCTTTTTAAATATTTCACAATGGTGGTTGCAACGAAATGTACTGCCAATGGTAGAATAACAAACAAGAATATCAGTGCATATTCTAACAGCTTAAATGTGAGGCATGCCTACTTCTTTAAGACTTATGAATGCAAGTGTCAAAGACACATAAGGATTAGCCAGGGGGTAATGTGCGTAGCAGTTACTTGAGGAATTACGAGAAAGATAAGACAGTGTCTGCAGTTTTCATGCACATGGGCCACAAAGCCATGAAATCACTGTTGGAAGTGTGCCACAAAATCAAGGAACTTGGGATCCACACTTTGCAACTGGGGATTACATCTAGTTCCACTTGCACTCTGAACATGGATGTATAACTTCTTTAGACCTATTATTTGCTACAGGTTGATCATATATTCCTCTGCAACTTTGAAATATGGACAGCTGAAAGTAATTCAAAAGAAAACCTTAGAGGCTCTTCCATTCGCAAATAATTAGGCAGAACTGGAATGGATGAGTAAACAGAAGCACTTGATGATGTTATATGTCTTTCTAGGATTTTGCTTTGGGCTAGGTTTAGTCTGATTTCCTGTATCCTTTCCCACCTGATGCCATGCCTATAGCTTAATACCATCCAAAGGAAAGCCACCTCACAAATATCTGCTTCCTCAGCTATGGGCCTTTTCTCTAATTCACAGACAATGGAAGCACATCATTCCCCTTACACCATCACTGAAATAAGTCCTCCCATGCAGAGGCAGGCCTCTGGTCCTGCTCTTCTATTCAAGCATTATTTCTATTCCCATCCATTTCTAAGTGACAGCATGGTGTTTGCTGGCCAGATCCCCCTTCCACTCCAAGTCTGGTCAGCATACAAACAAAGGTTCATGAAGGGAGGGGATGCTGGACCTGCTCCCACAACTGCAGTGACTACTTCAGAATTATACCTTAAATGAACCAAAGCCAGCCCTGCTTGAGGTGGTCAAACAATACAGAGCTTTTACATGATAGCAACCATCTTCCTCAAAAGTTCAGCCGTAAAATGTAGATTCCAAATATCTGCTGAGAAGAGAAGGAAATGAGAACACAAAGCTCTCTAAAGACACTCCTAAATTTCCAAGAACTTAATATCGTATTGTGTGCTTCCCCCGAGTGCAAAATATGAGTTTTACACTCCAGCTCGTCAAGACCATACGTGAACCTTCAGCATGGACTGAAATTCTGATTGGAATGGGTTTTTTAAAGAAAAAGACTAAAATATGCTATCCATGCAGCCCTGTTACAAAAAAGCATTGAATATCATCACATGAAAAATGGTACCACAAAGGATAATAATCTAAGCATCTGCACTGTTAGCACTGCTCTTAGCAATGAGATTTTTATCACCAGACCAGAGACAAAGTACTCTTCCAGGCTTTTGAGTATGTTGCATGGGGGAGAGGAGGGGAAAGAATAATGAAATAAAAACCTTCTGCAAAGGATAAGAGAAGCTTCTTGTGTAGCATGTGACAAAATCAGTATTTTGCATCAGAAATTTTCTATCCAGTTACTAGAAGATGAAAATCTGTTTGACCTTTGAATCATGGAAATGAACTTGTGTCTTATGGACTGAGTAATCCTCCTTGTGCTGTTTTTGTGCCTCTCTTTGCATATGTAATATCATTGCTTGAGTGGCAATGCCCTTTTATTTTCAGTCAGTTATGGGGAAAGAACTCTGCATCTCCCAAATACTTACCCAGCTTGGTATAAACCTACAGTAGAGACTATAGGGAAAAAATAATCTTTCATCTAATTGAAAAATGTAGGCAAAGATCATAACAAGGCTAGTGAAAACAGATGCTGTGGACACAGTAAATTAGCAGAGATCATGTTTAATCTGTATAAGGTATTTCAGCTGTGTCAATTAACCAAGCAGGTAATTCTCAGTATAAAAGTCTGCTTTGGTTATCAATGCCTGGAGATTAATTTGGTCTTTAGTTTTGGGGGATGGTAAGCTGTGTAGAGGAGAGGCTCTTGTTAGCACTGCAAATGGCTATTTTAGAGAAGGAGAACAGAATGAGGATAATTATATTTTTGGGACCTGGCAAAACAGCTCTTGCAGGTTTATTAAGGGTTATCCAGTAGTGACTCAGAGTTTCAGCAAAATATTTAGGAAGGATTTAGGGAAATAGCATTTTCTTCCTGGAATACCATGAATAAAGCACCAGTTTATGTTTCATAGCAATTACTTCAATCTAGGTAGCAAGAGTTATTCTTGAGGAAAACAACCTTGGACAGACGGGCTTAAGTTTCAGTTCAGGGTCTAAGAACATCTCTTGAGCTAGATGTTTGCTGTCAAACCAAACACTGCTCTCTTCTGAAGCAATGAGAAAACAGCAGGCATAAATGTCAGTATGTGTTCGGTTGTTCCCAGGAGGACTAGTCTTCTTAAGGAAAAAGAAAAGGGGGGGACAGAGAGTTGAACTAGCTTTCTTGACCTCAGAATAAAAAGCCAACAAGATGTAAATGTCTTCTTGCCAGCCACCTAATACTCATGTGGTTCAAACATAGTCACAGCTGAAAAGCCACGGTAAAAATGCTGTCATGAAGTTTGCTGCATAGTAATCTTGGTGAATCCTCACTGACAGAGCTCATCCTAGCAATCAGTGGAATTGCATGGGAGTGAATGAGAGCTTAATCTGCCCTGAAGGATATTTGTTAGCAGTGACGCTTGGATCAGGGTTGTATCTCTTCCCCTTTTCCTGGAGAGACAGTGTAACACCCATGATTCAGGATCATGTGCTGTGTTCATGACAGAGAGAGGGAGTATGGATCTGTTCCCCCACACACACACGATCAGCTTACTCCTGTCCCATATGTAGGAAAGGATCTGCTCTGGTTGCTAGATGAAAAGATGAGTGACTAGAAAAACTTATGGAACATCACCCGGACAAGAGGGATTTCACTACCTGGATGTGAGGAGGCCGGACTGTCTGCCACAACTCTTGTGAAATTAGAGCTCAAGCATCAGCTTACCAAGAAATTTCTAGTTTGAGTTGAAATAGAGTTTTCTGCTGCTTAAATTGATTATATCAAGACAACACCTGCTGAGCTTCTTTTGGCAGACAGTCTGGGACTATATTGTTCCACTGTGCCGTGGCATGTACTGTAGTGTAGGGGTTTATTTTCTTAGATTAGACAGATTTTTCAGACCACAGTGGAGCTGGTAAAGCTCATCATAGACTGCCACAATATGACAGGCCACGCAGGGGAAACAGCTAAAATACTTCTATTGTGCAAAGTATACACTAGCTTTGGCGTCATTCCTGCTATATAATGTCCAGTTCTTAAAAGCTGTGTTTTACATCAATAAAATATTCTGGTCAGGTGTCAGCCTCTTCACAAAAATAAAAATAATGCAAAACCAAACACACAAAACTACTACAAAGAGTAGTAACATAAGCTTTAGTCTGCATTAACAAGGGGTTTATTTTAAGCCTCTTGCTGCCACTAAGCCCTTCTATTGGATTTTAACTGCATTATGTAGGGTTTTTCTTGTTATTGTAAGACATTAATGAATTCTGAGTGGAGATTTAGTCATTTACCATGGAGCCTGATTTAGCCTAGAGACTGGTATTACAATCAACACCCTGAAGCATGACTTGCCTTTTTGCAGTGGGAGAACTTTTCTCCCTGGATCATTTTACAACCATGTTGTTTCCTCTGAGTTAGCATTTAGTATACATTCTGTGAGTCTAACATAATCATATGAGTGAGTTTAATTGTAATCATATCGGGACAACCAGGTGATCAGGCCCAGTCAGCAGGGGTTTATGAAAGGCAGGTCCTGCTTGAGTAACCTGGTCTCCTTCTATGACAAGATGACCCACTTACTGGATGAGGGAAAGGCTGTGGATGTTGTCTACCTGGACTTTTGTAAAGCCTTTGACACTGTTTCCCATAGCATCCTCCTGCGGAAACTGGCTACTCATGGCTTGGATGGATGTAGTCTTTGCTAGGTAAAAAACTGGCTGGATGGCCGGGCCCAAAGGGTTGTCGTGAATGGAGTTAAATCCAGTTGGAAGCTGGTCACAAGTGGTGTTCCCCAGGGCTCAATATTGGGGCCAGTTCTGTTCAATATCTTTACCAATGATCTGGATGAGGGGATCGAGTGCGCCCTCAGTAAGTTTGCAGATGACACCAAATTGGGCAGGAGTGTTGACCTGCTTGAGGGTAGGAAGGCTCTGCAGAGGGATCTCAACAGGGTGGATCGATGGGCCGAGGCCAACTGTATGAGGTTCAACAAGGCTGAGTGTCATGTCTTGCATTTGGGTCGTAACAACCCCGTGCAACGCTACGGGCTTGGGGAAGAGTGGCTGGAAAGCTGCTCTGTGGAAAAGGACCTGGGGGTGTTGGTTGATAGCTGGCTGAATATGAGGCAGCAGTGTGCCCAGGTGGCCAAAAAAGGCCAACAGCATCCTGACTTGCATCAGAAATAGTGTGGCCAACAGGACAAGGGAAGTGATCGTCCCTCTGTACTCGGCACTGGTGAGGCCACACCTTGAATACTGTGTTCAGGTTTGGGCCCCTCACTACAAGAAAGACATTGAAGCACATCCAAAGAAGAGCAACAAAGCTGGTGAAGGGTCTAGAGCACAAGTCTTATGAGGAGCGGCTGAGGGAACTAGAGTTGTTTAGCCTGAAGAAAAGGAGGCTGAGGGGAGACCTTCTTGCTCTCTGTGACTACCTGAAAGGAGGTTGTAGTAAGGTGGGTGTAGGTCTCTTTTCCCAAGTAGCAAGTGATAAGACAAGAGGAAATGGCCTCAAGTTGCCCCAGGGGAGGTTCAGAGTGGATATTAGGAAAAATTTTTTTCACTGAAAGGGTTATCAAGCACTGGAACAGGCTGCCCAGGGAGGTGGTGGAGTCACCGTCCCTGGAGGTTTTTAAAAGACGTGTAGATGTGGTGCTTAAGGACATGGTTTAGTGGTGGACTTGGCAGTGTTAGGTTTACAGTTGGACTTGATGATCTTAAGGATCTTTTCCAACGTAAATGATTCTATGATGATATGATTCCATATTTAAATAGCTGACCAGCAGCACCCTTACTGAACCTGCAGGGAAGAGTGGTCTGTGTGAACCCATTCCTGTCTCCAAATTAGCAGTTACACGTATCTGTTTCATCTGATTTTTTAAAAATGTTGTTCAATGAGTTCATTTAGGACAGCAACTCTTCATGATCTACCTGAGTTTGCAATCTTTGAAGTTAAGCTCTCTTTGTTTGAGTTTTAAAATCCTATTAGAATTGGCAGGAGGTTTCTGCTCACTAAATGCTTCCCTTAAGAGTTTCTCCAGCTTTTGAATCTGGCTCAGGAATCTTAAACGTACAGTGGAGAAAGGGCAGTCTAGAGGCTGTTTGAAAGCAGGAGCAAAGGAAAATGAAGAATAACGTGACGTGACTTTTACAAGCGCATGGTCCTTTTTCACATATCTATCCATGTCTTTCCACAAATACTTATCACTATGGAGCAGAGACTCCCCCGCCCCGGGGTTTCTTTATGTCTGATTGACTAATGTATTGACTTATGTGTTAACTGGGCTGCAGCAATACATCTGAACAATAAGAAAGAGAAGCAGAGGTGATGATTCTGCCAGGCAGGAAGGAATTCTTTTCTATTCACAATACTGTGAATCCCGTATGTCCACATACATGGCTTTGAATAATCTCTTTAGATAGACTTTGGGCATCTCTTACCTGGTCATATGAAAACCTGATTTTGACACCTCAAAGAGAGTGTGTGTCGGAGTGTCTGTGTGTGGACATGTTAGCGAGTTAACTAACCTTCTAATTTAGTGGCATGACAAAGCATGACAGAAAGAGGTTAAGTTACAGTTCCTAAGAACAAAGCCAAGGTAGTTATCCAGACCTCCCACAAGACAGGTGTTCCATGGTCCTTGGTAAGGAAAATCCCCAGCAGTTTACTAGCACAAAAGTTTTAGTGATCAGAAATCCACTCCTTGCAGAAATATCTGAAAGACCCAAAGGTGCTTCTTGCATCTGCACGTGCTGAGCAGTCTACAAAGCGGAGTGAGTGACCAAAGACTTGTTATGCTCCTCTCCTTGTGAACATCTCCAGCGTGAAATAACACTGCCTTGGTAGAAAATAGCTGTTGTTTGTAAGAAGACAGAATTTGTAATATAGCTCACATTTTAGCAGACAAAGAAAAAGCTTCCACAATTCTTCCTATTTGCCAAGTCCTCTGATCCATACCAGCTGAGGATCTGGACATGAATTTTTTTTTTAACAAGTATTTAAATTTGGCACTGACATATTTATGTGAAGCTCTTTCTCTGTTTACTATCTCTGCTTTTCTGATCCTGAATCTCAAACCTAGTCAACTGAAAAAAGTAAATCCTACTATGACATGGTAAAGATTCAGATTTACTCTAAATTTCAGACCTTAAAGAGATATCAGTTTTTGTGGAAGGAGGGCTGCTGGTTTGTTTCTTGTTTGGAATAAACAAGGTGCATTTCTATCCACAGGGATTGTATTCTATCCATAATCCAGAGTCTAAAGCAAGAAAGTGCGTTTTAAACCATACAGTGTAATACCTACCATAAAGATGATAATTTATTTATGTAATCATGCACATATGGAGTATTTTTTTTAACTGACAAATTTCTGATAGGGCTTTACAGTGGTGTAACAACCTAGGAACTTGCATATTTCATTACCCCAGAATTATGTACTGAGTCTGAGATGAAGAGTAATAGAATTAAGGATGAATCATATTATTATTACAGCAAAGGACATAATAACAGTGTGCTTTGTGCAAAAAATTATCTACTTACATGCTCAGAAACTCAGAGACAAGTAAAATCATGATCTTGCATTTGCTTCTACCCAAGGTGTGCCAGGTAGCACAAAGAAAAAGGCTATGAAATGATTGGGGATTAATGTAGTTGTCAAGGGCACTGAGCAAAGATTAAGCCAGTGAAAATGTGAGAAGATCAGAAACGTACCAGCTCCTATACATGCTGGCTAGATAAAAAGGAGTAGAAGTGTGGGGGTTTTTTTATATAATTCAGAGTAGTTCACAGAAAGGCAGACTGAACAAGGAGCTCTGATCGAGATATATAGGAAGAATTAATTTTTTCGTGATAATGGGAAACAAAATGCAAGTTCTCCTATTAATTTATTTCTTGAGTGACGGGTCTTGAAACACTTTTTCCTGCTGTAAATTCTCACAGATGTGTCACTGAAAGCAGCTACACCAGTGATTTTGGACCACATCACTTGCACAGGACAAGTTTCCAGTGTCCACGTAATCCCCCATGGCTGAATTGGTCCATCAGAGCTCTACAACTAAGTCTTAACTAAATCTGAACACAGTTATTAGCATTCACCTAGACACCGTTAGGGATAAAAAGACCCAATCTCAATTGCTTAATTTTTTTCTTACCAAATCTGTATATTAACTATTTATTAACAAAAGTATGACATGTGTCAATGAGCAGAAAAAATACAAAAGATGAGGAAAACCCTCCTTGCCTCTCCTGTAATGACTATTGTTCTTGGTATCCACTTTGAAAGTTCCCTATAGCTTTGACAGCAGCATGGAAGTACCCATCAGATGCATTAGGAGCCTTCTTAATGCTGTGCTGTAATGAAGTGCTGTAAACTTCCAGGTGATTTCAAGAAATACAGCTCCGAAGTATCTTTCAACTAAAAATAGTGACCATAGATGATACTGCTTTAACCTGGAAACGGAAGTTCCCTCTCATACCAAAGCTTCATCCTTCTCTCCCAATATGCTCTAGAAACTATATATCCAACTAGTTTCTTCTCAAAGTACTAAAAAACCTTTAGTTTGTAAATGTTTTCTGAAAAGTGACTGGATATGCCAGGTTTGCTATACACATTCAACCAGAAAAACTAGAAAAATAAAGATGGGGGGAAAAAAAAATCAGATGTCCTCTCCAACTTCCAGTGGCTAAAGTCTGAGATAGCTGACCCTTCACATTTTCAGTATTTTCCTCCAAACCCTGCAAAGGGCACCAATAGACCTGAGTTTGACTAGATTTCGGATAACTGTAATAACAAGCAACAAATTCACTAAAAAATGCATTCAGTTCCATGGGATGGTTTTCGATGAGCCAGCACATAACACTGAATCCAGCACTAATTCTGTTCTAAAACATTTCTCAGTGCTTCCTGTGGGGGAAATCTCTCTTCGACAGAGTATTGTGGATAGAGTCAGAAACTGCTTCCACAAAGAGCAACTACGAAGGAAACTACAAGAAAACAGTTGAACTTCTACGCAGAAAATGTCAGAATTTGTATTAGTGCACAGAAAGTCAAAGTCCCAATTCACTCCTACGTACCATAACAGATGTTAATTCTGCTTCGACTATAGATAATGGTGTTTCTCAGCTCTTCTCCAAAATATGACTTACAAGGAAATTTTAAACAACTATAAAGCTAATTCACCACAGCAATCTCTGAGTGCCAGAAACCTCTATGAAAATGCAGAGGTCTCGTAGCATAAGATTATAAACAGACTATATTTGTTCACCAGTACAATGTTATCTCACAAACTGAAAACCAAAAAAGACATTTTAAGCTTTTTTTTTCTCACCATATGGCATATTCTACCTTAAAACACATCCTGTTCAAGAAACTTCTAGTCATTCTTTTCTCTTACTCGTTTTCTTTTTTTTTCCCAGAGTCCCTGCTTCTTTTTTTATGCCAATATGTTTTCATTATAGCCAGATATTCAGGTTGCTTTAACCACAACTATTGCTCTAATAAAATTGCTTTGGCCAAACTCTGCTCATATTCCTTGAAAACAGTCTAAACAAAAATTACTTGGGCTGGGCCCTGAAAAAGCAAAGAAACTTAGTTTTGAAGACATACTAACTTCCTGTAGTATGTTAAAGAGATTATAGAAATTAAGTATAGCATAATAGAACCACTTGGGACACATTATTTTAGCTCTACAGCTCAGCATACTCCTTGGAGCAGTATTTATGATACCACATAGAAAGCCTTGATGAGTGCATGCCATCTGCTGGAACCAAAAAGGCGTCTTACAAAGGAAATCCTAAAAGGCAGCAATAATTTTCACTCAGTGTAAAGCATCTTCTTAATTGTCTCATGTGCCTTTGTAACTAGGGCTTGGAGCCTTTTTTTCATCCTGTACCTTTAAAACAAATGAAAAACAGTAGCAAACACACTAGGACCACGTTCTTGGGAAAGGAGGGAAAAGTTACCTATTCACATGGACTAGAAATTTATTCTAGTAGCTGTATGAAATGGAATGGACATTCAGATAAATAGGTTGCTCAGGTGATATGTTTATATTGTTCCCTCCTTATTAAGGGATGGGAACAGAGATGTCTGCTAGGAAATTACACCCAGAAAACCAACGGTATTAAGATGGGAGCTCATAAATACAAAATGCCTTTCACAAAGAAGTGTATATTTAGCATTATGGGCCTGAAGATGGATGACTGGGTTGTTTTCTACCTTATATAGTATACATTTGACGCCCTCAGAGCACATGCCACTCCTTCAAAGGACCTGCCTTTGTCTCCCCCAGGTCTGCTTACACTCATTTTACAGATGCAAGAGAGTTAAGAGAATTTCAGCACTGGCAGGAACAAGATTATTTTTAGCATTCCATAAATGTCTATCCTAGCAAGACATTTTCTTGAACGTTTTATTTTTGCTTCTTATTTAGTATTGTCCACTTGACTGTAGTATGACACTTTGGGTAGCCTCAGATGAACTACTTCAGTTCAGCCTGGTGATGCCTTCTTAGGGAGATGCTCCACTTCAAGATAGAGCAGCACAGTTACTATATATGTGTTGAAGATAAATCTTTATATCCAAAAGTTGTGAGACTCAACAGCAGGATGTATTACACTGAGCTGCAGCAGTTGGTTTTCTGCATGATACAACTACTGTCACTGCATGAGGATGCAATAACTTCTGTGAAAACTAGGATGGATTTTCTAACCTTGGCCAAATTCAGCTGTGGAAACTTGAATTTTTCAAGGTTAGAAGGAATCTAAAAATATTAATTTTCCAAATTATTCTGTGCTTATCACCCTAATGGCTTTTAACATGAAGACTGAAGCAGGTCAAACTAGAGGGCTTATTTAACCCAGTTTGAAATCTCTGACAGTGACCAGCTCTAGATACCCAGGACACGACTGTAAGACGAGCATGTAGCACAGTATTTCCCAAAGTATTGTCCTGGTATTCATCAGCCTGTGGGTTGTGGATTTCAAGTGTTATCCAGGCATAAACCGTAAGATTCTTTCAATAGAAAGTTGAAAAAAAAAAAAAGAAAGTACAAGCACACATCACAAGCAATTTTTCTCATTCTTCCTTGTGAGACTTGTAATTCAGATTGCTTAAGGAGAGACCGAGCCTGAGATGGCATTGGGAACCTTTGTAGAATATGCTGCACACGTAGAAAGCTTGCAGAGTTTTAGCTTGAATTATGCTCACTTACATCTCAAATCATAAATTACAGAATGATCTTAATCCCAACCACATTTAATATGTCTATGTTTTCCATGATGAATTCCAAAGCATATTATGTAAATATCATCTCCAGCAAAATGGTGACATATTACAGGGTGCTTTAGTCAAAGGAATAAAAAGTCTAAGCCCAACAATGAACTCCCATGAGCTAAATCCTAAGGCTTTTTTTGAGATTTTAACTGAGATTTCTACTGAAGTCACCTGAATGTTCACCTAAAGTTGGAGCTATGGAAAATCTCATTCACTTTTAGGGGAAATTATTGACAAGAAATAAAAAAAGCCCGTATCACTAAATGTCTAAGCAATGGACATCCCCAAGTGAGTTTGAAAAGGGCTAGTAAAACAGCGTGAAGCACGACACCCCTCAGTGTCAAATGGCCTGTCCCTGGGCCAACGTCAGAGTAAATACACAGCACTGGAGGCTTACTTTACAGCACGCATCACACCCAAACACAATCTTCTGGTCTTCTAATGTAATGAATAGTGATCTCCTGGGACACAGTTGTGTGTTAACTCAGCACTTCTTACTCATGTCCTTAAAGTATATGTTTATCTGGTTGACTGAACTGGTCCCTAACCAATGAACCGCAGGAAGATACAGCCTTAGAATTTACTAGGCTATTTCTTGTAAAAAAAAATCTTACAACAGAATTGCAAACTGAAAGCAATCACTGCCTAAACAATGATCAATGACCCCGGACCCCTGAGGCCCCAGAAGAAGTCAGGATAGAGGAGGAATCTGTCTTGGTAGATGAGGGCTGGGTCAGGGACCAATTAAACAACCTGGACGTCCATAAATCCATGGGCCCTGATGGGATGCACCCGCGGGTGCTGAGGGAGCTGGCGGAAGTCATTGCTAGGCCACTCTCCATCATCTTTGCTAAGTCGTGGGCAATGGGAGAGGTGCCTGAGGACTGGAGGAAAGCGAATGTCACTCCAGTCTTCAAAAAGGGCAAGAAGGAGGACCCGGGGAACTATAGACCGGTCAGCCTCACCTCCATCCCCGGAAAGGTGATGGAACAACTTGTCCTTGGTGCTGTCTCTAGGCACATCAAGGATAGGGGGATCATTAGGGGCACTCAGCATGGCTTCACCAAGGGGAAGTCATGCTCAACCAACTTGATAGCCTTTTATGAGGACGTAACCCGGTGGATAGATGATGGTAAAGCTGTGGATGTGGTCTATCTCGATTTCAGTAAAGCGTTTGACACGGTCTCCCACAGCATCCTCGCAGCTAAACTGAGGAAGTGTGGTCTGGATGATCGGGTAGTGAGGTGGATTGTGAACTGGCTGAAGGAAAGAAGCCAGAGAGTGGTGGTCAATGGGACAGAGTCCAGCTGGAGGTCTGTGTCTAGCGGAGTCCCTCAAGGGTCGGTACTGGGACCAGTTCTATTCAATATATTCATTAATGACTTGGATGAGGGAATAGAGTGCACTGTCAGCAAGTTCGCTGATGACACAAAACTGGGAGGAGTGGCTGACGCACCGGAAGGCTGCGCAGCCATTCAGAGGGACCTAGACAGGCTGGAGAGTTGGGCAGGGAGTAATTTAATGAAATATAACAAGGGCAAGTGTAGAGTCCTGCATCTGGGCAAGAACAACCCCATGTACCAGTACAAGTTGGGGACAGACCTGTTGGAGACCAGCGTAGGGGAAAGGGACCTGGGGGTCCTAGTGGACAGCAGGATGACCATGAGCCAGCAGTGTGCCCTTGTGGCCAAGAAGGCCAATGGCATCCTGGGGTGTATTAGAAGGGGTGTGGTTAGCAGGTCGAGAGAGGTTCTCCTCCCCCTCTACTCTGCCCTGGTGAGGCCGCATCTGGAATATTGTGTCCAGTTCTGGGCCCCTCAGTTCAAGAAGGACAGGGAACTGCTAGAGAGAGTCCAGCGCAGAGCCACGAAGATGATTAAGGGAGTGGAACATCTCCCTTATGAGGAGAGGCTGAGGGAGCTGGGTCTCTTTAGCTTAGAGAAGAGGAGACTGAGGGGTGACCTCATTAATGTTTATAAATATGTAAAGGGCAAGTGTCATGAGGATGGAGCCAGGCTCTTTCTCAGTGACATCCCTTGACAGGACAAGGGGCAATGGGTGCAAGCTGGAACACAGGAGGTTCCACATAAATATGAGGAAAAACTTCTTTACGGTGAGGGTGACCGAACACTGGAACAGGCTGCCCAGAGAGGTTGTGGAGTCTCCTTCTCTGGAGACATTCAAAACCCGCCTGGACGCGTTCCTGTGTGATATGGTCTAGGCAATCCTGCTCCGGCAGGGGGATTGGACTAGATGATCTTTCGAGGTCCCTTCCAATCCCTAACATTCTGTGATTCTGTGATTCTGTGATCAAGGGAAACACAGGTTTTTGACTAACAGCTGTACATATCCTAGCTTATGTTTTCAATGCTGACTAAATATTAGGCTTCTAAGTACTTAGGGACTTTGAAGCCAACACTACTTTAAAAGACACTAATGTTTTTTTCATTATATGCAGATCATCTAGAAAATTCTGACTTTTAGGACTATGGGAGGCTTTAGTTTACATTGCTTTTATTTATTGCATTTGTATTTTGTTGCTTGAAAACTTTAATAGCAAAGGACACTACAAACAATAATTCATTGCCATTGTATTATCATTTGTAGCCAGAAGTGAGCTGGAGTCCCAGCTGGCCATACCATTTCTGACTCCTGGCACTGTCACTCAAGCTCTGGCTGTCAATACAGTGTACCACGGGAGTCCTCAGTGCGAGCCAGTAGGCATTTTTATCATTTACATTTACAGCTTATCCCTCATCAACAGAATTTATTCTGTCAAAAACATCAAAGTGGGGAAGCAGCCGCGATGGAGACACTAAAACTACGATGGACTAGGTAATGCTGTGGTTGTGCCCACGTTCTAGGGCAAGACGATGCTCAGGTTAGGCTGAATTTGTAAACAGGCATAGATCAACAAGATCACGTGCAGAAGTTATGATGCAGTTTTATAGCATCTTACAGCACCTGGGTGTTGTTTTCAGAATAGTGAAGAAATAGATACTAAAAATTCACAGAGTACATGACTTAGCTCTGTGTCACTACAAACAACACAGCATGTGCTAGTTTAATTGCTTGTCTTTGGCTAAGTATTTAGTATATGGATTTAGCTGGGAAAGTCTGAGACTTTCTTTTGCTTAACAAACCTAATTGAATAAGCATTCTCTTCAAATGCTCTTTAAAACTCTGCTGCTCTTTCCATGTATCCTGCAGTAACAATGAGTCTGTTTAATCTCTGGTACTTTTCTGCCTGATTAATTAACAGGTGAGACCAATCAAAGGACAAAAGTTGGTACCACTGAAATACCTGAAAAGCTCTAGAAATGAAAAATCTATGATTGTGCATTTGTGCATCTTTCCTCAGGCATCATGGAGTCACTGACCTGAACTTACCACGTATTTTCATTCAGTTGTCTTCCCCACTCTCTTTCTGCCCGGCTCAAGTCTCATACACTAACCTCACTACTTTCTGATTACTTAAAAATATAGTTTTTCATGGTTGTATTTATTGTAACACAAACAGGCTGGTCTTGTTATTCTTGAAATACGTAACTCAGTTTCTTCTGCTGTTAATGCTTCTTTAAACTGTTGGTGCAGTCAATTGTCAGGTGATAATTAAATAATTTTATAATAAAATTCACTTTATTTTAAGCTTAGATTTATTCCTATTCTGCCTCCTTTTCCCTTATTCTGCTTTAAATTCTCCAGTAACTGGAGCTTAAAATACCTAATGAAAAAAAGTATCTTCAACTGAGCAGGAGGACGTGATTCTTTCTAGTAACCTCAACAGCACAAGGGCTCCATTTCAGAGGAAACAAGACTGATATGAAACGGACCAGCTAATCCATTGTGTCCACTTTTAGAGCGACATGAGCTGGAAAACATGATTTATAGTGAAGGTATACTCCTCGCAGCTTTCTCGACGTACCTCCACACCCGATTCCCCACAGAGGTTTGAGACCTGGCCCAGACTTGCAGCAGGCATCAGAGGCTTGGGCAGAGCGGCACTGAATAGCACCTCACACCACAGCACTTAGTGATGTCATATGAGACCAAGTTACCTAACAGGCCTTGCCTTCACAAACCAGGCAGTAAAGAAGGATTGCAGCTAGTGAGAACGGTAATTAATGACCTCTGCATTTTTGCCTCTAGCTCTCAGTTTTAGTCATTTGATCAATTTCATGGCAAAGGCTAATGCAAAAGATTTTTATACCCTTAACATTTTCCATGCATTTCAATACTGCTTTGCTTGCAAATTTATTAGTAGTACAAAACACCCACAAGTGTTTTGCAATTATTTGTAACAGGAAGCATAGGTGTTGGACAAGAAAATGCAAACATTCTTCACCTATGCTTAAAAATAAACACGAAATGTGAACAGTAAGGGTGAACACACATGCTATAGGCAAGTAAGTGGGAAGGGATACAACAACAGAGCAAAGTTACAAAACAGGGGCTTACCCTGTTGTATTCATGTATGAAATCCCACCTTTGAATGACAATATAGGACCTTTGCATTTTAACTGTATATTTTTACCAAATAGAATGCTTCTCAGCTTCTCCTTCTTTTAGCTATTCATCTCGAGAAACATGGGGCTTGACTATCCACTATACTAGAATAGCTTAGAGCTAATGACGGAGAAGTCAAAGGCCACCAGATGGTTGCCAACAACCCACTCCATTAAACAAGACCACCGGAATACCTCAGACTCCTCCTTACCACTGACATAACCCTGGCAATTCCCCAGGCTCTTCCTGATCTCTCTTTGGGTTGCAGACTGAGAGCCACTAAGGTCTCTCCAGGGCATAGTGGTATGTTGGGGTACAGGCCGGCCCTGTGCCAGATGAGGATAGACCATGCTCAGTTCTGCCAGGAGACTGCTCAGAGGTTTCCTTAAGGTGGCTTAACCTCCTCTTGTTGAAGGTCTGGCCATGCTACGCCCGTTCAGGTACACGCAACTCATTGTGAATAAGTCATAAGCCAAAAACTACTCAGAGAAATAGAATAAATATCCCTGAACTAGAAATACATTAAGCAAAAAACCTTACTCTCTCCATGACTAATCCTCTCCATCTCTGTAGTCAAATATTTCCATCTTGCTTGCTATGTAATACAAGAAGTTCCTTAATTAATACATTGATTTGGATTCACTGAGACATGTTCTAGTAAGACATGACAACACTCTGCAACCCAGACCTGGCCTTGAACTTATGTGAGAAAACAAAGCTTTAGCCCTGTTCCAAGAATGACCTTCCCACTCTGTCATTCTTATTTGCTTTTGAATACTGTCACATTTCCAGGTTCCAGAAGACAGACTTGAGAGCCACAGGAATTTCTTGGCAATACCTGAAGGAGATGGTTCAGACCAAGCAGCTTCAGCAAATATCACCCCGGTTTCCTTCTACCTAAAACCCTGAATAATTTGGGCTTATGCATCCCAAAGCTAGACAGAATGGAGGTATGCATTTTCCTGCCCTTGCCTATTTTGGCCTTATCTGTATCAAGCAGAACTTGGAGCCCAAGTTATGCTTAAGTTATATCACCTCCTGCAAGCCTCTGCGTATGGTAACAACTCTAACCAGCTCATGCCAGAGCCTGTTACACAGTTTCCTGTATTGTCTATATGAAGAAGAAAAAAAATTATTGTGATTGCTCTTCCTCCTCTTACATCACTTGGGTTGAAAACAACTGGGCTTGTTATCACGGTTGCAACTAGCAACCAACCTACTTTCAAACTCATTAAAAGGGAAGTGGGCTTCCTTTGTTAACACAGTATTTTTCTAGCACGGACACATTTTTGTCAAACATGTTAAGCCTAGGTTTGTTTTTACATTCAAATAGGGTTTATCTGCGTATAGCCTAGAAGAAGGGGAGGACTGGGAGAATTCAATAGAATGTTACTACAGTTTTTAATGGTAAAACAACACAGTTGATATCCATCACTCACCCATTAGACACGTGAAATATTGCAAACACTTTACAGCCCTTAGAGCTGCTAAGACACTCATATCTGACTTGCCTGTTGCTAAAATTGTTGTCAGAGTGGACACAGCCTGCTCAGCCCATCTTCTGCTAGCTAATGATGTGCCATCATTACTCCTGGAAACTTTATACCTTTCACTCTAGTTATACCTGGCAGGATACAAATTGACAAAGGACATGCCTACATCTTAAAGGCATAGGCCAATTACTCTTTACCAGGAGCAAAGATGAAACAATGTTCTTTGAGTACTCCACAACTGTTTGACGGAGAAGGTTCCTTGCACATTTCTCAGTACCACTCCTATGGGCTGACATCAAACATTGATTTAAGCAGGTACAGCAGTAAATAGGCTTCTTAAAATTAAAGGGGTTGTTGACTATAAAATTTTCCTTCTATTGTTTTCTCAGAACTAAGAGCAAAGGGAATATTTTACAGTTCACCTTTGTACTCTGGGATTACCAAAGCCTGCATGAAGCTATCCAACAGTAATTCAGGCTTCTTTTCTATGGGTACAGTTGAGGCCTATGCTGGATTTTCTGTCTTTGAGAAAATAATCTTTCTCTGACTTCTTTGCCCCTGCCCTCCTCTCTCCTCTCACATCCTGTGGGCAATTCTGGCTTTAGCACAATTAAAGTGCTTAATCAGTTTAAAGAACTTCAGTGCATGAGGTGCATGCATACATGTACAATGTCACTTTCTCTCCTGCTTTCAGTAGAGGATGCAGTAAAAATGAAAACACATCTAATTCAGCACACAATCTGTACAGGGAAGAATTTGCTGTACCCCAGTGTCCCCCATATTTAAGCCACCAATGTTCTGGAAGGAAACCCTGAAAGACCCAGCAGGATTATTCATAACCTTCCCAATTTGTATTGCCATTTATATTAGTGCGAGGTAGGTGCAAACTATTCCTGGGTTAGTTCTCCGTAGGTGTACCATGGAAATACCATTTTGTTTCGACATTCAACAGACGGCTAAACATGAGTCAGCAGTGTGCCCAGGTGGCCAAGAAGGCCAATGGCATCCTGGTCTCTATTAGGAATAGTGTAGCCAGCCGGTCTAGGGAAGTGATCGTCCCTCTGTACTCAGCACTGGTGAGGCCACACCTTGAGTACTGTGTCCAGTTCTGGGCCCCGCACTTCAAGAAAGATGTTGAGGTGTTGGAGCGAGTCCAGAGGAGGGCGACCAAGCTGGTGAAGGGTCTGGAGGGTATGACCTATGAAGAACGGCTGAGGGAGCTGGGGTTGTTTAGCCTGAAGAAGAGGAGGCTCAGAGGTGACCTTATTGCAGTCTACAACTACCTGAAGGGAGGTTGTAGTGAAGTGGGAGTCAGCCTCTTCTCCCAGGCAACTAGCGATAGCACAAGAGGACATAGCCTCAAGCAGCACCAGGGGAGGTTCAGGTTGGATGTTAGGAAGAATTTCTTCTCAGAAAGGGTCATTAGACATTGGAACGGGCTGCCCAGGGAGGTGGTGGAGTCACCATCTCTGGATGTGTTTAAGAAAAGACTGGACATGGCACTTAGTGCCATGGTCTAGTTGACAGGGTGGTGTCAGGGCAATGGTTGGACTAGATGATCCCAGAGGTCTCTTCCAACCTGATTGATTCTGTGATTCTGTGATTCTGTTTCCACTTTGCATTCCCTAAAGCCTTACTGTGGACTACAGCAACAAACCTTTGTGGACTCTGAGAGCATCCCCATCACACTAGATCTGATGCATTAGAGATTTTCCTAATGTATACAAAACTTCCTCAAAAGTACTTCGTACTGCCACATATCAGGAAACTACAGAGAGGAGAGGAAACTATGCTAACCTAAGCCCCCACAGCTATCCTTGATGCCAACAGGTTTCTGCCCTGATTTTACACTAATTAAGATTAAAATCGTTGCAGAAGCTTGGGCAAGAGGTAGAGCCCAGAATCGGCTTTTGATACCTGCTTTATCAAGATCTTTATCAAGATGCTTTATCAAGTGACCTCAATTACAGGGCCTGGTTGTCATGGGGGATTTCAACTACCCTGATATTTGCTGGGAGGCCTACTCAGCCAGCCATCCTCAGTCCAGGAGGTTCCTCCAGTGCATTGATGATAACTTTCTGATGCAAATGGTGGATGAGCCAACTAGGAGAGGAGCGCTGCTCCTGAGGATCTTATCCTCACTAACAAGGAGGGTCTAGTTGAAGCGGTGAAGGTTGAGGGCAGCCTTGGTTGTAGTGACCATGAGATGGTAGAGTTCAGGATCTCATGTGGCAGGAACAGAATAGCTAGCAGAATTACAACCCTGGACTTCAGGAGGGCCAACTTTGGCCTTTTCAAGCAATTGCTAGGGGAAATCCCATGGGACAGGGTACTAGAAGGTAAGGGGGCCCAAGATAGTTGGTTAGCATTCAAGGACTGCTTCTTCCGAGCTCAAGATCAGAGCATCCCAGCAGGTAGGAAGTCAAGGAAGGGTACCAGGAGACCTGCATGGTTAAACAGGGAACTGCTGGGCAAACTCAAGTGGAAGAAGAGGGTGTACAGATCATGGAAGGAGGGGCTGACCACTTGGGAGGAATATAAGTCTGTTGTCAGAGGATGTCGGGAGGCAACTAGGAAAGCTAAGGCCTCCCTGGAATTAAACCTTGCAAGAGAGGTCAAGGACAACAGAAAGGGCTTCTTCAAATACATTGCAGGTAAAGCCAACACTAGAGGCAATGTAGGCCCACTGATGAATGAGGTGGGGGCCCTGGAGACAGAGGATAAAAAGAAGGCGGAGTTACTGAATGCCTTCTTTGCCTCTGTCTATACTGTTGGAGGCTGTCCTGAGGAGCCCCGGACCCCTGAGGCCCCAGAAGAAGTCAGGATAGAGGAGGAATCTGTCTTGGTAGATGAGGGCTGGGTCAGGGACCAATTAAACAACCTGGACGTCCATAAATCCATGGGCCCTGATGGGATGCCCCCGCGGGTACTGAGGGAGCTGGCGGAAGTCATTGCTAGGCCACTCTCCATCATCTTTGCTAAGTCGTGGGCAATGGGAGAGGTGCCTGAGGACTGGAGGAAAGCGAATGTCACTCCAGTCTTCAAAAAGGGCAAGAAGGAGGACCCGGGGAACTATAGACCGGTCAGCCTCACCTCCATCCCCGGAAAGGTGATGGAACAACTTGTCCTTGGTGCTGTCTCTAGGCACATCAAGGATAGGGGGATCATTAGGGGCACTCAGCATGGCTTCACCAAGGGGAAGTCATGCTTAACCAACTTGATAGCCTTTTATGAGGACATAACCCGGTGGATAGATGATGGTAAAGCTGTGGATGTGGTCTATCTCGATTTCAGTAAAGCGTTTGACACTGTCTCCCACAGTATCCTCGCAGCTAAACTGAGGAAGTGTGGTCTGGACGATCGGGTAGTGAGGTGGATTGTGAACTGGCTGAAGGAAAGAAGCCAGAGAGTGGTGGTCAATGGGACAGAGTCCAGTTGGAGGCCTGTGTCTAGCGGAGTCCCTCAAGGGTCGGTAATGGGACCAGTTCTATTCAATATATTCATTAATGACTTGGATGAGGGAATAAAGTGCACTGTCAGCAAGTTCGCTGATGACACAAAACTGGGAGGAGTGGCTGACGCACCGGAAGGCTGCGCAGCCATTCAGAGGGACCTAGACAGGCTGGAGAGTTGGGCAGGGAGAAACTTAATGAAATATAACAAGGGCAAGTGTAGAGTCCTGCATCTGGGCAAGAACAACCTCATGTACCAGTACAAGTTGGGGACAGACCTGTTGGAGACCAGCGTAGGGGAAAGGGACCTGGGGGTCCTAGTAGACAGCAGGATGACCATGAGCCAGCAGTGTGCCCTTGTGGCCAAGAAGGCCAATGGCATCCTGGGGTGTATTAGAAGGGGTGTGGTTAGCAGGTCGAGAGAGGTTCTCCTCCCCCTCTACTCTGCCCTGGTGAGGCCGCATCTGGAATATTGTGTCCAGTTCTGGGCCCCTCAGTTCAAGAAGGACAGGGAACTGCTAGAGAGAGTCCAGCGCAGAGCCACGAAGATGATTAAGGGAGTGGAACATCTCCCTTATGAGGAGAGGCTGAGGGAGCTGGGTCTCTTTAGCTTAGAGAAGAGGAGACTGAGGGGTGACCTCATTAATGTTTATAAATATGTAAAGGGCAAGTGTCATGAGGATGGAGCCAGGCTCTTTCTCAGTGACATCCCTTGACAGGACAAGGGGCAATGGGTGCAAGCTGGAACACAGGAGGTTCCACATAAATATGAGGAAAAACTTCTTTACGGTGAGGGTGACCGAACACTGGAACAGGCTGCCCAGAGAGGTTGTGGAGTCTCCTTCTCTGGAGACATTCAAAACCCGCCTGGACGCGTTCCTGTGTGATATGGTCTAGGCAATCCTGCTCCGGCAGGGGGATTGGACTAGGTGATCTTTCGAGGTCCCTTCCAATCCCTAACATTCTGTGATTCTGTGATACCTTGTGGCATAACCTCACCATCTCTGTATAAACCAGCCCTCTGCCACCCATTTCAATATCCCTGGTAACATCTACTTGGTTTTTATCTCTTCTTGTTTCCAGTTCCATATTTAACAGAAAGAAGTGTTATTGCCATTAAGATACTATAAGATGGACACTGTCTAATTAAAAGGGGAAGTCCCTTACTTCATGCGTGTGTATGTCAAAGATCACATTTTAATTCCCTTTGCTCTTACCTTGGAATATAAAAGGTTGATCCTCCACACTTCCCAGTGAGAAGCTTTTCTGCTTAGAAGAGAGTCTAAGAACAAAAGTATTCACAGGCTTTCTGCGAGGTCACTGGACTGGCATGTTACAGTCTAGACCCACTTACTTCTACTAGAAATAATAGCTTTTCAGACTAATATTCTGTATAGTAATGCTCCAGAATGTTAACAAGCACCACCTAAAAGAAAGCTCACCTTCGTACTGAATCCTGAACCATATTTTTCCTCTTTTATTAATTAGTTTTTCCAGGTTAACCAAGGTCAGTACATCTCGCTCTTGTCTCTCACTTGCCTGCCCCTTTTATCTCCTTATGTTTCATTTCTTTCTGAGCTGCCACCTCTCACACACTGACAGAGACATATGGTTTATATGATTTTTTTTAAGGCCTCAGCCCACTAATGAATTGTCTTGGGTTTTTTCTTTGTCTGTTGGGTTTTTTTTCCTGTCACTTCTACAGGGAAAGAGATTATTTCCTTCTCTTGGTTGTGTAGATGTGTATGGGAAGGAAAGACCTGGCTCTATGAGTGACCAAAATTAGGAGTACATAAAACTCAGCAATAATATCTTTCGCCAAATGCGAAGGAATTTATTACATGGGACCTTACCACCATGTCTCTCAATTGAGTGCCTATTTACTCCTAATTCAGGGCTTAGTCAAAATTCAGGCTTGAGAAAAATCTGAGAGGAAGTTCAGAACATATTCCCAGAACAAAATATGTCAGTTCAGAAATGCTTAAATGAAGGTCTCTGTTCACCTCAGCTCCATATATTTTCATCTGCATAAGGGACATTAACATGATTCACTCTTCCCATCACAAGACATAATACGACCTTTAGCCCAGCCTATTAAGAAGAATGGGAAACCACCTGGGTACCCAAATTATAACTACTATGGCAACACAACAGCATACCACATTGTGACAGTTTGATAATTCTGCCAAGGTAGTTTGGATCTGAGTTCAGTTTGAAATGATTAGATTTCCATAGGAGGAAAAGAAAGTATGCCTGAAGATCTCTGTCTACACATTCCTTTCTCACACAAACTCTGCAGGCAGTTTAAATATCTGCTATAAAATCAGATTCACAGAATTACCCCGATTTTCTTAACCACTCTTCATCCCTGGGCCATATCTCTATGACAAAAGAAATGAAACATCCTAGAATTTTGGAAACCCTACATTTTAGTTTAGTTGTGACTTACAACATTATTGATGCAATGTTACGCTTTTCTCTTTGAATCGTAACCACATCAGTTGTCCAACACAAATAAAGCAAAATATATGTGCCCTTCATGTGCTCTTTGCATAAAATATAAGCCAGAAAAATCCCGGGAGGTCTACCAAACGAAAATATGCAAAACAAAACAAACGTCATCACTACTTGCCAGAAGACATGTTCGTAACACCACTCCTCAGCGTATATCCTCAGTAAGAAGCACTAAATTAGCACTAGATTTACAATTTCTACTCTTCATATTCCTGACTAGGGGTCACATTAATGATGATGAAGGTCAAAGTGTAGTGAATCTTCATACTGAAGCAAAAAAAAATTACAGCTGCTGATTTTGCTCATTCTGACTAAAATATGTATATATTATATTTATTATATGTATTATATGTATTACATATATTACATATATTACGTGCAACCATATATATGGTTGCCCATAACATCTAGGAATTTTTTTCCCCTCAAAAGCAAAATCTATAAGCAATTAAAAATAAAGTTATAGTGGAAAAGTTTTAGCAGCCTTAAGAGTTACTGTCATTATTGGTTAGGATTAATATTAGCATTCCTAAACCCAAAAATGGTTATGTTAAAAAAAGATAATGTTTGAAGTTGTTAAACCAGATTAAATCAGGAGAACAAACATAAACATGAATGTTAATATTTTAAAAGTGTACCAAGAAGCATGTTTATCATCTGTAACAAACCAAGACAAACCGGAGAACTCAAATTAAACGTAATACAATAAACAATGTCACATGTCCATGTCTTCCAACATAAGATTCTTTAATGCAGAAATGCTTTGGGCTCTACAGCTTCTCAAAGAGCTTTTGAAACTCTGCACACACAGAGTAAAGTGTCACAGGAATTTTTTTCACAGAAGCGTCAGATGGAAAGCAGCGCATAGTAGAGCTGTATTCAAGTTGTATTTACTGTGGACAGGAAAGCTGGAAATTCATTTGCAAGAAAATTAGGCAACACAAAACTGCGATCTTACATTCAAACTTCCTCACCTCTCCTACAATTTATACTCGACCCTGACTTTTTGCAGGCAGTTCCTTTCACACATATCTCTTACAGAGAGCTGAAGCAAAATAAAGAATCCATATGCCACTGAAGGAGAGGGCACTGAAAACAGGCTACCAGGTTACATAATGGTAACCCGGGTCCTTTGGGTCTATCTCTGTGCAGCAGTTGCGGAGAAAAGAGCAAATGGGATGCAATGCAAAACAAAACTTTGGCTTCTCCTGTCCCACCACTACTTGCCAGAAAGACAACAGAAGAACCTGACTAAGTTACCCATTCTATTTCATGGTCACTATGCTGGATTATATGTTTTCTTGTATAAAATGCTGCATCCTTTCCATGTGATTTAACAGATTTAACCCATAGACTAGTTATGAATTTAAAACAAAAATCCCAACAGCAATTAGGATTATAAAATGAAATATGTACTCATAGATTTACTATGCTTTATCTGGTGTAAGTCCAGCAATTTGAAAATTTGTGTGGAAAATTGTGTGAATGTAAACAGAGTTTTAAAAAAAAACAGAGCTCAGTGTTTCTATTCACTGTTTGCTTTGTCCATGTCCTTGTGTTCAGCAGCCCAGCCTACAGGCCATGGGTTTGGCTCTTTTAAATATGAAATGCTTCTCTTACTTCCCTTCACTGTAGAAGGGGAAAAAACTTCCAAAGAGGAATGTTTACAATAGAAACATTCACACTTTAAATGCTTTTTTCTCAATGTAATGTGAATGGTGCTGCGAAAATAGATCTTAACAGAAAGCTTAAAGTGGACTTTGGCCAGAACAACACCTGTCCCTGTGTCTCTCATTTCCCAGTCACTCATGGCTTCAGCGTGCATTCCACAGTAACACACAGGCTCCAGTGCAGTGGTATGAAGAAAACATGTATCACAGATATGTGAAGGGAAGAGAATTAATAACCAGACTTTTCTTGCCTATTGTCATTTTCAACAAGCAAATATTCAGTCTTTTCACATAACCCCTGTGTGAGGTGCTATTGGGGCAGGAGAGCTTATTCCTAAAACCCTTTGCTAGAAGAGGATGTAGGGCACTGCAGTGGTGAGAAAGGTCTTATAGAAGCACTGCAACTGTGTTGATCTGGAGAGATGCAAAGTCTGTTTTCCTCTGCAGCCAGTTGTCTTCCCTTTTGTCTCTTCTGGCACAGGCTGTGAGACACCTTTGTGTTACACAAGAGAGCAGCAGCAGCTCACCTGCGCTTCCTCTTCCCTTTCCATTCACCTAGAAGCAGGCACAATGGGGCTTTTAAAATTAACCTTCTTACTAGGGCATGATCCTGAAACCATGACTAATGCCTGGTGAGACTTACTCACCTGAGTAGTTTTAATGTATGAGGTGGTATTTGAAGCAGGAAAAGTGACATGTCTGGCTAGCAAGGGCTGGAGCATTCTTTTAGGTCTGAAGGAAGATGGGAGTCTGGTTTGGTCCTACACCGTCCAGAAGCTTTAGAAGAAGGACTGTCTCACAGTGCACATGTATTTAATCCTTTCTGCTCCTTGCTAGAGATTTTCCACCTTAATCTCCCTACAGCCTGAATTAACATTTTTATTTTACCGCAACCAGTTATAAAATGGGGAGGAGGAAGGATATTTTTTTTAACAGATTAATTTGTTGTACCTACGCCAAGCAACCTGTAACCAAAGAGAAGTATGAAATGTGGGATAAAGACTCAAAATGAGAGATTAATAAAGAAGTAAGAAAGTAAGAAAGCAAACAACATGAACAACTCGAATGAATGCCACCTTTGTTCTTTGTAAATGCATGTGAATGTCCTAACTCCAGTTTCACAACTTCGCATTCTGACGTAAAAAGGGTGTACACAAGGAAAACAGAAAGAGAGAAATTTTAATGGGAGCTATTAATTTCTAAAAATAAGGACAGCACCTCATGAAGAAGGACACTTTCTCTGACTTCACTTTAATATACAAGGAAAAAAAAACTCCTCAAAAGCAAACTTTGCCACAGGTACACTCAAACCTCAAATCTTTGAGGGGCACAAAGCTTGTACTATTGTGCAATTAAAAGTGCTGCAGTGAACAAAATGTTATGTATGATGGAGTAGCTTTGGTTTAGAACCTGTTTTAATAAAGTTTCAGGAGGTGCATATGTGACTGGCACTCAGGATAAAGGTTAGCAGACAGCAAACAACATGCCACTGCTGTGGTCACTCGCTTTGCTTAGTTGCTGTTTTTTGCAGATTTCTCTCTTGATAGGTTACCGATGGAGAAATAAGTACAACCTCGATTCACGCTTCAAAACAAACAACAGGAAAAACAAACATGGGGGGAAAAACAACTGTTGTTTCAAAAGAATTTGCTAGGGCCTGTGAAACCTCTGACCTGATGCAAACTATTGCAAGTCTGAGTCGGCCCTAGTCCAGACCTGGTGAGCTCTAAGGCTGTCATACTTTGCTCTTACAGACTTCCATGGGTTTGTTCAGAGGATGAAGAGAGGACAAGATGGACGGTTTTAAGGATGATTTTGCTCTGTGATCTACTTTATATGCTTCTGCTCATGCTCGTAACACAGTTTCACCTCAGATTTCAAAGGAGCAACACACTACCTTGGAAGATCTTCCTTACGCTCAACAGTTACAGACTGAGCTCAGCATATGGAGGCTCAAACGCTGAAGTGCTTGGGCTGTGTGATATGTGCAGCTTCCCAGTGCTGGGTCATGTACACAAGAGACAGTGTCATGATCTTATGGGCTTCTCTGAGATAATAATGCAAAAGATTTTGAAGAAAGAGTCTGGTTACTTAGCCTGACCCAAACTGTCTTAAAGCTCCCTCAGCTATCACTGTATACATCCCCCTTGGACAGATGCTTCAGGAGCCCTTTTCCACAACCAATAAAAAAGCTTCAGACAGGAAAAGTATCTGGATATCACAACAACTGTAATGATAACTGCTTGGGACCGTTGGTATCATTTAAAATATTACAGGACTAGAATGGATTCAAATTATGCCATCCTGGGCGAGTATTATGGTCCTGCCCTCTAAGGCACATCATGTCGTCACATGACCCAGTCAGTGGTTGATTTCTCTTGAGTCAGCTGCATGATAATTATCATATTATATTTTAATGAAAAATCCAAAGCGAAAGTTACACAAGGTGAGCTCTTTGCCAGCAGTAGCTTCTCCAAAGGAAGCAGAAAGGGAGTTGAAAAGCCCCCATTATTCCATGCCAACCGAGATGACCAGGTGCAGAAGGCAGCACACCATGCATCCTCCTACATGTGGCAGAACATATTTCCCTTGGGTACAGTTCTCCAGAACGGCACAATCACCTAGAGCCGCAGGGCTCTAACATGAATGACTTGCTAAAGGTTAGACAAGTTGAGACAGAACGCAGATCTCTTCTCTTCTTCTAAGACTCCATGAACCTGAACCAAACCATACTAAAGTTAATGGAGGATTCCTATTTATTTTAGTGATTTTCAGAGAAAGTACTCAAACCTCAGGGCTGCCTGATAGGAGGATGTGGGCCCCTTGCTCTCTGAAAATCTTGAGCTGCATGCCAGGAAACAGATTTACCTCAGTAGGAAGAAGGAGCTATCCCATTCTTGCTTTTGTAGCTATAAATCTCATTCACTCATTGCTGGTTTTATGCACAATGTCTCCTCAGTTGCTCAAGCAGAACAATGCAGCTGGCAATATTTATATCTTGCTTGGAAAAAAAACACAGATGCAAGCACATCTGGAGAGCATGCCATCCTCCCTCTGGACATAAAAGAACTACAGTGATTGTGGAAAGACTGCTCAGAGGTTTGGTTGTGCCCCACAGTACATTTTGTCACACTCTGCAGTTGGGTTCTTTCTCACTAAGTTGGATGGCAGCTGTAATATCCCGGCATATGTAATGAAAAACACAACACTTAAGGCTGAGGGTACACAGAACAGAGAAGCCTCCACCTCATTTCTTGCACTCATCTTAAATACCGTGTAACAACTGCATTCAATGTACATCTGTGCCTTAGCACTCCCCTACACACAACAAAGAATAACAATGTGGAAAAAAATTCAATTTCTTCATCCCCTTTGCATGTTATTGGCTTAAAGCTCTGTCCAAAAAGGCAGACTAACTAAATTGTTAAGAGCAGTGATTCTGTTTCTGTCTAGTATGGAAGGTGTTCCCTACAATCTCACAGATACTAATCCATTCTCTCCCTCCCTGCAACACCACTTCCAAAGACTTAGACTATACTCCCCAGCTCAGTTTTCTGTAGCTCAGTTATGAAGCTTTCAAGTAATAAAAAAAATCATTCTGTATTGATATACTGTACAGGGGAGCTTTAAACCTTTTTCTCAACAATTAGGGTCTGCAGTGACATCAAACAATACTCCCATCTCCAAACTTTTGTTACTGGAGCATGGAAATAATTGGCTATGCAAGTTCCTTTTGGGGATACCGAGTGTAGATGTGTGATGTCTTGGGGAAAAAAGGTTCCATACAATACTGTCAGATAAATACCTAATTAATTCCTTAAGAACACCCTCTGACGTTTTGGGAGTGTACAGCTTAGCTCCAAATGAAAGAATGAGCTGAAAGAAACTCAATAGAACAATCAGTCCCCTTGTTTCAGGGAGTGCTCCTGTGAACAGAACAAGAGGAGGTGCCCTCATGATTTACTACCAGGACACATACACTGAAAGGATCTTATTTAGTTTTACACATGTAGTGTGCAGGTTATTCAAAACATTTGCCTTTAGAAATGTTTTTCACCACAGCTTTTTGCTGATATGTTCTTTCTTTCTAGACCTCCCAGTCTGGGTTTGAAAACCAAACAGCATCTCTGCATTTGTTTATTTCTTCTTCATTGAAAAAATACAAAATTAATGAGACATGGAAAAAAATTATTATTAAAAATATATATAGTTGTCAGTTTGAAAGTGACATAAAAACAATCAGTCCAAGAAAAAGTTAAGTTCCGTGTCCTACACAGACATATTTTAAAGGCAGAACTACAATGGCTATAGGAAAACGCAGAGGAGTTAAATTCCTGATCATATCCTTTTTCCCTTAAGGTTAGTGGAAGTTTTGCCCACAGACCTAGCCTTTTTAAACCTAACCAAGAAAAAAAAAAAACAAAAACCCACAACTGGAGAACCCTGGGAAAGAGTGTCCACCAGCCAGAAAGAAGTTGTGCAGCAGACTTGATAGACTGATCTTGGACCAGAAACATACGCAGGAATTTTATGATACCTGGTAACTACTTCAAAGGCCTAACTGAAGACAGTTCATTGTAGGCATCACTGGATGCTTTGTAGGAGACAAGACAGCTGCTGAAAAACAAAGATATACATTCCTGTTCTTTTATCAGTGTTTTTCTTCTACTGTGAATTTCAATCAGGATATGAATTATAATGGCAACTATTAGGACAATTTGGCAGTTCTAAGGGAAAACTTACAGTGGAGTAAGCCATCTCAGCTTTATTGACACTAGTGGAGATAAGCTAGTTCATGATGAATTAGTTCACTAGCGTTGTTTAGAGTCATAACTTCTTTAGACTTGTCCTTGACTCTGTCATGGGTTCACTATTACTGTGGTGATCTGCTGAACTTCTCTGTACCTCTATTCACCTGCCAGCACAGTAAATATAACACAGCCCACAACAGCATTGTTAAGATGCAGAAGCATGGTTGAAGACCACTACAGAAATACAGTGGTTTTACTGCTGTTTTATTTCTGCTTCGATACGGAAATCTGATTGAAGAAGTGCAGAGGAAGTGGCTCCTGGCAGAGGAGGCCAGCAGCGCATGTGCTGGAGGACAACGCCAGAGACCCATCAATGCAGTGACTCAAACTGGCTGATGTGGCACCGAACACTGCGAGACTCGTGGCAGAGCCTTGAGGCTTCTGCCACTTTATGGTCACAGACAATCTCCTGAGCCTGGAAATCACACAAATAACTGCCTCAGAACAAAAACCTAGGGGAAAGCCTCACAGCTCAGCAGCACAGGCTTTATCTTGGGCTGGTGGTAGTAGACATGGTACCTGTTTCGGTAGTCCTTACATAGCCCAGAGCTCTCCGCAGACTGTTTTCCAATGAAAGCAAAACACTGACCATTACCGTACTCAAGGTCCTTGCATAGCACCCCTTAACGATTCTAGCTGTATAAACCAAAAGCCAGTGTGGTTTTTTTACCCTCCCCTTCCTCCCAGCAGTCTTCCAGAGAGCAAATCAGTCTGTAGTGCATCTTCCTCATTTCAAGCACAGATACGATCTCTGCAAACTTGTATCCAAATCTTTTTATGTTATCCACCTTTTACCTTGAGAGGGAAGACAGATTTTAAAGACCTGCATGGAAAATGCCAAGGCATCATTATATGCTGTTGAGAATTTCTGATGTTTCTTAAGAACAATTTTTCCCTGTTTTATAATCTTCTTCTGTCTCAACCTACTCCTCTGGATTTGATGTTGACATCACTACTGGGTAGCGTTTATTTTACAAAGTTAATATAAGGACTCACATTCCTTATATCTCAAAGCTAATCAACACGGGAAGGTCATGCAAGGTAAGCTAGTCTGTGAGTGTCAATACACCGTTACTTTGCAAAATTGCCTGTGTAGGTGTAGGTGTAGCACCTAGCGACTCGGCGCTCTCTTCCAAAGCACAGTCCTAGACACAATACAGAGAAGCTAGTGCAAACCTTAATGTACTCCTTAGTAACTTTATTCCATAACAACCCATCCTGTGTTTCCTGTTTCAGAATGCTAGATCCCAGTCATACCAATAAAAATCAGAAATGATTAGAAGGAACTATGTTACAATGATAATAATACACAAGCATTTTCCATAGAACAGACATCTAAATCACAAATCATACAATGACATTTAAAAATATTGTCCTTAGAAAAAGTATATAAATGACCTGACCCTCTGGTTTATTACACCAGTCTTAAAGAAGTCTGATTTTGCTGAGTCTAATTCTCCTTACACTGGCATCAGACGATTCGTGCTGGAGTCAATGAGAACTGCAGTGAGAACGTGGACTATCAGTTCACTGGATTCACTCTCAGCATTGTAGCAATACAGGTGAAATGAAAATTAAGGCAAAGTCCTGGAGCACTCTTAGGCCAGAGTCACCACAGGCTTTATTCCTCCTTTTTCATTTTGTTATACCACTCAGCTTAAGAGGTTACAACAGCATAAAACTAAACTGACCAACAATGCAGCATTTTGCTGTCTGCTCAACTAGTTTACTTGGCTGCCAATGGATAATCATCTAAACATTTTCCTCTCATGCTTTACTGCTGACTTAATAAACCACTATGCTCTTATTGTCAGATTCTAGGCCAAATTTCAACAAAAAGCAAGGTGCTTTAATCCAGACAATGTACTGAACTCTTATTTTGTTTTAATTACACTTCCCAAATAGTGTCTTTACAGAGGGAAAACAAGGAGGAAGCTAAGATAGCCTAGCAAATTAAATCCCATTTGTGGCTAAGCAGAATAATGAAAATGAAACACGTTATTAGAATAGCGGAATATGCCACCTAAATTTGCAACAAGCTTACATTGAGCTAGACACTGTCACCCTTATTCACAATGAGAACCATCAGGTTTCAACTCAAGACTCTTCTCAAAATGCAGCCAGTATTATAATGTAGAACAACAAATAAAGTAAGATTTTCTAGAAAGAAAACAAATATTGAAAAATGAGAAGACATCACTGGCCTTAGTGTCCTAATGACAACACTTCCTTATGCATGCAGAGCACTTCATGACCCACTGAACACTGTGATTGATTCCATCTTGCAAAGTTCTTCGCTTTTCATTTTTCTATATCCAAAGGCCAGTCTGTGACGGTGAAAAGCGTACACTGAGGTGCAGAGTGCAGACTATCACTGCATTTGGCCCAAAGTGCCAGACACATAAATACCATAATACAGCAAAATGAGGCTAGTCCCCAGAGACATCTTCCTGACATTCTTCAGTAGCAAGCAAAGTAACTTCCATGTATGATCTGGGAGCTAAAGTCAGCTCTCTGAACAGATGTAAAAAGATAGAGTTTTCACAAAACTAGGGTTCTTTTTGCAAGGTGTATACAGGGAGGCCCTGAATCTTTCCTGCTGGTAAAATGGAAACAGGTTATGCTGAATATAGCAAACCATCATTAAAATACCACATTATAAAACCAAGTGACTGATAGCTTTATTACGGTCGGAACAAAAGGGGAATTTTATTCTGTGGTTGTACAGTGGGAACTGAGTACTGGACCACATCTCTTGTAAGCTTTAATATAACAAATGTAACTCTTCTCATAAAAAGTTAGGTATTTAAATTAAGATATAACACCAAGTGGGGATCAGAAAAGCATTCCATTATGAAATAGGCTGCTTTATGGGACAGAAACTATTTTCTATCTGTGGCCGTAGTAGATAGAAGGAAAAGAACCTAATGTTTAGCAAGAAGGCTAAGATGAGGTGTTAGGAAAACTGTTCTACTCTGCAGAAGCAGCCTGCAGAGGCTGGGGATGTCCTTCACTGACCCTCTAGTTTAAAAAGAAACCTGTCAGAGATGAGACCAGAGCGACTGATCCGGTCTCAGACGAAGGATGGAAAATCTCCTTAGGTCCCTTGCAGCATTATTTCCTGACATTATAATGGTTGGGTTACTGTGTTGTTTTGGTTTCCACTAATGTGCAATAAGCATTAACACAAACAAACAGCAAAGAGCTTTGGTTGCTTCATTGCATATAATCTCTTACTAATTATCAGTCTGCCTCAGTGAATGTGTTTTACAGTTTGTGCTGGGCAGGGGAGTCATGCTGCTCTCTGTGAACCAGGTTTGATGTGCTAAATCCCTAACAGTGGTGTCACGGTTGTTTGGGATGTAAAGTACCCTGCCACTTTCCAAATATCAAGGCATTTTTAGGCATCAAATATTTCCATGGTGTTCATTAGTGGGAAGATTCCCACTGACATATCTATATGTATGCTTGTTTAATAACATGATGCCATTCAACCATTAAAAATAATGCAGAATTTTTGTTTCCTTCAAAAACCCAGGGTACCACCACACCCCATCCAGTGCAGAGGTATTAAAATTCATATTTTGCATATCTCAAAACAAGACAGGTGTTTATTCATTCTTGCATTGTGATTCCATGTTGTTTTAAGCATTGATGTCTATTTGTAGTGCTTGTCCCTATTCATGGATAAAAGCATGACAGTCTATTTTTAGCAAACTTTTTTTTCCCAAGAGTTTTATTTTAAAGCCTGACTGATCTTTGCTGCACCACAGACTAGGCTGATCTCTTGATAAATCTTAGCTTAGATTGGTGGTGAGCTGCAAGAAGACACCAAATGCTTTTTCAATTAATCCTCTTTTATATCTACCCTTAGAAGAGGGTAAGGAAGGCACACAAAAGAGCCAGAAGGCATGCAATGCTTCCCTGTGATCCTAGCGCAGCCTGGAAAAGGCGGGGGAGCCACATGCATTTAGTTGTCTTCTGTTTCTTACCATGGTCTTTTTAGCAGCTCTACAACACATTAATTTGTCTGCTCTGCCTGCAGTTATTCACTGCATCTCAAAGAGACAGGAAAACATGCATCAGATTTGCTTGCTTAGATCAGATTTACTTGCTTAGATTTTCTTACTTTTATCTTAGTTCCTCTAACTAGGATTTTGGAAAAAAAGAAGGGCTGAGGGAGAAATGTATTTCAATTTACAGAATGGTGTGCTTTTAGATACATATTATTGTTAAATTTTAATTTATAATAAAAACAGCACCAAAGTCACCAACAGTCTTTGAAGCCTTTCTACTGGAGCCTGTGATTGGCAATTCCACAGCCTGAACCTTTGAGACAGAAAGAGGGAGACAGACAGAGAGACAGACATACCTCTTTTCTGTTTACAGCCTTGCAGCTGCTAATTCTGAGTGCCCCCTTGCCTTGTACTGGGAAACACCATGGTATGATTATTGCAGGTGGCATAAAGGTAACGGTCACTTAGCCAGCATGCAATAATTAGGAGGGATTTCTCCAGTATGAGGGAGGTCCCAGAGGCAGAAATCCACACACATGTGCACAGCAAGCATATGGGTACAGGAAAGGCTATTTCACACACAAAAGAGTTGTGAGGAGGACAAATAGCCAACTCCATCTGTCCTGAAGTGACAACCTGGATTATTCCCAGCTGGGCAGAGGTAGAGAACCAAATATATTTTCCTAATCTGTGCTGGAGTAATGGCCACGTGGAGAATGGGGGAGCTCTGGCAGGCACCTCCCTATTTCACCATGTCTCAGGCACAGACCCAAATTTGATTTTCTTCAGCAAGAAAAAAAACCTTGGCTTTAGCTTCCTGATGTGCTCTGCAGACAGGAAGAATGCAGCCTTTATTCTTCCAAGTAACCTCACAAAGACTGCTTATGAGAGCAGGCATTGCAAAACCAGGCTTGAGCTCTTCTGCCCCATGCTTAAATAATCCTCCTTTACTTTCCATTTCAGGGAGGGAATTAAGAAGATACAAGTACAAGAAAACACTGGATAATTCACATTTTTTGGTGAAATGACACCTAGATGTACTATTCAGCTTGAGATGTTTATTGAACTCTGGGTAGTAGAATGCCTCGTAAGTGCAAGTAAATGTCTCTAAAAATATTTGACTAAATCTTATAAACAAGACTCTAGCCGTAGCATTTTGCCCTTCTTGGGGTATGAATTTCAGCTCTTAAATCCCCTGGCCAATCCCCCTAACAATTCTGCAGAGAAACCAGCTGAGTGGGGTAGGGCTTAACACACGCCAAGCTGCAGAGAGCTTGGTGGCCATGAGCTGTCTGCGGTGGATGGCTAGGCTGGCTGCAGGATGCAGGGAAAGATACAAATGTTAGGGATGGGTGGGGAATAGCAAAAAGGAGCATTGCTCTTGTTACAATCAGAACTTCTGGGGTTTCTGGTGATTCTCTATTTTTGTCTGGGTCATGAAGCAATGACTGTGTCCAAACCAGTATGTTAAGCACATCAGAGGCTCAGTCTTTCCCATTCACCTGTACGCTGTTGCATGCCAGCCTTCCTTTGGGAGGTCTATTACAGCCAGCCCCCAGGCTGAACGGTAATCACCACAGAGCAGGCAAAAAATACTATATCCAAATACTATAAAAAATACTATAAAAAATACTATACCCAAGCCTTGTGGATTTTCATGAAAGTTTACTGATTTTTATTTTTTCTTTTTCTTCTGCTTTATGTTTTTCTTTCTTTCCCTTTTTCCTTCTTTCTTTTTTCTTTTTCTTCTTCTTTTCTTTGCATTTTGCCATCTGATTTGTAATGTTTCCTTTTTCAGTCACAGGCAAGAGGGAGCTGCCTTAAATATTCCTGAATCATGATGCTATCTGGGTTTACTGAATAGCTAAAATATCTGCTAAGGACACCACCACTAATGTTATGGCCCTGCACATTCTCCACAGGCCACCTATCTTTCTCCCCCCTGTCTAGTTCTCAGTGGATTACATTTCAGGATCACTCCTTGGCCTTAGTAAATAGATCATTTCCTATCATGGACTGCACCCTACGTGGGGAAGGAATATTTTCTTTCCTGCTAAAAGGCATCTTTTGTACAGTGGTGCAGATGCTGCAGTGATGAAGAAATTGGACATAAAGAAGTGCTCTCCTTCCTATTTTACATGGTGAGCATGTCCAGAAAGAACCTGGTGGAAGGTCTCAAAACCCCAGAGGACGGATCCTGTAGAAAAAGGAGGGCTGGATTTTTAACATTTCCATTAGTGCCTTTGGACCTTTCTCCTCTCAAAGAAAGCTCTAAACCAGATATCTAGTAGGTCATCTAGGCACTTCCTAGGCAATTCAGGTGCTGTGCTTTGTGATATATTAGTGATTTGTCCAGTCTACTCATTAAACGTTTAAGGAATATATCTTTCACTGCTTCCCCTGATAATCTCTGAAACTGTGTAATGGATCTTGTCATGAATACATAAATACAGGCATATATTTGTATTTTTTCAGTATATTCAAGCTCATTTTTCCCGTATATTCAAGCTCATTTTTGCCTTGTTTTTTTTCCATCTGAATATTCCTAATTATATCTCATGAGGACCAAGGAAATTAATTTCCTTCCTTTCTTGATGGTACAAATACTTGTCTCAACCTGCAGCACTACATCTCAGCTCAGAGCCCAGCAGAAGAACATCCTCAGATAAGCACAGGCAACTTACTTCCACTAAAATTCTCCTTCCCCTGGCAATAACGGTAAAGGCTAGCTCTGCTTCTCCCTCTAATTTCCACGGCCTAGTACAGAAAACTTACTTCTGACAAAAACCTGATAAAAAGCAAGAGTCTGTGCTTCGAGTTTCTCCAAGAAGCCTGCCCTGCTGCCACTCAGTTGAGGTCAGCTGTTTGGCCGAATCTGCTCCCGGCTTTGCTGAACGGCTGAGGTCTTCTGTTCCCTCTGAAATGCGATCACACATTTAACTCTATAAAGTTACAGTGAAGCATGATCTGGCCTCAACAGTTGGCAAAAAAGCTGCCTACTCTTCAGTTTATTGATTTTCCTAGAAACGACCAATGCCACCTGCCAGATGTCTCAGCAAACCAAGGCATCCTACAGTTCCGATTTCCTGGTTTTATCTTTTTTCGAAAGGACTCAATAAGGGCCTGTGATGGACAGCCAGGCAGATACAGCTCTTGTCTGTTTGGCTGATGAGTTTATATCTGCCCTAGACCATCAGCTTTGTATTTCAAGCCCTGCATGTAAAACCTGTCTTTGGTCTCATTCCTGCATATCAAAGCCTAGCTGGAGTGTGAAGAGAAGAAGAGAAGTGCAGCAGAAAAATCTGCACTAATTAAGACTACAACAGTAATTATCAGCCTACAGTAACATCTGAGTATACCAGCCATCACAACGGGAAAAGTTGGGGTTGGAAGGAGAAGACATCTGTGGACTTTGATTAAGCTGCATAGCCCTACAGCAAGCTCTGAATTTGGCCCAAAGATGCAAGTCTCTGCTTAAAAGGCATGAGGGTGGAGCTACGCACTTGTGCTGGTTTTGGCTGGGATAGAGTTAATTTTCTTCATAGTAGCTAGTATGGGGCTGTTTTGGATTTGTGCTGGAAATGGTGTTGATAGCACAGGGATGATATAGTTACTGCTGAACAGTGCTTACACAGCGTGAAGGCCTTTTCTGCCTCTCACACCACCCCACCAGCGAGTAGGCTGGGGGTGCACAAGAAGATGGGAGGGGACACAGCTGGGACAGCTGACCCCAACTGACCAAAGGGATATTCCATACCATATGACGTCATGCTCAGCATATAAATCTGGAGGAAGAAGAAGGAAGGGGGGGATGTTTGGAGTGATGGTGTTTGTCTTCCCAAGTAACTGTTATGAGTGATGGAGCCCTGCTTTCCTGGAGATGGCTGAACACCTGCCTGCTGATGGAACTAGTGAATGAATGCCTTGTTTTGCTTTGCTTGTGCACACGGCTTTTGCTTTACCTATTAATCTGTCTTTATCTCAGCCCACGGGTTTTCTCACTTTTACTCTTCCTATTCTCTCCCCCATCCCACTGGGGGAAGTGAGCGAGCAGCTGTGTGGTGCTTAGTTGCTGGCTGGGGTTAAACCTCGACAGCACTGCACCCTACCTCAGATACCTATCTGGGAAACAAAGGTGTCTCTCCAGCCAGAAGCAGCAGCCTAGTGAAAGACCCACATACAACCCTTCCAGATCTAACATGAAAATTCATAGAATCATAGAATCGTTTTGATTGGAAAGGACCTTTAAGATCATCATGTCCAACCCTTAACCTAACACTACCAAGTCCACCATTAAACCATATCCCTAAGCACCACATCTACTCATCTTTTAAATACCTCCAGGGATGGTGACTCAACCACTTCCCTGGGCAGCCTGTTCCACTGCTTGATAACTTCACTCCACTGTGAAGAAATTTTTCCTGATATCCAATCTAAACCTCCCCTGGCACAACTTGAGGCCATTTCCTCTTGTCCTATCACTTGTTACCTGGGAGAAGAGACTAACACCCTCCTTGCTACAACTTCCTGTAGACAGCAATAAGGTATCTCCTCAGCCTCCTTCTATCTACACTAAACAATCCTAGTTCACAGAATCACAGAATCACACAGAATGGTTAAGGGTCGGAAGGGAACTCTGGAGATCATCGAGTCCAACCCCCTGCCAAAGCAGGTTCAGTTAGAGCACGTTGCACAGGGTTGCGTCCAGGCGGGTTTTGAATACCTCCAGAGAAGGAGACTCCACAACCTCCCTGGGCAGCCTGTTCCAGTGCTCTGTTACCCTCAAAGTAAAGAAGTTCCTCCTCATATTCAGATGGAACTTCCCATGTTCCAGCTTGTACCCATTGCCCCTTGTCCTGTCACTGGGCACCACTGAGAAGAGTCTGGTCCCCTCCTCTTGACACCCACCCCTAAGGTATTTTTAAGTGTTGATAAGATCCCCTCTCAGACTTCTCTTCTCCAAGCTGAACAGACCCAGCTCTCTCAGCCTCTCCTCATAAGAGAGGTGCTCCAGTCCTTTGATCATCTTTGTAGCCTTTTGCTGGACTCTCTCCAGTAGTTCCTTATCTTTCTTGAACTGGGAGGCCCAGAACTGGACACAGTACTCCAGATGTGGCCTCACCAGGGCCGTGTAGAGGGGCAGGATAACCTCCCTTGACCTGTTGGCCACACTCTTCCTAATGCACCCCAGGATACCATTAGCCTTCCTGGCCACAAGGGCACATTGCTGGCTCATGGTGAACTTGTCCACCAGAACACCCAGGTTCTTCTCTGCAGAGCTGCTCTCCAGTAGATCAGCCCCCAACCTGTACCGGTGCATGGGGTTATTCCTCTCAAGGTGCCGGACTCTACACTTGCCTTTGCTGAACTTCATGAGGTTCCTCTCCGCCCAGCTCTCCAGCCTGGCCAGGTCTCGCTGAATGGCAGCACAGCCTTCTGGTGTATCGGCCACCCCTCCCAGTTTTGTGTCATCAGCAAATTTGCTGAGTGTACACTCTGTTCCTTCATCCAGGTCATTGATGAATAAGTTAAACAGGACCGGGCCCAGTACTGACCCCTGGGAAACACCACTAGCCACAGACCTCCAACTAGACTGAGCACCGCTGATCCCTCAGCTGCTCGTCATAAGACTGTTTCTCCAGACCCTTCACCAGCTTTGTTGCCCTTCTCTGGACTTGCTCCAGCACCTCAATGTCTTTCTTGTAGTGAGGGGCCCAAAACCGAACACAGTATTCAAGGTGCGGCCTCACCAGTGCCGAGTACAGAGGGATGATCACTTCCCTAGTCCTGCTGGCCACACTATTTCTGATACAAGCCAGGATGCTGTTGGCCGCCTTGGCCACCTGGGCATACTGCTGGCTCATGTTCAGCCAGCCATCAATCAACACCCCCAGGTCCTTTTCCGCCAGGCAGCTTTCCAGCCACTCTTCCCCAGGCCTGTAGCATTGCATGGGGTTGTTATGACCCAAGTGCAGGACCTGGCACTCAGCCTTGTTGAACCTCATACAGTTGGCCTCGGCCCATCGATCCACCCTGTTGAGATCCCTCTGCAGAGCCTTTCTACCCTCAAGCAGATCAAGACTCCTGACCAACTTGGTGTCGTCTGAGAACTTACTGAAGGTGCACTCTATCCCCTCATCCAGATCATTGATAAAGATATTGAACAGAACTGGCGCCAATACTGAGCCCTGGGGGACACCACTTGTGACCGGATGTATCTGGGACAGACCATTTCGGGGGTATATTAGTCCTAGGTGTAAAAATTTATGATGTGATTGATACTTACTCAATTATCTAGTTGTTTCAACAAACAAATTTAGGATCACATCCCCAGTATTTTTGACCATAACTACATCTATTGAATTTCCTGCTTGGCATATATGTTAAACACCTGTATTTTTCTAGAACACATGCGTAGACCATGAGTAGTGGAGGTTAATGTTTCTTAAATCACATTTTAAAGACTTTCTGCCATTTTTGTAACAAATATTCAACACTACCAGAAAATGTAATTCTTATCTGCAGTCTCCAATCAAATCCCCTAGTGAGAAAACACTACGAATAAAGACAATCTGAATAACCAAAGAAAACTGGTATATACATGAGAAAAATTGATAAGCAGGATCATATCTTGAAGTAGTTTTAAAGCAGTAATAAAGTAGTAGTAGTTAAGGTGTATTCTATATCATTGACATCAAGCTCACTATAAAAGAGACGGTTTGCTGGGAAAAGATGGGTTTTTTTCCTGCTCTCCTTGCCTCTCCTCCTTCTTCCTTGCTGTGATTCCTGGAGCAACTTGCCAGTGATTTGTGGATGAGTGTATTTCTGTCTGTTTTGTGTTGTCATTTATATTGATTTTCTTCATTTCATTAAATCTGGTTAACTTCGTCTCACGAGGCTCCCCCTCTTTTTCCCAATTCCCTTTGTCATTTGGGGAAGGGACATTGGGTGATAGAAAAACTGCTATTGTTTAACCCCAGGTGTGGGCTAAACAAAGACAAAATACTGCATAGTCTTATCTGTACATTACTTCTTTTTCTGATAACATCATTACTTTAGACACAGTTTACAACATCCATAAGCTTCTATTTTGGTTCATGTGAAAAACATAATTTCACAGTTGTTTTTATTTTGCACCTTCAGTGTTCTCAAAGCAATTTACTTGCAATTTACCAAGTTTTAAAAAGTAACTACTTAACTACTTTAACACTTTTTACACTAGTAAAAGTGTTCGAGCACTTTTTTAAAGTCCTACAACAGCAGTTATTCAGAACCCTTTCAAAAAGTAAGGATTGTGTCAACCAGTTTTGTAAGCTTAAAGGAGTGGTCTGACCCTTCAGAGAATAGCTGCTGTCTTTGATGATACCAAAACACAGAAGTATACATTGATGTTGATAGTAAAGATGGAAAATATTCTGCCCTCAAATCACACCACTGGCATGTTTCATTTCCAAGTGAATTGCCTTCTTAACCTCATGATGCTTTTCATGCTAAACCCTAAAAAGAATTTCCAGGAAATTTTATAAAAGGAAATGTGTGAAATATGTTTTAGGGGGGTGGATCTGAGCAAGGAAAATCCATTATGAAAATTCTTAATAAATAGCGCAAAACCAGCACTTCAAAGCTCATCAATGTAGCTTCCTTTTCCTTAGAAAATCAGAACACTACAGTCTTTCCCTACATATTTATTCATCGGAAAAAAATGTGTGGATTACTGAATGTATTAAAAAAACCTTAAAATCTTCTTCAATACTTTTACAACCATGCTATTTCTGCATAGAAAAGCTGTATCAAAAACTAGCAGGCATCAGACACATTTTTTCCCTAAATTTTGATTCTTGTAGTTATCAACCAGATTCTAATTTAAAATATTAATTTATTATATGTCAGGAGGCATTTTCTACACAAAATCTAAAACAAGTGAGTCTTGGATTGGAATTTTGAAGCTCAGAGGAAGAAATTCCCTTCTAAACCCATTCTGCCTGTCTGTTAATGGTTAGATAAAGTGCTAGAGCTGCTTAAAACTTGAGAGTAGATGACAAAGCTCGAGGAAAAATATATAAAGAAAAAAGATGTTATAGCTTACATAATGTAATATGAAATCCCAGTGCTACAAAACTCTTGTGCTATTTTCTCAATAAAACACATGACACCACAGTGAACAGCCATCAGGAACAGGTTTTTGCATTTTCTGCTGCTGAAAACCATTAATAATTTACTCCTAACTGACAGCATTAGGTTGCCATAGTAATGTCTGAGATCTCTATTCACAAAAACGTTTTTGGGCTGCTTTGAACATGAACAGCGTGTGTCTTGACAAAAGGTAGATGCATATACACTAAAGCTGAGGTTGCCCCATAACACACGGTCTGCAACTGACTGAATGATGGATTGTCTGTATAAATTTCAGGCAAGCAGAAGGTCACATCTCTGCTGATGTAAATTGACAGAACTGCACTGAAGTCAGTAGAGTGATGACCAGTGAACACAAGCAGAAAATATATCTCGCTGTCTGCAAGGTCTCTTGGCTGAGACAAAATAACAATAAATACTCTTTGTTCCCATTTTCTTTCTCACTGCGCTTCCTGGAAAAGAGTTGCTGGGTTTCATGTTCATGTTATAATAGGATGTATTTCTCCTAATGGAGCACCAGTTGCGTGTGGGCCTACATGCACATGTACAACCACCCTCAATGTGGAGTTAGAACGGCTCCAGTCTGTGTCCTTTGGCCATAAAAGTCTGTATCGCATTTCTGCACAGCTCCTTCAGTTCCCTGGAGCATGAAAGGAAGTCAGGAGGAGTGGTGACGGATGCATGGGATGCTTTGTGGTGCTGCCTATGATTTAAGAAGGAGGGTCTTGTAGCTTAGGCCATTTTTACCAGCTTGAAGCAATTATTATTATTAACAACATATAATTCACTACTGCATGAGTTGCATACATATAGTCAGCCTTGCTTCTCTAATAGGGCCACTCCTCTATGATGGATGTAGCAACAGCACAGTGTAATATCATGAGGACTTTTATTTTGGGGAGACAGAGTGTATTTTACATTGCAGAGGGTGTTGGTGTTGCAAGCGAGTGGAACTGGATGCCTAAGGGAGAGGAACTGGGCTCATCCTGGACCCACTCCAGACTGGCTAGGCTGTGACTGAAATGCACAACCACTAATGGCAGTTTTGTGATATATGTGAAACAGGTGATTTCAGTTCCTAGGGAGCAGTCCCACAAACCACAAAAACATTACTTGTGGTAGACACAGTGGGGAGAAGCTGAAGGATAAATCACCTGTTGGGACTGGATTCACTCCCTGCAAGAGATAGGATGAAATTTTTTCAAAAGTACACAAATCAGATGCTTGAATATTTGGACGCCTCTGTGGAAGACTGTACTGAAGCAGCACTGAGACCTTCCTACCCATGGACAAATACCAACTGAAATCTATTCTTCTGGGTTGCTCATTTAGCATAATTCAGGAGCACTGAATTCACTCTGACCTAGAGTAGACAACAAGCATGCTAACATAAAGTAAAGCCATCAGGTAACTATGGTTCAGAATAAAAAATAAGGCTAAGAAAGAAAAAAAATCAGAGAAGCTGCATATGACTAAGCTCTGAAAGGCAAATGAAGAGGAAAAAGCTCGGCATGCATGTATTTGGGATGAGCTGTGGATAAGGTAGTAGTGAGAAGAGGGTAACAGGTGAGAGAAAGTTAATTCACATCCCTTATGTTGCACTAGAATATGACTATCCACATTATAAGTATTGTATTAAACACACTAAGAATGGTATTTAATTGTCTACACAGGATTTTAGTTTCCTAGAGAACGTGTGCTGTTGGTGGGTTGGCCTTTGGGCTCGGGTTCTTGTCTGGAGACCTGATGGAGATCGGATCTCAGCCCTGCAACAACTGTGTCCTTCCTGCTCCACCAGGCAAGGTGCTCTGAGGTCAGCCTGCAGAAGGGCTGGTGTACCACGGCCCTGACTCCCAGGGCTTGAGCAGCATACGGCAGGCAGAAACAGACTTCCTCTGCTCAGGCCGATCAGAAGGGTTAGCATGATACCAGACACAGGCTAATAATCCCAGCTGACAGACAAGGTACACTAGCTCAGCCACAGCACTAGGCTAATGCAGCTGCACAACTCCCCTCAACTGGAGCTGCCTCACATCCCTCCAGCCCAGAGCACAGGCAGAGTGACCTCAGCACAGCAAGGATTTTAAAGACCTGCACCTTGAGGCTAACTGTATGAAGAGGCAACAACAAAATTTCAGCTCTCTAAGTCCGTTTCTGACCAAGCCTAGCTCTTTCTGTACCTCAAGCATCCGCCTGCATGTCCCAATCTGAGTTTTACCAGCATGTTACTCTAAATCCAGATAGAGCAGCATGAAGCAAATAAGGAGGAGCAGAGATTGATCTTTCTCCACTTCTTAAAAAAATATGATTAGCTGGATTTGATGATATGAACCACCACTTCCTTTCCTTTCCACTTTGGGGAACACCTAAAGAAAATCACAGATGTCATTTTCAAAATACATCATATTGTGTATTACAAAGCAGATCTGAGTATTATGAATTCTATTTTTTTAATACAGTGAGTCTTTGCTGTCCATCTGCTGGCAGAATTGAATTCCAGGTTTGTATTTTTCTAAGGCAGGAAAAAACGTCCCTCCACAACTGCAACTTGGAAGTGGTATTGTCAGTGTATTCCTAAATGGAGTTTCATTAGCCTATTTATGGTATTTCATTAAAAAAAAGTCTACCTACCATCTGTGAGCACTTTCCTTACAGCCTCATTAGGGAAGCATCTACTTGGCTTGCCTTGGTTTTCTCAAGTCATCTTTTTTTAGTGCTAATTACACCCTCCCATACAGGCTTGTTGTGTCCTTGTGGTTATATATTATTGTATGGCAGCATTTACTGTAACAAATGCCCTGTGAAGGGAGAACTGGGAACATTAGCTTTTTAGCCCCCATTTCTGCATATAACATAAATGTTTCTGAGCTCTACCTGTTTTTCTGTCTCCAAAAGAGCCACAAACAATTGCATGCTACTTGTCTCACGAGTGTCCTGCTCCTTTTACACCCACAGCATGAGGGAACTGCGCCACAGAGGGAACAAGGCAAAGTCTGCAACAAGCAAAGGCCTGTTGCTCTGACACAGCTGCATTATATTTCTAAGATAAGTAAGTATGAGTCAAATTCATTTTGTGTATAAAATCCAGCGGTTTTACTAGCTGCCAGGCTCAAACTTGCAGAGTGTCTTGTGTACTGCTAGCTGGTAGTTAGAAATGAGCAGAGTCAAAATCAATTCTTTAACCCCATCTCCTGGCCTCATCTGGGCAGTCACGTTCAGAACCAAGCCAAAGAAAACAAAGCTGCTGAAACTCACAGTGAATTGAAGGAAGAAGTGATTTTTCTAGGACAGCAAAGCCTTTACAACTCTTAAGGCCTGCCTGCACTGGGAATCTATTGTGGTGCAGGCAAAGGTACCATGCTGGCTATCCTACACTTTCAAGGTATAGTCAGATACTTCACCTTTGCTTTGGGGTAAGTGTATCTGCATGATGAATTAGTGCAGAGTAGCTAGTGCACAGCCAATTAGCCAAATAGCTTGCTTCACAGTAGGCAAGCCGATGTGTTTCCAGACAGAGTGCTAGCATGTTTGTGAGTAGTTGTGAAGGACTTATAAAGAAAGACTTTCAGATCAACAGGTAATCCAGCAAAGCATCAGAATCCAGCAAAGCATGAGAATTTACATGACACATGTAATGTATTTTATGAGTCTGAACTTGAGCAAAAAGAACTGCATTTTCCACTGACACTACTTTCTTCCTGCCAGACACATGGGCAATAGTCTCACTGAAGGAAGAGTAAACCTGAAATGAAATTTTCCTCTATTATAACTGACGAGAAGTGATTGCCAGAACATGGGCAAATAGTCAGAGCAGTCTGTACTGGCAAACCCAAATAAACTATGCATAGTTGGCCAGGAAAGCTGCAATTAAATGTGTACCACCTTCCTCACATTCCTTTGTAACTCATTTTTATTCATTCTTGCAATGAGTAAAGATTTTAAAAGTAACAAACGGGCAGAATACCTACCTTTCACCTATTAAAAGAAGTGTTTGGATAGCACTGTGAAAATCCTACAGTGCCCTTTTTTCCTCACTTCCTTTTCAATAAAAACCTGACATTTGTATCATGAATTAGTTTTAGCAACTACCAACTCTCATTCTAGTTCAGGTGACCAACTGTTGCTAATAGTCTGAATAAAAAATATGATATAGACGTTTATAGTGTAAATAGAACAGAGCAGGTAGTCAGAACTGTTAAATCCTACTTCTGTTTTTGTCAGGGGGTCACTATTTAATCTGTTCAAAAAATTGAAAGTGAAAAATTTTCAGGTCTAAGGCATGCTATAGGCAAACTTGCGGGACACTGCATGTGAACACCAATGTCCACATGAATGAGAGAAAGCAAAAGAACAACCTAAGCATTCCCAAACAATTCAACAAAACTGAAGACAACCTGGTATTTTCTTTTCACAAGAAGAGGGAAGCCACTGCATGTCCACACAAAGAAGCAAGTTCAGCCCCTCATCTGCCCTCCCTCTGCTCTGATCAGGCAGCAAAGGGGCAACCAACATCACCTGAGATTAGACGTGTGGGAAGCAGATAGTTTTGCATTACCTGACTGGCCACGGCATCAGGACAACTGTCCTGTCCACAGCCGCAGATCCCTATCTAACAGGGAGCAAACCTCACACCTTAGCTCTCCATCTATAAAGATGAGAATACATTACTTCTCCTAAGCTGTCTCTGATTTCTCTGTTTAGACAGGAAGATAAATTAGGAGACATTAATCTTTCTGTACAAGTAATTTTAGCCCCAAAGAGGCACGTCTTAGGCATTCTAGTATCACAGCATTACTAATAAATAGATTGGAAAAACAACACCTCGATGTGGCCACTCTTGATATGCCATGGATGAGAAGCGAGGTTGCCGAAACTATTGTCTTTCTTGATGTCAGGAAGAGTATAAATAGCAGGGAAACTGGCTGGAGGTTAAAATCCTCCTTCCCTTTCCTTTCTCTCCCCATTGAAAATAATGAAGAAACAGTATATGACAGCTACAGTGATTTCCTTATGGTGTCTAAAATTATGGAAATATTTCACTCAGAGGAGGACATATGGTCACTGTGTAACCCAGGGTAATTACCAGGCATTAACACACAGGTACAACACAGTAATTAATTTGTCGCCCTCTTTTCAGTTCTCAGTCTTGAGCCCAAGTCTGACCTCCAGGCACCAACTGCTATTTCTGCAGCTCCCGTTCAATGTGCCTGTCCAACGTGCGCCTCGTTACATCAGGTTCCTCTCATCAGCTCTGACCAACTTCCAAGTGATGACTTTAAGTGCTCCCTCTGCAGATGTAGAGCTGGTGCCTTTAAGGTGAGAGCTCTAGCTCTTCCTTCCCATCACCTCCAGCACTCAGCAGGCAATGGCTGTCAGGAGCAGCCTAGTGATCTCAAGACATGTGCTGACTGCTGAAATCCTCCTGTATTTGCCCAAGGAGGAGGGATATGATGGCTGCTACACTGATTTAGGTGTCACAATGATTTCATACATTCAATGCAGAGCCTGAATAGAAAATATTATGAACTGTTACCAGCCAGTAGAATTAAACTGTCAACACTTTTTCAAGTTAATTATATCAATGCTATGCTGTCGTTACATCAATTTGTCAAGGAGTCTAAGCAATGAACCAGTTTCATATCCAGGTTGAATAGCATGACATACAGTGGAAAATCACTTGCACTTATCAAAGCAAATGGCAAATCTAGATTGAGTGATCCACACATGGGAAAACTTCACTGATGAAATATCATTGTTCTTCATGTTTTTATTGTTAAGGTCTACATATGCTGGCTCCGCAGGATATTTTGGGGGCAGCCCAAAGTTCAAAATGGATAGGAATAAAGATACTGGCATTTGAGCCTTTCTATGACTACATCTTTACTATTCCCTCAAGATAGGAAAACACATTCTTTTCTCCTGATTTGGACAATGCATCCAGATTAACTAACGCCATTGTTATTTTGAATTAGAAACATTTCTCTGTAGGCTAGTGAATAAATAAAACCTACAAATTGAGTTGGTTTCGGACTCCAGCTTACTCCTGCTCTCACTGGGGCCTCTACGTCAAAGGGCTATAACAACTGATGGTATCTTTTTTTAGCTAGAAAAATGCAGCGCACAAAGTTCTGGTAATAAACACTGCCACGCTCTCACAGTTTGCTGGATCTCTGCAAAAGAGTGCAAGTTGTCTGAAGCAGACAACTGTCTGTCTTTCTGCTGTAAATGCATGTAACAGTTAACGTATGGCTGGGCTCTGGTTCCCAGCCCAGGCTTTTGGACGCAGCCAGCACAATGACAAACAGCAAGACCTCAAGCGGATTGATCTCCTAAGACACGGAGGCTTCCAAAGCACACACAACTACAAAACTGAGGTACCTGAACTAAACAGCCTACCTCATTTGTGGAAAGGCAAAATAACATAACTGTTTAAGAGCACTTGGTAACACAATACCACTGTCTAAGGCAGGAAGCTGGCAAAAATTCAGGTGGCCAGAACGTGATTCCTTCGGTCTGAATTTAGCTATGTATATTCTTGCTTTACGTTTCACAAAATCCTTAACTGCTACTGATAGTAACGTCTCATTGCTAAATATTATCAAGGAGAAAAAAAAAGACTGTCTGGGCAAAAATAGCCAGGTATGATTAATACCAACCAACATATCAGGATTTTACTCTTTGCACTATGATTTTGTGTCTACTGCCAGGTTACCTAAAAAAATGAGTTTTACACAACGACACCATCCTTGTGGGTTTTATCTGTTTTCTGCTGCCCTGTGAGTCTTTCCACCTATTCACTGATTTCAAGCCAGACACAATCAGGGGATCAACATCTGAAAGACATTCAAGCCTCAGTTACCGAGTGAAGGTGAAGACCCTTTAGACCTCCCTAAGGAAGAGAGAGGCTGCAGTGGGAGTTCAAGCTTTATTCGGTTTGCAAGGGTGCCACCATGTGACACAAATCAGTTCCCAGAAAAGGGAGACAGGAATGTCCTCAAGGCACTCCAGCAACTAGCTGAAGAGATGGTGACTGCTATGGGGCCCTTCTGACCTTAACTTGAGCCCAGTACCATGCCTTTCAGAGGGTCCTCCAGATTCCCCTTGGAAAGGGCTGTTGGGAACTGCCTTCAGCAGGCCAGCAGGGAACATGTGCCTGTAAACAGGACAGGAAAGAAAGCAAGAAGGAAGGTACCAGCTAATCCTGGAAGCAGCAGCAGACTTCCTCCTGAGGTGCTTTGGTATTACAGTGAGACAGGTTTTGTGACACTTTTGGCCTACATAGCTGTGAAGGTTCATCCAGCACTTTTTATATCAATAGGGATAGTATCTCCTGGCAGTTTCCATCATGGGACATTGCCATCTGCCTGTTCTAAGCACTCCTAAAACGTCAGGTGAGGGATTCTTATGTATTTTTCACTTCCTGTCCTAGATTGCTGTGATATAAATAGCAGCCAGGTGATAATTAATTCCCATATGCGTGCGTGTGTGGGGATGCCATGTGTTTATATACATGTGAGCTTTTAAGGACCAATCTTTTCTCAGTTACAACAGCAAGAGTAGTTCTTGCACAGATAAGGACCAGATGCTTAATTAACGAGGTAGCTTTCTGCCTCAAAGGAATTGTACTACAACTGTTGTCCTGGTTTCAACTAGGACAGAACTAATTTTCCTTTCAGTGATTTTTCCTTTCACTTAAGTTTCCTCTAAGTAACTGCACTTTCTGAAACTAACTACATGCTTTTCAGACAGTGTCTGCTTCTAGGATTGGTAACACTTGAAGTTTATAGTTATTACTAAGGTAACGGTAGGAATGGCATGCAGAAAGGCTCTTGCTTATACTTATTCCTTGTAGAAACCAAGGTCACTGCTAAATTTCTTATGGTCCACAAGTGAAAGGGCGAAAAAGGGTCGCACTTGCGGGGAGAAGCAGACAGGACAGGTGACCCAAAATTGACCAACAAAGTATTCCGTCTCATACACTCATACTCAGTTTAAAGCTGAGGGATCAAAAGGGTCGTGCGCTCTTCTTCTATAGCCAGCATTCGAAGAGGTCTTTGTCCGTTCTCCTGCCTTCAATTCCAATCCTTGCGTTCCTGAATCCAGTTCCCATCTGCTGCTGAGTCCAGTCTGGGACTTCCGGGTGCCTGCCCTGCAGCGCCAGTGGTGACATGATTGTCATCGAGGGAGCTCAATATTGGTTTTGTATATATTTGTATATATTTAATTATTTCCATTAATATTATTATACTCTTTTTCATTGTTATTGTTTATTAAAATTGTTTTAACTTTCAAACCTATCTCTCTCTCTTTTCCCTTTTCCCTTTCCCCTCTGGGGAGGGAATGCGTTAACAGAGAGCATCTCATCCACTTAACAGCCAGCCCAGCTTTAAACCTTGACAACCGAACATACTCGGTATGCTGCTTCTGCCATTGTACAGGGCCAAGAGCCCTTTGCACGTTTAGCACGAATCTCCACACTCTGTATAACTGGAGACTGTGGTTTACCTCCAGCAATGCTTTGCCCCAGTCTGTGCTTGTCGTGAGGAGTAAGCCAAGTACTGTCCACTAGTGCCTTACGTACACAAACGTCTCAACAGGCCATGGCAGCATCTCGGCTTGTGGCCACAGAAGCAGCTGTGCTGCTGGCATGCGCATGAGTATCCAGAAGATGACAAGAGCATGCCAGGAACCTGCCAAGTGGGGAGCACTTACCTGAGGAGTATCAGTAACCAACTGAGGGTAAACTTATATTAGCAATTTAGTCTGAATCAGGAGTGAGCTTCTGGAGTGAACTTCCTGATGATGCCCACCTGCTGTGCTCTGGTTCGCACTGCAGAGCTGTGTTGGGGCAGATGCACTGAATTACTTCTGGATTAAGCTACACCAGGAAATGCACTCTAGGAGCACACCTAAGGCTCTCCACATACTAATCAGTGTAGCTGTGTTGGGGCAGATGCACTGAATTACTTCTGGATTAAGCTACACCAGGAAATGCACTCTAGGAGCACACCTAAGGCTCTCCACATACTAATCAGTGTAGTGTGGACTTATCAGGACCAGCTGTTCCTGGTCGGCTGGACTGTTACTAATGTATACATAGCCTGAAGCCCATCTCATGAAAAATCAGTAACATGGACATAGTATAGTATGGTATGGTGTGCCAGCAGTATATGGCATCACAGTCATATCCAAGAACTAAGATGTGAAGATACTACATGGAGACAGCTGCATACCTTGTATTTGTGGTATACAGAATCTCAGAACAGTTAAGGTTGGAAGGGACCTCTGGAGAGCCTCTAGTCCACTCTCATATCCCGAGTTGCATGTTACATATGTGTTGGCATTTTTTTGAGATTAAGGAAGCCACGGTCCTAGACAGTTGGTGATTTGTAAAAATCACAAATGCTGGCCATAATTTTCATACTCTAGAAGAAATAATGTTGATCTTTTTTTCCTTGGACTGAAAAACCTGTTGAGAAACAGGCTTTCAGGCTCTATATGGGCCTGACCTAAGACATAAAGGGTACCCATGTCTGCCTCTGTGCTAGGCCAGGACATCCATACTAGTGCTCTCCTGCGCTCAACCTAATTAGCCTGGCTAAGAAGCAGTTGTTAGCCTGGATACAATGCTGGGCTAATACAGTTACACCACCTTCAGGATCTAAACTGGTCCCTGATCATGTTGCTCCTCCAGGTTGGAAAGATGTACCAGAGGTGTCAGTCAACCCCTCCAAGAGGGTGCTGCATTAAACACACTTGCCCAAAGGAGTGGGAATGGACAGGTTTGCCCACAGCACCTGCCAGACAGCCTTTGTGAATGATGTACAGTGTGCCAGAAGCTTAGCCGTGCACATGACACATTTACCAGTGATCTCTGTCGGTGACCCTGTGACAGAGCAAATCTCCAAGATCCAAACTTAACTCTGCTGCTGGGGTTAGCACAGTAAATGACAGGAGGAAAGTACAATGAATGGCTGGAAAGGCAAACACCAGGGGTTCCTGCCTCAGGGGAGATGAGGTCCACCATCTGGAAACCACATGGTATGGCTTGAGGAGGCCACAAGTAAATCAGAGGTGCAGTCAACTCTCAGATTTGAAGCACAAATTTGGCAGTGGGGCTAAGTGAGACTAACTTGATTCACACAGAAATGTGAACTAGCAGGTGATATATTTATAGCTTCTCTTAGACCTGTTTACCTGTCTTCCCTGGGGTAGATCTACAGGGATAAATTAATACATTTACACTTTTGGCAAGTATCAGTTTCAATGCAAGTTTTACTGCTACCCTCTCTAAGCATTTTAGTACCAAACTGACCATCTTCTCACTCACACAGATTTTACACTTGGATACATCACTGATTATTGTAGATATGCCGAAGGGATAATTGATTAAATTTAAACTTGCCCCAAAATATCTACTTAGGAGGTGCTGTCCATTACCTTCTTCTTGGGGATACAGTTGATAATGAGCTATCACAGAATAAGAAAAAGCTCAATTCCTGGACGGAGCTCAAGGACCTTGACTTTGGTAATGGCAGTTGCATCCCATACACCCAACAGAGACAGGAAGGCAGCCCCTGTGCCTATGTATGGTTACCAGTATTAAAAACTAATGCTGTAAACCTGCTGTTGTAAAAATCAACAACGCAAAATACACTAACAGGTTTTGAGATTGACAGAAAAGGCTCAAAACTTCCTGACAATTTTGGAAGCAACACCAGTGAACCTGCTGAAGACAGAATCAGATATGCCTTTGTATGCAGCCAGAGAAGAAGAAACATTTTACTCCAAACTAAACAAAATAGTACTGAAGCATAGAGACTTGGCAAAACCTCTTCTCAACTGGCTGTCTTCACAGAAACCCTAGGTGAATTGTCAGTGTCTAGTGACCAGAAAAGACAATTATTATTAAAAAAAAAGACAAAACAGAAGCCATGAAGGACTAGAAATAAAAGAATGACAACAGAGATGGCTGAAGTGTAGGAAGTAGACTAATATCTAATAGTAAAAGAGAAATATATGACAGAGGTGGAATTAAAATGCATCGATATGCCAGAAACAGCAGCAAAGTCTACTAAATGAAAGTGTTGAAGAAAGGAGATAGTATCTGAAATGGAGCAATGAAGCATACATATATATGTGTACACACACACACATATATATGCACACATAAAGTAAATTAATTTGATTTCTCAGACATGTCAGTGAACCTGAAATACCTCATTTTTGTGTGAATTTCACACTGTTCTCTTAAAGACACCTGTAATTAGCAGGAGCGTTCCTTAATTTTTTTTATGCCTTGGTTCTTTTTTGTTCTTCCTTGTAAGTATCCCCAATTTGGAATTGCTTACACAGTATCAAATATGTTCTAGATAAAAGTTAGAAAATATGATGATCTTTAAACCTAGTGTGTTATCTTTCCCAAGCACTGAGACATGTATTGTAGCTGATTGTCTTAAAGCTTTAGCTACACTGAAAGGCTGTGAAATTAATATAGAAGTAGGATTAAATATATAAAAGCACACTTTTATAGGGTTAGTGTGGACTCCACGTCCCCCCGCATACACAGCCACAGCACTCCCGCTGTCGCGTACACTGAGAAGGAACCTGCATGATAACCACACTGCTACGCAGGTGAAACAGGACGGAGTTTTAATGACAGCCTTTTTTAACTGAAAAACTATGACCCTTTAAACACCGCTCACATATTTACATTTACTAGCAATCTTGGTTGGGATAGCCTGTAGATCAAGGAGAAACAGGAAGATGAAGAAGAAAAATTAAATGCAGTCATTTGCTACTATAGAAATATAGTACTGCTTTGTATGCTGAGTTCTTAGTGCACTTGTACATATACATCTGCATGTATGTTCATGGAGCAGGGTGTACATATGTGTTTATTTATCTCACAGAAAGCTACAGTAAGGCAAGACTTTTGAAAACTTTAACCATTTTTTAAGGAAGCGCTATCTCCCTTTAGCCTTTGTATATCTAATCCAATCTATAAACCTGCTTTTTCCAAAAAGTTCAGAATAAATAAGCTCCTGTAGACTTTATAAGTATTTTAATCCTGTTGTGTCTCTGTAAAGATCGTAGAAAAATGGAGTTAATGTTAACTTCTTTTTGAAAGTGTAGCTCAAGGCCAAACTGAAGTTTGAGGCCATGAGAATTATCGTGTCATCAGATTAGTTTTAAGGAACATGAGTTATCTTCTGCAGAGCCTAATTCTATTTTATTGAAATTGAAGAAAGATTTGCAATCAAAAAACAGTGAAATGAGGTCAGAGCCACAGCTGATATGTCTAATTAATAGGCTACATCCACTCTATCTGTCCCACAAAATATCTGAGAAAGAGCATAGGGTAAAACATCTCCATCCTGAGTCGGTGTTGTTCAAATCCTGCATAAAAATAACAGTGAGAGCACTTGGAGGATTTCATCCTCTGAAGTATCTAAACATTTGTGCCAGCACATTTCATCAAGTTTCCATTTAGAGCAATTCTGTGGGTAAATTACAGTGTAAAAACGCAGATTACAAGAAATCTGTGGGTGTGCTTGTTGTACATATTGTGGCAGATCCTGAAAACCCACTCTCCTATGTGTAGTTGCCTGAACCCTACCATGAAATGCAAGTGAGTTTTTCTGACTCACCTAGGTGTGTCCCATTGTCTCTGGGCTAGGCGTATAATACGTGCTGGCAATCTCCCTTTCAGGCTTTGTCTTGATAATGCAGCAAATGGCTTTAAGACTCCTACTCCAAGATCCAAAACCACCACAGCCACATGACTAAAACATTAATCCTGAATAATAAATTAATTCTTAAGGCTCAAGTTTGTTCAAAAAACATTGACAGGTTAACTTGCATCCACAGGGCTTGATGCCAGGTAAGGTTATTTATTATTCATTTGTGCCTCCTGTGATAATTTTATGTTGAATTGACTAATAATCATCTTGCTACAGCTAGTATAAACCCTGTAAGTTCCAAACTATATGCTGTGGCTAATTTTAGAGAAATCAAATCATACACTCCCTGATTTGGACCAAACTCTATTGTTTGGTGATCAGGTAGTACAGATAAACCGTATTCATGACTGTGGAACTGTAGCTTCAGAGGCAGTGAAACTTGGGATGAAGAGAGAGAGTATCTATATGAGAAGAATGTAGGAACAATCAAGTTTGGAGTGGAGGAATGGACTACAGCTGGGGTTTTGGTTTTGTTTTTTTTTTTTCCTGTTAAGTGAGATATTGATAAAGCCAAATATCAAGACAGGCACCTCTGTAGCTTGCATGCAGTATATCTGCTACTCTGAACAGAATGGGAGCTCTGCATCCGTGCCATTTCATATTACAGAAACACCATTTAAATTAAGTGTACATAAAACTGTGAAGCACTTACGACTATTTCACTAATCAAATCACAACGCTAAGCAATTACCCAGACTTCTGTATTTTCAAACATAATAATGTTTCAGCATAGTATTCCACTTCACTAGATTTATTTTGTAGCAGCGTGCATACACACACGCACACACAGACTTGCCTGTTAACTGCATACCATATATCCGTAAGGGTAATCTTTGTTCTTTTCATAAACCTGCCCTGGGACTCTTCTCTAGCACCAAGACTAATGGAAATGGAAGAGCCCACGTCAGTATTATTAAACTCTCCAAAATATGGTGATCACATCCGAACTGCCCACTGGGAATGGCCACTGGCCCACACTGACTCCCTAACCATGCCTGTGAACTGGGAGCGGGCTGCCTGGCCAAAGCCATGGTAGGACTGCTCTGAGGCTGACCTGCACACAGAGGGTTGAGCTCCCAGCTCAGACACCTGCTCCGCCTCTGTTTAATTTACTACTATAGATGCAGTGATAGTGTCTCCTAGTGGCTATATTCTTGAAGGAACAGACCCAAACCCAAACTTCACACCTGAAACCCCCACTCTTCAAAGGTATACAAAATACAAATGTGTGTCTAGATTTTTAGAGTATTCCAAACAGCATCACTCAAATAGGTAAAATAAAATAATTAATTTAAACATTCAAGGTCTAATATCAGAGTTACAAAGTAGCGTGCTGATTTAACATCTAAAACCTATCTCTAGGTTATACAAACATTTAAAAAAAAAACACAGTAGCAAGGTATTGCATTCTTTCGTTTTTTAGTAATACTAAAGAGAGAGATGAGAGCCATAACAAAACCATGTGAAGCAAGGTGTTCAGGACTTTGTTCAATGGTCTGAAGGTAAGCATGGGCATCAACTGGATCAGAGTCAATCTCATTTAAACTTTAGGTCCTCTCAGACCCTGTAAAAGCAAAGGAAATGCTTAAGTGTTCTGCTACAGTAAGTCTCCATAGGTTCAACCTACCACATAATGAGCCCTATGCCAGCCACCACAATCTGTGAATATGAACTAATGTCACTGGATCTTTGAACCACGCTAAGGACTCACAAAACGCAATGCTGGCATAGATCAGAAGGCCACTTCTCCCAGCAGCGCTCTGTCTGCAGTCATGGCCAGCAGAGGACATTTAAACAGAGAACTTAAAAACAAGCAACGCTGAACAGTATCAATACTTGGTTCTAGCCCTTCCTCCTTGAACTAGCTATTTTCCATTTTCAGCACCAGCTAAACACCAAAAATCCATCTTGGTAATGAGATCTATATCAGGGAATTTTGTGAAAGAAAGACTTAGCAGTCAAGATACAGGCAGCGTATTCAACAGTAAGCCAAAGCCCCACTAGCTGGAACTACAGCAAGGTAGACCCAGAGGACACACGGGTCTGATTTTGCCATGTTGGGGCACATTTCCTTTCTCATTTTCAACCAATTCAAGTTTCCCGTTGTCCACCATCCTCTTGGAACAGAAAGTTTTGGGCAGCAAATTCCATATGTGAATAAGCTTAACCAAATAAGACATTGAAAGAAAAAAATAGAAAAGCACAGAATAGAAAGAAAGGCACAGACAAGGAAATCTTTCCTAGCAAATCCTGGCTCTAAGTGACCACGACTTCGTAACAATGGAATACAGATTTGCCTTCCTCTGTGTATATATCGGGGCTCTTTGTTGTTCGCCAAATATCCTGTCATACCCCTAACATCCCCACTTCAGAGATTTTACATAAGCTCCCCTGTTAGAGGAGAAATAACACACTGCAAAAATAACTGTGGTTGGAGTAGTTCTTTCACAACAAAATAAAGCCTTTATGTACTTCAGCTCTCAACTAACATATCTGAACATCTTAAGAACCACCAGACATACACCTGGAGTGCACACAGTTTGACTTCACCTCCAGGAGGTCTTTCTCCATGTACCTGTGTGTGCCTGAGATACACTGCTCTGCTTGCAGCAACAGGCACTTTCTGCTACATTTTTCCCACTGTGCCGGTGCTGGTAGAAAGCCTTTCTTGAACAAGGTCTGGTCAGTATCCACTTTCCCTGACAATCCTTATGGTGCCTGAGTTTGCTGACCTTTAGGCCAGAGTGTAAAGCTTATCTTCATCCTCAGCTTTTACCTGAGGGGAGGGAAAAATGACGATTCAGTTTTGGAAGAGGTTCTCACTGGTAAAAAGGGATTGACAAGTGAAATGCTTCCCACTCAACTTGTTTTCCACATCTCCTTCAGCTATTGCTGAACACTAGTTGAATCATACCAAATAAACAGTTTCAGCTTGTCTTAGTCTAGCTAAGTTTCCTAAAAAGTTTGAAAGCAAAGCCTAAACTTTTTGTTTGTTTTCTCACCCTGACAATTTAGCTCTGTCCAGTAAGGAAAGCAAAAGCATGCATCTATTGAAGCCTTTCTGTTTCTGGCTCTCTGACCTTTTTTAGCCCACCTGTTCAGCCAACTTCTTTTAAAAGCACCTTTCTACACACATTTGAAACCTCCTTTCATCCAAAGTTGACAAATCCCTCTAACACAGCCACCTCTTGTCATGTCTCCTGTTATTAAAACCCTACACAACGGATCCCACATTCCCCCACCCATCCCAAACAAGCATAGACCTCTACAGCCGTCTTATGTGGGAATGAAAACAGCAGGTGACTGGAGCACCCAGAGGTGAGCGAAAGTTGGGGTAGTCCAAGGATACAGAAAGGACAGAGAAGACAGAGCTGCAACCCTACAGATGTAGGCTGGTTCCTCCATCTCCAAGCTTCTTCCTCATGGCTCCAATTATTTGTTGACAGTATCTAGTTAAGTGATTTCATTGTCAGAGGAAACGCTACAGGGCAGACTAAACTGCTGGGCTGCTACCAAAACAGGAATGTACAAATTCGGAGCAGAAATTCCCTACGAAGGCAAGGCAGTAGCAAACTGTAAGTTAGTTACCTCTGTCACAGTCCTGTGAAGAGCCAGAAGAGCCCCACAGATTTGCCCTCTGTCAGACCTGGGGGATTGTTCTTTTTCTAAAGCAACCAAAGCTAAGACTTTCTAACCTTCCACTCCTCCCAAACCAGCTGCTCGGAGGCCACTCCACAGAGAGCCAGTTCCTTCCTTTGTCCAGGTAATGGGACACTTGCGTGCACACCCTCCCAGACATGTGTCAGGCAATTTAAATCAGCTCAGCAAGTCTTCCAGCCTGAGAGACACAAAAGCAATATAAACAGAGCTTCCTTTTGCACTCTGTCCTCAGAGAGTCCTATCCAGAGCAGATCATGCTGATACAACCTGACAACATCCAGGGATAAAGGGGAGGCTCACACCAGATGCAGTCTAATACGAGCTAGCATTATAAGAGGGCAACCAGAGATCAAAGACACGTTTTCTTTTCTTTCCTACTACCAGTTACTCTATAAACTGAACAAGCCCCCAGCCCCATCAGAGCAACAAAGAAGCCGATCCTCGCAATCCTGTCATGGGTAGGGAGAATGGTTTCCTTCCAAGGGACGCTACCAGGGCTGAACTGTGTTTGCTTTTCTTTAAAGCCTCTTGTATAACCCTTCGCCCTTCCCAGCATTTCTCTTGCTAGCACTGTAATGCATTTGGCACAAAACTGCAAAATTGCAAAACTCTTCAAGAAGTTGGATTTGGTTCTTGCCTTTTTAAGGGGTGTGGGGGGGAGAGCTCGTCGATTCTTTTTGAATTATTGATTATTATTATATTTAGGAGGCTGCTCCCCCCTCCACCTCGGAGTTAACCATTCATTTGGACTCTTCTTTCAGGCAGGTGGTTTAAGCTTGATCTGCCCTCCAGGGGTTAAATAAAGAAGTGATGGGAGGAAAAACAAAACCTTTCCAGTGGCTCATATTCGAAATTCTTTTTTCCCTCTCTCTCCCTCTCCTAAATGGGGCTCGTCTGCTTCTCGTTTCCTTTCGCTCCCTAATTATTCTGTTAGGGAATGGTGAGGGGCAAGGATTAACAATGAAGCAGATGACAGGAAACTGTTACCAAAAGCACAATGCCGGACCACCCCCCTCCATCCTCCCTTCCAAGAGACGGTCCCCCTCACCCTTCCGTCGACGCCATGGTCCCGAAAGCCCCCCTGTCTTCTCAGGAGTCCAAGGGATTATTTTGGACAGTAGGGCACGAAGGAGGTTGGCTCTTTGGGATAACCCTCGCTCGCGTCTAGGAAGGAGCACGCAATTCCTTGTAATCCTGGGGACTCCGCAGGGCGAGGATCCGGCAGCTCGGCTCCTCGGCTCTCCCCCACCCCGCCGCCGCCGCCCCAGCGAGGGCTCTCCGTGCCCCGGGGACCGGCGCTGCTGCCCCGCGGCCGCCCAGCAGTGGCCAGCGGGGCGAGGAGGCGCTGGCACCTGGGCTGCGATCCCCGGCGCCCTCCCCTCCCCGTGGGGTGCGTGTGCGTGTGTGTGTGCGAGAGGTGGGGGTGACTTCACATCGGCGCGGTCTTGGCTGAGGCTGGATTGGAAGGTTTTAGCCCTCGAGCCGTGGATTTGCAGTCTATCCCTCTCTATTTTAGGCACGGGCTGACATCACGAGCCGTTGTTACTCCTATAAATCCCCCCAACCGCTCCTTGACAGAAGCGGGGCGGGGGGCGGGGGGGGCGGGCGAGCGAGCCCCTCGCAGGGGGAGGGCCGGGCGATGCCGACCGTGACCTACCCCGCTTGCCGCGGACCGCCACCGCCTCCCCGGGGCAGGCCCGGCCCTCCGCACCGAGAGGGCCCGCCGGGACTCCGGGGAGCTGGCCGGGAGCGACAGGAAGGTGCGAATCCCCCTCACACACACCCCGCGGGTGTCAGGTTGTCACCTCATGCCCCTCACGCTCCCTCGCGAGCGGGCCGGCACTCCGGCGGGAAAGGAGTCCCGCAGCCCGCCCGGCCGAGGCGCGCGCCGCCGCCTCTGCGCCTGCCAGGCGCGCCCACCCCACAGGCGAAGCACCTGCCCCGCCACGCCGCGGCGGCAGCCTCCCGAGGCTGTACGGCCCGGCACAGCTCTGGGCGGCCGCCCCTCGCCGGACCCAGCCCGTTCAGCCCTTCGTGAGAGCCGTTCTGTCTCGCCGGGGCGGCCCGGGGCTGGCTGCCGACCGCGGCAGGACGGAAAGGCCGCGGCGCGCTGCGAGCGGGGCCACCCGCCCTCAGGGACGAGCAGGGCGCGGCAGCACCGAATGCGCGGGGCCCCGGCCCGGCCCGGCCCGGCAGCGGCGCGGGGCGGTGCTGCCCCCTGCCGGGGAGGCGGAGGCGTCGCCGCGAAGGAGGCCCCACCTGCCGGCGCAGCGGGCCCCCGGCCGGGGCGGAGAGGCTCCGGCGGCTCCGGCGGCAGCGACCCCGCAGGCTCAGCCTGACCGCGGAGCAGAGCCCGAGCGCGCCGGACCTGGCCCGGCACCGCGGGCCCGGGAAGTGCGAGTGGCCGCCGCACCTCCCCGCGCCCTCTGCCCGCTCGCACCGCCCTCGACCGCGCCCAGGCACGCGCCCGCTCCGCGCCGCGTCCTTACCTGCACCGCCCGCCGTCGCCGCGCCCCTCAGCACCGCCCCGCCTCGTCGGGGGCGCCGCGCGTGGCCGCGGCCTGGCGTGCCGGGGGGCCCGAGGCAGGCTGAGGTGCCGGCGGTGCCTGCTGCCGGCGGGGCCGCAGGGCGGTGCTCACGGCAGCTGCCGGAGCGCGGCCGAGTCCTGCCGAGGCGGCCCCGGCCGTGCTGGAGTGGGAGCTGCACAGAACGCGGTCACAGCCGGAGCACACCCTGGCCATGGCCCGGGCCACGGTCGCCCTGGCAGGCCCCTCTCCAGAGCAGAGAGGGTTGGACGGGCACTCACAGCAGCTCGGCTCACAGGAGAGCACAGGGATGATGTGGTGCGACCCCTGCCTCCTCACCTCATCATTCTTGGGAGCCACAGCAAGGTTTGTGTTGGAATTTTCCAGATCTTGCTAGCGGCCACAGGCTGGCCTGGCAGCCCATTGCCTGGCCTCCAAGCTGCAGCTGGGCCATGTTTGCAGCGTAGGACAGGAAGTTCTCATCCCACTCGGTGACCACATTTGTGCTGGAGCATGGGACACTCATGCTGTGTAAAAACACTGCCACGCACCTTAGCTGCAGCTTCCCCCAGCTGAGGCTCTGCCTGCCAACATCAGTGCTGTCTTTCTATCCAAGTCTGACCAACCTGATATCCTGTTTCACAGGGAACGAACGTTTCTGCTGTAGTCTGTTCGCTCTGCACCAACGCGGTGGCACAGAAAGCCAGCAGCCACACGGCAAGCTCCCTGCCACGATAAGGAGCTGCGAGGCTGTAGGGGATGCGCAGCCAAGCAAAGGCTGCCCGACCCTGCCCACTGCTCCCGCTCCCCCGCTATGCCTTTCCTCCACCGAGCTGATTCCAGTACCTGTCTTTAAAAATGGCAGGATGCAACTTAGAATGCATTCCCTAGTCCTAATCAAATACATTATTTTTTCTTGTAATCTTACCATGGACTTAGGTTTTCAAGGGAAACAAGTTACCAAGGCAATTCACTTAGAGTCACTGAAGAAGACTGAGAACATGTACTTCAGTATGTCCGTTTCCTTACAGTGCTATTTTTCAGCTAAGCACCCTGGCGTTTGGAAGTACTTTAATGCACTCCCAGCCCCAAAAACATACAAAGGGAGAAGTATAAATCCATTGGAGTGAGTAAGAATGCAGAGACTGTTTTGAGCTCTTTTTTTTTTTTTTATAGGAATATCTTTACAGCCTTTCCAGAATGCACAGCTCTTTTCCTTGGAGGGAAGATGTGTTGCTATCCATGTTGTGCTATTTCGCACCCTTTCTCCAACAGATGGCATAGATCCTCACCTGTTTGGAAAGAGATGTTTGAAATGGTTTTGCATCTTAAAAATAGAGCCTAGCTATCAAAGGGATTAGTGATTCCAACTTGCAGGCTGTTTTTTTCAAACATTCATCCCCTATTTTTCTTCATTACTGGCGTTAGATGTTAACCCCTGTTCTGCTCAGGCCGTAAGTAGGGAACTACTGTGGGTCAGCCTGCCGGACAGGTTGGACAAGCTGACTTGTAATTCCTACAAATACTAGGCACGGTACAAGTGCTTGGATATGTTGATATGACTGCCCACCCATACATGTGAATACATATGTCATATAACTATAGAAATAAAGCATTATGTTTGCATTTAGAGATTAGCCAGAATTGAATCTAGGATTCAAACATCACTGAGGCCCAGGAGAGCCAAATGCTAAAATCTGAATCCTGGGGTTGAGAGACGCTTGGCCATTTTCTTGCTTCTGTTTTCTTTGAAGAGCATCATGACTGTAAAAAGAAGGGGGGGGGGTGAATTGTGCTGTGCACGCACAGCTGTAGCAACCTCCTCCTGTGATTTTCATTCCATGAATTCCTTCAAGTTTCTCTTCAAGAACATACTTTTGTGTGATATACAGCCACTGAACAGCTATATTGTTGCTGCCCAAGGCCAGAAACTTTCACCTTATTCGTTGCCAGATCTGTGAGTGATTTGAAGCCAAATAGGGATGGGATTCAACACTGAGGAGTTAGAGGATCAGTAAATACTAGGCATGGCTGATCTTTAATGAAAGAAGAGTGAGGGCTAAGGCTGGAATTAACACAGACTTTTGCAGATCTGTGTGGACTGCCTAGTTCTCTACTGGACAAATCCTAGAGGGAGAAAAAAACCTGTAGGGCCTCTTCTCTCTCAGTTGTAGCAGTGGAGAACAAGAATGCTATGGAGAGCAGTGCAGTCATGGTGTCATAACTGAGCAGCTCACAGACCTTTATTATTTCTGGTTTAGAAGATAATTTCTCTTACCATTAGAGGGTAGAGACTATCATTTAATGTAATAATGGAAGAGCTCTGACCAGGCAAGCTAGGCTCCAATAAACAGTTCTGTTCCTTTCTCATTTCAGTTTTCGACGATAGTGTTAAGAAGAAACGCATGTTGACTTTCTTCAAGTTTGCCCTTCTCCAAAACTGTCACCTAATTTCCTCTAACCCCTTCTGTCAGCAGGGGAGTACCACACGTTCACTGGCACGTGTTCCTCCCAGCAAGGGAATGAAACACATCTTATTTTTCACATTTAATTCAGAATTTTTGTTACTGTTGCTGCCATGCAGTTTGTCAGCCAAACATAATCACCTGGCAGGAGGAGAAAAACAAACAAAATAAGGAGAAGCAATATACTTTTGTTGTACCCCTTAAACTTTTTGATTCAAGCAACATCACTTGGTCCTGTTGCCAGTGAAAATAAAAAAAAAAGTGCAAAAGCATAACACATTAAGTCTTTCTGCTCAGGAAAGCAAAAAATATAAATTACACAGAATGACCTCCAATACTAATTACCCTTTTAGAAGCAGTTTTCAGGTTCAAAAGTAGGTGGAAACTACTGAATGCTAAGAAACTCTTAGCAAGATTTCACAGCATCAGAGAATCAGAGCTGAAATCAGACTTACTAGGTTACAGTTGCCATAGCCATGCAATAGGCTAGGCAGAACACAACTTCAGGATCTGAGCCCTTCTTGGTGAGAGTATTAAATCCTTTCATGAGATCCCCAGCCTTCACGTCCAACTATTGCTGTGAGCTGGTCTGAGCACTGTAATAATTTGGAGGTACTACAAATTCCAGGATGCCATAGATGACTTATCCAGGAGTTACTACTGGTGGGAGACATTCCCCTGTCCCTCCCCCAATCTCTAGTCTTTAGCCGCAACTGAATAGAGAATGATTTAGTGAAAGAGCAGTGATTAAGGACCATGAGGAGACCAAAGTCTCTCCACTGAACATGCTTAATGGGAGAATCTTACACTTTCACGTCAAACAGTCCAGTCAAGAAAACCGTCTGCTAAGTGTGAGACCTGGACATTATTCTTCACCGTGAAGAGATACAGAGGAGTTTTTTTGCCACAAAAGTAAGTGAACTGATGTAAACCAGAAATTTTCCTGCGGTTTTCATAGGTCTTTGAAATAATCCACATAGAAAAACATTTTTTAAAGTATGTTTCAGGTTTTCATCTGTTCAGAATACAAGGTGGGAGAGAACTCCCCTGTACATTTCACTGCAATGGTTCATGTACAACAATCGCAGCACTGGATGTACTAAGAAAAAAAAATCTTGTTATTTATGTAGTAATTGAATTTTGTGCTAATTCTGCCTTTCAGCGTGCCTGAAGAGCCCCAAGTGAGGCTCACATGCAAACAGACAAGGGCAGTAGAGTCCCTAGAGTGTGACAGAGATAAAGCAATAAGAAACCTAAAGAATGTCAGACATGAGTATGTAGGTTAAAAAAACAAACCATGGTTTATTTAAATGTGTAAAGTACTTGGGAGGGAAAAAGATTACATTGTACTATGGCAATACAGACAGCACATACCGTAACAAGCTCATCCATTGTAATGAATTCAGGCCACTCTTTCCAGCCTCCTAATCCACTCAGTCACACATTTCTTTGAGAGAGGCTCACCGTCGATTTCTCTAGGGCACTCCACACTACCGATTAATTTCAGTCAGAATTTGCTGTCCTGTTTCTGTATGTCAGACTCAGGAGCAGAGCATCATCCTCCCACCAGGGGAGACAGGCAAAATATGGCAAAACTTCTCATGCACTAAGACCCTCTGTCATGGGTTAAGTAAAAGTAGCCTGATGAAACATCTGATCCTAGGACAAATTACCAAGCTGTCTGCCTTAACCTTATCCCAGACATGGCTCATCACTGGGATGAGAAGCCTAAAGCAGCAGAGACGGAGAGACATATTATGATAGTTATAAAATCCCATTTCCAGACACAGCTTTTTATTTCAGGTTCTTCTCAATCCAGTCTTTGAAGGGAAGAGTTTTGGTGTAGCCACTGTAGAGTTCTAGACTGCAAGTTTTATCATAACCCCAGCTCACTAATCCCATCAGGTGCCACCTTAGCTCAGGAGATGCTTTTCCTGGTAAAGTTATGGCTGCAATCCCACCAGTCTCAGCAGGGCAGATATTAGAAAAGGCTGTGGGGTCTTGTTTGGCACAGAACATGCTGTCAGTGATGCTGACTTGTATCCCGTTATCCTCATACTGTTGCTCACACAACAGTGAATCCACCATCCGAACAGCTCCCATGCGGATTGTGTCATTCTTGTATCCAGGATCTTTAATGTCAGCCAATACCTTCCAGCCAGTAACCATTATTTTTAAATCCTCTGTGGATGAAGTCAAGTCATGAGAAGATGACAAGCAAATAGGTTGAACACGACTGCTGATTCTTGCTTTGTCCAAGAGTTTTATGATAGCTATGTCAGAATCAAGTAATATAGGGTCATAATTGGGATGCACTATGATGGCAGAAATCTGGGGAGGAAACAAGAGCAGGAAGAATTGTAGAGTTAACAGCAATGGCAAGTCAGCAGCGCTCTTTCCATACTACTATAATGCATGTTAGTTTATTTTGTGTACTACTTTATCCTCCATTCCCAAACTGTTCTTTCACCATAGTGCTCACTCAAATGAGAAACATGCAGAGACATCAGACATCTTCTGACTTTTTTTTGGCTTGGGTTTCAGGACAGTTTTTATTGCATGAAACTGTTCCTAATGAAAAGCAGTCAAGGATATTTTCAGCAAAATGGGGAGTTAATGTGCAGTTCAAGTTTTTCCACTGTTTACTGAAAAGATTTTACCTGCCATGTCACCTTCAGCCTGTAGAATTTGAATGGCGGGGGGGGCTTTAAATTAAAATGTTCTCTTCTTATTGAAATTCAACCATGTTCCCACCAAAAAAGAATGCTAGAAATACATTACATAATGTTGGGGCCAAACTTTTACTTGTAGTTACCTTGATGAAACACTGCAAGAATGGATAGGATTCCTATAAGGAAATATTGTAAAAAATAATATATTTAGTTACCGGAAAAGTCTGAAAAAGCTGTAATTAGAGAAAGAAACTAAAAATCAGGGCAGGGAAGAATCAAATTAACTATGATTGCTTGGATAAAATCCATTCATTAGCTCACATACCTCACCCCCTCCAGAAAAAGACACACACAGCCAAAATTGCTGTATTTCTCCTCATTTTGACTTCAACCTTTCTAGTTCTACTTGAAAAAAAAGAAACAACTCTGGTGAGCCTGACATGCTATTCTTGGAGCTGGAGTCAGACATAAACTTCTTTTGCGTTTAGAGCTGTACAGCCTTGGGGCTGAGATGTGAAATGTGCTCACGGCATCAAACCAGGATCTAAGGCACAAGTGTTTCCCTCATAAATTATGCTAATCACTTTTGACAGTAGCTGGCATCTCTTCTACTTTTTTTCTGGCAAAATCACTCAAGACATTATGGCCCATGGAACCTGAGCTATTTCCTTAGTGATCTGTGTTAGGGGGTGAACATATGTGTTGGACAGCGGCGGCGGCAGCAGCGACAGCGACTTGAGGTTAGTGCGGGGGCGAGGGCGGCATCGGGCTGTAACCGGGCGGTTTTTGTACTCGTGACCCCCGTGGAGCAGCAGCCCCAAGCTGCTTCAGCCCCGAGCTACTTCCCCCCCACCCCGGACCTAGAGGTTCCCGGCAACGAATCAGGAGAGGAGGGGGCGTAGCCAGAGGCACCGCAGGCGATTTAAGCGATTTAAACGCACCAGCCCCTGTTGATTGGGTGATTGATTGATTGATTGATTGATCGGGTGATAAAGAGCCTCCTGGAGGACAGGGACTAGTCCCTGCCCAGAAGGGAGAGGGAGAGGGAGACTCAGCAGTGACTGTGTGAGTCAGCAGTGACTGGGTGTGTCCCAGGGCAGGAGAGGCTGCAGTCGTTTGCAGCTCATTGGGGAGGGCACTGACTCCCTCCCAGTGCACAAGGCGAGGAAGGCGCCAAGGAGCTGTGAACCAGGGGTGTCACCAACAGGTATTTCCCAGTTCAGTGAAAGAACAATGGTATCTACCCGGCAGAAGAAGACCAAAATGGATGTGGGAACCCAGACAGAGTTCCCACGGAAGGAGGCGATGGTGCAGGTTGCAGGCTGCAGGGAATGCTACAGCGTCTCTGTGGTGACAGGGGGCTGTGTGCGCTGTGAGCAGATAGATGATCTGCTCGGCCGAGCGGCACAGCTGCAAAGCCAGGTTGAAAGGCTTCAAGCCGAAGTAGAAAGGCTTAGGAGCATTGGGGAGGCTGAAATGGAGATAGACTGGTGGAGCCAGGCTTTGCACTCCCTGCAACAAAAATGGGAGCACCTGCCGGAGAGCTCCCAGGATCGAGGGACAACTGTACTCTGCCCCTCTCAGGTGGAAAACAATAACCTAGAGGAGAGGAGTGAGTGGAGGCAAGTCTATGGCTGTGGCAAAAGGCAAGTGCCCTCCTTGCCTACTTTGCCTCCACAGGTGCCTCTGAGCAATAGATATGAAGCCCTAGTGGAATACAGCCGGTCCAATGGGGATGTGGTGGAGAGGCAACCTATATCAGAGGTCCCACCACAGTCAGAAAAACCTGACAGGCGTATAGCTACCTCCTCCACAAGGAAGAAGAGAAGAGTTTTAGTGGTTGGAGACTCCTTCCTAAAAGGATCTGAGGGCCCAATATGCAGAGCTGACCCCCATCACAGGGAGGTCTGCAGCCTGCCTGGAGCCCGAATCAGGGATATCACCAGGCAACTCCCCAACCTGGTGAAGGCCACAGACTACTACCCCCTGCTGATCTTCCAGACAGGTGGGGAAGAAGCTGCATCCCGTAGTCTGAGGGGGATGAAGAAAGACTACAAGGCCCTAGGACGGTTGGTGAAAGAGTCTGGGGCACAAGTTGTTTTCTCCTCCCTCCTTCCATTTTCAGGTGATGACATGGGATGGAATAGTAGGATTCTCTCTATTAATGCCTGGCTACGAGACTGGTGCTACAGGCAGGGCTTGGGTTCTTTGATAATGGCTTGGTTTTATAAGACACCAGGCGTGACGGTAATACATGGGAAAGGTTTATGTCGTAGGGGCAAATGGGTTCTGGGACAGGAATTAGCAGGGCTCACTCAGAGAGCTTTAAACTAGATTCGAAGGGGGATGGGGTAGTAGCTGGGCTTGCACCACTGGGGCAACGCTCTAGTGTTGAGGTAGACCAGGAGGCCTCCCATCCCCCTGGGGTGAAATCGGTGTGCTCAGCTCACTCCCTGAAATGCCTGTACACCAATGCACGCAGCATGGGGAATAAACAGGAGGAGTTGGAAATCCGTGTTTGGTCGGGGGGCTATGATCTAGTGGCAATTACAGAGACTTGGTGGGACGCCTCGCATGACTGGAATGTGGTCATGGATGGCTATGTCTTGTTCAGGAAAGACAGGCCACTAAGGAGAGGTGGTGGAGTTGCTCTTTATGTGATGTGGGCAGCTAGAATGTATTGAGTTCTGTCCAGGGGCGGATCAGGAGCGAGTTGAGAGTTTGTGGGTGCGAATTAAGGGGCAGGCTGGCAGGGGTGATACTGTTGTGGGTGTCTATTACAGGCCACCGGATCAGGATGAGGACGGTGATGAGGCCTTCTACAGGCAGCTGAGAGCAGTCTCGCAATTACAGGGTCTGGTTGTTGTGGGGGATTTCAACTACCCTGATATTTGCTGGGAGGCCTACTCAGCCAGCCATCCTCAGTCCAGGAGGTTCCTCCAGTGCATTGATGATAACTTTCTGATGCAAATGGTGGATGAGCCAACAAGGAGAGGAGCGCTGCTGGATCTTATCCTTACTAACAAGGAGGGTCTGGTTGAAGAGGTGAAGGTTGAGGGCAGCCTTGGTTGTAGTGACCATGAGATGGTAGAGTTCAGGATCTCATGTGGCAGGAACAGAATAGCTAGCAGAATCACAACCCTGGACTTCAGGGGGGCTAACTTTGGCCTTTTCAAGCAATTGCTAGGGGAAATCCCATGGGACAGGGTGCTAGAAGGTAAGGGGGCCCAAGATAGTTGGTTAGCATTCAAGGACTGCTTCTTCCGAGCTCAAGATCAGAGCATCCCAACAGGTAGGAAGTCAAGGAAGGGTACCAGGAGACCTGCATGGTTAAACAGGGAACTGCTGGGCAAACTCAAGTGGAAGAAGAGGGTGTACAGATCATGGAAGGAGGGGCTGGCCACTTGGGAGGAATATAAGTCTGTTGTCAGAGGATGTCGGGAGGCAACTAGGAAAGCTAAGGCCTCTTTGGAATTAAACCTTGCAAGAGAGGTCAAGGACAACAGAAAGGGCTTCTTCAAATACATTGCAGGTAAAGCCAACACTAGAGGCAATGTAGGCCCACTGATGAATGAGGTGGGGGCCCTGGAGACAGAGGATAAAAAGAAGGCAGAGTTACTGAATGCCTTCTTTGCCTCTGTCTATACTGCTGGAGGCTGTCCTGAAGAGCCCCAGACCCCTGAGGCCCCAGAAGAAGTCAGGATAGAGGAGGAATCTGTCTTGGTAGATGAGGGCTGGGTCAGGGACCAATTAAGCAACCTGGACGTCCATAAATCCATGGGCCCTGATGGGATGCACCCGCGGGTGCTGAGGGAGCTGGCGGAAGTCATTGCTAGGCCACTCTCCATCATCTTTGCTAAGTCGTGGGCAATGGGAGAGGTGCCTGAGGACTGGAGGAAAGCGAATGTCACTCCAGTCTTCAAAAAGGGCAAGAAGGAGGACCCGGGGAACTATAGACCGGTCAGCCTCACCTCCATCCCCGGAAAGGTGATGGAACAACTTGTCCTTGGTGCTGTCTGTAGGCACATCAAGGATAGGGGGATCATTAGGGGCACTCAGCATGGCTTCACCAAGGGGAAGTCATGCTCAACCAACTTGATAGCCTTTTATGAGGACGTAACCCGGTGGATAGATGATGGTAAAGCTGTGGATGTGGTCTATCTCGATTTCAGTAAAGCGTTTGACACGGTCTCCCACAGCATCCTCGCAGCTAAACTGAGGAAGTGTGGTCTGGATGATCGGGTAGTGAGGTGGATTGTGAACTGGCTGAAGGAAAGAAGCCAGAGAGTGGTGGTCAATGGGACAGAGTCCAGCTGGAGGTCTGTGTCTAGCGGAGTCCCTCAAGGGTCGGTACTGGGACCAGTACTATTCAATATATTCATTAATGACTTGGATGAGGGAATAGAGTGCACTGTCAGCAAGTTCGCTGATGACACAAAACTGGGAGGAGTGGCTGACACAACGGAAGGCTGTGCAGCCATTCAGAGAGACCTGGACAGGCTGGAGAGTTGGGCGGGGAGTAATTTAATGAAATATAATAAGGGCAAGTGTAGAGTCCTGCATCTGGGCAAGAACAACCCCATGTACCAGTACAAGTTGGGGGCAGACCTGTTGGAGACCAGCATAGAGGAAAGGGACCTGGGGGTCCTAGTGGACAACAGGATGACCATGAGCCAGCAGTGTGCCCTTGTGGCCAAGAAGGCCAATGGCATCCTGGGGTGTATTAGAAGGGGTGTGGTCAGCAGGTCGAGAGAGGTTCTCCTCCCCCTCTACTCTTGCCCTGGTGAGGCCGCATCTGGAGTATTGTGTCCAGTTCTGGGCCCCCTCAGTTCAAGAAGGACAGGGAAACTGCTAGAGAGAGTCCAGCGCAGAGCCCACGAAGACGATTAAGGGAGTGGAACATCTCCCTTATGAGGAGAGGCTGAGGGAGCTGGGTCTCTTTAGCTTAGAGAAGAGGAGACTGAGGGGTGACCCATTAATGTTTATAAATATGTAAAGGGCAAGTGTCATGAGGATGGAGCCAGGCTCTTCTCAGTGACATCCATTGACAGGACAAGGGGCAATGGGTGCAAGCTGGAACACAGGAGGTTCCACATAAATATGAGGAAAAACTTCTTTACGGTGAGGGTGACCGAACACTGGAACAGGCTGCCCAGAGAGGTTGTGGAGTCTCCTTCTCTGGAGACATTCAAAACCCGCCTGGACGCGTTCCTGTGTGATATGATCTAGGCAATCCTGCTCCGGCAGGGGGATTGGACTAGATGATCTTTCGAGGTCCCTTCCAATCCCTAACATTCTGTGATTCTGTGATTCTGTGATTCTGTGATTCTGTGATTCTGTGATTCTGTGATTCTGTGATTCTGTGATTCTGTGATTCTGTGATTCTGTGATTCTGTGATTCTGTGATTCTGTGATTCTGTGATTCTGTGATTCTGTGATTCTGTGACAGTGTCAGGGGAATTAAATGAACTACAGCATATGCCCTCCTTGTGCCATGACAGTTCTGTCAGTTGAGTCTCTAGATATGCATTTCAAAGAACAGTGTGTAAAACAGTATATTGCTCAAAGGATAACCTTTTTCTCCCCATACAGGATGAAGGTGATCAGCATCTGTCTGTGCTCATCGTTTTCCACTCCCAGCAGACTTACTTACCCGCAAGTTCTGGATGGTCTTTTCATCCCTGTCGTCGTCTCTGTAGAATTTCCCCAGAACCACCTTGAGCTCTGCTGTCTTGAGCACGATGGTCTTGCCCAGGTCAGTGACACAGTGAGCTGCCACCACCACAGTGCGTTCGTTCACCAGGGCTCCGCTGCAGATAAGGATCCAGGCCCCTTTCCGGAGACTGTTCTCCTTCACCCTGTTGGCCGTCCGATAGATTGCTGCTTGCCAGGGCCACCTGGTAGAAGTCACTGTCTTCTGAAGGGTGATGTTTTCTGCTTTTCCACAGACTGAGGAAACATGAACCAAGAATGAGGTAACGCCTTTTCCCCACAAAAGAATCTGAATATCACTCTTGATTCCTGTTTAGGATGTGCCAAAAGAAAACAAACTGCAATGGTTAGCATGAGGGACAGCTTTCTAATTCTGTCTCCAACCTTCAAAATTATAATATAAGAATATTTTTTATAGCTTTTTAAAAGAACTTTTAATTTGTCCATTATTATCTGAATTCCTGGCTGAAGTAGGAACATGGATTTAGCACTTGAGCAGGTAAATTTTCATGACAACCTTATCAAGCTGCACTATAATGTGACTGCATAAAGAAATGGAAAGAACACCCCTGATTCTTGCTTATAATAAAACACCATAAAGCCAGCAGCACACTAAAACCCACCCTAGGCAGTAACAGAGTAGTTGTGAGATCCTCTCCTAAAACTGACCTTAGGACAGATGAGTTCATGCCTATGAAAACAGACTTATCTTGCAACAAGAAGCAAATGCATCTAAATCAACAGCCATCCCAGGGAAAAGAAAAAGCTCTGCCCTGTGCTAGGAATATATTACCTGGGCTCAGACCTGGGGTAAAATCTCCTGTATTAGGAAAGGTTTATTTCAGTTGGGAGAGTTACATCATGTGGTCACATTTTTTAGTCTCCTTAGAACACTTTTTTTTCCCTGGGATGTAGTGTGTGCATTCCCATAGTGAAAAGGATTGAATGAAATACTTTTCAATACATGAGCTGATCTCAAAGCAAAACCACAAACAAGAACTGTCAAAATTTGCTTGATGTTAGCATCTACTTTTCACAGTTAGCATGATGTCAGTAGTGGGTTGTACCAGATCTTGTGATATTCCTACCCTGTCTTGCTCTGTGCACTAGCTCTGGATAATACTTTATCTGGACTTACAGTCTGCAATATGAACCTTTCCTTAGCAGGGTCTATTAAAGAAAGAGCCTCTTTAAAATGCAGACTCCTATTGCTTAAACTTTGCCGTTTTTGTCAGCTGTGTGCCAAAGTATAGAGAGGAAAGAAAAATCACATTTGCAGTAAATAATACAGGAAAACATGAAGTGACAGTAGGAAAACATTTTCAAATCAGGAGAGAAACTCACTTTTGCTCAATTTTTCTACTCTTTTATTGAGGGCAAATTACAGTGCTGAAAGCTTGATCCCTTTACCATCAACTGCACAAGATCTACTGGTGGATAAAAAGAGCCATATATCCTCCAAGCTTTATTGCTCCTGTCTCCCAGCTGGAAGCCTAGGCAGCCTACACCACTGGAACTCCCTAATAATCTAAGATGAATACACATCCTGTTCCATCATCCACCCAGAGATGTGTGCACTTTTTTTCCTTGGAGACTCACTTGGAATACACACAGGGGCTCTCCCACTCCATTTTCCTGTCTTCAGACAAGTCCTCCTGCTGCTACCCAGGCGGCGGTAGAAAGGAGAAATGCACTCATACTGAAGCTGAGTGTGGAGATGCTGGTACCCTGGAGGCAGGTCTCCAAATGGCAGTGCTGGCTTCTTGGTTGGATAGATTTCAAGTTTTTGCTTGCTGAATGCAGATGAGTAAAGTTGATGCAAAGGTGTTTCCCTGTTTCAAGGCACAAAGAACACAAGGTAATAATAATAATATTATAGAAGCAATCATTACCATAGCTTTATCATCAGCTGTGTTAAGTATCGTTTAAAAGCATATGAAGCTTGCTTGTTAAAGAATAAGGCAAAAATATCATTCCAACATGTTTAGCAGTACTCCCATTTACATCTCAGCTATTTTATTTACATATATATATGTGTACATATATATAAATGCATGTTTATAAATTTTCTATTTCTGTCTCTTTTTTTTCATTTTACAGTTTCTGGATTGCAACCAGTTGCCTCTGAATGTGAAACAGTTTTTGCCATTCACAAAAGGACTAAGATAGATACCATGTTTTTAAATAAAGAAATTACACTAGAAGTTGGCATTGCCATAATTAATTCTCACTAGAGAGGAGTTAGACACATCTTTTCTCTTGTGAACATTTTAAAAGGCAGTATTAGGAATCGATTCAGATTAAATCATGTTGATAAAGTTGCTTGATTTAGCAATTAACAGATATAATCGCCTCACCACAGAGATTTCATAATTGCAATAATCACTAAGCTTCCATTTAGCAATTGTACTGATTAGCTGAAACATGGCACATAATTAAAAAAATAAATATATGCACCAGCCTAGATATGGACCATAAATTTGACTACAGTCATACTTAAATCTTCATCACTTAGAATGTGTCCCTTGCTCTAATGCTTCAAAGCACGTATCTACAGAAAAAAACTATTTATATCTGAAAAAATCAGCAGGAAATTAACTTCCCTTGAGATTTCTGGTACTGCCTGCATCCAGAAAAGCCATAAGAATATTTTTTCACATGGTAATTCCATTTTTGATCACAGAGAGACACAGACTGATCCCATTATATAGCATCTGTGAGGCGATACATAACAGCACTCAAGGAAAGTAAAGTTACTAAGAGCAAGAGCAATGGCAGGTTTCTTGTACTTTGAGAGAAGGATGAGAACTGCTGTGGTCATGTTTAGACTGCCAGGGTCCCATTCCCTACTCACATGTGACCTTGCAATATTGCATAATCCACACTTTGCCTCACTATTAATCTATGAAATGGAGATACTACTTCAAAGGATAAAAACAGTCCATGAACATGAGATGCCATCATGATGCTATAGAGGTGGAGGCATGTATGCGATCTCATATAGCTGGTGTTAATATCTGAAACATTTAGCATAAAAAGACCTGTGTTCAAAAGTGAATTGAGGAATTTAAGCAGGAAAAATCACTTGATGGCTACTAAAGCCTCCTGATGGCTTCTCAGGGTCATCTCTACAATCATACATCACAGAGCTGGAGAGTGGGAGAGTATTTCGGAAGTATGTGCTTGCCTTGTTCCTAAAGTCTTCTCTAGGCATCTGCTACTGGCCATTGCCAGAGACAGGATATGGCTTGAGCTGGACCTTTATTCTGACCTGGTATGGCTGTTCTTAAGACCAAAGATGAGGACAGTTATTGCACTGCATCTAAAAATAAATGAATCATGTACTGCAAAAAAGAAAAGCCCTGAAATGAGAAATTACTACTTGGACAAAAATGAGCCTGAACATTGCAGCATAAATAATTCAGATTGGTCTTATTTCAAGAAACAGCAGAAGGCTAAGCCCAGACAGGGTCTGATCTTTCATTCCTTCCTTCCCTCCTGCTCTGCTTCCTCCTCTTCCCCATGCCCACCCCAAACCCAGCTTTATATCAATTGTGCTATATTGCTTTGGATGGTAGAAACTTAATGGGGAGCAGAGTACATTGCTATACCCTCTTCTCTCCTTGTGCTCTCCCCACTCATTTCTTCACTAAGATGGCACATGTGCATATTCTAAGACACATCATTAGCCCCATGGAAATGTTCTCAGAGTGTTCTCATAGCCTGTCACAAGCTTGCAAGCCTAATTCCGGCATCGTCCAGTAGCTTGCAAATCTCTAAATGTGCATTTCTTCCTGGCTGCCTCCAGCAGCCTGCGAACCTGTGCTTAATCAGATCTCCCCTCCCAGCAACTCTCATTGCTTGGTTATCAGTGGAGTTGTAGGAATGGCTGCTCAGGCAGGCTAAGCACACAGGGTGGAAACGAGAGAAGGGGAAAAGCAATCACATTGTTTCTTTAAACCGTAGTTGAGATATTGCATTCTCACCTTGACTGAACCTGCATTGGAAGCACTTTCTGTCTCACCAGGTCAGAGATCTTTGGCTCTCTGCAGGCTAGAAAAAATATAATGTTGCACAGTACTTTTCCACATTCACAGCTCAAGTGTTATGGTTAATACACATTTCCACTCTTTTCTCTCCCTAGCTATAGTGGAATGGATTAAGAAAAGAGGTAGCCAGTTACGTACATTAAAATAAAGATAGGCCCTAAAACCTAAAGCCTTGGAAAAATACTTCCCCACAGATCACCAGATCTATCCTGTTTACAACAGCAGAAGCAACTGAGCATGTTCTGCACTGGCACTTTCATCCATGGAGGAAGATTTGTCCATCAGTGTGTCTGAATGCCAGATTTACACCACTACAGCTGATGGTTTGGAATCTGAGCAAACTTTTGCAATAATGGAATTATATTAAAAAATACTTAATTTCCATCTGTGTAGCCACACACAGCTAATCCCAGCGACTAAGCATTCGGAAAAAGGCTGCAGGATGTTACAGACTTCTAAGAGTCTGCTTGTGCACCCATTGGAAGGAGCTCGAGACTGATTCAAAGGAACACCTCAGAGTTACCTGAATATGCACAAAATAACAGAAGGGAGATCCAGGATTTCTAATTTTGCATATTCAGTTTATTTACTTTAAGAGCAGGATAAAATACTCAGGTTTATCAGTTCAAATAACCCTGCCAGGATCTCCTTCCTGCTGCGCACAGTGGAAGAAAAGGAATCTTGCAGGATGGATTTTATCTGTGTGCCTGAGCACTTGTGTTCTGTGGAATTTAACAATATCTAGTTCTTTGTGATTACTATGTATGTTAACCATTATGTCACTATCAAAGTTAACATCAATAAAGATGCTTTCCACAAATAATTATAGTCAATAAGGATGCTTTCCACAAATGATTACATGTTTCAGGGAGAGAGTATTTCCATCTAAAATAACAGAATAAAGCAAATTCCCCAGGAGACAGACATATTTCCTTATATTATCATTACTTCAGTTAAAAAAAAAATCCATTAAAATATGTGGCAAACAATTGCTTTGGGAAAATGAATTTGGCAGTTTCCCAGCCCAAATTCATTCATCCATTCAGAGTTTCAGACACGATTAGAGCAGCTCCAGGTCAACAGCATAATTCCCTTTCTAGCAAAGTACTTAAAGATGTGTTTCAGTGTTTTGATGAATATAGATGGCATGTCCTCAAGTGGTTTTCTGAACCAAACCTTCAAGTCTGCAATCTACAGGCTTGGCCTTTTACACTCATGGCTGGTCCGAGTGACTTACTTAAAAGGGCTGTGAGAGGAGAGCTGGGCCCTATGACAGCAAGACTGATGAGACAATTTTTTCCTTCTATTTCAGTTCCCTCCTGATCTTCTTTGATTTTGATTTTACGCAGGTTTGATCCTAGAATGAGGGTCATAAGGGTCTTAGGGAACATTCCTTTCCATATTTAAAGACAGAAATATCTTCTGAAATCACTGGCATCTTCTCTGGCTGAGTTTAGCAGCCAGTAGAGCTGGCAAACCACCAATCAGTATCAGGTGTCAGTCAGATGGCTTATTCTTAGCAAAAATGATTGTTTGGCAAGTGTAAATTATATAAAACAAACTCCCATAAAAACATAGCAGTTTTTGTGAGTTGTGGTAAAAAAGATGGTAAACTACCTTTTATGCAGATTGGCTGCTTCCCTGACCATTCTCCATCTTCTTGGCAGGTCCTCTGTTCATTCCCACTAAGAACATATGAGTTGTTACAAAAGAAAGCAATGACTGTGCCAATTTTTGCATAGCGTCCATTCAAGAACCCAGTGTCTTCCGCTACTCTTCTGTAGCCATTAAGTGGGCCACCAGGATCTGAGCAGTTTTTTTCATCTAGAACTAATGATAGGGGGAAAAAATAGTAATCATTTTATCAAGTTCACAGTATTATTTTCACCCATCAGATTGCTTGGCATTTCATTCAGATGTTACTACACAATCTGCACTTTATTAAAGAGGCCTTTTCCAGACCCATCTGGGATCTCTGTCTTTGAAAAGATCAAATATTAAAGAAGAAATTATAATCTAGAGAAGTCTGTTTATAATACACACTTCAGTCTTCACTGAAAGCATAAGATTCTCAAATTGTTAAGAAGACCTTAAAACGTAGCTGACAATCCTGAAAAAGAACCTTGACTTTACATGATGTTAATGTCCCATTGACATTAAGAGGGCTACTTCAAGAGCATAAAAGGAAGCAGTTAAACTATTTGCAGGAAACAGGCCCTTGGCATTCTTTTCCCTTTTCTGTACTTTCAATACTTCACTGGACTTGGATAATAAAACTAGACTACTTGATTTTACTTTTATGTTTGGTTGCATTTTGGTTTCTTAACACTGAGAGATAGATCTCAATAATCCAGGGAAATATGGGAATTGAAAGAGAACATATATATATATATCTCTCCACACTTACTGATGCTAAAAATTTTATATGGAAAGCTTACTCATGCTGTGTTCTGCCTATAAAACCTCTTTTACTTCTTCCTTTCCAATGTTTTCCCCTTCTTTTCATTTGTGTTTTTTTCTCTCAATAAACTTAAATTTTTGGCCTAAATCTGGATGACAGCATTCCCTATGTGATGCTAATAAATGCTTTTTCCTATATTTTTCACTCCTCTGCTTTTTCTGTTTAGCAGCTGAAAAGGTACTTTTTTTTTCCTTTGGATTTCATCTCAGTTTTCTTGTCGGGCTGACAGTAACATGTAATTCTGTTTAATTCCTCTGTCTGATGTCTCATTGCATGATAACCAGTGAACATCTAGTTTAGATAGCTAGTGTTGGTGCTGCTCTGCTTATGGAGGGCTGAGAAGACTGAGACATATCAATTCACCAGAAATGACCTCTTCATGTCATTGTTTCAGACTTGGCTGCCTGCTGAGCCTCACTTCACAAAAGCACTAACATATAAGAAAGCACTTAAACATTTATTTAAATCCCTGTGAAATCAGCACAGTAACAGTGCATAGGTATGGCTCTATCCTGTTCCCACATCCTCATGTCACCAGAGCCCAGCTCAGCAAAGCATGTAAGCCCATAGCTAACCGTAAGAGTACAAGTTCAATGAAGAGTATATGCTCTTAACATGGAGTATATAATTCAAGCTAAGCATATAATATATTTCAGTGCTTTCTTTAACAACATTGGATTTTAGCATATGCTGAAGGTTATGTATGTACTTAAATACTTTTCCACATGAGTGATATTCAGTAAACAAAAAGGATGTCTGAACTTCCTCTCAACCAGGAGAAGGGAGAAGTAGAGCCCTGTCTCCTTTTAATTTGGCTCCATTTTTCTTCTCTGTACCTCACAGGCTCTCTCACTTGTGGTTCACAAGTGTCTGACAACTCGATAGCAGCAAAAGACTACAGGGAATTGCCCACAGTATAATGCTTTATTTGCAAGTTGCTTTCTGCATCGATATCTAGCCTGGAGGCATCATCTGATGAGTGGAGTGCATGTTTCTAAATGTACCTAAGCTTGACCAAGTAAGCCAATGAAGGCCTTCTCTTATTTCATCCTATGCCTATCAGTAATTTGAACAGTAATTCTCTTCTTCCTGAAGCTCAGGGTTATGACTTTTTTGATGGATTAAAAACAAAGAGAAAACATCCGGGAAGGAGAGACCCAAATTATACCACCTAGCACTTCAGTAACAGCCAAGTCTAGAGACAGATCTTCCAATAGATCTTTAGCCAGGGATATCATGCAGCAGGGACTTTAGCACTATCCTGATATTATATTACATTTACTGCAACTGGAGACGTTCTCTCTAGATAGAAGAATGCCTATTGCTTGCTCTTTCAGATGAACTTCTGTACAGCTGTTTCATAACACTTCCCCTCCCAAATTTACATTGTTTGCCACAACACACTTGTAAAAGCACTTTTCCCATTGATACAAATTATTCTGGAATATAGAAATAAAATTGTGCAATACAAAACAACTAAAGAAAAATTAAAACTCTCTTTGGGTGAGAAGGGGCTAGGAATTTCACAGCTGAAGCAATGTGAATGGTAGGCATGCCAACTTGCACAGCCAGAATGAATGGAAGTTTTTCTTTTAACAGTTTCTCTCTAGGATGGGAGTTCTGTTGAAATAAGAGTCTAGTCTTCATGCAGTAAGCTCCTAATCACCTCCACAGAGTGCATCAGACTTATGCAGAGAAGGTATCAGAGGTACATAGTAATGGTAGTAGCTATTCATTGTTGCACAATGTCCCTCACTTGGTTTTGGTCCTAGATATTTTCAGTCTCTATGTAAGAAGGATGTATGCCTAAAGTCTTTGAGGAATTTATTTTTCAGTCATTTGGTGTTTCAGTCAGACCTTTATATAAGCAAGTCTTGGAGGCTTGGCCTCCAGCAGAGTAAAATAAGAATCTCTACTGCTTCTTAAAGACAGGAAGACAAAAGAACATCATGTTAAGCCATGGATCTACCAAATTTCAAGTGAGATTTGGATATTCTAGTTTCATGTGAATACATCAGCCAAAACATTTGATAAGAATCAAAACTTAAAGTGACCTTACCACATTCAGGATGATGTGTTGACCAAATCCCATCAAGCTGACAGTAGGCAACACGGCTGCCTTTTAAGCTGTAACCTGCGTTGCACTTGAAGTAAACCTGGGCCCCGTATTTAAAGTCATCTCCTTCCACAATACCATGAGCGGGAGCACCTGGAGTCCTACACATCACCACTGACAGTTCAGATATTTCAAAAAAATCCACTTTATTACAAAAACAGGACTGTGTTAGGATGATTCTTTATTTAGAACATTGAAAAACCAATTAAAATGGGCACAAGAGTCAAAATTACAAGACAGGTATATGCTGATCTTCAGAAAGTTGTTTAGATGTCAGTTCTACACACACTTATATATATGCCACTTTTCAAAACATATCTAGATCCATTCAGTTCAATGGGATTACTCAGAAGTGTGAAGTGATCATGTGCGTAAGTGTTTGTATCATTAAGGCTCATTTGCTCAAAATATTAGTACTTGAAGCACTTTCCATCTTAACAGGGGTTTTGAACGAACTACCATGCTTGGTCAAGAAAAAATTTAGATCCTTAGAAGTCTTATATTGAAATTCTTTCAAACTCTTCTTTCCATTTTTATATAGTTTTTCAGATAACTTCACTGAAATATTAAAGCATGATTTTTTGTGTAGATCAAACATTATCATAATGACATTAAAAAGGAACCTTGATATTTACCCAGCTGTGATATTTACCCTTTCCACAGGGTTTGCTCTATTTGGAAAATACTTACAGACTATAGTCTATTTAACTACTGCAAGTAGTAAATATTAGATTAAACATCTTAAGCAAGATTTCTCAGAAAGCATCAAACCAGCCATACTAAATCAGAACAAAGGTCTATCCAGCACAGAAACCTGTCTTCAATGGTGGTAAACAGTAGATTTCATGGAAGGAATATAAAAACAGAGCAAGCATACAGAATACTTTCCTGGCCATATTCTGGCAGCATTCAGAAATCTGGGGCTCAAGGACTACCTGAACTACAATTGTATTTTTGGTATAACATACCCTGGTGATTTTTTTTTAACATTAATTGGTGTAAGCATTTTCTAAACTCAACTATATACTTAGTGTCCGCAGAATCCTGTGGCAATGAGTTCTACGGACTAAGTGTTGTGTGAAAAATACACCACCGCCTTTGGTTTGGTTTTTAGCCTGCCACCTGATAATTTCATTTGATGCTCTATTTTCTCCATTATGAGAGACAGAGAATGTCCGTGCCCTATTCACCTTCTCCAAGTCACTTTTTAAGATGAATTTTCTGTGTGTAGAAATTATATGTATGTATTTCTGTATGTAGAAATTACAACAATGTAGGAAACACAGGTTTTAGTATCTACAGAGTTATCCATCTCTCTCTGTGTCTCTGGCTTTGCTTGGCCATTCATTGAGGAAAACTGCATAGAAAAAGATTCAGTGAAAGATTTAGATATGCGTATGGGTTTTTGACCTGGGAGCTGTGGTACTCTGCTGAAGATAGATAGATGAATGCTAAAGAGATCATCCCTACTTTATGCTTTTAGAATTTGCATTTTTCTGTTTTGCCTTGTAGCTAGTTGTGTACTAACCTACAGACAAATTTTGATCCTTACACTTCCAGAGGAAAAGCTTTTCTAAGACCTCAGCCCTGTAATCCATACGCAGAACACACATAAATGAATCTGTTCATATGAATTGTGGACCATCCAATTATTCACGTAAGGAGAAGATTCTTGAGTAACAGTCCTAAAGCAGCAGCATTTGCAAGAACAAGGCTCCACAGAAATTCCCCTCATTTTATGGATTACTACAAACATCAAACAATGAGTTGGCAGAATCATTTGTGCACTAGTAATCACAAGTCTTGGGAATAAAAACTGTCTAACATTTAAGCATTAGAGAAGGGCCCAGACTCACTGCTCCAAATCAAAACACATCCAGTTAGGGAAGCTTAACACTTCCCCTTGGCTGCAAGTGTTCTGCATCAGTGTCATCTTTAGTGAAAGAATAATGATAAAAATTCAACAAAATTCATTCCTAGCCCTTGACGTTTCTCATGTGAAATATAGGCACACATACATATACATGCATATATAGGTGCATATGTGTATACACAAGCACATACATAAATGAAAGGGAAATAATGACAGCATAGATTTTTCTAGGCATTTTAAATTCTCAGAACACTTATCTTCCCAGTCATGATCTTTGTATTCCCAGTCACTTCTTCCATGTCTTTCTCTGAACAGCAACTCATTTCACTACATTTATATTTCTCTCTTTCAATGTACAGTCACACTCAGCTTGTCAAATGAGAAAAGAAGATGATTAGAAACATCTGTGCACCACTCAGAGTTCTCCTTTTTATCATAAATACAGGCTTTCCATTTTGCTTGTGGTCCAGTTCAGCTCTGCAGAACAAATGTTTTGGTGCTTTTGTGTTTTAGGTCCATCCTGGAAAAAATGTCACCAAGCTACACTTACTTTTTTTTCCAGAAACTATAACTATTTGTTCTTGTTCAGTCTCCTAAGTGACTAAGATATTTAGCTTCTAGTCCTTTTGATTTGCTCTGGTTGCCAGACTTTCTTTACATTCTCGGTGCCAGTGTGACCCAGCTGGAACAACTCTGGTTTTATTTATGATGTAAATTCAGTGTTTTGTGCACAGATTAATTTAGTACTGGAACTATGGCCTAGAGGATATGGAGGGAGAAGGTCATGAGATCTAATCATAGCTATAAAACTGTGCCCATGGGTAAGTTGCTTCATCTGCTGCATCTAACAAATGAGAGCACCCCTTTCCTCACAGGGAGGTTATAAGCATTAGCTCATACCCACTTGTGTCACAGAGTCACTGTGGGGTTTCTCTGATGGCAAAACAGAGAAATATTATTAATAGACATGTCCCTTTTGTTACCTGTGCCTTTATCTACTGGTTGTCTATTCTCTTGTAACACAGGATCTTCCCTCATGGTCTATCCTATTCTTTAAATTTGCCACTGGAGGCACAGCCACTCATTTTATTTTTTCTTTGGGTGATTTTGTAAGTTCATTCTTTCTGTCTACAAATTAAATGTGTTTTTGAATCTTGAGATGTTCCCTGCATCTCAGCACCACAGCTGAGCTCGCTGTTTTCAGCTGTATTATCTAGCCTGAAAGTCACATACAGTTACTATAGTACCTGCCTCTGCTGCTTTGGTTTGAGCTCTATAGCTTTTTTCCCTCTTCAGTTTGACTTGCCTTTTATCCCTTTCACCTAATATGTTTCAGGCAGCTCTTCTGCACCTTTTCCCTTTACTTCTGAACACTTCAGGCAATGGAGCTTTGACCAGTTATTGTGAGGGGAATCCTAGCCCCTGTGTGCTTCATCCAATTCTCTCATCTTTTTGTGGATAGCTTCCCATCAAGAGTGTGAATTTGACTGGTTCTTACATCTTTCAGAATCTGCAGTATGTTACATTGAATTTTAGGACAGCCTCCTTTCCTTGAGATATTTTATTGAAGTCTTTCAACATTCTCTCCTGGTGTAAGACTATATCCAATTCTCCAACAGATGTTTCTCAGAAGTCAAAAAGAAAAGAAAAGAACATTTTGTAAATGTCATTCATACCTAACTCTGCCCTTACCCTCTGGATACACACACTAGCCATAAAATCCAACCACCTGAGCTGACCCAGTCCTCTTCAGTTTCTAAGCTCTCTAAGGTATTTGATATGATTTCAGATTTCTGTGTCTAGGCAGGATGGGCCTGATCCTGCCATCTGCTGAGTATTTATGAATATCAGTCCTCCTTCTCTGTGTGGTCCAGCTTTCACAGTCATGAGGGCTGGACCCCTCTCACCCACCCACAGCCATCCCCATCCCACCTTGTATCCATCCTCAACTATACCTGTTCCTGGTCTAGCCTTACTGCTACACAGAGACAGGGCTGTGAGCCATTTTGACAGTGCTTCCTTGGCAAGCAGGTGGTGGACTGGCCAGGAGCACTCCATGGGCTTGAACTGTTCCTAGGCCACTAGTTAGTCTGCTCTGCTCCACATGAAATAAATTATTCCTGCTGCCCTGTGACGCTGGCTTCCTGCCTTTAAGGTGTCTTACACGTGTCGTTTGTTCTGTGTTTGGCTATAGCATTACTTGTCCATAGCAAAATGAAAGAGGAAAGAGTAGGAAAATCTGTCTTGATAACCCATAGGAGGATTTTCTCACTGACACAGGAGTGGTTAAAGAAAGAACTGGCATCCATAGGTCTTACCCTACTTAAAGGAGTTATCAACATTTCACTAGTGTTAGTGCAATGCCCTCTGAATAGCAGTCATTGCCCAGCTTTTCACAAGATGAATACCTTACCTTTTCTCTCAATGCACTTTGCAAAGCAGACAGAAGAAGAAGCAAAAGACAAGGCAGAGAGCTCCAGACAGAATTATCTATTAAATGTACCATGAAGTCAGCAATACTCACCCCAAACTGTAAGGTTTGAGACAACCCTGCCAAAATGGAACTAAGAACGTCAGGATTTCAGGTTGCAGTGCTTGGTCTCTGCACCTTTCTCTCCACAAACAGAAGACCAAAGCCACCAGGAACCCAGAAAATGGACTAGGTGACTGCAAAATGCTACTATGAGATAGCAATGGACAGCCAAATATGAAAGAAATTCATTCAAGTCTGCCAAAAACGTCTGAGCAACCCAGAGACTCCATGAGGGTCAGGCTGATCCCATTCTTCATGCTATGGTGTCATCACACCTATAAAGATTCTGGTGAATTTATATCTAGAAAACAATAGGAAAACTGGAGAAATTTCATGGAAAGGTGAAACTAATGTTAGGGAAATATAATCTTGAGAGTGACTAAGAGCTAAGAATGACCAGTGTGGTCATACAAAAGCTAAAAACTACAATAATTAAAAAACTAAAACCAGAAAGGATACAGTAAAATGTTTAACAGAAGACAAAGAAGTATATTTGGGCAGGAAAAAATTAAGAACAGGAGAATTCTTACTCACGAAAACTCCATAAAATTCTCCTTGACAAATGTTTGAAAGGCACACTAAAAGTGGAAATTATATGTCTAATGGTTTGAAAATTGAAACTGCAACTAAAAAAAAAAACTGGAATAGACTTTGGAGAGAATAGAATGGCACTAGCAAGCCCATTATGAGCTGAGAGATTTTTTTTTTTGTTTTAATTTTTCCATATTTTGCTACACAATGTTGTTCCTGGTAAGTTCCACAATTAATCTATACAGGCATATATGTAACCCTTGTCACTTCAGGGTCTGAAGTCAGTTTTGGCCTGATACAGCTCTGTACAGAGAGCAAAGTAGGAAGGTATAAGACAAGGTGGCTACAGGCACTTCTGGCAGAAATGCTCATTTGTGATAGCCCAATTGTTAGACAGAGAATAATAACCAGAGCTGCCTCAAGTGTCTATATAACTCATAGATTCCCGATAAAACTTATTACCCTTCTTGCCTCTTACTTTGGTGTCTTGGGAAAAAGAAAACAATATTTCTGTCCCATATGAACATTAAAATGGCTCCACATTTCACAGACAACTTTCTGCAAAACCTAGACTAGAGGAACAGTATGTTCCTGAATTTTTAAGTAAAAAGTTCCATTATTAATAATAACAGTGCAAATTCCTCTCCCTTTATAAATTATATGTAAGAGACATTCCTCAGATCTGAATTATCTGCCATTTAGAAATAGTTTTCATGCTCATTTTATCACCAGTGAGATAAATTAGATGATCTCTTGAGCTACACTTTTCTATCTTCAATGTCCCTCAAATCGTGCCTGATGGATGTATCATTTGCTTTCGTTCCAGGGTCCCTTCATTAAATGAACACCATTTTTTTCTGCTGCCTTCCTCTCACCCACTTCCTCCTTAAATAATATATATCCCCTCACACATATCATACATTATCTCTAAATACTGCATAAGCTTTCAATAATATATTGCACGCCTGAAATAAATCTCATTTCTCATTGCTGGTACTAATAAAAGGTTTACATTTTCTTTTTTGTCCCGCCTGAAATATCAGGTGCAAGAGCTTGTAATTGCATAGAGTTTTGTTCTTAATTTGCTTACAGGATTTTTTAATACTGCTACTGCTAAAGAAATTTATCATGTTGCAAATTCCCAAGTCAGAGTTTGGCTTTCAGGCTGACCCACGCTAATGTATATAGCACATTTTGACTATCCAGTAGTGGCTCTGGGGAACATTTTTCTACGTACTTGTAATATTGCTTTTGCATAAGGTGTGCTGGCGTGCTTAGTGGAGGCCAAACACGAAAATGGCCACAGAAACTGCATTTGGTAATGAGTAATGGAGTAGAGCAGCTTCTGCTGCGCAGAGAACCTCAGCATCAGGATTTTGGATCCTGAGATTTGGGGTTTCCTGGCTCCATGGCAGTGGCTGGCAAGTGCTCTGGAGCCAGAGAATCTGGAAGCCCCAGAAATCACAGTTCCAAGATGGTCTTGCTGGAGGGAGTACAACATGCAGAGTATGTGGAAGAGATTTTTTTTGGTCTCCGATTAAGAAAATAATAATAATAAAAGAATTCCAGCAGAATATATACATTTCATTGAAAATTTACTACTGTGAAACCATTCTAACTGAAAACTCCCAGCCAGCTCTACCTACATGCACTTCATGCAGCTCACTGATATTTGCAGGGGCTGACAACGGCCAAGCCTGCTAAAGTCGATAGTGGGAAATCCCATCAGGTTTGGCTTTTTGCCTGCAAGTCTCTGATCTGATCAAATTCTTTTTCTTGGTTTAACTTTTGTTTCAAGGGCAAGTGTGATTACATGTATCATTATATAACAGTTCTTAAAGTTTATAATCTCTGTATTTCCAAAGTTTTTTATAAGATTATTGTCTATCTGCATTTTACTGCAGGTAAAGGTATAGCATGGAGATATCAAGTGATTACCTGAAGGCAAACATTGAGTAAGTGGCAGAACTAGGAACAGTCCTGTCATCTCCTGATATTGTTACTACATTTACATTTAAACTGACCCAGCTTTGTGCAGAAATCAGCATTAAATAATTATACCGTTATGTAATCCACACATTATTCTCAGCAGCAGTGTTTTGTACAAAGGTGATGGAGCCATATGGGAGCATATAGTTCAGTGTGCCTGAACGAAAAGCAAAGGAGTTAAGGAGGGAACGAGCTGTGAACAGCTTAGCAGTTACTGCTGGGTATTGTGATGCCTTTTGCAAAGCCCCATGAGTAAAGAGCTTTTCTGAATTCAGATTTACAGAATTTGTTGTCTTCACTCATAACAGAGCTTATTTCCTAATCTTGGCCCATGAGCTCTGTCAGTCCATGTAAATCTCTGATACCATTTATTCCTACATTTATCCCTTCTCTCCCCAGAGTGTATCCACAAGGTGAGGATGGCCCAAGTTCTCACAGGGTTTGCTGGCAGAGAAGAACTGACATGGGGGAGGACTCAGATGGCTCTCCTGAGACATCTTCCTTCTGCAGCTTGGCATAGCAGCTCAGAGACAGTTAATGCCTAACACATAAGCCCACGGAGACTAACTTTAGCCGAAAGCATAAGGACGTTGGCTGTCAAAATGTTTTTGGAATGGCTGTGTCCTCAAGGAGGGAATGAGGTGAGGGATTTCTGGAAGCCATGGCTCAGAGCACTCAGAACTGCTCTTTTATTCCTTCTCATAAGCAGTGAGCAGGGCTTTCAAGCAAGCATATGAGTTTGGCAATGGATTTGATGAAATAGCCTGCCAGCATTGGGAGACATCAGGCCATCCTGAGGCAGTGTGGCTCTGCACTCTCCTCTGAGGAGGGCTGCCAGACCTTGATGTACCAGGTCACATACACTATGAGGCAGGAGCCCTGACTCCAGACTTATGCTTTAGGAGTCCCAACATTCTTGCCTGGCTCCTGTCTGCCTTAAAGTTTCTCTGCATGCTGGGATCATGGGGACATAAGTCTGCTGATAGCAACATTGGATTAATGAGGTCCTTCAGCACCTCATAGAGCAAGCTGTGTAAGTAAGTTGTGGTGGGAATGTCCTTCTCTCTGATACTGCTGACACTCTCCCTAAGCCTGAAATCATTTCAGCACAGGCTTTGTTCCTACACGGAGCTCAATTCACAGTGATGGTACTGCCGCTAAGGAAAGAGCCTGGTATCTTCTGGTGCTGCTCTCACAATCAACTCTCAGCTCAAGCTCTCCTGAATAAATGGTAGCAAACACTGTGGGATCCACCATAAGGACATTAACCTTCTCGTCAACACCTTCCTGAATCTCCCACCTCTGCTATGCTGGAGAGCACTGCTGAGTAGGAAGCCACACACTGACAAGTAGCCCAGCTGTTCTCCTCCAGACCCTGGCAAGAGCTGGGTGTGAATGAGAGCAGAAGAGGCTCAATGGCTTTAGCTTTGCTGTGTGATCGTCATTCTTCCCCACAGCAGGAACAGACTGCTGGGAGGTGAACTGCTTTGGAGGACAAGAGGTCTTGGTCAGAACTCTCTGAAGAGAATGCTTTCCAGGGGCAGTGTATGTTTACACGGGCCATGTCTGAGAGGGCTGGTGATGTCTAGCATGCTTGCTTGTCTTCTTTGTTGCCTCTCTGAACTTTAACTTTTTGGAGCTGGCAGGCTCTGCGTTTTAGGTGAAAAAAGAGTGTGGTTGCAACTTTCACAACAAGAAATTAGAAGGGGGTGAATAAGGAAAGCCAAGAGTGCTAAGGTTTGGGTTGAAAATTATATTTTTAAAAGCAAGATTCTCAAAGCAGAGAACAAATACATGCAAACACTGCAGCAGATTCTGTACAGGAAAGGGCAAGGAAACCACTGTGATAAAAAGGTGTTCACAGTGATGGCAGAGTTTTCTGGAATAAGGAGACTCTTGGATCTCAAAGAACAAGGATGCTCTGAAGAGCTACAACCACACACCCAAGCAGCACTGCTCTGCTTGGTCATGCCCATCACCACAGACTCAGCAACGAATGGGTGAGGCTTTAGGCGGGGGTTTCAGAGGTACCTCCAACCGGCTATGTTATCACAGGCACTTTAGCTGGCAAGGCTAAGTTACTAATAGCCAGCTCCACAGGGGGGCCCATGTCGTGGTGATTTCAGTAGCTAAAAGAGCAAATAGGTTCATGAATGTCAATTAGGAACTAGTCTTCAGTATCAAATACAAGTCCTGGAGGGGTAAGAAGGATTGTTCCCCAAAAGTGCCCCCCTGCATTGCAGTAGCTTCCATTCAGGTTGCTAGCAAGGGAGGATTTTGGATAAACTATCTCTGCCCTCACTCACTTATGTTTCAAAGAGAGGAAACTCTCCACCCTTCTTTGTGCCTCTTGTGGTGCCCCAGGACACATTCTCCCAGCTCCATGCCCACCTCCAGCCGCAGCTCATGCAGAAATGCTGGAACAGACAATTCACCACAAAGATTTTTGGCCTTAATTTATCTGCCATGGAAGAGTCCTGGAAGTTCAAATCTCATCTCATTGTTGCATTTTGCCAGTCCTCACATTAATCCTGGAAATGTCAAAGGAAATCATAACAAGAGCAGCTGATCAGCCAAAACCAAGTCCCAGAGATAGTAGATTTCCAGTCCTGCTCTCTGGGCCTCTTCGCTTTTGCAGTGGTTCCACCAGCTAGGAATAACTACACAAAACTATGACATAATCCCTACTGAAATCCAACCCTACTGAAATCCAAATCTTTTCATTCCCTTCCAGCCAATTGGAACTCACCTCTGATGTTTTCCAGCTCCCTGCTTCTGTGAATGAGACCGTATCCATGTGAAAATATGCTTAGATCACCCACTGTGATTTATTCATCCGGAGGCAATTTGGAGGTTGTTGCTTACAATTAGCCACTTGATCTTTATCAGCATTGTTCTTAGACCTTAGAAAGCTGTGTCTATGGATACAATCTTTCCGGTACTTGGATGGCCTATTTAATTATACAATTGGACCTGTTTGTGCATGGGATACTGGAGTGACTGAAATCCTAATGATCCTCAACATTCACTTTCTCTGTCAGTAGCAAGAACTAATATTTAGAATAAGTTCCCCAATGTGTGTCCCTTGGAAAACATCACAATATCACACTGAAGAGGACTATCTGCTCAGTGGGAAGATTGTAAGGCAGGAGAAGCTAATACGCTCATCATTACACCAGATTACAAAGGAGAGTAAATCATCTTGAGGTATTTCACTTTGGAGATGTCAGCCTTCCAGCTAAACAGGGACAGCCCAGGCAATGCTGGATGAGAAAGACACTCTAAAGAAATGCATATTGCTTTGAAATAATGTTTGTGAATGTGCATTAACTGTAACAGGAAAACATCATTTAGTGTAGCTGACAAAATAGTTTATTCAGCCTTTTGCAGGGTTTTTGAGCTGGATTTCAGACAGAAAGGAAGATCTGGCATTGCCTGTTTAAGAAAAAAGAGATGGAAATTACCAAGTGTTGAGATGAGAGTGTAGGGAAAAAGAAAATGAAGGGAACTAAAAAGCAGGAGAGTACTAAGGAAGTATCAGGGCAATTTGGTTGGCTGTGAAATGCAGTTCCTGAGCTCTTGAAGAAACCAAAGAGGAGTATGGGAGCCATAAGAAAAAGAAAGTGGGATACTGCCTGGTCGTTTGTGTCATCATTCTCACCACCTGAGGCCATTCTGCCTTAGCAGTGTTTTGTATCAGCTGCAAACAGTATGCAAGACAGTGAAATCATGCCCACAAAGGGAAGTGTGTAAGGTAGCTTGCCTCAGAGATGTTTGAGTGTAAAATCCTCAAGGAGGAACAAAGCCTTTGAATAAACTTTGCAGGGAAAGAATGAAACTGTCAGCATTTAAGCATGCTGGTTATTCCAGCAAACTTTCAAAGCAGTTTTAAGGTTACCCCAAAGCACAAGAATGTGCAGTCTGTATGCTTGCACCCCAGAAGCTACAAACAGTGTATCAGTAGTCTTCAGAGAGAACAAGGAGTGGTTAGAGGCAGAGACCCCAAATCTATAATCTACTCCAGGCCCTCCTCTCATTTCTTCTAGCTCCAAAGAAACCAAAAGATACATCTCCTCCCCCTCAGCTAGGAGACAGAAAACATCTCCATCAGCAACTTATAACTGTATACCAGCCCCCTGTCGTCTGTGACCTTTACAAAAGTTGGGGGTGAGCCTTTGTGATGCAGACTGGTTTATTGGCCTGCATGCAGTTTTTCTGTGCTGAAGAGCTGATTTATGCCATACATTAGAGCAGACCTGTCAGGAAGACTTAGTCTCCTAAGTGATTCAGTGATGAAATGACAGGGAAAAGTATCTTTCTCCCATCCATCAGAATACCTGAAATGTAGCTTGGTCCAACCTGTCCTCCTGCAACACTGGTTCATCCTTCCACATGGCAAGTCTTACCAGGGACAATCCTGTGGATGGTTTTATCTCTAAGGCATGTTAGCAGACTGAGGAAAGAGCTCAGGATTGTTTTGGGGTGGGGCAAGTGGAGATTCCCTATGAATCCATTTAATGTGGTTTAGAAATATACTTCTTATGGCGGACCCATCCTTGGATGGCTTACATTAACAAAGAGAAGACAGTTTCTGATTTATTTAGATGATAGCAATGCCTTGGGCTATGCTCTGGGCAGAATACCATGGCTTTTTACCAGACATGTTTCACTTTTCAGAAAACTAAAAAAAACTGGATAGTTAATAGACACTGAAAAAGTAACAAAGGGACAAGAGGAGTTGTCAATAAAGCAGATATCCTGTCTCTTTCAGCCTTGCTGTCAGCTACACTTACTCACTGGAGTTTCAAAACACTACAAAAATACTATGAGATCAAACACTGTTAAATGGTATGAGCAACTTCCTCCCAGAGACTGCATGACTTGCCCAATCCAACAGTCGTAGTGACAGAGCTGAAAGAAAGAGCAGTTCTAGGGATCAATTTTCTGCAGCAGTTCACAAGCAGCAGTTGTTTAGTGATTGCTTCAGATATTTGTAGCAATCTCCCTCCTCAGTGATCAACCTCATTTTTTCTCTTTGGTGTTTCTGTCCTCCCATGGGGCACCTTGGCTGTTTGTGTAACAGGAGCCAAACAGCTTTATTTTATCGCTCAGTGAATTAAGACAAACCAAAATTGATGTTGGGTTACCTTAAAGCATCAGATGTAAATGTTTGGTGGTTTCATAGTTGCTGTGCGAACAGTTTCAGCATCCTTCTAACCAAGGGAGAAACCTTCAGGTTTCTGTGGGGTTACTGTGGGGCAGTATGGGGCAGCAAGGATAACACCCTAGCAAACAGCTAGCCAGCATCACAATGTTCTTCTGATCAGCTCAGAAGAACAAAAGAGGGCATTATCCCACCGGAACTGAACTCTGAAGGTGACTTATTAAAAAACATTCTGAGGACTGCAGTACTATTATCTTACCTGGCTTTGCAGAGACATGTGGGTCAATTAAGCTTCATGTATGACTGCACTGGCCATGCCTTCACTGCAGGATTATCTCATCCTATCTGAACTAACTGCCATTCTGAACAGTCTTGCCCACAAAGAGCAGTTTAACCAAGTAATAGTGCTCAAGGAGAGATACTACGTTGCCTCTCAGAGAGAGTCCCAGGAAGGTTCTGGAGAACAAGCCACCTCTGAGAGCACCCTGCCTGTTCACACTACAGTGCTGCTGTATGACAGACTAAAGGGTGGTGCTGGTTTAAGCTTTAGCCTGTAACCCCTAATGGGTATGCAAAACCTGAGAATTGCCACATTCCGGTTAAAGGTTTTTGCCAGACTGTGGGTCTCAAGGCAGGTGAACCCTTGGATTGTGATAGTGAAAAAAGGCCACTAGCCTTTACTCCTTAGCAGCTCCAGGTATATATGTGCTTTGGCAGCAGCAGGAGTTGGCTTCTTATGTCCCACTCTATACATGCAAGCCTATAGGGAGGACAATAGAAATGTGATGGAGAAAGAGTGGCATTAATCTCACCTCTTTGGCATAGCCACCAAAAAAGCCACCTTGACACAAGTGGAGAAGAACTCTGTCCCTTTAAAAAAGCTGTAATAAGCTATCTTCCACTGGAAAAAATAAGCAAAACCCAATAAACAACCAAAAAAACCCCAATGGTAGGTCTAGGAGTAGGGAAATTAAGAGTCATATTTCTTTTCAGAACATTTTCCCTAACTGGAATAGGACTGAGTGTCAAGAAAGGGCTCAGGGACATTTGGTTATACCTGAAGTTCTCCACTGTAATCATGCAGTGTAGGCATAGTCTAACACATATGGGCTGCAAGTGGAAAAATATATACCAGTGATGATTATAGATAGTGATTATGGCACTCCTTGAAACCTATTACTGAGAACCTTTCTGACAAAATTTTAAAAAACTCCAAGCATTCCCTTAGAAGACTCTGCATTACATGTCCATGGTTAGGTAAGAAAACTAGGTTTAATGTCCAGAACCTTTCCCCAGTGCCGCATCCTAGAGTCTGCTGGGCTTAAAACTCTGTCTAGCCTATGCCAAGCACCAACCGCCAGGCTTATTTCTCCCATAGCAGAACAAGGCGGGGGGGGTGGGAATGTTAATGCTTTCTCCCTATCTTAAATAACAGTCAGTCAGTTCGTTAAGGGTGAGGGCATCCCTAAGAACCAGCTCAAGACACAGTTGTATGGGGCCGAGAAGGATGGAAGGGGATTATATCAGCAGTGGGGAAGGGTCTGAAAGCTATATTCAGAGGCCTGTTGGAACACAGTAAGGCCAGCCCTAGCAACATCAAAGGCTACAGCAAGGAGTTAGTTTATACAGCTTAGTCAGTTGGATTAGACCCTTCATTAGGATGCAGAACAAACCTCTTCTTCTTGGCAGATAGAAGTGCGAAAGAGAATGAAAATGGAAATCGGATCTGAGCCCTGAATTCTCCATTCAGCATGAGTTCCTCTTATTTGCGTAGGAATTCTAGTTCGCCTGGCTTTGTTTGGAATAAAGGTAACAGGAAATTTCAGGGCAAAATGAGGTCAATGTCTCTTGCTTTGGGGCCAGCAAGCCCTGGGAGGACTCTTGAGTCAGAACACCCCGTCCTAAGAGGAGGACAAGCAGAGGGGGAGAGCATTTGCCATGGGGTACCAGCAGTACTGTGTCTCTACAGCTGCATCTTCAGCAGGCAAACTCAACATTGACACTTCGGAAAACACCTTTCTTAATTTGAGTTGAACAAGTAGTTGTCATGCTCTACAGAGTCATTGACAGTCTGATACCTGAGTGGATGCTTTTTAGCATGCAGAGCACCAGGACGAGGCCACTAGTCTGCTTGTTACTTCTTCCCTAACGTGCATCTTTTGAGGAAGTTGCTGTTCTGTTCCAGGATATTGCAGGCTAAGAGAACAATAAGATCTGGTTTGGGGTTTTTTTTAATGCCTCTGATTGCAGGATTATTTGCGTTAAAATCCACAGAGGTCGGACAGAAAAGCCTGAGTTTGACCTCAATCATGTCAGCATGGCTAAGGGGTCACTGGGAGGGCTATGCAGGTATACTGCAAATTCAGTTTAAGATCAGAAAGAAGCCTAAGTATTTAAAATAGGAACTAGTTTTCTCTACTTACTGTATCATCATAACAGAGCATGCTTATGTGTAAGAAGGTATTTGTTCCTGGTCTCTAGTACTTGTTTTTATTGTGTTTAGGGCGAAAGAAAGAAGGAAAGATCTCACTCTATTGGTTAGCATTTGTTTTACTTTTTTTTTATAGATATTTTTTAAAACAGTCTTTGTCATGAAATCAGACATATTTAGATAAAGTATTTGTTGCCCTGAAACAGGACTGATTGAAATATTAACAGCTGTTAGAAAGATACATGCCTGCTTTTCACTTCATGTTGTTGAAGCATGTAAATCACTATATTAGCCCCTCAAATTGTAAACAAAAAGACAGTGTCCTGTCTGCCACAGTAGAAAAGAGACTGCTAGTTATAAGCAACCTGTGCCTTTAATTATTTTATTAATACTGCAAATTGTAACTGACAGAGCAATTAGGGTTGAATATTACCCCAGGAAAGCAGCTTGACCACTGTTGATCATCCTCTTAAATAGATGGAATTTAGTTTAACAGAGGAAAAAATAGGTTCCTTGTGGTTTATCTCATTAAGGTGATTTCCATAATTCCAACAGTGATTCCCACATCTTTAAAGCTAAACTTGGTAACAGACAAAAAGACGCAGCTGCATTGGCATGGTGAGGGACTTAGAAGATTTCTAATTCTGTCATGAAATGTCCATTGCTGAATTTGTTTAATTTGGCCTTAACTTATTCCTCAATGAGATAATCCCAGTCTCCCTTCCTCTGAAGTATGTCCCTTGGATTTCTTTAAAACTCGTATCGCTCTGGGTACCTTCTGTTGCACCACCTCAAATCTTCTACATGCACTTAACATTAAGAAGCTCTATTTTTCTTTTCTCTTATATCTATTTTTCATCAATGTAAATCCATTGACTTTAATGGGATTGCACCTGACTTGCTCCAAGAAAACTAGACTGAAACAATCAGCCTCCTAGTGTCCAAAGTCATATTCAATATTCCAAAAGTGACCATTTTATGATTGTTTTCTGCAGAAATAGATTTCTTTCCCTTGGCTCCACCTCACAAGACAGCACTGTTGCTGCAAGACCTAACAGACAGAAAGATTCTGAGCGTGACACAATATCCCTTTAACATTTAAACTGCAATGCTGTTCAGGAAACTATATGACTAATTTTTAAAAAATTACAGACACAGGTATTTTTTGCTGTTCTTCCTTTTGCTCTTAAAAAACAAATCAAACTTTAATTTTCTGCCTTTTTCCCCCCATACACTGGAAAATACTTATGATACGTTTTGGCAAAACTGAAGGAAATATCTTAAGAAAAAACTTCTTTGAAGCCAGAGAACAGATTTGCCATGAAGTTTTCCCACTGTGAGGTTTGCTATTCACATACAAGAAAAAAAAAGACAACCTTTATCTGTTATGGAAGGCAGCAATATAGGTGCTGGAAAAAATATTTCCTAGTATAAGCAAAAGGCAAGCATACAGCCTCAAGCATCATAAATTAACAGTATTTTATCCACCTAAACTGTTCTTTCACAAATCAAACTACAGATTTCTGTCAAGTTAAAAATCTTACTGTATACATTTTTAAGTGTCTCCTCCCTTTTATTCTGTTACCACCTATACCCTTCATTGTTTACACTAAGACAGAAGTCTCATCCTATTAGTTTTCGACTACCTCCTCTGTTGTTTGCTCTGTGTGTTGCATGGGTGAAGTTTCTACACTGGAATTACAAAAGAAAACTAGTAAAAGAATGTGAGCTTCATTTCTTGCCTTGACTGTAGTGTAGAGCCTGCCAAAACTAGAGTTGAGGTCTGCTGGAAATTTAATTAATTTGAAATTTGGTTTGCTTCTGAACCAGACAGGAATCTTTTTTTAACTCTCTCCTAAAGACAGGAACGGAACATAATCTCACTGAGAAGTTGCAAAGAGCTTGGGAGTTCCCAGTCCCTAAACGACCTGCTAAACAACTACTCACAGGAAAGAGACTGTTAGCAGAAGAGCCAGCCACATTAGTCCTGAGGTCAGGAACCCTCAATTTTCAGCAACCCCTTCCCTACAGAAAACACAGCAGGAATCTGTGCAGTCTGGCAGAATGTGGCATGCTGTTCAGAACCAAAATTTTTCAGGCTTATAGAAAATGTAAAACTACCTCTCCTCTGGTCTCCTAGGAGAAAAGTCAAGTCTTATGAGCTACTTCTGGATCTGTAGAAATTGAAAGGTCTTTTATTTCAAAATGATCCATGCAAGGAGGTACCATGTCACTATGATTTAACTCCCCTGATGAAGTAAAAGCAATTCCAGGAGAGAAATCCACTCCTGACAATGTCATGTGTGGGGAAAAGATTTTGAAGCAGTGAAGTTTGGTGTATATTGGTTGCTCTGACACAGAATTATAAACTTGGAAGCAGGCAAGGTATTGTGCGCCTTATGGTCAGAGTAATGCCACAGCAGGGCACAGTGAGCCATGCTTTCTGTCTTGGGCCAAATATGATCCCAAGTTGATTTCACTAGTATCACTGAAATCCTCCAGGGTCAGCTGGAGCTCTAGCTCAGTGACTTTAAATATTGCATAACGCTCCTTTCAGCTAGTAGAGATGATATAGCCTTTATCATAGCATATATTGCACAATTCTTACTCCTTCTTGCTCTTTCAAGCCCTGTTAGATGAAGACATTTGCTCAAGCATGAAGAATTAAATCACTAGAACAGACAATTGATTTGAGCTCATTTGAACCCAGTTATTTTACAATTCGCTTGGCAGGTCAAAACCAGGTGTATGTACAGTGAGGACCACCAACACAGATATGGACAGAATCTACCCTTTTTCATTTGTTTTGATCACAAGTGTCTGTCATTCATGGTGCCAGAAGTCTACCTTTCAGGTGGCTGTGAGGAAAGACAAACTTCCTAGGACTGACTCTGACTAGAGCATCAAGCACAGGGCTCAGCTGGGGTATGTGCAGAAAAGATATGTGTAGAAAAGAACAGCTGATCCACACAATGGAAAACAGCAGGCAGGTGTATCTCTGTCTGATAAGGCTAGTCCATTGCAAGATTTCTTGTGTGCTGTTTCCCAGCTCCAATTCTGGTTTACCTTTTTACACATAGATGTAAAGCTCCAGAACTATTCAGTGGAAATCTCCATAAACTGCAAGCCACATGTCTTAAAAAATGCCACAAGAAGCTCAGTGCATTTTCTGGCACTGTGACTGACCTAACCTACATATCAATGACACTCCTAACAATTAATGGCTTGCATCAGTGACAACTCTGGAGGCTGGTCATACACACAGTGCCTGTACTCACAGTTTTCACAGCGATTCCCTGTATATCCAGCCAGACAGGCACATTTGTAGGTACCGCTTTTGTCTAGAATGCATGTTCCATCATGAAGACATGGAGATGAAGAACAAGCTATAAAAGAAAAGCAAGAACGTTCATGGTCTCTCTTAGGATGGGTGTTCTATCTATTTTTCCTCATGATGGTTGTGTCTTGGGGTAGATTACATATTCTGGTTAAAAGTTAGGAAGACACAGTAAAGAGCCTAATGCGTGTCAAAAAGCCTTCTGCTCTTCTTTTTTACTTACTAGGGAGGGGATCTTATAGGGATGCACAGCTCTTTTCCCAGCATTCATCACTTACTCTTACAATTTTCCTTTCATTGTTGTCAAGTGGTGAGAAAGGTTTGTGGAAGAAAAATAATTTACAGCAAGCTCCAACATTTCTCCTGCCATTCATCCCAGAGTTTAGGGATAAGTTCTGGGATCCATGGTTCTGGTGGGTTTTTTGGGTCTTGGATCTTGTCATCCCAGACTTTGGGAGTTGCTTTGCTCCTGAGGAGCACTTCCTTGGTGTTAGGTTCAGGAAGCTCTGAATGGTCATGATGACCCTAAGTCTGTCGGGGAGGCTCTTGCACACTACAAATCTAGCAGTGACACACATCAAACCATACATATTAGCATAAATTAATATCAGAATCTGTAATTGTGACATTTAATATCAGCAAATTCTACTGTGCAATAACAGACACACACTTTTTTTTGTACCTGCTCTAAGGGGAGATGACTGAGTAGAACATAATTTGCTCTCAAAAATACAAAGAAATCATTTCTGCTTAGATTATTTTCCAAACTGAGTGTGGGTTTTAGCAGAGAGAAAGTAGAGCCAAAAATCTCAAAATTTAGATCCAGTTTAAGATTCAAGTAACTCCAACACCTGAGGAGTTAAGGATCTGATGTCCTGCTTCAAGTCCATCTTAACAAAACAAGGCTCTGCAGCAAAGTTCACATCTGGATCCATACCAGAAGTTAAGTTCAGTTTCAGCTCACATTGACTGCAAAAAATATTCCTTGGCCATCTTAAAGATTTATTCAAGCATGCTTGACAATTTAGGGATTAAACTTTGAAATCATAATTTCTAGAAAGGTCTGCATCCTAATTCGTTTACAGGTCATCTTTGTCCTTCCACGCTAAATACACTGATTACTTTGGTTATAACAGCAATAGGAATCTTTGTACCTACTTTGTACAATACTTTGATTGTTGCAACCACGAGCAACCAGCCCTGAGGGACCTATGGTGAGGTTGTGTATTATTACATTTAAAGCATTCTCTCTGCTGCAGTCCAGAATGACAGATACCAGAATCAGCAGTTTTCCTTGCAAAGACTTCACTTGAAGCATAATCTTTGAATGTCTTATATCCAGACGGCAAGAGACAAGAAATATATAGATGTCACATATGGATTTCTCTGGAAGTTTCATGTTGTGATGCAACAGCAATTCATAGCTGGGCAACTAATATCTTCCAGGTCTCACTGAAGACTAAGGTCTGACTAAGGACAGTAATTCATTCGTTAAAAGGAATATATATGTGACAATTGTACTCTTATCCAACTAACATAACATATCACTGAGAAAGTGAAGACAAAGCAGAAGAGCCTGTACAGACTGATACTTTGTAGTCACTGGTTTGAAGCCAGTGAACTTTCAGCTTTGTCCTTGCCCCAGCTTTGTCTCATGATTCTGTAAAAGTAATCATGTCAAGTGAACAAAGATAAGTGCCAGATACTGTCCTTGAAAATGCCTGATACTCAAGAGCACTAACTATTTTTCTTTTTAAAGGAGTCTTGATTTCCTGGCTTCAGTCAAACAACATGGGACAGTACTACAAGAGGTTAAAGCCCCTGTGTTGTGCCAAAGATCACTAGCTTGGGGGTACAGAAAGTAAAGTGTTATTGAAATTCAATAACAGGCTTTCATCTAACTAGATTCAGCATATGTCTAATCCCTAAGAGAACCTGATGCCTCCCCATCTGGCCCCCCATCCTTCTCATCTGAAGTCTGCTGAGTGAACTCTAGTCACTCATGCCAATTACTGGTTCCCATTTGACACTTGGCATGGGATGGGACCTAACATCTGCTTCCAGACCAGGCAGAGCAGCAGGTTGCGTGGTTTCGTCCTTTAATAACTACACATGCAGTGACCTTTCCTAAATGGGATATAGGCTTTGAAGCTTATTTTGTATCAATCAAAACCTTTCTGGCAGTTAAGCCAGTGACCTCTGTGCAGTCAGTGCCACTGCTTCAGCAAGCTATGACTTATAAGCCAGCACAGAGCTCAGAGGAAGGGAAGACAGAAAGGGAAGGAATTAAGTTCTGACAGCACAAGATGCTTCTTCAGTCCTCTCCACTACACCACTAAGGTGCTGAGGACATCAGATCACCTCCATGGCCTGGTCCATATCCTGTAAGCACAAGTGCTGCTGCTGCTCTCACCTGCAGCACAGGGAATTGCTCTAGCAAGCCTTGTGCAATCTGTTCCAGGGACCTCAGCTTTTCCGCAGTGCTGTGCACAGAGGGAAATTTCAGGGGAAATGCTTCAGTTTGCAATGTGCTGCCCCCACTTTCAATGCTACCCTGCCCCATGCATGCCATATTCTTCCCCTAAACTGTCCTGCTGGCCAGGTTAATGCTTCACATAAAAAGACACTGGGAGTGTTTTAAAAGCCTTTCACTGCAGCTACACATTAGGCCAGAACAGCCTCATAATAAAGTTCACAATAAGACCTCCTCACAAATTCTAAGAAGCCCTTTGTAACGTGCTCTGTGTGGATTACCACACTTGTAGCCACTCAGCCTCAGAATAATTACCACTAAAAATGGGGTGGAAATAAAGTGCTCAACAGTATTCAAATACCAAGTGTTCCCTGCTGGGCAGAGAAAACAGAATCAATTCATCTTGCACCATATGAAAAATGTTAGTTCCCTGAGTGTAGGCAGCCCTTATGCAACATAGCCCACACCACATTCATTTGTTCTATATCACCTCTCCTGCTGTAAGCCCAGGTGAACTATCAATAGCTAACTGTTCCTGCTATGTTACTAGCAGGTACTAAAGGTAACATTTGAAGAACACAGCAGGCAAAGAAATGGCATAGGCACTGCATCCTGTGGTATGCACATTTCAGATTGCTAGTTACACCCTGATCATTGTTAACAGCTGATCCACTGTAGGTTTGCATATTTATATAAGGATTACATAAACTGACTAAAATTCCTGAGCCAGATATACCCTGGAAGACCTCATGAAATGTGGGTCACTAGAGTGTGCGGAAGGCAAGTTATGGTGAGTCACAGATCTTGCAGGGTTTATCTATGGCAAAGCGGCACACACTGATTAGCCTTCTGTGCCAGGAGTACTGTGGATGGCTTTGACCAAAATTCCCTACACAGCCAAACAAGGAAGATCCAAGAAGAGCGTAGAGGCTGCTTCAAATGCAATGGCAAAATGAGGAGCCAGCTACACTTTCAATGTTATTTTGCAGCCAAAAAGAAACGATGGAAAGCAGTGTGGGGGACTCAAGCACTGAGTACTAACAAAAATACAGGAATTCTGGAGCCCTGCTTCTGTCATTCATAACACTTGAGTTCATCACAGAATGGGAAATGCCTCTTTTTTTTTTTCTTAAAGAAAATAATCTGTCCTTTGTAAACACTTTTTTTTTTTTAAGCCCCAATGGTATGATACATGAGCCAACACAAGAGTCATGTCAAGGCATTTTCACTGAGCTAATTATGAGGATTTGCATCAGGTTTTTGCTAATTGAGACAGTGACTCTGCTCCTGTACACAGCATTGAGCAATTCTGCAATTGCAGATACATGTGCCCCTTCCTCTCTTTCCTTCTGTGCTCTTACTTCTCAGTTTCAAAAAGGAAAGCCTCACAAAACAGCAGGTTTTCTATGCTGGCTGATGTGCTTGTCTTTACACAGGTCGAAGGAATTCAGTCTTTGTTAGAAGAGCCTCACATTCACATGCCATCTGACTGCTTTTGAATCTTCCCTGCACTGGCTTTGTGTAAGTTGCTGTTGGCAACACAGCATGAAAGTTTTTAACGAAGAAAAACAGGGAGAGAGATTAGTGAAACTGAATTAATGAGAATGAGTGGCATGATCCACTTTTGGATTATTTTACCTGTAATTTCTTCAAAGACAGCATGAAATCCATCAAAGTTCTTGGATCCATCAGACTGGAAGAGGACATGGAGTGAAGACCCAGTGCTTCGGATAGGAGGTGGCCTCTCATTTCCACAGAATTTCTTAATTATTTGGCTGTCCAAATCATCCCCATCACGGACCTCCACGTAGTCATACTGGCACATGTAGTCAAACTCCAGGCTCAGCATGGAAAATCTTGGGGAACAAGGACACACAGTCAGACTGCATACTCTCACCTGTGCACCTGGACTCTGATTTATTTGGATGTTTAGTTATGTTTGTGCCTTCCCCCCCGCAATGAAATCAACAAGTCCCTAATCACATGAAGTCCCCCTCACTTCATCTCAATTTTTTGCATCACCATCCTTGGAAGCCAGCTCAACTCTACACATTTGCTCCATGAGAATATTTAAGTGGCAGAACAGTGAAGTCTAAATTGAAGTCATACAGTCTGTTCACATGCGTCAGGTCTCTAACCACATTTCAATGTTAGAACTCTTATCTAGGGTCACACACTGTAGGGGGCATACTTGTATCATGGCTATTTGCTAAAAATTGTTCTATTTCCCCTAAATAAAGTTCTAAGTACTGAAAGTAACAGTGTCAAAGACCAAGGCTTAAAAGCTATTTACATGGTCATGTTCAGAAGTCAGCAATTAGGGGTGTGAGGAAAACTCGGGGATGTAACAGAAGCAGAAATAGGCAGAGAAAGGGAATCTGAAACACTATAGCATGTTTTGCATTAAAAAGCAAAATGGTAGTAAATCCTCAATGTCTGGCACTTGCCCTTCTTTTGAGGGCAAAAATAAGGGACAGGAGTTAGTGCAGAAGAGAAATATTTAAAGTCTTTTCCCACAATGTCTGTCTTTCCTAGCTTTGATCCAGCCACTGTGCGAGGCTCTTGTTCATTAACAGCAATGTTATATTCTGCTGTTTGAATTCAGTGGGGCACAGAGCCAAAGCATCTCACCAGAATATGAATCAGAAACAGAGTGAGAAACACCAAGTGCCTCTGGAGAATGAGCAATGGCCAAGAGTGCTGGGCCCAGCCTTGGTACAGCAGATAAGAATAGAGAAGATCTGGGCCTGGGAGAGGCCATGCTACTAACTGTTCAGCAGAATATTTTATAAATAAGACTTCTTGTGTACTCAGTCTTCCTGAGAACTCCTAATGCTGCAGACGTGTATTTAGGATTTGGCTAAATCTCCCACATTGCCTATTCCAGTGTGGGCCTAGTGATTTGCAAAGACTGCATTTTCACACCAATGAGATGAGACAAATTTTGGATCTGCTGCTGGATCTCACAGTCTCAAGAGGCAAAAGAGTACTGGAGCCTATTTCACGCTCTTCTCTTCTTGAGACTCAGGCTTCCATGTTAAGGAGGCCGTCATGTTATGTGAAATGACCTTTCTTTGATGACTCATGAGCTGACTTAAGGGGCCTCTTCACTGAGTCACCTTTGTTCAGGTCATATGGTTGGGTTTAGAGCATCAGGAGTACACTTCATACAGAGAAATTAATGAACAGTTGTAGGAAGCTACACCAATGGAGCAGAGCCCCTCATTTTTCAAATCATCTGGTGGAATGTAGAATACGAAAAAAAAATGACATCTACTTTTAATATGCATTAGAGAGAGATTAATTCAACTTAGCTTTGCATAAAATGCATGAGTTGAATTCTACTTCTGTCAGGTTTGCCAGAGACATCCTCACAGGTATCAGGTTATACACTACATCTTCAAAACATTCTTTCACTGGTGGATCATACCCCAGGGATCTACCCTTACAGAAGTTATAGAGCAATACAAATTAACCCTTTCATCCTTGTCACACTTATCAGGCTACAGTTTATCCTAACTCAATCCTAAAAATATTTACCAGTTCCCTGAACTGGTACATTTCTGATTAAAGTTAAGTATATGTGTAAGCACAAAAGGAAAGTTTCTGGGAAGCCCAACATGTAATGGGAGCAGTATTATTTATAGACAGAAACTCTGTCTATCAGTGTGTTCCTGAACAAGTAATATCAAGAGATACTCACACGGAGTGAAGGCACAGAATGAAAGAGCCAGACACAGAATACTGTTTTAATTGTTTGCTTTCTCTGCTTTAAAAAAATGATGAAAACAGAGTGGAAGATGTGCAAAGCACAGGGGGTTCTGATTTGCATTTTACTTAGCACAGAAGCAGACACACTGTACTGATGACATGGGATCTCATGATTAAGACTCAGAATTGGCAGATCAGGAAACCTGCCAAAGCTTTTCAAAACCTCTTGGCTATGGCCCAGTTTACAGGACCCTTTACAGACCACAAGGTCTACTGCTGTTTAAATCGCACGTACAGGCAATGTAATAAACCTCAGTTCCCTCACCTGTGAAGCTGTAACTGTATCATAATTCTCTTGCTTATGAAACTAAGCATGCTAATTCAGTGCTACAGGTCATCAGATATGAAATGGAATGCAAAGTATTGTCTTGATTTCATCAGTGTCTGCAGTGGGAATACATTCACCAACCCCTCTGAGGAAAGCTTCTAGCCAAAGGAAAATATTTAAAACTGCATCTCTGCTGAGGCATTAAAGACAATGATTGAAAGTTGTGAGCTACTCCTACTGTGGTATGACATCCCTGACATAGCTTGGGCTGAGGGAGCCTATACATCACAACCCAAAGAAAAAAAAGGCTGGAAAAAAGCAGAGAAAACAAACTACAACCACAATCTGGGCACCATTTATCAAAACAGCTCTGCTTAGCCAAACTCCAGAGGATTGTGTGGCACAGCTTGAAGGAAGGGAAAGTTTAATTGTGCTTCTGAGAGTTTTACTCTTCCTGCCCTATGTAAGCAGAGACAAACCACTTTGTTCCCCTTCTGTGTCACACTGTTCCCATCCCTGCCCTCGCAAGCAGCAAACAAGATTTGTGCACAGAGAGAATGAAGGAAGGAGTTCTTTTGTTAGCCGTTGTGCTGATTCAGCACAACATTGGCTGTGCATTGCAGCTCTAGGCAGAGTTAGCACCCACAGAGGGGATCAGTGCATTTATATGAAAAAGCAGTGAAGGCAACGATTCAGCATGGAAGGCAGACCCAGGAGGAAAACTCTGGTGGCCTGCTTAGTTGTACCTGCCCTTCTGTGTAGGAATGGCCTAAAGTAGAAGCTGTAGGCTAAATGTACCCATTTTCCACACTATCTAACTGCTGAAGTACCTCAATGGCCAGCTTTGAGGTAGTCCACCTTGAAAACCTCAGCTGATTCAGAACACACTCCAGGGTTACCTTATGTGAGGTAGAGATAGGTCCTCATGTTCTGTGTTTGCCCTGGAGGCTTCCTCCTATGCCTCCTGACTTGCATGGTAGCAGGCTAAGTGTGGACATTCAGGACAGTTCCTGATCTTTCCCTAGAAGTGCCGTGTCATCTTCTGGGATCTTTAGGCACCCAGACATCAAGCTCAGCTCAGGCTGGGCACAGGGCTCTAGGCTTCTCCAGTGCTACCCATCTCAGATAAATGTATTTGCTGACAATAGAAAGTTGGTAGCTCAGGCTTCCGCCTTAGAGACTTCCACCGTTGGAATGTAACCTTATGTCACAACAAGGAGATGCCTAGTATTGTGTTTGTTTGACTGTAGGAAGGATGGACATGGGGAAAAAGAGAAAGGCACTCTCTGCAGGACGCCCCTCATGTTAAAGTTTTGCATCTTCTGGTAACAGCAAAGGTAAACAGAGTGAACTGTACAGATCTCACATGACACTAACTTCTTCCTAGCATGCATGTGGGTGGCCCTTGGGGTCTAGAATGGACGTCTGATTTCTCCAAAGAGTCAGTACATCTCTTAGCTTACTTTATAGCACTCCCCATTCCTCTGCCTTGAAAATGGATGAAAGTCTCCTTAGCGCAGACACAGCAAGTACTGCTGTTTGATCTAGTGTCCTCTGTTAAAATAGCTTTTCCTTCTTTTCTTGTACCTTGTGCCTGGTGCCACCTGGCTGTCAACTCTTTACCCAGAGATGGGTGCATTCACTAGTGATGTGCATGTGCAGGATCCATTTCCACTCTCACACCCACACCCATATAAAAGAAGACAGGGTGACACCTGTAGATCCTGAAGCACTTTTTAAGCCTTACAATTGACAAAGCCTTGTTCAGAAAAGTAAAAAATACCAGGTTACCACCTCCCTGAGGTTGTGCTGTGCAAGCCATACACCTAGCCAACAACATCTTTTAAAAACAAGGTAGGTACAGCTCATACCTGCTGAGATTGATACAAAGTTGTGTCAAAAGAACACAGAACTCCTCCTCACAGCATTGCTCCGCTGTCTCCTACATATTTTTCCAAAGTCAAGAGGCTCCAACACTATCCAGGCAATAATTGCAGCTGCTCATAACTACACAATAGACTTGCTTTGCAAGTCTGAAAAAAGGGCATTAGCATGGAAATGCCACAAGCTCTTATCTTCTATCAAATTGATTTCTCTTCCTCTTACTAAATATTAAGTCTCTCTTTAAACATATAGGAAGAAATCTATTTGTGTATCCAGCATAGTTCTTTTGCCTGGGCTCCAAAGCTGGTGAAATATTGATGTGAAGGCTTTAGCTACTGTTTTTATTATATTAGCTAGTGGGTTTTGAATACGATCCCCTGCCAAGACTCCTGCTGCATGTGCGAGCTCCCTGCTACACACATGTGAAAACAGTATTAATTGGGCTTAACTAGGGGCTCTCCTGCACTAGGCAGGATACCCAATCAGGAACTGTGAGCTTGAGTCAGCAGGGGCTGGTTAACAAGTCTAAGCATACACAGGTTAGAGGAACGATGACTTGCAGGAGAACCAATCACATCCTCCAGACATAGGAATGGTAAGAGGAATAACTGAGGCTGGTAGAGGACAGGGCTGGTAAAATGAGTGAAATCAAAATAAAAGAGGAAAAATGTAGGCTAAATATAAGGCAGGTCCCGTGGGCAACTCTCTCCTGGCATGAGACATCATATCAAAATGTTCCTACAGCTTTTTTCAAAGAATATCTTAGATCAGCCTGGTACACACCTCAGAAAATACTGGGTGCTTTGGTGTCAAGGTCTTGAAGAGACCTCTAGAGAGATACATTTTGCCTGATATCTGAGAAACTCTCCTTAGCATCCAGCTGTACCAAATGGGAATTGAAGGCACAGCATTGATGATTTGTGCAGTGGCTGCTCATCATAAGCTAGACCAGGGGAAAGAGCTGGGGTACCAAATGCAAAGTGGTGGCAGTGCCTTCACTGCCCCAGGGCTCCCTTGAGTTGACCCTCATTGACTCTTGGTTATCCACATGCCCCAACGTCCACCTGAAACCAGTGCTGGCTAAAAGTCAGTATGACCCACCTTAATTCAATGTTAAATCCAGCTTGAACATGAATAGTCCATTCGCATCGTGCGTTCAGTGGGTAACCCTCCAGCAAAATCTGACCTCTAGAAGCCTGAAGAACCTGCCCACACCCTGGGGAGCAAAAGAAATAAAAAATTCTGTGTGAGGGACCTTCAAGAGACATTTGAAGAAAATACATGTAGAAGAAACACTGTAATGAAAAGACAGGGTGGCTTAGGAAGATACACACTTTCTTACAAGGCAGTGTATAAAATAATGGGACAGCCACATAATGCCTATAGAGAGTTATGACTCTATTAGAGTATTGCCTAGGCTAAGAACACCTCTAGAAAAGTTTTAGTTGATTGCTTCTCCCTTGTTTGCAACGCAGCCCCAAGAAACCATTTCTTACAGCTTTTGCCCCACTCTTGATTAGCCCATTCAACCACCTGGCTGACACTCCAGCTCAGAACAGTTTTGATGGATCTCATGTTGACCTGTGTAGTCACTGAAACTGAGGAAGCTGGTGGGAAACTGTCAAAGGTACAATGAACACTTGAATTAGATCAAGTGAGCAAAACAACGAGAGGAGGATCTGTTGCACCCAACATCATAGTTTCAAGTCCTTCACAATGAGTTTTTTGGAGGAAAAACAGCTGATGTATTCCTAGAGGAGACAGATGTTTGTCCTCAGGATTCACCACATCATCCTTACATGTTAATGCCACCATGCTAATGGAGACATATAACCATCACAGCTCCTCCACCAATGACTCAGTGTAACACATGTATAATATACAGCCCTCATCCCTTCTCTCAGGTTCATTCCTATCCTTCCTCTCCTCCTGTCCCACTCTGCTTGTGTCACTCGCAGCTTTTCACCATACTAGGAAATGTACTTCAGTGCCCAACATCAACAGAATAAGATGAAGTACTCTGGTCATTTGTGCCCAGTCTGAGACCACCACCAGAGGACAATGACCTGAACAAACAGCAGACAAGGTCACACACTGAGGAAGCAATATCTTTTCATGGCTATCCTGCAGCTGTCCCTAGGCAGCTGTCCAGGGATAGTTGTCCTAATTCCTCATCTTGGATGCTGAACATTTTTAGCCCAGAGAGTTCTCTCACCTTCGCTAACCTCTCCCTTTACCCCAGCCATAAAATATGGCTAATGGTATTTTTCTCTGTGGAAGAAGGAAAGTTTAGTGATTTTTGTAGAGCCTTCTGTGATCTGTAAATGCAAGTGCTAGCAAAATGCACAGCTAAATCATTACGCACCAAACAGAGCTAATTTCTCAGTTTCTACTTTCCTGACTACATCCTTCTGAATGGAATCTTGCACATGGCTACATTCCCTGGTAAGCCTTCTGTTGCTTTGCTGGGGGATGAGGCTGTATCCGTAAGCCAGAAATTGCAATTGAGTCTAATAGTGTCACTGATCCACGGGACTCTGATAGGCTGCACAGCACAGATGAGGGTAAGTAAAAAGATGAATGACCCAAGAGACCTCCACAGCAACTCTCTCGCTTCTTTTTACCTCTTTAGACCAACAGAAAGCCCTGCTCCTTCCATCTGTTTCCAAAGAGGAACTCTAAACTTTTAACCAGTAACACAGGATGAATGTTTCCTACTGAAATGGTGGGTTTCAACACTTGCCTCAGGGCCCTTCCCTCCTTTGGGAAAAGAGGGTGACAGTGACCTGATTTGGTGAAGTACCAAGCATCTGCGGTTCCCATTGATCTTAGTGTCTGGAAATCAGTCCTGCTGCATCTGGCCTATGGGGAAACATGAAAACTGCAGGTCAACTACTCCTCTTTCATCTTAAGAAAGTGTTGCTCAAATGAAATACCCTTTGTTCATTTACCCTCGGTTACCCTTAATTAAGCAGGACCCAAGGAAACAGAATCCTGCTCAGAAGATTCCTCAAAAGTGTTTCATCCTCCTCTGTGTCTCTCTCAGTTCCCTCTGTAAAAGGCGAGGATTAATGACTGTGCCCAGCAACCACATTAGGATTCAGCGAGTACAGCAGGATCTGCTGTGATGCACATGATAATGCTCCTTCCCACAGCAAGAAACAGGACCTTGTGCTGCTTCTGGCTCCTGACTCAAAAACCAACCTGAGACAAAGCTGCTAGAAACATTCAGATGGTTTGACAGGGGGCTTGGACCACCTCAAAGAGTTTCCCTTTCATCCCGAAGGGCTTTTGAGTTTCTGATGCCTTTAAAAAAGGAAAGCCAAAGAAGAGATGTGAAGAGATACTTGTGTGCATGGCATACTAAACGTACTTTCCTGTTTGCAGTGGTACAGCCTGAAATCTCTGAACACTGGTGCCAAGGAAGTAGGTTTGGCCAGCAAAGCAGGTGGTCCGGAGGCTAAAGAGGAGCCATTCAATGACCGCCTCCAAAAGAATGTTCTCAGATTTGCTACCACCGTTCTCTGTATGAAGCACCTTTGCAATTACATCAGATCTGTGCTCTTGTACCTCCAGCTCTTCTAGCAGAAGTTAGGCTCACTCCCCAGACCAAGAGTTCAATCATCTGTTGATCAAAAGGAGTCTTTTCTCTTCCTATTCTGAATCTGCAGGAGACCTGGAAAGCTATCAAAAATAATTTACATCCTAAACAAATGCTGGCAAATTCTGCTTCATTTACAAAAAAATAATCCACTTTGGCAGAGTGTCAACATCCTTGTTCTGTTCCTGTTCTTGAAAAAAGGCAGCTTTCAGGGCCACAGTAAGATTTCCTCTAAAGCTTGTCACTAACAGAAAAGAAAACAATTCAAGAGACCTCTGAGTTGTAGCCCACGGAGACACGTGGGTCGATGGAGGGAGAGGTCCTGAGGAGACCTCTGGTAAGAACTCATTATCTGCTGTTTGAATGCTACAGCACTGATGTGGGGGCTCCTTCAAAGGTCAAGAGGACTGAACAGAGGAGAATGAGAGTAGAAATGTTACTGGTATTCAGAAACAGGCGGATATGGGAAGGCAGCTGTCACTCATCATGCCCTGTTGCTACCTGTTGCTTGTTGGTCACCAGTATTATGTGAAACACTGTCCTCGTTTCACTGGGATTTTGTTTCAGTTTGTGGCCAGCCATGGTGATCAAGGCCCTTAGCAGTTAAATGCAGGGCAGCTGTCCCAGACTGGCCCACAGGTGTACTCTATATCATTAACAACAAGCTCGCTATAAAAGGGAGGGCTTGCTGGGGGGAGGTGAGCCTGGTTTTGCTTTCCTTTCTTCTAGCATCTGTTTTTCTTATTCCCAATGACTGGTATTCCTGGGACAACCTGCTTCAACTTTGTAGCTAAGTATACTTTTGTGTGTTTTGTGTTATCGTTGATATTGGTTTCTATATTTTATTAAATCTGTTCAGTGTTAACCCATGAGTTTCCCTCTTTTTACCAATTTCCTTCCTCAGTTGGGGAAGGGATATTAGGTGAGAGAAAAACTGTTATTGTTTAGCCCCGGGTGTGGGCTAAATGAAGACAAACACTAATGTTCACAAAGTATCTAAAACTACAAGTACTATTGTTCATCATAGGGACCACATTGAGATAGCTAGGCTGAGGACAGCTGTTGGATAACACCACTTTCTCCCCTACTTTGATGGAGTATTTGTTCTCAAGCGATGTGACAGTTGGAGGTTGACAAAGGCTGTCGGGAGTGTACAGTACAGAGAAAAGGGACCTGCAGGGTCATTTTTCTTCTGGTTTTAGATTCTGATGTGCCTTTAGGGCATGCTAGCCCAATCCAATAAATAGTCCCATTAGGAAATGTCCCAGTACCCAATTAACTCTATCAAGTGTGTTTTTTTCCTAATAATATTCCTTTGGACTACCCTATACCATTTCTCTTTTTACCAAATGATCTGGTGTCCTTTAGTTGTTTTTCAGCCACGTCCACACATCCAGCTATGCCAGCAGACAACACAAACTGGATGGCCCTGGGGGCTGGCCCATGCTACTTCTTCCTTGCCATGGCCCTCTAGACACATGACCACTTTTGCTGGCACTTCCCAGAAATCACTCCCTGGGGCTTATCCTGCCCTCGAGATTGCTGACAGCCCCTTGACTGCTGCCCGGTGGCTGGGGCAGTGCCACCAGCCCGTAGAACCAGATGAGGATGCCCAGGACTGCTGGTCTGCCCTGCGGGCAGGCCTTGCTGCTCCCCTTGGGGTAACTGGAGCCTGCCCCACCACTGCCCTCCCCCCCACGAGTGGGTTATTAAATAGGCATTAATCTTGCCCATAGGCTAAATTGCAGCTGTATGCGCCGCTGCACCCCTGGCACTCATCCCCTCGTGCCTACGCGCGTGGCCATTTCCTCATCCGGCTGACCGGTGTAGGCCGGGAGGCGCGTCCCCCTCCGGGGCCTCCGGGCGCCACCTAGCGCCCGCGCCGCGGCGGTGCCGCTCGGCGCCCGCGGGCGGGCCGGGACCCTGAGGGAAATGGCGCGGCGGGAGGGCGGAGCGGTGAAGGCTGCGTTGCGGCCGGGGAGTTCCCGTCGGGCCGGGCCGTGCCCGGAGCGGTTTCTTAGGGCGGTCCGGTAGTGAAGGGATGGAGCCAGAGGGGTGCCCGCTCGCCGCCCGCTCGCCCGCCCGAGCCGCTCGCCGAGTGCGCCGGAGCCGGCAGCAGGAGCCCGGGGCCAGTGCTCCGCGGCAACGCCTCCCGCGCCCCGCGAGAGGGAGACAAAGGTCCGCTCGGAGCCCTGCCGGGTGCCCGGGAGCGGCCTGCCGGCACCCCTCGGCTCTCTCCTTCGCAGCGGTCCGTGCTCTGAGCAACCCCCCTAAAGCGTTCAGGCGGAGGCGGGGGCGGGGGCTGTGAAGCCTGCGGGTAGGTTGCCCTCGGCGCAGGGGCAAGGTAGACGCTGGCCTCGCTGGGCAGGAGTAGGTAAAATCTGGGGAAGAAGCTTCAGCTGAGGATGCCTTGCAAGGGCAGCTCTGCCAGGAGGAGCCCTCTTTTCTGGCCACAGCGGCAACGCTGCTCCTCGCAGCCACCGGCCTGGTGTGGGGTGAAGCTTTGTGTGCCGCCTGTGCGCACGACGAGCTTGATCATGGCAGGTCCCACGGGCCGTCCATGTGCTTGCTAATAGAGGGCACTGCCATTTGCAATATGGGGTGAAGCAGACAGATTACATTCCCCAATTACTGTGGTTGCACTCCCTTGTGTTCCCGGGATTTATTTGCACTCTGCTGCTGGTGAGGCACCCAAGCAGGCTGCAAAGTTCCAGATGTGATCCTGTGTGCAGGTGCCAAAGAGTGATGCCTCCTCCTTTGCTCTCCAAAATGCGTTGTGTTAGCACATCCACTGCTCCAGCAGCCAGTGCATGCTGTCATTCAAAGGCTACTCACTGGCTGCCCTCCAGACCCAAAGCCACACAGCTGTGAGCCTGCAGGCCAGCACCCAGCATGGTTATAGGCTGCTTTCTGGACATGCAGTCTCTGCATGCCGGAGCCTAACACCAAGGCCAAAAGTGAGATAACCATGAGAGTCAGAGGAGGGGAGCTCAGGACTGTGCTAAGATCACAAACTGTCCCTTGTGCTCTTCTTTAAAAGTGGAAGAGACTGTTGTGCTATCTTCCCATCCTACCCAGCCTCTGAAGTACCACAGAACCACACAAAAGAGACCACGTCCTCAGTGTCACACTGCTTCCCTCAAAAGAGCAAGTAGTAGGAAAAACACTATAAGACAAATCTCTGTAAAATTTCAGTATTGCAAAAACGTCCAAATAGACTACAGTGGGAGGGTGTATTTGCTTTAAAACACAAGTCAGCAGAGCAGGCTGAAATATACTGTAGACAACTGATCTACTTAGGCAGAGGGAGGAAGGATTAGATGAGCTAATGATTCTTTCTTGGCTCTGCTTTTATGAAAAGTGCCAGGGGAGCTCTAGCATCGACCTAGAGCAAACAGGACTTTAAAGTGCTATCAGAAATCACACCATAAACTGCAAGGGACTCAGTTTATCAACTTCTGAACTACCAAGGTTGAGTTACTTCTGTTGCTGAAACATGTTCATTCCCCATACTCTGCTGTTTGAAGCAATGATTTTATTGTGTTTGCTTTCACCTCCTGAATGGTCATGGTCTTTGTTGGGAAAGCAGGTCCAATTGTTGCTTTAAAATCAATGAGCAAGATGAGACAAGACTAAGGTGTTTAGAATAATGGACAGAATAGAGCAGGAAAAGCAGACTCTGCTTTCATCCCTTTCAGTGAAATGTGAACAAAGAGACAGTCAATAAAAGTTGAAAGAGAGTTGGTGAAAGGCTATGCCTTCACCAGTGGGAAACTGGTAAAGGAAATACTAGTACTAGCTAACTGTATCAAATTAGCTCATGGAATTCATTATTGAAAGATTGCATTGGGACCAACAGCTTAGCAAAATCTAAGAAGCAGGAGCTTTTGTACGCTGTTGGGAACGAAACCTTTGGGTATCTCTGCCAGAGCCTGAAACACTCCTGGTCCATCACGATGGTGTTAGCAGTTGCAAGACACTGTTTTCCAGAGCTGCCTTGGTGTGCTTTGGGAGGGAGGGAGGGAGCACTGGGACTTCCTCGGGGCTGGTTCTGCAGCCCAGGGGTTGAAGGAGGACAGAGGAAAAGCTCTTTGATATAGCTGTTGCCCTTATAAATGTTTATGCTTTGCTGAAGGCCTCTGGGGAATCAGTTATGCTGAAGTATGTCCGAGAAATGCAGAGAACAGAAGATTTCCAGAGTCACAGTAGTTAAAGTTTTAAAATAAACTAAAACAAACCAGAAGTTTGCTAGGGTTGTAACCTCCCATGACTTGAGGCCCTAGCAGATGAGCACTAGGAGAGAAATTTTTGCCACTGTAGCTCTGCTTAATGCCTGTTTTGTGTTTGCCCTCTCCTGCCTGTGCCCTTTGCAAGAGTCACCATACAGGAATAGCTAGAAAGGCACAGCATGGCTCTGGCTCCGTCCCACCACTCCCTGTCCCTGACATGCCTCCCTGCCTGTATAGGACACTTACTCATGCAGTCACCTCCATACCAGCCAGCTCTGCACTCTGCACAGTAGATCCCCTTGATGTAGAAGTCGTCAAGCGTCCCTCCCCAGGAGCCGTTGCGGCAGGACTTGCAGTTCTCAAAAATGGTGCAGCCTGAAAGGAGAGCCACTGCATTAGAGGAAAGCCAACGTGGATTGTCCTGTGGGGTGAGGAGCAGCCTCTCTCTCTTTTCCACAAAAAATGCCAATAACATTAGTGACTGCTGCAGTGCTGACAGCTTCCCTGCTATGAACCATACCCAACCTTCACCCCCAAACCGTAGGCAGCTCAGACTCTGAGATTTGGAGCCAAGCTCCCAGTCTGACTTGCCCGAACCTCTAAATCTCATTGCTCCGACTATAAATGCCTCTTTTAGGAGTCTGAATGTGTATGCTGGTGCTACTCAGGCCCAGCCCAAGTGATTCTGATGTCTTCTAACCTGGTTCTGTCTCCTACTGCTCTCACCTTTCACTTTCCCTTTCCTCCTTGCTAGCTGGACTTCCAAGTCATCTCTCCCTTCTTTGGGGATGCAAATAATCCCAGAGCACCTACGAAACACTCCTGGTGTGAAGCCAGCTGCAACATCACCCTTTGGTAGCTCCCAAGCCTGTTCAAGACACCCTAAGCACATCACTGTTGGTAGAAAGTGGTTTTTTTCTGGCAGCGATGCTACCTGCTGTGGGGGCACCTTGCCAAGTGTCTTGCTGCCATCAGCAGAGTGGCAGAGGGAGTTCCTGAGGAGATGTGGGGCAATCCCATGCCCCAGTGAGAAGTGCCTGCCCTTGCCACTCCCCTGCCCAGCAGCTGCCATTACGTGCTGATGCCTTGGCCAAAGATCCAGTCTGAATGCAGTGTGGTCCTAAACATACCTGGGTGGATTAAGCAGGAGTCACACTCATTCTCCTCGTTCCTGCAGCAAGGAATGGTGTAGCCCACTCTTTCTTTCCGTCCTGGGCAGATGCACTCGATTTGGTCATATTCACAGCACTCCCGACACATGATATTCCACTCGGCACCTGGGCAGTTTTCATTGATCACTGTGTACTCTGCAAGTGGGGAACAGAGAGAGGGACACATGGAAATAATCCATTATCTGCTGAGGACTGACAGGATCTATTATTCAGCGATTTGTCAGATCATGTATGGCATGAGGCTGGCTAACATCTGCAGCCCAGGAAATCCCAAACTACGTGGTAACACACAGCCGAAATGTCAGCGCGGTTTGTGTGTCTAAAGGACACACGGGCAGTTTTGCAGTGCCACCCAGAGGAGGCAAACAGACCAGAGGGAAGGAATATGTTCACTTACATCTCTTCTCTGCAAGAGAAGTCACTTCTGTGGTGAGAAAAATAGTTTAGAAAAACCACAGAGGATGACATCACATGAGAAACTCTTCTTCAGATCGCAGGACTGATTTACAGCCTTATATATAGTATAGATTATTTAAACTATAATAGCATGTTTTGGTCATATTTCTGTTTGTGAATTTGCTACTCTTGAAGACTAAAGCGTCCATTAGGAAAGGACAATTTTGAGGCTGAGTTTTAGCCCGTTTCACTCCCTATTTTCACTCAGAAGCACACAGTGTTACACTCAGCTTCACTGCCAAAGGAAACAAGATTTTTCATTATTTTTGAAGGTTCATTTTGTCTGGCATTTCTAATATGGTAACATTATTAATATCTTTTTGTTATTTAGCATATCCTCATATGATGATATTTAAGATATGCTGGAAGTGCCCTTTTAGGAAATGACCTCAGACTGTGACTCCAGACTGCCACAGTAAGTGCAGATCCCATCTTTCACTGCCAGCGTGCTGTCTGAATTCTACAAAGTCAAATCTAATGAGTTCACGATGCTGTCAGCGTGTCTCCTAACCAGCTGACAGACCTGATGAGTGCTTTCATGGAGTTTGATGGTAAAAAGAGAGAGAGAGACTAGAAAGATGAGACATGAAGGAAACATAATGAGACTATCTCTTTCTTCTTCCCTCTCTCCTCCCCTTTTTTCTTTTTTTTTTTTCCATTGTAGTTAGGTAACATCCTTTTCCCTTTTGTTTTAAACTCTGAGTAACAGGACTGCCTTGTCATTGCAACAAGCCATACATCTCTAAGGCGCAGCACTCCCGTCAGTGCCTGTACCTGTCTCCTTTCTCACACCGCTGCTTTTTGCTTCATTGTGCCTCATAAAGTAATTACCATGTCTGCTGGAGCTCCCTACCACTGAACCTTGCTGCTCTGTCTCACTTGATTCTTGAGGGCCTCATGAAGCCTGGTTCCTGGAAGCTTATCTTTCCCCTAGTGATATTTACTGTCTCCACAAGAAAGGGACCACCAAACTGTTTCTTCATTTTTTTCCCTTTGGCTGGGAAATGAAATTCAGCCCTTCGTGCTCCTCAGACCTGAGCCTTTCCCTTATGCCTGGTGTACCGGCAAGGGAGAGTCCACTGCCGCTCTGAGTTTGGAAACCATGCTGCTGTTTGCACCGAAACCTTTCTATCTTTCCTGCCTGCCCCCCATAATCATTCCAAAAAGAAAAAGAAAGCTGCTTCTGTCATTCAATAAGGTGCAGTAATTTTTTATTCCAATAATAAATTCTTGCATCAAAATAAACGTAGTGTTTAGCAGTTATATAGCTTTTTGCCTGTAGATCTCCATATGCTCTATAAAGTCCTTTTTCCAGATGGGAAATGGTAACACAAGGGAGGTGAAGTGACTTCGTTCAAGGTCCCAGAGAAAAACAATAACAAAGCCAGGAATTAAACTCATGCCTTCTCAGTCCCACAAGAGCAGTCAATCAACTTGGCCAAGTTGGGACTTCTTAACCTATGGCTATTATTCTCTTTTAATGAAGCCATTTATCTTTGAACTGTATCTGATTCAGATTCCAGAGCAAATTGATTACATATGTCTAATTATCGTATTAGAACTGACACTCAGTTTGATACATCTCGGCATACATGACTGAAAATAGCTGTTTCTGTGGGGTACAGGGGTGGGGGTCTCACTCCTTGTTGAAGGAGTACTCCCCAAAGTCTAATTAATAACTATCCAACACTCAGGAGCTTTTGCAAAGCTTCCTTCAAATTCTCCCGTTTCCCAACTCAAGCTAGAAATCTAATTTCTCTCAAGATTGCTAAAGCTTATTAACTGGCTATATCCACTTGTGTTGAGCTATAAATTGCCCAAGAGAAATTGCTATCTATAAAGTGATCCAAATGTTCACAGGCAAAGTTGCCCTGGGGTAACTAAGGCATGTCTCCATCCTTGCAGGAATTCAAAACCTGGTGAGATAAGGCTGCGAGCAACAGAACGTAACTTGCAAGTTAACGCTTCTCTGAGACAGGGGCTGGATCAGATGACCTCCAGAGATCCCTTTCAACCTAAAATACTCTATGCTTCCATAAAATATTACACATGTATGTGTGGAGAAAGTGTGTGTGTGCATATCCATATTTATTTTTATATGCAGAACTTATGTACACAACAGGGCCAAAAAGCAGATGCCACACTTATTCTTGGTGAATTGAATGGGTATATTTGTAGCATAAGTTGAGTATGAAGTAGTATTTAGTGTTAAGATGGGAGTAGCAGATCTTGACCCTTAAAGAATTGTAAAAATAAATTTGCTGCCGCCTAGAAATGCTGTTTGCTTACTTCTTGCCCTTGTCTCAACTGAGACAATGAAAATGGACTGTCTTTTGATTTACTGACAATTTAATTCCATTTCAGGTTCTCAGGTACTGCAGTTTGGGCAATACATATAGCCTTGACAAGGAAATCTGTGGATCTGAGATTTTTTTTAAGTGATCCTCTCTAGGATTTTCTTAACAGAAATAATGAAATCTATTATTCTGAAGTTTTGTAGAACCTATTCTTTAAAGAAATTTGTGTGAAGAATTTGTGCATCTCTTTAATAATGGTAGATCCCTTTTATTTTGCATAAGTATCTCCAGGCTACTGAACAAAAGGCAAAGGAAACCTTTCCCTCAGAAATTTAAGAGGGAGATGCACAGAGCTGCTAGCATGTGTAATGAATGTTTGTTTGGGTTGCTGCGATCAGCCTGGGCTCCAGGGAGGAAGAGGCATGACCCCGCTTCCCCTTGTGTGTTTGGGGAATGGTAACCACCGTTGGCTCCCCACACCCACACTTGGCCATTATTACCCCAAAACAGAAGAGAATGAGGAAGAGAAGAGCGGGGGAAGATTTATTGACTGAGTAAAATACTGAAGCCAGGCCTTGTTCAGCTGTGGCAGAGATAATTGTGGGGTGCTTTGTGGGCCTGACTTTGATAATCCTCCAAAGCAGGCAGTCTGGCTTGCAGGCAGTGTCTGTGTCCCCCAGCATCAAACACAGTCCAGAAAGTGTCTTGACCTGATTTTAGGAGAAGCAGGAAGAAGGTGCTTGACAATCCATGCAAAATATTTATCTGAAAAGAACAAACAAATCTCTGGACAGGCAAAAGAACAGTGGATTAATTTATGGGATTTTAATGGTGGAAGAAAAGCCCATTAAGTCCAGGCATAAACAGCACACGTGGAAGCAGCTCAAGACCATGGAAACCGAGCAAGAAATGGCTGTGTTGGGAAGGCATGCGAACCTCCAGGGAAGGTGCTAGAGAGACGACCTGCTCGACTTGGGAGCCTGGCAGAGCGGAATGCAATGTTTCACCCGATGCTTTGAGTCCAGCCTGAGGGACAAGCGAGGTGGGAGATGAGCACTGAGGCATATGCGAGGTGGCTGGTAATTCTCATGTCTTTCCAGGTTCAGATGGCAACACGTTCATGCTTTTCACCGGCATCTGTACCTAGCAAGACCACCTAGTCACTATAGCACATTTCAGATCCTAAAGGCTGTCAGCAATGGATTTTGTAAGATGGGGGTAGGAGGGGATATTCCCAGTCAATGTCCTCCCCATTAGCATTGGTCCAAGGGCTGAGTTACAATGATGGCAATTCATCACAGTGATGCTGCCACCTCCCCTGCTCCCCAGTGTTGAGCCAGGGCTTTGGAGGAGCCATTAACAAAGGCTCCCCATTAACAGGTGGGCCCTGAGCATCCTCTGTGAAAACCTGCATGTGGGTGATGAGCTGCAGCAAGGAGAAGATGCAGCAGAACTGTGTGGAGGTGTGGGCTGGCTGATCCTGCTCTGGCCTCTGCTGAGCCGGTGCTGGGAGCTGACCTGCTGAAAAGCAGATGAAGAGTATCTATAGAGGAGCTGGCACTGAATGAAATGCACAGTCAATTTGCTGAGTAGTTTAATGCCAGGTGACTTCCCCTGTCAGTAACAGGACCTCAGTTTCTCCACAGATCCTCAAAACTGCAAAGGCAAAACTTGCAGCCTTTGCTCTTGATTTTGACAGTGTTTGCCTTTTTAAAAGGGGTGCTTGCCTGCCTGCCTGCCTCTGTACCATGAACCCACAGAAGCCAGTGAGGGGAAGGAGTGGAAGTAGGTTACTCCTGGTGCTGCAATAGCTTGAAGTGTAAATAGTTTTAATCTGCTGGAATATCAAGCTTCTACTGTCACTCACTTCCTTTACGAAGTTGCAGCAAATCCAGCTCTGATTTGACTTGCCAGCCTCACGTACATCCCTCACTTTCTCTGGCCCAGAATTCCCCTTTTTTCTTATTTTTGCTTCACCTTTTCAAAACGTACCAACTTCCTTGGCCAAGATGTGCTTGGGTAGCCTGGTGTGCAGCAGAGGAGCTTGAACAGTTAGCGAAGTAGTCATCATCTCCCTGACACTAGTGTGTCTTTTTTTCCTATCACCCTCATGGTCTGTGCACACATATGACTCAGCCATCTCTGTCCTCGCTAAACCTCAAATACTATCCTGTTCCAAACTGCAGGACTTCGGAAAATGAGGTGATAAAAACCATACAAGAAATTCTTTTATTAGTACTTGGGAAGGGTCATGATGGAGGTTTGACAGAAATATTGTTTGAAATTGAGTGGAAAAGCAACCTTTGAAAAGGGTTGTTTTTACTGCACCGTTCTGAAAAGCCAGAAGTCTTGGAAGATAAGTGAAGGCTCCATTAGCACTCACTGTGAAGACTGGAGATATACTTATTCTTATGCCAGTGAGTTCAAAGAGGATGCCCAAGTAATAAAAAATAGCTGCAAGGATAAGACCATCTTAAAGCACCAGTTCTATTCAATACAAGGTCTGCTGGAAAGGATAGTGATGAATCCTGTGGGATATACAATGAGCCCAGTCAAATGTCTCATTCAAGGGAAAAGCAGAGACCTATCAGGGATGGAAAAAAGTCTAATCATCAAAGCAAGCTATGTCTTAGAGCTCAGGGACAGAGGAAGAACTGCCAAAAGCCAAGCCGAATTTGACCTTGCAAAGGAAATTAAAATGATAGCAAAAGGTTCTGCAGCCATAGAAAGAAAAAAGAAATAATGAAAGAGGAAGAGAGACTCCTGTGGGATGGGGGTGAGGATTAAATGTAAAGCCGTGGTGGAGAATGTAGTGAGGAGTTAGCTTTCTAGCACTTATCTTCGGGGAGGTTGTTTATGGGGAACCTGTGAGCAAGGGTTTGAGGGTGTGGAAAGAAATAGTGTGATCCTCATATTAGTGAGCTTCTAACCAACTGCAGTTTGCACCTTGGGACAGTCAAGTAAACCAGCTTCAATTTTGGTTTATCTTACTAGGACAGGCTTAAAGCTTTGGTGATTTGGGAACAGATTCACAAGTACATTGCTGCCTCAGGGGTGGGTCAGGCAGCTCATCATGGCAAAACTTCAGCTTCAGCACACTTGTCTTTCACCATGGTGAATTTGTCAGTCATAGATACCTTGCTAGATGGAAAGGGAATTTCTGTTCCAAAGGTCTGAGAGCTGGGAAAATTATTTGGATAAGAACTAAGGTGAATTGAAGCAAGCCCGATTACAGCAATTAACTCTTGTGTCCTCCACTTCTTTGGAAGAATGACTTTTTTAGGCTGCAGTCACTTTAAGCTGATATGAGCCCATGCTGCTGCTGAGATGGGACACTTTTCTCCCTTCTCTCCCTGACTTCCCATTCCCACTCCCTATCTTTGTGCTGGTATTAGCTGCTATGTGGAGGGATCGGAGATCCAGCAGAAAACCAGTTTGCCATCTCCATCTGTCCTTGGGGAAAAACAAAGAAAAGTTTACAACTTAAATGTGCTCTACAGTCCTCCAAAAGAGAGATCACCTTAGGACCCTGCTGGAAATATATATTTATCAGAACTCCTGAAAGATGTGCATTATAAGGGCATCCATATCTTGGTCTGAACTGATGGAACTTCCCATCCTACAAGTCCATTCTGTTATCCTGCAAAGATGAGTTCTCCTTCCATGCCTCAATGTATCCATCAGCACATTGGTAAAACGCTACTCAGGTTCAAAGAAGTATTATTTCAAATTGCTTTGAAAAGTGCCGCACGAATTAACAATGCATCGTAAATAAGAGCAGATATGAACAGATGCATCTCTAAAGTTACAGTCCATAGAGGATGACTTTTTCAAAGTGATTATTCAACCAGTTCATGTTCCACAGATGAGAATATGCCCCTTTTTATTTGATTTCATTTTAATTTTTCAGCATGTTGCTCAATAAAAATTATTGTCTTCTGCAGAAGAAACAAGCATTTGAGTTTGAAGGAGTAAATATTTTAAGGCATTAAATATTAGGGAATGTTTGGCCATGTAATAATTCTGAAATTAAGCTTTCTCGTTTAAAGAAAAAATAGCTCCAACAGAAGTGAAACCTAGTAACAGCTAACATTTTCTTTAGGTCTGTCTCATTTTTATTACTGTTTTATCCTGCTCCTTTCTTACTCGCTCTATTGTCATTGCACGGATGTGCAAGCTGGGCCCAACCGTATAGGTATGTCTTGTGTGGACATTAACATTAATAACAAGAAGAGCTCCGAGCACACAGGAGACCTAGAATTTATCAGCTGGAAATGAGAAACATGTTGGGTAAAACTGTGTCTCCTCTGTGATGAATAGTGAAACTCTCCATTTGATTTCAGTAAGGCCAAGAGGACTAGACCTTGGAAGGGAAGAGAGGTGTTCCCTTTAAGAGGCTTTTACCGAGGCTCTTGGAAAATGGTGTACCCCAAACCATTAATAATGAAGGAAAGTGCAGGTCTTTATTCTTAACCTCTTTTTGCCTCAGATGATAACCTATTGTGCAAATGATGCCTGTTTTCCTCATAGATATGTTAAGAGGATGAAAGCGATAATGCTGTCTCTAAAAATACTTGCTATTCTTCAGAAATTATGTACCTATTATTCTTTTTAGCAGCTGGACTAATTAAAAGAGGAGCTAAAATACATCCCTGTTTCCTTTATGGATTGCAGACCTTTGCTGAATTAGACTGCTTCTCCTACAGAGTCAGTTAGTGTCCTTTCCTGGACATTAGTGTGTGCTTTCACACAGCGGTAAGAATGGGGGGAAAAAAAACCCAAAGGATTTCTATTTTAAAAAATCTAAACCAGTAGGTAAACACCAGAGCAAATCCACTATACTAAGCTGAATCTGTCCACTTAATAAATGTGCATTAACTCGACCATCTTTTTTAAGTCCCAAATGCAGGATTGTGTTGAAAGCAGACTAAACTACTGCAGAAAGTATATTCCATTCAAGAAACACATTGAAAAGCTATCTAGTGTAAGTACAACTGTGTTCTGCTGGATGAGACCACCATTGTCTTAAGCTCTACCGTTTTAACAATTCAGATCATGTTTCACATAGGAAAAAAGGCTAATGCACATTCTCCTGTGATACAGGAAATGGGGTCTGCCTAATGTTTTCAAATAGGAGGGTCTCTATTCCAGGTTTCCTATTGTCGTATAGTATTTAGTAGCCATAAATTCAGAAATAAATAGTCCTGTTGTTGTTCCTGCTAGGCCACAGGTTTGCTTCATCGTGCTCCTCCAGTACTGCCTTGTTTACATTTGTAAGCTTCTATTCTTAACTAGGCTATGACAAACAAATCATAAACTCTCAACACTTCTGCTCCAAGAATAAAAGAATTGTTAGTTCAATTAAAAAAATATTTTTGAGGTCTACATCAGGTCCTTAACAGGATTTCCCATGTGCCTTCCGAAGTTTGTATCTCTCTCCACACTGCCTTGTTTTGCTTTGTCCGTGATGAAAATCACGTAACTCAGTGTAAATAAAAGGAAAGCCAAATAAAAATTGTGCTTTCCTATTTGTGAGGTCTTGACTTTGCCCATCTAAGCATTATAATGGTGTGTTAATGCAAAAACAGCATTAACACAAATAGCTCTAGGCTTTTCTGTTTCCAGTCTTAACTGAAAACAGGACTGTCAGTTTGGTCTTTCTACATGTTAAAGCCTAAGTAATCCCACTACCCCTCAGCCAACCTTGCCTCAGTTGTGATGCCCAACCGGTTGTGTCATTCCCACCATTTTCCTCTTTCAATAAACCTGCATGCCCTGCAGCCCCTCCTCTTGCCTGCTCTACCCACAGCTGCAGAGAGGACTGACAGGTAGCTGTAGGGTAGGATGCTTGTTCCCGTTGGAAACTTCCTGTTCCCTTTCTTCCTACATTTCAGCAGCCCTTATTCCCTGGTGATAAGCTGTAGCATGCAAAATAGAGCCATACTCCACACCTCCCAAACTGAAACTCTCCTTTCCCCATTTTCTTCTATCAAGCCCTTATATCCCCTCCTTTCCCTTTAGGGACAGGCCTGTTGGGCCACAGGCCCAGAGACCTGTGTCAAGCGTTCATGCCTCCACCACATTTCAGGTCCAGTTCCAGTTTAAACCTCGTTCTCCTGTTCATGCATCTTCCTCTTGCCCTCGAAACACCACACAGCTTCCATTTACTGTATTTTTTTGTCATAGTTGGATTTAAATTACAGGCCATCTATGCCACTAGCCAGGATGTTTTTAGCATCTAAAGCAACCTGAAGAAGTCTGCCCTAACTCTCCCTCCTTCGATTTCTTCCTTGTAATTTTGAACTGGTATTTGTGATTTTATTATTGGCACTGTGGCCTTGTGTCTTCATCCAAGAAGGGCTGTTACAGGATGAAATAGCGAGGGTAAGGCTAAAATTCAGAGGTTGCCACATTACCCTTCAGGCCTTGATTTCTTTCTGGGATAGAGGAGCTTATTCTAGCTGAAAAAATTATACTAGTGTGATCAGGAAGAGATTTTGTTTTCTCTGTGCTGCAAGACAAGGAACAGGAACAGGTAATGAATGTAGCACTTTTGAGTTAGTGACAGCATTGATGAGGTTAGAGAGCTCAACCTTTGCTAATGGAGTCTAGGGGGCAAAGCCAGACTTCTGCAGTACGGGAGAATATTTGGGAATCTGTGGAGAAGAAGCAGCTGCAGTACTGAAATTCATGACCACATAACATGAGAATGTGCTTGTGTTATAAACATGGAGGAGTGGTGCTGGGCCTGTCTTGAGTTCTTGCTTGCTGTAACAGTGTAAGACCTGGAACACGTTGGCAGTTTACTTGCAGTTAATGTTGCCCAGATAGACATAGTCCACACAGACAGCAGCAAAACCCCTAAGGCTCCATCTCAAATTTTACTCCTTACAGCCCCCACTGGGGTACGTAGTCCAGCCCTAACCAAGAACTGCAGATGACCTCAGGCTGCCAACCCTCTGTTCCTGCTGATAGCTTGCCTCCCTGCCCTGTGGCCTCCCTCCCCGTTTGCCCTTGCACCATGTCACTGGTCCTGCAGGAGGGAGAGGGGCATCCACATCCCCAAGGGAGTTCGTGCTGCCGGCAGCACCTGTACGGCCCTGCAGTGGTGAGGGCTCCCTCTGGGCAGATGAAGAGCCAAATCTTGGGCACCAGCAGGCTTGCAGGGATTCCTGGGGGCCCCTTGAGGTGGCCTTGGGCTTGAGAGTGAGTAATCCCAACTTTTCTCCAAAATAAAAAGCAAGTCTCTTTCTCTTTGTCCATGCTAGGAACCTAAACATGTGAACTGAAGTAACCCATTTGCTAAGATTGAATGCATCTGGATGAGTCTGAGTGCATCTGGCCTCCACTTCTCTAGACAGAGGTTGGAGGGGGAGGGGAAGAGAGATTGGGAAGGGTTTAGATAGGCAGAAACACACACAAACACACATATATTTTTAAGAAAATATGAGTCACTTGCACTTCAAGTTTATTCCAAAAATCAATTCCCAGACCTCCCTGACTCCTGCCCCCAACTGTTGAGGCAGGCCCTGTGCAACTGGGTGTGATAACTATGGATAAAAATTGGATACATCTGTTGGGAGGAGGCAAAATGCTGCTTTCCAACCTGCCCTGACATGCTAAGGCCACCGCACTTTTGAATCACTCCCCTGTCTCTGAATCCCCCTCCTGCCACTGCTGGAAGGGAGCTCCTGGCCCCCTCCTCGTGCTGCACCACAGCTGCCTACACCAGCCGCTCTACCAGCAGCAGGGCAGGGGAAGCATGGTGAGGAAGGAGAAGGGGTGAGGGGGACTGCTCTCCTCCATGAGTCCCCCAGGCCCTTCTCGCACTGCACCTGGCACGTGAGGAGCCAGTGTTGGGGGGAACCAGCATCATCCTTCCCAAGCTTGCAGCCCCACAGCCCTCATGTCCCGTTGCGCATCGTTGTCCTTCCTCCTGCCTCCCCTTGTCACTGCTGCTGAGGGGGCCCCCAGCAGTCCAGTGCCTGCCTGCTCTGCGGACCAGCTTCGCACCATGAGAGAGACGTGCCACCCCTGCAGCAGGAGAGATTTGTTGCCCACCTAGCCGCTTGACAGCCCCAGCCCATGCCTAGGGATTCTCTGCCACTGGCAGGGCTATTTCTGTGCCACCGCGGCACGTGTCATGGAGCCACCTCGCCTGGCCAGTGTGCAAGGTGGCATGTGGCTGAGGGACAGGCCACCACAGGGACAAGTCGGTGCATGTGAGACGGAGGTGTGGAGAAACTCTCTGTGCTCGTGCCCCAGGGGCAAACTTTGGCTGGAGGTCAGTCTCCCAGGACAACTGCAGGTGCTGGTGGCCAGCCTGGCAGGCAGACATCCCCGGTCACCACCTGTGAGGGGCAGGCAGGGAAGGGCACTGCAGAGGCAGACCCTCTGCCGCAACCCCTGGCGAGGTGGGCTCTGAAGTGCTGCCCTTGACACCGATTATTTATAGCCATCGCAATTGGAGTGCCTGCATACCTGACAGCTCCCCCAGTAAGAGGCATTTACCTTGCCAGGAGTGCCGCAATCATCTGCGGCAGCTTGAAGGGTGGGTGATTTGAGGGCACCTCACCTCCCGGTCCTTAGGGCTGCAACTCCCAAGAAAGCAGCCTGTGATGCTGATAGCTAGCTGCTGCAGGCAGCTCCAGCCACCTCCAGGTGTAAACAGCCCACATTCATGGCCATAACAACAGCAAATTTGCGCTCAACAGTAAATGCTTTTTGCTTAACCTTATCCAGAAGAAACCATACATGCTGGTTCAGCAGAAACTGGAGCGAGGCTTGAGTATAAAAAAGATCATTCTGCTTTAACGAGGCTTCCCCTTTGAAAGAATAATATTGGCAGAACTAAAGCCCAGATTGGAAACAATGTGTGGCTTTTGTTTTCTTTTTTTCCTTCACTTTTTTCCTCCCTTGCCTTCATTCTTGGTGTTGGGGCTGGAGAGGAAAGTCTCTGTTTTGCCAAACTAAACAAATTACTCTTTACAATTCAGAGACTTAAATGCCTCTTTTTATCATCATTTCCTTAGCACCGAGTGTTGAGAAAATAAAGCAGTAGTAAGCAAAGTGATTGCATACAGTTTTCTTGATGGCCATTGGCAAACAAATCCAGCCAGTTGTTTCTCTTTAAGGCTTTTAAGTTTGACTGGAAATGATCCCTGGGCAAACCTCCCCCCACACACACTCCATGCCGGCAAGAAAAAAATAAATAAAGCAGAGCCCCTTCTTTCTATTATTACCATCCCTGCAGATCTCTCTACTTCCCATGACCGCGCATGAGATCAAACCCCTCTGACCACACTGAAGGAAAGGGACTCATTCGGCAGTGCTGGGAACACACACGCTCACTTACGGTACCTCTTGGCAAGCAGGAGATGAGCAAGAGCTGGAGGAGAGTGAGTCCTACATGTGTCCAGGGTGCTCGCTCCATACTGCCCAGGCTGGTGCAGCGGTGTGACTGCTCGGGAAGGGAAAGCAGGCAAACAGCTTTTACTGGGACCTTACCAGCTCCAGGCTGCAAGGGATCTCGGATTTCAGACCTCAGCTCACTCCCATCCTCACCAGAGGGGAACTACCTTCAAGAGACTTCTCAGGCGTCCAGAAGCACGACGTCACCCCAAACCTCTCCAACTGCTGCCTTAACCCTTTCTGGGCTCTGGCAGCCGATCCCTTTTGTGATGGGTTTATTGGCTCAGTGCTTAGCTCTGAGATAGCGATTTTCATCTCGGAAATAAAGATGTTTTAAAGGGGGAAGAAACAGAAATGCGAATATCTGTTTATATGAGTCATCCCAATTGCTGTGGGTGAGGTGAATTTACAAACGTCTCCAGAAGGAGGCACTTTGTACATGCTCCCTTTGGGCTTGCAGGTGTTGGTGCATCCTGAGGTGCTGCGCCTAATGTCAGAGCTGGGTGTGGGGTGGGTGCAGAGAGGGATTCCTGGTTCACGCTCCTGTGACGGGGCAGCCTGGCCAAGTGACATGTTCCACTTTACAATGTGCTTAAAATAGCCATGCATTTCTACGGTGGGGCAGATGAATGAATGAGGCTCTCTAAAAGTTCGCTCCACAGTGGATGAAAACCACAAAACATAAAAGGAATGACTTGGCATACACGCACTCAAGCTAGTCAAAACCTTTTTACAGAGTCCATTTCTGCCAGGAAATGCAATTTTGGCAAAATTGAAATGTTTTGTCAGAACATGTTGATATTGAGGAAATGTTCAATCCAAACAAAGGAGACCATGTAATTTGGATTTTATCTTTGTGTTATATTTTGTTTTGCCTTTTCTATTAGCACATGCTACTGATTTTGTCTGGTCTTCAGCCCATATGTCATCCCAGTATACTTTATTTTTTCTAATATTTTTCTTGCACAATTTTTCAATACTACCCAACGGAAAGATTTCATAGTTCTAAATCAGACTTTCTCAATTTCATTTCTGTAGCAAGTTTATAAAATTTACATATATTGTGAGGGGGAAAAATTGAAATATTGGCATTTGCTTTGGAGTAGAAACTCAAGTATCTCAAAAAGCTTTAACAAATACCTACAGCTGTTTGTAAAGCTCCTAGGCATGTTGAGCAACCTCAAAAATTTGAGAGCAGTAGCCAATGGAAACCTTGAGTAGTTTACTGTAGTGGAAAATGAATTACACCTTCAGGTGGTCTTTCACAGGGTGAATTCCTTTATTCAGACATCTCTCTAGGTTATGCTTGTCTGTCTACCAACCTATTGACTTTTAACTGTGAACAGTCTTTGTAGTGTTTGTTTGTGCACCTTCCACATAAAACAATACCAAAGTATTCATGATTGTCTTTTTTCTCTAAATCTCTTAACACTGATGCAAACCCACCATTGAGAATACTAATATAAGAAGACCTGAGATAGATGCCAAGATTTTAACCATTATGGCACATAATGTTACTCAGAACAGGTCAACATAACGTGGGTCTTGAAGGATATTTTGCACTTAGCTGCCATTTGACTTTCTGCCTGTCTCCCAACAGTGAAACCGATGTTAACTGTAAATACAGTAACAATCAGTCAATAAACGTATAGTTTCCACTTCTCAAACACCATCTCTTTAACTATTTCAGTATGATCTATAGATACTAATTGTGGTGGTTTAAGCTTGGCTAAGGGCCAAACTCCCACCCAGCCGCTCACTCACCCCCCCTTCTCAGCCGGACGAAGAGAGATAAAGACAGGGAAGTTGGTTACCGGTTACCATCGCAGGCAAAACAGACTTGACTTGATTTATTGCCAATTAACATAGATTTGGGTAGTGAGAGACAAAAATGAAAAGTAAAACAACACGTTGTCCCCCCTGCCTTTCCCAGGCTAAGCTTCACACCTTCAGTCCTGACTCCTCTACCTTCCCTCCCAGCATTGCAGGGTGACAGGGAATTGGGGCTGTGGTCAGCCCATTGCAGCTCCTCTCCACCCCTCCTTCCTCCTCACACCTTTACCCTGCTCCAGCATGGGCTGTCCACAGGCTGCAGTCCTTCAGGAAATACCTGCCTGGTCTGGTGTGGGGTCCTCCAGGGACTGTGGTATGCGTACTTGCTCCGGTGTGGGCTTTCTGTGGGCTGCAGGGCAATCCCTGCTTTGCCTGGAGCACCTCCTCCCCCTCCTCCTTGTCCGACCTTGGTGTTTGCAGGGCTGTTTCTCACTTGTTTTCTCTCTTCCTCCTCCTATCCAGCATTTTTTGCCCTTTCTTAAACCCGCTTTCCCCGAGATGCCACCAGCCTGGCTGAGGGTCTCGGCTGTGCCTTGTGGCAGGGCCATTGGAACTGGCTGGAACCAGCCAGAACCAGCCATGTCGGGCATGAGGCAGCCCCGACCTCTCCTCACAGAGGCCCCCGCAGCCCCTGCTGCCAGCGTCTCACCAGGGACACCCACACAGTGATTTGGTTTCCACACCCCCCTATATTTCATAGTAGCTCCTGATGTCCACCTCTGGCACCACAGGCAAAATGTTCACAGCTTTTGTAAAAGGTGAAGAAACCGAGGCTGCTGAGTGGAAATCTCTTTCTGAGCACAGAAATCATTGCAACGACGGTCCATAGCAATCTGCAACCAGAAGTCCTAACAAGCAGACTAAAGCTTTTCTGCCGATCCTAGCATGTGAGCCATCCTCGTTGAGCCAGCCCAGCTGGTGCCCCAGGTGCTCGGCATCTCAGGAGGAGACTACCAAAGCTCTCCAAGTCCCACTGGGCCCTATTATGGTTCAGCTACCACATTCCCCTGGAGCCCTTGATGGGCATCTCATGCCCAGAGCCCTGAAACCCTGCCTTGGTGGCCCCCTGGCCCTTCTGATCACTCACACATGTGCTCAAAACTCTTTCCTAATTCCAGCTTTGGATTCCTCTAACAAGCCATTGCTGGTCAGTGGCAGGAGGAAAAAAGCTAAGGAAAAAAACGGAAGCTCCACAAACCAGATGAAAACAGTGAAAACAGGGAGTCCTTACCTCTTCACAAAGAAACATGAAACTATTTTAATGTCTGTGGAATAATGATTAGTTTATTTCCTAGCCTTTACTTCTAGTAAACAATTAAATTATTTAACCTAGTAAGTCCTTGTAGGACTGAAAGTTGGCTTACAGATATCTGAAGCTTAGATATCTCTGAGGGTGAGTCTCATGAGGACATAAGCCAAAATTTGGTTTTGGTGTGTGAAGTGAAGGGAAATCCCAGAACAGTGAATGAGGCTGGACACAGGGAAACAGAGCGTTAAGGCCAGACAGGACCTAATACCTAGGTTTCTCATAAAGGCCAGAGCCATTGGGGAAAACATACCCACAAGGGCCATAACTATTTGTTTATTTGAGCCAGTTCCTGTGGTGAGCCGTTCAACACGGTAGAAAAGGAGTAGCTGAAGTTGTGTCTTTGTCTTGTGCAAGGAGAAGCTCTGCAGGTACACCTTCTGTTTTAGGGCAGAAAAGTGATCTTTCTGTTTTATGGAGGAGTGGGGTAAAGAAGGGGAAAATTGGTAGATCTATGATATCTTTTTGTTTTTCTTGTCTCTGAGGGAAGGCAATTATGCCACCTGGAAATACAATTGCACTCAGCATTACTCTACAGTGCGTAACTTAGCTTGGCACCTTGCAAAATCAGTTTAGTTTGGTGGACCCACTGCCTCCTTAGAGAATGGCTCAGCAGCCAAAGAAGTTAATTCAGCCATGATCCCACAGATTTGCACATGGCCTATTTACACAGATTGCCTGGTGGGAAGTAGCTTTAGCCCCAGGAATAAGTCTGGGCAACTTACACAGTACTCCTGAACGCACTTCTTGCATTCCTATTAAGAGGCAGGGACCAAACCAGGCAGATCGCACCAGCCAAATATTTCAGGCTGTATGTAATCCTCCATGAACGAAAGCTAAAAGCTCTTAACCATGTGTCTGTGCTGCTGAGGTATTTCACTGTAGCATTTGGCTGCAATGTTTGTATCTGCCCTTCTGCTGAACATATTTAAGTACAGGTTTGAAAATTACATTCCACTGAAACTGAATTGTAGAACAGAGTGCTGCAAAAATTGACAGTTATCATATTTTAATGGTAATTTTAAAGTACCTAGCAACTCATTTTAACCTAGAGTAAAACACCCTTTGATAATTAATAATTGACTGCTGAGTGAATAATTAATGTGTAATTAATACCACTAACTTGTACTTCTAATAATACACTATCAAATCTGAGACATGAAAACAGTGTGGGGTCCAGTCTGCAAGAACAGAAAGAACACCACCATTTTATAGTGAGGAAAAACTGAGATGCAAGGAGATGAGCTGACGTTCATATCCTGAAGCAGTGGAAGGTCAAGAAGGGAACACAGTAGCTTTCCCCTTGTTTGGTACTTGAAGCTCTGGACTATCCTGCTTGAGAGGACTCAGTGATGAATAATTAGTGATGAATGTATAGTTACGAATAAAATCAGTTTGGACTTGTAATAAAATCACTGTCTCAGAACCAGAAGGACTTTTTTTCAGTCTTTGAAATTTTTGTGAACTTTTCATTTCCCCTCATTTTCACAAACTACTGAAATTTCTTGTTTCTGTTACTGGAACATTACCAGAAAACTTTCTTCTTTTGTGAATTCTGCTTGGACGATTCCATCCCAAATGGCCCTGACGCTCTTCCAAAGCTCCAGAGGTTCTGCTGGAAGGGAATCTATGATTTTCAATGTTATTAATTTACGCTACTACAGATTGGATGCCTTCACAGAACATCCTTCTTACAAGAACATTTGGAGCCCATTTCTCTCTCTTCTCACAGGCAAGATTCCCACCGAAACTAGTGGAGTCTTCTGCCAAAGAAAGAGTTTGAATCATCTGAGCTCAAACATGCTCCCAGCAGGGTTGGTGGAGTTAGGTCTTGAACTTTAGCGACTGCCCAATAATGCCCGTCCCACTCAAACAAAATCTGAAGGAACCATTTGAAAGACATTGCAAAAGAAAATGTACCCATTGAGAGGCTGGAAAAGACCTGTGTCTCAGAAGGAAAATAAAGTTCAAATGAAACTTAGACCTGGAGCTTTAAGGGTAGCAGCAAGAGCAGTTAATGAAAGATTAGCACTAATGTTTTATTCCTGCCCTCAAAGCATTATTGTTGAATAAGGGGATCCTTTTAGAGGAGAGATTACAAAGTGTTTGCCTTTAAAACACAGCTTTTAAAAGAAATCTCAGACCTTACTGTAACATCTGAGGAACATTTTATAAGTTTCTAGGAGTATTAAGAGTATACTTTGCCCTTTGGGCTTCAAGTTCTGCCAAATGTGTGCAATGCATTATCCAGCATTTATGAACCACAGTAGAATTGTGGCAGCCTACCTACACAGACACCTACAGGCAAAGGCACTTTGTGCATTTTTTTCTGGCCTGAGCTCCACAAACTATTCCCATCTCTGTGTGGGATGTTAATCCTCAGTGACTGAGGCATCACAGTTCAGGAAAGCTAAGCGAGTGAGGATGGGAGAAGCCAAAAGAGCTAGGAGCTGTAGTGCCAGCAGACATTACAGCCCCTGACCTAATAGGACTTGTAATGACAATGGTAGTGCTTGTATTTGTTAAAAAGATTTTGTCAGGAAAATCGAGGTAGTTTAAAGTTTATGATTCCAATTACATTTCTGGGCAGGTGATCAGCAAAATATGGCCAGAACAATAAGACTCCTTAATGGCATCTAACAAGCAATACACTTTTTTTCAGTTGTTATTTCATGTCTTAATCTGCTGGTATGTTTTTTTCAGTGATTCTTCTGTGTTTCACTTTTGTATACAGGCTATGATGATCTTCACCATAGAAACGTGTAAGGAAAGAAACAGGTGCAAGATTTGGTTTGAAATTAAAAATAGCTGGTAGTCAAGCCTACTTAACAATCAGTCAGACACTGATATTACAGTCTAAGGAGTAACAAAAATAGGGCTGCAATTATATATTTCCCTACGTGGACATGAACAACCTGTAGATTCATTCTTGTGATATATATTTTTGCTTTGTAGGTTAATAAATAAGGCTTTCTGGGTTAAGAGTAAAACTTTTAGTCTGTATAGCAGATTCAAACTGATCACCAAAACAACAGAGACATAGAAAATGAGCAACTGTGTTGGTTTTATTTAAGTTGGACTTATGTTTTATGGTCTTGAGTACATGTGAGTCAGCATAGAAGCCAAGAAGAGAATATAATTTTGAGATAGAAACCTAACCATGCTCCACCTAGGCAGCCAGCCTAGCACTGCAGCATGAAGTCCAGCCAGATGAATGTGTGCATGAAATAAAGGTTAGAAAAATGTATGTTGGAAGTAATTGGTGGAAGGTCAGCTTTTCACAGGTGCTGAATGTCTGATTTTCCAAACTGGAAATGTAAAAGTATAGCATTTTTGGAAATTATTCACACAAGCTGTAGCTGCATTGCAGTTAGATAATGGAGTGATGTAAGACTTGAGCAGTGCTGTCTAACAAATTAAGAGCTTAGTTTGAAGTGCAGTTTTTTCGTGATCTCCTTTTCTCCTTTCATTGAACCCCATAAAAACTGAAAATAAAGCTCACTTTAGGTCCCTGTAGGTCAAATTTGCCAAAATGTCCTTATGAATGTTCTCTGCAAAAGTCTAGTTAAGAACAACTCTGAAATTCTAATTATAAGGAGTAATGAAATCATTCACCTTTTATACAGTTATCTTACATGTCATACAAGCAAATAATCAGGAAATGTACATTAGCATGCCATGTATCTTCCTGATGCATCTTTGGGGAGTTCTGCCATCCATCATTTAACACCCTCTTATGTTAATCATTTCCCAGTTTTTCTGTCCCTCTCCCTTATTTGACTTGACTGACCTTGGCAAAAAGGGGGGGACCTGAATAAGATGACAAAGACAATAAAAATATAAAGATTCAGAAAGAGACAGCAAGATTGCTCAAACTAATAGGTGAAGTGGATGAGATCTTTCAAAGCAGTAGTCCATTCTGAGAACAATTGGACAAGGTCACCAGGGCATTGCAAAATTTGATCTCATGATACAAAATCATACACTGATCAAAATCTCAGGCCAATATGCTGTCATGTCTTCAATTTTGTTTAAAAAAAGTCATCAGCGTCTTCAACTAGTGCAAAATCAGGTGCTGAAAAGCAAGGTGCTGAAAAGTAACATCTTGTCCACCTCTTCTGTCCCTATCAGACATTGAAGTGGCAGTCCCGATGATCCTGCTTCCACGTATTTATTCTCCATGTCATCCTTGTCATCTTTGAACTCTGGCATGCCAGACCACTATTGATGTTTCACTCAAAAACCTGAAAAAATAATGAAAAAATGTTTCCTAATAATTTTTCTTTTATTATTTTTTAGGCAGTGATATCGGGATATGAATCAGAAAGATCATATGTTTTAATATACCGTACCTCAGTACTTAAACTGTGTGTAATTCTGAAGCACAGATCCCACCCACGACCCTTACCTTAATTCCTATGGGAAAATTTGTTTTGCTGTCTGTCAAATCACTAACTGTCGCACTTTTCAGGCATGCATGCTCGGTGAGTAGTAGGGTATGTTTGTATCAGGAAATCCCCCTCTGTGTATCTAACGCCACAAAAAAAATGCATCTTAGTATAATTCTGTTACTGAAAGCTATATAAGCTCGGGATATTTAGAAGACTTACTTATAAGCTGTTAATCAAGGAAAAAGACTCTATACACAAAAAACATGAGCTGAAAAGTTCATTCAAGTTAATGGAAAACTTTATATAGCTCATAAGACCTCTGTTTAAAATATCCATGAAGATACTACACAGTACTGATCGCAACGGTATCTTAAACTCTGACCTAGCAAAGACTTAAGCATGTGCTTAACTTTGGCTGAATGAGTAATCCCACTGAATTCACTGGGGCTAAATGACACTCTCATAGTGTTTTGAAGCCTAAAGGTCTTAGTGGATAACCATAACTGAAACTAGAAGTGACAATGCCAGGGGTCACACGGAAATCTTTCTGCCCAAGTCCTGGGGTGGCTGGACTTCCCGCACCTCCAGACATGTGGAGCATTGCTATCATTACTGCAGTTGCCGCCCTCAGCAGCAAACAGGAATGAGGCTCTCATTTTGCAGTATGCTGCTTGCTTTGCACAAGAAATATAAAGAAATAAATTCCATCAGACCAGATTTCCCACTGGGATTACCAACAGACTAGCACCAGACCACTGCTTTGGAGATACTGAAAGAGTGACAGGACTTTCTAAATAAGACAGACTTCAACATTCATTGTTAATAGGTGTATCAGAGTTTTTAGTAAATATTTATGTAGCAGCCTCCAGGATTACAAATCAACATCGCTGCTTCCCTTTAATAGGAAGATTTTACCACACTGTTGTTGCTCCCCTTGGCTGTTAGCATTCAGTGGCATGCAAGCTGACAGAGAGGGTATTGCTTTTTATTACTTTGAACATTTCTTCGTCGAAGAGAAGCAACAAAAAGGAGTAGAAAAGAAATAATAGCAATTCTTGTTTTCTCCAGCAGGACTTCAATCTTACAAGTTTAAGCAGTAAAAGAAAGCATTAGTCTATTCCATTGCACTCTGTTCTGCTAGAAAATCCACATTTTGCCATCCTTGTTATTGTTTCTCTATCTTGAAACCACGAGAGCATGTGCCTTATGACCGCATAAACTTCTGATATCTATTCATGGCTCCTTGGGACCTTCCCAAACTCTTGTCACAATATAACACACAAAATCATGCAAGGAAAGAGAAGTCTACACAGAAAAATTTGCTTCGAGTAGTCTAAACTGCTTCAGGAAGGACCTCAGAAGAGCCAGTCTTGGATCCAGTAGAGAATTTTTAGTTTGTGCTAAAAGAGTATTGACTACTGTGGGGTTTTTTTCCTATATATTTGGTTCTGTCCATAATCTCATTGTTTGTATTTGGTCATTGTCTTCCATGTGAAGAATCTCTTGGCCATTGACATTTGTATTAGATTTCTCTTCATGTATTTTTAATCCAAACCAGCTTAATCCAAAGCCATTGAAGTGAATGGAAAGACTATCACTGAGTTCAGGGGCCTTCAGAGCCGGCCCATAACAATCCTGATGATGAGCCGATAAAAATTTAGATGAAATTGAAGGCCATGTCTGTGTTAAATTGAAACAGAAACCTCTGGAGTGTTTGTGAGCCTGGTTTGTTTCCTTTCCTACCTGTCTTGACTTACATCTTGGCTGGCCTGGGCATACATGATCCTATTCCATGACGATGGGAATGGTGCTCCAGTTGTACATCAGGCCATGCCTGGAAGGTCACCCTATGGCAGATAGGTAATTCATCTCCTGGAGCAGTCATGGGACCATCCTTTGCAGGCAATATAGGCATAGTTAATATGAGTGAACCACTTCAAATAACTTTATCATCTAGGTCCATGTGTCTACAGGCAAAATTGTAAATTAAATATAATATTTCTTCCTGTATTAAATGTGCTCATGAACAAGGACTTTCCCAAACACTATCAAAACAAACATTAAGAAGAGATTTCCTCTATGGACTGTTTATGTTGTAACTATCTAAAGTTGGCTTTTCTATGCCTTCAGAAGTAGTCACTGTCAAAGACAGGAGCACAACTGAGTACATCCAGCTATTTGATCTCTGAGGGAAATTCTTCTTGTTGATGTCCTCAGCTGTGTTTCTCAAATGTTTTGGTGTGTTAGAATTTATAAACTATGCACCTTTCCTGAGTCACCTAGTAAGCACTGGCTTTTAGACAATTAGCTTGTAACAGTACTATCTTAAGGCTGAAGCCAATACCAGCACCTTGAAATGTCTAATTAGTTTTCATGTGCAGCTTTTATCTCTCTGCTCTAAACATGTAACTGTCACACACATCATTATGAGTAAGAGATCTTAGGCAGAAGCCTACAATAGCAACTCAATGACCCACTCACTGGAATTGTTGCATATGGTGGAATATTACAATGCATAACTAAGGTAGACATCAATCACTTTCCTTTTCATAATACATGGCATTTCTGCTCTTTCAATGGGAGTCAATCAGTGAAAATTGGTTCTCCTGCTTCATCTTCTATTCCTGATCTAAGGTGTAGTTCAACTGACGTGTCTCAGTCCTGGCCTCTAGCATTTTGTACTCTTTCACAGGTCTTCCATTTTGGACACGAGGTAGCATCCATCTCAACAAATGTTAGATGATTGTATGTAGATATCTGAGTTAGTGCTTTAGGTGCTTTTCATTATAAATGGAGAGAACTAGAAACTTCTGGTATGTTATATGGTGTATATTAGCACTTTTTTGAAAATCAGCATTAGGATGAGTTTTCTGTTCTTCTCCATGTGCTAGAAAGGGTTTTTAGATTATTATCTTTGATGTAACTACTGACATTTAGCATGTCTGATGTTAGATAATGTGAACCTAAACCCAATCTGATGAACTTGTGTGAGGACTGCATGACATATAAAAAAAGTAAAATGAAATATTGACTTAATCTGCAGACCTGTCTTTCATGGGACAGATTGCATTGGTTCAGGTTGCCATTCATTGTGAAGCAAAATACTGTCTGCTTCTGCAGAGTACAGATGCCAGAAGGGTGGCAGATAAGTACCACATGAGGATCCGGCCTTCAGCACCGGCCCTTCTCTGCTGTTTTAGCAGAGTAAAGCGTTACTGACCAGCACACATTAGTTGGTTTAAATGTTTTATGATTTTCTCAACCAAAAGAAGCCACATCGTCCACAGTGTAAACAAATAAATGGGAACAATGAGATGCAGACGACAGAGATCTGCATATTCCCCACTACCTGGAGTGTATTTAGCATTTTATCATCCCCTTCCTCCATGTGTTCACAACAAACCATTAGTTTCTAATGGTTCCACCTTAGTGGAACATGCTTTCTTTTACAGCCTTTCCCTTTGAAGTATGACATATCAACTGCAAAAAGAGGAGGAAAACATAAATCAGGATGCCTTAACAAATAGAACTCCAAAAGAAGTCGGTGAGACTTTTTTTTTTCCTCTGTACGTAGGCACAAGAGTAAACAGGTTAATCAGTTTAAGATTCTTTTATAAGGTCACAGGGCTCAGTATGATTAACCGGAGATCAAATTTGGCAGGTAATACATTCATAATATGATCTAATCATGTTTGGTAGTGTGGGGAGGGAAATAAATTGGCTGAGAGAGGATTGCTTAAAAATTGGCAACCTTGTAAATACTGTAACTTCTCTAAGGAAATCTCATCAGAATGATGAGCCAGCCAGCTTTTCCAAGCCTGTCCAGAATTTTTCCTTTCAAAATATCTGTGCCTGAGTGATAATGGATGACTTCTACTACTGGATGGCTCTTGCAGTGCACTTCAGGACTGACCTGAAGTATCCCCTGATATTTCATTATTGGACTACAAACTGCTCTGCCAAAAAGCCTCACTTCTCAATCCCTCCTTTTCTTTCATGCCTAGGATTCATAGGTCTGTTGGAATATTGTCACATAAACACAGTCGGGCCAGACAAGATTGAGTATCCTCTTTGTATAATCTTCTGCCTTCAGAAGTGGTCAGGACCATATATTTCAACAGATATAGACAGTAAACTCATTGAGATAAGCTGTTCCAGCCCACAGTTCTATCCTGTTCTCCACTAAGAAAGACTGACTCAACTCTAAAGCGTTTATGATTTAGCAATTATGCTCCTTACCTCTTGCTATCTACACATATGTCTAATACCCCTTTTAAACTTGCTAAGATTTTGCTCCCAGAGGTGTACAGTGGAAATGATGAATTATCTAACTACATGTTGCACCAAGAATCATTTCTCTGGTCAGATTTGAACTAGCCACCTTCTGTTTCATTAAATTACCCTTTGGTTCCTAAAAACCAAGGCAAACACTTAAACTATACTTCTCTAACATTTTCTTGATTCAGCAAGTTACTATTTTTTGGTAAGACAATTCTCGTGGTTTTTTTAATTGCTACCAAGAGACCAGTCTAATGTGTTTTTTCTCTCCCTCTCCCCTTTTCCTCTCCATCATCTAGTCGTACAACATCTATCTGAAATGCAGTGATTGGGATGAGGTGAGTATCCCACAGGGGCCATCCTGCTGATTAGATCAAAGCATCACATCATTCTCTCGATCATGCTCTCCACTGTCCATACTTGCTGGTTTGCTGGGATGCAGTTGCCACTGCAGCCACCACTTCTTTGGCCTGCCCAGAGCAGTACCCAGCTCACTTGCCTGAGCTGATATAACTAACCTATAACTGAGAAGTGCAAGGGTAACTTACTCTTCTGATGCTTGTATTGAACTCTGCTTGCTGTGTTGCCTGCTTCCCTTACACCCTTGCTTGAACTGTGCTTGGACCCTTTGCAAGTTCCTCATAGACATTCCTTGGTCTGGACTGATCAGCTTAACCTTATGCTATCTGCCACAGTTGCTAGGTCTCAGCTCCCCCTTCTTTAATATGTGTATTAAACTACATATGGCTTCACATCCATGTTAGACACCTTGCTACACCTATGTTGTCAGGTATGAGAAAAAAACATTCGTTCCTACTCTTTCTTCTTATCTCTCAGACTATTTTGACCCATATACTTTGTTTCTCAGCCATGATAGTTTACCTTTATTTCTGTCCTTCTATAAGGCACCTCAGAAGGTGCTGCAGGGAAGTCTAGCTGAGCTATGGCGACCAGCTACCCTCTATGCACTGCTTTACTCTCATGTAAATTCACTGGATTTCTGTCTCACAATGCCCATTGCTATTCCAAGCCCAGAGCTCCTCACAGTGTTGGCACAGCTACCACTGTCCTCATCTTCTGCAGCCTCAGATGGTTCCTGCTTAACTTCCATCTTCAGCTGTGCAATTCTTCATTATTTACAATGTGGATCTCACTGTCAGGTATACATGCAGACCTATTGGTATGAGCAATTGGCGTGAACATTGCCTAATTTTACCACAGGAATCATGATTTTTTTATATCGCTTCATGCACTTTTTTCCCATATGCTCAAATATGCAGGCATTAGGTCCCATTGCAACATCACTATGAGGTGTCTGAAATTTTTGCCCCCAAAAAATTGCTTATGTTGCAAATGAGAAATAATAGCACTACTGTCACTAAAGAATGATTCATCATTCTGTAAAAGTTTGGCAACTTGACAAAGGGCAAATGTTCAGGAAAAGAGAATATTTTCCCAGTGTTAGTAAAATGTTCAACAAAATAAATATGATCTCCCTGGAGATCACAGGCAATGAATATCTAATTTCAGTCTTCACAGAAATGCATCATTGTTTCTTTTATTCTTTGGAGTTCTCCAGAATAAGGAATGTATTTATGGAAGATTAATCTCTAGATAGTGAGCTTCCCATGAAAGGCATTTACCTTTTCTGTACTCTCTTCTGACTCTTCAGAAACTAACACATGGGTGTTCCAGGTATTAATTGCCAGACAGTTATTTGGTCTGGGGTGCAGCCTTGGGCACACACTATTGGAGAGATTCTTGTAGCATTGCAAATTGCCTTTGATTTACCAATCTTACCTGTTGTGTGAAATAACTTTTAATTTATGAAACACAGAACTAAATAGGTGCTGGGCCAGTGTGGCAGCAAACTCCATAGCACATTATGCAAGCGCGTTTACTCGAGGCAGAAACCCTGCTTTGGAGGAGGTGCTTCGGTCCCAAGCATGAACCCTGGTTTCCAGAATTGCTCTGCCATGGAGAGCGGGCCTGTTGGCGTCCTGTGTGCCTGCCAGAAAGGGAAGGTGTCAGTCATTAAGCCTTACTGACAGCCTGCCTAAGGGAAACACTTAGGGAGGATGGGCTGGCTACAAGTGTTCATTAGCTCCTCCAACTTCTCTGCAAGAGAGAAAGGGGAAGTGGAAAGTGGAAGATGCCTAACATCAAAGCAAAAGGACCAGATGTTCATGATGGGCTATATAAAACTGAGGAATTCTCAAAGGACAAGAAATCTTAGCAGGTGAGAGGATCAAAAAAATGTTTTCACAGCAGAAGGTCTTCTCCTAGTGTGTGGGAGTAAGCAGCCAACACAAGCTGTTCTGTAGCAAGGAAGAGAAGAGTGAGAGAGAGAAACACCATGACTGAAGAACAAAGTAATTTTCATTCGTTGTTCAAGTCAAATTCCTGTCAGAGCAAACTAAGATACAGGCATTTTTCACTACTTTGTCCACTACTTTTTTGTACTTTTGCTTTTATTTAAGTAAATCATTGTATTCTGCAAGATTTTACATTCAGAGTATTTACTTTCCCTGCCATGGGAGTTGCAATATTATCCCAAACACTCCCCCGTCAGAAATGCCAGGAAGAGATGCTCCTATTCCTGTACCCCACAGGATGGCAGCAGCAAAGATGCCACAGTGACACTTCCATAAGGGCACTTTGGGCACAGCAGCGGCCTGCTGAAGAGGGTAACCCAGCATCTCTGCAGAGGGTGCCCTCGGACAACTGGGAAGAGAGGGCACCTTATGGGGAGGCCCAGTCATGACCTGGTGGCTGGCTGGTATGGGGAACTGCACCAGAAACAGGCAACACCATCCTGTGGTGGAGCATACACAGTCAAAAAAGCTCTCAAATAGATGCTTACCTTCATAAGGATGATGTTTACAATTGAATGAGTCCCTAAATGCTTTCTTGAATGGGGATGGACTGAAACACCAGCCACCCTTGTTGCACTATCCTGAGGGAAGAACTGTCATATCAAGATCATAATCTGGTTTAAATTGACCTATCAAGTGTGAGGTTTACAAAGTTTTCTGATGTCTCCAGAAGTGTAATTACCTTATAGTCCTGGCATAAGGGATTAGCTGCTGTTTTTTCTTATCCTTTGCTTTTTCTGTCCTAATGCAGCCTCTTTAAACCTATTATCCTTGTGTAATAGAGGGAAAAGACATGATTAAAATAATATAACTAATAATATGCCACAGTTCACAGGAGGAGGAAAATTATTGATTAGGCCAAGTGATATAGCTGGAAAAAACAGATAAGCTTTCAAGCACACAAGCATGAGTGAGCCCAGAAGCTTGTTAGATTTTCCCAGCCATATCATTTGGTATAATGAGCTATTTCCTCTCTCTGTGAACTGGCTCATATGGATCCTCTAGGAACATAGCGTGGAGAATGCACTGGGAGCAAAGGAGCCCGTTGAAGTGTCCCTAGCATCCCACTTTATAAATTGGCATAGCCTTGAGTGAAAAGTGCCTTGTAATCACTCTTAATTCAAGCCAGGATAAGATCAGTTACAAATAAAAGCATTTATTCATGAGATCCAAAATAGATAATGTTGTCACAAAATTTATAAAAGGTAAAGATGAAGCAACGGAAGGAAAAAAACATTTGAGATTCAATAGGGAGAGATTCCCTCTTATGCTCTCCCTCCCTTTCTCTCTGCCTTTCTCCCAGCAGTTCATTGCAGCCTCTACCTGTGCTCACCTGGCAGGGGTGATCTCTGTCCGTATGTCTTTCACCTCAGCCTTAACCCACAGGAGGACTTGGCTGGGCAGATCATGACAACCAGCTCTCAAGCCTGGTATCCCCTTGAAGCCTTCCAGGTGATGCAGGCAGGTGTGATCCTTCTCTCTGAAACTAATTTATTGCTTTTCTATCCAGGCAGGAGCCTGATCATTCTTCATTAAAATATGGGTTGGTTGACTTTCTTGGGGACTTGAACGTCTCTGCATGGACCAGGTTCCTTTCGGACCATTTGACCATGCATAATGTTTCCTTCCATGTCCTCCCACTGCCATACACATGTGACTCTGCATTTGTGACTTTACACCGAACTCCATACGTCATAGTAATCTGTACCTTAACAAATATGCTTGATACCAGCATCTCTGTGGGATAACTGTATACATCTCCCGACTGGATTTTGACTGAGAGCAGACACAAAGGTTATTAACCTCTTTATGGCAATAGTGGATTTAGGGCTGTTGACTGTGAATATCTTTCTTCTAAACATACTCAAATAAGTATCCTATGCTCATATCTCGTAACAATTAATGAATGCTTTCTCACAGCTCTGAGCAAGGAGTTGATGACTGTATCTCATTTTTCACTTGAGAAGTGGGTTGACAGATTAAGCTCAGGAGTGTATTTGTTTCCATGGTCCAAAATGAGATGCTTAGACAGCTTTTTTGTTTCTTTGTTTGTTTGCTTTTAAATTCTGTTGTTTCTTCTAACAGTACCAGAACAGACTCCCATTGGCTTCCATCACTGCTGACAGTTTCCACCCTCCTGGTGGTCAAATCCTGGGGTGGCAAGTGAGGAACCTGGAAAAATCAAATGCAAATAGCTGAAAAGCTTGGCTTAAGGAACCTGGATGAGGTGTTCGGGTCTTCTGTGCCACTCTATAACAGAACTGTGGGAAAAATCTGCACAATTCTGCTTCTTTGAGCAGAAGGCACCCTCCTTTTCTTGTATTCCTTGATTTAATTCTCCACGATACTGCTAATTTCTGCAGGATGTAAGGCAGAGGTCTGACTACTTCACACTCTTGGTAAAGCACCGTAAGGCAACATTTGGCAAAGCTTTCTCTTTGTGTCATTTTGTACAAGATATGCAAAGCAATTAGTAGAAATGGTTTTTTGGATGATGCGCCTTTGTTCGGGACTTTCAGTGCTCCCAGAAAACCCTGCTGTCTGAGCAATTCCTGTTTTGTTTTTATTTCATTAATTTAAACATTCTGGGATGTTTCAAGTCCAGAATCAGTTGCAAGGTCAGCTTCTCAAGGCTGAGGGGGAGACACAGCTGGGCTTCTTGCCACTTGGTGACTCTCCAGCCAGAAACTTCTGCCTTGACTGCAGCTCTTTTCTGGCATTTCCTGAGCTGTAAGGAGAAGCAGAAAGGCAAAATGGCAAAAGGAAGTGCAAGATGACTCTGTGCTCTTCTTGTTCCTTTTTGAGACAGATAAAAAAAGGCCTGAAAAGTGGGACTTTTTCTCCCTCTCGAAAAGGCTCCATTCTCTTCTTGTTTTTAACCTTTGAAGCATCAGAAAGGTCAAGGCTCATCTTTGCTGCTTTTTCTTTTGAAACTGCATGGATATCTGTGATATTGGCTGTATAGAGGAGACTGAGCTGAATCTTTAGCAAATTGGGGTTGCAATAAACATGTACTAACAAAACCCAGCATTTTAAACAGCCTAGATAAAATTTACCTCTTCTCTCAGCTATTTGTGCTATACCTCTACAATAGATATCATAATCCTATTAGTTCTCAAGCTGTCCAGAGAGTCTAGCAGGAAAAGCAGTAGAGACAAGATCTGAATTTTTCATGTACAAAGTATCTGCTGAAAAGTTCTCTCAAAATATCTGTAAAATAAAAACTCTTTCAGGCTTTCTTTATAGCTAGAAAAAGAAAGAAAAGACATGGACCCATTTGTTCCTCTCTTGAGATCATCTCCAAAAGCTGGAAAAAGAGCTGAATTTAACTCAAATAAGCTCAACTCAATTCTTACCAGGATGCCATGGCCCAAGCTGGTCTGACAGTCCATGGCCACCAGTTTTGAGCTCCACTCACTGGGCTGTCATCAGCTGGCAAGAGCCAGCAACGCAAAGTGCCAAGTCCTGCAACTTTGGTCACAACAACCCCATGCAATACTACAGGCTTGGGGAAGGGTGGCTGGAAAGCTTCCCGGCGGAAAAGGACCTGGGGGTGTTGATCGATGGCCAGCTGAATATGAGCCAGCAGTGTGCCCATGTGGCCAAGAAGGCCGACAACATCCTGGCTTGTATCAGAAATAGGACAAGGGAAGTGATCATCCCTCTGTACGCGGCACTGGTGAGGCCGCACCTCAAATACTGCTTTCAGTTTTGGGCCCCTTACTACAAGAAGGGTGCTAGGGGGTGTCCAAAGAAGAGCAACAAAGCTGGTGAAGGGTCTAGAGCACAAGTCTTATGAGGAGCAGGTGAGGGAACTGGGATTGTTTAGTCTGGAGAAAAGAAGGCCTTATTGCTCTCTACAACTACTCGAAAGGAGGTTATAGCAAGGTGGGTGTTGGTCTCTTCTCCCAGGTAACAAGCGATAGGACAAGAGGAAATGGCCTCAAGTTGCACCAGGGGAAGTTTAGATTGAATATCAGGAAAATTTCTTCACGGAAAGGGTTATCAGGAATTGGAACAGGCTGCCCAGGGAAGTGCTTGAGTCACCATTCATGGAGGGATTTAAAAGACGTGTAGGTGTGGTGTGTAGGGACATGGTTTAGTGGTGGACATGGCAGTGCTAAGTTTGCCATTAGAGTCAATGATCTTAAGGGTCTTCTCCAACCTAAATGATTCTATGATTCTATGATTCTAAGAGTTTGCTGGTTTCTCCCGCTCTGAGTCTGTAGGCTGCTTTCCAGATACAAGAGGCACACAGCTGACGTAGTAAAAACCAAAAGCCTCTCAGTCTTCAAAATATGTTCATCTGAATAATAAAACCTCTGATCCCACTGACTATTATTTCAAAAATGTTGGATTCTACCTCCATGCAAAATGTATCAGAGTTGCATCAGGAAATAGTGTCACAGAGATTTCCATTGCGCCTTGAGGAGAACTCTACAAATGCTTAATACAGACAGAAGCTGTTCACGTGTGTGCAACACAGGCAGACGAGCGAGGCTGAAAGCACTGGCACTATGCTGTCCTCTAGGAGCTGGCATAAGACGAGAGCCCTAGTCCTGAACAGAGCTGTGTGAAATGTGCTCAGCTGAAACACAAAATTGTATGGAATGAATGTTACACACTTGAAATGAAGCAGTTTAGTCAAAAAGGATCCCTTTCTCTGGAATGTGCCTGGCCCCAGTTCTGAGGAAACTTGGATGAAATCGTGAAAACCATAAACTGCCTTTTTTTTTTTTAAACTTGGAAATTTCTGAAACTCGGGGAACACAAATCCACTGAGACAGAAGCCAAAGAAAAAGGTTGTCATTATTCTTATTTACCCTTGTACCCACTTCATGATGCCTTGCCAGGACACACATTGAGAAGTCCTTGAATGAAGGAACACAACTCTCTTTCTGTACAATGAAAGCCGATATATTTCTGTGTGACATTCTTTGTACAAAGGAGACACTTTGTCCAAGAGGAAGACGGCTGTAACGATGCTAAAGCTAAGAATCTGTAACTTCTATATGATGCTTTTCCTCCTTGGATATCAAAGGATTTCACAAAGGAGGGTATTCTTATCCTGTCATTATAGAAAAAGGCAACTTATACAACAAGAAATGAAGGAACTAGTCCAATATCAAATGGTAGATCGGGGAGAGAAGTAACCACTGTCCTGTTCCTGTCCCACATGATTAGCCTGCCCTGTGAAACATGCTGAAGGTGTTTCTTAATCAGTCTGCCCTTCAGAGGGAGGAATTCACACTGATGAAATTTGATCTTCTCTCTCTACTGCTGCTGCTACTCTTCGTCCCCTCTTGCCACCCTGGTACATGTTTTCTCCAAACCCTGAGCAGCCTGGACACAGAAACAATATCACTAAGAGAGGGCAGGTTTGCAGTGACATTCCTTGCTTTGCTTCACTGTGGTCAGTGCTTCGAGTAGTGTACTACAAAAACATCATGTACCGCACACACGCAGGGACAGTTCACATGACGCCAGCTGTGACCCACAGCAGTCTTGGTGTGTTGCAGTTGCCTGTCGTGTCCCGTCCCCAGAGCAGCAGACGTTCAGGCCATATGTCTCCTCCTTATGACTCCTCACAGCGTGTGACAGGCTCACAGCAAGGGCCTTGGGGTAAGAGCAAGGACAGTGGGGAAATGCAATATCGCCTTGCAGGAGGAGAAAATTGGCCAGTCCGGGGAAGAGACATTCGGAGCAGCTGAATAAGAAAAAGGGATGGAGCCACTTTGCCCGCGATTCAGATGTCATTGCCATCGGATGCTGAGAAGCAGAGTCTTGTGATGTCATTATTTTAAATTTAAGAAACAGTTAAACACACAGTGGAGAATTGCTGCACTCTTTACAAGGAAATATGTCCTGTTTCACAAGATGACTTCCAAAGTATTATACATACATGATTAGGAGGTCACAGCTCCAGGAGCCTGGAAATCCAAGTGCTGAGCTTTGCAACGTGATATGCTGCAAGGGAACAGCTTGTCAATACCTTCCACAACAAGTTCACCTGGTGGTTTTATGGAAGTAGCTTCTCCAGGTCTCAGCTCAGGTTGAAGCCTCATTATGGCGGATGCATGTCCTCCATGCACACAGGAGACATTCCTTGCCCTAGACATGTTATGGTTTCTCTAACATAGACACTTCAGAGCTTGAAGGCATAGTGAAAGGGTATGCCTTGTCAAAGGAAGTTTGTGGCAGAAGTGCAAACACATTAAATTGAGATCTGCTGAGCTGAAGCCTGTGTCCTGAATTCAAAAGCCTCTGCCTTCCACCAAGTACTTTCAGACTACTTTTTACCTGTCTCTCCTCTCCAGATGTTTACTGGAAACTACTGTGCCATGATGGTTAGAGATTCAGATCCACAAAGCAAATAAAAGAAACAAGAAAAACCTCCTTTGGGCTGCTCTGGATAGAATCAGAAGGTTTACGTATGGAAATGATCTATTTGCCAGGGATTTAGCAGTTGAATGGAAACCTGTGAAGTGTTGTTTTGAAGGGACAAAACCCAGCATATCCTGAACACATACATCATTTTCAACAGGGAGATGTCAATTAGCACAGAGCAACTCAGATGTCACCAGCAAAAAATCTCTGCTCTTCGGGGAAGGGAGGAATCTCTCCATGACTCAAGAATGGATGGTTTGGCAACAGCAGCTCAGCCAACTCCTATCACTGGATTAACAAATTACACAGATATGCTCCCTCCCTATTTATAGCACATGACTGGAAAGAAGGCTCAGGAAAAAGGGATAATGTGAGAACAGCTCAGTTTCCACATGTAATGTCAGCTGAGTGGCCAGAAGGGATTCTGATGAAAGCCAGCAGCCTGCAGCAGGATGCTGCCTGTCTGTCTACCTCTAGCATGTATACGTTGCTGTTTAAGGGCATAGGATCCCATGTCCTCATCCCAGACAAAATACAGCATTATAAACTACTGATATTTCCATCTCTCTAATTCCCAGTGCTTAAATCAATGCTGAGCCTGTGTCTTTAAGCCCTGTTTGTTGCTCCTCTTGTTGCCATAGCATTTAGTGTTTCCATGTTGGAGATTTCCTTTTTTTTTTTCCCAGACATTACCCCATCAGCACAGTTCCAGACCTGGGATTCCAGCCACTTTTGGCTAAAGGGAAACTCATTTTTGTTGCTATAAAAATATCAAGCCATGTAAATGCCTGTGGCTCAAACTTAGGTCCCTGTGTCTAGGAATAGCAGCACAGCTGAGAGTGAATGAGAGAGGAGAGGAAGAAGCAGACCAACCTCTGTGCATCTTGTCTCATTCCTCTGAGTCAACCTTTCCTCTCAAGGACAGGGAGATGAATAGGTCTTTGCCATTCTAAGGCACAGTAGCAATCCCTATGGCTTTTTTTTTTTTTTTTTTTGGTGTGAAGGATGCTTGCCTCCAGGTTGCACCTGCAAGAGAGATGGCCAAGGCCAGCGTGCCCCACCTGAAGTGCTGACCCATGTATAATGGCTTGGTCTGAGCCATAGATGAGAGAAGGTGTCACTCACTCAAGAACAGAATGACTCAAAGACAAAAGAAATTGCTCAGTTTGGTTCTGATCTGAAGTCCAAGGCGGTAGAAACTCAGACAGCCCTTTAACAGGTGCTGGTCCGTGGGTAGACCCAGCTTGTCACTAAGGTCTTTGCAGTAGATGTGGGAGGAAGTGTGACACCAGAGGCTCCTCGTTTGCTACATCCCACCTTTGCAGCCTGCATAGAACTGGAGTCAAGTCTGCTCTCTGCACTTGGGGATGAGCGAGATTAAGGGTCCCTCAAGAGACCAGAAGTGGCCAATGTAAGAGAGACCAGCTGAGCCTTCTGAAGTGAACTATCTTCTCGTAAACACCAGAGAGTTCAGAGGGAAATATTGGCTGTGTAGAGTATAAGTGCTGTGTTGCTTCTTGTGCTGGACTCCAGCAGCATCTGCAAACCCCTAGAAAACAGCATGGAAAAGATGGCAGTACCCACAAAACGCAGATCCCAGATATTACTGCTGCCCTGAAATCACTGCACTGGTCTGAGCCTCTGGTTGCCTATCTGGAAAATGGAATAATGAATGGATATTTAATTGTCTTAGTAAAGTGTCTGCTGATATAGGGATGGAAAATATGAGCTAAGCACAAAGTACCACTAATATTAAGCTATTTCTTAAAGCATTGTTAACACTGCTTTCTGCAAATCATCGCTGTTGACTCACCCTGGCACTCAAATTATTTATGCTGTACAAAGTGTCAGTCTGTTACATTGCAGCACAGATTGGAAGAATAAGATAAAATACTCTAGGGAATATGACATGCAGTTTTAACTAGCTCTAAGTAACAGCTACTGGTAATTAACATTATACATTTCACTAAATTACATTAAAATAATAAAGCATTTCAGCTAGTGTATTATGTCATATTGTAATATATCAGAAGCAGCAGTGCATGCTAGTAATGTATCAGGAAATTACATTTAAAAATGCAAATAATTTTAAAAGTGGAGAAAATAAATTAAATTTGAAGTAAAATTGTGATGCAAAACCAAACATTTTCTATAGTGCTTTTTCACTTTCAACACTTTTTTCATTCAAATTCTATTCGTGAGCCTCATGGATTTTGAGGAAAAGCAGATCCAAGATAATTCCTGGAACTTTTCATGAGACTAAAATGGGAAGTGTGGTCCTAAATTCAAACAATTTTCCTGGTTTCTGCCCACTCGTGTTTTCTTGTGGTTTTGGATGAATTGGTTATGTTGCTGTACAAGGAAAACCCCTGAAAGAAAGGATTTCAATAAAGAGCTTGTTGGCCATACTACCATGATTTATTTTTATTAATTACCACTAGAAGCAGTATCTTTTTTTTTTTTTTCACTTTGCACATGAAAGGAAAAAATGTTTCTGTTAAAATCCTCAGGGTGAAAGTCGCTCATTTGGACTTTTGTGAATGCCCAGGAGAAAAGAGGGGTAATGACAGCAGCAAGACTGAGAGAGCTGGATAAATCACGGTTAGGAAAGTAGAAAATGTTGATCAGCCATGCCGTTCCTCAGGAAGCAGGAATCCTCAAGCCTTGCTGCCAGAGCACTGTGTAACCATGCAGAAACTTGCTGTAGCAGCAGTGAAGAGCCACTGCTCTGAAAAAGCACAGGCAAGTGTTCTGGCTTCCCTATGGAAACTCTTGTAGAGGTTGATAAGCTTTGGCGTAGCACAGAGCGTTGCAGCAGAGCAAGGATTACAGGTACATTTGTTGGGCAGCCCAGAGAAATGACTGGTGGACAGCACCTGACCTTCCCAACAGATCCTCAGCTGGGATTTCTATTACCTGAACAGTTCACATCATCATCTCTCTCTAGCTTTGTTAGGATCTGTAATGAAGTCTATTCAACTGGCCAACAAGGAGCACAAGCAACTAGAAAAGACTGAGAGCTAAAAGAAGTAAGGCAATCTGGATCTTCTCCTTTTCCAGGCTCTGTGGCTATTAGTGAACCTGCCCATTTCTGGGTGAATCAAATTAGAGCCTGCGGTAAATACCAAGGAGGATATAAAAATATTTGTAAAATCAAGACGCACATTCAAGAAGTGCTGTCTGATGCTGCACAGCAGAACTGCAATTGTGAAAATCAAATCATGGCTTGAGAGGGGAAAACCTTAAGTTGCATCTGAAATCCTAGAGGACTTTAAAAGACTCTACAGAGGATCCTAAAGAGGATCCTAAATAAAGATCCATGACAGACAGAGTTTCACAAATATTAGAGACATACAACCACGTACTGAAACTGCATATAGGAAATCCTCAGCTCAAGTTTCATATTAGTGCAGGGTAAGTAAGGGTGGGGGCAGCCTTGTATACACCTTCTCCTCCCTGAACTCCCTTCTGTAAGTGCCAAACTACAGATGATTTCTGTTCCCACCTCCTCACCAGCCAACCTAATTGCCCAGCTAATTATCCACTCACCAGCCAAGTTAATAGCCAAGCTAAATTCAATGTTCAGATTTTCACCAATAGAAACATCTTGACAATTTAATAGCCCAACTCTTCTCCTACCAAGGCTCCCTGAAGGGAACTCTTACAGGCAACCAGCTTTCCTGGAGCAAAGACTGATTCCATCTTCTGTTGTTTTATTTTAAAGTTCCAGACCCCAGCTGATGTCATCTTTTTGCCAATTACACTCCTGTCAGCACAGTCAACCACATCCAAGAGTGCAGGGTGTTAAACGCTCTGAGCTCCAAGAAATGTCTCAGCTGGCTCTTGGCTCCCCTTGGCTTCTGGATACAGTGCACATGTGCACAGAAGGCAGTCACTATGTCACATCAAAGCTGACATCCCAATCTGCAGAGCTCTAATCACAAGGACTGATTTTGATTGTGTGGTTTTGACTTTCCCACACACAGTGATAGCCCCATGTACCACAAACACAAATCCTGTGCAAGCTGCACGTGACAGAGGTGTGATCCAAATTCTTCTGCTTATTCGCAAAACCTGAATCTGACCTCCCCTGTTTCTGTGACTCCTTTTAGCTCAATGCCTTATTGATTAAACACTTTGTTTTCATGAGGCTTTTGCATCCTTGACCTCATTTCATCGAGGGTGGGGAAGAAGTCTCATATAGACAAGTCTTGAGAGAGCTGAGCTGTTTGCTTCTATGTTGGTATGCTGACCAACGAGCCCTACTAAAAACAATAAATCACAGAATAACTTGCATATAAGTAGAGACTTAGTGGTACACTGACAGCATGTTAACTACTTCGGACATTTCAGAGCATTTGACCATGAGAAAACTCAACCTTGACATTTTAAGATAATAAAGCAATTAAGATGGGTGTTGCACATTAAGTATTTGTTTCCTGAGCAGAATTCATAATATGAGCCCATCTGAGCATGTCGCAGCTGTAGTCTTAAGCACAGCCTGAGCATCAGCCTCACGCTGCATATTTAACCTAGTGAATATTGTGCTTACTTTGGTTTTGGCAGCAGGAGACAGGAAGATCTCAAAGTCCTTCTGTGGGCTCCAGAGTACTGCAGCTCCTGGTGAGAGGATATACAGAAGGAAGGTCCAAGGTCTTCACATAGGCTTTGTCCTTGTTGTTCTTTGCCCTAGCAGGCAGAAGAGAGAGCACCAAAAGTCATTTTACATAATTGCTTCGGGTTGCCTGTCCATACAGTGGCAAAACACTGCAGTATAGAGTGCTGAAATGGTTCATGGTGATGCCAGCCCTGCAAAGCTGAATTGCTCCATGTTGGTGCTTAATTTGAGGAACCATGTAAAAGGGCAATTAGAGAAATGGAGTGTATTTCTTACACTTAGTTCTGTTCCAGAATAAAAAGCATCCGCTATAGAGCTTGTGAAGGCACCTGTAATGCCTTTATCTGCCTCGGTGATTCCAAAATCCTAATGCAGACCTTAAAGACAATCTTTAGTGTAAGGACAGGGAGCCAGAGAGGGGTGCAGGTAAGTCCTTCTGATCTGAACAGTGGGGCTGATGCAGGACACATGACTATGCGGCAGCTTTTCCAGCCTGGAGACACCCAGGACCAGCTCAGCTCCTCCACACCACTACTTGCCATTTTTTGTGGGGCAGATTAAGTTAAGCTGCATCTCTAGCGCCACTCTGTATCTGAGGAAATTCAGATGTCTGTTCAAATCCATCTCAAACCTTAACAAAACAAATGTATGCTTTCTCCATGATGCCTTTGTTTGTTTGTGCTGTCTCCTGTTATCTCCTGGGTCTTTTTTTTTGTGATTCAGTGGAAAATCAGCTACTGTGATGCTCTACAAAGAGCAGGAAGAAGAGAAAGCTCACTTCAGTAACTCATGACTATGTTTGTTTTTCTATTCTTTGGGGAATTTATTTTATGACTCTCACTAAACTGTTTACAGAAAGTTTGACAGCTAGGCAGAAAGTCATTTGCAAGGAAACTGGCCTAAATTAAAACAAAAATGCTGGTCGGTTTCCCAGAGGAAAAAGAGCTCTTTTCTGTAATGTCTGTGTTTCTCTTCTTCTCCACTCACATATTGGGGAAGTTCAAATGCGATAACAGGGAGCTGAGCAGGGATGAAGACCGCATGAAATGCAGCTTGTCTGGAAGATGGGGAAGCTCATTTATCCCCCAAAACTTTTTGATTTTTTCTGATCTTTAGTTTGAGATCAATGAGAAGGACATAGTTCTACACAAATCAGGAGTTACATGAAATGACAGTGTATAGCAACAACAGAAATAATAAAATTCTACTGCGTTCACTTGAGCGTCCACCACCTCTTCCCAGCTCTCAAGGAGAACTCAAAGACCTTTCTAGACATCATCAAATAACTTACCTTCACCGCATCCCATTCTGCAAGTGGAGAAACTGAGGCATGGGCAGGCTAAGTATCTCACCCGATGTTGCAAAGGGGAAATGGAGTAGGGCCAGTTGTAGAAACTAACACCTACATTACCTGTCTTGCCAAACTACTGGATGAAAGAAAGGCTGAGGGAGAGGCTCACTCTTATGCTTTTGTATTTCATCATTCCTGATAAAAGACTGACTTTGTGCAGCACATGGTAAGCATGACATGAAGCCTCTTACATTGGTCATAAATTGGCTGCCAGGAGTCCTAAACCTGTCTCAGGCTTTCAGAGGAAGCTGAGCAGCACCTCTTTCCCCAGCGAGGTGGAGGAGGTGTATCCTACCAGAGCACATGGTAGAATGTACAGCCCAGCTACAGTAGAACTGTAAATCATATCTTTATTTTGTAGTTTTACAGCCTAGCTACAGTAGAACTGTAAATCATATCTTTATTTTGTAGTTTTACAGCCTAAAGGTCCAGCCACTAACCAGTTTTGCTCCTTACTGCTGCACTGTTTGGTGGCCAGCCATAGGCTTTGCAGGCTGAGGAACTAAGTATTACTTTGGGCCAGTTAAGCTATGCAGTAACTGAAATGCTTTCCTGTTTGTAGATAAAGTGTTCGGATTTCACTTAGAGTTAAAATACATTTTCATTTAACAAAAGCATTATGGTATTTTTAATAAAGCCTATTGAATATAAAAATGTTTATGATGCTTAGATATTGGGCAGATTCAGTTCCTGACTGCAGTCCTTAACCTCTGAAGGGTACTTTCCCATTTTAAATCACATGCAAGAACTATAGCTTGCTTCTGACTCTTAAGAGAATACTTGTTAAATACCAGATAAGTAAATACGTAATCAATGAGACATTTATTGAATGTTAATGCTGTATTTAATAAGGCTTAGAAATTTAAATGGGTCACATTAAGATGTAGAGTGCGCAGCAGGGAAACTTCTCAATGTCACTAACCCAATCACAGAAAAATCATGAGCTGGGACCTTCAAAACTGGGACACCTTTGTGACTCAGATGTGGAGGGGTGCTTTTGTTTCCTGCTTCTTACCCCATCAGCGGGAGGGCTCCTGACAAGGAACATCTCCACTGCAGAACGGACCGTGGTGCAGGGATAACTGCGGTTGCAGAGACCCAAACGGTAAGTCCTCTTGAGTCTTAATTTAAGCTAGTCATGAAAGTGTGGCAGTACTCCTGTGCTAATAACCTGAACCCAGGCTTCTGAGCTCAGACAGGGAGCCTGCCTAATGCAGCTAGATCACATCCAGGCTCAGCTGGCTTACCTTCAGACAGTTTGGCTGTCCTTACAAACATCAAGGTAGACCCTATTTATTTTCTTCAGTGAAGACTGAGAGTGTCAGTTAATAACTTGATCCCAACAGCTGGAATGTGTAGAAAAACTATTACAATAGCAATTGCAGCTACAGTCAATGGTCCCAGCAGAGACGTCTGCTGGATAGAGCTAGGAGGTGTGGATATCTCATCATTTGATTCACTTAGAAGTGGACAAGACAAAACCCTAGAGAATGTGGAGAAGGAAGAGTCCCCGCAAGCGAGGAGAGAGCCTCAGTGTGGCCTGATGCAAAAAAACTATACTGTCACTTGGCATGGGACCATACCTGTCCTCAGTAGTAGACTTGCTCCCCATATATGGCTGGAGGTCACATCCTGGAGCCCACAGGGTGCTGCATACACTGATGTGTACACTGCTGGTTTGGTATGCTATTGTAGAGCCCTAAGTGACTGAGTGTCAGGCCAGCGATGCCCCTATGGGCAAGCTACAGGCTCCCTGGAGTGCCTTCTGTGGGTAAGAGACTGGCAGAGCTGAGAAACCTTGCACCATGCAGGCACAGTGCAGAGAGGGCCTCCTCTGGCAGGATACACGGGCCAAACAAGAGGGAATGGGACACTGCTCCCCGTTTCTCACCACCTCACCTCACAGCTTCATGCAGAGGCAGAGGGCACCTTCAGGGAGGGGAGAGGCTGGGGGAAGAAAAGCAAAGGTCCAGGGAATCCATACGTTTCTTTCTTCTGTGTCTTCCCCTGCCAGCACTCTCGGCAGCTCCTCTGTCCTTGGAAAGAATCCAGCTGCCTCTCCAGGCAACACAACAGAGAGAAGATATTAGAGGCCTGGAAACTGGGTTTGCTATTTAAGCTGGTCCTTTTCTCTGCTTCACTTAGAGAGAACTGAACAGCTGGCTTTCCACTGGCGCAGCCGGGGTTTTTACCTTAAAGCTAATAAGAACAGTTTCACTGGCAGTGCAAAAGCTGCACTTTTTTAGGACTTGCTGAAAAGTTTAAGATGTGTCCTGGGTGTATTTTTGCAGTAGAAGCTAAATTTTATGGCATTTTTTTCCTTCCTGTAACAATAGTAACTCCACTTCTAGCCTGGTCTCATTTTTCTAGTCAAGTCTGGTCCACCTCAGTTTTAACTGGGCCCATCACAGGGCTGTCTAAGTGCCTGAAGAACACATTAAAGTGAGGATATTTTTAATAGTGAGGGTATTTAACCCCTGTTCCAGCTTACCAGAAGGTGATGGAGAGTCTCTACCTAAAGTCACTGTCTTTCCAAATCACACATACTTCTTCAAGTACTATTTCAGGGGTTTGCAGGATGGGTCAGGAGGAAAGAAGGTTATTATCAAGGTACTTTGACCTTCTCTCTTCTGGAAAGACACCGAGTTTAGATTTACCCCCTCTCTTCTGTTATGCTACACCAGGGCAGGTTGCTGGAGTTACTGTGAACTGTATTGAACAATATTCTTCACTCATGTGAAGAGTTCTTCACACATGTTTTGGCAGCCAGAAGAAAAGTTTTCGATATATATGACATGAATATTGCAGGCCATGAGATATGACCCTTCAGGAAACCCTACTTGAAAGCAAATGCTAGTACCCAATGCATTATTTATCCTCTCATGTGGTAATTACCTTTTGTCTCCCTAAATCACCTCAGCAGTTTCAGCTGAAGAAGTTTCTTGAACCTCTTTACTTCCTGGCCTAAAAAAAATGTATTTTTTTGAAATGGACACAAATGGCTACTGTGTTTCCCTCCAGAAAGGACTGTATTTCAGGGTTAGCAGGGAGCAGTGACCTCCCAGAACTGTTCTAATGTGGATGCTGCAAGTTTCAGCGAGCCACTCACCACCGTGCAGCTTTGCCAGTTCAGATCAGCCAAGATTCTCACCCCAAGCCATGAAAAGCAAGGCCATCATGCCTGATGTTAGTTATATGGAAAATCCTCCCAGCTGAATCATCAGCTGTCTGGAGAGGCTGGGTTGTACTTGTATAATGGATGCTGCTGACCTATCATTTCAATATATTTCTTTCATGACTGTTCTGCAAAGCCTGCTTGTTGGAGGCCCTGAGAACATCAGTCTGAGCATAACACAAATTTCTTTCTGTCTTTGCAGTTCACCTTTAATAGGGATGCGAACAAACCCCCTAACTGACTGAGCATCACCAGGCACCTGACATGTCTTATGAACACTTTCAAGAGCCAGGCACAAGAGCTCAAGCACTTACTCATTTATTGCTTTGATATTAAAAGCAGAGAGTCACAGATATTAAAAACAGAGACCCAGAGTACAGGGGAGATAGGACCTGTTCTGTGTACGGAAATTGCCTAGCTTCATGTTCGACATGGTGCTTCAGATTACAAAAAGTCCTGCAGGGCAAGGTCTCTAATGTTCACCTCCCTGCCATGAAATACAGAGCACCTTAACTTCATCAGCCTTCCCACAGTCACAACCAGCTATGAATCCTGCCCTTCTGTTGTTGGAATACCTCATCATGAGTGGTGCTTTTTGTAGGTTGAGAAATACAAATCCACCTTGACAGAGCCATAGTCAGGCATATACATGGGCTGTGTTCCTGATATATTTGTACAAGGCACTCCCAGTATGGAAATAACTTATAGTGACACTAAGCACATAACATTTTCGCACTCTTTTTGCCAGTATAGTTTACTCCAAAATTCCCACCCTTCCCCAGGAGAAACAAGCTGTATTGGCAGCAGCATTGTTTTGATGGTAACCTGCATCTGTACTGGACGGCTTTGCAGGCACAACTCTTCTCCTCTAGCCAGCTAGTATAAGTAACTTCCTTGCAAAGGTAAGAACTGAAACACACAGGCCACGTGGATGAGGGGCTCAGTGTGGGAGCTGCCCTTCCTCCAGGAGGCTGCAGGTTCGGGCAGTGCAGAAAGGCAGTGTGAGGTGCTCTCACCGCCAAGTAAGCTGGCACCGGGGAGGCTGCATCAAGAGGAACCTGTCTTCATCAGAAAAGGAGTGCTATAAATCAGCCAGTATAGGTTACCAGGAGGTGAAGAGCTGATACTGCCCTGATGGAAGGCTCCTGAGACCCACATTTTCACTGATCCATTGGCTCAAAACACAAAGAGAGGAAGTGTGGAGAGACAGGAACATGCAGCACTGAGGAAGCAGGGGAATCATTTTGTTGCCTGTCTGCAGCAGCTTTCACATCCCCAGGGCAGACCCCACTTCCACAGCAGCACATTGCACCATGTTCTCAGTGCTCCTCTCCTGACAGCAATCTCAAGTAGTCCCTTTAAATGGCTATCACTTGTTCTGGAGCTCATCGATACCAGCTCACTGCCAGGAGCCAAAGCTACTAAACAGGGGTGGGAACAAGCCACTCAGGGACAGTTAAGGAAATGCTGAATAGAAATAGAGGTGTTTGGTAACCTGATGGATAAAGAAGAAAGAGTGCAGATAGAGTTGCAGTAGTACTGAAGGTGGGAACAAGCTGTATAAAAAGTCTTAGGAGGGTGAAATCTATTATTATGCTGGAAAAATTATGCTGGAGTAAAAAGCCCCTATTTCCACCCCACCCAGGATCCTGAACCACAATTCAGAGTAAATGAAAGACTTCATGTGTTGTGCTATTGAGAGAGATAACCATGAAGAAATACCTCAGGCTCACCCACTGCAGTCTCCAGGGAAGGAGCTCACAGCCCTGCTGAGGTTAATGTGGCAGCCACCAGACTCAGTAACTTGGCATTGAGGTGAGTTAGATCTGGAATTGGGTATACACCAAAACCAATGATGAACAGAAAGTGTCTGTCAGTACTTAGTGAAGAGAGAGAAATTTCCATGAGCCTGGAAAGGATTTGGGGGGGAGCTAATCTTGGTGGTCTAAAAAGGTCTGTGATGGGAAATTACTTCCATGGCAATGACTCACAAAGGTGGGGGTGGAGGAGTTGTACTGAAGTCTTGAGCTGTGAGAGAGTATCAGTTGAAGATACGCAATGTTACCACTGGCCAGAACTTGCGTGAACCAGAGGGTGCCTATGCGTGGCTGGGCAGCCCTCCCAAGCTGTCCTCCCTGCAGCGGGCTTCAGCTGCACCCCTTCTGCCAGCTGCAGCTCCAGCCATGGGAGGAGGCTCCCTCCTGCCCCAGAGAGCACTGATGGATCTCTGGGTGCTTTGGACCTGTTGATAGTTTCAGGCTCTGGTGCAATGGAGACACATTCTGCACCTGCTTTGCCAGTCTTCCTTGCCCAGCAGAGATTGTTAGCAGAGGCAGGGCTGCTCAAGTCCAGCATTGGTAAGCTGTGTCCAGAAAAGTAAAGCCCCCGTCTGCTTCCCCATGATCCTAATCCTATCAAAGCCCATTAGAGTTTGGCCTTTGACTTGAGTATGAAATAACTTTCACTGCAGGGGAGAAATCCTGAAGTCTCTGTTCAGTCCCCATTTCTTCTGCCTTTGATGGGAGGAATCACTGCTGCCTGCAATGACAGCTACCCCACATCACCAGAAAGCTGGGTACTGGCAGTCAGAAGGGAATGAGGAGAACAAAACCTTCACTTAGGCTAAAATCAGTGCAAAACACTAGCAGCTAGGTATTCTATGACCCTAGGTTTGTCAGGCAGCTAAAATCAAGTTAATATAAGAAACACCATAGGGAAGAGAGAAATTATTTTGTTTTCTTTTTTACTTGCTAGGATTCTGGGTCGACAGTGGCCAGCTCTCCCTTCCCCAGTATGGGGCTGAGAAGCCTGGAGACTTCTCCTTTATCTCCAAGCTGCTCATTGCAATGTCTGCAAAGCAGCGACAAGACATCTGATATATATTGACCCAAATATATCAGTGATCGCAGTTTCAGGAATGCTTAACATGCTGTAAATTGAACAGCGCGTCAGCTTGGCTGATGTTTAAGCCTCTACCGATTGTCTGGTTTTAAAAATATTCCGGCTCGTAAGCAGGACTATTAGCCAGCAGGATGGCTCAGCAAAACTCTGGCTTGTTCTGCTTCCAAATAGTGTAGTCAGGAGGCTGAGTATTTGGGGGAGATGCTGTTTTCCCAGCTGTTGGTTTAAGGGTGTAGTCACAGTATAGCCTGTTGATTAACTGCTTAGCTTACAAGAGGCAAGCTGTAATTGAAATGAATGTCTTGCATAACTTGGAGCTTATATTCACCTTAATAACAGGAAATGTAGTGTCCTTACCTGTGGCAATGGTACTTCTCCAGGGGGACTTCCCAATGCAGGCACTGGCAGCTGGATGCTCACTATAAGCATAATTCACCCTGAAAGACATTCAAGTAATTCACTTAAATCAAAATACATGTCCAGTCTATGTATGGAGTAAAATTAATTTTCTGCTTTCAGTCCTTTTCCAACAAGCTATGAGTTTTCTTAAAGCTATTTCAAGCCAGAAAGCGACAGGGAACAGAGGCAATTCTGTGCCATTTCTTTGGTAAAAATATTCAGCCTACTGTTGGATAAAAGCCTCCTGCTTAGTGTAATGGTACTGTTCTTATTGGCTACTGTGAATTGTAGCTATCACCAGCTCCAAATCATACATCTGGTGTTCACTGTGCAGCTCGTGTGGCTTCAAAGGGTGAAAGTGTAAAGCATCATCTAGCAAAAGGCTTCAGGGCTGGAATAGCATGAGACCTGAATTCATGGGTAACAAGAGGAATGATTACAGCTTATACTGCATTTGAGGGAAGACAGGATGGTGACCATTTCTCATTTTTTCAGCAAGTTCCCTATGTGCATGAGGCACCCAACAGCACTAATGCTCCCAGTTACAACAGTCGCAATTAGATGCGAGGTCTTGTTAGAAAAGTCATCAGCCACAATTTTTCACAGGCACTGTCTGTCCCTTCTGTGCCTGGCACTCCCATCTCATGCCAAGAGACCCCTCCATCCAGGAGTGAGCCCTTCACCTCCGAAGGGCTTCCTGCAAGTCACTCTCCTCGGCCTGGGCCCTGCTGGGGTTGGCGGGGACAGAGGTGGTGGGGCCAGGCTGCCTGCCCGGTCCTCTCGGTGCCGGTGGCGGCGGCTGCAGAGCGGCGCCGTGACCGGTGGGAGGAGCTGGTGCGACACGACCGCTCGGCTCCCCGGTGCGGCGGAGGGAAGCGCTCGCTGGGGACTCGGGGCAGCCGGGGCCGCCCTCCGCCGCTGACCGCAGCACAAACGCTGCCACCGCAAACCCTGCGGTGCCGCGGGGCGCGCTGGGGGCAAGGTGGAGTAAGGCATTGGCGTCTTACAACCGGAGCTTCCCTAGGAAGGGTGTGGAGTCCTGGTTTAAAGGGGAATTTGAGGCAAAAGACAGGGAATTCTGCGTCTGCTTGCTTTTTTTTTTTTTTTTTTTTTAAGTTGTTAAGGTGGATTAGGAGGGTTTGACTGTTTTTAACAAAATCCTGGAAAAGAGACTATTCCCTTTTTCTTATATTAAAAGAAAACAAATTGCATTCCATCCAACCTGGAAGACTGTGGTGTGGCTGGAAAACTAGTTGTTGTTGTGATATCTCAAGAGAGCAGGAAGAGATGAAAAGGTGAGAAAGGGATTTTTTCCTTTTGCGATATTTAAGATTTTGTATGTGGTGGTTTTGCTTTGCTGATCCAACTCCAGTAACTACTTCGGAGGATAGCAACGGCACTGACTGAACAAGGGAGGGGTGGTTGATCTAACTCGGCTCTCAAACATGTTCTTCCCAAGAGAGGTCGCCAGTTAAATACAGAAAGAGCAGAGCTAAGCTTCCTCGCCTTGGGAAGGCAGGAAATTGGAAATGGGGGGAGAGAGAAATAGCTGCTCTTCTAATCTGCCAGTATACACCCTAAAGACCTCAAAGGGACAACATTTGAAGAGAAGTGCTGGCTGTCGTTTCCTCGGGCAGGAAATTCCGCGGGGCGGGACCGTGCCCTGCCGCCAGCTCCGCAGGCTTGACACCTTCCTGTCGGGGGGTGTTAAAATGCCAGGAAAAGCTGGTCCGCACCGCACACGCCGTGACACACCTGCTGGGTGAGCGCGCCGCACACACCGGTGTCTAAGGACGCGAACGGCGCTCCTCTCCGTGCAGACAGGCTCCGCACCGGCTGTGCCCTGCCGCCGCCGAAGCGGAAGGAGGAGGAGGTGATGCTCGGTGGGGTCTCACGACCGCGCCTCGCCCACGGTCAGCGGCGGCCCTGCCCGGCAGGGAGCCTCGGCATCACGCCGCAGTGTCCCGGCTTGGTCCCCGGCGTTACGCTCCTCGGGCGGGCAGCTGTGTGTGTCCGTTCGTGTAACCGTACGTACACACGCTATATGTGCACAACGTGGCGCGTGTTTCGGGCGATCCCTTTGTGCAACCACCTGCCGGCTCCCGACCCCCCGGCGCCGGGTGGGGGAGCGGCGGGGGTGCCGATCCGCCGGTGACCGCGGCGCGACCCCACTGTGCCGCCGTGGGCGGGAGGCGGCGCGGCCGCGCCCCGAGGCTCCGCGGGAGCTCGTGCACCGGCGCGGGGGAAGGCCCCACAGGCGTGCGCACCGCCTTCGCCTTCCTTCCCCCCCCCCCCCCTCCCTCCCTCCCTCCCTCCCTCCGTCGGCGTGCAGGAGCCTTTGTGCTGCTTGCAGCGGGGAGGAGGACGCAGCGGAGCCAAGCGCTCCCGCCGCAGCGCTCTCCCTTCCCGCGGGCGGCCAGAGTGGCCCCGCGCCACCCCCCACCCTTCCGCCTGCCCGACGGGGCGCCCCCGCCGCCACCGCCGCACGGGTCATCGCGGCTTTAAGCGGAGGACCACGCCGGGAGGCGGGGCGGGTCGGACGCGCCCCTCCCGGCTCCCCCACGTGGTGCGGGTGCCCGTGCCTCCCGGCCGCCGGCGGAGCTGGGCACACACAGCGCGGGGCTGCTGCCGGGGCTCGCCACCTCCCGCTCTTCGGGCGGCTGGCCCGGTTCGGCCTGGCCCGCGGCCATGCGCCAGCGCCGCGCCGAGCGGCCGAGCGGCGAGGCTGCACCGCCGCCGCGTCCCGCGGTAGGAGTGTGAAGGGGCGGGAGGATGAAGCGGGTGAGGCGGGCCGCGCCGGGCCCCCTGCCCGTGCTGGGACTGCTGCTGCTGGGCGCCCTGCCGGGGCTCTGGACGGTGCTGCTGCGGCGGGAGGCGGCGGCCCAGCGGGACCCGGATCCGGAGCCCCACCCGCACACGGGGCCGTCCGCGGGGTCGTCCCCGGGGCGGTGGGGCTGGGGGCTCTCCCCGGCGGCGCCGGGCGAGCCCGGCGCCGGTGGGCAGAAAACTTTCCGGGCGCTGCTGGCGGTGTCGGCGGCTGGCCGGGAGGAGCTGGGCGGCGGAGGGCCGTTCGCTGCGGCCGGCTCGCCGACGCCGGCCGACGCCGCCTCTCCGGTGGAGCGGGGCATCTTCTGGAGCCGTGAGCTGGAGCAGCAGGTGCCGCCGGGATTCGCGGCGGAGGAGGCGGCGGCGTGGCTGTCGGCCGCCCGCGCATCCCGCGTGGCCTCGCTGGAGCGGGGCGGCTGCGGGCGCAGCTCCAACCGGCTGGCGCGGCTGTCGGACGGGAGCCGCGCCTGCGTCCGCTACGGCATCAACCCGGAGCAGATCCAGGGCGAGGCGCTATCCTACCACCTGGCCGGGGTGCTGGGCATGCAGGAGCGGCTGCCGCCCATGGCCCTCGCCCTGGTGGAGGCCCGCGGGCGGCAGTGGGAGCCGGTGCGGGAGGAGCTACGCGGCTCGCACTGGGCCGAGGGCGCTGTGGTCAGCCTGACGCGCTGGGTGGACAACCTCACCGCCGTGGTGGCCCCCGCGCCCTGGGGCGCCGAGGCGGGCGCCAGCCGGCGCCTGCAGCCGCTGTCGGCGGGGGACCTGGGCGGCCTGCCGCCGTCTCAGCTGGTGGAGCTGGTGCAGTGGAGCGACCTGATACTCTTCGACTACCTGACAGCCAACTTCGACCGCCTGGTCAGCAACCTCTTCAGCCTGCAGTGGGACCCGCGGGTGATGCGCCGCGCCACTAGCAACTTGCTCCGCGCCCCCGACGGCGGGCTCGTCTTCATGGACAACGAGGCGGGGCTCGTGCACGGCTACCGCCTCCTCGCCATGTGGGACCCCTACAACGAGCCGCTGCTGCGCTCCGTCTGCGTCTTCCGCGAGGGCACGGCGCGGCGCGTGGCCGAGCTGCACCGACGCCGCAGCGCTGCCGCCGAGCTGCGCCGCCGCTACCGGGCTCGGGAGCCGCTCTGGGCGCGCCTCGGCTTCCTCTCGGAGCGGCAGGCCGAGCTGCTGCAGACCCGCATCGACTTCGTGCATCGCCACATCGCCCACTGCCGCGCACAGGCCGCCGTGCTCTGACGGCCCCGGGGCGGGAGGAGGGTGGCGGCGAGAGCCGGAACCGCGCATCGCTCCGGTTTTTCTTCCCTCCGAGGGAGCGGGAGTCACTTGCCCTGGCGGCCTCCGAAGGCTGGGGTGGACCCTGCCCGTCACCTCGGTGCTCAGTGCCCCGTAACCGCCACGACTGCCGGGTCTGACCCTGCCGCGGATGGAGGGGCGGGGGTGGAAAGGCGACCGCCGGGAGCGGACGCTCACGCTCGGGTGCAAGTAATAAGGGGCTACCCGCCTGCCGGGGCTGGCGAGAGGAGCAATTAATTCGCGTTTGTCAAGATCTCTGAAGACGCAGAGCGCGATCGGTGTAATTACAGCCGAGTTCCACTCCAGGGCTCTGCTCCCGGGGCTTGAAAAAATGAAAGGATTCAGCATCTTGGGTGCTTTCCTTAACTGTCTTGGTGCACTCACCCTCATAAGAGACGCTGTAGGAAAGCTGTCGTCTTTGCCTGGAATGGGGTCGACTACCTTTTTCTTCCAAAGGAGGCAGGCGGAAACATTTTTTTTATATATTCTTCCTTTTGCAACAACATATTTAAGTATGAATGTTGATATTCATAGACCAAGAACTGATTGCACAATAGGGGAGCTCCCTAACTAACGAAACTGCCCTATTTATGAAGCTTGTTTCTCACCAATTTTATTTAACGAGAGTGAACCTTCCCGCTGATTGTTAATCTTGTTGATGAGAAGTGTATAAGAAGCCCATATTCCGTTAGCTCTTAGTCTTTGTTGTGGATGCATCTGGTTAAACTGTTTTGGTTTTTAAGCGTTTGTTTGTGATCATCACCATTATCGTTTCAGCTGAGCAGTGAAGTAACTGACTAATGGGTGACACGAGGATCTCCCGGGTTTTAAAAACGTTGCTACATGCTAAGACTTTGACACAATAGTTAAAGTGGAGGAAAAACTGTTTCATGCACTTTACTTTGACTTTTTAATTTTTTATAAAAGAAGACCTTTTTATTTTACAAAGTCAGCCTTTTATGTACATTATATGTGTTCGTAAGCTTTTCTGTAACATACTAAAGAAACTGGTATTTCAGTAAAGTGTGTTAATGTTTTGCCTTCTTTGTCCTGAATGTTTGCCTGAGCTTTGACAGGGAAACGTGCACCTCCTTGGTCTTCCCTGATGGGCAAGAAACCACCTCTTTCCAGCATCTCACTCCATGGAAATGAACGAACGTTTCAAGGCCAGGAGGGTTAGAGTTAAGCTTTCGAATGCTACTCTTCCTTTTCTCTCTCTCTTTCCTAGCTGTTGTGTCACTGAAAGGGCAGAAGCTCTTTGAGTGGCTAAAATAATGTGACTATTGCATACTTTAGCTGAATAGACTTTTGTCTGTTTTTTAAAGCCTGAAATGAACTGCCTTGACTAGCACTGAGATAACTGAAGTTGTTAGTTTCAGCACGCTGATATGGATGGTGTGGGCTTAGCTGCTGTCAGCCTCTTCAGGTGCTGGGACTGGGTACCAGCCTCTTAATACAGGTCACATCAAGTGTTACTGTACCAGAAACATCCCCAGAGGTGGCAGTTGCTTTCAGTGGGTGTTTATACTGGTTCTCAGTCCTCTCTTCCCATTTTGGTTATCTTTGCAATGGAGGTTGAGGCAGAATTGAAGAACAGGAAAGCTTTTCAATCTTGCTAAAATAGTTGGTGGTTTTTTTCCTACAGAAGTTTTGTTCTAGGTAGAGTGAAGCAGTAGCAGTGGGTGTATAAATTAAATATCCTGCATCTCTTGCTTGCCTTTTTACATGTACCAGTGTTCATAGAAGAGGCCATTGTATGGCTCAAAATACAGCTGGAATAAGGACAAACCAATCTTCTTTAAACCCCAAATGCTGGTATATATCCTGCTATAATCAAATAGCAGCATAATCTCTTCTATGTCTGGACAGGCACTGCTTGATGAAGGCAGCAGTGTGCTCAGTGGCTGCTACACAAGTAGGTGCTGTCTTCAGTATGTCAAGCGCTAACCTTCCCCTGAACTCAGAGGGCTGTGCATTCATACCTGCTGGCGGGAGGTCTTTGGTCTGTTAATATTTATTTATTTAGATTAAACTTCACATAAAGATAATTTTCTTTGGCCATTATAGTGTTTTCCTTTTTAGTAGGACAAGACAACAGTTTTACAAACTACTTAAAATTAATGGGCAATTAGTTAGCTATATTAGATATTGAAACTGTGTGTATGAGTATTTATTTTAAAATGTACCAGCAGCCTCCAAGACTGGCTTTCATTCAACTGCTCAACTGACAAGGCTCTCTATTGAACTTGTATTTATAGTTCGCTGCATTTATCTCTCCGAATAATGCACAGAATCCCATGTGACATTTTTTTGCCATTTACATGATAATACACAGTTTAACTGTGTAATTCTTAATTCTTGCGTTGCTTTGTAACTTGAATGCAGCAGCTCTGTCACATTCACCTAATGAAAATACATTTCAATAATAAACTGCTGGCATAAATTTTAAACCACTGTGAAGAGCAAACTGCTGTGCCACAAACATCTAAGGTTTCGTTTCTGTTTAAGTACTTCTATAAGTATGGCACAACTGTGGTTTTGACCGCTAACGGGAAATAAATCTCCTTTGCAACGTCTTTAGAGCCAGAGCATGGCTAATTACGCCTTTGAGAAGAACCATGGTTTTCTATTTGGTGGCTGGTAACTACCTCAAGTTCAAAAATGGTGTGGTTGTAGGTTGATGTGAAACTAAAGATGCTGTGCTAGAGAAGCTGTGCCCTACTAGGAAATGTGTTTATTCAAAGAGGACAGAGAAAAGCAGCTTGGATGGATGAGGATACTTCACTTTGCTGCATTTTATTCTTCTGGTGCAGGTGATCTGCTTCTGTGCTAGAGAAAGCTTTGAATTGCCATCACATTAAGGAAAACTCACTTTCTTCTGTGTGATTTCTTTAAGGCAATGTCACGGTTTAAAGCTGGGCTGGCTATTAAACCTGCGGCAGATGCCCTCTGTTATCCTCTGTACATTTTTTGCATGCCATTTTAGCTGTATATGTTGTTTGATGTTTGACTATCTTTCTGCAGAACCAAGGGGTGAAACTGTAAAACTTTCTGTAGTATAATTTCAATGGCACTTGTCTTAACTGAGCTTTCTTCCAGTGGAGTTTCATTTGAGTTACAGTAATTGGACAGGCAAGGAAGGCCATTGCTTATTTGAGAACAAGAAGACTTTAGGACCTGGAAGTTGTGAGCAGAAGTTTGTTCTTGATAGCAGAATCAGATGGTTCTGGCTGTGCATTGCTGGCACCTCAGCAGCACTTTACCTGAGGCTCAAGGAATTGGCTGCACAACTTGTATCAGAATGAGAAGAACACTTAAGGATGCACTTAACTTCCCACCACTTTTCACAGGCTTTCAGTGAAGTATGTGCTTACAGGTTGGCTGCACTCATGCCTGGATCAGATGTCAGCTGTTGCACAGATCTGAGAAGAGTCTTGAAAAAGGTTGGGTGGGGTTGGCAGTGTGCTGTCTGTCCCAGATTCGCGACAGGAGGGCTGGTTTTCAGCTCTGTGGAGACTCATGTGCGTAACTGATAACACTAGCTTCAGAAAAAAACAGGAAGAAAATACCTAGAGGGTGTTGTAATCTGAATGCACTTCATTCAGTCCCATATTTCTGTACGTTTCCCTGATTAAATTCAGAATGCCTCACCCAGATTTTTTCTTTCGTTGGAATCTAAGGAGGCATGTAGGGTAGGGGGTTGTTGCCAGTCCCAGCTTGAGTTCATAGTCACCGGGATGTTACCTGCAGACCCTACTAGTGTGAAGGGAGGACTGAGTTCACAGTTTCTGACAACTGCCCTAAGGAGTATCAAAATTGTGCTTGCGGTGGCTACTGCACCCTCAGGGAGTACCTGGCAGCAGATGCTGGGTGAATTCAGTGGGGTTCCCACTCTGAAAAAAGCAAAACTGGCATTCACATCACAAATCTCCTTTGCTTTTGTTTGCTTGCATCTGAAGTAATTTCCAGTCTGGATTTATTTTCATTGTGGGTTCCCCTTTGAGAATTTCCCTTGCTGCTTGGGAAGCTCTTGCCAGATGCAGAGTCCCCTCACCTCACACAAAAGCAGCTGCCCTGGGAATGGAGCTGAGCTGGCGCCACACTTCGCTGCCCGACTGAGGCCATGTCAGCCCATTCAAAGATTCGGGAGATAACTCGGGGCCAGTGGAAGGCAGTGAAAATACAGTTTGTTACACTTTGACTTACTGGGCGTACAGCACGCTCTGAACATCGCCAGCATAGTTTCTGTGGTTTGCTTTCCCTTTGAAGTTCAGTGCATTTTTTTTACTGGTAATAATACTTAGAATTTTCTCACTGACATTACTAGGTGGTCCAGGACTACCTTGGATATGAGATCATATTAAGGCTTAATCCCATTTTGCATGTTATTCCTATTTTGCAACCACAGCATAAAACTTAATCGCTCCTTCAGAGCTGTTCTCCCTGGGTTGAATGCAGCGAAGCTCCCATGAGAACAGGCTGGGCTGCACAGTAAGCAGTGCCTGCCAGGCGCCTGCACAGCTCCTGCAGCTTTCAGTGACCTAGAAAACCTTTCACCCTGCCATCTCGGGTGCTAATGTAGCTCTCGCAACTGAACTAATGCGCACTCATCTGAGCAGAAGTTATTTCCCAATGTGGTGACTTGTGTCCACAAAGAATATTTTGTTGTGAATCAACTGGTGTTTTAACAAACATTATCAGTCCCACCCTCAGGGACTGTTTAATCTACCCCAGTGTACTTTGTGTATGGGGCAGGAACAAAGTGTTACACCTGTAACGTCTTAATCCCCCCTCATGCTGTGGCTTTGGATGGCCTGCTCCAGGCATCACAGGATGAGTTTACGGGAAAGAAGCACGCACACAGGCCCCCGTGAATTGGGACTGCCGCTGTGTGCAGGTGTGAAAGGAGCTGTGCAGACAAAGGAAGGAGAGTAATCCCATCTGAAAGCAAGCCAGCACTGCACTCAAGGAAAAGAGCTCCGGCTGGATTGTTGGAGGATGAATGACAGTAATAGGACAACAAAGAGGGTCTGACGCTGCAATTGGACTGGCTGTTTTTGAGTGATCCTGCTATTCAACCACTTCTTGTGGGTTTTGGGTTGCGGGGTTTTGTGCGTGTGGCACTCGGACCATTTCTGCAAGGAAACAAACCCAAGGGAAGACTGACTGCAAAACACAGCTATTGCTGACACAGGTAAAATTGAGCAGATGTCCTGAAGACCCAGGCCTCTCCAGTTCCTATCCCAGGGCAGGAAATGCAGGTAGGGGGATTTCAGGTGGGTAATGCAAGCTGAGGAAGAGTAAGTTACGGCATATTGTAATGCAATTAATATGGGCAAATTTAAATTGCACCATTACATGTACTGCCAGGATATCATCATGCTTGTCTACCCTCTGTCACCTGGGCTTTTTTAAGTGTCACACAGTGTCAAACCAGTCCTCAGTGTTGAGCCAGCAGAAGGGGTTTTTGAAGAAGTAGTCAAAGGCATGAAAATTCCAAAAAACCAAATAATTTTGAGGCACTTAAAAGTAGGTGAATTCCACTCCAGCTATGTCTGCAGCAATGGGACACATTCAATGAATTCGTGTGTGCCACCTTATGAGGTATAGAAAGACGTAAGAACGGAGGGGAAAGCACTCCAGAAAAGGACAGAGAAACAGTTGAATCCTTGCAGATGCTGGGGATGGCAAGTGTCAAACATCCTTTGAGGAAATTGCACAGGTGCAGAGGTAGTGTGTCCCCAACAGCCCCTTTCTCCACTTTCTGTGACAGGTTTCCTGCAACAGCCTCTGAAATGGGTCTTTTCCAGGCAGCCTGTATCACAGAACAAGGAGAAAAATGTGTGTACCAGGAGGCCTTTGGCGCTCAAGTACAGAAGACCTGCCCTTCCCCTGTGTAGATCACTGACAATTTGTGATCTTGAAAGCACAGGCTCATTTTCAAAACCTGTCATTAATTTTTTTTTATCTGATGGATTTCAGCCTGTGTAACATTATATATATTCAATATTTTTTACTGCCCTCAATATTTAGTACAACCCATTCAATATTATTTACCAAAACTCATAAAATGCTGAAAATGTTTTTACTTCCCCCGTTTGGAGTTGTGATCAGTTCATTAAGAAGCTCCCTTTCAGTATCATAAAATCCATGTATATAGTGTAATATCCAAGTATGTAACAGCCCAGGGTTTCCCAAACTATTTAGACTAGGGGATGCTCTCAGCCTCGAGGCATCCCCAGAGCTTACGCCTGCAACTGTGCAATGGTGAGAATTCACAGAGGTTTGGAGTCGGTGTGGTTTTGGGTGAGTAGGGAGGCTGGGAGGACCCCTCACTGCTGCCACTTGCTGCCCCTCATATTCCCCAAAAGCATGTGCATGAGTTAAATTTGCTGTTTGCATGGACTGAGTTGATTTTCCCCTTTTAACTGAAATGTAGCTGAAGGGCTTTTTTCCCAAAGGTATCTCACAGAAAGCAAAAGCTAGGTGTTAAACAGTGTCCATGTCTGGCCCCCTGCCCCCACCAACTACCCCTCCCTTAAATTCCTTCACCTGCCAAAAGCCTTCTCCCCTCGTGGCTGGGATCTTAAAAAATGCCTTGCAGTGAGGACAGACAGGCATTTACCTCAAGGGATACTAACACACTAGTGCAACCGGTAATGAGGTAAGGAATGAACATGTTTTATACCAGTATCTCCAACCCCAGCACAACAGAAGAGGCGTGTATTTCTGCATATTGTATGTTTCATTCAGAGGAGTCATCATTTTTTAATGCGCCTGTTTTGCCAGTTCCCTTTTTGTGTCCTGCTGTGGAGGAAAGGGCATTAATAAACTATGGTTTAAAGCTGATGTTGTGAATTTTTTTTATCCATACATGATTTCTTTTGGATGAGCTAGGAGTCTGCTTGCAGTATTTATTTAAGTGATTGCAGTTAGTTAATTTGTTTTAGTTTAGCTGGGTCACCTTCATCATCCCCAAAGTTTTCAATGCCCTTTACTATGTTCAAGCTAGGGAAAAGTAATTGCTTCCTTTGTTTTGTTAAAAACATACAGGATTTGCTCAGCTGATAAAGAGTTATTTTTTATTTTTTAACAGTGCAGTGCAAAATCAGGTGGCATACATTATGGATGAATCTGGATGCAAGGATCTGAAGGATATTAATGGTATTATTTCCTTTCATACCAGCTACCCAGCAAGGCAACTGCTCAGTGGAGATATTCCTGGTTTGATAGCCACCAGTGATCAAAATCAGGCCCTCTGTTTGCTACTTGTTAAATGCAAGTAACAGGCTAAGTCCTTTTCTTATTTACAGCCCTGCAGGGGTACGAGCATGAATTTGCCTGCAATTTGGATGCAAAAGCTGGTGATGAGTATATCCACGATGAATATTATTTAGATACACCTTCATCCCACTTTTAGAAATGACAAGGGGGAGCGACAGTGGTGATTCGTACTCCTTTCTTTGCCGACTGAGCCAGCAGACTGCCGGGAGCCCAGCTAACCAGAGTCTGCTGTGAGAGTCAGGATGAAAAGAGGTTTTATGAGAGCCTCTATCAAGGAATATTTCAGGTTATGCCAAAAATGAGGCAGTCATCTTCCAGCTCATAAAAGCAATTACCTGTGTAGAAATTTATCAAAAGTAGCAGGAAAGAAGAAAAAAAAAATGTTCAAACTGGGAATGTCACACTGAGTCCAGCCGTATTACTTTCAAGGCTCATTAAAGCGGTTAGTAGACAGCATTGACTCATACCCTTCCCAACAACATGGCACAGTGCAGAGGTGGACAGAAACAGCCTGGGGACCAGCACAACGCGTTATGTGGGACGCTGTCCAGTGGAGTCTGAGGCTCCCGAAATCACAAATGACAGAGCCCAGTGCAATCATTTATCCCTCCATTCAAGCCAGCACAGGAGAGCTGCTAACAAGGCTCTTCAGGTGCCTGTCAGCTGTAGAACAAAGGACCACAACCAATGACTGACAGTTTTCTTACCAGTTTGTCATTTATTATGGAGATGATGAAATGTCTGGCTTTCTGAAGATGACTGGTTGGAGCTGATACAGTTCGGTTAAACAGATGCTCCTGTGTTAAGTCTCCTGTTTTTCTCTAAGAAGAAAACCAAACCGTTTGCCTTCCTTATGTTTCTATTAGTGCTTCAGATTATTAAAACTAAATTAGAAATGTAATTTTCTTGTCAGTGAATAGTCTAGATAGTTATTTTACTTGTATTTTGCTCCTCCTAGTCAAGGCACATAAATGAAGCACTTTTTGTCAATAATGAGTCTCCAGGTAGTTTCATTTTCTAGACCTCTCCTACATGATCAGGACACAGCAGTAACTGTACTGTAGACTCTACAATTGGTATTCCTTGAAATTAAGCTATTCCCATGAAAATCATTAAAATTATATCTTTGTATATTTTGGAAAAGAGAATATTTAGGATTTTGTCCTTGTGAATCTTAACAAACCAGGCTACAATTTTTTCCTCTTTCAAACTGTCAGGTTTATCTCCTTTGTGCCAAAGGGATAGCAGACAACTGCTTCATGTGGCAACATCTATTTCCTATAAAACAGCACAGCAATCCCATCTGTCTTAACAGTGCTTTTGGTGACATCAGGAAAGCTGTCTCTGATCAAAGAGGCATAGGACAGGTAGGCTACATACCAAAGTATGGATCTAAGGCTTGGTTGCTTCATGGGTGATGTATGGATGCTTTGTGAAGGTAGATCATGGATGCATTCACAGTGTCAGCAATTGATATGAATTGGGACACTGGTGAGTGCAAGTGTTAGAGCGGCTTTGTTTGGCTCTGGGAGAAGAAAACCAGGGGCCAGGAGCCAGAACAGGCATAGCCCTCGTCCGACACAAATGGGAAAACCAACACATGATTTCTAGCAGGTACCGAGTGGCAAAAAAATGGATGTTTCTGTATATTTGCTAATGAAAGGTATTGTCTTGCTCCAGACTTGGTGCTTCTCCCTGCCAGGATCATTCTCAGCACTTCAGCAGCTAAGGCGGCTTTTGAGACGCAAGGTGCGACCTTGGAGCTGGGGAGCAAAAGCAGAAGGATCCATCAGGAAGCAGGGAGAGGTGTCCCACAAGCTGAAGCTGCAGCTGTGTGCCTCTCAGCTGAGGTTCGTGGCCCCTGCCAGTGGAAAGGCTGGGACAAGGGCACCGCCGAAAGGTGGGGGTGAGACGGCTGCTTCTGCAAGAGACTCAGCAAGGTCCGGCCAGCAGGAGAGAATGTGCTCCAGTGAACTCATCTGTTCCAATGGCACTTAAAACGCTCAAATCCTTATTTACAACACCTTGCTGCACCTGAGTGCCTTGCCATGGGCCACGTGGTAACAAGCAAATACTGCATCTGGAAAGGGAGCTTGAGCATAGTGACCCCTCGTGCTGTTCAAACTGCTCAACTCCTTTTCTTTACCATCTAGATAATTTTTGCTCCTGTCCACACTTTGCTGCCAGTTTTGACACCACTGATATTCTCACATGCTGGTACACGCTATACCATACACAGACAAGTCTGCCTGCTCTGTGGGGTGTGTTGCCTTCTCTTTGCTACTCTGGGCTAGGAGGACCTACCCATACTTAGACATAGTGCCCCAGAAACACCAGCTAGGGTGGTAAGGAACACATGACATGCTATTTTGAGGTGAAATGCAGCTAAGTGCTTTCTTCATTGTAGTTTTTCAATCTGTGTCAATTTAATGATCTCCATCCATTTCTTTCAATTCCAGCAACTATCTATATGTTTATAGTCATCAAGAGAATTTCTTCTCAGAAAGAAAAGTTTACTCACTGAGCAATTTTAAAAATTTTCCTGCCTGATACGAATTACTTACAGAGCTCATTAACATTTCAGTTCTCAGTTTGCATAGTAGCTATTTTTTTGCATAATAGCTGAAAAAAATAGGTGTGCCAGATGGAGCCTTTTCTGCATTAGAAATGACAGAATTTTGACTTCTAACATTTCAGATGTGCGTACATCTTCCTCAAATTGTTGAGAAAGGGCAAATATAAGAAAGGCATTTACAGCATCTCTGTACAACTGCCAAGGAGCAATATTGACGATGGTAATATTGACGATATTAAACTAGTGCTTTGGACTTCTGCAGAGCATTTCATGATGGATTCAAAGCACTTTACAAAGATGAGTTAGGCATCACATTGCTCTTGTAGAGAGTCTCTTATTGCCCTTGTGTTACAGAGAGGAAAATAGGAATGGAGAAACCAAGGGCATGTTGCATGGTGCTGGCAGAGCTAGAGCATCTAACTTAGCAGGAAAGCAAGACCAGTGATGGATGAGCTCTAGCAAATATTTCATTGAAGGTGGAGGCAAGCTAAGGCGGACCTCGCACCAAAGCCGCCAAGACTTGGGCACTGTTTTCTTCTGCTAGCCATGCTGTGCCAGCAGCAGCGTGCTCTCACTTTAGAGGTGCTCTCAATGCTGTGGGCTGGCGGGAGCTTTCACCATCTGCCGTGAGCAAGAGGGGCCCTTGTTCATGACCCCTCAGGGGACCCGATTCCCCCGAGCTGGCAGCTGGCGGCTCAGGCTGCCTATGCTGCTGCCGGGAGCCAGCAGAAACCTCGATCTTACTGCTTGGCTTCCTCCGTACCTCTGCCTAGTGCTATGTTGCTGCCCTTGCAGGAACAGCACAGCCACATTGCAGAGCTCACCATGTTTCTCAACACCAGACAGGGTTCAGAGTAAAGAAAAGGTAACATAGTCCTGAGATTAGAGTTACAAGCCTCAGGGTCATATTGTAAGTAAAAGAAAGCCGTGACATGGTTGTAGCCTGTATTTAATGTGACATCTTTGTTGGTCTCATGTTTCTCCCAGGGTTCTTGTGTGACATGTGCCTCGAAGGGCAGTGATGTGGGTTTAATGGAATAACCTGACTGCAAGCACTCTCAGTATCCAAATGAATTATTTATCTTTTTCCCCATATTTACACTAGATCTTTCTGTTCTTAAAGAGCACAAATGTGGCATCAATAGCTCACATGCCTACATCTGTTGTCTTCTGGGATCCCCGCCCTGGGGGGATGGCTTAATACACAACCTTAAAGTATGCTGAAAATCTGTAAGGTTTTACCCAACAGTGCTGTATTAACTGTACAAATTTCCTGTTGAGATTATGGTCTTTGTGCCTTCCCACCTTTGCTAGGAATCAGCTAGAGCATCTTTGGGTACATTATTAATAAGAGACCAGGAAGAAGCTCTGTGCTGGTGAAGCCTTTTGGGCCAAGCTCCTGCTCCTTAGGTAGCATTAACTCACGAGTGTCAGGCTTGCAATGTGCAGGTACGAGTTTGCACAGTGGTTACTCTGATGCGATGCACTGACCCCTCTGGGGTTGTCTCCGGACTTGTGGCAAGCAGCGCCCGCTACCACCCGCCTGCTGGCCTGACCCTGCGCTTGGGTTCCCCTTGCCTTAGCAGGAGCACATGCAGCCTTACAGCACACCTAATTCAAAGCCATTCCTGGAAGAGCAGAGCTTTAAAACTGAAATTTGAAACTGTTTGGTTGGAGGAGTCAGTGCAGCACTCTATATTAGCATAGGTACGTGCACTTACTGGGGGCACGGTAATGACTTAGAAAGATTTGGGATTTCAACACTGGTTTTTCATGTGGATAGACACACAACTAGGAAATTATTTTTCCACTGCCTTGCTGTTGGTGTAGGAATTTGCACTTTTAAAAGTGTGTATCATAATGATAGTAAAATTAAACCATACAAGAAATGTATAGTTTTATGCATTTTACTCACTCTGTGTTGTGTAAATAAAACCCTAGGGACACAGCAGAAGAAAATCAGGCCATTTTATACTGTTGACTACCTAATTTAATTACTGTTCAAGCCAACTTCAGAATAACAGGATTTGAAAAAATAAAAATGAAAATAAATATACCTTTATTAAGATAGAAAAGTAATGAACTTAAATCATTAGATGGAGGTGAGGCTTCTGTAGATCATGAGATATCAAACCCAGTGTAATCACAAATGCTGCCTAGTATTAGCAACAATTCACGGGTTCAGGAGCACAGGAAGGACTTTATTTTGATTTAAACCACTGCAGCTTGAAAACCGATTTTCTAGCTTTCTGCCAGTAGAAGTCATATCAGAATCAAGTTTAGAATGTGATTAGTCCAAAATGTAAACTTTTGATCTTTCTAGGTGTTTTTTTGGGGGGGGTAGTTGGGTATCTTTTTTCTATTATAATTTTAAGAGAATGACTTGTTTGCATGTTTGTCTGTTGAGGGCTGGGGATGGCTCTGTTTCCATTAGACTGAGATTAGTGTCAGCTGAAATAAGTCTTGCATTCATATGCTTCTCACAGAGCCTCAAGTTTTGCTCTATCAACACTTTTCTTAAGCGCATTTCATTAAAGATTCTGTATGACAGGTTTGCACCTGGAGACAAAGCCTGTTCCCTTCCCCCCTCCCCCTTCCCTGAAACCCCAAGTCTTTTCACATCAAGTATTTAATTTTCCTTTGTTCAGGATAAAATGATATGTAAAGTATGTGTTGCCATGGATGCAAAACTGAGAGCCTATGATCCTCCCCTTATCCAGGTAGATTTCAAGCAGGATATTTAATATCAGAGGGTACTAAGGCATGGATGGCACAACAGAGACAGGTTGAGGAAGGGAGAAACAACTTTAAAATGGAAGTTCCTGTAGCTCTGAAATGTCTTGTTGAAATAAAGCAAATCTTGTGCCCCCGAGGGGTTGCTGGAATTGTTCTCCATGTACTTGGCAGCATTCCTCTTTCAGCACTTGATTGTCTCCCTCCCCTCCTCCATGTGCCTCCTGCCATGCAAATGGCATGGATTGTTCCCATTTCTCACCCAAACCCACTCAGATTTGAGCTGTGGTCCAGATAAGTAATTTTTTGTGTATGCCGCAGGTTAAGGAGCAATGGCCTTTTAAATACCGCAGGAGAGTGGTGTGAAGATGAATGTCTGAGAGTGCTGCAGAAGGATCCCTGGCTGCTGAATGACCCAGCAGGGTCAAGCTGCTCATCTGTCTAGGGCAAGCAGGTAGGGAGAGGGGAACACACAGCTGCTCATGGCTCAGGGACTTCTGGAGATGACACCTCTGCCTCTGTGTTTTCCTCTTGCAGCAGGTGACGCCGTGAACCCAGTTTTAATGAGTAGCACGCGGGGTAGTGTCGAGCACGGGCGAGAGGTAATCATCACAGAAGACCACTATAGTGCCAGAGAGGGACACAGGGCGGGTGTGGTATAAATAAATACATTTCAAAAGTGGTTTACAATGTTCCCCTAACTTAATTTCAACTTTATTTTTTATATCTATTGTATTTGCCATGGCTTCATATCCTTTCCTTTCACTGGCAGCATACTTATATCAGAACATCAATTTGCCATTGTAATTACATTGGACTGTGGCCTCCACAGAACTCCATGAAAATTGTTTCATTTAATTTTGTCTGAAGAGTGTAGCATTGCCTCCATAGGCTTGCACCAAAATTGGCTCATTTTGCTTCAGATTATCTTTTCCCCATAGGATTGCATTATTATGGCCTGCACTTGCTCCTTGCTGCCAAAAGCACACATTTTAATCCAGCTCGGGTCGTGAGTTACATGCCTTTTCAGGTTTTTTTGTATTTTTTTTTGTGGGGTGAGCTCTGCATACTTGTGGGCAGGGCACCACCAGAGACCTTTTCAGCCGTGTCTGCCGTGTAGTGGAGGGGGACAGAGGAGCCTGCAATTGGGTGAGCATGAAGCTGAAATTAGCTTCTTGTTCAGGCAGCTCGATGTCTCTGTTACTGGGGTGGGGGAAAGGTGAGGGCATCTGCAGAAGCAGCCGGGACCATCTCTTCCCTTGTTTCCAACAATCACCCTGTTTTAGGGCCCTCACTCCTTTGTCATTAGTAAGAGCTACCCGCAGAAAGGCACTTTCTTTTTTCTAACTGAAATGGGCTTTAATAAAGCTATTGTATTTGATCACTGGCTAAGGAAACAATAATTTAGCATAACAGGAAAAGATCATTAATGTTCAATGAACCTAACACTCTGCTCTAGTTTTTGCTGCCCTAGAGAGATGGAGTAAACTCTTCTTCCTTAATTGAAGACTAAATAGAGTACATTTCATTTTTCATTTCCAGCACTTTTTCCAATAGGCTTGTGATGTTCGCTAATGCGTACTGAAAGGGGTGGACTGTCTGGCAGCAGGGGAAAAATTGGGTGGGAGGGTTTAGAGCACATAAAAACTCGCTTGCTCTTCGTCAGATGGTTCTCTAGGGCCTTTGACTTCTTTCTTGACAAGCCTCATTTCAAAAGCGCCCAAGGACCATGCCAAGGAGATGCAGTGGTCCATTATATTACAAAATAGAGAGGAGCAGGGAACAACACCCATGTCCACTCTCCCACAGCCATCCCTCCACGGGGCACCAGCGGCAGGTAGCTGCACTGCTGATTTCTCCAACAAGGGATTCCCTGGGGCACAGAGGGTTTTTCTGAGCTGCCAGGTGAGTGGCTTTCTTCCTGCCAGGGTCAGATGGAGGAATAATGGCTAAAATTGGTGTCCGGATGGCATTTTGACAGCAACTGCAATTTTGTATGAAAGCAAGCTGATAAATGCTGAGAGGCGTAAGGTTTGCACCTCTGCAGCTCTGGATTCCAATGCCACGGCCCACTCCCATGAAAGCGCAGCCAGTGTACTTTGCACTGGAGGAAGCTCAGGGCCGCATTTATCTCCAGTGATCACTTCAAACACTTCAGCACCATCATTCACAGTCACCTGCACTCATCTCCCCTACCAGAGCCACAGCACGGTTCCTGTCCTGAGCGCTCCCCTCACGTAGGTGGGAACGTGCCTCTGTGTCCTTGTCAGTATTTTTGGGTGCGAGTTTTGCTCTGGCTGCCACGGCTGGTTGGGGGAGTGAGCTCTGGCCACCTTCACCGGTGCAAGAGAAGGAGGTGAAACACACGGCAGGCCTGGGCCGCGGGCATTGCTGTTTCAGCTCCGCCCAAGGAACCACTGGCTGGGTCGCTGTCTGCAGGCAGAAGGTGAGCTGCGGCGAGCCTGAGCGCCGGGCCGGCGGGAGCTGACTGAACGAAATGCCCAAGCGCAGCTGTAATGAAACAAAGCACCTCCACAGAAGAGCTGGGACACAGCTAATAGCGTCACGTTAGCCTCCGTTTAGTGCAATAAAAAAAGGGCACCGCTAATGACCGCTTTGCCCTGAGAGTTTTCCTTGATGGATTTTGCCATTGGAGAATGCACCGTCCTCACCCCCTGCTGCGCAAGGAAACTGGAGGACGCGACGGTCGGGGAAAAACAATTAGAAGCAAACAGAAGCAAACGGGTAGCGGTGCTGCAGCGGGAACTCACCCCACGTAAATAACAGAAGATTTACAGTGCATACGGCTACCCTGCCTAATGCTCGTGTAACACTGATATTCACCATGTCCATTGTAGTGGTAATTAACAAGAAGATTAAGGATAATAGCTTGTTCCGCAGCAACAGAGAGTCCCTGGGGATGCAGAGTGGATTCGCTGCCACTGCGGAAACCCTTGGGAGGGGGTGTGGGGGGTGTGCATTGCAGAGCACCGCGTGTTTAGGCCGCCAAAGGGCACGTTTTGGGGGTGATGGGCTCTGCCGAGCCGCCGGCCCGCACCGGTCGTACGGCAGCTCCTCCTGCCGACCCCCTGCGGCAGGCATCGCCGCTTTAAGGCGCTGGAGGGCCTGGCCCCGCCCCGCGCGGGGGAGGCCGAGCCGGGCCGAGCCGGGCCGGGCGCTGGGAGCGCCAGGGGTGGCCGGTCGCGACGAGCGAGCCGAGACTCGCCGAGCCGCCTGAGCGATGCTGTTGGGCGGGGGAGCCCCGGGCAGTCGCGGCTGCGGGGCTGGGCCCTGCTCGCCCGGGCAGCGCTTGGCGCCGGCTGCACCCCGCGGACCTCCGCGGTGGCAGGCGTTGGTCCGCGCTGCGGCCCTGGCAGTGGTGCGGCGCGGGCGGCAACCGCAGTGAGGAACCCCGAGTAACCACCCCCCCGCTGCCTAGATAGCCGGGACACAGCCAGCGGTCGCACAGAACCGCTTGCTCCATTGGGAGGCACGAGGGGAGCCGCCAGGACACGCTCGGACCAGCTCTCGGGAGCCATCAGTCTGTTAGAGCTGAGGAGCGCTTACCTTGGTGTATATGGCGTGGAGGTGCCAGGGCGGAAAAGGATGGTTGGGAACAACATGAAGATGAGGTCAGGGGTGGTCAAAGGCAGAGCTCTGGCGTGAGGGAGGGGAAGGTGCCACCAGTCCAGAGCAACGGGTGCTTTCTGTGAGGGAAACAACTGGGAGCTCATGGCGTAAGTTATAATTGTGCATGTGGCTCTTCATAATTGTCACAGTGCTGGATTTCCTTGATGTCTTTGCCACCCAGCTGGCCTCTCCCCTGTCCCCTAGCCTCCTGTCGTGTCACTCCAGGAGGTGGCTGAGTGTGCAGTCCTCTTGCCCTCTCAGGTGGGAGCTTCAGGGCTGCTCCAGGAACGTGCTGGTGCAAGGTACCCTCGTAACCCTTGTCAGTCTCATTGTATGTCTCCCAAGAAGCTGCCTGATGGCTGCTTTCCTGAGAGCCCAATAAAAGTGCTACTCTGTAGCAGTGGGAGGCTTTAAATCATAGTGTTAATTTTGTAACTACTGAAATAGACATGGGCAGGGAGGATATTCAGATGAAGCTCCAGAGGTTGAGAGTTCATTACTCACTTGGCAATAATGTTGTTCATTAATAGACAAAACCATCAATGGAAGGAGTAAGCACTCCCTGTATTCTCCCATGTTCCTTCACTCCTGGATGCTTTGGGGAGTTCCTCCTCAACCACTGTGCTAGTGAGGGAAGGGAATGGACTGGTTCGGGGGTGGGGGTGTGTCAGCAAAATATCAATCCTCTAGCCTCCAAGTTGCTTCCAACCGTGATGGAAGGCTGTTGCCATGTGATGGCTGTAGGAGCTATTGTTAGTGCATATAGCACAAGTATTGTCTCAGCAGGCAGCGTTAGCAAAAAGGCTACCAGTGAGGGTTTTTTTTCCAAATGCTAGATTAAAGCATGGTGAGAAAAACTACATGAGTTATGACTTAGATTATTTTGTAGGTAAAGTTGGGATTTCAGTCTCCAGGGTTTATAAAAACAGCTCCTGTTTCATGCCTGGAGTCTGCTGTGACTTCAGTGGAAATTAGGCATAGTAAAATTTCTGAGAAATAAGGGCTATTATCTAGGGGAATGGAAGAAATGTAACTTGAAGTCTTCTTCTAGGGAGTAGCCTGTGGTCTTTCTTTAGTGCTTCAGATTTCTCCTGAAGATCATGGCTTTCCTTTTTTTCTAAAGGAAGTGTCATACCACAGACCCGCTCACACAAACAAGGTAGCTGTAGGTGTTCTTGTTTGTCCATGTCTGTCTTTAGACATTAAGCAAACCAAGAAATACAGAGAATCAGGAAGAAATACAGCTAGCTGAGTTTAGGTTGGTCTTGAGCATCCCTGCTTTTGGAGGAGGCAAGAATCCCTTCTTACATTTTGTGTTTTGGTTCAAGCTGCTACTAAAAGAAAGTACAGATGCTTGAGCCCTTGAGACAACCTCACCTTCTTAAGGTCTTTGCTGGAGTCTGGTTTGGAGCAAAGTGGTCTCTGGCTGGCTTGGTGTTGCAGTGAGATTACTGACAGTCCTTTCTGTCACTGCGTGACCCCCCTGCTCCCCACAAGTTGTGCAGAATCTGCCCTTGTTCCATGGTGGCTCTTATTTATATCATAATGTACATAGGTTAAATTAATTGAATGTTACTGATTTATATTTACCCAAATCTAATAATAATGCTCCCACCTCCATTACTGACAAGATAAATACTTGCTAGCTAAAGCTTTAATTTCCTTGGAGTACTATTTTTCTTGAAATGAGCTAGTAAGTTGGTGTTGTCATGTGTCCTGCTGACACCCTCACAGGCACCTGCTGCACCATGTGTATGAGGTCGGCCTTGGCTGAGGGCACTTGCAGAGGTAAAACTGTTACACACTAGAAGTGCTTTTCAGGAGAGCATCCACATCTATGTGTCAGTAGGCTTTCTGCTGCATGGAGGGAGCTTGACTCAGGTGGAGGTAAATAAGATGGATTAGTACTTGTGCATACTTCAAATTGTTGCCTTTGTCCAGACTGGAAAGGCTTTAATGGCTACCATTTTTTAGCACTGGGATAGATCACATTGACTGTAATGTCTGTGTATAAGCCCAAAGGACTCATCTCCCACCCCTGCAAAGAAGTCCCCTTGCGTGTTGCTATTGTGCCCACTTATTAGTTCATTAATGCTTTCTTAAGAGAGAACAGTAATGCAAACTAGTTGTGGCAGCACTCATCCTGCAGAACAGCCAGGTAGCAAAGGAAACCAAAAGTGCAGAAACAGCCCCATGCTGATCAGTGGTCAGAGCTGTGGTGCTCCTGAAGTGGAGCCAGGCCATGGCTGAAGCTGGAGTCAAGTGGAACTTGTACATAAATCTTTCTAATTTCGTGTTCAGTGTCTGCAGGGTCTCTTGAGAGAAGAAAAAAATGTTCTTGTTCTCTGCCTCTATCAGTCACTTCAGGGGCATGTTAATGGACTATTGGGATGCTTCTTGGCTTATTTAAGTCATTCTGCCTTCTGTCTTGGGTATTACTAGTCCCTCAGGACACTTGACACCCATTCTGCTTGGGAAAAAAGTGTTTATTTGGAAGCAATCCTGCTAGCATACCATATGTTACGAGTTTTCGGTTTCCTTGTTTGGCGACTTGGGGCACCTGTGTGAAAATATGTTTGCATTTGATTTTTATCTCTTGCAACTGTTTATGCTTGTCACATGCTGATTGCTCAAGAAATAATTATGCTGTCCAAAGTGGAGGATGCAGTACCTAGGAAGTCTAGTGATTGGCATTCCATGAGAATCACCAGACTTAGAGTGAGGAAGGAGGGTGAGGAGCAGGGGAAATTAATTCATCTCCATGCACCAGAAAACAAATCCATGTGAAATAGGATTTGGTTTTGTTTTGTGACAGTCCGGTGAATGGAGTTTAGAAGGACTCTTCAGCAGTGGGATGAGTACCGTGAAGTGAAAAAGTCTTGAGTTAGTAGTAGTTGGCAGTATGGCAAGGGAGCATTCACCTGCATCAGAAGTGATGCTGTTAGGGTCAATCAAGGTGCATCTAGAAAAACCACATTGTTGGTACTGTTGTTGTAAGCCATCAATGCCCCTGGGAGGTGATCTCCTTTCCCACCTCCGCATGTCTCCAGTGGTACCGTTAGTTTAGCCTGGTCTTTGCCCCACACTCACTTTGGAAGGCTTCTGTACTAGCATTGACCACTGTCATCAGTGCTGTGACATGTCCCTGGTCTGGAAGGTTGGAACCATGGCTAGATAGGATATCTACACCACCACTTTGTTTCCAGTTGAGAGTGGAGGTCAGGGCTGAAGTGCCTGATAGCTGATGGTGCTGGTCTGGTGTAGCTGTCTCTCGTCCCTGGTGGGCTGTGGTGGAGACTGCTATCAGGATAAAGCAAAAATAGCAGCAACTTGGTGTCAAAATCCAGTAGTCTCACTAGTACATGGGGCAGATGGTTGGGCAGAAACACAAAGGAAACCTCTTGCATTCTTCCCACTCTTCAGTATGTGAACAAGAGGGAGTTTGTCAAGAGTGTTGTCTGTGACGGGCTAGATTTGGGAAAGAGCCTTGGTCTAAGTGTCGCATCTTCCAGCTTTGTAGTCATCAGGCAACTACTGTAATACTAAATACCCTTCTGATTTAGGGTCTAGGCTTCCCCTGTTATGTCTGAAAACAGTTACTGCCTGAGAAGGTGATTTAGGAGAGCCAGAATGTGGATCCATGATGTCAACAGACAGAAATGCTTAGGAGAAACATATAGTTAAAGCTTTATCCTTTGTCTTCCATGCCAGGGAGAACACCTGTTTCAGCTTGGGATATACAGCAATGAGTCTTCTCCTTTTTCTGTATTCTTACTGATACGTAATTATTTATGCAGAGAGAAGGAGATACTAAGATATTGAGTCCTGCCCCAGAAGGGCCAGCAGACCAAGAGCTGGAATGCTTCTCTTGAGAGGACCTGGCTTCAAGTCTATCAAGCAGACAGCATCACTGAGCCTGATTTTGTTAGAAGGGTGCTGGCTGTGCAAGACAAAGGGATCATGAGAGCATCGCTTCATTTTTTTTTACATGTGGTCTGCCTGTGGCAAAGGCAGAGGAATGGTTCAGTGGATAAATTAGATGGGAAACAATGTGCAAGGCTGCTGCTGTTTGGTCTTTGAGACTTAGGTGATCTCCACACTAGAGGGGGGAAAAAGGATATCTAAAGTATTTTGTTGGCAGACACTCAAGTGTCTTTAGGATTAGGTGGGCGGTTGAGGATTGACATTTTGGTTGTCGGCATTTGAATTGGGTGTTAGTTGTCTAAGTCTCCCTCTAGCAAGGTGTCAGCACATTTTTTGGATTCTTTTCTGTCAAATGCTGTAGATAAAATCAGAAAATGCTTCTGGGAAAAGCCTCCATTAGGCTCTGCCTCAACTCTTCCATTTTCTTTTAATTTAATTTAATTTAATTTAATTTAATTTAATTTAATTTCATTTCATTTCATTTCATTTCATTTCATTCATGGTGAGACAGTGGCACAGGTTGTCCAGAGAAGTTGTGGATGCCCCTTCCCTGGAAGTGTTCAAGGCCAGGCTGGATGGGGCCTTGAGCAACCTGGTCTAGTGGAAGGTGTCCCTGCCCATGGCAGGGGGGTTGGAACTAGATGATCTCTAAGGTCCCTTCCAACCCAAACCATTCTGTGATTTGTCAGGAAGCTGCTGTCTCTCAAATAAGAGTAAGAGTTTATTGCAGGGAGTAGCTAAAGCAAAGGAAACAGATATTTCAGGTATTCCTTAAGTGCCTCACACTTCACTTTTTCTCTCCTGAAGCATGCATCCTTGATTGCTTCCTTAATTAGTACTTTAAAGATCTCTCTCTATTCCAGTTTATAAATAAAGCAAAACAGAAATTCAGAGTATTAGTTTATCAGGCACTTAATGTGCATTCTAGAGAGCAAAATTAACACCCATACATGCAAGGACTGAGTGGCTCCCACAAGCTCCTGAGCCACTGACTTTGCTGGTGGCTGTGGAGCATCCAGGAACATCTCTCATAGCCCAACTTCATTAACAAGGATGCAAAAAAGTCACAAGAAAAATGAATTGCCTATGCAATTATATTTAATTTTCATTCTACCAGGTTTCCCAGTTCACTTGACAGCTATTCTTTCTTTCTTTTTTTCTTTTTTTTTCCCCAGTTCATGCTTTCTTTCATTTTTTTTCATTCTTTCTTGACCCTTTTGACTGAACAAAAGCAGTCCCACAAGGGCAGGCTAATGTATTCATAGTTTTGCTGCAACTTGGCTGATAGAATAAGCTGAAAAATTGCTGCCTCCCATTGTTTACTGAGAATCTTTGTTGTGCTTTGTAGAGTTGAAATAAGTGCTGTCTAGTGCCCTCTACTCCCCATCCTTACAGAACACAGACTGTTGTGCTGAACCTGCTCAGGCTGGAGATGGTGGAAAGGCTAAAGTTCAAGTTCACAGACCCAAAAGCAAGTTACAGAAGTGATTGCTTGTTTGTGTTCGCTTGCTTGCTCTTGCTTTTCATTCTCCTTGATCTAAGCGCAGTGTATTTTTAAGCCTATCTGAACATTGCATTAAGCTTTAATTAAGCCTGCCAATCAAAAAAACCCAGAAAGGAGGCTTCTAATGTGCCTGGTAGTAAGTCATATTTTCCCCCTCAATTTTCTGACTACAAACATGTAACTGGTAAGTGTGGGTTTGTTTGTTTTGTTTTTTTTTTTTTCTCTCTGAACTGCAGACAAGTGCTTAATGAACTTGTACCACAGTGTTTACCTTAAGGGCTAGCTTTCATTATAAAATGGCTTTGGACAAACATCACAGCAAAGGTCCAGACTTTGCCAGGCTGTAGCTAAGATTGTACTGGAGCATCATAGAGAAGTCAAAGTTGTTCTCAGCTTTTCATGCAGTGTCAGAAAACACACTAGAAGTAACATGATCAGGAGAAGTGAATATGACAAAGCTGCCTGGAAGGTCTTTCTGGAAATAGGAGAGAAGGTGCAACATCCAGAGTACTGGGTCTTCTATCTGACGTTGGAGCAAAAGCCACTGATGGTAACAGCTAGTGTAAACCCTAATTTGCTAACCAAAATCCAAAAATGGACATATCAAATGATGTGGCTTTGGAACTTCCACTGAGGCATCGTGAGTGAGGAAGCTAGAGGGCAAAGCCACAGTCTAGTATTACCATTTTATAAACAACCATAAAAGAAGAGAGGTGGCTTCTAATCCACAGCATATTTGTAAAATAAAGCACATTGGTAGGATTGAGATCACAGTGGTTTTGTACCAGCAGCTTTTCATGACTGTAAGGAAAAACAAATTGGGATCACACATTACAAAAAAGTCCCAAACATCAAGGTCAGTAGTAATCTCACTTTCAGGAAGACACCAGAAGTTTAGCTGCCATATTTTGATATAAATTGAACGGGATAAAATAATAGCATAAACCAGAGACTAGAGCAACTAGCTGAGATACCCCAATAGGTCTTTTCTATCTCTAACCCTCAGCATTTATTTTCCTGTGGAGCACAATGATGGTTTCTGCCCTTCTGAGCTGCTGAATCACATACTTTAGTGCTTGTGAAGTTTGCATCAAGCGTGGAAGTTGTACAGCAGTGGCAAGCAATGCTAGACATCTGAAAGGCCATGGAGGAAAGTTGTGACTGAAGACATGCAGCTCCTATATAGGCTATCCTGACTTGGGGACTTCAATAAGAGATCTCAGACTAATTAAGCTTTAATACTGTGGGTAGGGAAGGATGACAGCTCTGCTCTAGCTTGACCTGTTTCTCAGTGTGCTTTTGTGCCTGCCTGATTTTTTTCCCCTTCCTTCCCCTGCTGTAATCCTTATGGAACATCTGCCCAGCCAGGAACAAATGACAGCTTGTTCTCTGGATGCCACATCCTTGTCAGTACGCTCGGGTCCTGAAGTCCTTCCACCCTTTGTTCCTCTGCTGCTTTTTTTCCCCCTCTAACATCGCAAGACTTGATTAATCCAAATGCTGAAATCCCACAGGCACTGTAGTTGTTTTTAGCGTTAACGTTAGAGCTCTGCAAAGGGTGGATAAAGATTTATGATTTTGTCTCCTACAAATCTCATGGCCTTTCCTTTCTCTGCTACAACTTGGATGAATTCCAACATCCCCCCCAATGCCCAAAATTGCCTTTTATTTCTTTAATTCAAGAGCTGCAAGGGCCAGCAGTCTTGCCTCATAACCATGTGGGAGAGTGGGTCCTGCTTCCCTTATGCAGTTCAGCACATCTAGAATTTCTGCTCTTGTTTGTGGTCATTAAAACTTCATAAATCTTCATCCTGGAAAGAACCTTTTTAGCGCTTTCTGTTGTGAGCTGGGAGAAGAAAGGTTGCTTAAGCATTTGAGCACCCAAACAGAACTTTCACGGTGGAAACTTGCTTTATTTTCTACTTTAATGTTTTCATCCATTCTTCCATTTCCTCCCACAGCTAACGTGTTCACGCTTGACTTCAGCAGGCACTGAGTTTGCCCTGGTGATGCCATGGAGAAAGATTTTTTTTCAATAAGAATTGTCAAGAATGAATTTGGGTCTCTCTGCTTGTGTCTCGTGTGTTACTCTCCTTCTTGGGCTCTGCACATCCAAGCACGACTATGGTGTTACAGTCTGACCAGGACACAGTCATTCCTATGGATTTTTTTTTCCCCAAGTCAGGCATGCCATACGCCATAGCTGTTTCCTGGCACACCTAAGTCTAGTTTCCAGTTTACACCCCAAAACCCCACTTAAAATGAATTTAATACAGCAGGGAGGCAGCTGTAATTACCATATATTTTCTAGCACGTGCTTAGGCATGCAGATGTGCCCATTTGTGCCAATTGGAAGCTGCTGTTTTCTCCCTGTGTCTTCCTCCTGCTTTCAGCGTAGCTTCGGGTCTGTGGGGCACAGAATGATCCTTGCCAACGAATCAGGTGGTTAGGGAAAATTATTACTATCTAAATTATGCTGCTTTTCTGAAAGCAAAATTTCTCTCTTTGGTGCAACATTTTTAAAAATCTGGATGATTATCCGCAATTCCTAGTAATGTACCTTCGCAGCAATGCTGTTGACTTTGGGAAGTTTGGGGTTTTTTTTTATGGCTCTGGACACAGCAGCAGTTGCTGTGTTAGAGGATCCCACCTTTTCCTCCACCAAGCAGTGTTTCCAGCATGGCAGTGAGCAGTGTGGCTGTGCCACGGCACCAGCCACTGCAGGGCTAACCAGTTAGGGGTGTCTCCAGCTGTATGTTTCCCCATACAACTGTGAAATCAATAAGCTGAATCAATTAACTAGACTTCATAAACTTCAGCTGGCAAGCTTTCTGGAGTCTATTCAGAAAGGCAGCAACAGCTCCTGGGTTGCCTGAGAGGGAAATAAGCTCAGAGCATTTCTTTTGTTTGACTGGTGAGAAGGACACAGACAAGCTGAAAGGGGAGAAGATTTAATGACTTTGTTTCAATCTCAACTTTAAAAAAAAATGAGACATCTCTATATCTTCTTCTGTTCCACTGTTACAAGTGGAGAAATCAATCTTTTAAACATCTGAATAGGATTTAAAAATTGCCCTTACTCCCTACCATCACCAGGACCTCTTTTTAGTAGGCATTAGTGAGTAGATTCTGGTAACTTTGTTTGGCAAATGGTGGTTCATTTGCCTGAAGAGCTGAATGAAGCAACTGCAGTTTTGACAAGCAGAGCAAAGCTGTCAGGCTTCTTTTCCCTGTAGGTGACTATATTTCATGTTCCTCGTGCCAGATAATATTTGACATTTAATTTAAGACCCTCAGTGCCTTCATATAAAACTTTACTATGATAATAGTGATAAAGCAGCTGAGTGTTATATTTGACAGTCTTTTCTTCCTCTCTCCTAGTTCATCTCCGTGCTCAGTTTGGGCTGAAGGATCTAACTTGAATTAAGGAGATGAGCAGACTTAAACCTGAATTTTTATGATTTGAGGAGACCTGACTTGCAGATAAAGATCTAATCATGAATCTTATTCTGGCTGTGAGATCTTTCACTGGCTCGCTCCTAAGATGCCAGGCAGAATTTATGCAGAGGAGAAGGAATGGGTGAGGGATAGTAGAAGAGAAGGACCTTCTGTTGGTAATTCATCCAATTACTCATCTTCTTACAAAGTAGCACATACTATATTGATCAATAATGCATTTCCCACAGAAAAAAAAATAGCACTAATAGTATCGACAAGGCTGTGCTTGTACTGAGGAGCAGATAACTGGATTTCTTCTGAAATCATGTTGAGCTGTATCAGTGCTGATGGTGCTCTAGTCTATCCTGCAGGCGAAAGTAGGTCAGGACAGTGGCTCCCGTGAGGAGAGGCCAATGACGCTGTGGCAGCTTGTCCCCTTTGGGGAGCACGGGCTGCACTCTCCTGCAGTGTGCGATGGAGGAGTAAATGACAGGGACAGTATGTCTGTCTTTCATAAGCAGTCAAACTTGGTAAGAGCTGAGGTGATAACACTGGGGCCCTGGCTGTATCAAGTCAGCGGTGCTTTGTCCATGCAGTTCCCCTCTCTGGTGCACTTCCGCAGGCTGGCGTAGCCCACTGTGCCTCTCTGCATCAGCAGGAGTTGGACCTCATGGTGTCAGTGCCTCAGGGTCTTAAATGCATGTGTTATTTTTCATGCCTAATGTACACAGGGTAGCTGTCCTGCCCTCTGACTGTACCCTGAGTCCTGGAGAAGGCAGGCTGATTCACCTGGCAGTCTTTTGATCTTGGACAAGGTGGCACAGAGACACTCCCTGTCTCAGCATGTATAGGAACACAGTGGAAACCAAGCTAATTTTTTTTCTCCTTTTGCCTTCCCCCATTTAAAAAATACCCTGTTACTGGGATCAACACCAATGTTTTGTCACTTGGGTTAGCTGAGCGGGGAGCTATGGTGAGTCATGCATTTAATGTGGAGATTAAAATATTAGTCGTGAGTATGTGTTGGAGACAGTACTTGTGCTGCTGCTGGTAGAAAGCAACTGGGAGGGAAATTCTTATGGGAAGAAAAAAATGTTTTACAGAGCCTCTGGGATCTAAAGTGCTGCCCGTGAAGTTATGTACCCAGTCCTATTGCAGAGACTAGAAAGAGTAGATGGATCGTGTTTGAAGTCTTTCAATTTAAAGTGAGTGGGCATGGCACAGTATAGGGGAATGGATTTTCTCTGAGCAGAACAAACATTCCACATCAGGGTTTAAAAATAGTGCCTGCCTGCGCCAAGGCCCTCAGCTCCTTGTGTCGCTTCCATTCACCCACTTCCTCTGGAATTGTCTGGAGTGCACTTGTTTCTCTCCAGCTTTTAGCAGTTGATAAGATAGCTGTTTTTAAAAAAACCCAAACAAACACCCCCTCAAAAAAAACCCAAATAAACCCAAAATTGCCCTGTTATTCTTGGAGAGTCCTGGGGCTGCTCCATATGTGACGGAGTGGATATGTAGTTGTTTACGATGTGGTTAAAGCATGATGAAGAGACAGCTCATACAGAGGGGATAAAAGTCCATTGGCGAAACGTAGCTCCGCTGCATACCTATATCCTTGTGATCAAGAAAAGCCAGTGGAGACTAGCCGTGACCCCTGCTGACAGTCCACATGGTAAACAGTCTGTGTCCATGCTGATGCTGCTTTTTTGTACATTTTCTGTGTTCGAGATTGCTTAGCCTGGATTCCAGGGCTTTTAATATCTCAGCAGACAGAGTTGCCCAAGGGATGGCTGGTAGGGCTTGCCCCATCTTGCTCAAACCTCACTCAGGAGTTGTTTTTTACTCACCACCACCTTTTTGTGAAAGCTGTCGCATGGCATACTTTGCAGTGCTGTGGAGGAATAGCTCTTGACTGTGGCTTAAGCTTTACACATGAGAAATCGGCTCTGGTGATAGCAGGAACTGAGATGGTGGGGCTTAGAGGGGGCTGTCTGCAGCACGTTGCAGCCACTGCCACAGCTATCCTGATGGTGCTGCCAGAGCATAACACAGAAACCCACCAAAAATGTAGTTGGAAAGATGCTCCAGGGAGCATCAAAGTCTGCCCTTCCCTTAGGGCAGGATCATTTGCATCTGCTGTTTCCAACAGGTGTTTGTCTAACCTTATAATGCAAACCTTCAGCAGTGGTATGCACAGCCTCTTTGGACTAAGGTCAGCGCAAGTCTGGTACTACACTACAGCATTAGACAAGCTTTTCCTAATGTCTGTCTTAATATTCCTTGCTGTAATTTAAACCCACTATTATTAGCTCTTGAGTACTCCTACCACCAGCACCTCCATTTTCATTACGAATATAACTATTGCAAGTACTTATTCCTTGTTAATAAGTGGCTCTATCAGTGTTATCACTTACAAAAAATGCTTCATACCAGACACTCTGACATGGATTTCAGATTAATTCATTGAGTAAAATGGGGGAAAGGTTGGCAGGACTCTGGTTGAAGTAGTCTAGAATCATCAGCTGTGTTATTAGAAAGTATGTCAGGCCATAGAAGCACTGGATGATAGCACCATTTATGAAATAGCAAAGCAGAAAGAAGACGTTTGCCAGTTTTTAGTGTAATTGTGCAGACTGCTGTAAGATTTTTCATTGCCTGAGTGGGACAGCAAAAAAGAAGTGAAGGGCTGATGAGTTGCAGGAAGAGACAGTTTTGGAGGGTTACCTTACGGCAGTTTCTGCTGCTAGAAGAGTCCTCCAGCACCACCTGTGAGCTGCCAGGAACACTAAGACATTGCCTCTCCTGGAAGGCAGGGACTGCCAAGAGCAGATGATTCATATGCTTCTTGCTTATTTCTGGCTCTGGAGCTGGGGTAGTGTGCCAAAAATGAGTGAAACCAAAGATCAAGTGAAGAGGTCTAGAAGGTTTTTTTTACCACTTTATACAGCCATTGGGAGCTATGACTTATGCAGTCAGACGATGCTTTAACATTCACTCTAGATCTCTATAATTCTGCTGGTGTGACTGAATTACTAACAGCAGCATTTGCAGAGATGGATTCAGCTGTCTTAACTTGCACCTTGACTGACATTTGCGATGATGATAAAAAAATAAATAGTTCTTAAATTTTATGTATTTCTATTATTCCTTTTGGAATGATCTTGAACCCCCATTTAGTGGGGAGAGTAGGCAAGGAGGGAACAAATGAACGAGATGTGTAGTATAGTTTATGTCCTCACTTGGAGCTAGACCTGGTTAGCAGGATGTAATGTACTCTGTGGCAATCACTGAATGGATTATTAATGTATAAATTCCCTCTGTTTGCTACTGCTTCCGCTGCACTAATAGGCAAAATGGTGGAGAACCCACTGTTTTGGGCCCGTTCCCAGGCCAGTACGGATAAAGCAACACCCAAGACACTCACTAGCCTATTCACTGGCACTGCTAGATGCTGAGTTTGCCAGTTTGTGAACTATGACTCCATCTTGTTATGCTGCAATCTCTTTTGCTGCCTTCTCTGGTCTTTTCACCTTGGTTCTCTAATCTGAAACAGCCAGTAGTCTGTGTTCAGGATCTGCTATTCTGAAAATAAATCTCCTCACGGCCATAAACGACCTTATCTCAACCATCAAAGGTAATGGAAGTCACCGGAGTGCTGGCTCTTTGAGAAGCTTGAGGTGGGGGTGAATCGTCTTGTTTTTCTATTTGATCTTTTCTAAGTTAACCTGAAAAGTAAGTAGGAATCCATTTGGGGTTGTAGCTCTCAAAGAGCAGGCTGGGGGGAAAGCATCTCACTTTTTAGCGGAGCTAAGGGTAAACAGTACAGGAAATAAATTGGGATTTGGGGAACAAAGGTTAAGTGTCACAGAAGGATAAATACACTGAAAGCAGGTCCGAGGAAGCAGGAGATAAGAAAGTAGTTGGGGGGAGGTGCCGAGAGCACAGAAGTATAGGGACTGTGGGAAAGATGCTGGAGAGTTTCTCACTGCCAGCCCAGGAGCCCATGCTTTTGCTGCAGCTGCTGTACAGCAGAGCAGGAAGGATTAGGTACAGCTAATCCCACACTGAACTCCAGACTGTTAAACTGCATGGGTTTGACATATGCATTTCAATGTTTCGAGTGTTAATTATAAAAGGTCTGGGTAACATCGTACTGCAAGCCTGCTGGGCAGAGTTGCTGTTAGACCATGTGCTTCTTTATCATTTCCTTATAGGGGTTTATTATTTCACAGCAGAGAAACTAGCACCTGCTCTGGGATTTTAAATAAATAGATATGCTCTAGCAAGACACAAAGTGTTAGCTGAATATGTATAGAGAATTAAGTATTCTTCAGCTGTGTTAGAAAAGGGCTGTTGTTCATTAACCCTCCTTTATACTGGCCAATCTACCTGGTACTCAAAGCAAGCGGCCATCAAAAGGTAAAGTGCACATTGTGTTAATGAGATGCTAAGCTATTGTTAGAGACATCATTTCTGAGGGAACTAAACTACATGTTAAACAGATGAACTTGGATATTTGTGCAGGACTGTTCCTGAAATTGCTGAGAGGGGAAAATGTGGTTTTTAATTGCCTGCTTTTTACGCTCATGAGAGTCTGGACCAGGAACAGAGAAGTGTGTTTGTCCTATCCTGTCAGCCACCTGAAAGAGCAGGCGGGCTCACTCTGCCCGCTGTCAAGGACTGCACAAGGTGCAAAGCAATAGGACAAAGTCCGAAGGTCAGGAGACATGAACTCAGCATCTTGTCAGCTGTAAACTTGATCTGACCCTGGGCAAGTCACTCATACCTGGTCGTTCCACAGCACCGCTGCTGGAGGGAAGGCCTGTGGATGAGTCCTCTCTACTCTTGCAGTTGCTTGTGCAGATGGTCTATGCATCACTCCCTGTATCACATGATCTGTTGTTTTCAAGTGAAAGGTTTCCTTTTTTGTAAACTACAGCGGTTGAAATCTTACAGAGTTGCATCTGACAGAGATGCATGAAGTTGAGTATAAACCTCCTTTGCACAGCCAGAAGTTCTTTTAGAACCCAAAAGAAACTGTTAAAGCTACATTAAAAAAAAAAACAAAACAAAAACACCAAACAAGATAAGTCAGGTATCCATCTGCACTTTCCTCTTTGAGCACCGAAAAAGTGTTCTGCAAAAGGCAGGGACAGTTTGAGAGCAGAGTAGAATTTGATGTCTTGATTGCTTGCTGGTGCTGGTATGTTTTCAGTAAGGCTTTACTGTATTTTCAAGGGCTTTTGTGGAAAGGCTGAGATCTTTCTCCCCTCATTAATTCCCTGATACACTGAGGGGCTAAGACCTTTTTGAGAATTTTACCTGGTACATGGAGACTGTAGATCAAGGTGGCTGTGGCATTTGGTGTGGCATGTGGATTAAAGTATCTCCTGCCACCAGCGAGTGTAGTTGTTACATAGAGGACAGGAAGAGGACCCTTGGGCGAGTTCTCTCTTGTCATCCTTCACAGAAGACTGCTTTCCCCAAGTGGGAATTCCCAGCGTGGGTGGTGAGTGAGGGCATGGATCTGGTGGAGAAGGGGCATCTCCTCAGCTGCTTCTGGCATCTGCCCGCCTTCCCAGTGGTGTAGCATAGAACTGCTTTGGCAGGACAGACCCAGCCCTTTCCAACCTTTTTTAAAATTTTCTTTTTAAATTCAGTTATTACTTGACAGCTGCCATTGTTTTCTGAGGAACACGAACAAGGGAAAGGAAGTTGCATTTTTTTTTCTGCGGTTTATAAAGCAATAAAACTTGGATGGAACTTCCAGGAGTAGGGAAAAGGCACTTCGACTAGCTTGAGGGCTTTTCTCCATGACATTAGAAAGATGGATCCTTTCCAGGAGGGCATCAGTGCCCGACTTTTCCTAACAAAGATTGGGTTAATATCTCATTCTGGAAGTCCCACTTAGCCAGTATAAGGGGGAAGACTTGCCTGCCTTCTTTCTGTGAATTTTGTTATCATAGAATCATAGAATGGTTTGGGTTAGAAGGGACCTTAAGGATCATCTAGTTCCAACCCCCCTGCCACAGGCAGGGACACCTTTCCACTAGACCAGGTTGCTCAAAGCCTCATCCAACCTGGCCTTAAACACCGCCAGGGAGGGGGCATCCACAGCTTCTCTGGGCAACCTGTTCCAGTGTCTCACCACCCTTTCAGTAAAGAATTTCTTCCTAAGATCTAATCTAAATCTACCCTCTTTCAGTTTAAAACCATTTCCCCTCATCCTACCACTACAAGCCCTTGTAAAGTTCTCTCTCCCGCTTTCCCTGTAAGCCCCCTTCAGGTACTGGAAGGCTGCTATGAGGTCTCCCTGGAGCCTTCTCTTCTCCAGGCTGAACAACCCCACCTCTCTCAGCCTCTCTCCATAGGAGAGGTTCCTACGCCCTCTCATCATCTTCGTGGCCCTCCTCTGGACTCGCTCCAACAGCTCCATGTCCTTCTTATGTTGGGGGCCTCAGAGCTTGGACACAGTACTCCAGCTGGGGTCTCACAAGAGCAGAGTAAAGGGGCAGAATCACCTCCCTCGACCTGCTGGCCACGCTTGTTTTGATGCAGCCCAAGATATGGGTGGCCTTCTGGGTTGCAAGTACACACTGCCGGCTCTTGTTGAGCTTCTCATCACCCATCACCCCCAAGTCCTTCTCCTCAGGGCTGCTCTCAATCCATTCTCTACCCAGCCTGTATTTGTGCTTGGGATTGCCTCGACCCACATGCAGGACCTTGCATTTGGCCTTGTTGAACTTCATGTGGTTTGCACAGGCCCAGCTCTCAAGCCTGTCAAGGTCCCTCTGGATGGCATCCCTTCCCTCCAGCGTGTCGACCACGCCACACAGCTTGGTGTCGTCGGCAGACTTGCCAAGGGCGCACTCGATCCCACTGTCCATGTCGCCGACAAAGATGTTAAACAGGACTGGTCCCAGTACCGACCCCTGAGGAACACCACTCGTCACTGGTCTCTACTTGGACATCGAGCCATTGACCGTAACCCTTTGAGTGCGACCATCCAGCCAATTCCTTATCCACTGAGTGGTCCATCCGTCAAGTCCATGTCTCTCCAATTTAGAGACAAGGATGTCATGCGGGAATATAGGTGTTATAGGCATGAGTAATCTCTAATTTCCCAAGGCAGTGCTGAATTTAACAATGCAACAGTTGGTGAGTAATGTGGCAGTGAAAAGTTGTTGAAAATTGCAGTATTTTGGCTGTAGTGTTGGAAGCAGATAGCTCTAAAGTGTAAGACATTTTGCTGGCACGTTGCTGCCATTTCCCTGACTTCTCAGGAAGCTGCTTTACAGCAGTCTGACTCCATACAGTGCCTCCCTGCAAGAAAGACATTAAATTTAAATTCAGATTGGAAATGCGTAGTTATTCTGCTATCCCCTATGCAAAGCATATTTCCAGATAATGTGCTATATGAGCATCTGAACCCTTCAAAACAATTAGCTGATGAGCAGATACCCAGTAAGTGCCACTGAGAAATACCACCATCTGACTGGTCTCTACTTTTTTTTTTTGTCCTCCTAAATGAATGAAGCAAAAAGCTGGACTGGAAGTAGTGTGAGGATCGCAAATTCTCTCAAGGCATGGCCCTTACTTACAGTAATCAGGTTTTGTTTTGGGAAGAACTCTGTGCAGAGGATATTTGGCACTCTGTTCCAGTTGCCTAATTAAACTTCTCAAAACAACAACAAAATACATCAGTCCTGGAGCAGACCGGAGCTTTGGAAAGCAGCCGGATAAATCTACTAAGAACAAATGGAGAAATTCCCATTCCAGGCTTATACACTTCAAAATCTGGATGGGGTAGCACTCCAGCAACCATTGCTGCTGTGCCGGCATGGCAGGGCAGACCCTGGCAGGAAGAGGATGTCCCCCTGCTCTTTTCTTTTTACTTTCCTCTCTTATTCTTCTTTTCAAAACAGGTAAGCACCTGAGATGATGCTCCTGACTTGATTTTTATTATTAGATCTCCACTTCCATTTCCACCGTCATTTCAATCCTTGCCTCATAAGGTGAGGCGTGGAGCTGTTGTAACTGGCGGGATGGCTGATTAATAGGATAAGTGCATCTGCAGCAAGCATGCAGGTTCAGCTGCCTGCCTGTGCTGCTTTCTGCCCTTGACTGTCGTCTGTTTTTGCTGGAGGATGCTCTGTGGCAATTTTGAAGAGAACTTTCCGCACATGCTTCCACCGGTATCTAGCCATGTTAATTAAAAGGAAACCTATAGTGTAGAAAGCTACCTGCTGGTACCAACCTTGCCTGTCAATCAGGGTTAACCTGGCTAGTTCAAAGATGCTACCTGCAGATGGAAGCTAGCATAAGCTGTAAAGGATATTTTTTTTTTCTGTCTCTGTTCTAATTGCAGTAAGAAATTTTGGTAGTACCTCTATTAAGATCACCTCAGCTCTCTGTCCTAAGCAGTTCTCGATTATAGTGTTACCAAATCACAAGCGTTTTGGCTGAAATTTTCTGGGCTGTATATCTCACCATGTTATTTTTAGATTTTCATCTAAAAATATGTCCAGCCTTTTTCAGGAACAAGACTAGGAGAAGAGCATTGCTTTACATTAAAACAAATGAGCAAACGCATCCTGGCAGCTGCCTTCTCTGTGAGGTGGACTGCCTCAAATGCTTGGAAGCCAGTTTTGGGATTTGGTAGAGGAGTGGCCTTTGGGCTCATAAGTGAGCGTTTCCCGTTCTGTGAGAAGTTGACCAGTTTTAAGGCATAGCATGTGTATGCAGCAGTGACTTCAAAGTTTTCTTGCTGAACATTAAGGTTTTCTGTTCACTGAAAGGTTAAACATGTCCCATTGCTTACTGCTGACCAGCCTGCTGGTGAGCAGAGCAAGTGAAGATGGATATGCCATGCACTAGTTTGAGACAGTAGAAGAGACAAGTCAGGAGGAGTCAAGCAAGTAGGAGGAAGAATAACCCACGTTTTCCCCCAGATCAGCTGCCTGACCCAGATCCCCATGAGGTGATGAGTGTTCATGGCATTTCAAAGGAAGCAGGAGTACGGGACGAGGAGGGCCACGCCTCCCTGCAGGCAGGTGTGCTGCAGAACTTGCTGGCAGCTAGTACATCTAAACCCCACTGGCAGTTTGCTTTGTTCCTTCTCCAGCTGATCAATGCAAAGGCCAACAACTGTTACTCCGGTCAGCTGCTGTGTTTGCCCAAGTAAAGGAGGTCTGCGAGACAGGTTGGTAGACTAAGGGTTGCCATTGATCCCTGAGGGTGACAATGCGAGATCACTTTATGGTACTTCTGTTCGTTTTTTCTAGAATTTCTTCTTGCAATTAATTTTGATTTTGACTTACAGATGAAACATATGTAGAAAAGATCATTATTGAGACTGCAGGTAGTTTTGACCATGGTGGATGGGCTCTGAGAATGAAAGGGGTTACAGAGGAAAAGTTGCTGTATTCCTTCGTGTTTGTTGCAGAGGCCATACTGTATGGAGTGGATGGGAGCGTTCAGGGAGAAAGAATCTAATGATATGGTTAAAGTAATTACATTGGTTGGTAAAGTGATTTTTTTTTTCTTTTTTTTCCCCACAAAAATACCTCCTATTGGATGCTTGAAGAATATTTCCTTCTGATTATTCTTAATTGAAGCAATTCTATCGTTTAAACATCATAGTCCTCTTTTTACATTTCCAAACTGCTCAGCCTTCTCAGTAGTGTCTTAGAAGCTCACACAAAGATACTCCTTTCATTTGTGCCTCAGTTCTTAAAGTGAGAAGGGGATCCTGTTGGGAGGTGATGTCCTTTTGCCCAGAACACTGAGTCCTGATGTTATTTCTCCTTTGTCCTTCTGAGTAGACCCTGAACAGATGAGTTTTTACCTCATGTATTCTGCTCAGCAAAGGGTGTGTAGGTAAAGGAGAAAAATAGATCAAAGCTTATATTTTGCTAAGTCTATGTTCTTTATATGTACAAGACATAAATAAAGGCAGTCTTTGCCCTGAGGAGCTCTGAAAACCCCTCTGTAGCAAGGTCATTTTTGTGTGTGAATTTTTCCCTGAGTTCAAGTATCTATCTTTGCAAAATGCACAAAACACTATAAGATTGCTGCAGTGTGCTCTTTGTGGGGTGACCCATGAAGGTAATTCAAACTTCATCTAGGGAGAAGAATGGTGGTGCTTGCTTCCTTAGTGGTATTTTATGTGGAATATATTGTAACATGGCCTGGTAGTGACAGTTAGCTGGGTGGTTTTTGGATAAGAAGATGGCGTTGGCTTGACAAAGAAAGCCTTCTGGGGTTGGGTTCCTGGGTTCTGAGATTACTTTTTGTCCTGGTTTGGCCTAAACCAGGCCAATTTTCCTTTCAGTGATTTTTACTTTCAGCTAAGTCTCTTCTAAGTAACTGCACTTTCTGAAAGTAACTGCACGTTTTGCAGACAGTGTCTGCTTCTAGGAATGATAATGCTCGAAGTTTGTAGTTATCACTGAGGCACCGGTAGGGATGTTATGCAGAAAGGCTCTTGCTGTACTTAGTCTTAGAGAAACCAAGGTCACTGCTAAATTCCTCCCTGCTTACGAGTGAAGAGCCAAAGGGGGGTCGCACCTGCAGGGAGGAGCGGACAGGGCAGGTGACCCAAAATTGACCAACAAGGGTATTCCATCCCATACACGTCATTCTCGGTATAAAGAAGGGGGATCACGAGGGTCTCGGGCTCTTTTCTGCTATGGCCGGTGTCCAAGGAGGACTCCGACTGTTTTCCTGCTGCCCCCAATCCCGATCCATGCATCCCTGAATCCAGCTCTCGACCGTCGCTAGGCCCAGCCTGGGCCTTCCCGGAGCCTGCCCTGCAGTGCCGGTGGTGACAGGGCCGACATCGGGGGAGCTCGATCTTGGTTTTGTATATATTTATATATATATATTTGATTATTCCAATATTATTATTATACTCTTTTTCATTATTATAGTTTATTAAACATGTTTTAACTTTCCAACCCGTAAGTCTCTCTCCCTTTTCCCTTTCCCTTTCCCTTCGGGTGGGGGGGGAGGATTAACAGAGAGCATCTGCCACAGGTTTTATAGCCGGCCCAGCTTTAAACCGTGACACTTTTCTTATGATGATGAAGAAAAATAAGATGTCCATTTTGGTACTATTGTACTGGAATTGCTGTAGTCATGCTACTTTTCCCTGAAAGTTGCCTAGTTTTGACCAGTGAAATAGAATAGATACTGGCAAACCTGGTCCCACCACTTATCTGTGGATAATGTGGATAACAGCCTCTCCAAGTTTCAGCTCATTGGCAAGCACATCTGATGTGAGAATCTTTTGACAGAGAAGACTGAGTTCACAGAGTTCAGAAGAAGTGCTGTAGCGTCTGCAAGCTCTTGCTCTTCTTACAGAGCAGAATCTGAGGCCGTGCATTTCTAGGACATGTTGTAAAGCCTGCATGAGGAAAGGTGGGCACAGTATATAGGCACTGGGCAGAAATTCCCCTTCAGGGAGCGGGATAAATGAAAAAATGTTTCAGAGTGCTCATCATGTTTTGTGCTGAGCAATTAGAGAATCTGTCCATCGGAGTCATTACAGGAACTTCTAGGTTAGAAATGGTTTTACAAGTAAGTGCTAAGTCACTTACTCAAAGCCATCCTGGTGTTTTGCTTTAAAACCTGAACTGTTCTTCAGATCTTCCTTTTGCCACCATTTTCTCCACGGATAAAACAAAAATGCTTGCTTTGACTGTTGTAAGGCACTTGTCACTTGTGAACTGTTGGCATTTAATTATTGGTGTTATTTGTTAATGGAATCTAGTCTCATTAAGTCACAACAAAACTAAAACCAGAGAGGTTAGATGTGAGCGGAAAAATAATAGCATTATTGTCCATTGGTTGCCTATGAAACTTTCCTTGGAGGTCAGAACTGACCAGTTCCACAGAAGTCACTCTGCTTTGCAGGACAAGTATTTCTCTCGGATAACGGTTTGGTGGAAAAGTTGCCTTTTTGTGTGTTGTGACAGAGTCCTGTAGATCATCTGTGGCAGTTATTATTCTGTAACTGTTCCTGGTGATCCTATTTTCAATTTCCACCTTCGGTGATTGGTATTTGGTGATCTTCTTCTGGTAGATTCTCCTTTCTACAGGCAAGGAAAATGTTTTGTATTTTAGCCCCAGGATCTTCTGGATTATGAGGATGTCTGTCTCTTCAGGCTTCCATGGTAACAGTGAAGACCCACAGGATTTTTGCTTTATTTTTGGGGCTACATCAGGGTGTGGGGCCTGCATTGCCCCTAAACCTTACGCAGTGCTGGCTACCCATTAAAAAATGCTAATTACTTGCTTGTATTTCCCCTAGAATGTTTGTTTTGCCATCAAATGCAATTAATTATAATATCACAAGGAAGTGTTTTATTGCGTGAACAATGTATGTTAAGGGGAGAAAAATACTTGTTGTATTGTATTGCCAGTGGTATGTATATGGCCTTAGTATTGAGGCCTGAACTTTAAGAACACAGTGGTTTTCTTAGCTATGTACATAAAGTCATATGCAGGTAATATTTAATTAAGTTAAATACAAAGGACAAGCCAAAGTGGAAAAATGGGTCAAGAATGTTGTATTTTAATGGCTTCCAAAAGATGTCCTATTTGAGAGCTATGAATTTATGCATTGCATTTCAGGCTCCTGCTCAGGAGAGAGTGAATATTCATTGGGATTAGCAGCATCTTCTGCATGAGAGGTGTCAAAACAGGCTGTCAGCATAATGAATGTTTTCCTGTTGTTCTCTGGTTTGAGACTCATTCTGTCAACTCAATGCACCTTTTAAAAGCTTCTTATTTATTTATGTGATGCTAACTGATGCTAACTATCTGCTGAGGTCTGTAGACACAGGCTAGATCCAAAAAGATGGACAGTCATTTCACTGTATTCAGGGGTGGTTTGATACTATAAATGGCATTACACCTAATTTGCCTCTGGCAGGGCAAATTCCCCTCTGTCAGTCTAGGGCAAAAGAGGTTTAGTTTGGCATTGCCCTTGTGCTTTCATTTCCACAAATGTCAGGACCTAGACCTATGTCTTAAAGACCTTTGTTTAGAGATAAAGGCAATAAATTAAAAATATGTATACTAGTCTTGCATACTCTGCCTTTCATGGGGAGACGGGAGATAATTACTTGATAAGAACAACTTCTTGTTTATTCATATCAGTCACTGTGGTGAAACCAGAAAATCAGTCATGAAACTAAACTTCATGTCCATGGGACTTTGTGACCCAGTATAGAATATACTCTGTCAAGGAAGAAAATCAGTTTAACAGGCTTTAAATTTAGAAGAATGCTGAACCTGTAACTACCATCCAGTTTTTTAACATGATTTGTTTTGTTCATTGATTATTTTTGTTTGGTGTGTTGTCGAAGTTGTGACAATCTAAGGATATAGGTAATCCAAGGTTTGTAGAGATAATGTATTGTATTAAACCCTCGAATATAACTGGAAAAGTCGAAGATGTTTTCAAACACACAGGCAGCACCTAATTGCTGTTTGTGTGCCCAAAAGCCTCTCTGCTTCTCCCAGCTCTACTGTTTGGTGTAATCATCTGATATAGTCTGTCTGACCACAAACCCTGTCCTACCAGTCCTTTGCTGGTACCTACAGGCCACAGAAATGTTGCTGGATTCTGCTGGTTAAGGTACACAGCCTGCCTCTGCTCATTTGCATATTTTTTCTAGGAACAAATGAACAAAATGGATTTTTCACCAAACAATTTTTTGGTAGGTAAGGTAGGGAGCCTCGAAACAATGAAGGAATGATAAGGTTTTGTTGGGAAAATAGTCCTCCACCCTGCTGCTGTGGCTGTTTATAACTACTTTTTACTAGGAGCCCATTTTTTAATATTAGTTTTTGAAACATTCCTGGTTAAAATCAAATTACTTTAACGAAGTTTCTTTTTACGGCTTTTAGCCTAATTGTTGGTAATTGAGATAAGAATTTTGAAAGTGGCTGTTATCTGGTAATTGACCACGTCAGTTTTCTTAAGCCTCCATAGCTTCAGCTTATCCCACCTCTATATCCACCAGTCTCAAGTCATACATTAATTCCTAGAGGGAATTTTGTTTTCCAGAATCTCTTCTTCACCGATACAATGCTCATCAGATTCTACATGTAGTGATGATGTTCTGAGTAAGAACAGAGACTCACACGTACCCTGGAGCACAGGAATATTACGAATTCTGTACAGATAACAGGGGTTTGCTACCTTCTGGGTCTTGGTAGCAGATCTGTGCTGTATCCCAGGGACTGTAAGTGCTGTATTTCTAGAGGATGATCAGGATTCACTCAAAGAAGAGGGGAATGAGTTTCAGCGTGAAACTCACCCCTTCAAGACACGGTCTAGTATGGACTCTGTTCTGAGACCGTGTCCAGGAGTATAGCCAAAGTTCAGTTATCTGTTCCAGTTACTTTATCTGCATCCAGGCAGTCCTTTGAGGATGAACAGTGTAGACTTTATAAAAAGGGCTTTTTTTCTCTCCTAAGATCTGCAGGTAACCTGGAGAGGCAAAAATGTATATTCAGCAGGAGTTTGATAAAGCATGGCAGCTGGTCCGGCAGGAGGAGCAGAGTGCTCTCTGCCTCGAGGATCTGCAGGAAGCAGTGGCTGCTGCTTGTCTGACTGCGATGCTGGCTGAAATCCATGTCCATGTGGCAAATCTGATCAGCAGAAACCTAAAGGCAACCAAACACCTGCCTTCAATGAGCTGGCCTTGCTCAAACCTGAAGTAAAATCTAAGAACAAGTAAAGTGGATTACTCTTCGGTTTACTCGTCTGTTGCTTATATCACCATTAAATATGTTCATAAATGCCCCTAAGTATTGTCCTGGTTTGGCCTAAACCAGGCCGATTTTCCTTTCAGTGATTTTTGCTTTCAGCTAAGTCTCCTCTAAGTAACTGCATGTTTGCAGACAGTGTCTGCCTCCAAGACTGATAACGCCCGAAGTTTGTAGTTATCGCTGAGGCACCGGTAGGGATGTTGTGCAGTAAGGCTCTTGCTGTACTTATTCTTAGAGAAACCAAGGTCACTGATGAATTCCTCACTGCTTACAAGTGAAAAGCCGAAGGGGGGGGTCGCAGCTGCAGGGGGGAGCAGACAGGGCAGGTGACCCAAAATTGACCAACGAGGGTATTCCATTCCACACACGTCATTCTCGGTATAAAGGGGGGGGATCACGAGGGTCGCGCCCTTTTTTTCTGCTATGGCCGGTGTCCAAGGAGGACTCCGTCTGTTTTCCTGCTGCCCCCGATCCCGATCCGTGCATCCCTGAATCCAGCTCTCGACCGTTGCTAGGCCCAGCCTGGGCCTTCCCGGAGCCTGCCCTGCAGTGCCGGTGGTGACGTGGCTGACTTCAGGGGAGCTCAATCTTGGTTTTGTATATATATTTGTATATATTTGATTATTTCTATTATTATTATTATTTTTTTTTTCATTATTATAGTTTATTAAAACTGTTTTAACTTTCCAACCCGGAAGCCTCTCTCCCTTTTCCCTTTCCCTTTCCCTCTGGGGGGAGGGGGGGGGGATAACAGAGGGCATCTGCCACAGGTTTAATAACTGGCCCAGCTTTAAACCGTGACAGATTTATTGGCGCCCAACGTGGGGCTCGAAAGAAGCTCCGACAGGTTGCTCTGATAAGTCGAATCCCAGCTCCAGTGGGAGGAGACCCGGAGAGCTCAGCTGAGAGAGTATCGGAGTTCTTCCTTTGAGATTTACGAGGGGTTGGAAATTAAAACAGATAGCGAAGATGGTAATGTCATTTTTGATCGCTGTGCTATCTCGTCTCTTTATTAAGCCTTTTACAGAGTTAAGTGTAATAATACCTTACTTGCCGTTGTTTGTTAGTGTTTATGTGCAGTTTATCATTGCTGGGTACTGGTCAACATGCATTGTTTTGTTATGGCGTTTCGTACGGATTTATGTCGTGATAAACTGGGTTGTTACTGCTCTGACCTCGGTAGCAGAGATTTTATCTGCGCACTCTGGGAGTCCTTTAGCTGATTCTGTTAATGATTATACTTCCAATTTTACTTTGGGAAATAGTACCTTCTCCTTTTCTGCCAAGGTGATTCCACTAGATTTTGCGAAATTAGGATGGTGCTGTCTAGGTGGCATGGTTTTATTTTCGTTTGTCCTGAATGTGTTTCTGGTGTGGTATGTGATTAGATGTCAGTGCAGCAACAGCGGTAGGTATCATGCTGCCCCTGTAACCAGGAGAAAACACAGAAAGAAATCAGCTAGTAAAGTGAAGGATGATGACTCAGAGCCTTCTAAGGCAGAGCCAGCACAGGACCCAGGTGAGGGCCCTTCTCAGGCAGAGTCAGGGCCTGACACAGAGGGGGGTTTCCTTGATCGTCTTTTTAAAGCAGACCCATTACACAAGAAGGACAAGAAAGGTCCTTCTAAAGCAGAACAATCACAGGAGGACTCGGACTCGGAAGTAGAAATAACCTACCACTCCTTATCCCTGAAAGAACTGCGAAATATAAGAAAAGATTTTAGTCGTTATGACGGTGAGCCAATTATTACCTGGTTGCTCCGATGCTGGGATAATGGGGCAGATAGCATAGAATTGGATGGTAGAGAAGCCAGACAGTTGGGATCCCTGTCCAGAGATGGTGGTATTGATAAGATGCTTCCAAGAAGGTCGAACACTATCAGCCTCTGGAGGCGACTCTTGTCAGCTGTAAAGAGCAGGTATCCCTATAAAGATGATGTTATGAGCCACCTAAGCAAATGGACCACTATAGAAAAAGGTATTAACTACCTTAGAGAACTGGCTGTGCAAGAGATCATTTATAAACACCCTCAGGACATTGTAGATCCTGTAAATCCTGATGAAGTGGAATGCAACCGATCCATGTTCCGGAAGGTTGTGAAGAGTGCTCCACCAACACATACCCATACATTGTCAATGTTAGTCTGGGGAGAAGATCCTATGGCACGACCTAACGTGGGCGAAATGGCTAACTATATGCGACAGTATGAAGATAGTATTTCTTCCCCACTGCAGGCCCGTGTCTCGGCTGTGGAAAAACTGACTAAGGAAAACAAGGACTCATTTAAACAACTGTCAGACAAACTGTCCAGGATCGAGAATAAACTTGACTCTCTACCTACACAGGCCCGTGTTGCAGCCTTTAGGAGGAAACGCCCTCCTACTGGACCAGCTCAAAGGAAACGGGACACGTCACGAGGTATCCTGTGGTTTATCCTGCGTGATTATGGGGAGGACATGAACAGATGGCATGGACAACCTACCAGTACCCTACAGGCGCGAGTACGTGAGTTGCAAGCTAACAGAAATACCAGTGAGAATTTTCCTAGGAGGATGGCTGCTCCAGTTACCAATGAGCAGGACCCCAGTCAGGGTAGATGGGCCTCAAATCCTTTTTTTCCAAGAGTGAATAGGGGAAATGAAGGTCCAGTCCCCGTGAGCTGCACGAATCCAGTCTTTAATTAGAGGGGCCCTGCCTCCAGCCAGGAGGAGGAGAGGGACAACCGAGTTTATTGGACTGTGTGGATTCGATGGCCTGGCACATTAGAACCACAAAAGTATCGAGCCCTGGTAGACACTGGTGCACAGTGCACCCTCATGCCATCGAATCATAAAGGGACAGAATCTGTCAGTATCTCGGGAATAACAGGGGGATCTCAAGAGTTATCTGTATTGGAGGCCGAAGTGAGCCTAACTGAAAATGAATGGAAAAAGCACCCCATTGTGACTGGTCCAGATGCTCCGTGCATCCTTGGCATAGACTACCTTAAGAAAGGGTATTTTAAGGACCCAAAAGGATATAGATGGGCCTTTGGTGTAGCAGCTGTAGAGACTGAGGACATTAAACAGCTGTCTACCTTGCCTGGCCTCTCAGAGGATCCTTCTGTTGTGGGGTTGCTGAAGGTTGAAGAACAACAGGTGCCAATTGCTACTGCCACGGTGCACCGACGACAATATCGCACCAATCGAGACTCCCTGATCCCCATTCATAAACTGATTAGACAATTAGAAAATCAAGGAGTGATTAGCAAGACTCGCTCACCCTTTAATAGTCCTATATGGCCAGTGCAAAAGTCTAATGGAGAATGGAGATTAACTGTGGACTATCGTGGCCTAAATGAAGTTACACCACCTCTGAGTGCTGCTGTGCCAGACATGCTAGAACTTCAATACGAACTGGAGTCAAAGGCAGCCAAGTGGTACGCCACTATAGACATTGCTAATGCATTTTTCTCTATTCCCTTGGCACTAAAGTGCAGGCCACAGTTTGCTTTTACCTGGAGAGGTATCCAGTACACCTGGAATCGACTGCCCCAGGGGTGGAAACACAGTCCTACTATTTGCCATGGACTGATCCAGACTGCACTAGAAAAGGGTGGAGCTCCAGAACATTTGCAATATATTGATGACATCATTGTGTGGGGTGATACAGCAGCAGAAGTTTTTGACAAAGGGGAGAAAATCATCCAAATTCTCCTGCAAGCTGGTTTTGCCATAAAAAGAGGCAAGGTCAAGGGGCCTGCCCGGGAGATCCAGTTTTTAGGGATTAAATGGCAAGATGGGCGTCGCCAGATCCCGATAGAGGTGATCAACAAAATAACAGCTATGTCCCCACCAACTAACAAAAAGGAAACACAAGCCTTCTTAGGCGTTGTGGGTTTCTGGAGAATGCATATTCCAGATTACAGCCAGATTGTACGCCCTCTTTATCAGGTGACCAGAAAGAAAAATGATTTTCAGTGGGGTCCTGAACAACAACAGGCTTTTGAACAGATTAAACAAGAAATTGTGCATGCAGTAGCCCTTGGGCCAGTCCGTATGGGACAAGATGTTAAAAATGTGCTCTACACCGCAGCTGGGGACAATGGTCCTACCTGGAGCCTCTGGCAGAAAGTGCCAGGGGAGACTCGAGGTCGACCCCTAGGATTTTGGAGTCGAGGATACAAGGGCTCTGAGGCCAATTACACCCCAACTGAAAAAGAGATACTGGCAGCATATGAAGGAGTTAGAGCTGCCTCAGAGGTAATTGGTACTGAAGCACAGCTTCTCCTGGCACCCCGATTACCAGTACTAGGCTGGATGTTCAAGGGTAAGGTTCCTACTACTCATCATGCAACTGATGCTACATGGAGTAAATGGATTGCATTAATTACACAGAGGGCTCGAATAGGAAACCCTAATCGCCCAGGAATCTTAGAAGTGATCATGGACTGGCCAGAAGGCAAAGACTTCGGAATGCCACCAGAAAAGGAGGTGACACGTGCTGAAGAAGCCCCACCATATAATGAACTACCAGAGGATGAGAAGCAGTATGTCCTGTTCACCGATGGATCCTGCCGTCTTGTAGGAAAGCATCGGAAGTGGAAAGCTGCTGTATGGAGTCCCATACGACGAATCACAGAAGCCACAGAAGGACAAGGTGAATCAAGTCAATTCGCAGAGGTAAAAGCCATCCAGCTGGCTTTAGACATTGCTGAACGAGAAAAGTGGCCAAGGCTGTATCTTTATACTGACTCATGGATGGTGGCAAATGCCTTGTGGGGGTGGTTAAAACAGTGGAAGCAAAGCAACTGGCAGCGTAAAGGTAAACCTATTTGGGCTGTTGAACTGTGGCAAGATATTGCTGCTCGGCTAGAGAAACTAGTCGTGAAGGTACGTCATGTAGATGCTCACGTACCTAAAAGTCGGGCAACTGAGGAACATCAAAACAACCAACAAGCAGATCAGGCTGCTAAAGTGTTCCAAATAAATTTGGACTGGGAACATAAAGGTGAACTATTTTTAGCTCGGTGGGCTCATGACACTTCAGGTCATCAAGGGAGAGACGCAACATACAGATGGGCTCGTGACCGAGGGGTGGACTTAACTATGGACTCTATTGCACAGGTTATCCATGATTGTGAAACATGCGCCGCAATTAAGCAAGCCAAACGGTTAAAACCTTTGTGGTATGGGGGACAGTGGTTGAAATATAAATATGGGGAGGCCTGGCAAATTGACTACATCACACTCCCTCAAACCCGCCAGGGTAAACGTTATGTGCTTACCATGGTGGAGGCGACCACCGGATGGCTGGAAACATACTCTGTGCCCCATGCCACTGCCCGGAACACTATTCTGGGCCTTGAAAAGCAAATTTTGTGGCGACATGGCACACCAGAGAGAATTGAGTCGGACAATGGTACTCATTTCAAAAACAGTCTCATAGATAACTGGGCCAAAGAGCATGGCATCGAATGGGTATATCACATCCCCTATCATGCACCAGCATCTGGGAAAGTTGAACGATATAATGGGCTGTTAAAAACTACCCTGAAAGCAATGGGGGGTGGAACCTTTAAAAACTGGGATAAGCATTTGGCACAAGCTACCTGGCTAGTCAACACCAGAGGATCTATCAACCGAGCTGGCCCTGCTCAGTCAGACCTTTTACATACAGTAGAAGGGGATAAAGTCCCTGTGGTGCATGAAAGGAATCTGTTGGGAAAAACTGTCTGGGTTCTTCCTGCTACGGGCAAAGGTAAACCCATTCATGGGATTGCTTTTGCTCAAGGACCTGGATGTACTTGGTGGGTGATGCTGCAGGATGGTGGAGTCCGATGTGTCCCTGAAGGTGATCTGATCTTGGGTGAGAATACTTAATTCTGAACTGCATGATGTTAATTGCTGCATAATACTAACAGTGTTCATAAGTGTCTTTCAGGTTGAAGCAGTGGTGATGAGACCGGAGCTAGCTGCAGGTGGCGTCCAGTAACCTCCTCGAGACTGACATCTTTAACCTGCAACCCGTGGGCACGAACTGTGACAAAGCTCATATCATCTCTCCTACCCTGGGAGACTCCTAGCCAGATGGAAACCCACAATCCTGAACTAAATGAACTTGATGAACTTTTTTCTTCTGTATAGAGATGAATCATAAACTAATGTTATCTGTATATATTTTAAAATGAAAAGTTAGTGGTGATCTGAGTATGACGTGAATGGTATGGAATAAGGGGTGGAATGTCCTGGTTTGGCCTAAACCAGGCCGATTTTCCTTTCAGTGATTTTTACTTTCAGCTAAGTCTCCTCTAAGTAACTGCATGTTTGCAGACAGTGTCTGCCTCCAAGACTGATAACGCCCGAAGTTTGTAGTTATCGCTGAGGCACCGGTAGGGATGTTGTGCAGTAAGGCTCTTGCTGTACTTATTCTTAGAGAAACCAAGGTCACTGATGAATTCCTCACTGCTTACAAGTGAAAAGCCGAAGGGGGGGGTCGCAGCTGCAGGGGGGAGCAGACAGGGCAGGTGACCCAAAATTGACCAACGAGGGTATTCCATTCCACACACGTCATTCTCGGTATAAAGGGGGGGGATCACGAGGGTCGCGCCCTTTTTTTCTGCTATGGCCGGTGTCCAAGGAGGACTCCGTCTGTTTTCCTGCTGCCCCCGATCCCGATCCGTGCATCCCTGAATCCAGCTCTCGACCGTTGCTAGGCCCAGCCTGGGCCTTCCCGGAGCCTGCCCTGCAGTGCCGGTGGTGACGTGGCTGACTTCAGGGGAGCTCAATCTTGGTTTTGTATATATATTTGTATATATTTGATTATTTCTATTATTATTATTATTTTTTTTTCATTATTATAGTTTATTAAAACTGTTTTAACTTTCCAACCCGGAAGCCTCTCTCCCTTTTCCCTTTCCCTTTCCCTCTGGGGGGAGGGGGGGGGGATAACAGAGGGCATCTGCCACAGGTTTAATAACTGGCCCAGCTTTAAACCGTGACAAGTATCCAGGGCGATAAGCCATGATATGAGTAATAATGCAGGACAAGTTGTGCAGTTACATTTAGATGCCCACTTATTTTCAGTGGTTATGAGGGGCAAAAAGCCAAATGTCTTCAGCCACTCAATACTGGATTTCTGGCATATCGTACATAACATTCTTGAGAGATGCTGTTGCTTCATAAAAAGTGAAAGAGTGCTTTATCATTTTTATAACTCAGCTGACAAACAGGGGCACCCAGCTATTCAAAGCTCCCTTATAGTCCAATCACTTCTCTCCAATAATGCTTTTTGAAAGGAAGAACTGCTGTAGATTCAATATTGCACAAGTGTGTCTAGAAAAAGAAATTGTTGTTGCTATTAAAGACACCGTTCTTAAATGATCTAGATCCCCAAGAGCCTGTGCATCTCTAAGCTTTCTCCTCATTGCCTGGGTCCTGGGTGGCTGTGCGTGGAAGGTAGACCAGTGAAGCATTTCCCTTCTTGTCTGATACAAGCCAGATTTTGGATATGGATTTGCTCAATTATAGTTTGAAGTCTTCATATTCAAAATTCTGCTTAGGCACATTGTAAAAATGAGGGGCAGCAATGAAGGTTTGAGCAGTCCATGCTCTTACTTGGACAAAGCCCCCTTGATGTTGAACTCCCTTAATATTATAGCTCTTCACATGGAATGTAAGTCATTTTGAGTAGTTGCATGTCTAGAAACTCAGTTTCTGGCACAGATGCACATATGGAGAAATTCCAGCAAACCCAAGGAAGACAGAAATGAAATCAGTCCCTTAGAAAACAGAGCTAAACAAATGAGAGGGCATAGTAAGACCGATAATTCTGATTAAACGGAGATACGAGCTGCTCTTGATTTTGGGGAGCTCTGAGTTTGTATTTTAAAACCCTACCTTCCTGGATTTGCCGCACTGAATGACACTGGGAGAAAGGTGGGTGAAGAATAGTTGAATTTTCTCTTCAACTCTCTACCACATAGGAGGGCTGGCAGAGATGTATTGAATTTTCACTCAAAAGAAAGAATTTTGCAGGGAGTAGCAACACTAACAGCTGAACCAACTGGGTTTCTTGTTATTCTGCAAATAGGCAAATCTGCTAATCAGCTTCCCTTAGTAAACTTGTCCTTAGAGCTAACAGTCTATGCAAAGAAAAACCTCACATGTCCCATCCTTAATTATGTTAAGGTTTCTACATGTGCCCTAGAATGTATTTGTTCTTCTTTCTGTTTCCTGAAGGGGAAATGTTATGCTTTCATTCTTTTTTAGTGCCTGCCCACTTCGATGCTAAATATCAGGTGGCTAAGGTCTGGGTTGGACAAACTGTCATCCAAAATTTACTTACAGCCAAATTTCATAGTTCATGCACCTGAAATAAGTCTCATATGACACCTCTGGTTCTATAGTCCTGGTCTGAATCCAAAACAAAGATGTTTAGGAGAAACTGTGGTTGGTGGGAAGGAGAAGAGAAGCCTATCCAAACATTTGGAAAATGTACAGATTGTATTTTTCCTGTAAACTTTAAAAACCTGTGATGTGGTTTCTAGTTTTTCCCCAGACATCTTTGACTTTTCCTCATTAATCATTTTACCCATCAATTTGGTTTTTTTTGTCCTTCACTCAGCAAAAGCATCATAAAACCCTTGCTGTTTATAGTTTTGGTATTTGTTGCAAGGTGAGGAAAATTGCTCTTATTATATCATAAAACAACAAAAGTGCTGGATACACAGGTATCAGTTGGGGCTTCAAGTTTCCAAGACAGAGCTGTGGAGCTGTTCTTCACATGGTGCTCCTAAATAGAAGTTTAAATTAGTGCTAAACCTATAAAATGACTGTTCACATGCTTGAATATCTGTGGTCTCAGTATGGAATGAAAAAAATTTTTCATGCAGCAAATCAGAGCTTCATAGGCAAGGTGAGTGCCTTGTATGCTTAGCACTGCATACGTGCTTGGAAGAGACCAAGAGAGTTTGCAGTTCAATATCAGGATTTCCTGAAGGCTTATATATTTCAACTGGAAACCTATCATCTCAATATATACACTTTTAATTCACATAATTCTTTTAACTCAGTTCTCCAAAACTCAGATCTGATGAAATTCAGTTCATTGGACATTCAGTTCATTGATGTTACAGCAGGGAGGAATTTTTAAGGAACTCAGGTTTGAAAGAGCCCAGGATGTCTGCACTGAAACTTTAACTTTTTTAATGCTCTAGGGAGAGTTTAATTCTGCTCAATCACTTTTGATTCACCTGCAGCATAAAGGGAACTGCAGACACTTTAATAGCTGAATTGAAAAGTTGTTGAGTCATCATTATATCTCTAGTCTTTGTTCACTTGCTATTTTGTAGCTACTTTTACTGTTATTCACTGAGTTGCCACAGAACTCTCTGATAGTGGTACTACGAGACTTTTATTTCCCTGGCAGTGGGAGAATCGCAGTGCTAATCCAAATCATTACTGCTAACACCAGAGGGCTTTGCATTTATAGTGCAGGTTTTACAGTAGAATTTGTAGCAGCAGCAATGACTGTCTCCAAGTGTTAGGGAAGGGTAGTTTGGGTTTTGTGTCTGAGGGTCCCTACACTTTTGAATCAGGCTTTACAGGACTTAAGTGAAATGTGCCTTGTCTGGGACTTGGGACCTTGGGTGCTACCATATTATAAGTCACTAATAACTCAGTAAGTGCGTTGTTGTATCTCTGCATTTCAGCTATATGAACTGAACTGGATTCTCTCTTATGTGCAGGCTGTAATTCATGAGTAGCACCAGATTAAGTTGCATTGTCCTCCTCGTTCCTCAGAGGTCATCATGGAAGATGACTTCATGGGTCCTGAAGTACCGTCTACTTTGGAATGGTATACAGCCTGGAGTGCCAAGGAAAAACAGAATTGGTATTTGCTACCTTTACCTTACTACATCTGTGTAGAAACTGTAGGGGCATAGGTTTTGGGTCATGGATGGCTTTAGCATGTGGGCCACAAGGTTTCCAGTACAGAGGCGTGGGCTCAGCTGTTCCGATATGATCAGGTACAGTGCACCAAGGCCCTTATAACTTGCCACACAGGAAAGAAATGACTAAAATAAAATATTCTGAGGGGAGTTTCCTGGTCTGACTGAAACAATAATGAAAAGTTGATCCTTAATTCTGCTCTTCTTCCCAGTGTGTATCAAGAGAGGAGCAAATCAGAGCAATTGTGTGCTACATGGGGTCTCCCAATTACCCATACAGCTGCAGGAAACCATAGCAGCAGTGTTACACAGTAAGTTCAAAAGACACTTTAAGCAATTTTTTACTGTTCAGATGAGTAAAATTGAATAAAAAAAGCCACCATTCTGATCTAGGAGTTTGATAATTAGTGTATTTCATCATCGCTTTTCATTTCATAATCAGTTTGTGTAACTGTGAGAGCTTAAAACATGTTGCATCAAGTCAGACAGACCTAGTGCAGCTTTCTGACAAGGCAGGTCGGTAGGCTTATACAGGAGCTGGCCTGCTCTTTCCAAAACCAAAGCAGCAAATCAGTACACGCTTTAAACCTAGACACTTCAGAGTAATTATACCAGTATCCCACTAACTGGCCCCAGATGTGTTAGGAGTTTGGATTCCCTTATGCTGCACATAGCCTTTGACCAAGTATTTAACAAATATGTATCTGATGCCTCCTTTCTTGGGTGTGCAATTGATGATGCACAGGATTACTCTTTTTATTGCTCGAGGGGAAAGGAAAATTAGTGATCTGCTTGAGGGTAGGAAGGCTCTGCAGAGGGATCTGGATAGGTTGGATTGGTGGGCAGAGGCCAGTTGTATGAGGTTCAAATAGGCTGAGTGCCGGGTCCTGCACTTGGGGCACAACAACCCCATGCAATGCTACAGGCTTGGGGAAGAGCAGTTGGAAAGCTGCGTGGTGGAAAAGGACCTGGGGGTGTTGATTGATGGCCATCTGAACATGAGCCAGCAGTGTGCCCAGGTGGCCAAGGCGGCCAACAGCATCCTGGCTTATATCAGAAATAGTGTGGCCAGCAGGACTAAGGAAGTGATTGTCCCTCTGTACTCAGCACTGGTGAGGCTGTACCTCGAATACTGTGTTCAGTTTTGGGCCCCTCACTACAAGAAAGACATTGAGGTGCTGGAGAGTGTCCAAAGAAGGGCAACGAAGCTGGTGAAGGGTCTAGAGAACAAGTCTTACGAGGAATGGCTGAGGGAACTGGGGTTGTTTAGTCTGGAGAAAAGGAGGCTGAGGGGAGATCTTATCGCTCTCTACAACTACCTGAAAGGAGGTTGTAGTGAGGTGGATGTTGGTCTCTTCTCCCAAGTAACAAGTGATAGGACGAGAGGAAGTTGTCAAGTTGTGCCAGGGGAGGCTTAGATTGGATATTAGGAAAAATTTGTTCACCAAAAAGGTTGTCAAGCATTGGAACAGGCTGCCCAGGGAAGTGGTGGAGTCACCATCCCTGGAGGTATTTAAAAGATGAGTAAATGTTCTGCTTAGGGACATGGTTTAGTGGTGGACTTGGTAGTGTTAGGTTAATGGTTGGAGTCGATGATCTTAAAGGTCCTTTCCAACCAGAAAGATTCTATGATTCTATGATTTTCAGAATGGTGTGTGTGTTTGGAGGGGAGGTAGAAGAAGAAAATATTTTGTATTTTTTCCTCTTCGTTCCAGTAAGTCCATCAATGTGATGCTTGCAACCCAGGCTTGAGTGTCTCTGTGTTAGCACAGGCAAAACAATTAAATGGATTGCAAACCTGGATCTCACTTGTGCTCTCCTCTGAGTTCAGAATTAAAATGAACTGTAAACAAAAGTAACAGTGTTTCCCTTACACTTTTCTCCTGGGAGAAAGAGAAATAAGAAAGAGACAGCATAATAATGAAAAGAAACCCATGTTTTTAGAGTTCTGTCTCGTAGCCAGCAGTCTGGTGAATAGTCTCGGAGAAGGGATTTGCTTTCTAAGAGCCTACCTGGTTCTTCGCTTGACCACAGGCTTTGTGTTTTACTCTGTATCTCAGGTCTTTTGCAAGTCTACCTCTCATTGTTGATTGTAAGGGTGATAGACAAGGGTGAAAAATAGTAGGGTGTGTGAATATATCTGGCCAGATTTCTGTCCTTGCCCTGGTGGATGGTGAGGAATTAGCAGCAAGAGGAGAGAGCAATCTACATTGTCATAGTTCATGTAAATGCCTAAATAACAATAATTAATCTGTAAGCAAAGGTGTCTTAATGTAATGTCTTTCAAACTGCTGTCCGCAAGGCTTCAGTTGACCTACAAGGCAAATGCTTGAAGTGGGCTGAGGTATGCTGTGGATGTTTAGTTGCTTAGTTATGCAAAGCATGTTAAATTGAATGACTGCTTTGGTTTATGTAACATAAACCTTCCAGATTGTCTAAGCAATTAGAAATCAAGGCTTGCTTAGTACATTTCTGTCCCTCTGTTTTTCTCTGGGTGAAAGTAATGCGGAGCAGGGGAAAAAGTGGTTTTTGCACGTGCCCATTGCAAAAACTCCAGTCTGCACAGACCTTTTGTGATTGACGCAGTTACAGTCACCTGATATAAGTAATCCTGATGCCTTCTGTAACATGTATGGCTTTGAAGAACAGTGATTTTCTTGTGATACTTGTTTTATACCTCTATTTTTGTTGACTTGACTGGAATTCTTATTGCAATGGTTTGTGAGAAGAAAGAATCTGTCCCTATGTGTTTTGCAGCATTTGCAGTTTAATTCAAACTCTGCTATGAAAAAGAAATGAGATCTCTGAAATGCTAGGTATTGTTAGGCTCCTGGTATTTACACACCATATGCTTCAGTACACACTGGATAGCTGATAATTTTCTTTCTGTAGCAGGAGGTACCATGGTGTTACCGAGTGGATAATATTGGTCCCAGTTCTCTACTAGTGTAAAGGGAGAGAAAACAGGGCTTAAAGAGGGCGTACATGTATTTTAATCCTTCATAAACTGCTGTGATCATATATTGTTGTGCTATTTAAATGCAGTAATAAAAGCATTTGGCCTGTTAGCTCCTTCTTGACCCAGTCATATGTGAGGATGATGCCCTGTAAGGTCTTATCACCCCAAATGACAGCAGGTGATAGACTCTCCTGTTGCTAAGTGTTTGGTTCAGAAAGGATGGTTTTCTAAAGTGCTGAACCTAACACAGTCATCTTTCTCTCTTCCCGCCCCCCGCCAACCTTGCAGAGCTAAGATGAGGAATGCAGGTAAGAACACTTTCCCCCCTGCTTTTCTAATCTCGCCTTCTTTGATATCTGAAATTCAGTTCTGAGAGCAGATGCTTTTAGAAATTTGTATGGGCCAGTAGGGACTGGTCACAGCATTCATGCTGAAAAACCTCCTTCTAATCCAATTTGTGCCAAAAGATGCTTATTGTTAAAATGCTCAAACACATGTAGCTAAAAGCATACTGAAATGGTTTGTTCTTAGCATGTTATGCATCCACTGCTCCCATTAGCTTTGGTTGGACCTGTACTTTGACTTTTGTTTATTTAGGAACCAGTTTCAACACTACATTCTTTTATGCCTGTCAAGTGCATTTAGACTGGAGTGGAGAAGAAAGCTTGTAACCATCAGATGAGGTAAGTTCTTGACCAAAAGAAGTAATAGGACAAGATACCAAAGAGTTCTAGCATTGTTGTGTTTATTAAAGGAATTATGTGCTTGAATCAAGAAGGAGCTTGGGCTGCTGGCAGAGGGAAATATGAACTGGTGGACACGTAGTATTTTAAATAGCCATGGTACAAAGGCAAAATTTAGCAAATAAGGTTATTGAAGTTTTAGGTGTTCGTGGGTATGGGTTCTTCAGCTTACAGTGTTACTATCAATTTTATAACTATAAGCCTGAAGCTGGGGAAATCGTGGATGCTAACCCATTAGTTACTAGTATTATGTTACTAGCTATTAGTTACTAGTATTGCCTGTATTCAGCCTGAAATCTTTTCCCTTAAAAATGAGGAAATTAATGAGCACAGCAATGTGAGAAACAAGCATTGAATATGATGCTTCATACTGCTTTCTGTTTTTTATCTTATTTTTTTAGCATCTCCAGCCTCTAATTTATCTGCTTACAGAATTACTTGTGCCCAAGTCCATCTACTAGGTTGCATCTGGGAAAAAATGGGGTTTCATGTGGAGAACATTTGATGTGTCACTTAGGATGCAATTTTTTTCTTGACTGATGTCAGCTAGTCAGCAATATTTAAGCTGTAAGCTTGTAAGCTGACATGCTGAATGGCTCTTTCTAGTTCTTTTCCCAGATGCCTGCTGGACTTTTACAACACCTTGCTGTTCTGCACTGAAGCTGTCTAGTTTAATTCTGCACTGACACCCAATGTTCTTAGGTTCCCAAAGGAAACTGGTAGCATTTATAGACTGTCAGTCCAGTCAAGACTCAGGAGGGATGCATACCTTTCTGAGGACCCACCCTCTCCTACCTGGATGAAATCTTGAAGTTCTTTGACTCTGTGGATAGACTGAGTTGAGTGCTGTGGTGAGAATGAGTTGATGAAGGTAACTGGGTGATGAAGAAAAAGCAGATCTTCCCTCTATATGTTTGTGGGACTCTTGGTCTGGTGGCATATGTTTTAATGTCATTTTCAGGCTAAAGTCAGGAAATAGGAAAGAGCGCTAACTTCTTAGAAGCCTGTGATGGAGTGCTGCCTCTGCAGAGCTGCCCTGCTACACTTGTTGGTGATAATTAGTTTGTGTCTGTTGAGCTTCCTTGTGATTCAGTCTGTTCTAATTAACACTTCCCTGTAGACTGATGCTGAACTCCAGAAATCTCATTCATTTGTGACACACATTTCACCATCCTGGGAAGACAAATATATTTTGTTGACAAAGGTGCTGATAACACTATTGGACTGCGGTTTAATGTGTGTGTCTCAGAGACGGAGACAGGTGACAAGACAGCCTGAGTGGGACAGATGGGTTAAAAATAACACTAAGAATTGCAGCTGCAGTTTGTCTACCAGTTTGAATTGTTTGAGCCCCAGACTATGTGATATTCGATCTGCTACAGACAATTATAGGCAGTGTTTATTCTTTCTATCTCTGCATCTTTATCCTATGTAGTAACATGAAAAGGTACAATTGTTAGAATAAGAAGCTTAGGAATTATATATATACTGTGTATATGTTTATATATAAACATATTATGTATAGTCTCTGTCTCTCCATGTAGTCTATATATATAGTTTGCTTTAAAAAATAAACCATCAGGAGCTACTCTATTAGTTAAATATAAGCCTTGCAAATAGAATGTACCTGAAACTACTGCAAAATTTGCATCAGAGGCTGCAGCACCCAGGGACCTTGCAACAGGTTTTTAGAAATAATTTGCAACTAATTTTATGAAGCCCTTTTTACTTGGGCTGTGGCAGCTGTCAGTGAGGCTGGCTGCTGCATCAGAGAAAGGAGTAATTGCTAAAGGCAGTCTGACTCCACAGGTACTGATGAAACAGGACTGGGCAGGGAGACCTGTGCTATTTTCATCCCAGCAAAGAACTCTGGAAATTCTGGAAAGTCTTCCCCTGCCACCATAACTCCTCCTGCACCCCCTCCATAGACACAGTGCATTGTCTGTGGAGACTGAAGCCTATCTGAAAGTGGGAAGTGCTGACCCAAGAGCTAGGGCATTTTGTTTCTTCTAGTAGGAGGAGGCACCAACCAGAAGGCACCACCCTTCTAGTTTACATGATCTACTCTATGTAAAATCCATATCTTATAGTTGAAACCTTTGAAGTCAGAAGTTTGTATGGATGTTAACATGTGCCCTTTGTGAGATGGGCTTTTCCTTGATGTTCTTGGTCTTTCCCCTTCTCTGCATCTTTTATTGTTGCCTCCTGCATGGGCTTTGTGTTTTACTGCTGTTCTGCAGCATGATGAAATCTCCTCTGGAAATGCAAAAGGCAATTTTTCTGCCTTAATGGCTAACTCAAAATGATTTTGCTTTTGCCATTTATCTTCAATCCTCTCTGCAACATAACAAATGACTCATCTCACAGTGTTGTTTCCTTTAGCCTTTTCAGAGTTGGCAATGCTAATATACTGCAGTATGCCAGAAACTATGCTTTCTTTCCACATTGCTTATTTTCCTGGGTCCAGTTGGTAGTTATTCTAAGCATTACTTACATCCCTAAGAAAGCTGAAGAGACCAGCCTAAAATTGACAAGGACAAAATGAGCCTTGAATACTCTGGCAGAGCATGTGATGTATGGAACCTGCACGGAATTTTGGTGATATTGGACGCTAATTCTGTTTTTTATGGCCATGGGTTGCTTTTGCAGCCTCACTTACAAAGAGCCTTCACTTTTATGTATCAAGGACAATCTCTGTTGTTAGAATAACTTCCAAAAGTGACTTTGGGCACCCATTCAACCCTGGACTGCCTTTGGGGAATCCAAGACAATCTAAAGCTCTCTCCATCACAGATGTTAACAGGATCCCAGCAGAAGAATATATTACGAACCAGAACAATCTGCTCACCTTACACAGACCAATACTGAGCTCATAGCTTAGCTTTGCCACCAGGGAGTAGTTGTCCATTGTCTTTACATCTGCCCTTCTTCTGTCTCAGCTTGATTAGAAATGGCTTGAGTAGGGGCATATTGATGTGGCTGGAAATGGAGATTTAACTAATGCTTAGTCATTTAAAAAGGGTTTTTGCAAAGAATAGGTTTGAAGAGTGGGTGTTTAAACAGGAAGCTTGTTGTTTTGAAGAAACATTTTTCTATTATCTTTCTGCTCTTCCTGAGTTTTCTTTCTGTTCAGCTTGGCTTTATCCTTCCCCTGCTTAATCTGAAGGGAAAATGTTAAGCTATGGCAAATGTCATGGCAAAGCCTAGCAGCCCAAGCACAAGATCTTCCGGGGATAATGAAAAAGCAAGTGGTTTACTTGATTTGACAGGCAAGTATTTACCCTATCTTTTATATATCAAAAAGCAATATTACAGCTTACAGGCTCCATATAATTCTCATGTCACTTTTACTGTCCCCAGTATAAGCCATACTTTGCTTAGTAGTAAGTTGTACACAAAAAAAGGCACAAAATAATTGGAAACTTGAGCGATAGCCTCTTTGCAGTTTGCAGTTACTAGAACACAGACGTTTAGTGTTTCCTATGCCAGGACTCCTCATGGAGGGATAGCCTAGCTTTAAAAATACCACTCTGCTCTTGTAGAGCTGATCAGCTTTCCCATACTGGGAACAGAGGCCTGATTCCTCTCATGCTGTAGTGAGAACAGTGTAATTTAAAAATTAATCAGAATAGTTCCCTACTTCCCTAGGCATACATAACAGGAGATTCTTACTTCTATTTTCACTTTAACATTAGCATTTTTATTCAAGATAGTTGGCACTGAGTAAAGCATCCATACTGGTGACCTGAGCAACATCATCTGCTTCGAAGCACCTGTTTCATTAATCCTTTGCCCACTGTTGTGCACTGGACACACAAAGTGCTTCTCCAGCCACTTTGTGGCACAAAGAGCAAGAGCATTACTTCAGCCACTTCTTTCCTTTTTTCAGTTACTGACCATTGCTTTGTTGTTGCATTATCTTAATTTCAGTGCACTTGTGAAGAAACACGGGTATGTGGCATAAGGCTAGGGAAGCATGGGATGCGGGAGCATATAGTCATTCATCATTCAAAGAGATGAAGAGGCATTCATGCAGGACTGGCGCATGAAGTTTTCTCATAGTGCAGATAATCTGACTGATTTTCCTCCTCTCATGTACGATGAAAGCATTTTGTATAAATTTAGGCAGTTTTATTTTGGTTTAATTTCTAATAAAACTAAGTAGTAATTCATTTTCAGAATAAACAGCTCAGTAATCATGACTGTCACTCTGTAATCTTCAGCATGTTTCTGACAGACTCTCTTTCAGAACAGAACATGTGAAGTGGTCTGTTAATTATTGCTTATTGTATTGCTTTAATGAGGCCATCTTAATTTATGATAGTTTGTATTTAACAGCAATCTTCTCCATAAATCTTCATGCTTTCATTTTCTACTAGCATCTTCCTAGCATCTTCAGTGGACTGGTCTACATGCCGCGTACTTTTTAATCATACCTTTTGCACATCAATTTTAAAAAGGGAAAGAAGATCAGTGTTCAGAACAGGTAACAATACTTTGCTGTATATGTTGTGCGTATGACCTGAGGCACTTCCCGGAAGATAAATCTCATCCATTTGACATATAGAGAAATGGTGACCAGGAAGTTTTGCTGAATTTCTAGAGGTAACTGTAGTAGAAGCCAAAGTATGATTTGAGAGTTTCTTGTCCCATTTCTCAGGCCAGAAGCCCTTTTCTTACCCCTGTATGTGTTCTTGGTTATGTTGTTCAGTACTGTCTTTGAGGAGAAGAGATTTTGCAGAAACCACAGCTGGTCAGTTGTCCTCCTCTAAAGCGAAAGACCCTGCTCTGGTTGTGGTGTTCTTGTAGTGAGGAGGTGAGAGGATTGTTCAGAGCAGCAGGCAGCCAGGCAGTTTTGGAGAACAGCAGAGCACACAGGGAATGCAGCTGCATCAAAGAGTTTCAGCAAATGCTTCAGTGCAAGTCCCTCTGGCATGTGTGGGCTATCTTCCTTTTCGATGTTAATTGTTTATCAAAAGTAGCTCAGGTGTTGGGAAGCCAATAGCTTCTTCTAGTCTGTTCTGTTACAGAGCTTTTGGTAGGTATCTTCAGGCCATGCCTATATCATCTAGGCTTTGAAGCAACTTCTTCAACGTCCTGAGAGCACCCTAGTTAGTATGCCATGGACAAACCTCAGGAGTTCTTCATCCATCCCTATGTAGTATCCTGTGGCATGATCTGGATGACCCCACTCCAGGAACACACGTGGTCTGCAGATGTACTCCACACATTGCTGGTGCAACTGTGCCAGGCCTCCTGTGTCTGCCCATAGCAACATAGAATATTTTGAGTTGGAAGAGACCCATAGGGATAATTGAGTCCAACTCCCTGCTCCTTGGAGTGGAGCCATGGCAGATTTGAGGTAGTGTGATATAATATAATCAATCCACCAGGCTTCCCCATATTGATATTTCAGCCACCATCCTCCATACCAGAGAGGCTTTAGCCACTTGGCTGTTTGATTATGGTGCATGTTTCGCATTCATGGATAACCTTCTACGATGGGGTTACAGCATTGGTGGATAAGGAAAGAGTGACTGACATCATCTACCTGGACTTCTGCAAAGCATTTGACACTGTGTGTCACTGTATCCTTGTCTTTAAATTAGAGAGACATGGACTTGATGGATGGACCACTCAGTGGATAAGGAATTGGCTGGATGGTCACACTCAAAGAGTTACGGTCAATGGCTTGATGTCCAAGTGGAGACCAGTAACGAGTGGCGTTCCTCAGGGGTTGGTATTGGGACCAGCACTGTTTAACATCTTTGTTGGCGACATGGACAATGGGATTGAGTGCGCCCTCGGCAAGTTTGCCCATGACACCAAGCTGTGTGTTGTGGTCGACACACTGGAGGGAAGGGATGCCAACCTTGACAGGCTTGAGAGGTCGGCTCTTGTGAACCACATGAAGTTCAACAAGGCCAAGTGCCAGGTCCTGCACATGGGTCAGGGCAATCCCAAGCACAAATACAGGCTGGGCAGAGAATGGATTGAGAGTAGCCCTGAGGAGAAGGACTTAGGGGTGACGGTTGATGAGAAGCGCAACATGAGCCGGCAATGCGTGCTTGCCGCCCAGAAAGCCACCCATATCCTGGGCTGCATCAAAAGAAGTGTGGCCAGCAGGCTGAGGAAGGTGATTCTGCCCCTCTGCTCTGCTCTTGTGAGACCCCACATGCAGTGCTGCATCCAGCTCTGGGGCCCCCAACATAAGAAGGACATGGAGCTGTTGGAATGAGTCCAGAGGAGGGCCACAAAGATGATCAGGGGGCTGGAGCACCTATCCTGTGAAGACAGGCTGAGAGAGTTGGGGCTATTCAGCCTGGAGAAGAGAAGGCTCCAGGGACACCTCATAGCAGCCTCCCAGTATCTGAAGGGGGCTTACTGGAAAGCGGGAGAGGGACTTTTTACAAGGGCATGTAGCGATAGGATGAGGGGAAACGGTTTTAAACTGAAAGAGGGTAGATTTAGATTAGATCTTAGGAAGAAATTCTTTACTGTGAGGGTGGTGAGACACTGGAACAGGTTGCCCAGAGAAGTTGTGCATGCCCCCTCCCTGGCAGTGTTTAAGGCCAGATTGGATGAGGCTTTGAGCAACCTGGTCTAGTGGAAAGGTGTCCCTGCCCGTGGCAGGGGGGTTGGAACTAGATGATATTTAAGGTCCCTTCCAGCCCAAACCATTCTATGATTCTATGAACCTGTGTGATGGTGTCAATGGTCAAGTCTCACAGTGTCCTGAGGACAGAAAACACGTCCATAGCTAAAACCAGAGTGGAGCCTTGTGCTGTCCCTATTCTGATCTTCACCAAGGTCTCTTTGGTATTGCCAACCAAATACTGACTGTTTTGCCTGTGGCCCTGACCAGCCTGGTGCTGACCTCCCACGCAGCCCTGAGTGGCAAGAAACAGGCTCACAAACATGTTGGAAACACTGCTGAGAAGAGGGTGAGTTATCTCAGAGTGGCACATACCCCAGGAATGGACACAATGCCATGCTTACAGGCATGTAATTACATTGAAGGGACAGGGTGGGGGTATCCTTCTTAAAGAAGGCTGAGCACCATGAAGAGCCAAAAGCCATTGGCAGAGGGGTGCTGCTGCTTGAGGGATTTTCATGCAGTGGTAGGTGCTCTTATCGATCTTACCAGTGGCAACATTGCCTACTTGAGTGTCACATTTCAGAGTAAGCCAGGCTGAGCAACAAGGCAAACTCATCTTCCTCCAGTCCCTCTATATTAGTCTGTTGAGGCAAGTGCTTTTCTTTGAGTGGCAGTGACTATGGCCTTTTCTTTGCCCACAGTTCATGAAACTGGGGATAGACAAAAAGGTTTTTTTTTCCAGGCAGCCATAGCAGTAGTTCTGTGATCTTTGTAGAAACAACATGTGAGACTTCAGGGTATCTTGGCCCTTAGTCAGACAGCAGTGAGGTGATGGAAGGGGCCTGCAAGACACAGAAATTGGTATGTTCTGGTCCTAAAATATTTGTAAAGAGCCAGCTGTGCTCCACAATAGTGTTCAGGTAGAACAAGCCTATATAGGGAGCTACTGGTTTCTCTGGCCCACATGAGCTCCTAGAGATAGGGGCACACAGACCCTGGGACAACAGAAGAGAGCTAGTGTAGGGGTCAGCTCCTGGGCTTGTTCCCTCCTGCCCATTGAAAGCACTGGTCAGGCAGTGAGCCTTAATCAAGCCTGTGAGGCAAGTCACTGGGACATGACGGAGCAGGTCCCCAAACAAAGGGTCTGTACTCAGGGGTGCAAAGAGCTGAAGGGCTCTTAGAGGAAGGCTGTCATTTCCCCTGTCTAATCCAAATGCTGCTGCTGCAAAAAAAAAAAAAAAGGTGGCCTGTATCCGGCTTTGCTCCTGTTTTCAAATCCTGCTGTAGACTCTGTGTTGGCTGAACTGGGGTCTCTGGCCATGTCAGAATTACTTCTGCAGTATCTTTTTTTCTTTGAAAAATTGATTCAGCTATTTAAAAAATAAATAATATTTGCATGACAAAGTAGCAGTTAATGTTGCTGACCCTTTTTTTGAGAGCTGGGTGCTCTTTTTTCTGCTACTGAGTCTCTCTGGTCTTGGGAAAGTCTCTTAAAATCCCAGCCATGACTTGTGCAGCACCCCTTGGAGCACACTGACAGCTCATCAGGATGACAATCTCAAAGATGCTGCTGACAGCTAGATGTCAAATAGCGGAGGGAAGGAAGATTGCCCTCTCGGAAAGCTGCAGGGACTGACCCATTGTCCCTGGGGGCAGGAAGAGCCAAGTGTGTGCAGCATGCGGGGAGGAGGTGGCATAGGTCACTGCTGAAAGCTCTCCTGGTCCCTTGGCCCTAACCTGCCTCACTGGATCATGAGCAGTTTCCCGCAGCTGCAAGAAGCCACCTGCTGCCATGCTCACTCCGGGAACAGAGGATTTGTTCCTGCCTTCCTAGCTGAGTTTCTGTTTTCAGCTGCCTCCCAGAGGCTGAACGGCTGAGGACAAAGGGAAGGTCATTTGTTACCCTGTTGGTGTAGGGTTTTCTTCTCCTCTTCTGTCCCCAGGGGTTGTGTTTCACATGTAGCATAACAAAATGGGATATTGTGGGAGAAGTTAATGGGTGGGTCAGGCCCTCTTGGCAAGAAAGCTTTTTTAATTAAAGGCTGCTGCTGAGAAACCTCTCAACTCTCACCCAGGTGTACCCTCGCTAGCAACTCAATCAGCACCTGGCAAAAGAGACTATAAAAAAACAGAGGTGAGAGAAAATAGGCCTGGTGGTGTGTCCCCCAAGAGGGACTTGTGTGTCTTCTGTCTCTGCAACTTCTTTACTAGAAGTGTTTGAAGTAGACAAATTCAGCATCCTGCAATTGATGCAGTGTTATATATCTTATTGAAGTAGCTTATTTGCATATAAGATGCACAAGGATCTTGTGCAGTAACAAGGCAGAGATATTGGGAAGGCTGCCTGCTGCTCAGCTGTAAGAACTATTGATCAGGTTGGTCTGTCTGTCTTGAGGGTCTCACATAGGGCTCACAATGCAGCCAGGTCTTTGCTGCTTTTCCCTCTTCAGTTGTTCCTCTTACATGGCAAACTCACTCAAGGTTGTTGGCAAAGACCACGTGGCATAGACAAAGAGGAGGTTTGGGTACAGCTCTCTTCTGTGTGGCTGTTTTAGAGTCACATAGGAACCCCAAGAGGTCTAATTGTACAGAGAGGAGTGATTCCATCCGTGTATGGGACACGTACTGGGTGGCACTTCTGGGTTTTTAGGGAGAGTTTTCACAGGGTAAACTTTAATGAAGCACAACCTCTCTGCTTTTGGCAGAACAGAACCTCAACAATTAGTCCAGCAGACTGGAAAGCTCTTAGCTGGCTTGTTTGTCCCTGTTCAGAATAAGCTTTTCCTTGCTGTGTAATTTCTCTTTCTTTTATTTTTTTTTTTTTTTCCTTGCTCCTTTTCAAGTATCTTAGTGATTAGGGGGTCCCTTTATTCCTTGCATCTCGGGTGGCTGTTTCAGGGCCCCTACTCCACAGACTTCTCTGCAGGCAAGCTTTTTGTTACTGGGTAAGTTTTCTGTTCATTAACGTTTTGCAACTGTTTCCTGTTTTCACCCCCAGTGAAATGTGACTAAAAAGGCATAATTCAATTTCTTATTTCCTTCCTTCAAATACCTTCTTTCTCAGATATATATTTTTTTTCCCAGGAATCTTACTTTTTCTGCTCCCACTGTTGCTTGTTCATTAGCAAATAAGTGCTCGTTACCAATATGTTCGTTCTTGTGTACTGTTTTCCAGGCTTATTGAGGTGGGAGGGAGCTCCCTGTAAGGCACTAGGTGTGTATGTAGTGTCAGAACTATTTCTGCAATTATCCAGTCTAGAGAGTCGGTGTGTGTCAGCTGGAGCTGGCTAATGCTTCTCCTGAACTAAAAGTGATGCTCTGTCGGTTATCCTTAAAGACTCCTGGGGTGGAAGGGGAGGGGAAGGACAACCTCTCTGTGGTTTGGCAGTGATATACAGCAATAACCACCTGCTTTTCCTGCACAAAGCACCTGACAAACGACTACTGACCCAAAGCTGTTAATGTTTTACTAGGGCCCAAACACTGACTTGTGTGTTTGCATAAAATCTTCTGGTGTAAACCCCATTTTCTGATAAAGGCTGTGGAAGACCACTATTTTATGGTTTTACAATGTGTTCATTCTCAGGCAAAATGTTATGCTTTTATTGCAGATGAAAGTACGGAGAAGTTATGGCCGTATTTTTCACAAGCCAGGTGTCAGGTTTAGCTTCCTCATTCACACTTACCCTTGTTTAGTTTCTCAAAGAGATGTTCAGCTCCCTTTTGTTACCAGATGGAAAGGCGGGAGCCCACCACCTTTGAATTTTATTTATTTATTTAAGAGAAACTGGAAACGCCTCAAATTTAAGAAGGGAGCTGAATGCCCTTACTGAGTGCAAGCAAGTCAGTGGTAGGGCTGTAGCTGCCAGGTCACCCTGCTGTCATTGGGGTACAAATCGTCTTGCTGTGGTAGGTAGGTCTTGCTTCCTCATGACACCTCATCTCTCCCCTGTGCCCAGCAGCATCCTCCCTTGCCCTCCCTGTGTCTTTCCTGCTGCCCTGCCCCGAGGGAATATTAAACACTCTCTAGGAAGCAGCTTCTCTTGATCATGTCTCTGTCTTTGTGTCTTATCTAAAAGAAAACAGCATGTAGCTCCCTCGTTGTTTTTGCCCTGGTCTTTTTCTTAGGGCTGATCAGAAGGACATGGGTGCCACCTTCCATCTTACCACGCTCGCCTTCACGGCACTGGTTTCTCCTCAGCCAGCCCTCTCAAGATGAGTGATGGAGTGCTCCAAGGGAGGAGATGTGGCAGAAAGATGTGCCCTAATGAAGCACCCTAACAAAGTGATCTACTTCTGACCAACCTGCTGGGATGTCTGCAGCTCCCACTGTTAAAACAACAGACTCCAACCAGGCAAAGCCTCCCAGAGCCGCTGTTGGTTTTACTTAATAAGATGAACTGCCTGGATTTCTTTCCCCCTCCTCTTCCTGGAGTTTTACTGCTTGACAAGAAGCTGTCGGAGTCTGGAAAAAAGCAATTAATGATGCAGTTTGGGTTTTTGACTGACATAGTAATTATGCTGGAAAATGTAATTTTCCCTGCATATTAGAGATGAGATTATTTCAAGAAGATCTCATTAATGTGCTGTTCACCAACAAAGAGCCCAGTAACCTCTGTCTTAATAAGATTAGTGTGGGGGTCATAATGCAGAAGGCTGCTAGGGTGATATATTCAAGTTTTTGTTCTAAAGAAATAGATTATCTTCTGCTGGCTGGTAAGGGCATATAGGAGTAGATTTCATTTAAAAAGATGGAGACCTGACATTTACTCATTTCCTGATAGCTAGTGGATAACCTATGCCCATCTTCCTTTTTCCAGATGCTGTACATCAGCAGTGAAACCCCAGGATTCAGGAGGGAGCCTGAGGCAGTTGTCAGGCCAGCTGAGGACAGGCAGGCAGGTAGCTCCCCTGGCATCCCTCCTTATGTCAGCGACTTATCTCCCGTATGACGGTAAGCATGACCCTCTACTGTCTGCTTGTCTTTGTCTATCTATAACATGTGGGTAATAATTGTCCAGAGCTAATCTAAGATTAATAGCTGTTTGTGCAATGCTCTGGCTCCTTTGGAGCAAGGTCTGCACCTGTCAGGGAGCACAGGTGCTGCCATCGTGTATGACCTGTTGTGCTCTGAAGGGGAGGGAAATGGTAGTACAGAGGAATGGAAAGAGGTGTTGTCGGTTTGGCTGTAGTTTGATCAACGTGTGAAAATTTAGGCCTTTCTGGGAAACCATGTAGGCAATGCAGATGCTTTTTCTGGTTGTGCAAGACTTCCTCCACTCCCTGCTGATGTCTGTGGGGCGTTTTTGGGTAAGCCAAAGAGTGACACTGATAAAAACATTTCCAGGCAGCTTTCCCCTTCCTGACTCCACTTACATCTGTCTACCATCTGTTTTGATTTTGCCTCTGCTGTGTTACTTGTAAACATCCTCCTGAAACGTCCAGGGCACGGAAAACTTGGGAGCTCCCTGCTTCCAGCATGGGGTGTGAGTGGCAGTCTCCTACTGCCGCATAAAATGTGAGAGATGCTGACCGCTGCCAAAGAAGAAAATCAGACGGTATTTGTTATCGGCACTGCCGGTCTGTGGAGTCATCTCAGTTATGGGTCAGGATTCCCTGTCATTGAGCTAAATGTGCAAAAACCAACAGAGTCCAGTCCTGTAGTGTCCTATGCTGGCCCTTCCATAGCAAGCTCTACAACTATCTAGAAATATTTTTAAAGTTAAAACCACAAGTCAACCCTACCGCAAAAAGGGAGATGTGCCAGATGCTAGAGTCTTGAATGTCACTATTGATCTTTACCTGAAAGGCACTGATTTATTGTAATGGAGTGCAGTGGTGTAAAATTCCTTGATAGTTTACCAAGGGAATTCAGAACCTCTCTTGCATACAAGCTGTGTGTTTAACAGCTTTAGCATTAAAATAAATAAATAAAGCATTGCTTGTCCTTTCTGTTTCATGATATCTCATTTACCTTTCAGACAATATGCAGAAATAGGAGTAGGGATACACTACTTCAAATTTATGTAGGTTGAAAGTTTTTTCAGCAGAGTGGTAATGAGCTGCAGTTAGGAAGTATATTTTGATGCAATTTGCTTATGAGCTAGATAGTGCCAAGTTGTAACGTTATGTTTATTATTCTTATGCATCCATAAGATGCATACGCTAGGAATGTACTGAGGTACATGTGCAAGATAGTGTGTGTTAAATATTATTAATTTATGGCTTGAGCCTGGTGAATGTAGCATGCCTAAGAACATCGCTTTGGTGGACTTGATGAAAACTTAGAGCACAAGATTGTCCCTATGCCCAAGAAATGCTTTTTGAAGGGTACCTAATATAACTTAAATACCTTACAGTCTAAACATGAGGACATTAATGACAGGGCAAAAGAGCTCTGAGGTGAGCAGAGAAGGGCTTGCAGTCATCCTGTTAGTGCCACAGTTACATTTCTTGGGCAAGGGAGAGTAACAGTTTCTCTTTTTCCTCAAAATACTTTTCTTAAAGGCCATAGTGAGTTACCAGTTCAGAGTGAAGCAGTCATGTAGCTGAAAAACATAGATACTTTTTTTTTTTTTTTTTTAGTTTTTTTAATATACTGCTATGTCTCAGTTGAGTTGCAAATAGGATTTTCACACTTATGGAAAAGGAAATCATGGAAAGAGCTCTTTTAACCTCAGAATATTTGATTACTTTCTTTTAGACAGTTACAAGCGTACCAGAATCCAAGCTATGCTGTCGTATCTGCTCATCCTCTCTTTGTTAAAACAGCACTAATATTGAAGACTGACAATCAGGGGTCCCTTGGTGAGTGTGGAAGGAATTGATAGCCAGTACAGTTCTCACCACTCCAAAACCTCAATTCCAGATTTCAGAGGTTCTCAGTTTCTTCCTCCTACTATATTGCTGTTATGTCTGATTTTTAAAAAGTCTTTCTTGGCAAAGAGCAAGTAGGGCAATTGCATTTTCAATGTAGATAAACCAGGTCAGAGTCTGTGTCAGCAGAGATAGCACTCCACTTCAGTAAGTAAACAAAAACATTGAACATGTTTCTTTAGTCTGAAAGCTGTAAACATTGCTTCATCGGTCTGCTCAAAGACTGGAGTTATTTATGGCTTAACCTATGATTTCAATGCTAAGGCAAATTAACTCTGCTGCTGTTTGTTAGGCAATGGTTCCTTAGAGTAAAGCGAGTGCAAAGCCTCCACTGGATTGCAGTCATAAGGAATGGCGTGATTTCAGTGAGTTACCACATGTTAAGGTCAGAAGGAACTATTAGATCACCCCTCCTGGCATCCCCAGAAGTCAAGGTTGGGAATTTCATCTGCTGCTGCTGCATTGGACTCATAACTTGTGCTCAGCCAAAGCATATCTATCCAGCAAGATCGCTGTGTGGGTCATAAGAGTTTGAGATAGATACCTGTTCAAATTCATCCTAGGCTACTTGAGACCAGAAGCTGTTCCAAGAGGGTGGCTGGTTGGTAATACAGGATGGGAGGTGGTAAACTGTCTCATAAGACAAGTGACATACCAAACTGCCTGCCTGCCTTCTGCTCTCAGGGTCCTCTGTGTGTTAAACTGGCAGTCACATCCTCCTTGATCACCTTTGGGTTTAACTCCTTCTCTGGCTTTCACAGTATCAATTTTTTTTCCTGTCAAGCTCTTTGGAGACATTACTTCTTTTTATCTGTGTCTCGTGTACTGTTCGATATTCTCTTATTGGTGTTTTACTCTCTACTTGTACACAATAAAGCAGAGGAAAAACTGTTATAGGAAGGGTACTTGCTCAGCATTTAGAATTTTTTTTTCACTGGTTTGTTTTACTGTCACAGTGAGACAGATATGGGGGGAAATGTGCAAAATGTATACTCAACCACTGTTGAGGTTGGGTTGTAATAAGACTGTAGAAGATTCTTGTATTTGAAAGACAGAACTTTTCATCTGATTGTCATTTGACATACAGTTTGAGTACCTGGCAGGATTTCCAAACTGACTTTTTTTTTTCCTTTTAAAAGTTCCAATAACATTTTTTTTAGCAGTTTGACTCTGCAATATCTGCAGTTTTACTGTGATACGCTACCTTGGTGCCTGCCTCTGGTGAAGTCTGGCACTGTGCATTTTTTTTTTGCACGTGAGAAAGAGCCTCTCTTGCCTGCACTTCATTTGTCGTGGTAGTGGAGCTGGCCTCTGAACAAGGGAAAACTATGTCCTGCAAATACAGTGTCCCTCCAAAGAACAAGAATTTTAAGATTCTCCCTGTGCATCCAAAAGCCAAGCACAGACAACAGGAGAAATAAATCTCAGTGTGGAAGCCCCACAGTTTGGGCTCAGCTGGGCACTCGGGTGGTTTCTCAGAGAGATCACCATCAGCCTCTGCCTAGGTGGAGCAGAAAGCCCAGCTCAGGTTCTTCCCACTCACTAGGATGTTCAGAAATGGAGCAGGGCAGCTTCATGGCTGTATTTGAAAACATGGTGTGACACATTATTTTCTCTTACACTGGGTTTGGAAGCCAGCAAAAAATCACAAAGCACGATACCCTTCTTTTGAATTCACTGTAGCAGTAATTTTGTATGTTATTGAGTGATAGCAGCAGTTCCAGAGCTTGCAAGTGAATTTCTTTGTTGTTTTCTGGTTCCCTTTCGAAAACACACAACAGTGTCTCTTTGGGCCTGATGCATAGCTTGGGCGTAGTGTGACATTGTTCTACAAAAACATTGATGTTGAAGCAAAATGAAAGCGCAAAAGCAGAGCTGCTGAAGGAGAGTTTCTTGTGTATTAGCACCATGTAACAAATATGAGAGGGAGATGTTTTCAAGTTAGTTTACTGAGTTCTTGTGAAATTGGTTGTAGACGGAGTCACATTTTAAAAGCACATAGGAACGACTTCTTCCTAGTCACCTATTTCCAAAAGCAGCTTAAAACATAAAGACCACTAACTTCCATAGAATTTTAATAAGACTTGTGCATAGAGATTGCTTTTGTGTATGAGAGCTTGAACCTATTTGTTCCTAGCATCTGAGCTTTAATTTTTTAAATTAAATTGCCAAGGTTATAAATGCTTTTCCTGTCAAAGCATTCTCAGGAATATCATCTTAAGACAGCACCAGCAAATGGTTCTTCACTTTTCAAGGACAAAAAAGTAAAGAGTTTCTAGCTTTCTATCTCTTTCTCAGTTTATAGGACAAGCTTAAAATGTAACTCCAACACCCTGCTGTGGCCTGTCCATGTTAAAAATTGAGTTTTTCGTCACAGGGAGGAGGTAAGGGACAACATCAGAGGAGTAGGAAAAAAGAGCTGTTTTATTGTGGATTGTGGGTATCTCAGAAACGTGAAGAGGCTCACAGGAGAGCTGACATCATGTCCTCTGTGGGGAGGGCCACAGAGCTTCCAATTTCCATAACGTGCTGAAGGCACTGAGCCAAAATCAACACCGGTGGTACAGAGCAATGCAACCACCCAGTTTTCAGCGGCACTGCATTCATTTACTTCAGCAATTCCACGTGCTCTGCTTCCCCTTTGGGTATTTTTTCCCCAAGTTGTTGTATTGAATAGTTAGATACCTGAGACGCTTTTAATCTTTATCATAGGAAAGAGGAAAAAGGGTATTGCCAAATGCTGGCATAACTTCTGCTGGTGATGTGATTTGGTTATAGCTGTTGCTGAAAGCTTTGCCACTGAGTACTTGTCCCCATTTCCTTTCTGTGCTTGAGGGCTGTCATACCCTGCACTGCCCTCAGCGTGAGTGCCAGCCCATTGGCACAGATGTAAAGGCAATGTAGGTACCGGGCAGTTCTTCCCAGGCTTTCTTTTGTTTTTTTCTTGGCAGAAAGCCTAAAAAGGTGAGCCTGTGTCCGGGCTATCTGAGTGCCCATGAGAGCCATGCACTCCTCCCACATCTGAAGAGGAGAAAAAGAGGAGACAAAGATGCAGAAATTGTTCATCTTTCCTGACTTTTGTTCTGAGGGCAATAGTGTGCTGCTGAAATGACGTGGTGCAAGTGCTGCATGCTCCATGCCCTGCTGGCATACCTTTCCTGGAGAGATACCTATTAAGGCAGGCTTTTGATAACAGAATTTAAGGGTTTCAGGGTGTGAAGGTGAGACTGCCCCAGATATAGTAGTTGCAGGGGAAGTTTTGGATACCTTTCCCAGGGAATGTTTCTGGCCTTACTAGTCTGTATGTGCACGCTCGTACACTCCCCTCGCATTTTTTTGCACTTAGGTGAGCTCGATAGTAACCAGTGCTTTGCCTTTGGTGAGATGATTCTGCTCTTTGCTGGCTGATTTGGTGTAACAGTGGAAATAAAACTTGTGTGCCTTAGACATCTTCCAGATCTAATCTTGACTGCAGATGAACAAATTAAGAAAAGAGATTTGGGGTCAGTTACAGGCGCTTGTTTCAGTCCCTAACCTTTCTGAGACTGTGGAAAAATTTCCAGGGGAATGGTCAAAAGCCTCTCTTTTCAGATGTCTGAAAATTAGATCAGATAGGGCAGTAGCAAGTATCCTTTAGGGAACATTTCTGCACTGGAAAGTGGTCTAGATGGCTCAGATTCAAAGATGGAAAAAGATCCATTACAGTACAGAGCAATAATAATTTTGCAGCTGAGGTGCTAAAAACCACATGCACTTGTATTACTCTTTTGAGCCTTTGAAGTAGCAGCTTGCCAGTGCCTGAGTTCCTCTTAAATTTATGTGACGCACCCATTTCCTTATTATCACTTTTATAGACAAGGAATCCAGCAACACATTGCTTCTTAAATGTCCTGCCATTATGAATGCATTTGCTGTTCATTGTAATAGCGCCAATCATGATGAATTCATTTTGCATTTATGTAGATGTCATGAGCACTTTGGATTTTTTTTTTCTAATTTAAATCAGTAAATGGACACTTAAAAGCATTATCTGTACACCCCTTGCTCTGCCAAGGGAGCAAGGGAAAAGCATGCCTGTAGGTCAGGCTTGCATAATCCCCCGCGTGGTAGGGAAGCTTCCTCCTGGCTAGAAATTAGCAACCAGCCCTTCTGGATTGATTGACTGTTCCTTGTGACAGCATGGACCTTAATCAATTTGTTGCATATACAACGGGCACATCTGTTCATGCCATAGGCTTTCCACGTCATTTAGCGGCTGGCTCGATTTAATAGACCACTTACTGTATCAGATACCTGCTTTGAGGGTTTTTTTTGAGTTGGGGAAGGAGCTCTCTGTATTTATCAGAGGAACCATCCCCTTTCCTTTTTTGCAGAGTGCTTTGGGTGCTTCCCCTCACATAAGCGCACTTTAGCTGTGAAAGGTTGGCACTGCTGTGATAAGCCTGTTGTCGGCAGATAAACTCTGTAGTTCAGTGATGCAGAATCTCTGCTCAGTGAACGAGGAGAGAGAAATAATTTGGTGGCAGATGTTTGGAGTTCAAACAGCACCGAACTTCCAAGCACTGATGTGAATTGTACAGTGTATGGGGAGGGTACAGAAGGGGAGAAGCACAGGGGGACCAGAGGGCTTGCGCAGACCCAAGTGCAGAGTGCCGAAGGGAGGCGATTAAATGTCTCTGCAGCTTTCCTACTTGACCCAAGCTCTATTGGATCTGTCACACTGCCAAATAAAAACATGCAAGTTTTTATATGCCATGCACTCACATTGTTTCTTGATGCTTTCCAAGGCTTTTGAAGACCTGAGTGCTGCTGGTGGCGTGGGAAACCCACCAGAGCCATTTCGTGTATCACTGAGTCTGTAAGGTGCTCAAGTTTCCTAACATTCTTGTGAGTCATCTGAGAAAACAGTGGCACTGAGGAACTACGTGATCAGCTGAGGGTCATTGGTGAGGTAAGCCACAGGAAGGACTGGAATGTGGAAGCCCCAGTTCCCAGATTTCTTAGCCCTTTTCAGTCTCCTCTATTCTTTCCCCCCATCTCAGGAGGTAAGTCTTGAAGGCAGGACTCCTTGGTGCCATTTTAACCTATCAGATTCAGCTGGCCCCAAAGTATCTGTGACTTCACACCATGACTGTACTGTTCAGGTCAGTGTCCTGAACACTGAGTCACCAAACTGAGCATTCAGGTCTCAGACTGGTGGGCTTTGTTTTCAGAGGCTGGAAGAAGGAAAGGCTGAAAGGCTGGAAAACCAAAGAACAGGAGACCTGGTTTGAACCAGAGCAGCAAAATTAGAGAATGCTGAGTTGAGACCCGTGGGCTTTTTGATAATACAGTCACGATCTCATCATGAATAAAACAATGTGTTTCACTTGACCACTCCATCTAATAAGGACTCACCTCCACTGGATTCTATCATTTTCAAAGTAATGAAATCTCTGTATCACCTTGAAAGAGATAATTTGACCCCTGTGTTTATATGCATGTACATGACAGCAATTTCTAGGGGGCACTCAGTAGGTCCATTGCTGCTTACATTTTTGATGCAGGAGAAAGGCTTCTCCTCAGGTTTATTGGTTCAGATAGCTAGCTGGGGATCACGGTTTTGAAATGACTATTCTGCCCCTGCTGCATCTGACACTCTTTTTCCACACCGAGAAGGCTGTCGTGTGGTTTAGGCATAATCACTTCAGATGCTAAACTGCAAAGAGGAATCCTTAATGTGAAAGGGGAGTGTGCAGATGGGTGGTGAAAGCAAAATAGCTGTTGTGCATCAGATATAGATTCTTAGTTGATTTTGAAATAGTTTTGAAATAGTCTCTTATGGATAATCTCTTAGAGATAGTACTACACTTTATTGCTTTTCTTAGGTGGAAATTTGTAATGCTTAATACCTGCTGCTTCATCTCTATGCTGGAAGAGGTTGGGGGGGGCAATAAACTGCCCAGGTGCCATGGCCACTTGTTTATGTAGTCTTAACATATTAAGCCAAATCGATTCCTGGTGCAAAGACTTCCATGCACCTTATTTCATAGCTGAATCAGAGTTGTGATTTCAGGGCACTTTTCTCTTTGGTTTAGTAGAAGTGAAGGGAACAGATTAAGTCTGGTCCTCTTGGCATGACCCTCCACACCTTCCCCCTTATAATAGTGTTGTGTAAAGTGGCAGAGCTGTGGAGCTTGATCATACAAGCTGCTTTAGCTTTCAGTCCTGGCTCATTTTTGAACCATTCCTGAAAAATGCCAGATATTTCCAGCACTGAAGGTCTAGCGTCCTTCCTATCTCACATGTCAGTAATTACTTCAGATGAAGTTCAGGTAAATTGTACCTTCAGATGGAGATTGTATAAACCTTGGTGATTTTTTTCATGAATAGTTTTTATGGGTTTTTTTGGAAGTGTCCATGAATCAACTCCAAATTAAATTTGGGAGCAGAGGCAGGCAGTACAAACATTTGTGAAGTTAGAATGAGAGGCAGTTTGTTGTGAAAGGATACTTCTGAATTTTCCACCTTCCAGGCAGTCGTGTAGTGGCACACTGAACCTCGGGAGATTACTGTGAGTAAGAGTGTGACTGCGGTGCTCTTTGCTGATGATTTACTTGTGGTGCAGAAATCCTTTTGCGTGCAGTGCTACTCTGCAAGGAAAAAAAAAAAAGGAATACAATATACAGGCCAATGTTTACCCTATTATTTCTTAATTTAAGTTGTTCTTTGGTGTCAGCACTTTCAGATATGGCATCTAAGTGCCACTCGGAAGTGCTTCTGGAGATTACAGATGGGAAATTACATCCTCTCTTAAAACAAGGCTAATGTTATGTGGATGAAGGACAATTTCTTCAGTGCAGTGACAGCAGTGTAAGCCCTGGTGCTGCTTCTGCCAGGAACCACGTGTTGCCTTAGAGTCAAAACTGTTAACGGTGCCCAAGCCTTGCCAACTATCTCAGTGGCCTGGTGGCACTGGACTGTGAAGTCTGTTTAGAACATTTAGAGTAATCCATCCACTCTGTCCCCAGGCCACTGAGGTGGTGGATTGTACTGTATTGTTTGTCCAGTCATAATCAGTAGTGGATTGTATAAGGAATGAAAAACAAGAACTGAAATCTTATGTTGGATTGTAGTCCTGCTCTAGTCCCTTTGCAGGTTTTTTGTTTTCATTCCCACTCTGGCTGTGTTCAGATGAGCCAAACTAGAGTAAGGAAACTGCACTGCAAGAGGCCTTGAGACTTGATACTTCACCACTGGAGGTGGGAATGGTTTGACTGACAGTCCCATAAGAGGAGCGGGGTATGGGAATCCTGAGCTGGCTAGTCTACCCTGAAGATGAGAAACAACCAATAAAGATGGGATCACCCTGAAATACCCTACACAGTTTCAAAGGAGGTGTTTTTCTAAACAATTTCTAAATGATTCTCACTTTTAAGAAATGTGTATTTTGCAAAAATGTGTAGTCCTCACTCTGCATGTAATAAATGTAAATCACCCTCTACAGTGAAATGATACATGTTTGTATAGGAGAGAATCTTTTACATTTTAAAGCTGCATTTACCCCTTGCTTTATTTGGTATAAAACCTTCACATTAGCTGGCACAGTGGCTCATTAAAGATGTTCTTCAGCTGGAGTGTGTGTGTTAGGCAGGCAAGGGCACGTGCCACTGTGAGCACTGAAGAACACTGTTCAGCTCTGGCTTCTTGGGAGTGGCAGTTCTCACTCCAGTCCTCTCTGCCTGGAGAAGACCTGGAGAAACCTTTTGGCTTTGGAGGAAGGTCACCACCCTGCTTTGTCTCCATGCCAGGACAGTGCCAAGCAGTTGCGGCATATTATCAAGGAAGGAGTTTTATGTGCTATGTGGGAACAGAGAAAGGTTTTAAGGCATTTGGATGCTCAGTTCCCGTTAAAAATGGAGGGGAATGGGCATCTGTATTGCCCACGCAGCTTCCAAAACAACAGTCTTAGTGGTAGTATTAATTCTAATTCGTTACTATTAGTTATAGAAGTGCTTCCAGAAATGAGCCAGAGGTCTAAGAGGAGAATAGTCACTGTCTGAAAGACCTTGGTTAGCCATGTTTGCACAAGAGTCCCCTTGACTGCAGTGGGAATTTTGGTTTGCTCTGTTTGGGTTTTTGAGAAAATGTTAGGATTTGGCCAGTGTCACAGTAGGCTCTTGCCAGAGTTTTGCTGTCAGCTGCTTTTTCCATCTATATTGGAGCGCATATGTCTTTTGAGCAGCATAGCTGGTTCATACAAGCAGTGGTGCTAACCAGCCATCTCCTGGAGCACTTAAGGGCAGGACTCTGGTGGACACACAGGCAGCAGGATCAGGGCTGGCCTATCTTGCTGCATCTCAGCTTTGTGCCTGCAAACATGTTGGTACTTCATGTTGTATTTGCAATTTGTAGTTGTAGCAGACCGTTGTTCTTTTGGGCTGATCTGCAGGCGTGCACTACCAATTCTGTCCTAGCTACTGTCGCATATAACTGCAGCTCAGTTTTGATCAATAATTATTGAAAATGAAGATGTAAACAGTTGGCTACTTTAGTCAGCTACCTTTTTCCATTCTGGCATCTAATGGCTCTGGGGTAGGTAATTCTGTTGTCTGGTCTAGAAATGGCAAATTTTTGTAGTATTGCTTTTTTATTTATGGTCCCATATGGAAAGCACTGAAGTCCTGAAATCCCTCCAGATGTCTGTGTGGCACATTTTCCCTACTTTTCTGAGGGCATATGAAAGAGGAAACTCTATATCCTGCATTTAGGTAAAAATACTACCCACTTTGCCCATTTCTTAAATACATTTCTTGGATACTTAATAGTGAAAAAAAGTACTGTTCGATTTTTCTGCCCTGCTTACTATATGATGTGAGTGGTCAGAAGACACATTTGCTGTTGCTAAATAATCTCCACTGAATTCACTGCTCCAGAGGAGCCTGGAGAAGAGCAGGCTGAGAGCCTGGGGCACCACAGGGTGCAAGACAGTTTAACTCTGACCTTGGAGCTGTTGCCCATTAGAAGTGATGGAAAGCTGCCAGAGCTCAGACTTGCATGGGAGCATCCAGTAGACAGCGGCCATAGGGTTTGTCCCAAGTTCCCTGGTTAAATGGAGTCCTCACTGCTCCAGTGCAATGCAGCATTAGAAGCCCTCTGAGGACAGGGAATTCATTTTGATGCAAATACCTCTTTGCCCATTTTGTTCAGTGTATCTGAAGGGAAATTGCTAATGAGTCATGGTAATAGGTGTGAGCTCCCAAACATTTAAGCAGAGCTAATGAGCAAGCAATAACTGTAACCTTTTGTCTTCTGTTTTTCCCATCTCTTCCAAAGTGTATTTAGTAGCAAAAAATGTTCCTGGGCCTTGTCATCTTGTTATTGTTGTTCATTATTGTCCTGGTTTGGCCTAAACCAGGCCGATTAACTCAGTCGGTAGAGCATGGGACTCTTAATCCCAGGGCTGTGGGTTCGAGCCCCACGTTGGGCCCAGCTTTAAACCGTGACAATTATGTGAGATGCCTGGGAGTCATTCCTGTCTTTAATGTGAGCCAATGTGCTGCTTACTTAGTAGATAATCATGAAGGTCATCCTTGGCCACCGAGCAAAATTGCAAGAGTTAATTATGGAGACAATCAACTCTTCAACTTCTAAGACTGAAACAATATCAGAATGTGATACTTAATGAAGAGTGAAGCAACATGAATGGGTTTTGTTCTGGGAGTTTTGCCTGTTGTTCTCAATCTTTGGGGCAATTAAGTTGGAAAAGTCTTATTCAGGATAGATGTTTAAACTGTGGTGAACACGATTGTTGGAGAATCTCAGCCTTAGCATTTCTCTTATCCCAGAGGGTGATTCCCACTTTTGACATTAAAAAGTTCTAAAAAGCAGAAATAGACTTTTTAGGCCCCAGGTCTAAATTAATGGGGTAGCTTAAATAAGCACAAAAGTTTAAGAGTGAAACATCACACAACTCCCTAGAGAGAAAGTAAGGACTCTCAAAAACCAGCTTGAGCTAGACTCAAAGCAGAGGGAAATAAAACAAATAGAAAAAAAATCTTGCAAACAAATAACTACAAAGCGAGGAAACAGTGAGGGGATGGGGGGAGATGCACTATGCAATAAGGGTGGGTTACATTGAATGTAACTTAGATGAAGCTCCAAAACTAAGAAACTGCTTTTCCTTTCTGTTCAGGAAAGATGATTCGGTTGGACCTGATCAAGCCAATACCTTTGCACCCTTGTTCAGTACCTGGGGTGAACAAAGGGAAGGTGACTAGTAGCTCTGAGGTATCAAGGAGAGGCAACTACCACATTCAAGGTGGATGCAAAACTTCGAGTTTAGTGGAGATGCCTGAAGGGTTGGTTATATCTTTCACAGAATTTTACTAGAATTTGTACATGAAGTCCTAGTGTGGAAGTAAGGATTTTTTTAAAAAAAATAAATCTGTGAAGTCCGAGTTTACACCATTTGACTAAAGAACAGGAAATCTCAGGGACAGGCAGACATGCTTATCTAACCTCAGTATGTATGCAGGACTACAGACCAATTTGGGAAGCCGAGAATGAGCAAGAATAAATGCGAAGTAGGAAAAAAATGCAACATAGGGTTTTCAGAGATTGTGCTAAATTTATATGATGCCTTTAAGTAATGAAATAACTGATCTCCTTGGCAAAGAAATGCAAGAAACAGAAATTATTTGATGCCATGATTCACAAGGAGTTGGATAAACTGGATATGACAGGGATTAGAAAATAGTACAAGCACTTGGGTAACAGGGAGATGGCAGGAGGTGATAGTGTAAAGAGAAGAAAGTTTGGAGGGAGGTTATTGAGACTTTATCAAGGAACAGATTTGAGACCAATCTTGCTTAATGTTTTTATTAGTGACTTTGACTCAGAAAGTGGAGAGAGTTAATGAAATAGCTTTCCGTTACTGACACAAAGTTGTGAGACACATTAGTAAAAGGAAGATCAAGATGTTCTGCAAGAAGAATTGGATGACCTTGAAGATTAAGCAGCAGAAATGTTATAAAATGGAATGGTACCAAGTACAAGGTTATTCACCTAAGGATTAAACATAATCCACTTCGCTGTAAACTGGGCTCATAACTTAGAAAGGAGTGAGGCAGAGAAAGATGCTAGTGGCTTGGTCCACATAAGACTTGCTGCATTTGCTTTTTCTACAAATTCTGTTATTTTATTGCAGAAAAGGATTGGGCTAATTTTGTGCAATATGTTTTTTGAAAATCTGTGCTGTATTTCGCAGCATGAGATGCCAGTGATGTGATGCAGCTGGCGAAAAGGCAAATGCAATCCTATCTGTAGAGTCGATAGAGGAGGGCATTAAAGCTGTTGTGTATTTGGAATCAAGAGCACAGTTCTGGTCACTGATGTTCAAGAAGGATGAACTTAGAAATATGTTTGGATGGTTTGCTTTAATGAAAAGGTGATACAAATGGAGAAGATGATTTGTGTCGCATAGTAAAATGATGGCAAAGGGGCAATACGATTGCAGTCTGTAAAACCAACAGGGGTTTGCCCTGTGTGTTGGAAGGAATTATTTAAGCTAACAGACAGTCTTGGCACAAGAACAGCAGGGCATAGACTGGTGATGAATACATTTAGGCTAGAAATTAGAAGAAACTTTTTAACGGTAGGAAAAGTGAGGCTCTGAAGCAGACTTCCACTTACAGAATTTGGAACAGCACAGTTTTGTTCCTGTCAAAAAAAGAGGCAAAAATATGACTAGCTCGAGATGGCACCTGGTCTGGACAGGATGTATTTACCTGTGGTAGAAGCAAACAGGGCTTGGGCGGTTCAGGGGCAGTCTTTGCATCCTGGGTTTTGTATTTTATCCCAGAATGAGTGAAGAGTGAATGAAGTTGCCCTGTGTCCCTAGAGATCTCAGTTTTACGTATATAAAATAGGAATCACACCACATTTGTGCTAGAGTGTTATTTGACCATACGTTGTGCTGCACTCTGAGAGCTTGAGGGGAGAGGAAGCCATTTGGCTGGGGAGATTTTTGGTGAAGCAGGTGAGAAGAGTGTGCCAGCAGGTAGGAATCTACCTGGAAGCAATGAAATGACAGAATTTCCAGCAGTCTTTTAATGAGAACATCCTTTGAGACCTTGTGGAAACAAGTGAATGCATGAAAAATCACAACTCAGTTCTCTCTAGAGGAAAGGACCTGTGATGATCCAGTGCATCATGGTGTGTTTCTGGGGATGGATGGCTAGGTGTGCTAGAGGGTGTTCACCTCGCTGTCTCAATTATGTGGATTTTTTTTTGGTCTTCCTTGTCCCTCTTTCTGTAGTTTCCTGTCTGTCTGGTTTTCAGATTGCATAATGAAATTTCACAGCTCCCCATTTGTTAATGGGTATATTTATAATTGCTATAATACAACTTATAGGTGTTCAGTTTTATAAAAGGAGGCACCTGAGCATGAGCCAAAGGCAGCCTAAGTACTTTTCTGATCTGAGGGAGTCAGGTGATTGTTCCTGGAAAGAAGACCAAATATTTATGATTTAGCAAACGATTTTTTTTTCCAGGCAAAACACTTTAAAAAAAAATTGCCATTTATTCATGAACAATTTTGAGATAAAAATTAACAACCTACAGAAATAAGGATCACAAGTCATGCTTCTGTTGACATTTTTGAGCAAAACCTTGCTTTAGTGTGTCTTTGTCTACCACAAAGTGATTTCTAACCCACTGCAGGCACAGCATCCTCTCATACACTGTCACTTCCACCATTTTGAGGAATCAAGTAGGCTGACATTTGATTTGAAAGCACAGTTTGGTCATGTCTGTGTGCTGGAAATCTAGCAGTGTCCTGAGTATTACAGAACAAACATCATCAAGCAGTCAGTTGGTTGAGTGCCTGCATCTTTCTCTTAAACTGCAGAAATGGACAAAGAGGTTGTCTTTGTGTAATAGTTCGTTTTTCTGCCAGCCCTGGCGCCCCTGATCAGAGGCATCATTCCAAGATGCTGAGTGCAACATTTAGAACAGCACATTATTGTTCTTGCAAAAAAATCAAGCTTGGATGGTGCAGAATAGGGCCGTCTTTCATGAAGCAATGAAATGACTGCTTGTCAGCTGCTTCTCGCAGGTCACTTCTGTCAGGCAGCGAGAATGAATTCGAATGAGCTTGACATGGACAGCACAGTGAAACGCTACACGGTGCTGCAAGGCAGGAAGCGCTGCTGGGGGACGTGTGGGGTGGTGGTGCAGCCAGGGCCCTTGTGGGCATCCACGACCTTCACCACCCTGCATGTCTCCTTGCTTCTCCTTAATACGCCTCTAGTGCAGGCGATTGTGACTCTTCCAGTCTCTCCTCTTTGCTTTTGGATTTTTACATGCATCTGTCATATGGACTAAAGGCGTTCATGCTTGTGCTGGAAGTTAGCTTCGTTTAAAGGAAACTGCCCTTACAAGAACATTCTGCTGTTGTGAGTGGCACAAAAGACGTTTCACATCGTTAAATGTGGTGGCTCTCCTTGTCCTACTGCATCTCCAATGCAAATGCCTAAAAGCGCTCCTGCACAGGTTGCACAGGGGGAATGATGGCTTTCACTGGCTCTGAAATCATGTTTCTTGTGAGACATTGTGACAATACGGAAAGAATACAGGTAACATAGATATGTTATTTTGTATGGTTTGCATTGCAATGCATGTAGTGGTTCACAGAACGCAAATAGAAAAGAGGCAAGAAGTCTGACTAATGATAATTTGTGAGTACTTTGAAAAGATGGTAGCCAATCTCCATACAAAAGGCTCTAGCACCCATATTGTCTGCAAAGCTTTACCTGGAACACCTATTTAACTTGCAGAAACAATTAAAAAAAGATTCAGTATTAAAAACAGAAATGTGGGCTTTTAATTACTTTGTCCCCTCTGGTCCCCTGGAACAATGAATACCAGCAGTGCAAGTCCAGGGAGTCTATTCCAGCATAAATTCATATTGCCCTATAATGCGTCCTCCAGAAACTTCTGTCAGGTCCTTAGCAAGCCCACCTGAGGCTTCTTTCTGTGTACAGAGCAGTTAACATCACATCCCTTCTGTCAGTATTTGGACACTTCATCATGTAGTGATGTTCTGTAGTGCTGTTGGGAAGTCAAGATTCTCAGTCCTGTGATGTCCAGAGGTTTTTCATAAGCCTGGTCCTGCGTCCCCTGGGGAAATGAATCACTTCCTCCTGATTTCTCCTGGTTCAGCCTCATTTTAGGGCTTCGTAATGCTTAGGAGACAGTGTCTTCTTCATATTATTAACTATTATTAATGATGCATGCTATTGATGCATTGTTCATTGAAGTTGGAGCTGGTTTCCGTAGCTTGGATCACAGTGCACAGGAGAGTGCAAAGTTGTGCTGGCCACCTTGCGTGCTGGTGTAGGGTCCAGTTCTTTCAGTGTCCCTGTCGATAGCTCTCAGGCGGTGATGCATCCATGGCCTTCTGCTGTGGACCAGTGTCTGGGTTCTTAGGTGCTGGCTCTTAAGAATTGCTTGTCATGACATTGTATGATCCAGCAGTGCTAGAAGGGTACTGAAACTACGGAAGTTAGAGCTGGCTTAACGGGTTCATAAAAAAAACCATCCAGCTTGCTGCTTTCTGGCTGTGTATTAATCAAACTATGGAGCACAGCTTTCCCCCCTGAGCCCTGTTTTGGAAGGTGTAGATTCAGTACGCTGGCTTTTATGTTCAAGTTGCATTACAAGCAGCAATATAGGATACAAATTGCTTCCTGTGGATGTCTGCGGTTTTTTCTGTAAGTAGTTTGAATATAATTTCTTAGAGGCATTTTTGTCCTTCTTCTGAACAAAATGATTTTGTCTCTTGTTTAGTCTGTTGCGATGTGCCTCCTATTTCTGCTGCTTGATGTGATGAAGTACCACTTGGGTATGTTCTCAATGCTGACTCCACCGGAAGGAGATCAGAAATCTCATTAAAGAATTGCAAAGACTTCATGAAGCTGAAATGTCTCCTGTAAATCCATTAGTGTCCGTATATAATTTACTCTTCATGTTTCTCTTTTGTAGCTGTCAAGTATCTTTGATGGTATCCTCCTTTCTTTAAAAACTTAAACATGACCCTATATAACTACTTATTCTTAGAACAGTGAAACCGTTTGCTCTTTCATGAATTTATAAAATGTTTTTAATTATAAATCAAATGATGAATAATTTCTTTTCCTTGGCAACCAAGAGAAGAACCAGTCAATTGACCTCATGTGCTTGGCAGAGCAGCATCCAAAGAAGCAGTATCCTCGGTTTAGACAGCACCACTGAGCATAATTGCTGCTTGCATGTCTACTGAACCATCAGCCCTTTGGTCCAGGGCCTAACTGAATTTCAGAAGTCATGATGTCACAAAGGTATTAATCTCCATATTTTACTTTTCTACCTGAAACTTCCCTCAAAGGAAATGCTTTATGTGGTAGCAGCAGTGACAGTTTTGGTAAAGAACAGCTGCTGTTCTTGAATGGTGTATGGGCCAAGATGTCAAACTGAGGTCTTAACAGCTCTGGCTTCCTCTTTGTCCTTCTTCACTGGGCAGCTCCTCCCCCTCAGCAGCACACGGAAGAAAGAACAAACTCACAAACCCAGACGCAAGTAAGCAATCAGTCTAATGCAAACAATGCAAGAGGTTAACCAGACCCTAAAGAAATGAGGCTTTATAGATCTTTGTAAACCTTAGGACAAGGAACAACAGGTTGGTTGCATATAACGCTGTCAACTTAAAATGAGATATGAGGGTTCCCTCTGGGAGATAGCTGGTTAGCTGCGACTTCTTCCTGTGATTCCTATGAAAGGAAGGATGCCTATGTGGCATCCTTCTGGTTGCCAGCGAGGTGCAAATCTAGATAATAAGAAGAAAGCAGTTCTAGCAGACATAGCATGAGGCAAAGTGTAGATGCTCTGTGTCACAGGAAAAATTCCTCCTGGCCAAGTCGGAGGTGCATTATTGGCGGAGTGCAAGCATGGTTGCTGAACCTCTGAAATTTGGGGGCTTTTCCCTTTTTCCTTCCCTCCTTTCTCATTGTCCAGTCCTAATTCATTTCATGGTATCTGCACGCACATCATAGTTTCATCCCAAGAACTTGTCGTCCAGCTGTGGAGAGCCTCTAACGTTGTCTGTCTTTGTGAGGGGATGGTGAAATTGCGTGTGTGCTCAAATCAGTGCTGCCACATGCCACGTTTGTGCTGTGGCAGCTTATAATGAGATAGACCCTAGTCATCCATCTGTCTTTCATAGAGGATCTTGCATATCTATTGTCTTCTTTTCCAAAAGAAACCACAGGCAATTAAAATCATCCCAAGGTTTCCCTGGCTTCCTGCTTCTAATCTACATTCTCAAGAATGAATCAAAACTATGATAAGAAATTGTGTTTGGTCCTATACTTTTTAGAGGCCTGGAGCAGAAGAGCAGGGCAGGAAAGAAATGAGACATATTTATAAACCAAAAACTCAGAGTACATTCATCTGAGAATTCAAGGTCTTACTTGAGCAGGCACACTGATGTAAAGAATAGGTATGTGTGCATCATGTCCCTTGTTCCTCTTTCCTTAATAAGAGGCTACAACACTGTAGCTTCTATTCCAAGTGACTTTAATATGTTTTTCCTATTTTATCTTATTCTTTTGCTGCTGTGTTTTGTACGCAGTTGTGTTGAAGCATATATTTTTGTAGTTCCTTTCTGGATTAAAAGAAGGAAATTGCAATGAAATAAGTTGCTAGTTTAGGCTAATGCAGGTGGGTTTGGTTGGCACTCGCCACCTCTGCTGCTGTCGCTGGGCAGGCTCTTACCTCTGAAGGCAAGTGAATGTAAACAAAACATGGCATAGGACTGTCCACCACTTGAGATTGTCCCTCTAAATGAAAAGAAACTCTGAAAGTCAGGTTGCCTATGATCATTTGCACTGCTGAATAGCCAACAACAACAGAAAAAGCTAAGGAGGGACGTTCAGTGACTGGGGCTATGGACTAGGAGTCCCCTCGCCGGACCCCAGTTAACAATCGCATTCTGTTTTAGCTGCAGAGGCTGAAATGCTGCTGCCTTAGCCCTCCTCCTGACAGGGCTTCATGCTAAAACAACTGCTGAATGGGGCACATTTCTAGTCCACAGCCCTCTGTTTCAACACAGATAAAAGGAAAGTGCACCAGCCAAAAATAAGCTGCAGCAGCCGAGGAGCATATATCTGTCGCTCTCAGCCATCCCTGCTCCCCCGGCAGCAAAGCCTCAGGGAGTGTGAGATGGACGGCTGAAATTAGAAACCACTTTAGCCAAAAGGCAACTCTGCCTTTGGCCACAAATGCTGTGGAGTGGAAACGTCCCTTCTGTTTATTCCCCTTTCAGGCTTCTTCTCTGGGCTGTTCACTGGGAGTCAGGCCTCCGAGTGAGGGACTGTTGTGTGCTTTAATACAGCAGAGCCCTGATCTCCACAAGGGCCCTTCAGCACAACTGTTGAACCAGCTGTCCTATTTAAAAATACTTGCAGCAGGCTGTTGGGTGAAAAAAATAGCATTTCTGTACTTTTATGTAAAGTTACCGTTTGTTTCCAGGGACTGTGCTCATGTCTGTATTATAGAAATTTACACAAAGATGTGTAAACAACGCATGCAACCCAGATTGCATTTCGTCTACCGAGTGAGAAGAAACTTAGCTATTTGTGAGTTTTGGGGTTTTTTTTCCTGATACTGATTGGACACTAATGTAAAAAGGAATACAGAAGAAATTCAGCTGGCTTCCTTGGTAAATCATGCCTGATGTTGTGATCAGGGAAGGTGACAGAATCTGAATTTTCCCAAGCAACTGTGAAACTTCTGGCAAATGAGGAGGCAGATTAATAGTAACAATTGTGGGAGTGGAAGAGAGTGATTTTATTATTGGCTTGTCTGTGAAGACACCTCTCCCAGCGACAGCCCGACTAGTGGCACATGTGTTATCATTCCAGCCCCTTTCCCACTTTTGTGCAAGGTGTAGGATGGCTTTGAGAGCCCCTCGAAATGTGAACGAGCTGCCTGAACTGCTCCTTGCCTGCTTTCAGACATTCGTGTTTTTGCTGCCTCCAACAGGATCTCACTGAAAATGTCCCAGATTATTTAACAGAAACAGGAAACTACTGAACCTCAGACTTCTCTCTTTCTACAGGGCCATCGATGCTGGCTTGGTTTCTCTGCAAGATAAATAATATATTCTCTTCTTTGACTATTTCACCTCTTTCTTTTTGCTGTTTTTTTCATCTGTAGTCATACTGTGCCAAACATCATGGTGTTCAAGCCAAAGCTAGGAAATCAGGCATGTTCAGCAATGATGCATAAGTATAAAGCTGAACCAGCACATGGGGCAGATTTCTGTTAACCCTAATGTCTCTAGTCAAGGTTTTTATCTGAATGAGTGAGAGGGAGACCAGAGGTGATCTTTTCTTGAACTGCCAGATGGAAAGCAAAAGTTTGTACTGTTGGAAGAAATTGCGCAAGCTTCTTCCTTGCTGCTATGCACACATACCATCTGAGAAAGGGCAGCATATCTGACAGAAGTGAAAAGATTAGTCCTGAATGAGATTTAGCACAAAGCGGTTGGGTAGATTTATTAGGCATAGCCTCTGATGTGAACACTGCCATGTGAGCTTTGGAAGTGCATGGCTAGTTGCGGAACATTTTGGTACTGTGTCTGTTACTTCTGCTTTGGGGTTGCCCATCAATTAAGACTGCACAAAAGCTGACTGAAATAAGGCTCACCACTAAACAAATGGGGGAATTTCCACCCCATCTGCCTTGGGAGTGATGGCCCCGAGATGCTCTTCCCAGAGTCAAGCTCATAAGACAAGGTTTCATTCACAAACGACCAAGCTGGCCTCCTTTCTTCTCAGCTGTGTTCCCCCATCAGCACGAGCCCTATTCCCTTCTCCCTTTCCCCCCACCCCTGTCTGCCCGGAAGCTCCCTGCAGCTCTGCGGCGCCCGCATACCCTGCCCTCACCCCCTTGTACAACGCATAAAATGTGGGTTGAGTGTTTGTGTTTGTTTTCCTGCTGCCCGCCCCACCTTGCCTCTCAGATGATGGATGGGCTACAAAACTAGACACTGTGGAAGATAAATACGCCGGGGAAATTTCAGCATGTACCACAAAGTGGAGATGACTGGCTGAGATTCCCCAGCAGAGCAGTGAGCCACTCTGCTGCCACACACCACAACTGCTACGGACAGGCCTCAAGCCCTCCCTCTTGACTGCCCGTGATCCGCTTTAGGCTCAACATGCTGTCTTGGCACTTGTTTATGGCCGCAGTCACTCCTGCAGTAATTGTACGTGCGAGCACCTGAGCGCCCTGTCAGCAGCACTGCCACTACCATTAAAAGGTATGGGCGACAATAAAATCTCCATATAAAGGAGGGGAAAAGGCAACTGAAATGGTAGCATTGTTTATAGAACAGAGGATCTCACATGTACCCAGATGGTAATTAAAATGCAGGAGGTTTCTGGAAGCAGCTCGTTATTCTAAACCATGAATTCGCTTGGGTGTTGAATGTAGTTTCTACAGCAGTAGCGACTATAACTGGTGATGGAAAAGCAATTAGCACCCTTTCTGTGCATACATTTAATAGATATGCAATGGTAATTGAATACAATAGGCAGTTTTTTGCAGCTGAAGCATGCTACATAGAGATACTGGTCTGAACATACATACATTGCATGCAATCAATATTTCTGTGCACTGCATAACTGTCCCTTACCCAGAATGTAGTGTGGCGTAGCCCCACACGTTCACCCACAAGTAGACTAAGACACCTCTTGGGTCTTGAGCTTTTCTGAGCTCTGTGGGCTTACTGAGGAGGGGCAAACTGCTTGCCAGGATGGCAGAGCCTGAGCTGTGCCACTGACATGGTTTGTGGACTTAGGAGGTCAGTTGATCTCCTGACACTTTGGTTGCTTTTGCTGCAAAGTGGAAATGAGGGTGCTTGCCCTGTCTGTAGTGCTGTGGCAGAACTTTGCTAATGTGCTTGCAAATCTTCTGCTGAAAGGCCCAGCAAAACTGAAAAGGCAGAGCTGTCTGGCTTCCATGCCCAGTGTCCCCATGTCCCTAGACACCCTGGGGACAGAGCAGACAGGACAGGTTGTGGAAATTTGGAGTGCAGGATAGACCAGATTGCCTCACTATCTCACCTGACATTTGTAGGGGTCTGAACAGGCTTTCTCAGCAAGACCAGTGTGCGAAGAGAAACTGCTTTGAAGGGTTTCATCATCTCACAGGGACCTAGCTTGTTTTACCTGTAGCTTACACGTTGGAAGGGACTAAAAGATGAACAACATAAGGTCTGTTTTTTACCATCAAAGACCCTGGCGGATTATTAGGCGCATAGCCATCATACCAGCACTCTGGGTGAACATCATCAGCTCTTGGTAGCTGCCCCAAGAGAGACCAAGGACTGAAAGGTCCTGGACCCCCAACCCAGCTCTCACCAACAAGACTTTCTGCAAGGTGGGAGATGGTGCCTGTTTTGAAGCTTAATGGGGTAGCAGCCTCCAGCCTGAATCAGTCTGTTTCAATGACTCTGTAGTCAGGCATCAAAAGAAGCAAATGAATTTGTCAATGAAAATTAGAAATTGATTTCAAGAGTACAAATTGCAACTAGACTCGTAGCTTGGAAGGTACGGGCCATTTCTCTCTTCAGTTATTAATTGGGACTCTGTCCTTACCGGCACCTTTCTTGCTTCTGTTAGTTTCCATTTTCTTTCCCTTGCATTTCTTAATTAGGCATGTAGATGCACATAGATGCGCACGTGTGTTTGCAGCCAAACAGGAGCCAGGCTGGTACATGGGTTCACACAGGCTGCTGAAGCCAAGATATGCACCCCGGGATGTTCCTATTGATGCACAGTGTCTGCATGTCCCTACTTTTCTCCTTTTTTTTACTGCTAAATTTTTCCTAGCAGTAATGCATTATTCTTCATTATCAGCCCGTCACCCAATTGTGTTGCTAGTCCTGCTTGTTTATGAAAACAGATATCTCTGTCTAATCTCCTCCTTACTGTGAAGGTCCAGTTGTTCTTTATTGCAGTGTACAATGCGTTACTGACTACAGAGATTCGGTAGTCCGCTGTTCAATGCCCCACTCTAAAGGATGTTTTTAAGAAAGAGAGGGAGAAAGAGGAAAACCAAACTCTCATTTTACCTGTCTCTTGGAGAAATTACTGGACAGCCCAGGCTATGTCTTTGAAAGCAAAGGGGCTGCTCAGGTTATGAAATTCTCAAACATTAGCTCAGCATGGCTGAGGCAGGGCATAGGGAGATGTGTGAACCCATTAATCATAGTGGGGCAGCTGCCAGCTGCCTGACTTTAATTGGGGCCTTCTAATATTTACGCTGTTTGGAGGTTTTTTTTGGTACTGCTGATAAAGGATTTCATCCCTCTTCCGTGAGGCTGCACAGAGACAGCAGAGGTATGAGCTTAATTCAAGGCTGCTGAATGGCTTGCAGCTACTGGGGGAAATTATGTTACTCAGCATTGTTTTCCTTCTGCAATCGCTGCCTTGGCAGCATCTCGAGGAGTTTTGCATATTTGTGTCTTTACATTTCCTGCTCCTCAGACCACTCTATCTTCACAGTTTCCAGTCATTGCATTTTTATTAATGATCTCCATGGAAGTAAACAGTCTCAGAGGGCGCAGCCTTCCAATATCCCTGGCTTGAGAGAAGGAAATGGGAGTGGAAGCATTTCCTAATAAGGAGAAGAGGGGAAGATTGGAAAGTATGCTATTGCCAGTGCAATAGGTTGAAAAATCATTCATCTGAACTCAGATTACGTCTCAAATGATAGACTTTGAAATATTATTATGCTTAAAAGACCTCCTTTCACTCACCATGAAGTGTCTGTCTAGGGACATGCTTCAGTGCTCACTTGCAAACAAGCCACACACAGAATTGTGAATTTTCACGCCCCCATTTGCCTCTTTTACCCCTTCCCAGCTGTCACTCACTGCCTTCTTCCCAGCAGGAAAAAGCAAGGATGTTCGTAGGAGGAGAAGGAGCAAAACAGGCTCATCCCCCAGTACTTGCAAGGTGACGGTGGCCTGCTTAAGCTCTGCCTTCCCGTGGGGTGGCAGGTAAACTGGATTTTCCAGAGGGAGCGTTCTTCCAGCTTCACCCAGCTGCATAACTGCAAATACAATGAATCAAATTTTCTGGAAACTGTCTTCTCCTTTTGCATTTGAAGTGTTGCAAACTCTATTACCAAGCATATGCAAGACAGTGGAGCTGAATCTGTGTGTTTATGCCAATATATCTGCTTTGATTTATGTGGCATTTATCATCTCTTTATAATACAGTTAATGTGAGGGTAATCTACCCCCCTCAACACGGCTTCATGCTGCATTGCTTTTGCATCTGGTTACTTTATCAGTTCAATGCGCCAGGTCCTTTGTCTGCACTGAATATCCCTTTGTAGGTCAGCTGCCATGCAGGGAGCCTACATGTGTGCTGTGCTTAATTGGTCTCTCAGCTCTTACCCATTCTCTACTTTTTTTTGCTTACAGAGCTCATACCTTTCCCTCCCAGTTTTCCTTCCTAGGAGACAAGACAAGATGATGACGGACGATGCATCCTCTGCTAATGGACCCTGCTGTGAGACTGTGATTTTGGCTGCAAGGGAGACTTTACAGGTATCTTGCACTTCACTTGCCAACCTTCCTTAGTGAAAAAAGGAAAAGAAAGGAAAGGATCACATGCTTCCAGTGATTTGACCTTGTTCCTGCACCTTTGCTGAAGCTATTCCGGCCCTGGCAATCTCTGTAAATCAGCCTGGGTTTGGTTTTTGCCCCGGAACCCCGCAGCATGTCCACGATGCTAAGGCAGTGAGATCAGTTCTGTGTGGACTCTCAGAGTTTCAGAGCAAAGAAAGTGAATTGAAGGTGCTTAGCTGGGGGGTTTGTAAGGTGTTTACATTAACTAGATTTCCAAACCCTCCTGAGCTGGAAAGAATTTTTGGAAGGGCTTAATTCCTTCTAAAAATCTCAATCCTTACCTAATACATGCTAGTTAGCAAACAATACTAAAGACTTGATATGACTTCATATGATGAATGAGCAGAGGCTTATTGTTAGAGTCCAGGGATAATCTCCTCACCGTGTTTAAGCACCTTACCCCTCTTACTTTCTGCAGTACTCTTCTTGCCATAATAATGCTAATAGATTTTTTTTTTTTAAATGATAATAAAGTTGATTCATATCCTGGGAAAAGCCACAGCTCAGACCTCGTTGACTTAGTCAGATATTTTTAATCTGTTTTGGATTTCAGTAATAAAAGGAAAGTCAACAATAAGATCTCACTTTAGGTTTTAATACCAGTGGAGGCTGTGGATGCAGTTCAACTCTGCAAGGCTTCTGGTGGGAGTGTTGCACAAAAGACACTTTGTCCCCTTGGAACAAATGCCACCGATAGTGGAATTTATTTCTTAATTATTTTCCAGGGTCCCTCTGTTTCCAGCATGCTCACAAACACTTCACATAGAGATTTGCTTCTTTGGAATGTCATGAGGGAGGACTAGCAGTGGGGATTTGCTTTCCATGCTGGCATGGTTTGCCTCGTCTGCATGAGCTCTTTCTTGTTCCTAGGATACACTTGCTTGACTTAATTTATGGGCTTGCTTTATTATTTTTTCCCTTTGGCTGAGATCTGTTTGACTTTCCCACTAAGCTCCTTTCTGAGCAGGGGCAAAACCAACAACACTGAATTTATTTAAGTGGAATTAAAGGGCAGTCCCTTGTGCTGAGGCTGGGGGCTGGGCTGCTAAAGCATGCTCAGCCTCCTGAGGTGCTAAAGAACCTCATGTTTAATTCAAAAGCCAACTGTGCTGAGTAGCAGAGAGCCAGTTCTAAGGACTGTAGTGGGGGCTCTAACACCAAGAGCAGAGAATGAAAGATGGGGCATTTGGAAGGCGATGGCATATAAATTGAAAAGAGAAAAGTGTTGACCAACCACATTACATTAAGAGCCCAGCTAGTTTGTTGCCCAGAAGCAAGGTCTGGAAGATGATGTAGTCACCCTCTGCTCCTATGGTGCAATAGTGACTACTAAAAATGGGTGGGATAGTTAATAAATATATAAACATTAAAAGCCATTTTCTTTAATAAAAATGAAATTCACCTTCTTCAGTAGCATTATGAATTGTAAAGAGGGATCTTTCTGTATTGAATCATCAACTGATGGTCCTTGAAAATTCAGCCCTACTTTGTGTCTTCGCAGATATTTTTCTTGTTCATATGCATTCTGTGTTTGATTTCCTTGTCCCTTTTAAAATGAGAAGCAAACTGAAGCTTTCCATCAGAACTATTACAGAAATGTAGAGACTGGACAAGAGAGCACAGTATAAAACACATGTTGCTTTTGTGAGCATATCAAGGATGCCAGGCGTGTAAGAGGCACATCTACCCCAGCAAAAGAAGATGTTTCTTGATAGTGTTCAGAGCAGCTCTGGTGGATGGTTTCCTCAATGTGGACCCTGATGCTAACCCTCATGCAGTAGATTGAAAGCAGTTAGCTGAGGAGAGTCTTTCAGTGGTAGTGCCCATTGTATTGGTGGGTGGAGGGAACTCTCTATGTATGTGGGACAAGGTCTATTTTCTTTTCTCCTTGTTTTTTCCCCTAGAAGAGAAGAGCCATAGGTAGAGTTCAAGAATGTACCTTTTTTTCCCTCTTCACTGGTAGGCTAGAATTACTCTGGGGAAATGCTTCAAGGAAATGTGATTATGTCTTATTTGTCAAAATTCAGTCTCTGCCTGATGCTAAATAAACAAGGCAACAAATAAGGTAAGTTAATGAATTTTCCAGCCCTACCCTTGAAGGGCACAGATGGCTGAGGAGATCCAGTAACTCCAGAGAGGCAAAGGTTTAAGATCCCTTCTCATGTCTGCAGGAGGTGTCTTCTAGATCAAAACTGAAGCTGGTTGATCGGGAGTGGCACAAGAGAAAGTTGTATTTCCCATCCTGTACTACTCCTGCTCTGCAGATTGCAGTAGTGGTTCAGCCTCAGGGGAGGGTACCCCTGCATTTCCAGCTGGCACTAGATTAGCTTGAAAAACTAACAGGACCTTTACATAAATTATCTATCTTCAGAGTATCCTTCTGGTGGTAGTGGTCCCAGAAAACTACTTTTCATAGTGCCTTTAGTACAACCGCATATGCTGTGGGTTAAAAGTTTTTGACCTTGTCAGATGTTGGCTGTGTGCAGCTGGGCTTGTGCTTGTCTCTTCTTATTAAAAAGGTTGGAAGGGGAATGAAAGGTACAATGTAATACATTAGTTGTCTTGTAAGGAAAAAATCCAGCATGGTCTCTAGATTCTTCCCTGCATTTTCTGCCTTATCTCTATTTGCTAAAGTCATTGTTTGTCCCAGGATTTTTACAAGTATTGTAAATAAGAAAGAAACTAGACAGAAGAAGAATGACTCTTGTCGTACACCTCTTGCTGAGGTGAATTTAAAAAGATGATGGCTGGATACTTTGCTGCTCCCTGAGGAAGAAATCCCATTACTGCATTTGACTTTAGGCTACTGAGGATGTAATGCTGGGCATTTTACTATCTCCTCACATGTGCTCCAACTTGAACGCTGGGGATAATTATTCTTGATCATCAGCTGACAGGAATTACATTAGAGAACCTAACACCAGCTTTCCTGCAAGGCAGTGCCCATACCATAAGCCTATGAAGTGTCACCGCTGGTGTGCAGGTGTGTCCACACAACAAGGCAGAGGAGTGACTTTTGACACAGGCAGCTGGCCTGGGTAGCAAAAATGAAAATGTAGCATGAGAGGCATCAGCATGGGCTAACAACCAAGGTAAGGACATCGGTTTCCACACATCAGTGTTTTGCTGGACCTTTCATCAGTGTGTGCTGTCTTTTTTTAAAATGTCTCTTCTGGTTAGAGAAAATCTAACACAGCTGGCAACCCCACATCACAACCAACCCTTTGCTTTCCTAAGAGACCTTTCTAGTTGTCCTGACCAGCTGGCAGGTCAGTGAGGTGCTCAGAAATGAGTTGGGCCACACAGATGACACTCTTTTATCATTCCTGGGTTAGTTATTATTCCCGCGTACTGGTGCAGAGGAGTTTGTACGGTGGGCCTCCACCAGCTAGACCATTGACAGACCTTGAGGATGGGATTTTCATGACAAAGCATCTGCTCTTTGAATCAGAAAAGGTAATGGCAATCAGAGGACTGCAGTAATTTATTGTTAGGAGCCATCCAACAGATGAGGCTTACTTTGGGCTGGGGTGGTTGTTTTGGGCAATCCTTTTGTGGTTTTCATTAGAAGTTATCTTTATTTCCTTCATTTAGGAATTTTAGCTGGAGACCCCTTGTTATCCTTTTAGTCCACAAGCTTACTCTTTCTTACAAAAGATTTCCTTTCCCTTCCAGAAAATTTTCTACTCAGTCTCCTTCTGGTAAAGAACAACCAGAAAAGTGTCTTGAGCAACGCACACCTGCAGCAGGAGAAGCAGCTGATGTTTTTCTCCTGTTACTTCACTTCGACATATCTTTGGTTCACCTAGATAATGTGATTTTTTTCCACATACTTCTCCTTCAAGATTCACTGCTTGTCACACCTAATGATTTATTCACTCGTCAACCTTTTTTTAGGTTGACAAATATCCTGCAAAGGTAAGTCACTGGCCTTTGAAAATATGGCGCCAGTAATCAAAATGAAGAATGCACTACAATAAAAAGTAGGAATATGGGTCTAAAAGCCACACTGGTATTTTTAGTGATGGAAGTACTTGAGGATTTTCAGTTAATAATTCAGTGCAGCTGAGATTAATAAATGGTATGAGGTACAAATGATCTTTCAGGAAAAAAGGATTTTAGGGGTATAGTTAACAATTTAATTTAGTATATCCTTAAAAGATACTGCTGGATTTCTGTACAATAGCAATTTGTACAGCATTGTACAATAGCAATTTGTACAATTTGCTGTACAATTGTACTCTTGCTCAGCAGAGTCCGACAATTTCTGAGCCTGTTTTGTAAAAGAAGGAACATGCATCCTGAGTGAGGATTATGCAAAGTGAGGGGTCCCATCTGAGAAGAAGCCAAAAAACCTGGAAATCCCAGCACTGGCACTTGTTCCTGCCATAGTCTGCAGCGAGTCACTTTGCATCACTATCGGTTTCTGCACAGGTGGCAGCATAGGGGAGGCACAGCAGGCTTTGACACAAGCCCTCCAGGGTGGGCCAGAAGGAAATCCTCTCCTTGTTTCTCAAGGGTAAGTCAGTACAGAGAGTGAGGGAGGAAATCATTGATGTATGGGTGACATATGGCAGGCCAGGGAGCAGTCCCACCTACTGTCTCCCATAGCAGAGGGTTGCTAGAGGGAGCTCCCTCCAGGTGCAAAGCTTGGGTAGGCGCAGTAGTCATGATCAGTTTTATCTTCCTTGCTCCATCTCCCAAAAGCCTCAGGAGGTTCCAGACCAGCCTCTTCCTATTGAACAGGTTTTAGGGCATCAGAACAGCTTCAAATTAAAGGGCCATATGTATCATTAGACTCTGGTTCTGCAAATCTTACTTGCAAACACTGTAAACAGGCGGCTTCCTACATGTAGTCCCATGGGGTTCATGACCTTGCTGTCCTTTGCAAGTTCTGTGCCAGAAAGCATTTTCGGGTTGGACCCCTTAGTTCTCATCATGTCCTGCTCACACAGGAACTCTCCTGGTGTGGAAGCTGTGAGTTTCATCTGTTTATGTTCCTTGGCTCTGTAAAACTATTTGAAAGGATTGGCTCTGTGTAGCCAGCAGAGCCACTTGTCAGGACAGTTTGCTGGGTGTCCCTTTAAGCATCACGGATACGTTTGATGAGAATTTTTCTCTTCATTATGAAAAGACTAAACCTGATAAATGATCGTATTCTCCATTTAAGGTGTAAGGCCAAGCAGTGACGAGCTGTGGCTAGGAGGCAGGTTTATAATCTTCTTTTTGGCTACAGAATAGCTCTGCTTTGATGTTGTCCTCTGAAAATGGAAAAAGGATGCTACCACCCCGGCTTCCCTGCAAGGATGCGCTCATTCAGGGTTATAGAGCAAACTGGAAATATAAAGCACTCTCTAAGGGACAAGGAGCTGGGAAATTTCCATCAACTGTTTTTTCATGGCCTCCAGGAACATGGTGTGTCATGCTGCCAGATGTAAGGCCTGTGGCATTCCCTTAGTGTCCTTCTGTACAGAGATTTGTCCCTGTGTGAAACCAGGCTGTGGTTTCTGGCTCCCCTTGGTTGTTTAGATGCTGAGCTGCCTCCCTCTGCGTGGCCAAAATGTGTCAGCGAGTCTCCTCAGGCACAAACCTGAGGGTTCTTGTGTTTCTGCCCCCTGGGCTCAATTTTTGCTACTTCTAACTAGAATAGCCCTGAAAGAGCTGAGTGTGGTGCGCAGCAGCAAAACTGAGCAGCCCAGGCAGCTCCTCCATGCCCTGAGCTGGCTGCAAGTGGGGAGTCCACTCACAGCTGTGTGTGGGTTGGTCCTGAGGTACTCTCTGCTTCCATGTTCGTGTCTCCCCACAACAGCTGCCTTCCCTGGTAACAATGAGGCTGTCACCCTGTGTTAAGAAACTCTGAAGATAATAACCATGCCATGATCAGAAGCTGGCCCTGGACCAGCCATTTTCTCCTCTGTCAAAAGGTAAAAACCTCTGTCAGCTAGATTCAGTTCAGATCCTGATTCAGCAAGATGCCTTAAGTGTGTGAACAGTCCTCTGGGCTTCTTCCTGCTCTAGTGTTGGTATCAATAGGGTTAAACTCAGCTGCTTTGTCTTGTTACACTCAAACACTGGAAAAAACCTTATTTCCTGTCTATGTGTTAGGTGGGTGAGTTACACTGCAGATGTATGTTACAGATGGAATGCATGTGTTGTGTGAAATGCACTGCCCTGGCTTTGCAGTTGTGATTATACCTACGGAAATTATTCAGATTTTCTGCCATTTGCTTTGGAAGATTCACTGTATACCGTGCTTATATCCCTAACTTTCTGTTGACAGCAATGGATGAGCGGAGCAAAGCTCTCTGGCCACCCTTTGAAGTTATGGAGTGATCCTACAGGAGTGGTCAATTGGTTTGCATATAATGTACAGTTTAACAACTTTCTATACTGTTTCTCATTTCAGTTTCTAGGATAATCTGAAGTTATATGAGAAGGTTGAGGGGAGACAGTTATAGCCACTCAGATAGTAAGATCAATGAAACCAGTGATGGGCAGGAGGGAGGAAAACTGGGTCCTGAATCTTTTAAGGAGAATCTTTCTCTCTCTCCTTGCAGTGCCAGATTCAGTCACAGGCATTGGGTGTACTGTAGCATTTGTTGGGTTTGGTTGTTTTTTAATCATCTGCCTGATTGTGATTTTTTTTTTTCTCATGAGCTTTAGTTTTGTGATGTCATGATAAATTTCAAAGAAAATAATGATTTCAATCCAGGATCAAACCTCAGCTTCCTCTCAATCAAAATTTGCCTAACACTAAAGACTACAATCTAGAAACTCTCTGTAAAAATCAGTAATCAGTAAAGAGGCACCACAGTATTCTTAGGGGGGGTTTCTGGTCTTTTTTACAGTTTAATACTGTCTAGGAGACCTGATAAACTGGAAGCAGCAAGTACATTAAATACAGCGCAATGGCTTATAAAGAACAGACCAGGGTTGCTGGTTTACTCATTTTATCAGTTTAAATCCCATGATATTTCCCCTGATTGCTACAGTAAGGACCCATAGGCTACACAGTGCCATCTTAGCCCTTCAGCATGAAAATCACACTATTTCCATTTTGTTCCTAGACTGTGCTGCTCAGGTGCTGGTGCGTTATTCAGATTTTGACTGAATTCTGTTTTGATTTGACCTGGCCTGCATTGCACTGCTTGCCGAAATATTGACTAAGCCTTTATCAGGGAGGCAGGTAACAGCCTCAAGTGGCCTGCTCTCCTGTTCTCGGGATCAACGACCAGGTTTTATTGTTAAGGTTATTGCTGTTATAATAGGAGCATGGAAACCTGCTTATTAACCCCAACTCCAGTGTGCTGGATCTGTGCAAGCATAGGACAGAGCTGACCGCTGCCCCTAGGAGTCCTCAGCCTGAGCTTAGTGCAATGATGCTCTCTCAGCAGAGCAGCCACTGAACTCCTCTCCAGACTTCTTTGCTGCTGCGTTAGGCTCACAGTATAGACAATACCAGAGAGGAGAATCTGAAAGAAAAACAGTGATATCACTTTTTAAATGAAACTATCTATACCCTCTGATTCACACTTGGCAATAGTGAGCTTGGCCACTGTTTGTGTGCAGTAGTTCTGGCCCATAGGTGATACCACACAACTTTGTTTAAGCATACACATCTTAGCCATCCCATTATTCCATTGCAGTCTTCCACATAGGTATATATATTTTTGTCTCTCTGCCAAAAAGAGCTTTTCTCCTAAATATTGCCACTAAATAAACACCTTCACCTTGCAAACATGCATGGAGGAGAAACACTGCAATGGAGATTTTCACCACCTCTGTGCAGATATTGTGAGCCTCTCTCCTCATTTAGCTTCTGAGACTGTTGTTTTGAACTCCAATTAATTTCTGTAAAGACCACAAATCAAGTCCTGTCATAACTAGAGAGCATGGTGTGATATCATTATTGGTTACCTCCGAATGAACCTGAAAAGCAAGGTGATCAATCCAGACATAATTGCCAGTGTCACCAATTAATTGCTCCTGAGCGACTGAGGGCCTTTGCACTGGCAGCCTTGGCAGTCTCAGAAACAGCAATGCAATGTACCAGCCCTCGGGTGGGATGAAAACAACCTTTCCAGTAAATGTCAATTATTAGCAGTAAGCTGTTCTTTCAATGTTTTGCTGCACATCTCTAATTTCACCATGACCAGATGGAGATGCCCTGTGCAGTCTGTACCTTCCTGGGTATTGCCAGGATCAACTAGTCTTGGCTAAGCCCTACTTCAGCCATATGCTTAAGCAGGTACTTAGAGTAAGGCATGAGCTTAAGTCTCACTGAATTCAAAATTAGTCAGATACTTAAGGGCTTTATTAAAAAAAATACCGCAATAAAACCCATCCTTGCTCAGTTCTTAATCACACAAGTTGCATGGGAAAGCAATCAATCACATCGAAACAGCATCTGGGCTGCTAGGAAATGAACACATGAAGACCACAGTATATTATTTGTAGAAGGTTTTAAAATGTTTTTGCCACTTTTAGAAATGAGGGCTGGTCTTAATAGCCATGAAGTTAATTCTAGCTAATTGGAGTTAATTCCAACATTGATCTCTGTGAGCCCCCGTGTCTCCATCTGTACAATGGAACAAAAAGCGTAAGTGGCTTTTTAAGAAAGTGGTTTCACAGTAACCCATGTTACCCTCTGTAAGCTTTGGGCTGGTTTTGCATTTAACCTTTTTCCATCTGTTGAACACAAATCATTCGTGCCCAAGGCTTACAGAGCGAAGGTCGCTTTTTCATAACATGACTGTTTAAAAACCCTCAGATTATGTCATGTTGCCTCAGTTTAAATGTAGTTCCCAGCTAATTAGTCTGGTAAAGTTTGCATCTATGTTTGCAAACAAAGAATAACTATAATATTATCCCAGTGGAGATCAGCAAAGGAATCTGGGGAATGCAAATGTTGATAATTGTACTTCCTGCACTATAGTTAGCTGGAGAAGACAGACAGCTGCTCTTAAGCAGATCTCGCTTGGTGCCAAGAGTGTTACACATGGGACAAAAGGCAGTAGTTCAGATTGCAGGATGAAAGGCCAGATTCTGATGTCCCACCTCATTTTATTCAGCCCTTTCTCAGTTAAAGTTATCATGGGGCATTTCCCAAAGAAAGACCAGGGAAATTCCCAGGAATATTAAGTAGGTGGAGACCAGGATATTTAATTTCCTTTCTGAGAGGCAGCTGTAATTTTTCTTTCCTTTTTTTTCTTTGTTTCTTTTTCTTTAACCTGTGCCTGAGTTGCTAACTAACCAATATAAGTAAGGTAATTCTGCCTGACTGTACAGGTATTCCTGTGTGTGCATTTAGGTGCTTTTGGTATCTTGAAGAACTATGTGTTTTTTACACTTGCCATTTCTCTGGCTTGGAAAGTAAAGATAACCTTGTTTCTCTTTAAAAACAGACAAACACCACTACCACCACTTCAGCCCTGATGATAGCTACTGATTTGGTTTTGTTGGCATTGAGTTTTTACTCCATAACATAGATTTTACAAAGTATAGGATGATCTGCACGTCCCAGATGACAAATGGTACTGTGCCACTTCAGTTAGACTGTGTTTTCAGAAGGATGCAAAGGGCCTATCAGACTGAAAGTATTAGCAACAGCAGCATTATTTTTAGTGGACTTACAGACTCTTGAGGGTAAACCAAGTTTTTCATAGAAATTACTTCAAAAAACTGTGAATCCTGGGGCTTTTTTTGGTTTTGTTTTTTTCTGGCTCTGCGTTGAGAACCTGCGTGCTGCTGGTGGCTGCAGGCTGGTTATCTACAAGTGCCAGCTTTCAGCTTGCTTTACTCTCTGAACTCACCAGGCGCTTTCTCTGACACTAGTGCAAAGTCAAAGACTCATCTATACAGGGAGGCAATGCATGAAGCACGCCAGCAGTCAGTCTTAAGGACAGAGGTAGAAACAGGGAGAAATACTGCTTGAATAGACCCAGTAACAAGCTTTCAATGTGGCTTAAACGCTGCTGCCCCCATCACTGCCAGTCCCACTTGGCTTTTGCTCTTGCAGTCTGAGCGTAGATGTGGGCCTCTGCATGAGCAAGAGGTTTGTCTCAACCCGATGCTCCTTAATCATCTGTTTTATTGGAATGCAAAAAAACAGCGTGTTGTATATTGACTTTATACCGTCTTTCTAATAGCAGAGGAAGAGGGGAGCTCATTCACACCCCAGTGCAGCTGGAGCAACCCCACTGGTGTTGATAGCATGTGAGGAGTTTGCTGCAAGCTTAGTGCCCTTGGGTGAAGCTCTGGATCCAGAACTTGTAGTGCTGCAGCACTCACTAGAGCCTCCACTTGTGCTCCCAGGCACTCGTCTGCCTCCCCTCCTCTCCCTCCTTGACAGGCTTTGGGTATAACAGCAATAGGAACCGACACTCTCCCAATGGCCACATCAAATCTCTTTAAGGCACTGGAAGCCAAACACTGGCCGAGAGGGCTCTCCTGGCTGACAGCCTTCACCCCCTTCTTTCACTAAGCTTTTTAAGGATGTACAGCATTCCTTATTTCCTCTTTCCTTGGAAGGCATTTCGTCAGGCAAGTTTCTGGGGAAGTTGATTTAATTATACAAACGAAAGGTGCTACTTATCACTTGATACCTCTCTAGCCTTTATACATAAAGTTAGACTCAAAGCAGGGAAATAATCGGAGCAGACGTGTGCACGTGTAGTATCCCATTTGTCACTGCTAGTCAACGAGCACTGCATTATGGTGGTGCTTCACACACCAGTTCCTGCAGAGCGAGCTGGCAGGAGGGTCGCACGGATAAAGTTACTGTTGCTCCTTCCTCTGTGTGGTTGAGCTTTCTGGTGTCTTTCCGTGCATTTGCAGTGAACATGAAGATACTTGGTTTTCTTAGGCTGTGAAATACTTTGCACTGAGGGGGGTGAACATGGGCTGATGAAGAAAGGTAGTGCTGTGAAAGATGCCAAAAGTGACCAAGAGGACTCTTTACCCAAAAGCAGCAGCATGGCTGAGCCCTGGTTGTACCCTGGTGTGCCAGAGGGGGAGAGGAGGTCGGAGATGAGTCTCCGGCACCTGCTCAGCAGACACCTTCCCACAGTGCCCAACTTGCCACCGAGAGAGGTATGGGGAGATCACAGTCTTCCTGGGGACTCATCTTCCCCTGACATCAACCCCTGCTGTATAGCAGGAGGCAGGGATGGTTTTGCTTTCCAGCTCATCACAGCCTAACAACTTCTGTCCTGAGTAGACCAACGGGTCAGCTGGGTCAGCATCCTACCAGCAGGACCTGCAGCTCCGGCTGCTTTGACTGGCTGCTTTGAAGGAAGATGCAGCTTTCTCGAGGGGACGTTTTTCCTGCCTCCAGCTTGTGGTCAGCTTGAAGACCTGAAGCCTGAGAGCTGATGAACCTTGTAATTTTGTCTCAGCTGGCAGAGCTGCAGATGCTGTTCTGAAAGACCTCGATGCTGGATCTTTGTTTAAAACTTGCCTGCATGCCTTATGTCCCTCATACCTGATGGCTCTCACAGGTCACAGAAATCATCTGCTACAGCAATACTCAACCTGTGTCTCTAGTGCCTCCAGTGCGTCTTGTGCAGCCTGGCAGCAGCTCCCCTCACATCTGCTGTTTGTGAGCCAGGCAGAGAGCTGATCACAGGAGGCTGCAGGGGAGAGCAACGCCAGGCAGAGGAGTCACGCTTGCCTCTGCTTCTATTACAGCCAAGAAGGAAGAGAAACATGCTCCTTCGCCTCAGGCAGACAGAGAAAAAAACCACAGAGGACCACAAAACCATCACAGGACAACATCTGCCAGCGCTGTGCGCTGCCTCTAGCGGGCCAGGACACAAGCACATGAAGATAACTCTTTGCCTCAGTTGTTCTGTGGTTTGCTTTCACATGAGAGGAATTAAATGAAAGCTGACACACGATCAGAGCCAATAGAATTATGTTTTCAAAGGCAAAAAACCCCCACAGAACACCTCACAGACATGTCCCTTCTCACACAGCTCCCACCCCACATAAGCCTTCAGCCTGATCCTAGCAAGAAGCAGGCCAGACCAGTAGCTGATGAAAACCAGAGGAACATGCATTTCCAGCCTATATCCATTACAGGTATGTGATTTTTTTCTGTTGGAGAAGTCTGTAAATGAAGCCCTGGACACAGTTTTCTAGGAGCTGGTGGATCATGTATTTCTACATCTTGCAAAACTGACAAAGATAAAAGTGGGGATTATCCATTGCTCTGAAGGATAAATATAGAAGTAGTATAAACAAATACACTTTCTCAGAAGAAATTTTTGCTTTCTGTAGCCTTAACTGCCCATCAGGGAAAGAAGTAAAAAGTAACTGAGAAAGCTGACCACTCCTCTCCCAGCAGCCATATTTCTACAAGCCAACAGCAAGACAACTATTATAAACACCTGCCTTTAATAGCTGGCTCACAAGTACCTTCATTAGTACTCCAGGCTTGTGCTCTTCTGCCTGAATTTGTAGTCAAGGGAAGGGGATGCACCTGTTCACCTGTCCCTTTGGTGCCCTGTCACCTAATGCATAAGCACTTCCATGCTATGGGTGTTTCTTTTTGAATGTAACACTCCCTTGTATCGTGCCTGTGTTAGAGCAGCTTCTCATCACAGCTAAATGAGCTCTGCCCTCAAATTCTTTATTAAATGTAACTTTACCTGCTGTTAGAGGGGCTAAATTGTAATATGGTCTAGTGACTGTACAACCAGTGGTGGAGAGAAGAGGGGGAGCCTGACTGAGCTCCTGCTTTTGCTCAGTACTTGCTTTCCATGGCACATTCAAGCTGCACCCAGAGGATGACAGGCAGCTCTGGAAGCTCTCCAAAGGCAGGCAGCAGCCTGTGTCAAAACTAATTCAGCAAAACCAGGGTGCACAGCATGCACATCTCCTTGGTGAATAAATTCACAATGTTTCAGCTTCTCCCAAGACAAAACAAAAGTTTAATAATTGCTTCTGCAAAGCTGAGAAAGAGGAGGGCCTGAAAGGGGAGCAGGTTAAGGCAATATTAAATAGCAGGTCCTACTCTTGGAAAGTTGAAATGAGGTTTGGACCCACACCAAAAAGATGTGGTGATGCCAGAGGTATCTGAAGGAAAAACTTTAGTCTTTAACATCAGCACTCGGTGGTTGCCGTGATCCTGGGTTACCTAACAACAGGCTTTTACATTTCATCTGGGTGGCTTTCTAAGTAGCCAGTTTGCAGATGGATGTACCCAAACCAATAAAGTCCTGAGCTGACACGAGCTGAGCTCTCATGTGAGTCCCATGGTGCACGGGTGGGTCTGCAGGACCTGCAGTGCAAACATACGTGTCGGGGCTGTCTGCAAAACAGAGGATCGTGTGCTGGTGGTGCCACTTCTAGCACTTTTCCGTCTAATGCTTCTGTTACAGTCCCTTTCCTGGGGCAGGACTGAATTGAGATGAACTTCCTTCACCACTTCAGAGGCTCTGACCTGCCCACCTGTAAGACAAACACTGCAAGCAGCAAACTGTGGGGCATTTCAGTGCAGTTGCTGAAGCTTTGTGTTCCACCTTGTGCTGTTTTGGGTTAAGGCGTGCATTTCTGGAGGTACCAAGATGTTCTGTTCCGAGCTGCTACCCTTATTCTTTTTGTGGTTGTAGTCCAAAATGTGATTTTGGGGTTGGTTTTGTTTCTTTCTTTGTTTTCTCCCCACCAAGCTGTCTACCCATGAATAGTTATCTCCAATGGACCCACAGAGAAGGAAACCCTGGTTTCAGGGAGGTAGCCCGAGTGGGTGGGGCAAGGTGTTTCAGCTCCAAGACAGGAGTTCAGGGTCTTAGCAGCTGGTTGAGTGCCTAAACCCAGCTAAAACACCCACTGAAGCTGGGGGGAGCAGGGCTGGGATCCTGCCTGGGGTCACATGCATGCCCAGCTCCGCTGTTCCCAGAGTTGCCAAGTATTTAATTCTCTGTGGGCTAAGACTTGAAAAGATTGTGCTTGACCTCCTCTGAATGGGAAACGCTCCTGATGGGGTACAATGGAAACAAAATCAAGTTCAAAGAAACACAGGAATGTGGCTTGCTGGACTTGGGATTATACTGCATGGATTTATAAAGATGTAGCCCACCCTGCTATTTGATCATTACCACATTGCAATGAGTAGTGAAAAGCACCTGGCTGTGGTCACCTTTTCCTTCTGCAGCATTGGGGGGCTCCCAGCAGCGTGTCAGAAGGCTCTACAGACCACAGCAAAAGAGATCTCAGCCTTTTCAGCCTGGACCCACAAGGGTTTAAATGCAAATATTGCTGCTTTAAAACTTTAAATTCCCTTATGCTTTGGGAAAGTCCAAATTTGAATGTTGTTCTTCAAGCCCCTGATGGTGCTCCAGTGGTCTGAGTGAGCTTAAACAAAAAAAAAAAATCAGGTTTAAAAGAGCAATCGGGTTTAAAAGAGCAGCGGTACTGAGCAGACCTTGTACGCAGTGGGTGGCTTAATCTTTTCTGTACAGCCACATGTCAGAACTGCAGGCAAAAATATTTATCTCTGTACAGTACATGAAAAGGCTATGAGGAGTCACAGCTTCTCCTTGCTGCTTCTCCGTTCAGCAGCTCTGGGGAGGGTAAACTCCCTCCATGCACAGATGCTGCAGCTCAGGCCATTGAGAGAGAGTCCCCCCTCAGAACATTATCTCCCTGCTGCAAAATTGCGTTGTTAACTAATACCAGCTGAGATCTTTCCATAGGGAAGTAAAAAAATAAGGGCCTCCCCCCCACACCCCAACTTGTTGCAGAAAAACCACCCACGATGTGTCTGAGGGGGAAAAAAAAGAAACAAGCTCCCTGATGTGCAAATCCAGAGAAATTGAAAATGATTAATTCCTCCCCGTTGAGGTACATTACAAACAAGGGCTTTGTCTTCCAGCTTTAGAAAAGGCAGTGTCTTTCTTTAGAGCAGGTCCAGCTCCTTGTGGCAGAGGGGTTACAGCAAGAAACAAGGGGGTGAAAGCAAAGCAACCTGGCTATGGGGGGCCCCCCAACCTGTCCCCCTCTGCAGCAGAAAGAGAGGTGGGGGATGCTGCCTTGGTTCAGGCAGGCCTCGGCGGCTGCCAGAGACATCGGCTTGCATGCCCAAGGACTGCCACAGCCAGGAGGGCAAGGGCAAACACCCAGGGCCACTGCAGCTCTGTCCGCTGCACGCAGTCTTGCCGTAGTGCTAATGTGAATTTATAGTCTGAACCGGCTCCAAAGCCCTGTTTAATATTAGCAGCCAGGTCCTGCGGGGCACCACTGCGTGTGGCCCTGGAGAGACGCACCAGCAGATGGTTCCTGTCCCCAAGAGCCGTGCGGCAAAGAGGCAAAACATCCCAGAGGAGCCAAAAAAATCCTCTGTATTTTTAAGTGGGGAAACTGAGGCATGAAGCAGCAGCTACTGCAAAAATGTCAGAAATAAATCCTCTGCATCCACTGGCAAGGAGATGGGGAGTGCAGGCATGTGTGAGGGCAGGCTGTGGGGAAGCAGCAGCACCATTGCCCTGAGCCTGGGTCTTGCTGCAGTCGGTTTGGGTATGCAGAAGCTGGGAAGTGTTTGTGTTTAGTCATTGTGCCTTAGCTCTGGACATGGCCCTGGTGGTTTCCGCAAGTCCACTGTGACATCTTTGCTGGTGACGGTGGAGAGGCTGGGTCCCCACCATGTGCAGGGAGGTGGCGAGGGATCTGAGACCTGGTGCTTGAGCTTTGAGAACCCACACCACATGTGAACCACAGAGGACATTCTTCCCCACATTGCTCCCTGCCATCATGCTGGCATCTCCTTCATCAGTCTCAATGGCAAGACACTGAGAAAAGGGCAAGGCACAAAGTGTAGCTGAGAACTTACCCTCTCCAATAAAAAAAAATTAATCCTTTGGACCCCTCCAGGGCTGAAGAAACAACTGACATGTGAGGTGCGCTAATGTGTCCTGATGGATCTTTAGTGGGAGGCAGGAAAAGTAGCAAGGGCCTTCCCAGAAGGAGAGCAGGGAAGCAAAGTGATGGATGCTGCTGTTCCTGCTGAGGGAGGTACAGCCATGCAGGAGTGCTAAAAGCACGGGGAGAGCAGGGAAGTGGAACCAGCAGGGTCGGGCGAGGGTAGCTGTACTGACACTCGGAGGGTGCTGCTCTGACTGATGCCAGCTCCCTCTGATATGGTGGGACTCCTTTCATTTCTAAAGTTGCAGTCATTAGTCACCAGACCTGAGGGCATCTCATCTCTGATACCGATTTCCTGCCCTGGCCACTGATCCAGGCCATAATCACTTTGTTTTTTCCCAGGGCTGGGCAAGAAGTAGACTGGAAATGAGTTGAAAGCCAGGGTCAAATGAGGAAAAAGTATGGTTCCCCCTAAGGAAAAACATTTCTTAGTTAATGAAGTGTGAACCCAAATGGCAGGGAGGAGATGAGGACCAGCAAACCACTGACTAGAATTCATTAAACCTCCAAGTGCTCTGAAATATAATGAGGGCCACAGCTGTCCTGGCCGGGAGCCATGGCATGGGGCAAAGGAGCCAGCCTGGTGCGGTGAGATAATCAGAGGCATCAGGGTCGCGCATCTACCTGTTTCTTGTGTTCTCATGCTCCTGTTAATTTCTCTCCCACTTTAAGAAGAGGTGAGGCAGGAGAAAAGGTGGCACAGATGCTTTTTCCTGGCAGGAATTGCAGTGCTGCTCTAGTTTGTCATACGTAGTGTCATGGGGCTGGGGGAACAAAATCCCAAAGCCATAAATCCCACTACGGGGCAGCTGAGCACATGGGGAAGAGGGGAGATGGCAGGCAGCTCCTGCCCCGTGTCTGTTGGGTCCAGGGTGCCTTTCACAGCTGCTCTGGCAGGGGTCTGACAGCTACATTTATCACATGCCAGGGCCCAAAAGAAAAATGTGCCACTCATTTTATGGTCAGGAGTAGCCTGTTGATCAGCACTGCACTCTGCAAATGTTGTGACCCCTCTCCTAACAGGGAGACCAGCAGTAACTGGTCTCTTAGTCTTCTTGGAGATCGAGTAAATAATAAGATTAATTTCCTTTCTTTTTTTTTTGATAACCCTTGTCAGCAGTAAAGTGTATTAAATACACCATAAGCAAAAGTCCTCATGCTACCCAAGAAGGTATATTCATTTAGGGAGCTGCTTCATGCCAGCAGGTTTTCAGCATCTGTGTTTACCACTGGCTGGTTCTTCGTAGGCATAGAGACAGGTCACGGCCACTGGCAAATCACTTGAGCTCCATGGAAAAGCTTTTTTTCACAAATAAACAGCATTTTCCAATAATTGAAGTCATTGGGAACTTACCATCCTCCCTGAAACGTGGAAGACGCTGAGCCAGGGGCATTGATGGAGCAGCAGTAGGGACCCAGAGCACCCCGTGCAACCTGGGACCCCATTCTGAGCTCCTGTCCAGGCCAGGGCGCTCCGGGGCCAACCTGAAAACCTGCTGACCCCTGCAGATGAAAAAGTAAAGACATCCTGGTGTCTGCCTTTAGAGTTAGTGTAAGCCCTCCTCCACCACCACTGCAGTTCCAGAGGGAAAAGCCTGGGGTGAGCAGGGTCTGGGAGCAGGGCATACCTGGCACCTTTGGAAGCTCAACTCTCTCAAGCTCTGACCCCTACAAATCAGAGCTCCTCAAACTGGTAATGAGCTTTGGCAACACGGTGGCTATACTCAAAGACGGAGTAGAGCGATGTCCCAGATGGGATTTCAAGAGCACATCCTAGGGGGGCATTTGCAGAGGGCAATGAACAAGCCTGAGGAAGGGAGTCAGAGAGCTGTGTCCTGAGAAAGAGGCAGAGAGTCTTTCTGAAGCTCCAGGGTGGACTTGGGTGACAATTTTGTTGTTGCCACAAGTGTCACCTTGGGTTAGACCCGCGCCTGCATTTGGACTTCCCCACTAACTTGTTTAATCCACCAAGATACTGGCCTGCTCCCACCTCCTATCTATCCTTTGTACTGCTCCAGTGGCTTTCCCAGAGTTTCTGGGGGAGAGGGGTTCGGTGTGTCCTGGGGTAATACTGTCTGTGGACTTCTGCCACCCCTGGGGTGGGAGAGCCATGGTGCTGCTCACAGCTTAAGGAGATTATGTGGTTCTGCAAGACCATAAGTATACCAAGGAGCTACCAAGGCGTATGTACAGCAAAGAACACATCCCTGCTGGGTGGGAGTGAAGCAGGGGTGAAAGGAGGGTCCTGCCAAGCTGAACCCTGCCTTCTGCAGGCGGAATGGCTGCGTGGTACAACCCGTCATATGGGCAGCTGTCAGCTTACAAGAGGGCAGGAGAAGTCATTGGCAACACTAAAAGATGCAGAGTAAACCCTTCCCATGCCTCTCTGTTCTGGATCTTGTGGAAATATCAGCAGAAAGAGAAATAATACATAAGGCAACTGACAGCTCCCACAAAAAAAGACAATAAATAGATTTCCAAGTAAAACGTATATTTCCATGGCTTCTTCCCCATCTGCAGAGCAGACAAGACAAATATGGCCTAGTTTTCACAAGTGCTGGGCACCCATGAATCCCACTAGCTTTAGCAGGTGCTGCAGATGCTCAGTTCCTCTGGAAAACACAAACCAGGTCATAAATCTCTCTCCCTCTACCTGTGTCATCTTAAAAATTTTAAATTAAAACTCTGCCTTCTATTGTTTCTGGGGTCTGGAAATCAATTGTCATTAATACAGTTTAAGGCTCTGTTGCTCAGATCCTTTTGTCCTTCAGGTGTGTGGCGTGATCAGAAATCTGGAGCAGACCATATCCTTGCTGCCTTAAGGGGAAAAAATAATCCATTTTTGGAATTCACTTTGCAAGAGTTGTGAGCCTTGTTAAGCTCAGCACTGCTGCAGCTTCCCTATGGTGGCTAGTGATATTTCTTCCAAGATGGCTATGTGATTGCATTAGATCCATGCCACTACTACTGCTAAAGCACAGTCCTGTGAATAAAGGAGAAGGAACAACAGGGCAAGTGAAATGTGAACCTGGACGGATATTTTCCCAACATTTTCTATCCATATACATCTCTCTCTTTTTCCTCTTCTTCTTTCTATATACACATGTATGTAATCAACAGCTCTTTCTGCATTGCTTCCTCCTTCATCTTTTCCTTTGCCTATCAACACCTCCCAGACAGAGGACTCTTCCCTGACTTCTTTCTCTCCACCGCTAAGTAACCATGAGTAACCACGGCCATGGCTCGTGCTCTGCCCAGCACACTGTTCCCTGAGCCATGTGTGGTCTGTTTGGTATGTAGCCCTTATAGTCTCCTGCATTTGCTCAAAAGCAGCTGGTGAGCAAAGAGCACAACAGCACACACTGGGCTGCTGTGGCTGCATCTCAGTTTCTTGCCTGCTTTTCTGTATATCATGGGAGGATTTATTTGCTTATTCTTTACTTCCAGGCATGCTATGTGTGCACAGACACACACATTCAAATGAAGGACAGTCATGTTTAATGCATTTTTCTGCATCTTCATCTGAAATCCAGCAAAAAAAAAATAATCTCAAGAGTAAATGCTCCCTTGGTGTATATTGCAGCTTGTCCAGACACAGCTTTTCTTTACCTGCTTTTCCCTGTCACTTTGCACTGCCATCTTACATCACTACTGTGCTGCTCTATGGCCTTGCAAAAGGGCGGTGCATTAGGGATAGAGGTCCTGTTATTCGTTAACATCTAATCTTTTTTGACATCGGTAACATCTGCAGCATGGCAGGGAAAAATACACAAGACCAGTATGGAGAGGAAAAAGAAATTTCCCCATAACCTTTCTGGCCTGCTTCACTGCCTGGGACACAGAAAAGAGCAGGCAAGGCTGCTTCTTCAGAGTCAAGTCTGAACCACACAGATGTTGCATGGCCCAGATTCACAGAGGATGCATTAGCTTTTTCGCCACTTCCAGGATCAAGTCCGCATGTCACACTAAGCCATATAGACTCATGCATCGCAGTCCGATACGCACAATCACATGCTTCTTCTGGTCCCTCTGTCAAAGACAGCCCTGCCTGTGCTCACGTAGAGAGCATCGCTCAGACCACGGACATCTCTGTCCGCCAGGCATGGGCTCTCATGGGTAACAAGGGCAAAAGTGGAACTGAAGCTGCATAGCTCTGTTAGTTTCTGTCTGATGTTCAGGTTGTTGAAGAAAAATGCCTAGATTTGAGCAATAGCTTGAGGTGTCGTCTATTCATGTAAATTTTCTAAAACACTTACAGGGAAGCAAGCACTTTACCCTGTGACTTATAGGTATGTCTTCGTTTAGCCCACACCCAGGGCTAAACAGTAAGCAGTTTTTCTATCACCCAATGTCGCCTCCCCGACAGAGAAAAAGGAATTAGAAAAAGGAGGGAGACTCATGGGTTAAAATTTAAACAGATTTAATAAAATAAGGAAAATAAGGAAATAAAATAAGGAAACCAATATCAATGCTAATAGAAAAGAAACAAAATTATACTTAGCCCACAGACTGGTGGCAAGTCACTCCAGGGATAGGGATAGGGATAGGGATAGGGATAGGGATAGGGATAGGGATAAGGCCCCACCCGTCCCTAGCAGCTTTCCCATTTATAGTGAACCTGACATTAATGTTATAGAATACACCTGCAGGCCAGCCTGGGTCAGCTGCCCTGGATTTAACTGCTAATGGCCTTGATCACCACAGCTGGCCACAAACTGAAACAAAATGTAACAGAAAATTGATTCTATAAATTTTATCCCTGCAAAACCAGGACAAGGTAACAGTACATAAAACCCAGGAGAGAATATTGTCACTTTTGAAAGCTTCATGTTAGTAAGATTACACAAAGTATAAATGAAGCAGGGTTATAAAATATGCTTATCTGTAGTTGCAGGAAACTGGCCTTGGTGGTCCATCAAGTCCTTCTTTATACTCCTAGTAATCTTCAAGATACTTACCTTGTAGCCAGTAAATGTCCCAGCAGCTTGTGAAAGATGGAGAAGCAGATTGTTATGGTTGCCCGTGCGTGTACCCCGTGGGTGGATGGCTGTTCTGGAGACTTAGCAGTAAGGCTCCAGGCTATGTTTTCCTGCTAGGCTTTACTGCAAATTAAATAACCACATACACAGAAATCATTAAAAATACCTCTAAAGCAGGCTACTTTTTTTTCTTTTTCTTAGTAACTAAAATGACTGAAAATGAGCAAAATGCAATCCTTGAGTTAGGGATACAACTCAAATCAAATCAGCCAAGTCATTAATTGGCAGCAGTATGAAATGAAGTCAACACCTGATCAAATCATCAAACAAGCACGTACAAGGTTTGAGTAATGAAGGCACAGAACATACGGCAAATTTTATGAAACAATGAGCACTGCTCCTCCATACTCCAGTTACACTTGTCACTTGCCCACACATACTTTCTTTCTCTTCGCCGTCCTTATAATCTTTGTCTTTTTTCCTACAAAGTAACTGGAGAAGCAAAGGTAACTTTGTTTATTCTGATCCCCTTAAGATCACCTGTTGATGGTGGATCTGTTTGGTGTGAAACCAGCTGAGGAAATACTAAAAGCTTGCAAAATGAGAATGGTTGGAGTTTATGCTTGTTATTATATACAACACGATAGCTTTATTAGGTAAGCCTATTTCACAAGACAGAGGGTCAGATTTGTTTGGAGAACCAGGAGGAAATCAAGGGAAACGCTCTGTTTCCTTTTCTTGAGAGCTTAGAGATGGTCCTGACCACAACCAGCTGTCGTGACTTTTGGCCTAAACAGCAGCTTGCTGTCATAATATCTACTTTTTCCACTGAAGATTATGTTAGCTGTCTATTCATAATGTTTCTTCTCTCATTCAGATGATCAGAACTGCCCTCTATGTGCGAGAAAGAGAGCGAGCTCAAGGATTTAAGATTCGTGGGGAAATTCAGAAACAGAGCATTTTAGATGCTATATATCTGCCTTTGTACTGCCTATGTAGTTTGCAGGCTTTTGCTGTCACCATGAAGAACAGCCTCGCAAAGACCCCTCAGCAGTCCTAGCTCTACAGAGGTTCCTTACTCCTTCCAGTTTGTGTCCCCTATTTGCTCAACGTGACATATTTATTAGTAGTTTCAGTCTTGCACGGGCAACCTACCTTACGGACTGTGCAGTGCAAAGCAGGAGAGAAAATTTAATGAAGGCAAGTCAGATAGCACAGGATAGTCCTCCAGGCTCATTCTGGGGTGAGGGAGAGACATGAGGTGCAATTTTGCATCCTCTGCAGATAGGCTAACGATGCATCTGCCAGTATTGCTTGCTGAAGAGCTGGGCTGACAGCACCTCACCAAGAGAGGCTGCTGTTATTTATAGGAGAAGATTGCCCAGATACTGAGACTTTGTTGGCTTCAAGTGCTTCATTCAGCAACAGGATAAAGGAATGAAAGTTAGATGAGAAGACAGCTCATGGGAGCTTCGTGGGGAAGCAGCATTGCTACGTTGAGCCAGACCAGGACTGGCATCAGTGAAAGCTCTTGCTGTTAGCTCACCGCTCCGCTGGCAGCGTGCAGCGAGCTCACAGCTCTGGATTGCTTATGGTAACCATATGTCAATGCAGAAAGCATTTCACCATTGTGCTTGCTGTTAATTAGCTTCAGTGATGCAAAGATGCCAGCGACTAAGTGGCAGCAGAGTCTTCAGCCTGCAGGGACACCAGCACGCCCCAGGGCAGCTGGCCACCTACTTCCAGGCCACGCTCTCCCAGGCTCCTAATGCTGTTTCCTGAGGGGACCCTGGAAGATCTCTCCACTATCCAAGGAGTTCAAGATAACTAACATGGAACTGCAATTTGCTTCCTAGTTGCATGAATGAGAATTTTCCTTTCCAGAAAACCTTGTTTTCTATTGTCTGATTCAAAGCAACTTTGATTCCTTTCCAACAGGTACAAGATTCCTTAATATGTATATTGGCAGTTATTGGGGATACTGGGGAGGCGGAGCTTCAGGACAGAAAGGGAAGCATCTTCCCAAGAAAGTCTGCAGCAGCAATATAATGGAGAAAATTTTGGTCCAGAAGCAGAAATAAAAAAAGCCCCTAGTGGAAATGTGTCCTGGGAACTTTAATGATCAGTGGTGGTCCTCTGTTTTACACCTCACTTGGTAAACAGCTGCTCTCATGACAAATAGTCACCCTAAAGCTATGGTAAAGCAGGAAAAAGGCATTGCTTCCTCAATCAGCAGCTCTGGCAAGGGAGGCTCTGGAGACAACTCCAGAAAGTGGAGGGAGGAAAGGGGGAAAGAGGAGGTAGTCCTGTACCTGTGTGTATGTGCATACACACCTTCAGCCCCTGAGGCTGGGCTGCAGCTTGACTCCTTAATATTCAGTCCATTCAGATCTATTCTGCGACAGCTTCTCAGAATCGCTCTTATTTGCAAGCATGAGCTGACCTTATTCCCCTTTATATTGCTGCTGTCTGAATGAAAACATCAGTGGAGAAAGCAAAGCAGCACAGTGGGCTGGAAAGTAAATAGTGTACAACGCGTATGTTCCCATCCTGAGCTCCCAGGCCGTTCTGCTTCAGCTGTGCTCTCTGGCTAGCCGGTTGTGAGACACTTGCATGTTGAGCTGCATCCTGCCGCCTCGCACCAGCCCACTCCCTGAGAGGCTGGTGACAAGGAAAACTCCTGGTGTCAGCACATCCCCCATGGCTGTGTTTCTTCTGCGAGTGAGAAAATTATGAGATTCCTTGGCAGGCATTTCCAACAGCATGGCCCTAACAAACTCATTAATGACCAGGTGACCTTGATGAGGCAAGATGGGAAACCTCTCAGCCCAAGTGTCACCAATAAACAAGTACAGCTGCATGGTCTGGTGTTTCAGGCAATTTGGACATAGGATCAGCCAGCACTTGAGCCAAAAAGAAGTTTTTGTGGTGAGCCTGTCAGCTCAACAGACAACCCAGGGTGAGCACACTCCCCCCTGAATTGCCTGTGTGGCTCAGCCCCTTGCTATTTGCACTGTATGTGGTCTGGGCTGCCATCAGGCATCTCCACACCTGCCTCTGTGGATATGCATGTGTATGTGTGCGTGTAAATCCCTGGGAGCATAGGAGCTTGAGTTGGGGAAAGGACCGATGCACCAGGGGCAGGCAGGAAGGATTTAGTGTGCAAGCGTGGAGCTTCTCGAGTCTGGCATGAATGGAGTGGCTTTCGTGGAGAGAACCTTACCTCTGCCTCCTTGCTGTCGCTTCTTGGCAATACTGGTTTCGCTAGCAGAATGCAGGACACAGCTGGCCAAGCATACAACCAATCCTGCACTGCTTTGTGGGGATCCTGAGCACTTTGCCAGGTGCTGCTCTGTGTTCCCCTGGTGCCCTGCAGTGCTGCCGAGTGCTGCCCTGGCTGCCACCACTCTCCTGGGGCTCCCCGAAGTTCAGGTTCTGGGCAGTGAAATGGTGAGTTGATCCATCATTTATTTCCACTGTTTGTCATCCCTGAGTCACTGTGCTGTGAAAACATGAAAAAGCCAGGTCCCTTTTGACCGCAGGGCAGCAAACTCAAGACATAGCAACAAAACTAAATAAAGCAAACAAAAAAAAAGGTAATACTGCACCAGAGGCAATGCAACAAGATATTTTCAGGAAATTGCTGTTTTGAAGGAGTTTGAGAACATGCTGGAGACTTCATCTCTTAGGTCACTATCTCAAAGACAATTGAAAACTATTAGTTTTCAGCAAAGGCATTGCTACTGGACAACAGCTTGTTAGAGACAGTAAATTGGTTATAACCCCAATTCCTATTGTTTGGGTCCCCCTTGCTACCGATTGTGCCCAGGTCGAGGACAGTGACTTTCTGGCACAGTGGGTGAATGCTGCCATCTCCCCGACCGTGGCTGCCTGGGGACACATCTGAGGCTTTCCATGGGTGAACCGTGTCCCTATGTGCGCCATATCCATGGTGCTCAGTGGCTTTAAATTGAGTTCTGCATGTTCAGCGCCTCTTAAAATTAACACCTGAAGGTGATTTAAACAAAGGCCGTGCTGAAATCTGCAAGGCTTGTATGGTGCAGCTCACAACTCCACGTGGCCACTGAGGCTCGCTGAAGGCAGAGCTGCTGTAGCGCAAGCTAGCAAGCCGGCATGGCATGTCATCTGGCCCCTTCTTTCCTGTCTCTGGATTTTCATCTCCATGACATGGTAGCAGTTCCCTTTTCCTTACAGGAGTCTCTCAAGTGCTTCCATTTGTCTCACTAAAATCCCAGTCTGGCTCTAGGTTTTTATTCTGTTTTGACGCTTTTGCTTCCAAATAGGAGGCCTATAAATTTCTCCTCACTGTTTTTGTAGAGGGCACATAACCAGAGCACCACAGCCTTTGGAGGTAGTCCTATTAAAAAGAAGAGTGAGGTGATGGGATGTTAGAAAATATCCCCAGGGAAGCCTTTGTCTCTATCAGCATTTGAAAGATGATCAGCTGTTGGATAAATCTCCCAAAAAATATCACTTAGTTCACTTAGGCCAAAGTGGGTTGGTTAAAGTTGGTTGTAAGGATTTGCAAAATGTCCCTTCAGGTTTACAGGCTAACCAGTCAAGAATATGAGGTAGAAAGCAGTGGGAGTGAAGATTTTCAAAGTTGTGCTGGCCCAGAAAGTGCAGCCACGTCTGTGTGCACATCCAGTGTTTGCTGAGCACGTACTATGCAACAAGGGATCGGCATGCCCCCAGCTGCTCCTGCCTTCGATGACTGCATGCCCAGTGTGTGCCGCATCCTCAGGGCAGGGGCAGTGGCAGCAGTGCTGGGAGAAGCTTGACAGAGACACGGAACATCTCCAGCCAAAGGAAATGCAAAAATGAAGTTAAAGATTTGGTTTAGGTGTATCTTGCATCCCTGCCCAATTGCCAGCCCCTGCCCAACTGCCTGAAGTAATGCCATTTTCCTTAGTGTCTTTTTCCACCTGAAAAAGAGGTTCTGCTTGTGAGGAACAAATGTGTGAATGTGATTTGGGTAACTAGTGTGGCTGAGGGATCATGTTTAGATCAGAGAAGGAATAAGAAGGTAACAGAGGGGAAGAAACAATCTTTGAGTGCAGCTTCCTGTAATCAGGCATCAGGGCTAATGCAGTATCTTTCTCTACCTGTGTATGATCATTGCATTTACATTTCTTGCCTGACGATACAAACCGATTTCAGGACACATGTATAAGCTGATGACGCCTGCCTCTCTGAGGTGGGTACAGTGCGTTTCCTCTGCTATGAGAAGGCAGACAGCTTTTTCCAGTAGCGTGTATGCTGCATGCCAGGCAGGAGCTTAGCAAGGCTCTGGCCATCTGCAGGGGCAAGTACTGAGAGAACAGTGGGGTGAGGAAGGTTCTCAGCCTGATGGGCAGGTGGCTGGCACCAGGAGGGTAACCCTCTCATCTTCCTGGGGGTTATTTCCAACACGTGTTTAAGGCAGTATTAAAGGCACAATTACATTACTGAGTACAACATGCACTCAACTCCATCTAACTGTGGGGGAAAACCACTGTGGTGGCCTCTCTGCGCAGGCGCTGCTGCCATTCCTGTGATGGGGGAAGAAAACAGCTGGAGTGGCCGCCTGCCTTGGGTTTATTTGAGCAAAATCACCTTTCCGGCTTGGACGCAGCTTTCCTTTGTGACCCTGGCAGCTCGCTTGGCCCCTGAGTGCTACCCTGGTATCAATGGATAAAACGCTGATGTGATGTGAGCTGAGCAGCATTGCCAACAGATAAGCTCTTATGAGTCCAAGTAATCCCCTCACCAAGAAAAGAGTTTTCCTTTCTGTTCTCTAGACAATCAGCTAGAAGATATCTTGGAAGAAAATTCTGTTCCCATGAAATACGTGGGACAAACTTTTGCCATTTTGGAGTCTGCTAGGATCTGCCCAGGCTCTGGGTTCTTACACTGGTGAGCAGTGGCTCAGGAAAAAGCAGAGCATCTCTCATCTGTGTGAGCCCAGTACAAACTGTTCTTTGTTCCTCCCCCTCCCTCTGCTCTTCACCCCGCTGCACAGGTGTCCTGTGCTTGGTCTGCAAAGGAAAAAACATTTTGTTTTCTTCTTGCTTTAATTGTGCTTTCTGAATGTTTGTGTATAGCTGAAGGGCAACATGCACCTGCTTGTACAAACTTTAAATAGGCCCATTTGCTCTCACTGTTTAAGTGGGAGATCCAAGTGATGTCAAATGTGGGCATCTGTTGCTCAAAGGAAATAGTGGTGTCAACTTGTCACGCTTCACTCCTGCTCTTGCATCCTGTGTAGCGAAGCGGCAACCCACGCACAGCTGGAATTCCTGCCAACAGAGGAGCAAGCAACAGTCAGTAGGTGAAATCCACGCAGCGCCTCATTTGGGTCTTTGAAATTGGACTCTTATGGGGCTCCAGTGTTGTGTGACCTTTTGCTAGGCTGCCAGAGAGAGGTGAATTTTTCTTTTGTATGAAAACAAACAAAAAAATAATCTGAGCTCAAAGGATTCATTGTCAAAATGCTTTCCATCTGTGTGGGATTCTGTTTGTTATTTGCTTTTGTCTTCTGTTCCCGAGGGGTTAATTAAGACATGTATCCTTCCTGGGCTATTTCTTTACTGTAGAGAGGCTGAAAATGCAGATTTGTTTTTATCTATGACAACATAGTCATATGTCCTGAATCACCACTGGTAGAGTTGGAAGCAGCTTACAAGAGCAGGCAATATATCTGCCTCCTGATGCAAAGTTCCTCCTTGAAGGGCAGTCATTGTGTTTTAATCAATATCACAGAATCACAGAATGGTTAGGGTTGGAAGGGGCCTCTAGAGATCATCTAGTCCAGACCCCTGCCAAAGCAGGTTCACCTAGATCACATTGCACAGGGTCTTTTGAATATCTCCAGAGAAGGAGACTCCACAACCTCTCTGGGAAGCCTGTTCCAGTGCTCTGTCACCCTCTAAGTAAAGAAGTTTTTCCTCATATTCAGATGGAACTTCCCGTGTTTCAGTTTGTGCCCATTGCCCCTTGTCCTGTCGCTGGGCACCACTGAGAAGAGTCTGGCCCCATCCTCTCAACACCTGCCCCTAAAGTATTTGTAAGTATTGAGAAGATTCCCTCTCAGCCTTCTCTTCTCTTCTCCAAGCTGAACAGATCCAGCTCTCTCAGCCTTTCCTCATAAGAGCGATGCTCCAGTCCTCTGATCATCTTTGTAGCCCTCCACTGGACTCTCTCCAGTAGTTCCTTATCTTTCTTGAACTGGGGAGCTCAGAACTGGACACAGTACTCCAGGTGTGGCCTCACTAGGGCAGTGTAGAGGGGGAGGATAACCTCGCTAAACCTGCTGGCCACACTCTTCCTAATGCACCCCAGGATACCACTGGCCTTCCTGGCCACAAGGGCACATTGCTGGCTCACGGTGAACTTGTCCATCAGGACTCCCAGGTCCTTCTCCGCAGAGCTGCTTTCCAGCAGGTCAACCCCCAGCCTGTACTGGTGCATGGGGTTATTCTGGGTACAGGACCCTACACTTGCCTTTGTTGAATTTCATGAGGTTCTTCTCCACCCAGCTCTCCAGCCTGTCCAGGTCTTGCTGAATGGCAGCACAGCCTTCTGGTGTATCAGTCACTCCTCCCAGTTTTGTGTCATGCAATGGTTGGACTCGATGATCCCAGAGGTCTCTTCCAACCTGATTGATTCTGTGATTCTGTGATTCTGTCATCAGCAAACTTGCGAGGGTACACTCTGTCCCTTTGTCCAGGTCATTGATGAATAAGACTGGACCCAGTACTGACCCCTGGGGAACACTGCTAGCCACAGGCCTCCAACTAGACTTAGCACCACTGATCACAACCCTCTGAGCTCTGCCATTGAGCCAGTTCTCAATCCACCTCACTGTCCACTCATCTAACCCACACACCAATATGATATATAGGAGCTTCAATTACTTCCCTTGCTACTGCCCATTTCTCTGTTACTCACAAATCCTAAAGTTATCTGGAAACCCTGCAGATTTTTACTGTGTTTATAGTCTTGGCAGTTCAAGGAGGTCTAATTCTAGTTGCAATTAATGCATATTAAGACGCATACATACAGATTTGTTTCATGGTTTGCTTTCAGACTCTGGACAGGCTGGGCTGCTCTGCCACAGCATGGCTGCTGATGAATGAAGGATTATATCCTTTGAGTTTTAACTCAAACAATGAAGTTCAACATTTCCTGATTCCATAGAAGCCGATATGTTATCTTGCAGCTTATGGAGATGCTAGGTGAGCATCTAAATATCCCTACCTCAAGGCCCAGGTTAGTGCAAGGGCCTGTGCAATGTGTTGTATTCACTTTGAGCCTCTCTCTTTAAAGAAACAAAAGTAAGAACAACAAAAAACTGAATTAGGAGGGGGAAAAGGGAGAAATCAAAAAGCTCCAGAAAGCCTGTGGGTCAGAAAGGGGTAGAGGTGGGTGAACTCATAGGCCTGGTCCAGAAGACCAGAAAATTCAATGGGCTTTGGCTCAAGCACTGCATGTAGGGCAAGCTGTATGGCCTCTGCTCCAGTGAGGAAAACAAGGCTTTTGTCTCCAGGCTAATTGGGCTGCCATCACTTGGAACACAAGTACCAATTTTGTGACAGCAAACCCAAACTATGAGGACCTTCCAGGTGATGCCAGCTACAAGTCCACAGAAGAGACCAGAGCCATACCTGCTGCCAGCCAGCTCCAAGTCTGGAGATCTTCCAGGGAGGTGCCATGGGTGGCAGGTTGTTACAGTCTTACTTGCCAATGGCCTCTTCCTTGCTGGGCCAAGAAAGTTTTCTTATTTCAAGAGAAGGGGCTGTGTCAGGATTACACGTGAGTATGTTTCTTTAAAAAGAGCAAAGGCGGGCTGTCACCAAAGAGAGCCCAGCCCATACCAAAATCTTGAGAAAAGCCAGCAGAAAGACAATGTAAGTGTAAGGATTTCTGCAGCTCCATATCCAGACTGTAAAGACCATAGGCTTTACTTCCTGGCTTAATGAGCAACATGGAAGATAAGGACGTTTTATCTCCATTGAAAAGATTAATGTCAAGCATGAGGATTAGTTCTCTGCAGCACAAGAGATTAAGTTTGGATTTTGCAAGCTTTCCCATTATCGACTTTTTCCCTAGACAATCCCCACAGGCCTGTACCACCCTCCCTGACCAACACTGAATCTCAGGTAGCATCTTTCATTCAGCTGTATTTCCTTTTGCTCCAACACCACATTAAAGCAACCATTGCACTGAGACTGTGCTTCACTGTGCAGATTTACTGGGCCTCTCCCACACACCTCCAGGGATAAAACCTACCTTCTGTATTAGAAAGGGAAAAGAAGCAAGTTTTCCCCTGCCAGGCAGAGGGCTGTGGCCACAAGTCGTATCCCCAATCCAGCTGTGCCAGCCGGAGGTGGTACCTTCTCCTCCAGCTATAGTCACCACCATTTATCAGCTCTCCTGGCAAACTGGTTCGTGTGAGCACTCCCAGTCCTGCTGCAGGCAAAACCAACCAGAATAACTCACAGCATCTACTTACAGTGTTTAAATTAATCCAGGTCATTTTGCCTGAAGTGGATTAAGGGGTGCTCTGACTGGGAAGTCAGGGAAGAAATCAATTTGTCATCCTCTCTGAACCCGCTGAAGGAAAGGCTTCTTCTGTGTTCAGGCATCTGCGCTGCCAAGAGCCAGAAGCAAGACACAGGTGTATACCAGATGGAGAGCTAAGGGGATGTGACAGCGAAGGATGTGCTGACAGCCTTGAAATGCAAAGTGCCTATGGCCTGACTTCACCCAGGAGTGTACGCTCCAGCAGCTGCGGCTGTTTCCAATAAGCCTAGGTTCAGGCGGTTCCTTGATTCTTCTGCTCTTAAGATAATTTCCGGTGGTGTTTTTTGCCTCACCAGTTTCACAGGCCACACCCTGGGCAAGGCTGAGAGCAAACCTGCTGCTTGCTGGCCGGGGTGCAGGGTGCAATACCCACACTGCCAGTATCTCCAAGCATTTCGGCATTGTGCTTAGCTTGGCCCTGTCCCTTGTTCTGGATCTGTGTTCCACCAGCCAAGCAAAGTGCATAGAGGAATACTTCTTCCTATTTGTGTTAAATGCTTTAATTTCATGAGGCAGAGACCCTGGAGTGGCGGAGCTCTACCTGCTGGCACAGCTGCACTTGAAGGAAAATCAGGGCTTTGTTCGGGAATCTCAGAGTTGCTTTGATTGTTTGCCTAGTAAGGCTTCATATCATAATAGGATCAAATATGCTTTACAGACAGTAAAACTGAGTCACAGAAGAGAAACGGGTGCCTATCTTTACACAGGAACACACACCTAGCCAGACAATATGAATTTCAGTGTAGAAAAGGTCAGGCTCACAAAATAATAAACAATTTAATTATCTGACACCTTTTATTAATTATATATTTCTGTGCAAACTTGGGACCATTTTTGCTCTGCTTTAAATTAACGTTTTGGCAAAAGGGAAGTACTTCATGATGTAAGGTAGGTGGCCAGCTCTGATTCTCCGTTTCATCCACGTAAGAAATAGTAAGGGAGGAGCACAGCATCTGCTCCAACCACTGCAAGGAGGCAGGCCGTGAGCGTGGCACTGCCATGCCAGGTCCCTCCTGCCACTCTCACCCTGCTGTCTTCAGCAAAGTCTTGCAGGTCCTCACAGGCTTTTCCCCTAAAAACTGAAGGGAGAGTGAGGAGGAGAGTTTGTGTCTTTATTTATCACACAGCTTTTAAAACATTGAGTTTTTTTAATCTTTGTATTTCCTACATTGCTATTTCCTACGGCAATTCTACATCAAGTCCCACCAGTGAGGCTGATGCCAGGCAGCTGGGGACATTAGCACACACTGACCTGTGTCTCTTCTCAAATGACGTCAGTCTCTTTGCATACTTAGACTGTAGGACCCCACAGACTTGTAACCTGACCTGGAGCTGCACTGAGACAGTAGAGTTTATGCTCTGTCCCCACTGAGCTGGTCATGAAGCAATGAAATCTGAGAGCTGTGAAAAATGCATTTCAAGTTGAATAATCAAGAAAGTGTTGAAGAAAAGGTCCTGTTTTTTTATGACCTATAAAATACTAGGAAAAGGCCCCATTCATTTTCCCCAGTTTTATTTTTAATAGATTGCTTAATAGGTTGCTGCTGAGGTAAACATATGTGTGCACAGAGTTTAAAAATGATTGTACCCATACTAATGGCCCCTCACAATGTTAAAAAACAGAGTATGTGAAAATGCAAATACCTCTATATCTTTGTTGTCAGTTTTTATTCTGCACCTTGTGGGAGCCCCATTTAATCTCTAGCAATAACTAATTTCCCCTGGGTTCCTAGCCATGTCCTTCCTGCCTCTAATACGAGATTGGCAACCCAGTCACAAATGGTTAAAAACAATATTGTAGGGTGAATATAATCATGGCCAGTAACTGGGCAACTGCCTGCTTAATCTGATTATTGGTCTGTGATGCACTGTAGCCCGTTAACCTTGTTTTGACCAGCTTCCTGACACTTGTGGCACAAATGAAGCATGATGTGATTAAATGAGACTGATCAGTTTTGCTCACCAGGACAATACCCAGCAGCTGCTGTGCTTGGGATTTACAATGCAGTGAAAGCTTTGAAGTCCCATAATTTAGCTGTTATGATTGCTTTCCTCTGGCTGGAGGGATGACTGTCCTCTCCAAACACGTGTAGTTCAGTGTGGATGCAATGACTTTTCTGTGGTGGTTCCCTGTAGATCTCTGCAGGGCCCCAGCTCATCCCCCAGAAGTACATCCGCAGAGCAGGGCTGGCTTTGATACACACCTGATGCAACCAGATGATAAACTTACCACATGGGAGAAAAGCAGGACAGTGCGATGAGAGAGAGAGAGAAAGCAAACACAGCTCTATAAACGTATTTGGTATTCTATATTCTACCTATATTTTAACATGTTATTTTGGGTAGTTTTTGGCCAGATTTTTTAGAAGTGGAAGTATTAGTCATGTAATAATCCAAGTACTCTTAGGTTGCTTTCTAATGGCGTGAGCTGCATTAGGTGATGATAGCCTTTCTGCTGCAAAAGGATTGTTTCCCCTACTTGAAGCTTTGCATATTTTAAGGCCAGAAAGACTGTTACAATCGTCTTGATCTTCTGCATAATGTTTCAGAGTGTTTCCCCTGGGCGCTGGAGGGCAATGCCTTTGCCGGGGAGGGCGCTGGTTTGCCTGGTGTTGGTGCTATTGGTGCAGTGTTCTGAGCAGCGACAGGTACTTACATGTCTGGTAAATTAATGTGCTGATGTGCCCTTCATAAAGTAAAAAAAAAATAAATTTCTGCTAACCTTGCAAGCCTTCTATTGTTTACTGCAAAAGGCTAACAGGAAAAAAGGAAGGAGATACAAAGAAATAAGAACATTAAGATGAAAAGAAAATAATTAGCTTGGATGGGATATGAAATCAAGTACAATATTTTTCCTCCCTGCTATGGGCATTTATTTTTACTAGTAGGGTACTGGGATAAGGAGACATTGTTCTCCTAACATAGTCAAAACAAATGTAAAATTCTCAGTCTGACTCTGAAAATGACTGATGCTTGTGGAGGAGGCTGGGCTTGGGCAATCCAGATCACTATTGCCCTGTCTTCTCATGTATAACTTTGCACATTTCAGTCCACATAAACGAATCCTAAATTCCTGCTGAAGGATGATGCCTGTCAAATAAACACGCATCTGTGAGTTAAAGCAAAATGCATGCAGAGTAAAAATGCTTGAAATTAGCAGTATAATGTAAGGTCTTTTCATTGACTAGATTAATTAGGAGAGCTTTAGGAGCTACACAAAAGGCTGCATGTGCATGCAGGCACAGGATGGCACGGAAGAGGACCGAGACACTGGGCTCGGCAGTGGCAGACTGGGGGAAACACTCTTGTGGAAGACAGTAACTCAGTCTTCAGCTTCTGGTAATTTTGGGAAAGATTTCATGGCCAAACACTCACATGTTCAGGATTACCTAGCATAAAATTATGTGACTGTCAGAAAACTAAATTGTTTTGAATGAGATGAACAAGGCACGTAAGCCAAGTCAGAGAACTACTGTTAACTAATCACTTGTCTGACATTAGCTGCTCTCTAATTACAGTCTCTAGGTCCTGGATGCCCTAGATAAATGCTTATAATATAATGCGTGTTACAGGAGGACCGGCAGTGCTTTGTATGTAGACACGTCAAGTTGAGAAGGGTATTAAGACATATGAGATGAAGTGCAGGTAGGTCTGGTGCCTGCTGCCGGCTTCTCCTCCTTGCCCACTGCCTCAGGTGACATTGTCATGGGGCCCAGCAGGACCTGGGGGGCCACCCTGGTCCTGCTTCCTCTCCATCCACCCTTTCTCTCCACTCAGGGTATGCTGCCTCAGAAGATGAAGCCTTAGATGGCCCAGATGTGGACGGGAGCACTTCATTGCTCCCGTGACACATTATTAGCAGGCACCAGCAGTGCTGGGGGCAGGCAGCAGGCCACAAGGCTGTTTTGCTTGGAAGCAGCCACTCCACATTATGGCATTTTTAATGTATAAGCACAGTACTGCATCCTAACATGTGTCAGGCTGCTTGGCACTCCCAACTGTGGCGTCGATGGGGCTGCCTGGGGGACTGGAATAGAGCCTCTCATCTATGAAATCCAGGTCAAAGCAGGACAAGTTCAATCTGATGGTCCCCAGTGTGATATGAAGCGCCGGCAAGCTACCACCAGGCACTAGCCCAGGTTTCTCTGCTGGAAACACCTTTGGTTTTTCAGCTCTAGGGGAGGAAGCCCTCAACAGGTACTAGAGGCAGGTACTTAGCCCGGGCTAGCACAACTAGAGCCTGGGGGCTTACCAGAGCCTGTGCCTAGTGGTCCCTTTCCTTCCCCAGCAAGGGACCGGTCTCTGCCATGTTTGTAGGCTTTGGCCATCTGAGACGTCACACTGAACATCACCCGGCTGCAGCAGGAAGAGAGCTGTCTGTCTCCTAAAAAGTGGAGAGGTCGTCTCATCACCTAAGGCAAGTAGCCAGACGCTGCACTGCACTCACAAACACATTTGTTATAGCAGCATTGTACAGAGGTCACAGTCGTGGGTGAGGTCTTCCCTGGGCTGAGCATTGGGAAACTATCATCCAAACAGGTGAAGCATAGAGATCGCAAAGGAACACTAGGATTATCTGTTGGCTCACAAAAGGTAAAATGAATGGAATAGGATATCCTCTTGGTCAACTAATATAACTCACACTGGGAATGGATGCCAGCACATCAGTACTCTGCCAAGGCAAAGATTTTCTGGAAGGATTTCTTGGAAGCTCTTAAGTGCCTTTGGTAAGTCTTTGCATTTAGGCCATACATCTCTGGTATGGATGATTTGGAAACTTTAGCTCCTGCTTCAGAACAATAGGGCAGACCTTAAGCATTGGTTTAACTCTTTATCTTTTATTTGGGACTGGATTGATGCAAGGTAACCATCTGTAATAACATGCCAGACAGAAGCTGTTTTGACCTGGTGATTTTTGATTGCCTGATGTTAATAACTGCTTCTTAGCAGTCCTGTTGCCCAGCTTCCTGTTTACTTACCATTTGCTTTAAAGTATCTTAACAAACCTGATGTGGTATCAATTCATTAACTCCTTCTTCCTCTATACAGAACAGAACAAAATTGTGTCCTCCTGCCTCAGTAATGAAGACAGAAAATTTGTCATGATGGACTATTGCTATTGCTAGGATCCCTCTCACTCTTGAAAAAAAATACTTGTTTTGCTCTTTTAGAGTCTCCAACTCTGCTTGCCATAGGGTTCTCCTGATTTTATTTTGCTTTACTCATCCATTTTCTATTCTTTACAATCTTGACTGTACAGGACAGAAACTTATACTCAAATGTGTTCCTAAGCTGGAGCTTTTGTCTCGTGAAGAAATTAGAGTATGAACAGCTATCTTTTAAATGACACCTCTCAACTGGTTTCAGGCCAGCTTAATCTGACTTGCTACATCTCAGTGCTAGTTGCAATTTAGCCATTAATAAGGTCAAACTTGGAAAGAATTGGCTAACTCAAAAATAAAGCTTTGAAAAGAGGGTTAATAAAGATAAATCCCATTTTCACGCCATCCCAGCAAGTCCAGCCACCAGCATTTCCAACAGCTCTGCTGGGGCCTGACTTCTGCTAACGTCTGCAAGCTCAGGGGAGCACTCCCTGTTTATATCACTAAATATTTACAAGCTAACCCAAAGGAATGCCTATACAGTGCTCTAGTCAACCTTAAGAGGCTTCTAACAATACACTGAATAAATAAACACTCAGCCATTACCAAATAACGCAAATCAGTCAGCCTGGTGGCCATGTAAGTGAAGGACAAGCCCATGCAAAGTATGTGTGCAACATCTCATGCAAAACTGTAAGTCTAATACAAACAGTAATGAAGCTATTTCATGGGCATTAGCACCAGCTTCTAAAAAATGAACTTGGGAACATTTCGTTCTCAGATCCAAACTTGCACTGGTTTCGTATGAAATTCCAAGGCAGTGAAAACTGTCTTTTATTTTCAGTTCAATTCTGACTCACACCTGTGAGACACTTGTGTCACCAGAGCTGATTCAGATCCATCTGTGTTAAAACAGGCCGGTTCTTGAGGATCTGAGTACACGCTGCTGAGTGGAGAACCCCAAATTTGCCCTTGTGCAGGATCTTCACTTTCTGCACAACCCCTGTTGTTATGCAGCCACATGCAAAGAAACAGGGATCACTGCTGCTTTCTTCTCTATCTGCTCTTACACCTACTGTTAAAATGGTACCTTTCATCTGGACTTAGCTTGTGCTGAGGTTTGATTGTAAGCCTACATGATAGAAACAGCTTCTCTAGTATGATTCTGTGGTGTTTCCCTACATCCATGAAGGCTGTACTTTGTCTCTTGAAGTCAGCTGGATAGTCCTTTATCTGATACCTTAACATTCCCTTGTGTAACATGAGCTTCATCTTCGTGTCCCACCATGTGTGGATGTGTGGCTTTGCACAGGGCTCTGTTAACTCTGGCTGGAGTATGAGCAAAGATAGCTTCTCTCCTAGTCAGTGAGACAGGAAAGAACATTTCACAAACATAAGCTACTCTGTACTGTAACCCAAAACTGCTCCTTTTGTTGGACAGAGAAAGAGAAGGAGAGTTTTTTGCTGAGGGAGACATGCCAGCCAATGCTGGGCCAGAGGAATCTGCTGGCTGGAGATTTTCAGGTGTGACTGGAGCTGCTGGCATCCAAATTCCCATTCTGGTTTGTGGCACAGTCATTCATTTTGCTGTTGGCCCTGCTGATGCTCCCAGCAGCCTCTGGACCAGAAAAGCCCTTTGTGCTTCTGGCAGATGAAACAAATACCAATACACGCGTAAAAGAGGTCACTTTGGATTTCTGTATGGACAGGTTTTCCTTTTTTTTTTCTTTAATGAGATTTCAAGGGAGGGTGAGGGAAGGTGGCTGATAGAACATTATTATGGAGCTTGTAATTGCTTATACATCTTTCTAACCTACCTGTATTAACAAAAGCGTGAAGGAAGAGAGACAAGGGGCCTGCTGCCCTCTGGAGCATGGTAGGGAAGGGCAGGGATGCACACAGGGGTGGAGAAGGGCTCTTCTGACATTGCATGTGTAATCTAATTTAGGCCATAATAATTTCCTACTGGCTCAGCCTCAGTCACATCATTAGCCTAACACTGAAATTAGATCTTGCCTGTCAGTGACATTTGCTTTCCTATCTGGCCCATCTCTCTACTGCAGTACTTCCTGGCTCAATTCACATGGGACCAACAATCCCAGTTACGTCGATCCAGACGTAGCAGAAAGCTTTTACTGAACACTCCCTGCAGACCAGGAAAACCATCAAAGTGAGTGTTTCAATATGCCGTTGCTCTCTTGTGTAAAATAAGAACAACTCCGTGTTACAACCTGGGGTCTTATTCCCTTCGATCTCCCTGCATTGATCACAAACAAACAAACAGCAAATACTAAAAAGATATGTGAAGCATATCCCTTATTTAAATCCAAACTATATCTATGTCTATACTGTGTGTAGTCCAGCTGAGACAACTGGGCTGGTGGGCCAGATTCATTCAGCTGTTGCTCCTCTTCCGCTGTTGGCACTGGGAAATAGAGATACAGTATTCCTGGCCACTGCATCAGACCTCTGGTCACATAAGCTTGTGCTGTGATCTTATATATTAAACATGGTTTAGCCAGCACATTTCTCAGTTAGGAAGCCTCAAAGTGTTCAGAAGTTGTGGCAAGGAAATGGGAGATGTTCTTTCCTCAAATCAGGGCTGACAGAGCTACCACACCAATAATGCTGCAAACACTGAAGTTTTCCCATTTCCCCATACACCCAAAATGACGTGCCATTAAGGAGCCCTTGCAATAACCAGAGAGCTCTTCACACTTCTGAAAACTAGAGAAACCTGGACAAGTTCCTGTGTGGGTCATAAATTTCTACTGAGCTTCCTGTGCTTCCCAGGGTGTAAACTTCTCACTGTAGCCACTACTGATGGTTGCACCTCCGGGGCGGTAGAAGTGATCTGAGCCCCAGTTTGAGCACCCCCTCTCGCCCCAGGAGGGCTGCAGCTCACAGGGTGCTGCCTCTGGATCCATAAAGAGGATATGCTTCACTTCAGGCACAGCCAGTCTGATGTCTGTAAAAGTATGAGCTGTCACACTGCAGGGAGGATTCATCTCCTCTTAGCTCCAGACATTTCCAGTGCAGTTGTTTCCACTGGAGCCAGACATTGTGGGCTTCTTTCACATTTGATGGAGAGAAATATGCATTTCTGGGGATTTAGCTCATCCTGAAGCAGATGTTTAAAAAGTCAGATGAACCCTAGAAGTGCTTTCTAGAAGGACTTTATCCTTGAACAGCTTGAGGAACATTAGTCATTGAAAAGAATGAATTTTGGACAAACTCCAAATTCCAGATTACCATTTAAAAATGTAACATTTTAAACAAACATTTTAATGTAAGCAAACATTCAATTTACCCTTGTTAGCAAACACAAAATTACTTAATTCACCATTTTTCAAATACCAGTCTGGTTCCCAGTTAGGAACTGCAAACACCATATAGATTACCTTCTCCTGACATCTTGTTGCCTTGCATTTCAGGAGGGCTTAGAAGAGATAAAATGGGTTCCTTTCTTCACCTCATACCTAATCACAAAGTCATTTTGTGGTCAAGACCATTTTTAAAGGTGTCTGATTAAGGACCTCAGGGTTCAATTCTGAAAGAATTATTTTAAGATCTGGCACTCAGAAAATTCAGTTTTAGCTTAGGTCTTATTTTCCTATGAAGGTTTTAGGATCCTGGCTACTCCATTCCCTCCCACCTTGTATTTTTAATGACTTGCCTGCTTCTTGTTACATTGCCTCTATCCTGTATACAAAGGCATCAGTGTGATAGCACCAAGTATTTTGTGAAAATATAAAAAAAACAGATTCCCACATATGCACATAAAAGGAAGCTTTCATGATATTTTTTTTTCATGACCTGGAGCAAAAGAGAGGCACTCTACTTTTAAAATAGGTGTTAAACCAGAGGCATGAGTTAAACTCTCAGATCTTCAGGTAGCATAGACACCATATGTGGTGTAACATTTTACTCTAGCTGGGGATTTACATGCATAATGTAGTTTTATGGCATTTCCTGCAAATTACAGCAAATTTACATCATCAAGACATATCAATTTGACTTTTGTTATTTATTTGTTAGAAACTTTTTAAGGGACAGCTGGAGCTAAACTGCTGTGGTCCTGCTGGGGGATCTGTATTGATCTGGGTGTTCATTTATTATCTACTTTATTGCCAAATAATCTTCTCTGTTTCATTGTCTTCACCTACATTAGATTCTGGAAGCAGCCTGGAAATTTCACACACTCCCCATTACATTAATGGAAAGTATTGATATGCTAATTGTCCAGGAGGTGATCGGAAGACCTGTGGACAACATAATCATCTTGCTGTTCTACATGCTGTCTATGATTACTTATTTTGAAATCATTAGCTGAAAATATTGACATGTTAGGTAATCAATAAAACTCACTTCAAAGAAACAAAATTACCTTTTGAATTGAAAAAAATCCCCTGCAAATGCAATGGATTGCTAATGAGTCCCTCCAGAAAACACAAGCACTCAGAAGGTCAAGTATAATAAAATTGTGACCTGAGTGGGAAAGGGTGGGGGGTGAGGAGCTTGCAAACAAGAACTCTGTCTGGCTTTGTAGCTAGAGAACTGTAACCATAGAACTGCCTAATTTATATGTACATTTATGAATATGTAAAATGGAAAGGATGCAATTTTTTTTAAAGTACTTTTATTTTGCAATTGAATCTGCTAGTGTAGCCTTCTGCTGCTCCACAGAGTAGGATTAAAAGGTGAAACAGGTATCAAAACTTTCCACCAGCATTTCTGATTTTGAACTTTGTCTTTTGTATCACAGTAGAGGAATTGGGTATTTGCTTGGCTTGAGCAAGGGATGTGGGGATGTGGAATTGTCTAGATAGACTGGAGCAACCACCTGTGCTTAGGAGGGGCGGGCTGGGAGTGGGAAAACTGCTCTGAAAATGTTCCAGCTGAAATTTAAGGTAGCTCAGAGTAAAAAGGGCAGAACGAAAAACAGCTGTGTGCCACCCAAGCAATACAACTCAGAGGCGGGATCCTGCACCTACATGTCACCTGGTAATACTAGCAAGTTGCCATCGTGGTGGGCAGAGTGATGAGCTAAGCCCCTTGCCCTGCTGTCCGGCTACGCCCTAGGACATGCTGTTACTGCTATGGCATTACAGCCTCCTACCATTGCTTTGGCAGTAGGGGAGAGCTCAAAACCAAGTTCATCCTCTTGCACTAACAGTAGAGCAATCATGCATCACCACTGATGCAATTTGTGCTAAGGAAGGGCAGGACAGGACTGAAATTGTGAAGCCCAAGGTTATGCCTGTGGCACAAACAAGCGAAGGAGAAAGACTTTTGCCCCTCACTCCCTCCCAGTCCCAAGATCACAAGCGAAGGGTAGATAGGAGGTAGATGGAGGAAGTCAAGCAGTGATGAGACAGAAAGAGTGGACGAGGATCTAAACACACTCTCAGAGCGTGGGGTAGTCTCCTGGAGCACAGCATGGCAGCCCCTTCACTGCGGGTCAGTAAGAGGGACCTAGGCAGGGGATGTAAAGATTTACTGTGCAATGGAGAACAGTCCTTTGTTGCCCAGGGTATGGAAAAATTGACCTCGCAAGCCTTTTCCATCTCCGGTTTCTGAGTCCCAAACAGAAAACGCCATTACAGCTGCAGCTCAGGCCAAACGGGCACTGTGCAGGAGGGGCTCTTTGCCGATTGTGCGAAGAAGAAAATTAAAATGAATGGGCCAGAGCTTCAGGGCCTTCCCTTTCCATAGCATTATGACAGAAAAGCCAGCGGCTATTGTAGAGCAAGGAGATTCTGCACATTTTCTAACGTGCTGAGCCCACAGCCTGGTTTAACACTTAAGCTAGCTTAATTTGTACTAGCAGAACTTCCCAGATTGGGTCTGCCATAACTTACTCTTTCTGGATGCTCCTTAAAACCCTTTTTGCACACAGAGTATAGAGCTGGAATCTGCAGAGTCCAGTCCTAGTATTAACCATTGGCATGCCTCAGGTAGCTGTGAGGAGTGAACTCTTGGGAGCCCAGAGGCAGGCCATGGCAGCTGAGTGGATGCCTGAATCCACGCCTGGTGCTTCTGGAGCTCAAGGAAAGGTGCATTAGTTTGCCCAGGTGCCTCCTATAGCTGCAGGCTCTGGAGCCCACGGTATGCAAGGGACAGGGGAGTCTTGTCTCACTCGCTCTTTGAGCTCCATTGTAGTTCCAATTTGCTTTTTCGAGAAGGCTGCCAATGTAATTGCATGTGTCTGAGAACTGTTCCTCACTTTTGATTTGATCCATATGTTTTCAACTGGCATAGTGATGAGAACCACATCAATGCATACAGTTAATAACCTTTTACATGTTAAGATGTTATGAGAGAAGCATACGAGTGATATGAGGGAATCTGAATGCCTGTTATGACTCCTCCTTTGAAAACTGATCTCTGACTCTGTTTTCTAAAGAGAATAATTTTGCAAGTCAGAAGAGCTTCGAGCTTGATGCAGAGCTAAAGATCAAAACATTGCAAAGCCATAATGGAGAAGAATTCTAATGGATATATGGATATAGGCTGACGTGCTAATATACCTGTTTAACTTGATAGATGTTAATGATGATGACAAATTTATAAATGTATTTGGATCTACATTTATCATTCTGCTGCAATATATTAAAAATGGGATTATTATTGTTTTGAATCCATCAAAAAGCTGTTGCTAAGCACAGCTCCAAACTCCCTGGCTCGCTAAGTGTCAGTTCAGTCATATACAAAATATTGCAATATATTATAACAAAATTTTTATCCTTAATTAACACAGTCCTTACTTTTCATCATCATTAATCCTGTCACTGGGCATGACACATATAAATGATTAGAATTAATTTTTTTCAGAGCACTATTTCCAGATTGAAGCCAGCAAATTTAGATTGCATCTAGAGCCATTATTGCATTTTGCTCTTTTGCCTCAAACCAGTGTTAACTCCCTAAAAAATCAACTTCTAGCTTATAAGAATGATTGTGAAATTAAATATAAGTTGTATACTGAGCTGGTTAGAAATGAGAAATGAAAGATCTGAACTTCAGCTTACAACATGCTGAGCACTGATACCTCCTAGAAACGTCAGGTTCTCTTGGATGTGCAGATCCTCTGCAATGTACTTATGAATAATCCTTTGTCCCCCAGAGTAAGAATCGGCAGGTCTGCCAATATGAGTTGAAGACACTTTGTCGTCTACAGTAACCTAAAAAGAGTACTCTTTAGGTTAATAATTGGCAGAGATTAGTTTCAGTAAGCATCTGGATAATTTTTTTCGCAGGAAACTCTTTATGTTATTGGTTAGTTTTCATCTGGGCATCTCAAAAGAATACGCCACCAAAAGGGGTTAAATCCCACAATCCTGGTGGCAGGTTTGCACTACAAAGATTAAATGCCTGCCTCTTGGCAGCACAGTAACATGGAGACAGAACTTTATGCCAAAGCCAGATATCCTCACACCTATTCTTCTACTGTCATCAGACATCCAAACTTTGACACACAGTTTGCTGAAAGAACACCTCATTTATTCACAGATTTGCCACAAAGAAATTTCTAAGCAGGACAGAATACAGCTATGATGTGGATGAAGGCAAAGGCTGTGTATCTTTCACACCTAATTCGGCACCCACACAAGACAGTACTCATGCAGGGCATCCCCTGCCTCCTTAGTACTTCCATTACATCTGTCCCTACTTCAGCTTCCCTGAAGCCACCTGCAACCTTCCTGTGGAAGCCTGCAACTATGTAAGCCATGTCGACACTGCCATCACATACACTTTTATTAAATGCTGTTTGATGTCAGGAGATAGCAATGTTTATAAATTAGAGGATTGATGATTTCATTTCAAGATAGGGCAGAAGATGAAGCTGCATTTGAAAATTAAAATCCAGCAGCAAAATCCCACATCTTTTAGAGTAGTAAAGGAAGCACCAGAAACTTTGGCTAGTAGCAGTTGTGCTAATATAAATGAGCCTTCTCTGACAAGCTTGGCTCTGAAGAAAATTTCCCTTTCTAGCCCTTAGCCATCATGCACAAAGCTACAATAAGTGGCTTTCTCATAATGGATCCTGCCAAGACTATAGGCCAAGCACAGCTCTTCATTACTCCAGCATAATTTACTATGAAGCTAACAGAAGCAAGAAAATTTTTTCAGAGTATATTTCTTGTTTGTTATGATCATTGGCTTGTACCCTGCATTACTGGTAGCCATTCAGAATCTAGCCACATGCTGAGCAACCTGAAATTATTTCATTATCCTTGCAATATCTTTGTGGTGTAGATGGCTTGTAGTTTCATCAAGAGTCAAAGCATGGGTTGACAAGAGTGACTTGCTCAAGGCCATGCAAAGTCTGCAACAGAGCTGGAATCACATTTTGCTTCCAGGTACAAAACCAGAAATCCACCCCGGTGACATGAAGGCAGTTCATACGAGGGTAAAGTGAATCAGAGTGCATATTGTTGACTTGAGGTCTGTGGTCCCACTCAGTTACAGATACTCATACCTCTTGTTTGCTGGCTAATCTAGTTTAAAGTTTGCTGATGTCCACGCATACTCACTCAGAATTGACAGTGCACCTACATGTAAGATAGCTAGAAAGAGGATTATTTAAACTATAGGATAGGCTGTGGTGATCAAACACAGGGCTCAGCTACACTTGGCCAACCCCTTTCATCCCCTTTTTCCTTTATTTTCCCATGTTTTTTCCTCCTCAATCCACCTCAAACCTTCCCTCTCCCCTGCTTTGGTCTTTGCCCTAAACATTGTATAGTAAGTCTTGCATGTTCCCAAAACGCTGCTCCTATTGCATCCCTTAATGTGTCTATATCATAAGCAATAACCACCTTTAGTTTGCAAGGCATCTAGGAGACAGTTTCTTGGTTGACTTATCTTGGCAGGCTTCACACCAGGTAACAGGGTCTAATTAGTCTTCTCTAATCAGTGCTTGGCAGCAGCCAATGTTGTGTGTTTCATTTTCCCTGATGAAGCTACTGAGGTTTCTCTGCCTGTCTTTGTTCTCCCTGCATCTTTGTGTTTACAGGGAGTACACTTTTAATCACATAACCTGAAACCCACAAGGTAATGAGGAATCACACTGGACCCTTTATCCTGTGTTGACTAAGAAACTGAGGTGAATAAAATGCTTTTATAGCCTGAGAGCTTCCCACTTAATCTCTTAGTGAACTAGAAGATCTTGCTTTTTGGTAGCTGCCAAGGAGGCACCCATCCACCTTGCTTTGCCTCTTAACCCCTATTGCTGCGTGTAGTCAGGGTGCGTTGGCTGGAGCCTGCTGAGTGGTGAGATGGGTCATGCTGGGTTGTCACACTGGGAGCCCAGGTAGGAAGGGCAGCGGCTAGGGATTGGTGTCCTGGCAGGCAGAGGAACATCCCACAGCCACATCCCTCAGAGGTCAGAAACCAGTCCTCCATCTCAAACCCCCTTCTGGAAACTAGTTCCCAAGCTGACTTCCACGTGGGAATTAGCTATCAGGGGTTAAAATACCATTAAAGAACTAACAGAAGCTAAATCCAGATATTCAGATAAAAGTCTTAAATAAAAAATAAATTCATCCTTCCAAATGATGTGAAATCCTTATCAATAAATCTCCTCATGCTTCTCTGACTATATTAAACATGAATTGTAAGAATTCTGCTTGAAACAGTATTTTTGTGCAGATTAGCTGAGCAGTTTTAGAAATCATTTGACAGCTTTTTACTGTTATAAACTGGCTTTAATTCTTAGCTAAAATACCTTCTGACTAAGCCTTCCTCTTCAGCTATTAAATACATGCTGCAAGCTTTTTAGAGAGTTAAACTTTATCCTGTACACATGCAGATCTACTTATGTACTTGACACACACACGGGGGAATACTTTACAACCAAAAGGTACCACTTAATGAACAGGCAGCGATTTTCCCGTAAAAGCAGAATGACTCACATGCTAATGCGGGTTTCTTCACTCCTGGTCATTATATACTGAAAAATAATGTTCCTTAAAACAAGGCCGCTCCTCCTGCCATTGAAGTCAAGTGAGATCGGGATCGGGCCCCTAGACTGAAAACACTATTTAAGTTTCTTAAATGCTGGGTTTCAGAGCTTTACAAGGATATTAAAACCCACAGGCTAGCTCTGATTGACTGACTATAATGAAAATGTCTCTTGTCTTCCAATAGGGAATGAAGATGAGAGGACCATGCATGGTAAGATGGAAAGGGAGGCTTTTTGAGAGCCACATAGCCCTTCCTTATTGCAGAAGGGGCAAAGTGAGCATTTATGTGCCTCATGAATGTATAGCCTGTCTGCAGGGGTGCAGCTCTGAGCCAAACACTTCCAGGCATCACTAAAGGGCTCCTGCCTGCTGCTACATGGCAAGCTGAGGGCTAATGCCACCACAACCCTCCACAGTCCTCAAAACTGGCTGTAGGTATCTGGTGGGCAACAGATTTGAGAAAGATGAAGCTGCTCTCAGCGGTTAGGCATGCTGCCACGATGCCCTGTGGGCAACTCGCTGGTGCTCACCAGCAAAACCCTCCCATGCCATCAGCCGGGCTGACACCGAGCCGTGCGATCTGCCAGCCCGTCAGACGACAGCCGTCGAGCAAGAGGCCGGGTCACCGGCACGGCCTGCAGCGCTGCCATACTCGGCGACAACCCGAGCCGCGCTGCGCGCTCTCCCGAGCAGGAGACGGGGATGACCCAGCGGGGCGGGCTGCCGGCAACGCCCCATTCACCGGGGGTCCCAGCCGGGCCTTCCCGGGTGCGAGGGTGGGCACCGAGGCCCACGGGCCTGCAGCCCCCGCAAGACTTCCCGGACGGTTCCCGGGCCCGGGGCGTGGCCCCGCTATGGTCCCTCAGCGGCGCACCGGGCCCAGGACCCGCCCGAGCGCGGATGCGCTGACCCGCCGGCGGGCCGGGGCGGTGGCAGCGGGTGGGCACGACCGTCCGGCGGGGCGGGGCGGCGGCGGGCACCGCCCTCGGGCCCTCCCCCCGCCCTCCCTCCGCCCCGCCGCCCCCGGCCGCAGGCTCCGTCGGGGCCGGACTGGCGGAGCAGCCCCGAAGTTTGCGGAGCAGCCGGGGCCATGTGGCTGCTGTGGCTGCTACTGGGCTCGGCGGGTGAGTGCGGGCGGTGGCGGCGTCCCGGGGCGCTGCCCGGGAGCGAGGGGGCGTGCTCCGCTCGGCGGAGGAGGGCGCTGGGGCCTCCCTGCCTCCCCCCGCCTCCTCTCGGCTGCTCGTTGCGGGCCGGGGGCGCCGCAAGCCTCCCCTCCTCTCGGCTCCTCTCCCCTCCCCCTGGCGGGCCGGGCGCGGGGCACTGCCTGCCCCGCGGCTCGCTGGGTGGGCCAGGCCAGGCCAGGCCGGGCAGGGCAGGACAGGGATGCCCACGGCGAGGGCGTGCGCGCCTCTCTGTCCCCTCCCTTCCTCTCCCTCAGGGCGTGCTCGGGGTGGTCCCAGTGCCGCCGCCGCCGCGGCCGGGGGGTGTGTGGGTTGGCGTGAGGCGAGGCGCCCGGAGGAATTAGCGGGGCCGGGGCGGGAGGGATGGGGCCGGGGCGGCCGTTGGAGTCGGGCATCCCTGGGCCGAGCCGGGCGCCGAAGCTGCCGCCGGGGCGAAGGGGCTGCGGCCCCTCAGGTACAGCCCAGGCCGGGCCGGGCCTCCTCCCTGCTGGGGTCTTCCTGGGGCGGAGGAGGCCGTCGGGGCGCAGCGGATGCTCCGCCGGTGGGCAGGCGGGCTGGGCTGTTCGGGCCGCGGCGGGCTTTGGCCGGCGCAGCGCTGGAGTCCGTGCGCCCGAGTGAAGCGCTCGGGGCCTGCCTGGCTTCCCTGGGAGTGTTGAAGGGCGATTTCTTGCTTCTTATTCGTGTTCATCTTTGTAGAAACCTTTTCCCCCCGCGGTCGGCGTGTGTCTGTCAAAGTCGGCGAGTTGATGGTGTTTTGAGCAGCTTTGCTGCAGGTGTGAATTATTTCTGCAACGTGATCTTAGCGGGCACTTTTCCAGACAGCGTAAGTAGCCTGGCTGCATACTGCTGTGTGTGTTTCTGAATCGCACTTTGGCGATGAAGTGATGACACACAGTGGGTGAAACTCAGATTATCAAGTTCAATTTCTTTTTTTCTTTTTTTTTTTTTTTTCCCGAAGAGTATTTGTTGTCATGAAGAACTGATAAGTTTCACAGCTTCCGTGATCAAAGTTTGTGTCTAGTTTGGTGTAGATGGGTAGGAAGGAGGAGAAGCATAACAGGACTGGCACTGTTTTGAAATTACATAACTGCAGACTTCAGCTGCGACATTCATAAGTCTTGTGTAGGTTTGGGTGTCTTTGCAAAAACTATTTCAGCAGTTCCTCTTTTGGAAAGCTTTAGGCAAAGCTCAGGTTTGTTTATCTAGATTGTGTTGCCTTCTTGCGTATTAATTTCCATTTTACTACAGTAATATTGCCAAAATTTCACCTAATTATCTATAGCAAGGTATATGTTTCCATGTGTTGTATATATTTGCTTGTAATATCGCCCTTAGATTAACACAGAGGGTTCCATGCTACAAGATACCGATCTTTACATGTGAAGATTTCCCAGCCGCCCACACCCCATGTTCCTGCTCCACCTTGGCCTGGGGGCAGTGACCAAGACGACCTGTTTCTCTATGGAAGTTAGTACTTCAGCTTTTCCACTGCAAACTGCCATTCTTGCACAACAGTTACCCTGCAGTTATTTAACCGGCTGTTCTGGCTTACTTTGGGGCAGATTCAAAGAGCTTTCTGAAACCTTTTTTTTTTAATGTGTTCAGTTTTTCTTTTGAAGAATAAAGTATGGGGGTTTTGGGGATTTTTTTTTTTTTTTAAATGTTGCTTCCTCTGTCTATTTTGGCACCCCTGCAGGCTTCCTACAGGGAGTTTGTCTCTGCCCAGCCTTCACTCTGTTTTGAATTTTAGTTCCAATGACTCCTGAAAATATTTCTTTTCCTATTGCGTTTTTTTTTAATACAGATGGGAAACCTTGACACCCTGGGGATCAATTTCAGAAAATAAACACTGTATAGTGTCTGTCTAAAGAGTTGTTCTGTTAGTGTGCAGAAGTAACTGTTGACTTGGATTGTGTCAGTGAAAATTTGCAAGGCAAAGTTTGATCTTTTATTTGCATCTTTATTCTTAATATTATAGTTGGATCAAATAGTGCTTTTGATCCTGAAAGACCTTATCTACATGGGAAAGGTTTTATCTTATGATATATAGTGTGAACTTATACCAGGCTGGTTTAATGTCAGTTTGCAATTGCAACTGATAATTGATCAGAAAAAGACTGTTGATCTGAAGCTTTAACCTCTGTTCCCTACACAGGAGCTCCCTGATTCCCTTATTTTCCTTTTCCAGTCCCTGCCTCATTTCAAGTCTCATCAAGCTCTCGGGCATGTGGACACACATGCACAGCCAGTCTCTTTCATCTTTCCGTGCTCTTGCCAGTATAAGCAGATCACGCTCAGCTGTGAATCCCCTCCTGCTGCCCTGCATGTGCTGTGGTCTGACCCAGTTCCTGGCGCTTTACTTTGGCTCTGTATCAGCCCAGGAGTTCCTGGATGTAAGTTAGGTCCTGCAAGGATTCCAGTTACCAGCTTAGACTGTAACAACGTTATCGGGTTAAGTTTATGTAGAAGAAGGTTTGTTAGTTAGAAAACAGACATCTATGTTTATCTTCTTCTGCAGTTTGTATTACTTAAGTAATATAAGCCGAGCTACGCAGTGAGTTTAGGAAAGAATTGCTTCAGAGAATTGAAAGTACATTACAGCTCAATAAACCAATAAAATGTAAACAGTCCTAAAAGAAAAATGAATTCTCTGTAATCCTGACTACCATGGTGCTGTATCTTCAAGACAAAATTTTTTTTATTCAAAGAAACCTAAATCTACTGAATATGTTTTGAACATAGATTTATGTCATTTTTTCTTCAACCTATGTATCGTCCATTAAGGAGAGAAATGATGGCAGGACTCACAAATATTTAGCTATATGAACTGCTTGTAAAAAGTATGATTACAAAGTAAGTGGAAAAGGAAGATTACTTTTTTTCTCCGACAACTACAAACCTTCCTGTTTTAGCTGTGAGGTAGGTCTTAAAAATGTCAGTCTTCAAATGACTGGAGTCACAGTGCAGTGCACAGCTGAAATTCCTGAGTATGGTCCCCAAGATGTCACAGTTCAGTGTAAGGACCTTTCTGATGCTTAAGCCAAATATATAATGCAGATATTATACCTCCTAAAAGATACTCAACTTGCTCTGCATTAAGGGGAGGCTTTTATATCTTTTTCCCTTCAGTCTTTTGGTCTAATACTGTTGGAATCGGGACGCTGTTCCACAGACAGCATAAACATGCAGGGCCACACATGTTTTCATGGCAATTTGCAACTAGATCTAGCTTAGAAAAAAACAGAACATCCCCAAAATCAAGCAGGAGCTGCTTAAAGAGTAATGTTACCACATTAATCTGCATTGTGTAATGTCCGCTAGCTTAAAACTTCCACATGCTACTAAAGAAATACCCAGTATTTCCTTACATGAGTCTTCATTTGTGCTGACATTCAGAGGTATTGCTTTTTGTAGAATTTCCTGAAAACCTCTATGCATGGGAAGAGCACTGCTGAATACTGTTCTGCTCTATGGCTGTATAAGTAGAGAGAGCGAGAAAACCAGTCTCTGCTTGGAGACTTGTGTCTATTCTGTGCATACAGTACATCTATTTTGTGTTTTCAATGGAATCCTCTTAAAAACTCTTAAACTGCGTCTGTTGCTCCATAACCAGTGTTTGTCTCTCTCGGCACACAAGCCAGCTGCGGGCTTGTGTAGCAGGTCAGTGTGTTAGAGATGGACAAGGATTCTTGTAGTAGCTTTGGCAAGTCAAGAAACTTCCAATTTGGCAAAGTAAGAGGAGAAATAGGTGATACACAACAAGCACTGGATATTTGCTGAAGACTTAAGTCTGCCAGCGGTCATGATGAGAGTAGCTGGGAAGTACTAACCTTAGTGCAAAGCTCCACATCCATGCTCGGGAGAATGTCTGGGATTTCTTGCAGGAGCCAGTGCCCACAGACATGTTCTCTCAGATCAGTTTCTGGTTATTGGATGTTTGATGTTTGAGGCTGTTGTCAGACTTTACTCTTGCAAGTACATTTTTGATGCAGGGACTGAAGTAAGCAGATGATGATTTTGTGGGTTTCATGTAAACTTCAGGGATTTTTGCATAGTGTCATGGAAAGGGATGTGTCCTTCGCTAGGCTTCCATAGGTTCCTGTTGCTCCTTGGGTGTGGGGAGTGCAGGGCTCAGGAGCTTCTGGCCATGCCATCCCACTTGGGATAACTTTGCCACAACAGTAGCCTGCAGTTGCCATGGGCTGTGAGGGTGGAAGCATGATTGCAATGTTGCAGTCACATGTTGTGACAGGAAGTGGAGATTGCTAACTATAAAATAGGTAGCAAAAATGCACTTTTCGTACAAATGTGAAATAAAATGTTACAAGCTTACAGTCAGTCTGTAGTGCCTGATACACTGGGAGACTAGCAAGTTCCATACTTCTTTGGATGAAAAAATTTCCTGGTGATACTATAATATGTTTATTGTGACAACAGTAACCTGCATCCTACTTCTGTTTGTATGCTGATTATCTACCAGGTGAGGAATGGAATGGCTTCCTTTGCTGTAAATCTGGTAGACTGTAACGGAGATGATGGTTTGTTAGGCAGCAATGATGAAATGAGCTGAGGTTCAAGCATCTCTCTGTTTCAGGGCAGTAGTGTAGGAAGGCCTAATACAAAATTAATTTATCATCAGGGGACAAACTTTGTTTTGTGGTGTTTTGTTTTTTGTTTTTTTTTTTAAATTTATTTTTTCCAAACTGGTAAATCTTACCAGAACAGTTTCTGTGAGATATCATGTCCTGTGGTTGCTCTCTTTGTCTGTGTAAGCAGAAATGCAGTAATGGAGCAGGCCTGAAACATCTGTAGTGTGTGATCTCCTGTGATGATAGCAGTGCTCTCCATTTCAGTATCTTGTCCGTTGTGGAAGGTAATGATGAGTTTTATGAATTGGTAGGAAGCCTTGTAGGCTGTCACTGTTCAGTTGTCGTACCTGCTGCAGACTGAAGCTGTGGATGTCCTACCTTTGGTAGAAGGCACTCTGTCATAAGTATTTAAACTGTCATTTTCAGGGTTTGAACTTGAAAACAGTTTCATTATCAGCAGGTAGGTTTTGAAGGTGAGGAGGGAGAAAGACCTTATGTCTCAATAGTTCTTGGTTTTGTTTTTTTGTCTTTTTAAGTATTAAAGCAAAACTGCTCTGGCAAGATCTCCTAACAGGGTATGCTAAGATGCAGAATGGAATATTTCAAGTGAAACCAGTTTTAATGATGTACTTTAAGGTATGTCTAAAGTGAAACGTTGAAAGACTGCCCTTTGCCTTGGAGTGTAAGTGGATTGTGGCTGGAGCTAATTGTATAGTCAGCCATTAGTATAATTAGTTTATCATAAATTTACTGACTGCTGAAGAATTGTTGAGGGGGAGCTCGTATGTGTTTAATAAAAAAAACCAAACAACAAAAAAGATGAAAATTTAAACAAATAGCTTAAGAAAAACTAACTTGGCAAACACCCCTGCAGAAGGCATTTAACTAAATTGGTATCTCTGATAATGAAATTTCTAACTTATATGAACAATGGAGGTTTACATTTGCTGTAGACTGAGCATGTATCCAAGTACTTGCTTATTTGACATGTAGAAACTTGTTAAACTGCAATAACTTGATCATGTGTTTGAGTGGGTTTTTTTCACGCAGCCTCTTGTGCTAGTAAAACTGTCAGATTAAAAGGCAGTTTAAGCCAACCTTACGTTGCATGAAGTGTTGGCTATCAGGACAGAAGAGTCCTTTTAAGGGAGAAGATGGTCTCATGCTAGTTGGTTTTGGTGTGTGTTTGTGTTTTAATTTGCACATGGGAAATGTTGAGGCAGTGAGGAGATTTCTAAATGGAGGCATTGGTCTCTCTGCTCGTTCTTGTTCTCGGCTGCTTGCACAGATATCCACATCTTGATTGCAAAGCAGCTTGTGGAATCAAATACCTAATTTGGCTCCAGCTTATAGAAATATGTCCTCTTTGAAAGTTTTAGAGAAATAATAGGTAGTTCCTGTTAGCGTGATACTGGGGAATCAAGTGGGTGGATAATCAAAAGGGCCCAGATGAGCAAAATCAAAATGGAAGCAATTTGTGGGAGGATGGCTGGTGAGAACTTTCTGCTCTGTGAGTGATCTTTAAGCCTTCTTCCTGCCATGGTCTGGACAGCTGTGAACTTGGACACAATTAAAACATACCAAGTAAAGCTGCTTTTTGTGCATGAATGAACGCTTGTGTAAGTTGCGATGTCACAGTGTGTGATGTCACAGTGTGTGACATCACAGTGAACAGGGAGGTGAGGTAATGAGTGGAAGGTGATGTGCCCGTGAAACTTGACTAAAATGATACTCTGTACCAGAAGAATGAGCTTTTAACCCACTGTGTGGGATCATTTGGGATTAGGGGCTGATGAACTCATAGCAGATCTGGGGAGGTCCTGATACTATGTACTCTTAGCCATGAGGTTTCAGTTTTGAAATGGATTTAGTATCTCTCAGTTTGTGAGGCTGAATTTATTAAAGGTTGGGAAGTGTATAAGTTGAATATGGTTGAAGTGTGCTGTTGCATTATGAGATATTTGTTTCAATAGGGCCAAAAATACAATTTTTCAGTTTTTAGTGCTATATTTTGTATTGGTCTTTTTTTTTTTTCTGTAGTAAGGATCCTGATTTGTTTTGTGTTTTTTTTTTTTCTTTTAAATTAGAGGCAAATCCCCCAGTACCACACCTTGCTATGAGTGTCGGGATATTACCTTTCATCTGCTTAGACAGATTATTGTTGCAGATGGCTCCTGGGGAACATGGTGGGGGAGATACCTGGTTTGGGGCTCTGTTACTGAATATTTTAGGTGGAAACCAGTTTAATCACATGAGGCTGCCTATGTTGGTCTATTTTGAAACTGCTGGCTTTGTTGGATGAAAAGTTCAATTTTAAGTAACATTTTCCTGAGGAGATTTATCTCTGTTTTTGATAAAATGCAGTAAAGTTACTGCAGCAAGTAGGTTGTGGTCACATTAAACATTAAGATGTGAATTCTGGCTACTAAGTATCACGTTGTGCTCAGATTCCTTCATTCCTTGGAGTCCTTTCTCTTGCTTTGTATATTTTGCACCAAGCTATCACTTCAATTGTTAACGAGTCAGATGACGCTTATAGCTCCAGACAGAATGCAGTTGCCAGACATACCTGTTTCAGCTGAAGACTTGTACTCTGCTGGGCAAAGCTGTTCAGGGTCTTAGTGCTGCAGGATCTACTCCAGGTTGTATTACTGATGAGCAGTATGACTTTGGGTAAGATGTATTTCTTTCCTCACTGTACTTACTTCCCTTTTACCTGTTCAGTCAGGTTTTTTGGGACACCAACTCTCTTTCTTCCCATCTTTCTTTTATGCTATGAGTGCTACCCTATTTTTAATCAAAAGCTATATGCTACAAATAACAGGCATGTCTTTCTACAGTTCAAAATAGCTCTTTGCCTTGAAGCAATGTTCTGTCTTGCTGGTAGGGGTTGCATGCAAGGTAAGTAGATTTTTCTCGATATGATGAATTTTTCTGAAGTATTTCTATTTTTCCTTTCTCTTCTTTCTGTTGTTGTTATAGTAAAGTCATTAAGATTCTTCAAACAGAGGAGTTTTAGGTTTAGAAAAATGTGAAACGTGATATAGACACACAAATTGATATAATTATGAAAATCCATGTTTTGGCAAGTTACACTTTTTTCCCCCCATTTTGTAAGGCAGGGAAAGAGTTGGCAAGTTGTAGTACTGTTGCTTGTCCAGGGTGCTCTTCTCAGGTAACCTGTTGTGCAGTAGTGTAGTGAACCTCCTAGCTAGTGTCCACTTCACAGGGAATGTGGTTATTGCCCACACATGGCTGCAGAAGATAATGGATGTTGGGGGGGGAACATAGTGACAAAGGATGAGGAAAAGGCTGAGGTGCTTAATGCCTTCTTTGCCTCAGTCTTTAATGGTAAGACCAGTTGTTCTATGCGTACCCAGCCTCCTGAGCTGGAAGACAGGGACGGGGAGCAGAGTGAAGCCCCCATAATCCAAGGGCAAATGATTAGCGAACTGCTACACCACTTAGACACACACGTCTGTGGGGCCGAATGGGATCCACCCAAGGGTACTGTGAGAGCTGGCAGAAGTGCTCACCAAGCCCCTTTCCATCATTTATCAGCAGTCCTGGCTAACCGGGGAGGTCTCAGTTGACTGCAAGTTAGCAAATGTGATGTCCGTCTACAAGATGGGCTGGAAGGAGGATGCGGGGAACTACAGGCCTGTCAGTCTGACCTCAGTGCCAGGGAAGATTATGGAGCAGATCATCTTGAGTGCCATCACGTGGCACATGCAGGACAACCAGGCGATCAGGCCCAGTCAGCATGGGTTTATGAAAGGCAGGTCCTGCTTGACTAACCTGATCTCCTTCTATGGAGAAGGAGGTGACCTCCTTACTAGGTGAGAGAAAGGACGTGGATGTTTTCTACTTAGAATTTAGTAAAGCCTTTGACACTCTTTCCCACAGCATTCTCCTGGAGAAACTGTCTCCTCATGTCTTGGATGGGCATATGCTTTGCTGCATAAAAAACTGGCTGCATGGCCAGGCCCAACGGGTTGTGGAGAATGGAGTTAAATCCAGCTGGTGGTTGGTCACAAGTGGTGTTCCCCAGGGCTCAGTATTGGGGCCAGTTCTCTTTAATATCTTTATCAATGATCTGGATGAGGGGATAGAGTGCACCCTCAGTAAGTTTCAGATGACACCAAGTTGGGCAGGAGTGTTGATCTGCTTGAGGGTAGGAAGGCTCTGCAGAGGGATCTGGACAGGCTGGATCAATGGGCCAAGGCCAATTGTATGAGGTTCACAAGGCCGAGTGTCGGGTCCTGCGCTCGGGTCACAACAACCCCATGCACCGCTACAGGCTTGGGGAAGAGTGGCTGGAAAGCTGCCTGGTGGAAAAGGACCTGGGGGTGTTGGTTGATCTCTGGCTGAGTGTGAGGCAGCAGTGTGCCCAGGTGTCCAAGAAGGCCACCAGCATCCTGACTTGTATCAGAAATAGTGTGGCCAGCAGGACTAGGGAAGTGATCATCCCTCTGTTCTTGGCACTGGTGAGGCTGTACCTTGAATCCTGCTTTCAGTTTTGGGCCCCTTACTACAAGAAAGACATTGAGGTGCTGGAGGGAGTCCAAAGAAGGGCAACAAAGCTGGTGAAGGGTCTGGAGAATAAGTCTTATGAGGAGTGGCTGGGGGAGTTGGGGTTGTTTAGTCTAAAGAAAAGGAAGCTGAGGGGAGACCTTATTGCTCTTTACAACTACCTGAAAGGAGGTTGCAGCGAGGTGGGTGTCAGTCTCTTCTCCCAGGTAACAAATGATAGGACAAGAAGAAATGGCCTCAAGTTGCACCAGGGAAGGTGTGGATTGGATATTAGGAAAAATTTCTTCACTGAAAGTGTTATCAAGCATTGGAACAGGCTGCCCAGGGAAGCGGTTGAGTCACCATCCCTGGAGGTATTTAAGAAACATGTACCTGTGGTGCTAGGGACATGGTTTAGTGGTGGACTTGGCAGTGGCAGGCTAACAGTTGGACTTAATGATCTTAAAGGTCTTTTCCAACCTTAATGATTCTGTGATTCTACAATTCAGCTTGTGTTTTTGAGTTTGGAGGCTGCAAATACAGTCTTGGGACTAATATTCTGCTGCCCTTCTCCTGAACATAAGTTATGTCAAGGGCTATTAAATGTTTGTGCTGGTTTTTCTATTAAGTGTAGCTAATATTCTGCAGTTAAAAATAGCCATTATTTCTCAGATTGCTAATCCATTTCTTGTCAAATTCAAACTTCTTTCCCATTCATTGCCTGTATCCTTGTTCTCTTGTTCTGAAGCTGTATGCTGATGACTTAGTCTTCATTTACTTCTCTCCATACTTCATTTGTCTTACCTCTCTCCTCCTTGCATCTCAGTACCCCTTTCCTCTTTTTTTTTTCCTTTGTGCCTCATGACCTCACCTGAAATTATACCCATTGGTGCATAGTTCTAGCCATGGATTTCCTCATCATGCCTTTGACTCTGTACTTAGAAAAGAAAGAAGCTGGCATGTATGCTTATTATACCTATACCTACCTGCTAAGATTGTATGCTTCTGTAGGCCTAACCTGCAGCTAGGAATTGTAGCCTTTCCCTTGCCTCTATCTGTGGCAAGTGCTCGGCACTGCTCTGACGCCTTTCTTTGGCTGCAATCTAGTGCCCCAGTTTCTATTGCTAGCCTGTAGTGAGAGTGCCTTTCCTGTACTTTGTAGTCCACTTCATCTTTCTTCTTGATTTGGATCTTGCATTCAATGGAATATGAAATCACTGATATAGGAAACTTTGCATAGGGTGATCTTGTGCTGCTGGGCTTTCTTTTCTTCTGACTATTGGTTCAGGTAGAACCCTATCCATTGCTTAGCTGTGCTGTCTGTTAAGGCCCAGGTTTGCGCTATGTGGAACTTCTGCTGTAGCTGAGTTTGGAAGTTGGTGTTTGGTTAGAGCAGACTGCTTGGGACTTGGTCTCTTTGGGTTCTTGATACAGTTTTACAAGTGAATTGTGCATCTTGAGCAAATTACTCAATTTCTCAGGGATCATTTATTAAGTACAGCTAATATTTACTTGACACACAGTGCAAGGTGTGCATGTATAAATGGCTAAATAATTTGTGAATGCGGGCACTGTTAGAGAGACTGATACAAAATATGCTAGAGCAGCTCCTTGTGTTAAATATGCAGAGTAGCTCTACTTGCTTCACCTGCCAAAGCACATCAGTTCTTCACGAACAGATAAATTGATAGAGTCAGCACTTATTCCACATGAAACACATTGCAGTCAATGAACTTCAAAGGCAAAATAACTACTCTAACTTGCTAACCAGTCTCCTGTCAATGGTGTGTGTTGCTCTTGCAGCTAGGGCCAAAACTATGCCACCTTAAGAGCTGGGTGGAACTGCACACTGCTAAAACGAATATATGGTCTAACTGAAACCTGAAGTGCATGTATTTTGTCTTGAGGGGAATGGCTGTCTACCAGAAGAGTTTGGGGCTCTGGTGCTGACCTGGGATGGGTGATCTTGGGGATGGGGGACTAAATCTTCCATGATCTGAACAACAAGAAACATGTCTTAACAAGGACTTAGCATCATGTTAAACAGTCTACAGCTTTACTTGTTCAGGTAACTGGAAAGACACAATATAGATGCTGAGATCAAGATCCTCTCAGGCTGGCAGAATGCAAACTGTGCTTGTGAAATGCTGGAGTCTGGAAGAACTGTACTTACTGCTCAATCAGTTTTAAAAGACTAAGTCATTAAACTAATTAGGCGTAATTCAAAATTGACTAACAAGCAACAACAGTGGGCTTGTGGTGATTGCTGTCTACTCAAATTCAAAAAAGGCTTTTTTTTTTTCTTATAAGACAGGCTTTTGAAAGGTGGAAAGAAGGTGGAGAGGGACAAAAAAATCCAAGTGGCTGATGTTAGTCACATCTCTTAATAAAGTGCTGGCTGAATTTCAAATACCTGATTGTGAGTGAAATAAAAGCCTGTATTGAGTTACAGGTAGAATTGTTAAAAATAACAAACAACCCCCTCCCCCCCAAAAAACAACATTGTGAACTTTTAAATGAACAGATCATTCACTTTGCCATGTAACCAAGGTTCTGCATGTTAAACTTGGCCTTTATTAAATCAAGTCCTGTTGAAATTCATTATTTTACATTCTCTAAGAAATTTTTGTTTGCTAGCCCTTTCTTAAAAGGTAAGATCTATGTCCACTTGTTAGGCATTTTCAATCTTGTGTATATACTGGCTTTGAATATCAGCAAGTGTGAAGGTAAGAGAAGAGTGAAGCCCCGTAGTGTTTCAGCCTATGAGTTCTAAAACAAACCGCAGGCATTTGTTCCTTTACGGTCAGATGGAGGGCTAACCCCCTACATCTGCAAGCTGTATGTGAGTTTCAGGAACCAATTCTTTTTTGCTCCTCTGAAAAAGGAGCCACCATGTGCAATGACCAAATCAGGAGTGTACTTCTGACCAAAGATGAAAGTGATCTGCCTAGAACATTAACGGAGTACCTGGAAGGTAAAAAGGAAGGACGTTGATAGTAAAGTTCCTAAGAGCATTTATGAACAGTAACAGGTTTGACAGTACCAGGTGTACCCTAAAAATCTTCCATGAGGAGTCTTAGATTCTAAATTGCAACTTTGAGGTAGAGTGATTGTTGTCAGCTTTTTTTTTTTTTCTATAAGGACTGGTGATAGAATCACACTTTTTTGAAACATTTTTTCATTGCAACCTTTCTCTTCTAAAAAAGAGTCCAGAATAGTTTCAGTGACCTTATTTCGTACTTGAATTATATGTCCATTAAGGGTAAGAGCACAATAGCCATTCTTCATCCTCCTTCCAGTTTTTGTAAAATGTAGAAACAGAATGTTTTACAGTATAATTCCCTATTTGCACTGCAACTTCAAGTGATTCACTTTTTGAAATGCCTGTGCTTTTCAACAGCTGAGATATTAGTAGACGTTTCATGGAGAACTCCTGATTCAGAGTTCCTGGGTGTAGCTCTTTTGAGATCATGGGTAAAGTGTTTTGTCTCTTAGTTACATCAACAGAGACCACCCAAAAGTAGCAGGTACTTGATGATGTTGGTTTGCACAGCTATACCTTTTCATCAGTCTCACTTTTTAAATGTAGTATAGAAAGCTTTTGCCATTCTTATGCAAAACTATACATATTAGTTACAGCAGAAATGCCCAGTGTCTCTTCATGCAGCAGCTTTGATAACTTTCAAGCTTTCGAAGTTAAAGGCTCTCTACTTATCAGTGACTTCTACATGAGTTACACTTCAGTGTCTAATCAGATTGAGTATCCTTAAAATTTCTAATGGGATCCTTGAAAATCTGCCAAGGGACTATAAAGGTTTTCTGATGAATTGTTTTAATGGAGCTCTGCCTTGCTATTTGGTTAACAGTCTTCAGGGTAGCCTCAGGCTGCTTACTTTCCAATTTCCTTGTGTTATCTGTAGATTAATGTCCACCTTATTGGAGCTTAATGGCCAGTTAGCTGAGTCAAATGAAATCTGAAAATATAAAAAGCAGTTTTGATCACTGGCAGGATATTCTTGTCCTAACTGAGGTTGAATCTGGAGTTACTGGCTTGCTGACTGCCACTGCTTCTTGTAAGTAGTCTCATAGGTAAACTGTGCTCATTCTATAAAGCACGGTTTAGCTAATTTTTCCCTGCAGTGTTGGTGCTTCATTTGTTTGCTCATCAACAGTTGCAAAATTAAGCAGCGCACTTTTGTGAGCAGACTTTCCCGTTTAAGAAGCAATCAATGTAACTTCCTTTGGGCCTGTATCGAAGAGACCATCAGATTCTGTTAAAATTAAACCCACATGACTTAGATTTCTAAAATATCTGGTGGTTATCTCCGTTTTGGATGGGAAGCATATCTGATATGGGATATCTCAAAGGGGCAGTGACTTTTGGGAGGTAGAGCACTCTTTCCACCTTTGCCAGTCTGGCCCGTGAAGGTGGGATAAGTTGGATAACATAAGCCTTCCAAACTACTTTGTGCATCCCTATAGCAAAATTAACTTGGCATAGACTTAGTAAGTATTCCAATGTTGTTTCCTTCAGTCTGGAAGGACTATGTGGCCTATTGTTTTGGAAAAAATGTGTTATTGAAATACTGTAGTAACTCTTCTGGTTAGAGAACAGTTTGAGTGAGCTCAACTGTCAAAATTAAACCCTAGGTGTAAGCAGCTGTACCAAGAGCTAGTCATTGCATGTTTCCAGGGCTAAATCATTTTGGATACTTTGAAATGTATAGATACATAATCTGTTTTTAAACAAGCTTCCCGAGTTGTTCCCTTCTCCTCCTCCTGCAAATCATGCCCCAGCATTAAACAAAAGTTAGGAGTGGGTATGGATGCATGCAAGAGGAAGACAAAAATTGACACCATACCAGGGGTTCTTATTGAGCCCCCATGAGTGTAAATAAGAGGACAGTTAATTTGTGTATCTAAAATTACTTGAATTTTCTAGGTCCAGGGGATCACTTATCTCTATAGAGTCACTGTGTGAACTGAGTCTAGCTGGTAGTTGAGCAGGCAGGAGTTTGGGAAGTTGGAGTTTCATCTGTTACAGAGTGGGCCTACTTATATTTTAATCAGAATCCCTGGACTGGGTATTAGCTGCATACCTGCTCAGAGATTTTTGGTTATGACTTTGCCTGTTTACTACTGAGGAATAAATTATTCAAGATACACCTGTGGGCTTTAATATTAATACTTTGCATTTTTTATGATGCTTTTTAAAAAACAGTTTATATGTTTGGAAAACTACTGATCAGTATATATCTTCAGGTACCCATCTGAGCAGCACAGAAACATAAATTGTGGATGCTTGCAGTATTCCCAGGAGATAGGAGAGCGTTAGTAATCAGTAACTGGTAAGGGAAACTGAAGCCAAGGAAAGCAGAGTAATATCATATAAGACATCTGTGGCAGGGCCGAGCCCTGTCTCCGGTCTTCTCAAATTCCACTCAGAAAGCTGCCCTTTCCTGAAGGGGATCCTGTCTGCAAGGCTGGACTCTGTCGCAAGTAGTGACATTAATTTTCGTCCTTCTGAAGCTTACATCGCCAACATTCCTGTTGGGGAGCGGAGTAGGAGTCGGCACGCTAGCATTAAACCGTTGTGGTGTTTAACGTGGCATCGTGGTGTTTAATGCCAGTTGGATGACATATGGCTGCCAGTTTGTAAAGCTGAATCTGTGTCTGCCTCAACTATGGCAACTGCTGTTGAGGGGGAAATCTCTAGGAGTGTGAGAGATTTACGTTTAAGTGTGTGTAGACAGTACGTAGGGCTGTCTGCTTGGTAAGCTTGATGAAGAATTGGGAAAGGACAGGATAGATAACACAACGTGCAGTGGGTGCTCATGTCCTCCTGTGGCTGTTTGGTTTTTAATAGTACAAATAGATAATGGCATCAGTGGAAAGGTCAGGTGTGAAGTATGGTAGGAATAGACCGAGTTCTCTTTCCTAGAATACTTTTATGCATTAGTGATAGGAAGTGTGCCTGTGTGGTATTACTGACAGCCTTGAGTGGCTGGCAAGAGTGTTTTAAATCAAAGATGGAATTCCTTGGCTTTCTGCTGAGCTTCTAGTTGAATTTATTTGCATTGGCAAAAAAGTTGGCTGACTTGAAGACATGCTATGCAGAGACGTAAAGTATCTTAAAGTAGCCGGGCTTGAAGACCGTTGCTTTCTCGGGGCAAATTCTACCCCTGAACATATGTTGTAGATCACATTTTAAAGTGTTTTTTTCCCTGACTGCCATTTTGCTGCCCTTTACTGTGAACACAGCCTTTTTTTTTCTTTTTTTTTTCCCCCCCTCTGAAAAGGTAGTAAGATGTGGTTACTGAAACTATTGAATTTTGCTCATGGAACGCTCACTGTGCCTCTCTGAAGTGGAAATATTTTACACATGGGTAGAGTGGGACACAAATCAAGGTGATGTGTGATCATGTACAGATAGAACTAAGATAACATCCTAGATATAACTGTGATCCTTGGCATTGCATAACATCAGGCAAATTAATTGCTGTCTGCCTTGCTTTGTGCCTTACTTAAAATGGAGATACCACTTACACACCTCAGTTTCTTTAGTGTCATAAATGCTGGTAAATGCTCAGTTCACCAAAGTGAGTGTCATCAGTTATTCATTATCACTTAATTGCTGGAGCTGATTTCTGATTGATTTGGTAAGTAGGATACTAGGAAATGGTACATTTCCCCTGTCAGTTCCACTTCACTACTTTTGCCAATGTTTCATGGGGGAGTTGTCCGCATGCCTTTTCACTCTTCTTCCATGGATGCTTTGCCCTAGGACAACAGTGAAACTGGAAGAGCTTACAAAAAGAATGGGGCAAACAGCATCAGCTGGGGTTGTGGATTTCTTTTTGCATCAGCAGCATGTCCAAGAAAGGCTGAATTGCAGACAGGCTGGTGTTGGAGGGCTCAGACATGCATGTATGACACACCATCGCTGTGTGTCACTTCTGTTTCTCTTACTTGTTCAGATAGAGAGGCTTCTCCTGGACTGCTGTCTTTTCTTCCTCCTGGTGCTCAAAGTGCTTAAAGGTCTGCTACTGTTGTCTATAAGCTTGGCTGACAAGGCTGTTTCAGTTGTCCCTTTTATATCCCTACTTTGAATAATGTGTGAGCTATTTCTGATGGTTTTCCATCATAATGGGAATACATAGTTTTGAAGTGGATGATAGTTGTAGTTGTATTTTGCTTTCTTTATGTGAGGTATATACTTTAAATTGTACCATCAGAAGTGAGGATTTGGAATTATGCAGGTTCTCCTTCCAGTGTTTCCTGACTGCAAAAGGGCGAGTACCTCCAGTCTGCCAGGGTGGAGTGTGGCAGATTTCTTTTCTGGCAGCAGTTTGGACACTAGAGAGGGGAACTTTAAAATAGGTGTCCTGGAAAATATGTGGTGCTTGTTTTTATTAGCATAGGATAGTCTCTGGTCTGTGTAAGATATGAACTAAAATACAAATGAGGAGGCAGTGCAGTATCACAGTCTTGCATACCTAGAAATGAGAGGTGGGGAAGGACTGTTGGTTTATCTATATAGTTTATCCCCTAGGGCTGCTGTAAGCATCTTTCTTCCACTCTGTTGGATGAAGGTCCAAAGGTGAGTAACTATAACAGGACTTTAATCATAGTATCTTCTGATCACTTTCTTATAGTTTGGGGCATTGTCTTTAGCTTGCAGAATCTGAACTGTTTAACACCTGTGTGGGGTTTGGCAACACGAAACATTCTCAAAGGCTGTGCTACATCCTAAAAACCAGCACACAGCCTGTTGGAGCATGTCCTTCATCTGAGTCTGGTTTGCCAAGGAGGCACTAGAAAGGAATGTGTTATATTTTCTGGAGGTTTTTTTGGGGTTTTTTTGTTTGTTGTTTTTTTTTTGTATAAACATACATAGTTTCCAAATGGATTCAGTTCTATCTTAAACATGTATCAGGAATTATTTTGTTACTATTTTTATACATTTTTGAGGCTGTGTGTCCAGATTCTTCTCCTCTTTAAATGAACTTACATGGATATATTTCAGTGCATTAACTCTCTGTTTTAAGCTGCTATGAATATAAAAATTGACAGCCCAGTTCTCAGAAATAAGTCTGTGTTTTGAGGTGTTCTGATGTCTTTAAACGTCATTGAAATGACAGCACTGGAAAGAACGTCACTGTTGCTAGGATGCCTTGTGGTATTCCCTCAAGACTACTTCATTCTTGTTTCAATTTCCAGTTAGCAAACTTCTTGTAAAAAGTGTTGGTTTCAAAATGAAATTTCAGATGATGACATTTCATTAAAAGTGAAAGAAGTTAATCTTTTCAGCCAGCTGCACTTTGTTCTGTTCACAGTGTCACCTCTCTTCAGAGGAAGAGGAAGAAAATAACTGGACACAAAAGATGCTGTTAGTTTGAGTGGATAGTTTTCCATGGAGGAGTTATTAAAACTGAGAGTTTTGACTTGAATTCATTGTGGCTAGGATATCTTGAGCAGTAATGTACCTGCAAAGTATGTTCCTAGATCCGTTCTTTAATGTCTCATGGAAAAATTTATTGTAGAATTTTCTAGGCAGCACATTGAGAAGGGGAAAGTAATAATTTTAAGGTCTGAGTACAATGGCTTAAACCTTTGCTTTCCATAAACAAAATGCTTGATTGTGTGCTCCTTTTCACTGGTGAGATTCCAACAGCTTCAGAGGAGCAACTCCAATGTAAAACTGGTGCAACAGAAGGAGGAATTGAGACTTGGGCTGGTCTATGGGGAAGGAGTAATTGGATTTCAGTTTCCAGTGGCACGCTGAGTTTTGTGTTCTGATTGGGGAAATACATGGGGGAAGGGAAGCTTATTCTGTGTATATATTTAAAGTTTTACTGTGGTTTTCATCTTGCTATGCAATTTTTTTTGTGCTAAAAAAGTGTTTGATCACAAAGCATCTCTGCTAGCGTGTGCTTCTTGCTGACAAGGTGCTTCTGAAACACAGAAGGTAAGTTGACATACTGGAAAAGTTTTGGTGTCACCCATCTCTGGCAGTTGCTGTGAATGACATGACAATGAATGACATGACAGTCTGCTGTGCGTAAGCCTGATGAGAAACGTCATCCAGGTACCGAAGCCTATTGTGTCAGTATCATCTGGCCCTTCCTGAAACATGTTGTTTACAGGGTTACCTGAAATACACTGAGAAATTCTTAATGGGCACTCAAGTAATGACAGTAATGAAGCTGCAAAGTTACCTTGCTGGTAGCAGTCTCTGTTAGAAAGTCTTCCTGCCTTTGGGATGAACCTTCCTGACTGCTGAAGGATACGCGGTTCCATTGGCAGTAGATTTCTAGGGGAAGTAAGAAATTAATTTTTCCCAGAGAGCTCATTTCTTTGGCATTGGATTTGTGATTGTATCTTCTTTATAGCCTCCAGCTATCTGAGAGGACTCATGTTGCCACTGCTACTTGTTCCTTGTATACTGCTCCCTCCTTTTCTTTGGAGTCAGCATATAGCATGTTATAGATGAGATGCTGTTCATATGAGTAATCTTAGTGTCTGTGTAAGTGGAAAGGAAGCAAGAACTTTCATCGTCAGCTTAAGGATGTCTGTGTTTGGGATATTGTATCACAGACATGTTCAGGCGTCCTCCTTTGAGTTCACACATGGAATGAACTTGTGTTATTTGGTGGTGGTAACACTTCAGTTAAGTTTGTGCGGTCATCAGCTGTAACGCAGTCAATACTTAGAGTATTCCTTTTAAATTTATTTCTTTGGAAATCTGGAGAAAACACAGCCATAGTGAAAAGAACTAGTGGATAATTTAAGTGCTGCTGGCTGAGCCACATCATCTGCTTTGTATATGAAACACATGGTGTAGGACACTTAGAGCCTGTGTTGTGTTTACCAAGAACGAAGTTGTTTGGTGCTAGAGTCCTGGGCAGGTTTTAGCAGTGCTTTATATTTTCTGTATCTTAGTTTTCCCTTTATACTTTCAGCTAGACCACAGAATATGGGTGAGTGTACATGCTCAAAAGTGATATTATTTTTGTGTTAACTTCCTGAATCAGAAATATCCATATATGTAACTTGCAGTGAAGCAACAAGTGCATACATCTTTCCTTTCTATGTTATAGACTATATTGTGTTTTGAATATGTGAAAATTAATTGCATAGGAGGTTAGGAAAATGGGAAAGACCTATAGTAATCACATTCAGCTTTTTTTGAGTGATTAAAAAAATTAAGTTACATGAATTGTATTTATTAATTGAGCTTCACACCTTTTTCCTTTTTAAAAGGGACGAACCCTTGAACAAAAGAGAAGCCCTGTTACTTAAGTAGAAAGTGAAGACAATTGAAGAGAAGTGCTTTCAATATAATGGGCAACTATACTGTTCATTTCTCCAGCAACCACTCCAATTACATGGCCATTAACAGTTAAATTATTAATAAAGTATTGCTGAAGGAAGCCGCTCCTGACTGTTGGCTGTCCTCTTTCCTCTGTGCTAGTCACCAGGGTCACAGGTGTCTCGTTCCACATGAAGGAGTGTGAGATGCAGACAGGCTTTCTTCCAGACTTGGAGTGGAGAACACGGCTGAGTTGGCGGTCTTTCACAAAACTCTATTTTTTCTAGTTCTTGAATGCAAGGAGTTTACTTTTTTGTTACAATGAATGACGAGCATCCTCTTTCATACTGGCAAATGAAGGCCTGTCTGGAATGAATCGGCTGGGGAAGCACTTGCATGGGTCTCTCTGGAAACAGAACAGCCTGATGTTCAGGACAACCAGGCGATCAGACCTAGTCAGCATGGGTTTATGAAAGGCAGGTCCTGCTTGACTAACCTGATCTCCTTCTATGACAAGATGACCCGCTTACTGGATGAGGGGAAGGCTGTGGATGTTGCCTAACTGGACTTGAGTACAGCCTTTGACACAGTCTCCCACAGCATTCTACTGGGGAAGGTGACTGCTCATGGCTTGGATGGGCGTATGCGTCGCTGGGTAAAAAGGTGGATGGATGGCTGAGCCCAAAGAGTTGTGGTGAATGGAGTTAAATCCAGTTGGCAGCCGGTCACAAGTGGTGTTCCCCAGGGCTCAGTTCTGGGGGCAGTTCTGTTCAATATCTTTATCAATGATCTGGGTGAGGGGAATGAGTGCACCCTGAGTAAGTTCGCAGATGACACCAAGTTAGGCGGGAGTGTTGATACGCTGGAGGGCAGTAAGGCTCTGCAGAGGGATCTGGACAGGCTGGATTGATGGGCCGAGGCCAACAGTATGAGGTTTAACAAGTCTGAGTGCAGGGTCCTGCACTTGGGGCACAACAACCCCATGCACCGCTACAGGCCTGGGGAAGAGTGGCTGGAAAACTGTGTGGTGGAAAAGGACCTGGGGGTGTTGGTTGATCTCTGGCTGAGTGTGAGGCAGCAGTGTGCCCAGGTGTCCAAGAAGGCCACCAGCATCCTGGCTTGTATCAGAAATAGTGTGGCCAGCAGGATCAGGGAAGTGATTGTCCCCCTGTTCTTGGCACTGGTGAGGCTGTACCTTGAATACTGTGTTCAGTTTTGGGCCCCTTACTACAAGAAAGACATTGAGGTGCTGGAGGGTGTCCAAAGAAGGGCAAAGAAGCTGGTGAAGGGTCTGGAGAATAAGTCTTATGAGGAGCGGCTGAGGGAGTTGGGGTTGTTTAGTCTAAAGAAAAGGAAGCTGAGGGGAGACCTTATTGCTCTTTACAACTACCTGAAAGGAGGTTGTAGCGAGGTGGCTGTTAGTCTCTTCTCCCAGGTAACAAGTGATAGGACAAGAGGAAGCAGTCTGGAGTTTCACCAGGGGAGGTTTAGATCAGATATTAGGAAAAATTTCTTCACTGAAAGTGTTATCAAGCAGTGGAACAGGCTGCCCAGGGAAGTGGTGGAGTCACCATCCCTGGAGGTATTTAAAAGACGAGTAGATGTGGTGCTTAGGGACATGGTTTAGTGGTGGACTTGGCAGTATTAAGTTAATGGTTGGACTCAATCTTAAAGGTCCTTTCCAACCAAAACAATTCTATGATTCTGTGATGTATTGTGTAATATATGAGGTCACAGGTTATCCAGTGACATCACCCGTTTCTCATGATGGTGCTTATCCTGTGTCGTAGACCGTATGGCTTATTGTCTTCTGCTAATGTGTAATGTCTCCTGCTAACAGGATGGTATAGCTGTCCTGTTAAATTGCTGTGACAGGGTGTCACTAAACATTAGTGTTTATAAAGAGGAAAGCGCCCTTTTTTGGAATCATCTTGAAAGATAGTGACTTTTTTGTTTGTAATAAAAACACAATTAAAAAAGGTCCCGAATTTGTGGTCTGTATGATCTAAGCGCAGGATTCATCTTCTTGGCCAAATATTTTTGCCTTTGTAGAAGTGATTTTTGTGCTGAAGTAGTGATCTCTGTATGCTTCAGTAACTTGCCAGTATTGGGAAGTACAAGTGAAGAGAAAATTTAGGGAAGATAATTGTGTTAAAGGAAAGCCCCCTCCTGCTACTTTTGTAGGAGTAAAGTCTTTGCTCTGCTAAATTTTTTTTTTCCATTTGCTTTGCGTCTTGTCTGAAGTGTTTAATTTCCCAAAGTTATAGCATGGTCTGTTACCTCAAAGAGCTTTGTACCTCACCTGTGAGGCCTGTTTCTTTGATCCTATTTAAAGACATGTAGATGTGGTACTTAGGGACATGGTTTAGTGGTGGACTTGGCAGTGCTGGGGTAACGGCTGGACTTGATGTTAAAGGTCCTTTCCAACCAAGTGGATTCAGGGAAGAGAGAAAACCTCAGCATATGGATGATTGCAGTTTACTGGGATTTCCGACTGGGAAGGTGGGAGCTGTGACTCTGCAGCATTTTGACAGAAGATCTGAACAGAATGTATGAGCTTGTCTTTTAAGAAAAGTAGAAATTATTGCAGTAGTTGGGAATCAGAATTAAAGAAATGAGTCTATGAAGAATCTTGGATGCCTTTTTAAGGATCTTTATCACTCCCAAATGTTTTCAGTTCAGGTTTCCCCAGGAGAAAAATGAGGTTTGAATATTCAGCAAAATTCCCATTCTTTAAATATGGGCCCATGTATTTAAAGCGAGGGTATGTGTGGCGGTGGCTCTGGTGCTGAGAGTCTGAAAATCTTAGTAAGTCTGGAGTAAGTCTGCTTAGGTACTTTGTTAGAAAATCTAAACCCAAATGAGCAGCAGCCAGTATGGGCTGCAGGTGGGTTGAGACATTGCTCTGTCAAGTAAGAATTAGTTATCATAACAGCAGTGACGTCCAGACACGATGGCTCATGGAAATGCAAAGGCTGGAGACTGCTTTGCTTGGTTGCTGCTGTTGCACACTTGTGTTAAGTAGAGCAGGAGAAAGCTTGGCTAATGCCTGTATGTGTTACACTAGTGGTCTGTTTTGATGGCAATGGCTGTTAGTCTAGCACTATATATTACCTACCAGAGTGTCCTTAAAAATATTTATTATGTACAGTTTTCATTGTCTTCTGAACTTGTAGTGTGTGGGAAGGACGGAAAGGAAGATGCAAACGTGTATGTGAGTGGTAGTGGAGAGCCACAGAGCTAGCCAGTTGCTGATTTCTTGGGACTGTAAAAGAAATTTGAACATGGCTGTTACAGAGAAAATATGTTCAGGTTGTCCTTGTGTTACAAAGATGTCTCTTCCTGCTTTCCTGATCTTACCCAGATTCGATAGCTGCTTGGCAGAAGTCTTGGCATTGCTTGGCACTAGCAATTCTCTGCTCATCAACCTGAAAGAAATTACTGTTGAAACTCAGAAATGCACAGTTTTGAGCTGTGCTGCCTTTGTCATTGTCCAGTCAATAGAGTCTTGATTTTTCTTATTTCTTTCTTTTCAGAGATTAGGGGAAAAATAGACAAGCTTTCATAAAGTTTGGTATCTTTATTTTAATTCTGATTAATCAAATACAGTCTCTACCAGTAAAAAAGCATGATGTGTCAGACCCACTCTGCTAAATTTACACGCTGCAATTTTCAGACATTAGTTGCTGCTAAATTGGCAGAGTGACTGGAGCCAAATATACCTCCTTTGCTATTATATCTGCTGGGTTGGTATTTATGGGAATGGCCAACTAGGCAAATGAGATTCAAAATTAAAATTAACCCTTAATGGCAACATGCTGAAACTGCTGTTTCCTTAGTGTATTCATCAAGGCTCTCGAGAACCTCCATTATGGCCAGTCTCAGGTGCTACTGTAAGTGATAATGCTTGCTTCCCTAGAACCTTGAAAAAAAGATTAGCGAATCTAGTAACTTAGTTCATCCTAAGTTTCGGTTTGGGTTTTGTGTGAAAGCAAATGTATCCTGTGTTGGAACCAAGTAGATACGCACTTTGAGAATAAAAACTTTATTATTGAATATGTAGAAGCCATGTCTTTTGCCTGGGCATCTTGAGTTCTCTGGGTTACTGAGACATTAAGGACTTCTGTGTTTGTTGAAAATTTTCATGAAATTCCTGAGATCTTGTCTGTTCCTTCTGGTCCCCATCTGTGTAACTCCATAGGTGATTCCCCAGCTCGTCGGTTTGCTCCACAGCTTTCCTAGCATTTGCTAGTTTGACGCTCTATGTCTGGACATGCCTTTGCCCTAGCTTCTTCAGAAAGTACACTTCATAGCATGTGTAAATATGATGGATGCCAGGAGGAATGCAGAGCTTTCAGAGTTTGTTTAACCAGCAAAATGATGCATGGGGTTATAGAAAGGTTTTAGAGATCTCACGAGTTTTGATTTGGCTCAGTAGAAGAATATCTGATGCAAAAAATGTTGAATGAAGCCTTAAAAGCCAAGAATGATTTTTTAGTTAACCAGAAACTTATTAATTTTTGTTAACATGGAGTTTGTCCCGGGATTGACCCATCTCAGTAAAACACATCCAGGTTTGGAAGCTGCAAGTGGCTCAGGTGACACCCAGAATATTTGGATTAGGGGCTGAAGTATATAAATGCTTGTTCTTTCTTCACTAGAGTGTACTGGGAAGCTTCTCTTCGAGACTTTTTGTCTGGTGGGCACTTTGAGTAGGGTGGCATAAATTATTTTTTTTTCTTTCAAGGCCCAGATAGACTTCTAAAAAGCAGGTGCTACTTTTCTTTATTGGAAAATTGGCTGATTATGACCCAGCCTGGTGATTCTCTGAAATCAAGGCTCTAGTTTGTTTTGTTATGTTGAAATTGTTTTTTCTAAAGGTGTATACGTCCATTTCTGCATTATCATTGCAGCTGGAAAGTAATGAGTTGCCTTTCCCCTTGAAGGTTCAGGGATGTTCTAAGTTCACTTTGCACCATATTTTGTCACCCAACTCATGTGGTCTTCACGTATGACCTCTTTTCAGTCTAACCTTTATCTCTTTGTTAGATTTACATTCCTATTTGAAGAGGTTATAATCTATTTCCAGGTAATGCTTCTGTTTAGGAACAGTACCCCATCTTCACTGGCCGTGTGCTGTCACTAGCACCTAGTACAGTCACTCACATCTTCTTAAACTGTTGCCTTTCCTTGACTCTGATTGTCTTTTGCTAATTCTTCTCCTGACTTTAACTGTTGCTTCAATGTATTGTTTGGAAAAAAATTCTTCCTCTTCTGGATTTTTTTTTAGGAGCCTCAGGAGAGAGGTTTCTGGTCTCCTTGTTTTCTGTTCTTAGGGCAAGACTTCAAAGCAGGAGTTGAGTTGCCTTCCCAGGGTGGGGAAGTCTGCAGATCTGTCTTTCTCTGTGTAGATTAAAATCGTGGTTATCTGTCATCAATCTCCTCACACTTGGAAATTATCTCAGTGTTGTTGAGTGAGAGGTTATGAGTTTTTCTTTATTGTTAAGGACATTGTTGATGTTTTGTTTTGTTACTCTGGCCTTCATCCTGGCCTTTCTTGGACTTAGCCCCTCTACAGAGCCTCACATCCCAGCTGTGTCTTGCAGGCTCTTTCCAAGGTGTGGCCTTTCATGTAGTTGCACAGCCAGAGTTCTCCCTTTGTTACCGATACTGCAGCTTACTTTCCCCTCCTGATGTGCTGTACTGACATGCAGTCAGATCCTAAATGCATAAATTAGTTTCCTGATATCATCAGGAGGATATAATTATCCTAACTTCATCTTGTTTTGCTTTCTCCACCATGCTTACACAGTGAGTTCACTTTCAGAGCCCTGCTCATTCTGTCTCTAGCACACCTGTCAAATGGTCATTCACCAGTAAGATGTCAGCACGGGATACCAGCCTTCACCACCTACGTGCTTGCTAGGACACAGCATGGCATGTCTGGTTCTGACATGTGTCTTTTCTTATTGAGGAAGACTTAGATATGCAGCTGCCAAGGCAATTATTGCTCTTGAAAACTTTCCTTCACTGCTTAAAGAAGGAATTGTGGCATAGTTGTTAAGGACAAGCAACTTTATTAGACTAGGTGATGTCTGTTGGAGTTGAAAATGGCAGGAGTGTTTTGGTTTTAGGTTATCTGGTTCAGCCTGAGAAAGGGCTACAGTCCTTGTCTTGCTCTTAACCTAGGCGTGCGTTTCAACAGCAGCATAATGTGTTTGGGCTGTCCCTCCTTCCAGGGCATGTATGTTCCTCTCCCTCTCTTCTGTGATGGCAGATGCTCTTGAAACTTGGTGGTGGATTGATTCAGACAGCACTGAGAATTAAAGCCTTTTAGGTTAACTTTTTTAAAGCTTGCTGCCCACCTGTGGTGGAGTTTATGCAACTGGATAGTAAGATGGAAGACAGAAATTTATAGCCGGGGTTGGAGAAAGATGGGGCTATTAGCTCTGATTTAGATCAGCTTAAGCTGTTGAAGAGATGCACCTTTAGCTAATCACAGCTTGTGTACAAAAAGCAGCTGTTGTTGGTGTGACGTAGTGCTTCTGCCACTGACCAATAATATAATTCTGTAATGTCATCGTCTTATCTATTTGATCTCTAAGGTCTCTGGAGGTGCAGAGGTTGTTTTTTGTTTGTTGTTTTTTTTTTTTTCCTCACTGGGTGAAACATTCTTCAGTTGACAATTTCTGTTTATAGGTTTTTTTCTGTAATGCGTAGCTCTTAAACTGCATTCATTTGCAGAGGCTGATTCTGTGTGTGGTCTGTGTGGTGCGACAGAAGACTGCAGAAATACTAAATATTCTTGTAAGTGCTGAGTGACTGCTTATTGGAGGGGCAAGATGATACCTCCTTAGCATCCTGCTGAGGGACGAGATTCTCATTCTCACAGAATCACAGAATCAATCAGGTTGGAGGAGACCTCTGGGATCATCTAGTCCAACCATTGCCCTGACACCACCATGTCAACTAGACCATGGCACTAAGTGCCATGTCCAGTCTTTTCTTAAACACATCCAGAGATGGTGACTCCACCACCTCCCTGGGCAGCCCGTTCCAATGTCTGATGACCCTTTCTGAGAAGAATTCCCTTCTCCTTCATACTTACAGCTTTTCCCTTCCTGTCCTCCCCTTCCATGCTTTTGTATTACTGCATATTTGGGCATTGTTGTTTTTGTATGCTGGGATGTAGGGAGGGTTAGTGTGTCCGGCATCAGGTACCCACTCCAAAGGACTTCAGTGCTTTTTAGCCTGTAAGTTACAGCATACTTCAACCACTGCCATAGTGAAATGCTCCTAGAGCAACTGAAGTTACAGAAATTTTTTTTTTTGCAAAGAATTAACACTGACATTTACAGCTTCACAGTTAACTGCTGCCACTCCTTGTGATTACTTCTCATTGGAGCACCCTTTAAGTCATCGTTGTATGGCACAACAGAACAGCTTAAAGTAGCTCTAAGTACAGGTAATTCAATACATGTTTTTACACAAGAAAATGTGGTTAACAGCAGCCTTTTATGACCTCTGGCATCTGCATAGTGCAAAAAAAGTCCTTGCAGAAACAAGTCTCAAAGAGCAATTAAAAACCTTTGATCTTTGAAAGATTCAGATTCTGTGACTGGGAAACTTAAATTTAATTGTGCTAGGTAGGTTTTTATTGACATGGAGTATTCTGTGAGGAAATTTAAACCTAGCCCCTTCCAATTGTTAAAAAACAAACTAAAGAACCCAAAGTGCTTGTTGTTAAATGGAATTTCTGTTCATCATTTCTGTTGTTGTAGGTTATTCCTTTAAATTTTATTAATTTTGGACATTGAATTCACTTTTTTCTGGGCCTGAAGCTTGCTGGGTATTGGTTGGACAAATGTTTCTTTGCCAGCTTGTCTCAAATGCATGTACCTGAACCGACCTGATGGCGTTTCTAACGGTTCTGCAGCCACGCTGCAAAATCCCAAATATAACTTCAGTTCAAGCTTTGTTGTTCTTTATTCCTTTTCTCGCCCTTCCTATCATTTAATTGAATTGTGTTCTTCTTTAATCTTGATGTTCACTTTGTACAAGATGTACTGTCCAGTTCTGCCATCTGTTCTTACCGGTTTACACAAGTTTATGATTTATACTGGGTGATGCTGTCGGAAGTATTCTGTTGCCAAGGAAAATGTTAGACAAAGAGGGCTGTGTTTGCTGAGAGAACAAGTAGCTAAAACCTGGGCATAACAGCAGAAAGTAACTGTATACAGATCTGTATGTAGCAGTTTGGTTTAATTTCACATGAATATTTAAAGGCCGGATGTATGGGTGACTGATTAGGCCCTGCATTGCAACAGCATTTTAAAATTTCGTGTTCTGTTGTGTTTTGCAGACAGAATGTAATTGTCTCAGCAGCTTGTGAAATAAGGGCAAATCTGTATTGAATCCCTAGGAAAGATCCTTGAATAAACTAAAACTTTTACTAGTAGTACTCCTCCCACCTTCGAGGTGTTTATCTGTCAATAGGAGACTGTATTTCTTTTCTTTCCTCCCTATCAACAGGCCATTCAAGATTAGTGCTCAGACTTCCTCCTGTTGAAGAAAGAAGATAAGATTCAGCTTGGAAGCCCTACTGCTAGGTGGATGTTGGCCATGAGTACCTTTCTCTTACTCTATCTTATCAGCAGAGTAAGCAGTGAGATGAGACTGGTGGAGGGAGAGTTTCAGCATTAAAAGTTGTTGTAGACAGAGGAATGTAAACATATCTCTGGCTGTGATTTAACTTTACAGTCAGCTCCCCCTCCCTGATAAAAGATGGATTTGGTTCCTGCACCCAGAGCTGATGTTGCAACCTGCAACAGTCCTGTTTCTGTAGAAGGTATTTCAGATATCTCTGTTCTAAGTAAGCTGATGTTTAAAAGCTGTGGAAATCAAGTGTTTTTTATCTTCCAAAATGATGGTGGGTAGTAATTTGAGCATGAGGTCTACAAATCCAGGATTTTCTGCAATTATACACGGGGTGGGGACGACTTTGCTATAAGGATTTGATATTGATGGTAGTTTGAGACATGAGAAACAAGACTGAGACTACTTACTGTTTATTTACTCTCTTTACATCCATGCCCTTGAGAATAACTTAGGCTGTGTTTTCAGGGTGACTAATACCAAATGACCAGATAGTGCAGGCTTGATGTAGACAGCATATCTGTTCAGTTTGGTGAGATGCAGCAGTGTTGTATGTGGGAGGACAGATGATAGTCTATTGATCATAAAGTTTATGAAGGCAAAGTTAGGCTGCCTCCTCTTTTTTAAAATCCAAGCTTTTAAGGCATAACTGGCAGACTAATCTGAGGCTCTTCACTGTGTCAGGTACTTGTACTTTTATTCATCTGACATTAGGTATGGTATAACTTGATTTACTGTCTCTTCAAAGCATGGTCTGAATCTGTCCAAGAGGAGGATAATATACCTAACTTTATTATAAGGATGCTGCAGAGAAATCTTTCCTCAAAGGCAGAGAGGCTGAGCAAAACAAGATAGAAATACTGTCTTCTGAGATGCTAAAACAATTATCTTTTCTATCCTGTGTAGGTGTCTGTAGTTTGTAATGTGATCTGTGAGGTGACTTACTGTTGCCTTTCGTTGTAGCATAGCCAGTGTATGGTGATGAATGTATTACGTACATGGTTCATGAAGAAGTTGGATTCTTTTCTGTATACACAGGTTCTGTATTTTATTAAAAGTGTGTTGAAAGTTACTGAGTATGGAGAGTATAAAATCAATAGGATTAACTTTGCTTTTAGCATGTTTGAATATAGAAATTACATCTTTATTTTTTTGTTCTTTCTTGGTGTTTTTGCTGCTATCCCCATCAAGAGGCTCAGTTGCATTTTCTGATGTGTATTTAAATTGCTTATCTTTTTGCCACCAGTACTCTCATGTTCTTCCATCAAATTAAAGCTTGAAGTTAAATTCGGGAAGTATGCATTTCTAGCCAGGGAACATCTGGGAAAGGATTAGACATGAGACACTAACTTGGTTGCACTCAAAGCAAAGTTTCATGCAACAGGGTCTCTCTTGGGAAACAGCACTGTGATACTCTGTAAGGGTCTAAGCCAAACTGGTGGCACTAGTCAGGACAGGAGAGACAGAACTGTTTCAGAAATGGGCAGGTCTGTCACACAGCCTGTGAAGATTACTATTGTTTTGTGATGCTAAAGCTGAACTTCCAAATAATCTGTCTGAATGTGGGACTGTGCCTTCAGAAGCAGCCTTCTACTAAGAAGTGGAAAGGCAAGTGGTCCTGTTAATGTGCTGGTGTTTGGAGCAGCGCTGATACATTGCTAGGAGTGATTTCAAGGGAGGAGTGCCACTGCCCTGTGACTCAAAGCACTGTGCTAAAGAAGGTATCTTTTGAAGACTGAAAGCCACAAGTCAGTGGTCATCACTGACTGCTGTTTAAAAGCCTTAATGGTCTATAAGTAACTGTGCTCACTGCCATACCGAAATGTGAAACATGAGCTTCTCCTGGTGCAACAGAAGCTAAAAGAATCCCTCAAAGTCTACTGGTCTTATCTTTTCACTTTTCTTTGCTAACTATGCACATTACTTCAATAAATTGAAGGTCCTATAGACTTATCTAGCAACCGTGCAGCAACCCCTTCTGTTTCTCTCCTTCATTCTGCTTACCAAGATCTACAAATGTATACCTGGCTTTAAGCTGCACAGAAGTTAGTGATTAAGAACCTGACTGTGGAACTGACGTTGAGACAGTAAGTGGTCAGTTTTCCTCTATCAGAGAGTAGGTTCCCTCTGAACTCAGTGTTTCCAGTGGGTCAGTGTGGAGGAGGGGTCTGCCTGCTTTTGTTCAATTGCACTGCTGTGGAGTATTTTTTTTTGTGACAGTGTCTTCTGCTGTTTTGGAAGATCAGGAAGAAAATAATAACTTGTGTGTATGATGAAATGAGTAGAAGAAAGTCACTGTTCAATAACCTGAAGATGACGATTGGTGTAATATGTTCTTTGTATTTCAGGTTTTTATTCTTGTGTGTGTTAACTTTCTGTTTAAGTGCCCAGAGATAACAGCTAAGCTCTTCTGAGAGTATGAGGAACACATAATTAGGGAAAATGTTTCCATTCCATTCCAGAGGGTTCTGTGTAAGTGCATGCTTTTATTCATTGCACAGTAATGGTTTCCATAGTTTGCTTAAAATCACTGGGGGTGAAGGAACTGGAGAGGAGTCTGGGATAAACAAAACAATCCTAAATTTGGAGTATTGATCTTGCTCTAGGGGTTGGGTGGATGAGTCAGTCCGAGTTGGTCTTCCGCTATAAGTTATCTTGGGGGACTGGGGCAAGCAGGATGGGGAAACTGTTCAGTAAAAATAACGATTTACTCATGTGGCCATTATAGTCAATATAAACAAGCTGGGGGTCATGTACTGACCCCTTTTGCTGTGAGTATCCAGGAGTCTCCACTAACCAAAATTAGGGAGAAAGGTAGCCATGTGATGACTCCATTGCCTTGCAAAGGATCATAAATGTTATTCACCAGGGTATAAAAAGTACTCAACTCCATCATTCCTTTGTTCTTGTCTGGAGCAGCATATGCACTTCTTGGAGCTAAATGCTTGAATTCCTAAGTGAATGAATCAGACTCAATCTCGCTGCTGTCACAGTTCAGATATGATGTCTGTATTTTCCAAGCAGCATGTCAGCTTGACCTGGTTGTCAGGAGACCAGAGTAGTGTGATGGGACACACAAGCTTGTTATCTCCTCCTTCACCCCTACCACCCATTTAATTTCTCTTAGGTACAGCTGTTTGATACAAATACTCCTGTTTGAGTCCTGTTGGCAAGGAATTACAAGTATATTGCTAAAGCAGAGACTGGCACCATGAAATCCAAATTATGTCCCAAAATGTTTTAGGTCTTCTGTGCTACTGCGTGTAAATCCTGTAGTCTTTTCTTTTTGTGAAGACAATAACGTTGTCCTCAGGGTGGTGTTATAGCAATACATCCCTCAAAGGTATTAAGAATAAGATATATTTACCTCTGCCGCTTCTGTAAGGAAGAATTCTGGTTGGGTAACTTCAGTTTGGATAAGAACAGTGTATAATCTCCATTTGACCTTCTGGCTGGGGAATGCTTCTCTTTCAAGGTGCACCCAGTTTAGTAATCTAAATAAGTATTTATTCCTCCTCTCCTCCTCCTCCTCCTTTTTCTGTTTAAACTTACACTAGTTCAGAGCTGTGTTAACTCTGTACTGTTAATGGCCCATAGCCTGTTTCTCTTCCACTACCATAACTCTGCTGAGAGCCCGCAGACCTACGAGATATATATATTTTTGGTGTGTCCTCAAACAGCTACACTGGAGACAAGCAAATGTGCGGGCTCTAGTGAAATGCCCAGTCCCCCAAATATAGAATCCAGCTGCAAAAGCTGTAGGAATAAAGTAAGCCTGTTCACCTTGGCTCACTTCCTGCACATGGAAAAAGCAAATGATTGTTCATTAGGGAATGATTTAGAAGATTATATTTAATTCAGGTGCTTGCATGGCTAAGTGCTGAAATACAACCACCTACTATAGGGAATGTGCCCATTGCTTAAACACTGTAGGATATTCTAAATTCTATTCTATGCATAAAAGAAATGCATATTCTATTCTAAAAGAAATTCTATTCTATGCATATTGTATTGTTTATGGTAGAGATCATGATGTGTTAATTGCTCTCCAGTTCAATAAAGGCAGCTTTTGCTGTGACAAATTAATGGATTAAGGATGGGCATCCGATAGTAGTCCGAGTTCCCTGCCACTGTCATTTTTCCATCTAAATGGAAAGAAGCTATCCTTTTTAGTGCTCTGAAAAGGGTTTTCCCATTGACTTTGACTTGCCTCAGTAATATTTAGTGTTTCATTGGAAGTAACCATAGGAGTTTCTGCTCTTTTGACTAAGCCTGATCCATTTTAAATCTTGAAAATGCTAGATATGCGATATATCGCATCTCATTGATCACAGTTGGAAAACTGAAGGAGGGGAAGTCGAACCTGAACAGTGAGCAGTTCCATGAATAATCACTAATTTACCTGCTGCTTCAGTGAAGAAACATTTTTGAGCACTCGTAATGCAGTGGGGCTGTCAATCTGCCTCTACAAATAACCCTCATAACTTCTAATGTTGCATAAGCAATGTAATCATCAGGCAGTTTAAATGAGGATGGGGAGGATAGGGATTAAAACTGCTCAAGGGGATTTAAGTTGTCAGGTAATCACTGGCAGGTGTCCTTTACTTGTGACAGATGGCTTAGGTGTTTTCAGAGGCTTCACAGCAGAGCAAAAGAGAGCTTGTCTTATTCTTTGCTTCCCAAAACCAGCCTGAATGTGCACTGGGATGTTTTTCTGTTCTGGCAAGGCACCTTTGCAGTAGTGCATAGGAAAGCAAATCAAGCTGAGGACTAGCATATATGGGAATTTATGAGATACACTTATGAAAATGCAGATGCAAACAACTTTTTGGCTGATATCAAAAGTGTTTATTTAAGAGATGGAAAATAAACCTAGTGCTTATTAGTATACTTTCTTTACCTGTTTGGTGCTGGTAATGGGCAATCTTTTTATGCACTACATACTTGAATTCAGTATGGGAACTTCCTCTTAAAAACTAGTGTCCTGTTTTCATTTTAACAATGAGTAAAGTGTAAGTAAAGGGGTTGAGTAAGTTTGTTGCCACAGTCTCTTTGTGTGACTGCAGGAGTCCTGACTTTGATGTTCTCTCTTAAGCACAAATCAGTTCTGCCTTCCACTTCAGTGCAGTGAGCGTTAAGCCAAGTCTACCTTAATCCCACTGATGTTATCTTGCTGACAACATACTTCTATTGCCAGTGAAGTTTATGCATGCGTATGTTAAACTGTTTATAGGGAAAGCATAAGGTTTGGAGTTTCTTCATCCTCAGCTTTTGAATTCCTCTTTTGGGTGCATCATCTGCATTAGAAGATATCTGTAAAGTAGATGTGGAGTGAGTCAGATGCTTCATATCAACATAAAGAAGTATGATAAGATACATCTGTCCTTAGCAGCTAAATTTATAGAAGCAACTGGACCTGAATGAAAGCATTCATAAGTAGTTTTGCAGTCTCTGGGGAATCAAATCTTGTAATATCCTACCAGGCACTTAGCATCGCTTGTTTGCTATCTTTTGAGATGACTGAGGAAGATCAAAAAGTGTTTGTTCAAGTCTGCCATTATCACTTACTTTTCTTTAGTTGTGATGTGTTTTGCTGGTGAGCAAATATTGACAGGTATTGAAGGTATGTCTTTTTGATGCCATCTTGCTGCAAATTCCAGCTAGTGCCTTGTTCTACTCTCTCTCCCTTTGTTTTCACAACACATTGCAGATTTCAGTAGAGTGAGAACAGATTTCTGATGTGCTGAAATCAATCCTGGTATGGATTTACACCCAGCAAGGGGATAAGCAGAAAGAAGGAATGAATTCATTCAAGTGTGGAGCATACTGTGTGCATTGTGTGATAGGAAAGTAACAGGAATACCCCTTCAGCCTCACAGCTACATACCAGCCTGGATCAAAACAATTATCTTCACATTTGAAAAACTTTAGGCAGAGATCCATTGAAAGTATGCAGTGAAGATCCCAGGATGCCCACAAAAGACATGCCAAAGGTTTGGCAGTGAAGAGTTCATGCTTCATCCTTGGCGACAGATCCTCTTTGCAAAGAGGCTGAAGTTACTGGCATTGTTCATGAGGGTGTTCAACACATAAGTGTGTTGGATTTCTTCCTCAAAACCTCCTTGGCCGGGGTGAGTGCCTACTCTTACTGATTACACTTTCTGATACAGAGGCAGTATCAGTGTTATCAGTAGTGATCTGTTCTGTAATTTGCACAGTTCTCTGGAGTGCTTTCAGGTAAAGGGTTTTTTGTGAAAGATACCCTTGACCTGCTTTCTTAATACAGTGTGAAGTGCTCAGCATGACTTGTCCTTTTATTTATTTTTCCCTGATTCTTTTTCAGTGAGTATTAAATATTTACATGCTAACATTTTTGGAAGTGGCTGCTAAAACAGATTGACTTTCCTTACTCGGTCCTCTTCAAAGTGAAACATGAGTCCCTTTTTTTATTCAGCCCAGATGGTATGCTGCTTAAAGTGAGCAATGTGTTGCAGTGAAAATGGACTACTTCTTTCCCCTTCTTCCCTTCCTCCTTTGCTTAACTAAACACATCCGTGTAGCTCATATTTGGGTTGAATTCAAAATTAGTCAACGATGCTGCAGGGTAAATATGTCAACTATTGGAAAGCCAGCTTTGCCAGATTGAAGGAATTTCTGCCCTGCCAACAGGCGGTATAGCAAGTTGGCTGCACAAAACCTGACATCTGTATGGACTTTATTAGAAAAATGGACACGATGATCTAGTTTGGTCCTTTCCATGTCTGTCTTGTGCTGTCTGTAACATTGCTGCTCGTCATGTGCATGCACAGAGCCCCCCTGAGTTATGCAGCAGGCTGTGTGCTGAGTGGGCAGGAGCATCACATTCCTGAGCGCTGGAAGGTGATGACAGCACTGAGGATTTCTTTGAGGGTTTTTGCAAGTCTCCTCTATTAGACGTAAAGTGAAGGAAGCAAAAGGAGCAATAGGATTTAAAACAGTTCCACATGGGCAATTGTTTTGACAGTTCTTTATCCACCAATGGATCTTTTTGAGATGGAGTAATGCATGTAACAAGTTTCTAGATGCGTTGACTATGATTCTCAAATTGCTGTATGTAACCTGCAGCTCTCTTCTAGCAGCTGATGAAGTTAATGTTTTAAGAGAAATAGCTGTTGCTTTGAAATGGCATCGAGTTAAGAGTTCCATGTTCCCATTCCACAGCAAAGCCTGTGTAGGGCTGTTGGCAAGTAACTTGATCTGCCAGTATCTTTCGTTTCCTGTTTGGTGAAAAGGTTAGTAATACATCCTTGCTTTAGAAGAACATTGTGGATAAATTTATTGTATAACAAAGGAAATCCTATAAGCAAATATCTTACTGGGTAACAAAATTTGGTATCTGTTCCTGGAATGTTGCTTCAGTTTAGTAGGGTAGAAGTATAGCATTTATTTAAAGGAGTTGTTGAAAGTAACAGGGAATTGGTAGCTTTTTTGAAGGTGTTATTTCTTGGTTTGTGTTTTTGGCTTTTTGAAACTCTAAAAATTTCTTAAATGATTTGACTTGGTCTAAATTTTTTCATTAAAGAAGTGTGGAGATCATGGCTCAAACTTTTCAGGCAGGATAACAGCAGTAGATCTGACAGGAGCTGAACTTTGGTTATTCTGCACAGGAGGTGTTACAGTGCTTGAAATACATCCGGTTATCATGTTTTCTCAGGAACACCGTGATGCTTAGGGGGTAAAAGACAGTACTGTAGTTAGGGCAGGTAGCTGTGAGACCTGGTGTCGGTTCTTAGCTAGCATCTTGCCCAAGTCTAAAAGAGGTCTCACTGAAGTGTTGACAGCAGGATTTTTAATTTTGAATAGGTGCAGCTTCCATGTGGAAGTGGAGCAGGTTGGATGAGAGATGTACGTATGAGGTTAGACAAGAAGGTAGCGCAGAGCAACAGAGAGGTGCCATGAAAACAGCACCTTTTTGATGTTGGTGCCTAAATGTACTGCCTAGTTGCTTAGGTTCTGAGACAGCAAAAGCCTTGGTAATTCCTAGTTCTCGTCAAGCTTGAAATAACTCCATTTTACATCGGAGATTTATTCTTAGCCAGGACATTTCAGTTTTATAATATTTGAGAACTTGTAAATTCTCTTTAAAATTTATGACAATTACCAGGAAAGTCTTCCAGTGGTACCATACTGACCTGAAAGCTATTTTTTTGGGAGGAGCGTGGAGAAAGGAGTTAGGTTCTGCTGGTGAAGCTCTTAGATGCTTTATAACAAACTTGAGAAAATAGCATATTGGCTGTGCCTTTACATTGCAAATAATACCTGGGTATTTCATCTCTTTCATATCTTGATCTGGTGATGGCATGTCGTAGTTTGTAATACTGCAGTAGGTTTTCTGCAGAGCTGTTATTAGTGCACTGGGTGTTGTTTGCTAATAGGAGGTTGTGTAATGCTGACAGCTTCACCCTCTGTAGCTTTTAAAGAGTGGCGATTTTGGTTTGGTGGTTACTTACCAGGTACACGTCAGTGATACAAAGACTGATCTAAATGTGTTCAATCACTGGTTTAAGGAAAAAAACCCAACACAAAAAAAACCCCAACAAAAACCCCCTTTCTGGTTGAACACAGAACTGCAGAACTTAGTTGTGATGCTGTAAGGTTGTGCTAGCCTGGGGGTGGTTATTGACAGCACCATATCTGTTCAGTGTTTCCTGGCAGGACTAGACAAGGACAAACCGTTCCCATTGCTGATTTAGATTTAGGGACTCAGGCATGAAGTAGAGTTAGGTACAGCATTTACTCTGGAAGACGCTGGGAGCAGTGAAGGCCCTGCCTGAGTGGGCTGGTGCTGAGCTGCTTCTAGTGTGCTCTAGGTTGTAGCCTTTTCCCGTTGCAGTGTAGAGAGCAAAGCTGTCCTTTCATGATCAGAAGAGCAGTGATGCAGGGAATGAAACTGAGGTTTGAATGAAACTGCTAAAAGCAAAAAGATATCAAATTCCCAGCTGCATAGCCTGGACTTGCTTTTTGCTGGCTGTTACTTTCTTTCTTTAAGGTGCTGCAGAAGGAGAGTTACAGGTGGCTCTGGGTGTGTGGCCAGTGGCTGACATTGCCCCATCTGCCTCAGAAGACCTTATTTCCACCTTTTTCTGAACTACCTTAACGGAAATTTGCCCTGAGCTGTTAAAAGACAAGGTATCTGCTCTGTGTTGGTAGATTCTTAAAACATCCTCAGGAGAGTCAGACATTTGCAAGGAATAACATTTGAGAGGAAATACATTGTTTGGGGCAGACATAGCATAAAAAAATACCTCCCTGGAGCATTTCTATCATGTGTCTTTTGAAACAGTGATGTAAAATTTAGCAGTTTTGCCTGTGTCAGGGATGGAGTGTTTTGCTACATTGCAGGGGAGGAAGGAAACTACCTGCTTTTGGCTGATTTTGGAGTTTCTGGAAAGCCTCATGCTTAGACTTGTTCATGCTTAGACTTGTTTTGGCAGCTGAGTTCTCCAAAGATGCCTCTATGGACCAGGTTCATCCCTGGGACTGCAGAAATTAGCTAGGAAAGGGTCTTCCCTGAAACTGCTGATCCTGGTAGCTGTGATCTGCTCTGTGTCCTGTGCAGCATCGAAGAGTGGGGCACTTGCCATGTTGTTTATAGTGCTTCTCCTTGTCCCTGGAGCTCAGGCCTTCCTGGGGAGAGGAAGGAGCTGAACTCCAACAGGAGCAGGAAGCAAGCTGGCGTAGGGTGGGCAATGGAAGGAACCGACTGCAGCTCTGCCAGTCCCCCAGAGTTCCAAAAATCGTGCAATTATCCTCAAAATAGGTAAATGATAGGTAAATTACTAAGCTGCGCATCAGCTTAATTTGTTCTTCCTGGTTTTGAACCATGAAGATATGCAGACAGGCAGGGGGGGCATATTTTTGTAACACCTACACCCTTATGTGGGAAAGTTTGTATTTCTCATTTTTACCTGGTCAAGTGCATGTTGCCTTGGACTAGTGTGGAACATGACAGAGGAAGACAAGGGGAAGGATATTCTTTCTATCATCTTCTGCCTTGTCTTGCAGCTTCCCCACAGCTCAACAACATGACACGTCATTTTGGTGCTTATTAAAACCATTGAGTTGAGTGTCACTATCTTCCTTCACTGAATGTTGTGTTTCCGTGATATCTGCATTCCAAAAACAATGCAGAAGTGGGAAACACAGTAGATTAAAATGACTGACCAGAGCTATGTTTAACCTTGAAGGCAAATCTCTAGGTTTCCCTCTCGCACTGTTCTTTTCATCTCTGGTATCCTGCTACTAAACCCCCTCCACTTGGCAGACTCTTAGCGTGCCAACTGCTTTACTAGCCTGTGGGACAGATGTGTGCAGGGGACTGTATTAACACAAAGAAGCTCAAATCTAACTTTGATCAGCAGCACTATGTTTAAAACTTAATTGAAAACCTAGTATGAATTAGTCAAGGTGTTACATAGTTGCTAGCCCTTGGGTAACAACAACAACAACAAAATATTCTGCAAGCTAAGTACTGATCTGACAAAAGCATGGGAGCACGGAGCTGAGTTCTTGTAGCCTCATCTGTTTTACTTGTGTTTAGATGGACACTGTGAAGGAGAGAATTTTTTTTTTTTAATAAACTTTGCTTTGACCTGAGGATACATAGAAGGCTGCATGTATGTTCCTAGAAAGAAAATAGCAAGAAAGAAATCTGTAAAATGGGGAGTGTGAATGGAGAACGGGTAAAATGATAATTTAGGAAGAAGAAAGTGCTACGAAGTACCACACTCAGGATACTGATAGGATAATGACAAAATAACCAGAGTCAAGATCTATTTGTCTCATGTTCATTCAACCACTGATAAACACCTTGCTCAGTGACTGCTTTTGCTGCCTTTTTTAAAATCCCCTGTAAACTCTCCTCTTTTCTGTTTACCCCAGAGAGCCAACTGTTGCCTGGGAATAACTTCACAAACGAATGCAACATTCCTGGAAACTTCATGTGCAGTAATGGGCGCTGTATCCCAGGGGCCTGGCAGTGTGATGGGCTGCCAGACTGCTTTGATGACAGTGATGAGAAGGAATGCCGTAAGTGACCATTGCTACGACCTTAACATGCTTAATATCACAAGGCTTGGCTAGGTAGTGTTACCAATGTGTTCTGTAGTGTATATTAGGTAAGTAACAAAGCTACTGCCAGTTTCGTAATTTAGCTGTTGTTAAAAAAATGTACAGCCCTTCTTACTATTTCAGGTCTTTAAGGTTCTTCAAATTTCCATTTAATACAGCATTTGGTAGCAGGTACCAAAACCCCTGTTCACAGATGGATAAATTGAGACAGACTTGTCTTACAGTTCTTCCAGTGGAAGAGTGAAGATGCTCTGTGATTTTTTTAGGGATACTGCGTTTACTGCTTCAGCACACTGGCCTAGTGCTGTAAGTTGACCTCCACTACCATCAAGACTAGTTCATTTCAAAATTGTTGACTGTATCCTGTTATTTTTTTCTTGCCTGTCACAATGTATTTCTTAACCCTTTCAAACTTAATACTGACTTTCTAGAACATAGACTAAATGAATTGGCTAATAATGTTTACATGTTTTAATCCTCCCTACAGAATTCCCAATTCTGGAGAGCTAAAAAAAGTCTGATCTGGTTCTCCTCTGTGATTCTGTCTTTTTTTTAGCATTAATTAAGCTTTAGTTAATGTTATTCAGCCATTAGTTAGCATGAAACTTTCTAGCCTACATGTTTTTACCCAGATAGCAAGATTATGCTGCAGCATAACACTATGATTTGAAATCCAGTTGGGAGTGAAAAAACCCTCAAATTTCATGTGATTCTAGAGTGACTGAGAAATTTCTGAGAAGTTACGCTTTTCGTCTAACAAATGTCGCTCCTTTACAGATATACGTTATGGAGGTTTTCATTAAAGTTAAACTGAATTTCGAGAAGCTTACCTTCCCCTGGACACTTCTAAGACATCATCAGCTTTGCTTATGGAGCGGGAGGAAGAAAGAATAGCTTCTTCCGAATTAACTGACTGGAAATACCATGTTTTGTTAAATGCTCTTGCTTTTTAAACTTGATGCCTCTTCTTTAACCCCCGTTATCCATCCCTTTTGAAATAATGGGGCTTTAATAACTGTGCTATGGAAATCTCCATACATAGTTCTGCTTTAAGCCAGTGAGCTTTTCTCCCTTTCTAAGGCATTAGAAGTATCTGTATAAAATATCTGATGCTTTGCAGTCTTTATCAGGCTTGTGTGGCAACATTGAAGACACGTTAATATTTTCTTTTCTTACTTAGATTTTAACATCTTGGGAAAGGATGGACCTGTTGTAAGGATTGATCATTGTCATGCATGTCTGTTTAAAGCCTAGCAGAATTTATATTAGTGGGAGCTTTGGCAAGAATAAAAAATGTCTAAAGTTCAACCTGTACCTTTCAGTGAGATGTTCCTGATGACAACAGCTGTGTGACTTTCAGGTTCCTCATTGCCTGGCTTCTAAATATGCTGCTAGCATGACTTTTGGTGTGCTGTTTCTGCTTCTTAAAACAAGCTGAATGATGGCACTTCTCTGTATTTATAGGATACAAACCAGAAGGTTTTCTGTCTTTAAGAATGTTGTCATCCTCTGCCTTGCATAAATTTTGTTTCACCTGGTACAATTAGAAAATCTTAATGAAGTTTTTCTTAAACCTTAATGAAGATTTTCTTGAAGGCTGGGCTGGATATTTACCCATGAATCGGTAACAGGAAAATATGCTTTGTGACTCTCTGTTTGAAAATTTCCTTACCAAAATCAGTTGGATCTAGTGAATTGTAGGCAGTAATGAACATAGTAACTGACAATAAAATATAAAGAGCTGCAAAATGACAGTTCATAAAAGTTGTTCTTGTCACAACAGACTCAGATAAACCTCACTGATATAGGCTATGCTTCAACTATGAATTTAAGTTTCTGCAGAATTGTCCTTTGGGTTTTGTTTAAACACTTCCAGCCCACTTGATTGGCTAATAGTTTTCTGGATCAGCATCCTTTTGATCCTGCCCAAATTAATGGAGATAATTAGACTGTTCTTTTCTCTTCCCATACGTCTATCTTCTATCTGATCACCTTCATAAATGTAAAATTAGCATGGAAAAGAGACAACAGGGAGAGCAAGGGATTCGTATCCTGTGCTGGCCTGCTCTTAACAGGTCAGATAAGCCAAAACAGAATGGAGATAGTGGTCATTTGAATCTCCAAACAAAAAAATAATATTCATGCAAACAAGGTTCTGGAATGCATCCAGAGAGCTTCAAGCTGCCCATTCTGCATCTCCATCCTCTCCATTTTAGTAGGCAGCTTTTAACTCTCTGTACGCTGCCATGAGAAGCATGTCTAAGGAACCAGCCACTGTGAGTGTGGGATGCTGAATATGCCTGTGTAGCTACAGTCTGTGCGCTGTGACAGAGACATGAGGTGTGAGAGGAGTCCCTGGGAGAAGGAGTTACAGCATTAATAAGGAGGCTGGGAATGTTTTGCATTGTTAGTTGTTGGCTTACATCTGAATTGAGGAAGCTGGCTTACCGTCTCAAGGATGGATGATCCTTCTAACCCAGGAAACATCCCCTTTTGAATCCTGATAAGCACCTAGCCTTGCTAATAGCTTCAGAGGACAATTCACTTGCTTATGTGTGTGGGTATATACATTCAGTGTGTAGCTAAAAAAGTTTCATTTGCTCTTTTGATGAATTTTAAAAATGGTCCCGTTCTTATGGTGTGCTGTTATAGTATTACCAACCAGTCTTTTACATCAGAAAGTAATCAAAATTTGGATGGGCTTACGCAGCCCGAATCTGGTGTTAGAGGAGTTCCTAGCTCAGAGTTAAAGCATTGAAAGGCAGCCCTAGTGTCTTGTCTGAGAAGGGCAAAGAAAGAAGAAAAATCACTTCTTCCCCCCACCTTCCAGCTTGTGTCAACCTGTAAAGATAGGTTCCTAGATTACTTCAGGCTGGAAAGGAATCTGGAGGTCATTTGGTCCAGCTGCCTGCTCAGCTGGCAGGACTAACTTCGATCAGGGTTGCTCAGGGCCTTGTCTGGTCAAGTTTTGCACATTTCCAAGGATGGAGAGCCCATAGCCCCACAGGGCACCTGTTCCACGATTTGAATATGCCCTCTGGGAAAATTTTTTCCTAGTACATGATCAGTTTCCAGTGATGACATAGAAGCTGAACCAAACAATTTTTAAAGATGTGCAGTGTGATTAACATTCAGATTCTCTGGCCTTAGTGAGTGGGAGGGGGGAATGTAGGAGCCTAGTTGTTGTTCGTCTTGCCTGCAGAAACAGCAGCTGAAAAGTAAGAACAGTTGACATGCAAAATGTGGTAAGTGTGTGTATGTCACATCTGGTTGTGTCATTACCAGTGTGTGTTGTGTTGCTTGTGTCAGGCAACTCCAGGGAGGACAGCCATGCTTGAAATCGTCATGCTAGCATCGCAAGGGTTGGAGCGTGTATGTGTATAGATGTAGGTATAAAAGGTTTTTTTATTTTTTTAATCGTTTTAGGCTAAGCTTTGTTAACCTTCCTCCTATCAGAATAGGGCTCTACTCACTAAAACTTACCTTGCAGCAAAATATGAGTCCTTTGTTTTCTACTGTGGTGTTGCTTTGCATTAGCTGAGCTGTTGATAGTGGAAAGCTGCAGGAGTTGCATTAACAGCATGAGATGGCTGAGTTCCCAGTGTGTTACTGCTCTGAGCCATGCCCTAAGCTGCTTTGTCTGTGATTCCTCATTGACTAACTAGTTCACATTGAAAGGCTTTAACCTTGCTTTAAAGTGTTTGCGTGTGAATAGGAGTTTGGTTACAGGATTCATTTGGTACTGTGGACTAGTATTTCTGTGAAGACGAGTATGCTGTGTTTTGGCGTGCCCACCGAGGAAGTTTCATGCACACATGTGTGTGGTTATGTGCAAAGTCTTTCTGTCTCTTTTGGATTGCCAGTTGAACGTGGATGTCCAGCAATATTTATCAGTTCTGTTGCTGTAGCATCTCATTCTGTCCGTCCCCCTTCAAACAGGAAAAATTACAACTCATGGTCTGGTTTTCATTTTCTGCAGCCAGCAAGTAAAAAGTGCTGGTCTGGGTGTGAGGAGCAAATAAGATGCAAAGGAGAATTACCTGCACCTTGTCCGTTCATGCCTTCTCTTCCCTCTCTTCCTTTTGTCCCTTTTCTGTCTCCTGCTTTGCAGGACCATCTCTGTTAACTATGTCACTCTTCTTGTGAGCTTTTTCTTCATCTCCCACACTTGCCAGAATCCATACCATCTGTCATCTTCCTTGCTTCCTCTGTGCCCTGACCTGTGATCAGTTTAACAGTTCCCATACCGGCTGTCTGTATGCTGTTTAGTGCACGGAACACTTCTTGTACTCTTGCCTTCTGTCATGGCAATGTGATGACAGAAAAATTTTATCTGGTTTTATCTGTGGAGGAGGGTTGAGAAAAGGCGTAAGGGGGGTGGGGAATAAGCTAAGACAGTGACTTCTCATTGTCATAAATAAGAACTGCTTCTCCTTGAAGCAGAGTATCTTTTTGGCTTTTCCTTCAAGCTACTAATTGAGCTTGAAAAAGAATTAATTGACCATAGCAGTGTAAATGTTTTGTGAGTATTTCCAGTTCTCTGTCGTTTGAGTAATCTGCTATCAGTGCACGTCCCAAAATGGAGAACCCTTTTGTAGTTCATTCCCCCTGGCTCTGCTGGTTCTTGTCTGTTAGGTTGCTTTATCAGCCTGTGTAGTCCAATATCTGTCATGCAGGTTTCTTTCAAATGTTAGTGGGCTTTTAACTATTACTACTGCTTTTTAGCTGTGTAGATGACTTATAATGGAAGCTGAGGCTCCTCTTGACAAATGCAGAATCTTTACCAACAGGACTTTCCTATGGAGCTTACGGGTGTTGATTGTGTAGCTCCTAAACCCTGCCCTGGTTGCATACCAGGCATATATATACCTGGGGTTTGTGCTTGCCCTGGTCAAGGTGGGAGCTCCATGCTGTCAGCCACTCTGTTCTCTGTCTCGTATCATATGTGGAAGATCCAAAATGGCACAAAATAGAGAACCTGAATGGAAAGAGCCTAGAAATTTGTGCTTGCATATTTCAAAACATTTTGAGGTAAATGGATTATCTCTAGTGCTGATCTTTATACCTACCTGCTGACATATTCCTTTGGGGCCAAGACCTGCATCCTGCTGTTGGAAGGATTCTTCCTTGATATTTAGGAGTACACTAATGTTCTTAGTTAAACTCATAATTACTCTGTCATCTTTGTTTCCTCTTTTCTTTGCTTTTTGTACATCTTTGTATTAGATTATTACAGAAAGAACATTGTGAACACTGGAAACAGCTTTTGTCAGCTAATGAGCAACAGCTAGTGAAGAGATGACATGTTGCTGCCTTTGTCAGCTAACAAGCAGCAGATGGTGCAGATTCAGAGCATGGCATATCATCTGTGCTAAGTGCCTGGCATGACAGCAGCCAGAATTAGAGACATACCAAATACCCAGAAGTCTATAGATTTTCCTTCATCGCTCTTCTGAGAGCTGTTCCTTACATGCCGAGTTTGGTGTGCAGCTATGAGCAAATAGTGGCACACAGTGAATACAGTGACTAGCTGTGTTAATCCAAGAGCTAAAGAGTGTAGGCTGTGGGCTAGAAAAAAATCCTATGTGAGGATAGCCCTGGGGCAGTGTGTTCTTGTGTTATGAACTGCTGTCTCTTACATGTTTCTGCTTCCAGTTGACACTGTTGCTCATTCAACACAAACATAAAAGTAAACCAAGTTTCTGAGTCAACGCTAAAGGCTGTGTGATGGGAGTGTATAGGTGTCTGAGCAACAGGGCATCATCCATGCTTGTAAGAATGTGCTGCCAAGACACTTCTGCACCAGCTAGCAAGAGCTGGCCTCTATAGGAACATCTGGAACTGCAGTAGTAAAAAGCTCATTTCATCACCAGCAATCCATCATCATCAGACCTTGCTCTGATTGTCCTTCAGACAGAGTCTTTATGAGCAATTCTTCTACATGGTGGAGAATGTCTTTATTAAATGAAGTACTGTGTGAAAATGGTCAATTTTAACTAGCATTCCCCAGGCAGGTACTGAAGCTACCTGTCAAGCAGTCTTCTGCTAAAGGTCAGCTTTGTCTCTTGCCTGAGGTACATGTGCTTGCAGGGGACCCCTTGCAGTCAGAACTGAAGTTTTTATAATGCCTGCAGTCCTGGGCTGCACTCAGCATGGTGTGGTGAGCCAAGCTTTTCTGGATTCCCACACCAGCAGGCTAACTTTCATAGCCCTGAAGGCTGATTTGTGCAATCAGAGAAACCAATTTAATTAATCCAGGTGTCTAGCAGATCTGGTAAGACCCTTTCTGTGTCAGGGAATTGAAGCCCTTGGGACCCATGCTGTCCTGGTGACAAATACCCCAGGAACTCCTAGATCTGGTAGGCTGCATGCTGTAGTGTCAAGATGAAGGCCTGAGAAAACTTTAATTTTCTTTTTACATTCAATTCCTTAAAAAATTGCTTTGTGAGGCTTTTATTAATGTGTGGTGGAAGTGTTTTCTGATCTGTGTTTTTATGGTTGTAACTATGCTTCTATTGTTGTTTTTGCAAGCATTTTCAACTGTCTTTGGCAGGTTAGTAGAATAATATTTGAGATAGTGCTGCAATTACTTGTTCATTGCTGATATGTTGGCATATTAATCCTTGATTTCATCTTCTCTTACGTGTCTCTTAACCGTGCTCTTGGTTTTACCCTGTAGAGTTTGAACTGTGTGTTTATATATAATAAAAATGCCATATTTTTTCACATTCCATTCTGTGTCTATCTTTTCTGTGTTGGGTATATTTTCAGTTCCATGTAATCAATCTAAATGCACACAGCGTTTTGTATAAATGCTTTATAGTCTCAGAGGACTTTAGAAATCTTCTGGGGTCATCAGGAGGTGGAGTTAGGGGGTGGGAAATGTGGCACAACTAAGCTTGCATTATTCAAAGTGTTTCTATCTGCACACTTGCTCTTACTCTTCGTTAACCCTGCACTGGTGGGGAATTAGGCTGGATTAGCAATATGTCATAGTTTGAAAATACAGCACCGATAACCATTTTTAAGTTTCCCCAAGGTTTCCTGTACCTTATTGTTCCATGTCCGGTTTCAAAGCTACCTACCAGACAAATGTTTGCTGCGCCCTCTGGTGTTCACTTGCGACAGGTTTTACCGCTCTGCACGTTCAGGAATGGAGAGGCTGTGGGAAAGTGTTCCTAACAAACAGTTACACACAGTCGACGAGTCTTTTCACAAGAACGCTAAATGAAACCCCCACTCTGCAATTAGAAGCCTGGGTTTCCTAGATTATGTGAAGAATCTTTTCCTACTCGCTAAAACCTTTCAGCTGGGAAACTGAAACTCTCACAGAACAAAGGCAGGTTGGTTACGTTTTCGTCTTCAGACTGGTAATTCAGATGCATTTTGACTGACTTAATTACATTCCCTTTCTACAAAAGAGAAGCTCTTGAGTGCAAGAACTCCTACACTGCCCAGTGCATCTCAACAGTAGGAAGGAGGAGGATCTAGTGGGGACTGCACCAGCTTCAAACCCATGGCACGTGCCTGGAAACCTCAGATGAGGACTGTCAGACTGCCTTGTCCTGCCCTCTTTGATGTGGGGTAGATTTCAGAAGACCTTTAGATTTGTTGCTCTTCATTGCTTTAAAAAAAAAAATTCATGGAGTTTGCCCTCGATCAGGAGCGTGTTTCGAGTCTGCTCTACAGGAAGATCAGAAGCTGGAATTATATTAAGGCACATTATGTACCCATGCTTTTACCTTTGTAAGTCCCAAAATTAAAATGGAGGCACAGACTAAATTTACTAATAAATGGTCATTACTGTCAACCCAAATAATTCTGGTGACAGTCTGAATTTAGATGTTTGTCCTTGCCTTTCCTTATGCTTTGCTGTGAGAGCAGTCAAATTCATGACTTCCACACTGCTAACAATAAGTAACAAGATCTAGTAGCCACTTTAAAAGATAGAAAAGGTCTTGTAGAGACAATGAGTTCTGCAATCTCTGTAAGTAAGCTATTTAATGAGTGCTTATTATGATAGTACAATTATTACAGCTGAAGATATTTTGCTTGTGTTTAGCCCACTCAGTCTAATGAATGGCTTTCATGTACAGGAACAAAGGGCACAAATTAACTCCGGCTGTTATCTTTTTAAATACTAGGCTTTAGGCTCAACAAGCAGAGCTCAGTGCACTGAAGAGTGAGATGAAGTGTTTTGTTAATAAGAAATGTCTGCCCAATTCAGAAGTAACATCAGTAAGCTCTAGGGATTGTCTAAACCAGCTGAGATCTAGAAATACAGCAGTGAGCCAAGACCCCAGGTAGGACTAATCATACCCATCTGTAAAGACTACTGACTTTGAATTGTTTAATATATCGGTGGCCCCAGAAAATTATTCTTAAAGCATTACTTAAAGCCTGGTGTTAACTAAGGCTAATGCTATAGAAGATGAGGGGCAGGGTGATATTTCAAGAGACGCATTCAGATTCCTGAATTAAGATCCAGCATTGGATCACGTGCAAAGGTGAATTCATCTCATCTGCTGCAGTCTGTTGCTGTTAGCCAGGTGTGCTTTTAGCTTTGGGAAGTTTACAGTGCTGGTTTCTGATAAGTTTGGATTCTCTCTTGCTAGCTAACATCTTATAGTAGTGTGAGCTGAATAGGTGTGAAGTGTGGGTTGTATCAAATCTCGCTACATTTTGGGAAAGATAAATAAGCAAGTAATGAATACTTGCAAGTAAGTGATTTAGCAACCTGTCACTTTAAAAAAAAAAAAAAAAGGGAACTCTAGCATCAAAATCACTTTGTCATGTTTGAGGATTTTTATCTTATGATTCTAACACCGTTCAAAAGTATTAGAGCTGAGCTTGTACTCTTTAGTTCATCAACTCTTTATCTGCTACTTCGGGAAGTATGGAGTGGCTGGTACTCACCAGAGGCTTAGGTGGCTGTGAACTTTGGCCATTGTCTGTGTGCAGTTTGGTGACAAGCCTCTGCTGCAAATGGATGTGTCCAAAGACAGCTGAATAGTTGATACACATAACTGACTTAGCTGTCAAATAATGACTGATTTAATGTGTTCTGTGGTCCCCCATGAGCATGAAGGAGGACAATACAGGCACAAGGAACAAGATAAAAACATGGAGATAAATATAAAAGCAGTACATTAAATAACTACTATAATTACAGCAACTTGGATACTTTAAAATTCTGCATTCCTGCTAAAATCTGTATGAAATTGTGGAAGTGTGGGGCTTGTGGGTTTTTTTCCGAGAGCATGATCTGGGAATTTTAACTCTCCCTTCCTATAAACAGGACTAACAGTCTACCTTTGTTGCCTTACACTACATCTTCATCTAATGTATTTTAAATGTTTCTGGAGAAAGCACAAGTCTGTAAGGAAACCTATAAGTAGGTAATTTTTTTTTTATTCACTACTTATGGCAGAGGCGATTAATATATGGAAGGAGAAAATCTAACAGTAGGGCCAGAACTAAGGAACAGAGAAGCATTCTACCAGATCTTGCACCCTGGAATGGTCATAGCAGTGAAAAGCTGTAGTCAAAGTAGATTTTGTGTATTTATGTTAATGGAGTAAGAATAGTCATGTGCTAAGATTCCAAGCTCCCAGGTGTTGTGCAAGCAACAACCTTACAAAACTGTACAAAACCAATCTTTAGTGGTCTCATTCTTATTTATAATCCAGTAATAATTTGTGTAAAAGGCTAATGAAATTAACATCCTTTCTTTTTCTAAATAACTAGAATATATAGCAGAAAGGTAGGAATTCCTCAATAAAAGTAGTTGTGTGTATTCTCGTGGTTGTATGTATACCCATGGAAGACCTCTGGACTCCTATTCACAACTTGTGATCACTGAGTGCTTTAAGTCTCCTGGTTTTCTCACTGCTTCCTGTTATCTCCTGGTTGACCTGGAATATTTGTTGCAGGTAGGTGATAAACATCAGAATTCTTAAGCAAAGCTGAATATTAAACAGTGCATGAAATGAGCGTCTGCATTAATTGGGAAGATGCTGTAAGCCAGCTGCTGATCTTTTTGTCACTTAATCAGATGGCTCTCAAACTTGGAATATCAAACTGGAATTAGCTCTTGTTTTCACTCATGATTAAGCAACCAAATACTTAGTAGTTATGATTTGTAATGAAGTGACCACGCTGAATGTTTCATTTGAAGCTCAATTGGAGAAATTTACACATGAGTAAGAGCAAGTGCAATAGCTACTTATATTTGATAGCTTTTTAGGCAGGCAGATCAAGAGGGTTTGTGATGCTAATTATTTAATCCTCTTGATGGTCTCTTCTAGATGGGGGTCAGTGGCCAATTGGAGAGCTTGGAATCGAGACAGGTTTAACTGTTGGATGGAATCAGTGGCACAACTGAAATAAAAAGATCAGGTAGCTAGTAACCCAGAATGGTGTGAGGGATCGTAGTAGCCCGTTAGGCACACTACTTACGTGCTCTGAGGCGGGTTGCACGTGCTACTCCAGTCCCTTAGGGGCAGCATTCTGTCCTGCCTGTATGCATCCTGAGTAACTTAACAACTTTGAAGTTGTGCTTAATTTGTATGGTGTAACAGCTGATTTAGAATTTGTCCTTTTGTATGATATTATTGTTCAGGTTGCTTAATGAGTAGTAACTTCTAAAATACTTCCTTTAGCGAGAAATTACTTTACTGAATGTCTGAAAAACAAGCTTTTTGTCTGTGCTCTCTTCTGCCATCTCATCTGCTTTGTGATGATTGTGAAGGACTGACACATAGACTTCTAGACCATGAAAGATTACTTTAAGGCCTTACTGTCTGGCAGATGAGAAGAATATTTTGGTGAAGAGCCATTTCTTCCCATGGCTAATGGAGTCAGAGGACCAACACCTCATTCTAAATACCATGGCAATTCCCTTTTGTATCATGTAAATACAGATACATGTTAATGTTTCAGTCCTAGATTACTTCTGCCATGACTAGGTAACAAAAGAAGAGTGGAACTGGAGTGAATCGATCCTTTTCTGCCATAGTTTCACAAATTGGTTGAATGTTAGTTTATTTGGTGTGGTTTTTGTACTTACTATACCATAGAATCATAGAATGGTTTGGGTTGGAAGGGACCTTAAAGATTATCTAGTTCCAACCCCCCTGCCCTGGACAGGGACACCTTCCACTAGACGAGGCTGCTCAAAGCCCCATCCAACCTGGCCTTGAACACTGCCAGGGAGGGGGCATCCACAACTTCTCTGGGCAACCTGTTCCAGTGTCTCACCACCCTCACAGTAAAGAATTTCTTCCTAATATCTAATCTAAATCTACCCTTTTTCATTTTAAGCCATTCCCCCTCGTCCTATCACTACATGCCCTTGTAAAAAGCCTCTCTCCCGCTTTCCTGTAGGCCCCCTTCAGGTACTGGAAGGCTGCTATAAGGTCTCCCTGAAGCCTTCTCTTCTCCAGGCTGGAGACCCCCAACTCTCTCAGCCTGTCTTCATAGGAGAGGTGCTCCAGCGCCCTGATCATCTTCGTGGCCCTCCTCTGGACTCATTCCAACAGCTCCATATCCTTCTTATGTTGGGGGCCCCAGAGCTGAACACAGTACTCCAGGTGGGGTCTCACGAGAGCGGAGGGGGAGAATCACCTCCCTCAACCTGCTGGTCATGCTGCTTTTGATGCAGCCCAGGATACAGTTGGCCTTCTGGGCTGCAAGCGCACGTTGCCTGCTCATGTTGAGCTTCTCATCAACTGTCACCCCTAAGTCCTTCTCCTCAGGGCTGCTCTCAATCCATTCTCCACCCAGCCTGCATTTGTGCTTGGGATTGCCCCGACCTTGCATTTGGCCTTGTTGAACTTCATGCAATTGGATCCAGACTGGATCTGATATTTGAGTAGCCTTTCTTTAGACACAGTTTTGTAAGTTGCTGTGTGATTTCTTGCTGTCTTTCAAGTGTGTCCGTCAGGCCATACCCCTTCCCCTCCAACATGTGGTCTCTCAGTTTCTTAGGTTCTGGAGACCTGGGCTTAGGCAGACTTGCCAGTTCCTTTAAAAACAACCAATTTCTCCCTTCCCTTTCGTTTAGCCGGTTATAACACCAAGGCTAAATAAGGTCAGATGATCCACGCATGTCTCTGTCCTTTTTCACTTCTTTTCTGTCATTTCCTGATAGCTCAATAATTTTTCTTTACCCTAAGCCCATTTCAGCCAAGAATAACAGAAGGATATAGATTGCAAAGATAATGCTGTCCTTGAAAGCTTATCAAGGCTGAAGTCACTGAAGGAACCCAGTAGGTAGCTGCTGTTAAATAAACGTAAAGCTTTTCACATACAGATCTGCCTGAAAACTTGAGACTTGTGCCGTAGAAGACACAATGGTGAGCAAAGGAGAAGAAAACCTGTTTTGTAACAGTCATGTAATAAGAGTGGGACTTGCAGGAGTGCTGTGAATAGTGCAGCACATGACTTGAGTCTGCTCCAGGCAGTTGTGATCCTACTGTACATATCTGTTACTTGTGAGGGTGCTGAAGACCTGAAGGAAATGGATAGCCCTTCATGTTAAGGGTATCTCCAGATATCATTGCAGAATGCGAAGGTGTGTTTTTGCTCAGGAAGAAATTATTGTGCTTTCCATAGGAACTTATGAGCAATGAACAAACAACACTTGCTTGAAAACCTCGGGAAAACTGTGCCAGAGGACAAGAAGGATGTCAAATTGAAAATAAAGCAGAAATTCCCCAGTGGAGTTCTCCAGAGTCAGGGGATGTGGCTTGGACTAAGCCATTACTGGTTTCTCATTTTTCCTGCATTTATGCACAGCAGATGAGAAATGCATTTTGTGTCTGGAATTGGAACTTGGAAAACTGAGTTCTGTTTGGGAGTGAGACTTGTGTCTAGTAAACTGCTAGCTGTGTGACTAGTGAATCATTATGACATTTGAAATGCTCTTTTGTCTTTTTGGGGTGTCTGCTGTAAGTTTAAGTTTGAATTGGGTCTTTTTTTATATATCATGCCTGTTGCAAATATGGAGAATTGCATTTGGGTTTTGTTTGTTGCTCTTTCCTTCCCCCAGTCTAAAAAAAAAAATTAGTGGACTATGTAAAAGGGAAACTTAGAGATAATTTGAAGGTGTTTAATTTCTTGTTTGTGTTTGGTCTGTGGTTACTAGTACGTGCTCTTTCAATAAACAGTTGTTCTAAACCAGAATTTTCTTGTTCTCTGGTAGCTGCTTCAAGAGGAGGAGGAGATAGGAAAAGGTCTGGGGAGAAAATGTTGAACTAAGTGTTCTACAGCTATCTAAGTAATACTTCCATTAAATCATTGTCCTTAGTGGTTTCTCCCTCTTTTTGATGGGGTATCAGGATGCTTTGGACAGAAGAAAGAGTGCATTTTCCAGAAACTTGACTTTGTTCCTGGTCATTCCAGCGCCTTTTTCCTCCAGATGTGGTCCAATATTAAATATTGCTCATGGTTTTACTGCAGTAGCTCAAGGTAGTGCACCACATGTACTTTGGGCCTTCTTGCCTTAGGGGCCAGGACAGCTGAGGTTGCTGTGATGTGTGTCTGTCGTACCTGAAACCAGAGCTCCCACAGCATGCGCCGCAGCTTGTAGCTCTAGTGAGGAAAGTGCAGGCATGTGACTTCTGTTCTTAGAGGGCCAGAGGCTCAGGTTTTGACGATTCTCAAGTCTGAAGTCTGTCTGGAAGACTAAGGCTGTAAGAGATGGTCCATATTAGAAATTTTAGAAGTAAATAATTTTGAAACTTTAATTTGGCAGGATTTTCAGAGATGGCAAAGGGCATCTCTGAATATGATTTGCCAGAAAGTTGATAGCCTCTGAATTCAGACCTGCAATGACTGAAGTAAACCTGCTTGAAGAAGTGGAATCCGGTAAATGTTAACAGGGACAAAACCACAGTTGCTTCCCCCTTCTCTTATTTCTTCTTCCTTTATTCTTCTTGGAACTGCTCTGTCTCAGAATCCCTCTCTAAAAAAGGAAGCTATCTAGAGGCATTCATTTGGTCCAGGGCATGTAAATGCACTGCATAGTTTCAAAAAGATGTTAGCTTTTAGAAAAAGAAAAGCAATGACAGAAGTATACCATGTGAACCATTGGGCACTCTTCACATGTGTGTTAATTACCACATGCTGCCAGCAGCAGCTTGTCTGGCTGGTTAGCATGTTGAATATTGGTCAGTGCTAATACAGACTGCTTGCTTCGGTGACGGTCTGGGAATCTGTTGCTGAGGTGTTTGTTTTGCGCTTTTGTTGAAAGACTAGAGTATGGTACTGCCTCAGACCTTGTGGTTACTGAATTATTTAGCTGAGATCAGTCTGCCTCAAAACACTTAACACAGAAGTTGCTCTTTGAAGTTGTGTGAAGAATTGCAGGGGCTCAGATGTCTTGGCTGAGGGTTTTCCATTGCCGGTGGTGTTAAGCACTGCAACTACTTCAGCGTAATTTATCACCTGTTTTTCTACGAAATAATGGTTTGCTTTTTTTTTCCCCTCAAGTGGACTTCGGATACTCTTAAGAAAAAGTGGTAGTTGAATATGTGACATTCAGTGATACATCCTATTTTACACCTCATAATCCGAACTGAAAACTACTGGTATAATAAAGAAAAACATGTAAGAAAGGAACTGCAGGAATTTGCTTTTGGAGAACACTAAATCAAGCTAGAGTTACTGTAGCTGTGGTTTAAAACAGTTTATATGTGCTCTGCTGAGTGATGGAAGAAGGCTTTGCTACAGCTGCACTTAAGTTTTTAACCCTGGAAGAGAGGAATCCTTCCAAATTAATGCTGAAGCTGTTTGGCCCTGTTGGATATACTTTTTTTTTTGTCTGTACTCCGGTTGTTCCTGACCTTGTCCTGGCCTTGTAAAACTGCACAGGTTGGGGTATTGATGTGCCATATGGCTACATAAAAAGACTGCCTGTTGCTGTGATCTCCAGGTCTCACATATCTCAAAACCTGGGAGCTGTGAATTCATCTTGTAGACTTGGTGTAGGCGTAGGAAACATTTACTCAAAAGGCCCACAAGTTATGGAGTGATGCAAAAATGGGAAATCTCCAAACCCCCTTGCTTTCTAACTTTCCTCAAAGTGGGAAGCTAGGTGGAGCTGTGTAAAGAGTCAGAAGAAAACTCAATAACACCAGTGTGTTATCAAGCAGGCATTCTTTATTGCAGCGCTGGGCAGCACTGGGGATTAGCCACCATGAGTGCTCCACCGATTTGGCAGATTTTCAGAGACTATATACCATAAAGTTATACATAGTCCTAGGATTTCCGAGAACTCATTTACATAACCATGAGATATGCAAATGTCCGCTCCGCATGCACAGTCATCTTCCCTGGTGGTCGTCCGGGGTCTTCAGATGAAGGCCGGTAGTCTTCCTCACTGTGTTCACTGACTGACCCCCGCTTCTGGGCAAACTCAGTCCTGGAATCACGTAGGCCATGTCCTTCGAGGCTGTTGTTGCAATTCCCTATGTTCTCTACGTTCCCGTGCATCTGCCCATCCCAAGGCCCAGCCATCTGAAGGGAAACCATCCTGGAGCCTCCTTATCTTACAGCCATTACCACTCTCCAAATTGCAAAGGCTTCCCTTTGTTTAGTTGAGCACCCAGGATAGTTGAGTAATTAAGGTATTTACAACGCCCTCCTTGTTCTTGGGGCCCCAACCCTTTCAGGAGCTGGCTTCTTTTCTGGTGTTCTCCCATCAATGGTCTGTGCATGGTATTACTGCGTGTTCGCACTGCACCATACACACCTTCCTGCAGTTACCAGCATGCTCTTCCCACAGTGACTGGCTTTGCTTTAGAGTGGACTTTTTGAAGAGTTCTGCGTCATGTGATGTGGTCCATCGTGTCATGTGCTAATTTGAAAAAGCAAAAGGGAGAAAAAAAAATCTAACCACATGTCTCGTTAAATTGGTTTTTACTTTGGGAGTTGCTTTGTTCTAGCATCTGCATCACTAGCTGAGGGCAGTGTTCTCTTCTTGCCATGAAGAGCTGCTGTGCAATGAAGTAAAAAATGTGGAAGTACTTAAGACCATAATGAGATTCTGTAATCATTTGTTAAACACATTTTGATGCTATTGTTAGTATTTAGTGTTATATGAATAGCTGTGCTGGTGCTATGAAATAGATGTAGTTTCTGTCCTGAAGAGCTGTATAATGGATGATGGAGAGAAGTACAGCAGGAGATGCAATTCATGTAACTCATGTTCCTTTTGCACCCAATTTTATATAAATCATGATGAATAAAGGCAGTGTTAATTACAGCATTTTTTTTTGTGTTTGATTTTTGCAGCCTGAAAAATCTTTAATGAAGGTGTCTTGTGTTTCTTACTCTCACAAAAGATACTAACTCGCTTGGCATCTGTGTATTCCTCCTTTCCTTTTCCAGATGTTTCCTTACCCTTCGTACACCTGTCTGCCCAAGTTTGTCTCCAGATCCCAAATTCTCTGAACCTGCTGCCTTGTTCATAATCTCTGTCTACCTTAGGCTTTTCACTGACTTCTCTAAGCAAGCAAGGGAAGCTTGGTGGTGTACAAAATCTAGACTTTTGCTGCTATTTAGAGTTTGTGGACTCAGCATGACATATAGCTGCAGGTTGGGGGAGACTACAACCAGTCCAGCTAGACCTTTGCCTCTGAGGGTTGTCTGCTGCCTGAGGACCTGCTTAGATGACTATCTCCTGGACTTATACCTGGGGCAGTGACATTTATAACAGACTTCCATGCAAAGAGGAGATAGTTGCTTTTGTTTTCTGTGAAGTATGACCCTCTATTTTAATATTTTCCACCCAGTGCTTCTAAGTTGGTCAAATTCATGTGGGTCTTTAAGGGACAGTTAGGAGTACCTGCTGGCCAAATTTACAAAGTGTTGAGCAATTTAGATTTGTTTTGAGAGGTCATTTGACTTATTTTGAGTGTTTCAATGATCTGGAAGTCATACAAATTGGAAAAAAGTTCAGCCCAAGCAGGTGAAATCTCACAAAAAACTTAAAGCAGTTGAAAGCAGGCCATAGGGAGCTTGGAAGGCACCTAACAGCAGTGCCACCAGCGCTGCCTAGAGTACCCTAACCTGTACTGCTACAAAAGTATTTCTAACCTTTGTAAATTGTTTCCCTCATCTTTGCCCTCTTCTGTCTATATCTTCTCCCAGCGAAAGCCAAATCCAAATGCGGTTCCACGTTCTTCCCCTGCGCTAGTGGGATCCACTGCATCATTGGCCGCTTCCGGTGCAACGGCTTCGAGGACTGTCCTGACGGCAGCGATGAGGAAAACTGCAGTAAGTGTGAGCCTGCCTGTGAGTGAGGGAGCTTCTTTTTCTTTTGTCTAATTAATACTACTTAGAAAGGAAGCATTTGTTAGCCTTTAAAGTGAAATATTCTCCCTGTCATTTACAACCCAGATGATCCTTGTGCTTTTCACTTTGTAAATGAGTCTGTCTTTTTTTTTTTTTTTTTTTAAGGTCTAGCTCAGTCTTGTTTTGTATAGAATGCCTGTATGATACTTCAAGCCCCTTTGTAACTTTGAAATGAGATTTAAGCAGCATGTTTGCTTTGAAGAAGTTCTCTGTACTCAAATGTAACTCAAATTGGGCAAATGTTAAACATGGCTTAAAACTGTGGAATTTTTATTTGCCTGTTTCTTGTCACTGAAGAATATGACTTATTTGTTCATCAGCACGTTTAGGTTTCTCTGTTTATACATATTCTCAAACAACAACAAAGCAAATAAAGGGTTAATTAGTGAAACATGTTCTTTGAAGGAGAAAGAGGTTCTTGAAGTCAGACATGCCTGCCAATGCACTAGCTTGAGCTGCTGTTCAGCAGCTTGCAGGGAAGTCTCAGCGGAGAGATGATAGAATCATAGAATCTGAAGTACTGCTTGACTTGGGCTGAACTCCCTGCGTGTGGCTGCATAGATCCATTTGTATCTATAAGTCTAGCAGGGATATATCATAGCAGTAAAGAAAGGTTATGTTTGATCCAGCAGCTCTGTTGCTATTATCAGGAGCTGGTAAAAGCATGGGTTTATAGGTGGAAGCTTGCAGCAAATACTTGCTCTTTTTCCTTTTAATGATGTTTAAAGGTCAGGAGGAGAACAACAGACACCAGCTTTCAAAGATAACAAAAGAAGGGGCAATCTTTACAGTGATCTATCACTGTCTGCTTCTTGGAGGACTTGCCTTTCTTGTTTGTGTGCTTTCCCTCACAGCATGAACATCTCTTAAGGTGCCATCTGTTGTTGGCCTAGAGAGTCTGATTTGGGCCCTGGGAAGACTGTGGCAGGGAGATAGCACCTCTGCAGAGCCAGTGAAGCTAGAGAAAGAAGATTGAAGGCTAAGGAAATGACTTTGTTATGCTTAAACAAGTGGACTAGAAAGAGGTTTTGACAAAAGTGCTTTGAATATCCTTGAGGTGGTGGACTGACAAGTGGCAGGCAGGTCTCAACTGAAAATGCACCAGCTCATGGAGTTGGTTATGAATGACATAATTTCCCACGGGCTCATAGTGTGTAGCTCCAATGGGACCTTACAGCTGATGATAACATGCTGCTGATCTCCCTGTTTCTCTATGCCATTTAAGCATGCACTTGGTATTTTCTAGCATGTCCAAGTGTCTAGTCACTGCTTTGCTTATGTAGAGAAACAACACTGTGGTCCCTAAAGTGACCTGGAAAATCAACGTGCTATGCAAGTGTGCAGCAGTTTCGGACCAAAGGAGATTTAGCATGTTTGTGATAAATGTGCTTTTGGGGAGCTGGAGGAATTGGGAGTGTTTGTTATATATGCTGCAGGTTATATGCACGGCAGACTTTGAAGTTTTATGGTTTTTTTTTTTTAAAACACTCTTTAAAGGCAGCTCTTTCTTTAAAGAATAAAAAATAGGAAGCCAGTTAGTATTTGGAAACTGTAATCCCGTTTGTTATTGTGTCAGAGGAGCACTTTGAAGCAGACAAGGCATCTAAACAGCTTTTTAAAGGTTTTCAATTGGAAAGTCGCATTCCATTTCAGTCACCTCATTACCAAAAACTGGCAGGAGTTCAGAGAAGAGTGCCAAAAATGATTAAGGGACAGAGAGATTGGTTTATGAGGAGATATTAAAAACTGCTAAATTATGCATATCTCAGCTAAGTGATGACCATGTTGGAAAATAAGGCTATACACGCTGTATATGAAGGGTGCAAACACTGTTCAAGGAGGGATTATGCAGTCATGTATGCTGGGCTGTAGCTAAGAGTAGAGGTATCAAGTTAGACAAGAGAAAACTAAGATGAATATCAAGGAAAAGGAAACCTCCTTGACAGTGACATGCATTGAAGCTGTGATGTAATCTGCTAGGAGAAGTGGTGAAAACTGCACTACTTGAAGCTTTAAATGAAACTAGACATAGCATTTTACAGCATATTTACTGCTGGGTTTGGCGTGGGTGAGGAGACTGTTCAACCTAAATAAGTCTGCTTAAATACTATTCTGGTTTTGCTCTCTATGAAACACTGGGCCTTATGTGAAAGGATTTTCTGGGTGCTACTGTAATGCACATATTACCCTTAAAAAGGAATTGAAATTCAAATACTGAACGATTGAGAAATGTCAACATTGCCATTGTATCAATTCAAAATAGTGAGGAAAATGGGGAAGTTGGAAAAGGACAGAAGCAGAGGTAAATAAACAACTGCCTGGCAGTTCTCAGCCAGGTCTGTTGGCTTATAATATGAAACTTGAGGTAAACTGAGTTTGTTTTAATGGGAAGCAACAGGAAGCATTTATGGTAGGCAGTGCTACCCTCCATATGTCTTCAGTGTGACCAAATGCTGAGCACAGAACAGTGATCGTGAACAGAAGGCTTGTCACACTGTGGGTGGACTAAATCTCTGCTAATTGTAATGAATCTTGCAGGAATTAGAAATTTCAGCTCTATTTAGAGAGACAAGGTTGGTTTGATTGCCAAGTTACTCCCATATATTCAGCGAATTGACCAACTGTTGAGTTGTGACCCGTTGTCGTTGATTGCTTAATGGCTATTTCACTGCCTGGGTAAGAGAATTTGTAATGAAAGATCTCACTTTCTCTTTTTGCAGCAGCAAATCCATTGCTTTGCTCTACTGCTCGATTCCACTGTAAAAATGGTCTTTGCATTGATAAAAGCTTTGTGTGCGACAGTCAAAATAACTGTCAAGACAACAGTGATGAAGAAAGCTGCGAAAGTCCTCAAGGTAGGCACAGGGGTTTTATTCTATTCTTCAATGTTATACCAATTAATGTGGAACAGGCTCAGCAGAAAATATGATTGTTGGCTTTCTCTGTGTTGGCTAGAGCTGTGGTTTCCTAATTCCACAAATAATTAGAGCGAAATGTGTAGAGAGTGTGCGTGCATGCATGCATACACGTCATTCTCAGTGCTCAGAAGACTAGTATCTTTTTCAGATTAGTAAAAATACACTTTTGCACAAAGTGTTTATAATCTGTGATCCAGTGCTCACTGAAGTTGCTGGGAATCCATTTAGTGACTTCTGTGAGAGATGGACTGGACCCAGAGGGATCAATAATAAAACTTCAGTTTGAAGTAGTTCAGTGGTCTGTATGTTTACCAGATGAGTAAATCTGTGTAGGCTTAAAGCATTAGATCCTCATTGCTCAGTTACTTTCTGAAAGGCATGTTTCACTGCAGGACAAGTCTACAGTGAAAGAATTTATTCCTACCTTTCCTTGTTTATATATTTAGAGAACAGGATGAGGACAGGGAAGAAAATTTTTGTTTGAAAATTCTTATGTATTGAGTCTTGTGAGAATCTCAAAACACAATCTCTCTCTTGACTTTTTTTTTCTTTTTAACTTATAGTATAAGCCTACATCTAGTGCTCCTCTGTTTTGTTTTCTGTAACTTAATGCCATAGTATTTTATAAAACATGAAGTGTATATGAATGACTTGAGGTTAACAAGTGATGTGTATTGGGCATCAGCTGTTAAACATTTTCATGTCTGAGTTACTACTGAGAGATCAGAGTAGGCAAAAAATGAGAAATAGTGGATATTTGCAGGGGAGATGCTATGTGCTTGGGCCTATAGAAAGCAGGATATGTGAAGAGCGATAAAGCAGGGTACGAAGGAAGAAGACATTAGGGAAAGTGAAGGAGAATGACTTTAATGTCTAGCTGCACTGATGATTTAGTCCTTTGTGGAAGAGAAAATAATTCTGAGCTTAACATGGTGATAAATGTTCTTGACAGCTCACAGGGGAAAAGGAAAAACACACAACAGCAATGCCAACAAAACAGGGTTTATAGCAATAGTATGTGACAATCTCTTCTGTGCCGTTCCTCTGCCTAACCTGTCAGCTCTTCCCTTTGGCTCCATATGTAAGGGCTGAAGGGGTCATCCTGGTAACTTGCCTGCTTGCTGGGCCACATGGCAGCCTGGGATCATACCTCTGCTCAGATCAGAGCCTCAGAGAGGGGAATCTGGCCTGCCCCTACCCTCTGTCTGCAGCGGAGGAAAGGGCTGGTGAGGGACTAGCGCGTGTGTAATTGCCGCTGCAGCAATGCTGCTGCCCCTGTGCCGAGGGCTGAGTTGTTTTTCACTACAGGCCTAAGTCAGCCTAATAAGATTAATGTGGGTGGTAAGGTTTCTTGTTGGGTTGCTTTTTTTTTTTTTTTTGCTTCTGAAGCTTAAAGCAGCAGTGTTCTTTTCCAAGGCTGGAAAGAAGAGGACTGCTTCCTCTGCAGATTAATTGGCTGGATTTCGTCCAGGTTGTTTGTTGTCATGACAATCTGCTTTTGGAAGTGACTGTCAGTCTCAGGAGAAGAAAAGAGCTGTATTTCATGAAGCTGTTACTTTTGTCTTTATCTTTGGTCCTTCTGGAAAAGTCAGATTAGTAAGAGGGTTAAGCAAAGTAATTCCGACTGAATCTACGTGTGAAAGAGCCCCAAACAAGGAAGAAGGAATTCTCTCTTACTAGGACCAGAGCAGTGATGGTTTGTAGGCTTTTTTTTAATTAAAAAAAAAAAAGAGTCCAAGTACAGGGCTGGGAATGAGGAGTTCCCAAAGTAAAATGCTGGTTGTGGGGAGTGTGTGTGATTGATTGCCTTTGCCCTTTGACAGCTCAGAGCCTCTCCGAATTGCCATTTTGCCATCTGTAAGTGGGCAATACTCGTGTACCTGTCTATCAAAGCGAGGATTAAAAAGTATAATGTGGTCACCTTCCCAACTGAATGTAAATGACGATTGCCTCTGGAGTTTGCAGCTATGGATATGTCTGTCCTGGCTTCCAGACACACCAACTGCTTTGTGTTAATTGAGAATTAGAGGCTACTGTGGACAGTAGACATTTCTCACAATTCTTTCTACAGCAGATCTAATTACATAATTACAATGATTTTCATGTTAACACAGTACCTGGGAATCCTGGTCATTAACTACTCAAGTGCTTTAGGTACTTAGGGACAGAGCAAAGCAAATCTGTAGGGTATTATAAAATCAAGATAGATATTCTTCCCACTGGCTGTGTTATCATGTTGAATATGGTAGCTTTAGTTCAGTGTAATTGAGTGTAGTCTGACATACGAGATTGCCCTTGTGTGCTATTTTTCTATCTAAAAATGTGTTGATTTAGAAATCACTAAGCTTCTGAACCACTGTATGATAGTGTCATTATCGCCATTTAACAGATGGGTGAGAGGGGGCATAGATCGGCTAAATGAAGTGCTCCCAGAGTGACATCCTGGCTGGTAGGAGTAGAGCTTCATCTGTGCTTGTCTGCTTCAGGGAGATGTTGTGAGACTTAATCAATGTTTGCAAACTGTTTTGAGATACCATGATAATATGTGGAATAGAAGTGTGAATTATTAATTGGTACTTTGCTCTCCTTCTGCTCTTGGGTATACTGACAAGCTTTTTAAATTAACACCTCTTCCTGCTCCTCCATGAACTTCAAAGGCCTCCTTTATCCTGCTGTCATTACTGGAAAGCTCCAGTAGCATATCAGTTTGGTTTGTGTCAGATACTCCTCCATGCATAAAGATCCTTTCAATCAAGAAGCGTCACTCTGCAGGCTAGGAAAACAGGAATGTGACCCCCTACTGAAAAATGTATTGACCCGGCTTTGACATGTAGCACTTCAAAATGTGCCGTCCTTGATGAGTAATAGCTTTGCTAGCATGCTGCAATTTGAGATGAGCCTGAAGCCATGGATTTGTATAGATTAATTTTAGTCATAAGTAGGGGCTGGATTCATTTGAGGGGAGGGAGACAGAGGCCCCAGGATTTAGTTGTGAAAATGGGAGGAAGGTCAAATTTTTGAGAACAAGTTCCCTCCCTCCTTTCTCCTTACCACTTGTAACTGAGTGTTACATATCTTACAAAGGTTTGTATGTTGTGGGGAAAGTATCATTTTAAAAATTTAAACCACAGCAATTTAGCAGCAAGTCAAATAACTCTGCTCTAATTCCTGACAGTAATTATTTGTAGCTCTTGTAGCTGCCATGGTAAACTTCAGAGCTGTTCCTTTAATCCCACCCCACCTGTACTTTGATCATCTCCAGTTTCCAGCATTGAAGTAGTATGGCCAGGCATTTCCCTTAGTCTGGAACATGGTGTATTCATCAAAGTATGTGCCTGAGTTTTGGGATTAGGTGGAGGATATAATTGCTTGGATTACCCACACAAGTCACATATATGAATTGCTCTTTCTAGGGCATTATTCCAGTTTTAACAACACTTTCAGTGATTGGAAATTTCTACTCCTTTACTATACTTAATGGAAGGTTCCTGTCCGCCATACTCTTTTTTTCTCATATTACTCTCCCTGTGCCTTGAATTAGCTGACAGTGCTAATAATTCACAGCAGCTTCTCTGGATGTACTCCTGGGCCTGCCTGTTGCTGGGGGGATTTCCTGCTCTGCAACAGGCATCCACTCAATTGGAAGGGAATTCCTCCTTCTTAATATTTTTCAACAACCATGTAAATTTGTTCAGCTCTAGGACTGTATTTATTCTCTTAATTGCTTTTTATCTAAATGTGTCTTCACAGTGCTTCTTCCTTTAGTTTCTCCTCCATTTTGTCCTTTTAGTCTAGAAAGCTTTAACCACCAACAAAAGCATACTGGATATTTTAATTCAAACTCCTTTTCCTTTCATGGCCCTTCTTTTCTTTTCTTTTTTTCTAAGTTTGCTAAATACCTTTATTAGCTTTAACCCCGTTGCCTAGGAAAGGGGGTTTTATTGCTGCGAGTCTATATTCACTCTGACTGGTGATGTAGAGAGAGGCTCTTGGCTTCAGTAATGTTCCTGCAATTCTAGCTCTGCAGTTGTTAGTAAACAGTACCATTGTGGTCAAGTTATAAACCAAATGTTTTGCAAGTGTCCTGAAGTTGATTCCTGCCCTTTTATTTCTATAGTGTATTTGGTAATGTCCACTGTTGCACATACGGATACCTCCTTTTTTAAATTTTGTATCTTTTTTTCATTGAATTTGTGTTAGGATTTTGATATAGCCCGATATGCTAAAACAGATTTAGAAGCATACACAATTGTCAGAAGTCTCTGTTCTTTCCTCTATGGCATGTATAAATTGCTTGTATAAAAATCGGCAGCATATTAAAAAATTAAAAATCTGACCCTGTGTCAAACAAGTAGAAAACAGTTCAAAAGTTTGACTTACTAAAACTAATTTTTAAGTGATAATATAAATTCTGTAATGATAACTTCTGTGGATTTAGGTATAGGTGAGACGAAGCTGGAAGGGGACTGGCTGTAATAGTAAACATTACGGCCCATTGCTGGTGTTTGCACAATTGAGTTGCAATACAAAGTGGGTTTTAGAACTGACAGCCAACTGGAACAGACGTACTCTAAATTTCAATGAAATACCACAAAACCTAATTTATGAAACTCAGATAGCTCCTGGAGCATCCCACTCTGTATGAAGCTTGTAACTAGCCCTTTGCACGTGGCAAACTGAAATTCTGAAATTCCCAGATGCTGTGGTATCACTTAGACACCCTAAAGCTTTGTAGTCTGATCCTGGCTGCATACATTTCCTTTTATTAAGTCTCTCTTTGACTCATTATTGACTCAGTCTGTAAACTGAAGCTCAACTTGCAATTATTGTGCATCAGTTTAGCCAGATTCAGCCTACAGCAGGAATTTAATACTCAGAGGCAGACTAAATAGAAGCAGAAACTTAAGGAAGGATACAAATAAAATATCACTGAATGTTTTATTAAGTGAAGGCTTTGTCTAAGCATATTTAGCTCTCTAATATCCCTGTTTTGTAACAGTTGCTAGATGGAAATTTTTTTGACAGCTGTGAATTCCTTCTTTCTTCTGTTCCTCCATTCCCTGATTAAGTCCTGGTTTCCTCTTCTTTCCCCTTTTCTCTCCTCATAAGATTATTTATTTGAGAGGGTTCTTGTCAAGAAAAAAAATGATCTATTTGCACAGAGACTAAAAAGTAAGGTGAGCTACGGTAGGCATGTGTTCATATTAGTTGGTACTGATATTTCTGATGACTGGTAAGTTATTCTGTGCACTTATTTCAATAGCATGCAAAATACATGGTCCCTGCTGCCTCTCAGGCCAACCTGACGTTCGTAAAATTTATTATTGATCACTTCATTTGAACAGTGGATAATAACACAGGCATTATTGTAGATGGTCCCAGAGTCATTCAGAAGCATGGTAACTTCTGAGGGGGACTGAGAGAGGAATTCTTACTTCACTATGCGTGAAGGCTTTGCAATTAAAGTAGTATAAAATAGATGTGGGGATCCCAGGGAGAGGTCCAGGCAGCTGGTGGATTTGAGTTGCTACGTCTCGCAGCTCCCTCAGCTTGCAAAGATGCCAGGGTTTTCTTGCAGAACAGGTGTACGTACCTGAGGAATAGTCGTCTTGTGGATCAGCATGTTACTCCTGAAGGCACTTTGGCAGAATAATAATAGACAGGCTGCCAAAATGTTAGGCTACCACTGTTTGGTGAGCAGCTATTCTATTAAGAGCAACTATAATGTGGCAACGGACAAGCAATGACTTCAAGTCTTCAAATGGACAACAAACTTACTTAAAAGGGTGTTTGTAGATCTGGGAGGTGTCCAGCCTCTTCACCTGATCTCCTGTTTAGCCCACCTTTGATGGCTTGAAGCTCAAAGCAGTTATCAGCAGATGATAACCTGGCTAGTGTAAAAATCAGTTTTGTGACCTAGGGCAGATCTTAGACAAGGTGTTGTATCACTGGGGGCTCACCTTGTTTGTCAACAGCAGGGGAAAAAAAGGAAGAAAAAGAGGATCTGGCAACAATCAGCTTGCCCTGCAAGCAATTCCTTGAAGGTAGCAAGGACAAGGAACTGACTTTGTGTCTCCAGCTTGTATTATGCCTGTTCTGTAGACGGACCTACTTCAGGATGCTGATGGTAGGCTTCCCTCAAGGCACAGCTTACAGCTTACTCCCATGATGGAAGTGCCGTTCTTACAGGAGTGCCTTATTGGACTCTTACTGTAATCCTATGATTTTTATTTTTTGGTTGCTGGGCCTGGAATTGTGGTTCTCAAGCTAGTTACAAAAACAGTGCGCTACTTTCTTTTCAGCCAGTGTCTGATGAGGGAAGCTGAGAATTGAGACTCTAAATGGCAGGTTTTTTCCTCACCTGTGCAGAAGTGAAATATGAGCTCTTAACAATTGTGTCCAGATATTTTTACCTTCACTTTGTGGCATTTATACCTAATTAACAGTTCCAGAAAAAGATGATGACATGAATATCCAGTTTCTTTGCCCATGCTTCAAAACTTCAAAAACAGGTGATAAAATGTCATGCCAGAGCAAGATAAGTTTAAAATAAAGGACATTCTTTTTCCCCATCATTCTTGAGGCTAATTAAATTCTCTCTTGAGCTCTCATTAGTAAAAGTCAATTCCTTTCAAATACATTTTCTACAAGTTTTTAACAGCATGTAGGTGTCTGAAATATACCATATGTATTGGCGGGTTGTGCTGTGTCCTGGCTGCTGAATTGCATTAACTTTTCATGGATGTCAGTTAATTGTGCAGAAGGCTTCTGTTGCTGGACCGGAGGTGCCAGCCCCCAGTCTTTTTGCTGTCAATGAAGGGACTCCAAATAAAAGGCACAGATGTTAATCTTTGACTTGCTATAAAAGAAAATCAGTTCTAGGTAAGGTGACCAAGTGCTTTTTCTACAGGTATTGTAGAAAACGATTATAGTGTTTGTATTTAAAATGAAACTTACATTTTTTTTTTAGTATAATTTCAGTGCTGGGACAACCTGGTTTTTGTTGGAAAATGGTAGTTGTCATAGCAAATGCGTGTCAGGGAGGAGCCACAGCAAAGGTTTCCTGGGTTAAGTACTGAAGAGAAGCTCTCGCTAGCAGAGCGGGAGTTAGCTTGGCTGTCTCTTCTGTTTCTAGTCCTAATCCTCATTCACCAGACCAGCCTGCCCCAACTTGTAATTCTACTTGGAAGCCCTTCTGGGAGCTGGTCTGCATGGCTCTCCCACCAGATCTGGCCTGTCAGCCCTGCAGTTTCAGTCAGATGGCAAACCTTGTTCTTTAGCCTGATTTTTAACATTAATCTTAGCTACGTGATAATACTTCAGCCTAAATCTGGCTCTGAGACCTGCCTGCATTAACCAGAGCAGCAAAAGGTCTGAGGTTAATTTATGCTTCAGTGCCTTCGCAAATCTTGGTCTGGCATTGTCGTGTCTGTAACCACTAATTAGAAATGATTTCCCAAGGTGAACTATTGAGGAAGCTCGCTACATTCAGCAGTTTGCACGGGGACTTGGGCAGAAAGCACAAGAGTTTTCCTTTCTTGCTTTTTAGAAGTTGGGCTATTCTTTTTGTGCAGCAGTGGAATTGAATAGAGGACCCGTTTTGCTGCTCAGACCTGTGTGAGTGGGAGAAACAGATCCCAGTATCCTGTGTGTCAGACTTTGGGGCAGGTTTTTTTGTTTTCTTTTTTTCCCCCTGTGGCTGCCAGCAGTAAAGTTGGAAGATGTGGCTCCTGAAATGTTACGTTACAACTCTGTCCTTAGCTGAAACTAGTTTTGCACATGGGTTAAATCTGTATCTTTTCACAACTTCAGTTATATCTGGGAATAATTTGTGACGTGTGAGCTCTGTCAAAGCTCGTATGTGTGTTCTTACTCAAATGTAAAGCCACAAGTGAAGTCAATGTGACCAGGTGTAAAAGTGCCTCTATTCAGATGTTGTAGCAGTTTAATACGTAATCAATTATGTAATTGACCTAAAGCAGCATGTTTTCAGTGTAGACAGTCCCCTGGAGCAGGGTTACCAAGGTCTACTGAAAAGTTTTACTGACATCTGTTCAACAAGAATAAACGCAGCGACTCCAGGTCAGCCAGATGTCTAGCTAGAAACTGTGCTGGTGCAGTGCACTTGACTCGTAGGAAGGAGAGCAGCTAGAAATACAGAACTGCCCTCAGAAATGTAGGCGACTCCATGTGTGCAGGACCTCGATAGGTCTGGGCAGCTTGTGTCTATTATTTTGAGAAATCCTTGATTAGAGTATTTCTGTTTTTTTTCTAAGTGGTTTCACTGTGCTGGCATTGCTACAATTTTACTCTGCCTTACAGAAAATATGATTTTATATCATTTTATAGGAGAGATAAGGGTATGGAAAACTGAATTGGGGGGGGATACCTCACAACTGAGGTGATATTAACATCAAAGTGTGTCTACCAGACCTCACTAGGTCTTCATGCCCACTCTTTCCAAATGTTGGTCCCAGCCAGGCAAGTGGGAGTGTTAACCTTCTGCAGCTGAAGCAAATGGCATTTGTTTCTTTATTGCAGGTCAAGTTGCTATACCAGTGTGCTGTATTCACTGTGGAGCATAAATTGTTTCAGGGTGATTTTTAAAACCCGAGCAAGTTGCCAGCCAGGGTTCCAGAGAAAGGTATTTCTTACTGCCTGATCTAAAACTAGCAATGAAAGTTGATAAGCAAATGGATTACCACAAAAAAAAAAGAAAGTTTCTTGCCAGGCTTTAGATTAAGCTGAGATTCATCCTCAGCCAAGCATTTCAGTACCTGTAAATCTGTGAAGGATGAGGCTGTTGAATTCTAGCTTTCCCTCCTTTGCTGCTCTTGCATTAAAACTCGTGTGCCAGAGTCTGACCAAGCTTCCTTGGAAAGCTGGGCACTGCAGCAGATTTTCTTCTGCCTGCTGAAAATTGTGGTGAGAGACATCACACCAGTGTTTAGTCTGTGTGCTGTTCCCTGAGCTTGCCAAACTAACTCATGCTCCCATCTCACATTACCAGATATTCAATGCTAATTTGCTATAAAGGATTGTGTTAAAAATCCATATTTATGAGGGATGTTAAAAACATAAAGTAATTATATGGTTTTCAATTACATAAACATCAACATGCAATGGGAATTAGAAACTGAATAATTAATTTTCTGTTTATTTGTAATATAGAGTCTATGCAAACAGTAAAACCTGGAGAACAAGCAGAGGGAGGAGTGTGGAGGGTAGAGGGCTATTCAGAATTAGAAACTGCATAATTAATTTTCTGTTTATTTGTAATATAGAGTCTATGCGAACAGTAAAACCTGGAGAACAAGCAGAGGGAGGAGTGTGGAGGGTAGGGGGCTATTCAGAATTAGAAACTGAATAATTAATTTTCTGTTTATTTGTAATATAGAGTCTATGCAAACAGTAAAACCTTGAGAACAAGCAGAGGGAGGAGTGTGGAGGGTAGAGGGCCATAAAGTGCTTTTAGTATCTCTGTTCAAATTCAGTTCAGATGTCAAAGTAGGTATTGGCTGTTAAAGGAGTTAGCAACCTGGTGAGTGGGAAGCATTGGGCGCAGAAGTCCTGTTCGTATCTATGCCCTATTAGTTAAGTAGTGTTTCCTCTAACATGGCTGAAGGTTGGGACAATGAGGGTGCCCATTCACGTGTCCTGAGCACAGAGGTGGCAGCAGCTAAAGCCGCCTGATGCTTCCTGCTATTGGTGTGGTAAATGACCTTGGACATTTTGGGTTAACGTCTGTCATATGCCTGATCTCTATTTTACAGATGAAGAATACCAAACTTCTAACTTTTGAAAGCTTTATGAAAGATTATAAAGTCATTTGAAGAAAATAAGAGTCCAAAGAAGGGCAATGAAGCTGGTGAAGGGTCTGGAGAAGAAGTCCTATGGAGGAGCAGCTGAGGGAACTGGGGTTGTTTAGTTTGGAGAAAAGGAGGCTCAGGGGAGACCTTATTGCTGTCTACAACTGCCCGAAAGGAGGTTGTAGCAAGGAGGGTGTTAGTCTCTTCTCCCAGATAACAAGTGATAGGACAAGAGGAAACGGCCTCAAGTTGCACCAGGGGAGGTTTAGATTGGATATCAGGAAAAATTTCTTCACTGAGAGGGTTATCAAGCAGTGGAACAGGCTGCCCAGGGAAGTGGTTGAGTCACCATCCCTGGAGGTATTTAAAAGACGAGTAGATGTGGTGCTTAGGAATATGGTTTAGTGGTGGACTTGGTAGTGTTAGGTTAACGGTTGGACTCGATGTTCTTAAAGGTACTTTCCAACCAAAATGATTCTAAATATCACTAATCATTTCTGAATATTATCTGTCACCTGAAGTGCACCAACCACTCGCTGTGGGATCTGGGCATTGGTGCTGAATTACATCCTCCGAGGCTTCAAAGCAGAAGCTTTCAAGGCTTCATTCTAATAGCATTAATGCACCACAGTAAATGCAGTGATAACCAACTAGTTCTTAAGTGGAAGTAATTTTGAGGATCTGGTGTTAAGAGGTTAGGAAATGTGTTAGACTGCACGAAAACCTGTGGGAATTAAAAACTAGCTCGTTCCACTTGTTCAGCTGTTTATTCTTGGATCGTCATTTCCCTTTGCCTTCTACATGCTGAATAGCTAGCAAACACCAACCTCGTTTTAGTGATGGCTGTCCAGGAAAACGCTTTTAGACTTCTTGAGACAGGTTTTTCCATGGCAAATGGTGCTCATGATTTTATCCTCTACAGACGACTTAGGACTGTCCTTCTACAGAACAAGTTCTAGAGCTGAGAGGTTTCTTTGAGAAAGGTTTTCTGAACTAAAAACTTGAAGTGTTATGTCAGTCAATTTTTAAGTCCATGGTGTCTGGAGCCTTGCTGACTGGTTTTCAAGGAGGTGGTTTAGACTTGTCTTGAAGGAAAGGGATTATTATGTGCAATTAAATGGAAGCTCTGCAAGGTATTTGGCACTGATGCTTGTAAGAACGCATAGCTGTAGGAATATTGTATGGAAAGGGCAGTGTCCTTACAGAAAGAGACTAACTTTCTGTCAAATTTTGTTTTCCTTTTTCACACTCTAGAAGCAGAGAACAATTGGCATGTGACTTCAGGAAAGCAATGCTGTGGGGAAGTTATATCCTTGTTTAATAACTGGATCACTGTGATCAACCAGGAAAAGGCAGATGAGAAGTCCATATGTTTAAAAGCTAACAAATTCCAGGCTGAATTTGTTTCTGTTGTTTTTGCTTGCTGTTAAAGCCAAATTTGTCTGATCAGATTGGAACAGGTATGTTGGTGATCAGATAGAGAGGTTCTTCAGAGATGGGCTCAGACAGTAGGGTGGCCACAGCAGGTATGAGAGGACTGAAGCAGCTGTTGCGATAAAAATGAGACATGGTGGCAGTGAGCAGAGCCTGGCTTGCAAACAGGGGGTGGAGATCATAGGTAGGGGCTTAAATCATGCTCCTACTTCATTTTTTATTTTTTTTTTTTATTTTGTTTTATGAAAAGATCAATTGGCCATAGTCTTGTCGTTTGCTGTTGCGTGGGAGCCAGCTCGTATAATTAAGACTGAGATGGTGGTGACCTTCTGCTCTTATGCACACATGATCAGTTTTGTGATGAATCAGCTGCCAAGGTTTACGTTCCTGAGCCCAAATTCTTGTTCTTTCCATTAAGCTCGCAACACAAGTGTGATTGAATCACTGATTGTTTGCAGAAGCCACTGCTGGCCTCTCCCTTGTTTTCCAGACTGGCTTTTCCACCACCTCTTGATATATAAATCCCAGAGAGTTGATGATTAGTTGGCAGCCATATGAGATCAAATTCTAGTCACGACTGATAATTGCAAGAAAATATCCAGAGAGTACCTTCCTGGCCAAGCTGGATGTAATTGAAGACTCTGTATCTGAAGGAGCGCTGGCTGGAGGTGCCTGAAGAAACGTGCAGAAGTGGTATCATGAGCTTGTGTATTGGAGAGAGATCACAGCACGATGCCTTTGCAAGCTATATGGTCCGTGTGAGGTGGAAACCAAGCAACATGGAAGAACACTGTGAAATTACTTAACCTTCAAATAATGAATTTCCCAGGAAGGTACAGGAATGCTTTTGGTCAGTGCCTTTTTTATCTGTACGTGAGTAATATGGTCAGTCTTTCCACAAAACCTAGTGTAAATACAGAGTAGAGAAAACACACTAAACCTGTTCCTGTACTCTTTCATTCATCATTTCAGCCTCACCGTATTCGCTGCTTTATCTTGTTGGAAAAATTCTTCAAGTAGTTTATTAAGTTATGTTTGTAAAGAAATTAAGTCAAGTTTGTGCTTCCCCCTGTTGTTTTGTTTTGTTTTGTTTTTAATTGCCTTTTTTCCTGTAAGCCATCAGGGGCTTTTCCTCACTTGTTCCTGTTTGTTTACTTTCTGGTTTCTTTCTCTCTTCAGTTCTTGTATCATGCTTTTTCTTCATGTGTTTGTTTTTGTCTTTTCTGGAGGTATCAGACAAGAGGAACTATACATTAAGCCATATTCAGACTTCAATCCACTACCTACAGTTAAAATACTACAAAGTTTTATTGCCCTATTCAGGTGAATCTTTCCTACTCAATCATTGTTCTCGTATTTTAGTGTCACCCTGGAGGGGCAGGAAGTGGTCTAGGCTTAAAACAAACAAATACAAAAAACCCCAAAACCCACATGCGGGAGAAATCGTTCATCTCCTTGAGAAGACTGGGTATACATTCCTTTCTGTTCCATCCAGCTCTCTGAGATGGACCACATCTGTCTGATACAAGTGCTAGACAGTGGCCCTCTATGAGAACATTACCAGTTGGCAGTATTCATATCAAATGTGTGTTTCTTGATTATAATTTCAGCAGAGGTTTAGTATTACAAGTTTAATGGTGTCTGCAAGCCACAATCAGATGAGAAAAGGAGTCAATTTCTGCTCCAGTTGTGCTAAAGCTGTTAGAGCATGAATTTCCTTTCTACCTCTTTTACCACATGATTTGTACTGCTTATATTTTATGGCCTTGATTTATAGCGTATGTCACAAGTTACTCTGACATTGCTAGCAGTTTCCTGCCTGTGGTTTGCTAGGTGGGAGCAGTCTCCTGATGGTTTTGACATGAGGTGTGTGCATCAGCTGCAGCACGTTCCCATTGGATACCAGAACCAAGCCCTTGCAGTGGAAGGGGGCAGTCTTGAAAGAAGTTACTGCATTAAACATCTGCTAGAGGAGGAAGTTTCCGCAGGAACTGGGTTAATAGTCCACTTCTGGAGCGTAAGCTGGGAGCAATCATTTGGCCAGCCCCCTGCCACGCGCAGCACGTGGCAGCAAACGCAGCGTCGCAACAGTTGGTGTGCAGAGCAGGAACTGCATGAGTTAAACTTGCCCGCTCGTATATTGAAGGGAGGAGGGAGAGGAAGCTTTTACAGCTGGGGTGCTGCTGCCAGGAGTTGTCTCAAAGCATTCCTCATTGCTGTGAGATCTGGTGAATGGGTGCTTCAGAAAAAAAATCTCCCCTGGGCTTTTGATACTTTTCAACCACAAGTCTTTGTGATTTGCAACGGGTGGAATTCTCTGCAGCGCTCTTCACCAAGCTCTTTCAGTTGTGGGAGCTGACTGAGGAGAAGATGGAAGGGAAAGCAAATAATCAAGACTTTTTCAATTCCTTCCTTTCCAGGGGCTACAGGACTGCCTCTCCAAAACTGTTATATTACTGTTATGGCGGTTGCCTCTGTAATTGCAATCGCGACATATTGTGTCTCTTTTCCTGGTAGTTAGAGAGGGCTTCTTTAGCTTTTTCCTTTTTCTCTCTTTTCTTTTCCATACACTTTTCCCTTCTACTTTTACTACGCAGTGAGAGAGACAGGGAGATGAAGCGGGTTCTGTGTACCTCTGCCTTTTTCACATTGAGAAAGGAATGTGTCTCTCTTGTGTATGTTATGGCTATGTCCCAATAAGAAAGCCAAAAACCTATGATGGTGGATTTGTTTCCCAAAGTGTCCTGTTTAGATGCACAAGTAAAGTCAACTTTTAGTAGGTTCTGTGCTCTTAGGCATGTTTGAAAAGATCACTGTTTTTATGTAAAGTCAATATTTTTTTAAAGAAGGTAAATAGTGAAGCACCAAAGAAAACTTAATGCAAGCAAAACTTCTCCCTGCTCGCAAGAACACTGACTTGAGCAGATATCGCACAAACTTTATTTTCACTTCCCTCCTTGTTAGAGGCTTCAGAGAGGATCTCCATTGCTTGTCAGTTCAGTTTTCCCCATGCAGCACCACTCTGTTGTGCTTTGTTCAGTGTAAGTTTCAAGGCCTCAGATCATGAAGATTTCATTACCATTCCTGGGCTATTATTGTACCTGCCATTCTCACAAGTTTTCCTGTTATAACTTCACCTCTCCTCTAAAACCAAGTAAAACTCTTCAAGTATTAAATTCCCTACCTGGTTTCTTGGTCTCTACAAGCCTGTAGTGCAGGTCAGTTATCACGGGTACAGAATTACTCTGACCTTTACCTTTCTTTTCTGTTTTGCATGCAGAACAAACTCTCTAGTTCTTTGATTTCCCAAACGGGAGTGGATTTATCTCAGCTGTTGTGGGTGAAGACTGATGTTGAGATTAGAGAGCTCTGCCCTACACTGGGCTGCTTCTGCTCTTTCTGTGAACCGTACAGTGAATGTGTACCCTGCAATTAGTGAACACTTCATTCCGTCTGCATTACTTATGTAGATCTGGTGGACCGGTTGTTGCTGAGTCTTGCTAAATAACTCACTTTGTTGCAAGAAGATTCTGCTTGTCCTGAGGTAGGATCATGTAGTGCTGAGCTTGTCTTCTGACTTTGTTACTTTTCCAGTGGTTAGATCAAGCTGAATTCAGGCCGATTCTGTCATTCTGTGGCTTCAACTATAAACATCGGCCTCTCTGTTAACATTTTGTATGTGGTTCAGCCTGCCCTGATCTCCTTCTGTCCTCTGCATTTTATCTGTTGGGTGTTTTTTGTCCCCCCAAATCTCGTGTGTTTGCACAGGTGTTTCATTTCAGAGGCGTACAGGAGGGATGCAGATGTTACGACTTCATTTATTTGTTATACTGTTTGGGCTTTTTTGATCTCTGGAACTCAAAACAATCATCAAATAAGGATTCTCTTTCATTTTTCTTGGCACTAGTTTCTCTTTCCATGGATAGAAGTGACTGAAGTTGGTTCTCACAGTCAGTGACTGGTAAATCACATGAATCTATCCTCAGTCCAGCTGGATTTATTACTTATTTCTGTTTTTGCTGGACCTCAATTTCTAAACCATTCTTCTGCCCTACATAGTTTACATTTAGTGTTTGAGGCTGAAAGTGTATCTCGTGGCCCTGGGGGCAAAAGCTTAGGGGTTTCCCTCTTCCTGTTTTTTGCTTGTCCCTTGGGCAGGATCCAGTTCCCGGTAGCCAGCATGGAGATGCCCTGAGGAGCAGGGAGGGGAGCAGGGTCCAGGCCCTTGTCCCCAGCCTGGCCCAGGGAGCGGCCAGGCCCCTCTGCAGAGGGGAGAACTGCGCCTGATGTCTGTCGGCTGTGGGTGAACGACGGCTCTGCTGCAGCCTCAGCAAGTGCTCCACAGCACCTTTTATCTTAGGCACTTTCAAGCTGCACGAAAATGATTTCAGGAAGCAGAAACATGTTTTACTGCAAAGTACTGCATGAAATGTCCAGAAAACAGATCTGGTTAGGAGGAGACCTTCCTTGTGAGGGTAGAAAGAGAAGAGGAAGGTAACAGCTGTGTATTTTTTTACTGCTTTGAAACAGCACCTCTCACAGATTACCACATACTTAAATCTGTCTGCTTACCGACTTGTTTGTTTCCATTTCAAACCTGGATATAATTAACGTAATTTTATCAACATGAGTGTACAGAAAAAGGGTAATACAACTGGAGGGACCTTGTTCTTCAGAGCATTACGTATACTGCTTTCTCTGTCAGTTCCTTTTGCAGAGCAGTTTATGTGCAGCTTCAAAGTATTTATCCTGCTTAAGAGCAGCGTTAAGTATCTTAATTAGCATGGAAAATGTTCTGGGCTTTTTTGTGCTTTAATATATTTTAAAGATATTTTCCATGGTGAGAGTTCAAAGTGACATTTCTACAATTTCTTTGACTGTGCAAGCGGGCTGTCATATTCTTCAGAACTGTGTAAGCTACCTGCTGACATTTTTTTGCTTTCAGGACATCTCATCAGATGAGATGAGGTTTTTGCAGATAGGCCCACAAGCCAGGTTTGAAAGTGTTGAGAAAAGTTGGTGCCACATCGCCAAGCCTTTTATAGGAAGAGGGAGGGAGAAGGCTTGAGGGAAAGCATATATGCTTTACTGTTGTGGAACACATTGATGTGCTGTGTATGTCCCCCTTGTACATGGCCCAAAGAAAAAAGCATAACCTGCCCAGAGGCTGGCGTGGGCATGGGCAGTATAAGCACTGTCCAGAGCTCAGCCAGGGGTGCTGTGCCTGCCCCCTTCAGCTCTCAGTTCTCTGCACCACTTTGTTTCATCTCTATGCAGCTGGGATGTTTCTCTTCATTAAAATCCATTGCTGGAAGAATCTGCTGGAATGTCAGGGAGAAACTTCTACATCTGTAAGTGTGTAGACATCAGAGGCTGTCAGAGGGAGTTCAGCAAGGTGGAAAAGGGGATCTCTTTGGCCAAAATAGTGAAGTCTGTGAGAGTCCCCCTTTTTCTTTCTCCTTCCACCCCAGTATCTCTTAAAGCTTCCAGTTGTTGCTGCTGCTTGTTAAAGAGTATTTTCATTCTGTCGTTCATTGCTCCATCTCACGTTCGTTCACTGGCAGCGCTGCACCAGTCCGCTCTCTCGCCACTGTTCGTGAAAAGCCTTTCCTTTGCCCTTCAAGCAGAGTACCTTGTAGTGCAGGCAGTTGTTCGGTGGCCTTCATTTTCTGAGTCGGGAGTGCTCTGCTGAAGTGAGGGAGGACATTAGCTATTGTACAGCACAAAAAGGAGAGGTTATTGCTTGTATTAGTAATTCTGAAAGAAGTCTGTTCTCTCTTTAATTGGCAAAAATGCTCTGGTGTCCTCACAACAGCTCATTTGGCAGTTTCTGGTGAATCTGAAAGGGGTGCTGCCTGTTGAACAGCATGTCTCAGTGACATGAGAAACTCTGGGCTTTTCTGCTGGGCCCTGTGAGCTTGGCGATTCGGTGTTACCCTTCCCCCGGGGTGGTTTTCTACCTCTGGTGGTAAATGGCCTGTGGGTAAAACAGCTGTTTGGCTGATGTGGTTTTGGTTCTGTTGGTGGAGAAGCAGTAGTGGGAAAAATGGAAAAGTAGATGTAAGTGGGAGATGTGACCCTTTACCACAGTGCAGTCTAAGGGAGGGGAGGGAGGGAGCTGTTCTGTAACAGGAAAGTGTGAGTGAGGAATGTCTGCAAGCTGCGAGTGAATGCATTTTCGGAAGAGAGTGTCGACCTGTCTTCTGCATCTTGGTTTCGTGCTGCATCTTAGCCATATGTTCTGTCAGCCCTGGAGAAAGCTGCTGCCTTTTCTTGTTTCATGTGCTTAACTAAGATTACGAATGTTCATTCCCCACAAGGATCAAACTCCTATCTGTTGTCCTTTAAAAGCATTTACTATTATGAATTACAGGGCCACCTCTGCTCTTCTCAAGTGTGCTTTAAACGAAGCACCGGTTTGGCTCATTAGGGAGAACTGTCACCACAGCAGGAGTCCTTAGTGTTAACATAGCGCTCGTTCCTACAGGACAGAGTGAACTTCACACTCTACAGACTCACCATCAGTTCATACAACCTGTCACTGCATCTTTTGCCACGTTGCATATAAACATACATTTTTAAAATGCTTCATGTAGGCTTCCAGAGCTCAGGGTGTTCAGTCTGCGTTCTGTTAGGTGCATCCTACCTTCAGTTTTTCCTTGCAAACTAGCGAAAGCCAAATTAATTACAACAGCTTGCACAGAAGAGACGTGTTCAGAGAAGTCCAGAAGGCAAAGTGGGTGTCTTAAGAGCTCGCACAGCGAAACTGCTTTTCCCTCTGTGAACACTTAGTTGTGTGGTGATGGTAGTTCTTCTGGTTTTACGTACCTTTCCAGAGGAATTGTGTTGAGGACAGTGGGGCACAGACTAAGGTAAGTGGTAATTTGAGTTCTGTGAAAGATGCAAAGTAAACTGCAAATCAGGTATTGAAACTTGAAATACAGGATTGTGTTTCAGTCAGGACCTTGTGTTTTCATCTGAGATGAAGCCTTGAATATAGCAGAATCTTCTAGCATGGTGATGCGACAGTGTTCCTGATAAAAGTGGGCACTTAACTTCCTTAATTCCTATTTCTACTGTTTGCAGTAGCTTTTTTTATTCCCTTTCTTCCTCTGTTCACACTGTCACAGGCATCTCAGGAAACTCAATTACTCTAATCCTGTGTTTGACTCGAAACCCAATGAGCTAATAGTTTGAGAATAAATTGCTGTAGCAATTGCGTTCATAAACATCATGAACAGCTTCCTTAAAGTGGTGTTTGACTGCATGAGACAAAGCTTTCAAAACATTACAAGGGCTTAAAAATAATTACTTGGCTAAAGCAATAAAGTTCTGTGGATATATTTCATTTTTCATAACTCTATTTTTTTCCCTTTTCAGAAAATGGACAAGAACCCTGTATTAAAAAGTAATTAAATCTGCAACCCAAGCAAGACACAGAAGATTCAAAATTTAATGCTAATGCAGTTTTTTCATTTTGCAGATGATTGTTGCCCACTCACGTGCACACAAGTATGCACATCATTAGCACTGACAAAGAACTGACTGTTAACTTTGAAATTCTTGGTTTCCAGGAGTTTATCTCACAATCTCATTATGTAAATGTGTTTTTTTTTAACTTGAGCAGTTGCCTTGAGAAAAAGTGTCTGTCTAGAGCACTGCATGGGATGCATCCTGCAAAAGCTAGGCAGAACTATCTGTTCTGTTGAGAGTCATGTTGTTTTCATTTATAATTAATCTTTAAGACTCAAAAGCATCTTGACAGTATAAAACAAACAAATCTGACTGACAGTGATGTTTGCCAGATGACACAAAGTGTCCCAGCTTGCATTGTATGCATCGCACTAAGGCTTGGTGGATTACTTCTGTGTAATGGCTGGCTTTCCTAAAGAAAAAGTGTGTTTTGTGTGAGGCTGTGCTCCTGGTGAATATGCATAGAAAGGAGTATGCTTTAAGAACAAGCACTTCTGACTATCTGATAAAAAATTAAAAAAAATTAGTGTTGGATCCCTAATTTGTCCGGCACAACACAGGATGTGTTTGTTGAGGCAGGTAGTATTATTCCTGTTGCTTCTGGAGGCCTCATGTATTTGTTGTTGATTTACATGTCTGATCTAACGTGAGGGGAAGGAGAAGATCCCATGGAGCACCCCACTGCCTGAAGCTCTCCTGGCTGGAGGGCAGCTCTGGGAATTCCCATGCCAGGTAGTTCACCTACCAAAAAAGTAGAAGAGAAGCCTCATTAAAGTCTACTTTGTGGGTGGTAGTTGTGTACAGGCAGGAGCTGGTGGGGACAGACCATGGGCATGGGAGGATTTGTTTGCACAGCATACTTCTGTGAAGCTGCAATGTGTGGTACATGGTGCCATTTTTTTTGTGAATGCTGTCAATGCTTTTGGAAATAACATACACCAACTTGTCCCATCCTTCTGTGAAAAAAAATTCCTCCTAGCCTTCCATGGTGGGGAAGGAGATTAAATAGGCAGATGGTTCAGGATAATACTTCAAGGCACATTAGTTACTATGTCTTTAACCTTAAAAGGTTGTTAGTGTTAATGCATGAATTCTGACTTTGAAGCTTGCAATGGGTGACGTGTTATTTTACCAATCTTATCCTTTTTAAAACAAAACAACACACCCTTAGGTAGGATTGCTGCTCAGGACAGGAGGCGAGGTTCACCTGTTCAATAGAGAACTTTGTTTGGCAAAGAACTTTCCTCTGCAGGTCTATGTTATGCCAAGAACATGGAGAATGAGGCTTCTTAGCACTACTAGACTTGTAAGTTTGATTGTCACAGAATATTTAATAAGCTATATATGTAGCTAGATGTGAGTGTTGATTTTTTTTTAAATACAGAAATCTGTTCACTTTCATGTGGCTTTAAGCTTAGAGTGAAATGCAGTAACTTGATGATTACTCAGTATAATCTCTGCAGTGTCTTTATGGCACAGTCTGGTTTGAATGCTACTCTGCTAGTCCCAGACCTACAGTGGATCCTTGCAGTAATGCTTCACCTCCCTTCATCCTCACACCAGCAAGGTAAATGAGTTGCATTTTGTTGTCCTGGCCTTTGCAGCCAGATGCTGATGAAGAAATGCTTCATTTTGAAGAAGTGAACCATCACAGGCATCTCACCAACTTCCATCCCTCAGGAGAGACTTGCTAGCTACAGTGTTCAGTGGTAACACCTGCCATCTTCTGCAATGAGCACGACCTTGCGTTCTGGGGATCAGCAGATCCAGAGCATCTCTGCTGATGGTGGTTTCATTTTCCATGATCTGGTTCATGCCTATCAACTCACGACTGTGGGTTTTAACTTTAAAAACATTTTTTTCCTCCTGGTCTAATACAGAAATTGCTTTGAAAGCTGAACTAATGTTTGGAATACTTCCCATATTTTGCCCCAGATGTTTCATCATATTTTTATGACTTGAACATGGGCCACTTAAGATACTTTCCTGTATAAAAATTGAGCTAGATCTTTCTCAAGATGAACCTTTAAAATTAGAAACTTCACACTTGAATGTCAGACTTGTGTATAATTTGTCATGGTGACAACAACATGGCCTCTGTCACGGAAGAGTGACATGTCTTGAGTAAGTTTGTGCCTGTTTCAACACCTTCTGTGCTCCCGTAGTACAGATAAAGAAGTCAGCTCTGGGTTGTGTTGTGGCTGAGCTTTTCTGGTGTGTTACAGTCACTCTGCGGGGAATTATCAGCCTTTCATATATTTGTGCCATGCCAGGGTTATGCTAGTTATATTTGTAGTTTCTGTTTTGCTATTAATGGCATCATGTAAATGCTGAGTTTTATTCGTGTTTAAAATTATTAGAGCAAAGGGAAGTTCATTCTTCTCTGGGCTAACAAAAGGAAGCTATGAAAATAATATGCTTGATTTTCTATCAGAATAACTTGCCATTGCCTCTGTCACTCCAGAGGGATAATGTTTTCCCTTCTGGTTACCATTATTATAATTACATTAGTTCAGAGCATTCTGTTTCTGTCTATTGACATGTAATCATGTGATTGATTCTTGCATGCCAAGCAGATACTTTTTCCAAAGGAAGTACGTATTTTACATGAGTTTTCAGACCACCTGTGTAAATTGAGTGCTTACAAGAAGCACTGTGACATGCAGCTTGAACGCTAGCCTTTCAAACTTCTGTCCTCTGCACTTCCCCCTCATGTACCTACATGGTACCACGATCCTTAGTCAGATGTTCAAAGCACTGTCTATTTAACTTGCCAAGAGAAGATGTTTCTGTGTCATGTGGATTTTTTTTATTGATCAGCATTTAGTGGGAGGCTGACTTGCCTTTCTGAATGGATTGCTTGTGTCAAGGATAGCTGCTGACCAAGGATATTTTCACACATTGTTAATGATCCAGAGAATGTACTGTCAAATATTTTCTTTTCGGTCTTTTTTTTTTTTTTTTGGCGTCACATCAGGTTAACATTCAGCTTGTTGTGTCTGCATCCTTTGACACTATGAATTAGTACATACTTCGGGATAACTGTTTATGCAAACCCTGTGGCTCTGATTATTTCTGTACCCTGTGTTTCTTTTGTTCCCTGATGGGATGGAAGGGGATAATAATGCCTCTGAACTATAGTAGAATTTCTAAAAGTAGCCAGTAGCTGTAAAAATAAACAAACTTAAAACGCCCATACAAACAAACCCTCTGTTTTTCAGCCCCAAAGAATTAAATTGTATGCCCATGGATAAGGCATGGATAGTCAATACTGTCTTCCTTCAAACTGCCTTGTTCTAGAGTATAGGATCACTCGGAGACTGTGATTCCAGAATTATTAATTCTGGGGATGTGTGCTGTTGTTTAAGCCAGCGGTACGGGTTTGACCAATAATTTGTTATTAGCCATGACACTGGGTTTAGGTCAGCTGAAGGGGGACAGATGATACCTATCTGGCACAAAGTCTTCAGACACAGTCACTTACTTGTTTTTAATAAATTTCTTATCCCAAACTAGCACTTTGTGTATTGCGGCCCAGGTATTTTTCATTTCAGGTTACAGTCTGTGGCCTCAGGACTTGTGCTGGGGATGCAGTGGGTCAACAGAATGCACCTAATCTAGGAACAGTATTGAAGCCCCGTAGTTGAGCAGATATTCACTGTATGCTCCATTTACTACTATCCTGAGCTAAAATAGACCTTCTCACCTAAAAGCAGGAGCTCTCTTAATCTTCAGAGATGTAAAGAATGATGTTTTAATGTCATTTCTTTATCCCAAATTCTCCAGTCCATTATGGCTTCAGAATTGTGGTCTGTGGCATAGGCCAATTGCAAAGTAAATGAGAACATCCCAGCTGCTTCTGCTATGGTAGCCCATTGCTGTGTTGACAGACTCAGGAGCAGGGTATCCGTGATAAGTACTGTGATCTTAATTTACTGTTTTATTGATATTATAATGATTCTAATGATTCCTCTATAATAAAGCCTCTTCCTAGGGAATGAGCATTCGATAGGAGTATTCATGGAGCTTAGCTTTATGAATGCATCCTGCAAAGAAGTAAGAGAGCCTGCTGGAGGGAGTTTGACATTTAGTCACACATTTGACAGTGCAACACAAGAGTGCTGGCTGAATATGTGAAGGTATTCCTTGCTGCTGAACTCCTCCATCTCAGTAAGAGGATCTGCATTGTTGGCAACTGATTTTGCAAGTCAAAGAAGATGTAATTTTTATTTAAAAAAAATACTTTTCTGCTATTGTAGCTGGAGTATAAATATAGGGACGATCTGTCTGTAGGCTTCCTGGCATACTCTAATCGTCGCCAGAGATCATAAAGATAAAGATCAAAGAAAGCGTCCTTGCCACTTGGGCCATCCTAATCAAAGCATTAAGAAATTGAATGCAGTCCCTCAGTCATCTGTGATCCTACTATGTGACTTACAGCAAGTTTCTGTCTCAATAAATTTTTTTCCCCAATAAATTTTCCCCCATTAAATTTTTGCCCCCAATTTTTAAAATAGCAGTAGTGCTTCTTCATTTCCCAAGGATGTAGTTGGAGATTATTTAAACTATTTGTTGATTGCTTACTTAAGACTCTATCTTAGGTAACGAGAGTCAAAAAAGTAAAAAAAAAAAAAAAAAATTCTTAACATTATGCTAAGACACTGAAAAGAGTGTGTCCTGGGATTGACTTATGCTTGCTTGCTGTTTTTCTCTATTCGTTGAAGGAAGGATACTGTAGATACACCAGATTTAATAGTGTCTCTTAGTCTTTGTGCTGCTGTACTTGTTCAGTATTTATACAGTGATGGAAGTCAGCAGAAGCAAAGGACAGCCTTTGCCCTGTCTGCCAGAAAGGTGCAAGCAAAGCACAGACCTGCCAACCCACCAATGCCTTATAAGAAAAGTTTGAAAAGAGGCAAAGGGGAGTTGTGTTTCTGAAAGTGCCATGTGCGTTCGTGGCTCTTAAACGGGTAGGTGGGGAAGTGTGCAAGTACCGTGAGAGAGACTGCAACCTGTGCTAATGCTCAGCTGTGCGCAGCTGTGGGAAGCTGTTGTGCTGCTGCAGGAAGATAAGCACTTCTGGTTTATACCACTGCAAAATTCAGCTGTTACCACTGCAGCATTCTGGTGTTTGATCTCTCTTTCTTTAGGAGGAAAGCCTCACTCTCAAAGGTGATAGAATTTATGTAATGCCTGTCTTCAGAAGACTTGCACTTGATCTTTGGAAGACTATGGCCGTGGTGGTGTTTTACATGTATGTAACATCTGCATGTTCTAAAGAAGTGAGGCTGAGTTTTGGGGTTTAACATAGCTATTTTTACTACTCTGTGAATTGTCAGAGAAGAATGATAGGTGATAAACGCACACTGTAATGATCTGATCATGGGCACTTAACAGATGCATTATTTGATTTACAGTGTTTTCAAAAGGCTGCATAAATAATTTTTAATTGTCAAACTGATACGTCAGTAGAAAACAGTTTTGTTCTTTGCAATCCTGATGTTTTCTTATACTGAATGTCTCTTAGTTCTTGTTACCATCATGGCTTATTTATTTTTGACAGCATACATATAAAAATAAGTTCATCGTTCTTCTTAAGGGCTCTTGTAAGTTTTAAGGGAGGAGGGGAATAATTTGCATAAGTTTAAGCATGACAGAGTAGCTATAATTTCAGGTAATTAAAAAAGAAAAAAAAACACACAACAAAAAAAACCAAAGCTCTGTTGTAGGTAGTCGATTGTATGCTGACAGAGGCAAAATCTCCAAATAATGTTGTTTGCACCTTAATGCGGTATCCAGAACTTGCAGTAGGTTACCTATTTGCTGGAAGATTATATCTCTATCTGTTTTTAGCAGAGCTACAAAGCATGAAATTGCTATCTAAACAGACCAAGACTTCTAGGATATGGGAAAAATACTTTTTTGGTTTTTTAAGTGAATGGGGTAATACCTTGCATTGAGATATGAATGGGTTTGTGCCAGTGGTCGGCTTTCAGATGAATTTTAGTGGACTAACATGGCCTTCAGATGAATTTTAGTGGACTAACCATCTGAGCATTAATGTCTTGTCTTTTAATATCCAGCTGGGCAGAAACATTCTGTCACAAGTTCACTTGAAAACACTGTTCAGGAAGAAGTTTGGAATCCATTTCTCCTTTGGATGTACCCTTGGAAAGGTTAAGAGTTAATTCATGTGGTTCCCCAGGGCACCTACAACAAGGTGTTTTGGAGTAGGGTGATCTTGATTGGATCCTGCTGTATGTTTTGCGGTTTGATTTAAATTGTGCTTCTCCTAGTAGATTATTTCACTACGAATGTGGAGCTTGTGTGTGTGGAGTTTCCCAAAAGAAATCAAGACTTTGTTATCCAAAATGCTAGCACTACTGCTGTCTGACCTCTGCACTGGTGAAAGGGGCATCTTTGTGTGTGGAAAATGCTTGTATTACTCAGCAATTTGAAGTGCAACCAAAAAAATTTAGTTCCCCTTCTGATCACTACAGTCTGATTCTAGCCTTTTTATCTTTGTTTTTTAGCGCGACTCTTTCATCCCTTGTTAATCCTCTTGAGCAGCGAGAAGATAGTTTAATACAGAAGACCCATTTCACGTCTGAATTCCTTGAAGCTAACAATTTAGAGTTGTATCAGAAAAAAAAGTAATGTGGGGACAAGAGGATATTTGCAAAATAAGCGTTTACAGTCTGATCTCAAAATACTCACTTTGACCTCTAAGTCTCTCTATCAAATATTTTTTAGTCTTATCCAGCAAAATACGGGAACATACACTCACTTATCCCTTTTCATATTTATACATTTTCATTTGAAATCAGTCCAGCAGTTGGTAAATATAAGCATCAGAGTATCAGAACATAATGAAGTCACTCTTTTTCTTCTACTGTGCAAGTAAATAATGATGAAGGGAAGCTTATCAGTTGTCTCTTATTCTTTGTTGTTGTTGTTGTTGTTGTTGTTTTGGGGTTTTTTTGCTTACACAGGTAAGAATTTTATCAACTTGTGTCTCTTGAGAGGATGAAGGGCTTAGCTAGCCTTTTCCTAGTCTTGGCATATGCTTCTAATGAGTCTAGGTGTGTTTTCCTCTGCTTCTAATGAAGTCTTTCTGGTTTTATGTTTTTTTTTTAATTAAGCTTGGTGTGTATTAGAAAGGCAGATTTTAGTTCTTTGAAAGACTGCCTTTATTAATCAAATCCAGTACTCATCAGGAAAAGAAAAATGCCTGTTAGCTAAAACAATGCAATTAGTTAAGAGTGTTTTCACAGTGGTGTTCTTTAAGAGCTAAATTTATGCTTGTTCAGGGCAGCTCTTCTTGGAAGTCAGTGATATAGAAAGAGAAGATTTTCATCTGTAAATCAGTGATGAAGGCCAAAACATGAAGTAAACATAAGGCATAGCGCAGAGAAGGCACTGAGGTGTTTTCATTTGGTAAAATGGCTTTTGTTTTATTATAGGGGTGGGTGAGGATTTTCACTGTTATTAATTAACAGCAGGAAGAAGCACCTGGTATTCTACAGAGGGTTTTTACTTGGAAAGTAATTTCTTTGTTAGCATCTTCATAATGATCATGTTCACATGGTTTGTGTACGTGCCAGCCTCTGTTCCCCTGAAGTTACAACATACAAGCCCCTTGGTGTTTGGGGGATGATGCAAATGCTGTGGAGGTACTAGGGATTACAGACTCATTGCTTCTTGATTTTGTGATGATCTAAAGCCTGTATGCATATGATGAAGATGCTCCTGTCCCCCCTCAACTCTACAAAGAACAGCTCTTGTTTGTTAATTGTTTCTAATCTGTATGTGAGAAGACACTCTCTTGTTTTCACAAAATCATAGAATGGTTTGGGTTGGAAGGGACCTTAAAGATCATCTAGTTCCAACCACCCTGCCATGGGCAGGGACACCTTTCCACTAGACCAGGTTGCTCAGAGCCCCATCCAACCTGGCCTTAAACACTGCCAGGGAGGGAGCATTCACAACTTCTCTGGGCAACCTGTTCCAGCATCTCCAAAACTTGTTTGAGTCTGAAAGGATACTTCTAAACAATTAAAATTAAAAGCCATTTTCTGTTCTGAGGACAATTCTGAATTTTATATGTTTCTGTACATACTGAAAAGAATTAATATAAAAAGCACATCATATAAAACATTATGTGGGATATACAGTTCATTGATGTGAATTCTGTATTCAGTGCTGCTCATTAAGCTGCTTCTGTTCAATTTCTTTGGATAATTGAGTGAAACAGTCCTCAAGTTACCCAAATTTAAAAGATATCAATAATTCTTTCATGAATAAATGTGGTAGAAATACAGTCTCTATCACTTTAAATCATCAGTTCAGAGAAGAGACCAGTCAAGCTGAAAATCCAGCAAATGGGGTCAGGATGTTGTGTGAGGTGAAAACACCATTATCTTAAAGAGTATGATTTTCTAAATAGAAAAAGCCAAGTGAGAAGAACAGAGGCTGGAACAATTATTAAAATTTATAGTAGTCAATGAACAATAAAGCAGTTATCTATTATTGCATTTCCTCATGGTGGACACACTTTCAAATGAATATGATTTACCACAACGCTTCAATACATAGCTCTGTAATACTAAGCTAAGCAAAAATTCGAGCAATGTGGTAATCAGCTCCAAGAAGATCTGATGCTGGTGGTGACAGCAGTTTTTCACTTACCTGGTTGGGTGCTGGTGGATGCCATTCTGAGCTCCTCTGGGTTGTGTGGTCTCAGAATTGCCCTTTTGCATGAAAAATAGTATATTATTAAAATTTTTGTACCAAGAGAAATTTTGGGGCTTGGATAGATTAGATTTGTTTCATGTCTGTAGAGGTGGAGGGGGAGGGAAGGAAGAGAAATGGTGCAAAAAATGAATTTATTTAAAATTTCACAAATGCCAGACCTTGAGTCATTTTCTTTGTAAGTAGATGTGCAGTGCATGTCATTACCCACGGATTGTCATTTCCTTTTAACCCAATTAGAAGAAATGCATATACTAGCAGTCTCTGTTTTTGAGGGGAAATGTGCTAAGAGGAAGGATCTTGATGTTACCCCTCTTACAATCACTCCTATCGTGGGCCAGGTGAATTTTGTATATAGTGTGGAGAAGAACTGGTTGAATCTTTTCTGTATTTTTCCAAAATTAAGTATTGATCATCTTAAGATAGAAACAAGTATTGGGCATTGCAAAATGGAGCCCAGAGGTGAAGGAAAATGGAGCTGTGCAGGCTTGTGTGCGTGAAGACATGCCCAATAGTGCATTGCTACTGGCATGGTAAGTTAAACTCAGCCATATATATATATATATACCTCAACTTAAATATTCAGTTGACAGCTCTTGGATCACTTGATCTCAGCTGGAGGGTAAGAGACTGCTTCTCTTCCATTATCTAGATTGATTTCTGCCAAAGGATATCTGTTCTCATCCCCATGTCCTAACTGGAAACTATTAGCTAACCTGTAGTCTACAAGATTGGTATCACATTTAGTTGGAGGCTGTCTTATTTCCACAGCACAGTATGTTAATAAACTTACATTTGCATCAGTCCGAAAAATGAAATGTCTCTGTCGTTCAAGCTTCAGCAAGTTCTTGAAGTTCAATGCTAATATTGGAGCGTGAAACTGTTACCAAGTACTAATCAGTGTGACAGTATTTGTTGTGAGAACTTGTCAACCAGTCTTGAGATTTTTTGTTGTTAAAAAAAAAAAAGAAAAAAAAAAAAAAAGGAATGCCTAAGTAGTTTAAATTGCTTTGTAGATGTTCCTGAGATAAATTCTCCAAGACTAGTTGCCCTAGGGGAATCGATATTAGGATTGTCAAAATGTTAAGGACCTGATCTCTATATGACATACTCCATTTTAAATGGGTAGTAGGTCATCTGGTATTGTAGTAATTAATCTGATGTAAATGAGATTAAAATCAATATCAGATTAGTGGCTAGTTGGAGGCCTCTGAGTGGTGTGGGTATGTCTTCAGGGGCTGGCAATAAATTCCCATGGCCAGTTCTGCTGTGCAAACTTTGTTCTTTCCCACATTTGCTACCATGCTTTCCCTCCATGCCTGAATTTGCAAACTCTCATAATCTGGTGCGCTGTAGACTACAATTGAAGAGCGCTCCTTAGGGGAGAGCATTTCAAAATTGTCTGCTAATCTCTGGTAGGAAAGATAAACAAAAAACCAGAGCAGACAGTGAAAATTTATATTTACTAAGAAGTAGATGTTACAAAACTGAAGTCTTCCTGCCTAATATTGGTGCAATTGACTTATATTCTTACTGTTCTTTGTCAAGTCCCAATTCTGTCTGATTTTCTCCCAGGCTTCCTTTATTGTTCTGTGTTCCTTGCATTCACGTTGCAGTGCAGCTGGCTGACAGATGAGGGGGAGTTGCATTTGTTTTTCTTTGAACAAACTGTATTAATTAAAATGCCTCCCACTGAGCTTGCAGTTTGCTGTAAGTAGCACATATCATTAACTTTTAAAAACCAAAAGGATTGTAAACTTAATATTATTTTAGCTTAAATGCTGCATGATTTCAGATGCACAGTACAACCCCGAGGCAGAACAGCAAACCTGGACACACAACTCTGGGTGTCCCACAGAGAAGAATGTATTTTTTTGTTGATGGAAAAGAGTCTGTATTAACTAGAAGAGGGAGAAAGTTACCTTTTTTTAATCAGCAAAGCCGGTTAATTGTTTGACTAGAGCAATCAAATGTGAAAATTAATAGAATCTTGACAAGTATGTTCATATATATATATATATGTGCATATATTACTGGAGAATAGGGTGCCTGGCATGTTTTCTTCCTGCCAAAATGCTTTCAGTAATGAACAGCAGACTTCATCCATGCACAAGTTGTGGCTTGAAAAGTGTAGGTCTGTATCTCCTGCTTCGTGCTTTTCAACCTAGGTCGAAATATTCTTCTAGAGAGGTGAAAGCATTTGCTTGCATCTTTTTAGGACGTTTTAATGATCAGGAGTTTGTCAGAGTTACACTTAGATCATGAGAAACTTTGGATCCAGTATGAAGAAACTAATTGATTTCTCTGTGAAGCGAGGAAGGAGTGAAAGGAGAATTCCAAGGTACCTGGTTTGCTATAAGACATCAAGAACAATAGTAAGGAACATGTACTGTGTGTTTTAGGAGAAAATGTCATTAGTTACAGGAGAAAGTAAGAGCCTTGGACTATTTCTGTACAATTCAGTCTGGGTTGGGGTTTATTGAAGTGACCCCTTGAACTATTAAAAATGCACAGTATACAATGGATGAATGAATAGGAGCTTTCATCTGCTGGAAAACAAGGAATTTGCATACAGTATTTAAAATGTTTATCACACACCAGAAGCCCTGACACTGAATGTATTGCCATGGCAAATGCTTATGCTTTGTGGCATGCATTCACTGAGTATAAGTAGATAGAACAGATGAAGTTGGTCTGTTGGGCTTCAGATTAAGGGAAATTTCCCTTATTTTAGAAAGTATTGGCCTTGGGTGATGTAATGCAGTATATTTTTTTTTTCACTTAGCCCATTATTAAAAATGCAGTGCAGTAGAATGGATTTTTAAATAAGGATGTGCAGTTCATTAAATGAAATGCTTTATATCCAGTTATCAGTGAAACAGCAAGCAACTGGTAAGCAAATGAGTAATTATATTTAGAGTTTCAGCAAAGAAACTATGCCAAAGACAAAGTCAGAAAGAAAGTTTGTTGCTAATCTGCCCCCCATAATTTACAACTACACTGATTATAATGGTGGAAACAGCAGAATGAGAAGGATTCCTGTTTGAAAGATCTGAGCCATTCAGGTGTGGCAAGTAGTTGGTCAAAAAAGTAGACCTAGATTAATGCAGTTGAAGTGTTCTGTCTCTGCTTCCATTTGGGCAGGGCAAAGTGGTTTGGCTTTGGTTTTACACCTGTATCTGATTGGGATGCTCTCAGCAGGAGTTCATTTACCAAAGACTCCCAAGGTGGAGGACTCACCTGGTCAAACAGGATGAAGTTCCACCAGAAATGTAGCATTTGCATCCACTTAGCTCAGAAAGACCTAGGATAAGCTGCTTTTTTCCTTTCATCCACTATCATAGTTAGTTAAATCTTTATCCAAAGGTATGGAACAGCTTGCTGCCCTCATCCTAAGGTGATTAAGAGCAAAACACCTTAAGAGAGAATCTTTAACTGTACAGCTTCGGGCTATTTGAGTGGAAACAATCTTTTCCTTCTATTTTTTTCCTTTGCAGGAGAGAATTTCAGAGTCCTTGGGCTGGTAAGGGGGACAGAGAGGAAGGATGCTGCAAAAATGGCATGGGAGGAGGCAGCTCTGTATTCCATTCTTCTCCTTAAGTATGGCTTATCTATTTATATGTTGCACTGTATAGAAAAGCATAAGGCCTTGGACGAGAGATCAGAATTGCCATCTCCTGTTTCCCAGGTGAACTCTCTAATTGCTAGGCCACAACCTACAGCCTAGGCAGGTTCAGTAAGTTTGGGGAGATAGAAGAACGTGGATTTGAACTCCCTTGACCAGGTAAGATCACACAAGCCCAATTTCCTTTGCTATCAGGTGCTAGTGAAGGAGGAGAATAGAAGAATACCGCTTTTGTGGTAAATGTCATAATGCTGTGGTTCTGTTATGGAATTAGCATGCAACGAAGAACATGCATAATATTTGTTCTATACGATGAGTGTCAAATTTGAAGTCTTTAGGTAAGATGCAGCATTGAAAAGAGGGTGTGCAGCACAGAAATTGTCATTGTTTTCTCCTTCATCTCTACAGATTCTATTTCTTCAATATTGGTTTAATTATTTTCGTGGGTATGGTCTCTTGCTACTCATCCTTAAAGCATCATGGTTTTATTCCCAAGGGCAGAAAACCTTTCCTTTACTGAAATTTGGCAAGTCACTTTCAAAAGGATGCAATTTTTCTGTGTCTGCAAACCTGATTTATTGGTTAATCCCCATAGAGGATGTAGAAAGTGTCATATGTTAGACATTCTATGAGGTTTTTGTCTAGACAGTATTAGAGTGGGGTTATAAAGATACTCAGGAACATCTGCAATTTTTAAATGCAAGAGGACTGTATTACTAAGTGCCTTCTCAGCTGTGAGTTGCTTTTTGCTGAATACTTGTGTTTTTTTGAATAAATGCAAATGCCTGTAGTTGCTTCCTACAAAACAACTTTGTCCTGTGTTCAGCTACTCAGGTATCATTAAGCAAGTAATTGCTTTCATTGCTTGGGTTTTGGCCAGAACCAGAATCACTGTCTCCATCTGACACATAGCCTTTTGAGATTCTTGGTCCAAAATTGTAGTGCAGAAGAAAGAATGAAGATGTACACATTTTCCTTCACAGAGGACTGGAAATCGGTGAGCTGGGTTTCAGATTGCCGACAGCTAGCTTAGAAGTCCCTTTAGGACACATATCAGGAGAGAACAGAACTTACCGTCATCATGTTGAGTGTGTTCTAGGTCTGTTCCTGTCCTGGTTTGGCCTAAAACAGACCAATTTTCCTTTCAGTGATTTTTCCTTTCAGCTAAGTCTTTTCTAAGTAACTGCACTTTCTGAAACTAACTGCATGTTTTGCAGACAGTGTCTGCTTCTAGAACTGATAATGCTCAAAGTTTGTAGTTATCACTGAGGCACTGGTAGGGATGTTATGCAGAAAGGCTCTTGCTGTACTTATTCTTAGAGAAACCAAAGTCACTGCTAAATTCCTCACTGCTTACGAGTGAAGAGCTGCAGAAGGGTCGCACCTGCAGGGAGGAGCAGACAGGGCAGGTGACCCAAAATTGACCAGCGAGATATTCCATCCCATACACGTCATTGTCAGTATAAAGCGGGGGGATCACGAGGGTCTCGCCCCTTCTTGCCCCTTCTGCTATGGCCGCTGTCCGAAGAGGACTCTCTCTGTTTTCCTACTGCCCCCGATCCCGATCCGTGCATCCCTGAATCCAGTTCCTGTCCGTCACTGGGCCCAGCCTGGGCCTTCCTGGAGCCTGCCCTGCAGTGCTGGTGGTAACGTGACTGACATCAGGGGAGCTCGATCTTGGTTTTGTATATATTGTATATATTTCATTATTTCCATTATTATTATTATACTCTTTTTCATTATTATAGTTCATTAAAATTGTTTTAACTTTCCAACCCATAAGTCTCTCTCTTTTTCTCTTTTCCTTCCCCTTCTGGGGGTGAGGGGAGGAGGGTTAACAGAGCGTCTGCCACTGGTTTAGTAGCTGGCCCAGCTTTAAACTGTGACACTTTCACACCCTTGTGAACAGGAAGCTCTGCAGAGATTCTGCTCAAGGTGACAGTCCTCATTTTCATTGTTTGATGGGAAACACTTTGTACTGATGGTGTGTGGCCTAAAAGACTCTTCTGTTCCTCAGTCACCTCCACTCTCACTTCTGGCTTAAAGTTGTTTCCTAGGTTTCCTCTTTTCTTTCCCCTTTCCTGTACTGCCCGTTGTCCCCTATGAGAGCTCTGACTGTTTCACTTGAAGTGACCTGACCCCTGGCTGCTGTACCAACGTGGCTGAGTGAAACGGTCAGTGAGAACTATGAGTCAGAGGAGAAAAATATCAATCAAACCTGAAGATGTTTAGGGACTTCTGACATCAGGTCTGCTCTTACTGAGCTGACAAAGTTAAGGCTGAATATGCCATTTCCCTATAGCAGTCCAGTTCATTTATTTCCATCAAACGTTCAGCTGCCGTAGACCTCAGGTATGTTTGGATTAAGCTTGTTAAACCAGTACTTTGTGAGCATTGTATTAACTGAGAATGGTATTTAAACTATGTCATAAGGGACAAATTCCTGTGTCCAGCATCTTGCCAGACTCAGGATTTTCCATTACAGTGAGGTCATCCTGCTAACCTTCACTGGTTTCAAGGGGAAACAAGCTCTTTTTAAACCACAGCAATTATATCTGCATGCCTACTTGACCGATTCGATATTTAATTAAAGCAGAAGTATTATGGTGGGGTAGTTGAGATAAATGACAGTCAACATTTGCAAGACTGACATAACCTGATTTTTCTTCTTTTTTTTTTATTTTTATATTTTAAAAGTGTTTCTTAGTATAGTATATAGGTATGCATGAAGAAATCCTTAGGATGTATGCACTAGCCTGGAATGTTCCTAGCAGGTATTTTCCAAGTTTTGAGTAAAAGCATAGAAGAATTCCATCAGACAAAAGATGCAGAGTACATAAAAACTTGAAGAATTTCACACCAAACCATTCATTGTATTTTTGTGTATATATCTGTGTAATACTATTGCTAGCCATTATCAGAATGAAGAAAAAAAAATTATTTGCTTAAGAAAATTTTAGACTTGTTTACGAAGAGCTTTGCAATCTTGTGTGATTAGAAATATTTAACTATAGTCAGTCTATGAAAGTGTGCAACTGAATTTATGTTTTGCTTCACTTTTTAAATTGGACATGGTAAATGAGTAGGGATTTTTCCCAATGAATTGCAAATTATATGTAAAACAGAAATCATTGCTTTCAGACAGTGTACCAGTCTAATTTGTTCAGAGAACCTCCTAGTTAGTAGTACACACGTGGCTCACAGGTTCAACAGCTCTTAGACTACCAAGACAGAACAAATACTGTATTCATTTGCTTTACTGGTAAGGGATCACTAATCATAGGTCTTTATGACACTTCCTGAAAGTGCTTTTTTGGCATTCTTGGGCTCTTGACTTTCAATGCTTTTTCTTTTTAATTATCTTTTTAATTACTCCCCATCCACCCTGGGAATTCACTATTGGCTCTTCACTCAGGAGTTTTGGAATAAGGAATTCCTCTTGGCTATTAAGTTCCCACCTTCCTTATAATAGCTACTCTGGTGATTATGATGTACGCCTCCTCCTGACTTGATGAAAGTCCCTTTCTCTCTCTGTCTTTTTGTGACAAACTTATTGTGGACAGATCTTTTGCCCTGTTGGAGCAACAGGAATTTTTGCAGAACTGCAGAACTGATAAACTTGGTTTATTCCATGTATGTAGTGAGGTCTTGCTCATTTAGTGGTTGCTAAGTACAAGCCACACTTTTGACAAGAGCTTGCTTTCTGAAGGAGTCAGCCTATAAACTGTCCACCTTGCGTTGTTGCAGCTGACTTTTTCTGGTTCTTGTAGTGAAGCCTTGGAAGACTGTAAGAGAAAATTTACCCATTGAGTTAGGTACATGGTTTATAGAGGCTGTGGAGGAGTAAGGAACAAGTGTTCTGTTTGCAAACTTCTCTTGTCCTTCTGAAAATCTACTAGCTGATTAGACATTTGCAAGATTTCTTGACAGATGAAAAAACTTAAATTTGATTAAACACAGCAAGATTGAAACTTCAGTGTTAAGCTAAAAAAGGTGTTTGAAATACAGATAAGTTAACTTTGTTGTTGTTGTTTTGGTTTAAACAGTAATCAATTATTTTGGTGGGCCAAAAGCTAATATTGCCATTATTATAAGGTACTAAGGACATAGGTTTAAATGAAAATAACCTTAATAGTTGATTGCTTTATGTGGGCTGTGTGGTGTGGGCCTCTGAAATGTCCTCTAGTTTGCTGAGACATGTTACTGGTCCTATCCAAGTACCAGTTGCATTCTGGAAATTGCTGGGGCCCCCATCCAGGGCTTCTGCATCTTGCATCTGCTGTCACAGCATGGAATTTAGATGCTTTTTAGTAGACAGCAAGATTTTACATTGTACAGTGTCCTTCATAAAAGGCATATCCCAAATCAATAAAACACCACATGTACAATTGAAGTGGACTACCCTAGCAAATGAGGAAACCCTTTTAAATGCTTGCTTATAGCTTTGAAAGACTTTGACCTGTTGATTTAAAGGTTTGCCATGCACAGCGTGTGCTCCTGGGCAATTATTTTTCTAGACCAAGTCAAAATTTGGCATTCCCATTTGATTATTCCTCTTTCCTCTCCTCTCAAGAGAAGTGTTTTTACTCTTTCAAAATCCATTGCAGAACTGGACATCTGAAATTATTAGTCACCCTTGAAATATTATGCACAATGTTTGAGCCACAGTCAAAGAAAATTCCAGGTTTGAGCTTGATCTAGGCTAACTGTGGCACTGATGGAATAGCCCGTGTCTCGGGATGACATGCTAACGTACTGCATGAGATGCCAAGTGGCAGCAGGCAAGTTGAATATTCTTTGAAGAGTGTACAAATAACAAGCATGTAGTAAATATGTATTAGGGCAACACTTATTTTAAATGATAACATTTACAGTACTCCTCTATGCTACATTACTAGTACTCTATGCTACATTACTAAAAGCAATTAAAAGAACATTTTGGTGTATGGCACCATCTGAGGTAAAAGCACTGTGCTTACAAGAATGACTTGGTTTGAAAAATTTTAATTTTCAATTAAGCTTGAAAGGACAAAGTGCAAAATTAACTAACTTGCAATTAATTTCAGTAGTAATTATGTAAAAAATTCCAGGCATATAGAAGATGAGAAGCATGGCATAATTAGTTGTGGAGTTTTTTACAACTGTAATTACAGTGATGAATATGCATGAGGCTCTTTGGGGAAGGGAAGCAAAGCAAGCAATTGTATTTAATTAAACTTTTAGCTGGCTTAGTTATGGAGGCTGTTCTTTGTTTTAATCTGTTCAAAACTGCTGTGAAACTCCTGAGGCAGGGTAGTTACACCCCAGAGTGTGAAAATGACATTTAGGATCTATTTTTCCTATGTAGAGGTCTTCTAGGTCATCTGTCACTTCATGAGCTGCAGGTAACTGTTATGTTCCAGTTTTCCAGCTCTTGAAACTTGTGTGAAATGCCCAGTCAAAGCAAATCTCACCTTTTATTGTTTGTGTATTTAAAATGTTCAAAGACAAACATGTAGAGTTGCATAGGTGAGCATGAGGTGGAGCAACCATCCTGATCTTCAACAGCATGAGGCAAGAGTGACTGCTGTACACAGTCATATTAAGATCAGAGTCAGGCCCTTAGCTTCCAGAGGTCTTTTTTATGGGGTCCTTATCTATAGAAACAGAAATTAGCTAAAAAGTTAAAGAAAAATGGTTTGTAAAGGGAGCAAGGAGTCGTGAGGAGTGAGTGTGTGTATGTGTGTCACGGTTTAAAGCTGGGCTGGCTATTAACCAGGTGGCAGATGCTCTCTGTTAACCCTCTTCCCCCCCTAAGGGAAAGGGAAAAGGGAGAGAGACTTATGGGTTGAAAAGTTAAAACAGTTTTAATAAACTATAATAATGAAAAAGAGTATAATAACAATAATAATAGAAATAATCAAATATATACAAATATATACAAAGCCAAGACTGAGAGCTTGGAAATCCTCCTCAGGCAGAGTTGCTCCCCCCAGCACGGGCAGAGGGGAAAATGCAGTAGCTCCCCTGCCATCACACCTGCAGGCTTTTAACTGGAGAATTGTCAAAGCTGGTACCAATCAGTGGGAGACAGGAGGGCCCCTCCCTCCTGGGCCCCACCTCCAGGAGGCAGTGGGTTAGTGATAAATAGGAAAGTGAGAATGACGTGTGTGGGATGGAATACCTCGTTGGTCAATCTTGGGTCACCTGCCCTGTCTGCTCCCCCCTGCCCTGTCTGCTCCCCCCTGCCCTGTCTGCTCCCCCCTGCAGCTGCGACCCCCCTTTGGATCTTCACTCGTAAGCAGTGAGGAATTTAGCAGTGACCTTGGTTTCTCTAAGACTAATTGGCCTGGTTTGGGCCAAACCAGGACAATGTGTTTTGGTTTGAGTTTTTATTCACTATTTTCTAGATATTTGATATGTTCCACTTAGTCTAGAATCCAGTGTGATTTTGTTCTTTTTTTAAATTTTCTTTCCGAATTTCTGTTTAGTCAAGTTTTTAAGCTGGTACGTAGGCATGTTAAATCAATCTCCGTCTTGAATTTATAGACACTGTAGTTGACTTGTTAAAATACCACAGAGTGCTGGGGAGGACAGTACTGAGTTGCTCAAGGACAATTAAGTGCACCTTAAGAGTAAAGCAATAAAGCTACCTCCTTTATGATTGTAAAGAAAAAGTAAATAATCCATTAAAGTGTGTGTGGAGAGCAGGGTGTGGCTGACGGAAGCGGGGAACTCCCGTTTCTGATCCTGGCTGACAATTTTTAGCTCTGCAACTTTAGGTGAATCATTTTATTAATTTAAGCCTTGCTTTTTAGGTAAGGAATATGTTTACCTCTCTTGTTGGATCACTGTAACATTTCTGTGATTTGTCTGTAAATACTTGAAGGAAGAGTACTATAAAATAAATAGTGTAGTTATAGTTATTTGCATCTGTACTATAAAGGAATAGTAGTAAATGTTTTTGTTTCTTGCTGTTTGAAATTAGGTAAACTCTTAACTTTTTTTGTTTTAACAATGATTTTTAAAACTGCTGCAGATGCTGTTATGTGTGTGTGTATGGAAACATGTCTCAACTACTATAGAAGATGCTCCCTAGAAGCTTTTCCCACATGATGTGGTTATTCCCAAGCACATATTCTACATGGTCACCCAGATTTTGTTTAAATATAGTCACGAAACATCATTTCACCTATTTGCTCTTCTTTCTGTGAAGTGTATCATTAAATTTGTCCTGCATCTATTCCCGTTTACCCTTGTCGCCTTTAGTTCTGGTCTGCCCAACAATCTAAAAATGGGTCACTGGGCTTAATTTTTATAACCCATGGCTATTATAAATACTTCTATCATGTCTCCTCTTAATCATCTTTTCTCAAGACTAAATAAATCCTACTTTTTTCTTTCTTGATATTTAAGCCCTATTTCCCCATTCATCATCTTTGTTTCTCATGCTGTACTCTCACCAGCCTAATTCTGTCTGTCTTCAAATAAGCTGGCCAAAATAGGATGCCAGCGTTCAAACGTGGTTTCACTGGGGTTTTGTAGAATCATGCAACAATATGTTTAATATTCTTTGCCTGTGATAAGCCAGTTTTCTATTAACCTTCTTTACCACTGCTATGCATTAGACCAAGATTCTGTCAATAAAGGTTCATTTTCATGTGACACATTCAGTGTCAGCTAATTCAGTGCCTTTTAAAGTATGCTTAGCTGTACTAATCGTTATTATTTGCCTCCAGTCTTTCCATGCAGAATGTGAACTATAAGTATGCTACCAAAAACTCTTTGTTTGTCCTTGCATACAGTAATTATCTTGACATAGTGATTAATAATTATGATTCTTGCCTCTTAATATAAATTTTAAAATACATTTTTCTTTCTTGTGTTGTACACATGCTTTTCATATCAAGAATTGCACAATTCAGTATGACTAGTTCAGTCAGTCAGCCAAGGTCAAAGGGAAAATAAATGTTTCCACAATCTCTGTGGAAACAAAAAGCAAGACTACATCTTCAGTGAGAATAAAATCTGTCACTCTGACATTCATTAGGCTGCGTTTGTCGGTGCTGAATAAACAACCTTTCATCAAGTACAGCAATTTTCTTCGTTCTGTAATTAAAGATATTTTTTGCTTAATTTATTTATATGAAAACTTGCTGAAGTGAGGCCAAAATTTTATAATGCATATTTCAAAAAGAGGAATGAAGGTTTTGGATAGAGTCCCAGGTACTATAATATCTTGATTTACTGTCTGAAATGTTATGCTGAGTCCATCCACAGAGGAAAGCTATCCAAGTTTCCTCTACACATTAAAGGAGGAGATGAGCTCCTTCTTCCTTTATGCATGGTTAACTTCTAAGGCTTGTAGAATTTATAGATTTGTCAATGAATTATGAACTTCTACTGAACTTGGCAGTAGGATGGGATCATGCAAAAAGTGAGATAAAATTCTTTAGAAGAGGAGATTCATCCTCATTGTTAGAGGGTGGTTTTGGTCTTTTTTTCTGTTTATCTGAAGACAGGCTTGGTGAATCTAATACAGGTTTGTCAGCTCACTTGGAGAAATAACCCAAATTTGGGTTTTATGGGATGTTTCAGGTTATTAGATTGGCCAGGGTGGAGGTTTTGTTATTTTTTTTGGACTGTAGGCCAGTGTATGCATTCAGGGCTATCAGAGGTTTCAGGATACCTCCAAAGAGAAGTCCAGACCATTGTTAGCTAGAGACGATCTGTTCCAGTGCTTCGTTATCCTTGCCACTCAGCAAGTGACACATCTGGCACCAGAGCTACACACGGGGCTTAGGAAATTGATAGTAAGTTGTTGTGGTGCTTTGCCTTTGGGGGTAGGTGGTTCAGATTCAGCCTGGCTTGTAGTTACTTAAAATTTGTAGGATTTTTTGTATTCTGCAGAAAAACTTTGGGAAACCCTCATGAGGACATAAAGGGATGACAGTCCCAACAATAAAACCATCAGAGCCGTCAGTTGTCATCTTTGCTGTTGTGTTTTGTGCTTTATTTCTCTTTTTATAACAGTAAAGGAAAGATTTAGAGTTTGATTTGCAACAAAGTATGATGTTTGTTAATACCTTCCTGAAGGTGTAACCTGAACATAGCGAAACTATTGAGGCTACTGTTTCACAAGACTCTCTTGCTGTTTACACTGAACTTACAGAGCTTGTAGCTGGAAGGAAACGTTAGTTTGTATGTCAAACAATTGTAATGCAAAGTCAGGATAACTTTAAGACGCAAAGCATCTTATGATGTAACTTCACACAGGTAATTTCTTTGGTGGAACCAAGCAGTGAGCTCCACCTTGGTTTGAACTGCACATCTACCCAAATCCACTCAAGTCGTCGGGGTCTGGCTTTCCTCTTCAGTCTCCTTTTGCTTCCTAGAAGCAGACAGGACAGCCTGCAGAGCTCTTGCTAGAGCCGTCAGGGTAACTGGAAATCTAAAGGCATGGAGGCATGTGGCGCTACTGCTGTTCACTCACAGACAAAGGTAGCAGCTCTAATCAATTAGATGTATGAAATAAAGCTCTGATCTCTCACTTTAGTCATTTGGGACACTTCCCTGCAGCTTTTGAAAGCATTGAGTTTATATTGTTAGTCGGAGCAGGCATTGTTTCTATTCTCTTTCATTTCAAACTTCTGTATTTGAAAATATGAAAAGCTTCCTTGCAATGTTTTCTTCAGCCTAAACAACCCTGATTCTTACAACCTTTCTTGGTAGTTCGTGTCTTACGGACATCTGATAATCCATGTTGTTCTTCACCACACTTTGATTCATCTTTGGGTTTTTTTAAGTGTGATGTCCTGAGCTGGATAAATATGCCAGCAGACACCTTGCTCAGGCTGGATACTGTGGGGGTTGCATTTTTCGCTGCCACTTAACACTCTCTTCTCTGCTGACACCTGACTACACGTGATCCTGACAATCTCTGTTGTTTTCTGATAATTTTGAATTTTAATCTTGTTGAGCAGGGTGCTTGTAGGCAAGCTGCTAGGCTTGTGTTGCCTAACAGCAAGCTGAATAAGCATATTCTCTCTACTTTGTCATTCACGTGGTTATTGAATAGTATCAGACTGAGAGCAGAGCCCTTTGGGCCCCCCTGAAAAGCTTTCTGTTTGTAATGAACCGCTGACAGCCACAGCCTTTGAGTGGTTCCCTCCCACTCCCTATTTTCAGTGTCATATTTTCTGATCAAGTCAGATTTTTAGCAGAGGATGAGAAGCACAAGTTTATCTTCTTCCTGGTGTTAATGCCTTCCAGATGCTCGTTGGTATCGCATTTGTGTACATGAGCTTTCAAATGCACCTTTTTGTTTTTTTCTCATTGCTTCACTTGCTTCTCTCTCTTTTTTTTTTTCCCCTTCCTTTGCTTGCTTCTCTTTTTTTTTTCTTTTTTCTTCCCCTTCTCTTTCTCTGGCATTAGATAGTTTGTGTCATGTGATCAGGAAGGCCAAACAGGGCTATGCAATAGCTACTTTGAAAACCCGTTGTCATCTTTGCTGTTGTGTTTTATGCTTTATTTCTCTTTTTATAACAGTAAAGGAAAGATTTAGAGTTTGATTTGCAACAAAGTATGATGTTTGTTAATACCTTCCTGAAGGTGTAAACTGAACATAGTGAAACTATTGAGGCTACTGTTTCACAAGACTTTCTTGCTGTTTACACTGAACGTACAGAGCTTGTAGCTGGAAGGAAACATTAGTTTGTATGTCAAACAATTGTAATGCAAAGTCAGGATAACTTTAAGATGCAAAGCATCTTATGATGTAACTTCACACAGGTATTTTCTTTGGTGGAACCAAGCAGTGAGCTCCATCTTGGTTTGAACTGCACATCTACCCAAATCCACTCAGTTGTCGGGGTCTGGCTTTCCTCTTCAGTCTCCTTTTGCTTCCTAGAAGCAGACAGGACAGCCTGCAGAGCTCTTGCTAGAGTGGATTTGCTGCCCATTTCCTCTGTTGCATCCTAGAAGCAGTCATTGAAGGGGCATTGGGTAGGTATGAATGGATGATGTGAAATGTGACCCTAGGAAAGGGATTAGGTGACCTGGCATGTCTTGTCTATCTCTGCTTTCTGTTTTGATTCTTTTTTTCCTCACGATCACAACCTGCTAATGGTTTTGAAATCGTTAGGGCACTGTCTTGAACAAATGAAGCTATGTGGACTGTGTATCTGACAACATCTCTTCCTCTTCACAGTTCTAGAAAAAATAGGATTGATAATAGTAACGTATAAGACAGGGCATGGACTTTGTACTAACACTTTCAAAAAGCAGAGCCATTAAAATACAGTCCTTGAATGATTAGACTAAATTTAAAAGCTGATTAAAAACTTACTTTACAATATATCTCAATCATACTTAAGCAGTATTCCTTGCCAAGTGTAGCTGACTCTGCAGCCTCCGTAAACCCTGCACCGCATCTCTTCAAGCCTTATTATCCTTCTTATGCACCAGCTGTCTGTACCACTAATGTGGCATCTAGGAAAAGGTTAATGTGCACATTCTAGCTGAACAGTATGTGTCTCTTCTTACCAACCTCCAGAATAGACGCTGTAAAAATGCAATTTGTCTGTCTGTCCTGTACAGCATCCCACGTTCAGCTTTTTCCAGACATTCTATTGAAATAACATGCATTTTTGCAGGCATGTAGATCACACAAGATAAACTGGTAACAGTTTTGCAACGTGGTGTAATTTAGTTTCAGGGTTGATAGATGATAAAAACACAAGCATTTAATCTACTGATTTTCATTTGAATTAGCTTACTTTTTGTTTTCAGTTGTTTTGTTTTTTTTTTTTTCTCCTAGATATTCAAATGATTCCAAGGAAGATTAGCAGAGCATGTCATAGAAACTTGGATTCTAAACTCTCAGGGTCAGACTGGAATAGGAAAGACAAAGCCACACATGGCCTTTGACAAATCTATTTTTCTTTATACTTTTGACTTGAAACTGCTTAAGACTTTTCAAAATTAATCAAAGTAGAGCATGCTTCTGTGCTGGCAGGGAGCAGGGACCTAGTACAACCTCCAGGCTCTTAACTACCTCAGAGCTCTACTATTCCAATTAACTTTTGCTGAAGACAGGACAGTGCACTTGCACATAAGTTTGTCAGTGTTCCCAAGGGTATTTGGTAGAAAATATAATTGTTATGCCATTAGTTAAAGAAGTGAAGATAAAGCTGATGTTGGAGACTGTGAGTTTGCTTAGGTCAGGCTGCCTGAGTTTCACAGATCTGTTAACTTTTCCATTTAAACATTCTTTTGTTTTGACTTTCAAGTCTATACAATACTACTCATTAATTATACACAATGGGTTACACAGCAACCAGAGACCCAAAATCTGGACTTTTCCTGGAGCTGGGAAATACTGCTTGTGACTTGAACAAGGTGAGACTGGAATATCTCTTGGGAGATTAGAGGGAAGGAGCAGGCTGTGGTACAAGATCAATGGCTGTTATCTTCAGCTTAGGCACAGTGCTTGCACTGGGGCTAGAGCCTGGAATGCTGCTAGTTGTGATAGGTCTTGGCAAGAGCACCAAGAGCACTTTTATGCTATGAAGACAATATAGTTTTTCTTTCTTTGAAGCACATTCTTGCTTTATTTTATAAGCTTAGTCCACCAAAGAGCCTTTTAGTGGTGCAGCTATTTGAGATTTTCATTCTGCAGAACAGGTTTAATCTACTCATTTGGAGGAGGACAATAGTAGTGGAAGCCCCTAGAGCTTTCAGTGCATCAGGCTCTTGCTGAATGGCATCTTCCTGTCATAAAATGTTATGAGAAGTGTATAGTAATTAACTTCTTGTCAGTCTCCTTGATGGTAACCCTCCATTTTCAAAGGAGAAAGAGGAGACAAACAGAAGTAACTGAACCCCTCTATTTAGAGAGAAGGACTTTATTAGGAGAAAGTTCATCCTTTTTATGTTCTGCCCCTGCTTTTGGGCGTAGTTTCTGTACTGGCTGTGAATTAATCACATTGCACCACTAGCCTTTAGAGCTGTCATGTGTCCAGGAAGTGCTGCTTAGATCAATGGCGGAGTGATCCTGAATTGCATTGAGTAACACTTTAATTTCCTCCTTGGCCTTCGTCCAGCTGCCAAGCCTGGACCTTTTGTTTCAATGCTTGATGGCAGATTTTGGCTTTGCAGGTTTTTACGTTGCTGCCAAGTTAATTTTAGAACTTTAGTTGCCTTGGCTACTTCTAAGTATTTCTTAGTTCTCTACTTATTTGCTCAGTTTGCTGCTTTCCTTTTTAAATTTTTTTTAAACGTTTAAACTGCAATGTGTGAAGTGCATGGAATAATTATCTTGCCCTACAGAAGATAAAAAAGAGGGCATGTGAGAGGTGAGGCTCTTGATCTTCAGTCTGGTGACTCAGCTGCTCTTTCAGCAGCTGCAAAGACTTGAAAGCACTGCTCTTGTAACGCGTGATCAGGGTGAAGGGTTTAAGTCCGGGGAGGAAGGCAGGGGTAACGCGCTCATTCTGATGCACTGAATGAGATGTGCTGAGACTGCTGCTAATTCTGCTGACTAATACTGTCTTGAGGTTTATCTGTGTCTTGCTGGCCAGTTGTATAGACTTAACCATATATAGTTCCAAGCCTTACACTTAGCTTTAAAGTCTTTGGAACAATGGCCATTGTCTTGCACAGAGCCTGTACAGTACATTATACAGAGAAATCCTATTTCATTACTAGAGCTCCAAGGTTCTACACTAATACCAATAATGATAAAAAATGTTATATGGATGGATGGATAACAAGTTCTCCATATAGATATGTCCTACTCTGTTTATGCAGGCAAGGTCATGAATGTCTTTTCAGTCATCTGAAAGAACAAAGACAGAGCACCCAGTGGTGTTTACACTTCTGGTTAATATTTGAAACACTTATGCTTTTCAGGAAAATGTAGTTCTTGTCAGTACACAAGAGCTTGGGAGAACATCCTGAGAGCCCAAGAACGTTTTCAGGTGGGGACAGCAGGGCAGGGAGCCAGGCAGAGGTGGAGAAAATGACCTGATGGGCAACTTCAAGAGCTGGGAATAGAGCCACCCTCTGCTCCAGCTTCTTAGCTTGAGGGCTGTGCTGGCTGCTGTTCTGGTCCATGGGTATTAGGGACACCTGTAATTAGCACAGGGTGAAACACAGAATAACCTGGTGCCATTTCAACCCAGGATATCTGCTCAGATCAGCGTTGTCTGGATATGAAGCCATCGCTGTTGTAGATGTACCTGGAAGGAGCTTGGGTTTCATCCTGCTGCTTTCCCAGAAGTCTTACCCATTTACCAAGTACCTGGTCATGTAATCACATTGTATTATGTTGGCCAATTCCCGTAGGTAAGGTTTGTTTAGTATGTGTAATACCTCTATTAACAAATCTTTCTTCTGTGCCTGAAATGGAGAAAGCCAAAGCAGGGCAGCGGATTGCAGCTGAAAACAAGTCCTTGTCATGGATGTCTAAGGGAAATATGAAGCTGCTTGGGGAGGGGAACAAATGGTAACTGAGCATGAAAACCCCATGATGTCAAGGTGCTGTGCTGTCGGGGCTAGATCTTGTTTGTAGCTTGGAGAAGGTCAGTAGGGAAAAAAGATAACAGGGTTAGAAAGGACATCACTAGAATAAAGAATATTCTGGAAGTCCAGTGCACAAAATCTACATAACGCTTGTTTTAGTGGGACATTTAATCATCACGGATGAGAAATTTAAGAGCTTTTGGAGACTTAGCTGGATGTCCTAGGAACTCCTAGCACAAAAAGTAAAAAATGTGCAGAGGCTCTGCCTGTCTGTATTTGATTTTTGTCATCTTTAACCTTCCAAGCTGCAGCTCTACTCTTTAACCAGTTGGAATTTAAATGTGTTGTTACAGTAGTGTCTTTGTTGGAGGTGGACTGTGACTCGTGCTCATTAAAGCTACAGATATCTGCTCAGATTATGTATTTCAAAAGCTTTTTCTCGGATGAACAGTGAAAAGTGAGGCTTGAGCAGAGGATTGTGAAAGATAAAATAACAGCCGCTCACCCCTGTGTCTGGCAGACTTTAATGCAGTTACTCTCAGACCTTTTTAAAAACATTGAGACAGCACATTGTTCACAGTCAATAAGGTAGCCTTCTGAGCACAACCCATTATGTTTCCTTTATCAGTCTCTTCCTAAATTATTCACAAAGCTTTTACACTCCAAAAATCTCTAATCTGCGAATTCAGCATTTCCCAGGTAATAAGGTTTAATAGGCATAAGTGGCATTGATAAACTGTTTATACATGACGTGATTAGAAAACATAGATCTTCTTAAGGGGCGGGGGGAAGCATGAAAGAATAAATACTCTATGAATTTAAGCTGAATTAGCTTGCACCCTCACCTTTTTTGTGAACTTGCATTTAATAGCAGAGCAAACAGAACTTCTAAACCTGCCTGGATAATACCTGCTTCTTTTGAGAGAAAATGACTGAATTATCAAGAAATTCAGTTCAATGACTTCTGTGATGTGTAAACATTTACTGAAAGTTGCTAGAGCAGAACTAAAGAGTCACGGCTTTTTCTTTCTAAAGTAGTTGTGCATGTCCAGCTAAGATTTTTCAAGTGTTCTTATATCTTGCCTTCTCCTTATTACAATGTGCACAAAATGGGAAAAGGTTCATCGGGCAGTCTCAGCTAGATACGAGTCATTCCCTTCCACACCTCTCTATACTCACCTGACTCTACAGAAAACCAGAATGTTATCAAGGAATTACCAAGAAGTTACTCGTTTCAACATGATCAGATATATAGTAAGAGGAAGAAAAAACTTGATGTAAAAGTCTCTTTTATGCAAAACCGCCTCATAGTTCTCTTACTTTTGTTTTAGCTGTGCTATAGAGCAGTTTTCTTGCTGGAGTGTTATTTTGGAAGACCATTAAGGGCAGTTCCTTTCTTTTCCTTGAATGGGAAGTGCCCTCTCTAGGGCCACAAGCCAAGCAGTGCTGATAGGCTCAGGTAACGTTACTTTCATCTTCTGCAGGTTTGGATTTACTGACTTTGCTAGAAAAGGGAGGTTAGATGTAGGTTGGTCTGTCTTGGTTTAAACTACACCACAGCAGAAGTGAAACACTACTGGACGTCGCTTGTGAGTGTGTTTTGGTAAGGGACCTTAAAATTGTGGCTTCTTGGCCCAGAAAACCCACCTATAAGGCAAGAATAAGGTTGTTATGGTGATGGAAGAAGACTTTGTTTCAATGATAGCTGAATCTTCCTAGGCAGAGCTTCGTCTCAGAGATACGGTGCGCTCTATGTCTGTTCCTGTAAAGACATAAAGACAATGCATGTTTAGGGAGCTGGATTCTTTGCATGGAGAAAGAGAGTGTCTCCATGCAGAGTACTCAGCACTGCCCAGGGCACAAGAAAGAGCACTTGACAAATAAACCAGACTCTTTTCTCTTCACAGGATATATCTGTACTCTTCAGTGCAGCTCCATGTTAGAGAGACACAAGCTAGAACTAACTGAACTGACGGGAGGTGCTAATTCAGATCCCAAAAGCAATATTGCTGTGTTGGCCGGTTCAAAGGCTGCCCCAGGTAGCACTATTCAAAACAGCACCTTTCACGGCTATACTTCTGGTTCAGAGATCTCTACACAGACCTCTAGTCCCTAGTGTAGGCATGCCCTTAGATTGCTCTTGTTGTGAGAGGTACAGTGAACTAAACGGGAATACAAGCAACAGATCTAAAAACCTGAAAAGGAATAGAGAGTTACTGGTAAACAAATGATGTTTCATTAGCCACAGTAATCCCAAAGCTCCAAAACAGCATGTTAACTACAAATTTATCCAAAATCTCTGCAAGATATGTGGGTTGCTGTTGTATGAAAAGGATTGTAAAGCCAGATAAAATAGTTTGTTTTTTTTTTTTCAGACTGTACTAAAGCCGCTCATCAGATCCCATCTGACTTTGACAAAATATTTTTTCTTCATCAATCTGGTTAATCTGTTTGGATTTATGGAGGCTTTTTGTGCAGGACCCTAGAAGATGCTATCCTAAACAGATGGATAACCTTAAAGGTTTTGAAAAGAAGTTGACGTATAATTGGCTTCTCTCATTTTTCTTCCCTTTTAATAAGATGGAGGTTATAAAGAGAAGGGACTGTGCTGCTGCAGAATGATCCCATGGTAACTAATTAGGTCTCATCAGGTGTGCAAAAGCATCCTGTTCTCAGTTTTATGCCAATGTGCTGTAACCAGTGAGCCAAGTTGAATGAAAGTCTTGTGGTATTTTATTGGGGTGTCATAATATATTTACCTTCCTTGCACTGAAGAATTGCAAGTAGTGCTATTCATCCATGGATCATTCCTTGCAAATAAACTTGTTGATGTTTGCAGAAAAATGATGTGCTTGTCACTCTCCTCCCTATGCTGGCCCTTGTCTGTGATATGTGACATGAACTGATTTCTTAGCTGGTGAAATTAGGGAGTGTATTAAAGAAGCCACAGCAATATGTGATGAGCTGTAGTTAAAATTACTAATGCATGTAAATTTCGTTTCTCCCTTCTGCTTGATTTACATTCTTCATGCAGACTTTGTTCACTTTGCTGAGTGAGCCAGAGACCTAGTGTTGACTGGTAACAATGATTCCTGCTTTCTCTTCAGCACAGTTGCATGGGAAAATAAATTTAGTAAGGATCCTTGCCAAGGTGTGACACTAGGTATCGAGAAAACTGTGTGGCTTGCATGTAGCTGGCCTGCAAAGCTCTGGTCTGTGATTGTAGTGGCATCATCTGTAAAACAGTTCTCTTTAAGAGTGGTAGTTTTTGTAGTCAGTAGCAGGACCAATAATCACGTTCTCTTAGTTCTGGTACAGTCTTTCTTTCCAATCTCATCCCTTCTTACTAAAATATCTATGATTTAAAATGGAGATGTTTAAAGGGTTAGTCATTTTATGTTGTATTATCTTACCTAAGTAATGCATAAGTTATTTTTAGTGATGCTGGAAAATGTGGTTTGGTGTTTAACCACGGAAGTGAACTACCAAAATCAAATATTGAGAGAAATACCCAAAGCATCTTGATGCAGAACAATGGGTGCTTGAGGAAAGCTCTTCTATTATGCTGGACACAGTCAGTATATATTTCATTATTTTGTTGCTAGAGAAATTTGTAAGTGGCTCAGTTGCAATTCTGAGTGATCAAAGAGCAGTTTTAGTTGATAGGTGAAAGAAAATAAAATCATATGTTAAGATATACTGTCCCAGCCTTCTGCAGTAGGAAATTAAGAATTTGGATGAATAGTCCTCCTGCTATTGTGTGGATTTTGGAGGTCGAGGGGTTAGGTTTGTTTTGTTAGTTTTTTACTCAGTCTCTCGTTTTTCTTGAGGTAGATGAATGTCTTGTACCAGAATAGTATTTTTCTTTTTGAGGCTATAAGGAGTTACAGCCTGCACAGAAATAGAAATTCTGCCCCCCCAAAAAAAATCCAGTACTGAAAGGCTGTATGACCTCATGAACAGGGAGCTGGAATGGTCGGGGGAACACAGTTCTGTGGTGCTGGCACTGGACTCAAGCGCAGCAGAGTCGCATCAGTGTGCTTATGCCATTTTGCTTCTCTGAGCCTCTTTCCTCCTTTGCATTTTGTTATGATGTTGTTTGCATGATGTTGTCCAAAGTCATTATTCCATTACCTTTTTGCTTCTCTGGGCCCAGAGCCTGGGTGGGTATTCCTTCTCCTGTATCATGACTCTGAACAAATCCAGCTGTAACTTCTCTTACAATTCTTGGTAACTTTGCCGATTCCTCAGTGCTTCCTGCAAATAAAACATATACTATACGCTATCTGAAGTACCTCTTCTGATCTGGTCTTCTCATCTCTTCTCATCATCCCTCTAATACTGCTGTTTAGGGTCGTGCTTCTGCTCCTGCTCCCTGCCACTAAGTTACCATTTCCAACCATTCCCTTCACCATTTTCTTCTCAAATTGAAGCTCATTTGTGTAATCTTTCAAGGCCTCAGCCCAGCTCATGTTTTTCTTTTCCTCATCTTGTTCTATCCTAACCTGTTTTTTTTGTTTAATTTGGGGGGTTTTGTTTTGTTTTTACCATTCACTTCTTTCACTGCACTCTCTGCTTTTAGACTTTCACATCTCTTATTAGTATCACATCTACTAGGCTTAGATTGCTGTTTTTGCTTTCTTCTTTTGAATTTTTTCCAGCAGGAGGTCTTCTGATCACAAACATCCAAATAACTATGCTTTACTAAGCAGCTTTCTATATTTTCTCCTGTACTTATTTTGGACTGTTAAATCTGTGGAGAACAGGATGTAGTTGCTGCCTTTTTTGATAAACTCCATGTAAACTTTGACTGCACTGCAAGTTATGATGAAAAGTAGAGAACAGGCCTTTTACATCTCTGATTCTAGTGTGGTTTGCTGGGTACAGCGGAGGTATTGCGCTTATGTCTTGGAACTGGGTGTCTCAGCTCTGGAAACAAAAAGTTATGACTGATAGGTAGGGATGGGGGAGATACTCCCATGATAGTGCACATGCATCCTACTATGGTGTGTATTTTCCTCTTTCTCAGTTTATCTCTCCCTAGTAGTTTATCTGCTGGCACTTATTACGGGTGAGGATGGCCTGAGTGATAAGTCAGCCAATCTCTGATTTGCATGCATATGCTTTTAATAAGCTAATTTTCCACAATCCAAAGAAAAAAGGAAAACTTGCTTTTGTCAGACAGTGCATTAGCAGAAAAGACAGTGTAGGTTAAGAGCAGTTTTATATTGAAACACATCTCAGGCTTCCTTTTCCTTTTGTCTTGCAGAGGCAGGCAGCGGCCAAGATTATGTAACCTCAGAAAATCAGCTGCTTTACTACCCTAGTATTACCTATGCTATCATTGGTAGCTCGGTCATTTTCGTACTTGTGGTGGCCTTTCTTGCCTTAGTCCTGCATCACCAACGGAAACGCCACAATCTCATGACCCTGCCAGTGCACAGACTGCAGCACCCTGTCCTTCTGTCCCGGCTGGTGGTCCTTGATCACCCGCACCACTGCAGCGTCACCTACAACGTCAACAATGGGATCCAGTACATGTCCAACCAGGTCTACCACAGGCCAGTGGACTTGGACTCTCCGCCATCCTATTCAGAGGCTGTGCTTGACCAAAGGTATGTACAGGAGCTAATTCTGTGCTCACCAAAGTTTCATGCTGCTGGTTGCAGCTCTGTTAATCTGTGCTTCTGCTCTGCATTTACCCTTATTACTGCTTTGGCAGAAGTACAGTGTTGCAGTTCTGTCACATGCATAGGACCAAATTTGGGCAAATTTGAACTCCTCCTGCATATGAAAAATTAATGATCCTCAGGTCCCCTTACTGCTATTAAAGGAGTTTAAGGAAAACTTAAGTCATGCTCTCTTAGCATGTGTCATTGGTAGCAGAGATTTTGAGGACAGCAGGAGAATGCAAAGAAATGCATCACTTGTCTAGTAGTAGTATCCTGTGCCGGTCTGGAATCAAAACATGAAAATTGAATTTGGAGTTTTGCCAAAAAAAAGCTAGCTTGTAGGTCATACTAATTAAAAAAAAAAAAAAAGACCCTGGTCATATGTGGTAAGTATATAAAGGCAAGAGGGCTTCAATTCTTACATAAAGAAATTGTATAGTCGTGCTGCTCTGCACTTTCCCTTTGCCATTAAAAGAAAAGAACAGGACTCTGAAATGGAAAGCGCTGTTCTCATTTTAAATAGCTGAAAGTGCTTTGAAGTTTTGTGGGTGGGTGTGGTTTGGGTTATGATGTTTTTGTAGTTGAGACATGGGTTTTATTTGTAGATAATTAACCTTCGTTTTAACCTCTGTCCGTAAAGTATTTCCAAACAAAGCTCCTAGACTGACATCCTCTGTACATAAAAAGGGCATGGTATGAACTTTAATGATCCAGATTGTTCACTGTCACCCTGTTGGTATTTTTTAGTATGAACTCTTGGATCTAAAAATGATAGTATAATCATTTACATTCCTATTCTTTGCTGCATTTGGCAGCAGCTCCCTTGTCTTAATGTTAACATTCGTCATAATGATATCTTTTCATTAGTAAGAACAACTAAATGAGCAGCTGTCCAGATTGTAATAACTTCTCACCTGGGCTGATACAAACCACCAGCAATTGCAGAGCTAATTGCTCCCAGGACCTGTTATTGATCTACTAAACCCTTCAGTCCCTTTACTTGTTTACCATTAGAACCAAAAAACAGTTTTCGTGAATCCAGTACTCGTCTTGTCTATACCTACTTAGCAGTTGCTGTGCATGTGATATCATGGCAGCAAAAGTGATTTGTCATGTGGAGAACTCGGTTCATTATTTATTTGTAGACCATAAGCCATTAATCTCTGTCACTTAATAGAGGTTTCCTCAGAGCTTTCTTGTGTTCACATCATTACCCATAGGTGTAAATCCACTACTTACCTTATTTCTTTTAAAGTGCTTTCTCAGGTTGTGTAAATGTTATGCAGCAAAATCTCTTACCTCTTGCAGCTGTCTTTGAGGGTAAGCCGAGATTTGTTGGAAGTGCATACCCATGAAAATCTGAGTGTAGAGTGTTAAGCAGGATGTAATTAGCTGTGTTGCATCTTGGCCAGAAACTTTGATTCCCAGTGGTGGTGTGGATGTTTTGGAATGACCTGAATAATGTAGGCAGGTCTGTTTGAGATCTCCTGATAGGTGTCATCATGGAAATACTAAGAAATACTGTTTGTTTTTTCATTACTAGAAAACTATGTACTTTATTCTGTACGACTGTTTTCAGTAACCTCTTATTATGTTGTGTATCTTACAGCAGACCACCTTGGTTTGACCTTCCTCCACCGCCTTATTGTTCTGAATCTGAATCCCCTAATCAGCCAGATCTTCCTCCTTACCGATCTCGGACAGGAAGCTTGGTGAGCACAGACACCCCCATGGCAGGAAGACCTCTGGGCACAGCCGGCAGTTGGACAAGAGACATCCATGACAGCATGGATGGCCACAGAACTCTTCTTGAGAGGACAGCAGATCAAAGCGATTCTTTGGTCAACTGCATCGCTGAAAGAGAAGTGTAACTGCTCCAGTATTTCAGATGGGCAGGAAGGTGTTTACTTTTTCAAGTCTGTATGGGTTAATCTGCTGTGGCTAATAGGTTTCAGGGGGACATGTGCCTGAATGATGACTTGACTTAAATCCATACTAAGCTAATATTTGAATTCAGCATTTTGGGCTCATCAAAGACAGAGTTGTGAGAGCTAAACCTAGAGCCACATCAGCTCTCCACAATATTTCTGCGAGCAAGTTATGGTTTAAGTAAGAGAAACATCAGTGCTGGGTCAAAGAACTGATGTATTTCTTGGACTATTTACTGTATATGAATGTATATACGTGCATGTATAATATATACAGATGTTGCACACAAAAACTATGCCAGAAGGACTCTTGTTTTCAGACTGCCTTCCGTCCTGTCGACATGTGAGCTGTTTCTTCTTACTGCCTGGTGCCAACTGGTGGTTATTGAAGCACATGAGAGGCAGTCTTTCTGCTTGGAGGTCTGGTGCCTGATGCTAGCCTACTGACAGTGCTCAAATTGCAGAAAATGTCCTACTTGACCCTTCTCTTCATGGCCTGGAACATTCTCACTGTGAATATAATTTGCAAAGTTTAAGCTTGTGAGGATGCAACAACTCTCTAACTGAGTAAACGAGGGTTTTTTCCCAGATGCTAATATCTAGGCCAAATTTGCATGGATTTTCTCAGGAACACCACAAAGGTTGGCTTATCTGTCAGACATAAAGGCTGAGTACAGAAACACTGAAGCTTCTCAACAAACCAGCACAAGAGTTATTTTCACATGTGGCAAAACAGCATTATTCCACGTGTTCCTTAAAAAAAACCCCACAACCAAACAACAAAACAACAAAAAAAAAAACCCAACCAAAAAAAACCAGACTGTTTGAGCTAAATCTTGAACACCAAAACCAGCCTGAGGCAAACACCCATCACAAAAAGCTTTAGTGTGAACGAATAGTTTGTTATATTTGTAAAATAACTGAAAGCAGGTCATGTAGTGAAAGGTGTTGGGCTTGTCAGCCCTGTTTACAGCGTGTATATGTACATGCATGGATACACATGTTTAATACTATGTGTATGTATGCAAGTGGTGTATTGCATATGTTTAGTTCTACTGCACCAGTAGAACTCTAAAACATCAAAGTTTCACTTAGGATATTCTCATTGGTTTTTATGGAGTTTGCGTTATTCATGTTCACTTGGTTGAAATTCTAGCTTCTGCAGAAAAACAGAATTATTTGTCTGTTTTGTCCTAACTCTTGGCATGGTCTCCTGTGAAGTGTGTTTCAGTGCACAGTGTTGAATCACCCATGTGAAAAGCGTCTCAGAGGTAAGCTATGAATTTAAATGCCACTACAGTGCTGTGCGTGTGCTCAGTATACAGAAAACTATGCAGTGTCTTCCTCTTGTCCAGAAGAAAATTGGCCTTGAAAAATTATTTATGTTTGTCTATCAGACACATTTCCCAGTCCTCCTTTCATGTAATGAACAGTGTCATTAAACAGACTGCGCTGTTTAATGGAAATGAAGCTGACTGCCCACACCTTCTGCTTTCTTCCTCCTCATCTTTCTAAGGTAACTTCTTTCACCCAAAGGTTATATGCTCAGAACCCAAGAGTTCTTAAGCTTGAGTGTAGGTAGGGGAACGACTCAAGTTCAGTCTCAATTCCCACACATACACCTGAATTTTTTTGGTGGTATTTTTTTTCATTTCCAGCTCTGGAGTCTACTGCCATGGTATGTAGGAGGCAGAGGCCAGAGGGACTTACAAACACAGGTCATTCCAGGGCTGAGATGACACGGTTGGGAGCACTGGAGAAATCTAATGCTGATGGGCTTTGGAAGCAGATTAATGGCAGCCTTTCATTACAGGCATAGGCAGCCTGTCTTGAAGTGTGTTGGTGAAGATGCTCCTCGGCCCTTGTGAAGCAATGTACAAGATTGGGTCAGATTTCGTTCTTACTGGGAGCTCAGGCAATGTAATTACGCTGTCCTTCACCAGGCGGGACCTGGCTAATTAATGATTCCATCCGACCTGATAGGCAGACTTGTCATTGTCACATAGCAGACAGTTATTCTTTATTTTACAGGTAGGTTAAACTCATGTGCATAGATGAGTTAATAATAAAGGTGGGTGCAGGGGTGTCCCCTGTGAGCACTGGGCCCTGCTGTCCTTCTTGCCTTTTGTTAAGGTTCTGCTTGGCCTCTGTAAGAGCTGCGTAATACTGTATCAGAATTAGCCTTAACGTTTTTCTGTTGCAGTTTTTAAAACATTATATTGGACTTTAAAACGTACTATTGAAAAGTTTGCAGTAGTTTCATTAGAATTAGACATAATTTTAATTTTAAAGTTGCCTAAGGGTGTATTAGTTAAACTAAATCATTGTGTCCAGTGTAACGTACTGCAGCCTTCTGTGGGGGACTGCATCTCACCACATGTATTCTAAGACACCAGGGTGTGTGTTAACCAAATATTGTTTGCCTATGGCATCTGACAAACATTGCCTTACATTGCTAAGAAGTAGGAAAAGAGTGGACATAGCCTGCTTCTTCTGCCTTCTGTGTCAGTCACTGTCATATATGTACATATATATATATATTTAAAAAAAAGATACTCTTTCAGGCTGTACATATTCATGTAACTTTTGCATTGAGATAATCCATTTGGACTTTACAAAAAAAAAAAAAGAAGGAAAAAACATTCTAAATGGTGTGATGTTTTCCCTTCCAGCTAAGGGTGTGTTTATCTTTGTATAGGAATCTTTTAGTTTTTGAGAACACAAATTACAAAAGGAGATTGTGCCTTTCTGATTGAATGTTGATTTGGGAGGCTGTTAACTACATTTCTGGGTTTTGTTACATATCATTGTCTAGAGATCCAAAAAGAGAAATGAATCTTGTCTTCCTTTCTGTTGTTACTTACGGGGACCACTGAACTTTGAGGAGTGCAGGAGTTCAGTATCTTGTCCAAAAAGGCATGCTAAAACTTTAAGGGGGATTTTCATCTTAATCCACTTTTGTGGTTTGTAGAGCAGATTTGCTAGCTGGTTTCTGTGGAAATTGCTGTAGCATCACGCAGAAATAGTTTATAACGTGTCACTTCTAATAGTGTTAATACAGCATTATACTGCGTTATTCAGTGGAATCGTTGGGAAAGCGTGGTAGCAACAACCGCGCTGATGAAGTTAAATATTTCATTGAAATCCTGCAGCTTGTAAGGCTGCAGTTAAATGTTCATGAAATACATGCGGTAGGATTTCTTTTCAGTAGCCAGTAAAATTGGAATTGATTCTATTGTTTGCAATTGTTCTTAACCTTTTAGTTTGAGGTTAGTCCTCTAGCAGCTTTCCTTTATACTTAATATTTAAACAAATGGATGTTATTTCAAAGACCTATTCTTACAAAAGTAAAACCGATTGAAGTTTTCCTCCAGAGCCAAATTCTGATTCCACATCTGTATTGAATGGTGACCACTGTAATGAGTAGCTCTCCTCAGCACAGGTATTAATATATTTGAATCCAACAAAACAATTTGAAGAAATGACTACTTGAGGTAAATGAAGGAATGTGGATTAGCCTGTTGGAAATAAGATTTGGGTTATTTAAAAATAAACAAACAAATAAATAAATAAATTTCAGGAGTTTTGAGTGACTGTAACCTCTGCTGAAGTCAGAGTGGTGTGTATTTAAAATTAGGCCATTAGTGAATCCACTTGATAATAATCTGAAGTTCCTTGTAAGGCAAATTACAATTTACCTCTCTGGTATTGTGCTAATGGAAAAATGGCAGTAATGCTTTTAAAAGAGAGCCTGGGAGTAATTTTCTCAGCTCTTGTCTACAGTGACATACACAACAACACTGACTGCATTGTGATTTTTAAATAACTCTGCATTCATTCTTCCTCTCCTTTTAGGTCAAATCAGTTTTATTTACACCACTTCACTTTGATACAGCTAATAGGGCCCTTGTGATAGATCTAGAAGCTGGGTGGAGGAAAGAGATGATTACTCTCATTTTAATTAATGCTGCAGCTTGTTAATCGTGTGTGCTTTACTTTTTAGACATCTTAGGAAAGACAAATGGTTTTAGTAGATAAGAAAAACTATTAACGATGAAAAGGATAGAGGGACACTGATTCTGAATTTAATTTTTAATATATATTTATAATTGTATAAATGAAGGAAGAATTTAATGCTGTATTTTTAACGTGGTGATCAGATGGCAAGTACTGTTTTTAACTGTTCCTCATTGGAAGCTACTTTGCGTATAATGCCTGGAACTAAAATGATAAGACAAGTGCTCTTCTTGCAGTTCATACTAGATTTGAAATATTTTTTATTAACACACAGCTATATTGCACCCGTGGACTAAAATACGTGACCGCAGAAAGAATTTCAGTACCATGCTGGATTCTGCCTGAATGTATCCCAGTACAAGACTGTGGCCTTCACTTGTCCTTTTTTCTTCTGATTTGAGGGGTTTTGCCAACTTGAAAGGGAGATATTACATAAGAGCTTTAGGGGAGGTTGTATGTTGAAACCCAGCCTTGTCTTAAACTTTTGTAAACTGGAAATCTTCAAAAATGTATTCTGTATTCCCGAATAAAATTGGTGGTTTAATACTGTTCACAAGTGAGGATGTCTCATGAAGTGTCAGTTATTTTTAGTTTTATAGCCTCCTACAGCAGGCTTCTTCCAACTTCTTTTGCATTCAGTGTTAAGTTTTGTTAAATCTTTGTGGGTTTAAACATATTTTTAAAAGGAAGTGATATTGGAAACCTACATGTACATGTGTGTATAAAAATATACTGTCTCCATATTTATACAAATGAAAATGGCTTAATTTTATAATTTCTCTTTCTCATTTTGCCATTTTGTTTGTACTATCAAAGACGAGGCATCTGAAACAGTCATGTATTGTTGTCTACTTGGTAGCAAAGCTCTAGAGGCTTCAGCAGAGATTGGTGCTCTGTGCTGGTTGCTGCATACGGATTTACCAGCAGAGCTAAGGGGCCTTTAGCATTAGCTTCTACCTCCCCCTTTCCACCTGCCACTTTCCCACCACTTATGTTCCCTGCACAACATCCCTGTTTATCTCCAGGTCTGTGATCCATGTGCCAGGCGGGTGAGCCAGATTCAAATTGAGATGCTCTGTGGAGGCTGTGTGTCTGACTGAAGTCCCATGTCAGGGCTCCTTCCCCAGCAGATGCCTGATGCAGGCACCACCACTATCATGGGAACCATCTAGCCCCACGAAGTCCAGACCCACTTGACATCTGGATCATAGCCACTCTTCTTGTCAAGGCACTTCCTTGGAGACAGTCCTGTCACTCAAAGGACTACCGTTACATTACGAAGTTATTTTCACAGACTAAGTAGAACGGGTTCAAATGTTGTGTCTAAATATTTCAATCTATAATAAGTATACATAGGTCGACATATTTCACTTCCACAACTCGTCTCCACTTGCTGCCTTCACAAAGGCATGTCAGTTTTATCATTGTCCTGGTTAATTAAGTCACATACCCTCACTGAAATTCTTAGATGGTAATCTTTGACACTGGCAAACTGCCCCAAAATAAATAGCTGTGGATCCAGAATTAACACCAGTGGCACAAGGGAGACGGAGCTGTTGAGGCTGTTACAATGGGCTCTCTGCGGGGGAGGGAATGCTGGGGTCTCAGAGCTGGCTCATTCAGTCATGTCCCAGCAAGGGCTGTGCCTGAGAAATGTTGATTCAGAAGGCAGCTGCTTATGAAAATAAATAGCATACTCTCCAGCTAACCTCCCTGACTAATCATTTTTATTCTCTCTGCTTTGATTTGTTTAAAGATCTTAAATTTTGCACCTTAAAAGTTAAATACATAGTTTATTTCAGCAGTGATTTCTAAGTGCGGCATCTTTTCTTGCTGATTTGCAAGCCGTCTCCTAATCATTCAGCCTCAGTTATCTATTGGTGAGAGAACTCAGCAGCTTTTCACTTTTTGGGGAGCTCTAGTCCAAAATGATGTGCTGTTATTAATTGAAGTAAAGGGATCTTCATGTGGAAATTCACAGCTCTTCTTTGCTTTTCAAAGCAGAGTTGAGGGTATGCATATTGCATAAGGCACTTTGGAAAAGTACTAGATTGATGTCTAGGGAATTAACTTTTCTATTTATCTGCCAAACATACTGTAAATAGGTAAACCAAAATGATTCTCTGCTTCCCAAAATCCCAGGAGTATTCCTTACAGCCTTACTGAGGGGACCACTGCAGATGAAAAGGTAGAGCAGTTTTGTGGCTGCTCCAGCCCTTAGCATTTCTGTGGGAACGCGCACAAAGTGGTTCAGTAGTACAGTTGCTTTGGTGTTGGATGCCATGCAGAAGACCTTTTTTCACCGAGAACTGATGTGGGACCATCACTTCCTATATGCTTCCCAACAGACACTATACAGGTAAGTTGTGGGTTTTTGTTTGGTTTTGTTTTTTTTAAGTAGCTCTCACCTAAGGTTAATTCCTACGAACTACCCTGAGGTAAAAGATTTCATATCTCATTTCTTTATACCGCAGCCTGTATCTCCTTCAGATTTAAACCATCGTCATTTCTCAGCACAAAAGTACAAGAGCCTTCATCTGTGTAAGAACAGTAGGAGTAATAGCTCAGCTTGACCCAAACCAGCTCACTTCTAGAGGAGCCGCCCTGACAGTGTCAATTTGATTGAATGGTCCGTTGCATTTATTTGGAATACCTGCTGTTTCCTTGACAAATGTGAGTCATGCTGCAGCATGGTCATGAAGAAGTATGTTTTATTTGACAGAGTAAATTTTTCTTCTCATTTGTTTGTGACAGAGTTACTTTAGAAAATACTCTTCGCCCAACCCTGCATCCAAAGTAGTGCTAAGGGGAAGACAGCAAGGTTGGCTGTTTGATACAGATATAACCCCTTTGCAGGTTTCTTAAGTGTTCCGTCTGTTATACCTGAATAAGAATATTTAAATGCTGCACAGTAAGTGTGTTTGCAGACTAAAGAACATGGTCGATATTTGGCTGCTCTTTTGCTAGTTTCTGTTTACTCAAATATGATGCAAAGTCAAGAGCAAAAATTCTCAATCTATCTGTTGCTGTATTTATTGTTCTCCCTTGGCAGCCTGTGCAGAGCAGGCTAGTTAGCAGAACCAATGGATTATCCAAAGTGGATTTGGAGAGTGCTCTGCTTCAGAAATGATGGAGCTGGCTTAAATATCTGCTTTCAAGGTGTCGTGTTAGATATGCTGGTTAAGACAGGGATTACATAAAATAAAGTCATACCTGAGCTTCTACAGGAAAAAAAAACAACCACCCTGTGTATCTGAGAGATGCAGCAGATCGTCATTAGCAAAGCCAGTCTCTAGGAGCTGGCTGCAGGTCAGGGTTAGAAGTTCCTGTGCTGTAAGCCTGGGTGGAGCTGGTGCTGATGCAGCACTCAGTTGAAAGCAATGGCTCTTTTGGTTTTGGAGGCACAACTTGGTCTGTCTGGTATCTGATACTTGAAATATGTGAAAAACATTCTAGACTGATTGTCACCTTCCTTCAGGAAGCTAGATATCTCAAGCAACTAGTCTCTCTTATTTCTCTCTCTTCCTTATATCAGTTACAGGGACGGGAGGCAGATTTGCACTGTTTTTTAAGTGGAGACACCTGAGGCAGGGAGAGACATTATCACGGTTTAAAGCTGGGTCAGCTATTAAACCGGTGGCAGATGCTCTCTATTAACCCTCCTCCCCTCAACCCCAGAAGGGGAAGGAAAAGAGAAAAGGGAGAGAGACTTATGGGTTGGAAAGTTAAAACAGTTTTAATGAAATATAATAATGAAAAAAGAGTATAATAATAATAATAATGGAAATAATGAAATATATACAAATATATACAAAACTGAGATCGAGCTCCCCTGATGTCAGTCATGTCACCACCGGCACTGCAGGGCAGGATCCGGGAAGGCCCAGGCTGGGCCCAGTGACGGACAGGAACTGGATTCAGGGATGCACGGATCGGGATCGGGGGCAGCAGGAAAACAGAGAGAGTCCTCTTCGGACAGCGGCCATAGCAGAAGGGGCAAGAAGGGGCGAGACCCTCGTGATCCCCCCGCTTTATACTGACAATGACGTGTATGGGATGGAATACCTCGCTGGTCAATTTTGGGTCACCTGCCCTGTCTGCTCCTCCCTGCAGGTGTGACCCTTCTGCAGCTCTTCACTCGTAAGCAGTGAGGAATTTAGCAGTGACCTTGGTTTCTCTAAGAATAAGTACAAACAAGAGCCTTTCTGCATAACATCCCTACCAGTGCCTCAGTGATAACTTCAAACTTCGAGCATTATCAGTCCTGGAAGCAGACACTGTCTGCAAAACATGCAGTTAGTTTCAGAAAGTGCAGTTACTTAGAAGAGACTTAGCTGAAAGGAAAAATCACTGAAAGGAAAATTGGTCTGTTTTAGGCCAAACCAGGACATTCCACCCCTTACTCCGTACCATTTACGTCATACTCAGATCACCATTACCTTTTCATTTTCAAATATATACAGATATCACTAGTTTATGAATGGGGATCAGGGAGTCTCGATTGGTGCAATATTGTTGTTGGTGCATTGTGGTAGTAGCAATTGGCACCTGTTGTTCTTCAACCTTCAACAACCCCACAACAAAAGGATCCTCTGAGAGGCCAGGCAAGGTAGACAGCTGTTTAATGTCCTCAGTCTCTACAGCTGCTATACCAAAGGCCCATCTATACCCTTTTCTTTCCTTAAAATACCCTCTTGAGGTAATCGATGCCAAGGATGCACAGAGCATCTGGGCCAGTCACAATGGGGTGCTTTTTCCACTCATTTTTAATTAGGCTCACTTCAGCCTCCAATACGATAACTTTTGAGATCCCCCTGTTACTCCTGAAATACTGATAGATTCTGTCTCTTTATGATCCGATGGCATTAGGGTGCACTGTGCACCAGTGTCTACCAGGGCTCGATACCTTTATGGTTTTGATGTGCCAGGCCATCGAATCCACACAGTCCAATAAACTCGGTTGTCCCTCTCCTCCACCTGGCTGGAGGTTGGGCCCTTCTAATTAAGGAATGGATTTGTCCTGCTCACAGGGATTGGACCTTCATTTCCCTTGTTCACATTTGGGAAATAGGGATCTGAGGCCCATCTACCCTGACTGGAGTACTGCTCACTGGTAACTGGAGCAGCCATCCTCCTAGGAAAAGTCTCTCTGGTATTTCTGTTAGTTTGCAATTCACATACTCGTGCCTGTAGGGTACTGGTAGGTTGTCCATGCCATCTGCTCACGTCCTCCCCATAATCACGCAGGGCAAACCACAGGATACCTTGTGGCATGTTCTATTTCCTTTGAGCCAGTCTTGTAGGAAGACATTTTCTCCTAACGGCTGCAACACGGGCCTGTGCAGGTAGAGAGTCAGGTTGATTCTCGATCCTGGACAGTTTGTCTGACAGTTGTTTAAATGAATCCTTGTTTTCCTTAGTCAGTTTTTCTACAGCCGAGATGTGGGCCTGCAGTGGGGAAGAAATACTATCTTCACACTGTCGCATACAGTTAGCCATTTCACCCACGGTAGATGGTTCCATAGCATCTTCTCCCCAGACCAATATTGACAACGTATGGGTATATGCCGGAGGAGCACTCTTCACAACCTTCCGGAACATGGATCGGTTGCATTCCACTTCATCAGGATTTACAGGATCTACAGTTTCCCGTGGGTGTCTATAAATGATCTCTTGCACAGCTAGTTCTCTAAGGTAGTTAATACCTTTTTCTATAGTGGTCCATTTGCTTGGGTGGCTCAGAACATCATCTTCATAGGGATACATGCTCTTTACGGCTGACAAGAGTCGCCTCCAGAGACTGATAGTGTTTGACCTTCTTGCAAGCGCCTTATCAATACCACCATCTCTGGACAGGGATCCCAACTGTCTGGCTTCTCTACCATCCAATTCCATGCTATCCGCCCCATTATCCCAGCATTGGAGCAACCAGGTAATAATTGGCTCACCTTCATGACAGCTGAAGTCTTTCCTTATATTTTTCGGGTGCTTCAGGGATAGGGAGTGGTAGGTTCTCTCTGCGTCCGAGTCTTCCCCCTGTGATGGTTCTTGTTTAGAAGGAACTTTCTTCTGTGATGGCTCTGCTTTAAAAAATGACCAAGGTGGCCCTCATCTGCATCAGGCCCTGACTCTGCCTGAGAAGGGCCCTCACCTGTGTCAGGTGATGGGTCCACCTGAGAATGCTCTGCGTCATCATCCTTTGCTTCACAAGCTGATTTCTTTTGGTATTTCTTCCTGGTTACACACGGATACCACACGGATTGGTCCTCTGGTCCTGAAGTGGGCTTACAGCACTTGCATCTGCACTGAGCACCAGTAGCATATGAGGGTAGAATCACCGTGGCAGACTCCGGGGTTGGTGTAGCTGCGGTGCCCATCACTGAGGTTAAAGTCACTACAGTGCCAGTTGTTGGGGGTAGGGTAGATGCAGTGGTTGTCACAGGTGCTGCTGCAGTTGTGGCGGAAGTTGCTGAGACTGGCGTAGTTGCAGTGCCCGTTGTTGGAGTTGCAGTGTCAGCAGTGCCTGTTATTGGATTCTGAGTAGATGCAGTGGCCGTCTTGGGGAGTACAGTGGCTACGATGCAGACTGCCAAGGTTTGAGTAGATGTGGCTGCTGTCTTGGAGGGTGCAGTGGCTATGGTGCAGACTGCCGAGGTTTGAGTAGATGTGGCTGCTGTCTTGGAGGGTGCAGTGGCTATGGTGCAGACTGCCGAGGTTTGAGTAGACACAGCTGCCGTCTTGGGGGGTGTAGCAGCTGTGGTGCGTATTGCTGGGGTTTGAGTAGATGTAGTGGCTGAGATGGCTACGTAACACCTACACCTGCACCAATAATTAATTATATACCCCACCTGAAACACATTCAGAAAAAACGAAAATAGGAACATGCCATTCAGATAGGCCCAACAACATCTGAAATTCTCAAAATCTAGTGGCATCAGTGTGGCAGAGAAGGGTAGAATACCATTTCCCAAAGTTCCCTGTTTTAGGCCAAACCAGGACAGACATCAAGACGAGTTTCAGGAATAACAGAACCTGCATCTTCCAAGATCCAGGCTCCTGGCCACTGGGTAGTGCTGTCTTATCCATCCTTTTGTAATCTTTAAAATCCATTCAATTTAACAGAAGATTTTTGCAGATTTAAGAAAAAAAAGAAGAGGTAAGTCTGGACCTGTGGGTAACTGTTTCAAGTTCCTTTCCTTTTTGCAAAAATTCCGGCAGTAAATACTTGAATTCCCTATTTTCTTCTAACCTCTAGGTACTTGTTTGCCTTATTTATATTTACAGACTTACTGAAACAGTTATTCTGTATAGCTCTTTGTGTGGAGGAGGTTTCTGCTCCAGACTAAATTTCCAAGCTGGAACTTAACCTAGAGTAGGTATTTCTGTAGGTTTCCACAGGTTAACAAATACGTGGACTATGAATGTCTCCCAGAAGGGAGCTAGGGTGTATTAGAAGTGGCTTGCCATAAATAGTGCTGTTTTAAAGATGCAAACTGCAATTGTAGTGTGTGGAGGGTAGGGGCGCAGGTTCCTACAGGGGCTATAGGAACACTTTGCCAGATGGCTGGCACCAACGTATTTTGCTTTGTGCAACTGGGAAAGGAGGGGAAGTGGGAGGGAGAAATGTCATTTTGGCCCTGAGTGTATAGATAGCCTAAAGTGATGCAGGGAACTACAGAGAAGAGAGGTACCTGGCTGCTTTTTATGCTGGTGTTTGAAAAATGATCTTAAGATAGTGCTTTGAAGGGTGGCTTGGTAATATTATTAAAAAAATAGTCCCCACTTTCTTTTCTTGATATAGGTATCAAGAATGAGATGACTAACGTGTGGGGGAGAGAGTGGTTTGAAATTATTTTTGTATGTGTTTTTTTTTTCTTCCTTTGAAAATTTAGGTGAAGTTAATTATGGAATGGCAGCAGCGTCTGATCTGAAGCCGGCACTTTCATCTCACCTCCTGTTTTTAAAATAACTGCACTCTTATCTCTGCATTGTGGAAGAGGGTGTGGGGGGCAGACCACCCTGGTGCTCTCGCAGCCTGGCTGTCGCCAGATGAATGAAATGCCTTGTGAGATCTGAGGCCATTAAAGACTGCCAGCAAAGAATTAGTAAGACTAGGACTTAATTTCCCATGGTGCTGATGACCAGAGGAAGAAAAAAAAAGCCATGATCTACAAAAGACAAATGAAAACCATAAAAAACTAATGAGCCCAATGAGACAATACTGTCCAAAATATGTTCTGTTTAGAAGAAGGTGGAAGCAGACAAGAACTTGGAGATGTGATGGGTGTTTCCCCTAATCCCCACTGACAGCCTCAGTCACACAAATGCTGACATTAACCCTTCTCTTTGTTAATCACACCTAAGTTGCAGCTATTAATCATTATTAAGAGCCTGCCACTATGCTGATAGCATAGTTTGTATTAATTGTAAGTAGAGGAGCTCTGTTTCCAGCATAGGCTAGGTGCAGTGTAGAGAAGCACTTCCTGTGCACCACAAGGTGGGCTTTGAGCATGTGCTTTGGGCTGTAAGGGGAAGGTGTGAGACAGAGGACCAAATACAAAATCCCAGGAGGACAAGGCCATGGCTGGGGAGGAAGAGGGAGGCAGGGAGCTGGAGAGCTGATAGCATTGCTACGTCCTAATCGCATCAAGGCAGAAATTGCCTTCACCCTTGTTGTTTTCCTTGGTGCGTACACCACGTGCATGGTGAGATCCCAGCTAGCATGAGAGCTGAAATCAATACTGCTGTGTCAGGGTGAGCATCCATTAAGCTGCTGGGTAATGAGGCTTATAACCCCCGTGCAGAGGTTAATACTGCTGCATGGTGTGCTGGGTAGCACCCGCAGCTTCAGGGGTTATCCATTATTTCTTAGTGGCACACCTGAGAGTTTCATGTTCTTTTGAAGAAACAGGCACTTATTTCAGTGGAAGCAGAGTCTGAACTAAGCTTCTACAATCACCTGTAGCCAGAGGTTCATCTCTTGTCCTGCTGAGCTGTGCTGAGTGAACTTTTCATGGTGGCTGTCCTACTTCTGAAGTAAGAGAGCCTTTAAGGAATTAATAATTCCTAGGATTTTTATTTTTTAGATCACTGAGGCTAGATCCATGCGAGGCGAGATCTTGGATTGCTAGATATGCTCAAGACTAGGGCTTTGGCTTCAGCTCTCTTCCAGTGACTGAGGATGGTAGCTGAGCCTGCACAGCAGCCTCAGGAGTAAGTCTATCTGAAAGCCCTTAAACCACATTATAGGATCCAAGCACCCCCTTAAACAGAAGCAATGCAGTTCATCTTTACCAAATGGACTGTGACAGGTCCAAAGGCAAAGGGGAGGGAGGGTTAAGAACATGAAATGTCATCTGGAAACGAGCTTGTTCTCTGATGCGTGTCTGCATGAGAGGAATCTGCTCTTAAGTTACATATTTATTATTCACTAAACCTAGTAAAAGGCAAAAAGTGACACTAAAGTTTCTCTCTGAGACTGAGCAGCTGCCATGGTTGGAGAGTGTCTGCCTTCACACTGTCAGCCAAACAGGGGCCTATGAAGGATCCCTGAGGCTCTCAGGGGGCTTTCCCCCAGCACTCTCAGCTGCTAGGAAAATGCCACTGGGTCTGTCTGCTCTCATCTTTGTTCAGTCTGAGAGTTTATTAATATGCCCTGAAGAATTTCTTGTTTTATTTGTGCCTGTGGTTAGATCTCTTCTGTCAGCGTCATGTTATGTGTCCTTTTGGTGAAGGTCTGGCGCTTCTGTGCATGCTCAATCTGAGGACTACCTTCTGCCCTTGCTTTCTCATCAGCTTATGTGGCTGCTTTATGGTGTCCTGCTGATGGAAGGTAATTCAAGCAATTAAAGGCTATTTCTGAACTTTTCTGGGATTTTTTTACAGCCCCACATCTGCCAATGGTTCTTACAGCAATTTGGGATGAAGCCATCTTGTATGGGCTTTGTATGATGGGTTTTAGAATCACAAAATCATTTAGGTTGGAAAAGACCTTTAAGATCATCAAGTTCAACCGCTAACCTAGCACCACCACCACTAAACCACATTCCTAAGCGCCACATCTACAGGTCTTTTAAATACCTCCAGGGATGGTGACTTCACCATTTCCCTGGGCAGCCTGTTCCAATGCTTGATAACCCTTTCCGTGAAGAAATTTTCCCTAATATCCAATCTAAACCTCTCCTGGTGCAGCTTGAGGCCATCTCCTCTCCTCCTATCACTTGTTACTTGGGAGAAGAGACTGACACCCCCCTCGCTACAACCTCCTTTCAGGTAGTTGTAGAGAGCAATAAGGTCTCCCCTGAGCCTCCTTTTCTCCAGACTAAACAATCCCAGTTCCCTCAGCCGCTCCTCATAAGATTTGTTCTCTAGACCCTTCACCAGCTTTGTTGCCCTTCTTTGGACTCTCTCCAGCACCTCAATGTCTTTCTTGTAGTGAGGGGCCCAAAACTGAACACAGTATTCGAGGTGTGGCCTCACCAGTGCTGAATACAGAGGGACGATCACTTCCCTCGTCCTGCTGGCTACACTTTCTGATACTATTTCTGATAGTTTTGTCCCAAAACTTGCCAGCATGGAGGAGGTCTGGCTGCAATGCTGTGGCTTAACCAGCTTCTTGGTTGGTCACTGTCTTTAGGTGGCCAGTGGGAAGAGGTGAGTAAGTGTCCTTCTTCTGGGGTGGCAGGCTGGACAAGTCTCTCCCTAGCAGTACACCAGCAATGGCTTGGTAACACCAGACATTCCCGACATCTGAGGCACCACTTTTCCTTTTCTAATGCAGTCATATTGTCAGTCAGTAGCCCGTGCAGACAGAAGTGGTAGCGTACTTCTCTGTAAGCAGGTCCCTGGATTCAGGCAGATTAGCAGTGCATTAGTTACGATGTGTTTATGTTTTTCAAGTGTCTTGTTTTTTTTCAGTCAGAAGTTATAGCTTTGGCTGTAGTCTGGTGAGTCTAGGAGTCGCAACTTAAGGAAGAACCCTTCAAATCCAGGATCTAAACCAATAAAACATCTGGGATGGTTACTTTTGAGTTAATGGCCTAGTGAAGAAATGAATCACTGTGTGACCCTTCATGCTTCTAGTCTGCCTGATTTCCATTTTCCCCTGCATCCAAGCTGCCCTCATCACCCAAAAATCAAATGCAATGCAATATAATCAAATGCAATGCAATAGTCTCCTTTTCCTTCTCCGACTGGGCTTATTTTTCATCCTGTGATAGGGGGCATGCAAACATGAAGCTGAATTCATTGCTCCCCCTCTGGTTCAGCAAGAAATTACTCAGATTTTTTCCTAGATCAATGAGTTGCCATCATGTTCCAACAACTTTGCACTCCCTGGTAGAGACATGAAAAAATGATCCTTTGTCTTCCATGTGGCACTGGCACTGTGGGTGACAAATGCTTCCCTTTTTATGCCTGCTTATTTTATGACGTTGTGCATTTTTCTAGATAAGCTGTCGTGGCCATCTCGTTAATCAAATGTGTTGCTGGCCTATGAACTACTAGCCTAGAACAATCTCTGCTAGATTTGACCCCACTGAAGGCAGGGTAGAAGGTAGGTGGTTCTGGGGTTGTGTCTCGTAACATCACATTTCTTTGCTGAGAGCCATGCACTCAGATAAATAAGTGAACCCATCGCGTATTAGCCTGGTTATTTAACAACCTCTCTTTGAAATGCATGAAGCATTTAGTCCTCTTTAGTCTGCAAGTAAACCAGTAATTCTCAGTAAATGGTAAAAGAGAAGGGGAAAGTATCAAGAAATTGGCACTGGAGTGCTTTTAGACAAGCTTCTGAAAAATGCCAAAGAGCAGCACTTTATCATTTTCCAATTGAATAATGTTAGTTCCAAGGCTTTTAATTTTTGAAAGTTGAATGCCCTCCTAAATATATGCTGCCCCCCGAGTGAGACCGCTAATGAAACAAACAGATGGTGATCTGAATAGAGTGAAAGGACGTCATAAAGATGTGCTTTGAAATAGCCAGACAGAGCAAATTACACAGGAGACTGGGGAAAAGAAAGTGATGGAAAACTGAGAACAAACCACCACAGTTTTCATGTTATTCACCAAATGGCCCAGCATGTGAGTGGAAAGGTGTTTAATTATCTTCCATGATCTGATATTTAAAAAAAAAATTCTATCCTGAAAATGTTGGGGATGATAGATAGGGAACTGTAGTCTTCATCAAGCACAGGGGCCAGTTGCATGCATCCGTCTCTGTCTGTGCATCTCACTGCTGTCTCTGGGGCTGCGTATGTCAGCAATGACGTTTGTTTGCTTTCTATTTTAAGCAATGCCTGGGAAAAAAAATACTACTTTTTTGTTTACCTCTTTCCCAAACTAATGCAATTTGAAATGCTGTGCCAGAGAGTATGGAAGGCCTGAGGCAAAAGTCGAAACTGTGACCCTCTGAATATCAGACTGTATTGTGGCAAGCTGAGTATCTTCTCCCTTAGTCAGGACAGGGGCTGGGGAAGAATGGCCCTTGGGCTGGCTGCCTCACCTCTCCCTTCTTTCTACTCTCTGCACCGTCTCTGGGCTGCCTTGGCCTCCATAATGGCAGTTGGCCTTTCAGCGGTACTTTCTGCGGATCGCAGACTGCTTTACAAACACTAATGACTTAAGATTTATAAGCTGCTGTGAGGAGAGACAATGACAAAACCAAATAATTTACTTATTTCAAGTCCAGAGTAAAAATAGGTAGTGGAATCTGCCCCAAGATTGCAGGCTGAGGAAAAATGCTAAACTGATTTTATTTCTGCTCTTCCCAAGCCTTCTGCTGCTGGAGCAATGGAGTGTCTCCCCTTTACACCTGCTTTCCCTGTCCTGGTTTGTTGTAGCCCTCTTTGCTCGCCCCTACCACGGCACTGGAAGCAGTTACGTAGGTGTTGAGCACTTTGGGAAGTTACAAGTGATTCACTTAAACTAAGATGAAGTCCTTCAGGGTTGGAAGAGGGGAGGCGACACCTTTGTTTCAGGCCCAGCTGCCAAAGCTGGGAGGAAAGGGATGAGTTTTAGAAGTACACTTGGCTATAGAGTAATTCCCTCCCTAATCTGCGCTTGACTGCACGGAGGTAACAAGTAAATCAATATCCAAGACACATCTCCAAAGCTTTGGTATTTCAGTGTCTGACCTTCTGATACTTTCAGTAAAAAGTAATTGTGCTCTTCTGTTGGCTGAAGTCTCCACAGCAGCCTCATTAACATACAGCCAAATGTTTCTCTCTTCCCACTTGCTGAACTAGAAATCAGTTTTGTTTGCTTGGCTTTTGTTTGCTATGAACAAAACGCTTCGTTATTTCTGCTGTGCCTGCGATTGCATCCTGAAAGGAGGAGGAAGGCAAAGCAGCCTTCAGTCTCTCCATAATCATCAAACGACAAATTTGCAGCCTTTGAGCATCATCTTGCACCTCCCCTTGCTGTATGGCAAGTTCCCTGGTTCTCTCCTGCACCCTTCTCTCTGATCATTAAAATTGTTATGATCACGTCTCCCACAGCAGAAACAAGTACGAGCCGTGGGTGCCCTGATGGCCCAGCTCGCTGCTACTCAGTTTTGTGCCAAAACAACCGTGGCAGCTGCTCAGTCTCAGAGAGAAACTTTAGTGTCACTTTTTGCCTTTTACTAGGTTTAATGAATAATAAATATGTAACTTAAGAGCAGATTCCTTTCATGCAGACACACATCACTTCTGTGTGCGTGTACCCGCTGCTGTCTCTGTAGCGGTAACTGAAACAACCATCACCCAGTCCTGGCTCGAAATCCTTACACAGGCTATTATGCAGTCCCTTACAGAGAACTAAAGCTTTTCAGCTTCTGTGTGTAAGCTAGGAAGAAATTATGATCCGGCTTTTGTCCTGGTGTACCACACAGGCAGAGAGAGGTGAAAAGGCCTGAGCACCAGGCTTGCTGCCTGAGTCAGGATGGGACCCCTGGATCCTGGCCTGCCCTTCCAACAACTGAGTTGTGTGCCCTGGCTTCAGCGGAAAGGGATGACGATGAGGAGATCTTTGAAAGCATCCAAGGGATTTGGAAGCGCACATGTGTTCCAAAACATACCGCCTTTGCATGTTGAATACACCACTGGCACAGCTCTGCGTTGCTGCAGGGTGTGTAAAAACATAGGTTGCCCACAATAGTTTTGAGGACAAAAGGTGGATTATCAAGCATCAGGCATAAGTAAATCTCTAGTCAAAAACATGATTAACACGTCGTTGTTTTTAACTACATGGAATCAGCTTCTTGCTGATCTGTGCATCGTAAACTCAGCCCTGCTGACAGTGACTAGAGAGCTGCTTTTAGTGAAGGAAACGTCTCTGTGTCTTACCCCTGCTCTCACAGCCTGCCACGTGCTGTGACAGCTGAGGCACTTGAGTAGACATTCATTAGTTCCAGTAATATGTGTTGCTACATTTTTGCAAGGAGTAGGGAGTCATCGCAGTGATGCATAAAAGTGAATTTTGCTGTACTTTGGGAGACTGTTGGGTCAGCAGCTCTGGGAGAGGTCAAAACCTCAGGCTAATGTGATTTGAGGCTGGTTTTATTACTTAGGTTTTCCTAGTGATTTGTATGCCATGTAACAGCTTTTTAACCTCATTTCAGCTCACCTTGCTTAGGCAAACTTTTCTGTGATATTCCTGAAGAGCCAGGGCCAGACAGCACAGCTCCAGGATGGCTAGGACCTGCCCAGTTTTCAGGAGTGTTTCTTCATGGTCTCCAATGGCTTATGACCCCCTGTCCTGCATTGTGGGTGAGGAGCAGCGTCTGCAGCACCCAGGAGGAGAATGGGGAACAGGGACCACAAACCTCTGCTGCCGACATCACAGATCCATGGGGGAACACGAGTTTGCTTATCAAAGGTGGAAACAGTGTATTGGAGCATAGCAGCTGACTTAACTGGTAGAGCTGGTCTCCATCCGCAATGGGACTGGAATGGTGGATGGGGTATCTGCCGAGCCTCATCAGCCAGTGTTGCCTTGTTCAAGCTGAGCTTCGAAGGGAGGGAGGGTCCCTTGGTCTCCCACTGTCCGGGTGGCATAAGAACCAGTCAGCTGAAAATTCACGTCTATGCTGGGGACTCAGAAAATTGTCTTTGTGAAAAAGGCAGCAAGGCAGGGGTTGGGCTGCAAGAAATGTCTCGTGCCAGCTGAGGGAAGGCGTCATCAGAAACAGCGGTGCACCCGTCTCCTGCCCGAGTCACTCTGCAGCACCTGCCCGTCCGACTTTCCACAAGCTGTGGTATGGGGACATCTCGGCCATTCACTGACCATGTCCTGGGTGTTACATTTGCTGTGGAGTCTTCTCCAGACATTAGTACTTAGGTTGCTATCTTGCTGTCCTTTCCAAACTTCCCCTCACTTCGTGGCTTTTGACTTGTAGTGTGGAAAAAAACAAGCACTCTCTCGAAAGAAACTTATCATAGCTTTGAGCGGTTCCTAGCCTGGCCTGATGACATGCAGGCAACAGTTTATGTATGAGAGAAGTAATGCAGACATGGTAAGGAGTTAGCCATTGACCCTTGCAAAGTGTTATAATAAACTGGTAATGGAGGAAGGATAAGAAAAGAAATCATAGGGCCTTTACATCAAAGGCAGAGAGAGAAGCTGCAATTAACATGGTCAGAAGTGGGAAATTCAGCAGGGGAGAGGACTGGTGCCAGAATTTGCACTGATGTCCTCCTTTCCAGACCCTATCAATCTTGTCAGGGAATTTGATAGGAGAGAAAAGTCAAAGAGCGGCCGAGGGATTCTGAAATCAAAGGGCTTTGAAAGCTGGATCAGAGAGTGGAGCACAGTTTTCCCATCTGCTTTGAATTTATTGTTGCTAATGAGGAAGCAGCCTCTGGTCTGAGTGAACATGCTGGACCCAGAGGGGTCACTTGACATTTCCATCACATTCAGAAGAGGGTATCGAGGGACTCTTTCTGAGTTAACCCTTTCACTGTCAAGCATGTACAAATGAGCAATTCAGAGTGAGACGGCACAAGGAGGGAAACATTGGCCCCTTTCAGGCTGACAGAACGTGCTGTTTGGACTCCCAGATCACAGGGTCCTATTTGTCCATCTGACTGCTGGGAGCTCCTGCAGGCAGAGCTGAAAATCCCAGCATCAGTCCCTCCTGCTGATCGCTTCACAAGCATGTGTGTTTCTTCTGCTTTGTTGCTGATGTTGGCTGTGGTCAACCTTTTTCTGTGGGGCTGTGAGTCCAAGATATGCAAGTACCTTTGCTCAGTAGCATATAATTTATATACAAAGCTGGAAGTGGTTGTGTCGAACACTTATTTACAACTAGGCCCTGCATCCCCTTCAGGTTGGACGCTGTCCCTGTCAGCAGAAGTTGCGTGAGGGGAACAGACCTCCCTCCTCCACCCTCCCCACTAGGATTCCTAAGCAACGGGGACCGCACTGCTTTTGGGTGAAGAAGCAGGTGAGAAAATAGGCTGATGAGACCCAGAGGAGTGTTGGAATTAATTAGAGACCCTTTGCAATCCATGAGCGTGTATCTTTAAATTGGGCCTCGTTATTTTAAATACCAAACACCAACCTCCCCATCCCAGATTCCCAAAAAACTTTCCTGTGTTCCCTGCCCTTTCCTGCTCACTGCCCTAAATGCTGATGCCATCGCGTTTGATTTTCTCTGACTCCTGGTAATGCTAAAGGTGCAAGAGCCAGAGACGAAAGCCATGGGGATCTGCTCGCTGAAGTTATGATGCCCAATTATCATTCCAGGCTGCTGCCCGTCTGCGAGGCAAGAGCTGTAGCCGAGACTCACAGAGCTGCAAATCTTCAGAGGGGGGACAGAGTGTGCAAGAGGAAATGTTGGCATGAGAGCCGCATCCCTGACTCATCATCGAAGAGCTTGTCTGTGCAAGCCAAGGAGTCTCTGTTGCAACAGGGGGCTGTATGGCTTATGCCGTGAAATCACACTGTCTCTTCTCTTGAGCACTACAAAGCTCTGAGCCAAGCTGGCCGTTAGAGTAGTCACTGGTTGCAAAAATTTAGTTCAGAGATTGAGCTCAGAAAACTTGCAGAGCAGGTGAATGGATGCTTGAGTGCATTCATCTCCTGTGAATCCTGTTTTAGCAAAACACATTTAAACCTAGCACACAATGAGACAGATTAGCCCCAGCCATTCAGAAGGGGATACAGTATGGCCTTAACTTGGCATTTCCAACCTGACCACGACCTGTCTGAATGAGGTAAGTGTAAGGTGAAAGGTGTTAACCTGCCTATTGCTGCAGTTTAAGTTAGTGCAGTTGTCTGTGCTCTCAGGCACTGGAAGCAGAAGGCACTAGTGAGTTAGCATGGCTCAGCTGACATGCAATAAAACAGTGGTAGGCTGATTGTGTGGCCAAACCCTGAGATTTGCATAAGCTTAAAACCGTAAAATGAAATTACTCTCTAAGGATGCATTCACAACCAGTCTCAGTTTGCGATCAGACAAAGGTGTGTGACAATGTCTCTACTGTGCCCTGTCCATCTTTCTGCTCCTCTGAAAGACTGCCATTCCTGAGATATTTCTTCTTTAGTTGCCTCCTTGAATGTCAGTTTTAGGGCAATGTGTCATCTGACTTCAGCAGTGTTGCACTGGGTCTCTTAACAGCACTTCTGAGGTTACTTCAGTGGATTGTGATAATGTGGTAGATATCAAATAGAGAAGGGTCCCAGAGTGGATGAAGAATGCTGTGGCCATTGGTTAATGTTATATTTAGGATTGTATTTTCAAGTAAAGTGTTGGGAATTAAAGAGACAGTGAGTTTTCAAGGACATTTTATCTACTGGGAGTGTTTAAACCTGAAAATATACAGTGTCAATAACACAGTAGGATTAAAGCTTGTTGCATCAGCATCAGCACAAATTTTGTTGCCTGTTAGTATCTAGAGCACAAAGCCCTTATGTAGCAGTCAATTCTCTTATTTGGAGGCCTTCCTGCTTTCTGCCCACTAAATTGCAAATACTGCCTGACAATTGTCTGTTTAAAGCGCTGTCTATTCTCAAATCTTCCCTCTGAACTGCTCCCTGGATTCCTACTGCTGTACCTGGCCTGGCTCACTGAACAACTGACTGAACTTGGCACTGAAATCTACAGGACCAGGTGCATCTTCTACGTACTCTAAACATTGCACAGCTTGGGGGCATCTAGCCTTTCTGGGTCAGGCCAGAATTAGTAGATATATTTTTAATTACAAGCTGTTTTTTCAGGTGAATATAGGTATTGATCTTCTAAATCAAAGATTTTGCTAAGTCTAATCTTAGTTAGGTGAGTTAGCAATCAGTTAATGATGTGTGTTAAAATAGGACTGTGGTGTAGGTCAATCTCAGCCTGCCATTTCTCATCACTAGGCTGACTGGTGAACGTTTGCAATCTCATTGCTCACAAAGAGCATAGTAAAATTGATCATTCCCCTCCACCTCACTCCCTCTCTTTTTTTTTCCCCTGTAATGCTCCTAGTGCCAAATAAAAAGGCAAGCTGTAGTCATCGGAGTGGTATTGGTGCTGTCATTGCCTTCTTATCAACACCTGTCTGGTTACAGGGCCATGTGCTGCCTGCAGTCATGTCACAGGCATGCAAAGCCAGGATTAACACCAGAGAGCCCCAGTCCTGCGTCCTAGCAGCAGACCTACTCTTCAGACCATGCTCCAAACAGGACACGAGGGCACTAACAAAGCATGAAAAAGAGCTGGGGGTAAGGGAGGGAATCTGTGGAGATGGCTTGGGTTTGCTTTTAGTTTATTTTCAGAAGCACAGTAGGACTGCATGGTGATGCAATAGCTGCATGTAATGACAGGGACTCTAGAGACAAGTGATCTTTTCGGTGATGCATTCAGGGGGCTCCTGAGGGGCGTGAGGGGAGGAAGAGAGGAGGAAACACTGGCTGAGGGGCTGTTTTATAGTTGTAAAAGCTTGTGACATTTTCTGTATAAGTCAATATACACTAGATCTCGAGGGGATAGTAATGGACCAATAAACCTATTTCGTTCATTGCAGGCATTTCTCTGTCATGTATGGGATGTCTAAACATCATAAATGCTGTAATAGAAGTGGGTTAATAAGACAATAAATGGCACCGATGAAGTCCTTGGTTGATTTCAGCCAAAAAAAAAACCCAAACAACTGTATTTATGTTTCACTTAGGATGGCTGAAGCCTTATTAGGCCCCTTCCCTGTCCCCTGCATCTGCTTCATCTCAGGTTTATTTGAGCAATACATCACTCCACCCACAAGACATTGCTGGTATCTGCAAGCTCTGCAGACCATCCTAAAGGCCTGCTGAGGCTATACTGCCCTCCAGGACATATTTATTCTGTAGCAAATCCTGCAGCAAATGACTGGAAACCAGGCAACACTGATTAAAAAAAAAAAAAACAAACACCCTGGGCAACAGGGAGCCAGCTGTGAAAATGAAATTCATGTCAGTGAGTTGATCAGAACCATTCAGGCTTGATTCATTCAGAAGTGCCACAATCCCTTCCTCACTCAGCATGGGCATGTGCATCACACAGACAGCGGGGAATTGAAATATATGAAATTTCTTCCCTGTGCCCCGTAAATTCATCTCCCCAGTCACAGCTATATGAAAGGAGAGGCAAGGCTAAGGGACAAGGTGCTGCTGGAGAGGGGGAAAAGGGAAGGGGGCGTATCCAGGAGAATCATCTTGATAGTTATCAGTTTACATGGAAGGTCTGAAATTGAGACAAAGCAAAGGGGGTTCTTCCGAAACAAACAGATGAGCTGCTCTTTCTTGTGGCCTCCATTCACAGTTTCCAATCTGAAGCCTTTCATATGAATGAGGTAGAAGGACAAACTTAAAGTGGGTCAGGGAGAGGTGAAGACTTGCTCTCAGCTATAAATCCCAGCAGGACGTGATTCCTTTGAAGAGCATTGTAATAGTGATTCAGGTTTTAGTTCAGGAGTTGAACCCTGTTGTATTTTCAAAGCTGTGTGGTACTGTGCTCCTGAGGAACTGGAGAGCGTGATAAATTCTGCAAAACTCTGTTTACTTTGTAGGCAGCAGAAAATAATTTCAGCCTGCGCTGTCATAGCGAACACAATACTCTGGCATTCACATCTTTTTCTTGGCAATATGCTCAGTACGCTTGTAAGATCCTTTGCCTATGCACTTCAAGAGGCTTAATACCAAGTGGACTGGTTAATTATCCTATCTATCTGCCCTAAAAATAGGTGTAACCTAGCTTTCTACCTGCTAGGCAGAAGACAGAGGTAAAGTGAGATGCTTGAGGGTCACAGCAGAGACAAGCACACAGCTCAGAAATGTGCATTTCCAAGCCTTGCTCTCATCCCCACCCAGGTTACCTGCTTCAGTTTTACTGAGGTCCCAGAGGTGACATCAAGGCCTCCAATTCTGCTACAAAGGCCAAGATCAGTCCCATTGCCCAGGGCTGGACATGGCCGATGAGCCTGGAGAGCTGCAGCTCCTCTCCTGGGCCCTCTTTTTTTCTGCATCTGAGGAGCTGTGAGAGGTTTGATTTCTTGTAGGGCATGCAGAAGTCTAAGCAAAACCAGGCTGTGGTCCAGAGTTGCACCAGTGCCTACCGTTAAAACAGCCCTATGTTAGATGATACTTCTTCCTCAGAACCCTGCTAATCAGAATAAGCTGCCTGTACTTAAGAATAAATATCATTAGTGACCAGGATATTTATTTTGTATGCAGTGATCATCCCAAAAGCTTTTTCCCCCTCTCTAGAGAATTATCAATGAATTGAATTTCTTCACCTGAAAGTTGAGTTCATTTTCAATTAATAGCAGACTTCATAGCTCTTTTCATTGCTTCAACAGAGGCATTAAGACAGCCAGTATATTTTTTTTTTTAATTTTGGTACTTTTCATTTATTATTATTGAATTCTTGAAATAGGATGGTGTTCTTTCATGGATGGTATTCTTTCACTGCCAGAGTGCAGTCTGCTCTGGAGTGGTGGATGACAGTGTGTATGATACAGAATGATTGAAGAAAAAGGAAATGTAGAGGAAAATGAAATTTTAACCAAAAATGCCACAAAAATTACTTCTCTTGGGGAAAATTGTACTGGAATCCCTTCTGATACTGCAGATTGGACGGACCCAGAAGGAAGGTATCTGTATCCCCATAGGGAGATACAGAAGTATCTGAAGTTTCAAAGAGAAGTACTCCATACCTCTGAAAATTGGACCATTTCTCTGTGAGATGTCGCTGGGCACACAATCCACCCATTAAACTGCATAGATCAGCCTTACTTATCCAGGAAAAGATAACACCACTGCTGTGTCAAACAACTAGAAAGCCTGAAATCTGATCCTGAAATAACTAACCTATCTTGGTGATGCATTAGAACCAAGGGACAGGATGCTGCTTGTTACTGATGAGAGTACCGGTGGCAGCGTCGGCCCCTACATGGGGCTATGAAGGCAAGGTCTCTGCCTCAGAGAACGTGCATTCTAGAGAGCTGGTGTGCCAACTAGGACAGAAAAGGGAAAGACAGGTGCACCTTGGTTAGATTTCTTGCTTAGCTATTTTATTTTACTTTTTGAAAGCATAGGAAAGGTTTTTAATTTGTTTCTTGCCTGCAGACAAGGCAAAAATGTGTCTGGTTTTCATTTCATTTAAACAGTCTTTGCTTTATTGAGAACTGTTACCAAGCCCACAAGGGTAGCTTTGAACATGTTTATTTTAGTGCCTTTAATATTAGCCAGAACTTCTAAGATAGCACCAAAGGGAGAAATGAGGTCACTGGAAAGCAATAGGTTGAAATTGTAAGTAAGATTGCTTACAGGGCTGATGTGGTAGATGAGGGTGATAGTGATGTTTGAAGTTTACCATCTGTGCCCAGGTAAACGAAAACATCCTGAGACACAGACGGCCAAGGACATTTTCATGCTGTCCTTTTCAGAGAGGAAAAAAAAAAGTTGTCTCTAAAAGCACTTCTCATAACTTTCAGTTATGCAGTGCACTCAGTCATGCTTTTGTGTTTCTTTGATGTCAGTCTGATCTTCTGGTTATTTATTTGTCACCAGACACATCTTTACAGAAGCATATCAGCTGTCTGTCAACATCCAGTTCAAACTTCCGAGATTATCCATGACTTTCTGCCATTCTGGTTTAGTAGAGCATGGAATAATAATTACTGTTATTACTGTGTTGGGGTCCATGCGAGGAACAGACTACAGCACACCAATGTGATGCTCTGATAGCCACTTTATTGCCGTTAACACAGCTCTTTTATAGCATACATACTTCCTTATCTCGTGACCACGCCTTAAGCTATTGGCTGCAAGCACTGTGCACGCTCTGTCCACGCGCCTCTTCTGCTGTGCCGATTGGATACTTGCTATGAGCCTAAGCAAAGCCACACCCTTATACTTTCTTGCTGTCTCATGCTACCTCAGCTCCTACACAACAGTGTACTCGTATGTCCTCTCTATAGTTCTTCCACGACACAGGCCCCAACATTAGTGGATTAAAAAAAAAATCAAACGTAAGAGTCATGTCTCTATGTGGGCATATAAATGAGATAAATGCAGAAACAGGCTTGAGAATGAGGCACCAATGCCTAAACGCCACAAAGCACTACGGAACCAAAATACTTCGGACAGTGCGTAACTTACTGATTCTGGTCATAAATCTCCAGTGAATTGTATGCAGGCTGAGCCGTGCCGCTACGTGGAGCAGAGACACAGCTCAGGGAGCTTTGCTGACTTGTACAGTGCTTTGTTTGGAAGTGATGATATTTGCCTCAAATACAGAATGGGGGTTTGGACACCCCTGGATATACAGTCACTGATACAGTTGTAAAGATGTCAGTATTTCCAATTAGCCCAGTTCCCTGTCAGTGCAGAGGCCAGCATTAGGATCCTGCAGTCTTCTCATTTAGGTTTCTTATCTCTTTCTTACAGCATGGTCCAGACCGTCAAAGCAAACTTGGTATTTATTTTTTGTAAGAAACTAAAAAGCCCAATGCAAGGTCCAGATTTTCTATGTAAAGTTTCTCCTGCATCTTATTTGCATGGCTGAGTTATAACCCTCTAAATTACAAACAGAAGCACTGGCAGATTCCAGCTAACAGCTCTAATGGAGGCTATTATATTTCTGCTGCTAGTTGGCACTCAACCTTTACTATCTCATCAGCATAAAGGGATACTGTCAACTTGAAAAATTGTGTCTCCCTTAGAGGGGGGGAAAAAAACCCCAGCCATACCTACTATTGTTCCAAACCAGCCTTTTACAACAGCAGTAACTAGAAGAGAGTAGGGATGTGAACAGGATGCTATTTAACTGTCTCTGTTCAGTGTGTTTACTTTGCATATTTGACAGCACTTCGTGGCTGTCAGTGTTGCTGGCGTGCATTAGCACTGCCTCTCTCAGACTGGCAAGGCGGTGGCCCCGGGGGTGCAGAATGGTCAGCGAGGAGAGGGGATGCTTTCATCCCAGGCATTGTATTAACAGCAGCAGCAAAAGTGAGCGAAAAAGCAACAAAAGAATTTGTATATACATGGAGAACAGAGATCAAATTTATAGGATGCCATTGTGCTCAGTGCACTGTTTAAAATTGGTTTGTAACATACTTGGGAGAGAAGGAACTCTCCGTCCCCCCACCTTACATCCTTCTCCAGAGATGATTTTTACAGTGCCCTGCCCACTGCTATTTAAAGACAAATCTGTGCAAAACTTGCATTGTCTGAGATGGGCCAGTTTGGAAACATTCCAAGTTGTCGGCATCCCTTTAAAAACAACGCTGTTCTTTCCCTTGCGGGTGCCAAAGCTGTCCCCGGAGGAATTTGCATCTAACCCGGCAAAAAAAAAAGGAAGGGTTCCTGCTTCTTTGTGATTAAAATGACAGGCGCGCTGCAGAGAACATGTCTGCTGCTACCATCTCTGCCAGCATCCCCTAAAACGTGCTCAGCTGCCCCAACCCACAAATGTGTTAGCAGATGACAGACCTTTTGCTAACCAGTGAATAACATCCTCCTTTCTGTTTTGCTGCTCAAGTGAATGGCTCTGTTTGGGCTGTTGCAGGGACTCGATTGCTCCCAGCTTCTGAGAAAGCCCAGACTGCTGCTGCCCGCCGAGGAACTGCTGAGGGAAGAGACACGGGAGACCAAGCTCGCCATCTCCTGGGCAAAAGGCATTTACGCGCCCAGGAAAGTTTAGTTTATTTCATTTCTTCCTTTCATTCTTTCTTTGTGAAGCTTGCCGGCTTGCAATGCCAGCTCTGACCCTACTGTGGTCCCTCTTCTTGCTGGGAGACTAGGTAAAATAAGACAGTGAATTTATCTCACAGTTGGTATTTTTGTTATATACTTCATATGTACTTCAGCAGCAGCAGTGTCAGTGGCAAGGCCCGTATGCAGTAATAACCCCAGAAAAGAGGTTTATAGTGTTGAGCAGATGCAGGAACTGTCAGGTTCTTACATACTTAAAATGGCAAGGACTGTTTAGCAACTGCCACAGATGCCCTGTGGAGTACAGGGACATTATGAAAGATATTGCAGATGATCTAGTTACTGACTAGTCACAGTGTAACACCTTAGTTTTCACAGACAGAATATGTCACTTCAAAAATTGATGCCTACAGTAAGGCTTCTAAGGATACATATGGATTTTTGAGTGTAACTAAAAAAATTCAGGACCTTTTGCACATTCTTATAAGGCTTGCTACAAAAGTCCCCCTGCTGCAGTTTGTGAGGTTTAGTTCATCAGTGTTTGTCATGCAGCTGTAGTGCTTTCAAGCACGGGCCAGATGAATATGAACCATTAAAGTTGTTTGAAAATGCTGGGCAGGATTACCGAACACTGATGGTGGGTAAGCCAAGGTGTTGCACTGTAATGCTACAGGGCTGTGCTAGTGGTGATATTCCTGACGTGGTTATTGGAAAGTCTTAAGCCAATTGGAAACTAAATTACACAACATTAATCAAGTTACACCTTGGAGGTGACAGTTATTCAACAAGCAAGGCCCAAATGTCCCAAGCATTATTAACCTCTTATATTAAAAACAGAGTGAAAAATCACCAACTACCTGCACAACGTCTGTGTAGATGGGGAGAAAATATGTGATGGTTACTGTAATTACTGTGCCACAGAATAAGGTTTCTGACTAAGGGGTCAAGAATTTAGAAAAGGGTCTGGGGAGGTGGCATTCCTCAACTCCCAGTGCTGCCACTGATTTATTGCCACCATAACCACCTACATTACCTCTCTACAGCTTGGTGAAGTGAATCTTTTAATGAGTATGTGAGAAAGATTGGTGAATTCATTAAAATGGTTACTTTTGTAGGGGTTATTATGACTCAGAATAACTACAGTTATAAAGCAGCTGAGGAAATTACACTGCTAGATATGTTGCTCCTAGTACAAAGAGCTGAGATTAAGCTGGTGTCCTGGTTTCACTGGGATTTTGTTTCAGTTTGTGGCCAGCCATGGTGATTAGGGCCATTAGCAGCTAAATCCAGGGCAGCTGACCCAGGCTGGCCCACAGGTGTATTCTATATTATTAACAATCAAGTTCACTATAAAAGGGAGGGCTTGGTGGGGTGAGGTGGGGTTGGTTTTGCTCTTTGCTTCCCTTTTTCCTCATTGCTGATAAGTGGTGTTGCTGGACAACCTGCTGCAACTCTGTAGCTAAGTGTACTTTTGTGTGTTTTGTGTTAGCATTTATATTGTTTATTTTATTAAATCTGTTTAATTTTAACCCCCAAGTCTCCCTCTTTTCCCTAATTTCCTTCCTCGTTTGGGGAAGGGACATTGGGTGATAGAAAAACTGCTATTGTTTAGCCCTGGGTGTGGGCTAAACAAAGACAGTTTATTTGGTGCCCAACATAAATAGATCACCTGGGAGAACCACAGACTTTTGCTCTAAGAGTCTCAGAGAGTTGAAGCTTTCACAGATTTGACTGTTTTGGTTAAGAGCATTCATTATGTTGGTGTCAGTAGCAGGGTCACTGGGTGGAATTCTCTGGGGTTTGGTTTTACAGTTGCTTTTGTGGTGGCTAATCAAATGTGTGGTTTTGCTGCTGTTTGTTACCACTTTTGTGTGGTTTATCACTTCTGGGCATGAACTTAGAGGTATCCCTCTGCTATGTGGTTTGGCATTGGTTTATGGTATTATAAATTCCTTTGGAACTGTGACCATTTCTGATTTCTATGGAATGGGAGTGGATGACACGTACTTTCCTTTTCCCTCGAGGCTGATCTCAATGGCTTTTGAGAATTTTGAATACCCATGGGATATTTTAACCGCCACTCTCATATTGTCAGGCCTTTTCAATGTCCTTAGTTCTTGCTCTTGCTTAAACCTTGGTAGAATGGTGGATACAGCACAGCTGCTGCAACCACTGTAACGAGCCCCACAGCAGCCCTGGCCCATACACCAGTCCCCACAGCAGCTCCAGCCGCTATGACAGACACTGCAGCTGCCCCAGCACCCACAACTGGAATCGCAGATACTCAGACCCTGCCAGTCCCTACAGCAGACATCCCGGCAACCCCAGAGGCTATTCAGATCTCTGCACTGGGAACTGTGGTTACTCAACTCCAGGAAGCACTTGCTGTGATGACCCAGACCTTGGCAACAAGGGCTGCAGCTAATCAGCCCCCAGTGATGGGTGATGCGGCTAACCTAGGGACTCAGCCAGTGCTGGTCGGTCGCCCCTGTGCAGAAGACGAAAACCACAAAAAGAGCAGGTCGTGATGACCAGGGACATCACAGGAGGACAAACCAGAGGTAACAACTCGATCCCTATCCCTGAGTGAGCTGTGAGATATACATAAAGATTACAGCCGTCATCAAGGCAAGCAACTTGTTATTTGGCTGCTGCGCTGCTGGGATAATGGAGCCGAAGGTCTCAAGTTAGATGGTAGAGAAGACAAGCAGCTGGGACCAATGGCTAGAGAAGCAGGTATTGATAGGAGTCTTGCAACTGGTCCAGAGCCCCTCACTCTGTGGTGGTGACTCCTGCCAGGATCCCTTTAGGGATGATGTCATATACCACCCAGGCAAGTGGACAACCATTGAGAGAGGTGTTAAGAATCTAAGGGAAATAGCTGTGCGGGAGCTGATTTTTGAGGACCTGGATAACCCACAGACACCAGTAGATCCAGATGCACTCAAAGTTACCGGACCCATATGGCACAAGTGGGTACTGAGCGCACCACCATCGTATAGCAACACGTGAGCATTATTTAGCTGAGCAGATGCCGATGCACCAACAGTGGGCGACATAGATAACTGGATGCGGCAGTATGCAGACAATCTCTTCTCCTCCTCACGGGCCAGCGTCTTAGCTGTGGAAAAACTATCTGACAAATCCACAGAACTGCTCGGTGAGGTGTTGGAAAAATTGTCCCAGATGGAGGACAGACCCTGCTCCCCACCTGCACCAAAGAATGTCTCAGCCATCAGGAGACAGCGTTCCCCTGCAAGACCTGATCGGGAGAGATGGTACAAGTCATGAGGCGCCCTGTGGTTTTTCCTGTGTGACCATGGAGAGGACGTGAGAAAATGGGATGGAAAACCTGCCTTGGCTTTACGGACACGCGTACATGAGTTGCAGGGTGAACTGATTAGGAATGGGGCTTCTTCCAGGAGATTTGTTGCTCTAGTTTCCAATGGGAAGCTCTTCAGAGAGCATAGATGGGCTTCGGACCCCTATTTACCAGGCGTGAATAATGGGGATCAAGTCTATGTGAGCCACTCAAACCAAGATGTTGAAAATAAACACTATGTTCAGGATTAGAGGGGCCCTGCGTCCAGCCAGGTGGAGGATAGGGACAACCGTGTGTTTTGGACTGTGTGGATTCGATGGCCTGACACATCAGAGATACAGCAGTATCAGGCTCTAGTGTACATGGGTGCACAATGCACCATAATACCATCAAACTATAAAGGAACAGAATCAATTTGTATCTCTGGTGTGATGGGGGGCTCCCAAGAGCTGACTGTATTGGAAGCTGAAGTGAGCCTGACTGGGACTGAGTGGCTGATGCACCCTATTGTGACTAACCCAGATGCCCCATGCATTCTTGGTATAGATCACCTGAGAAGAGGGTATTTCAAGGACCTGAGGGGGTACCAGTGGGCATTTGGTGTAGCGGCTGTGGAGACAGAAGAAATTTAACAGCTGTCTACCCTGCCTGGTCTATCAGAGGACCCTTCTATTGTGGGGCTGCTGAGGGTCAAGGAGCAAAAGGTGCCTATTGCCACTACAACGGTCCATCGATGCCAATATTGGACTAATAGAGATTCACTGATCCCCATCCATGAGCTGATCTGTCAACTGGAGAACCAAGGAGTGATCGGCAAAACACGCTCACCCTTCAACAGTTCCATATGGCCAGTGCGAAAGTCCAATGGGGAATGGAGACTAACTGTGGACTATCGTGGCCTGAATGAAGTCACACCACTGCTGAGTGCTGCTGTACCGGACATGTTAGAACTCCATTACGAACTGGAGTCAAAGGCAGCGAAGTGGTATGCCACAATTGACATCGCAAATGCATTTTTCTCCATTCCTTTGGCAGCAGAGTGTAGGCAACAGTTTGCTTTCACCTGGAGGGGCATCCGGTACATGTGGAATCGACTGCCCCAGGGGTGGAAACATAGCCCCACCATTTCCATGGACTGGTCCAGACTGCCCTGGAGAAGGGTGGAGCTCTGGAACACCTGCAGTACATTGATGACGTCATCGTATGGGGTAATACAGCAGGAGAAGCTTTTGAAAAAGGGGAAAAAGTAACTCAAATCCTTCTAGAAGCTGGTTTTGCCATCAAACGCGCTAAGGTCGAGGGACCTACAAAAGAGATCCAGTTTTTAGGAATCAAGTGGCAAGATGGCTGCCATCAGATCCCGATGGATGCGATTAACAAAATAACAGTCATGTCTCTGCCAACTAACAGAAAGGAGACACCGGCTTTCCCAGGCGTAGTAGACTTCTGGAGGATGCACATTCCCCATTACAGTCAGATTGTGAGCCCTCTCTACGAAGTAACTTGGAAGAAGAATGACTTTAAATGGGGCCCTGAGCAACAACAGGCTTTTGAGTAAATTAAACAAGAGATAGTCCATGCAGTGGCCCTTGGACCAGTCCGGATGGGACCAGAAGTAAAGAACATCCTCTATACCACAGCCGGGGAGAATGGTCCTACCTGTAGCCTCTGGCAAAAGGCATCGGGGGAGACTCGAGGTTGACCCCTGGGGTTTTGGAGCCGGGGATACAGAGGATCAGAGGACTGTTATACTCCAACTGAAAAAGAGATACTGGCAGCCTATGAAGGAGTTTGAGCTGCCTCAGAAGTGATTGGTACTGAGGCACAGCTCCTCCTGGCACCCAGACTGCTAGTGTTGAACTGGATGTTTAAAGGGCAGACCCCCTTTACACATCATGCAACTGATGCTACGTGGACTAAGTAGGTTGCATTGATTACTCAGTGGGCCCAGATAGGGAACCTCAGTTGCCCAGGAATTCTGGAAGTAATAATGGACTGGCTGGAAGGCAAAGATTTTGGAATAGTGCCAGAGGAGGAGGTCATGTGAGCTGAAGAGGCCCCACCATACAACAGACTATCAGAGAATGAGAAGCATGCCTTGTTCACTGATGGATCTTGTTGTGTTGTAAGCAAGCAGCAAAGGTGGAAATATACTGTATGGAGTCCTATGTGATGAGTGGCAGAAGCAGCTGAGGGAGAAGGTGAGTTGAGTCAGTTTGCAGAAGTAAAAGCCATCCAGCTGGCTCTAGATATTGCTGATTGAGAAAAATGGCCAGTACTCTACCTGTATACTGACTCGTGGATGGTAGCAAATGCCCTGTGGGGATGGCTGAAGCAATGAAAGAAAAACAACTGGCAGCGCAGAGGCAAACCTATCTGGGCAGCGGAATTATGGCAGGATATTGCTACCTGATTAGAGAAGCTGGTTGTGAAGGTACGTCACGTAGATGCCCATGTACCCAAGAGCAGAGCCACTGAAGAATAGCAAAACAACCAGCAGGTGGATCAAGCTGCTAAGATCAAAGTGGCTCAAGTAGACCTGGACTGACAGCATAAAGGGGAACTATTTTTGTCTCGGTGGGCCTATAATACATCGGGCCATCAAGGCAGAGGTGCCACATACAGATGGGCCTGTGAACAAGGGGTGGATTTGACCATGGACACCATTGCTCAGGTCATCCACGGATGTGAAACATGTGCTGCAATTAGACAAGCCAAATGACTAAACCCCCTGTGGTATGGAGGATGATGGCTGAAATGTAAGTATGGAGAGGCCTGGCAGATTGATTACATATTACTTCCACAAACCTGCCAAGGCAAGTGCTATGTGCTCACAATGGTGGAAGAAAGTACCAGCTGGTTAGAAACATACCCTGTGCCTCATGCCACTGCCCGTAACACCATTATGGGCCTTGAAAAGCAGATTTTGTGGTGACATGGCACTCCAGAAAGAATAGGGTCAGAAGAGAGTGGATGTGGTCTATCTCGATTTCAGTAAAGCATTTGACACGGTCTCCCACAGCATCCTCGCAGCTAAACTGAGGAAGTGTGGTCTGGATGATCAGGTAGTGAGGTGGATTGTGAACTGGCTGAAGGGAAGAAGCCAGAGAGTGGTGGTCAATGGGACAGAGTCCAGTTGGAGGCCTGTGTCTAGCGGAGTCCCTCAAGGGTCGGTACTGGGACCAGTACTATTCAATATATTCATTAATGACTTGGATGAGGGAATAGAGTGCACTGTCAGCAAGTTCGCTGATGACACAAAACTGGGAGGAGTGGCTGACACAACGGAAGGCTGTGCTGCCATTCAGAGAGACCTGGACAGGCTGGAGAGTTGGGCGGGGAGAAACTTAATGAAATATAACAAGGGCAAGTGTAGAGTCCTGCATCTGGGCAAGAACAACCCCATGTATGAGCACAAGTTGGGGACAGAGCTGTTGGAGAGCAGCGTAGGGGAAAGGGACCTGGGGGTCCTAGTGGACAGCAGGATGACCATGAGCCAGCAGTGTGCCCTTGTGGCCAAGAAGGCCAATGGCATCCTGGGGTGTATTAGAAGGGGTGTGGTTAGTAGGTCAAGAGAAGTTCTCCTCCCCCTCTACTCTGCCCTGGTGAGGCCGCATCTGCAATGTTGTGTCCAGTTCTGGACCCCTCAGTTCAAGAAGGACAGGGAACTGCTAGAGAGAGACCAGCGCAGAGTCACGAAGATGATTAAGGGGGTGGAACATCTCCCTTATGAGGAGAGGCTGAGGCAGCTGGGTCTCTTTAGCTTGGAGAAGAGGAGACTGAGGGGTGACCTCATTAACATTTATAAATATGTAAAGGGCAAGTGTCATGAGGATGGAGCCAGGCTCTTCTCAGTGACATCCCTTGACAGGACAAGGGGCAACGGGTGCAAGCTGGAACACAGGAGGTTCCACATAAATATGAGGAAAAACTTCTTTACGATGAGGGTAACTGAACAATGGAACAGGCTGCCCAGAGAGGTTGTGGAGTCTCCTTCTCTGGAGACATTCAAAACCCGCCTGGACGCGTTCCTGTGTGACATGATCTAGGTAATCCTGCTCCGGCAGGGGGATTGGACTAGATGATCTTTCGAGGTCCCTTCCAAGCCCTAACATTCTGTGATTCTGTGACAATGGGACTCATGTCTGAAATAGCCTCATAGACACCTGGCCTAAAGAGCATGGTATTGAATGGATATATCACATCCCCTACCATGCACCAGCTGCTGGGAAAGTGGAATGATATAATGGACTGTTGAAGACTACACTGAAAGGGATGGGTGATGGGACATTCAAAAATTGGGATGAACACTTAGCAAAGGCCACCTGGTTGGTTAATACCAGGGGATCTGTCAACCGGGCTGGTCCTGCTCAATCCGAACTGTTGTGCACTGTAGAGGGGGATAAAGTCCCTGTGGTTCATCTAAGAAGTATGTTGGGGAAAACAGTTTGCATTACTCCTCCCTCAAGCAAAGGCAAACCCATGCATGGAATTGCTTTTGCTCAGGGACCTGGGTGCACCTGGTGGATGATGCAGGAGGATGGGGAAGGTAAATGTGTACCTCAAGGTGATTTGATTCTGGGTGAAAATAGCTAATAACCTGAACTGTATGATGCTAACCCTCGAGTCTCCCTCTTTTTCCCAATTTCCTTCCTTGGTTGGTGAAGGGACACTGGGTGAGCGAAAAACTGCTGCTGTTTAGCACTGGGTACGAGAGCTAAATGAAGACAGCTGGGCTGTTGTGATTTTTAAGAGAGATGTTGTTCACCTAACAAGAGATTGATCACAGATTTGTTACCAAAAAAGCCTTTTTCAGTCCTAATCTGGGTAGGCAGTCCCATATATACTGTTTAATATAAACCCTATTATCTTCAGTGAAAATTACATACGAAACAAATTGAAACTAACATTTTTACCTAGGTCAAAACAATTCTAAACCAGATTACTCATAACAAAATAACTTGTTTGAAGTGAAGTAATAACACCTCAGTTATAAACAAAGCAAGAACTTTGTATAGATGATAGTTTTGGAAGAGTTTGAATATGTAAATTTCACATATTAAACCCAAAATTTAAACACAGAGTAACTATTATACCTTTACCAAACTATCATGAGTCTTATAAAGTCTTCTACTGTTTCAAACCAATGTTCAAAGATCATTAATTGAAGTGGAAGCTAGGAATCATACAGGCATTTTCTTCATAAGTTCTTCTTGCTCTTAATCACAACATCTATACAATTTTTAGCCTGAACACCCTAAAGTACACATTTTCCTGCAGTAGGAAGAAGCAAAAATTTGTTTTGAATAATACAAAGTAGGATTTAATGTTTTAAATGCTTTTTCAACACTTTGACACAGTCAGATCCAACACAACGTCTGAACTGTGAAATTACAATTTGAATTTAACTTGCATACTTGCGTTTTACAAACAAATTTATCACTGTTTTGCTTAGTGTAACTGAGTTACCACTTGATAAACAGTGTACATGTAGGAGGTGTTTTTTCTATTGCTCAAATACTGGAATGAAGATGGAGTTTTTGAGCACAATGAAGGATTGTGGTTTTCTGGCAGGAGGAGTTCATTCAGGTGATTCACATACTATGACAGGTCTAATCTTTATCAGTGTCCTTGGACTATTCTTCTCCAGAAATGAACAATTGTGGTGACCCTATTCAAGGGAGATGCAAACTGTAAGTGAAGAATGGCCGCTACGATTTTGAAAGGCACAAAATATAGAGCTTACTAGGCTTAGCCATCAAAAGCGGAGGGGGATTTCACTGCTTTGTAAGTATAAGGGAAAAATGGAAAGCTAGGAGAGAAGTAAACTAGAGAGGACAGTGTTGCATAGGAACAAGCTGATAACAAAGTAGTGCTGAATAAATTTAGGCTAGCCTTCAAAATTGCAGCAATATGTGGAGAGAGGATAAAAATCTGATTTTGAGAGCAATCATTTTATGAATAAGATCACATATGATTACCTGCAATAGCAGGCATATTATTCTCTCTGGGTAGCAGTCTCTGTAAGTAGGATGTTAATATGAAGTACTCTTGCTAGTCGGGTAATGACAGTCCTACTCAGCCTCTCTTGTTTTATGTACCTTTTCCTGAGCAGTCTCAGCTCTTCTGGCAAAGGTGGTAAGAGCCAACAAGAAAATACCTAACACTTTAGGCAAAGATTTGAAGGCAAGCTGTCATAGCCTCCTAAATCTTGGGCTAGAAAATACCAATTTCTTGCAGAATGACTTGATGCATACCCCTTGAAGTCATCAGACGTTTGTCATGCCTCTGATCCAGTGGACAGCCCCTTTATTAAGTCTCCATGAGCAACTTTTAGCTACCTGCAGATAGGGCTACTTTGCCACTGGAAAAGCCTTTTCAGTTTTAAGTCTTTCTTTTCTTTACAACTGTTCTATAGTTGTATAATGGTTTTGCATGAGAACTCTATGCAACTATCAGTTCTCCATTTCATTAGGCCCTACAACGTTTTGACTATAACTTCAGGATTTCCTCTGTGTATTGACCTCCTCAGCTCCTCTAACACTATGAGTACTTCATTAGGCATTATTTACCTCCTCAGTGATTCTCACCTTCTAAAATAAACAGAACAATATAAACTATTTGAGATTTTTTTTTTTTAAGGCTAGGCTGCAAAGGCAACAAAACTTCCTCAAACTGAGGAAGTTTGTTACAGATGTTTTTCACAGCTTGAATCTTATGGAATAGATTCTTGAACATCCATCTTCTCCTTTTAGATTTCCTATTATACATGAAATTTACCAGTTTACCTTGATACTATACTAAGCATTACAATCTTTGCTCAAAGTAGACCTTAACAAGTGACTTGTCATACATCTCATCTTGGTGCATAAGCTGTATTACACCAGTATCTTTTAAAGGCACAGGCTTCCTTTACACTTATGCTCTAGCCTGCACTCTGTGGGGCTGTACAAAATCAACAAAGCTTTGTAGTTTATACACACTTCTCAAATGATTTCATGTTTCCAAACACAAGAGACAATGTTTTTTGTCTTGAAGGAGAGCCAAATGTTTTATGAAAGGTGGGACTTTGCCACAAACAAAGCATTTAGATCCAGTCTTCCAGTTTGGAGCTTTATAGAAGCTCATCAGAAAGATGAGTCTGAATTTTGTTCATTTTCTGCACTTACTCCTCCACACTTTCAATGCACATAAAGTTTTAGGTTAGGGTCATCACCTGTAATACTGCACAGAGCTGGTTTCCATGGAAAAAGGTGCCCTGAAACTGTATTATAAAGAAGAAAAGACAGTTTAAAAGATGAATCAATTTGAACAGGAAAAAGATCCCTCTTCAGCAATAGATGTGAACATCCATTAAACCAGCTTAGAAATAATGCACCATCACAAAGAGGCTAAGGTAACCCAAGACATCTCTTCTAGACTGAAAAGAATTCACAAAATCAATTAGCAGTTCATTTTTTAATTAAATGAAGATCTGTACAAACAACAGAACATTTTGGGTAAGTACAGGTACATATTGTCACAGAAGGGTTTCCTACAGTACAGACAATGGCCATCAATTCTTTACTTTCCTAGTCTGGTTTTTGTGCAGTGAAGGCAAAGCCCGGAGTCCAATAAACCCAAACATGAACTATCTATCTGAACTCCTTTTTCCTTTTCAAACAGAAAGAAGAAATTACTTGCTGTTAAAGATGTTCAGACTAGTCATTTTGCAAGTGGTGCTATGAAGCTGATCAGAAGGGAATGTGTTGTAGCATAATTGACCTATTTCAAAGCATTATCCTGTAATAACAATCTGCAGCATGGCTGTGCTTCATTGAGAGGGAGTGCTACACCCAGCATGCACCTCAGTACACACATTCCAGAGAGAAGCACTCTCCTTGTCTGCTAATGCTGGAAGGCAGCCCATTAACCAGCTTGAGCCTTTTAGATCTTTTCAGGGCAGAGAGGTAGCACTTGCTTCATCGGCTGCAGCTATTTGCTATTTCCAGTTACGATCCTTGTGATTAAGCCAAGCTCTGAGCCCTCAAATCCTTTTCTGAAATAGAGACCAGCTTTTGTTCAACAACATATTAGGAAACCACTTTTTGGCATCAGACCAAAGGAATGTTTAAGTGTTAGCTTTACAAAAGCTATCTTATTAACTCAATAAAGAAATCTCTTCAATTTTATTTTGTTAAAACAGAAAACATGTTACACTAGGCTGCAACATAAGAGAGCTATAGGTAGAGAACACTCCCCTTCCTCACTGCTGGAATCCATGCCCTTGAGCGTTCATTTGTTTGCAACTGCAGAAAGTTGGTCCCGGATCCTTCCTAGACCTTCTAACATAGTGTCCAGGGTTTCTTTGCTCAGTTCCACAGTCAGTGCGGAAACAACAGGACTATTTCCACATAAGGCAACATCTTCCTGAATCTGAAAATAGGAATGCAGAGGTTAGCTGCATGAAAAATTCATTCATGTGTTTTTCCGGTGCCACTATGAAAGTCAGTGTTTAATAGATAGATTAAGAAAAATGCTTTAAATTTGGCATCCAGCTCCATCTTGAAGGACCACGGCACATTTTCTAAGATGCGTGCCTCACTAGTGATGAACGCTCCCATCGACAGAGTGCAAGTAAGCATATACTGCCATAAGTATGGGGAAATTCTGAAAAGACTCATGGCAGGAAGCCACATCCCCATCAAAAGCAGCTTAACAGATACCACGTACGATACTTAACCCCATCCCACCCACAGAAATTAGATTTTTTTTCCTCCTCCTCTGAAACCCACCCATCCCATTTTTACTGGTTAGGGGGTCCAGAACTCTGTAGAATATAAGCAGTAAGTTTAGCTGTACTCCCCAAATGATAGATGTGGCCAGTAAAGGAAGTTATTAGTAATCAAAAGTCATTTCCCAACTAATGCAGCCAACTAAACATGCTGATGAGTGGCTTAGAATTAAAGGGCTATGACTTCATAATTTATCTTATTTCTTTCTGTAGAGAACAATGGTGACCAGGAACAAATATGCTGCCTTCTCACATCCGCATGCAAAGAAAACTCTCCCTTGCAACAAAAAGAGGGCTTTCATCAGAGACATTATTCCCAGGCTCTGTGGTATTTCAAAGATCATCTCTGAGAAAGTCTGTTAATAGCCCACCAGGCAATAGGCAAGCACCAGATGCCTGTCTGAACTGTTTTGCACGACCACTGGTAGTTAGGTGTTATTTTGATCCTGTATCCTTTACAGCCACTGACGTTACCTTTAATTGAAGCAGGCAAGTAGGGACTGCCATTCTGCTGATGCTGTCTGAAGATGTCTTGATGTCCACCCTCCAGTCCATGTCGACCAGCCGAGGCAGGGAGACTGAGGGATTAAAAAATGGAAAATGGCTCTGTTAGGCTGGGCAGCACATGATGACACCAGACCCTGGAACCTATGAACACCACCATGTACATGCTGCTCCACTTCTGGCCCTGGGAAGTGTACAACTTTAGTGCTACTATGTGATTTCACATCCTTTTTACTCTGCCATAAACCAGTCTCTGAAGGCCTCTTCATGACATTGGAAGGACCAACAGGGTTCTCCTATCATCACATGCAAGGATGGTACAGTGCAAGACAAGCTTCAGTAAATTCACAAAGCGGCTGGGAGAAGGGGAGCAGTAAGATGTCTTCTCCACCTCTTTAGCCCCTGCCTTGCTACCTGCAACACTCAACTAGTGTTTCATCATTAGTTGCTCTGGGACCTGCATGCTTATTGCTCTGTTCTGTAACCGATAAGAAAGCATACAGGAATACTCTTAAAATCCAGCAGTATAAAACATGTTACTTCAAGCTCCCCAACCTGTGAACCAAGGCATCCTGCAGTACAGCATATGTATTAGTAAACTGCAATCTTCACATGTCCTGCCAATTTGTTAAAAATATTGAAGATATTATCCTAATTAGATGTAGCCTAATCATTCAACGCTCCGGTGCAATACTGACATCATTAGTTCAGGACTGGAGACCCTGTGAGCCTTCCAAGGGAAGAAGGACAGGTCTGACGTTGCTGCCCTGCCAAGAAATTTGTGCAGCTGTCTCTTGCAGAGAGGACATGGAGATATTCTCTCATGATGGTGTGAACTTAAAGGAGCTCACTGCACTATGAACCATCAAAAGCCCCTAAGCACCACGCAAACTGACATAAAAGCTGAGATTAAGGTTCTCCCAACAAAACTCTGGCACCGGCAGGCTGGCTGCAAGTGCTCTTTCTCAGTTCCTGGGAGCAAAATGTTTTTCAACAGTGTCTCTCAGCTGCCAATAATAAATACAAGGAACATTCGAAGAATAAATTCAAGTGAAACTGAGGCAGGTATTTTGATGGGTGGCATGCAGATATCTTTCCCCCTTGTTTGAACAACACAGTTTCCTACTTTCATTTAAAAAAATACATTTTAACCGAGAAAAAGAAACAGTATGGACATTTTAATCTCAGATTTACAAGTGTTTTCTCACACAAACTACAAACCAGAGGAAAGCATAATTACTTATCCAACCAGATACCAACAGCGAGTGTTAAAAGATGAGGCTTGAACCCTTGACTGCCCAGCGGTAAAGTGTAATTTACCACCAGAGTCCAGAAATTTGGAAAATGTCTGTAAGGTAAATTCCTTGTTTAAAATATATGTAAAGAAAACAAGTTGTAAGGTGCAGTTTAACAAGGCATACTTAAAGTCATTTCCACTTTGGTACTGTCACATTTATAAAACTCGGAACACCTCTTGCACCTTTTTCAACTCCATTTTCTGGTAAAAGCTGAGCTATACTTCCTATGTTCAAAAGTGCAGCAAACAGTTTCCCGTGAAAAACAGTAAATTCTCATTAGAAGAAAGTCCACACTAAGGACATGGAAACAAAGACAAACCCTTTTGGTTTGGAAAGGGTATTTGCAGATAAGGGGCTTAACTGCTGTAAGTATGTCAGCATAAATGGCTCCATGGTGCCTGAAGAAACACTGTTCCTGTTTATGTCAGCTAGGGATTCCAAAGAAGTCTGAATGAAATGTAGGATCAACCACATAAAAGATCTGTAGGGAGGTGATCATTTATTCTCAAACTCAATTTAAAGTCTCAGCTGTGGTGCTTGGTAGGTTTAAGTATCTTTGCAAAGCCTTATCAAACCTGGTTGTCAGCAGTTATTTGACATCTATATAAGGGTACCAGAGGTGGATGAAGAGGCGAAGACTAAACCTCTGTTCAGTGCTAAGGAAAGAGCTGTCCCAATAGGCAACTGCAGCCTGTCTGGATTCTGCCTATCATAAGATGCCTAGCTTCCTCCCCAAGGGTCAATTGCTAGCCTTCCTACTAACTCCATATGCTCAAGTTGCTTCATAATAGTGCTTACAGAAATTTCTCTTTCTATCTGGGGAAAAGCTCTCCCTCTTCTTCCTGCTCCCCTGAGCAGAGCTCCAGGGAACAGTGCAGAACTGGCTGCCTTGCTCTTGCTTTTGGAACAAATCCCAGTTCTGAGTCTGTCAGCACCAGCACTTGGCAACAACATAAAATGCATCTGTTTAGCCTTGTATGCTAATTTGCAAATATTGATGGCTGGTGGCTTGGGAGGGGCAGGAAACCATCCACGTTTTTATGTTAACATAGATCAGTCAGTTGGAATGTCTGTTCTTTAAATCACTGCCTTGGTCCCTATGTCATATAGGGATATTTCAAGAATACAATACTAAAATAATTCATCATTTCCTAGAAGACAATTTCATTCCAACGGGGTTATTCATCTAATGAATACAAAGACATGAGTGTCAGAGCAGAGCTCCTGGGTGGTGCTCCAAAAGCCACACACCCAGCCTTGCTTCTGGGTTGCAAAGACCCAGCTAGTGTGTCATGCTGGTGTGCCACGCTTGCTCTGATTTCCTCTAATGCATGATAGAGTTAAGGACACAGGAAAAAGGCAGTGTGCGCTTGCAGCCCAGAAGGCCAACCACATCCTGGGCTGCATCAAAAGAAGCGTGGCCAGCAGGTTGAGGGAGGTGATTCTGCCCCTTTACTCTGCTCTCGTGAGACCCCACCTGGAGTACTGCATCCAGCTCTGGGGCCCCCAACATAAGAAGGACATGGAGCTGTTGGAGTGAGTCCAGAGGAGGGCCACGAAGATGATGAGAGGGCTGGAGCACCTCTCCTATGAAGACAGGCTGAGAGAGTTGGGGCTCTTCAGCCTGGAGAAGAGAAGGCTTCAGGGAGACCTCATAGCAGCCTTCCAGTACCTGAAGGGGGCCTACAGGAAAGCAGGAGAGGGGCTTTTTACAAGGGCAAGTAGTGACAGGACAAGGGGGAATGGTTTTAAACTGAAAGAGGGTAGATTTAGATTAGATATTAGGAAGAAATTCTTTACTGTGAGGGTGGTGAGACACTGGAACAGGTTGCCTGGAGAAGCTGTGGCTGCCCCCTCCCTGGCAGTGTTTAAGGCCAGGTTGGATGAGGCTTTGAGCACCTGGTCTAGAGGAAAGGTGCCCCTGCCTGTGGCAGGGGGGTTGGAACTACATGATCTTTAAGGTCCCTTCCAACCCAAACCATTCTATGATTCTTTTCTATGATTCTATGAAAAAGCATGTGTCTTGGTAACACTAGAACATTGTTTAACATAAGCAACTGCTGTATTTACAGTATTAGCATTATGCAATAGTTTCTTCCCTCTCCTTATTTATACTCCATTAAAACTTTGAGGGACAGTGTATTTCCAAGTCTTGCCATACTGTTTAGCTGTTGGACGTTATCTCCTCTGCAGACAAAGAAAAGGATAAAGAGGATCCATGCAGACCTCAAAGTACTCTGTTATGTATCACCTCTCATTTGTAAGCCTCTAAGTGCTACAGTTGTAAAGAAAACCTCTTGGGAAGAAAACAAAGTATTGTTGCTGCATGGAACACCTAACTGGGATGTAACTCATTGCCCATGATGCTATTGTTAAAGTTTGCATTCCTTAATTACATCACTGTTTAGAAAAGTGAGGAAAAAGCAGACATATTCATAAGCAGTGTACTTCCTGATGTGTGGAAGAGGGGAATGCAAAGAATTGACTAGATGTGCAAAGATAAGGTATTTCCCAGTATATACATATCCTTTACAGTGCACAGTTATTGAATATGGACATCACTTAATTACCTGAATGGGGAGGTCTGAGTGCTTTACTTCAAAAATTTTGCAAATGCTTGCTATACACTGCACTCCACAAGGTAGCAACAGACTGATCATTAAATGAAATTGCTTGAGGACTGGAAACAATTTAGCACAGCAGCACAGACCTAAATACAAGCTTGTCGGCGTCTGCTAAGCTCTGTGATGCCACACTCATACAGCTTCATCTAAGGCAAATGGGGGTATCCCTGTGCTACGTGACAAAAACACACTACGATGCACTATTCTAAACTCAAATTACCTCAGGAAACAATAATTGCATCAAGATGTGAACTACTACTTACTCTGACTTGCTTGTGCTTCATTCCTCCAAGCAGAGCTGTGAAAAAGCAGAAAAGAGAAAAACAGTATCAGCAGTGCTTTGGGAGAAAAAAAGAAAAAGAAAAAAGGTAGAGAAAGCATTCAGAGTGGCTTATCCCCAACAGAAGGGTCACCAGGGCTGCAGCAGTAAGCAGGGGAGAGAGACTGCCTATGCCACTGAGTGCCAAGGAAAGGCTGTCACAGGTGGGCAATGGTAGGCAAACTGGTGACCAACTATTGGTATTTCTGCAAGTGCAACTCATTTATGGCATGTACCTTTCTCCCTGGTTTTATCAAAGCAATAGGCTACCAAACAGTGAGATGTACAAGCATGCAGAACTGCTATCCTCTGCCACCATCTCATGCACGCTCTACTGCACACAGTGCCTCTACACCTAAGCCAAGGTGGTAAGTGGACAGGCATCTAAATGCTACTCAATCAGATTCTGTAGTGCTGAAATCTAGCCCTCTAAGTTTTATCGTCATCTGTAGCATCTTTCCACCACACAGGCGAGTTGTTAGGATAAAAGGGGCTTTGCGTTATGTGAATGAGGCCCACACTCATTCCAAAAGTCTTGGGAAAACCCTCTGTGCCCATGGATGTGTTTTGTTTGCCATTCCACTCAGATGACATATTTCATTCAACACTGCTCACCCCATCCTGTGTGATTATGCCCAAGGCATATACAAAATTCATGGAAACAAGACTTTGCATGCTGCCAACTATCCACATATCAAACCAGATACATAGGCTTTAACTTTCCAGTTGAAAGCAAATGGCAGGTGGGTCGCACTCACATATTCTCCAAGATTATCTTAGTCAAAAGGTTTTTCAGATTTTGGTGGAAGTTTTCTGGAAATAGAGAGAGGATATCTTCTGCCCTTGTCAAGCCACGGTACACGACGTGCCTGGTGAGGTTGTGCAAAGCAGACACCAGCTGTAGGAAAGGAAGAGGGGAAAGGGCTTTGCTGGGCTGAAAAGCATTCCATACAGCACGGGATGGGCCTTCAGTAGTCAGGAGAAACACAGCTTCTGCAGTGAGACCTACACCACCAGGGCCTTGGACATCCAAGTACTGCCCCACAGCCTTAAGAGGTAAGGAGCTGAGGTCCTCACTGTCCTCTAGCACCCGTGCCTCATGCACTTCCCTTCTGCCTCCCTGTAAGGCCCCTCCGGGCTGTGCCTCCGGGGCAGGATCGCTTTTACCGAGCACGTTTCGTTACAGCAGCGGCCGCGGTCCTTGGGAGCCCCATGGGCCGCGCATCTTTCCGAGGGCCTGGGCCAACCCCTGTGCGGGAACCCACACCGCTGCGGGCCGCTCCTGGCGGCTCCTCCCCTCCCTCCCGCAGGCTGAGGCCCAGGCGGGCCGGTCCCGTCCTCCTGCTCCTTCCTACGCGCCCGTTCCGCGCAGAGGGAGGGGCCACTCCCGAGGGCACCGCGCTCGCTGCCGCGCCGGCGGCTCTCCCTCCCGCCGGGGCCCGGCGCTGCTCCGCCCGGCCGTACCTGCTCCGCTTCCTCAGGGCCGGCGGCGAGGCCGGGGCAGGCGCGCTGCGCCAGCGGGCCGAGGCCGGCGGGCGGGCTGGAGAAACACTCCTGGCACAGCTGCCGCACGGCGTCCCTCGACGGCGCCTGGCGGGGAGCAAAGCGGGGCGCTCAGCCGCGGCCCGGGAGAAGCAGCCGCCGGGCCGGGCGCCCCGTCCCCCAGCAGCTCGGCGGCCCACTCACCTTCAGCAGGCTCTGCAGGGCGGCAAACTCCCCTTCCGTCACCGCCGCCATCTTGGCGCTGTCAGCTGAGGCGGGCGCCGAGCTACCCGTGACGCGCCGCCACCATCTTGGCGCTGTCAGCTGAGGCGGGCGGGGATGGGGACGGGGCCAAGGGCGGTGCGGCCGGGCAGGCCGGGCGCTGTAGTCCTGCCATTGGAGGGGACTTCGCTTGTTGCGATCTCAAAGCCTGGCCCCACGCTGAAGGCTTAGCGGCCCCCGCCCGCTGTGGCGCGTGTGGGAGCGCGTGCGCTGTGAGAGCGGGGCCTGCGGCCGGGGCGCGGCAGCGTAGCGGGACCCCGGTGTCGGCAGTGAGGTGGCTGGGACGGGGGCAAGCCCTAAGAGTCTGGCCTCGCCCTCTCCGATCTACTAATTTTGTTTACTGTCAGTGCAAATCTCTACGTTGAGTGCAGAACCTAGCTGTAAACGCTCTATTTTCCGCCAGTGGGAGCTGAAGGCAAAAGATTTATTATGGCACCGCTGCAATGATGCGGACCATTATCTTAGGAAACTCTGTATCTTTCACTTTCTAAAGAATTTAAGTATGTTCTCTCTCTGAGACAGAAATAGTCTTCTCTTTGCCTTGTGTAATTCCCAGCACATCTGATTCCAGGGCATCAGTAATCTATGATCTTTCCCCATCACTACTTCTGTCGTAGCACTCCCATCCTCATTTCCATTTGCGTTGTTCTGTGAGCAGAATAATACACAGTAAGAAATGCAAATATGTAAATGCTGTTTGCATTGGCATTCACAAGCTTGGCAGGGAAGAGGGCTTCCTCTTGCAGAGGAACTGGTTTCTCTCTTTTATGCTGGGAAACCTTGAAGGGCAGAAGAATCCAAAGGGAGAGGATTTTATTTTCCATCATTTTTCATGAGCAACAGGAAGCACGGCTCTGGGGGAACTATTTTGGGGTATGAGTTTACCATGTGTGGCCTCTTGAAATTAGTATGATTGATCCGTTTGGAGAGCTGCCATGTATTTGTGCGGCTTTCTCTAGCACTGTGTCACCAACAAATCTAACCCAGCGCATGTAGCACATTAGGTAAAGCTGGGGGTGTGCTATGTGGAGTCATCTTCATGGTGGGGTCTTCCTGGGAGAGCTGGTGTGCTGCTGAGTTTAGGTGGCAGGACTGAGTGGGCAGTTGGTCTTGTGGATAGCAATTGCTTATCCAGGTGACCATACTATACAACTCAATACTCTGATCAGAAAAGGAAAATGAGCAACAGAGATGACATTGTCTGTTTCTTCCTGAGAGGAAGTGTCTGAAAGAATTGGTGATGGTCTCTCTTCTACTGGTGCCACAGCGATCGTTTTCCACCTACACAAATACGGCAGTATCTGTAAATTACACACTGGAATAGACCAGAAGGTGAAGGGAAGGTCAGTGGGATCCTAATTTCTGTTTCCAAAGTGAAAGGTTGCAGAGTTAGTGGGCTAAACAAAAGCATCCCAAAGGAAAAGAAATTGGGTAGTGGTTAGAGGTCAGGGTTTAAGAGCTAGGAAACTAGCATCATGTTTCTCAACCCTGCTTCTCTGTTCAGATGAATCAAGGCAGGTCGCTTTTGTCACCTGAGTGACAGGAAGGTAATGTAATTAACTGTGTAACATAAAGTCCAGCATTAATAAATGTGGACATTTATTAACATCAGCAGTAAGCTTAGAGGTTGTGAAAGGATAAACAGAATGAAGATGGTATGAAAAAACAACACTGTGTTACAATCTGAGCAAGTAAGCCTAGAGGAAACATAGGGTTTGTTCACAGGATATCATTTAATATTGTAATTGCATCATTGACCTCTTATAATCTGCCTGCTTGTCTTGTTCCCAAACCAATAGAAGTAGCATTTTCTACAGTCAGAGGTAAGCAGAATTTTTCTGGGTAGTAATTCTGAAATGCCGTATCAAGCCGGGGAAGAGGGTCACTGTTTTATTTTCAGGGTTTTTCTAAAGCAATGACTTTACAAGATATATAAAATCAGGTTGATCCATGCCTAGGTTAAGGACTTAATTGTACAGAGTAACTTTGTCAACAAGTAGGTGGAGAGATGCAAAGGGCAGGGGTGGGGGGAGTAGATAACTGTCATTGCTAACTATCACAGGAGCATGTGGCTAGAGAGAACATTTACCTGTGAGTCACATACTCAAAGATGCTGTCTGCCAGTAAGCACAGCTGGCATTATACTGAATTCACTCTTCAGTCCACCTTCTGTTGTTGCCATTTCCTCACTTTGGGAGCCTTCTAATTATGAAGAAATAATGACAGGTTTGATTTAATATCAAAATGCTGTTTGTAGCTCGTGGTCAGAAGCCAACAGAAGTGCTTAGTAAAGTGCTTTATCAGATGGTGAGTAGATTTTCTTTCTTTCCTTTCCTCCCTTCCTTTCCTTCCTTCCTTTCCTTCCTTTCCTTCCTTTCTTTCCTTTCCTTCCTTTCCTTCCTTTCCTTCCTTTCCTTCCTTTCCTTCCTTTCCTTCCTTTCCTTCCTTTCTTTCCTTTCTTTTCTTCCTTTCTTTCTTTCTTTTATTTTCTTTTCTTCCTTTCTTTCATTTCTTTCTTTTCTTTCTTTCCTTCCTTTCTTTCCTTCCTTTCTTTCCTTTCTTTCTTTCTGTCTTTCTTTCTTTCTTCCCTTTCTTTCTTTCTGTTTTTTTCTTCCTTTGATACTGTCTGTAGCTGTCTTCAAGGTCCAGACTTCCAAAATCAAATTATAAGGGGTGAAGGGTGAGATTGCACCATGTAAGGAAGGCTGTGTATGTGATCAGTGTGCTTATCAGGACATTTTGAGAAACATCAGTTCAATTATCTGCTGTGCCAGAGGCAATTCTCTCCAAGTTTGTAAAAAAAAAACACTTAGAGGAATGAGATGGATTGGATGACCACCTTAAGTCTTCTCACAGCCCTTTTTTTCTGTGATTTCATGTCTGTATCACCCAGTGGGACTTGGCTGTGAGCTCTGAGCCTGCAGATGCGTCTGCACAGAACTAGGTGCAGGAATTGGCTTGGATCTCAAGAGCTAAACTGCTGTTAGTCCGGTCGTTGAGTCTGAAAATTAAACTCTGCTTCTGAGTTTTTGAAATTTGCCTGCGCTCAGGCCTGGGTGATACAGCTATAGGAATGACCGGTTTGGCTCTCTCTGTTGGTTGAGCCAGCCTGGGATATCTGCAGATCGTCCTTCCTGAAGTACTGCAGATATATTTATATAAAAAACACATGGGCAATAGCACTGCAGGGGGCTGGGTGAGTGAGCAGTCTCTGGACTATAATACTCTTAAATACTGTTGATGACTTTCTAAATTCCGTATCTCCTGGACATGGGGATGTGGGTATATGGGTATGTATACTTACCTGCTGTCTGTTCTTGTCTGTGACCTCTATTTCAAGCTACGTAAAAAAGCCTCCAGAATTGGTATTTCATGTGGGGAGGGAGGATCAGGGACCCTGGCTAAGAATCACTTGAATGAGGAGGTGAAGCAAGAAGGGACGACTTCTGAGGGCTAGGTGAGAGGCTTCTGGTGGGAGTTGGGGACCTCCTTGTAGTAGGAGAATAGTTCTTCATTTGCCTTTTCGCTTAAAAGAGCAAGTTGTCCTAGTTTTCTGTATCTGCTGGTACTTGGCAAGGAATAGCTAGGGGGAATTCCCATGTTGTCAGGTATATATATAGCTCTCTCTGCTGGACTCTGAGGGATTTAAACTTTTCCCTACCTGGCAAATACCAGGAGGGAAGTTGCCTGTGTGCCCTTTGCCTTTTTTGACGGAGAGGGACTACCAACCTTTTTTTTTTCTTAAAAAAAAAAAAAAAGAGAGGGAGGTAAGGGGAAGAACTGTGTGTATTTCATTTACAAGGCATTGAAAGAACTCTGTGCATTTCATGTGTGAAGTATTTGTCTTCAACAGAAGTCAGCTATCATGACAGAATAAATTCCATGATACCTCGAGGCAAAAATCAAGAGATGGAAAGCTGAATGGAAGAATTTCAACAAGTCAGTGTAAAATATGCTCTGTCTTTTATACATAGCTATATAACTCCAATGACAGATAAACATTTTGGAAAAATGTCATCTTTGTTATAGTCCATCAAGTAAAGTAAGAGCCCAAAATAAATGTATCTGAGAGGAACAGTGTTGTGAGGAAAAGTCAGTCTTGCTGTTCCTAATATATTCAAAGTAAAAAATAAGCATAAAAAAGCAAGCAAATAACTTGAGAAAACCCATTCCAGTCTTTTTTTTTTCCTTGAGAATAAAAAAGGAAAGGAATAAATTTAGCTTCCCTACAGTTCTTGACTGGAGAACTGTAACCTTTTACACACCAGGGAAAGAAGCATATAGTTCTAGCTCACTTTGGCCATTCAAGGCTCCCTGGGAGAGAAATCCTTGGGATATTAAGTATTTGATGGGAAGAACTATTAGGTTTTTCTCTGCAGTGTAGCCTGTATTCACTGGAGCATCTGTTGCAGAACAATGGTCTCTTCCTTATGGGCTTTCTGCTGCAAGGCAAGGCTGTACTCTGCAACCACACCCTGCTGGGTGTGTGCAATTTCCCTGCTGCAAGGACAGGTGAAGCTGTTCTCTTGCCCTGAAGAAAAGAACTCCGTACTAGGTGATTCTGGTTTAAAGACTGAACAAGATAAAGTGTGAGAGACATCTTTTCCTCAGTTACTTTTGCATTATTTGTTTTTTTAAAATGGTGTTTCTTTAGCAACAAAGAGCAAATAATAGGAAAGAAATCTTCACAGAGCATGCAGACAAGATTGGGTTTACTAGTACTAGCTGCCTACTATTCTCCAACAAGGACTTTCCTGAAATGTTTCCAACTTTCTAAAGTCCCATTTATACTGTCTTACATATTGATGGATACATCAGTCTTTCCATGCCAGGGCTAGGCCAGAAGTTTGTTCTTGTTGTTACTGGAAATCGTGCTTAGATATATTACCAGGAGGTCAAATTTCCCCCTAGATGTCTGGTTGCACTGACACTAGTAAGCTAAACAGTGGCAGAAAACATTCCTGAGGCCTTTACTGTTAAATTGTTAGTGCTGTTCTTGGCATGGTTTCCACTTGTACTGACTGTTACTCTCCCAAGCAGCTCCAGGGTACGGGTCAGGAGTCGGCATGGACTAGGAAACAACCCCAACAAGCAGTGTGCATATGGCCACCCTGTCCAAGAGGCCAAGAGTCGAGCACCTCTTGCAAACCATCCTATGCCCATTGGTCTCTGGGCCAGAAAATAGTTCAGAGCATGTTTAATTTACTAGCACAAATCTAACTTTCATGTTCTTGTCCTCATTCCTTTTCCTCCAGTTAAAATGAGCTTTCCAGCAGACATGGTCTCTCTGTTCCATCTAACCCACTACAAGAACATCAGATTACCACAGTCCTCCTCAGGTTTTGTGCCTAAGGGCAGAGAGAGACTGCACTTCATGAGCAGGCATAAAAGCTTGAAATCCAGAATTTTAATCCTCAGGCTACAAAACATGGATTCTTTTAGGTATGTTGGCAGAGCCCTGTAGGGGAGGTGCAGAGTGCCCAGGCCAGAGGCGTTTTTCCTGCCCATAGGTTACCTGCCTGCAGGCTGCCTGCAACACTCAGCTGCGGGCAGACTCTCATCTGCGTTGGAGGTGCTGCCAGCAGAGCTATGATTTTTTTTCTTCATATTTCTAGCTAAAATCGCTGTGTTGACAAAACTTTGTAGACAATTTTGACGCTTCCTGTATCTAGTAAGGGAGAGGCCTTCAATTTTAAATATGATTAAAAACTGACCTGAAGCATAAGACAATAGCAAGTGTCTTCGTACCTTGACTCAAAAAGTGAGAACCAAGCATGTCCTGATTAGCCTTGAGGTGATGACCAATGTAGAAACTAAGCAGCAAACAAGAGGGATTCACTTTCCATTCAAAGAGTGGGAGAAAAATGCTTGCAACATGAATGGAGCAAAAAACTAACAATGAATAAAACGCAGGTTGCTTAGCTGCCAGATGATCCTTTATTAGGATGCAGAAAGCCTCTGACTTCAATAGGAAATGTAGATTCCTAAGGACTTATTAGTCATAAAATAGTGATGAACTTAGAGAAACCATAATAGCCTCTTTAACCGGGAAGACCTAACTGGCTTGAAATGTGAAACATTGCCAGCATAAAGATGTTGGCTATATAAGCAGACACTGTGCCCTCTAACCAGTTTAGCTCTACTGGCAAAACACTTGAAGTAGAGACAGCTGCGTCAAAAGAAAAGTGTTTTGCTGGTTAAGATGTTCAGGAACCTGAGTGATTAATGGAAGCTGAAAACTCACTAGATGCTGTGAGGAAGTCTTTGTGCCAATATAGCTGCTCTAACAATCTCAAAAGTATAGAGAGACCTTTAGAACATAAAGATCTGTTTCTAAACAGTAGCTGTTTCAGATGCTTCTGATGTCTGCTTTGGCCCATTCGTGCTTATTAAATGCAGGTGCCAGACATGAGATAGCTATGGTTAGATACCAGCAGGTCTCTAAATAGACACAAGGATCCACCCCTGCTGAGTACTGCAAGCCAGGAGTCATGTGAACCTATAACTCAAACATCTCACATGCAAATGCCCTGAAGAAGGGCTTGTGGGGATCAAATCTTGCCCATAGTTTCCAGCTATAACAACTGGACAGAAGGAAAAAGCATTATGTTGCTGTAGTGTTTTCCAGGTAGTAGTGATTGTTTTTAAGGTTGCTAGTGAAGGCAATATAAGCAAAATACCCCAAGAACAAAATAATACATTGATTCTTATTATTTATATTATGGGTACAGCCAAGGTATCACAGTTCATACACAGAATGGAAAAAAATAATCCATAGCCCATAAACTGTATATAGTCTATGTACTTTGAGACTTGCTTATAAAAGATTACCAGTTAGAAGTTAGGAACTTTGCATCATCTCTCTTTTTGTTTCTTACTAGGTAAGGTAAGGAATATTCATATGAAACTTGTAAGATGGTGTTGCATACCCAGCACGAGAAAACCCTATGCCAGAAGTTCTGCTGCTGTATACCGAAAGAGCTCATCCATGATGATGTTTGGTGTTAAATCACTGGGGGACAGAGATGGAAAATGTCTGGCAATTATGAAAACAAACAAACAAACAAACAAAAAGGTGAGCAAACTCCTCTGTTTTATTTTATGGTTCCTTTTTTTTTCCCTCTACCAGAAAACTTCTGGAAATTCTGACAAAAATTAAAGTAGCTGTTTTGCTTGTACGAGTCCAGAGGAGGGCCACAAAGATGATGAGAGGGCTGGAGCACCTCTCCTATGAAGACAGGCTGAGAGAGTTGGGGCTCTTCAGCCTGGAGAAGAGAAGTCTCCAGGGAGACCTCATAGCAGCCTTCCAGTACCTGAAGGGGGCCTACAGGAAATCTGGAGAGGGGCTTTTTACAAGGGCAAGTAGTGACAGGACGAGGGGGAATGGTTTTAAACTGAAAGAGGGTAGATTTAGATTAGATATTAGGAAGAAATTCTTTACTGTGAGGGTGGTGACACACATGAACAGGTTGCCCAGAGAAGCTGTGGATGCCCCCTCCCTGGCAGTGTTTAAAGCCAGGTTGGATGGGCCTTTGAGCAACCTGGTCTAGTGAAAAGGTGTTCCTGCCTGTGGCAGGGGGGTTGGAACTACATGATCTCTAGGTGCGGTCTCCCTTCCATCGGGGCAAGAGGACAGTCCAGGAATGGTTTCCACTCGGCGGCGTCCTAAGTCCTCTGCGGGTGCCAGAAAGGACGTGGCAACGCAAATGGACCTGCCGTGGAAGCATGCAGAGGTCCAGGTGGCAGGCTGCAGGGAGTGCCAGAGCCTGGCACTGGCACTCGAGGGTAACGGAGACGTTGCCCGTGTGAGGTGTGAACAGGTCGATGACCTGATCTTCTTGGTGGCACAACTCAAGGAGGAGGTGGAAAGGTTAAGGAGCACAAGAGCATCCCAGGAAGAGATTGGCGGGCAGTGCTGTTCCCTGCCTGCCCTGGGGGAAACGGACAGGCCTAATGCTCCCTGGGAAGTGGAGGATCCTCTTCCTCCTCCACAAGGAGCAGGAGGAGACTTAGGGGATGGGGGGGAATGGAGGCAGGTCCTTGCTCGGGGTGATAGGCGAATCCCATTCCGACCTTCCTCCCCTCCCCGCGTCCCCCTGCAGAATAGGTATGAGGTGCTGGAACCCGAGCATCTTCCTGAGTGTCAGGGAGACACGAATCTAGGTGAAGGACCTTCTAAGGGGCTACGTAAACAGAAGCAACCAACTAGGAGAGTTGCAACCAGCTCCAAAAAGGAGAAAAGAAAAGTAATTGTTGTAGGTGACTCCCTGCTAAGGGGAACAGAGGGCCCCATATGCAGGCCAGACCCAACTCACAGGGAAGTCTGCTGCCTCCCTGGGGCTCGGGTGAGGGATGTTGCCAGGAGGCTTCCTGAACTGGTGAGGCCCTCTGACTACTACCCACTATTAGTATTCCAGGTGGGTAGGGATGAGATTGAAGAGAGAAGTCCCAGGGCAATCAAAAGGGACTTCAGGGCCCTGGGGCGTTTGGTGAAGGGGGTAAGTGCACAGGTTATATTCTCTTCAGTTCCTTCGGTGTTAGGTGAAAATAGGGAAAGGACTATGAAAATACAACAGATTAATATGTGGCTAAGAGACTGGTGCCGTAGGTGGGATTTTGGGTTCTTTGACCACGGGGCAGCTTTCATGGCACCAGGCCTGCTTATGCCAGATGGGGAACAGCTGAGTCAGAAGGGGAAAAGGGTTATGGCCCAGAAGCTGGCAGGGCTGATCAAGAGGTCTTTAAACCAGGTTCAATGGGGGAGGGGGATAAGACCAGGGCAACCACAAATGAACCTAGTGGCGACAGGCCCGCATCGGGGGCAAGGCCGCTAGCCCAGCTGAAGTGCATTTACACCAATGCACACAGTATGGGCAACAAACAGGAAGAGCTAGAAGCCACTGTACAGCAGGAAGGTTATGATGTGGTTGCCATCATAGAAACGTGGTGGGATCACTCTCATGACTGGAGTGCTGCTATGGATGGCTATAAGCTCTTTAAGAGGGACAGGCGAAGCAGGAGAGGCGGTGGGGTAGCGCTGTATGTTAGGGAGTGCTTGGACTGTGTCGAAATTGAGGAAGATGATGAGGATGACAAGGTTGAATGTCTATGGGTAAAGATCAGGGGGAAGGTCGGCAGGGCGGACATTACAGTGGGAGTCTGTTATAGACCACCCAACCAGGATGAGCAGGCGGACGAGGCGTTTTACAAGCGTCTGTCAGAAGCCGCCCGGTCGCCAGCCCTTGTACTCGTGGGCGACTTCAACTTGCCGGATGTCTGCTGGAAATACAACATGGCAGAGAGGAAGCAATCTAGGAGGTTCCTCGAATGTGTGGAGGACAACTTCCTCATGCAAGTGGTAAATGAGCCCACTAGAGGAGGGGCCCTGCTTGACCTGTTGTTTGTGAATAGAGAAGGACTAGTGGGAGATGTGAGGGTCGGTGGCCGTCTTGGGAATAGTGACCATGAAATGTTAAGAGTTTTCGATAGTGGGGGAAGTAAGGAGGGGCAAGAGCAAAACTTCTGCCTTAGATTTCCGGCGGGAAGACTTTAGCCTGTTTAAGAGGTTGGTGGACCGAGTCCCTTGGGAGTGGGTCCTGAAGGGCAAAGGAGTCCAGGAAGGCTGGACGTGCTTTAAAAAGGAATTGCTAAATATTCAGGAGCAGGCTGTCCCGGTGTGTAGGAAGACAAGCCGTCGGGGAAAAAGACCAGCCTGGTTAAACAGAGAACTTAGGCTAGAACTTAAGGAAAAAAAGAGAGCCTATTTGCTCTGGAAGAAGGGTCGGGTAACTTGGGAGGTCTATAGGGATGTTGCCAGGTCGTGTAGGGAGAAGATTAGAAGGGCCAAAGCTCAATTAGAGCTTGATTTGGCTGCTACAGTCAAAGATAACAAAAAAAGTTTCTACAAATACATTAACAGCAAAAGGAGGGTCAAGGAGAGCCTCCACCACTTGCTGAATGAGGAGGGTAGTGTAGTGTCAGGGGATGAGGAAAAGGCAGAGGTAGCTCAATGCCTTCTTTGCCTCAGTCTTTAATGTCAAGACCGGTTGTCCTCAGGAGACTCGGCCCCCAGAGCCTGAAGTTAGGGGCAGGGGGCTGTGTGAACCCCCCGTAATCCAGGAGGAGATGGTTAGTGACCTGCTGTGCCAATTGGACACCCACAAGGCTATGGGCCTGGATGGGATTCACCCTAGAGTAATGAAGAAACTGGCGAATGAACTTGCCAAACCACTCTCTATTATCTACCGGCAGTCCTGGTTAACTGGAGAAGTTGCAGCTGACTGGAAATTAGCAAATGTAATGCCCATCTACAAGAAGGGCCAGAAGGATGATCCAGGGAACTATAGGCCTGTCAGCCTGACCTCAGTGCCGGGCAAGGTGATGGAACAGATCATCCTGAGTGCCATTACACGGCACATGCAGGCCAATTGGGGCATCGGGGCCAGCCAACATGGATCCATGAAAGGCAGGTCCTGCTTGACCAACCTGGTCTCCTTCTATGACCAAGTGACCCGCTTAGTAGATGAGGGCAGGGCTGTGGATGTAGTCTATCTAGACTTCAGTAAGGCATTCAACACTGCCTCCCACAGCATCCTCCTAGACAAACTGGCTGCCTGGGGCTTGGATGGGTAGACTCTTAAATGGGTTAAAAACTGGCTGGATGGCCGAGCCCAGAGAGTGGTGGTGAATGGGGCAAAGTCCAACTGGCGGCCGGTCACTAGCGGTGTTCCCCAGGGCTCAGTTCTGGGGCCGGTGCTGTTCAATATCTTTATAGATGATCTAGACACAAGGATTGAGTGCACCCTCAGTAAATTTGCAGATGACACCAAGCTGGGTGGGAGTGTCGACCTGCTGGAGGGTAGGAAGGCCCTACAGAGGGATCTGGACAGGTTAGATAGATGGGCCAAGACCAACGGCATGAGGTTCAACAAGACCAAGTGCTGGGTCTTACACTTCGGCCACAACAACCCCATGCAGCGCTACAGGCTGGGGGAAGAGTGGTTAGAAAGCAGCCTGGTGGAAAGAGACCTGGGGGTGCTGATCGACAGCTGGCTAAACATGAGCCAGCAGTGTGCCCAGGTGGCCAAGAAGGCCAATGGCATCCTGGCCTCTATTAGGAATAGTGTAGCCAGCCGGTCTAGGGAAGTGATTGTCCCTCTGTACTCGGCACTGGTGAGGCCGCACCTTGAGTACTGTGTTCAGTTCTGGGCCCCGCACTTCAAGAAAGATGTTGAGGTGTTGGAGAGAGTCCAGAGGAGGGCGACCAAGCTGGTGAAGGGTCTGGAGGGTCTGTCCTACGAGGAACGGCTGAGGGAGCTGGGGTTGTTTAGCCTGGAGAAGAGGAGGCTCAGAAGTGACGTTATTGCAGTCTACAACTACCTGAAGGGAGGTTGTAGTGGAGTGGGAGTTGGCCTCTTCTCCCGGGCAACTCGCAATAGGACAAGAGGACACAGCCTCAAGCTTCACCAGGGGAGGTTCAGGTTGGACATTAGGAAGAATTTCTTCTCAGAAAGGGTTATTAGACATTGGAATGGGCTGCCCAGGGAGGTGGTAGAGTCACCATCTCTGGATGTGTTTAAGAAAAGACTGGACATGGCACTTAGTGCCATGGTCTAGTTGACATGGTGATGTCAGGGCAATGGTTGGACTTGATGATCCCAGAGGTCTCTTCCAACCTGATTGGTTCTGTGATTCTGTGATCTTTAAGGTCCCTTCCAACCCAAACCATTCTATGATTCTGTGATTTTTTCCTTTACTTCCATATGTTCATGTCACAAGGTGAGAAGCTGATACAATGTCAACAACTTCCTAATGCTCATAAGAAAAAGCAAATTCCTAGTAATAAAGTTGCTTATTGTTTTTCAAATTAGAAGATTAGCTCCTAAATTAATGCAGTAGAGATATGACATTAAGTATACTTTGATTGAACTGAATATAGACTATGTGCTGACCAAGAGAAAAGCTCTGTGCCCCAGCCAGTCTGTGGGTAAGCCCTGCAGAGTTTCAGGGTACAGGATTTCCAAACAGTCACCTATCTGCCAGCACTTACCAACTCCACAGGAGAGTCAGCAGGAGAAAAGCCTGCTTGTGCAGCATCCACTGCGGTGCAGACTGATGCATTAGCTTCGAAACATCTTTGTGGTCAGGCAGTTAGACAGGAGACATGGCACTGGGGTGGTAGAGCATCAAGCATACCTTGCCTCCTGGCAATCCTGCTGCAGAGACAGCTGTATCCTGTAGAGGGAGAGAGAATAGGATTTATAATTTCTCTGGACACCACAGCAAGATTTGTCACAGCTTGCCTGTAAAAAGCCTTAGACTTCTCCTAGGTAAAAGATGGGCAAGACTACTTATATCTACTTTTGTGAAGAAGTTTGAGATTTACAGACAGAAAGCGTTAGGCAAGCACTAAGTATGTTTGTCTTTTTGAAATAAAGCACCAAACAGTTAAAAATATTGAAAAGCTATACAAATGAGACTACTTGACAGCAACCTTTGAACGTGCATTGATTTAGACACCTTTGCAGGCATGAAAACAAGGCTTTTGCATTTAGCATTTTGACACAATTCAGACAAATTTATTGGTCTATGTGATTGGGGAAAGTTTCTGTATTGATCACTAGACCTGACAGGTAATCCAGTCCTTGCCGTAGGGACTTGTCTGTGTTAGACTCTTTTCGTCTTAAAATTTCCTACATTTATTTCTGTTGGTGAAACCCAATAATTTTGTGAGAGTGAGAGTAGGGTAGGACCATTTGGGGTACATCATGGGCATGATTAGCAATGTTGGCCTGACTCTGCATGACTATGTACCCTGTGCATTGTCAGTGTGTTGTCTGTTGCAGTGGCTAAACAAGGTGCAGGTAATGGAGAATCAAGATCTTTCCTGTTTACACTCATGTGGCATTTGGCTGCCTCTCTACTCACTGAACAGCTGCTATCCTGACAGGTTTTTATGGTTAAGATTTTTTAAGGAATGGAACAAATCCATGTGGCTAATACTTGGGTTTGTACTCTTCAGTGTCAGTTCTCAATTATCTTTCAGATGACTATTCCTTCCTCCCTGGCCTCTCAGATGAAGCAGTTAGTGCCTTTTCAGTTTGAATTGGTGATACTTGAGACTCTTCAAATGGGACTGCAAATTAGAGGGTGAAACCACTGCTGACAGATGTGATCTGTAAGACTCCGTGCTGACAGATACTCTGTGTGCTATGTAAGTCTATGGACACTTGTCAGTGTTAAAACTGGAAAGCGAGCAGCCTAACACTGTTGTGAAGAAGGCACTGCACATTAACAGTTCATCTAAGGTAATTTTCTTCCCCCCCTGCCGCAAGATGGTCCCTATAAAATTTGATAGACAGGTCAAACTGTGCCAGTTCACAAGATTATAAATGTGTTCAAACTGCATAGTGTCATCAGGACAAAAAGAAGCTGGGTATTTTCCAGCAGAAAGCATTTGGCCTAAGCATAATACCAAGCTTTTATGACTTTCTTTATTCAAGGTGTCATCCAGATGTAACAACCATTCATTGATGCTCACAAAACTCCTGGGAGAAAATTCTATATGTAACGTATCTCAAATCAATGGAACTGCATCTGCTTTTTTAAAGCAAATTAAAGCATGCTTTGAAACGTTTTCCTTGAAGTATTTGCAACCCTGACACCATAGCAGAGTTAGTTCTGGCAAGACAGAAGGAGCAAGCCACGAGGGACAAAAGCAAGACATCTAATCTCTCTTATGAAAGCAAAAAAAGTAAACAAGCCACAGAGTTGGCAAAGGATAAATATAAAGTTTAAAATTCATTGAAGGGGACATTTCTTCCTCCCCACTCTCCTTTTGAATGTCAGTGTCCCTCAGCATGACTTAGCCGTGCTGAGGCTAGACAGTGAAGCAGAGGCCAGCACCAGCATGGGCTCCCAGCTCTCCCTTTCAGCCACTGAAGGTGACTGCCACACTGTGCAAGCAACAATATGGAGGGGAAGGCAGCAAGGGAAAGCTCAAACATGCTGAAGTTCGTTGGTCAACTGCGGTTGACAACAGCTGCCAGAAAGGTATGTAAAACAGCAAGCCTCAAGCATGCACGTTTCAGTTGCATGGTTTCTTTCTTCCAAAGGAGGAACTTACTTACCTTCAGTAGCAAGCAGTTAGTAGGATCTATTACTGGGAACCATCACTGGCAGGAGAGCAGTTTCTGCACATCGATGGGGCCTCAGGCCATCCTGGTGACCTCTGGCCAGTTTAGGCTTCAGAACTGAGTGAAACATCAAGGACCAACTCTGAGAGTGCAGTGATGCCAGTATCAACAAACCAGCTGTAGAAACATTTCATCAGTTTAATATTCTGTATTCATTACAAAGTCTTGCTACACCACAGCCCATTGTAGTCAGCTGCAGGCACAATCCAAGGTCACTGTGACACAACCTATAATCTCTGCTTAACCATTTTTAGTCTGCTAACATTTCTTGCTTCACTTCCACTTTTCCACAGCCTAAACCCCACTTGATCACTGTCCTCTGCACTGCCTGGCTTTAACCACTGGGTGCCAGGGGCCTCCCAGCAGGAAGCCACTCATGCACCAGCTCATCCTCCTGTGATGGGAATGCTGCTTGCAGATAAGCAAAGGCTTGAGAATAAACCAGTGTGATGTTCTCCAAAGCAAGGAGTTGAGTATAAATGTAGAGCACACAGAGCTGCTGGCTTCTGTAATGTGAATCGCTTGTAGATTTGCAGGGCACCACACAAAATGCACCAAGAGGACAGTGTACAACCACTTCACCTAGCAATGCTTGTGCTCAGTTTGCATTTGTGCAAAACGTGCTGGGCTGTTAGGTGCACCCTGGGCAGTGGCAGATCAAGCTGGCCTCAGGCGCTTACGTACTTCAAGAAATTGCATGTCCACATTCACCTCGTTGCTGGTCCTGCAGCTCAGGCTGCCTGCAGAGCTGAGAGGTAAGGACAGCTGTAAAGTTATGACTGTGACCCAGAACTGAAACAAGAACCCCATCAGCTCATTTTATATGAGAATATATGAGAGAACAGTCACCATTTGTTTAAATTACATCTCAGTAAGCAAAAGGATTCATATCCCATTGTCAAGGAAATGCTGGAGTCATTCAGGCCTCTTCTGTTGCAGTTGCTGCCTTTTATTGGTTTGAAATTACAATTATGAAGGGTGTATTTCTGCCTTACTAGCTAGGATTGTCTTTTCATTCTGTGTTAATATGCTGGCTATTTCAAAGAAGTCCAGGTTTAAGTGCCAAGAAATAGTAATAAAATCATAAAGCCTCAATTTATTTCAACAATGCCTTGATCATGCGTATAATTGCAACAGAAAACAATCAAAAAGCAGTTTCTTTCTCAGATTGTTTTGGTTGGCTTAAAACTCGGAAAAGATGAGGTATACCCCATACACTCAGAAAAGCTTTTAGTAATGCCTCAAAACATAAGAGAAAAATTGTAAAAACTAAGAAACTGGAATATAAATTATATCCCTCTTTCTTCTGCTAAAGCTCTACCTCATCACAACCACATGCTTAAGTTACCAAGGCATCATAAGGGTAAATGTCAAGATAAATGCTTTAAAGATGTCCTTCACTCTATTATTAACATCACCATGGACTATTAAAATTAAAGGGCTCTTTAAAACATAATTGAATTTTCATTATTTATTGCTGTTGCTACTGTTCACTTCCTTGGGTGTAAGTAGTAAATCCCCAGAGGGAAGTTTCATATCTATATAAATGTATAATAGATGCTTTGCCTCTGGCCTTCTAGAAATAGCACAAATTCAGCTGTGTTTGTGCATCTATAATTTCAGGACCTGAGCCAGCCTCTCAAAGCAGCTTCCTGTTGGCAGCCTATATTTTACTGTCTTCTGCAGAGTTTTGTAAAATATCCAATACTAGTGACCGGGGTGTGTGAGGCAACAAATGCTGTGGACTACTCATCTGCTCTGTCATGGAAATTCCTATCTCAAAGTATCTGGAGGCAAGACGTGTCATTCAGTGTCTTGAACCTGCCATGGCTGGCCAGTTGTGTCTACAGCCTCTCTGTGTGTATGTGTGTGCGTGTGCGCATATGTTTGCACACGCACACAGGGAATAAGGGCTCTGATGAGGTCTCCTATGACTGTGTCAGTACTAAACAAGCTGGCCTGAGATGACCATCACCCTCAGATAAATTTAGTCCTTTCTAGAGGGGGAACAACACAATTTCCTTACTTGACGCCTATCATAAACTAAAAGCGCGTTGTTTGATGTGAGAGCTGCTTAATTTTATGCTTGCATTTCTATTCACCTCAGAATAGCAGAAATTATCTAACTACATAGAGATTTGAGATTATGTTTATGTGAAACATTATGCCACAAACAAATTGAATCCATCTAGCTCTCTGCTGGCCTCTTACCAATAAGATAAGAATGAAATATGAAATAGTACAAACCAATTACCTTTCTATTAAGGAAAGCTCTTTGAATGGATTGTGCAAGACACATGGAAGGAGTCTTCATCCCCAATGCACGTCATCTATTACATCCTAAATGCAGCATGTTTAATGTAAATTAATACCAGCTTTCTCTAGTAGAAGTACCTGTAACCGTTGTGTGTGCATTCATTGTATCTCACAGTCCGCATTCCCAAAGGAATGGTTTGGATGGAAACATAACGAGCTTCATTTGAAAGCAGTGGAGCCCTGAAACTTGCATTTCTTTTGCCAACACTGGGACTATTTCAGCCAGAAACCGGCTGGGATTTACAGCAAGCCCTTTTGCAGCAGGAAGCACTGAACAGAATGACCCACCAGCAATGTTCATATGAACACATATAACAGGGTGAGAGTGCCTGGGTGCCAGCTGATCAGTGAGCTCTGTCCAGGTGAGTGTGACATGAGGAAGGAGCGTGAACTGGCCTTCGCGGTGCAGGACAGGGGTGTAGGACCACAGTTAGGGTGGCCAAGGCAGAAATACCTTTGTTGACTTGCCCTGGGACATACAGGACCCTAGTAGCAGGCAGAGAAATCATAGAATCATAGAATGGTTTGGGTTGGAAGGGACCTTAAAGATCATCTAGTTCCAACCCCCCTGCCACAGGCAGGGACACCTTTCCACTAGACCAGGCTGCTCAAAGCTCCATCCAACCTGGCCTTGAACACTGCCAGGGAGGGGGCATGCACAACTTCTCTGGGCAACCTGTTCCAGTGTCTCACCACCCTCACAGTAAAGAATTTCTTCCTAATATCTAATCTAAATCTACCCTCTTTCAGTTTAAAATCATTACCCCTTGTCCTATCACTACATGCCCTTGTAAAAGTCCCTCTCTGGCTTTCCTGTAGGCCCCCTTCAGGTCCTGGAAGGCTGCAATAAGGTCTCCCCAGAGCCTTCTCTTCTCCAGGCTGAAGACCCCAACTCTCTCAGCCTGTCTTCACAGGAGAGGTGCTCCAGCCCTCTGATCATTTTTGTGGCCCTCCTCTGGACTCACTCCAACAGCTCCATGTCTCTTATGTTGAGAGCCCCAGAGCTGAACACAGTACTCCAGGAGGGGTCTCACGAGAGCAGAGTAGAGGGACAGAATCACCTCCCTCGACCTGCTGGCCATGCTTCTTTTGATGCAGCCCAGGATGCAATTGGCTTTCTGGGCTTCGAGTGCACATTGCTGGCTCATATACAGTTTTTCATTCACCAGTACCCCCAAGTCCTTCTCCTCATGGCTGCTCTCAATCCATTCTCCTCCCAGACTGTGTTTATGCTTGGGATTGTCCCAGCCCATGTGCAGGACCTTGCACTTGGCCTTCTTGAACTTCATGAGATTCACATGGGCCCTCCTCTCTAGTCTGTCAAGGTCTAGTCTCTAGTCTGCCCTCTGGATGGCATCCCTTCCCTCTAGAGTATCAACCACACCACTCAGCTTGGTGTCATGTGCAAACTTGCTGAGGGTGCACTCAATCCCACTGTCTATGTCCCAGACAAAGATGTTAAATAATACTGGTCCCAAACTGGATCCCTGAGGGACACCACTCATCACTGGTCTCCACCCAAACATTGAGCCATTGACCACAACTCCGAGTGTGACCATTCAGCCAATTCTTTATCAACTGAGTCGTCCATTTGTCAAGTCCATGTATCTCCAATTTAGAGACAAGGATGTCATGCGGGACAATGTCAAATGCTTTGCACAAGTCCAGGCAGATATTGTCAGTTGCTCTTCCCTTATCCACCAATGCTGTAACCCCATTGTAGAAGGCCACCAATTTGTCAGGCACAATTTGCCCTTAGTGAAGCCATGTTGGCTGTCACCAATCACCTCCTTGATTTCCATGTGCCTTAGCATATTTTCCAGGAGGATCTGCTCCATGATCTTGCCAGGCACAGAGGTGAGACTGACTGGCCTGTAGTTCCCCAGGTCTTCCCTTTTTTCCCTTTTTTAAAATGGGGATTATGTTTCCCCTTTTCCAGTCACTGGGAACTTCACTGGACTGCTATGACTTTTCAAATGTGATACATAACGGCTTAGTAACTTCATCTGCCAGTTCCCTCAGGACCCACGGCTGCATCTCGTCAGGTCCCATGAACTTGTGCAACTTCAGGTTCCTTAGATGGTCTCGAACCCGATCTTCTCCTATGGTGAGCGGTACTTCATTCTCCCAGTCTCTGCCTTTGGATTCTGTGAGGTGGGCAGTGTGGCTAGAGCACTTGCCAGTGAAGACCAAGTATAAAAAGTTGTTGAGTACCTCAGCCTTCTCCATATTGGTTGTAGCCAGGTCTCCCGTTTTGCTCATTGAGGGGGTACAGTTTCTTTCATCTTCCTTTGTTGCCTTATGTACCTGAAGAAACCCTTCTTGTAATTTTTTATGTCCCTAGGCCCTGCACTTCCAGGCCATATCCCTATAATCTCCCCAGGATGTGCATCCCTGCTTCCACTGCCTATGCATTTTGGTTTTGTATTTGATATGATAGACAAGGTTTCTTTTTCCTGAGCACACGAGGCTCGGGAGAACTATACTTCCACTAAGAAAGACCAAAGACAGATTTGGCCAAAACTTAAATATTTCATTTCCTTTCAGTCTCTGACAGTCTTTGATGTCCATGTTGCTATTCTCCTACAGGAGTCAGCACAAGTTGCCTCCTGATTAAGAAACAGAACAGACTGAGAACAATGAGGTACACCAAGATAAAAGCATAAGTGCATTTTCAGAGCTGCAGGATCCTAACTATAATGGTGACAGGCACAGAGTGGTAAGCATGACAGAGGTGCTGTTTGGAGTTAAAAACAAACAAAACCATTTTCCATATGTCCTTTTGTGGTGTCTCAGGCAGCACTGTCCGGGGCCACACAGCCATGCCATGCTATGACCAGCAGCTCTGCTTCTGCAAGGGATGCAGAGTCATGGCTGTGACACTCAGTGGTGTGACTCTCACGCTCAGCATGTGAGGTTTGGCAGGCTTGTTTGGAGGAGGGCAGGATAACAACAGGAGTGGGTGCTGCAGGCAAGGGATGGCAGGCCACTGCCCTGGGCAAGGGGGACAGAGGCAGCTGACAGAGATGGGAACTGTATTCTGCATTGGTTGCTTACTTCTGAAAGCATAAAGTTCTTGTGTTTATACACCAAGTACCCCATTGGTTCTTTTTAATTTAATTGATTTTTTTTTAAATTCAGAACATTTTATGGCTATTGTGATTTATGGTCTTTTCCTCTCAGTAAACTGCAGAATGGAGCTTGCAAAACCCCCAGCCTTTTAGGACATGCTGTATTTAATCCTGGCACCCAAGTTATGTATTTCGATGTGTTGTCTGAATCTTTTGCCATGCCGAGAAGAGCACCTAAGCATTGGTGTGCTTATTGTTTTGTTTCTTGCTGACTGGTACATCTGCCAAACAATCTGACTTCTTTCCTTGTCCCCACAATTACAGCATTGTACAATGCCACAGAACAGCATCAACTGATGCATGGTGCCTCATGGTACCAGAGACTGAATTGAAGGGCTGCAGAGGAGTGTCACAGCCTTAAAAAATGATGTGGCCAAACCTAGAATTTGTTTTGATTTGTTTTTTTTTTTTTATTTTGTTTTGATAGCTGTTGTTTAAACCAGGCTCCCCAGTATTTCTCTGTTAAAAACATCTTCTTCTGACATGGTTATAAAATTACCTTAGTTGAATGATAAACCCGACGACCATGAGTCTAAATCAACCCTAGGAAGTCATTCCTTGGCTTATAGCTGGTGATGTTGCCCTGTCACTAGGGTGCTTTGTTGCTTTTACCCCGGTTGTGTATCCTTACTGTGACAGATTGTATTGGCAGAAGAGCCACTACCTGGGGAAGAGGAGGAAATCAGGGAAGACAACTGCAGGCATGGTTTTATTGGTAGAGTGTTCCTCTGAGAACTATATGTTTGCTGAGGATTTGTGTCAGCTCAGGAGGAGAACTTGTGCATGCAACAGAAAGGCTGGAGATTTGTGGCTGACTTCATAGTTTCAGTGTATCCACATACCATAAAAACCTGTGATTACAAAAGGCAATGTAAATGCAGTGGTGTAAACCATGCCTTAAAGGAGTCCCCACTTTCGACTGTAACTCTTCATGCCAATGCTACATGAGAGCATTGCTGCCTGAATCCTCATATTGCAATATCTTGCCAACATACAGTGATGTAACGTTATGCAACTTCATTATGCAGTGACACAAATACCGTGGAGCTGAAGCACTACTTTCAAGAAAAATTGCTTCCACCAGTAAAAATATTGCTTAAATCAACACAAACACAGGTTTTTGGTAGTAAGGCGGCTTAGTGTCACCGACTGTTCTGAATCAGCATGTCCAGAAATGAAGCAGAATGAATTCTCATATCTTCAGATACAAACTGCTGTAGTTTAGACAAGTATAGTTACTTTATACCTCAGGAGATGTGCTTAAAAGTAGAACCTCATATACCAATCTGGAAACAGCAGAACCATGTATCAGTCTGTTATGCCTTTTCTCTGTATTGTGGTTGTAATGTGTAGTGAAGTAAGGTAAATGTGGGACAGAGTAGAACCATTAGAGCAGTCCTGCCAGCAATACTTATCATGTGTCTTCATTAGTGTTTTACTTCAGATCAGAAGTGTATTTTTGATGCAAATTTCCTGATCGTATCTATTGCCTGTGTTTCATTTTGCATCAGGGGCTGATTTTGGAGTGCAGGCACTATATTCTGTTGAGTGAAATTAAACTGGAAAATGTTCACCAGAAGTGCACCTAACGTGCTCAGACCTTAATAGGCAATCAGTTCAGGGGACCCAAATGAAGGTGTTTTGAAATGAAAAAAAATGGAATATGCATAGTGTGCTTGTCAGATCCTCAGCATCAACTGCGTGTGTAGAGCATCTGCTCTACAGATTCTTGGTCTGCTTGACCTTACCATGCAGATGTAACCTCACCTGATTTTTAAGAGGCATTGAGAGGACCTACTGAAAATCAGGCTCCTGATTTTTCTTTCATCTTCCCCGTGTATGAAATGCACCAAGTGAAATTTTTGCTCCTCCATAGACTATGATCGTTAGTGAATTAGTGCTTACACAGTATCACTGCAAATGCCATGTCATTGCTGTAAATGTACTGATAACAGTGAGGAAAAGATGTTAATTTATTCTATAGCTTCTAAAATATTTCACAACTTATATAACTAGTAAATACTTCAATCGTTGCTGAAAATGCAGCCACTTCTAGAGTGGAACATGTTAGATGAGCCAGCACACAAAATTGCAATGTAACTATAGGAAACGGGGTGGGGGGGAAAGGGGAATTGCATAAAGAATCACATGTCCTAGGTAAGAATCAGCATATTGCAACCCAAACTGGATTTGGACTAGCATTTGCCTCTGTTTTTACAGTAAGATTCAATGTGATTTTTAAGTACTCAGGATCCTCCCAGCTACATTTCTTTGGGAAATATAGTCTGGATATGCTCTAACTCAGTAAACTGAGGCAGGGGCAGTAGTCCTAGAGAAAAATGGTTTCTACAGTAAGCAAAAAGAATACTAATTGCTATGAGTTCCTTGCTTGATATTTTTCCTGTCTATATTTCTAAAAGGAAAGGCATTTGAGATACTGGTTAATGTAAGGACTGGTTAACGTAAGGACTTGCATTGATAAGTAAGTTAAACAGTGTTTGGAGAAAGTTAATTAGTCACAGAAAAATATGCTGCATTTTCAACACTTCATACTGTTGATACATAGAACATTTTTTCTTAAGCAGAAGCAAACAGGAAGCATAACTCTTTCAGTATCACCACAGATTCGGATTTGATTCAACTAGGAAAGAAAAATCTGTAGTAAAAAAAAAAATAATTAAAAAAACCCTTTTCCTTCCTGGAACAGGAAATGTAAAAATAGGAATAGTCTACTTCCAAATCCTGCTAAAAGAGGTGAAAATATTTCATGTGTTTGCCAAAAAAAGGCTCTACCTTGGTTTTGAAAAGGCAAGTATAATGACCTAACCAGTTTCAGAAGTGAATTTCTGCAGCATATTAAAAAAGCTGTTTCTGAAGTGACATTGAAAACACTAAAGCACACAGAGTTCCTAACTACCTTGATTTTCAAGGGTGCTATCATAAGCTCCAAAACAGTGTCAATCAGTTCAATCAATCTGTGAACTATGAACCACTATTGATCCATAAAATATAAGAGTACAGGCAATGGAATACTTGCTGACTTCTGACTGTTAAAATCTCCAGTTAAAATGGTTGTGATTATAACATGTAATTTAATTTTTCTAAAATCACAGCATTTATTACGTAGATGTCAAATGCTTTATTTATTGAGCTCCTAGTTGACAACACTAGTAGTATATAAAATGTTCCAGAGACTCCCCACTTTTTCTTTTTTTTTCCCTGCAAAAAACTATTTGGCTTGTTAATTACAAAGGTTGAGAACTGCTTTTCTTACAGCCCAGGTTTGGGCTTGGATATTGATACTCACTTAGAAACTTTCAGTCCAAACTCTCTCTTTCTCTTGGTCAGCTCAAAGCCACAGTTTGAAAAATGGATGTCTTTTAGTTTTTCATACATTGAAGAGAAGCTTCATGTTCAGAAGACTCACTAATCCAAATAGGTAAGCAAGCCTCAAATACTGTGCAGTTCAAACCCCAGGCATCTTGAAGTGGGAGCCTCAGAGTCTAAAAATCTCCTTCTGCTGGAGTAATGAGAATCGCTGTGCTTGGACAACCATCCTCATTTCTCAAGATAAGGAGGCAGGAGAGGAGTTTTGAATTTTTTAGGTCTGACATGTGGACTAAGAAGCAGTCACATTTGGGGGGACTTGAACAGATGAACCTCTCTCAAAATGCTGATACCAGTTCTCCTCCCATCTAAAGCAGGGAGGTTTCTTCCAGAATACTTTATTGGTTGCATCCAGCAGCCTGCACTCACCTCCTTCTGCAAATACGATCTACATGATTAGCTGGATCTGAGTCAACACCCCCAGACTAGGGCACAGGATACAGAAGGATTTTATTACGAGTTGGGTTTCCTGGAGGGAAATCCAGCTAAAGAGGAGGCTCACATTCTCCCCAGTCTATTGTTCAGTCAGACTTGGACCCTGGCCTTTTCTGTTTATTTATTCAGACCTCCCGTCTCCTTGCATACCAATCTGTATGTGTACAGTAAACACTGGAAGCTCATTGTAGTGGTAATAACGCATTGCAGCTACATGAATCCACATCTTCCCGGGTCAGCTGCTAATCTTCGTTCTTTCTGCCCTCTTTTCCCTGCTGCCAGGCTCATGCAAGAAGGTAGGTGCAGGCAGTCTGTATCCTGTGCATACAGACTGTCATTCCCCTGAGCAATGCTGCATACTGCAACTTTCATCAGATGAAAAAAATACCTTTATGTCAGCAAAATGTCTTTTTCAAGGGTAATGGAGGTGACAGAAGAGTTCATGGCTTAAACTTACATATTTATAAGAGAGGGAGACTTTTTTTTTTGTTAATTTTATGACCACTGTGTGTAGAGAAGGGGACAATATGGAATCATATTATGGCTAGATAGAATTGACTTCATTGACTTTGCAGCTCAGGCTGTGGCTACACATTTGGCAGCAATGTAGCTTAACTCATGTTAACACAGTTATTTCTCTTTGCTCCTTCCAGGAACATGTGCCATCCTTGTGCCATGGAGTTTTCCCCAGCAAGATGTCTGCCCTTTGCAGATTTTGGAAAACATAGATGTGAAAATAAATTAAAATACATCTGCCATTGTAGAGAAGTAGTGATTGAAGGGCAGGGAACACCTCTTTCTAGCTTTATCTTAGCTAATACAGGTAAAAATAGTGGTGGACATGGCTGAGAGAAGTTGTCTTTCCATATGCTTTTCCTGTTCCTATGGTCCGTCCAAGGCATCTACTTTTGGCTACTGTTGGAGACAGAAAACTGAGCTAAAGGGACCCATTCTGGACATTAATATGTTACATTGCCTAGTAACCAAGCACAAGGTGGCTGGGGTCTCTGCTAGCCTGCCTGAGGTGAGATTCATGCAATCAGAAAGGTTCCCTATTTCCAGTTGCTTGTAACGACTGTACAGTTAGACTAAGCAAGCATCTCTCAGTGGTAGAACTACTCATTTTTAAACAGGTTGATCATTCATGGTGAAAATGGATCTGTCAGACATGTAGCTGCACTTGCTTTTGCCTCTCACTTCCAAAATCCCCTGCCTAGGCCTGAACATCACCTCTCCTTCACTGAGCAACCCCATGTGCTAGGTGCAGCCTAATAGAGTCCCTTCATAAGGCACATTCCCCAGCTGCAGCCTGTTGCTCTTTGCATGGGTGCCTCATTTGGTAGACCTCCTGGCCCGTGATGTAGTGCAGTGCTAGCCCAGGCATTGCTTTACTGAGGTCTCATGAAAACTACTTTTTTCCCACAGTTCAAGGGGGAAGGCACAGTTCATGTGCATTTCCTTAGCCATGAGCTAGCAGATGCACTTTCCGTTGCACAGGGAGGATGTGAGAGAGGATGCCTGCCCAGGGCATGGTGCGCATGGATCCGGTGAGTAATAATCCAGAGTAAATTACTGTTTACTTGGAAGGTTTTTGCTGTTTTGATTTCACATGTCTCAGCAAGGTGTGAAAATGGTGAGGAAGGAAGGGAGGAAGAGAGGGAAAGAAGGAAAAGAGGCAGGCTGTTTTATTTGTTGAACGTTTTTGATTGCAAAGCCCAAGTGTTGGCCCTGTGTCTGTTCTAGTGAGTTGGCACTACACACACACAAAATCTCAGATTTCCTTTATGAATGGCTGAAATTACAGTCTTGCCTGGAAGAAGGGTAAGTTCCACATAAAAAAAACAGTCTCTGTGGAGGGTTTTTGAAAATAAATCAAAAACCTGAGAGACTGAGAAAAAATGTGAGAACTGGAGATGTGTCAAACCGATTTGCCCAGCTTCATCTTGGCACAGTTAGGATATGACTCTCTTCCACACAAACGCAGAGCCCTACACTCAGATTCCACAGCTGGTGTTCAAACACCCATGTTAGCTCTCTGGAGGAGAGCAAGTTTGTACTCACAGCCATTTGGCCACCATACAGTATTGCTTGTAAGCAATATGAACACATGCATATGGGATTCTCTAGTTAAATACATTTATTCTGGCAGTCACAAACTGAATTCCACAAGTGCACAGGCCTTGCTGGCTTGCAAAGACTCATCCTATGCAGAAGATTGGTGAACAGTCTGCACCTTCATTTAAGCAGTACTTTTAGCATCTTATGTCCTTGCTCCCACTTTATGGTGCCTTTGTGGTACAAAGGTTCTATCTGATAACAATAGATAATTTGGGATCAGAGGCATCTGGTAACATGGAGGAATACTCCATGAAGCTGTCCTTCACTATCATCCACATAACTACCACAAGCCATGCATGTTCTGGGTATTTGCATCTTACTTTTACTCTGTATTTTGAAATGCAGTCCACCTTTCAAATGCCCCCATTTGTCCACCAAGCCTTCTCAACCTCTCTAGTTTAATCCTACAGTATAGCCTCATTGTATATTTCACAGGCTATACAGTATAGCCTCACTGACACTTCTATGCCAGACGAGAGCATCTATTCAAGGAGTTTAAGTGGTCAAGAAAGGGATATAGTTACTCACTAATTCTGCTAGTCCGTTTTTCTCTATAGATAAACTCTGAATGGCTGAGGGTTTTCTTCTCCCCCCGGACACACCCCAGCCTTCTCCCCCACAGCACAACCCTGTTCCTGGACAGACAAAATAAGATCCTTTAACTACTAAAGGTATCTTCCAGTTTGGCTCAACCTCAGCACTGCTACATCTGGAAGAAATGACCTGGCATTTACAGTGGGAGTCAAGAGCAGATGAGTAAATAAGCACCGAGCTGTAGACCTGTAAATTCAGCCTATGGCACCCGGCTGCATTCTCTTGTTCCTTCCTTTATCAAGGAAGGCAGGGTCACCCCTGGGAGGTGAGGCTAAGTTGTCAGCGACTGTGCCAAGTCAGCAGCATATGCCACACAAATACAAATGAGAAACCTGCTCTGAGGCGAAAAGGCATGTCTGCTCATCATCCCACCAACTGTGGGATGGCTGTGAGGGTTTGAGTCTCTCCTGCATTCTCTCTGAATATAAATATAGGAAGAGGCACTGTGATCACTTCTGGTGAGACACATGATTTCTTCTTGGCCCCTCACTAAACTGTTTCTTCTGCCAGTCAGCTCAGGTGGTGAACATGTCCTTCTGCTGCATCCACACAGATATGTTGACTTCAGCTGGCTCTGAGAGCTACATCAAAGTAACGGTGCTGAATGCATTTAGGTGTTTTAAGGAGGAAAGTCTGTTTTTTCTCACTAAAAGAGCCCTGCCCCCAGTAGTGACTTTCACCACGTTAGAGTGCTTCTGTCCCACAGAGCATAGCATGGTCAGCAAGTGAGGTGTTGGAAGTGAAAAAAAGACAGACTGAAAACCAACAGATGAATCACAGTATCAGGGATGAATAAAGGAAGGCACCTTAGAAACCTCCTGTAATTAGAACAGTGTGATTTGCCATCCCTTCACCCATAAGAGTCAATTAACACCTAGTGATTCACTTGTTTTGCCATAAGAAAGATGTCTTATACTATGTGCGTAGTCTTTTGGGTATGCAGCTTTGAAAGACAATATAACCCAAAGTTGTTGCCAGCAGACAGCTGATACATGAAATATCAGATCTCTCTGCAGCTGGTAACTGAGCCATTGGTCACCTTGCCAAAATTACCTACTCTGGTGACCTCTTTACTCACACAGTCTACAGATCCTAAATGACCTGATAGTGAGCCCCATGGAGCAGACTCACAACAAGGCAGCGCACATGGCAGAGAAGCTGCAGTGCTGCTTTTGAGGCTTTCCTCACACTAATGGCACACACTGAGGTTCTCCTGGGCTCTTAGGCTTGTATCACTTTGTGATTCACACAACAATGGATACAATTGCCTTTTTCCAATGCCATCAACAGAACAGAGTGAGGTCAAGCTCCCTGTGAGGAGTAAGGGTGGTATCCTTTTTGTAAGCCAGTTCATCTTCCTGATCCAATTTGCTGTGCAGCCACATAGATATTTGGTGGTACCAGGGGGGACAGTGATGGGCAGAGCTAATGGCCAAAGCCAGTGTGAGTGTGAGCTGGCCTTTTTCAGTGGCAATCACAGCTAATTTTGGTGAAACTGTGATGTGAGAAACTGCAGTAACATGAAGACAGGCTGAGAGCTGTGGTGATAAGTAGAGAAAGACGGGCCAAGAGAGGGATGGAAAGTAAAAGGTATTGCTTTCAGCACGAGAGGCGAGGGCAATGACATTTGTAGCACTGTTCTGCATAGATATGAGTGAAGATTATATTTTTGAAAGCTGGAAGAAAAGATATCACATTAATTTTGATATGAAGTGACTGAAGTCAGGCTGAGATATATTGCTGTATGGATAAGTAAGGACATTATTTGAAAGAAGACACACGGAAAGGATCTGCAAAATTTAGACATTGCTTGAATATGAGGACCTAGAGAAAAAAAGGTCTCAGTTAAAAACAATGGCCAAATAAATGTTTATAGGCAGGGGGCAGGGCATTTATAGTATAGTATATTAAACTGGAAAAGGAAGAGAGAGGACTGGAGTAGAAAGTAAAAACATGCACTGGTAGTTAAACTCTTTCTGTATATATGATATTACCTGGAGGCAAGATGAAGGAGAAGAAAAGTGACCAAAAGAAAAAGACGTCCCTTAGGAAGCTGAAGGAGGATAAAGTGATGAAGCAATTAAGGAGGTAGGAGAAACCACAAGAGAACCATCAGGGAAAACAAAAGGCAAAAGGACAGCTGTGCATTTAAAAAATGCCTGATGCATCAGAGAAGATGGGAACTGCTCTGAGGTTTGACTGAAATGTGGTATTTAGAAAATGTGACATAGCACTATGATGCCTAAGGTATAGAAAATAGATTGGAGAGGGTTTAGGATGGATGTATAGGATTCCAAGTAATGAATTTAAACACTCGGTTTACTGACCTTGGGGATTAAAGGCAAGAGGGAGATGAAGCTGATGGAGATGCTGGAGAGACAAATGAAGTCAGGAGTGGGATGGGAAGAATTAAAGCAGGAGGATGGAAAGAAGGGTCTGTTCTGCTTGCTTATGTCCTTTGGAAATTTATATTATGGTTTCTAGCAGAGGTGAATATAAGGAAGACTGGTTGCCACTGCCTTTGCCTGGCTATGATTTGTAGTGTAACTGTAAAGTATTACACAAAAACATACTCTAGTTCTTTCAGTTCTTTTCTTCACTTAGATCTTCTCTCCCTGTAGGCTAGTTTGTCTTCTCCTCGGAGGTTTGCCACTGATGCGACAAGCAGTGCTCTACAGAGGAGGAAGCTTTAGAAACAAAGAAATTAGAGAAGGAAAATTCCTCTGTAAAAGATCAGCTAGCCCACTATCCTTGATAGGGCCAAGGGATAAACACTAGCATTGTGCTTATTTAAAATACTACAAGAAGAAGCGTCCTGGAGCAACTGCTCCACCAGGCAGTGGATCTTACAGCCAAGCCATTGTAACAGTACTCATCCTTATCTTTTTGCCTCATTTCATCCTAGTTTCTCCTTCCTCACAATAATAATACTCTCAATTCTGCAAACCTAAATAGTTGTTCTCTCACAGTGCCTACTTTTTGTAGCTTTGTGTCCTACACACTGTGCACAGTTGTATTTAGTTCTTTCAGCTCGTATGACAGCATCTCTAAATCAATCCTCATCACTTCTACCTTTTTAAAAAATTAATTTCTTTATGTTTACTGATGTCTTTTTGATTAGAAGATGTTCAGGACTGAATGCAGTATGCCAGGGGGCTTACATGACAATACCGCTAACAGAGGCCTTTGTTACAGTTTCTGTTTATGAACTCTACTATCCCATTGTTTTCTTGTTTCTGTTTTTTTTTTTCCCTCCTGTAATCTCAAATTACAGGCATGTCTAATTTACTGTCTGCTCTCCTGCTATTTTAGGTCTCTTTCAGCATTACAGCTTCTGAGAATCCTTCTTCCCAATTAAGTGATTTGAATTATTTTTTGCCAGATGTAGTATAGCTGCATTTTTCCCTGTGGAATTACATTTTGTTTCCTGAATATCATTTGTGCCAGAGCTTCGATTTGTAAGATTAATAGAATAATGTACCTTCAACCCCACAGCTTGGAGGTGTTTCCCTCCTTTCCCCTCCCCTTCCCTAGCTTGGAACCATAACAATGAATATTAAAAGATGACTAAAGAAAAAATTAATTTTTTTTGTTCTCTTTGCAGGAGTTGTTTAAGCTTCGCAGCATCACTGATATATGGAATTTTCTCACTACAGGCCCAAGAGAAAGGTGAACTGCGTTGTGAAATAATTTGCAGAATGTCACTGAGGACTGCCAGACTTGTTGCCCTCCCTGTCTGAGCTGGGTTAGGAGGTTGCTGCTCCCAGCATATCCCCAGCTGTTTGCCCCGCACTCTTTGCTAGAATCTTCAAGGTTAACTTCAAGTGTAGCTACTGCCTAATCCTTTGCTGTCAAAATCATCCACTTTAGTCGAAGTAATTTTTTTCTTGCTTGCTTGTGTGCCCTCTCTCTCTCTTTCATTGGACAGCTGGAGCAAATACATGCTATCCCAGCAGATGGAACGGGAAAGAGATCTTTGGTGGATAGGATAACAATAAACTGAAGGATGGTGACCTCTTAACCTGGTTCAGCTGCAGCCCTCAGCTCTTTGAAAATTAGTGCCAGAATTAGAAATGCTCTTCAGAAATGATGACTCTTCTTATTGACCTCCTCATAGCCCACACTGTGGGTCTTTTCCCAGAACTCATTTCTGGGAAGCACATGATGCTGCAGACTTGTTGGATCACACAGCCGAAGCAAAGGCGTTATGTTGTGGATTCATCCCGTCATCAAGTGCATTATAAAGCAAATCAATAAAAGGTCACATCTGTTAGTTACAACTCCTGTGGTTTGGCTCTATCGAACACCACACTGTGTGAGAGCAGGACGTGTGTGTGCTCAGGGCTGTCTTGCTATAGAGTGTGTTGCAGAGAGGATGTGTGGTGTTGAGGCAGAGTGTCAAAAACAAAATGAAAGCTGTAGCTATTTTTCACATATCTGTTCGTTATAAAAATGCCTGTAGCAACATCATTGATGTTGTCCATTTGCCTGCTTTTCAGCTTTGAGACAATGCTGTAGACTTGAACAAGGCCACAGAAGAGTCGACTCCTCTCACGCAAAGCGCACAGCAGTCCATTTGCACCATGTATTGGCTTCAGTGCTGAGAGAAGACGTCTGTAAATTATCACTTGTCTGTGTAAGGCAAGGAGCTTTCTTTGGAAACCATATTATTGTCTTTTTGCTCTAACCAAAGTTAAAAGGGAAAAAAGGAGCTATTAAAGGTCATTTTTCTCATCTGTCAATCTAAACATAACTCTCTTCTCTTCAGATCCCTTTTGCTGCAAACCTATTCCACTCAGGTAGGCTTTAGGGCAGGATTTACCTTACCTAGCTTTGAAAGCTAGGTGTGTTTTGCATAACCTCAGATAGCTAAAGTTAGGAAAAATGAATCCCTCCTAAGTCTTTTATCTCTCTCTGCTGGGCTAATGTTTCTAATTGTCTTTCTTGTCTGCCCTTGCTGTATATGAAAGTCTTCCCACTACCTATGCTCCTGCATAAGACAACTGGGGGCCCTCACTCCCAGTGACAAGTACTCTTTCCTTTCCACAAAAACCTCACTTCTTCCTAATGGGGAAATCAAAGAGGACCTCCCCCTTCCTCCCAGTGCCTGCTTTTCAGGTGTGAGGGATCTTTTCAGCTCTTTCCTTCCTCCTCTGTCACAAGTGGGAGTCCAGCCATACATCAAGATGGTCACAGTAGAGTCTGTTGTGGCAATGATGTCCCTCGGTGGTAGTCCTGAAGCTAGGACAGGGGTATGTCACAGGGGTATGGTGAACGGCTTCCTCCTTGTAAACCCAGAGTTCCACAACTCTGCATGTGCAGATATTTGTCCCACACCTGAAACGTATTGTCAAGTTTTGATTCATAACCAAGTGAGTTAAAATTTGGGTAAAGATGCCAGCTTGTGTGCTGGTTTTTTTTTTAGAAAACTTGAAAATTTCTCGCAGAGGGAACATGCCACCTGGCCAGGTATGTCAGGTCACCATTCTCTTCACTGGCAAATTCCTTAGTATCTTTGCTGGCCCATGGAGAACAGCTCCACTATGATATATCACATCCTTGCTTGGGTCAATTTACCCATAGTGGTGGTCACTTCCCAGCTATGTCATGAGCCACAGATTGAGACCACCACTCAAACTCCACTTCAGCAATGCTGTCTCTGAAAAATTAGTAACTGTTGGCTTGAAAAGCAGGTGCAGAATGAATGACAATATGCACTTTTGTTAGTAAGTTAACAGATGCACTAAAATTTTATATGCTGGATAGGTATCGACTCTCATCATACGCCGCATCGGTCTGGGACATGAAACATGGTTCTGTATGTGTTAATATAGCTTGCAGTAAAGTCCTGTCTGCAAGCCCCAGGTGTTCATTTCATGTCCATAATAGTAAATCCTATCTGTATAACTAGTAGTAGCAATGGGCAGCAGGTAAGATTCACAGTACCTCAGTGAGTCTTTGTTTTACACATCTAGAGACAGAAAAGGAGGAAGAGAGGCATGAGAATACCTATCCTACAAACACATACAGCAAGTGTTCTCACCTAAGCTTGCTATGGATACCTACAGAAAAATTTGAAAGTGCTAGGGGATCCCGGCACGGGCTGATGGGTTAACATACTGGTTCCAGAGTAGCATCAGCTTTTCTCATTTTAAGACCAGATGCAACTCAGTTGTAAAGTTACGATTAGAATTCACTCAACAAGCAGTGCATTGGGTTACCAAGCATCAGCAGTACTGTGCATAAAATAATTCACAAAGGCCTCTTAGGAAAGACATGGACCTGTTGGAGTGGGTTCAGAGGAGGGCCACAAAAATAGTCAGAGGGATGGAACACCCCTCCTGTGAGGAAAGGCTGAGAGAGTTGGGGTTGTTCAGCCTGGAGAAGAGAAGGCTCCGGGGAGACCTTATTGCAGCCTTCCAGTACTTAAAGGGGGCCTATAAGAACAAACTTTTTAGCAGGGCCAGTTGTGATAGGACAAGGGTTAATGGTTTAAACTAAAAGAGGGTAGATTTAGACTAGATATAAGGAAGAAATTTTTTACGATGAGGGTGGTGAAACACTAGAACAAGTTGCCCAGAGAGGTGGTAGATGCCCCATCCCTGGAAACATTCAAGGTCAGGTTGGATGGGGCTCTGAGCAACATGATCTAGTTGAAGATGTCCCTGCTCACTGCAAGGGGGCTGGACTAGATGACCTTTAGAGGTCCCTTCCAACCCAAACTGCTCTATGATTCTAAGCAGTTAGAGAAACGATACTATTTTACAAATTTGGTCTGTCTCCTTTAACCACTTAAAAATCTCAGTGCTTTAAATTAATGAGTAGCTCTCCAAAAGTCGGTGTCACTATTTGAGTTACGCGTTCCATGCGATTGCTCGCTGATTGCAACTAATTGCGGCTTTTTAATCTCCTTAAAGACTCCGAATTACAGGTGATTTTTTTCAGCAGTTTCCTGTCTGATACCTGCTGCACTGTGACAGCTGAACAGAGCACACTGCACGGGGCTGCGGCTGCCAGAGGAACCTTGAACGTGAGATCAAAATAAAATAAGCCCTATCTTTAAACGGCACATCCCCTTCCCCCGTGCTGCACGTTTTATTGGCCGTAACGACCCGTTTCTTTATCTGTAGCTCGGCGTGAAGGCGAATTCCGCGCCCTGAGCCGGGCCTGCGAGGAGGCGGCGGCAGGTCCAGCATCTCTCCGCCGAGCCGGCGAGACCCTGGGAGCGCCCGTGCGCCGGGGCGGGGGAGGCGGCCCGGGGGCGGCGGCGGAGCGCCCCGCGGGGCCCGGGCCGGCCGCCCTGCCCCGGGAAGGGCCTGCGGAGCTCCTCCATCCTTTCCCTTCCCTTTCTTTCGCTAAAGGTCAGAAGAATTTAAACTTCCTGACTGTGCCGGGACGGGTCGGGGCTGGCTTCTCCCACCCCGCAGCGGGCCCGGGGGCCGGGGGAGGCAGCCCCCGCTGCCCCCGCGAGGCCGGCCCGGCCCGGCTCGGCTCTGCCCGGCCCGGCCCGGCTCGGCCGTCTTTTGTCTCTGCTGGGAGGAGCCAGCAAGAGGGAGATTGTAAAAATAAAGGCTGGCCGGCAGCCAGGAAGTGTAAAATCCTGGCCGGTTGGTGGCAAATTTCGCCAGATCGCGGCGAAGAGGCAGCACGTCCGTCGCTCGGCGGTGGAGGGGCGCGGGGCGGGCGCCCCTCGCAGCCGCCCGCTCTGCAGCCCGGCGCGGGTGAGTGCGGGAGGCGCTGGCGGGCGCTGGCCTCCGCTCGGAGAGGGCTGCGCGGCCGCGGGGCTTTCGGGGGTGTCCTCCTGCCCGCGGAGGCAGCGGGGCTGGCGGCGATGCTGGCATCGAACGGGCGCCGTTGGCGGTGCGAGTGGGGTGTTTACCGGGGGACGGCTGGCGGAAGGGAGCGGGCTGAGCAGGCTCCCCTCGCCCGGCGGTGCCTCTGAAGCAAAGCGCGGGCATAAAACCTGGATAAGTTCTCCATTTAAAAATATTAAAATAGACCCTCCGGCTCCATAGCGCTGCCGAGTGAGTCATTTCCAAACCAAATGTCTTGGTCTAACCCTTCCCCCCAGGAGACACAATAATTCTGAAACCAGGGGTGAAGGGAAAGAGATTTTTCTCCTCCCTTTCTCGAAATAAATCGAATTAGTGTGTAGCTGCTGCAAGAGGAGACAAAAGCCGTGAGCAGCAGGCTGCCTGTTTAAAAAACTGAAGTGTAGCTCCATCCCTTTCTCTCTTCCCTCGGGCCTCTTCCCAGTGGTGATGCCACCCATGTTTCCCTGAGAAGCACTCAGAGCCTCTCTGCCCTAGGCATATTTACAGTGTTTTCCATTTTCATGGACATAATCTACTTTTTGGTTCCTTCAACTGCCAAACCCGTCCCCTGGCACCTTGTTCTCTGCGGGACATCAGCCACAGCCGCGCGTCATGCCAGCAGTGACCCCAGGCATCACAGCTCCTGGCTGTCTGTGCTGAATAGTCCAAAGCACAGCTATTTTTTTTCTGCTTTTTCCAGTCATATGATGATTTGTTCATGTAAGCGGGCTGTCGACTGGAGGGATTTTTTGTTTGTCAGCAACAAGTGCTGAGCGTATTTATAGGCAGTGCTGCAATTTTGTGGTATGAAAGGTTTCAGTTATGCAGAGCTCATCGGTACCTGGATCAGTGTGCAAGAGCTGTTTACATCTTGCATATAGTGCTGTATGTGCATGAGTATTTAATGTGTATACCCATAGATCTTATTTCACATGAGGCAGCATGCACAAGACACAGAAGCTGATGTGTAGGCTATGTAGTTTTTTCTAAAACAGATGCCACAGTCCAACTGTGCAGTAGTTCCTAATGGTATAGATAGATCAGCAGAGACAAGACAAACATTGTGCTCTCCTGATAAACTGACTTTCCTGAAACTAGGAAACCACCTAGCTAGGGGTAAAATCCTGTTCTCTGGCCCCTGTGAAGAACTTTGTTAGCATTTTAGTAACAAAAAATGACCTATAGCTGAAAATATGTGCAGTAAGTTATACCAGCTATTTTACAGCCATGAGAAGGATGTTAGGTTTGAGAACAAGATCTGTGGTAGCAATCCAAATCTAATGGCGTTTCTATGTAGGTAAGTGGAGAATTGGGATGTAAAAGCACTTGCATTCTTTTTTTGCTGTTTAGATGCAGTTTCTCCTGTTAAAGCTATTTATATTTTTTATAGCCAAGAGAGACCATTTTGTTCGGTTGACCTGTCACATAGGGTGCAGAGTACTGAGAGATTCCCACAGAAGGTTTGCGACTTTTCTTTTAGCTGTAACATGTAAGAGATTAATGAACTTAAAAGTGCTACCAAAGTACTGAACTAAAAAAAAGAAAATATGATTCTCTTGTGTTCCACAACACAAGAAAAAGCAGACTTCACATCCCAAGTAAGTGAAAATCTCACAGTAATCAAAGACAATGTACGCTCTTGATACACAGTTCATAGACAATGTATGGCATTCTTGCTAAGATTTTAGTGCCATGGACTTCTATAACATATCAGAGGGAGGAAAATTCTTGAACTTGGCTCAAAAAACAGCTGCTTTTTGGTGAAGCTAGGAAGAAACTTTTCCAGAGGCAGATTATTCCACAGTTATCTATGATGGGGGTGTCCTGAATCTCTGATTGAAATACCTGTCAAGTTAGGTACGGTGCATTGCACTGGGTTCTCCATGGATGGTACCTGCAAGCTGGCAGTGCCAAGGGTGGGCAGGGAAGTTCAAGCACACTCAAGCCCATATGGGAATCTTCTTTGCTGTGTCAATTTAACAGCAGTATTTCCTTTTGGCAGTTTTACAGCAGAGTTAAGGTTACAGTTTCACATTTGTCTTCAGCCTTCAGGATAAAATTCTTTGTAATTATTTTTATGCAGTGTGTTTATAGGATGTCTGATGTCAGCTGAGACTCTGATAAGACTTCCAACGTTCACTTTCAATGTTCAGCTGGAACACAGGTAGTGTTTACTGACTCCTCTATCCCTTTTGGAAGAATTTAAATTCCTTAAATTTCTAGCAACTGAAGACACAGAATAGGTGAGATATTTATCCTTTTATTTGAGAAGCAGATGTAGCTTCCATTCTTACGGAAAGTGTGGAGGAACTGGACTTGAATGCATCGTCAAGGGCTGAATGATCATCAAGCAGCTGGCAAATAAGTACTACAATTGTATCCGTTTTGTAACTCATTTTCAATGAGTTCAGTTTTCATATGTGACTTCTCTAGGCACCTGTAGTATTTGTATTTGTAGGGTTTTTTTTCCCCATAATGTACGACCTTTTGTACTCATTGTTTCTGCTGATGTGAATTCAAGCATAAACATACACTGACTAAGTGTGTGCTGGGTTCCAGGGCTTATTCAGGGCTTATTCAGTAGGGCATAACAACCTGTTCTTACTACACGAGATGGGGCTAAGTGCAACTCAGAGGATGAAAGATTTTAGCAAAAACCTGGTTATACTAGAGCTGGCTGAGGGTGGGCTGTGATGTATAAGCAGGCTACTTGACTGCCATGTTTTATAGCCCCAGGGTTAAAAATGTGGGATATACTTATGTTTTTAATAACAACAACAGGAATGTGAAAACAAAAACAAACAAAAAAGGAATAAGTATGAAGTGCAAGAAAGCACAAAGATGATTGATAGATTGTCATTCTAGTTGCAGCAGGGAGAGTTCCTAAAATAATTGCAGTTGCTGATGTTTTGTTTGATTTTGATGAAGTATATCTTACATGCTTTCTGATTAACATTCCTAGAAAATTGAACATGTCATTACATTTAGACTGATATGATTCTTCTGCTTCTGAAACTGTGTTCTCCACTCCCTCCATACTTCTGCCCCATCTTTAAGAAAGCATCCCTGTGACTCTCCTTTGACTGTTCCTCTCTTGTAACTTTATGAATTAGTTTGTGAATTTCACAACATTTCACCAAGGAAGGAAAGGTCTAAAAGGATAAGGTTTCTCTGAGCTTTGTGGAAATGTTTTTAGAGCCCATGCTGAAGGAAGGGCACTTGGTGGGGGTTATCCCCTCCTGCGCATGTGAAATTCAGAAGGGAGCGTGATGTGGGAGAGCAGGGCCGTTTTAGTTCTGCTGCTCATGTAACTACCAAATATGAACAGTTTACTTGTTGAGCAGCTATGGCTTTTATTCCTTTTAAATACAAGCCAACAGCTTCTCTGTATGCTAAGCAAAAGTGCTGTGATCTCTACAGACTGTTCAATGTACTTTGTAGTTTGTTTTGAATGAGTTAATACACATATTTCCTGAATTTTGCAGCAGATGCTACTTGGGAGTTACTGGAAACTGTTTGAAGCTGCTAAGTTAGTTTCTGGGTTTGAAAAAACGTTTGTCAATTCAATCCAAAGGCCTTTTCTACAGCAAAAAATTTGATAGCTTACTCATACTTGTGTCATTCAAGTAACACATTCCTGGCCTGTTTTGCTCCAGTAGGGATGCACTTACTAAATCCTATTCCCGACAGTGGAAGAAAATAACTATTTATGTACATGTCATCTTTTTTTCTTGTTTTCATGCTATGGCTTGTTCCCATATAGCTGTACTGATTAAAAGTCATTCCAGTAATCAACAGAGTTTAAGACTGGTAGGCTTGGGAATAACATAGGCCACTGAACTGGGGGCTCCTTGGAGTACTACTTTGCTGTTAAATCAGTTGTGGTTTTTAGATTGTAACAGCTTGAGTAAAGCCTTGCTATAGAATTGGATACAAAGCAATTGTTATTTTAACTCTGCTGGCTGAAGTGAGCTATGTCTTGGTGGGTGAGACTCAAAAGAGGGATGCAGGTAAGCTTACTGCTTAAAAAATCTGTGCTAGCTGTCCGATTAGGACAGCACTGCACTGAGTTCATTTTGAGAGGATGGTTACTGTAGCTGTCATGGATACAACTTTATGGAATGCCTAAAAAACTCTTAATGCTTTCAGATAATCAGAAAATGGTGATATATCTCCACTTTTCCCCCTCTTATGCCTTCCTCCTCTCTATTGGATGGGGTTCTTATTTAACCAAACAAGTAAGTGTATTTTTTTCAGTCCCAATCCAGTCCATCAGTTTTATGATTCTGAAATTCTGCTACGTTTTTGCTTCTTGCCTTTCACAGCTAGGTTTTTGGTGTGGTAGTTGCTTATACAGGGAATACAATTTGTTTCAACTAGATTAAATCAGTTGTTAGTGCACCTAATTCAAATTTGTCTCTAGCTTCATACTGATCAGCTAAGTGATTCTAATGAGGTGTTCTCATCTATTCTCCACCCAAGCATTTATGAGTGTTTTGCAAACATGTGGTGCCTTTTAATAGCCATAACAATTGTCTTCATTTTTGAATGATGCGAGTCTGAAGAATTAAGTAATGTTTTTGAAATGAGACAGAAGACCTGTGCTAGAGAACAAAATAACTTTGTTGTCTTAGATGCTACTCCTATATTACATAATATTTCTTTTTCTGTATGTTCTTTACTATGACCTGATCTCTTTAGTTCACACTGAACTGGCTCGCTTTGTGCCATTAAGCCCAACAAAGGCAAGTGTAGGGTCCTGCACCTAGGGAGGAATAACCCCGTGCACCAGTACAGGTTGGGGATTGACCTGCTGGAAAGCAGCTCTGCAGAGAAGGACCTGGGAGTCCTGATGGACAAGAAGTTCACCATGAGCCAGCAATGTGCCCTTGTGGCCAAGAAGACCAATGGTATCCTGGGGTGCATTAGGAAGAATGTGGCCAGCAGGTCAAGGGAAGTTATCCTCCCCCTCTACACTGCCGTAGTGAGGCCACATCTGGAGTACTGTGTCCAGTTCTGGACCCCTCAGTTCAAGAAAGATAAGGAACTACTGGGGAGAGTCCAGTGGAGGGCTACGAAGATAATCAAAGGACTGGAGCATCTTTCTTATGAGGAAAGGCTGAGAGAGATGGGTCTGTTTAGCCTGGAGAAGAGAAGACTGAGAGGGGATCTTATCAACACTTACAAATACCCTGCGGGCGGGTGTCAAGAAGATGGGGCCAGACTCTTCTCAGTGGTGCCTGGCGACAGGACAAGGGGCAATGGACACAAACTGAAACATGGGAAGTTCCATCTAAATATGAGGAGGAACTTCTTTGGGGGTGACAGAGCACTGGAGCAGGCTGCCCAGGGAGGTTGTGGAGTCTCCTTCTCTGGAGATATTCAAAACCCACCTGGACATGACCCCGTGCAACATGCTCTAGGTGAACCTTCTTTGGCAGGAGGTTGGACTAGATGATCTCCAGAGGTCCCTTCCAACCCTTAACCATTCTGTGATTCTGTCATTCTATGAGTACTGATTTCTTATATTTTTTTATGAGGAATTGTTCTATCATGTATATAGATGTGAAGTAGCAGTCTTACTTCTAACTCCCCTCAGCTACAAAGGGGTTGCAGTGGTTTCTGAATTACAGAGAAGCTTCTCAGACCATGATAGTATATAAGGTTTTTCCCCTTCTTCTGCTCATATATTTCCTCTCCTTCTTAGCAGAGTTTCACTTTGAGTTTCAGGTTTACTTTAACCTCAGGAACTCAAAGAATAACTAAGTGGAAACCACTGAGTTTCTTTTCAAATGTAACATGGCTCTGCTATTAAAGCCAATTTAGATCTGTTTGTGAATTTTTTTGAGATGTATTACGAATAAAGGCATGATGTGGGTCCATTTTGAAGAGGGAATATGTAAAAGATGGAGGAGGAAGGCAGGGATGCTGGGGTCTCATTTGTGGAGATGGGTGTGTACTAGGAAGACAGAGAAAGTGAGATCTTGTTTTGGGTAGTTAGAGTAGCTGTAAAATTGTTGGATATGTGGGTGCATACCACAGTGTCAACACTTTGTACTGAGAGGACTGTTTTCCCATATTCTGTTGATGTCACTTCTTTTACACACTTCATCTCAATAGTTAAAATCTGTCAAGTTTAATTACGGATAGGTGAGGCCAGACTATTTATGGGGCACCAAGTTGCTGCCTCCATGGTGGGGTAGCCCAGCAAAAGAATAATAATAAAAAAAAATTGACACCTTTTGGTATTGAGTCAGCTTTGGAAAGGAGATGTGCTAGCACAGATAAATCCTTGCTCTCTCCAACTCTGTGGAGTAATTTGAAAAGCTTCATTAAAGGAGCTTAGAGGGATATTTTTGTTTGGTGAATAGGATCCTGGCGTGGGAGGTGGAAGACCTGGGTAAGCGACTTCACTGGCTTTGCAACTTCATTTCCTCAGCCAGAAAATGGAGATAATTATTTTTACTCTTATTAGTAATCCTCCAAGAGCTCTTGATGAAAGGAGGGTTTTGCAGGACTGAGTAGCCCATCTGCCTGGTGCTGAGCCTGCCTGGGATACCTCCGGGCTTTCCCATGGTGCAGGGTTGGGAGGGCAGGCTGGAGGTGTGGGATGGGCAGGCAGGCAACCGCGGCAGCACTTGGCACTGCACATGCTGGGGCCAGCCAGGGGCTGACAGGAGGTGTGCAATGGGGCTGCAGGTAGTGTGCTTTGGCTGGCTGAAGTCCTGCATTTGCCAGCTGGCATGTAACCTGCACAGAGAGCTTGAGGAATCACTTTGTGTTCCCCCATGGGGCAGCATCTGGGGCACAGCCAAATGAGTTGCTGGTGGAGCACTGTCCTTCCTCCTGTCTGGATGCCTTGTGCTGAGGAGTAGGGGCATGGCCCCTGAGTGTGCCTGTGGCTTGCAATCCCTGATCATAGCTTCACTAGAGTTTCCCCTTGCAATATTTCTGAGCTGGTTTTGTTGGTGGGATTTCAGAAACAAGTGGCATTAATATATGGGTGGAAGAAGCTGTCTTTTAAAGTCTGCAACTTGAATCAATCCTACTGACAAGATTGTCAGACCTGAAGGCTGGTCTTGCACTCTTCCTGAATTGGGAATGTCTCTTGGCGTGGGCTGTGCTCCTGGTGCTAGCACTCTTGAAGATATACTGTTCCTTATGTGAGGGGCTGCTCACAAGAGGAAGCATCTGCACTTTTTCCTTCCTGTTTCAGGGCTTGACTCAAACCAGATTAAGACCAATATTTAGATTCTGATTGTTTTTGATGGCCTGTGGATTAAGCACTAAAATTTTAATGAGTCACATTTCCAAAGGCGTGAAGGCATGAAAGGATGAAGGTGTACGAAGGACCATGCCTTGAGTTCGGGCCCCAGACTGCCTCCAAAATTTATGACACTCTTGCTTTCAATAACTTCCGATGTACATCTAAGACACAGCTTCTGATCAATGTTAACCAGAAAGGGCCTTTGTTAGTTATTGAATAAATCTCGATTTGATCATCTTCTCTCCTTCTGAAAAGCAGACCTTGTTTATTTTTAAGAAACTGAGCAATTGGGGGCTATAAGAGAAACAGAATATGTTGTAAATTTAATAGTGTCTGTGTTTTCTTAGAATATAAACTAAGTTTGTGCACGTGCATGTGTAGTTGTGATGACCTAAAATACTTGAAGTTACAGGTTGTGGGCTGCTTTTCCACTTCTCAGTATGGCTGCACAGCAAATAATGAGGGATTTTTGTCAGAAATAGTGTCTTCAGATCTTGTCAGTTGAACTTGAATCAAGGATTTTATCAATCACATACTTTGTTAAGGATTTACTGGGCTGGAAGGAGAACTAGCTAAAAAGAACCTAGATGGTTCTCTGTGTATTTTTTATGTCTGAGGTAGGATGAAACTGCTCATTATGGGTCTGTAGGCCAGGTACAGTGGGGGATTTTTCTTAAGATTGTGTTTCTTCCACACTCAAAATCATTACAAAAAATTCTGGCACATGTTGCAGTATCCAGTTTGTGTATTTTATGTTCATAAGTCATCAATGTCACAATTGCACAAAGCATATAAAGGAGAGGAAAATGGGCAAGTGGAGATCTTTCTTCATGAAAGGGCTGTTTTTTTACCACTAAAAAAGAGTTTAAATGGCAAAACATCACTTATATCTGGATAACCCCTCATTCTCTCTGGTTCTGTTTCAGGAGACCTGCAAAATGCTTGTTTGGATGAATTGAGGATCCTGTGATTTCTCTGCTCTCTCTTTCCCTCTCTTGCCCTCTGGTTTAAAGTTAATTCTTGACTTGTGGCTTTTTGGTGTGAATTTGGTGTGAATTAGTGTTGGTGCAAGTTTTCTAAGAAGCAAAAACAGTTGTAGTTTTTGCTGCCCCATTACTTCCATTAGCGGCTGTTGCTCTGAGTCTTGCAGAGGAGGCATCAGAGGAATTTAAAATGGTCTGTTCTTTTGTTAAATCTCAGTTGCCGTGGGCTTTTTGTTTGTTTGGCCCAAGATTATCATGAAGATTCATAATTCGGCAGAATTGCTGCCAACTTTTTCTTTGGGTTATTCTTTGTTCAGTAGAGAGAGAGACATCTAGGTATATTGCCCAATCTTGCTTTTTCTTCAGACAGTCAGATGTATTATGGTCTGTTGGGAGGGAAAGGTCTTTTAATGAAATAATTTTATAATGATTTCTCTATTGGTTTTCATGGCTAACAGAAAGCAAATGATAAAAAATTCCTAGCTTGATGACTGTAATGTTTTTATAAATGCCTGTATCTATGTGTGTTGGAAAAGGATTTGTCTCCATGCTGATTCTTCTCTTTAAAGATTCAGATTAATCCTAAAAGTGTTTACTCAGATGGGATGAATTACAAGTGGATGAAATTACATTGTTGTCAGATTGACTCATGGTCCTGCTTTGCTCCCCCAGTTGAGAAAATTGACTTCCAGCTCTGAAGAGTTTGCTTACTCAAAGACCTGGGTTTTACGCAGATGACGTATCTCCCTTGTTGGAGATCTAGAGGGTTTTGATAGCTGGGTTTTGAGATTATAATCAAGAATAAGAGAAAAAAAAGACCAGGGGGTAAGACAACTAGAATGGAAGGAAGAGCAATACCTATCTCTCTGACTTACTTATGACAAGCTTCTTGCCAAAAAAGATGTTCAGGGTTATTAAGCGAGATGAGGAGAGTGGGGAATGTTTTAAGATGTATCAGCTGTCAAGCAGTTTGAAATGCCCTGATGCAACACAAAGCATTGCCCCAGCAGCTGGAGTGTGTGGCAGTGAGAGATTATCTTTGTGTGGCTGTAAAGCTTTTTCTAGTTCTGTGGTTGATAAATAATAGGACTATGAAAATTAGAAGTAGGTTTTATTTTGTAGTCTTCTAAAACACTTTAATCTTAGAAAGAGGAGACTGTAGATGTGAGGGAGTTTGGCCTGAAGGCCTCTAGGAGGACAATATTTGTTTCTGAGTATTTCTGTGTAATTCTATGGGAGTTTTCATGGCAAACTGAAGAGGAAAATTGTTCCTTGCTGTACTCAGCATTTTGCTAAATACTGTTAATTCCCAATAGCTAAAATAGCCTGAATATCATGAGGGCTTCTTACAAACCTATGTTAATGCCTTTCTTGCCACAACGGTAGTTTCTCTCAAACTAAATCTCTTAAAATAGATTCGAAGGGGGATGGGGTGGTAGCTGGGCTTGCACCACTGGGGCAATGCTCTAGTGTTGAGGTAGACCAGGAGGACCCCCATCCCCCTGGGGTGAAATCAGGGGGTGAATCTGGGATGAAATCGGTGTGCCCAGCTCGCTCCCTGAAATGCCTGTACACCAATGCACGCAGCATGGGGAATAAGCAGGAGGAGTTAGAAATCCGTGTTCGGTCGGGGGGCTATGATCTAGTGGCAATTACAGAGACTTGGTGGGACGCCTCGCATGACTGGAATGTGGTCATGGATGGCTATGTCCTGTTCAGGAAAGACAGGCCGCTAAGGAGAGGTGGTGGAGTTGCTCTTTATGTGAGTGAGCAGCTAGAATGTATTGAGTTCTGTCCAGAGGCAGATCAGGAGCGAGTTGAGAGTTTGTGGGTGCGAATTAAGGGGCAGGCTGGCAGGGGTGATACTGTTGTGGGTGTCTATTACAGGCCACCGGATCAGGATGAGGAGGGTGATGAGGCCTTCTACAGGCAGCTGAGAGCAGTCTCGCAATTACAGGGCCTGGTTGTTGTGGGGGATTTCAACTACCCTGATATTTGCTGGGAGGCCTACTCAGCCAGCCATCCCCAGTCCAGGAGGTTCCTCCAGTGCATTGATGATAACTTTCTGATGCAAATGGTGGATGAGCCAACTAGGAGAGGAGCGCTGCTGGATCTGATCCTCACTAACAAGGAGGGTCTGGTTGAAGAGGTGAAGGTTGAGGGCAGCCTTGGTTGTAGCGACCATGAGATGGTAGAGTTCAGGATCTCATGTGGCAGGAACAGAATAGCTAGCAGAATCGCAACCCTGAACTTCAGGAGGGCCAACTTTGGCCTTTTCAGGCAATTGCTAGGGGAAATCCCATGGGACAGGGTACTAGAAGGTAAGGGGGCCCAAGATAGTTGGTTAGCGTTCAAGGACTGCTTCTTCCGAGCTCAAGATCAGAGCATCCCAACAGGTAGGAAGTCAAGGAAGGGTACCAGGAGACCTGCATGGTTGAACAGGGAACTGCTGGGCAAACTCAAGTGGAAGAAGAAGGTGTACAGATCGTGGAAGGAGGGGCTGGCCACTTGGGAGGAATATAAGTCTGTTGTCAGAGGATGTAGGGAGGCAACTAGGAAAGCTAAGGCCTCCTTGGAATTAAACCTTGCAAGAGAGGTCAAGGACAACAGAAAGGGCTTCTTCAAATACATTGCAGGTAAAGCCAACACTAGAGGCAATGTAGGCCCACTGATGAATGAGGTGGGGGTCCTGGAGACAGAGGATAAAAAGAAGGCGGAGTTACTGAATGCCTTCTTTGCCTCTGTCTATACTGTTGGAAGCTGTCCTGAGGAGCCCTGGACCCCTGCGGCCTCAGAAGAAGTCAGGATAGAGGAGGAATCTGTCTTGGTTGATGAGGGCTGGGTCAGGGACCAATTAAGCAACCTGGATGTCCATAAATCCATGGGCCCTGATGGGATGCATCCGCGGGTGCTGAGGGAGCTGGCGGAAGTCATTGCTAGGCCACTCTCCATCATCTTTGCTAAGTCGTGGGCAACGGGAGAGGTGCCTGAGGACTGGAGGAAAGCGAATGTCACTCCAGTCTTCAAAAAGGGCAGGAAGGAGGACCCGGGTAACTATAGACCAGTCAGCCTCACCTCCATCCCCGGAAAGGTGATGGAGCAACTTGTTCTTGGTGCTGTCTCTAGGCACATCAAGGATAGGGGGATCATTAGGGGCACTCAGCATGGCTTCACCAACGGGAAGTCTTGCTCAACCAACTTGATAGCCTTTTATGAGGATGTTACCCGGTGGATAGATGATGGTAAAGCTGTGGATGTGGTCTATCTCGATTTCAGTAAAGCGTTTGACACGGTCTCCCACAGCATCCTCGCAGCTAAACTGAGGAAGTGTGGTCTGGATGATCGGGTAGTGAGGTGGATTGTGAACTGGCTGAAGGAAAGAAGCCAGAGAGTAGTGGTCAGCGGGACAGAGTCCAGTTGGAGGTCTGTGTCTAGCGGAGTTCCGCAAGGGTCGGTTCTGGGACCAGTTCTATTCAATATATTCATTAATGACTTGGATGAGGGATTAGAGTGCGCTGTCAGCAAGTTCGCTGATGACACAAAACTGGGAGGAGTGGCTGAGATGCCGGAAGGCTGCGCAGCCATTCAGAGAGACCTGGACAGGCTGGAGAGTTGGGCGGGGAGAAATTTAATGAAATATAACAAGGGCAAGTGTAGAGTCCTGCATCTGGGCAAGAACAACCCCATGTACCAGTACAAGTTGGGGACAGAGCTGTTGGAGAGCAGCGTAGGGGAAAGGGACCTGGGGGTCCTAGTGGACAACAGGATGACCATGAGCCAGCAGTGTGCCCTTGTGGCCAAGAAGGCCAATGGCATCCTGGGGTGTATTAGAAGGGGTGTGGTCAGCAGGTCGAGAGAGGTTCTCCTCCCCCTCTACTCTGCCCTGGTGAGGCCGCATCTGGAATATTGTGTCCAGTTCTGGGCCCCTCAGTTCAAGAAGGACAGGGAACTGCTAGAGAGAGTCCAGCGCAGAGCCACGAAGATGATTAAGGGGGTGGAACATCTCCCTTATGAGGAGAGGCTGAGGGAGCTGGGTCTCTTTAGCTTAGAGAAGAGGAGACTGAGGGGTGACCTCATTAACATTTATAAATATGTAAAGAGCAAGTGTCATGAGGATGGAGCCAGGCTCTTCTCAGTGACATCCCTTGACAGGACAAGGGGCAATGGGTGCAAGCTGGAGCACAGGAGGTTCCACTTAAATTTGAGGAAAAACTTCTTTACTGTAAGGGTGACCGAACACTGGAACAGGCTGCCCAGAGAGGTTGTGGAGTCTCCTTCTCTGGAGACATTCAAAACCCGCCTGGACGCGTTCCTGTGTGATATGGTCTAGGCAATCCTGCCCCGGCAGGGGGATTGGACTAGATGATCTTTTGAGGTCCCTTCCAATCCCTAACATTCTGTGATTCTGTGATTCTGTGTGATTCTGTGAAAAAGCCAAAAAATTGCATGCTGCAGAATGCACACCATGGACATTGCCAATAAACTGCTAATGCAACTTCCCTGCGAAAATGAAACAGTATTTACAAGGCTGCCTTGCTCTTGGGAAAACTTTCAGTGGAAAGTAGTTGCTGTGAAAGGAAAATCTGGTCTGATGAAAGTGTTTGATTGGGTTTGGGTGCTTTGTTGTACCTTCAGGTGCACAGGATCTGCAAACCACTTGTGCCAAAAGTCTGTTTTCTAGTAAACACTCTGTTACTTCAAGCTTTTTGAAACTCTGAAAATAGTTTAAGTAGGCTGTGGGCATGGGGAGAGGATGGTCCTTCTCATAGACTTTGACATTTCCAGTTCTGATAACGTAAGGGTCCATTATATTGGGATACCTTTTGGTGGCTATCCTGCCTTCAGAGTAACGGTTTGCTGTGCCTGCCATTTAACAGTTACTGGTTTAGGTAAGATAGGAGACATTTGTATCTTTGAATCCTGAAGAAATTAAAATAAGACTCTGAATCTGGTCCTAAAGCTGAAGATCTTGTCTTAAATTCCTGATGAGAACCTAAAGTAAGGTTGACTTGAGAGTGACACAGGATTGCAGACTGGGGTTGGGGGAGGGAGAGGGAAGAGGGGTGTCTTATCTGCTTTTCACAGACAAGAGCTTGTTATTATCTGTCCGGATGACTTGAACAGAGATTAAGGAAAACACCTGTATGTTTCCGTGAGCAGAAACAAGCACATTCCCTTGGTAAGAAGTGTTCAGGAAATTTGTCATGAGGCCCTGTGTAATGCCACAATTGTGCTGCTGTGGAATCAGTCTTGTAAATCCATAGCCCAAGCTCAGGAGAGACCTTCCTGATAGTGGTGTTTTACCGCTTGCACAGAACAGGCCAAAGAATTTCCTACACAAACTTTAAATACATGTATATTAAGGCACAGAGTTGTTCTCCAGATTTACATTTCTGAATTTAAGCTTTCTCCTTGCATCTTGATCTAGCTCAAATTAATATAAATGAAGCTTTATAAAATGGTTGCATTGCTGGGGAGAAAGATACTTGTATGCACTTATGGCACCTGGATAGTGATAGGAGGAGGCTTGTGGGCTAGCAGAGGCATCTTAACCACTGCTTTCTAGCCCTGTTAAATGCCTACTACTGATCTAAAGTAACAACACTTACATTGCATTTTACAGCTCTGAAAAATATATGTTGTTTTCCCTGTGTAAAAATTTTTAAGCTAGAAATTTTACTGCACTGCTGGGAGAAGTGAGCTGTCACTCATTCAGCTCTTCGTGCTGTCAGCTTTGGAACTTGGAGATAACAAACACTGGCACAACCACTTGTTTGGCAACAGAAACATCCGTTATGGACACCTCTTGGACACCTTTTTGTGTGTTGTGAGAAAAGCTTGCCCTCATCTCTCCAAGGTGCTGTAGCTTTTTTCCTCTGATGATTTCTGATGTGATTACAATTGCCAATAGAGAAATTGCTGGCAGATTGAAAATATGTGGGCAATGTCAAATAAACTGTTATTTCAAAATGCACACAGAAAACCCTGCTGATTTGGTTGTATTAGTATACATTTATTCTTGATTTCTAAAAGTTGTGACTTTAAAAATTGGAACAGAGCAGCCACAGAATCAACAGATCACTGCTCTTTCAAGCAACAACAGTCAAGGCTGTACTCATGTCATGAAAGACTGTCTGGGCTTTGTCATCTCTAAAGACACACAGGAATTATCTAAAGACAGAAAAAAAGTTACACTTGTAGCCATGTTCCACTTCCACAAAGATCTGTGCATACTGTATTTAGGTTGTGAGGGAATAATAACTTTATTTAATTCTTGAATAGCATCAAGAAAGCTAGTAGTACCTCATGTTTCAGTGTTTAAACAGTGAAGTGCTTTCTCTGTGTTTTCTCCTTTAACTTCCTCAGCGGCAGGGCGCATGATGTCCGTGGCACGGTAAAGGCTTGCAAGGGCTTCATGGTGTTTGATCAGAATCTGACAAGGCCATGTGGAGGCGGGGTAGCAAAGTGAGCTCAGTGTGAAATGGGGCTGGCCGGGTGGGAAGAAAGCTGTTCTCTTACATGTAAAAGAGCTAATTATGGTTTGAGGAGTGGAAAGAGTTTCCTGAAGATGAGCACTAGTCAAATTAGAAGCCCGGTGCAGACACACAACATTTCTTTGGCTGATCATCTTTTTTTTTCACCTCATGCTGAAGATGTAGTGGAAAAGAGAAGCTTTTGCTTTACATCTTTCGTATGAAGTTCAGTTACACAACTTGTTTGTTTGTTTGTTTTATTCCTCCTCTCTCCTTTCCCCCACATCTCCATTCTCCAAACTGCCAACTATATCTACTGCCTGTATTTGTCTGAAGTGTGAAGATTTTGAAGTACAGAAGCTTTGCCAAATTTTTTTTTGTGGATTTTACCAAGCTAACTTCTTCTATTTCTGTGGTTTACTTGGGGCTACATATTCATCTGTATGGAGATGATGATCAGACTGGAAAATATGGGCATTTTGTATTTGGCCTAGCAATTACTTCTCATTCTGTAGAAAACAAAACAAACATAAAAGTCCTTCTTACTCTCAAAATATCTGGTTGTCAGATCTCTTTTGCAGAAGCTCCCTATTGCATTCTTTTTGTAATGGACTGGTAATGAGTGGGTTTATTCCCTTGCACAACACTTCTCAAAAAAAAAAAGCATTGTGCTTGTCTGTTCATCTTTTGTTCCATTGTTCATCTTTTATTCCTTTCTGGTGAAATAGTTTTCTCTTCCTCCAGTTTCTACTATTTTATACGGGCTGAATGGCTAATTGTATTTAAAGGATTTGTAAAGTGCCTCTGGCAGAAGAGTTTGTCCACCTCTGTTCTTACTTCTCTGCTAATTGAAATGGAAAGAGAGACCATGCTTGTATTTCTGGCTGGCTGTGTTGGGTCATTATTTAAGCGGCAAAATGGGAAACGGGGCTGCTGTTGAAGAACTCCGGAAGATTTGCCCAAATTTGCTGTTAATGGGATAGGATATTTTCATGCCTCCCTTCTCTGTCTTGCTCTTTTCATTTCTATTTGCTTTGAAGGAGTGTTTCAATTCCTTCATCATCTTGCAACGTGTGTCCATGTCACAACTTGATGGTGTGGGGAACTGCTAGTCCAATACTGACTCTTTGCTTTTGCTGCAGGCTGAGTCCTTGGATTTGAAGACTTGTTGACATCACTGAGATTGATGTTTGAACCTTCAAGAGAAGAGACTTTCTAACGGCCCTGCTCCACTCTATCTGACCCTATGACTGGAGGGTTCACCGTAGCTCCATCCTTTGCTCTCCAGTTCCACAAGATGGGTTCATTCAGGAGGCCCCGACCTCGCTTCATGAGCTCCCCGGTTCTCAGTGACCTGCCGCGGTTCCAGGCAGCCCGGCAAGCTCTGCAGCTCAACTCCAACTCTGCCTGGAACAGGTGAGCAGGACCCACCTGGGCTGAGCTCTTGCCCTGTAGTGGCCCCATGATAAGGGCTGTGCATATCTGATCTTTGTGCTTCAGACCATTTGTGGCTAAGCTTGTCTGTTTATAAGCATGAATGAATTTTTGGCATGCCCAAGCTTTGCCAGCATTGAAAGCCTCCGTGGAGGTGAAAAAATTAGACCTAGTAGTGTTCAGCCTTGTTTTTGGCCAGTGTTGTTCAGAGGTACTGTCTTGAAGTAAGACAGAATTGTTCTTTGTTAACAGTTGCATCTTTTAAGTACCATTTAGTAAAACACATTCCTAGTGCTGTAATAAAGGCCAGTTTCTTAATGCACAACAGGCATTTATTTGCATATTATGACGCTTTTACCACAGTCAAGTTCCTCTGACAACCGCTAACCTTGTGGCTTCTACCAGCATTTCCTATTGACAGCCAAATCCTGCCTGCAGTGCATGTCATGCAGCAATGGCAACTGGAAAAACAATGTGTAGGGTGAAGAGTGAGATGTCCTGATCCGATCTAATGGTCTGCTGCTACTAAAAGTGGGTGTTCCCACCTTCCCTTCTGCCACCTTGCACCAGCTCTGCACTCCACAGACCCCTCTCTCTTGCTGACCTAGCTCAACTTGCTAACGTTGCACAAAAGTAGCCTGGCAAAAACATTGCAGTTTTGTGCCAGGATAGTGAGCTGAGGTCCATGAAGTGTGCAAATGCCATAGCTGGCCCACAGAAGGGAATGCCTGTTAAGGGAATGACACTTCTCTTGTTAGGCATGACAAGCCTTTAGACCTGCTAAACCATCTTGTATGCTGTCACTTTATGACTTCCTCTATGCTGGTGAGAGAAGGATGAGTTAGAAGATCTCCAACAGCATCTTACAAACATTAACAGGACTTAAAGTTGGGTCTGACTGAGGTGATGCTGGCTGCAGAACGTCTTCCAGCACAGCCAGGGTCCTGACAGACGCTGCAGATTAGGTGCTTCCTGCTAGCATCTCTGGATAATGCAATGTGATGTGTTTGGCAGATATGTCCAAAAATCTATGTCTCCTCATAGCAACTAGCCTGCAGCACACATCAGAGATCCCCTAAACAGTCATGTTAAAGATATATCTGGTGTGAACGTGTTCTTTGTGAACAGTGTCGTTGTAACGACTTTCCCTTGCTTGCTCTAAGCAGGACTTGAAGTTGGTTCTGCTCTGTCTCCCGTGAGAGATGTAGGTAAATAGGAGTGATGATTTCCAGGGAAGAAAGAGTGGAAGTATTTAAGTGCAATTAACCTCTCCACCCCTTTATAACCACTCAGCTTTTGGCGGCTAGCTCACGTTGCGCTCTGTGTTAAATCATACTGGTGGCTGTTATTTATGGATGTTGTACTGTCTCATTTCTTTTTTGGCAGTGTTCAAACAGCAGTGATAAATGTCTTCAAAGGGGGAGGCTTGCAGAACAATGAACTTTACACCCTTAATGAAAATATCAGGTAGGTTGCTGAAACGCATGAAAAGGGGTTTTTGTTGCTGCTTGTTTGGTGTTTGCTTGGTTTTTTTCCCCTACAGAACTGCAGTTAGAGGATATTGGTGGGAGGAGCTGGGATTGAAGCAAACTTAAGCACAGCTTTGGGGTTTCAGGCTAACTTACTTCTTTTTTGCTATAGGGTGAAATGCATGGCCTGGGACACTTGGATAACGGTTCTCTAAGTTGTGTGGATGAGTAGCTTTGACAAGGACAGGATGTGTATTGACTTGGATTATAAGGATTTTGTCCTCTCCTAGGGAGTTTGCCTCTTCTGGCTGTTTTTTACACACTTTTATCAGGGCATTCGTGATGGTAGTAACATCTCTTTTCTAAACCCAAGCTTCTCAGAATCGTGGAGTGTTTAAAATGAGAGCAAAACATAGTATTTCATTTAAAAGCCTAATCTTCACATGATAATTGCAGAATGTCAAGGTTTAAAGTTGGGCTGGTTATTAAACGGATGGCAGACGCTCTCTATTAACCCTTTTCTTCCCCCCAGAAGGGGAAGGAAAAGAGACAAGAGACTTATGGGTTGGAAAGTTAAAACCCATAAACAATAACAATGAAAAAGAGTATAATAATATTAATGGAAATAATTAAATATATACAAATATATACAAAACCAAGATCGAGCTAGTGCTCAGAAAGTGGTTACTTAGAGGAAACCTAACTGAAAGGAAAAATCACTGAAAGGAAAATTGGTTCTGTCCTAGTCCAAACCAGGACACAGAGCAAGACCTGAAAATACAAACCGTAAAGATAAAAAAACTGAAAGCCTAACAAACATTTTCTAACACTGATGCTAGTGATGATTAAAAGTATCATTTTTTTAAGCAGGTTTCATGATTATTTGTGGTTTCATTCTGATTATTTGGAAAGTTTGGTTAGCTAGGTTAGATAGGACTGTAGAGTAGATACAGAACAATTTATTCTTGCCTTGGTTCCAAGTGCTGCTAAGAGGAGTATTGTCAGAGCTCATGGATGTAGTTCCTCCTCCCTCTCTCTTTCCCATTACATCCATATTCATTGATCATGAATGCTGTCATACAGGTCTTCGCTTCTCCTTTTATATGCCCCACAACCATCCCCATTGCATTTTTCCTGAGTGTGAAGATTCAAATGACAATTTGGGCTAAGGATGTACTAAGCAGCAGTCTAAACTACCCCTTTCCTTACTTTCAAAGTAAATGCAGCTTGCAGGGCACAGGACTCTGTCCTACTTGGTCTGGTCCCAAAGGTGAGAGTTTAGTGTAGTTCTTTTTGAGAGCTGAGTGATGGCAGTGTCTCATGCTTTAATGGTATTTTAGTAAGCTCAGGTCAGAAGTCCTCAAGTTAGGTTTAAGTACTTGGAGCAGTATTAATTCTCCATGGGATGAGTATTTCTGTACGTGAAAAGAAAAAAAAATGATGTAAGACTTTGGAAATACCCTAAACCACAGCCTGTTGGCAGCCTTGGGGACCGGCTTTGGGTTTTGTGACTTGTCTGCGAGGCTGTTGCCCGCAGCAGTGGCTGCAGCCTGCTCTCCCTCCCCGGTGCAAGCAGGTGCTCCTTCCCACCCTTGCAGGGAGGCGGTACACCAGGCAGAACAGCCCTGTTGCCTGGGCTTGGCCTCAGTGGCTGGACCATGCTCTCTTCATTTTGGTTACTGAAGTGGATCTGGACTGTCAAGAGCTGGGCGAAGAACAGGAAACTCTTTGTGAACTGTGTATGCTTTTAAGCATTGCTGATGGTGGGAGAGGAAATGCCCTCTTCCACAGACAGGAGCTCCCAGGCAGCACTTGGAAGCACTCACCTTGAAATACATGATTAATGATCCTGCAGGTGCCCTGAGCATTGGTCATGTCTCCTAATGTCATTCTCTTTAGAGGCCACTTTAACATTCAAGTAGATCATTAATGTCTGTCCAAGGAGCAAAGGACATGCATCTGCATGGATGTTTGTGTGCATACCTGCAGCCTCACACCCGTGACTCTTGATGTAGCTCCCAACACAATGTTAGCTCTGTGTGCGCGAGGTGAATCTCTAGCTTGACATTGGACAAAAAGCCAGACCTGTCAGATGGCCTGTCTTGCGTGCCATTAGGTCGAGCTGGTGCATTTTCCTTCTTTGTAGTTCTTCATTCAGCTCCTTGGTGGAAGTTAGCAAATGCAGTGCTCTAAGAGACTCACAGATTCTGCACAGCACTTTGTTATTTGACAGTGGGAAAAGCAGGAGAGTTTTAAAGTAGGACAGTAAGGACAGGACCAGGAGACAAGCAGGTGGTAGCATTTTGTTCTGCATTGCTGCCACAAAGTTTTTATCTTGCTGTGATTTGATATCATCTCACTGAGTACTTTTTTTTTTTTATTGACGTGAAAGTCAGTTGTCACAGCAATTGGAAATGTAAGAAATGCCACTGGGAGATGGGATTTCAGGAAGCAGAAAGTGACCTGGCCATGATTAGGAGGAGACCCCTCCCTTGGGTTTTCTCTAGGGTGCAAGCCACTGGTTGCTGGTCTGCTTGCACGAGGCAAAGTCCTGCCGTGAGCTTGTGAATCAGCTGGTGCAGAACGCCCTGGATTCTGCCAAAGCTGATGGAGGAGCTTCTGGCAAATGAGCTCCCAAAGACTTATCTGTTTTATCCATCTCATAGAAATAGCAACGTGCTTTGAGATGGGCGGGGTGAATATAACCACTCTGAGAGAGAAAGAGTAAAGACATGTTGGCATGTGAATAAATGTAGAAGTGTTACAAAACGGTTAGGGAGGAACGTTGCTGTCAAAACTGACTTTCAGCAAAGATTAGGAAAAAGTGGTGTAGTTTGTTAGTAAGAACCCAGCCTTATAACTGGATGCTCCCTGATTCAAATGACATTTTCAAGCACTCTTGATTAGACTTCATGCTGGTGAAAAGCAAAACTCTTAGAATAGCAAAAAATGCAAAGGTTTGCAGTGGGTGCCTTTTAAATTTTAGGCAGAATTCACAGAATTCACAAATTTATGCTCACAGTTACTGAAAGCTGAAAGCGCAAATGCTCTGAACTTTGAGTTGTTTTTTTTTAATGCTTCTGATGGAAAACAATCCTGATTTTTATATTGGACTTTTGAAATATAAATATGTATTAGAATTTAAAACTTTTATCACAGCCCGATTTAAAATCCAACAGTTTTAATCAGAAATACTTGTTTAGAGTGGCTTCTGCTTGCATGTGTTTAAAACACCTCTTGTTAAATTTCTAGAATTTCTTTATTGAAAAATATTCTTTCTTTTATTTTTTTTTAAAATGGGGAAGCCGCAGCTTCTGCTTATGTGTTTACTTCATTGCTCCTCTTCTTATCCTCCCATTGTCTATTTCCAAGAGAAAAGGAAGTGTAGCAGTAGGGAGATATGCTATTTTCAGTGAAATGAAAGGTGTCTTTGTTTAAAAAAAGCAGAAAAAATTATGAATTTCAAACTAAACTTCAAATTGTCTCCCCAACTTTCTGTGCATTCAGGAGGGTAAATGGTTTTTTTGCTTATTCTAGGTGTATGGCTTATAAATAGAAGACTTCAGGGAAACTGTTTCATCCCTTCATAATTTGAGAATAGCCTTTGTCAGCATTTGTAGAATATATATCTAAATGTAAAAGAAATCTAACTGTGGCCAAAGTGACACATTCACATATACTCACGTATCTTTGGTATGACCGTTAGTAAAGTGCAGATATACCTGTAAGAAATGACCAGCAATGGCTGTTACTTCATGGTGCATTCCTTCTGTCTACAGGCGGCTGCTGAAGAGTGAACTTGGATCCTTCATCACAGATTACTTTCAGGTATTACATGATTTGCTTGCTCTCTTTTGAGGTTTGCTCTCTTCAGCTTTTTAGCCTATAGAAAAATTAGGACCCCTTTTTACATGCACATAGCCTACAAGGTTCATTTTTGTTTTGCTACAGAAGATGATGGAGGTACTGGACTATTTTAATGTGGGCCATATAGCCTTGGGAGTAATCATATTTATGGGTGTATGTGCTAAATTAAGGATAATCTTCCTTTGCACTTATGCAAGGCTGCTAGTAGCCTGCCAAGGTTGAGAAGGAATTCACTTGAACTTTTTAAAGAAGATTGGATACGTTTTCATAGTTCTTTTCACGCTATTTCTCTAGTATAGAGAATTCAGGAGTAGGTTTTCTGCAACAGGGGCCAGCAAAGGGGAAGAGAAAAGATAACGGCTGTCTTTTTTGGGGGGCAGGGAGGGGAGCAGAGAAGGAAGTCCCTATCAGCAGGAAATCAACCTGGGTACTGTTTGCCTTTTAGTCCCACAAATATAAATGCAACCTGCAAAAAAGGGAAAGATGAAGGATGAGGGAAAACCTGATCAATCACAAATGTGAATAGGTGTTATTGCCTTTTAGTGAGACTGTCCAGATAGACAGAGGTTCAAATCTAACCTCATGAAAGTGTGTTGGATGATTTTGAGAGAGCACTGATGGCTTTCAGTGTTGTAAGTTGTTCAGTGTAGTGTTGATTTAAAAAAAGGAGGCTTCTGAAAACAAGAGGGTTTTCTTCCCTTTGAGTAAGAGTGCAAGAGAGAGAGAGAAGATTTCAGTACTTTCTGAAGTGACTGATGCTGCTGCGTACTATGCTAACAGCTTAGAAAGGGGAAAAAGAAGACTAGTGTTGTTTCCTATCGGTATTAGACTACATGACTTAAAAAAATCCCCCATGCTGTGCTATCAAGTGAGAAGCAAACGCCTGCCCCAAGGGTAGTTATGTTTCACTTCTTTACACCCTATCTGCACAAGGTGTTTACTGTAATGAAGTGGCTGCTGGCACCGAATGGCCGGTCATTTCCTAGACAGTGAGTGTGGTCTGGTGACAGCTGGGTGAAAAGGCTGTGAGCCAGTAGCACAAAGAGCCTGGCTTAAGTGGAAATCTGCTACTGCTCCTGCCAATTCAAAAACAGACAAATGAAAGTTTGAAACTAAATATATGTAGCGAATTGAAATTTGAAAGGTCTTGATCAGGTACCCAGGTACTACAGTGTTAGGCATGGTGTGCAAGGCTGGAATAAGCAGAAAATGTCACAGAATCACAGAATCACAGAATGACAGAATGTTAGGGATTGGAAGGGACCTCGAAAGATCATCTAGTCCAATCCCCCTGCTGGGGCAGGATTGCCTAGACCATATCACACAGGAACGCGTCCAGGCGGGTTTTGAATGTCTCCAGAGAAGGAGACTCCACAACCTCTCTGGGCAGCCTGTTCCAGTGTTTGGTCACCCTCACCGTAAAGAAGTTTTTCCTCATATTTAAGTGGAACCTCCTGTGTTCCAGCTTGCACCCATTGCCCCTTGTCCTGTCAAGGGATGTCACTGAGAAGAGCCTGTCTCCATCCTTATGACACTTGCCCTTTACATATTTATAAACATTAATGAGGTCACCCCTCAGTCTCCTCTTCTCCAAGCTAAAGAGACCCAGCTCCCTCAGCCTCTCCTCATAAGGGAGATGTTCCACTCCCTTAATCATCTTCGTGACTCTGCGCTGGACTCTCTCTAGCAGTTCCCTGTCCTTCTTGAACTGAGGGGCCCAGAACTGGACACAATACTCCAGATGCGGCCTCACCAGGGCAGAGTAGAGGGGGAGGAGAACCTCTCTCGACCTGCTGACCACACCCCTCTAATACACCCCAGGATGCCATTGGCCTTCTTGGCCACAAGGGCACATTGCTGGCTCATGGTCATCCTGCTGTCCACTAGGACCCCCAGGTCCCTTTCCCCTACGCTGCTCTCCAACAGGTCTGCCCCAAACTTGTACTGGTACATGGGGTTGTTCTTGCCCAGATGCAGGACTCTACACTTGCCCTTGTTATATTTCATTAAATTTCTCCCCGCCCAACTCTCCAGCCTGTCTAGGTCCCTCTGAATGGCTGCACAGCCTTCCGGCATCTCAGCCACTCCTCCCAGTTTGGTGTCATCAGCGAACTTGCTGACAGTGCACTCTATTCCCTCATCCAAGTCATTAATGAATATATTGAATAGAACTGGTCCCAGTACCGACCCTTGCGGGACTCCGCTAGACACAGGCCTCCAACTGGACTCTGTCCCATTGACCACCACTCTCTGGCTTCTTTCCTTCAGCCAGTTCACAATCCACCTCACTACCCGATCGTCCAGACCACACTTCCTCAGTTTAGCTGCGAGGATGCTGTGGGAGACCGTGTCAAACGCTTTACTGAAATCGAGATAGACCACATCCACAGCTTTACCATCATCTATCCACCGGGTAACATCCTCATAAAAGGCTATCAAGTTGGTTGAGCATGACTTCCCCTTGGTGAAGCCATGCTGAGTGCCCCTAATGATCCCCCTATCCTTGATGTGCCTAGAGACAGCACCAAGGACAAGTTGTTCCATCACCTTTCCGGGGATGGAGGTGAGGCTGACCGGTCTATAGTTACCCGGGTCCTCCTTCTTGCCCTTTTTGAAGACTGGAGTGACATTCGCTTTCCTCCAGTCCTCAGGCACCTCTCCCGTTGCCCACGACTTAGCAAAGATGATGGAGAGTGGCCAACTTCATGCCTCCGTAAGCCTGAATGGAGCGTGGAGCTGAGCACAGTCCCGAGGGATGTGAGGTGTTGATGTATGACTGTTATCTGGTTTTGAAAATTCAGAGTGTAGTGAAAGAGGCCTGGGTGGGTTCCAGCGCTGAGTAGAACACAGCTTCATCGTGTTCTACTGCTGGGGACCGGATGGCTCCCAGCGCTGAGGTTTGGATGTGTTGTTCCCTTCCTCCAGACCGTAAACCTCAAGCCTGTCACAGTGATGCCAGGGCTAGAGCTGACAACTGAAGAGACTGCTTAGACTACAGCCTGCTCACTGCCGGAGGCTGGATATCTGTGTTGCAAGCCGAGGGCATCTGACTGTGTCCTGGGAGAAGGATCTGATCACCAGCACTATTTTCTGCAAAAGCAGGAGCAAAAACTGTGCTCTTTCACCCTAATGGCAGCGCTGTACTACAGCCACAGGGCACAATTGCAGTGTACGTACTCAGCACTGCACTGCTGCCAAGCAAGTGGTGGCCTTTGCCTCGGAGAGTGTGCCCTGCAAGGGCTTTTCTGCGCTCACTTCTGAGTTTGTTTTTTCTGTCAGTCTGTCTGTTCGCACTTGTGCAAATACCTCAGCATATATGTACTAGTTCACCTGCAGCTGCTGTTCTCCCACTGAAGCCACTGGGACTCAGGTTTAATTTCTGGGGTTTTTTTTTGCTCGATGTTAAAAGGAGTAACTTGGCATCTGTCAGACTTAGCCTGAAGTAAAACTCTGGTGCTGTCAAGCCATGAGACAAACTGTGAGATAAAGGCTGTTCTAGGAAATGAGATTTTTTCCCCTTCTGTGAGCTAAGGTTCAGACTTATTTCTGATTCTAAAGTGACAGCGAGTGGCAGTGATAAAAGTTACCACTCCCTCCTGAATGTCTTTAGTCAAAAATCCTCACGCCATGGAGTGGGGAAAGACTATTCATGTGCCAAAGAAGGGCTGACAACGTTATTTCATTTGTCTGTGGGTTCAGTTTCACTGCTGATGCCAGCTGATTTATGTCAATACTGCTGCCACCAAAATGAGCAGATTTGAATCAGGCTGCTGATTTGGCTGAAAAATAACCTTGAAAGAAAAAGAAAAGTTTTCAACTACTTTGGCTTGTGCTCATCAACTCTGACATGGGGGAGGTGATGGAAACAGGTCACCAAGATGAACAGTGGAAGTGCATCTTTTGGCAGAAACTTCTTCCTGCACCTGTTAAAGCGCACTGAAAAGCTATCCTGAGAACCAACTTTACTGTTCTCTTTGATTGAAAGGGACCCTGAAGGATCTGCTCTCATGTGTAACCAGGCAGTTTTAAATATCCTAACAGCAATTAGTGCAACTAAGTGGATTAAGTAATATTTAGATGTGATAAATTGACTTAAATGTTTTCTGTTTCTTATGCCACAGCACTTGTAACAGGAGCCACTAAGATAATTTTTTAGAATCACATTTTCCATTGTTTTAAGAGTTCTGGCTCTTACATTATGTATATTTTATACACACACATGCACAATTTTTGTAACCACTGAATATTTAAGACTAAAATTGAGCAGAGCTTTTATAGTGAGAAAAATCTACCTTTGTGATCAACTTGACTTGATTAATCACAAGTCCTTTTCACAAACACTCACACAAATTACCAGTTTTTAGGTCCTGAAGTTGCTTAAGGAATGTTTAGGAAATGGATGGGTTTTGGGCAGTCTTTCTCTGCTACCAAGCTGTCGTCATACCAGAGTTACTGTTTTGTATTTGAAAGAGAAATGTAATTCCTGTAAGGGTTTCAGTGGGAACTCAGATGTTTCATTCTGAAGATTTGTGTTTATAAATCTGCTGCTTTAGCAACCCTATTATAAATATAAGCCATCTCCTTGGATTGGAGTCTGAGTGTAAATGCCAGATAGCTGGGACTCGTAATATTTACTGCAGATCTGCCTTAAAGCAATGCTTCACACTCCAGGTTTTCCAGTACTGACTTTGGATGAACTGATCCGCCAGTTTCTTGCTGCTGAAAAGGGGCACTTTGTACCCACCCCTCTGCTCAGTAACCCAGCAGGGCACCACCTGCTTTCACTGCTGGGTTAGTTGTCTAGTGGTCAGCTGAACCACAACAGGGAGGAATCCTATGACCATGGAAGGCAAGAGGCTGGGATTTGGAGGAAAAGGGTGTATTGGCAATGGGGACTTCTCTGGGGCAGCTGTAAGATTTTTGAGGTAAGCTCCCTTCATTTTCATGCTGTCTTACCCTCGTGGTTGTGGAGAAAGTTTTTGAAATATAAAACTAGTGAGTATTGATAAATTGATGCATTATCTTCCCTATTCTGCAAACAGCCTGAAACAAAACCTTTGGAAAGGATGAACTGTTTCTTTTAACTTTCTGGGGGCTTGTTAATCTTGAAACTCACGGGGGAAGATGGAAACGCTAGCTATTTCACAGCTAACCACTTTAGCAGAACTGCCCAGTTTATGCATATTAACTCCAAACTGTCTCCTCTGGAGGCAGAGAGACCCGATCCCCTCCCAGCACTGTAACCTCTTCTAGCACCCACAGGCTACAAATGCAGAAAGTCAAATGCTCAGAGTTGACGCTTCTCCAGCCTGATGCCAGCGCAACTGACTGCGCTGGCAGAGCTGGTAGGTGAGGGATGGCGAGTGGACTGTATTTCCTCATTTATTCCAATGAGAGCTTTGATGAGCTTTAATGTCTTAAAATCAGAAGTGAAGCTGTTACATAATTTCCAACCTGCTGCAGAGGACAGCCATGGGAGGCAACAAGTCCTGACTCAGGATTAGGCCTGCCTTTCTGTTTGTATGCAAAACCATATAAACTGCAACGTGTGAGCACCCGTGTAGCTGGGGTGTCAAGCAAAGTCAAAATAGAAAGATGATAATGGATAGCTGCGAAAGTAAGCAGCAGCAGCGAAGAGGCAAGCCTGAATCTGAGCCAAAATTGATTTTGTCCTCTCCCTTTAGAGCAGTCAGAAGTGGGACTGGTGAACCTTCTTTGTGGTCAGAGTACTTCTCACTGTAGGTTGGCCAGCTGTGCAAGGTGGCTACAGTGCTAGAGGGAAACATGCACTCCTCCCTCTGCTCTGGCACCGTAAAGCTTTTGCTTAAGTCCTTGCTGCGTGTCTTTCTGGGACTCCAGCCTTTCCAGTATCTCTCATGATGCTTGCTATCCTTTGAAGTATTGCTTTGTAAAGCCATGATAACAGCTGAAAATGCCGTGTGTCCCTCTCTCCTGCTTAATCAAAGAGAAAAACTTGTTGCGTGTGACGTTTCTTTCCTTGGCGCCAGATTTCTACTTCTACCTGTTTTGTAGCAAGGCAAGGAAATAGTTGTGTAGGTTATTGGAGTGATGGTTATTGCTGGATAAAGGCAGCGCTAGCTCTTCTCTGGCCAAGTGCTGTCTCATGCCTGCTGCCAGGGTCTGCAGCAGCTCTGCCGCTGCACAAGGGGAGAGGATTCACACTGTGTGATTTGCAGAGCTCAGCTGTATGTCTGCAATACTCTTTTGAGTTAAGCTGGTCTTTATTATTGTATTTCTCTCCTCGCTGGCTGGGAACCCCCGTTCATGAAGGTTTGCTAATTATTTCTGCTTCATCTGGCACTTTCTAGGACTGAGCTTTCATGGAGCAGCTCCAGAGACTCCATAGCAACTGCCCAGCTTCGTTATCCAGGACAGGGTCACCCGGCAGCTCAGCCTCATTATTGCAAGCCGAGCAGAGGACCTGGTGGGCAGCAGCAGGGACATCTGCCTTCAGGCCTTGCATGTATCGTCTCTGTAGACGTGTGTGATTGATTGACTCGAAATGGTGCCTGGTAGCTACTGCTCAAAGCGTGGTGTGGGACAGCATGCCATGCCCTGGCTAAGCAGGGCTCCCGCCTGGAGCCGTGACTCGCCAGTGCAGAGCGGGAGGCCCAGCTGCGGGATTTTCCCATAGCTGCTGCCTCACTAGTGTATCGTGGTCTAGGTCGTAGCAGTGATACCTACTTGGTCTGCCTGGTCTGCTCTCCTCCTTACTCTCCCTGCCTCACTTTCTCTCTTTACGTGGGCTTTCTTTTTTGTCTGTTTTGAAAAAAGCTGTTTCTAGAAGAGTCATTTTAGGATGCTGTGTGGCTATGCGCTGTGGCTATGGCTACAGTGGCTATGTGCTTGTAGAGACTGTGAAAGTGTGGTTTAACACTAGAACACAAGGCCTCAGTTGGCTAGAAGAGGGGCTGCATTTAAGAAATGCTGTAGTATGTAGAAGAAAAACTGATTGTTTCACCCAGCAAAATGGGATCAATTATTTTGAGTTTGCTCTGGATTAGTTTACTCCTGTTCCAAGCTTGTGTTTCTGCTTGATGACCTAGTATTAATTTCTGAATTTTAATGTGACTTTTTAAAGGCATACTGGCCATGTTCAGCTTGGAGACATGAAAGGAAAACAAAATTTGTCTGTAATTAAATGGGTGTTCATGTAAACTTTTTTCCTTCCCAAAAGTAATGGCTTATTGGGAAATAGTAATATTTTTTTCTTAGCAGGATAATTCCTTTGTGCCTTGCTACACTGCAGAGAGATGGCTTTTAGACAAGATGTGAAGTCTCCTGTGATGGCTTGAGCCTCCTTGATGTTTTCTGTGGACCTGCTGCCAACACTACTTAGATGCTTTTTGCCACCCTTCTGCTCGAACGTACCACCCACAGAAGAGCTGTGCTAATGGCAGGGCTATACCCCTGAAATCCTTCCTTTTGGTTCTACCTGGAGACCGTCATTGCAACCAGGCTGCTGGCAGAGCGCTCCCAACAGGCAACATCTAATTTGCCTCTGGCAAAGTCAGATGGGTACCATTTTGCCCGGAGTGTAGCGGGAGCCCGCACAGGAAGGGCCTCCATGGCCCCTGTTGGGGATGACCAGCTCCTGACAAGGTGGAGGGAGGGAGAAGGTGCCCATCACTGCTGGCACACTGGTTTGAGAGAGGAGCCCTGGCTGTTGTGCCTGGGACAGCTTCAACCTTCAGTCATTGTGCTGGGGGAACTGAAATCACTCCGCTGGGTATGGATGGAGAAACTCACCTCAATTTCTCTAACAAAGGAGGCGAAGGGGAAAATATCTGTGCTGAGAAAAAGAAGGAATTACCTTTTACAGCATGGCGTGTGACTGCCTTCAGATTTTTTTTTTTTCCCAATGATTTCAGTGCAGCTTACTTTGCAAGAGTAGCGAGAACATGCATGTTGTGGGAGGGTCTTTGCTGAGGAAAAAATTAAAAGTGATTTTTCTGGAGCTTTGAATCCTGTCTTCCAAAACTCAGGACATTTGAAAACTTACTTAAAGGCTCTCTCTTAGCTGCACTTCTTGGTGGTATACCTGAAACAGCCTTTGTCGTTTTCTGCACTGAGAAAAGTAGGGGGTTTCAACCTGTGAGATTTCACAAGCTCAATTCTATCTGCTGCAAAACATCCCTCTCCAAATTTCTCGACTGCATGTACATGTGGGGGATTAACTCAGGGCTTTATTTCTCTGCAGTGCATGCTTCACCATAGTGAGAGTAAGGGGAGGTTTGCAGTACCTGCAATGAGTGTATAAGCAGCCCGTGGTGTCCCAACAGCAGAGTGAGGACTTCACCCTGGAGATCCAGGGAAAGCTGATTTGGGGAGGGAATAACTGCCTCCCCAAGTGCCCAGTTCAGCTGTAATTGCAAAGAGACGGAAGGTGGCAGCTCAACTTTTTCAAATAAATGCGCCCTTCAAGCTCAGTTGGTGTGAGTTTTTATCTGGTCTTGCTTGCAAATAAAAGATTTATTTTTCCTCTTAGCTCTGTGACTCTGTGTTGCCTCCGGCAACCAGGGATAAAGCAGTAAAATGACACTTGTAATCTAGACAAGGTCTGATACAAACCTCCGCTGCGGCTGCATTTATTAGACTGTATTAATTTGTCAGCAAACCCTGTGGGGTTTTTCAATGAAAATTTACCCATCTGGCTTGATCTGAGGGGATAATGTTCAGACTGAATCCATTTCTAATCTGTAACTTTGGCAGAAAAGACAGATAAGTAAAATTTCCAGGTATTTTTAAGATGAGGAGAAGGGAAATGAAGTGTGGTGGTTGTGTTTTGTTTTTTTTAAAAAAAAAAGTCTGTCTCTTCCACAGGAAAAGGGAAAATTTGAGAGGGTAATTGAAACATCTGCAGTAACTATATGGAGCTAAGTTTTTTTTCAAGAAACGATGCAATCTATTTAGCACATGGAATTACTGATAAGATATTCATAAGAGCATTATAAATTCTTTACTACAGGGCAATGATTAATAGATCTATTTTTAATAGATAGAACTGTCCTGCTCATAAAGGTGTACAAATGCGTGTTTTGTTTGCTGACAGCTGTAAAATAAAAATAAAAAATCTCTGAAAGTAGAAAGCATGAATAATACTGACTTATAAGCAAAGTAGATGGAAAATTGTATCCACAGTGCTCAGGAAGTGTATGTAAATTGAAACTTAATGTTTTAGTGCAAATAGAGAAGGAATTCATATTTCTTGAGAAACACAAGAAAATAAGTGTGACACCCTCATATATGTATGTATATATACTTTTCCATTATATAGTAGTTTAAAATGACACAGTATGAAAGACCAGCTGTAAATTTTCCCTGCAATATATGAGGTAATTACCTTGAGCTATAGGTTGAAAAATAAAGAATTTAAGTACTTTATTAATAAACTGAAAGCATTTGGAAGGATTGAAGTGCAAGATCACTCCAAACATTATCTTTTTGTTCAGGCAGAAAGATATTTACAGTGTAAGTGGGTTTCACTTTTTCCCCCCTCATAATTTTTTCCATTCCAGTTTTTGTCCTCTCTCCTTTTTCACATTGTTTGTTTTTTCCTGGGAAGTCTTTTTTTTTTGCCCAGAGCCTGACATGTGTAGTGATTTATTCTGCTGAACAAATCTAAAATTTGAAAGGAGATCCCAACAACTTAATATTTCCCTCCAAAGACTATATTTCTGCTGGAGAATCTTTTCAAAATAGTCACCTTCCATTAGTTGATAACAACGTTTGGGAGGGTTGCAATTTTTTTTCATGTGTGAACATATTTATCCAACTTGCTAATTGCTGTTGTCATTGCCCCGGTGATTGTCTCCCAGGCACATTCTCTTTGCAGCTTGCCCATCCTTTGTCAGCCCTGTTTCTCCTGGGCTCTCCTGAGAACTCTGGGTTTCTCTTTCTCTCAACCCTAATGCTCACCCTAACTGAGGAGTGAGCCCTAGACAAAGCCCCCCAGCCATTAAAAATTTCTCACTGACAAGATCTCTTTGCTCCCTGCAGCTTCCTTTAGCAGCCCTTTGTCATGTTGGTGATGATGAATAAATCAGAAATAGGCTTCTGCAGGAAAAAAAAGAATTGTTTTACTGGGGGGAATTCCAGAGTCCAAAAAACTCCAGAAAGTGGAGTTTTTTCAGAATAACTGTATGAGTTTTTGGCTAAAATTGAGTAAACTGTTTTAAGCAGGGTGAGGTACCACAGGTCACAGAGGTGGTGTGAGCCACCAGGCCCTCGGCAGTGCATGTCCTGCTGGAGGTCCCTCTGCTCCTGCTAACCCAGGTGGGCACCGGTGTTGTGGAAGGAGTCAGCAAAGACCAAGGCATATGCTCCTAAACTGACAGCCGCGCACTACATGATGCCTAGAAGCAGCTGCTTTGATGTCTGCAGTATTGCCAGAGCTCTGCTTTTACCTGTTGGCAGGCACAGCTTTTCAACTGCAGTTAATGAGAGTCATTTGCACACTGTTTGTGAGTGGGTTCAGAAGGTCGCATGCAAAAGTACTTTGGGTTCCTGTCTCCACATTGTCACCTGTGTGCAGAATAGCAATTTTAGCATGTTCCTCTGACAAACAGGACTGTTCAAGTCAGCTCTCATTCCTGTGCTGAAATTCCTAGGATTGGTTAATAGTAGAATATTGAAATTTGTTTATAGCTTGACTGTACTGCATGGATAGAATTGCTTTTGTACTCTGCTAGAGTCAGTAAAGGTCAAGGTCTTGTGACTTGAGTAGGTGGTTCGGTTTCATCCCGTGTGTTGCTCCTAAAATGCTCTGATTTGTTGTGCAATTAATTTAAAAGGAACCCAAAGGATAAGACTCAAAATATTTGACCCAAATTCAAACCCTAAATATTTTTGGGTTTGAATTCTAAAAAAAAAGCCACCTGCTAGCAGGGCCAAATTACCTTAATTACAAGCATGAACATTAATTATTTTTCCTTTCTATGCACTATACTTGCTACTAACAGAGACTACCACTGGTGAATTGGATGGCCGTTCCTCCCTATGTCATGACTGAACTCTGGATACATGTTAAGGGATGCAGGTGTTTTTTTTTTTTAAAGCACTGTCTCAAAAGTACTTACATCTGGCTCATTTGAGACACGTAAGCCATTGTAGCAAAACATAATGTTTTAATGTGGATGAAGTAGCCATGAGATGGGACAACAGCCAAGGACAGGTACCCATTTCCTCTCTGTTGTATAACACCACACTTCTTTCACACCATGAAGAAGACAATGTCCATAGTCTTGTCTTGGCTTGAGATGAACCTTTTCATGGAAATTCCCCCTACTACCTATAGCACGTGAGGCGACTGGTGAGCTTGTTCTTTCTTCCAGTCCTTTTTTGCTGAAATCTTGACAAAGTTGCCAATGGAAAAATTTCTCTCTGGTATTGCAGTGGCACCCAGCCCCAAAGGGTCTCAGAGCTCGCCTAGCATGAGGTGAGATTCCAAAGCAAAAGGAGTTTCTTGAATTCAACCCCTGAGTTTTTTTAATTTCAGTATTTTTCTACCTGAGAGCTTTTTGAATAGAAATTCTCCACCAGGACAATGCATCCAGAGTTGTTTCCTTACTGATAGAATTTATGGTGGTCTCTTCAGTCCCTCCGCCTGAACCTACTGGAAAAGCGAAGTAGAAGTACAAGCAGAGAATGTCACAGAGCAATGTTTCCTTCTTTTTATTCCCTTCAACAGTACCCCAGTTTAGTTTGCTTCTTGTAGGGAGGATGCAGAGGTGTGCTTCTCTTTTTGCTTGGGGTGGCTTACACGGTTACCTGCTTGTGTGTTTCGTGAACGAGCCAGCCTGCTATATGGTTACAGGAAGCAGGTCTATCACGCAGAGCATCAGCGCAAGGGCAGGTGTGCAGTACAGCAACTCATCGGGAGGCCATGGTGGTGTCCAGGCAGTGGTGTAACGGCAGTGTCCATTGGGAGTGAAAAAAGATGTGCCTTGCTCCTCAGCTGTTGTAAGGTTGAAAGGTGCAACTTCGACCTGGTTACCTGTTAAAAACAAAAGCTGGAGAATGAACGTGAGAGAGAGAGAGGTCTCTGAATATTGTGCACTACCCTGATATCAAATCCTTTCAGAGGGACAGAAGGCTTTATTCTCTATCAGTATGATCTCTGTGGTAGGACTGAACCTTTGAGGATGCATTAATAGTGTGTTATGTGGTGATAGCTGCTCCTTTCTCTGGGACTCTCAAAGTTTTTCAGAACAATTGATTCTCCTAGTGCTGTTGGGGGAACAAAAAGGTAGGTGTTGTTTTTGCACCATTCTTCTGTTTGGGGAAATGGGAACAGAAAGCTTATCAGATGTCCTGAAGTGCAAACAGCCACATCAATATCTTGGCCTGTCTGGTCCGTGATAGTTAAGTTTATCTAGAAAGACTAGCTCCTGCTGCTGCTTCTGCAGCTTGAGACTGCATACTGAGATGATCCAAGCACTCAGTATAGCAAAAAAACCGTAGCCTCATACAAAGAGAACAGGTAAGAATAGAAAAGTAAGGATTAGGGAGCTGAACTGCCTTACTGTGCAGTCAGGCAAGCACTGAGCTAGTGCAAAGGAAGAAGAGAGCGGGGCATTTTGGTAGCATTTGGCCCTTTGATCACCTCCATCATATGGCTGAGGTATAGCTTATGTGGCTGCACTCTCATGTTAAGAACCATATTATTTTCTTGACTCCCTCTGTGACTCAGGACAGGTCCTTCCTTCCCACTTCTGGCAAGTGTTTCAACTATCTGCTGCGTTTGTTGTGTTCTCATGTCTGGCTGAACAAGAGGGGGTTAATGAATGGACAACACTCACAGTGAGACCAGGTCTGGTGGTGGTGCTGGGAGAAAGTACTACAGTATGCCTAATCTTTAGATAACTGCATGCAAAGTGGATAACATGTGAAAAAAAAGTATTCTTCCATGTTTATTTGAAATCTAAGAAAAGGCAAATGCATGTCTTTCTTCTCTCTTGGCAGAACCAGCTCCTTGCAAAAGGCTTGCTGTTTATAGAGGAGAAGGTTAAGCTGTGTGAAGGCAAGTATAGTAAAAAACCCATTTTGGAAGGGAGTTGTGCTTTGATGTTTGGTCAGACAAGATGATTTGAATGTCTGGAAAGCATACAGCCCTTTCTGGTATTGCTTAGGGTGTCACACAGCCTCTCGGGAGCCAGGCTGCACTGCAGCCCTTGTAAGGCTTAAGGGACGGCAGGGTGTTTGAACAGTTATGTAGCTGCAAACCCCCCACCAGCCACGTCTTTATTGCGAGAGCGGGAACATGGGTCTTGTGTGACAGTTGAACCTGGGCTCAAAGCAGTTCTGGGCTGGACATGGGTCCTGTTGCAGAACTGCTGAGAGCTGCCTTCTACCTTTTTTTCTCAATGTGATTTGCAGCTCAATGTAAGCATGATTTTGGTTACTGTGTCATGCTTTTGAGAGCTGAACTAACAGGCTTTGTGTAAATTTAAAGAAAAAATGGTCACTTTGGTGGCAGTGAAATCCTTCAGGAATTGAGTTGATCACACATGAAGTTCTGTTCAAACCACTGGGGTACAGATGCTTGCTCTGCGTCCACAGAGCCTGTGGACGAAGGCCAGCGTGGCGCAGTGACTCTCAGTGTTGGGCGTGTGGGGAGTTAGTCACATTTACTAACAAATAGCTTAAGCAGAGCGAGCTGTCTAGAGCACATGTCTTTATTCAAAATGAGGATTCTGTTTGATTTTACCCAGTTTTGTAACCTGTAGGGAAGATCCCTTGCTAATCACCAGCCTGCTGTATCTGGGTCATTAAAAGCCAATAGACACTTATAATCTTGCATCATTGTTGGTGCTGGATTCCTCTGCATCATTCTTCACCAAGTGACTTCTCCACCTGGCCAGCAGGCTGTAGGACTCGGACCCTGAAGGAGCTGTGCAGTTGCCAGCCTCCTGCATGGCGTCTGTTTCTTCGGCACTGGCCCTGTAAGGGAGGAAAAAAGGCAGACTCAAGCATTTTCCTGAAGGTGGGTACCTGCCCTGCCGCTGCCAGCTCCTCAGAATGAGTGCTGTGCAGCTTATCATAGGTTTTGTTTTCTGCATTCATATAAAACTATTCCAAAATCTGTTTTAGCATTATGAAAATTGAATTCCAGTCTGTAATAAGCTGAGAGCTGCCTGGGACTAGTTTGCAGCTGCTGAAGTAGTTTCGATAAGATGAAATTTTCCAGGCAGACAGCAAAACCCTCTTCCTATGCCTCACTTTTTTGTCCCTAGTTTGAGGTGACACTGGAGCCACTTTGCCCGTGCAGGCTGGCATCTCTGCAAGAGATGACTCATGGGCAGCTTGCTTTCATAATGTGTAGGCTTGTTGCAGGTCTTGTGGTCACAGCAACAAGAACTTCTTGTACACGCTTCTCAGTTAGCTCTGTCTTCCTGGAAAAGTTCTGCTGTCCCAGTACTCAGAGACGAAATAATGTTCCTGCTGCAGGGCATGGCAATGTTTTACTGTGTCTGTTTTTCAAATCACAGCCTCTTATTTTAACGTGATTTTTCTTTATACAGTCTGTCAGAATCTCTTTCAATGCCTGTACGATTTATGATTTCTTGAAGAAACAAACCATTCCCCTTCCCCTTCAGAAGGAGAAGTGATCTATGACATTTAATTCTGGCTCCACACACCAATGCATTGCAGTCCTGGGGAGGAGGCAGAGGAGGGGAAAATTTAAACGTTCAATTAGTCTGTTTCCTGTTGTCTTTTTCACTTACAGTTGGCAGTTTCTGGAAATGGGTAGCTGTTGTGGGGGTGTTGGATAGGTGCTTGTCTGCCTGCAATTCCAGTTTTGAAGGCGGCATGGTACCTGACACGGTGAAGCCTCCCTCTGAGCCCCACTGTGGTCATCAGTGTGCTCTCTGCTCGAAAGGACACATCTGCAGGATTTGGTCCTGCTGGCTCTTTGCTCTCTGGCTGTGTCCAAAGCAACACAGCCCATGGGCAAGCAGTGAAAGCCCATGTGGAAGTCTCCAGATGGGGAAAGCACTTCAGTATACTTCAGTACTTCAGTGATAAGGCTCCTTTGAGTTGCAATTTTATGTGTGTTCCAGTTCCTCATGTAGGGCCTTTAGTCACCTTGAGGCTGAGCCTTCAAAGCTGTCTTGAGCAGCTGTCTTCCATTACTGCTTCTTGACTCTTGACTGCTTGTGAGCTCCAGCTGAGGCTCTGTGGAAGGTATCCTGGAAAATTCCTTTTGTCAGACACTTGTGTTATTAAACCTGGGTCTATATTTGCACCTGAAATTTCTGGGGAATGTATATAAAATATTGCAAACATTTGGCCTTTGGGATGGGAAAAATCTCCTAAAAAGCTTGGAGGCTTTGGGCCCAGATGCTGAGGAACACACAGCTCCCTAAGTCAAGCTTATGAGCATAATTTAAAATGTCTATTCAAACGATTATGTTCAGTAAAGCATTTTTTGTTAATAATAGGCTTTTGACCACAGTTGTATTCCTGTTATGGGAATCACGCATTGCATAACTTAGTCTGCCTTCATTTTAAATACCCACTTACATTTGCGGACGTTTGTTCGAGTTGGAGTCACGTAAGGGGTGGCCACAAGTGGATTTCATTCAGGAACCTTCCCAAGTGCCACGTTTGAGAGCAGCACAGTGTCTTTGTGGCTTGTCAGGGTTCTGACTGCTGTATCTGTGCTTGGGAGCGGAGGGATGCCAGAGGGGGCTCAGCTCTTGTAAATGGTCTCCCTGACCTAGCTGCTGCAGAACAGTTGATGTTGGCTGTGACCTGCTGGTTTTCAGATTCAGCTGCTAGCGTGCGGCTGTGCTCCCATGCTAGTTGAGCATGCTGTGAGCTGTGAGATTATACAATCCTTTGCTGTGGAGTTAAAGCCTCCGGTTGAAGAGGGGCTTCACTCTTTTGTTGGAATTGGTCTCATGTGTTGCACAGAGCTGTCTTCTTCGCAGTAAGTGACAGAGCAATTTATGGTCACAGCCTTGTGTCTCGGTCAGTTAAGGTGAAGCTTAGCTGAGTGATGTCCAGTTTTGGATGGAAACTGTGAATGTGAAGGGTGGGTTTGTATCTCTTATTTGGGGAATTAGAGAGTAGTGGGAAAATTCAACTTGATTTTAGTGTCTCTGTGGCTAAAGCTCTTGCTCCCAATCTATGTTTTTGCAGGTGAAGATCGCATTGATGTCCTGTCTGAAATCTGGGATCACTATTTTACAGAGACTCTTCCTACACTCCAGGCAATATTCTACCCAGTCCAGGTAATCTTCATTATAATTCAGTCTTCAGTCAGATGAGGAAATGTAACTGCAATGCCTGCTAATGGTATGCGGAAAGTTCTCTTCTGTTCCAGCAGCACTGTTTGGCCAGTAGCTAAACAGGTCTCAAAACCTTTAAACTAGACCTGGGAGGAAGTAGAGTTTGCCCAAGTCAGCATTAACTGTGTAAGAAGGACTGCTAAAATCTACCGGGCAAGCACAGTATCTTGGGCTGAATTTATTCCCATTTGTCTACCCTCTGTCTTAGCTAAGCTTGAACACTGAAACTATTGGACTATACCTTGTCTTGACTGAAGCTCTGGGCCATTTGTATTTATGGTTATTCCATTTTTAAGTACCTGGGACTCTGTTGGTGCAGATGACAACACTGACAACTTGTCTTCAGAGGGACAAGTCTGAAGACTAGATCAGGAGCAAATGTGTTTAACTTGCCCTAACTACTTTTGGAGGGCTGTGTCCCAGTTGTGCCTTTGCAAAATCCTCTGTTGGGTGTTTTGAAGCTTTACTAAGAGGACAAATAAATCTATGGGTAGAGGATGAATGAACAACTTTATGTAAGACCTGTTTACACTGGGTATTTTGAAAGCTGAGTATCCCAGCAGAAGTGTTGTATCGTTTTTTCATGTAGTTTTAGTCGGGGTTTCCATACAAGCAGTCTAATTACCTCCCCAGGCTATTTTGATCTTCTTTTCCATCAGAGGAAAAGAAAAATGTACCTCATGAGGAGACTGATGTTCTTGGAAATGCTAGCCTCCCCGTCTTGAATTTTGCCTCTTCCACAAGACATGCTTTCCAGAACCTTTTAAAATTATTTTTCCCTGGTATTGCTTGAAAGGCAGTAGATTTTCCTGTAATCCTATTGAATTTCCTAAAAGAGAAAGGACTTCCGTAAAGACAGACACTAACCTTTCTGCTGTGTTTATTTTTATTCTTTCCTTGCTGCAGATGCTTAAAGGTAGGTGTCTGGTGGATAAAACTGCGCAATTACAATACCCTCCCGTTCTCTCCTTTTGTAACTAGTTCTCAATCAGGGAGTGTCCTAATCTATTTAAGCAGGGGTTTGTCTGCATTGCAGCTAGCTGTGCACTGTGGAAAAACTGAGCTAACTGTGTGTCCTACCCACTGATGCTAATAATTCTGCCACTTCTCAGAAAAATTTACTCCCCTGCTATTAAGGGTCTCTAATGAGAAACTGAACAAAAGTACTGCACAGTGGGTGCAGCTTTTGGAAGTAACTTGGTGGTAGTGGTGAAAGCATGACTATGGGATGTTGAGATTCTTTGAAAGCATAACTTTCTTACTGTATTTATCTTGTCACAATATCTGAGTCACTCAAAAATATTTCATAAGCTGTGAAGCTAGGGAAGTATTGCCATTTTATGGATGAGGAACGGAAAGGTAACAGACAACGTATTTAAGGTTTTGTAGCACCTAAGTCCTGCAAAAATGTATGGATTTAAACCGCCTATATCCATCCAAGAATTTGACTCTGAGTAAGCTGCCCTAGGCTACAAGAGTTGCTAGTGCAACAAGAAATAAGAAATTGCTCTTATCCCAGGCCAGACTGGGCTCTTCCTACAAATAGGGAACTGTGTATACCTATTTATATGTGTGTCACCACATGTGACATGAGCTTATCTGGCAAATCTCTTTCACCAAGTCGCAGGTCTTCATGCGCTACTCTGGTAGATGGGAAAGTAAATTTGTTATTGGTTCTTCATCCTTTGCTGCAAATGTCAACATGATTATTTAGTTGTGCTCTTCTGTGATCCCAGCAACTGCCCATTCAGAATGAAAGTAAGTCAGCCAAATGTGTGAGTGTATTTTACCAAAGTTAGTAACTAGAAGTAACTTCCTATCTCAGCCAGGTTAAAACACGAGGCTCATAGCTGTTGCAGAAATATGACCTTTAAGCAGCCAAGTTGTTTAAATTGCTGTACAGAGGGAAACTATGTAAACAGGTCACTGGCTTTTTGTTGCAGCTGTTGATGTAACTTCTTGGTGTGGAAAAAGAATAGCAAATCTTGTTTTGTTTGGCACAGCAAGATGTTTGCATTTTGAAATGGGGTATGAAGTTAATGGGACTAAACTGCATGATATAAATAAAAAGTGTGCAGCTGCTGAAATATAGTTCAGAGATATGTACCGGTCTTTTCTACACCTCCATGTTTCTAAACACCCAGTTATGGTTTAAAACAGCAAAAAGTGCTTTTATTATGGCCAAGCTGCCCTCCAGACTATTGGCTTTAATTTGTATTTACATATTGATGATGTTGTTAATTATGACATTATACCCATTATGAATTAATGATTAACTGCTCTTAATTCCTTCCAGCTAAATATTTGCCATGTTGAGTGTGTTATGGAGATCATAAAATGGTTCCCAAACAGACTGTGGGGCAGAGATTAACGTGCTGGGAAGAATAAGGGAAACTCTTCAGACTGTAAAGCGCTGGGCAGGGCTGGGAGGAAAATTGCTGCTGTTAAGCTGCTGTTAAGCTGCTATTAAGCAGTGGGGCAAGAGAAAGTTGTGTGGACATCAAGCATACCAGAGGGAAAGGTGGTAACACCAGAATACCAAATGGAGTCCAACTGTGTTTAAATATGCTTACAAATATTACATCTTCATCTGTTAAGCCTGCACACGTGTTGTTGATGTAAAAAAGTAACTGGGAGGACACAGAGCGCCTTGAAGTGGAAATCAACACTGTTGCTTTTTTAAATGATGTTTAGTACAAGCAGTCTTGCCAGCTTTGCTCTAGCCTAAATCCTAAAATCTGTAATGGACTAAATTGTAGATTTTTGTCATATCAGCAAGCTCTAAAGTGCAGATGTTGAGCAAAAAGAGGATCCAACACAGACCGGGGGTTGGCTTAGTTAAGGAATACTCTGTACCAGCCTCTTTACCTACAAAACCTTCTCTGGTTTCTCAGCTCTGAGTGGCAAAAGCATGAGCCACATCCATCCTGAGCTTTGGATGTTTGTGACCAAATTGGATGGCAGTTGGGTTTCATGAATACGTAGTCTTTTGGTGAAATACAGGCCCATATCTGGCTTCACTCCAAACCTAGTGGTGCCTCAGATGAGGTGTTACTCATTTCAGAATTTGTGTGGGACAGAGACTAAGAGGGAAGCAACCAAAGAGTACTATGAATCCTCAGCCTGAGCAGCTGGGGGGTGCTTTGCCACAGCAGCAATGGCCTGGATAGACATTTTCTGTCTGTGTGCATACATGTGTTGGTGTGATGCTCACACGTCCCTTTACCAACTTTTGTATTTTGACTTCTGTGTTTTTTAGGGTCAGGAGTTGACTATCCGTCAGATTGCTCTTCTTGGCTTCAGAGACTTGGTCTTGCTAAAAGTAAAGTTGGAAGAAATTCTTCCTCTGGTTCAGACAAAGCTCCCAGCTTCCATTGTCCAGATGCTGTTAGTTCTGCAGGTAGGTAACCTCTGCTCTTCTTGGTCTTCTTGTACACCAATGCACGCAGCATGGGGAATAAACAGGAGGAGTTAGAAATCCATGTTCGGTCGGGGGGTTATGATCTAGTGGCAATTACAGAGACTTGGTGGGACACCTCGCATGACTGGAATGTGGTCATGGATGGCTATGTCCTGTTCAGGAAAGACAGGCCACTAAGGAGAGGTGGTGGAGTTGCTCTTTATGTGAGTGAGCAGCTAGAATGTATTGAGTTCTGTCCAGGGGCGGATCAGGAGCGAGTTGAGAGTTTGTGGGTGCAAATTAAGGGGCAGGCTGGCAGGGGTGATACTGTTGTGGGTGTCTATTACAGGCCACCTGATCAGGATGAGGAGGGTGATGAGGCCTTCTACAGGCAGCTGAGAGCAGTCTCGCAATTACAGGGCCTGGTTGTCATAGGGGATTTCAACTACCCTGATATTTGCTGGGAGGCCCACTCAGCCAGCCATCCTCAGTCCAGGAGGTTCCTCCAGTGCATTGATGATAACTTTCTGATGCAAATGGTGGATGAGCCAACTAGGAGAGGAGCGCTGCTGGATCTTATCCTCACTAACAAGGAGGGTCTGGTTGAAGAGGTGAAGGTTGAGGGCAGCCTTGGTTGTAGTGACCATGAGATGGTAGAGTTCAGGATCTCATGTGGCAGGAACAGAATAGCCAGCAGAATCACAACCCTGGACTTCAGGAGGGCCAACTTTGGCCTTTTCAAGCAATTGCTAGGGGAAATCCCATGGGACAGGGTACTAGAAGGTAAGGGGGCCCAAGACAGTTGGTTAGCATTCAAGGACTGCTTCTTCCGAGCTCAAGATCAGAGCATCCCAGCAGGTAGGAAGTCAAGGGTACAAGGAAGGGGACCAGGAGACCTGCATGGTTAAACAGGGAACTGCTGGGCAAACTCAAGTGGAAGAAGAGAGTGTACAGATCATGGAAGGAGGGGCTGGCCACTTGGGAGGAATATAAGTCTGTTGTCAGAGGATGTAGGGAGGCAACTAGGAAAGCTAAGGCCTCCTTGGAATTAAACCTTGCAAGAGAGGTCAAGGATAACGGAAAGGGCTTCTTCAAATACATTGCAGGTAAAGCCAACACTAGAGGCAATGTAGGCCCACTGATGAATGAGGTGGGGGTCCTGGAGACAGAGGATAAAAAGAAGGCGGAGTTACTGAATGCCTTCTTTGCCTCTGTCTATACTGCTGGAGGCTGTCCTGAGGAGCCCCGGACCCCTGAGGCCCCAGAAGAAGTCAGGATAGAGGAGGAATCTGTCTTGGTAGATGAGGGCTGGGTCAGGGACCAATTAAGCAATCTGGATGTCCATAAATCCATGGGCCCTGATGGGATGCACCCGCGGGTACTGAGGGAGCTGGCGGAAGTCATTGCTAGGCCACTCTCCATCATCTTTGCTAAGTCGTGGGCAATGGGAGAGGTGCCTGAGGACTGGAGGAAAGCGAATGTCACTCCAGTCTTCAAAAAGGGCAAGAAGGAGGACCCGGGTAACTATAGACCGGTCAGCCTCACCTCCATCCCCGGAAAGGTGATGGAACAACTTGTCCTTGGTGCTGTCTCTAGGCACATCAAGGATAGGGGGATCATTAGGGGCAGTCAACATGGCTTCACCAAGGGGAAGTCATGCTTAACCAACCTCATAGCCTTTTATGAGGACATAACCCGGTGGATAGATGATGGTAAAGCTGTGGATGTGGTCTATCTCGATTTCAGTAAAGCGTTTGACACGGTCTCCCACAGCATCCTCGCAGCTAAACTGAGGAAGTGTGGTCTGGATGATCGGGTAGTGAGGTGGATTGTGAACTGGCTGAAGGAAAGAAGCCAGAGTGTGGTGGTCAGTGGGACAGAGTCCAGTTGGAGGCCTGTGTCTAGCGGAGTCCCGCAAGGGTCGGTACTGGGACCAGTTCTATTCAATATATTCATTAATGACTTGGATGAGGGAATAGAGTGCACTGTCAGCAAGTTCGCTGATGACACAAAACTGGGAGGAGTGGCTGACACAACGGAAGGCTGTGCAGCCATTCAGAGGGACCTAGACAGGCTGGAGAGTTGGGCGGGGAGAAATTTAATGAAATATAACAAGGGCAAGTGTAGAGTCCTGCATCTGGGCAAGAACAACCCCATGTACCAGTACAAGTTTGGGGCAGACCTGTTGGAGACCAGCATAGAGGAAAGGGACCTGGGGGTCCTAGTGGACAGCAGGATGACCATGAGCCAGCAGTGTGCCCTTGTGGCCAAGAAGGCCAATGGCATCCTGGGGTGTATTAGAAGGGGTGTGGTTAGCAGGTCAAGAGAGGTTCTCCTCCCCCTCTACTCTGCCCTGGTGAGGCCGCATCTGGAGTATTGTGTCCAGTTCTGGGCCCCTCAGTTCAAGAAGGACAGGGAACTGCTAGAGAGAGTCCAGCGCAGAGCCACGAAGATGATTGAGTGGAACATCTCCCTTATGAGGAGAGGCTGAGGGAGCTGGGTCTCTTTAGCTTGGAGAAGAGGAGACTGAGGGGTGACCTCATTAATGTTTATAAATATGTAAAGGGCAAGTGTCATGAGGATGGAGCCAGGCTCTTCTCAGTGACATCCCTTGACAGGACAAGGGGCAATGGGTGCAAGCTGGAACACAGGAGGTTCCACTTAAATATGAGGAAAAACTTCTTTACGGTGAGGGTGACCAAACACTGGAACAGGCTGCCCAGAGAGGTTGTGGAGTCTCCTTCTCTGGAGACATTCAAAACCCGCCTGGACGCGTTCCTGTGTGATATGGTCTAGGCAATCCTGCCCCGGCAGGGGGATTGGGCTAGATGATCTTTCGAGGTCCCTTCCAATCACTAACATTCTGTGATTCTGTGATTCTGTGTCTGACTCCACTTGGATGTCTCGACCTCACTGAACTAATACAAGCCCTGGAAAGGAGAGTGGGGAGGGTAGAGGGTGTGATGAAGAGGAAGTGATGTGTGCTTATTTGGGAGCGGTAAATGTGGAAATGAGAGCTGAAATTGAATGTCCTGAGCTTTCCTTGGAACAGGTAAGAATGTTTCTGTGAAAGGGACGGGTTCTGGTCTTTGGTCTTTGTATTTTTCTTGGTACCTATCCTCCTCAGCTAGGAACAGTCTCAGGGCTCTTTTTTTTTCACATAAATTTTCATTTCTCAGCTTCTTTGAATGCCTCTTTGTGCCCTAGCTCTCCTGGTCTCTCAGCTTTGCAATAACAGGGCGAGTCTCCATCACAGTGGATTGTGGAATTTGAATGAGCTGTGGCTGCTGGCTGCCCGACGCCAGCCCCTTGACTGGCTGGGATTCTGAGCAGTGCCACAAGAGGAGGAACACCTTCTGGCATCAGGCAAAGTGCTATACATCTTCCAAAGGCCTCTCTCAAGAGACCCAGACCTTCTGTGAGGACTATCCTCTTTATCCAGACCTCAAGAGAATATTTTCCAAGCATGCCAAATACAGCCAACTATTCCAGCTGGTTTATCTTTTTATATTGCCCAGCCTGACAGTCCTGCAAAATACCATATTACAGGTGTCTGTTTGGGTTCCTCTCACTTTTATTTTTTCTCCAATATACCTTGTAGTGAGTGGTGGGGAATGAAACAATCAAAATTGCAAAGTGGCTAAGGTGGTATTTCTGTATGAGTTCTCACTGTTCTGATGATCCCAGTGACCCAGACTGTAATAGCAGGAGAAAGTGCTAGCTCAATTTCCCTGAAATGTTTTAATAAAAGAATCTTGAGGGCAAAGAGGGTCTCAAAGTAACACATTTAAGAAAGAAAAGCTTACTGAGGCTTTGCAGGAAGTTAAGTCTGTGAACGGTTTCTGAAATTACTGTTAAATTGGTTACTGTTATCTACCATCTTCGCAGCTGTTAAGCTGAACTACGTAGGGTGCTTTTCCTTCAGTCCTGCCTAGGAGAAGAGCAGTGCTTTGCCCAAGGCATGTTAAGGCTTTTCTACAAAGAGACATTTCCTAGTAGAACTGCCCTGGTATAATTATATTGCTGCAGTTATGCTGTGCAAATCCTCAGTGTGAGTGTACCTTGTACTTTCCTATCCTTTGGTCAGAAAAAAGACAGCTAGCTGCTTGATGTCCATAGCTATGGCTATGACATGAACAAGGAGGTTGACCTGAATGGCACCCAAACCTCCATTTGGGCTTATCAGCTGTGCTCCTCCAAATGGTCTACTGATATGGTTGGGATATTCCAGTGGACAGACCCCAGGCTTTACTCAAAAACCTTACTCAAAACTGTGTAAGGGTAATGTTGACTTTTTATGTTGGAATTTCAGAGTGTCCATGAGCCTGCTGGCCCCAGTGAGGGCTACCTACAGCTAGAAGAACTGGTCAAGCAGGTGGTATCGCCATACTTGGGTTTGTGTGAGGATCGCAGTTTCTCCGGAAGCACCTGCTTGCTTGGTAAGACATGCACATCATATAGAAGCTGTTGTTGGGGTACTCAGGTTGGTTACTATGAGGCAGTGGACGTTTGTGCTAGAAAAGGAGACAGTGCATGACTCCATGAGAGACACAAAACAAAAGCTAAAACACAGAATCACAGAATCAATCAGGTTGGAAGAGACCTCAGGGATCATCGAGTCCAACCATTGCCCTGACACCACCATGTCAACTAGACCATGGCACTAAGTGCCATGTCCAGTCTTTTCTTAAACGCATCCAGAGATGCTGACTCCACCACCTCCCTGGGCAGCCTGTTCCAATGTCTAATGACCCTTTCTGAGAAGAAATTCTTCCTAATGTCCAACCTGAACCTCCCCTGGCGAAGCTTGAGGCTGTGTCCTCTTGTCCTATCGCTAGTTGCCTGGGAGAAGAGGCCGACTCCCACTCCACTACAACCTCCCTTCAGGTAGTTGTAGACTGCAATAAGGTCACCTCTGAGCCTCCTCTTCTCCAGGCTAAACAACCCCAGCTCCCTCAGCCGTTCCTCGTAGGTCAGACCCTCCAGACCCTTCACCAGCTTGGTCGCCCTCCTCTGGACTCTCTCCAACACCTCAACATCTTTCTTGAAGTGCGGGGCCCAGAACTGGACACAGTATTCAAGGTGCGGCCTCACCAGTGCTGAGTACAGAGGGACGATCACTTCCCTAGACGGGCTGGCTACACTATTCCTAATAGAGGCCAGGATGCCTTTGGCCTTCTTGGCCACCTGGGCACACTGCTGGCTCATGTTTAGCCGGCTGTCGATCAGCACCCCCAGGTCTCTTTCCACCAGGCTGCTTTCTAACCACTCTTCCCCCAGCCTGTAGCGCTGCATGGGGTTGTTGTGGCTGAAGTGTAAGACCCGGCACTTGGTCTTGTTGAACCTCATGCCATTGATCTCGGCCCATCTATCTAACCTGTCCAGATCCCTCTGTAGGGCCTTCCTACCCTCCAGCAGATCGACACTCCCACCCAGCTTGGTGTCATCTGCAAATTTACTGAGGGTGCCCTCAATCCCTACGTCTAGATCATCTATAAAGATATTGAACAGCACCGGCCCCAGAACTGAGCCCTGGGGAACACCGCTAGTGACCGGCCGCCAGTTGGACTTTGCCCCATTCACCACCACTCTCTGGGCTTGGCCGTCCAGCCAGTTTTTAACCCATCGATAAGGTCCTGATTAATATGTTTCTGAATGTAGATTTTTGTGACAGGCTTTTTATTTTCCATGACTGAGTGGACTATTACTGCCCACCCCCCCCCGCCCCCCACACTCTCTCTTCTCTCTGGAGATGGGCTGGATTTTAACACTCCCTGGTCCATGCCTGACGTAGTGCTCTCACCCCAGTGACAGACTGCACCTGATCCTTTGCTGCCTGCTCTCTGTCCCTGCTTGCTAGCCTGCTTCAGCTGCCTGGATTCCCCCACTCACTGCTACGGCAACCAGCCTTCGCAAACAGCAAAACTGTTGGATGCTCATTCTGAGGGATCACGGGGTTTTTTTTGCATAGAGTCTTCTTTCCATTTGAGGACTCTGGTTAAAAAAAAAAAAGTATCTGTCTTTAAACTGTGGGTAGATGGGTCTAGGTGAGAGAACTGGCACTTCAGGAAGGGGATGCTTATAGCGGAAAACTTCTCCACACGTGATCCAGGAAATCTGCTTACACGTGTGGTCAGCCAGAAGAGTTTGGCTAGCTAAGAAATGGGCATAGTGATACTGATTTGATAGTCAAGAAGATTTAAACAGAAGAAGTGAAGAAAGCTCCAGTCTGTTTTTATAAGCTTTAGCCTTTGTTTTGATGCAAATTGTCGCAACCTGGAGACACACAAGCTGTCTTATACTTACACCTTAGCAGCACAAGGGAAGAGATGGTCTTGTGGTAGAAGTACTTCTCAGGCCTCAGATGGTCTGTGCCTGCAACAAACTAGTGGCATTACTTTGGGCAAACTATAGCTCAGGGTTTTTGTTCTTGTGGTTGTTGGGCAATTAAATATCTTTTATGCAAGTGAACATGGTTATAAAGTTCAGTACTGATTTGCAGACCTGATCCTGAGGCTAAATCTAGACCACATTCCCCCATAAAAGTTGAGCTTTGACAAATTTGATTGCTTTGCTGTTTATGGACATCTGCATGCTGCTGGGATAGTTTGAAAGGTAGCTGCCTGACCTGTACTGAAGTTTCTAGCCATCCTGGATTTCCACCAGCTGAACAAGGCATTAGTGTCATTAAAAAAAAAATTCACATGAACCGGCCTCGTAAATTTTATGTGCCTTAAATTCATTGTATTTACTTTGATTTTAGCTGTCCTTTATTTGTGTTTATTTTCAAGGTGGCCTTTTGCCCCTGCTCCACCCTGTGCTGAGGGGGAGGAAAGAAAGAACTTATGTTTGCATTACACAACATTGACAGCAGAGCAGACTTTTTCTGCAACTAATACTGGTATTTTCAAAGTGCTGCTGTGGTGGTCATTTCTTTTCCTTAGCTCCCACTTCTAATCAAAATTCTTTCTCTTCCCCTCTCCCTCTTTCTGTCATCTTCTTGCTTTCTCAGAACCAGTTTCTTCTCTAAGTGGGCAGTCTGTAGTGATGATGAAGCCCATTAGGTTCCCTGTAGTAGCTTTTTGGAAACACACAGTTGGGCTTGGGTACACTTGCATTCTGAGCAGATGCTGTGGAGGCCAAACTGCCCTCTGGTCCTGAGCCTTCAAGACAAAGTGTTGCGAAATGTGACTGAAGGTGTTTGATCACAACTGTGAATATACATAAGGCTTCAGCCTGCAGGGCTGCTCTATCTTAAACTTGATTTAAAGTGAGAGAGGAGTGCAGCAGGGACGGGTATGAAAGAGGACAGGACAGCTCACAGAGGGGATTTGTACAGGACAGTGTCCCCACCTGCTCTTCTGTCACCGCCTTTCTTGCTTTGCCCGTGTAAATTAGCCATAACCTGCACCGTAAGGATGGAGTATGCTGAAGGGATATAGTTGTCTAAGAAACAATGTTTAAATTTGGAATAGGGAAGAAGATAAAACATTCAACCTATTCCCTCCATGTACTAAACCTAACATCACTGCTGATCTGAGTCTTCTTGCAAAAAATCCCTTAAAAACTACTCCCAGTTTATGTTCTTGGCCATAATGCACCAAAATAGAGAGAAAATTTCTAGTTAAACTATGCATGACAACTCCCTTAAGAGACTGTCTTTTGTGGCCAAGAAAGTAAAGGGGGAAAAGTGAAGCAATAAATTAATGTCAGAGTTTAGCCTAATTTTTACCTGATTCTCAGCATAAAGGAATTTAATTTTGTTGCACAAAAATAATCTGTGGATATTTTTTCCTCAAAAGAGTTAGATCATCCCTCCCTTGAAGAGAATAAACATTGAGAAATTCCTCACTGTCCATCTCTCTCTTTCACTACCCAGTCAGTCATATGTAAGCCATTTCTACAGCTAACCTGCTCTTAAAAAATTTCCACTGATGGAAGCTCCTCAACTCCTCTGTGCAGTTTCTTTCAGCCCTCACCCTTGGCATTAGAAAGCATTGCTTAATGTCTTAAGAATATCTTCGGTACTGTTGTGGGGAGAAAATAAGAACAGAGACTATCAGGTCTTAACTGAATTAGCAAATTCAGAAGTCAAAAGCCAGTCCTGTTTCCTCAGTCAAGCTGAAGACTGAGTTGCCTTAGTAGATGGAGACTAAACTGCCTTTCCCCTTGTTGTGTTAGTTACACAACACTTGTCCTCCTGTAGCTGCCCAGGGAAGCCTTCCCAGTCCTAGCTCTTACAGCTACAACTTCAGGAAAAATGTTTGCTGAGGGGAGGAGAACAAAGAATTCTTCTAACTTCTTCCATTGAGTGCCACCAGCTCTGTCACATGTGCTTCCAACACACGTTTCACTGGAGTCCTACTCATTTTGCTGTGACAGCAGGATACTGGACCATTCTTGAGCTGCTGTGAAGCTGGATAATTCCTGTGGCTACATCAGATAAAATTTGAGCACTCTGTCCTTTAACCTCTTTAGTTTATTTCACACCACCACCACCTTCCTCCTACCTCCTGTGTCCCAACTTCTGTGAAATTTTATGGTCAGGGATTGACACAGATGAAGGTCTAGGTTATCAGTCAAAGGCAATCAGATAGATACATAAATGACTGGGTTTCCAAGTCCACCTGTGAAGTGCTAGCATTGTCCTGGTTGGTGGATAAGACTGCCATTAAGAGGAGTTGGAGGGGAGTTTCAGTAATTTTCAGAACTGGCCTTTTCTCTCACTTGGTTAACTCTTCTGCTGTTTACTACAGTGTTTCACATTCAGCTTTGTCTGAAGCACAGTGTCTGTTTGAGCAGCACTTATCATCTCAAAAGATTGTGGTGGCAAGAAGAGTATGGTGAAATGCTGCTATTTCTGGGACAGAAAGTAACAGAAAAGAGGAGAGGAGAAGAGTTAAAGTTTAGTTTCTCCAAACTAAAGCATTCATCGGGGATAAACTGCTATTGATTGCTTGCCTACTTAAAAAAAATGCTGTGAGAATGCTGACTAAATGTGGGTCTACTTTTAGCATAAATATGATCATGCTGGTAACCAGCTGCATGGTTTAGGTGAACAGTGGCCGTGCTGCGGCAGCACGAGCCCCAGCGCATGCTGCCTGCATGTCCGTCCAGATTCCTGGGTGGGTTTGCAACCTCTGCTCAATTCTGGGCTCAGCTCATTGCAGGGTGTTCGAGTTACAGTGGTTACTTCAGTACAATTAAACTCAGGACCTTTGCTTTATTTTTGCACGCAAGAGGTGGTGCAATGCTCCTGTTTCCATGATGGTATAGGTCTGAGGGGAAGAGTATGGTCTTCTGAATTACTGTTGGTGTTTCCTTCGATACCAGCAGCTTTTTACAATCTCCCCACCCAGGTCCTGATGATGTTCAAAAGCCGAATGATGTCAGACTTTGAAACATTGGCATGTGCATCAGCTCTGTGCAGTCTGCTAGTCAGTGAGTGTGTTTATGTACACACCCATGCAAATATGTACACAAGTACATACATCGTGTGTAAGCCTGTGAAATGATGAATACAGACTGGCTGGATTGCAAACTACCCCGGTAGTTGATGTAACTAATGATACTAGTTGACCATTTTACCACAGCAGCCAAGGACATGACAGAAAAGGATCTCAGGATCTGTTTGACAGTTCATGTGAAGTCAGGGTTGCCAGGCTGGGAAGGAATAGTTTTATTTTATTGCTTCCTATATTATGCTTGCTCTTGGTGGACTTTAATCTTTCAGGTGTCAGGCTTGGCTCTTTCAGCAGCACTAAAAGTTTACACACGAAACTGGCACTTTTTTCTCATGGGAATATTTTTATTTATCTATTAAGTTAACATCAGGGCATGGCCATGATTTTTCTTTTTCCTGTGTATCCTGGGTTTTGGGAAGGTCTGCAAGCTGTCCCTGCTTAAATGAAGCATGTTTTAATGTTGTGGGCTGTTGCTGTACACTGTTAAGTGTTTTCAGTGTCTAGGCCCAAAACCAGACATGTTTTAAAGTGGATGAAATGTTCTTTTCTTGCATAATCTTTAAAAAATACAGTGGGATGATGCTAGCAGAACTGCCTTTCCCTAGGCAGCTGGAGAGGCAGCACATCAGGAATTTCATGTTGACACCAGCTAATGGCATCTCCTGAGAGAAATTTTCCAGAAAAAGGTGTGGCAACTCAGGTCCCCACTGAATGTTTCTTTGGGGACTTGTGCCACTTTAGTGTCACTGATTTTAGTGAACATGCACGTGAGAGCTCCTACTCGGTTGTCACCCCCCTGGGTAAGAAAGGAGACCATCACGATGCTGAAGAAAGTCTCTCTGCTGCACTTGTTACTTTTTGGCTTGCTTTTCTCATAGGGAGAAGCACCCTTGCCTTACAGCAGGATGGGAGAGGGGAGGTAGATCTCCTTTCCAAACCCCTGTCAGTATGAACTAATGAGCACCTGACTGTTCCCTGGTGGTAACGAGATGGGACGCTCTGTGCTGCACACTGAGTCTGCTCTGTTCCCTGACGCCAGCCTAGCGGTTCAGGCGATGCTCTGTCTGTGCCCTATTGACCGTTCCTACTTCCTTTTTCTCTTCCAGAGAGACGGTACTCCAGATCCCGTCCTAAGACTGGTGTACTGACTTATTCCTCTCACGTGGTGACGAGCCGGCAGCCCAGCGAGATGGCCCTGACCCCACTGACAGAGCAGGAGGGTGAGGCTTACCTGGAGAAATGTGGTAGCATCCGTCGCCACACTGTTGCCAATGCACACTCAGATATTCAGCTCCTGGCAATGGCCTCCATGATGCACACAGGAATGGTGATTGAGGAGTCAGACAGTACCGACAAATGCCTCCTCCTGCAGCCCAGTTTTAGCCACAGGCAGTGCTCCAGTGAGCCCACTATTGCGGATGGGCCAGAGGAAGTCACGGCAGCAGGGAGACAGGACCCTGCAGAGCTGAACTGCACATCGGTCAGCTAGAAGAAGTCTTGCTGAGAGGAGAACTGTATGCACTAAGCTGGACAAAGTGTCGTGTCATCCCTACTGGGGAAAAAAAGAGAAAAATTAGAATTCTGCTCATGTCATTGAAATGACCTTGAGGGATATTATGTCTCTTAGGGAATGCTCTCTAGATTTGTTTTTTTTGTCTGACTGGGATCATTGTTGATGGAGATACCAGGCTGCTCCCAAATGAGCACTGAGGGCTGCAAAGATTTTCCTGTTGAACGGCGTAGCCTACCTTCTGAAAGCTCTCTTCTTCTACTAGTCCAAACCATTTGGCCTCAGGTTTCCTTCTGTTTCTTTGGAACGATACAAATTAGCCTATTTCTGCTTTTCTCCATCGTGATTCCAGACCAGGAGCTGACAAGCAGGATTTCAGCCTTGGGCTGCTCTGGTACTTTTAGCACTTGCAGATCTTGTGAGACTAAAGATAACCAGTGGGCTGTAGAAAAAAGTCCTATCTCGGTGATGTATTCATGAAGTGCTCCTGACCTCCAGTGGTATCTGACTCAGCTCAGTGTTTCTTTTAAGATAAAGTGAGGGCTCTTTGCAATCTTTGTTTTTGTTTTTATTTTGAAGATTAGGAGTGGGTCCTGTTTGCAGGTGTCTGTGTCAGGCACTGCAGTCCACAGTGTCTGCTTCGTAGCATCACTTGGTACTCAAATGCTGCTTCTATGTGAACAGAACCAATCTGTTCGAGTAGTCCCCTGGGACACTCTGATGTCTTGCTAAGCAGATTTGCAAGTGTAATTACAGGCTTAGAGGCGAACTGAAATGCTGCCTTAAATGTCAAATCCCATTAAAAATATGGATATAATACCACTGCCACTTGAATCTAGGTCTTGTGGTACTGACTGTAAATAAATCTGTCTTGACAAGGAAACAGAAGGTTAGGATGAGCCTTCAGGATGTTTTCTTGCATGCTGTGACATTAACTGCAGACTTTGCCCTGCGTCTGTTGGGCTTTAAGCATCTTCTGCTCCACTGGCTGCACCGAAAGTACAGCTCTGACCTGTCACGGTTTGGCCTTATTAGCATGTGCAGCAAAAAGAAAGCATATTATTATTTGGTTACAAAGCATCAGAAATGTCAGCGATGAGCACAAGTCACACTGCCTTTGTAAATGAGCATGTTGCTTTGTCTTTTGTGGTTTGCAAATGTTGAAAGAGATACTTGAAAGGGCCTGCTTTTTCTTGCAGCCACCTAAGGCACCCTGGCTATTGTCCTTTGTGGAAATGCTGAGTGTTTTGATCACCAGCTGTGCTTACATGTTGAAGAACAGATTTAGTTGTGCTGGCTGCCTTCTCCTTGGAGCAAGCACAGTCCAGCGGAGGCCAGGAAGATGTGGCTTTAACCAGTCTTCCCTTCAGATGGATTCTAGGATAAATTGCCCTCCTATTCATAAACTGGACTGACCAGGCCAACTTATTTGTTGTCATCTGCCCCAGGGTGGCCATGGATTGTGGTGGAGCTTCAGAATCTCTGTGGTGACAGCCAAACCTAGTAGACCATGCTGGTCTCACCTTGGCACGGTCCCTCTAGCGTGGGACAGATGATGGCATCCTGCTCAAAAGGAATTTCTTTGGCCCCTTGCAGTGATTTAAAGCCTTCTCTTAGTCACAGTGAGGTGTGGGGGGAAGTGATCACCCTGCAGCATTTCAGTTCACTCTTCTGAATGCTTTTCTTCTTTCTATTTCTCCTCTAACCCATTTGCCTTCTGTAAATACCCAAACCATTTCGATTAGTGAGCAGCGCCCTCTTTTATGGTGAAAATTAGAATGACTTATTTATTTCCTGACATGTTCTTGGATCATCTCTAGGGCTAATAGGAATCCAGTCCTGGTTTTAACTTGAATTTCTTTTGTTTTACATGTATGTATAATTTGAATTATTTTGATTTTGTGTCTGTTACTTTGCAAAAATTTGCACCAAGCCACTCTGAATCGTGCACTTCCCCAGTTGTCTTGGTTTTTAGGGAGAATTAAAGCTGGTGGCTTTACTTTGTAAACTGAAGTAAACAAAACTTGTTCTGTAAACCACACTGAGGGTCTAGTCATGAGCACCACTTTTACAGCCATGTGAGACGCACAAGCCTCTGCAAGCCCACACCTTTTACAGGCAGTCTGGGTGAACCTGAAGTGATTAGAAAGCTGTGCCCTGTCGCTGCCGTGACAGCAGTGCGAGGCTGGCACTGAAGGGCTGTGGGGGCAGACCTGGGGGGCAGCGCTGAGCAGAAGCTTTCTGCTGAGGATGCTCTCAGCCTGCAGAAGCTCAGTCCCGTGGAAGCGGAGAGCAAAGACTCTGTCCCTGGGCCAGAGCCATGGCATGAGAAACACTTGCATTTTGGATACTGGGTTCTGGTCTGGGGTTATGCTTCTTTGCTGCTCACCTTGTCACACAGCCGTGACAGGGGCACAGGGCAGACCTTTTTTTACCCCTATGGTCATCCACTTGAGAAAACCTCCTGGAAGAGCTGTCAGAATGGGAAGATGGGATTTCTCTCACCACCTCCCAAAGTCTGTCTGTTACCTTCTAACTGGATAATTACCTAGTCACTTCCCATCACACTGAATCTGTCTCCTCTTTTTACCCTGTCTCCTCTTCTTAAGGTAAGTGATTTATTCTCCATGTCCGTACAATTCTGTCACCGACTTACTGAGGGGGCCTCAGAAGAAAGCTATTCTTAATGCTACTGGCCTTTTTCCTGACATCCCCCATAGGCAAGCAGCATGGTTTTATTGCCAGCAAGCAGAGCTTCTTCAGTCCCCAGCTGGGTGGACAGCAACCTGGTTAATTTTTTGTTTTTTCTATCTGAAGAAACACAGTATATCTTGATGCTGGCAGTGGTGGCCGCAGGGGGAGTGCTGCAGGGTTTGGATTGATGCTGAGGTAGAGTATTGCTCTTTCTTTTTAGGTCTGAATGGCAATGCATTCCCTTGAAAGGAACGGTCTTTTGATGCTTCCAGCTCTGAGTCGACAAACTAAAAACACTTGGCTTTTACAGGCAGCCTGTGTGTCCCAGAAAGCAGAAACTGAGTGTCTAGTGAGGGACAAATTGTGGTGTTTATGGTGTACTTACTTATATTAACTTCTTAATTCTGCTGTAGACCCAGAGTAGCCAGTTTCCCTAACTGGATTCCGTGTTCCTTCCTGACCATGCCAGCAGCAGGGCTCGTGGGCCAGACACACACACCTCATATTGTGTGAGGGGATTTCCAGCAAGAGGAAGGGGAGTTGAGCGGTGTAGAAGCCCAGCCAAAGTTGATGTCACTGACTTGCACCGAGTTGCCAGAGCCAGAATCGCAAGTTCTGTGCTAAGACCAAAAGATGCTGCCTGTGCAGAGGGCTGCAGGCAGGGCCCTGCCGTGACACTCACACTCCTCACACTCTCTATGTGTCTTATGCCTAGGAAAGGCTGAAGCAGGGTGATTTTTAAATACTGGTGCTATACAAGTGAAAGTGAGCTCCTCTCCTCATTCACAACTGAAATTTAGAGGCAGATAAAAATCTTTGCAGCTGTGGAAGTTGCAGCCAGCAAAAGTGAGTGACTGTGTTTTATCCAGTGATTTTAGTGCAGCAGGCACCTATCCGTGCCATGAGGCTGGGGTCCCTCCTCACCGAGCCAGAGCCAGACCCTTTCCACATCCCTGTGAATCTCCCAAGCAGTTTGGTCCCTGGCATGTCTTCAGTGGGCTGTGGAGGAGGCTGGGAGAGTGCATCCTGGTAGCCTGCCCTCTGTGGTAAACCACCCCCTCCTGAAAGAAATGTGTGCGTTATATCCAGCCACGAATTGGGTGTCTAAACTCCCGAAAGAGGTGGGGGGGCCAGGCTGTCTGAGCTCCCCAGCTGCTCCCTTCACCATGCAGGATGGATCTCCGCAGAGCCAGCAGCACTTCCTGTGCAGAGCAGCCTGGCAGTGGAGCTCAGGAAAGCAAGTGAGAAAGCAAGACTTACCTTTGCACGGACACCCCGTGGCTACTAAGGAGTTTCCCAGGGGGACTTGAGCCGGAAATTCAGGCCGCAGTCAGCTTATTTCTCTCTGACAAACACGCCAGCTCTGTAGGAAAGTCACTGCAAATTTTCCTCTTAATTCAAAGTGGGAAGAACGTGGCTAGTTTAGGTTGGAGGAGACCTCTGGGATCATCGAGTCCAACCATTGCCCTGACACCACCATGTCAACTAGACCATGGCACTAAGTGCCATGTCCAGTCTTTTCTTAAACACATCCAGAGATGGTGACTCCACCACCTCCCTGGGCAGCCTGTTCCAATGTCTAATGACCCTTTCGGAGAAGAAATTCTTCCTAATGTCCAACCTGAACCTCCCCTGGCGAAGCTTGAGGCTGTGTCCTCTTGTCCTATCGCTAGTTGCCTGGGAGAAGAGGCCGACTCCCACTCCACTACAACCTCCCTTCAGGTAGTTGTAGACTGCAATAAGGTCACCTCTGAGCCTCCTCTTCTCCAGGCTAAACAACCCCAGCTCCCTCAGCCGTTCCTCGTAGGTCAGACCCTCCAGACCCTTCACCAGCTTGGTCGCCCTCCTCTGGACTCTCTCCAACACCTCAACATCTTTCTTGAAGTGCGGGGCCCAGAACTGGACACAGTATTCAAGGTGCGGCCTCACCAGTGCAGCGTACAGAGGGACGATCACTTCCCTAGACCGGCTGGCTACACTATTCCTAATAGAGGCCAGGATGCCATTGGCATTCTTGGCCACTTGGACCTGAAGATACCTTGAGTACCCCTGTTAGTTATATCCAATGATTATTCCCACCTGGGAGTGCTGTATAATTGTTGTGCCAGTTTATGTCTCCCCTTTGTGTAAGTTCGTCCCTTCCAGGGGGCAAATCCTGCCCCAAGAACTTTTCCAGGTCTAGTGACAGCTATCCTGAGTACACAAGTAGTGGCAGCTCAGGGTGTATTAGTAGTTTGGGCTGCATTTCTTCAAGTAGTAAAAGGAAATAGCAGTTCCAGTGAGGAAATAAGTGAACTGAAAATTGTCATTATTAATCAGTAGTTGCTAGTTGTGTATGGCCAACACCCTCTCTGGGCCACAGATATGGGTGTGCATGTAGGACCCATCTGTATGGGAGAACATATGGAAGAGAGCAATGAAGAAGAAATATGTGCAGGTAAAGGAAATAGCTGACTAGATTAATCTTTTCCCAGATAATTGGTATAACAGAAGGTGTGGTAGAGGCTTAATTATAGTTTGGTCATCAGACTTTTCAGTGAGCAAAAGGAAAGCAAACTCCTTAAAAAAAAACAAAAAAAAAAAACAAAAATACAATGGTTTGAAGGGTCTCACCCTAAACTTCTACCATAGTACAGAGCAGCTTTGCAGTAGCTATAAATTGCAGGGAGTCGCTGTTTGAAGTGTCTGTCATTAAGCTTCAGAGCTAACTCCCATTTATGCCAAGAGGTAGTTCATAATTCTTGTGGCATAATTGTTATAGACTGTGCAGTAATAACCTCTGTTACATTGGAAAATAGATTGGAGTCACAGAATCATTCTTTCTGATCTTGAAATTTATGAAGACAAAAATTATTTCTTCCTTTTTTTTTTTAAAAAAAAAAAAACAAAACCCAAAAGCATGAGTTCTGTAAAAATTGCTTGGGCTTCTCAAAGAGCAGACAGGCCAGTTATGAGATGCTCAGGGTTCGAGTCAGTACTGCACCAGGACTAGTTGGAAAGTAACAGAATTTATATATATTAAAAGTCAGTGAGAAACCACAGAATCTGTGCCATACATCACCTTCCCTGTAGGCCTCTTAGACTGTTGTACACCCATTATTGGTAAGCAAGCCCTCTTTTCCACTGTGGGTTTTTAATCCACTTCACACTAAATGCTTAACAACTAATATATATAAGTGATTCTTGGAGCAGAAGCAAGAAGTCCTCCCTTGTCTCCTGCATAACTGTCTCTAAGGGGCAGCTTCACTATAACAAGTGCTAAACCTGCTGTCTGTCTTTGGGCTCATCTCAGGCCAGTGAATTACCATTTATTTGCTGTGTGGTTGGATATAAGAAATGAGAGAGTGGGAGAGGCTGTTCTGAAGGAGAGGACTGACAATATGAGTGAAAAGTCCCCCTTAGGTGGTATATGCACTATATTTATGAGAAACACTCTGCTCTAATGCTTTTTTTTTTTTTTTTTACCTTTGGTGGAGATGGGAGGGGAGCTCCAATGCGCATTTGGGATTTTGAGTCTCAGGGATTCAGAATGACTCTTCTTTACAAGTTTGAGTGAGTGCTGGGGAGGGGAGAGACACGGGGATTTCTTTTTTTTTTTCCTCCATCCTCATTTTTTTCTCAGAAAATAGTGGTGGGCGCCTGTTACATGCTGAGCATCACTGAATTTGATAGTGCAGATGGAGCTCCTCTGAGCTCCTCCATTCAGCCTGGCACTGGATATCATCAGTCTTTCTTCTGGCTCTTAAACGTTAGACATCTTTCTTCTCTGAACGCCCAGTGGCAGATTGGAGGCATGCTGCCCACTGCACCCATAGTCCTGATTAAAAGCGGTGGCTCAACCTTAACAGCGCTGTGGCAAAAAGTAGCTGCCACCATCTAGTCATTCTCCCGTCAAAGAGAGTGTTCCCTAGTCTTTAAAAGTCCAGCTCTTTGAAATGAAAATAAATGCCAAAGTACATGAGGCCTGATAACATTTGCCATGAGCCCACTCCTAGCTTATTAAAATGTGTAAGCTGGTGTGAACAAGATACCCGCGCTTGTCAGCCAAACAAACAAAAAAGCCCATCTTCAAAAGCTTATTTCTTTGACTTTCCCCAATGCTTAATCTAATCCACTGGCTCTCTGCACTGTTATTGCCATCCTCCTTTGCTTGGGGCTTACAATGTGGAGAGGAAATTGGTTAAGATCTGTGCCCCTCCCATCACTTTTTTTCCTGAGTAATTGTCAGGATTAGCTGAGTCACCCGCAGAGCCAGTGATGCCTTTGGAGGGCAGCAGCCGGCCTCTATCCACACCTCCTCTGGCTTGGCAGTGGTTACGAAGACTCAGCTCTCTATAAAATAAAAAGGGAGAGTGCATTCAGCAGCAGGCATTTGTATGTGTAGGGGCTGTGGAGGGGCAAGTAGAGCAGAATTAGGCCTTTGAGGGACTGGATATTTACTTTGTAGATATGTTGTTCTGACATTGCTTGTTTGGGGTGACCCTTAGTGGGGGAGCTTCAAATGGGCTTTTGAGAGTCGTTAGAGGAAAGCAAATGTCCGTTGTCACCTGCCATGTCTCTTGCCTCATTTGCAAACCAGCCTACCCTTCCCCTCAGCTGTGTCTGGGCCAGCCAGCACCCCTCACCTCCTGTACCATGTGTGTGTATTGGTGTGCTGCGGTGCCTCTAGCTCAGTAGCTGTGCCCAGCCTGTGCCACACACAGGGATGCAAAGTGGCTCTGAAAGCAGGTAAGTTAATTTTGTTAATGCTGGAGAGGGTGTACATGGTATTACTGCAGAAAATATGTTTTGGGAGGAGGAGAGCAGAACCCATGGGCCAAGCCTCAAAGGGCTCCAGGTGCTTAGCACCACAAACAGTCCCTGGTACTGCTTGTGGTGAAAGCAAGTTGTGTGTGATGAAGCTTTTGGGTTAACAATAGCCATGTCCATACTCAGTATATCTCTTCAACCTGTCTCCTATCCTCCACCTTCCTCAGACTGCTAATAGGTGTCCTTTTTCTTGCTAAAGTTGATAAAGCAGTGTTTACCTCAATATTGCAGATCTGCTCTATCCAGCAAAGTGTCTGTAAATGTAGCCAGTGGAAATCAGGGAAGTTCATGGCTGCCCTACAGGGCTCACTGCCAGTGTGCAAATTTTCTCCAACTGCAGGGGTGTATGAAGTCTGATCTGGGAGACCTAAACCAGTTCAGTTTTTTTTTTTAGTGTGCCTTTAAATCTTGAGAAATCATGGGTACCAAATGCTACCAGCAGGCTCTCCAATCATCCCTTTGTAAAACAGGCAATTGTGTCAAAATACTGGCTGAGATGCGGCTTCTGTAGCATCAAAACAGGCTTGTGTTTAACAGGCAGGGTAGCCATTAGCGAAGGGGGTAGGCACCTGTGGAAGTGGGACTGACGTGGTCCTGCCATTAATGCTGGAATCTCACTTTTGCTTCAGGCACAGATAATAGATACCAAAAACCGCAGCTCTGTTAGCAAGCCGTCCATGAGAAATGGACTGTTAAAGGCTTGGATGGGGGAGGTCAGTCATTTAGGTCACTGGACAGAAGGCGACTCTGTTATGAGAGAAAAACTATCCATCGGCCTGTCAGGGATTCAGCATGCAGCTGGATGCAAGTTTATCTCATGACCTTGAAGGGTAGCAAGTAAATAAGATGGTTAAATGAACTATAACAGATCAGTTGCATATGTGGAGGACAATCAATAGAGTGTAACAACAGGCATAGATTGCAGTGTAACCTTCAGCCCTTAGAGCTAAGGGAAAAAAACCCTGTTTCTATCTTGCTTTGTATCAAAATTGCTTGTTCAGAGACATTCCTTTCTGTGCTATTTATCATCACTCAGTGATGAGCTGTGGCACTGGGGTCCTGGTCTGAGAAACAATGTCTGGGAAATGGGACAAGCAGTAAAATAATCAGCTGAAAGTCTGGGAGAATAATCATCCGCCCCCCCACCCTGAGACACAGACTTTGTGGGTACGGGCAGATCAATAGCTAGGGGGAAGGATAGATTTTGTACACGTTTATGTTGCCGCAAGCTCTGGGATGAACAATTTATGTGTGAAGGTGCATCCATGTTGCCCTTCTGATGGATCAAAAGTGACATGAATGAAGCCTGAGCATGTGGCATTTCTTTTCCAGACCAAAATGACACCACTTGTTGAAAGAGGTGGGGAGAAAAATGTGAGGTTTTGCCTCTGGAAAGCCTTGACTCAGTAAAGAAATTCTGCCAAGACAAAAACAATGTCCCTGCTAGGTGCCAGCTTGCAGGAGAGGCAGGAAAAGCAGTGTGTGATGAAAGCCCGGCATGTGGCATTGCAGCTGCAGCACACGTGGAGCAGTGCAGCAGATTGGGATGGAAGGTCTTGGCTGAAAATAGAGATTTGTTACGATAGGCCCGAAACAGCAAAAGGCTGAGAGCAAAATAAAAAACTCTATGTATCAGACCGTACATGGAGTTTGAGCCTTAAATGAAAAGGAAAATAGTCTTTATGGGCTATTAAGAGAGGATGTTAAGAGAGCTTTCAACAAGTTAAACAAGGATCAAACCATCTGTTTTGGAAATTACTTGCAAGAAAATGATCTCTTAAGACAGGGAAGTTTTAGGTGTCATAGAATCATTGAATGGTTTGGGTTGGAAGGGACCTTAAAGATCATCTAGTTACAACCCCCCTGCAACAGGCAGGGGCACCTTTCCTCTAGACCAGGTGCTCAAAGCCTCATCCAACCTGGCCTTAAACACTGCCAGGGAGGGGGCAGCCACAACTTCTCTGGGCAACCTGTTCCAGTGTCACACCACCCTCACAGGAAATAATTTCTTCCTAAGATCTAATCTAAATCTACCCTCTTTCAATTTAAAACCATTCCCCCTCATCCTGTCACTACATGCCCTTGTAAAAAGCCCCTCTCCCACTTTCCTGTAGGCCCCCTTCAGGTACTGGAAGGCTGCTATGAGGTCTCCCTGGAGACTTCTCTTCTCCAGGCTGAAGAGCCCCAACTCTCTCAGCCTGTCTTCATAGGAGAGGTGCTCCAGCCCTCTCATCATCTTCGTGGCCCTCCTCTGGACTCACTCCAACAGCTCCATGTCCTTCTTATGTTGGGGGCCTCAGAGCTGGACACAGTACTCCAGGTGGGGTTTCATGAGAGCAGAGTAAAAGGGCAGAATCACATCCCTCGACCTGCTGGCCACGCTTCTTTTGATGCAGCCCAGGATGTGGTTGGCCTTCTGGGCTGCAAGCGCACATTGCCAGCTCATGTTGAGCTTCTCGTCAACCATCACCCTCAAGTCCTTCTCCTCAGGGCTGCTCTCAATCCATTCTCCGCCCAGCCTGTATCTGTGCTTGGGATTGCCCTGACCCACGTGCAGGGCCTTGCACTTGGCCTTGTTGAACATCACATGGTCTGCACAGGCCCAGCTCTCAAGCCTGTCAAGGTCCCTCTGGATGGCATCCCTTCCCGCCAGCATGTCAACCACACCGCACAGCTTGGTGTCGTCGGCAAACTTACTGAGGGTGCACTCAATCCCACTGTGTCCTTAAATTAGGCTGATGTAAATAGTCCTCCAAAGAGATAGATGTTCAGTATGAATTACCAGTGGTCAAGAAGCACTGAGGGCAAAACACTTGACTGGCAATGTGCTTTGGAAGACTCCAGCCATAAATTTGTTTGGAAATAATGCCCCTCCCCCCCAGAAAAAAAAAGCTATAAAAAAGGACTGATGATTCAGTTAGAAGCAGCTGGAGTGGTCTGCTGTGCTCTCTGGATGAATAACTGGATTTAAGTATGTATGTTAGTTTGTGGTTATAGTCTTGTGGATTCCATCCTGTCTTATTCTGGAGAAAATTGTTCATCTGTGTGTCTTTGCCCTATAACAAATAACTGTATGTAGGAGCTTGCTACACCAATGTGCGGGGCCCTACGCCTTCTTGCTGAAAAGACCTCATTGTTCTGAGTTTTTGTTATCATTCATTGACTTTCAGAAGTTTAATTTAATTTTGTGATAGAAATCCTAGACCAAAATGGATGTAAAGGTAGTACCCTGACAAAAGCTTTTCATTGAAGGAGAGACTCAGTGAGAGGGTGAGGTCTGGCACCCCGTACACGTAGGTATCTCTTCATTCTTCCATTCCTTGTGGTGGCCTCTTTAAAGGGCATCACGAAGTGGGGATCCACTTCGTATGGTCTGGTGGTGCCCTATTCAGCTATACTTTCCAGGAGCAATAAGCCTTATCCAGCGATTATGATTAAACTGAGAGAGAGTTTAGGTGCAGGACCTTTAAATGCATGTTGATGCTTACCAGCAGTCCAGCTCTACTAATGCGATGAAGTATGCTACTGCAGCTGTTAGAAATGAATCAAAAAGGCTTACCCTTGCTTTTACCCTTTCTGATTTTGATAAGGACACGTGAAGCTGTTGGACACACAGTTCTGGCTCAATGAGGGACAGACTGGGGGCAGTTGGACCGGACTGAGACTATCTTTATTAGTGTTTATGATTTTTATTATTTTTTATTTTTATATTTTGTATATTTATGTATGATCTATTTATATTATACATTATATTTGTATACACTTAATACATTATATCAATATTATATTACATTACATACTTCCAATAATTTTTAAAGATGTACTTAATTATTATATATTTATATTTTATTTTTGTATTGATTTTATTATCTTTATTATTACTTTATTATCTCTGTCTGAGACTATTACAGCCGGACTGAGAATATATGAGTCAGAATAGGCAGAGGTTAAAATATGGCTCCTTTGCATTCACACACTGGCTTCTATTGCTCTCTGAAAGCAGTGTGCAAGGAACCAAGGAATCTGCTGTGGGCACTCATCTCTCTCCTGCTCTTTTGACCTGTTTGGTCATGGTGTTCAGAGGTCTGACCTTCCCTTTCCCAACAGTACTGACTTGCCTTTCAAGATTGTTGTGTTTTATACCCTTATAAAGTCTAAATCCCTTCCATTTCCAGGGGATCCAGAAACACACTCTGTACCTACTTTTTAAAATTTTCTTTAAAGTCCAGGTGCCATAGCTGAAGCAAAACAAAACAAAAAAAAAGCAGATCACTGAGTTGAATTTTAAATATAGATTCACTTTCTGAATTTTAACTATAAGGATATATAAAGGACTTGGGCATGAAGAAACCCAAGTGTTATCCCCAGGAGCTGTTTCTAGGAGGTGAATCACACTGGAGGTACTTGTTTAGGTAAGTCTAAACTCCACATTGTGTGAAGCTTATCACACCTGGGTGTGATACTGAAACTAGGAAAACTTGTACGTGTCACTTTTCCTTGGCAGTACCTTGGTTCCTTATCAGTCTGTTAGCAAAGCCGAAGTTCATACCTGGCTGGAACTACCACTTTATTAAAGGCAGCAAGAGAAGCAAAGTTAAATCTTGGAGAGAAAAAAGTCCATGTATGCATGAATGAATACCAAAATGGAGATAAAAATGGTAAGCTCAAACATACTGTTGTAGGACTTGACAGGCCAAACTCATGGACTTCACGACACCTTAGTCTGACACCTGCTACTGTGTGAGCAGTCAGCGAGAGCAGTATCTCTTGCTGAAGACAGAAGGGAAACCAACAAGTTACCAGCACTGGTCTGTCAGAGGAGTCAGGACTCTGCAGAAAACAATCTTCTCCACAGACCAGGTGAGATAAGGTAAAGTTTGTCTTTTTGCCTTTTTTTTGTTATAGAAATTGCCACACGATTAATGAAAAAGTTCTTATGAGTTAGAGAGACAAGAATCAATAGGAGTGAAATAGAATAGTGAATAGAATAATTAATATAAGTCTATCTAAATAAACACAGGTGGGCTTTCACAATCCATGAATATTGTTCTCAAAGCTCCTTGTGTAATCCTGACCTATGACTGAACAAATCATCAATCAAAGCTTAATGAGTAGCTAAGCAGGAGTAGGCCTAGAAGTATTACCTTTTGATGATTTTAGTAAAGGGGATGTATGGTTAACCTTTACCTTAAAAGAAATATAGGACACTTAGAAATAAAAATTAGTATAGATAAGGTTCTAAATATAACTTTAGTTGTTTTTAAGGTTGAATGTTTAGGAGACACTGGCAGTGGGAACCGGACTCTGATCAACCTGGATCAGGACGGGACGCTGATCACGGCAAGAACATTAAGGATGCCGATCACAGCAAGAACATCGAGGACGGGGTGTCGACCGGAGTCAGAGCGGAACCAGAACATAAAGATCAGCGTACCGATGGAAAAGAATGGACTTTTGTGGACTCTTGACGAAGGAAGAAAGAGGAATTGAAATAGTTAGTGGGTTATTAACAGAAGCTCGTGAGAAATTTATGATGTAATTGATTATTAGTTTCTATATAAACCGATAGTGAATTTGAGTCGGGTACCATTCACTGCGGTGGTGGTCCAACTCTGAGTTGTTAATAAAACCAGCAAACCTAGAGACCCAGACTCTGCCAATTTTCTTTAACTTTTTTTTTTCCTCCCAGTGTGTCAATTATCAGCTGAGTTTCATGGAAAACAGATTCTGTCTGGGAGGAGTAAGAAACTGAAAACTCACATTTTTGGACAGTTCATTACAGGCTTTTTAGCAAGCTATCACTTCTGCTTTTAATAAGCTGAGAAAATTCAGGAGGTTTTTTCCAAAATTGTCAGTACCAAACTGCTAAAACACTGCTCTGTTTATGCCTTGGCCCCTTCATTGTTGAGTGGGGTAAGTCTGGACAAAAGCCACCAGAAAACATACATATGGCTTATGAATTCATTTTACTACAGGCTGGCACCTGTCAGGTCTAGCTGAGCCAAGCCAAACCTGCTGGTACCTCAGTAAGGAACTGCTAGCTAGGATCTGCAGGACTGCGAGCAGACCATGGCTTTCCCCTGGCTTCAGCACTGGGTGACAGGCTCCACAGGGGCTGTGCGCCAGCAGAAATAACCATCCACAGCTGCATGGGAGAGCAGCTAGCTCCAGGAGGCAATGAAGAGCTGACTGGGACAAAGGAGCAGGATGAAATCCCTAAACCTGGGAACCTTTGTGGGCTGTATTGCCTCACAGATCAGGCAGAGCACAAACCGAAAGGAAAAGGAGGCTCATTGCTCGAGGCTGGGACTGCAGCTAATAGGGAAATTATTTTCTTGTTTCAGTCTCCTCCTCTCACACAGTTTCAGAAATTTTCCTATTCCATATGAGAGGAAAAAAACCCAACTAAACCCAGCCTTTCAGAGCTGTGAAACCTGAGTGCTTGTTTCAGTGAAACAAGAACATGATCACCAAAAGACTAGATAGTGAAGCAGGGCCCCAGGTTTTGAGCAGAAAGATTAGTTTCATGATGCTGAATCTCAGTCATAAAATCGCAAGGTAAATTAATTTTTACAGTATCATGTTTTTTTTTGAAATAGAGAAAATTGCAGTCTTTTAAAGGGGATGAGAAACGGTGATAGTAACAGTTCTACTCGGAATAAGATATGAGGGTGGCCTCAAGCTATGACTGCTACTATAGAATCTCTTCCTGCTTCCTTGCAGGCAAGAGGAAATGAACAGAGAGAATAGGAGAAACACAGACAGTTCTGTCTGTGGGATTTTTTTAATTATTGTTTGTGAACTGGAAAAGACTGCAGAAGTAGCACGAACTCTTCATACATTCTAAGCCCTGACAAGCTCAAAGTAACTTAAATGGCTGCCTCTGTGCTCAAAGGCATGTATTTTTATCAAGGAGGTTAGGTTTAATTGAAAAAAATTAAAACTCATAAGGGAAAAAGACATGAAGGCCACAGATCCTGAAATTTTGTATTCCGCATCACTAAGACTCAGATCCTGTAAGGGGGGTGGTGGCACCAGCGTCCACTCAGTCGAGCCTGGTCAAGCCACCCCTTCCAGATGGAGCAAAGGCTCAGTGGTGGGAAAATTACAAGGGTGAGACAGCGATGACAGTGAAGTGTGTCACTTCTGGTCATTTTTCCTGCTAGCGTAACAATTTCCTCTTTGAGTGGTATGAGTGTGGGTTTGAGGTTTGGGTTTGTTTTTTGGGGTTTTTTTTGGGGGTGGTTTTTTTTTTTTTGAGCCAAAATATACAACAGGCAGAATTCATCAGCCACTTTACTCATTTTATCCGGGCAGGCCTAGCTTCCCTACTCACCATTTTTGGTCCATTAACGTCCCATTCTATTGCCTTGTATTTATTGCACAAGTTAATAGCATACTCAACCCTCACTGGGGCTAATTCAGTAAGTAAATTTTGTTGACTTCTGTAAACACTGTCTTGGAAGAGGCAAAATAGTCACAGCATCTAAATGAGAGATGCAGCACAGAAGAACTGAAGTCTAGCACTGTGTGTACTCACCCAGGATAGCTGTAGTAAGGAATTGTGCAAGTTTTCTCTTTCTGGATGGAACAGTGTTAGTGCTGGGCTCTTGCTTTTTGAGGCAGCAGAGCAACTGGTTTTGCACTACTACGGATTTTACCTAAAACAAACACATTCTTCCTGTGAAGTTGCTACAATGAACTGGTATTTGTCCATTAAAATATTTAGTCAGAATATCGTGATCCACATCTAGTTTAGCAGTACAAAGCCAAGCTTTTTTCAGAAACATACAGGTACATGAGACATTTGTATTTATGTGGGTGTGAATATACTTTTATATTGCTGGCATCTTCTATTTCTGCATGTTGACTTTCCATTCATAGGTGCAGCTGCATATGCTTATTTTTCCTGTTTTAAAAAAAGGCCATTATCACTTCATCTCATCAAAAGAAGCTTTTAGTGAACTTAAAAATATGGAGCATTAAAAATGGATTAACACAACAGATACTGGTATCTGAGCATGCTTTCCTATCCATTACTCATGGAAGCTATTAGGACCAACTTGGACGAAAGATAACTTGACATTAACTTAACTGCACTGCATTAGATATTAGGTCTAGTAAATACCACTAAGTTTCTCGGAAGAATTTGAAGGTCTTGAACATTATACACTCTGTAGGGCTTGGAGCCTGAGATCAAGATTACCCTTCCTACTGATGCTGTTAAAAAACAGATCCAGAATGCCTCTGGCTGACAGAGGAACTCCCTTTGGTTTCTGATCTGAGTATCTTGCAACAAAGCTTCAACCCATAGTTGTGTTTTTGACAAATATAACAAGCAATCAGGATGTGGCCAGAGACGTGATAGTGTGCAGCATTTTTCAGAGCTGCATCTTAAAATTACAGGATGATCATGAGAACACTTAGTTTATTATCAATTACCCTAGCTATGTCTTCTAGTAATGAACAAAACTATCACTACCCTTTATAAATGACAGTTTTTTTAATCTTGAAATATATTCTTTGTGCTATATGATACATGGTCTCCCTCATTAAAAAACAGCCAACTCTGAAACCCACAAGAGGGAGAAATACCATAAGACGTCCTGTATCAGTTAATCTTTTTGAATAGCCCTCCATATGAATAAAGATGCAACATACAGTGCACAGTTTAATTAGTTTATTTTTTAAAATCCTGTCAGAAATATAGATGTGTATTAATTACAAAATATATTAAACAATCTGTCAATACTTCCAAGGGAAGAGGAGTACTTTCATTCTGTTCAAATGCAAACCAATACAAACCTTTAAGACTGACCCCAGAATAATATTTTGCATCCATCATCAATATATTTGATGTGAAAGCATCTCTAAATAAGAACAGAAAGGCCACCCTGATTTTATTTCATTAGCAAGTTCAAACCCTTGATAGCAAACGTGACCAAGCATATCATGAGACCACTTAAAAAACAAGTCTTTACATCTCACATTATCTGAGCTCCGACATATACATTACATACCAACATTTTTAGTAAAATAATTTTCCCTGCCCTGCAGGGGAACACATTCAGAAGCAAAAAGAAAACACAACTGTGATATAATTGGAAAATTTGTGCCATAGCAGCTTTGCAAATACATACACTAAGAGTGGCTGACTTAAAACACATTCAAGACAACAGAAATTTGGAAAGTAAAAGAAGCTAAGCTACTTTCTAAACCACCCTGAGACCCAGTAATGCTGCAACGCATAAAGAGTTACAGAACTAAAGAACCCCATTCCTGAAGAAATTACACAGGAAGCTGGTTAAATCCCCGTATTTCTTCGTATTTGTTTTAGAGACAGCTCTGGGCACTGCATACCTTTCTGCTTCCATTTAAGTAGTTCTAGCAATTATACCTCAATCCACCATGGTAAAACAGTTTCTCAAAAGAAAAGATCAGATTTGGAGGAAGGGGAAAAGAGGCTGTCTCATTGAAAATGTATTTTCAACTAGAAACTGAATCTCTTTGTGCTAACCTTAGAAAAGTTTGAATAAAATATAATAGTCATGAAGACTATACATTGAGATAGTAACAATGTAGACTCCTAAGTTCTTCCATTAGCTGAAGATAATGTTCTTATTTGTAAGAGAAAGCATTGGAACTGCAGTTAAAATAAAGAGTAGCTTGGAAGGCGGGTGAAGAAAGAGGAAAATGGAACAAGTAGATGTATAAAAATTTCATTAACATAATTTTTCAGAATAGAAAGATTTAAGTGATACTTTGCAAATTAGCTCTGAAATTCTCTCATGTAAAATTCTGGCATTACAGTAATTTGGCATCACTGAGAGTTCTGCTTGGTTATATTAAAATACAAAATCAGTAGAATAGCAGCAGTGAATAAAGCATTCGTATTACTGTGGCCAATACAGTATTATACATGCAGTAGCTTTCTATTCCCTATTGGTTTGTGCTAATGTACAACGTTAACCTGAATCACTTAAACTCCACCAAACTGAATTTCCTCCCAAGGCAGAAGTGTATCGGATCTAGCAGATAAGGCTCAAAGCAAAAATTCAGTTCATAATGCAAAGCTTGAAAAGGAAAGAAAGTATTAATGCACTTAGTGGGTCTTGAGTATAAACTATTAGAACACAGACTAAGGACATTTTTTAATATCACTAGGGTTGAGAATGGAATTGTAGCAGGAAGAAACTCTCAAATTACATCTTTCTTCTCCCTTCCTCCCCCCCCCCCCCCCCCCCCCCCCCAAAAAAAAAGGGAGGAGAATGGTAGTCTTTGACCATCTTGGAAAAACATGGATAACTAACATAGCTTGAAAATGATTGGAGAACAAGTGTACAGTGCCTTCTGTATATAGTGGGTCTGGGCACCGTCATGTACATTAAAAGCTCTTGGTTAAGAATGGTTTAACTACTAGGAATGCTCTAACTGAAGACACTCTGAAAGAATTCAGCTAATAGGATGAGGCTATTCAGTATAAAAACTACTTAAGAGGTTTAAAAAGACAGTTTTTAAACATGGATCTTTTCCTATTTTGAGTAATATATGCTCACCTGTCCTCCAAACACAGACAATACACTAAATAAGTTAATGACTGACTGCATTTACCGTTAGCCAGGAAGTTCAGGTTTCAGTAGTGACAATACTCCATTGAACACAATCCTTCTTCAACAAATAGGCTCTATCTGCAAAATAAATTTTATTCACCTGGCTATGACGAACAAAGTGGTAGGTTGGGGTCCTGGTACTTTTAATCTCACCCAGGTAGGCAGAGTATCCTCCCAAATCAATATACTAGCAGTCTTTCATTAGCCTTGTATATATTAAGCATATGCACTTTCCCCACTGATGATCCCCACAGGATTGCTTTGATGAGGCCAAAGAGTGGGAATACTCTTCAGTATCTTTTAAGTTGCAGTGTCTCAAGTCTTTAAGTTGTTTCACTAGTTTGGAGAAATAATATACATATGCTTATGCATGGCTTAGACCTTTCTTCAGTATCAGACTGTGTACTTAAGTTATGGGGTGAACAAAACTTTTCTCATCCTTGTTTTTAAAGACAAGATTCAGAACTTTATCAGCACCATGGTAAGTTAAAATTTTTAGCACCAGTGAACTTGAACTACTCAGCTTTGACTGGTCAAAACTAACATTTATATGGGATACAAACAATCAGTACAGAAAACAATAATACGCACAACATTAGGAAGCTCATGAATTCTTGACATAGTGAATCTAGTGTTTGGTAAATGAGCCCCTATGGAAGCCAGATTCTTTTTACTAAGAGCAAATAGGATTGCAGTTTTTCCTCATGCTGTCTAATTAATAGGCTTTTCTTCCCCTCCAAAGTATTGAGGGTGGCCCAGCTCCTGTTGTCCAGTGGGACAGGAAATATCCATAACCGCTGGATGTTGATAAGGCCAGCTATCCACTGAGAATTCATAGGAGACGATATAGGTCATACGTCACCCAGAACACCAAGAGATCGATGCAGGTCACAAGTTCAGCTTTGGTACAAATTCAGGTTTCAACAACAGTAAAACAAATTCTGCATCGCCCTATCTAGTTAGTACATACCTTTGCTTGTGTATCCACTCACACCCTGAAAAATGTCCAGCACTAGGAGGAGATCCCACCAGCACAAAGGTGTATCATTCAAATGCTACATTTTGATCTCTCTGGTGTTGGTGATCGACATTCTGGGCCCAGAGCACACACAAAAAGATGTATTAAAATAAAGAGAATTAGGGGGGCACTTTCAGACCTCATTACAAATATTTCTTCAGTGAACCCAGTTCAGAGTCATTTAGCCTTTTCCACAACACTACCACACATCTTTCAGAAATACTAGTATCAACTCTACATCGCCATGCAACTTCCTAAGCTAACTCTGCAGGGGGGAGGGGTCAAAGCATACCTCATCTCTAGGTGATGTGCAAAGTCTTAACTTGATTTCAGATTTCAAGAGAAGCACAGCCAATTCAAAATTCTAGATAAGTCAATATAGAAGCTGTCTCAACTTTCCCGAGCTGTATGAAAAACAAACAAACAAAACCTCCCTCATCTTTATTAATTTAGCTATTTCCCTGCTACAGTATCTACTCCAAGGCACTGAGGCGTAAAGATTTACAGGTCTTTTCTAATATGACTTAAGTTTTACCAAACTGAGATGTACAGGTACTTCAACAGGATTTTCCTGTAGGCAGTTAAGTCTTGATCAACAACAGTTCATTTAGTTAGCTTGCTACAGAAGTAGCTTATTACTTTAATAGAGAACAATACCAAATATTTGAACATGTGACCTCATACAGAAAAACAAGTATACCAGCAACAACAAGGTTCTATTCAGGTGAAGATCAACTATGTTGGCAACTATTATCTTTTACAAATGCAGTGTATACGGATTATGAAGCACACTTGTAATCTGTGGTGGAAGAACACGGCTAGTGGCTCTATTCCTCTGGTTAAGACTTACAGGCTACATAGCTCCATCAGCACTGCGAGCTTGAAATCCTTCTCTGCGGACACTGTTTAAATCTAGACGTGTTAGAACTTCACAGCGCACCAGAAGGGTATCATCCTTTATGAAGGTTCTTTGTTTCAAGGTTTGAAGGTGCATGAAAGTCACATAACCAAAACCTTTTGGATTGCGGTGAATTGTTGGTCTCTGGAAGGCTAGTAACTCTGGCTTGGCTTCCATTACTTCTTCATGATTCTGCCTTTCAGGGCCTTCTGATTGATCCAAAATAGAAAGTCGTATAGTGCCTTGGAAAGGCCAAGGCAGATGGCTGTCATATTCTCCTTGCATAGTGTGGACAAACAGAGATATAAAATTAGCACAACGCTGAGCATTTGGTAATTGGATATGCAGGCGCAAACACAGCTTGTAGCCAGGCTTTCCAGTATAGAAGCCAGGACTGTGCATCACAACAGGTCTCTCTTCTTCCTGGGCTTTCTGAAGTCCACTGAAGTTCTCAATCTTCCAGATATAAATACCGTTACATTGCTGTGCTTCCATTTCAGTAATCTTTCCCTCCAGATTTCGGATAGTACGTTTGAGTTCTGCCATGTGAGTGTTCTGAGTCTCCATTTTAGCAATGAGTTCTCTGATTTGGTGATCTTGTCTTACCAGACGACCTTCCAACTGCTGAATAGTTTCTTTGAAGTTTTCAACTTCTGGATTACAATCATATGCGGCATGTGACACGTGTGAGAAGAGGGCAGGCTCAAAGGGTAGGCCATTGATGAAGGGTACAGGATTTGTAGCAGTAACACTGATATTTTGAAAACTCTGAGCCATCATTCTCATGTGAACCTGAGTGAACTCCTGCATATGTCGTGCCAGTTCATTCCTCTGCATCTAGAATTTAAGAAATGTGGCATTAGGAACATATCAAACATTACCTGCAATCACATCTTAAATGTGGCTCTGAAGAAAATCAAACAACTAGTTGCTTCTGTTATGTGAGAAAAACTGGAATGTGAATCAAGGAGAGGTGATGTGACACAATAGCACTTCACTAATGGGGGCTCCAAATTTAAGATCACTGTTATGACAAATGAAAAATAAGTTCAAATGCCAGTGGACAAATATTGTTCAAGTCAAAATAGTGACATAGTGAAAAAGTGTTAGTGATAAAACATACATTTAGTATTTCTTCTGTGTTCTGAATCAGCATTGTATTCCCGTCATTTATTTGCTAAAATGCTCCATAGTACCAAATATAAAGGTATATGAAAACTGAAGCAGAAATGGTGAAGGGAAAAGATCCATTTTTACAACGAGGTATTAAACAACTAGAAATAAGAGTATCCAGATTAAATAATTTTAGAATTTAATCAAATATAAAGCACTGTCAGGTTTTCTTGACTGAACTCTAAGAGCCATAACTGTATTTGGTCACAACTTTGGAAGAAATGCTAGAAGCTACTTTATTGACATGAAAGCTGAGAAAACACTCATGGATTAATAAAAGCAAGTTCATCAAGCAAACCATTCACTGAGTTTTTTAAATTTGAAAAGGACTTTTGAAAGGCACTGTATCAATATGTAGTGTTTTAGAATTAAGATACCTCAAAATGAAAAACCCACAAATCACTGAGGAGTTGGGGTTCCAAAAAAACCAAAACCAAAACCAAAAACCATGCAAAAGGTCTGCAATTCATGATTCTGATGAAAGGCTTACCTTTTCAGGACACCCAAACGCACTGTAAAAACATGGCACTGGGGCAGTAGGACAATCATTGTCATAATGATTAGGCATCTAAAAGAAATCAGATTTGAAATTAATTTTTCCATCAAGAGTATTCTTTTATAAACACCCTAAAAGAACAGGGCTGAATGAACTCTCAATATCATCCTGAGTGCAATTACACAGCACATACAGGACAACCAAGGGATCAGGCCTAGTCAGCATGGGTTTAGGAAAGGCAGGTCCTGCCTAACCAACCTGATCTCTTTTTATGACCAGGTGACCCGCCTAGTGCATGAGGGAAAGGCTGTGGATGTAGTATACTGGGACTTCAGCAAAGCCTTTGATACTGTCTCCCATGGCATTCTCCCAGATAATCTGGCAGCCCACGGCTTGGACAGGTGCACTCTTCGCTGGGTAAAGGACTGGCTGGATGGCCAAGCCCAGAGAGTGGTCGTGAATGGTACTGCATCCAGTTGGCATCTGGTCACTAGTGGTGTCCCCCAGGGCTCAGTCCTGTTTAATATCTTTATCAATGATCTGGATGAGTGGATTGAGCACACACTCAGTAAATTCGCGGATGACACTAAGTTGAGTGGGAGTGTTGATCTGCCTGAGGGTAGGAAGGCTCTGCAGAGGGATCTGGACAGGTTAGATAGATGGGCTGAGACCAATGGCATGAAGTTCAACAAGGCCAAGTGCTAGGTCCTACACTTTGGCCACAACAACCCCATGCAGCGCCACAGGCTGGAGGAAGAGTGGTTGGAAAGCGGCCTGGTGGGTATTGGTGGAAAGCCAGCTGAACATGAGCCAGCAGTGTGCCCGGGTGGCCAAGAGGGCTAACAGCATCCTGGCGTGTATCAGGAATAGTGTAGCCAACAGGACTAGGGTAGTAATTGTCCCCCTGTACTCGGCACTGGTGAGGCCACACCTCGACTACTGTGTCCAGTTCTGGGCCCCTCACTTCAAGAAAGACATTGAGGTGCTGGAGCCAGTCCAGAGGAGGGCAACAAAGCTGGTGAAGTGTCTGGAGGGTATGTCCTATGAGGAGCGGCTGGAGGAACTGGGATTGTTTAGCCTGGAGAAAAGGAGACTGAGGGGAGACCTTATCGCTCTCTACAACTACCTGAAAGGAGGTTGTAGTGAGGTGGGAGTTGGCCTATTCTCCCAGGCACTTAGCAACAGGACTAGAGGGCATAGCCTCAAGCTGCGCCAGGGCAGGTTCAGGTTAGACATTAGGAAAAATTTCTTCACTGAAAGGGTTATTAGGCATTCGAATGGGCTACCCAGGGAGGTGGTGGAGTCACCATCCCTGGAGGTGTTTAAGAGAAGACTGGATGTGGCACTTAGTGCCATGGTCTAGTTGACACAGTGGTGTTAGGTCAAATGTTGGACTCAATGATCCCAGAGGTCTCTTCCAACCTGATTGATTCTGTGATTCTGTAATAGGTACCTGAAGTCAGATTTCCTATATAATTTCTCAAATAAGTATGGAAGTTTTGAACAAAAGTGTTAGCTCATAATAAAAATTCTACATCCTCCTTGTATGTACTTTAATAATTCATTGACTTTGTTCTTACATTAGGCATCAGAAAGCATTCAGATTTTCTTGCTAGAACAAATGCCTCTTGTTGCTAGCCTACCCTCAAGCTAGATCACAGTCCACTTCCTTCCCTTCTAAAGCACTACTTGCATATACTTGTGTCTGTCTTCATTAACCTCTTCCTCAAAAAGCTCAAGTTACTTCAATTTTTCTTATGGTCCGTGTTTTCCACACCCAATTATCTCACTGCTCTGCATCCTCCCTGTCCATCCCCACTCCAAAAGCTGGACAGCGTCAGCTGAGGCCTTATGAGCCCTGAACAGAACAAAGGATAATACTGAGTTTCACAGGCAAAATACCTGTTTATATAACCCAGAACATTTGCCTTGTTTAAATATCATGACAAAGTACAACACAAGCTTAATATAGGTCAGCCCTTAATTCTAAACCATTACCTAGTTTCGCATTCTCTGTTCCGTACTTTTGCAGTTCACTATTCTACCTAACGACAGATTTTTGCCTTTGTCATTACTGAACTCAATCCTGTTTTTCAGAGTATTTCTCCAATTTGACAAGATCATTCATTATTTTAACCCAGGTCATTAACATAGTTGCCATCCCACTCAAACAGGGATAGGCTGCAAATTAAATAATATTTATAATTTTCCTGTCAATTAAGTTATTATTGAATAGGAAAAATAATAACAGCTATTACAATAGTAATGGACAAGCAGAATTCCAGCCAGCATCTAAGTTTGATAGTGAATTATTTATAGCTACTTTCCAACAGTGGCTTTCCAATTACAAATACTCTCCCTCTCTGCCCAAATCAAAGGCTTGTCTTCTGATGTCAGCCATAACCACTGGTAGCTGCTTGGTATTCTTTAACCTCCATTCAAGATGAAAAACATGCAACATGGTCCCTGCCAAGAAGCAGTATAGCTAAACAATGTGATTGGCAGACAAAAATCCCACAGAGGTTTACCAGACTGGAATTGCAAGCTGGAGCAGCACTTAAAAAGAGTATTACACCTGCACTGGATGCAATATTTTCAGGGACAGACAGAGAGAGATTTATTAGCTAGCAAACTGTTTCTTTGAGTTTAATTTCAGATTAAAGAAGCAATATAAATACAAAACATCTGACCCAGATTAAACACAGAGAAAGGTAGTCATTTACCTGCTCTCTGATGAGCACTGTGTTGCAATATTCACAAAATACATTGGCGAGTGGGCAGGTTTGGTCATGAAGCTTAGTTATCACAGAAAAAGAGAGGAAAGAAAGGATCCATTAAGTTACACAACTTAAAAGAATGCTTATCACCTCTAATAAGACGTTAAATTTTTATTTACATTTCAAATTTTGCGTTTAGCTGTATGCAACTGTGAAACAAAGATAACACCCTTACCCTGAATAGTACGTTTTCTATAATTACTGTTTTTTCCTGGACTCGTACAAAAGATTCATAAAGTTGCAGATATTTTATTTCCTAAAGGTCTTATGCTCCAAATAGTATGAATTTATTTCTGAAATTCATGTTCAGTTGTAGTGGAACTATATTAAAGGTTTTTTTTTGTATTGTTGGACTATATGAGGTATTTTTGTTTGACAATTCACAATACGGTATCATAGAATTAACAGCCCTTGAGATAAAACACATCCATATACAGATAAAGAAATGGAGCTCAAAAAGGAAAGGACTATCCTCAGTATCACCCAAGTGAAAACTGCAGAGCCAGGAGAAGAATTCAGAAGTGATCATGGTCTTGTGTGTTAGCACATATCCCCCAAAAAATGCATCTCCTGACACATCCTTTCTGCCAGACATAAAAACTGTAAATGTGGGATATTGCTTTGTGTGTTACTTTGGCAGCAGATGGTAGCCTCTCTGATGGCAAGGTCAAAAATCATGTGTTCTTACACGAATCTCTTCACACCACAGGGTTCCCAAGAAGTTTGTATTTAAGCACAATCTTCTCCCCAGCTTTCTCCTGTTCTAGACTAATGTCCTGAGTTTGCAGCTTCTCACCTGTGCAGGACAAAGAGCTCTTCTAGACCAAAACCTTTTTTTCTTTGAACTGATGTTGCATTTACAAGCAAACCCATGTGAATGAAGGTTGAAAAACTGAGATTCCTGCTAAGTACCTCTTTATCTTCATAGGCCATAGATGTGGCACAGTTTGGACAACAGACTTGACGCCTTGGACACTCCTGTGTCATGTGCTCTTTCAGATGGTTCTTCTGGAAGGCTCCTTGGCACTGCGGGCATTCCACAGTGGAAAAATCACACTGCAACTGGTGGTCCTGAACAAGGACAGAAGAGAGATTTGATACTACAAACAGCTACTATCGCCTCATCTGTTTTCAAGATAAAGCACAGTACAAGAGGAACAAATTGCAATCTTTCCTTCCTGCAAGTAAATCCTTATACACTTATGCTGACTTTACAAACAGCCTGTTATTGTTCCATTACAAAGATCAGGACTTCACGTATTCAGAGCTTTAAGAATGCTCTCAGATAAAAATTCAAATTTATGTTTATCCTTTTTATTTACCAAAACAATTATTTCGACTAATATATCTAGCTGCTTTGAGGGAATATTAAACTGACTGTAGGGAACTTGTGTGAAGTACAGATACGGCTGATCAAAAGACAAACAAGAATGATCCTGAAGAGAAAGCTGCATTAGTACAATTTTCATGCACTATGATGTTCACTTGAGAATCACCTAATTACAATTAAACACTTATCAAAAACCAAATACATGTAGCTATAGTCTTGAATGAACAATGCATTTAATCAGCATAAACAGGTATGAGGCACGACCATCTATATTAAGTTATTTTGAATTTTTACTTGTCCATGAAAACATGGTTCCATATTTTCAAAACTAATTCTCACCTCTAAATGCCTCAGCTCCATCTTCATACTGCAGCCCTTGTTGGGACACTTAACCATTAATGAAAGGATTTCTCGTTTAGCGAAGTTGTCAGGAAAAAGTTGATTTTCGAGCAGAATTTCATTGTCTACTGGACATTTGTGACCTGCATCTCTACAATGCAGAAAAGAAAGGAAAAAGAGATTCCAAGTTTCCTTTGCCCTTCATTTTAAATATTTTTACACTAGCAAGACATTAGTGGCCAAATTATAACACATTAAGAAAGTCTTTGAAAACAATGGCATTTATGTGGCAATTATCAGAAAGTATGCAACGTACATCAGAGAAATTGACAATACACAAGTTTCACTTGAGGTGACATGACTGGGATCACAGCGCTTTTCTAACTCAACAGTTTTTATTTGTACAAATGCCATGATAGATACTCTGGAAATAAACTTGAGGAGGATGTAAATAAACTAAGAACTTATGGTCCCATTTCTATTAAGTACTTCACATAACTCAAACATCAAAGAATATTTCACATACTATTTCAAAACAATCCTTTAAAGATTCTTGGACCTTCTCTCCTTTCTTTCTCACTTAATAAACAGCCAAGGTGATCACAGCTAAGAGAAAATCAAAAACGTGTTTTTTTTCCAGTTTCACGTCATCTATTTGGCATTATTTTTCATGTAGCCCATTTCCCTCTTTTTGTTGTACAACTATTTGATCAGTTGGTCATCCTTCATTTTTTTTTTATTTATACAGCAAAGAAAGGTGAAAATGCTCTGGACACAAAAATTACTAATAACTATGAAAATGGCACTGGATTTGGAACTGGGTATTGTATCTGAAGCCATTTTAACAACAAACAGACTGGACAGTCCGTGCTAACAGGCAAAAGTTTGGACTCTGGTGGTGGAACACGGGTGCATGCAACTTTCACAAGAGAACTAACAGCCTGTTCCATTTCGTCAAGTTCTGTCTACCTGCATGTAAACATAAGAATCATCAGAAATGGAGTAAAAGAGGGATCACCCCCACCAAATTCCCCTTTAAAAAAATATCCAGTATCAGCTCATTTCTGAAAGCAGTAGGTCAACATATCTGGTCACAATTAAGTAATACAGTTAAAGAGGCATGAGGGATCAAAGCTTCTGAGCTGAACTGCTAATGGAAACAGCAATAAAATGGAAAAATATATGGGGCAGAAAAATGTCAGAGAGCACTCGTGGTGCAAAGATCAAAGGCCAGATCATTGTCACTGCTTGCAAGCGTGAGGGGAAGTAGAACCTAGTGGGCTGTGGAGACCAGGAGGGAATTTGTGTTCTTTGTTGGAAAAGGAAATAATTGCTCAGCAACTCTTTCATCAGCAATGCTGCTAGAGGAAGTGGGGGTAAAGTTGAGACTTCAGAAAGAGACAATGAACTTCCTTTCCTAGGTTTTGCTTGCAAGAGCTAGCTCGCCACAAGTCTGGTAGTCACACTCCTAAACAAGTGGAAAAAAGAAAATACCTAGCGTGCTGTTTTGTTTCATAGCTCCCTGAGCTACAATCAGAGTGCTGATCTTTGTCACAACCCAGAAATGTTCCTTCACTTCTCAGGCAACCTACAGGAAATCAGTTTTCACCAGTATAACTTGGTTATAAATACCCTGTTTAGTGAAGTATAATGATAGTTCAGTAGGCCTGCTGATAAGACAGCAGCCTTATTTCTACACAGAAAAGCTAATCATGTATAATAACAGCCAACAACAGATTAATTTTAAATAATGATTACCAGATCTCCACTTTAAATAACTAGCAGCCAAAGGGTAAAATAAGAATGAATGGCAATTTTCCAATGATTATAGTAAGGGAAGAACAATAACTTATTGTAGTATATTAAACAGACTTCAAACACCATTTACAAGTATTGGGATTGTGTTTAAAAGGCTGCTTAGATCCATCTACAGGCAGAGATATTGCTACACATTTCCTATCACAGAATTGACTTTATGCACCTCAGTTGTAATTTACATTACAGCGGAGGCTTTCCTATGCTGGAATTATTTATCTCATTGGCCTGTGCCACCCACAACAGTACCTGTGAAACAATAAGCATCTGCTACAAAGTACAATGAATATTCCTATAATTTCCCTTGAAATCACAAAAATATAGGTATGAAAAGCAAAGCCAGAATAATTTTGTTTGAAGAAAAAGCCTGCTCCATGACTTTAGCAACTGAGCAGTTTAGCCTAGAAGCTGAAACAGTTGGCATACACTTTAACTGCAGCCATGCTGGCTATTTGATGAACTGCTAGCACCCAAAGCTTTCCTTGCTGCCCGTTGTCAGCTCATAATTCTGCTTTTCTTCTAAACAGAGGTTCTGATATTTGGCGAGCTCTACTACAAGCCCTAAGTTAGATTTGACCTAAGTCACAGAAGAAAGAATAGAGTGAAATTTAATTAGCTACTGCATCTGAACTTAGTTCTTCTAAAATTTCTAATCAAGTACTTTGTAGACAGTAACACTTGGAAACTATTATTTGTAGTTACTTAGGTAGATAAGATTCTTCACTACCATGACTCATAGCACTTCAAACAGCTTTATTGAAAAAGATTCCAAGACTTGCTGGGAGGCAAGCAATTACTGTGATCAAATCCATCTGGTCTAATCATGTCCCTCACATTGTAAGATCTAAGACTACAGTCTTTAAAAGCTTTTTTAAAAAATCTTTCTAGTTGTAGCCACAACTTCTTCAACATGGACAACTACAATTGTTTGTGTAAGTCACAAAAAACTACTACTCAAAAACTATTTGTCCATCCTTTATCATTTAAAATCCTCAGTCTCTGTGTTCACTTGAGCTAGAGAGTGGGGAAACGAGGAATAAACAGAAGCATTTTTTTCCTGATCAAATAAAGGCTGTGACAATCAATTAATGAAAAAAACAGTACTTAAGAGAACATAAAAATCACCCTCCATTTTCATTTTAGTTCTGTAGAAGCTTCTCAGCGACATGAATCAATATTGTACTGTAGACACTACATACTCCAAATCAATACCTTGATCCATGGATCCCAATTAAGCATGCAATTGAGCCCTTCAGGGATTCAGAGGGGTCTGGCACTTCAAGTTGTCTGCTTTGCTTTCACAAGCATTCACTCAAACTGCACTCCCAAGACAGATTTCAGTGGGGAATGAGGGAAAGCATGTACTATCAATGAAACATCTGAAATATCACAGCAATGATCTACAGTCTCCAAGATGAAAAATGCTTGCCACCCGTGTTTAATATTCACTAAAACAGTTAACACTATCTATAGAAATAAAATAAGGAAAGGGTGTAAAAGAAGCAAAAGCTTCTGGTCATTGAAACTGTTTGCAGACCTAAAACTTTGAGCAGAGCAAATGCTCCATTAATTTAAAAAGGAAGAGAAACCATTTCCCATGGCTGGGGTTTAAGAAGGAAGTTTCTCTGTTGTGTTCTGAGCATGGGTTCACTGCAGTTCCTCACTCAGTCCTGTGGTAAATTCTAACCAATGACCGTAACTGCACAGCTCATCAGATCACCTTAGCTGTTAAGGATCTGAAAGACTGGAAATGAGTCTTTTTTGGTAATTTTAAGTTTAGTCATTTTCCCCCCAGTTTTCAGCCTAGGAATTCTGTTGTCTTTGAAATGACTGGCGAGCAGGCATTTCTAAAGCTCAGTATACTTAAGTAATGACTAATCTACCTTCAGGATTTATAGACATCATACTCTCATGAGAAGGTTTAAAGACTTCTTTTCTTTCTTCCAGAAATACCCAAGTTAAAGAAGAGTATAAAACCTGCTACTGCCAACAAATAGAGCAAGCAAGGAATTCAAAAATTTAATGGCCTTTATTAGTACAAACATCTAATTCAATGCTTACAAGCATGCATGAAATTACGCACATTAACGTCTTGAAAGAATTTAGATTGGAATGTGCAAAGCAAAGGCCAGAAAGTGAAGCCAACTGCTTGGGCCTAGGGAACTGGATTACAGTCAAAGCTGACAGGTTCAGGTTTGGATTTTTTTGCCTTCTTCCATGCACCCAGCTGACACTAATACCATTGAGTGATGCAGTTGGGTAAGGCCTGATTAAGTTTGTCTTCTCGTACTTAGCTCCAACATTTCCCCCCTTGATCTAAAAGAAATACCATGAAGAAGTACAGTAGCATCAGATACAACAGTAACAGAAGCTACACAGAAGCCCACAAAAAACCCCACAAAACACTGTATTCAGAGAACATAATTGCTGGCATACTATTCACTTAGTGAACTACAAATGATGGACCATGGAGAAAAAGAAATGGAAGAGAACTATGGATAAATGGTATGGAAAACCAACCAAGAAAGCACTGTTCATTTTGCAAGCTAAAAATAAATGCCTGGGAAAAACAACGTTGTACCTTGAAGACAGTTTGATGATCTTTACACAAAGATGCGCAAAGTAACCTTGGAAATTAACCAATTCTACATGTGGGTCACACAGAATTAAATATTTAGATTCCTACCAAAGTACTGTGACATTTGAGCTAAGTGAGGAATTGACAAAAAAAAATCTGGCTTATGCTGAGGAAAAACCCTACAGCATAACATCTAGACTTCTCTAAATGTGTTCCAATATTCACTGACACATGTGGGACACTGATGACTGTATTCCAGGTTTGACGGAAGTACACTCTACCAGTGTACTTTCTGCCCTTCCTTGCTCTTTCAGTCATTCATTTTTATGAGCTCAGCCTGTTCTTGCCTTCATATCTCATTCCCACTCCCTCATATGCCGTCTAGTTTCCTCTCTCAACACTTTGTTCCAGATTATTCCCTCATTACATTCTCTCTTGCAGCTCAACAAGGAAGCAGGTGATTTCAAGTGAAGAACTGAAAGCATCTATGCCAAGAAACCACGTTGTCTGTAGTTGCCTGTAGTTAGCAAGAGAAACAATCATAAGGAAAAGACAGGTTTTATAATCCGGGCTGAAAATCGAATTTATTTGGAGGATTTGGCTACTTTTAAAAAACAATTATTTAATGTTTACTCAATCAAATTTTTAGATTCATAACCTGAGTAAATTCGTATAAATGGCAAAATATCTAAAGTTCATGCAACCTACAAACTCATGACATTTTGGCCATACACGGTGTTTATTAGAAAGCATCTTTAATGAATTATAAATTCCCAGAGTTCTGTTAGCACTCACTGGTAAAGCACCTTAAGCAGTTCTATTCAGTTTACATTGCCCTTGAACTGCTCTGCTTTGCTTAAGTGTACTTCTTCTTAAAAGCAACTTTCAAAAATTTTCCTTTACCTTATTGATTTGACAATGCAACCTTTGCAGAAACGGTGTCCACATGGTGTCTGCACTGCTTCCCGAAGGGCCATCAAACAGATTGGACATTCATATTTACTTTCCAAGGGTGGATCAAACTCCACATCATATCCTTGTGTTTCCTCTGTGAAAGAACTTGGAGGGTTTCCAGTCCCACTGCTAACGCTTACGCTGTCTTCTTTTGCTCCAACGCTGCAGGCACTGGCCATGGCTGCACAGCAGCCGCTTTCCATGTCTCGGGCTCCACAACTGTTATCACTATATAGCAAGCTCATAGTAGCTAATCAAATGCTACACAGAAACACCCTGCAAGATGACAAAAAGAGGTGTTAATTTAAAATATTCCAAGACCTTCCTTTCCAGTCAAGAACAAATGTTATTTCTAACCAGAAACACTGGAACAGTGGCGCAGATTTGGTTCTACTCAAAATACTGGTTTTGTTTTGTCCCAGTTGCTGTTATATATCTTTTTTACTTATCTTGTGATGTATAGGAAAGAGCACTGCATCCTGTCAGCCCAGTTCAAACACAAACACACACACCTTTCTGTAATCTTTCATCCGACTACTTAATTTCTGTAAAAAGAGGAATAGTCTTTCTCCTTGCTGTGTTTACTGAAAATGCCTTTTTTACCCCTTCAGTATTATTTACTTCTACGGCATTCAAATATAATTTGCATGAAAAATGCTGTACAAAACCAAATTTTACTGGATGACAATAGCTCAATTCCATATGTTCCTTGCAGTGAGTAAATGTTATTTAACATTTTCTGTATATAGTGATTCACAGTATAGATTTCAAATCAGTTTAGGTGCATGTCCACAAATAAAATGCAAGTCCAAGTACCCAAACCAAGCAGATGCTGTGTTGCAAATGAAATTCAAATATACAGCACTGCTGATAACATTTTAAAACTGCCAATAGGACTTTAAATTGAGTAAGAAGCTATGCATGAGATAAAGCCAGTATTTCCACAGCTCAAAAGCTATCTACAAACTACTAGTACTCAAACAGAGTTCTTGTCCTCCTTTCCCCTCTTCCAGTGTAGCTGGCAGGGAGGACAAGGGACATGATTGTAGAACAGAAGATAAGTCACATTTCCCTGAAGACCAGTGAATGGCATAGTAAAGCCTGTTTTTAAAACTGCTCACAACGCAAGCTGAACTCATAGGTATGAAATAAAAAAAACGCTGGTATCCCCAAACAGATTGCCAATGTTTCTACATTGAATGAGGGAGCTTTAAAGAAAAGTCTAAACAACAAACATAAATTCTAAGAGTCCAAGAAATTTTCCTCTCAATTTTTCAATCGTTACAACCATCTTCTTAGAATCCTGTTGTGGTTAGTTTTCTATAAATGACATTTCTTTGACATGCATAAGTTATCACCAGGTGCAAGGCAGTATGATCGGTCTGCGGGTTACAGAGACAGGCATGCAGAACAAGCCCACTAAGCCCAGATTTGATCTTCTTTTGCACAGCAGTATAGGCAAAGGTCTCTTGCAATGTTCACCTACTGCATTCACTGTAATACCATTAATCATTTAAAGCATAATAGGGATGAAAATCTAAGGATTAATCTAGAGCTGAACTGTAATAATTGTTAATCTGCATCACCAGTGCAGACTCTGGGGGGCAGCAAGGGATGCAGAATGAATAGGGTTACCTTGACCACAAGCTCACAAAACTGAACTTTTCCCTGCCTTTATCAGAATTTGGACATCACAAGTCGTTTTAACAAAATGTTCATGGACAGGAGAAGGACATATAGGTAGTTTTATTTGGGTACTTATTACATGACAACTGAAGATTACATCAACAGAAATACTACTCACACAAAGCCTCAACTAGCATTTACTGGAAATATATTTTGAACACATACAACATTACAGAAATGTGCTTTAGGCCACCTACATGATAAACAGTTAGCAATACTGCCCATGCTAACACTGTATGAGCTGGTTTTTTTTCAGTTATCCAGACCAAGAAAAAAAAAAAGGGAGATCTACCAGACAAAACTAAACAGGTCAGTTACAATTGGAATCAAAACAGAACTTTTATTCTGTTTTGTAAATATGTGACTTTCCATTTTGTTGAGGTACGCAGAGGTATGAGAAGTATCTGAAGAGTAGCATTCCTGACATTTCCAGAATAGTGTTAAGGTACAGAGTCTCAAAGCACAGTTTGGAGTTGTACTGAACTGGTCAGCAATGCCCACTTTATGCAGAAATAACTATAGCTGAGGTGCCTGGAACTGCATCCAAGGAGTGATGTTTACTTCTATTTCTGTTCTCTGCCTCCATGTATTATCCCTATATATTATCTACCACAACTGGCTTTATAATCAAGGCTCCTAAACACAAGAGCAGCACAAACTAAACACCAAGTAAATTCTTAGCAGTTGCTTTAGGCATAGTGCAACAACTATCGGTTTAATCCCATGGAATTGAGCAGCTCCCCCCAATGACTTAGAATGGAAGCAGAACAATCAATGCTTAGAAAGATGCTGTGACAGAAAGAATTTTTAGACTGCAATCAGTAGGCCTCTCTTCTCTGGAGAAAAAAACCAACCAGTTTCCATTGTTAAACTAACAGAACTTTTATTTAACAGCCACCGCAGAGGGTGATTAGTCCACAGGCCATATTTCACAAAAAAGCACAAGGACTAAGTTGGGCCAATGGACTGGGAATGTTGGTATGCAGAATATCAGAATCCACAAGCCAGCCTAGGACTGAAAAATTCACATTATTGTAAGCCACAAGGGTATATTTAGTGAGACTAAGAAAGGGAAGAGGAACATGTATCCCTTTAGCAACGTCACAAAGGAATTCAGGAAGTCGCAGGGAGTAAAATATAATAGCTTTACCCAAATTCAGCTATCACATTAATTGCAAAGAAGTGCACAACTCTTCCCTTGGGCTGTTCCTAGGAAAAAAATTACTATTTGAAATCTTGTTCTTTTAAGGAAGAAAACAGGATCTGACTCAGTATAATTTCAATAGTTGAAGACTTTGTAGATTGAAGTGATGTGCAAGTGGTGTTCTCTCTGCCCATTTAAATTGTTTCTACAGACACAGCAGGTATGTACATTCACTTTACAGAAACAAAAATCCTATACCAGAGTCATTTTAAAGAATAAGTCACTGCAACCAGACAACACACCAGTCTCACACAAAAATCCCCTTATTCAGTGATATATTCCACTCTCACATGAAGCTTTTTGTCTGCATATGACCAAGGAGTTCATAAAAAAAGAAATGCAAGTATCATTGGCTCCTCTTTTTAAATAGGGAAATTCAGGCACAGAGGCAACTTAAAACAGGTGATTAAGAGCCAGATTTTTAATTTTGCTTACGTTTTATATAAGATAGGATTCCTCCTACTACTCTGCTCCATTTCATCTTATCTGTGAGGAAAATCCTCCTTCCTCCACACATATTTATAGGTGTGGGGCAAGGCACAATTTTTCAAACCAAAATCTGCACTGCTGTTACTCAGACCATTAACTGAGGCCTGACTACTCCACCACAGTTTAAAACAATTCCTCTACAAGTTGTAACTACTGTAGCAGAAATTAGTTCTCTTTCTCGTGGCATTTATTTCACCCTCCAAGAGTAGGAACATAGATTCAATCTTCTTGAACAGAGCAGTGCTAGAGCAAAATCAATTAGAGTATACTCTGAATGTTGATGACAGGTCTTTCCACTGATGAAGGTGGAGCAGACCAATTTATGAGCCTACTGTAGCAGTTTTTCATGTTCCTCCCCTGGGGAATTTTAAAAATTTTCAGGCTAGAAGAGGATGGATTTTAAAACTCAAACCACTATATATCCCAAAGTTCATATCAAATTGCTACCTTTTCTTTTTGATTATGAAATAGATTACCAATGAAGTAAAACCTAACAAACATCCCCCCAAAACCACATCAGTTTTTCTTCCTATTGATCATAGTTGTTACTCTTCCTCCATGCTGAACAAAATTAAGTCAAATACAACAATATGCAAATATTAATTTATAATACTTTGTCTACACCACAGCCTTTAGAATTTATCCATTTTTTTGACGTTGGTAGTTTAATGCATTAAACACTAGGGTAGCCTGCTCTATGACCTTTTTTGTTTGGGCAACATCCAGCCTTCAGATCGAGGAACAACCTGAAATTAAACTGGATCATTACATGGTAATTCTTGTTTTTGCTAGTGTGAAGTTTCTCAGGCAGAGCAAGCCTTAAAACTATATTTGGTAATGCACCTGAAATGCCCTTTTCTATAGCTAGAATAGATAATGGCTTTTAGCTTGCACACACGAGGTACCCAAAGTCCTTGGGCCAGCAAAGGTTGATTTCTCTCTCCAAGCTGTATTGTTTGACAACAGAAAGGAAGGTGCTTTCCAGGCCAAATGGTAATGGACAGAATTTGTGTGATCATTATTTGTGCTGCAGAAATCTGGAATGCCCTAAGCACCAAACCTTCATGCCCTAGAAAAGGAACAGTTAAAGGCTACAAGGAGTCCTCATACTATACTTTTAAATTTAAGAATAAACTATAACGAAACCTTTCTTCAGTAAGTAACCTGTGCTATGTTGCTATTTACACTATTGCATTACAAAGTGATTAGGTTGATCTGAGATAGCACAGTCAGACCAGAAAAGCAAACTCCTGCAAGAATAATGTACCTTATGATTGACAAAAACAATTTCAAAACAGAATTAAAACCCACCCATATATTAAATTAATGCACACAACAAAACTCGGTACTCTGATTTGTGAAGTCCGATGGAACAACGGAGTTTAGGGAGGACTTTTACAGATTTTCATGCTCCAAAGAGCCACAGGATTAACTCAGAAACCTTTCTAAATAAAAAAATAGTACTGGGACCAGAAGATATCTTCAGATTGCCTGGAAAATTACGCTATAATTAGAGTAATAGGGAGGAAATAAAAGTAGGCATTGTATCCTATTTACACTGAAATATGAAATGATACCTTGGAGCATTTGGCAAAGGTGAATGAACACTGTACAGAGGGTGCATCAGTTACTATGACAAAGAAAATTTTGAATATTAATCAGTAAGTATTGAATACAATTAATTTCCACATGCCCTTTCCTAGAGAATTCACAATGAGTAGCCACATACTCATTCACAAACATAATTAATCTGCTTGCAGCCTGGCCAGAACACAGCCAGCAGGGGAAATGCTTTCAACGCCACATGGACAGAAAAACTGGCCAAGATCTTCTCTTTTCTTCTTCTGCCTCACTGAGAACAGTTTTGTACATATAGATTTCTGGGTCATGAGACTGACAGACCAGTGGAGTGACTTTGGATAATTTGTTTATGAAGCAATATTTGCAACACTTATTCCCAGGCATATTAATCAATGGTCTACTGACAACTGATAAGCACTGTGTGTTTGCATTATGAGGTTTGTAACTATCACTACACTTCATCCAGGCAGAACATAAAAAACTACGCAAGTTCCTTTTAATTAATACCTATAAAACACTTATTTCAAAGCTATCAAATGGCTACACAAGCCAAAGCAATAGGAGATTCAGGCAGAACTCGTAACTGCAAAAAAAAAATTCTGGTTTCTCGTAAAAGCCTGCAAGCATGTTGCAAAACATTCTGTTGAGATATCAACTTTCTTTTCTAATACCAGTAACTGTGAAGACTTTCAAGTCTTTTGGATAACGACTGTACTTATCATTTTAACATGTGAACCTAAAGACTTAAAATAAAAAATTTTGTTTGAGTCAAATACAATCAAACAACAATAACAACACCTCATTAGACACTATCAGAGTTCCTCCCACTGGAGCAGAGCGGCCTTTGGAGGTTTCTGAAGCTTTCCAGGTGATTTCTCTTTGCTTGCAGAGAATGCTGTCAGGCTTTAATCACATATGTATTTTTATGCTTAAGTGTTACTTAGGAAACTAGATGGTGGCATATTCCTACTTACATTCATATTTTATCCTACTTAAATATGTCAAAACAAACAATTTTAGTGAGCAGTGGAAGTACACTATACTGAATTTAACAAAAAAATATTCCATCGGTTTTTCCATAATCAAAAACCAACCGAAACCAAAATCCCCCAAACCTTTCTTCAATTTATTAACTTCTAGAGACATTTCACTGAGAATTGTTCAGATTAACAACTACAAGGCAAGCGTTCTTAGTGAGACGAACAATGCTATTTAATTCTTTACTTTGGCAGGGACTCTGCTCTCTTTGGCCTCTGCTCTCCCTTTGCACACTGAGAACACTTCAAGATATGTATTGTGCCTTTCTATATCCCTCAGTAGATGTGCTGAGAATTTAAGATGCTGCTATAATGGGGACAAAGTAAACATCAGGACAGAAAGTGCTTCAAAGAGAGGCAGGGAGAAGTATGGCTATGAACAAACATCATTTGCAAAAGGCACAGTCTCCAGGCTAGATTTAATTATCATCTACCTCAACTAGCATTAAGCTTGTATCTGGCATTAGTAAAACGATTTGAGACCCTGGGAAAAGAAAGAGTGAATTAAGCACACATTCTGAAACAACTGAAACATTTCTCCTTTTCAGTCTACCAGAATCTTGCATCTTTAGTTTTCACATTCTGGATGTAAAACTTTTTTATATTTGTTCAGCTAATTTGTGCTACTGTGATACTAAAGTTATTCTTCTTGACACATTAAACTCATGAAAGTTCAACATGTGAAGAAAAAGCATGTTCACCTCAGACATTTTTTCATTCTCAAGTTCTATCAGCATCAGCATCTACTGTGTGCATTATCTTTCCAAATATAATAGCACTTTTTTAAAACAGAAAGCAGTATTGCACTGATGTAATACTACAAAACTTAAAAAGCCATTTATCTCTTGACTTCTCATTCAACAGAGCATCACTGAGCTCCACAAATCTTTAGCTGCTGGGAAAAGCTGAAGGTAATGTGGAACATACAGAAGAATTACGCCCAAAGTGATACCTGCCACAACAATAATCAAAGTGCTTTTATTAGCATACTTCTGTGACCTTTTTTCCTTCTGATACTAGTGGCACTAGTTTTATGGCTCTTTCATACTACAGAAAGACAAAGCAGTTTGCTTGCAAGTGTTAACACGGTGAACACAGGGTAAAACACACTGGAGATGTTAAACAAGCTGTTAATGCACCCAGTAACTTTGCCTCCCCCCATTATTCCTTTCCTTACCTCTCCCTCACTGAAAGCTTCAAATCAATACTTTCTTAATCATTCTGTCAATGGTATCTAAAATACAAGAAAATCTGCAGAGCTCAAGGGTAGCTCTGCAGCATGCAGAACTTGTCAGAGGCAAACATGGAGAAATACTTTTGGCTACCTTTAACTACTGGGTATAAGGGATATAATTTGAACATTTTCCTCCCACCCACAGCTAAGATTTCCATTTAAGTATGAAAAGACTCCATGTGATGTATCCAAAACAGATGGAATTGATGGAAAGTACTATTGAAGTCATGACTGTATTAATAAATTTGCCATAAATACTAAGCATTATCAGTCTCTACTATAAAATAGAGCTATCTGTTTTAGAAATGGTAACCTCTCCTGCAAATTATCCTTACAGGCCCGTAACATGTTCCCGAAGAATTTACTGAGTATGTCCATTTCACCGTTGGAAAAACAGAGCCCACTTTCAAGGTGGTATACTCGAGGCTGCACAGGAACTAACAATTCGGACTGCAACTCGTAAGCCACCCGTTGCTAATGCTCCTACAGCTGTCCTACGGCACACCCCAGACAGTTCAGAGGCAAGAGAAAGTCATTCCAGCCAGGTTCCCCCCCGCCAGGTAAACCAGCGTAGCTCTGAGCCCCCGCCGCTGGCCGGCATAGCTGGGCTCACAGCTGCTGAGCTCGCCGTGCGGACCGCGGCACGGTTTCCGTTTCGGAGCAGGACAGGCTGGCGTGCCTCAGCCCAAGTAATCGCCCTCCTCTAACGCAGGCCCTCCTCACCGGCAAGTCCCCGGACCGACACCGGCGTGAGCCGAGACGCCGAGTTCTGCTCTCAAGGGAGAGGCCGCAGGGCTACGCGCCGCGGTCCGCCTGGGCTCGGCAGGAGGGCGGCTCCGCCCGGCAGCGAGGATCGCGCTCCGCTGCCGAGCCAGCAGCCCCGGCCCGGGGCGGAGAACGCTTGGCGCCGGGCGCCGCGCCACACGCTTGCGGCGGCCCGCGCCGGCGGAGCCCCGGCCCGCCCCTCTCTTGCCACAGTCCGGCGAGCCAGGCCCGCCTCAACCCCCGCCGCAGCCTCCGCCCGGCAGCGCCCCTCCCGGCCGCCCCCCGCGGCCCGCCCGCCCGTACTCACCGCCGACCGCTCCCCGCCGGCCGCCACTTCCGCCTTCTCCTCGGGAGGCACCGGGGCGGCGGTCGCCCAGCCCAACCGAGGCGCACCGAGGCGCCACGTCCGCTGCAGCGCCCCCTGTCGTCGCGGAGGGGGAAGGGCGACAGGGCAGGGACGGGGCTGCCGGCCCCGGCGCTCCAGCCCCGAGAGCTCTTCCGCCGTGCGGGGCCGGGACTGTTTTGTCCCTGTGAGGAGCCGGCGCCCATCTCTGTATACCCCGGAGCGGGCAGCCTCGCCAAAGCTGCGGAAATCTGAGTGAAGCGGTCATCCTTTTCATAAAAAATAAATAAAGACGTCACCAGTTTTTGCGTCAGCAAGGAGTTTTACTGCCGTACCAGTTTTCACTCCCCGCTGCTGATGCTTTTATGAAAGCATCAGGATTCACTCAGCTCCGTTGTGAGTGCTATTAAAAATGAGGCATTGAAAGCTGGTTGAGGTTTTTTTGCGAACGGCTTGAGGTGTGCAAAAAAGCCATTTCTCAGTGTAAAACAAATTCTTAATAGAAATAATTTTCTGTCTGAACTGACCCAAGGGGGCTCCTGCGGGAACTAAAGCAAGGGGCCCTACCTCCCTCAGGGCAAGCGCTGGGGTTAACCTTTCCCGGTGGCTTGCGACAATGGGCAATTTTAAGGAAGTGAAAAACCAGGACAGTGCGAATGCAAAGGCAGCTTCATTTCCTTAAAAACAAACAAGGGGAATTTGGTTGTTTGCACCAGTGAGTTTCCTTGGCAAGAATCTCGACTAACACGTACTTAAATCCAACAAACACTTCTGCTGCCAGCATTTGGAGGGATATAAACTGGGGGGGGGTGCAGTTTTCCAGTGATTTTCAGTGTCTCTAGCTGCACGCCACACTCCCTGGGAGCTGGAAATCGGGGGCTGGTGCCATCGCTAACCTGCCTGGCCCCCTCCGAGCGCTGAGCTCTCAGGCGCAGGCATGGTGCTGCTTCCGGAGCAAAGGCGTGTGCCAGATCTTAATGCACTACTCCGAGCACTGCTTTTATCCAAAACATACTTACATTTTTCGTTAGGACCTGCGAGAAAGCTAAAAGTTAGAGGAGAAAGATAGCTGGGTCATCAGATAGGGCTCCAAAATACCACAATAAAGAAATAGTTATATTATGAATAAATTTAAAAATTAAAGCTTTGTGGAGCCTTTCCTGGACAACTGGCTGAATTTCAGAGCTATCCTTTTTCTCCTGCCAAGTGAACAAACTGTATGTGACTTTCATTAGCTGTAAAATGAGGAAATGTATCATTACATAGCTTTGTAAAACAGATATCCTTAGATGGAGAGTTTTCTATGGCTGAAAAACACTATTTTTAGTGATCTGTAAGGTACCCAGACCACTGATGTCCAGCCTATTTTAATTGACAATTCAAGTAACTTATCTGGAATTTTTATTCCAAGTGTAAATGAAATACCTTTATTCAGAGCAGCTTCCAAATCTGTATGGTTTACGGGAAGCTTAGGCCCATATTCACGTATTAATGCTCACGCTGTAACAGAAACCAATGCAAAAATGCTTTTCTCCACTCGGTGGTGCCAGATGCACAGGGAAAATATTTTCCAGCACTGGATTTGTGCAGCTCAAACTGTTGAATAATTATGCTCATACGGACATAAAACACACCCAAAGCGGTAGCAATTGGAGATCAATTAAAACCTTCAGTTGCCTGCAGTATCCCTATAAGACATTATTTTTTCAAGGTGATTACCTGGGTACTTTGGAAGTAAAGCACTTGACTAGGCTTACATATGCTCATGTGGCTCCTTTGACAACCAAGCTGCTGCCTGTATAGCACCATTTGCATGGGAACTCGGGCTCCTGCGGAACAGGGGCAGGTAGCCAGCTACCTAGGTGAAGTTTTGAATGGCACCCTAGAGGGAGAGATTTGCTAAACTACTTCTCAAAGAGCCCCAAATCCCTTAATACTAACAATGCATATTGTCAGGGAGTTGCATCTGCTGTTTCAAGGTAAGGGGAGGAAACTAGTATGTGACTGCAGAGAGTGATTTTGATTGATATCTGGTGTTGCAGCCCAATCTGATATGTTTTTGAAAAGGTCTTTCCAAATGTTAGGGAGTGAATAGTAAAAATACGCAGGTTGTTAGGAAGACAAGGCAAAACAGGGACAGCAGAAGAGCTGAGCTCAGGACCTAGCCATCTAATGTTCTCAGAGGTCTATAAAAGCCTCGGCCATGACATCCTTCTCCCACACTGCCTTGGCCTGGAATAACCTCTATGATTACTGTTCCACCTTATCCTGACACTCCCATTCAGTGATTTCTCATAGGGATGTATTTCACATTAAGGTTTTGTGTGAGTCAGAATCTGAGCAAGGATATCAGGATTCAGCCCCAAACTTTTTACTTTCTCCATGCATTACATACTCCATACATACTTTGTTTACCTTCTCCATACGTTAATTGCTTTGGCATGAAACATTACACTTGATTACTGAGGAACTGTTGGCCTCTTGTGTGGCACACAGGCTCAGGACTAACCACTTCTCCAAGACATCACCTTACAAGAATGACTCGGGGAAGAGTGGCTGGAAAGCTGCGTGGTGGAAAAGGACCTGGGGTTGTTGGTTGACAGCTAGCTGAATATAAGCCAGCAGTGTGCCCAAGTGGCCAATAGCATCCTGGCTTGTATCAGTAATAGTGTGGCCAGCAGGACTAGGGAAGAGATCGTCCCCCTGTATACTGCACTGGTGAGGCCGCACCTTGAATACTGTGTTCAGTTTTGGGCCCCTCACTACAAGAAAGACATTGAGGTGCTGGAGCATGTCCAAAGAAGGGAAAAAAAGCTGGTGAAGGGTCTAGAGCACAAGTCTTAGGAGGAGTGGCTGAGGGAACTGGGGTTGTTTAGTCTTGAGAAAAGGAGGCTGAGGGGAGACCTTATCGCTCCCTACAACTACCTGAAAGGGGGTTGTAGTGAGGTCTCTTCTCCCAAGTAACAAGTGATAGGATGAGAGGAAATGGCCTCAATTTGCACCAGGGAAGGTTTAGATTGGATATTAGGAAAAATGCCTTCACTGAAAGGGTTGTAAAGCATTGGAACAGGCTGCCCAGGGAACTGGTTGAGTCACCATCCCTGGAGGGATTTAAAAGATGTGTAGATGTGGTGCTTAGGGACATGGTTTAGTGGTGGACTTGACAGTGTTTGTTAGGTTAACAGTTGGACTTGATGATCTCAAGAGTCTTTTCCAACCAAAATGATTCTATGATTCTATGATTCTGTATTGTTGATTTGTCTTCCCTGCCAAGGGTCTTCAAGACCCCGGATGTACATCACCAAAGAGGTAATATCCTTGAAAATTAAATACTAGTATCAGAAGAAAAGACTTTTTGTGATCCCTGTTGTCAATTCACCCAAAGCGCAGAAGCTTGGCTGCTGTTGACCTGAGGAAGCAGTCCATTGGCCTTCAATTAAATAGCTTTGATGTGGGACAGTGGTGTGATGAGACACCAGGTTCTCCTCTCTGAGAGTTAACAGTGTAGAAACTAGCTCTGAAACTATAAAGAAGAAAGCCAAATGCAAAACTTTGTGTTAAAAAACAGTGCAGGTGCTCCTCAGAGAGAGTCTGCATACTTATCTCAGAGCCCAGGAGTCTCACACAAGATGACCTTGTTTATATGAATTTTGTGGTTAAGCCTCATAAATTGCCAGGTGCCACCTGGATTTGAAAGTTCTGTATTGTGTTTAGTTGAAGTAACCTGTGGTTAGCACCAGGGTGGTACTGGGAGCTCGAAGGGACAGGGATAAATGAGATAAACAGCACTGCAGTGTCTTTAAAAGCAGAGGGAATGCAGAAGGAGCGATAACACGCAGGAGAGAGCAAGCAAGTTTGACATTTGGAGAAAACTGAGCAGACATAGCAGCAGCTCTACAAACTGACAGTAAGCTAAAGGTAGGCTGGCAGTACTAATGACAGCATCCCAGATGCTTTTAGGACATCTGAGTGTTGGCTCATTTTCCCGGTTTAATGTGCAGGTCAATGATTTTGTTTTATATGTGCTTCCTTACCTCAGAGGTTGTTCTGTTCATTTTGGTGAGACTACCTATAAATCAAAGTCTTCCTTGATGTGAGTAAAAGTATTGCAATCTTGCTTGTCTTCAGAAATGTATGAAATATTGTGATCTGGGAAGAAAAGAGATTTCTTTTCCCTTTTCAGGATAAAAAGAGGCGATACTGAACAAAGCTGTCAGAGCTGATTAAATAACCATCGCTGGGGTTCATGCCTGGGGTTCACTCTGTAAGAACCTGAGTGGGGTAGGCAGGGAGCAGAAAGATTGTTCAGTGTGACCCCCAACTAGAATAACAAAACACAGGCAAATTTAGCATGAGTAGCAGGAAATATTCCTAGCACTGGGAATATTTCTAGCTCTCCCAAGAGAGCTGCGGAAATCTCCACTGCCTGGGAAACAGGCAATTCAAAGCGTTAATGAGCAGCCTGTTGGCAACAATTATCTACTTCAAAAGGCGAAGGTAGGATGAACTGAGAGGGCTTCTTTCTCATTCATTTCTTCCAGGGCATGTTCAATGAAAGAGAAAAAAAGAAAAGAATGTTTGAACTTTTCTTTAGCAGGGGTAAACCCCGTCTGATTCATTGGAGTTGGCGATTAATAGCAAGAGTTAGGTCATGGGTTTGGAGATAAGTATGGCACTACAGTGGCACTTAGTCAAAAGGTTAGAAGAGTAGAGAAAATATTAAATATTTTGCTCTAAATGTACTCGGTACTGGCTGTTTCTTTACAATGACTTAGATACCGCCCTGAGGAGGCATTGCTCATGGTTTAAGAGATTCTGAAGGTGCTGCTGGAGATGGTGAAATTACACAAAATTGCGTAAGGTGTTATGTAAAAGAAAAGAATCTGTGGACAGTATAGGGCCACTAGCTATTCAATTACTCTGCAGGTAATAGGAATGCAGGACTATTCAGGGGCAAACGGGTTATTGCTCAGTGGATAGACTTTACCAAGTCTGCCACAGGATGCAGCCAAGAAAGCGAGACAGTAGTAATGCTCTGAATATATCTGGGCACAGCTGCACATCACAGATCTATGAACAGCAGAATACAAGCAACCATGTTGCTGGGCTGGATCCGTGATGGACAGCAGGGGATCGCAGTGCAGACTTTAGCAGTATAGGCAGCTGGATGGAGCAATGCAAGCAGATAGGGACAGTGGTATGGGCAGCTTGTTCTCAGTGGGACGAAATGAAAAGAAGCTGTGAAGAAAACAAACCTAAACTTTAGTTGCCAAGGCCTATTGAGGGGTTTTGAAGTTAAACACAGCTCTTAAGGAAAGAGCTAAGCAGACTGATACGTCATTCTGGATCTAGAACTTAATCAAAGCATGCAGTTCTTTTCCAATGGACTCTAAAAGACTGTTCTGAAATTATGCTTTGTTGAAAGGTTATAAATGAAATAATCTCAGAAACACCCTGGGCATCATCACTTCAGACCATGACTTGGATGTATTTCTTATGAAGGACCCCTTCTGAATAGACACTGAACTAGCAACTTATTTGAATTGCTAAGTGGCGATACAATCAGTTAAAGAAACCACAGCCTAGTGTGGTTCATTTCTAGTTCTAGTATATAGTCTTAATGTAAAGTTTTCCTGATTTTTATTACTCACACCAACCAGATCAGTAAAAATAAAATAAAACAGAAAACATAATTGAATCTTCTCTATACTGTTTGTTTACTTTGTGCAGTTCTCATAGCCAGGTAATGAAAAATAGGTTAGTCACTTTTGTTGTTGTTTCTAAACAACTTTGTTTTCTCAGTCTGATACAGTAGCAAAAAGTTTCAGTGTTTGAGGTAAAAGTCTTGTATTTATTTTCATGCAATACCATATTTCCATGGCAACCACCTTGATATTACTTTTGGCTGCATCTGTATGTAAGCTAAAATTGGGGTCAAATTTGAACAGATATTTTCGGATTTCCAGTACCAGTAATCCCTACAGAGTGTTCTCAGACAGGTACTTAAACAGATGACTAATTTACAATGTACAAATATTCTCTCTAGAGCAAATCTGCAGCCAGTATAAATTGCCATATCTCCTTTAGAGTCCAGGGAACTATAGTGCTTTGCATCAACAGAAGATACACTCCTCCTGCTTTAATGGAGCCACTCATATTCATTAAGCACATGCTAAAGTACCTTACAAAACTGAGGCTGAATAAAGTCTCACTGAGATCGAGTAGTATGTGCTGCTCTGCCCATGTAGAATGGAATGTATCACACACTTCATATCAAGGACTAACAAGTGGTGTGAGAGCAGTGGTCTTGCTGATTTAGACAATATAGCATGAGGCAGACAAAATTCTATCTTTCAGACACCAATGAGTTCAGTTTCGTATAAAAAAGTCACCAAACTTTCAGAATGTAATTCTGTTGTCTATAGTAGCTTTACTTATGGTAATCTCAGTCAAGTATAAGAAGGAAGGGGCAGATTTGGATATTCGTACTGGATGACTAATGGCTTTATGTAAGGTGCATCAGTGATCTAATAGACATGTGGATGCCTCAGGATCAAAGTCAAAACACATTCGGGTACTTATCTGAGATATTGAGTGGACAGCCATGTCTGGGCCTTTCAATTCAGTAGGTGTCTTGATCAAGTAACTCACTTTCAAAGCATTTCTCAGTTAAAGTGATTAAAAAAAAAGTGACTGTTCTATTAAACACCATGGCATTATTATTAATTTTGGAAGATGAGCTAACTTACAGCTTCTTTCTTTCTCAGGTGATCTGGTTTCTGCCAGATTGCAGATGTCAGTAGCATCACAAATGGACCTTCCTGAAGAAATTCAGCATCCATATACAAAATTTTCTGAATGGAAATTCAAGCTCTTTAAAGTGAGATCATTTGAAAAAACACCTCCTGATGACAGCCAGCACATAAACAAAGACCAGGCAGAAGAGGTTGCTTCTTCAAACAAAGAAATCATACTGCGTAAAGATGAAGCTATGCCAAGAGGAGAAAAGATGGACTTAATGGGCAATAGGCAGGCACTTGAGAAAGATGCCAATGACATGAAAACACGAGACAATAAAGCTCATCAGAACAATCTGAAGCAACTTTGCCGCATCTGTGGAGTTTCATTTAAAACTGATTGTTACAAGAGAACTCATCCAGTGCATGGGCCAGTGGATGATGAAACTCTCTGGCTTCTGAGAAAGAAAGAGAAAAAAGCAACCTCTTGGCCAGATCTTATCGCTAAGGTTTTTAAGATTGATGTGCGAGGGGATGTTGATACTATCCATCCTACTCGATTTTGTCACAACTGCTGGAGTATTATCCATAGAAAATTCAGTAATACTCCATGTGAAGTATATTTTCCTAGGAACAGCACGATGGAGTGGCAACCCCACTCCCCTAATTGTGATGTGTGCCACACTACCCGTCAGGGAGTCAAGAGAAAGAGCCAGCCACCCAGTGTGCAACATGGCAAACGTGTGAAGGTCATAGCAGAACGTGCTCGAAAAAACAGAGGTGTAAAGAACCAAGCACAGATAAACAACAAAAGTTTAATGAAAGAGATTGTCAATTGCAAGAATATACATCTCAGCACCAAGCTGCTTGCAGTTGATTACCCAGTAGCTTTCATTAAATCCATCTCTTGCGAGATATGTGACCATATTTTGGCAGATCCAGTGGAAACAACATGTAGACACTTGTTTTGCAGAACTTGCATCCTTAAATGTATCAAGGTTATGGGCAGCTATTGCCCCTCCTGCTGGTATCCTTGCTTTCCTACTGATCTGGTAACCCCAGTGAAATCCTTCTTGAACATCCTTGATAACCTGGGTATAAGATGCCCTGTAAAGGAATGTGATGAAGAGATCTTGCATGGAAAATATGGCCAACACCTCTCCAGTCACAAGGAGAAGAAAGACAGAGAGCTCTACAGCCACATAAATAAAGGTGGCCGACCGAGGCAGCATCTCCTCTCTTTGACCAGGAGAACTCAGAAACATCGTCTGAGAGAACTGAAACGTCAAGTCAAGGCTTTTGCAGAGAAAGAAGAGGGAGGCGATATAAAGGCTGTATGCATGACTTTGTTCCTGCTAGCTTTAAGAGCAAAAAATGAACACAGACAAGCAGATGAATTGGAGGCTATAATGCAAGGTAGGGGATCTGGACTTCACCCTGCTGTCTGCCTGGCAATCCGAGTCAACACATTTCTCAGCTGTAGCCAATATCATAAAATGTATAGAACGGTAAAAGCTGTCACTGGGAGGCAGATCTTCCAGCCTTTGCATGCTCTTCGCACTGCTGAGAAAGCCCTCCTACCAGGTTATAATCCTTTTGAGTGGAAGCCTCCCTTGAAAAATGTATCTACTAACACAGAGGTGGGAATTATAGATGGACTATCAGGATTGCCACTCTCAATTGATGACTACCCAGTAGACACAATTGCAAAGAGATTTCGATATGATGCAGCCTTGGTTTGTGCCTTAAAGGATATGGAGGAGGAGATCTTGGAAGGCATGAAAGCAAAAAACCTGGATGACTATTTGAATGGTCCCTTCACTGTGGTAGTAAAAGAGTCCTGTGATGGAATGGGAGATGTCAGTGAGAAGCATGGAAGTGGGCCTGCTGTCCCAGAGAAGGCTGTTCGCTTTTCTTTCACAGTCATGAACATTACTATAGCCCATGGGAATGAAAGCAAGAGGATCTTTGAGGAAGTAAAGCCCAATTCAGAGCTGTGTTGCAAGCCCTTGTGCCTTATGCTGGCTGACGAATCGGATCATGAAACTCTGACGGCAATCCTGAGCCCCCTCATAGCAGAAAGAGAGGCTATGAAAAACAGTGAATTGCTACTTGAAATGGGAGGCATCCTGAGAACATTCAAATTCATCTTTAGGGGTACAGGATATGATGAGAAACTCGTGCGGGAAGTGGAAGGGCTGGAGGCCTCAGGTTCCACTTACATTTGTACTCTGTGTGATGCAACCCGCCTGGAGGCATCCCAGAACTTGGTCATCCATTCTATAACCAGGAGCCATGCTGAAAATTTGGAGCGATATGAAATATGGAGGTCCAACCCATATCACGAATCTGTTGATGAGCTCCGTGACAGAGTGAAGGGTGTTTCAGCCAAACCTTTTATTGAGACCGTTCCCTCCATAGATGCGCTGCACTGTGACATTGGCAACGCAACAGAATTCTACAGGATTTTCCAGATGGAGATTGGTGAAGTTTACAAGAATCCTGATGTATCTAAAGAGGAGAGGAAGAGGTGGCAGTTAACTCTTGACAAACATCTCAGGAAGAAGATGAACTTGAAGCCTATGATGAGGATGAGTGGAAATTTTGCTAGAAAGCTCATGTCCAAAGAGACAGTAGAGGCAGTATGTGAATTAATAAAGTGTGAGGAAAGGCATGAAGCCCTAAAAGAACTAATGGACCTTTATCTGAAGATGAAGCCAGTGTGGCGATCATCATGCCCTGCCAAGGAGTGTCCAGAATTGCTGTGCCAGTATAGCTACAATTCACAGCGTTTCGCTGAGCTCCTATCTACAAAGTTCAAGTACAGATATGAAGGCAAGATTACAAATTATTTCCACAAAACCCTCGCTCATGTTCCTGAAATCATTGAAAGAGATGGGTCCATTGGGGCCTGGGCAAGTGAGGGAAATGAGTCTGGAAACAAACTGTTTAGGAGGTTCCGAAAAATGAATGCCAGGCAGTCCAAATGCTATGAGATGGAGGATGTCTTGAAGCATCACTGGCTATATACCTCTAAGTACCTCCAGAAGTTCATGAATGCTCATAAAACATCAAAAAGCCAGGGCTTCACCATTGATCCAGAGGACAGTTTAGGTGACTTCTTGCCACTGGAGGTCTTGGAAAGCAATGATTCAGCAGAACTCTAAATGTAAAGCGCATTCGGTGTTGGGTTTGTGATGGTGTCTTCCTGCAAGGAGGCAGCTTCTTTTTCAGGCCTGTAGAGGTACAGGGAAGTCTGAAACGATAATTTTTAGACTTCTTGTTAAAGGTGCTGAGCAGAGTTTAATAAACACCATGTCTGTTGGGAGTTTCCAAAAGAGGCAATGCAGTAGTGCATTTACCAGTTGTTATGTGAGATGAAAGCAGAAACAAATTGCAAAGAAGGGTCTTCAGTTTATTTTGGTCTTAGAGTGTTGTTTATAAGTGAGAAAGCCAAAGCAAACAAGGTTTTATATAAAGTAGTATTTTGGAATGAATATGATTCTGGAGAGATATGACAGTTGAGAAACGGAGCATGGCTATTTGTTCTGTTTGCATTTTTAAAACTATTTTGCTATTTACTTTTTAAGAGGGTTTGATTATTTTATTGACGGTCCTTTGGCTTTTATAAGTAAAGATTTGTCGGTGAGACACTTGGGTAATTGTTTTGCGATCAAGTTCAGTTATTTTTGTATAAAATACTGACTAAAGAAGCAAACTTTGATCTCACAAACTTTAAAAAATATTATCATTTAACATTTATATTGTAGTACTGCTTAGGAGTAGATGGTGGTATCACTATGCTAATTTACTATACAAAGATATAGGAAAGGTAGCTGTAATTTTTTACAGATATTCTTATCATAGTCTGTTTACTATAAAATGCAAACTTGTACATGTGCTCCTAAATCAGGATTTGCAGTGCCTTGTGGTTATCTCACTATACAAAGTACGTTCAGGCTCTGCTGTGTAGCTTGTTGCTTCATCAGCATTTTAGATTTCTATGGTAAGTTCAGTATATAGTATAATTTGTATTAGTAGAGCTTTACTGGGTGAATTCCTGGCCTCATTGAAGTCACCAGTAAATTGTCATTAATATCAGCAGGCCCACAGTTTTACCAAGTAACTTTAGTCCCAGCAGACTCATTTCTCAGGAGATGGATATTACCTTGATCAGATACATGTCAGTGTTCTGATCTTCTCTATTAGGATATTTCACTGACTGCTGCTGATGTGCTCCAACTGTATCTGATAACGAGCATTTTCACACCTGGGATACACCACACTCACAGTCCAAATCTGTAAAAGAGGTATGATATTTCTTAACCTCAAAGATAGTTGGCATACAAGATTAGTTAAAAAGCAGTGAACTGTCTTGAAATTACTGCATACTGTATTTTACGTGATTACAGAAATATTTAGTTGGCATTACTCCATACTATATTAGATGAATCATTTTATTGGTGGTATTTGCCATTCTGAAGTGGTATTTAGTATATTCATATACCAAAATTATACGAATTTCATTCAATGACATATTCATGAAATAATATACTCAAAAGTACCTGAGATGCCCCAAAATCATCTAGCCTTTTGCCTGTAGCTAGGACATTACTGTGTTTGGAGAAATATTTCTGAAATAAGATTAAATGCAGAAAAAATCAAAGCATGTATCTAAAAGAATCCGCTTTTTGTTTTTATTTTGATGTGACAGAAGTTGGTTTGTGAGTGTAAGTGAACAACAAACTTAAAGAATTAATGGTCTGAGGTTTGTTTAGTAGTATCTTGTTCATGTTATTTACTATATCTTTGAGGGTCTGATATTTACCATTTATAGGCAATGAAAAAATAGAGTTAAGTGTTAGTAATTAGTACAAATATTAGTGTTATTCTCATTATGTCTTTCTTTTGATTTTATTGCTTAAAATATTTTTTAAAGTATTCTGTAATTTAGGATTTCGTTTTAATATGGTTTCTTCAAACACAGTTTAACGTTCTGTCAGAATTTGCAGTTGGAAATAATGCCTTTTGCTTAAAACATTTAGTTTTCTAAGCAGTCATAAAGACTACAGGGTCTTTTGTATGGTGTACCATGTACATCTGCACTTACTGAGTGTTCATTTCTAGATTAATTTATTTTTGCCAATTCTTTGAATAAAACAAGTATTTCCCATAGAGCATAAATACCAGGTTTACATAAGTATCATTCTTTACCAATAAATGCAGACAAGTACAGCTGTTTCTGAGTGAGTATAAATATCAGGTATAAAGAGCATCCTTTAGCAGTAAATGCAGATATAGTTTGCATTTTTGGTCGGCATATATTTCATTATGCAAATAGTTGCACACGTTTCTTTTTTCTCTACATGTATATTTGAGACAACTGTATTACCTTATTAAACTGATGTTTATCTTAACATAAGATAAAACATCTTATGTTTTATCCTTGACTCTGCTTGAATAACCTAGGGCCCAGTTTAACAATCTTGACTCACCTCATGGTGATTTTCACTCCATTTAAGTAGTATATACAGTGTTTGCTGCCTTTTGCACAGGAGTGAAATTCACCCCCGAGTAATCTGGACTTGTTCATTGCAATGAATATGTGCCACTGGACTGACAGACCAGACTTTGCTCATTTTGCACATGTAATTTCAGGAACTCTGCTAACATTTTCAAATTCCAAATTCACTTTAACAAGCTGCTGATGTAACAGCAAGTGATTCATCTCACTGCCTTCAAGAGGGGTGAGTAAGTTTTATCCATATATGTATGATTTCTCAAGACAAGGCTTATATTCTGGGGCAACTCGTCAGACTGAACAGAACCTGGATGGGGACAGATGAATGCAGTGGCATGTGAACGTATTCTTTTGTGAAATATTATTAAGCCATCAAGACATATTTCACATTCTACCAGCTCTGGGCAGGATAGCTGACACAGAGAACTGCTACTATTTTTTTTCTTTTCTTTTCTTTAGCCTTGAATCTAGTTTTATCTTGTTGACATCTTCTGTAAATCAAGAGACTTTCTCTGAGAGTTTTGAACTCATTAGAACACACAGCACTGAAAGGGTAGGTACTTGCAAGTGAAGCTTTTGTAAACAGGGATAAAATAACAATGCTGCATGCACACAGTCATGCACTGGAAGGCAAGCAAATTCTGCCTGCAGACAGGTGCATCGTTTGGTTACGCAGTCTATTGTTAAGATTTTTGATTTTGAAGATGCTTTAGAAAAATGGAGACACTTTTATTCATGGAAGTCTTTCAATTCTTCACATTTTCTTTTTTTATGTTAATACTTGGTACAAATCCTCCAGTAATTCATGGTAAATAATTTTCTTGTTCTGAAGTTGTATTGACTGTAGTTTCTATACAATCACATTACGTATCTTGTTTTGTTTTGTTTTATTCAAGGGCTTCGTATTGTGAATTGCCATGTTATGAAATGACGTGAACAATGTTAGAAGCCATGATTCTGGTCTCACATATATTTTTCCTCACAGGAATAATTCTATTGACTTTAAGCAAATCAGTTTTGAGTTTTAGTCAGGTAGTTCAGAAACAAATTCTAGATATTTACAGCATCCTAATTTCTGACTACACTGAGTTCTGTGCTTTGTCTCACTGCACAGCTTCATAATTTTACTTTTTCTTACTGTATTACAGTTTCTTAATTCATGAAACCTGTTTAAAATAAAGGTCTTATAAATATTTAAGTTTCTGGCTTTGTATTTCTTACCAGTTTTTCAACTATGCACATAATTTCATAGTAACAGTCTTACTTTTCATTCAGATTGTGAATGCTTTTCATATTTAGGCTTTTCTAATATCCAGAGAGAGCTGTGATTCCAGCCCTGTTCTGGAAGTCACTAAATTAACACAAATGAAGATTACTCCATGAGTCTCAGCAGTCCTTTCAGCACCTTTCCTCGCAGGCAACTGTTTGACAGAAAACCAAACTAATTTAAAAACAGCTTTATTTAGTTTGTAAATGGCTTTTGCTTAATTTACAAATACCATCCCAGCTTTTGTTTAAAATCAGCCTTGCACTGTTATGTCCATGTTAATATGTTAAGCCTCTTTACTGGCTTCTGTGCATCCTTTGCACCAGATTTTGGCTCCTTGCCATATACTGAGCTGCAAAGATTAGTTCCAATCTACCTCTCAGTTCATGATTTGTAGATTCCCTTCATTGCACTTCAGAAAATCTTTCATTCTTCCCTGCAATGATATCTCAGGGTCAAAAGACTTACGTAAACCAGCTGGTTTGGATGGAATTAATGATGAGCAAATTAAGCTACCTGATTTCCTTGTGCAATCAGGTAATTAGACATCTATTTTCTGGACTTCATAGAACTTAGTTCTTTCATCTGACATTGAATAAAAAATGTTGGATGGAAAAAACAGAACCCATATAAAACAAAAAAAAAACCCAAGCTGCAGAGTTTCCTGGTAAATTAGAATGATTTAACTCCTTTTTTTCCTAAATCTGTAATAATTGACTGAATTTTACTTTCGACGTATTCCTACTAGAATCAGGATCAGATGAAGAATAATGAGGTCTGTCACCACTCTTCTTCAGAGTACTGTTTTAGGTGACTGAATATGGTATAATTTTGCAACAGCTGACCAGCTGCAACTCTGAAGTGTGGGAGCTTTTCTACCTTCTGCATCAAGCTTAATATTGTCCATAATACAAAAAGACACATTGGAAAGGATTTAATTAGCGCCTTTTCTAGCAGCATTGTGAGAGAGGTCAAAAGGTGTATTTTCAATGCCCAGCTCTTCCTCTGAAGATGGGCATTCTGAGCCAGTGGACAAGGAAATACACAAAGCCTACCACCTGAAGGAGGTCCTGCACACCTGTGGTAGTGGCCAGTGTCCTGTTCTTTCTGTATATGTGTATGTATTGAGAAATCAGAAGGTTTATAGAGTTATTGTCTTGCACTTTTTAAAGAAAAAATGGGCCTTGGTGTTACAATTTTCAAAGGTCAATTAGAGACACCAAATTGGAGTTTGATTTTCAGAGGCTGTTGCTCAAGCCCTTCCCAGAAATTAGTCTTGTTTGAAACGGGATAGGGTAGGAAATCAAATACAGAGGGAGCTATAGCCACCAATCATGAGAAAAAGAAGTAAGCCAGTCCTTATGTCCTTAATACATTAAGTCTAGCAGTATATAACTTTACAGATTCCTTTTCAATCTGAATCCAATCTTTTCCTTTTGCTTTGGGCTCCCAGTTGCATTATTTCCACTCCTTTCAATGATCTGTTGGTGCAATGAGTCACTCTGAACTATGACACATGCTTTAGTGCTACCACTAAAGTTTGTGCTATGCCTTTCCTGTAGATTAATCAGGTACTTCAGGGTTCAGGCACCTTTCAACAGCAGTAAAATCCATGTACTAGTCTCGTAAAAGCTGATAGTAACAACATAGTGTTACTAAAATGTGGCTGGGAACCATGATGCTGCTTGTTGTGGTTACAAAACACATAGGTCAGTTGGATGCAGATACAATAGAGATTTACTTCTGCACTCAAATCTACTTCATTTTATCTTCTAATTCTAACCTGCCTGAGGAAGAAACATTTTGTATTGATTAGCTGGTTTTGAAGACAATCAATGCCTTAAGAAGTACATGACTCAAAAGCGTCATCAGAATTATCAGGGAATTTAAGTACTTTCTGAAGTTCTGGATGCTATGTCAAGTGTCTTCTTTACAGACTGATGTTCATATATCTCTTTATGTTCAAGTCCTTTGGAATATTATATTTTTCTTTACTTATGACTTCCTCTTCCTGCAGTGACTACAGTCTCTGAGCTGTGATTTAATGCTACTTGTACTGGCCTTCACTGTGAGGCTGGGACATGATTTGACCAAGTAATTTCTCCCTCCTACTAAAATAAACCATATATTTAAAAAAAGCACACCTCAGACATACAATACATTAATGTTATGGGCCTGATGAGGATTATCGTAAAGTCTGACTGTGAATTGCTTTTGTCATAGCCACAGCCTTAAAGTAAAGAACAACTCAGGTAAGAATTGGAAGGGGCCTCAATGTGTGCTTGTGCTTGCCACATGCTGAGTGTACGTGCTCTCAGCTCCTAAGGGCTCAGGGAGTCACTGCAGCTGCAGGAGTCAGTTCTGGAAATTCAGAGATGCTCCCAACATACTGCAACCATACCACCAGTGCCTGAGTTACGGGCTTTATCTCAGGCTGAACGTCACTTCTCCTAGGCCAGTGTCGAGCTTTTCCTTTGCAAAATGTTTCCATCCTTTTATTTGTCTACACTAGTAGACAAATTTGTCACACAATGTGGGGTCTGAGGAATTTGAGATAATAACAGTAATTGGGAGAGATAACAGGCAAAAACCCGGACTGGACATTGCCAGTGACTTCAATAATTGTGGGGAGTCATCTGTTGCAGTAAAATGGTGAAGGGACGAAGAGTGGAGTTTTGTTGTGTGAGTATATTGTCCCCCTTTGTTGGTGGGGTGATGGTGTGGCTTTAATTTTGGCGTGGATTTTTTTTTGGTTGATGTAAATAAAGTCTATGAAGAGTGTCTGATGAATGTATATTTTAATGACAATTCAGCTGAGTAAGACCTATGACTAGCCTACAAAAGGGGATATTGACTTTTGAATTTCACCGGTTTTAAGGGACTTTACATGGGCATGATACTCATTTATTCCTTGGAAGAACATATAGCACTATATACTCTGAGTTTACGTAAAGTAGTATGACAAAGGAAATGGGAAGCTGGCATTGAAATCTATGAATTTATACCAATATCAAACTGGTGAGAGGGGAGTCAGGATTATGTATTTCCCATTTACAAGCTCTACCCAAACTATAACCTCCCTCAGCACATGAAAAGGTTGGAAATGGAAACTCTGTATGGTTGCCCGTTACTTTCCTCTGCTGTTGACTTGATTTGTGAAGGTTTTAGGGGGAGTACTGCGCATACATGTCTGTGTTGGTAGGAATACTGTGCTACACATGCTGCTTTGTAAAGGAGTGGCTGCTCAGCGTCTGCACATAGTGATCAAATGGCTGACAGCTGCTCCTGTTTTTCTTTTTTATTCAGGGGTCCAGCATGAGAGCTGGATTGTGAATACTGAGCTATTATTGTTGGCTCACAAATATTGAGCTGATGGTATTGATTTTTTGAAAAGATGTTTGGAGCAGTAATAAAAATAAAAAATAAAGTCAAGAATGATGAGGCATTACAAATAGCCAATAAAAGAATCCACAAAAAACTTAGTAAACTCTTGGGCTATTCAACCTTGACAATGTCCTTTTCAATCTGAATCCAATCTTCTCCTCATGCTTTGAGCAGCCAGCTGCATTTGTTTCCACCCTCACAATGCTCCACTGGCTCAATTAGTCACTCTGAGCTACGGCTTGCACTTTTAAGCTTTCACACTCTACATAGTCACGCTGGGAGAGCAGAGAAAGAAATGTGTAGTGGAGGACCTGGAGTAAATGATAAAAGTCCTGTTCATCAGAACGAACTTCTTCTGAAGTCAATGGGAGCTCACAGCATGGGGTGGGTGTGAAGCCAGACCCCTTATCAGACTGCGGATGGACCTCCCAAGAACACATGCCATCCTTTCATAGACTTTGAGATTTACCATGTTTAATTTACCCCATGAGCAGGTGAAAAAAATGCAGTAATTTTTATTATAAATTTTATTAGCTTACTAGATTTTTAAAAATACAAACACAAAGCAGTTGTTGAGCACAGTGGTTTAAAAAAGCAATTTGATTTTTACTATGAGATGATCTTCCACAGCTGTAGCCAAAACTGACATATAATCATTCAATACATCTCAAAATTAAGAAATTATCCAGAATTAAATGCTCCATATGTAAGCTTTCCATAATGGAAGTCCCTGAAGAAAACTGACCCTCAGTGTCTGAATATTTCATTATTTCTGTCACAAGGGACTTAAGCCACCACTTTAGTTTAAAACTCGAGTAATTAGTCTAATTTTATTTCATTATACCAGCATAAAATTGGAGTAATGCAGCTATAAATTAGGCCAAATATTTCTAGAACTACTCACTAAGATAAAAAATTAAAATAGGTAATATAATGTTCTTTATGGACAGATGCTAACAGCAGTGTACAGTACATGGGATAATGTCTATCCTACCAGCAGTTCCATTACACTCACTGGGAATAACCAGGAAGTAAGTATAGCACAAAATAGAGCACAAATTTACCAGTGTCTGGCTGTGTGTTTGCACAATGCCCTCTATCCGGATATTACAATAATAAACATAAGAGACAAATAAATTCATGAGCTTTGAAATGTAACTGGAATATTGAGATAATTGAAATCAATTAAATAAAAAGATCTCTTTGAGCTCCAATAACCCATTCTACTTCAACCATTACTAGCTGTCTTTGACTGTGATTCACTTCCTCCCAGGTAAATACAAATCAGCAGTGTAAAACTACTCAAACAATCTCCGAAGAAAGGACTTTTTCACTGGTGGTGTTAACTTCATGGTTGCTTTTTTGTGCAACGGTTTCATGGGTTGCTTTTTCAGGTGCAGCACCTTTTTGGGAGTTTGCAGCCCTTTATTAAGGTCAACATGCTCATTGCAGAAGTACTTGACATTTGCTTCTGAGAGAGTAGGAGCATGCTCTCCGAGAGATCCATACATGTGCGTGGACCCAGTGGCCAGCCCCGGTGGAACACAGTATCATTGCAGGCTTGTTGAGTTCTGTCGAATAGAAAGGGACCCAGGTGTCTAATGGTCAATATTGCAACTGGCAGAGCAGGTGATCCAGTAGCCTGTTTCTGATTCATCTTCTTCATCATCTTCATTGTAAGTGTCAGTATCATCAACATCAAAGCTATTGGCTTCAGCACTAAAACAAAACTCTTCCGAATCTTCAAATGGAGTGGAGTCTCCAGGGTCTTCAGTTGATGTCTGACTGCAAATTTGTGCTGTCAGTTCTTCCTCCTTGTCCTCTTCTGGTCCTTTGCATCTCAAAATGTAGAAGTAGTTCGCATCTGAGATTAACTGTTTGTTGGCCCCTGGAATGCCCAGCAATACAGACCCTTTGCCCATATCACAGCCAAACCACATCCTGCAGTGTTTAATATCTGGTGTCCAGTCCGGGCTTGCCCTTTCAACAATCTCTATCTTATTATCTTCCAGAACTATGGTGTTACATGACAACCGTTTCTGGTTGTCAGACTGGTAGCCCCCGACAAGGACAAATTTGGTGTCACCAGTTTGAGTCAGTGTAGCGCTTGACACAGATATCCCCCCTGGCAAGATGGTGCAGGTCACAGATGGGCTGCCCAGTGGGAGATCAACTTTTAGCTTGTACAAAGTGGGGGACCTGGTGTTATTTTGAAGCGAATGGCCTCCTAAAATGTAGATTGTATCATTTCTGGCAACTGAAACGTGAAAAGCAAGTCCATCTTGTAGCTCTGGAAGTATGTAAGACGTACAGCATCCAAACTCAAAATCAACGAGAAACACAGATGGCAAACAGTCAACTACGCTGTTCCATTTTTCAGTGGTTCTTTGTGCAAGAGGAGTGTATGATCTCCCTCCAAATATAACACTGATGCTTTTTCCCCGACTGTGAACTACGCTAATTGTATGCCCATACCTAGCTTCAGGGACATCTCCACCTAGGTCTTTCTCAACACATTGGAACGTGGTTTTCTTGCTATTTTTGCTTACCAGACTCATAACGTAAATCTTATCTGAAAGGTCATTGTTAGGTGTTTTCCCACCATGGATGATATACTGATACTCATCAGACTCCGCATTGGCTCTGAGCGTGCAAAGAGCAGGGTAGCGGAGAGGGGGGAGGTAACAGGAGTCTTTAGAGAAGAAGGCAGGTTTCATTTTGAGCTCATTCTGCTTTATATCGAGGAGGAAAACGCCAGTGGGACAGGACCTCTTGGGCCATCCTTTCTGCCCAAAAAAGAAAACATGCCCACCAAAATTCAGGAGAGAGAAGCCCGGCTGAAGCAAGGACGAATTACTGACGGCTACCCCCTGCAACGACATTTCGTCTGCTGACTGGGCCATACTGTGATCAGTATCTGAGAAAAAAAACCACAAAAGAAACAGATGAAACATGCTTTAGACCCTATGAGAGTTGTTTAACAGTACTTGAATAAATCGTATTTAAAAAAGGAGACCCTTTTTCTGCAACTCTTGACACGAATCAAGCAAGAGCTGTGTACCAGTTCCCCGGGATTTTGTACAAATCATGGCCTGTTAGCACGCAAAGGCCAAACATTTGTGCCTGCGCCCCCGGGGCGCCCCCCGCAGCTCTGCGCTGGGGCGACCTCCCCGCTGAGGGCCCGGCCGCTCCCATGGAAACGGCGGCCCCGCGGCCTGCTGGGGCCGGTAGTTCTCGCTGGGCGCCTCAGCCCGGCCTGGCCCGGCGCGGCGCGCTGCTGCCCGGCCGCCGCTCGGCTCGTCCTCGGGCGTGACGAAGCGGGACTGAAGGCGTTAGCGGGCAGGCGGCGGGGCCAGGGCCGTCAGCGGGCGGGTCTCCTGGCGGCGGGATTCGGCTGCGGGGCGCCCGGGGGCGGAGGGACCAGCGCCGGAGAGGCCACAAGGTGGTATGTTTTCTGCCCGTTTCTCGCCGGGGCGGCCGAGGGTGCCGGGCTGGTGCGCTGGAGCCGCCCGGGTGCCGCAGGCCGCCCCAGCCGGCAGCGCGGGATCTGCAGAGGAGGGGCGCGGGTCCCACAGCCCCGGCCCCTGGGGGCCTGCCGGGGGGCGGCCGCCTGCCTGCGCCCCGCTCCGGCTTCGGGGCCGCGTGCCTGAGGGGCTTCTGCTCCCCGAGACCGGCACCCCGCTTGTGGGAAGGGTGGGGAGCTGCCCCGAGCCCGGCCTCTGGCCGGCAGCATGCTGTTGTGCTCCGTAGTCAGTGAGCTGAAGTGAGTGCGTACACACCCGAATGCAAACTTCGTTGAACGCTTTGCAGGTTTACCAAGAAAACATCAAGATTTGTTGAAGACATTGTGGAACAGTCGATGCCAGCTGTATTTCTAACCACGTAGGTATCGCTGAAGTGGCTGAGGTAGAAGCTGTTAGTGCCAGGGTGAATCTCGCACACTTGTGCTGAACAGCCTGCTTGGGGTAACAGCGTGGCTTGGGAGTCTCGCTGCCAGGTGTCTTCATAGTGTGACCAAATTCTTTATCTTTGATGTTTGGTGTTTGCACATGCTTTTGTGAGTAGGTTTCAAGGAGTATCTTTGCTTACCCGTTTCAAAAATCTAGAAGAGTTTATGTAGTCAGCCTGGATAATAACGCTGAAAGAGCTTTGGAGAGCCCAGACACCAGAGTGAAACAACTGCCTGGTTCATTGGCGCTGTCCTTTGGTGACAGCAGAGTTGTGCCTTTTAGTAAATGTCCGAGTTCTATGTCCCAGCCTTTGCCAAATCCCCAGGATTTAAAGGTGTGAACTAGCTTTCAAATACAGTATTTGAAAAAAAAAAACCCTCTACATTTTAAAATACGATTCCTTGTTCTGAAATCTTTAGGATTCATATTTTCTTTGCTCCTGCTTTTCATTTTGCGGTAACAAAACCAAGACACATAGGGTTTCTTTTTTCAAGGAGGGATTGATATCTTCTAGTTACATGACATCAAAACCTGGGGACTGTGGAACAACATAGTGTACAGTGAGAGTCACTGCAAAATCATGGGAACCAGCCTTGGTTGTAGTGACCATGAGATGGTAGAGTTCAGGATCTCATGTGGCAGGAACAGGAACAGAATAGCTAGCAGAATCACAACCCTGGACTTCAGGAGGGCCAACTTTGGCCTTTTCAAGCAATTGCTAGGGGAAATCCCATGGGACAGGGTACTAGAAGGTAAGGGGGCTCAAGATAGTTGGTTAGCATTCAAGGACTGCTTCTTCCGAGCTCAAGATCAGAGCATCCCAGCAGGTAGGAAGTCAAGGAAGGGTACCAGGAGACCTGCAAGGTTAAACAGGGAACTGCTGGGCAAACTCAAGTGGAAGAAGAGGGTGTACAGATCATGGAAGGAGGGGCTGGCCACTTGGGAGGAATATAAGTCTGTTGTCAGAGGATGTAGGGAGGCAACTAGGAAAGCTAAGGCCTCCTTGGAATTAAACCTTGCAAGAGAGGTCAAGGACAACAGAAAGGGCTTCTTCAAATACATTGCAGGTAAAACCAACACTAGAGGCAATGTAGGCCCACTGATGAATGAGGTGGGGGCCCTGGAGACAGAGGATAAAAAGAAGGCGGAGTTACTGAATGCCTTCTTTGCCTCTGTCTATACTGCTGGAGGCTGTCCTGAGGAGCCCCGGACCCCTGAGGCCCCAGAAGAAGTCAGGATAGAGGAGGAATCTGTCTTGGTAGATGAGGGCTGGGTCAGGGACCAATTAAGCAATCTGGATGTCCATAAATCCATGGGCCCTGATGGGATGCACCCGCGGGTGCTGAGGGAGCTGGCGGAAGTCATTGCTAGGCCACTCTCCATCATCTTTGCTAAGTCGTGGGCAACGGGAGAGGTGCCTGAGGACTGGAGGAAAGCGAATGTCACTCCAGTCTTCAAAAAGGGCAAGAAGGAGGACCCGGGTAACTATAGACCGGTCAGCCTCACCTCCATCCCCAGAAAGGTGATGGAACAACTTGTCCTTGGTGCTGTCTCTAGGCACATCAAGGATAGGGGGATCATTAGGGGCAGTCAACATGGCTTCACCAAGGGGAAGTCATGCTTAACCAACTTGATAGCCTTTTATGAGGATGTTACCCGGTGGATAGATGATGGTAAAGCTGTGGATGTGGTCTATCTCGATTTCAGTAAAGCGTTTGACACGGTCTCCCACAGCATCCTCGCAGCTAAACTGAGGAAGTGTGGTCTGGATGATCGGGTAGTGAGGTGGATTGTGAACTGGCTGAAGGAAAGAAGCCAGAGAGTGGTGGTCAATGGGACAGAGTCCAGTTGGAGGCCTGTGTCTAGCGGAGTCCCTCAAGGGTCGGTACTGGGACCAGTACTATTCAGTATATTCATTAATGACTTGGATGAGGGAATAGAGTGCACTGTCAGCAAGTTCGCTGATGACACCAAACTGGGAGGAGTGGCTGACACGCCGGAAGGCTGTGCAGCCATTCAGAGAGACCTGGACAGGCTGGAGAGTTGGGCGGGGAGAAATTTAATGAAATATAACAAGGGCAAGTGTAGAGTCCTGCATCTGGGCAAGAACAACCCCATGTACCAGTACAAGTTGGGGACAGAGCTGTTGGAGAGCAGCGTAGGGGAAAGGGACCTGGGGGTCCTAGTGGACAACAGGATGACCATGAGCCAGCAGTGTGCCCTTGTGGCCAAGAAGGCCAATGGCATCCTGGGGTGTATTAGAAGGGGTGTGGTTAGCAGGTCGAGAGAGGTTCTCCTCCCCCTCTACTCTGCCCTGGTGAGGCCGCATCTGGAATATTGTGTCCAGTTCTGGGCCCCTCAGTTCAAGAAGGACAGGGAACTGCTAGAGAGAGTCCAGCGCAGAGCCACAAAGATGATTAAGGGAGTGGAACATCTCCCTTATGAGGAGAGGCTGAGGGAGCTGGGTCTCTTTAGCTTAGAGAAGAGGAGACTGAGGGGTGACCTCATTAATGTTTATAAATATGTAAAGGGCAAGTGTCATGAGGATGGAGCCAGGCTCTTCTCAGTGACATCCCTTGATAGGACAAGGGGCAATGGGTGCAAGCTGGAACACAGGAGGTTCCACATAAATATGAGGAAAAACTTCTTTACAGTGAGGGTGACCGAACACTGGAACAGGCTGCCCAGAGAGGTTGTGGAGTCTCCTTCTCTGGAGACATTCAAAACCCGCCTGGATGCGTTCCTGTGTGATATGGTCTAGGCAATCCTGCTCCAGCAGGGGGATTGGACTAGATGATCTTTCGAGGTCCCTTCCAATCCCTAACATTCTGTGATTCTGTGATTCTGTGATTCTGTGAACTAATGACACTGACTACAGCAAATTGCCATCAGCACATGTTCTCATGCACAGTAGGAACTGTCGTACCACATTCCTGTACTGCCTGCCTGCTCCGCTTCCTGGTATGCAAACTGCTGTGCTAAAATACGGATCTGCCATTAAAAGCTTTCAAAGGTAGGTGAGCCTGGTCAGATGTGCTTAGGCCAGAGCACATGGACAGAGTAGGCATAGCCACTGCTGAGTCTATTTCAAAAATAATCCATGGAAAAGATGTCTTATCTTTTTATACATTGTGGAATCATCCAAAGATCATGGTCAAGTTCTGTTCACTGCATAGCCAGCCTAATGCCTCTTCCCGGAAGGTGGTAGTTTTTTCTACATTTAGATTCCTTTTCAGAAATACTGCATTGTAGGTGAAGTTCAGTTACGAGTGAAATGAGTGAACCCTGTTCTGAGCATCTCAGTATACACAGCAGGTTTTGTTCTTATTATTTGCATGAAGAAAGTTTTGCCAAATTATCTACCTTCAGGTGATATGCTGAACAGGAATCTCAGCTGCTTGTTTCTTATAGCCATTCAAAAATGGTGTTGTTAGAGGAGCTTTCACTAAATTGGGTTTACTGGATTAGATTTCCCTTGTGTCTTTTGTATTGTGTTGTTCCTTAGCTGCTTTGTTTTTACAGGATCTTTAGAATCTTCCATAGAAGCTTCCATACCAGAGCTGCTACGAGCACATATGTAAGTTAGTGTTCTATATTTGTAGCACTAGTGTTCTACATTTGACTGCTGGTTTATATTTGAAGTCTAACAAGAGTATTAAAAATGGCAAACAATTTAATTGAAATGTTGGCATTCATCTTATGTTCTTACATATAATTCAAGAATCTCCAAATATGACAATTATTAGTATCCACAATGTCACAAACTATTTCCCAAATATTGAGCAGTACTCAGTTCTGAAGAGTATACTATCTGAAGAGGCTGTTGCAGATATAGAGTGGAGAAAAGACCAATGAAAATGATTAAAAGTGAGACTGATAGACACACAGAACTTGCTGGTTAAACAAACACAAACACATTTCCTCCTTGTCATCCCTTAATATTTCTTGAACTTTACATAAGCAAGCAGTTCAGTAAGTAACGGAGAGAATATTTATCCTAGATTCTCTGACAGAAGTAGCTCCTTAGGCACTTGCTGGAATTGCTTTGGCTTTCCAGGTTGTTTTGTGCTAATGATGGTGTGTTAATACAGTGTGGTTAATCTTTGGCTATGCTGATCTCCATCTCTAACCTTCCAACACCATTGATTCCTTTGGGCCAATGCTCATCTGACCCTGAGCAGCTTCAGGGAGCCTGAAAGGCAGAAATCTAACCTTATAACCAAAAAGTTTAAAGTTTTTTTTGTGGCTTTATGCTCAAAACCATGTCAGTGTGGAGTCGGATTAGCATTAGTGCCAGTGTGGAGGGAAACAGACAAATGCCTTTGTTGTGGTGCAGCAAGACAGAGGGGAAGAGACCTTATAAGAAGTAAAGATAGATAAATAGAGAAGGGTGGAGTTACATAAACAATTACCAGTTATCGTGACTTGAGTCATGCTTCATCATATTTGGTATTTTTATAAAAGATCAAGCTCCAAGGATTATACAAATAAGTAAGAATCTCAGCATTACTTTTATAAGCCCTGTATTTGAGAAGTGAACTGTAGAGATCTGAGCTAGAAGCTAACAGAAAGAAGAAAACTAATATTCTCCCCTATTTTATTTTAAAATCAGACTTATGATTTTGAGCTTTTTTTCAGTTACTAGTTGTTTGTATGGCAAGAAGAGATTACAAAGAATTCAGATTTAGATTGATTCATTGGGAGGTTTATTTACAGAAGGATCAAATGCAGAAAGAAGGTGCTTTTTAAAAGCACTTGCTAACGTAATTTGAAATGTGTTTAAGATGGAAATAGATGGACATAGTTACAATTTTATATGTGGGGTATTATTTCAGAAATGTTCACTGAGAAGTATAGGATGAATGTGTGTTACAAACAAGGGGTAGGATTCAGGCGCCTAAACATCAAGTGACATTTCATATGCCTTTGGATATTATTCTTGTATTCTAGCTTCTGCTATGGTAGGCGGCAAGTCTCCCATAGGTCCTGTGTCCTAGGTCCTAGTAAATCTAGAGTTTATAAAATGTCACTAGATTGCTATGTTTAGGCACTTGAGTCACTCCCAAACTGTATTTACTACTTATTGTTCTCTTGGACCCTATGCAGTAATTGTTCACGTATGAGCTGTGCCTGTTACCCGATTAGGCAACAAAAACATTTTAAACAGGAGAACAATGAATAATCAGTACTGTTGTTTAGTGTGATGTTTCATGTTAATATTTGTCAACATTTAAAAATACCATATTCATAATAATTTCACAGTAATTTGAATGTTATCAAATAATGAATGATTTGATCTTATGAACTGTAGCAAACCCAAAGCACCTTTCATTTACACAAAGATAAGGTATTTGAACAGCACTGATTGAAGACGGAGAGAATGGATTGCAGGATAGCGTGCAGTCTTGGTAGATGCTCATTGCTGACCATTAAATTCTGTCATTAGTTTGCAGTTATTTTTAACTTGGCATGAACACAGATTATCTAAGGTAGAATTAAATTTATTTTGCAATATTGTATATTGTTTTTTTTCTGAGTGATCTGCAGTCTCTTCCTTTGCAAAATGAAAAAGCATATTCCTGAAAAGCAAGTGCTATTCTCAAATCCTTTACAATCAAAAACATATCCAGACACCCAAAGAGCTTTGAAGTCCTCCATAAACAGGCTTAAGGAAGGAAATCTTTATATAGTATTTCTCAAAACATTTGCTAAGTGTATCAACTAAGTTTGCTTTGGGCAAAACAATAAATTAGACGTACCTGGCCGATAGGGGTATTTTGTGTCCTCCAAAATCTTTCTATGTAATTTGGATTCAAATGTGAGCACTTTGAGGAATCTTCTCTGACAGCACAGGGGGCTTGTGACCTGGAGAGACAGCCTAATGGAGGGCAATCTATCTGCTTAATTTGCAGATGTGCTCCTGAGAACTCAGTCTACTGTGGCTAACTGTCTGTGACCGTTTTTTTTTCTTTCCTCTCTTCAGATGGCACAACAATAAACCCAGCAGCCTCCAGAATCTTTAACTCTTTGCAGTAGAACCAGACCAGAGTGGCAGTAGATGTCTGTTAGTTAGATTGTAAATGTCTGCAGCGTACGCTCCTTTATAGTTTAATTTTTCACACTGCTAAACCTGTCAAGCTCATGATCTTTTTGGGAATTTTTCAGTGCTATTGGAATATAAAAATGTAATCTAAAGTAGTTTTTGACTTCAAAGAAAAAAATATTTCAATAGCTAGTAAAAGAAAGCAGCTCCTGCTGATTGGCATACTGCTGCTTTTCCCAGGAATGCTCTGCTGCAAGTGGCGCTGAAACAGAGCAAAGGAAATGACAAATGCATGCAACCCAGTGAGTGAGGTCTGACTAAAAGTCCAATTCAAAGTCCACTGAAGTAATTGGGAATGTCTTTTTTCTACTTCAGTGGCCTTCTGATCAGACCTTAAAAGACTATTAAAACTTTGCACTCTTCTGTGGCATTTTTCATCAGTTTCACAGTGCTTTTCTCCAACAAAAAATAATTAGACTCTGGGAAGTCCTCTGGGAACATATACTTTCAACAGCTAGCAGTGCTGGGGCACAGAGGATAAGCCACTTGAATAACATAGCTCAGCAATTAAACAGAAAAACCTGGAAAACAGTTCACTCTTCATGGTTCCCTGCTTTTGTTTTCCTGTCTGTACTTCACCCACTCCTGAGTTACAACATCTTCTGCATGGTATTTAGAAACATCTCATCTGCCATTTGAAACTACTGTAAAAATAGAAGTAGAAAGAGCTTGAAATGGAATTTGATCAGTACGTCAAAGCAAACATACTGAATGTTTGAGAAAATTGTCTTGAGACGTTGAGTAACTCTAATGCAGATAGGATGTGGTGACGTTTCTCATCTCAAATACAGTGACTCAAGGCTCTGTGCCCTGTAGCATCCATATGGGCCTATTACTTCTGAAACAAAGATAAAAGTAGACTGTACTGCAGAATTGAATGGTGAAGAACTTAACTTCCCCCAAATTTAAGGGCATTCAGATCACATTTATTTCTATTTTCAGTAGTGCTTAGATGATACTTGACAGCTTCTTATCCAAGTGCTTGACATAATCTGACCCTTGTTTGGGTCTGTGATCAAAGATCTACTGGCAAAAGAGATAGATACAAATGTTTAAGTGAAAAATCCAAACCCCTAGTTGTGTGTCATTTAATATTTTACATTAATTTTAGTCTCCTCCTGCCAGTTGACATGCCTTATTTTTAGAAATTCTTTTTCCAGTTACTGTGGTTGAGAAGATGGAGAACTTGAAGTTTGTTGGCAACAACATGTCTGTTTTGGATGATGACATGGTCTGTTCAAGCTGGTCTTCTGTAACTGTCAGTGACAAAACTTGCTTTGGAGGAGCTGCAGCAAGTAGCTTCACAATAATGCATCTACAAGGCAGGAAAATCATGTTCAGAACTGTCCAGGTCATAGCAAGAACAACTATGATTTGCATCCTGAATTTATTTGGCAGAGAACCCATGTGAAAATGAATAAATAGACTTTTCCTTCACAATTTCTGTTTTAATAACATTGACATAGGTAGTATGTTTTCAGCAGATTGCTGACTTATGGAAATGCTTTGTTTCACTTGATTTTCTTCCTATGCAATTAATTACTTAAACTAATATGTGGTTTACATCTTCTTCATTCCAAATAATTCCAAATTGCATTGAGATATTTCCAGGCTTTTCAACATATTTTCAGCTAGTAAAACACAGTTGTCTCTGAGCTGGAACGTAGCTGGCTCCCTGTGGGTTGCAGTAATGCACTCCAGCTCAGCAGGGAAAGGGAAGGCTGCCTTACTCATTTGTGTAGGGTTAGCCAGCCAGAATGCAAATATTCTGGATATTTAACCAGGACCCATGGGCTGAGACCTGTGAAAAAAATGGCACAGGGAGTCCAGCATCCTACAGTCTTCGGTTTTCTGTCTCATCTGAAAACATCAGTAAAGAGTATTTAACATGCGAGGGACAGGGCTTTATTCGGAGGCCTCATCTAAAACAGCTGATTGAATTCAGCTGTGCTTTGACTGCCAAATCCAGGACGGTTGCACTCAGAGGACAGTGGCTACCACGTTTTGAGGGAGTGCTTTATGCTCAGGAAACGTTACCCTTGTCATAGGCCTCCAGGTGATCTTTAAAGGGAGCAGTGCTCTTGAAGCCATTGGAAATTCATTAAAGAAATCTTCTGATCATGTACGGGACTGTCATAATAGCACTGAAATCAAACAGGATCAATGTACTTGTGTGCAATTAAAACCCTTAGATATAACCCTTAAAATCTCATATGAGCTGGGTGCAAGAGACACATGTTTTTGACCATCGCAAAGGTTGGCTCTGAGGCTCAGTAATGCACTTACGCAAACAGATGCAGCTCCCATGCACACAAATTGCTGATGCATTAAGGGTGTGCCCTTCAGGGCTCCTGCTGAAGGCTGCGGCAAACATCCAGTTGATTTAGACAGGATTAGCAGTTGTAGATCACATTGAATTGAAAGATGCTGCAGAGAACCTCATCCGAATGTTTTTGTGCTTTGTAATTGAAACTTACTCTTTTAGTTTGTTCCCATAGTTCCGTTGACCTGCACCTGCTCATGGCCAGAGCTTGCTGCCATTGGGTTTGCTCCAGGAGCTCTGCCTCCCTGCAGGTGGTCGGTAGTGGGGAGGAGGAGGGAGAAAAGTAGGGAGGATAGTAGAGCAGAGAGGGCTTTCTTTTGCAACGGTAGCTTTGCAGGTGTCTAGACAAGAAGGAAACAGTTGACTGCCTTCTGGAAAGTGGGTAACCTTCCTGTGCTGCCCCACTGAAAATGTTTTAAGTCTTTCTTGGGGCAGGAATTCCCAGAATCAATCCTTTCACTTGGCCCACTTTCCAAGTGCCATCCTGGGGTGTTTGTTAAGGTAGTGACCACAGTCCATAGCTAACAACAACCATTTATTAAGGACAGGCTCGAGTTCCATCTTTGCATGCCTCTGCACCATGGGAGCTGATGATCTGCACTCCAGGCTCCAGTTCTAGCAGTAGTGCGGGTATGAGTACCCTGGTAACACCTGCTTTTGCTAGCTTGGAGGAAGCACAGCTTTCTGGGCCATTTGTGGGTGTTTTTTTTGATGAGGCTGTGCTTTCATGGTTGCATAAACAGCTATGACAGGCTGCCAAAAGGGGCAATCCTACATCCTTCTCTTCCTCCCACTGCATGTTCCCACTGTCCTGTCGTGCAGGCACTCACGACCGAATGGCTGTAAGGCAGAACAGAAAACGTGTGCTTAAAACAGAACATATGTATTTGCTCAGTTTAGTTTCAGGTTTTATATTGGTAGTTTATTTTGTCTGGCCAAGATGGGCTGGAATGAAAAGCCAAGGGGTGAAGAGGGACAGAGGGTGGTAGTGGCCTTTTTGGGAACAGCCAGCACTTGGATAGGCTTGAACTGATTCTGACTGCAGTTGTGTGATACAGGCTTATTCTTTTTGCAAAGGTGCTACCTCATTCTTTATTGCTGTAATAATATTGTAGCAAACCCATACTCCTCTAGAGTCTTCTTGACTCACTAATGTGGTAAATGGTAGTAAGACAGCAAGGAGTGGAAATCAGGTACTTTTCCTCCAAAAGTACTATCCCTGCTCTTCAGATTGAGTTTAGTTGATAACAGTATAGGACCAGGTTCACTCATTTTGTGTGTAATTAAACCAGCTTCCCTGAGCAAGCTTTACACAAATATATGGGTACATATATTACATGGGGTGACTTCTACGGTACTGCTGTCTAGAAGGCAGATGGGGTTGTTGTGTTTTTTTGTAAGAGACAACATACTGTTACGTAGCTCCTGGAACAGGTTGGAGAGGAGACTAATGTCCTGAATCCCAGTGTGCTTTCTCATCGTCCTTAGGAGGTAGTAACCAGTCCTGGTTCTGTACTTGGTCCCTTGACAACTTACTGCACACTTAAGAGTTGCCTATACATCAGCAGTATTGGCTAACTACATGAGCGGCCAACCCACAGAGATCATTTCTGCATTGCCTTTACCAGCCCACCCCATCACTAGTGACAGCTTTTACGGTGCTGAACTACCCAGGCCAAAAGAGTCTCCAGAATCAAGGTCTTCAGTGCAGACTGATATGTAAAACCTTTATGGATGAGAGGTGTTATAGAAATGCTTGTTGCTTAGTTCTGTATTGTGAGTTGTAAGAGAGTAGGATTGCTTTTATGAGAGGTTAGTTAGATCTGAAGTATTAAAGACGCCTTTGAAAAAAGTTAGTTCTGACAGGTGTAGTTACTGTGCTAGCTCTATAGGGAAAAAAGATCAGGCATTGTCCAGTGGTAAGAGTATAAGATGTAAAAAGATTTGTGTTCAATTTGCTTTGTGCAGACATAGGTTATAAAGTCTCAAGAACAGGTGTATCTACTGATATTTTCCATGAACCAATGAGTGATCTATACATAAACATTTCTGAATATTCCTGTTTTTATTGAGACAGACTTTTGGAAGGGCAAATTCAGTGTGGAAACCTGACTTTAACCTTTGCCAGAAATGCTAGGAAAGTTTTTTTTTCCCAGAAAAATAAAATTATTAAGGTTTTAGTGAGTTTGTAGGGAGGATTAGCTTGTTGCTCTTTCCATTTAAAAATTGAGAATCTTGAATTTTCTTTCATTGCCTGTATTATATTTAAAAGAAACATAATAAAGCACTCAAAAATGCAGCATAAAACAGGAAGCCTATATTCCACCACATTTTTTTATTATTTAATAGAACTAATAACTGTGTAATTGAAGTCATGCTAATACTCACTTGACCTGCCTCTGTGATTCAATGTAGAGATTTCTGGTTTGGCTTAAACTGCTAGGAAGGAGACTGCATTTTGAGAAATAAAATTGATTTTGCACAATCGCTGATGATCAGCAAGGCTTAATGAATGATCGCCTCAAGAAACCTCATTAGAGTAACTGGGATGGATGAGCAGGAGTGAAATGCAGAAAGTATAGTTGCTGCTTGAATGCATCACTTACTGATATTTGTCTCTAAAACTATTTAGAGCTGGCATGGGGAAAGGATCAGATATCGTTACCTTACTTTCCTTGAAACCTCCAAGTTAGTTTGGTGCCTTTTGGGAAAAAGAGAGGATAAGTTTTTTATTTCAGTAGTAGTTAACTTTCTAGCAGAACAATGCAGTCATCTCATTCGTAATGAAATGTGTGTGACTGTATCCAGTTCATAAATTGTCTGTGATTCCAATCCTTTATTGTACATTTTTTTTTCTTTTTTCATGACAGTTCAAAGAAGTCATTGCCTTGAGGCTGTAAATTGGATTGCTGAAGCCTTTTACGTATGTAGAACCTACCGATTAGCTCCTTTGCAAAGATGAGAGTCTTCTGGTGAGCCTTGCTTCAGCTGTTCTCATAACAAAACTTCTCTGCAGCTGACACAGTATGGTGTTTATTTAAGAGAGACTCAGGAATAAAGTAGGTGGGAAGCAGCAGAAAACCAAAGTGAAATGAAAATGAAAAATACAAAAACCTTCATAGGTTGAGATAAGTTTCTGAACACCTCTATTGTACCATCCATCCTAACCATATGTTGAGTTTCAGGGACAGTGGATGTTCTCCAAATACCATCCTCTGTGTTTGCTTTCGTTTAGGGTGATGCAATAGCACCCTGCGGTTCTTCAAAATAATTGAGAACAGGAGAGGACAGGTAGTTCTAGCTGCCAGTCTCTCCTCTCTGTTATTTGAGTGAATTGCTGTTCTTCTGACAGAACATGGGCTTTTATTAGGACCTAGCTGTTTTTTCCTCTCCATGAGGAGATGATTCTGCAGACGTAAATAACAGCTGTGCAAGGGAAGATTAGGTCTGTGTTGGACTATCACCTCTGTAGTCCATTTTGCATTTTATTTCTTGCTTTAGATTTTTGAAGCAAAACTGTGAAGTTCTTATAAAAAGCAATGGAGGATGGATGCCAAATGACAAATGGGGCTTTCTCCTCTCTTTTCCAATTTAGGATTTATTAAAATATGAATAATTTAGTGAACTCATGTTCCAAAATATATTGTTTGGGTTTTTTTCAGAAGTAAAAGTAAGGAAATGTGGCCTATGAATTACAAGTTATTTTATTTTCTTAACCTAAGATGAATACCTTTGAGATAGTTGATAGCAGATCTCGTATACTAATGACTGTAATAACTATATTGGCTATAGGAGAGCTGCTCTGGATTTACTGCTTTGACTTGGGTAAAAATTTGGTCCATTTTCTGGTCAAAAACCTGTTAGTCTTGAGAAAGTAATCTTTTCCCATGCTTGGAATATCCAGGGAGTTTTCTCTGCTATTTTTTTTTTTTTAAGTAATACTATTTTGATGATGCTTCTCCCAGTGCGCACATATTGAAGTGCATGCTAGATGAAAATATGTAGGCTCAGAGAAATACATGTTTAAAACCTTTAGGGATAACTTCCTACCATACGTCAGGAGATTCCAGGTATTAAATGTTAGATTATATTCTAACAGTATTCAGTGCTTGCTTTTTCACGAGGCTGATGTTCAGGATTTTGCAATGGTAGTTTGACTAAAACTTTGTTAAGTTGAATTCAGCACTGCATTTCCTAGCTAACTGTAATAAGTCAAAAACTGATGCTTATCTAAAGTCTTGTTGCACTGTTGCTTCTCTACAGCTTAACCATTAGAGGATGTTAAAATCTGAAGTGAAGTTTCCCAAGTTCTGTAGGAAGTAGAGGCTGTGCAGCAGAGTAAGAATTGAGCTATAGCATTTTGCTAACACCTGGTCTGGATGCTTAATCTCAGGCTGGTGACCTGGTGGCTGTAGAACATGGCATTCACTGAGAAAGCTGCTCTTCAGCTTGGTTAAGAATACAACTGTTCCCCCAAATTGCTTATCAATTTTCTAGCTTCTTAGAGCATTTTAGAGTAAAGGAATATAAGCTTTATTGCCAGCTCTCCTCTGATTTGTTTGTAAGTCATTTAAACTCTTGGTGACTCAGTTTTTTTGTCTGTTATTTGGAATAGTATTTGTTTGCTCTTCCTCATGCGACTGTGGTGAAGTTTATTTCATTAGTGTTTATAAAGGACTTGGAGATCCTAGACGCCAGATGCCAAAGAGAAACAAAAGGTTATTATTACCATTTTCTTGATTAAATATATGTATTTTTTTTTTGACACTAGCCTTACAAATCACTGCAGTCTTGCATATAATGAAATTTACCTCAAATGATGACTGTAATAACGGAACAATAATGAGGAATAGAAGACATTGCTTCCCTCTGAAACCACCGTAATTTGCATAAACCACTCTGAGAGTCTGGTAAATTATATTCTGCTTGGTCAGTCCACAGATAGATTAATATTGGTTTGCTTTTTGTAAAACGTTAGAAAACTTAAACTTTAGGTCTTACGCGTGTGCGTGTGTTTTTATACCTTCAGAACATTAGTCTTCTTTACAAGCTGGCAATCCAACGAAATTAGAGTTTGACATTAGAAATCATGCTTTGTTTTCCTGCTGGGCTCTGAACAATTCTTGTTCAATCTTATTTAACTTTAAAATCAGGTTGGCAGCCTTTCCTTAGTGTTGTTGATTTGAAGTTTTGCTGAAGAATTAGACTTTCATTCCCAAAAGTCACTTCTTAATACTGTGGTAAATCAAGAGAAGAAACATGGGAACAGATGAAAATCAAGCACTTAGTGTATAATGCATTCTTCCATCTTTTTCACATTTATATATGCAACTGATCATTTACTTTTTTAGTTAAGTTGCCACTGTGTGAGACAATGTGCCAGTTACGTATGTCCATGTCCACACCTGTGTTTTTCTCCTTCTAGTAATCTGGTCCTATGTGTATAAAAAATCAGTAATATTATTAACTATTTAGCATCACACAGCTGTTAAAATGCATTTACACAGCTTTTATAAGTGAGGGACAAGGTTAACTTCAGCATACTTCACTGAGAGCTGTTTCAGGGCCATTACTTCCCTTAGAGTCTAGTGAAGTGCTGAAGATGGGCTGGAAAGCTGTTGCTGTGTGACTGAAGAGTGGAGCTTTCAAGTGCAGAAAAGCCTCTGTGGGGTTCCTTCAGCTCTCAGCATTTGTTCCCTTCTTGAGAGTGGTCCTTGCCTTCCTACATGGCTGCCCAGTTCCATCATACCCTCTCCATCCTGTGTGCTGTCTCAGCATACACACACCCCCCTCATAATGATTTAACAAGCCCTCCAAAATCTGGGTTTAGTGGCTTTGATGGTACAGTGAGCAGTGCACCTGCAGAATGATGGATTCAGTCCAAGTTTTGAATGTACAGGTGTCCCAGTTGTTAAATTCAACAGACTAGTGAGTGGTGTCACTGTTTCTGCAAAGAAGGCAGGGGTTGTAAGACTGACCAACTTAAAATGAGGGGGAATGAACACCACTGAGAGAGGTTGGCACTTCTGTGGGCCGTATTACCTGAGGACATAAATTTCAGGCATAGATGATCAGAGTCTCTCCCTTTGCACTTGAAATTACGATGTCCACTTGAATTTTGGGGGAAATGTTGTGTAAAGTCCCACTGACAAGATCAGAACTTCACAAGGAGAGAAGAAAAATTTGACATTCTGGTGCTTGTCTATGTGAATTAGGGAGTCTTCAATTAATTTATTCTCTGTCTACAGATGCACACAGCTCCTTTCTATTGCAGAAGCAGCCTACTAAAGCAAATATACCTGTTTGACTGTCAAGGTGTGGATCATGGGAGAACAACTGTTAAACAACAGCATCCTTGATCAATTTATTAATAGCCATGAGCAGTCATATGAAGAGTTTCTACATACATTCACTTATCTTTTGAAAGGTATGTAACTTCCCAAATCTCCCGTTATAAATGGCAGCCGGAAGGGAAGCTAAAAATAGAAGCAGTAGTATTTAGTATTGCTCTGCTACTTACTTGCTTTGTGACCTTAGGCAAATCCTCGTGATGCTTTTGTTTCTCCTATCAGCAGTGGGATCCCTAAGGACAACTTTCCTTAGCATGGTTCACAGGCTGCTAAGGTAGGTTTCTACAGGTGTTTAACCATGTTTTGCTTGCTTTAGGAAGGTGGGGGAGCATGCACTGTTTGGAAGGATAGGCTTTTCCTAAGTATGTCCTGCGTCATTTTGCTAGAGAAGTTTCCATAAAAGAAGAAGAGCCTAAGGAAAGTACTTTTAAGAATACAAGATGGCCTAAGATTAGGGGTGTACAATTTGGATACTTTCACAGATTTACTAACACTGGCTTGCTGAGCTATGCTGTCGTGTGTGCCAAGCTAACAAACAACTTGGATGAAGGCACATCAGGAGATCAGATTAGGATGATTAGTTTGAAAAGGTCTCATGCTCTGCAGATGAAATGAGAGGTGGGGCTTAACCTTGATCTGAGCATTGCTGAATTACAGGCAGTTCAGATCTGGATACAAATTCTGTAGCTCAGGTTCATTTCTTCTGGCCATGTTAAGTCAGATGCCGTAAAAATAAATGTGAGCTACATATTACTCACAATTCTTTTTACCACAGCTTTGCGCTAAAAATGATGTCCTCATCTTATTGCAGAAGCGTTGTATTTTTGCAGTTACAGCATGTGGTATGCTCCATTGATTGGCACTCAGAAGTCTGTCCTGTCCTTGTCCTTCAGGCAGAACTGTCAGTCACAGGCACTGAGCAGAAAACCAGAGGGGGAGTCAAAGCTGCCGTAGAAATAATCTTGTGGCAACCTTCTCTCTCCTCCCAATAAAAAATAGAAGAGAAAGGAGACACTGGGGGATGAGATAAGAGGATTGAAAATTAGGTTCTGGTCTTTATGTATGATTGATACACTGGGGATAGCTTCTATCTTAGAAGGATGCTGCATATCGTGATGCTACTTGTAAAAAGCCTCAGCGTGTATTTTAGTCACTTTCATTGACTATAGTATCTGCCCCTAAAAATGTATAAAAGGTAGAGCTTTAGCTGAATCAAATGCTTCGGAATGCGGTTTCCTATGCTGGTATAAACAAAACAGCTCAGCTTGTTTTCCTCCCACCTTCGTTTTCTTTTAAAAATACCCAAAGGTGCTGGTTTGCATTATAAATTAATGACCTGCAAAAATTCCACTTAAAGCACAAGGCATTTTAGCATCAGAACAGTGCAAAATACTTTGTAAAATATCACATTCTTAGTTTCTTAATTTTGCATTTGAAAAATAGTCATTTGGCTTTAGTTTTTTTTTAAAAAAGCAACTGTGATAGCTTAATAACACTATCTGCTAAAATCTTCTATTTTCTGTATGAGTTCAGGTATTTACTGTGGGGATATATTTGTTGTTACTGTCAAGTAAAATCTGACCATTTTCAGATTACCTTTCTGAATTTGGCCTGATAATGGTGTTGATCTACGCACTAAATCTTTGTACAATGAGCATTAATGTCAGAATTTTCAGTCCTTCTTAGTTAGATATGGAGATAGCTATTTATATACACAAATAACCAAGCCCACTCAGTTGTGTGTGTAAATATATAGGAGTTCTTTAAAAAAAATTATTGAAAAACATCACCATCTGATAGATTTTTGACTGTCGTAATATTGGAAACAGAAGACACACATAAAACTAATTGTATCCCACTGATTTAGCAGGGTACGATATTTATATAAGGTGATTTTCACTTGTGCATGAATTTGTATTAGCTCTCTAGTTGGGATTGCAAGGATATTTTCACCAGGAGTTTCTACGTTATTTTTGAAAGCATCTCATCAAAATCTCATTTCCTAACTAATGTTTATTTTTTCATCAGTTAAAATTACACACAGTGAAATTGAAAAGAATATACCTTGAGTACAAAAACCCAAGCATCCTTGACTGTTCTGGCCTATCTAAAAAGGACACTTTGAAGCTGTAAATGTCAGCCTGGAGTAACACCCTGTTAGCACATTAGGCTCTTAGTTTTCCTATGTACAGCATCCAAAGTATGTGTTTTGTCAAAAGGATAATATTAACAAAATAAATAGATAGGTGAAAGGTCTGGTGAACCCCTGGGAATATAATTTAGTAGTTAGAGCACAAGTCCAGAAAGATGAAATTTTTCGTGCTCCCTCTAGGACTTTGCAGAAGTTTTCAGAATCTGGAAAAAAATGACCACCCTTTTGCAAATCCAAAGCAAAGATATTGGTAAGAGGAGTAATTTTATTAGTAATTTATTTTAATACATTCATTTGTGCTGCTCTTAGAATCACTGAACCCACTTATGCCAAGTTACGTATTTAGTTTTGTGAGAGTGTTCTTTTAGCTTTGAGTATAAAAGCAATCTGATAATAAAACAGCTTTTGCTTTGAGGTTGTACAACTCCACTATATTTTTTAAGTCCAAAGAAAAAATCTTAGGAGTGATTTCTTGACTGTGCAGTTGAAGAAGCCTCAGAAGAGTTGGATTTACAAAGGAATTGGTGACAGAATTCTGTAGATGTGGTCAATGAGTGGTCTTCTCAGAACTAAACATTTTCTAGAACAACTTTGGACAAAATCTCATGGGAATAGACCCAATCCCTGATTTTTCAAAAAGGTGCCACACAGGGCAAGAGGCTCTTTTCAAATCTTAGGATGAGTGATTGAAATCTGGGTGGAGAGAACTATGATGTCCAAAATTAGAAGGCAACATCTGCTCATTTTTCTAAACTCAGAGGAAGACTGGGAAATTCACTGGACCATAAAAGGTCTCCTTTGATCTTCTACAAAAAATACAGAAAAAAAAAAAAAAAAAAAAAAGTCCAAGCTTCAAATTTTTCATCTAGATTTTAAATTAGTCCTCTCCCACCTCTAAAAATATGAGATCCTGGATCAGTCAACTGCATAAAAAATGCTGCCATGAATAAAATTGTTATCCAAACTCAAGTTTAGATTAATATTTTTTTCATAGTCCTGGGCAGTTGACCATGGGGATTAAATTCAGTCCATTCTTGCAGTTAATTTTGCTCTATTTCATATACCTCACACCGCCTGGCAGTGCACTGAAGTCTTAGTTAGGACTTTGATCAGACCCATCTCTAAGCAAACTGAACCTTGAATATATAGTTTGTAGGCTCAGTGCTGTTGTTTTGATGCTTCTGTGCTGAGCAAGCTGTTAAGTGGAGGAAGTTGGAAAGTGGCTGACTACTTCTCTGCTTCCAGGTGGCATTCAAGAGCCATATTCTGTGTTGTGATCAGATTAATTTAATTCCCCAGTGAAAGCTGAGCGATGTATTTAGTTCACAGTCCATTTGACGGTAGCTCTCTGCTTCCTTTTTTCGTTAACCACATTTAGGAAAAACAACTTTAAACTTCCTACATAAGTGTCAGTGGAGGCACTTTACAAATGTGAGTCTTAACAGCAGAGTGCATAGCAGAAAACTACGTAAGAAATGACAGTAAATTCACTCTAATTTTAAAAATGGACCAGCAGGACAATGCTAACCCAAGAGAAACTTGCAGCCTTCTTCCTATGAGTGGATTTGCCAACAAAAGCAACTAAGGAGTTCAATAAAACTAATTAAATTAATCTGTCATCCCCAGGAAATTTAAACAGGCATGAAATAGGGAAACAGCGTCAATTCAGAGCTTTTTATTGATGTGTTGTGCCGGATCATTGGAAAGAATTGGTTGGGAGAAAAAATTTGCAATTTTCTATTGATCATAAATTTGGTAGCTATCTCTATGTAACCTTCATTCAATATAGTATAAAATCAAATATCATACGGAGCCCCTAAATGTAGGAAAAAAACAGACACAGAGATGCAAAAATAATAGATTATTTTTGAAATAATAATAGCTGATCTGTTTTATGGATATTTATTGTCCTTAGACCTCAGTGTTATTTGCCATGCAAAGTACTTAATCTCCATTGTATAGACAGAAAAAATGAGGAATAAAGAGGGGAAATAACTAGTGTTCCTTTGCACAGTAGCTCACTGGCAGCACCAGATAAGGACAGAGGCACTCAGACTCCTGGAAACTTTGGCAGCGCTTGAACAATAGTGCTTCCCTGGTAGCAGTTCTTTGTTCTTTTCTGTGAAATTCTTTATTACTAAACAATTTCTAAAGATTGTTTCAGCTGGAAAAAAAAATATTTTCATTCTGTTGCATAACTTAGATTTTCTAGAATGTAGAAAAGGGAAGTATTTAATAATTTTGCTGTTGATACTTTGATACGCGTTCCATCCTAGGGTGGCATATTAACTATGCTTGAATTCTGTAGTACTATAAAAAGCAGTAACACAGAATGAACTCTTGCTCTAGCTCATCACCTTGCCTTGAAAGGCATCGAAGTGTGCTAAGTGCAGCTGTTGACTAAGTTTCATGTCATTGCAGTGAGGTGAGGAAGTACTTTTAGCCCTCTTTTCCAGATGTGGAAATGACACAAAACAAATAATGTCAGAGATCAGAGCCATATAGTGTCTCAACAGGACAATCAGAAACAGAAATCAAGTGATGTCACTTCCAGTTTAGTGATGACCTCTTTACAGAATTGTGTGCTTTTCTGTGTCCAGTGTAAAATCACATAGAAATGCCTAATTTCAAGAAAGTAAGTATTTGCCTTTAAAAAAAAATTGGGCCTTTTTGAAGATGCTGTAACTCTTGGACTCTCTGACATTTTATTAATTTCTTCCCACCTGCTGTAATCTTTTTATGCTATTATTTGTTAAGAAAGCAATACTTTGTATGGAGATATCAGATGCTTTTAATTATATACAATTCACTTGTTTCTTACAGTGCTTATCTGCTTACCTCCTAGTGCTGAATTCTTCTAGAATGCAAATACACGGAAGGTTTTAAAAATCAATTCTGTCTTGATTTATTAGTATATCACCTGTTCTTTTAAAGTGCTCCCAACATATGTATTTAATGTAGTTTCCTTGTGCTGAGGATGAATTTAAGAATGTGTGGTTGTTTTGACTATAAAAAAGAAAGAAAAAAAGCACGTGTAACAAACACAGTGCTTATTTAACTAATAAATACATTCTGTTTCTTTTAGCTAAGGTTCAAAGTATAGCTCAGTGTAGCCAAGACTCAGAAGTGTGGACTTCCTGTACACTGAAATAGAATTCTTCCATTTCTTACTGTCTAATTTAAAGCTCTTCTTAAACTATCCTTCAAACACAATTTCTGAAATGTAACACTATTTCCATTCTGCAAAGGACAGTGTAGATTTTCTGAAGCTACTGAAAGCAGACCCACCTTTATCAACTTCTGGAAAAAGTCTTCCAGCTTTTATATCCTGGTACACTGTCAAATTACAGTTGCAAAATACTATCAATTGTATAGCCTGTGCCTTTACGAAGCTGTTTTTTCCCCCACCGCAAACACTCTTTATTGTTAGAACTAGAAATCTGATCTAGTATGTTGGCATTGCTTGGTAGTGATAGATACCACTTGATCCCTGGGTAGATACTAAGAGGCATAGCTCCCTTAATAAGACTCTGCTGGTTAATATCAGCTGAGCATCTACTCTAAGATTTCTGTCATGGTTTTCTGAATTTTTTAAACATCATTTTTCATCATCATCTGTTGGAAGCAGCAGGATTTTGCTCATGGCAGGCTGCTGAAATGGTTAAGTGTACATTTGCCTTCTTGTTTAACTGACTGCATTATAATATTCAAATGACGAAGGTATCCGGCAACAGCACTGTTGAACCGTGGAAGATAATACATATTTTTAAATGATCAGCTGGGGTGAATGTGATATAAACAGGAAATATTGCCCCTTTTCTAACACTGACATTATCTAAAGCACAACAGAGACATAGATATTGGTACAGATAAACACTACATAAAACCAGAACATATAGGTTCGATTAAGGAAAAAGGGAGTGATACTGATACAGTAAAAGAAGAGTTAAACTTCTGAAAATTAAGAGCTGAGTTAGTTTTTGAAGAAGTATTGCTGTAAATTAAGGTAAAGCAGGTGTGTGTGAGTGGCTGAAATATATTTGAGAGTAACAGTCATTCATCTTTCCCCTGAAGAAGCGCATACAACAAAAAGTCCTTTCTTGTCTGATTTTTAAAAATACTAGAGTAAGGGAAGAATACAAAAATGGCCGTCAAAAGTAATAATTGGGACTTAAGAATTTACCCTTTTAAGTCACAAATGGTCCCATTGAAGTTACTTGTCCCAGTCCATGAAATATGTATTTATCGTAGCAGAGGACATGGTGTAGTGAAATTTCCTTAGGAAGGTGTCATTATTGAGAAATGAATCAAGCTCGTATTATGGATTATAGTAGAAGCTGACCTTTTTTGAAGGGAAAAAAAAAGGTAAACAACACTTTTTTCTGATTATTTGTCATTTAATCAGGGTAAGATCAAAGAGATTAGGGGAAAAGGCTGCACTAGCTGAATCTGAGTTCTGGTGTAAAAAGGAAAGAATTCCATAGGCATGAGTGAGTTACACTAGGAAAACACTGCAGTGAAGGAAAGGGGATTCAGCAGCAAAAATACCCTTGTTGGAAGTGAAGTGTAGGAACGGAAGACCACAATGTTTGACATATTGGACTTTCAAGATGAGTTACAAATATTAATTTGCACACTTAGGCAAGTAAGTTGTTATTTTCTCTGCTATATAGATCAAGTTACTTTGACAGAAGAGTTCTGCTTGCTCAGTGCTACTGTGAGATCACTGTCATCGAAATTAGTAAGGGTTATGGTTGACTAAGATTGGACTGGGACTTTAGGAATTCAGATAGCTAGGGGATTGACAATTCAGATGCTGAAGGTTGGCAGATATGAAAATAGTATCTATGGAACATCCACTGCCTTTTTGGGTAGCGGCGGGAGGCTAGGCAGGATGCCTTAAGACTCTTAAAACAGCACTACATAATGAAGTTTAGGTGCCTGAATTGCACCTGGATTGCTCTTACTTATGGAGAGGCATATAGAACCCCAATACTGAAATCCTCCAGGTACTTACTGTATGGGATGCTTGGGCTTTTTGTCATAAGTTGGACAAACTGCATTGATTTACAGAGATTTATGCATTTAAAAACATGGAACCAGGAAGATAGCTCAAGAATGTAAATCAGAGCACATTTTCTAGGCTAAGTAACTTTAAAATAAAACACTACATTCTATTCTTAGCTGGGCACTATACAATCAGAGGGAGGCTGCAAGTTTTGATTGCGTTACTGCAGAAAATCTGGGAGCTGGTTTGATTGAAGAAGTAGAAGACTAAAAATTATTGTCCCAACAAATTGGATTTTCAGCCTTGAAATTTGTTTTTTCCTCTTACAGCTTGGCATTTAGGGTAAATGAACTCAGCACTATACAACGGTTTACATAGTTGCAAATAGGTAAATACAGGTACTTCTACAGTATGTTACGGTCTTTTGAACGTTTCAAAGTGACATTTTATGGAAACATTTCAGTGACAGGGTTTGTTCTTGTTTTAAAATGTGGCTGTTTGCTGATGATGTGTTTGAAGAATGGAGATAGTGATTGAATGTGAAATTTGTACTCATGACCTCTGTGTAAGAAAGATAGTTATCATGCTACTATGAATAAAATTATTTTTTGTTCAGGAGTCCTGCACAAAGCCACTGTATTATTTGAATACCAGGTTTTCCATCAAAGCATAACTTGGACGGGATTTAAGGGATTCACAAGCCTTCTGCTGGCCCTCAGTCCAGCATTTTGAGCACAAAGCAGCAAATAGGAACTTACAATAGTAGCTGTGCTGTATTTTTTTTTTAATAGTTAAAGGGGCCTGTTTCTCATTCTCACCCATTTTTTTGTTTTTGGAATGAATTCACTGAATTGAAAAAAGGTGGGAAGTACCTAGTAGTTTGTATTGTTTTGTCCAGTGTATTATCCCAAACCAGATTTTCTACAGGTTATGATTGCTGCATCTGGTCTGGCTTTGAAATGTTTCAAACCGTAAGACCTTTATCATTCTTCTGGGGCTACTATTTCATCTGACAGATTTCACTGACAGAAAGTTTTTCCTGATAATCCTGGTAGCACTCTTCTCTGGCCTTGTGATTAGTGACTCCATTATTCTTTGAAACATGTGGGTGATCAGTGGACATTTTCAAAAGATTCCTTTCCAGATTGGAAGACAAAGAGAATTTTAAACAATATAGATGATCGATAGATAGCAGGAGAGAAAAAAAGTTGTCGAGCTGGATATACTTTCTGATAGATGTGTGTTTCTGAAGTCTGCAACATACTTTTCAGTGACACAGAATTATGATGGGTACGACTCTTGAGAGACTCAGATTTTATTTTCTAGAGACCTAAGATGGCTTGTTATTTCATCGGTACGGTACTGACAACGGAATTTCTAAAAAGCAAGACTGAAAAACTCTGTAGTGTATTTATGTGAATCTTTCCATCATTTCAGCTTCCTTCTTCTGCTACTTTTTTTTTGTGTTTGTATCCCTTATTTTGGACTTTTGTCGCATGTTGTAAAGGCCAGTGTTGTACATCTGGGTCTTGGCAGGTTGAGAACTGTGACTGTGAACAATGAATCAGTTATCACGTAGTTAGAGGGAAGGCAGAGTGATCCACTTGCTGGCTTGAATGTGATCCTTCCTTCTTCCCCTTCTCTTTCAAAAGTAAGGACAGAAATAGTTGAAATTCAGAACACTGTCAAAGGAATACAGCTGTGATATTTCTCTGCAGATTGTAGTTTCTTTACATTTAGAGCAATTTATGTGTGTTGTTTTTAATAGTATTTTTTAAGATCATGACTGTTATTGCTTCAAGAGAGCCAGTTACGTGATGCATGCATTGAGAAACTGTATGTATCAGTAGTTACTTTGGACATCTGAAGGTGGATCTTACTCTCCCTGAGGGACTGTGCTTGAGGCTAGCAAGGTAATGTTTGATTCACATGCCCCCCTCCAATTTATGTGGCATAGCGTCGTTATGCACATGGTTGCATTTCAGTGTTCGCGAGAGGGCACGGAGTAAATGCACGCAGACCAATATGATCATTAAGCAGATCTCGTTTATTTTCGTATCTGAGGGTACATTTATACTATTCTATTTTTGTGCACGCTCCGTGTACGTGTCATTTCTGTTATGATTGGTTAGTATGCTTTGTTCACACACCTCTATATTAGTTCTGATTGGCTTATGCTAAAAAGCTATATCTTGCAGGTGCAGCATTCTTTCTTATTTTTCAACTTCCCCCATATCTTGTTGGTCTCATAGCCAAGGCCCTTGTTCTGTATTATGATTGGCTAGTTCATTACCACCCCATTACCACCCCCTGGACGTGCCTGGACATAGCTCGTTCAGTAGCTCGTTCCCACCATTGTCCCGTGGGAACCCCACAGTTGCATAGCTGTTATTCTGTCCACAGCATGCATTTCACAACTGCTTTGGGTTGCTTAGACTTTTTTCTTTTCCTTCTGAATTTTTCTTCACTTGCAGTCATGAATCTAGTATCACATTGCAGTTGTGAATGTTTCATCAAATGTAATGCTTAATATTCTATAACCCAATAACTCTGCAATGGTCTTAACCAGAAAAAAGTTTCTGACAGCAGTTTATGACAGATCTCTTAGGAGAAGGGATAGTGCTTCTAGCTGTAGTCTGGGATTGGTAAATGGCACATAAATACTATGAGTGCACTTTATTTCTTATTAGCTCATTTAATCTGTTTAGCTTTTTAACTGTGACAATAGCTCAGCTGTCCAGAAAATGTGTAACCTAATGAAATACGTTTTTCAGCTCATGTGTACTGTCTAATTATAACTGCCCAACTATGTGTCATAGGTCTTTTGCTGCTAAAAGTGGTGTTATTTTATTTGAAGAATTCAGAACCTATATTTTGGAGAAGGATGATCTGGTTTATATCCCAGAAGAATGACCACAGTGGTATCCAAGATAGGCATGGGCTTGTGCAGGAGTATCATGTTTATTCAGAGCCTATTGGCTATATAAATTATGTTGCTGGTCATTCCAGTTGATGATGCCCGTAAGAGATTGCCTGTATGTACTGCTGTTTCTAAATACTGTTTTAGGAAAGTACTTGCTAAAAAAGCAGGGAGAAGCCAGATGTCGTATCAAGAGGCCTGGGATTTAGGAATTATTCAGAAGATCCATCTGTGGTCTGAGCATTAAAATCTGTTTGCTAGATTGCTCTAGTCTGGTGCAATTTACTTTCTATGAACTGTGACTCTTACGAGTGTGGACTTCAGGTTATGCTCAGACTGCTGGCCCTTTCTGTGTGTGGTAGTAACTGCAGCACAGAGCTGTCCCTGGGGATTAATAGCTCTTTGGTGGATGGCTCACTCTAGTAACCCCAAGGGCATCATTAAAACTCTCCACAAGAATTACTTCAATGCCTCTAACATATAATTATGCTTTAGAAACGCACTGCAGTGTTCTTATTGTTACAAAGTTGATTTCACAGAATCACAGAATCACAGAATCACAGAATGTTAGGGATTGGAAGGGACCTCGAAAGATCATCTAGTCCAATCCCCCTGCCGGGGCAGGATTGCCTAGACCATATCACACAGGAACGCGTCCAGGCGGGTTTTGAATGTCTCCAGAGAAGGAGACTCCACAACCTCTCTGGGCAGCCTGTTCCAGTGTTCAGTCACCCTTACAGTAAAGAAGTTTTTCCTCAAATTTAAGTGGAACCTCCTGTGCTCCAGCTTGCACCCATTGCCCCTTGTCCTGTCAAGGGATGTCACTGAGAAGAGCCTGGCTCCATCCTCTTGACACTTGCCCTTTACATATTTATAAACATTAATGAGGTCACCCCTCAGTCTCCTCTTCTCTAAGCTAAAGAGACCCAGCTCCCTCAGCCTCTCCTCATAAGGGAGATGTTCCACCCCCTTAATCATCTTTGTGGCTCTGCGCTGGACTCTCTCTAGCAGTTCCCTGTCCTTCTTGAACTGAGGGGCCCAGAACTGGACACAATACTCCAGATGCGGCCTCACCAGGGCAGAGTAGAGGGGGAGGAGAACCTCTCTCGACCTGCTAACCACACCCCTTCTAATACACCCCAGGATGCCATTGGCCTTCTTGGCCACAAGGGCACACTGCTGGCTCATGGTCATCCTGTTGTCCACTAGGACCCCCAGGTCCCTTTCCCCTACACTGCTCTCCAACAGCTCTGTCCCCAACTTGTACTGATTTTTCAAACTAAACCCAAGAAGCTCTGTTAAATGAGCATCTATTTTTCTTTAAGAACATGTGATGTGAAGTTCATTTGAATTGATTGTCCTATAGCCGCTCCATATTTGATAATGCAACTTTTAAAATAAAAAGTCCTGCATTTTTGTATTGTCCATGGTTAATATATTTTTTTGCCATGTTGTAGGAAAAAAACCTATTCAGCGTGGGTTTGGAATTCCATACTTCCATTCACATACTTGTCCTGATCTGTAATCAGCTCCTAGATCCAGTCTGTACTGTTGAGATTTCGTTTGATGATCACCTAGTTGTATCCTAATTCTGCTGGCTGCTCCATGTCCCATGGACCTGGCTGGTAGGACAGTCAGAAGCACTAATAGCTGTCTTAACTTTGCTTTTGTTGTCCAAGGAGTTGTTAAAGGTCTGAAAGAAGTCAGAAGCTATCATTGAAAGACAGCTCTGTTTCTGAATACTTCTCTATTTTCAGTGAGGGTGCAATTAGCCACTATTGATATATAAAATAAACATGAGAGAAGTTATTCCAATCTTCTGTTAATGCACTGGTGAAACATTTTTCCAGTCTGTCTTTCAAGACCACAGGAATCCCGTAAGGGCACAAAACCTGCTTGCACATCTGTATTTAATCTTTAATCTCAGGACCTAGACTTCTGGCAATTAAATATCACTGGTGTACTGCTGTTTGTTAGTCTGATACCAATAAAAGAATATTTACTCTCAAAGTTTTCCCACCCAATAAGATTGCTGATATAGGGAGGAAATCAAATCGGTAATAAGCTTAAGTCAAGAGCATACTATAGTTGTTAAACACTGAAACCAGCAGTGAAACAAATCAGCTCAAATGAGGTATTTTACTAACTAAAGATAAAGAGGCTAGATTATAGGACCTGTCAGTGCATCTCATCACATGGTCCTGGACTGCTGGAGATCCTGGTGGTGGTGCATGCCATGGACACCCAAGAGCTCTGTGGGTGCTGGCCCTGGGTGGACTCACAGGCAGTATCAGTATCAGCTCTGATGAGAACTGCCAATGCTCACTTCTGTACTAGACAGCATGGGCGTTTGGTCTAATGGTTGTGAGGTTCACACATGGGGCACATGTTTGGGCTGATAGCATAAACGGGGTAATACCAAGATATTTAGGTAGAAAGTACAAGAACTATAGCGGTTTTGGACCAGATCTTCACTGTACTATGATCAAAATCAGAGTCCTTTCTTGTACTTGATAAGAAGGTATACCATCAGTTAGGTATGTGAACGAATATGTGCACTGGTACTGCTTAAGATATCAAGTGATTTTGTGAGCATAGATCTCTCATAAGCACAGTTGCTTGAATTTAGAACTAGACACGTAAGTGTTGGGAGTGTGTGTTGGTGAATGAGGGGGGTGGTTCTGGTTTTAATTCTAAAAATGTACATCTAAAATAGCTCTACTGAGTGCATGGAGTTGCTATGGGGTTTATAGTGGTGTTGCAAAGAAGAGATTCTCTTCATATGTGCTAGTGTTTGCAGTGCGAGATGAAGGCATGGGCACAAATGCTACGTGCCATTTTGTGCAGCATTCAGAAAGCATTTAAACAAAGTTTTTAAATAAAAGCTAGGGTGTAACCTTACTTACTGTTTTGCTTTTTTGGTATTCTCAGCTCTCGGGTTGTTTTATCAAGTTTTCTGTATGTTGCATAAGCTTTTGAGACAATGAATTATTCAGTGTTGAGGAACAGGTGATACTCTGCACTTGAAGTTCAAACTGCATATTGGGTTTTATGATAAAGGTTGCAAAATACATATATATGATGCACATGGAAGCTCTGAGCATGAGAGAGAAAGTGAATGTGTGAAATAAGTCAATATTAGATCTAATGAAATTCACGTTTTTCTTTTTCTTGGATAGTGCATTATGTTATCTGATCTGGTGTGATTCTCCTTGCAGAGGAAGAGGGGAAGACAATTCAAGGAAGTAAAGTGGACTCCCTAAGAAAGAAGTTTTCTAATTCTGAATTATCAAACAGAAATAAACAGGATGGCTCACCTGCAAGAAGCAAAGAAATGTGGGTGTCTCTTCCACCGCAGATGCCAAATGAGAATGAGGTAATGAGTTAACATTTGTCCATGTGGACAAGCACCACATTCAAACAGAAGAAAACAGGGGGAGATATACTGTCCAAATGTTAGAAGCTAGTGGTATTTATCCCATCCGAGGCAAATATTTAAAATACTGCCTAAGTGTGTAATGCTTACAGAGGCACCTGCAGGACTCACGCTTGGCAGTGGCATTTGCTCTACTGAAGAGCTGCCATAATCTGACTAATAAATAAGGTGCCCTTCAAGGACCTTTGTAATGCTTTCACTGCAGACTGCAGTTAACAGTAGAGATTGTCAAAAAGGAAAAAGTCTTGAGAGTATGGATGCCAGCATGCACAGATTTATTTTGTTTCTTGGGGATTTTAGCAAGTACTGAATTCTAGGTTACTGAAGCTAGATTGCTTCAGCTACATCAAGTAAACAGTAGGCAGGCTAGAGGCATTTTTAATCTTATGAAGCATATAAGATTGGGGATTTAATATGTAGGGACAGGAAAACAGCAGACATCATCTGGAGAGAGCAAGTTGGAAATCTGAGTCCAGTTGTTAAGAACTTCTGCCCTCCTGCCTGAATAGCAACTAACTAAGCTGTGATCTAGACTGTACTCAGAAATTCACTTCATTGAACTTTTTATTAGAAAAGAAGTAGCAGGTGATTTTGTGCAATACATGGAGCAACACACTTAAGTGCCTTCAAATGATGGGCCTGCCAGGCCTCAGTCAAAGAGCACAAGCTGTCGTTTTCCTCCCTGCTAGCACATGCCTTTGAGGTGGAATCAAGCAAGGCTTTTAAAACAATCATATTCTGTCAGTTGATTGTATAATAATAATGACAAGAATCTTTTTGCCATTTTTCTCATGAAGAATGTGGTTGCCTCATTGGGATAGACTGCCTTTGGGTGTCTTACTTTAGCCGCTTTGAATTGGCTTTCTGCCCCATAAAGCAATGTGAAACTTCCATTATCCTTTATTTAATGGAATATTTTAATACTTGTCTTTGTTGCTACAGAAGAAAAGTTTCAGGCATGGCTGCACATTTTTGTCACATTAGCAGTTTAAGAAACAAATACAGTAACAGCAGAATGCATCAGAAAAATTGCTAGCGTTGTAGCAGGAGGAGGCTGTAATGCAGTAAGTTGGCCACTGTAACCTTTAAGCCTGCCCTGAGGAAAGGAAAGAGGGAATAAACTGCTATTGAAAACAATGCTTCTGTTCTAAATGCTGCTTATTAGGCATGTTATAATTACTTGCACTGTTGTTCAAATTGATTCAGTCTGGTCCTATGTAGGATTTCAGAGGATTACCTGCATATGTTCTGTTTTCAGGAGCATTGAATTAAATTGTTTAAAAAAATTAAATACACCATAAAGGATCTGTATGTGTAAATCAGTAGGAGCTGTGACTATGATTTTGGTTCTGTTTCATGCATATAAGTATTTCTGCCTATCTATCTACAGACAATGATGCATGAGAGCCGGAAAGCTGGTGGCTCTGATGGAAATGATCTCAGTCTATCTGAAAGAGTGAAGGTGAGGTTTTCTTTGATTTTTTTCAAAGTGGGGATTATGAGTAGAACATGACTGATGTCTGCTTTATTCATTTACAAAGTACTTGCAATTCGTTGATGTATTTCTTTCCTGTCTGTGGGAAAGAAGGATGAGAGCATCACTATCCAAAATTTTTTTCAAATGTTAGTATGTATGTACTTTTAATGTGTAAAGGTTATGTAAGAGTTGGTGTAAAATCAGGTTGGAAAAAATTATCTAAGAGCATCTCTAATTACTGCATGGAAACACAGAAAACTACCCAGTGCATATAGTAAATCCTCCATGATAACACTATTTGCGCATAGGCTGGGAAAGGCCTTTCACTCTCACCCTATGCATCTATTCAGAGTGCTACCTGAAATAAAAAATGTCTTGTCTTGCGGTATGTTTTAGATGGTTTAGACTGTTTTGAAGGGATGTCAGCCTGAATAAACAGTAGTGCAATGTCCCAGGTGAAATACTAAAAATTTAATAATTCTTAGGGTTTTTTTTGTCTTAGCATTCAGTTCACCATTAGTATCAAAACAGAAGGGTCAAACTCTACTTTGCCTACAGCATGTGTTGTGTCTCTGTGCCATATGCAGTAGGCTTGCAAAACTGTGGAGTAACTTATCATGTATCTTTTTCCTATGAAGATATTATACTTCTCCATCTTCCCACTAAGTTCCTGAAAAAGTTGCTGTACAGCTTGGGCTTCTTTGCCATCACTGTAGTTGATATGCAGCAATTTTGGCAGCAATTCTTTGCCTGTACTTAAAAATATTTCAAAGAAAATTCATGTGCTTTCTTGGAAAAATGCAGGGCAGAATGGAGAAGATGAAGGAGACAATGTAATGCTTTTTTGCTTTGCTCTAAATTATACTGTAAGAAATGGAATTAATACATTTTAATCTATTTTCCAATTTGGGGTTTTTATGGCAGGTGGACAAGTACTTAGATTTGGAAGATACAGACACAGATGAAGAGGCATGCAGTGGTAGATTCCCCCCTCTTAATGTTCACTGTCATTGTCTGTCTTTGGATGCAAGTGTATCGACATTGCTTAAAGCACCGTTTCTCCTCTAAAAAAGGATGTTCTTTCTCAGGTCTTCTGTTGCTAGAAAATTCCACAGATTGCCCAAATTCCACAAATTAAAGTACCAATTTCCTCACTCTAAAAGGTAATGAGATAACAAATTATAAGGAATATTTATTATACTGTGTCGTGGTGAGCAGTATTTTTTTTCCAGATTTTTCAGAATTACAGAGCACTTATTGTTCACAACATTTCTACATTTTTCTACACTTCTATTTTGTATTGAAATTATTTTGATTACAAAAGTTTCTCCACAAAGTAATGTGGGTGCTAAGAGATAGTGCTATAAAGTGGAAATATTTAGTGAAAATGTTGTCCGTACCTATTAAAATTGTTTCATACTGAGCTTTAAATAGATGAGACTAATACTGAATTCACAATGAGCTTCTTTAAGAGTTCCAATTATGAGCATTTTGAGTTGTGTTGAACTGTTCCGTACATCTATAATAATTTTAACTCTTCCACCTCTAAAAAAGTAAATAGAAACCTAGTGTCTCTAGTTATTTGTCTATCGTAGGTGCTTGTGTGATCTTTATTACCACCAGAATTGATGACCTTTTAGTGATTAAATATATTTTCCTCATCTATACCTGTGCATGCACAAAGAAACCAAACCACACAGATTAAGGGATTTGCCTAAGGTCACTGAAAGAAGCAGTTACTGAGCATGACTTTGGTCCTCAGTTCCTTGGTTATAGCCATTTGATTAGTCTGTCTAATCCATTAAAGATTTGATTAGTCTTTCCTTTCTGCATGTGCAGAATTCCTATGAAGTCAGAGGGCTTAGAGACTTCCAGTTGATGAATATTTGGAGCTTGGCTGTAGCTCACAAGAAAATAATCAACCAACATAAGTCACGTTTACAGCAAATATTCTTTATCTAACCTGGGCATTTCAGGAAGGAGGGAGTAAGATAGCAGTCCTGTATCAGGTACAGGCATCAAAGATTTTTTTTGAGTGCAGTGTTCATATGCGTCCATTTTTCCCTTTGTAGGACATTGTTCTGTGTTTGTGTCTTAAATTCTGGTAATATCTATTAAAAAAACAGGGGCTCACTGGTGGAAGCCTAAACTCACATTTCACTTGTATCATAATGAAATGAGTGTTGTCTATATCTAGTTTCTCTAAGTATTGTTAGATATCTCTAGTTCAAAACAGGCCACAAATTGGACGATGAGAAATAAGCCCAACACTGAAATACCAAGCAGGACAGTAAGGAAAGAAGAGCTCTGCCTGAGCTTGGGGTTAGCTTGCCACTTTCTGGACCATGCCAGACCTTGCCTCTCTCCAGGCTTTTCAGTCATTTCTGTGTATTTGTGTGTGTGCGAAAGTAAATGTTAATCACAGAATCACAGAATGTTAGGGATTGGAAGGGACCTCGAAAGATCATCTAGTCCAATCCCCCTGCCGGAGCAGGATTGCCTAGACCATATCACACAGAACGCGTCCAGGCGGGTTTTGAATGTCTCCAGAGAAGGAGACTCCACAACCTCTCTGGGCAGCCTGTTCCAGTGTTCGGTCACCCTCACTGTAAAGAAGTTTTTCCTCATATTTATGTGGAACCTCCTGTGTTCCAGCTTGCACCCATTGCCCCTTGTCCTGTCAATGGATGTCACTGAGAAGAGCCTGGCTCCATCCTCATGACACTTGCCCTTTACATATTTATAAACATTAATGAGGTCACCCCTCAGTCTCCTCTTCTCCAAGCTAAAGAGACCCAGCTCCCTCAGCCTCTCCTCATAAGGGAGATGTTCCACTCCCTTAATCATCTTTGTGGCTCTGCGCTGGACTCTCTCTAGCAGTTCCCTGTCCTTCTTGAACTGAGGGGCCCAGAACTGGACACAATATTCCAGATGCGGCCTCACCAGGGCAGAGTAGAGGGGGAGGAGAACCTCTCTCGACCTGCTGACCACACCCCTTCTAATACACCCCAGGATGCCATTGGCCTTCTTGGCCACAAGGGCACACTGCTGGCTCATGGTCATCCTGTTGTCCACTAGGACCCCCAGGTCCCTTTCCTCTATGCTGGTCTCCAACAGGTCTGTCCCCAACTTGTACTGGTACATGGGGTTGTTCTTGCCCAGATGCAGGACTCTACACTTGCCCTTGTTATATTTCATTAAATTTCTCCCTGCCCAACTCTCCAGCCTGTCCAGGTGACTTGCTAGTATAATTACAACAAGCTTTTATCTCTACTTGTCATTGGCAATAGTTCAGTATCTTCATACTTCATTTAGCTTTAAAGGGCAGTTCAGTTTGCTGAGTTAGCAACTGTACATTAATACGATAAATATTCACACTTATGGGGAAGTGGCTCAAAGTTGACAGTGTGAAAAGCATGATAGAAAATAGGTGTTAAAACATCCCATCTAAACCAATCCTTTTTGGGAGATGTCCTGGAAGAATCATTCTAGTGGGTTTTTGTTTTGTTTTTTTTTTTTTTCCCCAACTTATTTTCCTAAGTCCAATGCCTTTTAAGGTGTGAATGAATACAGCTGCTTCTTACAAAAAAACCCCAGCCCATAGATTTGGCCAGTATGCAAATTCACTGTAACTGTTTTCATTAGACAGCACTGGGCTGAAAGCCTGAAACCAGGGCAGTGCTTTGCATAGTGGGACTTTGGCACAGTACACCATGATTGGCAAAGTAAAATTGCTACCCTAAACCATAGCTTTAATGCATTGTGTAGAGATGGCATGTTTGTGGTGGACTGTTTAATTGCTCTTTCTCACTGAATTTAATCTGTCACTAAGTAGCTTAAGGCAACAATAGAGATGATTAGGCTTTCTCCAGGGATGGAGAATGCCTGGTACCTATGTTTTGGCAACATAATTCCTTTCCAGGACTGGTGACAAATCACTTGCTACAGAGCTCGAAGGATAGTTAGGTAATAATAGATAATATTTGTATAAAGTACAAAATATGTAAAAAGCATGTCTGGAGACCTTGAGTGTGCTATTTTTTAAATAAAAGAGAAAATTCAAATAGGGCTAATTAAATGTATGGGTGAGGCTGCATAGCCAAGGATATCAGAGTCTCATCCTGCTCCAGCTTGGAGCCTTGAGGTACTGTAAACTTGTCTTTTCAAAGTCCCAGTTCTCTGTAACCCCACAGACGTTGAGGAGAACCTAAGTGACTCAGTTACTTTGAAGCTGAGGCCAAGCATAACTATTTGATTATTTAAATAGTTCTTTAGGCAAATCATGTAAATATCTGTTATTTTCCATAATCTATGCCTTTCCATTTATATTTTGAGCCTATATTTACGTCCAGAAAAATCAGATTGAGGAAGAGGATTCAGAGTTAAATTGTGGATTTTTTCAAGTATGGGGCTCTCCCCAGCTCGTGAATCTCCTCCTTTTTTTCTCCTCCAGTCTCTGCAATCCATTTAACACTGCCTCAAGATGATTTCACACTAGACAGCTCTTCGGGGCTAACAGCCTGAAGCCTGAGAATCAGAGGAGGCAGCAAAATTTAGCTTTTAAGCTTTTTTCGTTATTACTACCTCCCTCCTCAGCTCCCCATCAACAGCATTTTTGTGAAATGTAGTGTCTGAAAGTGGTAAAACCTGTGTTAAAGAATCTATAGCTAAGCATTATTTGGCTATAGTAGAGCTAAAGATTTAGGCAACACTTTGAACTTCTTCACTCTTAAAAGTTCAAATCAGGTTTGTGTCAATAGATTCTTTTTGTCTATACTTATAATTAACGTCAAGGGTACCCAATGAGCAAAAACCCCCAACTCAGCAGTGTTCTCTCATTTAGTAATCACTTTCTGTGGGTCTGTCACGTGGCCGGGGGGAAAAGGACTAAAGAGAAGAGAACTGATCCGTTTCCAAATACACCCTCATTAAAGTATGCTGGACTTGAGTAAAATCATCGGAGCTCACTGCTGTTTCATCCAGGAAGTTGATTCTTCAGAGTATGAGGAGAGGTGCATTTCAAAATATCTTCTCAGATTTTTGATATCACTGGCTGCTCAGTTATCTCTACATGTGGTGCCGTTGGCAGTATCCAAGGCTTTCCTGTTGCTAATGAATCACCTCCACAGAGAACATAATTAGCAGCTTAATTAGGATCATCATCCACTAGTGCTGTAGCATCAGCCTAAACCAGCTGTGAGGTACTGGCTAGAACTTACAATAGCCTACAGTTCCTTTGGGAGCTGCTACTGAGAAGGAGGACTGTCAAAACTCCCTGATTTTTCCTCTCTGAAGGAGTTTCTTGATTAAACATTGACAAGGAAAGCAGCATTTACTGATTAGACTTTCATATGCTGTCACGCAGCCAGGATACAGAGACAAAACTCATCTCTGGCATGTCTATTGGCAAGCAAAGGTTGATTACCACATTCTTATGGGGTGATCGAAGGGAATTTGAAACATTGTTCGCGTTACTGATGAGCCTTAAAATAGTGGAATTGACATTCTGAGTATGACAAACACTTCTTGTTAAAAGCAAAAATAAATTTCCTTCAGTTGCCCTATTTTTTAAGAGTTGGCCATTGCCAAACTGTTGCATAACAGTGCTTCCTCCTCATCTTCTCTCTGCAGATTGATCTGTTGCAAGGGGGGAAGCTCTTAGTACAGAATTAATCAGTGTTTGTATTAGGAGGTGGTACAAACCTCTTGATGTCTAGGCTTTCCTTCCTTCAGTGAGGGTATATATTTAGGGTGCAAGTTTGAAACAATAGCAGAAGATGCCATTGCCTTTAAATGACCATTCGCATCTTCCTTGTGTCCTACAAATAGTTCTGACCCGAGCTACGAAAGATCAAAAAAAGCCATTGCAGAGCATGTGAAGACATAGCATATATACCTGTGGACTGTAATGTTGTTTTCAGGAAGCTTTCTCATATAACTGATGCAGAAGAAGATCGGATACTATGCTGAGAACAAGTACTGAAAGCACATAGATGACTAGAGATAGATATAAGCAACCAAGAGAATAGGGGTGAAAACTGGAAACTACTTATACATGAATCATGAACCAAAAGACAAAAATCCAGGAATGAGATACCCAAGGGAATCAATTCAGCTCTTTTTTAAAGAACATTCTACTTTACAAGTCCAAAGCCCTGCTGGCTTTGAAATAGTACACAATTCCCAGAAGAAAACTAAATGGAGAATTCGATCATGGATTTTTTAGAAAGGCCTAGTTAAGAAATTATTATTTTCAAATGCACATTTAAGGGGAATGAGAGGTCTGTAACTCCACTACTGTGGTAAAAGTATGCAGGTAGAGATAAATCTCCACTTTTTCCTTTTCACCCTGGATCTATGTTCCCTCTTGTTGGTTCCATTAACTAACGTTAAAGCAATGCTTTGAAAATTTATTCAGAGATTTTAAGAGGAAATCAAGATACTAAAATGTAGTATAAAGGTGTAAAGAAACTTGTGTATCAGCCAGAAAAAATAGTAGGTAGATTTACATAATCCTCTGACTAAATTGCAAAACATATGGTCCCCTTAAGTTCCTTCATAAAAACATTACTGAGACAAGATGAACACATCTGTGCTTTAGCAGAGCTGAGATTGATTCACATTAAAAGATATTTCTAAAGCTAAGGCATATCCTTCTGAGCTGTCACAGAAAGCAAACCCACTGTTCCCAATATGAACGTTTTGCTTAAGTACGTAAAGGAAAAGTGATGCAGAAAGTCTGTGCATTTGCAAACTGTGGACCAAATCCTGCCTGTGTGGAAAGGTTGCATGTTCCTGTGTCCCAGATACAGGGAAGTCCTCTCAAGTACTTCTTTTTGGAAAGCTCAGGGAAGAACAAACATTCATGAAATATCCTTGGACAAGAGAGTCATCTGGTACTAGTGGGGAATATTAGTATGTCTACCAGGTATTTTTACTTCATGTCTCAGGAGAGTCATGTTAAGATGCTTTGCAAGGATTCTTTATGCCCAGTGTACAGGTGGTGGAACTCTAGGAAAAGAGAATTGAATGAGATTGCCAAGCTAATCAATAGCAAGACCAGGATTCACTCTGGTATTTTGTAACTCCTACTGCAGACATCTTGGCTCAGGACTTTCCTTTTTATTATAAAAGAGATGAATCTAATCCCAGGTGTTCTCTGAGTTTAGGAGCATCTACATCCAGATTTTTAATTCAGTGTCCTCAAGAAAGAAGAGCTACCTGTCTATTTTCAACCAAGTTTGATTTTTTCCTTAGTATAGTATATTTTATTATCTAGATTTTAGCTCAGGACTGCATGGATCTGTTTTAAAGATAGCTGCCTATATTCTATATTATGCAACAATAAGTACAGCACACTTTGACTAACAAGCTTCTGCCTGTGTCTGAGCTCTACAGCATTTTGCACAGGATTTTGCTAATTTATACATTGAATGGAAGGGTAAAGTTGACTATTTTTTTATTCAGCAGGGTCGTTAGTTCTCCCAGGAGAGATGGAACAGACAATGACTTACTGTACAACTGTTTTTGATAAGCGTATTCAAATGAAGTTCAGAACCTTGTCAATTCCACAGTCACCAGACACCAAAGCACAAGAGGTATGAGGTCAGATTTATTTATTTAAACACTGGAGGCTTGGGGTGATTTTTTTTACCTATTGGCTTCTAATGTTATTTCCACAGGAACAGAGGGATACAGATGGAATTTGTGGAACTGGTATGAGTTAACAAATCACATATTAATTTTTAAATTAATAATGAAGTCTTAAATACATTAAGAATTGAGACAAACACTCTAATAGAAAGGTACTATTTTATCTTGCACACTGCTACAATATAAACCTACGTTTTCAAAATGTCTACTTCAGTACTTCAAACTATATGTGGACTTTTTAATATTTAATTGATGTAATTCACAGAATATTCAAGTAAACTCTTGCAGTTCCTGACCTTTTAACAAATCATTACTTACGAAGAATGATGGGCCATTTACTTTTCTAGTGATCTCATGATCTTATGACATCCTGCAGTTCTCATTGGGCTGAACCATCTTCTGCAACAAGGTGGTAGTGAATGATCCCTTTAACATGACATTTAAAAGAAAAAAAGGTTTTAGAATATATTGTGATCAGAAATGGGATTTGTCCTCTTGGAAATGAGTAGTAGCAAGATGCTGCTGAGGATCTGCATTGTGTAGGTCTGGTGTGGAGAGGTTTGCATTATCAAGTATGAGTCTTTTAATCAGACACAATCGATACGAGCTTTAATTTAGAATTGCCATTTTCCCTCAGAATTTTAGTTCTTTTCAAACTGGAAAAGAAAGTGTGGATTGCTCACAGGCTTATTTTAAGTCATTAAGCTTCCTATCCAAATAGTCAGTATGAGCATTAACTTTTGGGGATCTTTCTATTGCAGAGAATTCTTCATCACTCTTTTCCCCTGCCTGATCATTGTAATAGAAGCTGAAGTTAGCTTTGGGATAAAATGGGCCAGTTTTGATAGTTTCATGTGCTTATTAATGTCCCATGAGGCTTAAATCAAGTTTATAAATGACGCGTGACCAATGAAGGATTGATGCTCTAGCAGTGCATATGGTGCCTCCTTTCCTGAGCTCAGTTGTGTTTAGTTCTTTGCAATAAACTCTTTACTGTAAGGAACAAGGCTGCTTTGGGGAAAAGTAAATGTTCAAAAACGACCTTTCAAGCTTTAATACCCACCATTCTGTGAATAAAAGTACTCACTCTTTTCCCTAAGGATTGACATAATTCAAGGTTTTTGCCTTGAGAAATATCTGTTGACGCACACCAAAAAAACCCTAGAATGAGGTTTATAGTTTTCTCATTTTATAACTTCTGTATAAAACCAAAGAAGAAGGAGGGTTGTAGCAGCCTGCAGTTTTCATAACGGATTGCATATGACTCTTTAAAATATAATTCATGAAAAATAGATGAAGATCCCACTGCATGCAAAATTCATTTCCATTTGAGGAAGAGCTGGGCTATGAAAGAGAAACTGAGTATTATTGCATTGGTCAAGGGTTGCTGCATTTTTCAGGAAGAAAGACTTATGATTTTCACAACTGTTTGGTACCAGGCTTCTCAAGGTGAAGACAGTCTTTCCCCTAAATTACACACACATTTGTGCCTTCATTTAGATAATATAACTGTGGCCTGATTTTTAGAACTGTCAAGACTGAGCAGGTCCATTTTAAAATCACTCAGTGCTTCAAATTGTCCTTGCCTTGAAAATTAAGTCTTGCATTCCTTATGGCAGGACTCGTTTAGAAAGAGGAAAAGGTTTTCCCTGGAATAGAATCATAGAGTCATTTAGGCTGGAAAAGACCCTTAAGATCATTGAGTCCAACCGTAAACCTAACACTGCCAAGTCCACCACTAAACCATGTCTCTAAGCATCATGTCTACACATCTTTCAAATACCTCCAGGGATGGTGACTTAACCATTTCCTTGGGCAGCCTGTTCTAACGCTTGATAACTGTTTCTGTGAAGAAATCTTTTTTGATATGCAATCTAAACCTCCTCTGGCGCAACTTGAGGTCATTTCCTCTCGTCCTATTACTTGTTAATTGGGAGAAGAGACTGACACCCACATCGCTACAAGCTTATTTCAGGTCTTCCCTCAGCCTCCTTTTCTCCAGGCTGAACAACCCCAGTTCCTTCAGCTACTCCTCATAAGACTTGTTCTCTAGATTCTTCTCCAGCTTCGTTGCTCTTCTTTGGACACGTTCTAGCACCTCAGTGTCTTTCTTGTAGTGAGGGGCCCAAAACCAAACACAGTATTCGAGGTGCAGCCTCACCAGTGCTGAGTACAGAGAGACGATCACTTCCCTAGTCCTGCTGGCCACACAATTTCTGATACAAGCCAGGATGTTGTTGGCCTTCTTGGCCACCTGGGCACACTGCTGCCTCATATTCAGCCAGCCAGTGATCAACACGCCCAGGCTCTTTTCCACCAGGCAGCTTTCTCGCCGCTCTTCCCCAAGCCTGTAGCATTGCATGGGGTTGTTGTGCCCCAAGTGCAGGACCCGACACTTAGCCTTGTTAAATCTCATATTGTTGACTTCAGCCCATCGATCCAGCCTGTCCAGATCGCTCTGTAGATCCTTCCTACCCTCAAGCAGATCAACACTGCCACCTAACTTGTTGTCATCTGCAAACTTACTGAGCAGTCTATCCCCTTGTACAGATCATTGATAAAGATATTAAAGACAACTGGCCCCAATACTGAGCCCTGGGGAACACCACTTGTGACCAGCCACCAACTGGATTTAACTCCATTCACCACAACTCTTTGGGCTTGGCCATCCAGACAGTTTTTTACCCAGTGAAGTGTACACCTGTCCGAGCCATAAGCAACCAGTTTCTCCAGGAGGATGCTGTGGGAAACAGTGTCAAAGGCTTTACTAAAGTCCAGGTAGACAATATCCACAGCCTTTCCCTCATCCACTAAGTGGGTCATCTTGTCATAGAAGGAGATCAGATTAGTCAAGCAGGACCTGCCTTTCATAAACCCGTGCTGACTGGGCCTGATCACCTGGCTGTCCTGTACGTGCCATGTGGTGGCACGCAAGGTGATCTGCTCCGTAACCTTCCCTGGCACCAAGGCAAACTGACAGGCCTATAGTTCCTTGGATCCTCCTTCTGACTGTTCTTGTAGATGGGCATCACATTTGCTAACCTGCAGTCAACTGAGACCAACACGGTTAGCCAGGACTGCTGATAAATGATGGGAAGTGGCTTAGTGAGTACTTCTGCCAGCTCCCTCAAGTACCCTATGCCCCATAGACTTGTGTGTGTCTAAGTGGCATAGCAGGTCGCTAACCATTTCCCCTGGATTATGGGGGCTTCATTCTGCTCTCTGTCCCTGTCTTGCAGCTCAGGGGGCTGAAAACCTGGAGAACAACTGATCTTACTGTTAGACTGAAGGAAGGAAGGCGTTAAGCACCTCAGCCTTTTCCTCATCCTTTGTTACTATGTTTCCTCCCACATCCAATAAAGGATGGAGATTCTCCTTAACCCACCTTTTGTTGCTAATGTATTTATAGAAACATTTTTTATTGTCTTTTATGGCAGTGGCCAGATTAAGTTCTAGTTGGCCTTTGGCCCTTCTAATTTTCTCCCTGCATAACCTCATGACACCTTTGTAGTTCTCCTGAGTTGCCTGCCCCTTCTTCCAAAGGTCATAAACTCTCCTTTTTTCCCTGAGTTCCAGCCAAAGCTCTCTGTTCAGCCAGGCTGATGTTCTTCCCTGTCGGCTTGTCTTTCATCACACGGGTATGGCCTGCTCCTGCACCTTTGAAGGTTTCCTTCTTGAAGAATGTCCAGCCTTCCTGGACTCCTTTGCCCTTCAGGACTGCCTCCCAAGGGACTCTATCGACCAGGCTCCTAAACAGGCCAAGGTCTGCCCTCTTGGAGACATCCCTGCTTTGAAATGAGACTGTTCTCTGTCCATCAAAACAAATCTGTTAGGGAAGGGCAACAAAATACGGCTGCCTAGTTGGTTTTCGTAGAGAATGGAAAACCATTCTCTATGAAAAATTAATAAGCTTAATAGTGCAACGTAGGATGTCAAATGTCTATACTATGGACATATTTGTGAAGGACTTCAGGGGAAGGTGTGTATCTCTGAATGTATTGCTAGAGAAAGTTTAAAAAAAAGCAGCTCTGCTAAGACCCAGTGTGTAACTTGGCTAATTGTTAAAGAACAACTTGTGTTCCTGAAACTATTTTTCTGTCAAAAGCTGTTGGGAGGAGGCTTAGTGAAAGACACAGCAAATTATTTGTGTTGTCCACCAATGTTGCTTCATCTTTCTTCCTGGGTTTTAGACATAAATATATTCCTGGATTTCAGTATTGACAGTGCAGCATACATACCTCCCACAGGGCACTGCAAGTTGAAACAGCATTCACTCCATGGTTAAAGTATGTTATCATAGAACATTTACCTTCCCTACCCGGATATTTATTCTCTCCTTTATTTCTACTGAATACTTTTTTTCATAAAAGACATCATAGTTTTTGTAATTAACAGTATGTCTTAATGTCTGATTCTTAGGGTCTTTATTTGTTCTTATTTCCCACCCTGCATACATATGAGTGTAGTTGAATGCATATTTTCCATCCACTCACTCTAAACATGCATTCAGAGTGAGGTTCATCTCACCTAACTTCAGCTTTAAATTTAGGCTAATTTAGTCCTTCTGTCATCAAGAGGGGGAAGTAAACAAACACCTCCAGAAAGTAATTAATCTCACTTGCTGTAGGCATTTGTCCTAAGTTGTAATATATCTTCATCCACAGGCTGACTCTCAGGTCTTTTTTGGCTAATTGAATACCTTAATGTAGAAGCCTAATTTTTATATGACTGGGATTAGGAAAGATGAATTCTACGCTTTTAGTATCCATTGTTTGTCTTTGGTTTGAGCATTCAAAAAAGTATTTACCATGCCTATCATTTTATCTTTATCTGTGGAATGGCAGCATCTATAACCTAAAATACAGCTTCCATTGAGTTCCTTTGGTTTAAGGCCTCAACTGAGGTTTCTTTCTAAGTTCTATGCATAAATGCATCAAGAACAAGGAGGAACTTAAAAGACAGGATTGGCTAAGTGCAAGAAGATGGAAGAGTTACATCTTCTCAGAGGCCAGTAAAGATACAAAGACTTGTCCACAATGATGAAGCAGAAGTGGAAAATTGGTTAAGATTTATTGACTCCCAATCCAGTGCTCCAAGATGAGGACAAAGTTTTTTTTTCTTCCAAGTACCCCACTATATATTAAGCTTATATGACATAATAGCATACATGCCTTCCCCACCCCTTTTTTACCTATTGTTATTGAACTAGTAAGTTTTCCCTTGAGTATACAATGAAATAATTGGTGAGTGTATGTGCATCCTTTACATAATTTGAACAAGTGAATCATAGAGTGCCATAATTACACAGAAATAAAGGTTTTAGAAGGACAGAGACAAGCTGTTCAGTTAACTGTAACTCGATACAGATTAATAAAAAGAACTGAGTTGCCAATTATTAATAGACTTTTGAAAGTCTCAACTTTAAGGTATTTTATTTACAACATTACTTTGTAAAACAGCCTCTAGCAAAATACTTCAGTTATTAATATGAACATTACATTCTTTTCCCCTTTAATTTGGACATGCAAGAACTGTAAATGAAAATGATTTTTTCTTCAGAGAGTAAATCACAGGAGCAATCTTAAGCAAACTGGCAGTTTTCTAATAGAGCAAAATTCTATTCCCAGAGAGCTCTCAAAAATATTTCAATTAGATGTTAAATTAGACACCTGAAATTCACATATTTCTCTCAGCTCCTTAGGCGAAAATAGCAAGATAATAACTTGATCAGCTCAGAGGATTCGGTGTTCTATTGCAAAATGTCTTCCTTCTGAAACAGATCAAGATTGCAGTTTGCAGTATAAAAATTTTAGGTTGCTTGTCTGTGTGGAAGATTGAAGTGAATGGCTTCTTGGGAGAAAAAGCAAAAAAAGAATCCCTAGTGCTTTGAGTACTCGTTTGAGAGATGAAGCATACTGATAAATATGCAATGTGAGTAAACTTCTCAAATCTTCAATGAGTGGGTAACAGAAAAAATGTTAACAGTGAAGTTGGGTATGTTCTACTTTGGCATCTAATTTCAGTTAGCATTTTTGGGTTGCTTTTTAAACAAAAGTTTCTCCAGTATTTCTCTGCACATGCATAAAATGTTCCTAGAATGACATGAAGGTCAACACAAGGGCATAGTGAATATATGTATATACTTTCCATAACTGTGGAGGAGTTGGCAGAGGAAGAATAGATTTGTTTTTGTAGAATTGCTATGAAGGCTTACTGTAATTTAAACTCTTCTTAGCTTAGTGACATATAGATGTGGTAACAAATATTATTACAACCAAACTAACTGAAAAATATTTGCACCTTGCAGCATATTTTAGAAGAGTGTTTTGTATTTCTGCAAAGGAAAGACACATAGTAATGAACCCCAGTTGCTGGTACCAGTTGTTACCCAGTTACCAGTACCCTTACTGGTAATGGAATTTTAGGAGGCTTTGTCTGTGGACATGAATATGGGGAGGAGGTCAAGGAGTTGACCTTAGCCTTAATGGGAAAGAGAGCTTGTGTGCAGGCTTTGTCTCATGTAAACCTGTGCTATTTATAAAAGTGAATAATGGTTTACCTCGTATAGTCTATGGACATAAGCAAGATAATCTTTGCATGCAGAATGAATACAATTTTCTAGACCAACTCTATCTACAAAGTTTGTTTTTCTCATTTGTAAATGCCCATGGTCTACAGGTCTGCATCTAGGATGATTTATATGCTCCAGCATCTATTGAAGCCAATGTAAGCCAGGTCCCTAGAACATTAAGCAGTAGAGATGATTAATAAAATTATATAAAACTAGAAAAAATATTTCCCAATCAATCAGGCAATAGTACAGTTTATTAAAAAAGGATGTAGATACTTGCAAGATACTCGCTGCCATGTCTGCCAGGTGCCTGGCCACCAGAGAGGAATCCAGCTACCACTTCTCTGACTTATTAGATGGCATTAACTGTGTCAATACAGCTTTTTACAAAATGTTAACAGAAACTGTGTTGGTTACTGTGCCTTCTAAACTGACCAGTGACCATAAGACGCTGAATGTTCTTCCTTTCAGCAAAACAAATAAGTGTATTCTTAACTTCAAATACGTCAGTAGTCATTGGCTTCATTGAGGATTCATCAGAAGTTTGAAAAAATAAGCATGTGTTTAAATGTTTTGCTGATTTAGTACTGAAGTACTTAAACCTTTGAAACACAGAGCCCTTGAGGAGTTGTGCTGTCTGTCACGGCTGAAATTTCTAGACATTTTATATTGACTTCTCAAAGGATAGGGAGCATTACTGTACAGTTTGGGCAGTGAGGGTGTGTGTCCTGTGTAGCTCTTGAATTAATTTTATGTAACTGCTTACCATAAACCTTTTGTGTCATGGCCCCCTGCAGTTCCTTACCAGCATGCAGCATCCCATAGTTATTTGTTTTCATTGTTTTATTTTATAGACAGAGCATTTATTCTAAGATATTTCAATGAGAAGCAATACAGAAATGCTATACACTATGTCAACAAAGCAAATATTGGCAAATGCAGTAAGACTCTATGTTCATCATGCAAGAAATACAAACTGGCCAATTGCATATATCTGAGATGGTGAAAAGAAATTATTAGAGACTGAAAATTGATTATGTGTCATTTTACTCATTCCAGGCATTTCCTTTGCTGAAACTATGTTCTGGGAAGCATGTTATATTAGTATCAGATGCATGTATACTGAAGCTTTATGTGATACTAGCCCAAATTTTAAGGATATGGAATCTGTCTTTTAAATTTAACCTAGGTTTACATAACTTGTCCATATCCTCACAGCCCTGCTGCTATAAGTGGCAGGAATGTCATAGATGTGTGCAAAGGAGATTTTTAGATTCCTTGCCTTGAGCAAAATTAGCTAATAATATTCATTCAGATACAGTACAGTACAAATGGGGCATATTAAATGGCTTAAATTAGATCAAATTGAATAATTGAATTTATTCTTTTACTTTAAAGGAACTTAATCAGCTGAGAGTGCTAGAGTCAGAAAAAAATAGTTGAATTAAATATTAATTAGAAGTTTATATTTTGAGCTTCCTTATCATCACTTGCAGCGATATTATTTATCTGTTTTTTTATCATTACAGCTGCTAGGGGATGATGTTCAACCATTCTCACTTGATGAAGAATTTGATTATGACAATGTGGCACTGACCCCTAAGTTCTCTGAAGCTGAGCTGAAGGCCATTACAGAATTGTCTGAAGAGAAGAAAAGGGGGACAGATGTCAAGTCAGCATGAGCTGAAGACTGAGTCAAAGGCATTCTGTGCAGTGCTGTTGAAATAACACTTTTAGGGGGTAAATCTAGCTCTTCATTGTACCCTTATTTAGTGTTTTTATCTGTGTGGACAGTAAATGACATCATCAAGATTTTTTTCGTTTGTACTACCAAGGCACCTTGGAGCCTGAGGTTGCCTTTCGCTGTACCTCCTCCTAGTCTTAATGAAAACACAGAACAGGAAGATGGTGCCTGCCCAGAGTTGCTTGTATAGTAGCCCTTCAGCCAGGGAGGAAGTATTTCCATCCTTTTTATATGTCTGTACACTGATTTGCTTAGGCATTCAGGTTGACTAAGGAGGTCTATATTTGTCCCTAAACCCAACAGGCTTTTTGTATAGATCAGTGACCTTTAATATTTTTAGGCCTCAGTGCTCAGCTACTTTGTTGTTTTCCAGGTGGTACAAGGCAGTTAGAAGGATGTCTCAAATGACAGCCATAAATTTGCTTTTGCAGAAAAATCCTTGAGCGGGGTATTGTATTAGCTCAGGCTCAGGCTAGGTATGCTGGAGTAATTGCTCCATAGGACCAAAATAAGCTGGTGGAATTCAGAATAGCACTATGGCTGCTCTGGCTTATATTTGGTACTGACTCAGTTCCTGACTAGTGCAAAGCTAGTCCTAAAACTGTCTTTTACCTAGTTCTTCAGTAATGCAAATAAAAGCTTTTTGCAGCTGACAAATCAATCTATAAACTCTTTCCCTATCATTATAAGACTATATACAGAGTTATATATATAGAGTTATATATACAGACAAATGTATGAGTGCATAAATATGGGAATGTTGGGGTTTTTCCTCTGTCTTTTGTGTTACTTCAGTTCTGCAGAGAAATAAATATTCCTGTTTCCAATAAACTTTTTGAGTTGATCAAAATTGATGTGGTGTAACTCCTAACAATTAAAACATGAACTGCTCCAAAAAGCCTTCCGCACAGAGGAAAAAATAGTGATCTCATCCATTACAGGAATTGGCATTGGAAGGCTGTCAGATTTTACATTTTTTTACAGGAGATGATTGCAAATACCAGCTTATGGCTTACACTCAGCATCACTGAAATACAGCAAACTCTGGAGTTGGAGTAAAGGTCAGGTAGTATGGGTGGGAGAGAAGATTGTGCATCTCTGACACAAGGTAGTATGTACTCTTGCTATGAGGTGTTTAGAATTCATTTTTTTTTCAGCTTACTGTAGAAGCTTTGTGATTGAGGCTTGGTTTAACAGCACAACACTGAATTGTATTGTTTGTCTTTTTGTGGTATAACTGCATTAGCTGGAGTTTATTGATCAACATTTTGTCTTTGGCCTATCTCCATTATTTCTGAAGTGGGTGATTAACATGATGAATATGGGAAGAGTGCCTGAGCAGACAGACTAGAGACCAAACCACAAGTTGTTTAAAGGCTCTGGATGAAATCCCTGTGGCTGGTTGGCTTCTCCATTGTCAGCAGTTTATAAAAGCAAAGGTGCTCCGAAGGAAATTTTCTGTATCAGTAATTTTGTAGACCATAATCACGCACCACTGAAATCTGAATAGCATTTGTTTTGAGGAATGGTATTTACCTTGATTTGGGGGATATAATTTAAGAGTAAGATTAACAAAAACCAGAAAGTGGTCTCAGACAAGATGTTTAAGGAGAGTGATATAAAACTACAAGTATGTTGTATAGAAAAACTGGTCTGTATAGGACCTTGCTGGTAGAAGGTAATGAAAAATTTATTTTTTAACATCTACACTTAAAAGGATGCCTGTGCCTTAGTTAAAACAGTTTTTGATGCAGTTGGCTGAATAGCAGATCCTGCTGTTGTTTGGGAAACACCTTTTTTTTTTTTTTTTTATTTGAATTCAATGAAGTGTTTTGTTGAATCCAGGATATTTTGAATTAAGTGCTTCAGATCCAACTTGAATTTTCCAGTGAAACTTTCAGCTAAAAATTCCTGAGCAGATCTATTTATTAATTCGTCTTCTTCTGGAAGACACAGATAATGTGTATAAATGGGAGGGATAAGAAGTAAGTTCTGGAAGAACTCCACGAGCATATCTGGGAGGAAGAAATTGAGAACTGCTATCCAAAAATAGCAAGGTCAGCCTTTAAAAGCCTCAACAGAAAAATAAGGGGGACAACCTCATTAACATACATATGTATCGCAAAGATAAAGTAAGGAACCATCAGTCTAAGAGACCTCTGTGTACAGAGTTTGCTATCCTGCAGACAAAGAATCAACCATAAATGTGGACTTTTGCGGGTTTGTGGAATGATGAATTCGGCATTTTTGGTGTGTTTTTTTAGAAAGGTATGAGACACAAACTATAGATCAGTCCTGTTGGAATTCTATTGCCAGTAGAGTCAATGAGAAAACTTGTCCAGGGGTTCATAATGATCTTCAGGCCAAATCAGCTCTGGAATCTCTAAGTGCATTTTCTATTAATTTCATTATCAATTTTTCCCTGTACATTAGGGATACATCCAGCCATTCTGTTCCTTCTCTCATAGGCAGATGATTCTCTTACCAAATGTTCAGAGTACCTATTATGCTCCATAAGTGTCATTCAGTATAGTCATTGTATTGTTCTGTTTGACATAAAGAAACACTTTGCTGCAGAATACCCAACATAATTGGAACTCTTTAGTGACATCCATCTTACACGGAGAAATGGGGATAATTCACTTACATTTACACCGCTCATGAGTTACATTTTTGCTTTTTGTTAACAGAGATGAATATCACAGTGGAAATCAGGCAATGTAGGCTACATTTTCTAAACATTACATTTCATTGTCCTGCTTCTGTGGTTGTTTTTGGCTTGTACCTTTCATTTGATTATCCTTCACAGAGGAGGCATATTTTCCTCTTCTCCATTACCAAGTTGTCATTTTTAAGAACATACTTTATGTGCATGTTAAATTTTATACATGTACATGAAGTTAGTCACCTGGAATTGTTTCAGTGTTTGCAAGGTGGTTTGGAGTCTGTATAATACATATATTTTCCTCTTGTAGCTTGTATTCTCTTTAATATTTAATATTTTCAGCAGGGGTTGGTGAGGGACATTCTTCTTTTCTATTTATGGTCTTTTCTAAACACTTTTGCTGTTTTCCAAAAGAATTAAAGGCAAAACTCATGCATGGAACAGGAAACGTCAAGTGCTACTTGGAGTCGACTTAGGGGCTGCTGCAGTAGGGAATAGCATCTTCTCCCTGCTACACTGACAAGGATTTTGAACTGCAAAATCTCTGATGTTGGGTGAACCCATTGGAAGTGAAGAGTGTGTGATGCGTCTCTCTAGTCCCTTTGTATTCATGACTTCATTGATGTCTAAAGTGCAATAGAGATATGCATCCATATCAGTCAGTGAGCTTATCTGTATTAAACTTGTTGCTTGCTTGGATGTTACCAGAAAGATAACGACTGTTTCTTTCCACAGTCTTGATGGATCCTGAGTTACAGGGAGGAACTCCTTGAGTTTTATGGGAAGTGTAGTAGTCTTTCTACTGAGGCAGGAGTCTGAGGGTTGTTTCCTTGACTGGCTGTGGTGCAAGCTTGGATATTATTAATGCTTAGAGTTACTCCTAGTGGGTGTAAAAGGAAGAGTAATTATTTGCTGAGATAATGGTTGTGAAAGAATAAGATAAAAATTGAAGAAGTGAAAAGAGATATAGACAAATCTGTCTTAGACATTACTATGCTTCTAAATATATTTCTATTAATGCACAAAGGTATCATTATATACACTTGTATACACACAGTGCCACTGAAAGAAAATAATTTTAGTATGTGAGTATTCATCAGATAATTCAGAACCTTTTGAAGAAGATAGCAGGGAAACAAAACTCTGCTTTTATGGAAAAGAGCCTTTGATCCTCTGGCCTTGATTTTCTGCTGCTATAAACTGGCAGAACTCCACTGAGGCCATTTATATTCATACAGAGCAGACAGGACCCTGGCATTTACAGTCTTAGCTGAAAGAATACGGAGCCAATTCAATTCCTGATTTGACTTTACTGAATATAAAGCTATGTATATGACCCATTATCATTATGGGTAAATACTTAAATGCAGAGCCAATGCAAATGAAATGTAAAAAACATATCTTTAACTGTTCTGTTACTAATTTTACACAGGTCATTATGGAGTTTCTGTAGTGGTATGTGCTGAGAATGTTGCTTTTTGCTTTAACAAAAATACCATACATTTTCAAGTCCTGTTCAAATCATGAAACTTGATTACATACATAACTACTAAAGATTCCCACCTTCTTTAAAGTTTTTTTTTCCCTCTGCATCTTGGCAAGGATTGGAAATGGGCTTTGCTTTATCTTGGAATTGTTTTAAAAAGATCTGACATCCTTTGTAAAAACATACACTTTCTTATAAAGGCAGACTTTCTCAGTGATGAACACTAAGTGCAGAAATAAAATAGGACCAAATTCCTGGTTACTCAGCAACTTCATGTACATCATGGTGTGGCTAAACAGCCACTTGGTATCAAAGTGTCTGCTTGGATAGCAGGCTAATTTGTATCCTGTTGTACTATACCTTCAGTTTTACTTGGGAGTCTTAAGCAGTAGCTTGGTCCTAGCTACATGAATTCTAACAGCCCTGCAAAGAGACTGCAAGACAATTCAGTTATGCTGACCAAAGAAGCTGAAACAGCAGTCTTGTACCGAGGAGAAGATTAGAAGGGCCAAAGCTCAATTAGAGCTTGATTTGGCTGCTACAGTCAAAGACAACAAAAAAAGTTTCTACAAATACATCAACAGCAAAAGGAGGGTCATGGAGAGCCTCCACCACTTGCTGAATGAGGAGGGTAGTGTAGTGTCAGGGGATGAGGAAATGGCAGAGGTGCTCAATGCCTTCTTTGCCTCGGTCTTTAATGTCAAGACCAGTTGTCCTCAGGAGGAGGAGACTCGGCCCCCAGAGCCTGAAGTTAGGGACGGGGGGCTGTGTGAACCCCCCGTAATCCAGGAGGAGACGGTTAGTGACATGCTGTGCCAGTTGGACACCCACAAGGCTATGGGCCCAGACGGGATTCACCCCAGAGTAATGAAGGAACTGGCAAATGAACTTGCCAAACCACTCTCTTATTATCTACCGGCAGTCCTGGTTAACTGGAGAAGTTCCAGCTGACTGGAAATTAGCAAACGTAACGCCCATCTACAAGAAGGGCCGGAAGGATGATCCAGGGAACTATAGGCCTGTCAGCCTGACCTTGGTGCCAGGGCAAGGTGATGGAACAGATCATCCTGAGTGCCATTACACGGCACATGCAGGACAGTTGGAGCATCGGGGCCAGCCAACATGGATTCATGAAAGGCAGGTCCTGCTTGACCAACCTGGTCTCCTTCTATGACCAAGTGACCCGCTTAGTAGAAGAGGGCAGGGCTGTGGATGTAGTCTATCTAGACTTCAGTAAGGCATTCGACACTGTCTCCCACAGCATCCTCCTAGACAAACTGGCTGGCCGGGGCTTGGATGGGTGGACTCTTCGATGGGTTAAAAACTGGCTGGATGGCCGAGCCCAGAGAGTGGTGGTGAATGGGGCAAAGTCCAACTGGCGGCCGGTCACTAGCGGTGTTCCCCAGGGCTCAGTTCTGGGGCCGGTGCTTTTCAATATCTTTATAGATGATCTAGACATAGGGATTGAGTGCACCCTCAGTAAATTTGCAGATGACACCAAGCTGGGTGGGAGTGTCGATCTGCTGGAGGGTAGGAAGGCCCTACAGAGGGATCTGGACAGGTTAAATAGATGGGCTGAGACCAACGGCATGAGGTTCAACAAGACCAAGTGCCGGGTCTTACACTTCGGCCACAACAACCCCATGCAGTGCTACAGGCTGGGGGAAGAGTGGTTAGAAAGCGGCCCGGTGGAAAGAGACCTGGGGGTGCTGATCGACAGCCAGCTAAACATGAGCCAGCAGTGTGCCCAGGTGGCCAAGAAGGCCAATGGCATCCCGGCCTCTATTAGGAATAGTGTAGCCAGCCGGTGTAGGGAAGTGATTGTCCCTCTGTACTCGGCACTGGTGAAGCCACCCCTTGAATACTGAAATATTCAGACCCTTGAATACTGGAGGGTCTGACCTACGAGGAACGGCTGAGGGAGCTGGGGTTGTTTAGCCTGGAGAAGAGGAGGCTCAGAGGTGACCTTATTGCAGTCTACAACTACCTGAAGGGAGGTTGTAGTGAAGTGGGAGTTGGCCTCTTCTCCCAGGCAACTAGCGATAGGACAAGAGGACACAGCCTCAAGCTTCTCCAGGGGAGGTTCAGGTTGGACATTAGGAAGAATTTCTTTTCAGAAAGGGTTATTAGACATTGGAATGGGCTGCCCAGGGAGGTGGTGGAGTCAGCATCTCTGGATGTGTTTAAGAAAAGCCTGGACATGGCACTTAGTGCCATGGTCTAGTTGACAGGGTGGTGTCAGGGCAACGGTTGGACTTGATGATCCCTAAGGTCTCTTCCAACCTGGTTGATTCTGTGATTCTGTGATTCTGAGGCTCCACACACACTGCAACCTGCTGAATAATTTAGCTGAGTGTGGCTATTCACCTCTGTTCAGCAGAGATTTGTGTTACAGCTGTTGTGAATGTGATACTCCTGAAGACATGCAATGGAAAAGTGATGACTGACAAGGGCCAGGGCAGAGATTCATCAGACTCTGTTCACTTACTGGAGCCATGCTGAACAGTCGGCTTAGTACCCTCCTTCACAGGCTGCAGTTCAGCCTCAGCATGTTCAAACCACCCAGTAAAGTGAGAAAACTCGTGGTAAAGGTTCTCGCTGGCCTCAGGAGGCGAGCTCCCTGCACCACAGAGCTGAGCGCTTGTGATCGCGAAGGGCATTCCCACCACAGTTTGCTTTCTTGTGGCGAGGTGTCAGTTAGCACAGGTGGGTGTGAGGAGACACATGTGTCCTGGGCTCCTCTTGGAGGGATGCGCCCTCTCACTGAAAGGCGGCTACCTTTGCCGCTGTTAGATGCATGCAGTTCTACCAGGTGCTGAATGTCTGCCCATCCCTTGGGAAAACAAGACAGACAGTTTTCCCTGAAATGGTGTTAAGTTGTAGAACATCTCAAAAGTTGAGGAGTTTGGTAAGTTTGTGATTGCTGGCTGTTGGAGGTGACACGTTGTGTTGTGCTGGCAAGGTACTGTAAGCCAACGTTGCAGGTGTGTGAGCTGTGAAATGCTACCAAGCTAGAATGGAGATAGTTTTAGTGCTTGTTTATGACAAGTTTGCAAGAAGAAAAGCAAGTGTTAAAAGGCGCTGTCATTTTTATAGACAGGCTGCTTTGTTTGCAATTCCTGTGCCCTACATTTAAAATGGAAATCAATTTTAATGCCTTATGAAAATGCTGAAATATTTGTCTCATTTACAGTATTTCCAAAAAGGACAGATAATAAATTTCCCCTGATTAAGAGTCTATAATTTTATGTACTCTGTGGTGTCTTGTTCAGTACATCTATCTGCATAAACATTTCAAAATAATAAGCAAAGACAGATCTGAACAAAATCCCTAAATCTAACTTCACACTGAATTGCACGTTATAGAAGCTCTCTATATATTCAAAGCCCTCTTTGATCTGAATATTCCCAAACTTTAGGGAAGTAGATACTCTACTTTAAAAATCTCTCACCAAACATTTCTCAAGCAACAACTTAGTACCCATCTGGACTACGAAAAACAAAGCGGTCAGGGATGTGCCTTTATAAAAAGAACCTTTGGAACATAACAATTGGAATAACTGCACTCTATAGGAAGATAAAGGTATTCTATAAAAGGACTCTAAAGATAGTAGAATTAAATGCAAAATGATATTTTTCTAGAGAGTGAACCATACTAAAATATTCTGTTGACTTGATACAATTCTTTGAATGCCCAACTGAAAAATTAGTGTAATCATTTTGTAATTCATCTGGATTTACAACACAGTTACCTCTTGAGCCACTAAAATGAGATCTAAAATTTTGTGGGATTTTTCAGTGTATTTTGTGGCAGTGCTAACACAATAAATTAAGGCTTTAGCCTCATTCTATTATATGTTACAACAGAGTTTGATTTTTGGGGCTGTTGTGGTTGAGGACTCTGGTGGCACTTTCTGGAGTGCATGTGTATACTTGGAGCAAGTAAGCCTTAGGTTTAATAAGTTTTCTTGATTCCATCTGCTGTTGTGTCCATATGTATAAAACCTTGTAGCATGCAATATGATGTGGATAATTTTTAGAAAGAGGCAAGTGTCATTTTTTATGTTCCTTATGCTCCTCAGAATAACTTAGCTAGAGGACAAATTCTACCAATTTCTTGGAAGTGTTGACTCTGCCATTTAGTTTTGCTGCAGATTGCACATTTGTTCTTTGAGAGAGAAATGTTGAAATGCATTTTTTCATACTCTTTTCCTTATTTTTGTTTTTGTCTTTACGTCAGATTTGCAACTAGCTTTCCTAAACTTGACAAGACATTACATTAATCTAATGAGCTACTTTCCTGCTGCATAAAATTTTAAAGTAAAAAGGATGGAAGGCTGGTGTCTGGACCAGGAAACATCAAAGCATCATTAGCATGTCATGCACAAGCTTAGCATTTGCAAAGCTTTCAAAAACAAACAATCAGGAAAATACAAATAATGGTCAGACTGTTTACCAAATGAAAAATTAATTCCAAATTGCCTTTGTTTAAGTCAGCTGCTTACACTTCCGCTCCTCTCCCCACGAAGGATTCTGTTACCTAACATACTTCAAAATCCAGACTGTCAAAAATACTGACAGCTCTCACTAGCTGAATAGCATTTCCCACAACAAAATTGTGATCCATTTAAGGCTCTTTGTTTCGAGTTGTGAAAAACTTGTTGAATTCCACAGATTTATTTGCCTTTCATGAACATTAATGAAGTAAACTGTACAAAAAATAATGGCCCAGTGGATATTTTTCTGCTGAGAGCAGGAAGAAGAGAGCTAGTGGGAAGAGAGGTTGGTGGAGCAGCCAAATATTGTGTGTGCTCTGAGTGTGATGTTTGGTGTTTTGCTTTTGTTTCTTTCGCAGTATTTGTATGAGAATCTTGGTTGTCAAAAGAGATGGCTGAATAACACCCTTCCCCACCCCAACACCAGACCCACCTGTATGAACGTGCTGGCAAACAAGCTATCCGAATTCAATTGGCTACTATTCCAAGGGTAATATTATTCATTACAGGGTGTGTTTTACAAGGTGCTTGCAACTGAGAGCATTTACTAATTGACAGGATTAGGCTCTGATCACAGATGTTCAAATGAGTGTTTTTCTGGTCATGCTTGTAATCCTATAGTTCCCAAAATTTCATTTTTGAAATGTATATTCTTTTGATACTTTTCACTCACTGCCCCAGAACCAACAGATCAAAGTCATCCTTCAAAGAGGATACTGAAAAAACATAACTTGGAGTGCTCCGAATAGAAATGATGAAATTAAGAATGAAATAAAATTAAGTAATGCTAAATTTAGGAAAAACAGGTTGCTGAAATTCAGGTATACTAGACTCTTCAAGTACCACAAGGGAAGTTGGTGGAGCTGATTTGCTAAGGTCAATTAAAAGAAATCTGAAAAAAATATTGGCGAATATGCTATAGGAACAAAATACTGCATCAGCCAGGAGATCGATTTGATTAATATTTTCCCTCTAAGACTAAGGTATGTGAGAATGAATGGCTGAAGTCTGAAGAATTCTTCTTGTTAAGATTGTTATTGTCTTGGGATTCCAATTCTGATAATGGAAAAAAGGATGGTTCAGTTCAGTGATGCAGGTTCAGTCTGACTGTTCCAGAGCATCTCTACAAACTCTTGATTTGTCATAGGCTGGTAACCCATATATGAAGCATCACTGCCAGCCTTTGTGAAAATGAGAAATGATGTATTATTTAAATATTCTGCCTTTCTGAACAGTCTGGTTGCATTACAATTGCACACTAAGATAAGAGAGATGGCTTTTTTCCCCTGCTCTTAAAAAAGCAGCTGAATTTAGAGGTGAGACTTTTGAAGTGGAATGTTGGATCAGAACCACATTAGGGCTTTGAGAAAACCTGTGTCTGCATGTAGATCTGTGGCTCATGACTTCATGGCTCAGCCTTGATCTCTTTGCCTGAGTAAATGACATCACATTTGATCTTATTTTGGAATACATTAAGTTAATTTTTTTCCAGAATCCAAAACCACTGTCAAATTTATATTTGCAGGGCATGCTTCTTTTACTGTTTTTCTTTCTTGCTTTTCTTGGTCTTAACTGCCACACTATACTGCAATCCATATAATATAATGTAATACAGAGAACAGGGTATGACATTGCTACATTTTTCAACAGGAAAAGGGAATCTTCTCCTTACTGAGAGCTGAAGAGGCCATTGAAACCCACTGGTTGGTCACTTGTCAGTTTGAATAGATGTGTATTGAGTTAAGCCTGTATTTTTATGAAGCAATTGTATTACCCAAATCAGGGAAGTAGTTGAACTAATTTGGAACAAAACTCAGTTCAATCAACTTCAAGATAGTCTGTCTTTTGGTCACTATAAATTCGTCTTGATACTCCCATCCCACTGTAGCTCTATCAGAATCAACATAGCAAACACATGGATTCTCACTGCCGTCCCTTGTAGTTGGGATCTTGTATAATGCTGCCAGTTTTCTGGGACACTTCCAGGGAGCTGCAGCTTACCAAGAGGCTCCCTGGAGGAGAATTTAATTTTTGTTTATTTTCTGTTCCAAACATGCCTCCATGTAACCCTGCTTCACCCTGTCATCCCCAAAGGAATGGCTAGGGGAGAATACCAACACCTAGACTGATTACCACTTGTTGGTTTAACTGAGTGTTCAATTTTGCTTTTCAGTTCACCTTCCCTAACCTTTCTTTTCCAGGTGGAATTTTACTTCTGGTGCCAAGCACTGAGGAAACAAAAATCTCTGTTTCTTCAAACCACCCCCATCTTATGAACATTCAGAAAGATGTTTGCTGATGTATTCAGTAGGAGAGGAAACTGATTGCTACCTCACAGTGAAGTTTCTCTGTTTTAAATGTTAATTGTTTTAAGCACTCTGGAGTTTTCTGTGACCTCTGGGTCTTTTTTTTTAATAATGGTTGATACAATCTCTCAGAAGAAGGGGAGAAAAAAAGTACTTTGCTGGCCTAGTTTCAGGTAACCTCTAAAAGTTCAAGTGGACCAATTACACATAAAAGAACAACAACTTTTCTAAAGCTTCATTTGAATCCCAGGAGGGAAAAATGATAGAAAATCAATTAACGTTCCACATGAAAAAATAGCTCATATTGCTAAGCTTTCCTTGCATAGTTTCTTGATTATGTTTGGAAGCAAATTGCCTTGATTATACCTTTGACGGGAAGGAAAGCCGTTTAATTAATTTAATACATGCTATTGCAGTGCTAAATTGTATCATGGAACAATTAAGTGGGCCTACACTGATATTTTTGCCCTGTTGAAAATGGATATTGCTCACTTAGTGAGTCCTGCGCTTACAGGGTTGACACAATTATCTGTTCATTGCAGAGCATGTGACAAAAGCTATTAGGGCCTTATATATAGAAGAGAGGCTAAATGGAGTAAACAAAAAGCCAATTTCAGTGAAGAGTCTGAAATGTCTCCTGTTGTCAAAAATTTGAAGAAATCTGAGCTAAACTTCAGAGCCTGTACACTGGGGACTGAACCAGACCCCCAAACCCTAAGACAGCCCCTACTTTGGGAATATTCAGGCTTCAGATCTGTTTTCTGCTGGTCCTAGACTGAAATGAGGAGTGGAAGTGGTTTTCTGTTTGTCGTGTACTGATGGATAATCCTCAAACTGTTGTGCAGCTATGAATTGTCAATAGCAAATTTGTAGTAGCATCTACAGTAGCCGCTGCACTAGCTGCTTCTTTAACCAATTTTTGCCTCAAGCTTTTAGCCAAAAACAATTACTTTTGTTGTGTTCACTGAGAATAGGATTTCTAAATGACACTATTAATTCAAATGTTATAAATATAACAAGAAACAACACATTCTATATTTTTTTTTTACAAATAATGCATGTTCTTGTATCGTTAATGTTGTTACATGATATTGTTGAAAGAAAATAATATTAAGAATCTTCTTGATTTGTCTCTGTTCATAATGTACATTTTCTTGTCTTGCTAAACTAGTACAACGGGGTCGCTTTACTTTCCCTGATGGATCTTGCCTGTTGAGAGTTTATTTGCCTTACACAATGCTTTTCATACTGAGGTCTGCTGGGTCTTTCCTGGTGAGTTGTAGAATCAAATATCCAAGAGCTGAATAATAAAGGAAAGAGTCCACCACCAGAGAATCTCTCTTATGAATTCACTCATAGCTGTCTAAACTCAGATAAAACATTATCACACATTTTTCTAATATCCCAAGGCCATAAACAATGACAAATAAAAACCTGTAAAAGTGAGGAACAATACTGTCATTGCATGCTCTCTGTTCTTTGTGATGTCTTAGAGAAGAGCCAACTGGTGAGGGGTTTGTTTATAAAAGGAAGCTAGTAACTATGGTTAGGGAAAGATTCGAGATGGGAGAGGAAGCTTTCTTGCAGCAGCATAAAGGCAAATCTGTGTTAGAAATGAATTTCAGAGGTGCAGAGTCATGGCTGTGAGTGCTGTACCACAGGTGTGGTATGTTCTGAGCTAGTGCATTCTATATTTTTCAGAGATTTAATTTAATTAGAAATCTTAAACTTAATAACTAACATTTTGAATGTTGACAGAATTGGGCTGGAAAACATCAGTATGCAAGGAGCACTGTCAGACGCGCTCTGTAGGCTTGTGTACCAGTAAAAATATTTAGCATTGACCAGAATGGCAAAGCCAGTAACCAGAATGGCTGCATAATATTGCCTAGCATTAGGTAGAGAGGTGCAGTTGGCATCACTTAATTCAGTAAAGATTGACTTTCTCAAGAATAGGTTCCAAATCTGCTTGTGGCTCACTGAGGGAGCCAATATGGTGAAAGAGCTAACTCAGTACCTGCCCCTCCCTGGTCCCCACTGGTTGCTGCCAGTCTTTTGGACCAACTGGGGACTGTAGCTTCAGTGACCTTGACTGGATGATCAGGCTTAATTGACTGAGTGCAGTCAGTAAATGTATCTGAGAAAGCAAATGTTATTTGTTTTCCACACCGCTGGTACAAACACATATTTGCTTTTTGCATCTGTGGCATGAATGGTCCAATGTAGCCCTCAACCTTCGCATCAGTAGGGATTACACAAAATAATGTACTTTTTAGTACTTTTATGTACTTTTTTAGTTCTCCCAAATGAAAAATAGCAAAAACATAATATGCATTCACACTACTGTGTTTTGATTGCATTAAGGTTCTATTTTTAATGTTTAGTCTTCTTCATCAAGAGAAAAAAAAATACATTCTCATCTTGTTGAAAGGCAAAGATAGATCATTTGGGAACTCTTTTAGTACTGAGATCAGCATCACAGCTAGGCAAGACCTAACCCCTCTGAAGGACGAAAGAGTGTGTCAAAGATGATTGAAAATGTCACATGAAAATGCATGAAGGCAATCATGTATGGCTAACCATTCCCACTGTAACTGGAATGTGATTTCCATTGAGTTACTCTAGGAAAGATGCTGCTTGACAGTTTTAGCCAAAATATTAAAGACAGACAGAATTTTTAGAAAAAAAACCAAAAACCTAATCTATTTCAGTTCATGAATTTTCCACTTAGGCCTGGGGTCATTAATTACTTACTCAAGTTGTGCCCCCCAAGAACAACAGTCCAATAAGAGACTCCCAACTGTTCTGCTAGCTGACTGACTCTCTTAAGAGACTAATGGATGATGGGCAGGGTTTAAGGGAAAGCTGACAAAGGGAGAGAAGAAAGGTCACTCACTAAAAAGTTTTTTTTTCTCTTTGACAAGAAATATTAAAGGGGTGAGAGCAAATGTCATTCAGTTTGGGAAACGGGATTAGAAGATCAATGCGAGGTTTGCTGAGCATCACGTAAGAATTCCAAAATGCTCTTGGCACTGTTTCCCAGTACCCAAGTCCAAAATAAAAAAAATTTTTTTGGGGAGAAATTACTTAGTTACCCTTAATTTTTTCTTACTTCTCTAAAGCAAAATGAAAAGGAGGGTAACTGTATTGACACCATAAACCCAATTCTTAACGCGAACACATGGTGGCAATGTTGCACCACTGCTGAATGACTGTTGAACAGCCAATGTTCATTTACTGAGCAATAAACAGGTAGATGCAGTAGAGTGCTGCTTTACCCAAGGAATATTATACTTGTACATGGTAGCACTGAGTGTGTTTTCTATTAAAATAGAGAGTAAGGTACAGGAAAAATACTTTTTTCCTTTTTACCACTTTTGTATAATTTGCATGCATCGTAAGCACTGATACAGTGTAAGTTTTGCAGAAATAATGTATTTGCTATTGGAAAAAGATATGACTAATTAGTTTCATTCCATAGAACGAAATACACCTGCCTTAGAGGATCACTTAGGATAATAAAAACCTCTACCCATCACGCACACAGAGAAATCAGGAACCCTGAACGTTCCTCCCTCTCAAAAGAAAGCTTTACCGTTCAAACAAGCTAGTCACTTTCAAAAACATCTCTAGTCTAAATATAAGCTTCCCTAAATGTCTACAAAGGAATAGTGGCATTGCATAAGAACTTAGCAAGGAAAGTTTTGGGCACACGTAAGGATGAGTTTCTGGGTTCAGTGGCCGTGGACGGCTCTCAGCACAAAAACCACTTGGAGCCGGTGAGGTTTGGCTGAACCCTTCAGGTGATCACTGCAGCAGAGCAGCCAAGGGTTCATGCACCTGTGGCTTTCTTCTCTGTTCAGCCTGACAGGAGGGCCCTTCAGAGGCAGACTGAATAGGAGAGGACTTACAATACAAAGACAACGCTGACTGCTGAGTATCAGGTCTCTGGGGTGATCGTCTTTCATATTTGTCCTGCTTTTGGTGTGCTGTTGCAGCTCCACCAGCTCAGTTCCCAAGCCACTGTCTTCCCTGTTTTTTCCTCTGCCTTTGTCGAGCTCTGTGCCCCGGCAGACAAACCTTTCTCTGGGCTTCTGTCATGGCTCAGCTGATTTCCATTTCACCAACACAAAATTAATGAGTTTTTTTCCTTCTGTTTGTTAACATCTTAGCCCTAGACATGTTATCAGTCACTGCCAGGTTATTCCAGTTGTCCTTAGCTCTAAGAGTTTGGATTCAAGTCTAGATCTCAGTGACAGGAGCAATGCACTCAGCAGGTATCCCCAAACTACCTTCCACAGTGCTGCCTTACTCTCTGAGTGGGAGAGGCCTAGGGGAATAGCAAAGTTGTAAGGGCTCAAGGTGCCTTCTTACAGTGCGAGAATGAAAATGTAGGTTTTTTTCAGCTAACAAGCAATGCTGTGCTGTCTTTGTTCCTTTCTCCCCATTCTACCAGACACAAATGTAAAATAAAAAAAAAAAACAAATCGCAAAGCATGAGAGCAGGTACTCCAAGCAAGCACACTCAACCAACATCTTAGATTCACACTTGGGAGATCGGTACTTTCAAACTGGTTGGTATAGGTTGATTTTTGTGAGCAACGCATACCCACACAGGCCAGCAAAAAAAAAATACTAGGAATTAAACAAGTATTTGGATCATGATACTGGTAAGGTTGCTGTAAATTAAAGCTGGCTGAAACCAGTGAAAATGTGTTGAAGTAATGGATACAGCAATAGCAGGGAAATTAAGCGGGATTTTTTCACTGCCTAAAGTCCTTTTCTAAGTGTGCATTTCCAGGATGAAGATCAAGAGCCCTACAATTCCATGTGTTCTTTATTGATTCACAGGAGGCATAGCTTAATTGGTAGTGGAAAAAATTGGAATGGAAGTTTTCCAACAACTGCTAGTCAGGAATTTGGTATCTCAGTAGTTCCTACCTCTCCCTGTGTACAACAACAAAGACTGAGGCCTTCAAAAGTGTGTTGAGGGAGGAAACATAAATGCCATGCAATTCTTTTTCATGTGTGTAACATAACCCATATGTTATGATTATTATTTCTACTGTCAGTGATTTTTAACAAGATAAATGAATAATAAGAAGTGGCCATGGTAATGAATTTTCTTGAAATGTGTCATTCTTGAGCAATTCAGCTGGAAAAGTAGAGATCCCACTTCGATCCCTGCACACAAGCCAGAAGATCTGCCTCCCATACCACTGCCTCCCCAGGGCAGAGTGACACCGTTACTAATCTTTCAATCTTATTGCCCACCCTAAAAGCAGCACCTCTGTGTGGCTGATGAAGCTCCTTCCAACTTGCCATCTCTCCTGCCTCAGAAATGCAATGATAGCTCCCATCCTCCTTCAGCCAGTGTTTTTTTTCTTTCATTTCTCCCTATTCAGCCTCTGCAGAGTCCCCACTTGCCCAACACCTCTGTCAATAGTGCATTGGGATTCTACTACTTTGAGTGATTTTCTGCACTCTTTGCTTTACAGGACACGCTGCTGGTGATTAACAATCCAGGTGAGTTTCATTAGGAGCCCTTGGCCCAGCTGCCTACAGTCACAAGGCAAAGAACTGCACCACCCTGTATGCCTAAGCAATTTGGTTTACCTGCATGCCTTCATTTAGCCTGCACCTGGGGCTAAACAGTAACAGTTTCTCTATCACCCAATGTCCCTTTCCCAACCAAGGAAGGAAATTGGGAAAAAGAGGGAGACTCCTGGGTTAAAATTAAACAGATTTAATAAAATAAAGAAACCAATATAAATGCTAACACAAAACACACAAAAGTACACTTAGCTACAGAGTTGCAGCAGGTTGTCCAGCAATACCAGTTATCAGCAATGAGGGGAGGGGGGAGGGGGATACCAGAAGAGAGGAGAGCAAAAACAGCCCCACCTCTCCCCAGCAAGCCCTGCCTTTTATAGTGAACTCGATTGTTAATGATATAGAATACACCTGTGGGCCAGCCTGGGTCAGCTGCCCTGGATTTAGCTGCTAATGGCCCTGATCACCATGGCTGGCCACAAACTGAAACAAAATCCCAGTGAAACCAGGATACTGCATCTTTCTGGTTTTATTTTATACCTGAGCTTGAACTGACAAAAACAAATTCCAACACTATTCATAAGAAAATGATCCCTTTTGTAAAAATTATCATCTGAGAAGTGCAGAGAAATAGCTAAGCTAAACATTTGTAATTTAGAAAGAAGGACATTAAGATCAATTCCGAAACACACACACATCTTAAAAAAAATCCCTAATGGCTTTTGCTTGTTTTCTCCCCTCACACATAATAAAATATTAGTTCTCTAGTCTCAAACAAGTGCTAAAACCCCAAATATTTATTAGTTCCTTTATTATTGCTTAGGATAAAAAAGTTATGCTTTTGGCACGTTTTATTAATGGCACAATGATCTTCTACAGCATCTTCTGCCAGTCTTTTTTAAAGGACAGTACAAGTGTCATGTTTGTAGTTGAGGCATTAAGTCCCCAGGATGCTCAGCAAGGCCTCCTTGGTGTCTAGATTTATTTCCACTGAGCAGCTAGAAGTATTTCAGTGAGGGAAAGATAACTGAAGAGAAATACAGTAGCTATAGATAGTAAAGGCAGATGCTGTAGAGTACTGATTGAGGGCTAGAAAGTTACAGAGATTGTGATATTTAATGCTCATCACTAATTCACAGCTGATGTACCTTTACTCTCCTACCCTGATAATATTTTACTTGCTCAAGGTTTGATGGTAACAAACAACAAAATCCACAGTACATCATATATTTTCTCTTCCGTGGGAAAAGCACACGGAAGTGTGAACTTATCTACAGACACTGAATTAAAAATCCTATTTTCATGAAGTACATAGAAAGGATTTATTAAGTGGGTTTCAGATGTAATATAAGGTCTTTTAGAGGTGGAGGGTGAGATTCCCCATTCACTTCTGCAAGTGTGGATGGAATAAAACAGGAGTAGTTCAGACAGAACCGTGGCAACGCAATTGCCCAACCTGCCTTGCAATTAAAACCAGTTTGTCCTCGTACAAAGGGACACAGGCTAGAAAATGGCTAGTGGAGAGAATGGCTCTGCTATCTTGATTATCTTTCTCTTTATTCTTCTCTACTACCCTGCTATCACTGGGCAATCTGTTTTGTAGCAAACACCATTTGCGGTTGCATTGTCTTTGGGTCGCCTCCTTTTCGTGCTTTTTTACATCTCAGTGGAAGCTGCTTGCTTTGGGTGGTCTGGGCATCTGCAGCAGTAGAAGAGAGCTCCTGCAAAATGCTTAAAATATATTCCAACATTTTCCATGCTATTCTATGACAGATGTTTTGTCCAGTCATATTAATCTATCATCTTGAAAATTAGTTCCTATTAAAGAAAATGCAGACCTCATTTCCCCCCTTTTTCCTTTTTTTCAAATGTCTGTTCTAGTGCTTTATTGAGGTCAGAGTAGTGGACCAGCAGTAGCGTGCATTAATTTTTAGCCCTTACATAAAGGTATTATCTTTCTGTTCCCAGTCATATAATATTTCCGAATTGAAAATTTATTACTAATCCTTACTACTCAGCTTGTGACTCTATCTATTGGATTTTTTGCAGTTCTGGGATGAGGTGTATCTGGTTTACTTTATTGAGATCGCTGGGGGTTTGCTTCTTCCCCAGAAGCCGTTATTCTACTTTTGAGAGCCTCAGTTCCATTAGCAATCATGCGTTTGCCCTCATGTTCAACGCTGCTGTTGCTACTGAAAACAAAGATTGGGTTTTAGTTCATGGGCTATAGAGTGTTTTTGATCTCCTTACTATACTCCTTGCCCACTACATGATGTTCGAATTCTTCTTTCATTAATATCTGTGGTATAAAAAGGATGTGTCTGCTAATAAAATTTACTGGTGGCAATGCTGGGAAGTGCTTTCAATATAAAAAAGGGCCAGAACACCTCTCAGGGGCAATGGTTTCCCTTGAGAATAGAAGCAATGTGAATTAGATGAAATTCAGTAATATAAAGTGAAAGGAAATTCACTTGAGGAGGGATTTGCTGATAACCAGGCCTCCAGGGAACTCACCAGACTTCCAGTAAGAAGAGTGGGAACGGGACTTCAACATTATCAATGTAACAGAAATTCAGCCCAGCTTCAAGTCCAGTCTTCTATCCTGGCCCGTTAAAATGTAGACTTCCTTCACAAATAGCATCTTGGACAATAACAAGGAATTAATGTACTTTTTTCTCCATGATGTGATAAAAGCATGCATCTGTTCTTTTAGTTTCTTAATGGCTTGTTGGTGTCTTTGCAATAGAAGATTTTTGCTGTTCCAAACATTTGAAAGACAGAGGGGAGGAAAAGTTTATTGTCTAAGTTTTGTTTTCTTTAAATGTTGTCCCTGAAGGCAAGTGTATTTGCTTGAAAATAATTGCAAATGTCACAACTCTGATTTCAGCTTATGTGTTACCTGACTTTCAGGGATAAGGGCACTTAAGTTGCTAGTAAACTCCAGCCTAGAAATACTCTGGCCTTTTCAGTTCCTAAAACATATCTCATAAGCAGCATTTCCCTTCTAGCCTGCAGCAACAAGATTTGACATTTATATATTGCCCCACACATACATCACGTAATGTTGCCAGATTCTTTATGATTAACTGATGTAATTGACTTCTGAGATAAAAAGAAGTTTAGGTGAGGAGAATCCACAGAATAAAACAAAGTTTCGATTTTATTCCAGAGTTGAACTAAGAAAAGGAGTAAATAGATCTTTCCGGAGGACAGCCATTCCTTCAGGAAAGCAAGCATAAGAAAAGCCACTGCATCAATACTAGTAAGAAGCAAGCGCATGCCAAGTTTATCCCACACCTAGGCAGTGTATCAGATCAATATATGAGAGAGAATGCAGGAAAATACAGAACAGACATCAAGGAAGTCAGAGAAGATAAGTAGCATTCTCCAACTTTGCAGCAAGTCTTCTTCCCTCAGGAAGGACTGACTCACACATTTTTTTGGACTAAACTTTCACTGCTCAAGTATTAAGCTTACTGGTATCATTCCATGTCACGTCTGTCTAAATACGTCTGCCTTGCATTTGGATGTATTCCTGGTTTGGTTAAAAAAAAAAAGACTTGAAAATATATGCAGTGGATGTGAACATTACCAAACTTGCTCCTGAAATTGCAGAGCAGGGGTTCTTGCATGACATACCTTTACTACCTGATGTGTTGAGTGGGTTTTTGTTACTGTTACTAGGAAAATTCCACAATTAAAGCATTGAGCACCACTCCTAACAAGCATTTATAATTTGCTTTGAAACCCCTGAGCACCTCTGCGCTCACAACTGCAGGTTTCTGCAAGAGCTTTATTCATTCAACAACATTTTTGTGGGAATTCTAGAAAACGGGAAACAGGAACAGCAACCTTCAGATGGAGGTGTAAGCGTAACACACAAGAAGCCAAACAGGAGAGCAGGCCTTTGAACGTTAGGAATACTTCAGATCTCATTGCAACTATGATGAGAAGAAAAGGCTTTTGTTGGTGTCCTGAAGGCTTTACATCTTTGTTTGCAAATCTTGACTTTTACCACTGTGTGCCTGGATAAAAGACTATCAGGATGAATATAATTTTCCATTTGTTTGATGAAGAAAGGGTGTCAAATTAGTCAGACTGATAGGAAAATGGCTTTTGTTGATTTATTTATCAATCAAAAGTGTGATTTATCAATCAAGTGTGATTCTTGAAAATTTATCTTCTCGACAAACCATGAGATCCCACAACTCCAGAGGGACGATCAGTGACGCTGGGGTAATTTGTATTCAGGAAGTGATGCATTGTGCCTCCTTTTTGAAGAGCTGAGAAAGTCTATCTAACCTTCCTCACTACATATATTAAGAGCTCCTCGTTTGGTTTCATATTGCAGCAACCCATCACGATGAATGACAGACACTTCATGAACCCCCAGCCTAGTTAGTTTTTCACTACGAAACTGAACTTCAGCAAAGGGAAATAAAATACTGCAAGACCTAAAGAAACCTGCTGTTCTTGTGTTAATAAAAGAAAATTGAACGAAGGAATAAGACAGAGAAGATTGACTCCTCATCTCATAGCACAGTGACATTTTCTTATCCTTCTTAGAATTCATGGCCAGCTCTAGGAGTTGTGTTTGTAAACTTGTGTATTGAAATTCAAACTACTTGCTGAACTTGAAAATATTTTCCCTAATGCCCATTAGATTGAAAAGAAATCGTCACTATTTCTCTATTTGTGAATGGCTTCCTTCTGTCAATGTTATTTTGTGAGTCTTCAGTAGCCGATGCATTGCATTTAGAGTGGTTACAAATACAGAGTGATAAATACTATGAGTAAGTAATAATTTATGACAAGGTGTGCAGTATGCAAAATGCCGTATAGTTTGCAGAGATTAATGCATGAGCCAAGTGCAAATACATTAACTTAACCAACTATCTGGAAAGCAAGCTTAATGAAAGAGGGAAATGAATGCACCATAGGAAGAAAAAGGCATTGTAGTGACAGAAAACTGTATATAGCATATGTATTTAATATAGGGACCTCTGTGAATTAATAGCTAGCTCATCTCTGAGTTCAAGTACACGGATACTTGTTTCTGGTAGGGACGGTCATATAATTCAGAGTGGGCCAGTTATGCCTGACAGTCAAAAAGTGAACACTGAGGCTGGGTTTAGCAAATCTTAGTCTGTTCCAGGGTGTCACACATCAAAGTATAGCATTTCAAACATTTTAAGGCAAATATCCATGTCTCGTTCTGCTAAGTCCCGTTTCTGCATTACAGATTAGTAGAAAAGGTAAGACAACTCAGTGTTTTCAGGTCCATTAATTTCTAATGAATTGCTGCATGTTGAGATCTTTGGGAAAGATCTGCTTATACCCTCAGGCACACATGTAAAACCATGACTGCAAATTTTTTGGGTATATATCTGTGGTCCATCCTGAAGTCAGCTTCAAAAGACTCTAGGTTTCTTGATTACACTCTAAACCCGGCATATTTTCTGTGATAACACCAGAATTTACACTGTAAAGCTCTTGACCTTCAAGTCAGGCATTTTCCCTGAAGTCTTCTGTGTTGACACTACTTGGCTTACTATTTACTGTGGTTGGCACATGCTAATTTCAGCCTTTACAGACACCAGTAAGTTTAGGCTTAATGAAGGCCATCAGAACCTCAAAAAAACCACCATCAGAAATGCAGACTTGCCATCTTACTCTCTTTTCCTATAGTGGCTGACTCGGTTTTTCTCCCAATACTTCTGGCCTCAAGTGCTACTGCTTGTTAGACTACAGAAGCAGCCAGTCCATATTTCAGTAACTTTTCACGGTTTCAGGCCCACAACACCCAGACTTTTATGTGAAAGCAGCAGAGACAGGAAAGAAAGTGAGTTTGAAGAAACAGGTTTAGAGAGAAGTATCCATTCTGGTTGATGCCCTTCTTCTGACCTAGAAGCTGTGGCAGTCCCTCCCTGTGTACCCCATGGGCTCTGCCGGTATGGTTTCTGAAGCTCGTTACAAATTGCCATAGGTGATAAAGATGACTAGCTATGTATTTACTCCTGTATTGTGGGCTACAGTGTGAAATTTAAGAGCCCCTCAATATATAGAAAGTCCAACTAGATGATTAAATGGGCCCTTCTAGCACCATGAATCTCTGTCTATAGATATATAACCATTAGGATCCTGTTTTCTGTAGACTGCACCATTAAATTTATGGGACTTGGCAGTCTGCAGAGGTAGCTGCCATTCTGTGAGACAGAACAGATGCTGCCTGCTACACTGAAACGCACAATACCTTGTTCTGAAAGTCTTTGTGGTAATCTAAAATAAATCAAATATATTGAAAATATACCCTAACTTTAGGGCAAGGACAAATACAACAGAATCTTGTTTGACTGACTTCTCTCCATTAGCAAGTTGGAGCAGAAATCGTAAAACTGTAACCAGAGGATGACTATCAGAAATCAAAATTTCCTGCAACGGTATTTTGTCTTTGCTTATAGTTTTATTTCCACAGTTGCTATTTAGAGTGAAATCTCATACTTAGCCATTCAGGTACAGTATCTCTTGGCAGATAATGTTCTCAAAAACTTCTTATGGAAAAGACTATCACAACAGCTGTAATAATATTAAGACACTGTTAACTTGAATATGCAAAAGGGAAAGTATTGAATCTTACTAATCAGTAATACAGTGATTATCCGCGTTTCAGGAAAATACAGTTTAAAGTTTTGTATGTGAAATTTAAAAAAAAACCACTAAAGAACGGAAATATTTCCTATTTTAATTGCTGATTTTAACTGACAATAAACAACTGCTGACAACAGAAACTATTTTTCCATATCACTAGCACGAGAGTAGGTGTTATATATGGAATAGAAGTAGTGTATTATAGACTGGAAATTGTATATTTTTAGCAAAACATACCTTGGAAACCATTAACTGCAATTATTTATTTCTTAGTCACTAAAAATATGTGTGGTCTGCATTTTAACTAGATTATTCATCATTTCCCTACATAGTTTCTTGGTTAATATGGTAAAAGAAAGAAGACATTCTAGTTCCTTTTTTATCCTTTCAAACCACATGTCTATGGCGTGCATTTAATTTTGAAACCACATAGTAAAAAGCTTTTTTTTTTTGTGTCTATAGGCATTGCTGAAAAATGGTGAGAAATAAGAAAAACAAATGTGAAAAAAGCCATGTCTTCTCCTCTGTCTTTGCTTCAGAGGCTTAGATGACATTGATAAGGAACAACAGTAGCTACTAAACTGGCTTGCATGTGGAGGAACAGGAACAAAAGTTACCTTGGCTAATGTCAAACAGTGGGTCTGAAGTTTATGATCAGCCCTTCAGTGAAAGTCATTTACAGATTTTTTTTTTCTCCCCACATGAGTTAACTAGTTCCACGTATCCTGCACTCACAGCTGTCACTAAGCTAAAGTATCTCAAAAGTTTGTGTGCATATTAAAAAAAGATAGGTCATATTCCTCTTAAATATGCTCTCAAGGCTACCTTTTGCCTAACTCTTATAAAATTAATTAATTGGCTTTTTCTTGACAATGCGTTCTCTCCTGCCTTTTGTTGTGTACACTGGCTGTTTCGATTGTATCTAATCATAATTTTCAAGTGTTGTTCAAACCACGAGGGAGAAATTGTACTGACAATAGTGCTAAGCATTGTTTGCTTCCAGCAATCTGGAGAGATTTGATGGTTCATTTCTTTTCCCCACAGTAACCTCATGATATCCATGCTGCCTGATAGTTCTTAAAAGAAAAGCATTAACAAAAATACCTACTTTTAAACTTTAACTAGAGCCTGTTTACCTCATTATTTCTTTTCGTATCCTTCTCCTTGGAATAACTCTTAAACTGACTTTAAATTCTTTTCTGTTATTGTTGTTTATATTGAGGATATAGAAGGCTGTTCAAGGAATCTGCTCCTGTCTCACAATGGGAAAAATATGTAAAGTGAATTGAGCCATATATATTTAATGGATTAAAATGCATAAGATGTCTTTTATTAATGTATGTCTGTTGATATTCTGTTCTTCGTTCCATTTTGTCAAACAAACTTGGCACACTGAATCCTGTTGCTTTTAATTTTTAATGTATTTTTAATGTAATACTGCGTTATTAGGCTAGCTATGCTTTTTCTTGAGGTTCGCTTCCAGGACTCTCCCCAAATGAGAGTTGTTGCCCAGCTGGAGATCCTGCCTGCCAGTGCAGCCCGAGGGCGTGCTCTGGATCAGGACTCACTGCCTCCCTGTGCCAGGGCTCTCTCAGCAGCATGGCTGCAGCCACGCGTGCCTGGCCAGGAAGGCTGCTGCACGCCCGGCCATGGCGATGGGAAATGAAGTGGTGAGCTGTGCATCCATGAATCACAGCTGCTTGGAAACTGCTCTAAAGCAGCAATGCTCAAGGGGCAGTGGTTGTAGTCCAGCTGGGGCTAGGGTGTCTTGTGAAGAACACCATAAACTTAACATTGGGCTGTAGTCAGGGCAGAAGAAGAAGAAAGGAGGACACTCGAATGCGGGGAAGGGCTCAAAAGGAGGAATGGGGACTCAGTCTGCAGCATGGTGCTTCTGGTGTCTTGCTCCAAATCACTGTGGTGGAATCACTTGGTCTTCTTGAGAAGGGCAAACCCTCCTGCGACCACTTGGGCAAGGTTTGCTAAAGGGACCCCAGCCTATTTTGTTTGCATGACTTTCAGTTTTTCTAGTGGCTTACAAATACCCAAAGGCCTCATATTCAGCCTCAGGGGACGGGCAGTTTCCTTTGCTCTCCCTTGGCACACAGTGCTGGATCATCTTCACGGTGTGCTAAGGGGGCAGAGAACCAGCCGGATCAAGTAGCTACTCTCATAACATGGCTATAGGGATGTACAAATGAACCCAACTGTATATGAGATCAGTATCTGCATGCATGAAATGAGACAGAGCTTAACAGGTGCAATTTAAAGACCAATTAGGCATTTCTACTTGGTAAGTTTTGGAACAGCCTCTGGGGTTGGTTATATAGTTACATGTTTTTGGTATCCATTTCCTTCTTACACTTTTTGTGAAATTAGATGTCAGTCATAGAGGTGAAGTTAACAATGAGCAAAAGTGCTAGTTTCTTTTATCTCCTACTCAGTAAATGTACTGTGATTTTTCCTAATTTAATTGACCAATAAATGATATAGCTTTATTAATTCTGTTAATTTTCTGATGTGTAAACTTTTGATCTCATTGTGTTTAAGTGTGTCCATTATAAACTGAATCAGCATTCACAATAGTATCATTGCACACTAGGCCTGCATAGTATTTATTCCACAACTTGTGGGTCATTTGAATTTGAGGTGTAGTTATTCACCAGTTCTTTCTGTTTCTTGAGGAATGATAGTGAAAAATACTGGAAGAAAACACTATTTCCTGAGCTTTTATTTCAATTATCTCTATTTTGTCTGCTAAGAAAAGGAAAACCACTTCAGGTAAATATTTTATTCGTTGATGAATCCCTTCAATTGCCTTAAAATTAATCTTTGAGAGGTAACTGTGTACCTCAGTTCCTTTGTTTCTGTTCAGATATGTCCAGAGTACCCATACTGTCTGTATTCCTCCCACTTAGCTTCATAACTTTTCTTTCATGTTATTTATCTTATAACCAGAAATTGAGCTATATTCCTTTATTATTTTGAGTAGTTCTTGGATTGATTTTGAAGTGATTGAAATATCCTATAAAGCAGCATCCACATAAAAAGGAAATTTTATGAATGACATTGCTTGGTTTTATTGCCCTTGTCTTTTCTCCCTCTCTCTTAGACTGTCTGTCAATGGTTCTGCTGACATGGCAAAAGGTGCCGACAGATCACAGAATCACAGAATCACAGAATCACAGAATGTTAGGGATTGGAAGGGACCTCGAAAGATCATCTAGTCCAATCCCCCTGCTGGAGCAGGATTGCCTAGACCATATCACACAGGAACACGTCCAGGCGGGTTTTGAATGTCTCCAGAGAAGGAGACTCCACAACCTCTCTGGGCAGCCTGTTCCAGTGTTCGGTCACCCTCACCGTAAAGATATCCCACTTTGGATAGGGCTCAGCATAAATAACTGAGCTGTACATGAAATGTCCCTGCTCCATCTTTCATCATCTTCCTTCTCTCCAAACAAAAAACTGGAGCAAACCATAGGGGATGCTGGGAGTCATGTTTCCGAGAGACAGTGGAGACAATAGAGGGAATGATTTTCCACATGGGTGAGGCATAAGGGGGGGGTGACCTTCCCTACAATCTCCAAATTACAGAAAGAAAGTCAGAGACACAGGGGAGAAATCTGAATCTCAAAAGATCCCCTGGGAAGGATATTTCTGGCGTTATCCTGCACAAGTGGGTGGTGAAACATGTCAATTCACCACCCTTTTTTGCCAGAGGATTCTTTCCTCTTTGGAATGAAGTCAGATCTGCAACTAGCTAAAAATCTGCCTCCTTTTGAGGACTCCAAAAATCAAATATGGAGGGTCTTTTATTTTCAACAAGTGTTCAAAACATGCAGACACTCTATGATTGTTGGTAGACAAACAGATTTCAGAGTCTGATGTATATCTCTACTGTTATATTTCTCTCCTCTCCCTCCCAAATTGTACAGAATGTTACAAAAAACCACTGCAAAATCTTTCTGACTCGAAAAGGAATCGTGCAGTTATGAATAAAGACACAGAGTTTGGGTCAAGTAGGTGTCAGGACAGCTGGTTTCTTACGTGTTTTATAATACTTTATAGTACAGTGTTCTTTCATGTAAGGGTGGAAAGGAACTGCCTGTGTCATGGCTCTTGAATGCTGTGATTTTCCATGGTGTATCACAATTACTGAAAAACTTCTGGCTAAATAATCATGATCAAGACCTTAGAATTTTCCATTTCATGTCTTGTGTGTGATGGTTTAACTGATAGAACAGTCTGCTGTATAAATCACGAACAGAAATGGAAACCACTAAAATTATGTTCTCACAGAGTTACTGGTTAGATCAGAATTATTCTCTCATTCTTTGCCATTTCTCTGCAGCTAAGGCCAGCTGTAAGTTATCATGATATCAGATTACTATTTCCTTGAACCTCCAAAACTAATTGCTGGAAATCACCAGCAAATCTCTCCATGCAACCCTCTACATTGTGCCCTACCTAGCTATAAGGAAGCCAGGGACTGTATACAAAAACCACTAGATAAGTGTGCATGGTTATGTCCCTCTCTGTCGGTGGCTAGCCTGTAATATGTCATAGCTAATACTGTTTATCAGACACATTCTTTTGGATGCAGTGATGGGAATCATAGAATGGTTTGTGTTGGAAGGGACCTTAAAGATCATCTAGTTCCAACCCCCTGCCACGGGCAGGGACACCTTTCCACTAGACCAGGTCTTTCCGCTAACTTGGCCTTACGCTAAACACTTGCAGGGAGGGGACACCCACAATTTCTCTGGGCAACCTGTTCCAGTGTCTCACCACCCTCACAGTAAAGAATTTCTTCCTAATATCTAATCTAAATCTACCCTCTTTCAGTTTAAAACCTTTCCCCCTTGTTCTATCACGACATGCCCTTGTAAAAAGTCCCTCTCCCGCTTTCCTGTAGGCCCCTTTCAGATACTGGAAGGCTGCTAGAAAGTCTCCCCGGAGCCTTCTCTTCTCCAGGCTGAAGAGCCCCAACTCTCTCAGCTTGTCTTCATAGGAGAGGTGCTCCAGCCCTCTGATCATCTTCATGGCCCTCCTCTGGACTCACTCCAACAGCAATGGAAGTGATGGAAGCCGATGTTGAAGACCCCGTGTATCACTCACAGACTACTGAGAGTAAAGCTTATTTCAAAAGGAAATGTGTGAAGTGGGAGTATACTGCATGGGCTGCATATGCAGCCACACACATCAATTAAGCCCCAAAACTTCGTTATAGAAAACAGGGTCTTATGCATTAATCACAGTTGAATGAAAGATGTGATATGGGATTTTACTAATCAGAGATGGTTAATTTCTCAAAATATTCAGCAAATATAACAGACTTCTGGCAAAGATACAGGTGCTTAGAAAGATACGCTGTGTAATCCAGATTTGTCACTGTACTTTGTGAAATATATGAAAAGCAAAGCAATGAAAAAGTGAAAAGAGCAAAGTGAAGTGAAGAGAGAAGAAAAAAGAGAAAAGAGAACAGAAAAAGAGAAGAGGGAAAAGAAAAGAAGAAAAGAAAAAGAAAAGAAAAGAGAAAAGAAAAAGAAAAGAAAAGAGAAAAGAAAAGAGAAAAGAGAAAATAAAAGAGGAAAGAAAAGAAAAGAAGAGAAAAGAGAAAAGAAGAGAAAAGAAGAGAAAAGAAGAAAAGAGAAGAAAAGAGAAGAAAAGAGGAGAAGAAAAGAGAAGAAAAGAAAAAAGAAAAAAGAAAAGAAAAGAAAAGAAAAGAAAAGAAAAGAAAAGAAAAGAAAAGAAAAGAAAAGAAAAGAAAAAAGAAAAGAAAAGAAAAGAAAAGAAAAGAAAAGAAAAGAAAAGAAAAGAAAAGAAAAGAAAAGAAAAGAAAAGAAAAGAAAAGAAAAGAAAAGAGAAAAAAGAAAAAAGAAAAAAGAAAAAAGAAAAAAGAAAGAAAAAAAGAAAAAAGAAAAAGAAAAAAGAAAAGGAGGAGAAGGAAGGGAAGGGAAGGGAAGGGAAGGGAAGGGAAGGGAAGGGAAGGGAAGGGAAGGGAAGGGAAGGGAAGGGAAGGGAAGGGAAGGGAGAAAAGAAAAAAGAGAAGAAAAAAGAGAAGAAAAGAGAAGAGAAGAGAAGAGAAGAGAAGAGAAGAGAAGAGAAGAGAAGAGAAGAGAAGAGAAAAGTACCTGTCAGCTATTTTTTTCAGTCAGCGTCTCAGATCCAACTCTAACATCAGAAGAAAGTCACACTCACAAAAGAAAACAGGGCTTTTGGTAACTAGAGTTATGGACACAAAGCTGATAATTGGGATGATTGAAATTCAGTCCCAGTCCTTACTGGGAAATAGTTACATTTGATATAGTCCAGTGAAAGGCACAGTGGCGTAAGGACAGATGGGTGCAAAGACTGTGACAGAGTTCGTGGGTGGATAGAGCAGATGGAGGGCTGCAGTGAAAAGCATCACTGGGAAATGGCACTGATGGTTAGGGTTAGTGTGGAAACACGAAGAGCACAAAAAACAAACACAGGGGGTTTTGTGGTTTTGTCATCCAGTTTTGAGCTGATATTTTATATTTTGTACTCCTGCCCATCTCACTGTCCAGCCAATGCCATTGGATGGTCCAAAATAAGTGTATAAAAATAAGTGCTGGATAGTCTTTCCTATTCACATGCAGCCCACTGACAAGACTGGGACTGATTTACCATTTCCACAGACTTTTCTCTGAAACATTAAGCTCCCAGACTCCATATGAAAACAAAACTTATGAGGAGCAGCTGAGGGAACTGGGGTTGTTTAGTCTGGTGAAAAGGAGGCTGAGGGGAGACCTTATCGCTCTCTACATCTACCTGAAAGGAGGTTGTAGCGAGGTGGGTGTCAGTCTCTACTTCCAAGTAACGAGTGATAGGATGAGAGGAAACAGCCTCAGGTTGTGCCAGGGAAGGTTTAGATTCGATATCAGGAAAAATTTCTTCACCAAAAGGGTTGTCAGGCATTGGAACAGGCCGTTCAGGGAAGTGGTTGAGCCACCATCCCTGGAGGTATTTAAAAGACATATAGACGTGGTGCTTAGGGACATGGTTTAGTGGTGGACTTGACAGTGTTAGGTTTACAGTTGGACTTGATGATCATAAAGGTCTTTTCCAACCAAAATGATTCTGTGATTCTATGATTCTATGAATGTGCCACCCCAGCAGACTGTCAGGTAGGCTTGGGAAATGAGAGTGAGGCCCTGGTGTGGGCTGAAGAGTGTGACCACTGTCTTGCTTTGGAAGCTGTACTGTAGCCAAAAGGCAGATGAGCAATGAAATCCCTCTGCCTGTTTCTCTGTGATCTGGCTCTGCAAGAATGAAACTGGCTGAGCAGGATGGCAGCCTTTGTGCTGTCACCATGTTTATACTGTGATGTGTATCGAGGTACAGATAAATATGCAAAAATATTGCTAATCAACAAAGATGACCCATTTTGTAAGGGAAGCTATGACCTACTTCTCCCCTCTTTCTGGTAGGGACAACAGCTTATTTTGTATTTGATAGCAATATTTAAGGAAAGTGTATCTGTAGTGAAGGCATTGAGGGAGGGAGGGACGGAGGGAGAGAGAGAGGAAGGAAGGAAGGAAGGAAGGAAGGAAGGAAGGAAGGAAGGAAGGAAGGAAGGAAGGAAGGACAAACATATGGGATGGAAAATCATTAGATCTGTTAGACCTGTTCAGCAAGCAGGTAGCTTTTATGCTTTCTAACCTACTGTTAAAGACTTGTCTTCATAGATGAGTTCCCCTTGTATTACCTATTGCAGTTACTTCCTGAACGTATACACATAATAAAAACAGGCTATGTTTCAGATAATGTAGTTTACCTAGTGTGAGAAGCAATCCTAAGGTGGTAGCTAGGTCTGGTTTGTGGATGATCTGAGGGGAGGATTGGGAATGGCCCCCCAAAATGGGCAATTGGTTGTGACAGTGACCTGGGAAGGCAGAACATCAGGCATACTTCTGTGTTTGCGTCCAGGTGATGAGGCATCAAAGCTAGGAGTCATGCCGATGTGAAACCCTTTTGGCTTTCTATGTAGCTTGCCTTTGCCTAAAACGGCAGTTTGAGAGATGAAGGTGGATAGTCTGAATTGACCTGTAGAGGCTATTTAGACATACAGTTTCTGGATGCCGTGGCATAATTTCGTTTCCCTCCTTACACTATAGTCTGCAATCCCTAAGTGTGCTGAAGAAACGCCTGAGTATTATGAGCAGAGAAGCTGAGGCAATAAATGGAGAGAAGAGGTATACCTCAGCCTAACGCTTGCCATTAACAGTTCATGGCTGTGTTTGGAAGCACCTATGAAATCTACGAACCAAATTGTTCTTTAACAGATAGGAGAGAAAAAAAAATCCCCTTCTATAGAGTTGAGGAGATGAGAATAATTTTTAATAATAGGTGTATTTTTTTTCATCTGCTTGCTAATACAGCTTTACTTAACAGGGCTTCTTAGGAAAAGAAGTGAAAAATGTAACTATGGTAAGGGATTAAAACACCTGGGTAAGCAACATCAGGAAAACAAAGGAAAAGTAGTTGCTAATTATGAATTGGTAGGGCAAACAAGTTCAAACAAGCCATCAAAGTTAAAGGCAATCCTTGAACAAACTAAATGAGTATGTCACATCTCTCTGGAAGCACTATTTCTGGTACTCATGGTGCTCATCTAAGTGAGCTCTTGTGCTTCTCTGGGGAGTGCCTGACTGGGGAGTTTCACTACAAAGGTAAGACAAACCTATTGATGCAGATGCAGTTAGAAATATTATGAGATATAACAGCACTTTGTTGCATACCTGCCATAGTATTAGCAAAAAACCCAGAGGTTATGGCTTGATGACTTAGGCAACAGAAGCATAAATACCAAAGTTGCACTTCTGTGGAGCTGCAGGTAGGGGCCTATCTCTTGAAGTGAATGCATGTGAAAGGGGAAATTCTGGGTGCAGCTTGCCCTGAGCTATTCCTTTAGGATAAGGGGACTGCGGTAAAACCAGGCTAGATTTTTTGTGTAGTTTTCACACAGCCAGGCTTTCTAGCCTTTAAAACCAGCTTGAGAATTACTGCTCAGACAAATATCAGGTGCTTGGTCTTTTATTCAGTATCTGTTTACCCTGACATCTGGAGAGTCAAGTAAGTTGTTCAGGTCAGCTAGAACTTTGTATGGAGATGTGCATACAAGGCCATTAACAACCTTTCAGTAGCTGCACATCAGTATGTCCTGCTGCGTTAACGTTTTCGATTCATTCCAAGGCTCTCAAGGGCACATGTTGAAACATAAGAACTCAGCAGGCAGTGAAGTAGTGACTCTGACAAGATGAGATGCAGTGAACATTAGACAGTAAGTGTGCCTCTTTTCTAGTTTCCTGGATAATCACAGCTTGGAACAGAGCTGCTGAAATATCTTAAACCTTTCTGTAGACTGAAAGCAGAGCTTATGAAGCACAGACAATCATATTTAAAGAGGCATCTGAGATCTGTCACTTTTTGTAGCAAAGCAGTGAAGGTATTTTAACAGACTGAATCTCGTATTCCACCTTAAAATGAAGAAAGCCATATAAAAAAAACACCCACCAAACAATGGATTTCTCCATAGGAAGGTGTCTGTAAAATGATAAATTCACCCTGGGTTTATTACTCTTTGTGAGTCTTGCAAAATGAGCTACCAAACATGGGACTATTTGTATTACTCACCCTTGCAAAAACAAGGGCATGTGAGCAATGCATTAAGACTGTGCATAGAACCAGTTGAATTCATTCATTTCAGAAGGCCATGCATTTTTATTGCCAAGTTAATGCATTAGCTTTCCATAATGCAAATTGAACTGAATGTGTCAAGGAACACAATAGTATTTTAACATACAGTTAGAAGATCTGTATTAATAATAGGCTCATATCCCAAGGCAGATTTACTCTGTTTAATTTTGTATGTTGCAAAGGAGAGGTTAAATCTAGATACATTATTAAGCAGATAAAGCAACTTTTCCTACAATGCTTAGAAAAGCAACATCAGTTCCTGGGAGATTTGTCATACTGCATAGACCATCTGCATGTTTATCAAACAGGTCCTGGAGCAGCCTTATTAGCTAGAGGTGGGCTTTATTTATTTATTTTTAATACTGGATCTGAATAGGAAAACAGTTTTCCATCATTGCAAAAATCACTTTTTTTCTTTTCTTCCCCCAAATATTTTCTTTTTGTGTTTTTCAAGAAGGTGAGGAGAGGGAAGAAGAAGGCAGGAAGAGGTGAGAAGGGAGAGAGCAAACTCAACAAGGGCCCTGTGGTTAGAGGCATTTCCTGGGCTCAGCTCCCCTCTGCAAGCAAGAGGATGCAGGGCTTCCCCCTCCACCCCAGCTGCACCTGGAGTTGGGACCAGGCACACACATTTCACACAGGAGAGACAGTTGAATGCCTGGCCTGGAGATAATATCACTTACAAAGATCTTGTGCCCGATTTTAAGCAGTGAAGTTGAATCAATATTAGGTCTTTTCTGTGCCATCACATTGAATTAATATGTCCAGATATCTAAATCAAACTTTGTGGCAGAAAGCAGGGATCTACCACCAGGCCAAAGTCCTGGAAGTTGGAAGCAGAGGCAAGATCTTCCTCACTGTATGTGCTGTGACTACCTGGCTAATGAGCTATGTAATGCACAGGTTTGGTGTACGGTCTTCGCAACTGCACAGCACAGGAGTAGATAGTTGAAGCAATTTTGGGGAAGAGAGGTATAATCCCTTTTCAGTGTTTTTTGTTCCCCAGATAACAGCAGCTAGTTTGTTGAGCTTGATCTTTCCCATGGCAAAGTTCACTTTCATCTGTTTTTTTTGGAGCTGAGCTGCTCTATAAGCTCTTAGAGGTCAAATTTGCTGCCTACAAGCAGGACCATTTTGTCTGAGCACATGTCTTCATTTAGCCTGCACCTGGGGCTAAACAATAGCAGTTTTTCTCTCACCCAATGTCCCTTCCCCAACCGAGGAAGGAAATTGGGAAAAAGGAGACTCATGGGTTAAAATTAAACAGATTTAATAAAATAAAGAAACCAATATAAATAACACAAAACCCACAAAAGTACACTTAGCTACAGATTTGCAGCAGGTTGTCCAGGAATACCAATCATCAGTAATGATGAAAAAGGGAGGCCAGAAGAGAGCAAAAACAGCCCAACCTCTCCCCACCAAGCCCTCCTTGTTATAGTGAGCTTGATGTTAATGATATAGAATACACCTGTGGGCCAGCCTGGGTCAGCTGCCCTGGATTTAGCTGCTAATCACCTTGATCACCATGGCTGGCCACAAACTGAAACAAAATCCCAGTGAAACTAGGACAGGATTCCACCCCTTATTCTATATCATTTACATCAAGTCACTAGTATTTTCCCCATTCCCAACATACATACACATCCACATATACACACAGATATTCTCTCCAGTCCATGGGCCATCTCTCCAAGAAGTCCATTGAATCAATTCAGTCCAAACCCATGGGTTCCATTTCTCATAATGGTGTCTCAGGGCAGGAAAACTATTGGTGTGGGATTCACTCAGTCAGCAGATTGGGACCAGGCCTCAATATGGTGTCATGGACCGTTGAAGTTGGGCACAGCAGAATCATGTGTTGCATTTGATCTTGCAGCTGGTGTATCTGGTGCAGCCCATGTTCAGGGTCTGGGGTGATTCTTACTGTAATAAATTACACTTAGCATCATACAGTTCAAGTTATTAGCTATTTTCGCCCAGAATCAAATCTCCTTGGGGTATACATTTAACTTCCCCATCCTCCTGCATCATCCACCATGTGCACCCGGGTCCTCGAGCAAAAGCATCTACACGTGCATTTGCCTTTGCTTGAGGCAGGAGTAATCCAAACTGTTTTCCCCAACATATTTCTTGCATGAACCACAGGGACTTTATTCCCCTCTACAGTACACAACAGTTCGGATTGAACAGGACCAGCTCGGTTGACAGATCCCCTGGTATTAACCAACCAGGTGGCCTTTGCTAAGTGTTCATCCCAATTTTTGAAAGTCCTATCACCCATCCCTTTCAGTGTAGTCTTCAACAGTCCATTACATCATTCCACTTTTCCAGCAGCGGATGCATGGTAGGGGATGTGACATAGGTGTCTATGAGGCTATTTCAGACATGAGTCCCCTTGTCTGACTTGATTCTTTCCAGAGTGCCATGTCACCACAAAAATCTGCTTTACAAGGTCCATAATGGTGTTACGGGCAGTGGCATGAGGTACAGGGTACGTTTCCAACTAGCCGGTACTTGCTTCCACCATTGTGAGCACGTAGCGCTTGCCTTGGCGGGTTCGTGGAAGCGAGATGTAATCAATCTGCCAGACCTCTCCATACTTACATTTCAGCCATCGTCCTCCATGCCACAGGGGTTTTAGTCATTTGGCTTGTCTAATTGCAGCGCATGTTTCACATTTGTGGATGACCTGTGCGATGGTGTCCATGGTCAAATCCACCCCTCAGTCACAAGCCCATCTATATGTGGCATCTCTGCCTTGATGACCTGCTGCATTATGGGCCCACCGAGCTAAAAATAATTCCCCTTTATGCTGTCAGTCCAGATCTACTTGAGCCACTTTGATCTTAGCAGCTTGATCCACCTGCTGGTTGTTTTGCTGTTTCTCAGTGGCTCGACTCAGGTACGTGGGCATCTACGTGACGTACCTTCACAACCAACTTCTCTAATAGGGTAGCAATATCCTGCCATAATTCCGCTGCCCAGATGGGTTTGCCTCTGCGCTGCCAGTTGTTTTTCTTCCAGTGCTTCAGCCATCCCCACAGGGCATTTGCTACCATCCACGAGTCAGTATACAGGTAGAGTACTGGCCATATTTCTCACTCAGCAATATCTAGAGCCAGCTGGATGGCTTTTACCTCTGCAAACTGACTCGACTCACCATCTTCGTCAGCCACTTCTGCCACTCATCTCATAGGACTCCATACAGCAGCTTTCCACCTTTGCTGTTTGCCTACAATACAACACGATCCATCAGTGAACAAGGCACGGTGCTTGTCATTGTCTGATAGTTTATTGTATGGTGGGGCCTCTTCAGCTCGCATGACCTTCTCCTCTGGCACTATTCCAAAATCTTTGCCTTCCAGCCAGTCCATTATTACTTCCAGAATTCCTGGGCAACTGAGGTTCCCTGTTTGGGCCCACTGAGTAATCAATGCAACCCACTTAGTCCACGTAGCATCAGTTGCATGATGTGTAGAGGGGGTCTGCCCTTTAAACATCCAGTTCAACACTGGCAGTCTGGGTGCCAGGAGGAGCTGTGCCTCAGTACCAATCACTTCTGAGGCAGCTCGAACTCCTTCATAGGCTGCCACTATCTTTTTCTGTTGGAGTATAACAGTCCTCTGATCCTCTGTATCCCCGGCTCTAAAACCCTAGGGGTTGACCTCAAGTCTTCCCCAGTGCCTTTTGCCAGAGGCTCCAGGTAGGACCATTCTCCCCGGCTATGGTATAGAGGACGTTCTTTATTTCTGTTCCCATCTGGACTGGTCCAAGGGCCACTGCATGGACTATCTCTTGTTTAATTTGCTCGAAAGCCTGTTGTTGCTCAGGCCCCCATTTAAAGTCATTCTTCTTCCGAGTTACTTCATAGAGAGGGCTCACAATCTGACTGTAATGGGGAATGTGCATCCTCCAGAAGCCTACTACACCTGGGAAAGCTGGTGTCTCCTTTCTGCTAGTTGGCAGAGACATGGCTGTTATTTTGTTAATCGCATCCATTGGGATCTGATGGCAGCCATCTTGCCACTTGATTCCTAAAAACTGGGTCTCTTTTGCAGGTCCCTCGACTTTAGCGTGTTTGATGGCAAAACCAGCTTCTAGAAGGATTTGAGTTACTTTTTCCCCTTTTTCAAAAGCTTCTCCTGCTGTATTACCCCATACAATGACGTCATCAATGTACTGCAGCTGTTCCAGAGCTCCACCCTTCTCCAGGGCAGTCTGGACCAGTCCATGGCAAATGGTGGGGCTATGTTTCCACCCCTGGGGCAGTTGATTCCACGTGTACCAGATGCCCCTCCAGGTAAAAGCAAACTGTTGCCTACACTCTGCTGCCAAAGGAATGGAGAAAAATGCATTTGCGATGTCAATTGTGGCATACCACTTCGCTGCCTTTGACTCCAGTTCGTAATGGAGTTCTAACATGTCCGGTACAGCAGCACTCAGCAGTGGTGTGACTTCATTCAGGCCACGATAGTCCACAGTTAGTCTCCATTCCCCATTGGACTTTCGCACTGGCCATATGGCACTGTTGAAGGGTGAGCACGTTTTGCTGATCACTCCTTGGTTCTCCAGTTGACGGATCAGCTCATGGATGGGGATCAGCGAGTCTCTATTAGTGCGATATCGGCATTGATGGACCATTGTAATGGCAATAGGCACCTTTTGCTCCTTGACCCTCAGCAGCCCCACAATAGAAGGGTCCTCTGATAGACCAGGCAGGGTAGACAGCTGTTAAATTTCTTCTGTCTCCACAGCCGCTACACCAAATGCCCACTGGTACCCCCTCAGGTCCTTGAAATACCCTCTTCTCAGGTGATCTATACCAAGAATGCATGGGGCATCTGGGCTAGTCACAATAGGGTGCATCAGCCACTCAGTCCCAGTCAGGCTCACTTCAGCTTCCAATACAGTCAGCTCTTGGGAGCCCCCCATCACACCAGAGATACAAATTGATTCTGTTCCTTTATAGTTTGATGGTATTATGGTGCATTGTGCACCCATGTACACTAGAGCCTGATACTGCTGTATCTCTGATGTGTCAGGCCATCGAATCCACACAGTCCAAAACACACGGTTGTCCCTATCCTCCACCTGGCTGGACGCAGGGCCCCTCTAATCCTGAACATAGTGTTTATTTTCAACATCTTGGTTTGAGTGGCTCACATAGATTTGATCCCCATTATTCAAGTGTGGTAAATAGGGGTCCGAAGCCCATCTATGCTCTCTGAAGAGCGTCCCATTGGAAACTGGAGCAACAAATCTCCTGGAAGAAGCCCCATTCCTAATCAGTTCACCTTGCAACTCATGTACGCGTGTCCATAAAGCCAAGGCAGGTTTTCCATCCCATTTCCTCATGTCCTCTCCATGGTCACACAGGAAAAACCACAGGGCGCCTCATGACGTGTACCATCTCTCCCGATCAGGTCTTGCAGGGGAACGCTGTCTCCTGATGGCTGAGACATTCTTCAGTGCAGGTGGGGAGCAGGGTCTGTCCTCCATCTGGGACAATTTTTCCAACACCTCATCGAGCAGTTCTGTGGATTTGTCAGATGGTTTCTCTACAGCTGAGATGCTGGCCCGTGAGGAGGAGAAGAGATTGTCTGCATACTGCCACATCCAATTATCTATGTCGCCCACTGTTGGTGCATCGGCATCTGCCCAGCTAAATAATGCTCACGTGTTGCTATACGATGATGACACGCTCAGTACCCACTTGTGCCATATGGGTCCGGTAACTTTGAGTGCATCTGGATCTACTGGTGTCTGTGGGTCATCCAGGTCCTCAAAAATCAGCTCCCGCACAGCTATTTCCCTTAGATTCTTAACACCTCTCTCAATGGTTGTCCACTTGCCTAGGTGGTATATGACATCATCCCTAAAGGGATACCTGTTCTTCACGCTTTGCGGGAGTTGCCACCAGAGAGTGATGGGCTCTGCACCAGTTGCAAGACCCCTATCAATACCCACTTCTCTAGCCATTGGTCCCAGCTGCTTGGCTTCTCTACCATCTTCTAACTTGAGACTATCGGACCCATTATCCCAGCAGCGCAGCAGCCAAGTAACAAGCTGCTTGGCTTGATAACAGCTGTAATCTTTACGTAGATCTCACAGCTCACCTAGGGATAGGGATCAAGTGATTAGCTCTGGCTCGGCCTCCTGTAATGTCTCTGGTCAGCCATCACAACCTGCTCTTTTTGTGGTTTTTCTCTTCTGCACAGGGGCGACTGATACCAACACTGGCTGAGTCCCTAGGTTAGCCACATCACCCATCACTGGGGGCTGATTAGCTGCAGCCCTTGTTGCCAAGGTCTGGGTCATCACAGCAAATACTTCCTGGAGTTGGGTAATCACATTTCCCAGTGCAGAGATCTGAATAGCCTCTGGGGTTGCCGGGATGTCTGCAGTAGGAACTGGCAGGGTCTGAGTATCTGCAATTCCAGTTGTGGGTGCTGGAGCAGCTGCGGTGTCTGTCATAGGGGCTGGAGCTGCTGTGGGGACTGGTGTATGGGCCAGGGCTGCTGTAGGGCTCGTTACAGCGGTTGCAGCAGCTGTGCTGTATCCACCCTTCTACCAAGGTTTAAGCAAGAGCAAGAACTAAGGACATTGAAAAGGCCTGATAATATGAGAGTGGTGGTCAAAATATCCCACGGGTATTCAAAATTCTCAAAAGCCATTGAGATCAGCCTCGAGGGAAAAGGAAAGTACGTGTTATCCACTCCCATTCCATAGAAATCAGAAATGGTCACAGTTCTAAAGGAATTTATAATACCATACCACATAGCAGAGGGATACCTCTAAGTTCATGCCCAGAAGTGATAAACCACACAAAACCAGTAATAAACAGAAGCAAATCCACATGTTTGATTAGCCACCACAAAAGCAACTGTAAAACCAAACCCCAGAGAATTCCACCCAGTGACCCTGCTACTGACACCAACATAATGAATGCTCTTAACCAAAACAGTCAAATCTGTGAAAGCTTCAACTTTCTGAGACTCTTAGAGCAAAAGTCTGTGGTTCTCCCAGGTGATCTATTTATGTTGGGCACCAAATAAACTGTCTTTGTTTAGCCTACACCCAGGGCTAAACAATAACAGTTTCTCTATCACCCAGTGTCCCTTTCCCAACCAAGGAAGGAAATTGGGAAAAAGAGGGAGACTTGGGGGTTAAAATAAAAGAGATTTTATAAAATAAAGAAACCAATATAAATGCTAACACAAAACACACAAAAGTACACTTAGCTACAGAGTTGCAGCAGGTTGTCCAGCAATACCAGTTATCAGCAATAAGCAAAAAGAGAGACCAGAAAAGAGGAGAGAAAAAATAGCCCCACCACACCACAGCAAGCCCTCCCTTTTATAGTGAACTCGATTGTTAATGATATGGAATACACCTGTGGGCCAGCCTGGGTCAGCTGCCCTGGATTTAGCTGCTAATGGCCCTGATCACCATGGCTGGCCACAAACTGAAGCAAAATCCCAATGAAACCAGGACAGCACAAAAAGTATTTCCCACTTTCACATTGACACTCAGGCACGGAGGATCTTAAAGAGACAGCTTTAGTCTAGCCTGTCCTCCTCTTCTTATCATCTCTTTCAAGTTTATTAATTGTTCCTCGTCAGGCAGATGGGAGCTATTCTATATTTCTGTGTGTTTCCACAAAGCTGAAAGATGAATGTTACCCGTGGCTTCATAAAATTCACATCAGATTGTTGTTATGTTTTCTTTCTCAGAGTTGCTTAGCTTGTGACATCCACAGGGCTCAGAATATATTGCAGTCTTCCCTGGAGTGCAAGAGAGGCATTTGCCAAAATAGAGAGCCTTATGTCTCCCCTGCCTGCACAGCCAACTTCTCTTTGATGCTGATGCAGATGAAGATACATATCAAAGGGGTGAACTGATGCCCTACAAATTTACAAGGCCTGGGGTCAAAGATAAAAAAGCATCAGAAGGCACCAAGTTGTAAATAAACAAACACTATCGACCTTGACTTTCAGCATATACTGTACCATGTACTTTAGCCTGCAAGAAAGAGGAAGAAAAAAACAAAGACAAATTTGCATTGAAGCTACTACACTGTTTCATAAAACGTATACTTGGGTATAAGCATATAAAGTATGCTGTTGCCGCTTGTCTGCAGCAAGCTCCGTTCGGTTGCTGGCTGGCCTGAGGCTATCCGCACCCCAGGGCCATTGAGCACTGACACCAATGTGAGGATGCAACAAATGGCGTTTATTTAACTGCGCAACAGCCTTATATAGTCGTCTTGTCCCGTACGAACTCGCACGATAATGACACATCCTGCTCCTTTCGCCACGCCTACCTTCCGTTACAGCCCGAGATTTTGCGGTCGCTGTACCCTAATCTACCTACATTTCCCCCTCCCCATGCTTCAAGTCATGCGAAGTAAAGCGTATCGCTGATTCTGGAGCCTTGCATCAAAGCATAAGCGTAGCTGGTGGATACAACATCCCGAGCCCAGGTTCTCCAGTAAGATTCCCCTGCAACTCCTGAGATGCAAAGCAAAAGCAAGCTAATCATAAGCGCATTGTTTAAAGCTTTTGTTTCACTCAGCAACGGCCGCCGTTCCTCATCTTTCTTGGCACCCCGCCGGTTTACCAGACTCTCTGTACTGTCATGACTCCTCACGTCTGAAGGTCGAGGCTGGTGCTGTTTCGGCTTCCCCCACAGGTACTCCTGCAAAACATAAAGCTCGGACAGCGTACATATTACTTCGGGTTAGGATTTTGTTTTAAATCAGGGCGCAAACAGCGTGTAGGGACCCACTGTATAACATCATCCCGTTTGATGGCGGCATACCCCCTCCCGTGATGTAGCAGCTCCCAACCTGTTTCCCACTCCGCTGTCCCAGGGAACCGAACCTTGACTGGGGGGCCCACTTCTGGCACCCCTGGACCCCAATGTCGCTCAATTGGGGCACGCTCTTGGTCTCCCCGGGCAAAATGATTTAAAGAATAAAGAGGGCGATGTAAAATGTGAGATTGGTAGTTGGCAGGAATTACGTCTGGGAATCCTTCGCCCTCCCCAAGAATCTTAATTCTGTGTTTTTGTTTCTTACTTAAACCTGGTTCCCTGTGTCTCGCAGAGCCCAGTCAGAGAATCCCAGCCTTGGTTACCCATAAATCCTGCTCTCTGTTGTTGAGCCACAAAGGTTGTATTGACCATTCGTTGCACAGTTTTCTGCAAACATGCAAACAAACAGGGTAACACAAGTAGGATAATGCCTATTATAAACATTCCCATAAGCAGACTCTGTCTACAAAACATGCAGTTTACTTCAGAACATACTGTTATTCTCTGTTATTCTAGCTGAAAGGAAAACTACTGACAGGAAAGCTGCTTCTGTTTAAAGGTAACACAGATCAGGCATTTCAGAGCCTACTCTGAGGCCTACTCTTGCTAAACCGTTGCTAAACCATCCGGTATCAATTTCTCCCTTTGGAAGTAGTTAGATTTATTATCTCACTACTTCCATATACTATTCTCAATGATTGCCTCAACACAACCCACGCAGATCCCTATGATAATTATAATCACAACTATATAAACTATTCCCTCTAATAATGTGGCTAACCATCCTTTTAGAAACAATCCACCGTACTCCTGCGCCTGTAGAGACAGAAACATAACCTCGACCCATTAGTAATAGTTCCCCTGGTTCCAACCACTCATTAGTACCTGGTTCCCTATACCACACTTTGCCTTTGTTTTGCACATAGCTTGCTCCCTGTCGAACTGCCTCCCAATGTATTACAATTGGGGGTCGCTCCTTATCTCCTGCTAAAGTTAAATGGTTAAGTACATAAACAGCTTTTGCAAGTCTCTCAGAAGGTTCAGTTTCCTCTCCCCCTTTTTGTTTTTGCAGAAGCTGTTTCAATGTACTATGAGCACGTTCCACAATCGCCTGACCCGTAGGCGAATGAGGGATCCCGGTGACATGTGTAATAGCCCATAGTTGACAAAATTGACGAAAAATTTATGAACAGTATGCTGGTCCATTACCAGTCTTAAGTTGTTGTGGAACCCCAAGACTTGTAAAGCAAGCAAGTAAATGTCATTTGACATGACGACCTGTTTCCCCAGTTTGTGCTGTTGCCCATATTATATGTGAAAACGTATCAACAGATACATGAACATATTTGAGCCTTCCAAATTCTGCAATGTGAGTAACTTCCATTTGCCACAGTTGCAACGCACTCAACTCTCGAGGATTTACCCCTATTCCAATTCCCATGCCAATTTTCTGACAACTAGGACAAACACTAACTAATTCACGTGCTTGTGCCATGGTGAGGTGAAATTGTTTCGCTAACATTTTCGCTGATTAATGAAAGAATTGATGGGATAGGCGCACTTGTTCAAATAAATTTGGTGATATTTGCGTATAGGACACAAGTGTGTCTGCTTTATTATTTCCAATGCTCAAATCTTGATCAAATTGATGACTACGAATGTGGGTGACAAAATAAGGTATCTCTCTGAGGTTTATTGCTTGATGCAACTGTAGCAAAATGGTGTAAAGTCGCATATTTCTTATTGGTCGTATAAAAGCTCTTTCAATTCGATTTACAATGCCTGCTGCATAAAGAGAGTCTGTTACAATATTTACAGGTAAATCCTTCCATTTTACAAAAACCTGATATATCGCAAAAAATTCAAGTGTCTGCAATGAGTCCTCAGTAAATTCCTGAGAATTTACAATGTTTCCATTGTCCATCCTTTTGTCAGGTAATAACTGCTGAATGTGATCGCTTTCCTGCATCAGTAAAAACAGTTAGTCCAGTCACAGGTATCTCTGATCTGATAGGTTTTTCTTCCAAATCCTGTTTGCAAATAAACTGTAGCTTTTTATTTCTTGGCAAATGTGTTAACAATTGTCCAGTAAAGTCCTGTAAGGCCATTTGAAAAAGAGTTGACTGATTTGTTAACCACTGTAGATATTCCTTTCTGATAGGTAAATAGATAGCATCTGAGTCTAGTCCGGTAATGTCTGTAATCCTTTTATGTACTTTGATAAGCAATTGTGCTATTGCTTCCACTCTGGTACAAAGTGTTGTTTTAGGATGAAAAACCAAAGAGTCCACTCGAGCATTGTCTTCTGCAATAAACCCAGGCAAATTAGTATGATTTCTCACATGTAAAACATAAAACAATGCAGTTCAGATTTGAATTTCTTGCCACAGAGCTCGCAGCAATTCAAAAACACACTGATTACATATATGCTCTATAACAGATCTATCCAATTGCTTTATAATGCCAGCTACATATGCTGAATCAGCAATCAAATTAAAGGGAATGGGAAAATTCTGAAATATTTTTAATACAGCTCGTAATTCTACCAACTGAGGTGAACCCTTTTGTTGTACTACCATAGATTCCCACTTGCCATCAGAATACCAGACAAGGCCTGCCTTGCCTGTGTTCCCAGATCCATCCGTAAAAATGGTAGTTCCATCCACAGGAGTGTCTGCGCACCACACTCCTGTGGCAATTGGAAGTTCCACACTCAATTTTATAACAGGATGGGAGGGCAAGTGGTAAACAACCTGTCCCGAGAAATTCTCCATAGCTGTTTGCAAAGCAAAGCTATTAGCCATACACCACTCAAAGTATTGAGCTGCAATAGGAATGGTTAGTGATGCAGGGATCTCTGGCCACAAGCTCCCGACATCGCATCCGTCCTTTGATGAATAATCTGTGCCAATAGCTCTGTAACGAATCTGATCATTCTGAATTCCATTGACCAATTATTGCATACGGAATTTGCCTATCAAACAAAGTGATAATTTGTATTTCCTGATTCAAATCAATACGATGTACAAATTTGGAATGTAGCCTGCTTTCTATTTCTGTAATCAGTTGCTGTATCTCTGAAGTAGTGTGTCGTGGTGCTGTTAAATTTGTGTCCCCTGCTAATAATTGGAATAGAGACTGCAATTGTGATGACGTAAGCCCCAAGTACGGCCGCAGCCATAACTTGAGCCTTATGTTCCACAGTACCCACTTTTGCACATGCCTTTATCATAGCATTCAAATCTGTTTTTCCAGGTAAAGCTTCAATGATCTTTTGACAATCAGCATTAGCATTATCCCTGTTTGCCACAGGTCCAAGGCTTGGCAGCCGCGCAGGTTAACCCTGCGTGGAAACACCAGTCCTGCGCTCCCTGCGGTTTGGGCTGCGAGTTAACTGCATAGGCCTGGAACTGGTTGGGAAGATTCATTTGTGTCAGCATACAGTTCCCCCCCCGCGTTCTTTCTCCAGTTTCCCTGTATTCTGCAGCTGGTTGTTATCAGCTGACCTTGAGCATTATACTGAGACCTGCACAGCTTCACAAAATGCCCTAGCTTCCCACAGCAATGACACATCAAAACAGAGTTATCTCTCCCACTCAGCTTCAACTTCTTAAGGCAGTTTTTCTTAAAGTGACCTTCCTGTTTGCATGTATAACAACGATGAACTACCTTAATTGCTGCCGCAAAAGTTTTTGCTAAATGCTCCATCTGAAATGTGGTGGTTCCTACTTTCTCACAAGCATCCATTAGCTCAGTTAAGGTGGCATTACTATTTGCCATCCCTGCAACAACTTTTCTGCAGTCCTCACCTGTGTTGTCCTTCGCTAACTGTAGTGGCAATGCTTCTTTTACAATTTTCCAATCCAACAGTTGCCAAATATTTCCTCCCTCAGGACCCGCACCCACAATCACCGGATATGCTTGTGGAATTATAACTCCTTCTAATAACGCATCTCGAATGACCCATTTCACTCCTCCCTCACCTCCCCCCCTCTTCCCCTGTATACGCGGGCGGAAGCTGACCCTCTCCCTCACCTTCCACATTACCAGATGGACGCAAACCTCCCCCCCCGCCCTGATCTAAAGGTGGAGTAGGGAGTTGTAAAGGAGGTTGAGGTGGCCCTAATACTTGTCTCGATCACAGAGGGGGGTTTTTGGGGGAGACATAGTCACGTGTCCCGAGGCGTTGGCTGAACGATGCTGCTGCAATTCCGTCTTTAATTCTTCCAGTCGTCTACCAAGCTCTGTCATGTCAAGTTCGTGTCCATTTCGTGATGGTAACAGTCCTTTAAGTCCTTGTGACTCTGGTACTGCTGACTCCGTAAATGGCTAATCCGGTAAAGGTGGTGTCCTGGTCATCTGAGTATGACACGAATGGTATGGAATAAGGGGTGGAATGTCCTGGTTTGGCCTAAACCAGGCCGATTTTCCTTTCAGTGATTTTTACTTTCAGCTAAGTCTCCTCTAAGTAACTGCACTTTCTGAAACTAACTGCATGTTTTTGCGGACAGTGTCTGCTTCCAGGACTGATAACGCTCGAAGTTTGTAGTTATCACTGAGGCACCGGTAGGGATGTTGTGCAGAAAGGCTCTTGCTGTACTTAGTCTTAGAGAAACCAAGGTCACTGCTGAATTCCTCACTGCTCACGAGTGAAGAGCCGAAGGGGGGTCGCAGCTGCAGGGGGGAGCGGACAGGGCAGGTGACCCAAAATTGACCAACGAGGGTATTCCATCCCACACACGTCATTCTCAGTATAAAGCGGGGGGATCACGAGGGTCTCGCTCTCTTTCTGCTATGGCCGGTGTCCAGGGAGGACTCCGTCTGTTTTCCTGCTGCCCCCGATCCCAATCCGTGCGTTCCTGAATCCAGCTCTCGACCATCGCTAGGCCCAGGCTGGGCCTTCCCGGAACCTGCCCTGCAGTGCCGGTGGTGACGTGGCTGACTTCAGGGGAGCTCAATCTTGGTTTTGTATATATATTTGTATATATTTGATTATTTCTATTATTATTATTATACTTTTTTTTCATTATTATAGTTTATTAAACTGTTTTAATTTTCCAACCCAGAAGTCTCTCTCCCTTTTCCCTTTCCCTTTCCCTCTGGGGGGAGGGGGGGGGATAACAGAGGGCATCTGCCGCAGGTTTAATAGCCAGCCCAGCTTTAAACCGTGACAGATGGGTACAAAGCATGTTTACCCTCCTTCTTGTCCTCCTGCTCAGCCTCATCCGTAGAGAGATCAATGAGAGGGAGGGGGTTTCGGAGGGGGTTTCTGCCAAGTCTCCTGTTCAGCGTCTGAATCAATAAGTTCAAATCAAGTTTGTGTTTTAGGGTGCACTACCGGTTCTGATGGATCTGTATCTATTTTTCTCACTCCCCGCTCCTCAGCTTTTTTCGGAGCCGTCCGTACCCACGGTGATAAAGGAGCTGCCACCGGTACAGCCACCGGGGCCATGGGAGGTGTTGGTCCCGCAAACAGTGAGGGGGTAGTAGGCGCCTGTGGTCCTAAAGCCATAAAAGCTGTATGTGTGACTTCTCTCTCTGCTTTTATTCCTTTTAACGCTTCACTAACCAGCCTCCATGTAGCAGACAATTTAAAGGCTTCCTTATCATCACTTGACACCGCATTCCAGAGAGAGTCACCAATCTTCTCCCATAAAGGCACTTCAAAGACATCATTAAAGGTTGTAAAATGTCCTTTATCTTTTGCCCAAAATAGTAACTGCTTTAACGCAGCTTCGTCATATTTAATTCCTCTCTCAGAGAGTATATGTTGGAGGAGTTTCACCACTGCCACTTCTGTCTTGGTCAGGGTAGACCCCATGTAAACATGTCCGAGCCGCATCCCATGTCGCCCAGTCCTCCCGCGCAGCCCATAGCAGCCACAAGATAACTCCCCATGTTTTTAATTCTTTGGCAGAACCCGCTGCCATAGCTCCCTCAGCGAGCTGCATCGAGCACCGCTCCCAGGTATTCGGCTGTAAACAATCAGCCGGTCCTGCCACCGCCCCCCCCCTTTAACGAGACGGTCCACACACTGGGCTACGTCTTTCGATTTCACAGAAATCTTAAATTCCCCGCCCAGTAACGAAATCACCTTTATCAAGGTTTCCATGGTTCGCGAACCCACTCCGACCGCCTGCGGTCCGCCAGCCCAGCAATCACGTCGGGGTCACCACTTGTTGCCGCTTGTCTGCAGCAAGCTCCGTTCGGTTGCTGGCTGGCCTGAGGCTATCCGCACCCCAGGACCATTGAGCACTGACACCAATGTGAGGATGCAACAAATGGCGTTTATTTAACTGCGCAACAGCCTTATATAGTCATCTTGTCCCGTATGAACTCGCACGATAATGACACATCCTGCTCCTTTCGCCACGCCTACCTTCCGTTACAGCCCGAGATTTTGCGGTCGCTGTACCCTAATCTACCTACAGTATGCATTGGTATACATAGCAAAAACACCTACCATTAAACCCAGGAAATTTTGAAACGTATTCCACCTTTTGTGACTCCTTAAAAGAGTAGATTTTATTTTTTATCAACAAAAATACATGTTTTTGATGGTAATAACATTTCAATACTTTTGCTACTGAGGGTAAGGGCCTGAAAATGAGAGCTGCAGTAGGAGTTGTCAGGGATACTTTCGCTAAAAACTAAGGTAACTTTTCCAATCTTGTTGCTGATAATAGGAAATGTCTATCTAGTGACTTTGCATGCATCTATATTTACGTGGTTAGTTAGACCTTTAGAAGGCTTTTTGTTGGACAGTGCCCTGCACTTCTGCATATGTATGTTGAGTACTGAGAAACAGTCTTCCAAAATGCCTTGCCACTTTAGAAATGCACATGATTTGGCCTTCTCGCAAGAGCCATAGTTCCTTCTTGTCATAGTGTATTACAAAGCTATGACTTCATTATATTTTTTATGTTTCTTTCCATAAGCCAGTTTAATCAGACACAGAACACTGAAATCCTTTCGCTTCTGCATTATTTTATTACACTGCTTTTAGCAGATAGTTTACAGTAGTGTCACTGGTCCTTATTTCTGTTGCATGTAGCCTACAGTATTCATGTGCTCTGTCTTACTCATTAATGTAAGGCCCTTTGAAGTTTAGATTAGCTTAGCTTCTCTGTGGACTTCTAGTAATCCAAAAAAGGAAAAAATGAATGGAGTCTTTACGTGCCCCTCTCCTCCTGAAAAATGAGGGGGAGCATAGGATGCACAGAAGGCCCACCAAACCCTGGTTGCTATAAAATGGAAAATTTCATTTCTACAGTCCTCAGGGACAAACTGCAAGGAGTAAATCCTGTGACAGTATCCATTTAATGGTGTGTATTTCAAAAGCTGTAAGACCGAAGTGAGAGAGAGAGAGGCACTCAGTGTGCACAAGAGGTGAACATGGAGAAATGGAAGGACTTGGTAGCATTAAATTAAATGACAGAAAAGTCCAATATTAACTTTGCAGTAGAGCTATTCAGAAGTTGTATTTCAAAGTCCTAAACTCAGAAATGAATGGCTTATAGGGAAAAATAAGACTGGATAGCAACTTATTGCATATGTGTCAACACAGCATACACAAACTTCATGCAAGATTTCTTTATTTTGTGTGTGGATTGATGTTTTACAGGGAATGGCAGAAGTTTGCATAGAGTTGGGTCCATAAAATGGATCTTGCAGACTTTTTAGATAAGCAGTTTTTCATCATGCACTAAGTCTACTCAGGGGACAGTTCAGGCTTACAGACATAAGCACAACTATTTCTGTTGCTCTGAGACTGAGAAGCTGAGGATGGATAACAGCTGTGGATGGAGAGCCCTGTGGAGAGCTGGGGAGGTCCTTCTCCCCAGAGGCTGCCAGAGCCAGCCTTGGTGGCAGGCTTTGAGGCAGCAAGAGCAGCTTCTGACACAGGCAGCACTCTCAGTCCTGCCCATGTCCCCCACCAGCTTCCCACTTCTCAGGAGAAGCTCCAGGTGTTTTGGCTTTCCAGGACTATGACAAGCTAAAGAAACAGGTCAGGTCGTCCTGTTTTGCTGCCCTTGCAGGGCACCACTGCGGAGAACTGTCTTCTTTGCTACATCTTGAGATTTAGTTACATGGTTACTAAGATAGAAGGAAATAATTTACAGGTAGGCAAAAAGAAGCAGCAAAAAATATGGAAGTACGACTTCTTTTCCTCTCTAAATTTTAAGAACTAGCTTGGCCAGAAGGACCAGTCATTTTTAACATTGAAGAAATGACACTGTAAAGCTGAAAGGATTTAGAAATGGAGATGGGGGGGGAGAAGGAAAGAAATACATTACTCCAGAGATGTTAAACTATTAGCAAGAAAGATTTTTTTTGTTGTTTATTCTAGTCAGAGAGTCTGTCTCTGCCAAATCGAGCACAAGAAATTCTGGTAATTAATCCACAGAGACACTTAGCATCTAATCAGATTCAAGATACCTGTGTTCTTGGCACAGGTAATGTTTCCTCATTACTTAAGACTGGTATAAATTGGCATTTAGCTGAAGCTAGCACCTGCACTGAACATGTGAACTTTTGCTTTTCAGTAAACTGCCTCAGACTTTTTTGATAAGAGAAGCTGAGAGGAAGATACAAGAAAGCACTGGGAGATGCTGAAACCTTCAATCCCACTGGTTAAAGCAGGTGGTGTTACAGGCTGTATTTTACCCTCTTTCCCCAGAAACTGCATCCCAAAACAATTGTCAAGCCCCAGCTCTAATTACATAGTTCTCATGCCACCTCACTGCCCAATGGAAAGAAAAGCTGATTCGAACTCTGATTATGATGATCATAATTACCCTGCAGTCAGAGATGTGCTAGCAGCACTGTGGCTATGTTAATGTGAGCGGGAAACTGTCCTCCGGTCACACATTTTGCTGGGGGGGGGGCACTCTCCCAGGCACAGGGGAGTCTGTGGCAGACCAAGGAATGTAATCTGTTCTCTCCAGCAGTCTCTTTAAAAGTAGTTCATCCTTTTTCATCATGTTGAGGAAAGATGCAAGGACAACAGCTGGGATTCATCACACCTCACTTAAACAAATTATGATGTGCCTTATGTTAGGGATGAGCTGTTATAGACATCTTTTATAGTCAAGGAAAAAGGGTAATTCTGTCTATCTGTCACCACTGGAGATGCATTATCTATTTTGATTGACTAAAGGGAAGCTTAAGGCATTTATGCTTTCAATCTAGGGACCTTTGTGAGGTGCCTGAGGTTAGAGCAGGTAAAAATGTGTCTACCAGGGCTGTGAAGGGTGCTATGACTAGTATATCCTTCCTAAACCTCAAGGTAAATTTTGGGTTATTGGCTGTGCTCTCTAGTGAATATATGTGTAAGTGCTGGAAGATCAATATTCTTTAAGATGAGGTTTCAGTGTTCAGCAGCTGGTAGGGATTAGCAGAAGGCAACCATTGGTAACTGGCAGGACTTTGAATATGGACCACTACATCCAGTGACGTCTTTGTTTTAATTGGTGACTGGCAGGACTTTGAATATGGACCACTACATCCAGTGACGTCTTTGTTTTAATTGTGCCAAATAATTTCTATAAAGTGATCCTGATAGCCACTGGAGATTTGTTTAGGGAGTAAATGAGACTCCTGAGCAGTGATTTTGTCCTGTGATCTCAAATGAATATTGAAACTAAGAATTTTTAAGGAAATATTTCAGTGTGATGCTCTAAATAATATCTTCACATGATTCACTGTCAATAACGCATTCTGGTAGAATGGAATTGTGACATTAAAAGCACACTGGACTCAGCCAAATAATTTCAATTTATAAGAGTCTGAAAATTCTTTGTACTTTGTAAGGCACTAAAAATAAACTGGAAAAAAATGTGGTATCTCTCTATAAACGTAATACTTACAGTTGAAAGTGGACTATTGTTGCAAGGCATATTTAATACTGTCACTAATTCAGTCTCAGAAACAGTGCAAGAAGCAAAGGTTTTATTTCATTCAAGAGCTAGAAGTTGGTGTTGCCGCTTGTCTGCAGCAAGCTCCGTTCGGTTGCTGGCTGGCCTGAGGCTATCCGCACCCCAGGGCCATTGAGCACTGACACCAATGTGAGGATGCAACAAATGGCGTTTATTTAACTGTGCAACAGCCTTATATAGTCGTCTTGTCCCGTACGAACTTGCACGATAATGACACATCCTGCTCCTTTCGCCACGCCTACCTTCCGTTACAGCCCGAGATTTTGCGGTCGCTGTACCCTAATCTACCTACATTTCCCCCTCCCCATGCTTCAAGTCATGCGAAGTAAAGCGTATCGCTGATTCTGGAGCCTTGCATCAAAGCGTAAGTGTAGCTGGTGGATACAACATCCCGAGCCCAGGTTCTCCAGTAAGATTCCCCTGCAACTCCTGAGATGCAAAGCAAAAGCAAGCTAATCATAAGCGCATTGTTTAAAGCTTTTGTTTCACTCAGCAACGGCCGCCGTTCCTCATCTTTCTTGGCACCCCGCCGCTTTACCAGACTCTCTGTACTGTCATGACTCCTCACGTCTGAAGGTCGAGGCTGGTGCTGTTTCGGCTTCCCCCACAGGTACTCCTGCAAAACATAAAGCTCGGACAGCGTACATATTACTTCGGGTTAGGATTTTGTTTTAAATCAGGGCGCAAACAGCGTGTAGGGACCCACTGTATAACATCATCCCGTTTGATGGCGGCATACCCCCTCCCGTGATGTAGCAGCTCCCAACCTGTTTCCCACTCCGCTGTCCCAGGGAACCGAACCTTGACTGGGGGGCCCACTTCTGGCACCCCTGGACCCCAATGTCGCTCAATTGGGGCACGCTCTTGGTCTCCCCGGGCAAAATGATTTAAAGAATAAAGAGGGCGATGTAAAATGTGAGATTGGTAGTTGGCAGGAATTACGTCTGGGAATCCTTCCCCCTCCCCAAGAATCTTAATTCTGTGTTTTTGTTTCTTACTTAAACCTGGTTCCCTGTGTCTCGCAGAGCCCAGTCAGAGAATCCCAGCCTTGATTACCCATAAATCCTGCTCTCTGTTGTTGAGCCACAAAGGTTGTATTGACCATTCGTTGCACAGTTTTCTGCAAACATGCAAACAAACAGGGTAACACAAGTAGGATAATGCCTATTATAAACATTCCCATAAGCAGACTCTGTCTACAAAACATGCAGTTTACTTCAGAACATACTGTTATTCTCTGTTATTCTAGCTGAAAGGAAAACTACTGACAGGAAAGCTGCTTCTGTTTAAAGGTAACACAGATCAGGCCTTTTAGAGCATACTCTGAGGCCTACTCTTGCTAAACCGTTGCTAAACCATCCGGTATCAATTTCCCCCTTTGGAAGTAGTTAGATTTATTATCTCACTACTTCCATATACTATTCTCAATGATTGCCTCAACACAACCCACGCAGATCCCTATGATAATTATAATCACAACTATATAAACTATTCCCTCTAATAATGTGGCTAACCATCCTTTTAGAAACAATCCACCGTACTCCTGCGCCTGTAGAGACAGAAACATAACCTCGACCCATTAGTAATAGTTCCCCTGGTTCCAACCACTCATTAGTACCTGGTTCCCTATACCACACTTTGCCTTTGTTTTGCACATAGCTTGCTCCCTGTCGAACTGCCTCCCAATGTATTACAATTGGGGGTCACTCCTTATCTCCTGCTAAAGTTAAATGGTTAAGTACATAAACAGCTTTTGCAAGTCTCTCAGAAGGTTCAGTTTCCTCTCCCCCTTTTTGTTTTTGCAGAAGCTGTTTCAATGTACTATGAGCACGTTCCACAATCGCCTGACCCGTAGGCGAATGAGGGATCCCGGTGACATGTGTAATAGCCCATAGTTGACAAAATTGACGAAAAATTTATGAACAGTATGCTGGTCCATTACCAGTCTTAAGTTGTTGTGGAACCCCAAGACTTGTAAAGCAAGCAAGTAAATGTCATTTGACATGACGACCTGTTTCCCCAGTTTGTGCTGTTGCCCATATTATATGTGAAAACGTATCAACAGATACATGAACATATTTGAGCCTTCCAAATTCTGCAATGTGAGTAACGTCCATTTGCCACAGTTGCAACGCACTCAACTCTCGAGGATTTACCCCTATTCCAATTCCCATGCCAATTTTCTGACAACTAGGACAAACACTAACTAATTCACGTGCTTGTGCCATGGTGAGGTGAAATTGTTTCGCTAACATTTTCGCTGATTAATGAAAGAATTGATGGGATAGGCGCACTTGTTCAAATAAATTTGGTGATATTTGCGTATAGGACACAAGTGTGTCTGCTTTATTATTTCCAATGCTCAAATCTTGATCAAATTGATGACTACGAATGTGGGTGACAAAATAAGGTATCTCTCTGAGGTTTATTGCTTGATGCAACTGTAGCAAAATGGTGTAAAGTCGCATATTTCTTATTGGTCGTATAAAAGCTCTTTCAATTCGATTTACAATGCCTGCTGCATAGAGTCTGTTACAATATTTACAGGTAAATCCTTCCATTTTACAAAAACCTGATATATCGCAAAAAATTCAAGTGTCTGCAATGAGTCCTCAGTAAATTCCTGAGAATTTACAATGTTTCCATTGTCCATCCTTTTGTCAGGTAATAACTGCTGAATGTGATCGCTTTCCTGCATCAGTAAAAACAGTTAGTCCAGTCACAGGTATCTCTGATCTGATAGGTTTTTCTTCCAAATCCTGTTTGCAAATAAACTGTAGCTTTTTATTTCTTGGCAAATGTGTTAACAATTGTCCAGTAAAGTCCTGTAAGGCCATTTGAAAAAGAGTTGACTGATTTGTTAACCACTGTAGATATTCCTTTCTGATAGGTAAATAGATAGCATCTGAGTCTAGTCCGGTAATGTCTGTAATCCTTTTATGTACTTTGATAAGCAATTGTGCTATTGCTTCCACTCTGGTACAAAGTGTTGTTTTAGGATGAAAAACCAAAGAGTCCACTCGAGCATTGTCTTCTGCAATAAACCCAGGCAAATTAGTATGATTTCTTACATGTAAAACATAAAACAATGCAGTTCGGATTTGAATTTCTTGCCACAGAGCTCGCAGCAATTCAAAAACACACTGATTACATATATGCTCTATAACAGATCTATCCAATTGCTTTATAATGCCAGCTACATATGCTGAATCAGCAATCAAATTAAAGGGAATGGGAAAATTCTGAAATATTTTTAATACAGCTCGTAATTCTACCACCTGAGGTGAACCCTTTTGTTGTACTACCATAGATTCCCACTTGCCATCGGAATACCAGACAAGGCCTGCCTTGCCTGTGTTCCCAGATCCATCCGTAAAAATGGTAGTTCCATCCACAGGAGTGTCTGCGCACCACACTCCTGTGGCAATTGGAAGTTCCACACTCAATTTTATAACAGGATGGGAGGGCAAGTGGTAAACAACCTGTCCCGAGAAATTCTCCATAGCTGTTTGCAAAGCAAAGCTATTAGCCATACACCACTCAAAATATTGAGCTGCAATAGGAACGGTTAGTGATGCAGGGATCTCTGGCCACAAGCTCCCGACATCGCATCCGTCCTTTGATGAATAATCTGTGCCAATAGCTCTGTAACGAATCTGATCATTCTGAATTCCATTGACCAATTATTGCATACGGAATTTGCCTATCAAACAAAGTGATAATTTGTATTTCCTGATTCAAATCAATACGATGTACAAATTTGGAATGTAGCCTGCTTTCTATTTCTGTAATCAGTTGCTGTATCTCTGAAGTAGTGTGTCGTGGTGCTGTTAAAGTTGTGTCCCCTGCTAATAATTGGAATAGAGACTGCAATTGTGATGACGTAAGCCCCAAGTACGGCCGCAGCCATAACTTGAGCCTTATGTTCCACAGTACCCACTTTTGCACATGCCTTTATCATAGCATTCAAATCTGTTTTTCCAGGTAAAGCTTCAATGATCTTTTGACAATCAGCATTAGCATTATCCCTGTTTGCCACAGGTCCAAGGCTTGGCAGCCGCGCAGGTTAACCCTGCGTGGAAACACCAGTCCTGCGCTCCCTGCGGTTTGGGCTGCGAGTTAACTGCATAGGCCTGGAACTGGTTGGGAAGATTCATTTGTGTCAGCATACAGTTCCCCCCCCGCGTTCTTTCTCCAGTTTCCCTGTATTCTGCAGCTGGTTGTTATCAGCTGACCTTGAGCATTATACTGAGACCTGCACAGCTTCACAAAATGCCCTAGCTTCCCACAGCAATGACACATCAAAACAGAGTTATCTCTCCCACTCAGCTTCAACTTCTTAAGGCAGTTTTTCTTAAAGTGACCTTCCTGTTTGCATGTATAACAACGATGAACTACCTTAATTGCTGCCGCAAAAGTTTTTGCTAAATGCTCCATCTGAAATGTGGTGGTTCCTACTTTCTCACAAGCATCCATTAGCTCAGTTAAGGTGGCATTACTATTTGCCATCCCTGCAACAACTTTTCTGCAGTCCTCACCTGTGTTGTCCTTCGCTAACTGTAGTGGCAATGCTTCTTTTACAATTTTCCAATCCAACAGTTGCCAAATATTTCCTCCCTCAGGACCCGCACCCACAATCACCGGATATGCTTGTGGAATTATAACTCCTTCTAATAACGCATCTCGAATGACCCATTTCACTCCTCCCTCACCTCCCCCCCTCTTCCCCTGTATACGCGGGCGGAAGCTGACCCTCTCCCTCACCTTCCACATTACCAGATGGACGCAAACCTCCCCCCCCGCCCTGATCTAAAGGTGGAGTAGGGAGTTGTAAAGGAGGTTGAGGTGGCCCTAATACTTGTCTCGATCACAGAGGGGGGTTTTTGGGGGAGACATAGTCACGTGTCCCGAGGCGTTGGCTGAACGATGCTGCTGCAATTCCGTCTTTAATTCTTCCAGTCGTCTACCAAGCTCTGTCATGTCAAGTTCGTGTCCATTTCGTGATGGTAACAGTCCTTTAAGTCCTTGTGACTCTGGTACTGCTGACTCCGTAAATGGCTAATCCGGTAAAGGTGGTGTCCTGGTCATCTGAGTATGACACGAATGGTATGGAATAAGGGGTGGAATGTCCTGGTTTGGCCTAAACCAGGCCGATTTTCCTTTCAGTGATTTTTACTTTCAGCTAAGTCTCCTCTAAGTAACTGCACTTTCTGAAACTAACTGCATGTTTTTGCGGACAGTGTCTGCTTCCAGGACTGATAACGCTCGAAGTTTGTAGTTATCACTGAGGCACCGGTAGGGATGTTGTGCAGAAAGGCTCTTGCTGTACTTAGTCTTAGAGAAACCAAGGTCACTGCTGAATTCCTCACTGCTCACGAGTGAAGAGCCGAAGGGGGGTCGCAGCTGCAGGGGGGAGCGGACAGGGCAGGTGACCCAAAATTGACCAACGAGGGTATTCCATCCCACACACGTCATTCTCAGTATAAAGCGGGGGGATCACGAGGGTCTCGCTCTCTTTCTGCTATGGCCGGTGTCCAGGGAGGACTCCGTCTGTTTTCCTGCTGCCCCCGATCCCAATCCGTGCGTTCCTGAATCCAGCTCTCGACCATCGCTAGGCCCAGGCTGGGCCTTCCCGGAACCTGCCCTGCAGTGCCGGTGGTGACGTGGCTGACTTCAGGGGAGCTCAATCTTGGTTTTGTATATATATTTGTATATATTTGATTATTTCTATTATTATTATTATACTTTTTTTTCATTATTATAGTTTATTAAACTGTTTTAATTTTCCAACCCAGAAGTCTCTCTCCCTTTTCCCTTTCCCTTTCCCTCTGGGGGGAGGGGGGGGGATAACAGAGGGCATCTGCCGCAGGTTTAATAGCCAGCCCAGCTTTAAACCGTGACAGATGGGTACAAAGCATGTTTACCCTCCTTCTTGTCCTCCTGCTCAGCCTCATCCGTAGAGAGATCAATGAGAGGGAGGGGGTTTCGGAGGGGGTTTCTGCCAAGTCTCCTGTTCAGCGTCTGAATCAATAAGTTCAAATCAAGTTTGTGTTTTAGGGTGCACTACCGGTTCTGATGGATCTGTATCTATTTTTCTCGCTCCCCGCTCCTCAGCTTTTTTCGGAGCCGTCCGTACCCACGGTGATAAAGGAGCTGCCACCGGTACAGCCACCGGGGCCATGGGAGGTGTTGGTCCCGCAAACAGTGAGGGGGTAGTAGGCGCCTGTGGTCCTAAAGCCATAAAAGCTGTATGTGTGACTTCTCTCTCTGCTTTTATTCCTTTTAACGCTTCACTAACCAGCCTCCATGTAGCAGACAATTTAAAGGCTTCCTTATCACCACTTGACACCGCATTCCAGAGAGAGTCACCAATCTTCTCCCATAAAGGCACTTCAAAGACATCATTAAAGGTTGTAAAATGTCCTTTATCTTTTGCCCAAAATAGTAACTGCTTTAACGCAGCTTCGTCATATTTAATTCCTCTCTCAGAGAGTATATGTTGGAGGAGTTTCACCACTGCCACTTCTGTCTTGGTCAGGGTAGACCCCATGTAAACATGTCCGAGCCGCATCCCATGTCGCCCAGTCCTCCCGCGCAGCCCGTAGCAGCCACAAGATAACTCCCCATGTTTTTAATTCTTTGGCAGAACCCGCTGCCATAGCTCCCTCAGCGAGCTGCATCGAGCACCGCTCCCAGGTATTCGGCTGTAAACAATCAGCCGGTCCTGCCACCGCCCCCCCCTTTAACGAGACGGTCCACACACTGGGCTACGTCTTTCGATTTCACAGAAATCTTAAATTCCCCGCCCAGTAACGAAATCACCTTTATCAAGGTTTCCATGGTTCGCGAACCCACTCCGTCCGCCTGCGGTCCGCCAGCCCAGCAATCACGTCGGGGTCACCACTTGTTGCCGCTTGTCTGCAGCAAGCTCCGTTCGGTTGCTGGCTGGCCTGAGGCTATCCGCACCCCAGGGCCATTGAGCACTGACACCAATGTGAGGATGCAACAAATGGCGTTTATTTAACTGCGCAACAGCCTTATATAGTCGTCTTGTCCCGTACGAACTTGCACGATAATGACACATCCTGCTCCTTTCGCCACGCCTACCTTCCGTTACAGCCCGAGATTTTGCGGTCGCTGTACCCTAATCTACCTACATTTCCCCCTCCCCATGCTTCAAGTCATGCGAAGTAAAGCGTATCGCTGATTCTGGAGCCTTGCATCAAAGCGTAAGTGTAGCTGGTGGATACAACATCCCGAGCCCAGGTTCTCCAGTAAGATTCCCCTGCAACTCCTGAGATGCAAAGCAAAAGCAAGCTAATCATAAGCGCATTGTTTAAAGCTTTTGTTTCACTCAGCAACGGCCGCCGTTCCTCATCTTTCTTGGCACCCCGCCGCTTTACCAGACTCTCTGTACTGTCATGACTCCTCACGTCTGAAGGTCGAGGCTGGTGCTGTTTCGGCTTCCCCCACAGGTACTCCTGCAAAACATAAAGCTCGGACAGCGTACATATTACTTCGGGTTAGGATTTTGTTTTAAATCAGGGCGCAAACAGCGTGTAGGGACCCACTGTATAACATCATCCCGTTTGATGGCGGCATACCCCCTCCCGTGATGTAGCAGCTCCCAACCTGTTTCCCACTCCGCTGTCCCAGGGAACCGAACCTTGACTGGGGGGCCCACTTCTGGCACCCCTGGACCCCAATGTCGCTCAATTGGGGCACGCTCTTGGTCTCCCCGGGCAAAATGATTTAAAGAATAAAGAGGGCGATGTAAAATGTGAGATTGGTAGTTGGCAGGAATTACGTCTGGGAATCCTTCCCCCTCCCCAAGAATCTTAATTCTGTGTTTTTGTTTCTTACTTAAACCTGGTTCCCTGTGTCTCGCAGAGCCCAGTCAGAGAATCCCAGCCTTGATTACCCATAAATCCTGCTCTCTGTTGTTGAGCCACAAAGGTTGTATTGACCATTCGTTGCACAGTTTTCTGCAAACATGCAAACAAACAGGGTAACACAAGTAGGATAATGCCTATTATAAACATTCCCATAAGCAGACT